>NC_138031.1:51412655-54069969 GCF_964106645.2 Podarcis pityusensis | reverse complement strand
CGGTGCTTCTAAAAAATCCCTTTACTTTGCTTTCTAAAGTATATGATCAAACTCAATCCTAAGGAATAAAAAAGTAAGTCCTTGGGAAAACTGCTGATCTCAGCGATGTGTTCCTTTCAGCCCTTCTGGTGCTATCCTTTCCTTTGTCGAAGATGTTGACTAAATTAAAATGTGAAAGCACACCAACTGCTCTGTGCTTTCCGTGAAGGACATTTTCTAAAATTGATGCCATGACTCAGCACCCGCCAGCACCTTGAGCCTCACATTGCTCCCAACATAAATTTGCTGGAGTATAAAGAGAAACGATTTTTGAAATGAAACACAATATAGCCATCTGACATCAGAAAGAAGCTGTCCCTGCTCTAATGTCAGGGACAAAAGCTCTCACTGTAAATCTGGTGAGAAACACAGTTTGTTTTATGCAGTACTTTGTTGTTATTAGTAGTGGTGGTGGTGGAAAACAAATAAAGGAGCAGCAGACTGAGGCAGACTTATGGCAACCCTGGCAACTGCTCTTCTCTTGATTGTCCTTGAAAATGCTGCCCAGTGTCAACATTCGTCAGAGGACATTTCATTTACACCATACAATTAAAGCTCCAGTGTCTCCAGTTGCTTGTCCCCATATTTGTGGCCAAGTTCCTGATTCACAACTGGAGAACATGTTGAGTCCATCGCTTCTGGCTAACATGGTAAACCGTACATTTCCATGAGTCTTACCATCAATACCAGGGAAGATTCTGGAGCAGATCATTAAGCAAACAGTCTGTGAGCACCTAGAAAGGAATGCTGTGATCACCAATAGTCAGCATGGATTTCTGAAAAATAAGTCATGTCAGACTAACCTGATCTCGTTTTTTGACAGAATTACAAGCCTGGTAGATGAAGGGAACGCAGTGGATGTAGCCTACTTTGATTTCAGCAAGGCATTTGACAAGGTGCCTCATGATATTCTTGTAAAGAAGCTGGTAAAATGTGGTCTTGACTATGCTACCACTCAGTGGATTTGTAACTGGCTGACTGACCGAACCCAAAGGGTGCTCATCAATGGTTCCTCTTCATCCTGGAGAAGAGTGACTAGTGGGGTGCCACAGGGTTCTGTCTTGGGCCCGGTCTTATTCAACATCTTTATCAACGACTTGGATGATGGACTCAAGGGCATCCTGATCAAATTTGCAGATGACACCAAATTGGGAGGGGTGGCTAACACCCCAGAGGACAGGATCACACTTCAAAAACGACCTTGACAGATTAGAGAACTGGGCCAAAACAAACAAGATGAATTTTAACAGGGAGAAATGTAAAGTATTGCACTTGGGCAAAAAAAAAAATGAGAGGCACAAATACAAGATGGGGGACACCTGGCTTGAGAGCAGTACATGTGAAAAGGATCTAGGAGTCTTGGTTGACCACAAACTTGACATGAGCCAACAGTGTGACGCGGCAGCTAAAAAAGCCAATGCAATTCTGGGCTGCATCAATAGGAGTATAGCATCTAGATCAAGGGAAGTAATAGTGCCACTGTATTCTGCTCTGGTCAGACCTCACCTGGAGTACTGTGTCCAGTTCTGGGCACCACAGTTCAAGAAGGACATTGACAAACTGGAATGTGTCCAGAGGAGGGCAACCAAAATGGTGGTCAAAGGCCTGGAAAACGATGCCTTATGAGGAACGGCCTAAGGGAGCTGGGCATGTTTAGCCTGGAGAAGAGGAGGTTAAGGGGTGATATGATAGCCATGTTCAAATATATAAAAGGATGTCACATAGAGGAGGGAGAAAGGTTGTTTTCTGCTGCTCCAGAGAAGCGGACACGGAGCAATGGATCCAAACTACAAGAAAGAAGATTCCACCTAAACATTAGGAAGAACTTCCTGACAGTAAGAGCTGTTCGACAGTGGAATTTGCTGCCAAGGAGTGTGGTGGAGTCTCCTTCTTTGGAGGTCTTTAAGCAGAGGCTTGACAACCATATGTCAGGAGTGCTCTGATGGTGTTTCCTGCTTGGCAGGGGGTTGGACTCGATGGCCCTTGTGGTCTCTTCCCAACTCTATGATTCTATGATTCTATGATTCTATGATTCTACCACGTGTCCAGAATTGTAAGTGCGAGTGGTTAACCTGTGCAAGGTTAACCTGAATATTTGGTACAAGAAACAGCTCTTTGTGAAAGTTACCCTTTCTGAAGAATAGATGTGATCCCCAGAGCAACAATATAATCAATGTTACAGGGTCAGTAGTTTCCTTCACTGGCCCTCTTGCTCTGTAGAGTCCTTCTGCTCAGGCCTCTTTTTCCTTTTCTGAATCACCAGGCTCCATTTGCCTTCTGCTCTTTCCTTTTTTTCTCAAAGTCCTTTCTCAATTTTGCTATCTCCTGCTGCATTCTCTTCTCCCACGCCTCCTCCCTTTCATTTTGCCAGCTCTAGTGGCTGCTCCCAACCTGTTCTTGGTCCTACTCCCAAACTAGTTCTCAATATGCTAGCAATTTTTTTCAGCCACAATAGAACCCTATTTATTTATTTATTTTTCCTTTAAGGGGGTTGCATTAATTATACACCCAGGTCTTCTTTAAGCCAGTTACTGGGAGTCAGAAGTTGAGAGAGTGCTGTTGCATTTAGGTTCTGCTTGTGGGCTTCCGATAAACATCTTGCTATCCACTCTGGGAGCAGAACACTCGATTAGATGAGCCTGATTCAGTATGGCTCTTCTTTTGTTCTCAGGAATATTCCTTCTCAAAACTTCACAAAGTACTGAACTGAGAACAAAACTCCATTCTCAAAATCAAAAAAAGAAGAGCGAAGGGAGGAACATCCAGCCTTAACACTGACAAAGAAAGATGAACCTATTCCTTCAAACCAGTGCAGGGGTAGGATGAAAGAGATGAGAAGCAGTGTACACATATACAGTATATACGACCTTCTTAGCTCTGCTTGATTCAATTATTTGGCAAAATCTTCTGAAGTACTTTGAGTAGTACTTATGCCATCCACTTATTGTAACATTTATTTTTGCTTGGAATGTGATGCTTCCCTGACCTTGACTTGCAATAAATAAGTAGATCCCATGTTGGGGTTTAAAGGAGCCAAACATTTCATACAGAAGAGAAAGCCAACCGGTCAACATTCAACTTTCCCCCTTTAAATCACATAGGCAGACCACTTCAGGCTATTTGTTTCTTCCAAAGCATGGATCCAGAGAAGGACCAGTGCATTTAGCACCCAGATAACATTTTCTTCTTCTTCTCAGGTGGGAACACCAGTCAAAGGAAGCACATGAAAATGGAGGTATCATAATGCAAAGTTTACCTTTTTTGCAATAAAAACTTGCGATCAGATTGTATCATCTGATAGATCTTTTCATATAAAATTCATATGGAGTTTTCATTATATATATTTTTTTCCTGCTGAACTGAAATGGTGAATGGTGGGAGATTCCAGACAAAAAGTGGGAAGTAGCCCATCATACAGAGCATAGTTAAATTACACAACTTGCTACCACAAAATGCAATGCTGGCTACAAAGCTGGATGGCTTTGAAAGAAGAATAGATAGATTTATGAATAATAAAACTATCAATGGCTACTAGCCAAAATGACTATGTTCCTCCTCCACTTTTGGAGGCTGAATGCCAGTTACTGGGAGTCAGAAATTGAGAGAGTGCTGTTGCATTTAGGTTCTGTTTGTGGGCTTCCGATAGACATCTTGCTATCCGCTCTGGGAGCAGAACACTGGACTAGATGAGCCTTTGGTCTGATTCAGCATGGGTCTTATTTTGTTCTCAGGAATATTCCTTCTCAAAACTTCACAAAATACAGAAATTTTATCAAAATTGGCTCAGAAAAGAAACAGAGTTTACCTGTGGCCTTTTCCCAGTTATATAAAGAGCATATCCCTTTAGCACCCTGTGGATTCTGACATATCCCACTGTGATAGCTCATCGTGTGAGCAATGATAGAATCTTCTTGTGTTCAGTCCATGACAGGAGCAAACATTTTGGTTAATGTTCCTCTAAGGCTTGACTATGGCTGCAGCTCATTTACCACCCCATTCAAGGAATCCTTCCCTTCTCTTGTAAATCCTAAGAGCCCACAGTCCATTACATGTGCAATGTGTTAGGAAGAGAATGTGGAATAGTCTGAAATAAATTGATTCCCTTTATAAATGGACTTGTCATTTATTTTATTATTTTTTGTTCCAAAATGAAACTTGACTTAAAAGCTATAGCAGTCCCTCTAAAGAAGTGAAATAAAAAAGAGGGGGGGTCTGAGAAATCGCTGCAGATATAGCCCCCATTGTTGCATTCACTATCACATCTCTGAGCCTGTCATAGTATAAATAACCTACTCCTGGCACTGTAAGTAGAGGGTTGCCTACTAACCCATATAACTGTCCATGATAGAAGCTGTTTACAGGTGCAATCTAGGATAAAAGCTGTTTTCAGCTTTGAGGCACTGTATTACAAAGCTATACTGCAAAGAATAACTGCTAAGTGTACTACACAGTCTGAATGAGAGGTAATGATAGTCTAGTGGTAGCATGTTTCAATATTGGTTGAAAAGAAGATTGTTTTACATATACATGGGGAGAAATGTCATGAAGACAGAACTATAAAACATGCATTTATTTCAATGACACTTGCAAATAACTGCTCCCAGGATCACAACCGCAATTCAGTGAGAACTGGAAAGAAACGTAGACCAGTAATCTAATTCAGGGATAGCCAATGTGGGGTCCTCCAGACCCTGCTGGACTCCAACTCCCATCATTGCTAGTCTGCATGGCCAGACATTGGAGCCTCTTCCAGGTGAAGGTGGATGAGACAAACTTGCCCCCGCAGAAAGTAGGAATGGCATTAGAAGACGTGGCAAATGTGTGTATAGATTTTCTTTTTTTAGAGGGGGGAAATGGTTTTTCAAATTACAGTTTTACAATCACATATCCAACATACAACATAAAGACAAGATTCCATAGAATCTCCTGGACTTTCATCCTCTTCTTTGTGGGTCCTATTGTTAATCATTTCCTCCTGCATCTTTTATAATAATCCAAATCTTTTACATCTCCATTATATCAAAAATTCACCATTAAACTATGAGTGTTATTCCAATCCTACTAACAATTTTAACTGTTTACAATGGTTTTAAAGATAAATTATAAATCCCCCCTTCTTTATTAAAGTTTTGGTTTTCCTGATTTCTGATTCTTCTGGTCATTTTTGCCGTTTCAGCATAATCCATCAACTTAATCTGCCATTCTTCTCTGGATGGGACTTTAACTGCTTTCCATCTCTGGGCCAATAACATCTGGGCAGCTGTGGTGACATACATGAATAGTCTTTTCTGTTCCAGTGGGATTTTGACACCTAAGATTCCTAAAAGAAAGGCTTCGGGGGATTTAGAAAAAGTTATTTTAAACATTTTTTTAAATTCATTATATATCATTTCCCAAAATTCTTTTACTACCTTACATGTCCATCACATATGATAGAAGGTGCCTTGTTTTTCCTTACATTTCCAACATAACAAGGTAAAGGTAAAGGTACCCCTGCCCATACGGGCCAGTCGTGTCCAACTCTAGGGTTGTGCGCTCATCTCACTTAAGAGGCCGGGAGCCAGTGCTGTCTGGAGACACTTCCGGATCACGTGGCCAGCATGACGAAGCTGCTCTGGTGAGCCAGCACCAGTGCCACACACGGAAACGCCATTTACCTTCCCGCTATAAAGCGGTACCTATTTATCTACTTGCACTTTAGGGGTGCTTTCGAACTGCTAGGTGGGCAGGAGCTGGGACCGAAAGACTGGAGCTCACCCCGCCGCGGGGATTCGAACCGCCGACCATACGATCAGCAAGTCCTAGGCACTGAGGTTTTACCAACAGCGCTACCCGCGTCCCACATTTCCAACATATATTTGACCAAATATTTGTATAGATTTTCATGCATTTTTTCCAGACCACATTTTACATTAAAAATTAATTCTCCTCCTCCCAAACTTCCCTGCTCCTGGATGCTTTGTACAAAATCTAAGCTGATTTTGCTTTCCAGTACAACAGATCCCCCTGTTCAAAAGCAGATGACCCACACAATGATTCTTAACAAAACAGATAGTTCCAGGCAAATCAAGCACTCATCCCTCCTGACATTGGCTAATTGATAGAAACAATCCCTAATGTTCAGGTTCTGGCTTTTGTGCTGATTCACAGCACCAGGAAGAAGCAGAAGTCAGCTTGTCAAAAGTTGGGTTTATAACTTGGGACTCCCATACCACAAAGACTTGAAAGACTAACTATGTCATCCTGTACACAGTAGCTGAGTGTCTTTGGATTTACTGGGCAGAAATGATCTCCTTTACGCTGAGGGAACAGCAAGATCTTATAGTTTATGTCAGCTATGTTGAAGTGAACATTAAAATAAAATAGGATTAGCAAAGGCAATCCAATACTTTTCTTTCATCCAGTGATGCAGCAAATAGGCATCCCATTTACAGGTATGAGCAACTTTTTCAAGGGACTCATTGCCTTTCTGTCTCCTTACATACGTCCTTTCCCCATATGTACCACTGCATCTGATCTGCGGAGAAAGCATTGCTCCTTGCCCTATCTTTAATGGAAGTGAGAACTATAAGCCTAGGCTTCCACAGAAGATGAAGTCTGGTGAACAAGCACCTAGCTGAAAAGGGATGCAATGTTTTGAAAAGAAAAAAATTGTGCAGTGCACACCATGGGACAAAAATCAGGCATCCATAGACATGCTGATGAAGAGAGGACTTGAATAACTTATTTCAGAAAAGAGGAAGTAAAACTAGATAATACTAATAAGGTAAGGGTAAAGGTATCCCTGACCGTTAGGTCCAGTCGTGGACGACTCTGGGGTTGCGGCGCTCATCTTGTTTTATTGGCCGAGAGAGCCGGCGTACAGCTTCCGGGTCATGTGGCCAGCATGACTAAGCCGCTTCTGGCGAAACCAGAGCAGCGCACAGAAACGCAATTTACCTTCCCGCTGAAGCGGTACCTATTTATCTACTTGCACTTTGACATGCTTTCAAACTGCTAGGTTGGCAGGAGCTGGGACCAAGCAATGGGAGCTCACCCCATCGCGGGGATTCAAACCACCAACCTTCCAATCAGCAAGCCCTAGGCTCAGTGGTTTAGACCACAGCGCCACCCATGTCTCACTAATAAGGTAGAGGCAGGCTAAAATTCTACTTGAAAACTCAATTAAAAAATAGACACAGGACATGTTGCTGAACATTTGTGGACTCATGCATTGTTCAGCTGAACTTACCAGATTACTTTGGTGACATTGCTAAATTGGTTTGCTGACATTGCTACAGGACTTGAGAGTAGCCATAGGGAGTGGCTTGTGCCTCTGTGTGCTGCCTTTGCTGAAAATAGTATAAGAGGAACAGCAGGCAGAGTGAGAACTATCCTGCAAAAGAAGGTGCAAGCGTTTTGATGGAGAAGAGGGGACACTAACCACTACTTATAACTGAGTGCCTTGTCCTGGACTGACTGGAACAGGTCTAGGTCTAACATGTTCCTGAAGATCAGAGAGACCAGGTGTTGATTGCTTCCACAAGTGGAAATTCATCACTGTTATCCTCTGTTGTAGTTTCAATTTATGGTTGATTTACTGTTCAATAAAATTGAGATGTATCATTTTCCATTTTGTGGTCTGGATTTCTGTTACACATATATTAAAGCCTCAGGCTGACACATGTCGGTACTTACATACAAGAGTTGCCAATTGTCTGTGGTTATATTCTTCCAGTAGAAGTACACCTGGCTACTTTTCTGTTAGCTAGCCTATTTTCTATATATTCTGTTCTATAGGCTTTCTACAGCTGTTAACACAGAGAGCCTTTCTCGTGCTGGGACTCCTGTTGACAACATTTTGGCTGATTCTTAATTAGACCATGTTTTGTTGTGCTATCAAATTCAAACTGTGAATTTTAAAAAAGTTTTAATTGCATTTTTGGATGGCTTTCAGTTTACCAGGTTTGCACATCATTTTGGGTGACACCCCACTGGCAAAAACAGAACTTTAGAGATGTGAAAGAAAACATTTTGGAAAGTATTCACATCGTTAAGCACATTCTGACTGTGGGATTCACTGCTAGCTGGCCTTCATAAAGCTACTACAGAGCCCTTGAAGACTGCCTTCTCCTCACTGGCTTAGAAGCATGGAATTGTAAAGTCAGAAGGTACCACAAGGGTCATCTAATCTAACACCCTGAAATAAAGGAGTCATTTGCCCAACGTGGGGTTCAAACCCACGACCCTCAGATTAGAAGTCTCATGTTCTACCAATTGAGCAACAGGGGCCTATCCTGCCACTGAGCTCCTTTGGTTTGGTAGGCTTATGGAGGGCAGGGTAGGATTCCATCTTTATTCATAGAATCAGAGAGTTGGAAGAGACCACAAGGGCCATCGAGTCCAACCCCCTGCCAAGCAGGAAACACCATCAGAGCACTCCTGACATATGGTTGTCAAGCCTCTGCTTAAAGACCTCCAAAGAAGGAGACTCCACCACACTCCTTGGCAGCAAATTCCACTGTCGAACAGCTCTTACTGTCAGGAAGTTCTTCCTAATGTTTAGGTGGAATCTTCTTTCTTGTAGTTTGGATCCATTGCTCCGTGTCCGCTTCTCTGGAGCAGCAGAAAACAACCTTTCTCCCTCCTCTATGTGACATCCTTTTATATATTTGAACATGGCTATCATATCACCCCTTAACCTCCTCTTCTCCAGGCTAAACATGCCCAGCTCCCTTAGCCGTTCCTCATAAGGCATCGTTTCCAGGCCTTTGACCATCTTTAGGATAGATGTGCAATTAATGTTTTATTAATGTGAGTTATATGGGAGGTTTTATGTTGCATTCTATTTTATGATTGTTGGAAATTGTATTTTTAATATGCTGTTGTGTAAGGCACCTTGAGAGAGTTATAATTAAACAAACAAATAAATAAATGACTACAGTTTATCCCTGCTTTTTGCCCCTAAGCTACTTTGAAATGCACAAAGCTCAAATGGTAGACAGCATTAAAATATTACGGCTACATGCCACACCAACCTCTAAGAAGCTCTGGGAATGTGTGAGCATTGCCTAGGGTTTGGTTTGCTTGGAGTGAAGGTCAGTGGAGGCTGCGGTGCCTTTATGGTTTTATGTATATATACACAACCCAACCATAGATCAGAGGGGCTCACAGCGTTAACACTCCCATAAACTTTGCTTCTCCTTAGGTTTCCAGGCGAACCCTGAAGTCCAGCACAAAGCAAATATGTCTCTGTCTCCAGCTTCCAGCTCACTCACACACAACTTTACCCATGTAGCAGCTGAGTGAGGAGTGCGCGGTTGGGAAAAGGACCACCCATTCATTCTATGGCACAGAGCAACTTTAGTTGGGCTAACTCATGGTACTTAACTAGGCAGACAAAACCATTACCTTGATAAAGGAATTGGTTTGGCAGGTTCTGAAGCCTATTCTGCTAAATTATTACTGGACACAGGATCACAAGTATGGAAGAGATCCAATATACCTTTCATAATGATCCCGCCAAACTCATAACAATTCGCTCACCACCAGCACATTAGGTATGGAAGACTTGCAGTACCTCACATTTGGTCAAATGATTTATTATATTTACTACCATTACTGATATCTCTCTGTACTTTGCGCTGTGCGGATGTATTTCTTCCCCCCTCTGGCTTCTGTGAAGCCTTAATTATTGTCCCCTCTCATATGCTAAAGTTATCTTATTGGAAAACAACAGAAAATAACTCGTGGGAAGGAGATTAAGAAAAATCCCCAACATCCCATATATGATAGGAGTGTGTGTCTCAGATAAGGCGGGGAAGATGGCGATGATGGGAAGAAGAATAACTGACACCACAACATTTTGGAATTGAAAATGGCTACAACTTTATTGATTGCAGATGTTGTTGGCTTTGGCTAAGCTGTCAGAAGGCTGATATTGAAGAGGAAGAAGAAGAAGAAGAAGAAGAAGAAGAAGAAGAAGAAGAAGAAGAAGAAGAGTAGTTTGGACTTGATATCCTGCACCTTTCACTCCCCTTAAGGAGTCTCAAAGCGGCTAACAATCTCCTTTCCCTTCCTCCCCCACAACAAACACTCTGTGAGGTGAGTGAGGCTGAGAGACTTCAGAGAAGTATGACTAGCCCAAGGTCACCTAGCAGCTGCATGTGGAGGAGTGGGGAAGTGAACCCAGTTCACTAGATTACAAGTCCACCACTCTTAACCACTACATCATGCTGGTGTAACCATGGGTCATGCCCGGGTTGTGAGTCACCCCAAGACACAGATCAACTGAGCTGACCCACCAGGCCACCACTGGGAAGACTATTGGGCCATCTGTTTTCCACATGAGCTTCTGGACAGATAGATTCTTCCACTCAGGCCCCTTTAACGGAGTACTCTGTTGCCCTGCTCACAATGTGAGGAGGGTGATGCACCATCTCACCCTTCCTCGGGAATAGACTAGGTTCTCCTTAAATGCCAAAGTTGTGACTATTGCGATGAGTAAGGCAAAAAACAAACAAACCATGAGTCCAATTTGTTTGCAGGCAAATTCCTTTATATGCTTATTGCTTAATATGCTTATTGGGGCAGTTTCTTTAGAAACATTATGCTGGTTGAGGAAATAGCAGAAAACTCCTGGCCTAAAGGGACACTACTGTGCATATTCTGAAGAAGCTAAAATTGGGCTCAGAGCTTCCAGTATTATCCTCTCTTGGTTTGGACTACCACTCCCATCATCCCAATGGTCAGGGATGATGGGGTGGTAGTTCAAATTATTTGACGGGCACCAGGTTGGTGAAGCCTGCAGGACTGTAACACAAGCTATGCCATCATGTGAAACTAGTCATAGTTTTATGAGAAAGCTACAAACACAACACAACACTCCATAAACAGCATTAGCATTCATCTGTTCATCTTGGAGCTGAAAGCAAGGTATCTGAGGAGTTCTAAGATGAATGCCTGGATTTATTTACCTCCTTATCTGTGTAACATCTCAAAAGCAAAGAATGGTTGCTCTGAACATTAAACTTTTCAGCCTTTCCAATGAACTTGAATATATTAATGGTTCAGCATTGCAAAGAGCAAGTTACAGGAGAAAGATACAAGGAATTCAGAAGTAGATTGAATAAGCCAATGTTGGGAGAATTTCCATTGCCCTCACAATCTGGAGATGTACTATAAATGCACAAATAAGAGAATCAAATGACTGTGTAAAGCATCTTTCTTGCATTTGTACCTTATAAGCCATTATCTCCACCCACAGCTGAAGTGTTTGGCCATACCCTCACCATACATTTAAAGCACATCTATATTAGTTTTACATCTATGATATCCTCCAAAGATCCTTGAAATTGAAGTTTGTTAAGGTTTCTGAGAGTTGTTAGGAGACCCCTCACAGAGCCACAATTTTTAGCAACTTTAACAAGCTACAGTTCCCAGGATTCTTTGGTAGAAGCTATGATTGTGGTATAAGAGTGCTTTAAATTTGTGGTGCAGATGTTGCCTTTTGTGTGTAGCCAAAAGTGTTCAGTCAGTAGCATCTGAGGCCATGGGGTCTAGCACAGAGACATGAAACCTGTGACCCACCAGATATTGCTGGACTACAACTGCATCACCCTGACCATTGGCTATATTGTTAGACTCCAACAATATCCGAGGGCACAGGTTACCCAGCTTTGGCCTTGCAAGATGCAATGTTGTCATGGATAATGTTCATCTAAATAATTGTGCTAATGGAATGATTTCTGCTAGTGTCATGAAACTGCCCTCCTTCCTCATGTGTGCCCTGTACCATCTCCTAATTTGCTCCAGAGGGTTGGGGGGGCTCAGAACAGATTTAGGGGCCACCTGGGAAAGGAGAGAGGTGGAAGTCTTGTTGTGCAAACAGAAGTCTTTTTGCTCACACAAGAGGTTGCTTTGTGCTTTGTTGAATCAACCCATGGTCTTCTACCTTGGACAGGCCTAGACTGCCCAGAATGTCAATCCATCTTAATTTTGGATGGGGACTCTGATTCTGAAATTTTATATTTCGCTCCATCATGGGTTGTGAATTAATCCCAGTCATTTGCAGCGTTGACTGGCAACTGCCACGTAGGAACACTTGAAACAGGAAATATCAAGGTCAAATGACTGCTACCAACCAGGATCCTAAAGTTGGAGCCATTCACATTTTCCACTGCCTAAAACTGATGAGACTCTGTTCCATTCACCTCCAACAGCAGGTTTGTAGCATTCTATGTAGCTTTCCTCGGGATAATACTAACTTCTGCTTGCTGAGACTAATGAGAACAAAGTCAGGGGAAATAAACCATAAAGAGAAGAGAGAAATGGGAAACAGCTTTAGAAACCATCATCCTGCAGCACGTTAATGCTTTGCTTTCACATGTTTCATTCAAGTCTCTCTCAGGGCTGTTGCGACACTGACTCCACTGCAGAGATAAAACCAGAAGGGAGACCTTGGGAGGTAAGGTTCACATTTATTTGTACTTGAAGCTTTGACACATTGTTAGCTACAGTGACAACTTTGTGAATGCCAAATAAGCAGTGTTCAGCTTCTCCCACCCCCTCTTCTTTTTAAAGTCATGACCACACAGCGGTGCACTTCAGAATGACAGCCAATGGCACCCAGCAAACCAGGTACTTCCCCTTTTGTCCAGATAGTGAAAGTCATGTAAATGTAAACACACTGGCATGAGCATCTGTTTAATTAAAGAAGGACACAGACACTGTGTGGTGGATGAGATGAAAAGCAGAATGAATGTGAGAATATTGCATCCATTGGAATCTGCTACAAACAGTCCAGTTTCCAAATCCCTTATTCAATTAAATTTGAATCTATATGATCTACGTTTACCTTAAAGAGATCCAGATCATCAGTTGCTGTAACCTGAGCTACAGGTTCTTTCCTCCCAACGCCTTGGATGCTGACATAAAACTAGGACCATCTCTGAAGGCCTTTCTGAAGTTACTGAGTCACCTTGGACTTTATGGTATCTGAAACCACCCAAAGTATCTCCACAAGGAAAAGCAAGAGGTTTTTTTGGGTGTTTAAATCTTGAATGCCAGTGTTTATTTGCTTGAGTGTTTGGGCATTCATAAGGTCCTGCTGGGCTAGGGGTTATAAAGCTTCAGTTGAGTCCATGTGATGCCTTCCAAATGTTGCTAGACTACAACTCCCATCATCCATGACCATTGGTTATACTGGCTAAGGCTGATGGGAGCTGGAGTCCCACATTGGACACTGCTAAATTGAGCTCTGGGCTTAACTGAAACAACATCTTCTTTCCTTGGGAGCTGCCAGAACTTGAGTGCGACTTTGCTTCTGTTACATAGCCACACATTGGCGAGATCCTGGCAGAGGAGTCAGGACTTGAACAAGGGTTTTGGGGAAGGAATGAGGGTGGGGTAAGGGGCTGAAACTATGCCTCCCCTAGTGCCTTCTAAAATAGGAGCTCACAAATGGTAGTGAATCATCCCCCTGTCCCCCTGCATCCTTTGAGGTCTAGTTTTACTCTAACCAGAGTCTCAAAGTTGAAGCTGAAATCCAGCAACTCTAATGAAATGGCAGACTGCTCTTCATGGCACTCTTTAAACAGTGCCTTATCTGGTTCTTTGCCTTGTAGACATCCACATCACTAGTGACAGATATAGTTAAAAGGAAAGCATACTTTAACCCTGTGTGAGCAAAATATGTGTGCATAAGGCTTTAAATTTAGCTAATATTTCTCTCTGAACCTGTGTGTGCATATTAGAAAAGGTGCATTAAATAAGCACTGTCAGAGGTTTAAACTAATGCTGCAAGGAAGTATTATGCAGTATGCTTTGTTGAACAGGCGATTTTCATTTTACATCAAAGGTAAGGTAAGGTCATTATAATTCCCATCAGTTCTAGGAGGTCTTAAATATTTGAAAGCCAATAAATAGTCTTCCCTCTCAAAGGCTTGTTTCCCCCAGCAGCCAATTAAAATGAAGATGGCATGGCACTGTGCACCGAGCTTTCAGGCACTTCTGTACAGAGAAGAGTGCCTTGGACTGCAGCCACAGGAGGGAAGAAGAACAACAAGAGCTGTACATTGCAAATTACAGTAGAGCGCAATTAGGTTACATAAATTTAGTGTGCAAGAAGAGCTGAGCTGATCATAAAATATGCATGTGTAAATGAAACCCATTATGAATATGTGAAAATCTATCACAGGCGTGAGCAGCAAGATGATTTGAGATCTTATCCGTTGACCTTTCATTGCAAACACACTCTGGAGATGAGAAAATGCCTCTTTCAGTTTCACTTGTTATAAATGTTATGGGTGCCTTTTTCCCCCCCTGGTAGAGATTTGGTGCTTTAAGCAGGATGGCAAGCTGGAGCCTGATGGGTGAAGCTTTTCCTATCACTCCATCTGTACAATGGAAAAGGTTGGGTTTCTGTTTTCCACGCAGCTGTTAAAGGCACAGGGATCTACGGAGGAGGCGGGGAGGTTGCCAATCCTGTTTAAAGAGTCACCATTAACCTGTTCCCAGAGAAAAAATACAAGGCAGTTAAGGGAAAATCAATTTCTGTTGGTGAAAGTGCCCAAGTTACTATCAAGTAACAGTCTCTTCTCCCTTTGGTAATCGATGTTCCTGCAAAGTGCTAAAACGTATGTGATTAGGCCATTAACTGAAGTGGCTAGAATATATGCATGAAAATGCATTTTTTAAAGAAGCATTCAAGTAGTCTGGCTGTTTTATTCTCCTTCTGTTCTGTTTGTCATCATTGTTTCTGTTCTAGTGGTGCTTTAATGTTAACTGTTCTGTGGTGCATCCCTGTCCATATCTAAGCCAAAGTTGACTCCATTGAATTCAATGCGACTTTCCACAAAGTAAGTGTATGTAGCAGCTTTGTCAAACTTTTCTTTTCATCTAAGGGCCTCACTCACCATTGGCTAACTGCACGTGGATTACATTTCAGTGTTGGGTGTGCCATTGCACAAGAGCACACTCCTCAGAGAGATGCAGAGACACATGCAGGTATACACACACCTCACCTGAGCTTATCCATGCAGATCAGCTGATAAGTCTGTATCTGCCTTATGGTTCTTTTTCATTTTGCTTCTACTGCCAAAATGAGTGAGGTATTGGGGGGGGGGGTTGCATGTGAACAGGGTAGAACAGCCCCAAGGGTAAGGGTTAGCCACCCAAAATGTATAGGATTGCAGCCTATAATTTATTTTTATAGGATGGAATTCAGTGTTGCATAAATGTTTTGTTTGTGCAAAAGATTGCCAGATAGAAAGATCCCCCTCTCTTCCTCCCACATCGCACTCCCTCACCCCTCCCTCGTTGCCTGATGCTCCTTCCAAAAACAAAAATCTGAGAAAGAAAACTAGCTTGTCGGGGGGGAGCCTATGCTAGAATCCTTGTTCCTGACACCTGGACTTTTATGTGCAGGGATTTTTATTTTTATTTTGTAGTGTGGACCATTCAGTCATGTGAAACCATGCTGTAGTCTTCATAGATACAGTGCGGACCCAGGTCTGCTACCTGTAGAAAAATGAAGCTTGTGACATACACTTTTGAACGTGTTGAAAATCAATTAGCTGAGACTTGACAAAATATTGGTGTGTTTCCATGTGTACACAAACACCTAAGCTATGAAAAGCACAATTTCTAAAGTTTGTGGGTGGAAGACTGACAGGTGGTGCATTCAGCAATCTGAGCTGTCAGAGGCATCGCTGAGCATCGGAAAGGAGTTACGTGAGGCTGTGTTGCCTGCTGCTTTCCCACTATTGTTTGTTTTTTAAAATTTTATTTTTATTTTAATTATTCCTCTTCACTGCTAGAAGGGAGCACACCTGAGATTGCTTATGGTGGTATCAGCATGGATAGAGGCAGCACAAGCAGTGACTAGATTTCTGCATTCTAGAAGATTAACTGTTCAGACATAATTTGCTGTACCTTTTTTCTTTTATAAAGTTGTTGAAACAATCTTTTCCACATACGTGATGCCAGGATTACAAATCACAGCATTATATACCATGGAGGAACATTTAGTGGTTGTTCGTATTATAATATTTGTGGTGCTCTCGACCCCAAAATAAAAAGGAGGCAATAGAAAATAAGCTTATGTTTTCTGTTATCCTTTCTGAAAGAATTCATTTATTATCATTTCTGAAAGAATTGCAAAAAATAATAATGATCTAAACAGCCTTCAAATCCCAGGGTAGTCCACAATAATATCAACAATAAAAGCAAAATAAAATCTATCATAAAACAAGAAAAGCTTTTAAAGAAATCAACAGCAGCCCAAACACACCAAATGTAACCCCTTTAAAATGCTGAGCAATTAAGAAAATATTAAATTGGAAATGGAAAGATTGCATTGCCAAAGCCAGCCAAGCCTCTCCGGGGAAGGTGTTCCAAAGCTGCAATGCCACCAGAGAAAAGACCATTACATTCCTGCAAGCATAATGCACTTCAGACAGTGATAATATCCATAGAAGCTTCCTATCTTACTGAACAATGTGGGATGAGGTGCTTTTGGGTCCCAAGGGCTTTAAAACAGTCTTCTTCTTTTTATTAAATCTCAGTATACCTGAGAAAACACTTGCATTGCAATACTTGGGAAATCACCCTTTGTGAGGTTTGCTTGTGATAGAAATTGATGTACAGTATTTGATCAATCGAGTGTTTGATCAATCGAGCAATCCATAATCTGGTTAATATGCGTGCCTTGAAAAAACTAGTTTTTGCCTCCGTTTTGGTTTTATGATTGCTTCCTGCCCTGCCCTGCCCTTGGTCTTTAACCAAGCCTGGTATGGATGAATCAATGTGTGATGCTTTTCTCAACATGGAGGCTGACAAATATTAGCGACCCTGGGGAATTATCAACTTAGGTCTTGACCCTAATGCCCAATTAGCAATAGTGCCACACATGAAGTAGAGCAGCATGTCCCCGGCAGGGTCACAGGAAGGTGATGGGCCAGACTAGCTGCCCATCTAGGTCACTTGTAGCCTCTCTCTTTTTAAACTGGAGATACCAGAGACTGAATCTTCTGCATACAAAGTGTTCAATCCCCAGTTGAGGTTTGGCCCCTTCCCTGAGATTGTCATCAGTAGTGGCTATCACCTGTTGGGTGGGCAAGGGCAGGGGACCAGATGGCTCTACCAGAGGCCTGCAAACGAAGGCCCATGGGCCAGATCAGGCCCAATTGCCTTCAGGATCCAACCCACGGACTGTCCATGGATCAGTGAAGAGATTCTGTACATTCGGGCTGCGCCATTTCCCCCCCAGCACCATTCCATTCCCCCCCTCCCTCACACAAACCACAGCAGCGCCTCCTCCCTCCCTCCTCCTGGCTTCTCCCCACCCTACCTAGAGGAGGAAGAGGGCTGGGCTGAGCTGGCTGAGCACCATTTTAAGCAGCCCCTCTCCGGAGCCAGCCCTTTTGGGTCTCTCAGCTTCCCTCTGCCGCCGCCACCTTGGATGAGCTCGCTCTGCCTATCCATGAGAAGAAGAAGCAGTGGTGGTGGTGGTGGTGGTGGCGGCGGCAGCCCCAGGGACGGTAAGCGTAGTGGCTGGAGTTGGGGCTGGGGTGGGTGGGAAGGAGGACTACTTGACCCCCTAGCCTCTTCTTCCAGCTCCCCCCCCCCCCCGTGCTGCTTCTCCGGCCCGCCACAAGGTCTGAGGGACAGTGGACCGGCCCACGGCTAAAAATTTTTGCTGACCCCTGGGTTATACCAACCCTCCCCCCAATAGAGAAATGGATATTAATTTCTATTTGACAGAAGAGGCCTTGCTCAACTGTCTTCACACTCAATGCAAATCAGCATAATGATGCCAGGTGACTGACAAGTGGGCAACCCTGCCCACTTGCCAAAGCAGGTCCATTTTCCACTTCCTCTACCACTCCACCATTCACAGATTGCTAGTGAAGGAGCCGACAGAGAAAGCTTGTACATGCTCAGGGTAAAAGATAATTTTACTAAATGTGTCAGTAAATCGTTGCTCAAAGTGTGATTTTTAATTCAAAATATATAATCCTGATCCAGCAATAGTTCAAGCTGAGTTGTGCATGACCAGTAGGCTGAGTCTAGTTACTGTATTCAGATGTAATGCAGAGCCATAATTTAACTCTATGAAAATTTGCCTAGCCTCCCCAAGGCTTGGGAGCTTCCATACCTTCAAAGAGGAGATTAACAGCTTTCACTGAAGTTTTAGATTAAATGCAGTTTAGTGGGCCACCTTCTCCCTAAACAGGGATGTGGGAAGCAAGGATCTAGGCTACCAACTGGGTCTACTCCCTTACCCTGATGCAAAAGATTAAAAAGCATTTCACAAGATGTCTACATCCTCACATTGTATAACTAATATTAATAAAATGGTGCAGATTGTGTCAGTAAAAGTCCTTTTTGGCTTTCTTTACGTTCTTACTTTTTAGAAGCTGGAGAAGTTATGTTAGCTGATTTGCTCAAACCACTCCTGACACATTCAACTCCCTAATGTATGTTAAATGCTGATATATTGCCACCACTTTGTTGGAATTGTTTCCCTGAGAAACAGTCAGAAGGAATACATTTCAAGTGTTGTTTTGTTTGGCTTCATTTCTCACTCGAGCAAAATGTTCATAAAAGTGTAGCAGGGTGTTTAGGAATATTTATTTCCACAATATTGGGGAGCCAATCTAAACTATGCAATATGTCATAATTCATTCCAAAAGGAGAGGCCAGGGCCCATCAGTAAGCTAGGAAAGTCTTAATGGACAGATGGCCAAGTTGCCAGGTGTTTCAGACCAGACATGATGGATGGCTTGTAAGGGCTGCAACCGTCCACATCGCAAACAGATGACCCATGTTTGTCTTCCAGCAGGTGCAGCAGAGCACAGCTTGGCTTACGTGCGGCGGACAGAAACCTCTGTCGGCCATGCTTTGCTTCATCACAAACTCCAGAACCACATGCTCTCCAGGTGCAGTTTAGGAGAAAAAATGCATCCAAGAGCCTTGGCTAAGCATCCATCTTTGAGAAACCAGCCTGAAGGGCTTGTGACATCCAAACTAAAGAAGACATCTCCATAAGCATAATATTGATGCAAAGAACTGGCTATGACTTCAGCTTGCAACACTTACATTTGGGCTACTGTTTTATAAGGTTGTTTTTCTATACTTAATCCAACAGCAGGCAAGCCTGCAATTTGTTTTGTCCCCAGTTTAAAGCAAACCAACCTGGTTTGCCAGTCCTGGAACATAGCTCTTAGTCTGACTACACACTTGGTTCATAAATGTCCCCCAAAATTCATATTTTATAGGGGAAGTGAGTACAAAATGAATATTGTATGGAAATCATGTGTTCAAAATGCATGCAAAATGTGAACAATATAGATGCATGGGGGGAGGTCTACATGTGTGTTTTTCTAAATATGCAAAAAGCGGAGGGATGGAACTGACCTCTGATTGAACACATGCAAAACAAATCTACTTTTAGAAATTCTTCTCAGGCTATAAGGCATCTCTCAGAGTGCTTCCTTAAATAATGATGGAGCCTCATATACACATGCTTGTATGCACATATCTGCTTCTAAGTGACAACTTGGGGAACAAGAAACAAATCAACAGACGTTCTTCGCATCAGCCTGGCCTGTTCTACCCCCTTCATCAGCAATTCATTCTGTAGAAATCAGAAGATGAGGTTCATCACAGAATGGAAATACGCATCATCACCCATTGACAGCTTCAATGTAGGTAGCTGGTAGAAAGACTGGCAACTCTTTTGGCCCAGAGACCCCACACCTGCTCTCACCAGACCAGCTTGGCAGAGCTCAAATGTGCTTCTCAAATACTGGCTATGTCTGTCCCTTGCTGTTTTTCATATAACACTTTGTGCCGTCTGCAGACATTTCTGTTCTGGGCCAACGTTATGCTTCAAATATTGCAGAAAACACTGCAGGTTTCTTTCTGGCTACTGCAGATAGCCTGTCAAGAGGCCCCCCAGGCCATGCAGATATATCTACCTTTCTGTCCAATGCTGATTTGGAGCTGTGCAGCTTTTTGTTCTTCTGACAGAGTGCCTGCCTCTGGGCCTGCAAATATTAGCTTCATGAATACCTTCCATCAGGCCCAATACTCGGTGATATTCCCATTATCAAAATCCACAGGAGGTTCTTGCCTAGTGCTAGAGGCCATCTCTTTTCCTTTTGTTGTTCTGTTTTCAGACTTTTCTGTTTTCAGACTTTTGGTTTTTAAAATAACTGTTGCTGGGGTTTTCTTTGTAAACAGGAGCATGCCCAGTCAGGAAACCAGTCCATCTAGCTCAGTAATGACTTGCCCTGACCAGCAGTGGTCATTTGGGGTTTCAGGCAAGTGTCTTTTACAACCCTATCTAGAAAAGGGATTGAATCTAGGATATTTTGCATGCATAACATACGCTCTATCGCTCAGCTATGGCACTCCACTCAGTTGCATAATGGTAAGCATAGCAAAAAGCTTCGATATACAAGAAGAAAAATATGAACCAGAATAACAATCCAAAAGAGTTATCTCAAAGAACTCGCAGTTTAATCCATAATCCATCAGGGAGTGTATGATCCTTTCTCCACAGCACTGTGTCCTGTGCTAACAGGTTCCTGGGAATGCATGGAGACTGGGGAGGCATGGAGATTATGTGGGTGTGAGACTCCACATAGGAGTGTGCCTTGTACTGAGTTAGACCCTTGGTGCATCTAGCTCTATATTGCCTATGCTAACCGGCAGAAACTCTCTAGGGCTTCAGGCAGGAGATGCTAGGAATTGGACCTGGGATCTTCTGCATGCAAAGCAGATGCTGAGTCTTTTGTTTATGAGGACAGTGTAAAGACGGCTAGGAACACCCAATAATTTATCCTGTTCATCATTATCCTGATAGCCTATGACTGACTACATTCAAGTTTCTTGGGTAGCACCCCCAATGAGAAAATGGCTGTGAATCAAGCATCTAATCATTCTATGACAAAAGGAAATCAGCATTTGCTAACTTTAGCATCCTCCTTCTCCTCCTCCTCTTAAAGACCTTTGTGTTGGGTAAAATGCAGGGCAATGGTCTTTATGGCAATATGGCTCCCATGAAATCCATCAGAAATCTGGTTGAAATTATGTAGTTTCACCCACTAACCTACCAATAAAATAGATGATTTGTTGAATGGCTGATCAAAGATGAAGTGAATAGTTGCGAGCTGTATTTCTCTACATTAGGCAATCACAAGTTGAGCATATAAATATATTCATCCACACAGTGCTCAGGGAGCAGTTTGGCAGAGACAAAGCACAATGATAGGATCAATAGCACAAGAACAAGAAGGAACAAAAAGAGCAGTGGTGTGGGAACACGCTAGGCAATCCATACCAAATCAGGGCAAATGAATGTTTGAAGCAAGGCTCAAGCAGGCAAGGTTAAAGCCCAGCAGACATCACCATGTCATGCTCTGAGGCTGCTACGACCATCCCCACATGAACAACTGGCCATCCTGTCCTTCTTTAGCCTCCATCTTCTCTTATCTGTGATACAGCCTCTCCAAACACACTTTCAGTCTCTCTTACTACCCACTTTCCCCTTCCTGTATCACTCACTGCCTGTCAATGGAGCTTGCATATGCCTAGGTTGACAGATAATTCTATTACATGTGTCAGTATATGGTTGCTTGCTTGGTGTGATTTTAGTGCAAAATATATAATCATGACCCATAAGTAGTTGCATGCCATTTTTGTGTTGGACATGAATGGGAGGCTCGCTCCAGGCCTGCCAGTATAGATGAGAGTTACACTGGATGCTGATCTCCCTTGCTCAGTATGTGTACAAAAATGTTATGAAAGCAGAATAATGGGTTTTCTGTTTTAAACTCTTGATCTTTTCTTTCTCAGAGCCTTTGATTTTATAAGGTCCACAATCTTCCAAAGATTTATGACAAACCTGCAATTTAAATGTCAACATAATCAAGGTGAAAAACAGCTCTGGACAGCAAAGTGGGATATGTCTTGAATTGCATGTCTTGAATCTAAAATTCCCTTGCCACCCACCACTGTTAAGTATCATCTCATGGTGATGTCAGCTATAAAATAAGAAATACTGTGGAACTCTCTATTGGTGGTTTTCGTATACTTTATCATTGTAAATACATTTAATAACAGTTTGACAAACAAGCAAATCTTATGGGCATTTTTATCACCCATTAAACATCACATCATTTTTTGTTTACTATAGGATGATAGATGGCATTTAAAGTTGGGCAAAGTGCAAAATTTACTACCACAAGATATATAGCTGAGGTACAGTTAATAAATACAGATAATCCATCTTCTTTATAAGTTTTCTCCCCGTCAAGTATCATTCGGGATATCCTATGACATTACAATGGTTTTCATATATTGGGCCTATAGTACATTGGGTTTGATTAATTCAGCAGACCCAATTACTGTATAAAACCTTGGAAGCTCAGAACATGGTTCTGAATCACCATCACACCATGTTTATGAACCTCTCTGAAGCATCTGTCTGGCTACTTGAAGGATCCCCATTTATATTTGGTAGCTCCTAAAGAGATTCATCAGCTATCTGAGTCATCCTAAATATCCCTAAGCATTTAAGTTGCTGTTTTCGTCCATCAAGCACTTTCATCTTCTCCTCCAAATTATGGACAAGTCAGCAACATTAATCTTAACCTTTATACATTCACCCTCTGAGGCACTGCATCCCTAAAGCACTCTACAAAGCAAAATACCACATGTCCCCCTTGGAGAAACAATTTTTACAGCAGCTATGTATGATGTGCTATGATGGATCATTCGCCTGGTCTATCAGGTCTGTAATAAGCCTGCAGCAGAGACCAATGTAATATGGCTTGGAGGAAGCCAACTTCTGTACCCAATTTAGCTCCAAGTGTTATGCAATTGTATAAACTGGAAAACTTATCTCGTGGAGGAATTCCTATAGCCTCCCTTTCAACCAACAACTACAGTGGTGCCTCGCAAGACGAAATTAATTCGTTCCGCGAGTTTTGTCGTCTTGCGATTTTTTTCGTCTTGCGAAGCACAGTGTCGGGAAAGTTTTGGAAAAGCTTCAAAAATCACCAAAGTCTTTAAAAACCTCAAAAAAGGCTACCACACCGCGTTCTATGAGTTGCTCCTCGAAGTCAAGTCGCAACTGTATTAACGGTGTTAAGAAAAAGGAAACAAACTTGCAAGACGTTTCCGTCTTGCGAAGCAAGCCCATAGGGAAAATCGTCTTGCGAAGCAGCTCAAAAAACAAAAAACCCTTTCGTCTAGCGAGTTTTTTGTCTTGCGAGGCATTCGTCTTACGAGGTACCACTGTACTGTTTTTGAAAGGTGTTAAATGTTTAGTAGGATTTGGAATTGAGAGAAGAATATTCAGTCATCAGTATATCCTGCTAATTCAACTGTTCCAAAATAAAAAGTGTTGGTGGTTGACTGTATTTTTAGTAGATTTCTGTGCATTAGAGTGAGAAGTTTAAAATGAACAAATAGTGTAGTCCTGAACAGGTATACTAAGAAATAAGTCCTTTAAATTCTTTGGGACTTATTCTCTAGTAAATTTGCTTTATGAGTTTTAGGATGTATTTCAAACCATAGGGCTTGAATTCACACTTAGGTCCTGTTGAAATTAATGTGGAAAATTAGTCATAAGTAACTTAAGCCCTATCAATTTCAGTTGGGATCTAAGCGTGTTTAACTTTGCTCTGGATCCCGCTCATGATTTAAACAGAATCTTAGAGTTGGATGGATCCTAAATGGGTTTTAATGTTGAGTATCTTACCTGTTGTGGCTTTATTGTTTTATTCTTTGCATTTCAATATATGTTTATTCTTTTGTGATTTTAAATAATTGTAAACTGTATCGGGTGGTCCATCAGTAGGGAGGGACATAAATTTATATATACCGTATTTTTCCATGTATAAGACCAGGTTTTTTCCCCTAAAAAATAATATCAAAAATTTGGGGGAATCTTATAAACTGATAGCTCTTCCCCCATTTTCTTAAATCGGAGTCCCCCAAAATAGAGGCGTCTTATACGGGGGGGGGCATCTTATAGACGGAAAAATACGGTATATATAAAAATAAATTTGTTAAGTAGTATTCATCCATTTTGTCCTTTGTCTTTTTCCTCCCCTTTACAAAATAATCTAGGGCCTCATCTAAGATGCATAAGCTCATGTCCAGTGCTTAGCAGGCCTTCGTATGCTGTCTATTTTAATGTGTTGTTAGAGGGATGATTAAATCGCGGGCTGCTCCCCACATGAAATGCAATGGCTATTTCATCTAGCTGTCTCAGAGCACGAGATGACCTGGTGAAGGTCACACTTTTGGCTCAGATGGGTGACCAGCTGCCATTTAGCTGCTCTTTTCTGATAACTGTTTCTCTCAGTGGTCATAGCTCCATTGGAGACTACAGAAAAAAGCTTACTTTTGAGTGTACATAGTATTGCAGCCTTAATTGGGAATGAATTCCATATTGCCTAGTATGTTGTTGCTGTGGCAATGCAGTGCCTTTGTCATGCTTCCCTCTTTTATTGATATCTAAGCGGGTATAAGTTACACAGTCAATGTCTTGCTTGAGAAACTGAATTATGTATCAACTAAAATACTTTCTTCAGTTTCCAGACAATGTATTTGACCCATGCTGGCCATCATCAGAATCTTTCTGAATGTGAGAGATATATGAGGATTTTCTGCCTGAAATATGGAGAAGCTCAATCTAAAAGGAAACTATCTTCGTGAAAAAGAAGAAAAAATGAGACATGATATTGTTTCAGTCACCTTTAAACTTATGACAGAGGTGGGAAGTTGTTCCATTTACTGCTTGACCTGGAGCTGTTGCCTTACCTCATTAAGAAAATATACAAGCCCATTACCTGGAGGTAAGTTACGAAAACACCAGAGCTGTTAGGTCATAGCAAAAAGATCAAGCTTTCTAAAGCTGAACTACTAGACAGCACAGACTTGTCTTCCAAACAGATATGGCAGTACCTTATCTCTCTTGCTAGAAAGAACAGCATCAAAGAGGAGCTTCTGAGCAGAACTGAAGACAGAAGATATAAATCTAATCTGCATTTAACCTTAATTAACGGCAGTATGAAGCAAGTTAATGCTTTAGTGGTAGCAGTTTAAGGACACAAGTAAACATGAAGGTCCATGATCAAAAACCCCTGCAGATTCCAGACATATTTATTCAGAAATTCTTATTCAGAGTTCATAGGAACAAGGCGCAATAGCACAGCCCTAACTATGTCTATTCAGAAATAAGCCCTATTGAATTCAATGGGGTGGGGTAACTTCCAGGTGAGAGGATTTAGGATTGAAGCCAAAATATATTATGATTATTCAATCAAGTATCATGTTGTAACAAAAGAACTGGCCAGCACAAGCACTGCCCAAATATTACTTAGGTGTGAGGATGAGAACGGATAATGTGACACTCTGGAATTTCTATCACAAGATGTAGTGGTGGCCAGTTTGGGTGGTTTTGAAAGGGATTAGCTGAATTCATACAGGAAAAGGATACTGATGGCAACCGGTGATAATGACTATCACCTCCGGTATCAGCTGTAGTAAGCCTCTGAATACTGGTTGGTGGGGAACATGAACAGAAGAGTGCTATTGCCCTTGTGTCCTGTTTGTGGGCTTTCATAGGCCTCTAGTTGGCTATTGCAGGAACAGAATGGTGGACAGGATAAACCTGGGCAGCTAATATGGTGCCCTCTAGGTGTTGCTGGACTACAACTCCCATGAGCCACACTTAGCATGGCCAATGGTCCAGGGTGATGCAAGGTATAGTCCAACAACCTCTGGAAGGCTCTGCCTTTGGTCTGATCCAACTAAACACTTTTTATGTTCTTAGAGCATATCCCAGGGGCCGGATAAACATTCTGCCTAGCACATAGTCCCAGTTTCCACATGGTTTTAATCAAATAGTTCTATTTCTATGCTGTATGGACTTGAACAATTATGCCATGTTGATTCCATGAAGAAATGGTTAAGAATGATTTTGGATTAATTAATTTCCTAACAGATTGAAACATACTTGAACTTAGCTTTTGCAAAGCGTCATCACCAATAATGGGCCCCTAGTCTGGCATTTTGCTCTGAAATGGCTAAGTGTTGCTTTTAAAGCTTTGAGTGAATTGGGCTCAATGGAGCGATTAGTCAGAAACTAACCTTTTTGATAACAAAGTAGAATCAGAAAATAGGCAATAATTCAGTGCGCAAGGAAATTTTTAAAAGTTCTCTAACTACAGACACTTGCAAAATTGCACCTATCCAGCAGAATAATATCTAATTTTACACAGTTAGTAAAGATAAATGATTTTTCCTGATCAAATTATATCAGGATGAATAATTTTATACTATATAATTGGTGAGCTGGATAATTCAATAAGCCCATTTTCTCTGGTTGACTTCCTTTTACAAGTCAAAATTCCATAATGAGGAAGGCAGCTTTGTCAAAACAGCTGCCAAATGGCAATAGCATCATAAAAAAAGCATTAATCAGTAAATTAATTAAACATTCAGTGTATGTAAAACCTGCTGTATGCTGAGAAAATGTGAATGGCCTGACAATCGTGTTTGTTGCAATGTATTCATCAGAGACCTCTACCAAACAGGCTGCATCTTCCAGCAGGACACAAAATCAGTTGTTTTGTGGTAATATAAAAAAATGTTTCTTGTTTGTGTGTCAGTCACACAAAAAGAAAATGAATGATAAATGTATTTATTTTATGTTGGTCATGGAGTTCATTTTCTGTGTCATCACCAGGCACTGCAGCATTTAGAAACAGTGTAAGTAATTTATAGTAATTTATAGCAGAGGGTCAAGGAAATGTTCTCTTTGTGTTAAATCATGGGCGCATCGTATCTATAATAGGTCTCATCTAGCATGGTGGCCTAACAGTGACAGAAACCTATTTACAATTGGCATCCTCTGATTCTTACAAGAAAAGCATGTTGTGCTTTGTGAATAATACCACTTGTGGAGGAGCACTTTTAGCCATTTTGCCATCCATCTATCTCAGGCAGCAGTGGAACAGTGCACCTTTACTGGTGAAGCCAAACCTTTGGAGATTTACAGCTCCTGCAGCGGCTGTAGAGACAGATATGGAAGAGGCATGTTTCATTGCAGCTGAGGCAGCTGAGGGTGTCTGGTTGTGCTGCTTCTCTGCGCTCTTCCCAGGGGTCATTCATCTTCTGGTCACCGTTGTGGATTGTCTCCAGGCACTGCGGTCATCTGCAAGGGATTCCCACACAGCAGGGTTAATGTTGCCAACCTTCATGTCTCATTTGCAGACATCTTTGAAATGCAGAGCTGGTCTACCAATGAGCCTGGTGCCTGAAGCCAGCTCATCCTTGGGGACGCTGCTATCTTCGATTCTGCTATTCTTCGATTCTGGTGAGAGCCAGTGTGGTGTAGTGGTTAAGAGTGGTAGTCTTGTAATCTGGGGAACCAGGTTCGCGTCTCCACTCCTCCACATGCAGCTGCTGGATGACCTTGGGCTAGTCACACTTCTTTGAAGTCTCTCAGCCCCACTCACCTCACAGAGTGTTTGTTGTGGGAGAGGAAGGGAAAGGAGAATGTTCGCCGCTTTGAGACTCCTTAAAGGGAGTGAAAGGTGGGATATCAAATCCAGACTCTTCTTCTTCTTCTTCTGTTCATATGACCAAGCCAGTATAGACATCGCTAAGCCAGGAGTGTGAACATGCTGGGAATGTGGGCTTAGGAGAGCACATCTTTGTTTGAGACTCTGCCATGTGATGCCCCAAATCTTCCTGACGTACTACATGGGGAAGGTGTTGAGATATCACTCCTGGTGTTTGTAAGTTGCCCTGACTCACTTCTGTAAAGCAGCATGCTCAACATGCAAGCCTGGTAGACTTTCATCTTGGTATTGGTTGTTAGAACCTTGAAGCCATAGAGATATGTGTAAAAGAATTTATTTCAGTTGCTGAGAGCTAATGTGGTCCACTGGATATCGAATACAACCTGGGTTCAAATTTGTACATCTCCAGTTACTGCTGGCTTTAGGCAAACCACAATCTCTCAGTCTGAGTTCCCATCTGCTAAATGCAAACGGTAGTTTTGCGATGTTTTGCAGTTTTAAAAAAACACACCAAGAGCTATTTACACACGAAAAGGTCCATGTAAATGGTTCATAATGAAACATAATCAAGAAACAATCCTCTCTCCATGAACTCTGAAAGCAGAGCTATGTTGAAACAGACAGGTTAAGCTGTATTTTTCCTTCACATTTTGTTAAAGGAAATGATTTATTCATAGACAGTTAAGTGTTTGAAGAGACCATATATATTTCTTCAGCACAGGTCAAGACGGAGCTAAGAGAACATGAATCCACTTTCAGCCTCTTAACTTCACTGACACATTTTTGATGACTGGAATATCAGAACAATGAGAAATTGAGAACAGGTAAATTTTGAAAACATTGCACAGGGGGGAAAGACAAACAAGGCTTATTAATGAGCAACTGCATTTGCAAACATATTTCAGTGCCAGGAGTTAGAAGTGGTGGACTTTCAGACTCAAGAGTCATTTGAAAGCATTGAATCATTCCTTGATCTTGCATGGCAGAGGGAAAGCTAGGTAAGTAGCTGACTGGAATCATACATGCTCAGGGAGATCTCAAGCCCCACTTTGGCCTTATGATAGATACCATGTGATTACAATCCCCAGCTGACACTGTCCTAATTTCAAATTGCTTTCGTAGTGGCTAAAGTATTCCTCTCTTGCATTTCTAGAGAGTATTTAGGAATTAATTATGGATTCATCAATTAAGAAGCTAATTAATAAACACTGAGTGTTGTTAGTCTTAGCAATGGTAGTAAAGGACTGTAGTATTAACAGCTTGTGCCTGTTTAAAAGAATGTTCGAGTTTTTCAGTCATTAATAAGTAAATTAGTTGAAGGGTGCTTGCTTACAGACCTTTTAGATTAGTAACTTCAGTGATGAACTGCTGATCCGCAAGCTTCGTTCAGGTGGTCCATGGTGCATGTGTGTGGATTTGTGGTTGAAGCCAGGAGAGAGCACACCCATTGCACTGACTTTGTATATTGATTGTAATTGTATTTTTATTGCCTGCATGGAATTCAAATTGTAATACAAGAAATAAAAGAAGCAATAAAATACAATTGAAAATCACACAGTATCTAGCGCAGCACATTATAATTGTGTGTCGAGGTCCGCAAGCCACCCCTCAAATAACTCACAACTCACACATAAATTTTTGTTTAAGGTTTTTGGCATAATTTTGGCCACAACTTTATTAAAATACATATCTGTGAGTGGTTGTTTAGGCATTGGTTAAGACTATCTGTCCCACCCCACCCCCCGCCTGGGGACAGAACTGACATCCGAACTCCATTGGATGCCAGTAAGGGAAAACAATATTGGGGAGCAATGGAGCTGAGTCACAGGCCCTCAGCACTCACCCGCATGCTTCCCGGGGCTTGCCGGCCATAGCCCCATCCAGGGATTCAGACAAAATCGTGGCAAGCCCCTGGATTCCTTTAACGGAATTCCCTTCCGCAGCAGCATTGGAGGGGCAGGCACAGCCAATCCTTACCCCTCCTCCAACCAATTGATAACCAATGCCTAACCGCAACCTTACAAGTTGTGACGATTTGCTACGCAGTAGGCAAAAACCATATGGCCCAGCCAATCAGCCAGATGGACAAAATTCCTACCAGGCCCTTGCCCTTGCCCCCAAGGGCAGACAACCCCATGACAGGCATAGTAAGGTCAAGCAAACCTTCCAAACTCAGGGCGGGTGGGCGGGTGATCCGGCTCACGCAGCGAAAGAGAAAGCACCAAGCTGCGTGCTCGGAATTTAAACAATTCGGTCCCTCCCACCAAATTTGCAACAACACAGCAACACAGTCATCCAATTAAATGCCAGGATGATATTTTATCACCCTACTTGGCAACAGAGGGGTGACTCAGCGGACCCCACCGCAACACATGTTCTCATTTAGGGAGAACACGCTTTGTTACAGCAGGCAGAAAGGTCCTTAAATGGTTTGTCAAGTGGTTTCCTCCAAAAAGCTCAAGGTGGCATCATGGTCCTCTTCCTCCCTATTTTAGCTTCACAACAACTGTAAGAGGGAGTTGAGGCTGAGAGACTGTGACTGCCCCAAGGTCACCCAGGAAGTTTCATGGCTGCATGGGGATTTGAAACCTGGTCTCCCAGACCCTGGTTTAACACTCTAATCACCATACCACACTGACTTTGTCAAATGTCTGAATCAGGCCTTTCCAGGATGTGTGAAATAGAAAACTTCTGCTCTATTTTGGGAGTTATTATCCGGGGAAAGATCTGGGGAGAACAAGGACGGACGAGTAAGCTGCTGTTCTTTTGCTTTGAGGCCTAAACAACAGACAACGCTGATTCACTTTGTTTTCCAAAAGTCAAGCCAGTGAAATCTTTGCTGATACTGGTTGTTGTTGCTGTTGGCAGGAGAGCTACCTAGTGTTAATACCAGAAGGAAGAAATAAAGAAAATAAAAAGCTAATAGCAATCAGGGATGGAGTGTGCCTCCTGAAGACCACATGTTGAGCTTTTATCTTTGCCATCTTCTCTTCCCTTAAGGAAGCTGCGATATTTATACAATAGCTAGAAGAACAACTTTGAAGTGTCATTTGTTGAGCTGAGCATAAGTTATGATTTTGCTTGAGCCCAGCAGGGTATTCAGTTACAAAAGGAGAAAGTTTTGAAGTTATAGGTCCTGGTTTTCTGATCCATTTGTTTCCAGGATTCTTAAATGCAAGCCATGATCTCTGCCTTTGAACAGGAGTCTGGATTTCAACTGAAGAACCCTAAATAAAGCTTACAATAGACTGCAATGGCACACCACTGTTTCTGAAAAGGTAGGAGCTGGCAGTTATATGGTGTTATGGATTTGCTTTGTGCAGATCCACTGGACAAAGATGCAGTTAATAAGCTAACTTACTGTAGTTCATGTTTGAAGAATAAAATATGTAACAGCCTTACTTTCTTTTAATTCATGGTAAAAAAAAGTATTAAAGGTTTTAAGGTTCTTAGTACTGAATATGTCATATATAGTAGCTGCATGTACTTGCTTGGCATTAAAGAAGGATGCTTTTTTGTTTAGTTCTGGCAGCATTGTTGACATATTGACAGTACATACTGTGCCAATGAATACCAGTGATCTGCATGCCTGAAAGCCATGATCCTCAGAATACATGTCCCAATAATTCTGTTAACGACAATGGAAGAGGGAAATGTAAATTGCAGCCAGATTCTGTTATCTGCTGTTTAACGCAAAAAGAGAGGATACAAATTAAGGACACTTACAACCGAAGTTGCACTGTTGCAGCAATTTGCCCACAAAGCCAAACCATTTTAGGTTTATATGTGGGTGGAAACCTCCATATTGGCAAAAGTTGGAGATCCACTTGAAAGAATACAAAATCAAGACAATACTTAGATATTAATTCAAAAACTTGCTGTTTTTAGAAATTGTTTTTTAATGATTTATTATGTGTTTTCAAGAATTGTGTTATTTTATTGTAGGGGCATTATATCTATTGGCCTCTTGTAAATTGCCTTGTGATTTGTACAATGGCAGCATATATATATATATATATATATATTCACATCAAACCAAGTATACAGTATACTGTTTGCTAGACAGCAGCAATGGGAGAGGACTATTGCTCTCATGTAGGGATGGTAGAAAAATTTGATTTACTTTGCATTTAAAGGTTAACTTTAGTAATTCACATTTTCCAAAACAATATGCAGACTGAAACACAGCTACCCTTCAAAATTCATACTTCTCTGAATTTTCGCAATGCAGTCCAGTTAAGTAATGTATGCAAAAATGCATATGCTAGGGTATATTCTGCATATAAATGGGCATGTTATTAAACATAACATATCAAATTGTATCATGTTAGGAAAATTGTTTTGCAAAAAATGTATGAATTAGGCAAACTGCATACAAAAACGTATACTTTGAGACATTTGCTCTAAAATATTGAGAAATTTTCATGAGGACTGTTTTGGAATTGAGAAAAAAAGTCATGGAAAGAAAGCAAAAATGACAGATTCACTCATCTTTACACGTATGTACATATTGTGGGTTTCCCGGGGCATCTGGTTCACCATGGTGGGGAACAGGATGATATATTTATATGGCAAGGACCATAACCCAAACAGACTGCAGGATGCTGAATATGCATCAGAATCATAATTTAATCACCGGTTGACCATCCCAACTGAGGTTCTCAAAGCTGAGTCTATTTATTTGTAATACCCTACTCCTGGGAGATTTAAAAAGAAAAGAAAAGAAAAAGTTAAAGAGTCTATGAATAACTTGAACTGATGCATAAACCAGATCTTTGCTGCTGAAGTACGCTACAGAATCCTGCCCTTGCTGGAGACCCACAGATATGAAATAGATCACTCGCCTCTTCTTCCCTTTGGCAAATGACTGTACTGTTGAAATGGCAACGAGATCGCACTGGCTTATTTATTCTGAATGTTTGTAAGTGATGCCAATAAAGGTTTGATGATGATGATAAACCAGATCTAAGATTACCCCATGTGAACTGTGCTAGGTTCAATAGTATGACTACAGTAGTAAATTATAGCAAAAGAATAGGTAATAGCGAAAACCCACTGAAGATTTTTCAGCATTGATAAATGTTCCATTGGTTTGATGAAGCCTTGAGCAGTTATTCAAAAGTTAAGATTTTCCTGCTTCATCAAAGCCTATGACAGCAGTTGCTGGCAAAAGTTATAAGGTGCATGCTCAGTTTCATTCTGAAGCTAGAATTCTGCCAGCACACCAGTGCTTGTAGAGTGAGACACCTAGTGGACTTCCTTGTGCTTTATCTTCTTTCTTTCTTTTAGTTCTGGAATGTGAGCTATCAATGAAGGAGTTGGTGGAATGCACAGGACAGCAGCAGCAGGCTTCATCTAGATCAGCAGAAAGCCTCAAATGCTTCATGAGGCAATACAAGAACATAACAATGTCGAACATCTTTGTTGGTCCCATGCACTCCATCCTCCACATCTAGATTTCAGCCTGAAGGAACAAAGTTATGGAGTGTGACTTTGGGCAACATCATTACTGATCTGCTGTGGCATCAACTTCAGCTTCAAGTTTTCCAGCTTTGTGGAGCTTAATCCAGCATAAGATAGCCTTAACTTTGGCCTTAAACCATCAAACCTTTTTTTAAAAAAATTGAATTAGATAATAGTGATCAACCTGGATCACATTCCATATAAAACAAATGAACTTAATAGTGTAATGTGGAAGCAATAAAATCTTACCTTAACTAAGGTGCAATAACAGTACATTGCAGGACTGGGCTAGAAGTTCAACAGTGGAATTATCTGACAGTATAAAGAAACCCAAGTGATCATGTATTTATTCATTACACTTACAGCCCACCCTTCCTTCCAAAGTATCACTGGGTGGCAAACACTCAAATGATAAAACAATAGAAACATCTAGCAACAATTCCAATATGCTCACAGACTGATCCTAACTCAAAAGGCTTATTGGAGTGGGGAGGTCTTCAGCAGGCTCTGAGAAGACAACAGAGATACCAACTGTCTAATCTATAATGGGATGGAATTCCAAATAGTAGGTGCCACAATACTAAAGACCCAATTCCTATATTGTACAGAACAGTTGTCCTGCTAAGATGGTAACCCCAGGTGGCCCTCACTTGCAGAGTGCAGTGACTGGTTATACAGGTATAAGTGGTGATATTATCTTTCAAGTATCCTGGTCCCATGCTGTATCAGACTGTAGGTTGCAGCAGATGCCACCTATTTCCACCAAGCACTAATTGTGTGTATGTTTGTGTGTATGTGTTAATCTTCATTAGTATTGCCATGCATGTGAGGAGAAAGAGAACTGCCACTGCTGATGCTTTTCAAGAGATATAGATATTTTGCTTTTCCAGTGAATGAACATAAGCAGCAGTGTTCAGCTGACCTGAAGAAACCTTAAGAACTACATAAGGCATGCAGAAGATTGGCTGAAGGCTCTCCAGTTCACTGGTGTTCAGTCACACTTCCATCTCCCACTCAGGCGTTAAGTGCCAAATCCCTGAGGCAGAGGATGATCAGCTGTTCAGTACCAAAACAAGAGACATCAACTTCTTTCTGATTGAAAAATAAAAGTCTACAGTCTGTTCATGAAGGTGAGAGAAGGACATTAGAGAAAGGATTTCTAAGGTTATGCGTCCCTGGCTGGTGGTTGCAAGAAAGATGAATGATGCAATGTTCGTTGAAAGATAAGGGAGGAAAGAAGAAAGAAACAACAAGGTACATTAGGGCAGGTGTGCACAATGCTGTTTGCCTATTGATGGCTGCACCAAAATAAAAGTTTGCATTTTTGAATGGACAGACACAGGCACAATACCACCAAAACACTCTTGGGCTACTGCAGTATGGAAAATATCTTCTGCATTTTTCCTAGAATTCTATATCAATCAATAAGAAGAGAAATTGCATTCAGAAATTGCCCAAGGGGATTTCCAAGGGTGGTGTCAAACAAGAGAGAGAGACACGGAGAGAGAAATTATCTTGTGTGGATTAGAGAATTTTTGTTATGCTTACTTTACTTTTAAAGTGGCCACAGTTTATCCTTTCTTTCATTCTAGAAATCTTCTGTCAGGTAGTCTGAATTCTACAGCCTTCCCAGGTGTCCACCGTTCCTGATAATATTGGCTGTGTTTTCCTGTAAGCTCAGGAAGCTAGGGAGGCATGACACCTGTGTGCTGTGTGTGGGACCAGAATTTTTGGTTTTTGCTTTTTTGAAAAAGGAGTTCCCTTAAAGAAACAAAATGAGCAAGCACCCCAGCCTCAGGGGCTTGATAGCCAGTCTCTCCAGTTTCTCAAGCTTCAATTAAAGCTCAGGGGAAGAAGAAGAAGAAGAAGAAGAAGAAGAAGAAGAAGAAGAAGAAGAAGAGGAGGAGGAGTTCGGATTTGATACCCCGCTTTATCAGTACCCGAAGGAGTACCAAAGCGGCTAACATTCTCCTTTCCCTTCCTCCCCCACAACAAACACTCCGTGAGGTGAGTGGGGCTGAGAGACTTCAGAGAAGTGTGACTAGCCCAAGGTCACCCAGCAGCTGCATGTGGAGGAGCAGAGACGCGAACCCGGTTCCCCAGATTACGAGTCTATCGCTCTTAACCACTACACCACACTGGCTCTGGGAAGACATCATGAGGTAAGTCCTCCCATTGGGTTGCAAGTTTTTTGGACTTCAGGCACCCAGGGAGGCTGCAGAGTGCTGGATAAAGGTTTAGTAAAAAGAAAGATAAAATCAAACAACACCTTTCTTGAACAATAAGCGCAACCCCACTGAAATTCTAAAGAAAGAAAAGCAAATAAATTGAAGGACAGTTTTTGGCTCAGCACTGCCGAGGGCTGAGCCAAAATGTCTTCCCAGCCTTTGCATGATGTGAAGTTGTAGGTGACATTTTGGCATAAAGTTGGTGATGAACATATGACTGTGACTACACTGCCTGAAGTTTTGATCCCTCATCCTCTCCAGGAAGCACTGGCATCACTGTGTTTGGCTTCATGGTGATGTTATGTTGTCATTTTTGCTCCATACGCTACACAAGATACACAGGGGAAACACTGAGCTGCCAGTAATCAAGTCAGAGAATTCCAATGAGAACAGGAACAGAAATTGCCAAAATTTGCTTATTCATCCCATGTGTCAAATGGAAGTCAATCCAGTGAATACAATCAGTATTTGATGTTGTTGTTGCTTTCAGTTCAGTCCAGAAACAATACAGAATTGGTGTGTGTGTTTTTCACTATTGGCATTGTGTTTCTTTGCATTTAGATGAGTGGTGCGGAATAATGTAAATGACACAATTAATTATGCATAAGCTACATAAGTTGTGTAATTTCACCACAGTGGGCAGTGAAATGAAAAACATTAGTTTTTGGTGGAAGGTGAACTGCAGCAGAACTGGAACAGTACTGCATGCAATCAATACAGAGTGCGATGGCAAGCACTGCCTTCTTAAAACCCTAATAGTGCAGCAATCAAGTAAAGTATAGTTCTGTAATGCTTTCAAGAGAGTTCTGAAAAAAAAGATTCTTAAAACAAGTCCTGATACTGAAATATGTTCTTGATCGCAACCCCACAGAACCTGCAAACAAATTAGATACAATGGCGGCTTCGGTACAACCACAGATGGATGTGGGAATGGAAAACATTGATGGTTATATTCTTTGTTCCTGGACTTCAATGCATATAAAAGCACATTTTTTTATTTTAAAGAACGGGACTCCCCTACCAGTAGCTCTGTATAAGATCAACAGGAGGAAGGAACAAAGGGATAGCCATTTTCTGTTGCCAATAGAGTCTCATAAAAGAATTATCTATTTTCATCTAAAATATCTAAGATTTGAAAGACTCAAATGAATTCCCTAAAGGAAAACACCATATAATAAAAGTGCAGGAGAGGTTTTAGGCTTTAACAAAGTTAGAAGTTGAAAACCAGCAGGAGTCTCAGGAAACATTTTGTTTAAAGTTGCTTGGAGACAAAACAAAGTGGGGTGGGTGGGTGGAGTGGATTTCATCCCCATGAGCAAGATATCTGAAAATGTTTGAATGTCATTCTGATCAGCCTTATCCTTATTGCTTATTATGTATTATCAGGATTTATATTGCATCTTTCTATACAAAATATTCAAGTAGAACCCTTCAGGAGAGAGCACATCAAATTTGTGTTGATCCCCCTGCCCCCAATGGAGTGGAAAGCAATAATAGGCATAAAATAAAATAAAATTCAAGCTAGCCACGGTGGAATGAAAGAACGAGAACGGAAAATAAAGGCCAAGGAGGCTGAAAAATGTTACGCAAAACCTTATAGACTTGAAGCATATGTAGTTGCATATTAATGATGACATCTGTTATGTACAGCATAGAAATCCCTTAACTATGGAATGCCACATAAGCACTGACAAGAGACTTAAAAGACTTCCATTAATTTGTGATGGCAGCAATTAGCAAAGAGGGTTTTAATACTTGCTAGTGCTCAAGCTGTCAATTTCTGGCAATTTTCCCTTTCTGGTTTCTTGTAAACTTTCTCTTGCTCATCTAGACGAATCATTCCATTCAACCAGAAAGCAGATTTACACACACACACACACACCCCTCCCCAGCTCCTTCTTTCTGTTTGATATTTTGAAACATGTACAGTTTTCTGAATACCCATCTACAGAGCTTCATGCTCAGAAGCAGTAGGGGTGGTAGACAGACCCTCCACTGTGGTGAAAGAGTCTCTGTTTGAAACCCCGTCCAGATGCTCACATGATTTTGGTGCCAATAAACACACCCTGTGCAAACTAGACAGTGTTAACAGCTACGGCGAGATGGAGATACACAGGTGTGGATCACCTACTGCTTGTGCAGTAAAGTGGAAACAGCCTAAGACGGGGTAAGCGCTACCAGAAACTACAGAGAGGATTCTGCCAAGTATAATTTGAAAATCGAGATTGCATAACGTTTTAAGGTCTCATCCAAGCTCATGGGGAGGGGAGCCAATGGGCAAAGAAACAGCTCCCTTGTACTTGTCAAGCTATCAGTTTTTAAGAGATGTTCCTGTAGACTGTTAGCATCTAGCAGAGTTCCTGTCGTGCTCTCAGTCCTCTAAAACAGTGTTTCCCAGCCTTGGGTCTCCAGTTGTTTTTGGACTACAGCTCCCATCATCCTTAGCTAGTAAGAACAGTGGTCAGGGATGATGGGAACTGTAGTCCAAAAACAGCTGGAGACCGAAGGTTGGGAAACATTGCTCTAAAGCATGTTCATTTTGACCATAAAAATGAATGATTGTATGAATCATATGCTTATAATTAAGATGGCTATCATCAGGACCACTCATTAGAGACTCCAGTAAGTAGAGCAGGGATAGGAAACCTTTTTCAGCCACATTCTCTTCTGGGCTACCTTCTGTGGACCATCTGCCAGTAGTGGGTGAGGCCAGAGGCAAAAGTGGGGAGAGCAATGGATGTGAATTTTAATTTCATACTGCACTCTAGTTTCTACACACATTCACACACCCCTTTATATCCTCCATCCAAGAGGCAAGAGGCATTGTCTGAATTCAATGAAATACTCCAGCCAGACATAAACGGTGAGAGTTTGAAGCAGGCTTGTGGCCTGCAAAGAGTTCTAAGGGTCAAATTGAGAAGCCTAAAGGGCCACATGGGACCAGAGTAAAAACCTGCATAATATTTAACCCACTCAGAGAAATGCAGCCCACTAAGTTATTGTGTTATGTCTGGTGGACTGTGTTTGGTTTGTTAATCAAAAGATACACAAACCTAAACTATAGCAATATTGCAAGTTCTATATTGGTCAAAATTTGCACGCATGTTCATTTTTTAAAAATGCATAAAATTACACATACACCCCAACAATTATATCTGGCCTTTTTTGTATATGGCCACGTGACCCGGAAGTGTCTTCGGACGGTGCCGGCTCCCGGCCTCTTGAGCGAGATGAGCGCGCAACCCTAGAGTCGGACACGACTGGCCCGTACGGGCAAGGGTACCTCCACCTTTACCTTACGGTGTGTACTAAATATAAAGTGTGTGTGTGTATATACATGAAATAAACAGCTGGGAAAGAAAAGGTTTTCTGAAGGCAATATTCTTGGGATATGGAACATGATGTGAGACTTACCTGATCATCTAACAGATAAATATTTATTTTGGCTGCCCTCGAATTGATGGCAGGTTTAACAGATGTTCTAACACCATGTATTGCATTCCCTGCAGATCTGTCAAACTACCTGTGCCACAGTGCATCCATATCCCTCACTGCACATTGTTCCAAATATAGAAATGCAAATCCTAGAAGCGCATCATTAGCAACATTAAGTAGTTGCATTGGAGAATAATCTGCTGTTTCCCCACCATTCCCTAAGGAAAGTTCTCCATCCTTACAATACTCCTCTCTGGTTAAATATCCCTTTGCTGTTTGTAGGCAGTTTAAAACTTAAGTGTTCCTAAAGGATTTAAGCTAATAAAGAAAAACTTGCTGTAGTTTTGGCACCTGGGTTATTTGCTTGGCATTATACAGTGCTTGAGTGTTCTGCAGTATATAATTTATTTGCCATTTTCTTTGACAGTTTCAGTGTCTCAAAGATAAGAAAATTATGTGAAATTCTGAAAGGGTGGGACAAAACTTGTCCCTATGCCCAGTGGGGTGGGGTGTAGATATCATGAGCCCCCCAGAAGTAGGATTGGTGTGCATGTAGATCCTGAGAGTGACATTTCTTCAATCCATTGGTGGCTGGTGCCCATTGGGACTGGTAGGGCAGGAGACAGGGAGCCCAACAGCATCTGCAGCCAGAGTCAGTGACAGGCAAAGTCAACTAAATCTAGTCTCTTCCCCCCCCCCCATTGTCCTCTATGCTAAGTTCTACAAGGGGCAACACTGAGTTTAAGGAAAAGGTAGCTAACCCTGTGGTACTTGTCAGGAGCTGTCCTACATTTGAGTAGGACCCTGGCAGAGACACATGCCTGACTGGCATGTTCTCTCCCTCCTGGTCATTCGTTCAGGAGCTTCAAAAGCTTTCTTCTGCCCGAACATCACAGCGACCGATGCCAATAGAGACCGGCACAGTTAGGGATCCGCAGAGTCTGCACAGTTCGTGTGACAGATCTCAGCAACTCAGCATTTTGGCTAATCTACTTTATTTACATATAAACACACACAGAGCACTGCAACATGGCTCCCTCTCTCTCTAGCACTAGACAGCAAAGAGAAAGAATAAAGGACAATAGTCCCACTTCACGGAACACAGTAACGTAAACATCCTGCCTCCGTCACTTCCCACTTTGTGGAGTCAAAACATACACCGTCATGTGATAGACAAAAATCCCATGACTGCAATCATGGAGCAGGAATTCTAACCCTGTGGACTGGTTGTAAGTAAGAAGGCAGAAAGGTGTGAAAGAACAGAGAGCAGATTGGTGTGGGTAGAGCAGTTCCCCATTTGCCCTGTTGGACAAGCCTGCACTGCTTCAACTGCCTTGACATAAGTGTCCTAGAATAATTGCCATCAGATACTCTTCCTGAATTAGAATAGTATTGAGAAGCTTTTCACAAGAACTATGGATGCCTTTTCACCTGGGATGTGTCACTTCTGACATTGTTAATGTGATGTAGAAAGCATTTCTAAATGAATAGTAGTCAATTAATTTACACTAATTTGTATATGTGGATAAAGCAAAACAAAATTCAACTGGAACTGCTGGAAACACCTCCTTGATTTAAAAAAATGTTGAATGACATGGCCTCTGGGACTTTGGTTAATAGTTGCGAGGAAACTGGTCCAGCTTCCAAACCATGGTGTAATAATATAATCATAACAAGGCTTGACATATGTCCTTTTTTTCAGGACACATCCTCTTTTTCATGGGTAGAGTCGTCATAGCAATCCTTAGTGAAAAGCAGAAGTCAGCAAATGTGTCCAATCTAGTATTTTGATGTTATGTGTTAAAATCCCAGGATTTTCTTAGTTATTTGGTATTGTCAGAGAAGGGTATCCATCCAAAAATTTAGCATCTTACCAAACTGAATTTGTTAGGATTATTCGGGATAAACCATGGCCATTAACTGTTACAGTTGTACTGTAATTAGGCTCCCAGTATTGCTTACTCATTTTTCTTAAATTTCATTTAAGATTAGCCCTGCAATTCAGTTTCCCTGGCAGAGTGTCCTGGGTGCCATCAGAAATTTAAGATCTCCTTCCCTCTGCAAAGAGGGTGCCTTCTGCCTGCAGCTACCTGCTGAAGTTAGAGCCCATATACTGATAGGGTAGAAAAGAGGATGTGTTGGGTGAATGTCATGGTGGAGTGGAGCATGTTGGACACAGATCAGGGGAAAGTGGGGAATCTGGTCCCCTGACAGTCCCTGCTTCCCAGTGCCAGGATGAGCCCAACACAAGTCAAGCAGGATGTTGGATGTCATGGTTAATTGCCGTTGTTTATCTCTCATTCTCCCCTTTAGAATTGGACACTTCTGTTAAGTATTCAGTCTGCTGTTTTTCTCCTCTAGTTCTAGCTTATTTGAACTAAATTGTCATTTTAATACCAGCAGCCTTGTATGAGACTAATAACTTTTCCTTGTTGAACAAGTGTAATCCAGCTGATTTTTCTAGCTGTTAAAAATGAAAACTAATGTAAGATATACATTTTTAAATATGACTAATACTTTACCTTTGCAAGACTCTACTGATTTGAAAGAAATTCATCACACCCAGCTTCAAATGAAAATTTACTCTTACTGATCTACTTACCACATTTTAAAAATAAGCTTTCATTTCAAAAAATGGAAGTAGTCTCTAGTGTTTTTAGTGTGCATATATACATTCATATGTGCTGTTTTACCTGATATACACATTTTTGCAAGCCATTTCCCCTAATATAGTGTATTTTTATTTAGCTTTCATTATTTTCTCATATTACAAAACAACAAGAAACAATATTAGAACAGAAAGTCACCTTCCCACACTTTCTGAAGATATGAGTTTGGTTTACATCTTTTATCTGTCGTACTTTCTGTAGCATTGCTGTTCCGGTTACCACACATAATAATAGCAACCAACATATTACGTAATGTGGAAGAATATTTTAGAATATAGTGTATTTTTATATGCTATATTCACTAATGTGCATTTTCATGCACACATTCCTCTGAAGTCCACATTTTTGTACTCTTTTCAATCAGCGAGCTTAATTGCAAAATTCAGAGAAGTGTGAATTTCAAATGATAGCTTTGAGTTTTGCCAATGTTGCAATAAGTGCAATTTAGGCAGGCAAAAAAACTCAAACAGAACCAAATTTCTCCTCCATCCATACCCTTAGTTACTGTCATTACTAGGAGGCCAGGGCACATGATATGGCTAAAATTGGGTGGGCCTAGTACATATCATTAGTGCCCACCTGCCTTTTCTCAGCTAATTTTAGCATGTAATACGTTCAGTGTTGAAGCCATTAGCATCACAGCGTATGCAGTAATAAAACAGCACTGATTCATCCAACTCCATCACTTTCATCCTGAGGCACTTGGGAGGGTGAGATGTTTCAGTGATTACAGCATGGGAGTTGTGGCTTTTTATTAAGCGAGCTGGGAATCATCACAGATAGTGGAGTAGCATATAATACAGGGAATGAGTTATAGAACCATGGAGTGGGAAACCATAGAAAGACATAGTTTAAAATAATATATTACTAACAGAATAAGCTGTTAAATTTATCTATTTTTACAACAAAAAAAGAAGCTCAGATGCATTAGAATAGGGTTCTTAATATGCTTACTAGCAGCTGAGGCATCTGACATCGTAAATTATTTTAAACCAGAAAACTAAAGATTTCTTCCCTTTCCTCTGCTTGAAATGTCTTGAGGTTTTACACGTATAAAATATGAGTCTGTTCCGCATGCAGATGCAGACGATCAAGGGGAAAGCATGTGATGCAGCTCTTAAGAACTGCACTGCTTCAGGAGACTGTTTGGTGAGGCTGCATGTTTGCATCAATGTACATTCCTCTCCTCTCCCACACGCACACACATCTCCCCCTCCAGATACCATTATAAACATCCAACTGTTGTTGGTTTTTTATATGCAAAATTGACAGAAAATAGTGCAGATTGGTGTGTTTGAGTCGGACAATCCTATAGTCCCCACTCCACTAAGCAGCCGCCACCATCAGAGCAAGTCAACATATTGTATTATATTGTAGCTTCAGGTAGGGATTGTAGCTATAATAACTTAGTGAGAATAACCTGTCAGTCAAACAGTCAAACCACTGTATTTTGCACTAGCTCCAGCTTTTGGACCAACCTGAAGGACCTCCATTGAGCTCATTGAAGTAATCTAACCTATATGCATAAATTTTCTGAGCCTTGCCAACAAAGGTCCTTATAGTTAAAGCTATGGTTTTCCCAGTAGTGATGTATGGAAGTGAGAGCTGGACCATAAAGAAGGCTGATCGTCGAAAAATTGATGCTTTTGAATTATGGTGCTGGAGGAGACTCTTGAGAGTCCCATGGACTGCAAGAAGATCAAACGTATCCATTCTTAAGGAAATCAGCCCTGAGTGCTCACTGGAAGGACAGATCCTGAAGCTGAGGCTCCAATACTTTGGCCGCCTCATGAGAAGACTCCCTGGAAAAGACCCTGATGTTGGGAAAGATGGAGGGCACAAGGAGAAGGGGATGACAGAGGACGAGATGGTTGGACAGTGTTCTCGAAGCTACCAGCATGAGTTTGACCAAACTGTGGGAGGCAGTGGAAGACAGGAGTGCCTGGGGTGCTCTGGTCCATGGGGTCACGAAGAGTTGGACACGACTAAACGACTAAACAACAATGTCTTATCTCCTCAGTAATGGGTTAGGGTCACAGACCTGCAGTAGAACCCTATGCATGTCTACTCAGCATGTATGGACACAGGAAGCTGACTTATACTGAGTCAGACCATTGGTTCATCTAGCTCACTATTGTCTTCACTGGCTGGAGTTTCAGATGAATGAATGTATGAATGAATGAATGAATGTTAATTATTATGGCTAAACAGCCAGCATGGAGTTTCAGATGGGATCTCTCCCAATTCTACCTGGAGATGCTGGGGATTGAACCCAAGACCTTTTGCATTCAAAGCAGATGCTGCCCCACAGAGTCAAATGGAACTTCCTCCCAGGTAACTGTGCAGGACTGCAGCCTCTATTGCTTTCCCAGACTTGTTATTATCTTGGCAAAAACAATTTTGCAAGATGTCACATTCTCTCAAAGGGATACTCAGAATGTTAGGTGAAAAACTGGGCAGACACAAAACAAATAAAAAAAGAATAAACAGATGCAGAATGAGATGTACTTTGACCTGTTATATTAAATACCACAATATATTAAGTTTTTGATCATATGCTGCATTCAGAACAAGTTTAATCCCCCCCCCCCTTATTTCCCCTCACTTTCACTGTGTGAAAATCCATGCTGTGTCTATGGCTTTCTAACAACATGTTTGGTTTACATATTATTGATTTTCATGGGTGTATGAAACATGTGCACCTGGGCGAATTCTGCTTTATATCAGCAGAAAAGTCTTGCGACTCCTTCCTCCTGCTAGGACTTACAGCTTGTTTCTCCTCAAGGCCCAATTTATTGTTCACTTCTTACAAATGAAATAGCCTTTTGGCCAACATAACTTAGGTACCAGGAAACAGATACAAGGACTAAAGATTCCTCAGACAGTAATCTGTACCTCAACATTATAGCTGCTAGATAAAAATGTCAGGACGCAAAAGTAAGGGACACGGAGGAGCTGTAGCGATTATTCTTTGGAGTGACATGATGCTCCAGACTTCTAGAATAAAGAACATCCACTCTGCTCTAAGGAGAGCCTGCCAGGCTAGAACAAGGATTGAGCTTGTATTTCATCTATATCACAGTGATCCTGTGACAATTTTATGAAATACCTGCAGACTTCAGATTGCCTGATATATGGGAATAGATGAACCTTTTGGCCTGATCCACCAGAGCTCTTTTTATATTCTTACTGCCAGAGGCTGGATGCCTCTAAACACCATTTGCAGGTGGGCGGAGCACTGTTGCAGTCAAGTCCTACTTGTGGGATTCCAGTAGGCATCTGGTTGGCCACTGTGAGACAGAATGCTGGACTAGATTGACCTTTGATTTAGAGGCTGAAGCTTCTACATGCTCTGATTTTAAGGAAATTGCTGCCACTGAAGCTCTTTCTGATTGATAAGTTGCCTCATGGAAAGAAATGACCAATGAATGTGCAATATAGAGACATGAGCACTTTTAAATAGAAAGGAGTCCATGTTCAAAGTTCCCTGAGGACCTTAAACATGGACCAGACAGAATCCATTTGCTAATGAAAGTCTGAAAAGGGATGGACTTCTGAAGCTGGGATATGCCAAGAAGGTTTATGGTCAGGGTTTTAGACCAATGTTCTGCACATTTGTTACCTTAACTGTAGGGAAGCTGCCACCATGAAGCCATTCTAAAACCTTCTTGAACTGGTGTGTAAACTTTATGTGCATATCAAGAGATTTCACAGCATAGGTCATACTAAATATTACAGTAAGGTGTGGAGAATCACTGTGTGTGTGTCCTCTCCTATGGACAAAAACCCTAGTAGATCTTTTGAAATCACTGATGCTAAATTGGGAGGCGATGCCACTGTTTGTGATGCTCTAATTAAGTCATTATGAAGGTCTGTAATCTGTTAGTGCTTTAAAGGATGTGTTTGAATTAGTAATACCATGTGTATCGCTCTGTAGTGAAACACTTCTCCGAATCAATTAACTTGCCTATAACAATGGAGGAAGGAACACCATTGAAAAATACTGGATCGAGTGCTGCCACCTATTGGTTATGTATTTCTAAAAAAGCATACTTCAGCCATTTAAGAATAGAAACAAACATGGCATTTATGTGTTAAATAAGAGAAAAGTTCTCACATTCTTAAGCTCTGATAGGTACATGGAACTCCCCTACCCCAAAGCCAATTCATTTCTATGGAGGGAGTCACTGGTTCATTTTTTCAAAATCACTGCAGGTTTTCAGTCTTAAGAAGTTTATTTGAAAATGAGTTACACTGAAAGAGTTAAGTTCAAGTTCATTGAACTTTATGTTCCTACAAATAAGACCCCAACATAATATATATATATATATAGAGAGAGAGAGAGAGAGAGAGAGAGAGAGAGAGAGAGAATGCCATTTTTTTCTGATGCGGTAGGTTGCACTTTTGGATCAAATCTGAGATCAGTTTCAGTTGATGCAGCCTTATAGTGCAGACACGGTGCTGGTCAAATTTCTAACACCCACTGCCCATCTGTCTCCTAGAACCAGGAGGGGCTTGAAGAAGAGAGTGCAACAATGACTTTCATGCAGGAGAAGTATCGGGTTGCATGTGTGCACCCTGTCAGACAAGGGAGCATAAGCCTGACAGGGGACATGATCCCACTGTTGTTTCAACTGGTCTGCTGGGCACAAACCTGGAAAAGTTAATTCCAGCTACATAGACACTAGAAGCATATGCACATGTGTATCCAGTGTGCTTGGGAGCTGCTGTAAGTGCATTCTTTTGTCAATAAAAAATTAACTATCAGTCATTGTGTTCCTTGGCTGGGTGTGCGCAGGACACCCACTGATTTGTGACAATGACTGCTCAATCATAAACACTCCCTTTCTCTGGAAGGTGATTAAGAAAGTTGATCTTTCATGGTGGGAGTGTTGCAAGCACTCTTGAATTAAACCCATTTCAGTCTGGGTTGAACCCTGGTTGAATCCAGTAGCTTTTGCAACTCCTGCTCATTCTATATCAAAGAAGTTGATCTGTGTTGAAGACCTTCCTTTTCAAATGAAACTTCTAAATGGAGATTTTTATCCCACTATGTCTTTATGCCAGTATGTTTTTAACTGTTAAATCACTTTAATGGCACACAATTTTCAATGGCACACAACTCATAAATGAAATAGCTAGACTGTACATTCTTAAAAATAATCATCTTCCAGTGTATCACCAGATTTAACAGATGGTAATGGGATGCTGCTGCTTAGTAGGCAACAACATGTTCACAAAATTAGGCTGAACTAGTGGGCTGTGATATGTATGCCTAAAGCCACAGAATGGCTGCTTTCACAAATGTTTCTAAGACTATGGTGATCTGCTTCTCACCTTCCATTGGACTTCATAGTTGCAGAGCCTGTTGCGGCACCCCAGAAGCACTGTGCCTGGTGCAACCAAATTGGTGATGCTCCCCTAGATCTGCCTTTGCCCTTTCAAATGGCAAACCTGCCTGCAAATAAATGGTGTAAGCTTGACTCCAAACCACACCTGCATACTATTTCAAAGGAGGTTGCTCTCAACACAGATCAGCTAATTGGTGCTTTGAGAGATCCCCACTTACCAATGAAGAATTGAGAAGACACTTTAAACTCCCTATTGTTCCTTTGCAGCTGCATTTTTACCAGCCCCACACATTATTATTATTATTATTATTATTATTATTATTATTATTCCCCACTCATCTGGATGGGTTGCCCCAGAACATATAAAAACATGATACATAAGATATCAGGTGTGAGGCTGGTCACATGGTTTGGTTTAGCCCAAATTAGAATCTCTTGTGGGCCCAATTTGGCCAGCTGTTTCCTGCCTTTCCATACTGCTTTCAGCACATATGAAATATCCACACAACTGAGAATGTTTTATGTATATTTAATTATATTAAAGCATTTCTAAACCACACATTTTAAATATCCCTGCAAAGTGTATACTATGTGCAATATAACAATGTCCATTAAAACCAAAAGACAACACCAAGGGAGAAATATAAAAGCACATAAAAGCAAGAAAAAACAGATTCAGGAGATCCACACACATAAATCAGGGGCTGATCTTAAGCCTAGGCAAAAAGATACACCTTTGCACGATGGTTGCTGCTTCACATATGGCGGAGGTAAGAGCATTTCACAGAACAGAGGCATCAGCAAAAATGCCTATTTTGGGGTCACTGTACTATTCTATTCTGTAGGCAGCAGTGCTACAAGTAGAATTTCCCCAGATGATCTATGTCAGGGATGTCCAATCCCTGGATGATCATGGTCAATCGTGGTCAATCACAGGATCCCTATTGATCGGCAGTAGTGATAAGCAATGGAGTGAAACTCCCTGCCCCCCCCCCCACTGCTCTTTTCCTCCGTTGTGTCCAATGGCTATTTTGCCTGCGAGTTAGAAAACTGAAGTAGTCGTTACCGCTGCATTGTTGTTTTACGTGAGCGATGCCCCCACCAAAGGAAGCTAAACATGCTTTCCGTCCCCCCCCCCAAAGAAAGGTCCACAACTTTGGCTTGCACCCCCCTAAAAATAGGTCAACAACTTTGGCTCCCCCTTACCTTCATGGGTAGATCACTTCCAGAATTTTTATATTGGGAGTAGATCGCAGTCTCTTAGAAGTTGGACGTGCCTGATCTATGTGATCTCAGGGGTCTATAGAGGGGCAGGTGGTGCTTTCAGGACTTTATATTTTAACAAGAAGACCTTGAACATGACCCAGTAGCTGATCAGCAGCCAGCGCAGTTCCTTCAGCGCAGGTGTAATAGGTGCATGTCCAGGTACTCCACTCAACAACCTGGCCACAGCATTCTGCACCAGCTGCAGCCCCTGAACCAATCCCAAAGGAGTCACCACACAGAAATGCTTTGCCATTTATTCTTTTGTGGCTGCCTTTCTTCAGTCTTCAAAACATCTCCATATTTTCTTGAATTAGTCTTTTATTCGCTCAGACCTGAATTATGCTGCTTTTTGGCACCCAGTGAATCCTGACCACCACTTCTTCCCCTGAATGCTTTCTTCCTTTGCCACCTGTTAACTCTGTTAGTCTTTCTTTGGAAACAGGTGGTTGAAAGACTTCTCAAGGTTTGGGCTCTCTGCTGGGCTTAGTTAGCAGTTGTCTGCAAACAGCATGTAAAAGTGTTCTGTAGGTCAGAAAGATGGAAAATAATTTGAAGAGCAGGAGTGAAACCAGCAGGATTACGAAGCTCAGAAACGACATGTGAAGCTGAACCATCAAAAAGAACCCAGCTCTTCACTTTGAGGCAACACCACTCAATTTTTGAAAATTGAAAAGGGGGGGGGGAGAGAAAAAGAGAAAAGTGAAGTAAATCTGTTAATCACAGCAAAGTGGCACTGGGCAAACGAAGAATCAGAGATCACATAGGGGGAGCAGAGATGCAAGGCAGTCAGCTAATGCTTCCACAGAAGATGGATGTTGAATTGGGTTACATGATCATAAGAGCATCATAATTGTCTGCCACAAAAGCACCCAATCTGGTTCCCTTAGAAAATCACAGGCAAGGGCAGAAATGTGTTGGCCTTTCACCCTCATTTGTCCTCAGAGTCCAGTACTCAGAGATGTACCAACTCTTCACATGGATGTCACATTTAACTCATTCAGGGCTCTCCAAATGTTGTTTGAACATGCTGACTGGAGCTTGTGGGAGTTCAATATCTGTATGGCACAATGTTGGCTGCCCCTGAGTCACCCAGCAGCACTCACCTGACCTCACATTGCCTATGTTACTGCTGCTTACTGGGTAGTAGAGCGAGAGGGGGAGGTGATGGCAAAGTCAGCATGGTGCAGATGCACTGACAGAGCCAAATTCAGTGCTCCACTAACGTGTTTGCATCACACCAACCTCCCTGTCTCTTCCCACTCTACCTTCTGGTAAGCAGCAGCAACACAGGTGATGGCAGGTCAGGTGAGCACAGCCAACTTGCCCCATCAACTGCTACTGCCCTGACCTAGCTAGATCATCACAAGATGCAGTGTCAACACTGTGTAAACATAGACAACCAGCTCACCATGTAATAAATATGGTGAAGTTTGCTGGTTTCTTAAATATGTACTGAAATGCAGCAGTACAAACAACATTGGACTGTGCTACCATAGATAACTGGGTTATTCTGCTGCTCTGGAGTAAAACATCTACCTGTCACTCCATACATCTCTGCAGCATTTTGTCACTTCTTTTGGATTTCTTGTTTAGGGAAGAAGGTGATTCAACTCTTCTCACTTTCTCTCAAAAGTTTGTTCATAGTTGGGTAATTGGTGCTATTTCTCTCCCTTTCTCTGGAACAATTCTCTTGGGAAAATATATTGTGTTTTTTTTCTTCTAAAAAAGAAAACAAATAAAATAAAATTGTGAAAGCCTGTGAAAATTTCTTTTGTGTGCAATTTACACTTAAAAATCAAGATTAATCATACTGTATATACACGCATCCCACCTAGCTCCCTCATCAGGCAGCACACAAAGAATCATAATGGCAGAGAGATGACTAGATATGACTACAGTTTCTCGCTTAATAAAAACCCTTCAAACACAAATAAAACTTGTGAATATTTTTTAAAGTTGCAAAAGCTGAAAAGAAACCTTTCTCTCCATATATATATATGGATTTATTTGCAGTTTGCTTACACACACACACACTTGGAATATAAAGCAAAACTTAAAGCCTGGACAACATGAAAAAGAATGGAAAACAAAATGCTTGTTAACAGATGGCTCAGGAAATTAGACTCTATGGCTCAGAGAAATAATGGCCCAAACAGGGAAACAGGAGGAAGGGTACACTTTGCAGGGGTCCAGAAATATAATGGGCCCCTATCTCAGGCTGCAACCCCATTGCCATAAGGGGAAAATGAGTCTAAATTGTAGATCATGCTTGATGACTCCAATGGGAAATTATTTCTATCATACTGAACATCTAAAATCCACAGTTAGATAATGTCTTTGTTAGGACCAAATGAAATGTCACAAAATTATCAGGAGATCTTTGAGTTCTCCCGAAGTCTTCCTCAAGCTGGATCCTACAACATACAGAGGGTGGGGTGGGCAGACAGGGTTTCACGCTGAATCTACAAAGTATATGTGCACACTATACATTTAAAGTACTCTCACTGTATTTTGTTCATGGTTGCTAGGAATTTGTAACCCAGACCCTCCAAGTGTCCCTATTTTCCAGGGACAGTCACAGATTTACAGAAACCATCCTAGTTTCTGATTTGATCCTGCAATGTTCCACTTTTCCTTAAGATGTCCCTATTTTCACAATAGAAACATGGGAGGTTATGGAGGTAAGTAACTATATAACCTTTAGAAGACATCTGAAGGCAGCCCTGTATACGGAAGTTTTTAAATATTTAATATTCCATTATTTTTTTATATATGTTGGAAACCATCCAAAGTGGCTGGGGCAACCCAGTCGGATGGGCAGGGTATAAATAGTAAAAATGTTTTTATTATTGAATAGGACATCCCTATTTTCCTCAGAGAAATGTTGGACCACAGTGCCCAGAATTATTTGAGGGAAAGAAAGGGCTCTGGATGTGCACACACAGTCTGCATTTAGTCAGATGAGAATTGGACTGCAGTGATTTGGTTGGATTCAGCTCCTATCAGCCGCAACCAGCATGGCCAGTGGTCAAGGGTGATAGGAGTTGTAGCCTAGCAACATCTGGAGGGACACAAGGAAACCATTTGTGTTCTTCTAAGTGCTATGCAAGTTACAGGTTGCAATGAGGTTTGCTGGGAATCCTCCACTTTTGAAAATATAAAATCCATAGATTTCCTGGATCTGCACTTAGAATAAGCAAAGCGCACGTGCTCTTTGTGAGTTTTAGAATGGCAGAATAGAGGAACGTGACAGTTTTTACATCAGCAAAGCTGGCAATTACCATTAGGTGGTATACAGAGGGGAGGGAAGCCAAATCAGGTAATATGACCTAGTGGTTAGAGGGAATGTACTTCTCAAAGAGTAAAAGTCCCCTCTCTAAACAGTAGGAAATCCAATTTTTGGACTCCACCCTGAACTGTCACGTTCAGTACTCTTCGAGGTATGAGGAAGGAATAAAAATTTCAAAATATAGTCAGACAATAACTTTTTTAGGACCAAGCAAAACATCAATAAATAATCTACCTGATTTCTAACTACTGTTATTAGCAACCCAATCCTATGCAAAACTGGCCCAGTGATTTCATACGTTTTATATTTTGTCATCTTGGCTACATATTGCTCAATATTATTAGAGCCAGTTTCTTCTTATTAATTTTGTAGGCTTTAAATAAGACCATGCTTTGCAATATTACCATCAAACATGATTAAAGCTATGCTATTTAGAAACAATGCTTGTGAGACAGAGAAGGAATTCATATTAAGATTTTCCACCAGTATGTGTAGGGAATTAATGCATTTTTCATCTGACTGAAATAACCTGTACATGGCAGAAAATATAATACTCAACATTTACTTTATTTCAGAATCTGTTTTGTAACTCAAATATGGTTGTTCAGCTATATTCTCCTCTCTTTATAGTTATTTATATGCCTCTCATCTCTCTAGTATTGAGCATCTGTTACCTAGCTGCTGTTCTTTTTACCAAGCAGTTTTGCTTTGGCTAAACTCCAAGGTGGTTAATTACATCCTGCGTGATATAAATTTCAGTTCAACACTGTTTTCCATTTTCCATTGAATAGAACAGAACGTTATGCTATCCCCACTCCTTGTCCCAGTTCACACAAACACCAGAAGTACCTATAACCTACTGGTCAAGTAAATTAAAAAAATAATAACTTCCAGATATATAAATATTTAAACAAAGGACTCTACTACATTGGCAAAGAAAAATCGCTTTATATGCATTGCTTATGCATTATAACACTGTGACACCAGAAGGCGCTGTGGAGTTCTGTTTTTGCCAACCCAATTTCTCATATCAAGTTTACAACGCGTTTAACTGAAACACTTCTTTGATGTGTCTCGATCCAGCCAAATACATTTTTGGCACTGTAAAGACTCAAGCTGCAATCCTAACCATGTCAGCTCAAAACCAAGTCCCACTGAATTCAACTAGAGTTACTCCCAGATAAACAGATTTAAGTTTGCTGCCTAAGGGTGATATCCAATATTTAGTCATGCACAGATTATACCTACTGGCATAAGTGGTTTTAGTCCATTGATTTGGACATGTCAATAACAAACTCTCAAGTATGTCTCAGTTGGCTATCACCCTGGTAGTTCAAGAATGTGCATGTCTGCTGTAAAGACAGTGCCTTTGAGTTCAATGGAACTTACTTCCAGGTATGTGGGGTTAGGATACAGCATGACATATTTATTGTAGTAGACCTCTTGTGGACTTTAGTACAGTTCCCAAGATGCAAGAACTGTCATCCCAAATACACACATGAAAAGAAAATTAAACAATGGGGCCAAAGAATATTGTTTGGCTACATATACTTTAGCCAATTGTTCAACTCCATATACTCCTCCAAGTTGCTAGGCATAAGAAATATAGTAAAATATGGTCATTATATCTTGAATTTTTAGTGGAAGTTTGTTTTTGTTTGTAAATTTGTTGTATTGGTTGGAAGCACACTTCTTATTTATGGAACGGAAATGTACAATGAAATGTGCATGAAATGCAGCTAGTAATTAAAAAATGATAATAATTGAAAATTTCAATTCAATTGAAATCTAATATCTGGCTAGGATCCAGACTAAATTAACTGCACTTGGGTCCCACTGAAATGAACATGTACAGTTGTGTACATCCTAGCCCCACTATCCTTGGAGTAAGCATCATTGAATCAATAGGATTGACTTCTGAGTAGAGGTGGTTATGCTTGCACTGTTTGTCATCGCTAAAGAAAATGTCCCATAGATTCCAATGGTAATTAAATTTCAGGAAAGGCATTTAAGCGACAGAAAAAATACACTCCTGGAGATCAGTTGAAACAGTTATTGTTGATCCTGATGGAGGACCACATGCTTCTGTTTCCAAAATATTGACACACAAATGGGACATCCAGAATGTGGGGTCGGTGCATCACTTTTTCGATACTGCCTTTGCCTTGATCCACTGTGCTGCACTGCAAAGGATCCCGGGCTTTCCGGATGTTTAGGATAGCCTGGTTGACTTTCAGTAAAGTAACTTGTAAACAGGTTTCATCCGATAAGTCAACAGTAAGCATGTCTAGCAAGCAGAGGAGAAGCAGATAATTGCTTTGCCTGCCAAGAATATGGAACTACATCCACTGATAAAGTACCTAGAGGTATTTTTCATGCCGTTGTAGCTGAAATATTTCAGCAAGGAAGAGGATGTAAGTCTGTACATGTGCCAAACATTTCATTATATTGCACTGAAGAGATTATAGGTTATGATAAGATACTTTAATACACACAGCCCAGGGGTGGACAGCTAGTCCACTTCTTGCAATGGCTGAATTAAAGGGTGCAGGGACTGGGATGGCATCAACTTGACTGTGCAGCCACTGCAGAATGATTTGTTTTTATGAGAGTGATGCAACTCTCTGATACAACATATACCGCCGTCTCTCCCATTGGTGTTAGTGGTTCGTTGTGCCAGGGTGCTGGCCTCTCAGGGGCACCCTAGCGAGTGGAGGAGCCACGCGGCTTTGCCGGCAGCCTCCCCTTTCCCTGCACGCCTGCCAGCTGCACCCCGCCAACTATATGGCTGGCAGGCGTGCAGTTTCCTTCCCAAGCCTCCGCAGGAGGAGAGCAATCCCCACAGAGGCTTAGGAGCTTCCCTCCCAAGCCCATCCATCTGCTAAAGATGGCCCTGCTCCCAGTCGTTGTCCTCCTCCTGCTTCCTGGCGAAAGGCCTTCCCACGCTGCCTTCTCGGGTGCCCCGATGCCAGACAGCATGTTCGCCAGCACGTTTTCCTGCTTGATCGCCGCCACCACGCCGGGGATCGGGGTGGTGGGGAAGACAGAGGACATCTTCCACCACCCCTCCCTTGTTTTGGAGTTGTCAGGAGGGGCGCCGGAGGGATCTTTGCACCACGGCGCGGGATATGCTTAAGACGGCCCTGACAACATATATATGGGGTGTTTGTTAATTTATCTCTTTCCAATCCATGCAAAATTTGTCATAGGGTTCACTGGTATTAAAATTTTGTCTGAGGTTCTGACACTACAGCAAAACATAATAGCATTGTGCTATCTGCACTGATAGGGTGTGTTTTTTTGGGGGGGGGGTCTTATTTGGCCCAAGCACCAAGCTTGTTTCTTCCTCTTTAGACCAGAGCAATGCAAAAACTCCATTGGGAGACACGCTTTCTCATTCACCAGTTCAATGGCAGTCCAGAAATGGAGCACCAGTCAATGAGATGAAATGCAAACGAGACAACAGGCATTTAAAAATAAAATTTAAAAAGGCAGAATTAGTCACATTGTTGCAAAGTGATTTTCTCAAACGCTCTACCTTTAATGCAAAACATGTCAAAACTTTTTTCTTAAATGAAAGGGAACTAAACCAGAAATAAGGAAGCATATTTGCTTTTGTACCTTATCTGGGGGCAAGAAGGAGTTAATCTGAGTGAGATGGAAGGGTCACTTCAGCCACCCCATTTATTATTATTAAATAATAAATTGATTATTATTAAATAATAATTCATGTTTCTTATTCCTATTACTCTAGGTGCCCAGTAGGTACAGTACTATTGTCACTTCCAATGCTCACCTTCTGCGGACTGTGATCTAGATGATATTAAGTAGTATGTTTATGGCTTTGGCCCTGAAGAGTTCTGCACCTGGGCAGGGTCTGTGTGTCTACAGTTCTTCCAGCACAAGAATTTCATGCTTGTCATATCACCTGCATAAATCCTGCAGAACACCTGTATTTCCTTGTTCTGTCAACAGCAGTCAGGCTTCATTTCATGGCGGAAGCCAGGGGAGAATGTCAAGATTCTTCTTCTTATAATAGGTCTCAATCAATAGCAGACAGAAAAATAGCTTAATGGTGTGTGAGACTGCTTTTTCAAATACAGTTACTGACAGCACAACATCCCTCCAGGAGGAAGGCACCAAGAGCGCATCTTTTAAAAAGCGCTCCAAGATTCAAAGGCTGCCTATTGCTTAAGACTAACTTTAATCACCTTCTGTTTTGCAACCATTTGGAGGATTTGGAAAAAAAGTTTTCTCCAGGCTCGGCTCTCTGAAGCCAAGCTAATAAAGTGCTAATTAAAGAAAGTACAGGGAAGACATGAACACCAGGAGCCTGGAGTAATTGGCGACAAAAAAGGCAGGCCTCAGACACGTCACTTTATCTGCTGCTCCTGATTAGCCTCTAATTCAAATCCCAGTATTTCTGTGCACGTTAAGGGGCTTTGGGAAAGAGAGCTTGAGTTTTCTCAGCAGTGCAGAGATCCTAGTTGTAAGCAAGGAAAATTCAGCAAGTTGGCTTGTTGCTATTTTTTATATACTATAGCCAAGCCTTTGACAATGTCCATGAAAATAAATGTAGCCTATCAGGTTCTGCAAAGGGTAAATAAACAACAACCCTCAAATCAAATCAAAATGTGTAATTTACAGTGCACTAGAAGAAACCACAGACCAATTAACCCAATGGGTTCACTTACCTACCTTGAAGCTAAGCATGAAAGGAACATTTTCATTGGCACTGTCCTTGAGACAGTCCCTGCAAAACTATCTTAATGTCTTTGTTATGTGTTTTGAGTGGGTGCTTGCTGATTTCCTTCCAAAATACACAGGGGAAAGCATGTGAAAGGGGAGTGATGAAACTGATATTTCTGCCCCTAGTGGTTTCCTGAAAAGCCTTGGGAGATCCTGGTGAATGGGAAGGGCTTGAATCAGCCACAAGGATTTTTGAACTATCCAAATGCCATAGAGTCCTTGTGAGAAAGTCAGCTCAATCCTATGCATGACTACTCAAAAGTTAAGCCCCATTAAGTTCAAAGAGGCTTACTCCCTAGGTAAGTAGGTAGAGGTTGGCACCCTGTTGCCTTTAAGAATTCAGGTTAGAGATCTCATGAGTTGATATATATATATGCAAGGAAAGCAAACATTTCAAGCAGGGCCATCTTAAGCATATCCAGAGCGGTGGTGCAAAGATCCCTCCGGCAGCAGCACCCCCCCCCGATTTCCCAGAGTGCCCCTGAGAGGCCAACGTCCTGGCACAACATGCCAGTAAGCCCCATAGGAAAGACAGCTCTGATTTCAAGAAGAGCTCTAGTCTAGTTTGTTGTTGAAGTGGCTGTTTATGTGAAGGCTTTGTGGGGTTGTTGGTTTATATTTCATTTCCCACAAACAGAGGGTTCCTCTTATTTAGATTTGCTTCTCCACAAGCAGAAGGGCTCCTTCTCTTCAAGGATGGATCTTTGATAGAGTGGAGGATACTACCGGTGAAAGGAGGTGAGCGTGATGCCTGCCAATCTTCCCTTTCCTCCCATAGCACTCTCCACACTGTACTGGAGGGAGCCTCTTGAGCAAATTCTTTGGCAGGTGCAGGAAACTGCAGGGGGAATCAAATCCCTCCCCCTTCTGATAATGATAGCGGTACAGAGTAGAGTACTATTAACATGTTTACAATTCTGGCATTTTTCTTCTTGTTGCTTAGTTTGTCAGTTTTGCCCTCCTATTCCATTGGAACTGGCCTTCAGGATGCTGTTAATGGTCCATGTGTCTACTGTACTGCTCTCATTTCTTAAAAGTAGCCACATAAAAAGAGTGCCAAGTTCCCCATGCCTTGTTTGACAGTATTGATAGTACATAAGGCATATATACTAGGTATTTCTTTCCCTACGAATGCATTTGAACATTGTCTTTTCATTGCCCAAAGTATTTCAGCATTTAAAAATGACACTAAGAGTTCCCTTCAGGAGCAGGTAAATGGTCTGTTTGCTGTTTTGGCCTGGAAGTAAATCACCAGCTTGCAGGGGGGCTGCATGTGGCTGAACTTATCATTAAGCCGTTGCTATTACCTAGCCGAGGCTTGAGGCAGACACTTACCCTCACTTCTCTATTAGTAATAACAAATGTGGGCCTTAAAAACGGTAGCGGTAGACTCTCTCTTTTATTGTTTTGACCTTCTGGCTCTTCATATATCTCTTTCCGAAACACAGCAGTTCTGTGGCATTAGAGTTTTCCTAGAGATTAGTTCAACTTGTTATTCCACTGGCATACCCAACTTTGTAATGTAGTTTGTTCCTTTAGAAATAATGCTTAGCAAAATTAAATAATGCCAAGGCAAAGATAAAGAGCCATCAATCCATCTTGGTAATTGCATGAATAATCTGGTGAGGTTGTGCCTATCTGTTTACAGGGAAGGATTGCTGCAAATCAGGAGTAAATTAATCAGCTGCTCAGAAGGAAATAAGTGCATGACATTGCAGCGTCTACACAAGAGGCTTGGCTTTTATTACTTCTGAGTGTAGCCAGAAAACATCAGAAATAATTGGACAAAGCACACTCTGGACAATGTTGTTTTCACTGAGATCAGACCCATTAACTTTAGAGGAAGGGAGAACAAGCACATGGAAAAAATAATCTAAAATATTTTACAAAGTTTTAAGTTGAGAGCCTCATTAAGCATTACGACTTCTGAAATGAAGCAAAAGTCAAGTTTAATCTTTGCCCATATTGCAGATGTCAGAAGTTTTAGAGACAGTGAATCATGTATTTTACACAAGAAATTAATGCAATTGGATGTTTCCTCTCTCTGAAACAACTGTATGGTTGCACCAAGCATGTGAAGAGGCTGCCCAGTCCTTATTGAAAAGTTTGAGCAATGCACAAACATTTATCATTCATACCATAGATGAGGTGGACAATAATTTTGATCTTAAAGGAGAATGCAACTTCAATCTCATAAAAAATTGTATAAACTGACTAAGGCAACGTCCATACCATGCATTAAGAATCTAGTTATACTACTTTTATAGTCCATTTCCCCAAATTGTCCCAAAGAATCCTGGGAACTGTCCTTTGTTAAAGATTCTGAGAGTTGTTAGGAGATCCCTATTCCCTTCATAGAGCTACAATTATCACAACCAACCCCTATTTCCCAAGGAACTCTTTGAGAATTGTAGCTCTGTAAGGAAAGTAGGGATTCCCTAACAACTTTCAGCATCCTTAACAAACAAAGATTCTCTAGGATCCTTTGGAGAAATCCATGACTGGTTAAAGTGATACAATAGTGTCTGAAATGCAGTTGTGGCCTAGGTTTTGCTCAATTAATTTTTTGGAAAAGATACTCCTTCTAGCTGTGGTCAGTGGACTAGGGGGACTAAGCTATGCTCCTAAATGTTCCTCTAGCACCTTCTTCTGAAAGCCTGGGAAGCTTCTGCCCAGATTAGGGAGAGAGGTGCAATGCTGACATGTGCTCACATATGCGACATCAGAACGTCACAACATCACATGCATGTCAGCCCCCCAGCACCCTCTCAAGCTGCTGCCCCTGATCCTAACTGTTCCCCTCTGAAAAATTTCACCACATGCCACTGCCTTCTAGCCAAACGTTTTAAGAGCACTTCTAAATGCGCACCCCTCAATGCTAATCTTGACCGATACTGAAAATATTACATAGTTCAGTAATCACTGATACAATTATTTGAAAGCAATGAAGCTTCAGGAAAAGACATTTATCTCTACTAATAGGTTGTCTCTAGATAAGGAAAACAAATACAAGCTTTTTTCCATAATCATTTTTTTCCCTTTGGCAAGGCAGGGGGTGAAGCACAATGATGCTTCAAGAAAATTTTGAAACAAGACTCTTCACTCTTCACAGGCCTACAGTGCTTAAATTCTCATCTGTACTCTTTTTCTGTTCTTTGGCATATGTTTCATTCTCTCCAGTCCACATTTTCTGTTTCTAGTGAAGAGAAAACCAATGATCACCAGCCATTTATTGCAGTATAGTGCACATTTTCAAATGCATACATGGAAGCTTGCTTCCTTCATTTTCCTTCTTTCCTTTTCTTCCTTCCTTTCTTTTCCTTCCCTTTCCTCTTTCATGAGCTCATGGATATTTTGCAATGTTCCCTGTCCACTGTAATAAATAGATTATAGATCTATTTACACATCCTATTTTAGAGATCCACAAAGGCAAAACCTGGTTAGAAGTAAGGTACTTTCCAAATGCAGTCACCTTTTGTTCCTTCATCACTTGTGGTGTCCATGTATAGCAACAACTAGCAACAGATTTAAGTCTGGAAAAAGTTGGGTTCTATCAGGGTGACTCATGGGAATGGACTATGATTGAGGCATCTAATCATAGCCTGCATTTTTATCAAGGCTTATAGTTTGATTAGGGTCTGTATTTTAAAATGAGCTTAAAGATTTTCAAATGTTTTATGCCAGGCAGAAGACCAGCTGCCTAAGTACTTTGGCAAGATGTTTATCCTCCTGGACAAGGGGGCCCCCTGATTTATAGCAGAAAACAATTCTCAAAGTCGTAAAAAGGGAATTACAGGCTGAGAGCAAGGTTACACCAACATAATTAAGAGATGGTAAATAGTGCCTCCCATTATCACTTGAGCCATCTTCCTAAGGTTAAAGGCCAAGAGCAAATGGAAAAGAAAGCAACTGGCTGGAGAAGGGGAGTGTAAACAGAAGAAGAGGCTTTTTTCCTATTTTATTTTGAGGCTGTAAACTATTCCTTCCTTTTGCTTTGAGAAGGTTTATTCTTCTAAAAAGCTATCTATGATAATGTATGAAATATACTGGCTTAAATGTAATTATGCAAAGGATCTAGAAAGAAAGAAATGTTAAATTCTTATTTCATAGAGTCATATTGCTGTAGGAGACCAGAGGGGCAAACGAGCCCAGCCCCCTGCCAGACAGGAGACGCCATCGAGCACTCCTGACATATGGTTGTCAGGCCTTTGTTTAAAGACCTCCAAAAAGGAGATCTTTCATTGATGATGCATGAGAATGTGAACCCAAGATCTCTGACATCTGTTTAAGATAAAAATTTAAAACTATTAACCATCTGTTTTGGAGGGCAATAGGGCAAGGAGGGCAAGAGGTGAGCTGGTAATTAAGGTTCCTTGTTGAGACAAATGTAAGATATATGACTACTTATTTGTCATTTATAGATAGAAGAATATATAGCTTTTTGTATCCCATAAAAGGCAATAGGAAATGGGTGTATCTTTTAGGATTGGTTATAGCAATCAGCCAATAGGAAATTCAACCAGGCTGATTGGACAGAGGCAGCCAAAGGAGGAGCAAGGGGGCTGGGCTGAGGGAATATAAGTGCTGGCCATAATGGCAGGAGACCAGGCCAGAGCTTGGTAACCATATACCACTGTGCCTCTCATTTATTTGTCTGACAAATAAATTATTATTTTAATTTCTCTATTGCTGCGTTGAATATTTCATTCCAGCTAAGCGTTAACCACAAGCAGGGTGCTACATGATAGGTCATAATGGTCTAGTTACACAGCTGTGAATGAGATTTCCCACGTATTTAAACCAATTTGCTTTTTAAGTGAATGGGTACAGTGTTAATGCCACGATGATGCCTGTATGAATATCATTTGAATCTTCTTTCATCTGTGGCTTGCATTATATTTTTCTTTGCCTTCATGCAATAAATTCCTACCTCTAAATGCTTTCTGTATAAATGATAGGCGAGTGTGAGTGTGGTTTCCTTCGGTTGTTCAGTTGTTCCCCTAACAGTCGCCTGGCAGCTGTTTAAATCAACCAATTAAGTTTGTCACATTGACTGTAAACATGTGTAAAATATTATTGGCAGATTCCTGGCAATCAGCTCTCTCAGCAAAAGAAGATGTCTGTCGTTAATGAAGACATGGGAGGCAGATAATCCACTCCTATGGAAATGAGGGTAGCTGGAAGGAGGAGGGAAATACTACTGATGTATAAAGAGTGTGACAACTCTTTAGGAAGAAATGTCAAAACCAACATTGCATGTGCTGTTTTGTAAGGAAAGAATACAGAATTTCTGATACAGGTCTTGCAGAAAACATAGCTGCTTTCAAATATTCCACTAAAGTCCATGATCAACACTGAATACACCTGGAAAATATGTTGAGGTTTGTTAAATAAATTGTTACCAATAAGATTTCCCCCCCAAAAAACAACAACAACCCACTATGTAAAAAGTAATTTCTTGGATGACTCGATTAACACTACTATTTTCTCTCTGTGTGTGTGTGTGTGTATGTGTGTGTGTGTGGTCTCCTTAATGTTTTTTTTTAAAAAAAACAAAAACAAAAACACACATTCATCATTTGTCCAGTGGGTTTTATTCTGCTTAACTGTTCCTAGGAGTTATTACTTCACAAAACTTCAGCGTTGTAAAAATCTGCAGGGAAGAGGAAGCATGAGAAATATTTATCTCCAACAACACCTACGATTTCTATGAAGATTTGAGAAATCATAAGGTTGCCATAAGGAACTATCATACAATGACCAACTTGATGACATCCACAGTTTCCGGATCTCATGGTCTCTGAAAATGATCTTATGGTTTTAATGGGGCTGCTCACCATAGTAATTATACTCACGAGTTTTTGGAGATTGAGTGTCAAAGTGCTCCGAAGCTAAGGTGCTTTAGTGCTGGATTTAATAAGTCCTCATTTCATGGGTACTTTCACCGATCCAACTGAATGACTGTGAAACTATCCCTTGATATCAACATTAAGACTAAAATATTCCACTATGACCCATACATTTAAACTATATAAAACAGGACATGAAATGAAATATTAATAGCATAATTCCCTTCATTAATCTGAGCATGTCAAATAACCCAGTGTTTTATTTTAGGTATCAGACAAAACTATTTTACAAAAATAAATTTTAAATCACCTCTCTGTATTTGAGACCTTCTGTGCACTTATTCATTACATGGCTAGGCAAAGCATTATTAGAATTCAGTATGACTAGCTGTGGGATTTCTTTAAGGTTACCTTTTTACCCAGGTGACGTGGAGTTTAGGTTACCTCAAATTAACCTGTTCACAAGAACCACCTTTGAAAGATCACCTGCTGCCATCAGGGGAAGTTTGGGTATGTAGCAATAATGACTGCTGTGAGCAGTGCTTCCATATGGATTCAGTTCCATCACATCAGAGTTGACATCTGCAGAGATCCTGTACCTAAAAGGCCAGTGTCGTGTTTTTACTGCAAAAGCCCTGTATAAATGAACTTGTAGAACAATCAACCCATCCATATGATGATAGACGGAGATGGCACCAAATGGAACTGAATGTGAAACAAAAGCATGCAACTGGAAAGATCTAAAGTTTCATGAAAAGAGTAGAATGCCACCAAAAATGGTGGCGAAAATGGTGCAGTATTAGCTACAAATGATCTTCACAGCCTGTGGCTCCTGCCTCTTCCTACATGTCCATATCACTATTTCAACAGCCCCTACAAGTTGGAGGCAGAACTTCTTTGGCAGAAGCTGCTGCCTTCGAGCAGGGCTCTTGTCTGCCAGGGTTCTAAATCACACAGGATGTGAATTTGAATAGAAAAGGTTTCCCATAGAAGAAGTAAAAAAAGAAACCAGCAATGGGAATATACAGGAGCAGGCAGAAGCAATCACCAATTGTCCCTTTGCAAATTATGGGGGGCAATAGGACAACAGAATTCAGAAACAGCTGACTCATCCCCGCTCCTTCCCTTGTGCGATAGGAAGGCACTTTATTTGCAGCTACTATTGAACTATGACCCTTCTTCAATTTCTCTGCCCCAGGCCAACGTTAGCATTTTGGTAGAGGATGTTGGCCTCATGAGAAACTATGGCATAGTAATTTCAGCCTACTTCGAGAATGCAGTAAGATGGGCACAGGTAGCAACCATTGTGAGATACAAAGGATCCGAAAACATGATGAGCCTCTTCACACCTTCAGTGTTCTCTGCAACATTTAAGTGTGATTTAAGTGTGATTTAAGGTATGTCCACTGATGCTAATGGGAACCGGCTGATTGACACTATCTGAAAAATAAGCTGTTTTTACTACTAAGGGCAAAATTAGACTCCACAAGTAAAAAAACAAATCTTCAAAGACTATGCAGCTCTCAGTCTCCCTAGGGCTCAAGGCAATTTCAAAGAAAAGTAAAAGTAAATACCACACATTTAATTTTTATAAAGCTTACCACCTGCCAGTTGGAATCTCTGATGAACTATCTTAAGCGGCTATGTATGTCTAAACAATTTCCAATGACAGATGGTTCTAATGTCTGTATAATGTCTGGTTCTTACTCAGACTTACATTCCCATCTCTCTCTTGTTTTCACTAAATTTGCTGTGTGCACTGGGAATTCTGGCTGTGGTCCTCTGTAGATGTTTGGAGACAATGAAATCTGCTTTATTTGCTATATGGAGATCCAATTTGATGATTCTGCAAACTTTTTTATCTTCCAAATATGCTAATATAATATTAAAGTATATTAAACATATATATCCCCAAAGATCATCCGGGATAGTCTGCAAAGCTCCATCTCATGAAACAGAAAACTGAGCACTAATAAACTATAAAGAAAGGATGGGGGAAGGATCCTTAAATGGTTTTAAAATTCCAACTTTATCCTTTTGGGGGAAATTGCTGAAAGCAATAAAGAAGTGTTTAAGAAAGAATATTAACTACTAAAACTATGAGAGACTTAAAGGCTGTTTGGAATAGATAATTTTTCCTACGACTTGGATATTCCATTATAGGAACGGTAATACCTCTTGCCAAGCTCCATACAAGAGTAGCTCATTCTGAATTCAAGCTAACCACCCTGCCATCTTGGTTAATCCCTACATTGCCTTGTATCCTTGCTTGCCTGAAACCTGATTTAGGGTATAGTAGGACAGCAATATACCATTTCTTGGGGTGGGGAGGGATGCATGTTATTTCTGTGGTCCCAAATTAAAAAGGCCAGCATATAAATGATTCAAAACTCAGATGAATATATCTTGTGCAGCATTCCATTCTGACAAGAAGGTGCCCATTTTGGTGCCAAGCTAGATAAGGTGAGAAATTGCAGGTTTGTGATTTCCTGTCTCTTTCAATTTCACTTCAAAGCAGCAATTGGACATTTAGAATTGGAACATGATGTGGTTGTGGTAAAGAGGAGCTTAACCCATGTTTTTAGATCTAGCATCTCTCCAAGATGCTATTTGGGAGTAATATATTCACCTATATGGGACGTGGGTGGCACTGCGGGTTAAACCACAGAGCCTAGGGCTTGCCGATCAGAAGGTTGGTGGTTCGAATCCCCGTGACGGGGTGAGATCCCATTGCTCGGTCCCTGCTCCTGCCAACCTAGCAGTTTGAAAGCACATAAAAGTGCAAGTAGATAAATAGGTACCGCTCTGGCGGGAAGGTAAGCAGAGTTTCTGTGCGCTACTCTGGTTCGCCAGAAGCGGCTCAGTGATGCTGGCCAAATGACCCAGAAGCTGGGCGCCAGCTCCCTCGGCCAATAAAATGAGATGAGCACCACAACCCCAGAGTCATCCGTGACTGGACCTAATGGTCAGGGGTCCCTTTATCTTTACTTTATATTCACCTATGGTTTACACTAATGAGGCAAACAACTTACACCCAACTCCTTTGTTTGGTCCACAGTTTAGGCTACATACCCTCTGGAATAGTTTGGAGATTTAAAGAAAAAATGATTTTTCCTTCTTGTTATTTGGCCTGTTGCAGTATGCCTGGTGCCCAGTAAGGAAGAAGGAAGGGAGGCCAGAAGTAGGTGGTGCCAGAAGTAATGGTGGGCAGAACCAGCTAATTCTAGTTTCATTGCTCCCTGTTGAGTTCTGCAAATACAACACTGGAGAAAGCGGAAAGTACCAGCACTTGAACTAATTGTGAGTAGTAAGGTAGGTAGATGGTTCAGGTTGAAACGGTGGGGCCAGAGGGCAAAAGGGTGCCCTCAGAGGTATAGTGTCCCAATCAAGGGAAGTCATAGTGCTGCTCTATTCTGCATTGGTCAGACCACACCTGGAATCCTGTGTTTAGTTCATGGCCCCATAATTTAAGAAGAATATTAACAAGGTGGAATGTACAGAGGAGGAAGACCAAGATGATCAAGGGTCTAGAAACTTATGAGGTTTGTTTAGCCTGGTAAAGAGGAGATTGAGAGGAGATATGATAACCATCTTCAAATATCTAAAGGGCTGTCAAATGGAGGATAGAGCAAGCTTGTTTTCTCTTGCTCTAGAGGCTAGGACCCAAACAAATGGATTCAAGTTATGTGAAAAGAAATTCTGGCTAAACATAAGGAAGACCTTTCTGGTGGTGAAAACTATTCAACAGTAGAAAAGACTCCCATGAGAGGTTGCCTTACTGTGATTTGGTATATGTTAGGGCTGAGAATTTTTTCAAGGCCAGAAGGAAAGGGCCAAATGAAAACTCTCACAAAATTAAATTAAAGGAGTGAAAATTATCTAGGTTAATTAATTCCTTAAAATCCTACTTGCATACATTAGGCTGAATGAGTCATGTTGCACAGTCACTGTTTGTGTTAATGCATGAACCCCCCCCCCAAAAAAAGCTGTTACTTATGCATAATGATTGAGCAAATATAGCTGTAAATACGCACTTCACAGCAGTATTTTTCCAACAGAACTGGAGAAATAAGATAGGAACATCCTAGCAAATGTTCTATGCACAGGAATTTTAAATAATTTGCAGAACAGTATGTTGTATCCCATGCACTGTGCTACTTGAGTGTGTAGATCTGCCACTCCTGTCACCAAGGTTGAGCATGATGCTGAGTGGTAGGAGCTGTCAATCAAGCACCACCATCAGACCAACTGGCAGGCAAGAGGCAACATATCTCTGTAAACTGACAAACCAGTGCTCCTCAGCAGCAGTTTACAGCTGTAGGCAGGGCTGTAGCTAGAGGGTGGCGCCAGGGGCACAGGTGATGGGGGGGCGCAAAATTGGCTAAAAAAAATATGTCCATAAATATAAATATTGATTATTGCCTCATAAGAAATCATTTTAAATAGAGGGTGAATTGAATAGATGGAGGGGGAGTTGGAGGAGAGGTGGAAATAAGAGCTAATTAGTCAATGGCTAGGGGGCGCAATCTGGACGGTTCTGCCAGGGGCACAAGATCACCTAGTTATGGTTCTGGCTATAGGCCCACCTATTCACCCGGTTGTGGGTTTAGCAAGTGGCCAAGTTGAACCTCTGACTGCATTGCAGCTTTTCAAGTTACAGTAGGGGGATCTAGATGAGCACACTTCATTGATTAAGGGAGGAAGTGGGATTGTTCTTACTCGCTTGATGGATTGTATTTCTATGCCACTTTTCTTTCAAAGGAATCCCAAAGCGGCTTACAAATAATAAATAATAATGACATGATAGAACACAATAGAACATCAAAACAACATAAATCGTATAGAATGATTATCAAATAATCAGTGAAACAATTACAATCTATAAAACACCTTTAACAGAGCAATAACTAAAAATACACCACAATTAAAGCAGTTGCCATGCCCACCACCAATTCACCTATCTGCCTTCTCCATCATCCCTGTGGCCATATGCTTGGTGAGAAAAACGTCCCCGTGGACATTTAGAGGTCCTCCAGGAATGATCCACCTTGCATGGAAGAACACTAAACTGAATGCATCGTCAATACAGACACCAGCAGGGGCCCCAGGCCCTGGGGTGCGACTACCTTATTCAGCCCCATGAACCCCCACCCCCACCATGCATTCTTTTAATTGTGTTGGGTTTGTTGAAGCCCCGTTAGTGCCTCTGTCAGTAACAAGGGCAGGGCTATCAGAAATTTCAATAGCCCTGGGTAGTGCTGGATATGGGTAGGGAGCTAGATAAATGCACACCAATTCACCCCTGATAATATCTGCATGCTGGGCACATACCCCTCCCTCCACTCCAGCCCCCTGGAACCCTGATAACACAGGTTCTCGGTCATGTGGGCCTCCTTCTTACCACATTCAGCTGAGTACAGTGAGAGAGGCCCTCATCTGACCTTCACATTGTGGTTCTTATGGAGGGACAGTGCCCAGAATACAAGGGCTATTATCAGGCTGAATTCCTAGATAGGACTAGTACATCAAACACTTAGGTTTATAGAGGGTAGATTACCGGTAGTTTCCTACCAATTCTCTGTGATAACATCCTTCTTTAAAATGTGACCGCTTCCTTTTGACTGATGCTTTGCACAAAGGAAGGTGATCTATTGAATAATGCCAATCATTGCAGTTCTGAAGGTGGAACAATCAAATTAACACTTACGGGAGACTGCCAAGCTGAGCTTTCCCCTCCTGAGCAGATGGGTTATAAACAGAGGTTTACAAAGTGGCAGCCTAAGAGAAAATAAGTAGCTACATACTTACAAGCCAAACCTGTAAACAGAATCATCTCAAAACTGCTTGTTAAAAATCACAATCACTCCCAGGACCCCTTTGCAGAAGTTAATGATTGACTTAGACCGGGAGCGTGACCCGGCTTCCACTGATGACAGTGGTAAAAGTCTTGCTGTGTCTAATTTCCTTTTACCTGCAGGGAGTTTATACTGGCATATACCTCACCTGCAGGAGATTTATGCTTGTATAAATTCATTTTCCTGTTTCTTATATTTAATGTTGATTTACAGTAAAAAGAACTAGGTCTTTTTCTCTAGTATAACAATTAAGGGACTCAAAAAGAAGTTTACACGTAGCTGCTGATCAGAGATGGATGCTCCAGTGAATCAGCTTTTGTTGGTTTTTAGTATTTTGGTTAGATAATAAAAGGAGAATTCCCTGGATGCCTATATTCAGATTTGGGGCAAGTACTCTTTGGTGAGCGAGTCCCAGCAGAGATTTAAAATCACAAAACATGCAGCAAAGTGTGGAAGTATAGGCTATAGGACCTTTAAAATATCCCCTTCTAAGTCACTTATAGAGTTTCCCACTTCCCCTTAGCATAGAAAGAGACCACACATTTGGTAAGTTCAAAATGGTTTACAGTACTTACCAACTTTGAATGTCATATTCATGTGCTTTTCCATACAGCAGCAAGAAAAGACAGGCAGTACAACTTACTTTCAAAACAGGTAAGAGTTTCTAAATTATTTGTATAGAAACACCAAGATGGTTTGCTAAAGCCACAGAGCCTACAGACGTCCTTCCTTGTCTGGTTCACACGGTAAAAGAAAATAGAACTAAGAGTTTGGTAATCCTTCCTCCCAAGGTGAGGGGGTGTGATCTAGCTAAGCCTGGCAAGATACTTTACTCTATGGTCTTAACCCCTTCATGTATTAACTAGAGTTAAGTATGGTGGCTATATGAAGCTGGGTATATCCAACAGTTTTGATGACTATACTGTTAATGGCCAACATCTTTTCAGTGTCCTGTATATTGCCTCCTGTTATTCTACTATTTTATTAATAAATTTATTTATTTATTTATTATTATTTTATTTTAAAAGACCTACTCTTCACATATTTGAAAGGTTCTCTATACTTGATTCAATATCTATTGTAGAATTTAGGGGGCACTTAGTAAATCCTTATTTCTTCAAGTGTTTCAGTATTTCAAATAGACATAGAAGCAGAAACTGACAGTTTGTATTTGACTGATGGCTTCTCAAAGGTTAATGAAGTAGTTCATAGTCATCAGTTAATCTGTTAGTTAATTAATTAGAACCATTCATTAATATGACATTAAGCCTTCTCAGGTAGGTGTTAAAATATCAGCTTTGTTATATAAATTAGGAAACTGAGACAAAGATTTGATTAAGGGCACATAATCCATCAGCAGTAGAGCCAGAGCAGTTCATTCCAAACTGATATTTAGCCATGGTGCTTGAGCACATGTGAAGGAAGGAGAAATGGAACAGGTTTTTGCATACCTTTCATACTACTATGCTGAATCAGAACTTTTAAACTATGAAAACAGAAGAGACTGGACCTGGGTAAAACTTAACAGTATAGCCCTTAGTGAGATGACCTGAATGTCAGATCAGAAGAAAAAAAATGTGAAAAACTGAGAATATCATGAAAACAATCGCTCACTTTTTCAAAACAGGTTTTGTTTGTTTGTTTGTTTGTTTGAGGGGGGACTCTAAATGCTTGCTGTTCCTAAGAAGACTGGGAATATATATAGTCTGCATTTTCAATGGGTTGAAACCAATGGTACAATTGATTTCAGTGGGAATGAGGCTCAAATAATTTAGTCTGATACCTATATTGACCAGTATCTCAAAATGTTTAAGAAGTCAAGGATTGCTTCCAAAGAAATGTTTTAATGGCAGAAGCCATTTCATGAGGCTATAGCAGGGGAGATTCGGCACCACCATCAGCCCATAAGGCACACTCCACTGGTGCAGCTGGAAGACCAACAACTTTTGGCTTCACTCTTTAAACTTCAAAGGGTCTGGTTTTGCCTTCGCCACCAATGCCAAAAGTGCCTCCAAAACACTATTAGCGCTGCTGCATGAAAATCATGCTGTCTCATTTCAGGAGGTGAACACTGCTGCCCACTTTTGCTTCATACCCTTCAACAAACATGAAGATATAGGTTCCCCGTTGTCTGGAAGAGGGGACTCTCTCACTGCCACCCCCACCCCCACCCTAACCCTAAATTTCCTAACCCTAAAATCTGTAGAAACATCCTTTGCCCCTTTGGCATTGGCTATAAAAGATAATCATGCCAACTTACCTCTTAAGGTTCCCACTGACAGCCCTTTTGTCCTAATCAATATACTAGGTCTGTGCACAGCCACCACCATCCCCATGTGGCCCTGGCCCCAATCTGAGGGACCCCAATCAAGTCAATGCACCCAGGATCTGGTCTTGAAATAGTTCAGTGGGCTCATATCATCAGACCCTGTTGTATTCTTTAGAATTCCCCAGATTCCTGTTTTTATATGAATGTTCTACGGTTTTATGTTGTATTTTTTGTTTTTAAGGATATTGTTTATTTTATTTTATTTGTTAAGCACCACTTAGAGACTTTGGTAATATTAAGCTATTTATAAATGCTTTTAACTAGCTAAAAATGCAACCTTCGAAAAGGAACATCCCATCTTCGGGGGTAGAAAAGCACCATATTCCAGTTTAAGTTCCTGCTTCTGGATTGCCAAATTGAGTGTTCTCCATGGCACACAATGTTTTCTCGGTGACAGCTCCCAGCCTTTAGAACTCCCTCCCATGAGAAGCTAAACTTTCTCCCTCCTTGCTCTTCTGCCATCAGGTGAAGACTGTTCCAACAGGATTTTGGGAACCAACTGCTTTTAATTTGTGTGTGTTTGTAGCTTTGTTTCCATCAGTGTTCAATTTCTTTTTAATGTTTGCTTTTTCCCTAGGTTTCTGGCCATTCTTCTTTTTAGCTGTAAGGTGCCTTGAGTCCCTGTCAGGGGGGAAAGTGGGGTGTAAATAAAATCAAGGGACAAAAAAAAGGATGCATAGACCCTGATCAACATTGGAAAATGACTGTCGTGAGATGCTACAAAACAACTGCTGTTCTGAAGCCCAGAAAAGATGGCTCAAAACAGATTGCATGAACAGAAACACATTAATCTGAGCTGTAGTCACAGTTCTAATACTTCAGAAAGACAGCAAATAAGAATTGCAACAATATTTGCTTATGGACAAGCAACATTATTGACCCACCTACCCACCCCTATCTTGGCAGAAGACAAGTAGCAAGAGAAGCCAGAAGGATGGGTGTAGCCAATGACTAAAATTCCAAATCAATGCCTCTTGTGCAGATTCAGCAATGTGGATCTGAGGGTTGTAGCATCCCTATTCCAGCTTCAGATCTTTCATTTCCTAATTTAGAATGAACATGCTTTGATGAGCCTGAATTGGCCAAAGGAACATATGTCATTTTTCAAAGTATTGTCACGGCCTCTGTGTCTGTCACCGTAATTGCCGAGTCAATTGCTGATTTGAGTGCTTGTCATTTTCTGTACAGTTAACTTGTTCGGCTACCTTATCTTTATCAGCTGGCAGGGATAAGCAGCTTCACTAACCCTTATGATTAATAGTCCTTATAAAGTAGAATAAAAACACCACCCTGCTTTCCTGGCAGGAGTTGCAGCCATTTAAACAGACCACCATATTTTGGCTGCTTGGTTTACTACTGAAGGCCAATGAACAAGAGTTTGCATTTCATATATTTCATTTCCATTATAATTTCAAAATTTGATGAGGCTTGATGCCAGGGTAAGCCTCTTCTGTATCATGGCCTAGTTAGAACTAGGGTTTTTTTTCCTGTACATGTTCAAGCTGGCTAAAGAAGCAAGTTTCTCTGACCATGGACAGAATGCACCATACATCTTCGCTAAGGCATTTACTTTCTACCTAAGTTGGAGGGCATAGGAAATATAGGAAGTTGCCTTACATTGAGTCAGACCATCTCTCTTCCCCGTGTGTCCCTCCCCCCACAATAATGAGTTCTGGGGAGATCAGGAGTAGCCCCAGAATGTCATGCAGTGGGCAGAGAGGAGACATTATTCCGCCTGGCAACCTGGCATGCTTGCATAGATTGAATGAGTGCAACATTGAATTCCACACAATGTGCAAAGTTGTGCTTAGATATCAATGTACCTGTGATTGGGAAATGGTGTGCCCACGCTGGCTAAATCAGTGCTACTCAGACCAAAAAGAAAAGGAGCAGACCAATCCAACATTCCCAAGTATGGTGGGAGAACCAGTTAGAGTGTTGGACTAAGACCTGAGAAACCAGGGTTCAAATTCCTACTGAGTCATGAGGTTCAAGGCGTAACCTTGGCCAGTCCCTGCCTCTCAGCCTCAGCTAATTTGCAAACTTGTTATAAGGATAAGACAAGGAGAGGGGAAACCATGTATTTCACTTTGAGTTCCTCAGAGGAAAGGTGGGATAGCCATGTGATGAATAAATAAGCAAGGAAGCAAATAGAATCCTCCCATGTGGAACAATTTTGTTGAGGGGCTAGGCTTGTTAATAACATACTGTACATTCATTTGGGGTTATTAATACCCTGCGTAAAATGAGACCCAACAGTCTAGTTCAGGAGAATGTCCTATGGTAGTTCCCTTTCCACAGAGATGTGTCTTGCACCCTCATTATGTAGTTTAAATTTGATGATGATGATGATAATAATAATAATAATAATTTTTAAAATATATATTTGTAACCCGCCCATCTGACTGGGTTGCTCCAGCCACTTTGGGCAGCATCCAGCATATATGAAAACATAGTAAAACATTAAACCTTAAATACTGAATACTGAAGGCATACCTTTTTACCCTGACCTTTGACACCAGAGAGAGATATTTTAGGACCCATGATATTCTCTTGAATGTAATCTGTTTTAACTGTTTTTATATTGGATTTTAAATTGTTTCCACCTGGCTTGGAACTTCATAGTGAATGGAGAGTATGAAATAATAATAATAATAATAATAATAATAATAGGCTCACATATATAAACAGATGGCCAAATTAAACCAAAACACACCAGGAAGAGAACACATTCCTCTATCCAAACTGAGAGCCAACTATTTTTAGCTTCAGCCCACCTAGCATGTCATTATACAGTTGAGCCTATCTGTTCGCTAGAAGCCAGAAGTGCTCCTTTTATTCTCTCTATCATGTGGCCTTGCAGAAGCCACACAAATCAATAAGTTGTGCTTGGTTTCCAATGACAGCTTCTTTAATTAAGGAGGGAGATGGCGATACTCCCGAGCAGAAATTTGACTTTTGTTTTATTGCTCGTGCATTTTTAATACAATCTGTTATTTTCACCCTGGCTGCGAGCAAGCTTAGGAGCGTTCAAGCAGCAGACTGAAATTTATGGTCTTATTTATGCTGACCATGGTTCTCGCTTCCTGGTTATCCCTACCGAAAATGTGATTGATTGCGCAGGTGGTGTCACTTCAGACTGCAGTGGGGGATTGCAGCCACTCTCTTCACCCATATCTTTAAAAAAACAAAAACCCAAAAATCCATGCTACTGCAGCCGACACTAATTTCTACTTTTATTGGCAATCTCAGCAGAGAGGTCAAGGACTGAATAAAGACAGTGCCTGCACCTCTCCCTCTCATCCTTAGAAGTGGTCATTCCTGGTCAGGGTTGCAGTATATTGAAGGATTATTGCCTTTGCTCTACTGTACCTGCTCCATGGCTAAATTGAGAATTTCAATCTTCCCTGCTGTCAATCCAGAAACCTTTGTGAGAGCTATAGTCACATCTTTTGGAAGGGAAAAAAAAAATAAGAAAGAAAGAGAGAAACATTATTTATTGACTGTGTCAAAAGTAGCAGTAAACTCATTTTGGTTTTACATCTGTGTCGTGACCTGCTTGCTCTTAGCTGCAGATGATACATGGCAGAGCATCAAAGCACATGCTGCCAAATAATGCACACAGTTGCCATTTTAGCTTTGCATTTTGGACAGCTACATAATCATTTCCCAGAGTACCTGCTTGTGAAACTCCATAAGCTCTTCAAGCAGAGAGAGACCCTCCCCAAAGACAAAGTGTGCTGACATGGTAACAGGAGTGTCAGAGTGCTGTCATAAGCAGACCAGGGGAAGGAAGTTGGCAGTTTAGCAATCACAATATGCCCTATGAGGACTTCAGTGAAAGCCTTCTAAGCCATACAAGACAAATTAGAAATTAGGGACTTGTGAAGCCTTCATGTTTATTTTTATGAAACTTTTTGGCTTGCCCCCCCCCCCCCAAGATAAAATATATTCAGGATATTTATCCACAAACAAGGCAAAACCCCAGTTAACACCTGAGGAGGAAATCCCAAAGCAGAGCCCTGAAACAAACGGAAGTGACATCTCAGAGCCCTGGAAGGAAACCAATTAGAAATACGGGTATTAAAGAGAATGTGGCCCACAATCTTGATGGTGACATACTACAGGACTGGCAAGTTCCAGTTCAGAAAAAAGATTGGAACTTGATACTAATCCCTCAAAAACTTGTGTTTGTTAGCTACCCAAAACCGAAGGGTTTCCTCTCACAGATGGATCGCATAATGCATTTCCTTAACACCATGAATGATATGTTGCCAGGAGTGGTAAAGCCAAATGATATTGCTTCTATAGAGTACTTACGATGGTTACTCAGTACGAGCAATGATCACCTTTTAAGATCAAAATTTGGCCAAATTCATCCACACATCAAGACATCTATTCTTAAAGGAAAGGATAGAAGGTTCACCTCTCTTTCAAGACCTGCACATGGGCTAACTAGCTTGCTATTTCCCAGAGTGCCTAAGAAATGAAAAGATGATTCTGTTGCTCAACAAAATGGACATTGGGTGATTTAAAATCAGGGGTGGCACATCCTGTTTTGCCGCTTAGGACAAAATGGGAGGTGCCACTTTGCCTTTCTGCTCCTACTGCTGCTCCCACCACCACGCACCCTGCCGCATCTGCCAGTGGTGGAGAAGGAACACCACAATTGGTGAAATGTTGGGCAAGATCGCACTGATTTCGAGTGAGATCTCGCCCCAAACCACATGAGATCTTGTGCACTCCGCAAGAACTCATGCCAATTTGGGCGAGATCTTGCCCAAAATGAATGCAATCTTTCCCAAAATTGGTACTCGATTGTGTTGGCGCGTCTTTGCCACTGGCAGAGGTGACGAGGCAGGCAGGACACTAGCAGCATGCCACCTAGGGGGATTTTACCACCTGAGGCAGCAGCCTTACTCTGCTTAATGGCTAGGCCGGCTCTGTTTAAAAGCATCATCAGTGTTTGGCTAGGTCGTGAGATAAAACTTTTGTGAATGGTAGCTTGAGAAGAATAGGATCACTTTATCCATAAATTAAGCCAGTGTATGCCTTATTTAAGGAGGCAATAAAACTATGCTTACATGTTTATTATCAATAGGTTGCATCCAACATTAGGCCTACTATGGGTAGACTCATTAAAATTATTGGACATGACTAATTTAGGTGCAGGAATAGATAGATAACTTTCAGGAGAATCCAATGGCCTTTGCACCATGTCATTGAGTTGGGATTTACATTAGTGCAAGGGTCATTGAATTGTCCTGTTAGTTACTATATAGTGGATAAAAACTACTGACTCCACTGGTACAGGTTGTTAGCAAGGAGCAATGCATGTATTGTGTTGATTTGGGTTTCTTTTCCTTTTTCTTAAGGTGGGGTGTCTGAAAGGGAATTTGTGCAGCTGGAAAATCTGCTTTTAAAAAAAACCAGACTGTCAACATTTAAGATCTCATGAGTATTGTGGGGGTTTTTTCCTCTGACAGGAACTGATAAATGTCATCCTCTTAAGTGCCACATTTCCATTTGTTTTTAACCTAAAAATCTTCAAAATATCCATACATAAGAATGAAATGGCATATGGTGTTGTCAGTGTTTCCTTTATGCTGCTGTTTATCTTTGCCATGGGGATGCTAGATAGTTTATGACAACCTGGCTTTTGGGTTTACATGCTGTTCACTATTCGCCTGGTCATTTTATGGGTGAACAAGAAATGGAAGAAGAGAGCATTTTCGCCTCATAATAATTTATTGACAACCTTCACATTGTAGTCTGTTCACATTCAAGTATGAATTATGGTCAAACAGAACAGTTTCCACTACACTTTTCTCAGCACATATCCATCCCTAAATATAGCATGTTTGGAGTAATATCTAAAGCAGAAAGTGATTTTCTTTTCGTTTTTATGAGAAAAATATGTTTCGTCTACATTATCCAAATACTACTGCATTATTTCCCCACATATAAACATGGAGATTAACCAACATAATTGTATGTGATATATCATTGACACCATAGCAAACTCTCTTAGGATATTTGAAAGGAATAACTAAGGAAGCAGATTTGGTGTTAATAATGACCTTACCGACTGCAGCTAGATTAGTGATAACTGGCAACTGAAAATCTTCAAAACCATTGGATAAATTACAATGTTATTAAATCACTGTATCAATTCCAATGGTAACTTTTATATGTACTTTCTTGTGCTTATTTAAAGCTATGTATATAGTACAAAAATATATTATTGTCAAGGACATAGTCACAATTCAAGCACAAAATGATTATTTTTAACAAGCCTTTTTCTGGACCATACTATATTAAAGCTAACACTGAAAGGCATTTTAGTCCTACCCTTAATTTATGCCAGTTATAAGTAAAACCATCAACAGCATCTTCCTGGAAGCCCAGCCACACCAAAATAGATCACAGATGCCGTGTAATTATCTCAGAAAAGATTTATTTTATTGATCTAATAGGTCGTTAAATATTTAGTTATGTAAATCCATATCTAACGATTTCTTAGACTCAGCTTTACTCTAGTACTTAGAGTGTATCTGCATCAAGTCTTGTTTGCAGGAACACATTCTAATGAACATATCTTTTACATCACTGAATCAAAAAGTACATTTATTAAGTTGGTATTTAGATGAATACATGCCAAACTGATGCTAAAAAGAGAAGATTCATGCATGAAACATCAAAGGCCCACTCAACTAAGCGGTTGTGGTGGAGAAGATTTGTAGGAACTATAGGCAAGAGCGAGTGGCCTAAGGGCCCCTCCAGACTGTGCTTCATATTCTGCAATATTTTCTTCCACAATAATTCATTACCGGTGAATTTATTAGGACCTAATTAATTCTGTGATGCTTTTCCAGTGCTTCCATATTACTGCTGTCCAGAGGGGCTAAAGTGCAATGAAAATGGAAGAAAAATAAACCAGAACATTTGTGATGTAAAAGGTTGTGGGATTTCTGCAGCAAGTTATGGGATATGTACTAGCTGGAAATGCAGCAGTGTGACTGCCCCAAAACTTTTGCAGGCAAAATTAAAAATTAAATTGAAATCATGCATGTCTATCCTTACAGCACCATGATCACAAATCATCATGAATGCACAATACAAAGGGTGAGTGGTGGGTCAACACTAACATCAACAACACTAGCATAGGAGTGCATCAGTGTGAGCTGAGGAATGAGATTCTGTTAGGGTGTTTCAGGGATACCATGCCATTACATAACCTCCAAAATGTTAGAGTACCGGTATCTGCATGTTCCACGTTGGCACCACACAGGGATTCCTTGAAATGGCATCTAAACCATACAAAAAGCCAATACTGCATTAACTGGGTGCCATTGTGTAACCACTAGCCTGTGACCAGGTACTTTGCTCATGCGTAAGAATTTCAGGCAGGCACGAGCAAGCTCCGATAAGAACTAATGAGCCTCTGGCAGTTTTATGGTACGTTTATTTACAATTTACACAGAGAGAGCAGCACCGGGCTATCTGCATTTGGTCATGAGTTGCTCAGTCTGAATCTCTGCCCCTGCTGCAACACAGAGCACGCAAATGTCTGATCCTCCCCCCCCCTTGCACTTCCATTGTAATTTAACCCTTTCAGCCCTTCTAGAGAGAGGGGAGGGAGGGTGGACTTCTCCTCCACTCTCAAACGAGGAGTTCTCTACACACTACCTCCCTTCTGGTTGCATGGCAACCCCCTCAAGGCCGTCTGTTTCCTCCCCTTCTGAGGCTGCTTGTCTATCTGCGGCTGGGAACTCCGGAGGAAAGGGGTCCAAACTAACCCATTCTTGCTCTAACTGTGACTGCATTCTCTCTCAGGCGTCTGACTCAGCCACGTCTCTGACATCATGCTATGAAGGAAAACTGCATGGACACAGCCTGCCTACAAAAGGCGAGTCATTAAACATAAATGGCTTTCCACTTGGAATAGCCAGCTTACAAATGGACACATATAGCGTCCACCTGGAGTGAAGCTGGACTTATGAAATGTAGACGTCTTCCAAAGTAGCAGAGTGCATTCTGAGAAAAATGGGTGTGCTTTGGAGCTGCAGAAATCAAGGCAACTTCTGCACACTGAACCATCTCTGTACTTAACCAAGGGGACTGAAGTAGTACATCAGACCATCAGCAACAAGGATTTGCTCTTCACATTGAAGGCTGAAGTGCTTACTGATTAGGATATCTGCTCTTGCAGCAAGAACTCCAGCCTGGCCAACATGAAACCACAGCCAGGAACATTTCCCAGATCTGCTTCAGCTATATAAGAGATCTGCTCCTATAGAAGAAAAAGGAATTCCCAGATAACAGAAGACAACGTGTTTCGGTGCAGTGGTGCCAAACCCAGTGGCAGAATAGAGGTCCCTACTTGACCTTCTTGTTCGTATGAGAAACTGATTTTCCTGCAGCCAGATATAAACACATGCATGCATGCATGCATGCATACTTACTTGTATGACACCTTTCCACAGTTCAAACCATGCTCAAGGCATGATACATGCATTTAAAGAAACGTGTGTAACATTCACCCCAGACATTTTAAAATGAAGAATTAATAGTGCAGTTCTATGGTTGTCTAAAGGTAAAGGTAAATCCTGTTGAGTAGAATGAGATCAGTGTACATAGGACTTCAGCATAATAAATTCACATGGTTACTTGAACATATAATGTGTGGAAACTATACAGTGTGGATAAAAGCAGCTTTCCACAGGGCATATTGTGATGCAAACATACTCTAACAAAGCATACTGGGCTGAGCAGTCTAATCATTTTCATATGAGTGCTGTTATGAATTTTAGTTTCCAGGAGACAATTCCATCTTTATATAAAGCAATTGAAAATTTCATAAATACCCTTCTCTCATCTATGATTCAAACATGTGAGAAATCACATTGACGTTCCATACTCCTTCTCTAGGCAATAAGGTAAAATGCTTTGCATCCTCAAAAAGAAGGGCTGTAAAGAAAAGCTACTCAAGAATAACAAGCAGACCAAGTTCTAAGGAAATGTTTCTCTGTGAAATTTGAAGAACCGTTTTGTTTTGTTTTGTTACAGTTAAAGTCTCAAACTAGCAAAAGAGGTTTGATTCATACCATCCCATTTTCTTTGAACTAGTGCTAATTAGATAGTGTCTTCAGTCTGACCCTGTCAATACAAATTAGATTGCTCTTTCCTTTCCATGCCATTTTGCCAAAGTTGAAATTTTAGCAAAAGCGGGGGAAAGAGCAATCTTAGGCAAATCCAAGTCCACATCCTTCCTTTGAGTTAAATGGAAACAAATCTGTTTTCCTCTTCTAAATGCAGGATTTTATAAGTGAAACAAATGTCTCATGTTGATAACAGAGCTGATCACAGAGGTCTTGAATAACACAGTGATTACATAATATAGAATATTTATCTCTCTACCTAGTTCCTAACTTCTAGATCCCTTTTAGGCTTGAGACCCACACTTCATCTTACCAACCTTCAGAGACAACATGCCAGCAGTGGGCATAGGAAAGATGGCAAAATTGGGTGTGGCCACACACATGCATACTTACATATATACCCCCAGCACATATTTTTAAACATGCACACTCCTTTGCCTCCCAGAAGTTAGGCTCAAAAAAGTATTTTAAGTGTTTCCTTTACATTGTTTTTCAAGTCTAATTGTCTTAGGGAGAGATATCTTCCTGAAGAGTACAGATGGGTAGGGTGGTGTTAATTCCACATCCCCCTAAAAATTAGACTTATGCAGGATCTATTGGAATTGGATACGACTGAAGGATTGCTTTCATGTCTAATTGTAGTACAGGAGGCATGGATGAGAGCAGTGCTTTTTCTAGGGGGACACAGGGGTACTCATACCCCTTAACATGTTGTGAATCTAACGGGAGAAGAAACAATTTTTCAAAAAAATAAACAGTTTTTTTTCTAGCACAGTGAATTGTCAGTTCCATTGCTACCCCCAATGGCAGCCTCATTTCCAGTCATGGTGTTTCCTGAGTCTTAGATGGAAGCGAGCGTTTAATGTGTGAAGCAGTATGGAATGCAGTGTTTTACTGATTAAAGTTTGGCCTCATTGCGGGGCAGTATTTCACAGTAAGAATATTACTGTGAGCTGTCAGTTGTGTAAAATGAGGTAATGCATGTTCTTTGTACTTTTGTCCATTTACTGCATTTATTTCCCCCAATTTGAACTATAAAACTATAAAATGGTGATTTCCTTGAGTAAAAATGAGAGTACACCTAAACATTTTTTTAGGGGGGGGGGAAGCACTGAATGGGAGCGTCAATGTTCAGGGAGCGGAGCATTAACCATTCACAGCTGTGCCATCCATACTGCAATTAGGCAAGAAAAGGGTCTTCATTTGTACCCAGTGGAGGTCCTTTTCAAGCCAAGTTGTGGCACGGGGGTGGGGTGCCAAGATTTTGAACAGAAAGCTAATCCTGTATTAACCATTTGGAAAACATGGCTCTAGTCCATGTGAAGACTTGTGCTTGGCACATGGTCTGAGGACACCAGGTCCATTACCCAATTTTCAGAGAGTAGAGGGTTCAAAATCTAGGAAGAAATGTCAGATCAAGCAAAGTATAGGTTCCTGTGAGGCAAGGCCAGAAAAAGCAGTGAGTACATCTAGTTAAGTGAGTTTCAAACCAGTCTTACTCCCAAGTTAAAGGTAAAGGTAAAGGTACCCCTGCCTGTACGGGCCAGTCGTGTCCGACTCTAGGGTTGTGCGCCCATCTCACTTAAGAGGCCAGGGGCCAGCGCTGTCCAGAGACACTTCCGGGTCACGTGGCCAGCGTGAGTTAGGGTGCATCAAATCAAGTTAGGGTGCATCAAATCGAAGTCTTTAAATTTCCTTTTCTTTCCATTCTAGAATAACTGAAAGACTTCTATTCACTGAAATTATTAGCTGAATCTTGTGCTTGGCTCGTACTACACATGTTGTACCAGCAACCTCTTTGAAAATCCTGCAAAAGCATAAATGGTCACTTATTTTCCATTTCAAATTTGCATTAAAAAGGAGGTAGGAGGAAAAGTGCTAGCAATCTGCGATTCCTTCAGCATACTGATTTGCTTTTTCTGAAAAGTTGGTTCTTTTGATAGTCAAACATTCTGACCTCCCACTGACAGGGTTCCAAAGGCAATGGAATTCTGTGTGGCAAAGAAAAATAGAGTCATAAAAAGACTTTATCCCTCATGGACATAAGCACAACAGTGATTAAAACTATGGTACCATACCACAATAGTAAGAAAACTTGTGTCCCGTGCTAAAGAGATGGCTGATGTGTTCTAATTAGGGGCAGGGGATAAATTCAATATAGTTCACATTTAAAGGTGAATACACCTAATTCACGTTTCCAAAAACATTTTGTGAGACCAAACAAAGCCATCTTTCCAAATTTGCACTTCTCCAAATTTTGCGGTGCAGTTCTCCAGTAAAGTAATGTGTAAAGAAATACCTACACTGGGTTTAGTGGGAAAGAAATACAAAGATGCATTTATAGTAGGGGGAATCGCTTGCAGAAATGTGTGTATTAGTCAATATTGCATAAAGAATGTATTTATTAGGAGGAATTTGCACTAAAATGCTGGTGAATTTCATAATTTTTAATTTTTTAATTTTTAATTTTTTAAAAATAATTTGTTAATTTTTTAAAAAGTGAACAGATGAGGAAATGTGGAGAACGGAGCCTAGCATCAAAAAAATAAGAAACTGAGAGAAACCAAAACGAATGGATTCACCCATACCTTTTTCCAATACAGTTGTAATATTCACTGCCCACAAGCTCCTGCCTCCCATTTCGGGATATTTGGCCCAGCTTCCCAAATTTGCCTTTATATTTCTCCACTGATATAAAAAGTCCCTCCAGTTCCTAAACTGTGTTTAAGGGTTTCCTTCACCTCTGCTTTCTCACCTGTCATCAACATTGCTTCTTTCTTTCTTTCTTTCTTTCTTTCTTTCTTTCTAGCTGCAAACCTGTCTTTGTTGCTCAGGAAGCAAAGAATTTTTTCTCTTAAAATCAATGCCATTTCCACTTTTTTGTAACAATGTATTTTCTTTCTAATCTGTGCCATATGCATACCCTTAATGAAATCAATAAATAAATTCATCAAACAGACACAAATGTCTACTCCGGTTAAGGAAATCAAAGCATGTTCCATGATTTATCTAATAGGTCTGTCATGTATAACACTAAATACTCTTTGGCCTTCAATCAAATGTTTTTGGTAACTTGCACATGGTTCCCAATGTTAAAAAAGCTGTCTCAAGTCAACAATGCATGTCTTCTAAATGCATGGGACTTTTTGAAGAATGCTAAAGAATATCACTTATTAGTTATGAGACCTGGATCTAAACATCTCTCATGGGTATTTTTTTTAATCTCAATTTAAGTAACTGTTAAGAAATGTTGTCAGGATCATTAACCCAAAGTTTAAAGCCTTAGTAAATTTTATTTATTAACTAAACTACTAAATGCCCCTCAGTAACAGGGCAATAACATCTGTTGAATACTTTAACTCTGAATGCTATGTTCTTAATAGTTGTTCGATGGAAAAGAAACACTATCCTGCAAATACCATTTTGCTTTACAAAAAGGGGTAAAATATTTCAATATCTAATTAAGATTCCTAGTCAATGGGGTCTTAATTGACTCATACATCATTCTGTTAACACTAATGGTGTATTAAATATGTCTGATCAATATTCAAGCACTGAACTGTAGTCAATTGTCATTGAAGTTAATGGGCATTACCTTAAAATATTAACTGATGTACATCCACATGTGCAGGAATCATATTTTATATCACCAGTATCCAGGTGCTATCAATAAGGGAGCAATTGTTGAGAGAATCTTCCTGAATTAAGGCAGCAGGGCACCATAGTGTTGTGTCCCACAAATCACAGTTCTACCATCAGAGGTGTCAAATTGTGGATTCTAATATAAGTCTGGGTCCAGTTCCTGTCAAAATCTTGCACTATAAAAATTGTGTTTCTGAATATAGTGGATTATCTTTACTACCAAGGACTGGACTCGAAAAAAGTCACCCCTGTGGTTCTGGTTCTAATCAATAGATATGCTGTATCAAATTCAAAAGTGTTACACAAAGGAACAGATACACATCTGGAAAATAAAACGATGTACAACATGAAGTTTAAAAAATAGAAAAAAAATAGAAAATGGCCTGTAAACTGAGCTCTATAAGGATAGGACATCAGGAAAATAGCCTACCTAGTGGTAGATTAGTCCACTGCCCACCAGTTAGCATAGTGTGCAAAGGGCCGCATAGCATACAACAGCTACCTGAGGAATGCAATTTGGAATTGTTACATGAGACAGCTTTCTGCCACATAAGCCTCCAAACCTAGAAACAGGAGGTTCTAGATTGCCTTGCACCTTTCCTTTCAACTGAGTTCACCTTGTGAGGGAGGGCAAACATCCTTCTTCATTGCAACATTCAGTTCTTAGGGTACAAACAAGCAGAAAGTACATCCCAGGAGAGCAGTGGTGGAGAACTTGTGGCCTACCATATATTGTTGGACTCCAATTCCCTTCATCCCTGACCTTGCTGGCTGGAGCGGATGGGAGTCAGAGTACAACAACATCTGGAGGACCACAGTTTTGGCCTCTCTGCTGTAGAAGGTCGCCACATTCCTAGCATTCTGCTTTGCAGTTGACATTTCTGTCATGGAGAATAGAGCTCTTCTGGCATATAATCCTATATACGATCCTGGTAGCAGGGCATGAGGAGGGCCAAAAGAGAATGTTGGTCTTTGAATTAAGGTCTAAAACGGGGGTAGGAATGTTTGACCATATAGAGCAGGTACGTCAAAATGTCAAGAGACAGCGATCTACTCCCAGTATAAAAAAACCTGGCAGTGATCTACCCATTGTCATTGCCAAGAGTTGTTGAGCTTTTTGGGGAGGGGTTGCCCAGAGTTTTTTTGGGGGGGGGGCGATCGACTTGATAGGGACCCACAATCGAACAGTAGTTCGTGATCAATGGGTTGGACATGCCTGATATAGAAGCTGCTGAACTACAACTCCCATCAGCCTTAGCAGGCATGACTAATGGCCAGGTATAATAGAAGTTGTAGTTCAACAACACATGAGGGGCCAAAGCATCCCCACACCTGGCCTAGATGCTGTGGTTTAGACACACGGTGAAATTACATGGGACTTGCTTAGGTTTTTCCCTTCATCTTCCATTCCCCCACTCATAGTGTACGCATCACGTCAAGCTCCACCCTACTTCAGAACACAGTTACTTTTGTGACTGCTAATACTGTTCAAACTTCAGAGTTAGAGCTCTGCCTGTACTCTCTATTTTGACAATGTAACCCATACACAAGTAGAACCCTGCTTTTCTTGATTACACATGGGAAGCAGCCTTCTAGCAGGGAGTTTTTGTCTAATGAGATGTCACATTGCAAGCACAGGCAGCAGTCAGAGGAATAGGCTTCTCAGTGAAATATATTGAAATAAAAATGATTTGCGCTCAGTGCCCTCCATTGCTTCATTTGCTGCCAAAGCTAATGCAAACTGGCATAGAGATGGGGGGCCACAAATGGCACCAAAGAAATGGGGAATATGTGCCCTTCCAGGTGTCACTGGACTACAACTCCCATTCTCCTTGACCACTGGCCCTGTGTGCTAAGATCCATGAAGATGGGACAGCAGGAAAACAGTGGTCCAGTGAATAATGTCTAAGATAATATAATGCTTTAGTGATGGTAAGGAGGTGTCATCCTGATTAGGACCTGTCTGAATACAAATTATGTAAGGGGACCATCAGAAGTAGCCTGTGTATAGCAGGTTTCGAGTCTTTGAAAGGAAGACCAGGATATCATCTAGTTTACTCACCCCAGCTGTGATATATGAAATGAGAGTATCAAAATAATAATATTAAAACATGCTATCTAGCTGTGTCTAGGGAAATTATACAAGCTACAGGTCTCATCTTTACTGAGATTCTTAGGATATATGTCAGCGCTGCAATTGGTGGTAGATTTAAGGGCCATAGGAATTCAAATATTGCCCTAGGTGAAAACATTACAGCAGGTTTTACACTGGCTAATTAGGTTGTATACAGATTCCAATGGCAGGGAAGAGCTAGCGCCTGAGAAGGTTTTTTGTGTGTGTGTGTGTGTGTGTGTGTTTTAAGGCTTTAGCAATTCTCCCTGAAAAGAAAACAGCTCTTCAATATTTCAGGACAATTTTGTCAGGTAAAGCAGGGAAATCTTCCAACCATATGAGTCACTCTTTATAAATAGACTTCTACTTTTAAGTAAAAGAAAGACTAACTGAAGCAGTACAAACATGAACTTAAGGGCCCAATCAAACATAATTTATGTCACAGAAGGCAAAGCCTTCTTTATGATAGCAGCATCTCATTTGAGTCTCATGTACCATTATTTGTTCATTCACATCAATGGGGGGAAACTAAACAGAAGCCATTATATGCCCCTCCAGAATATTTTGAAAGACAAATCTGACATTAAGGCTGTCACACTGTATCCACTTACCCAAGAGTATGCCCTGAACTCAATGGGACTTACCTCTGAGTAAACATATGCAGGCTTGCACGGTGAAGCTGCAACTTGATACACGCTTCTTTGGAATAACTGTCCCAGTCATAGCTCTACTCTCCCCATGCAGTGACTATAGCCAAGGTGTAATGAACAAACTCAAGCAGACAACGATCTGGGTTAGAAATGGCCACAACTTTATTGATTCCTGATGTGGGTAGATTTTGGCTCAGGCATTGGGTGTATATCTGTTCTAGCCTTCTGCCAGAGGGCGGAAACTCTTGACAGGATCATGTCAAATATTATGGCCTCCTCAAGATGCCAAACTACTGAGGTGGCCGTCCTCAGGCTGCTGCTGGAAGCTTTATGAGTTGTCTGCTCCATGCTTGGCTTCTGGACAAAGACTTCCACATAGACCCCTCTAATGGGATATGCTGGTTCAGGTCTGGGTGATGCACCAGTTCACCCAAAACCTTAATGATTAGGGATTCCACCCAATGCCTTAACCGCCACTCAAGCTACAACCAACAGAAATGTCCTTAAACACATCTGCCAACTAGCATTGAAGGTGCCAGGCTCAGCTGGCTTTTATGCGTCGCTGGTGAACCAGTGTGGAAGCATCCGATTCATGGTCCATCAGTGAGGCTCCACCTGCCAGGAGGCCCCTGGTTGGCTAGTTCAAAATAGAGCTTTTTTTTTTTGGTGAGCAATCTCAGCCTGCAATGCAGCCAGCTGGGTAGACACTCAACAGAGAGCCTCGTCCACACGTTCTGGCTGCCAAGGATGGTGGTTGACCTGCGATGGTGGTTGACCTGCCAACAACCCAGAATAAGGTAAGGAGCCATTATGTAAACTCAGTGTGACAATTCCAATTAATCACACATATGGCTGTGTTGCCTGGCTGTATTACTAAGAATAATTACAAGGAGGTAAGTACCATCCCTAGAATCTAATGTCAAAACAAACCTGTTTAGGATCAGACTATAAATGTATCAAAAGTGCTTTCATTATCTTTTAGGATTGATCAGAGCCAGGAGGAAGAGTAGTACCAAATAATGCTCGCATTGTACTAAAGGTCATGGCAGACTGTGGACAGTTTCTGAGCAATGGCTTTAAGTTGTATCTCATATGCTCATCAATAAGCAGCCTACTGAGTGAAAGCAGAAGCAAATGTGGGTCTTCAAAGAGCATGAAATCAGGGTAAGCTGAAGGCAAACATAGTTCAGTGGCCAGACACAAATCTGAAAATCTCAACTAAGAACTTTATCGTGTGTGTGTGTGTGTGTGTGTGTGTGTGAGAGAGAGAGAGAGAGAGAGAGAGAGAGAGAGAGAGAACCCACAAAAAATAGTGCATGAAAGAATAGGTTAGTACAATCTTATTTCTACACATTTATTTATTTATTTATTTATGACATTTGTATGTCACCCCATAATAAAAAGTTCTCAAGGTGGCTTACAATAAACAAGTTTTCATTAAATGAAAAACACAAAATAAGACACGCATCCATAAAACCCTTGCATAAATACAACAAAACAAAACCCACCATGTCACTCCTAAGTTAAACGACAGATTTAAAATAAAAATGAGAGAGCCTGAGACAACCTAAATTACTTAAAAGTCCTGGTTGAACAGAGAGGCCTTCATCTAAAAATGGAGAAAGAAATCAGAAGGTATAAAGTCAATGAGAATATGGGTGCCAAGGGCAAGCTGGGTGGGTGATGTAGGCACCACTTAGAAACAAACAAACACAAGGAGAAACATGGCCTAACAAAGGACAAAATCTTATTAGAAAGCCAGCTGAGTATGAAACAAATGGGATCCTCCTTAACAAGGGTCCTGGTTGCGCTCAGGCACCCAGGACACTCCCGCAGGTGTGGCCCAAGCCATAACCGTTAGGCCCTGGGATCGCGCCAGGCTGTTTTGGCCAATCAGGGCGAGCGGCGTGATTCTTGGGACCTATAAAAGTGGCAGCACAATGTGATTGGGGGCACTTGCTTCACGCTGCCGAACACCTGCCATCCCTCCCTAATTTTAGGTCATGCTGCTTTGGCCTTGCTTTGGATTGGGTCACCTGCTTTGGAGCAGAGGCTGGTGGGATTTTTTTTCCATTTGGAAGATTGGCTGTAGCCACTTGGTTTTCACCTACCCTCTTAGCCATCATCACAACTTTGTTTTCCCACCTTAGATCAAATCTATGCTGCCAGGTGCCATAAGAAAGCGGCAGAGATAGCACATGATAGTACACACCCCGGAAATGATCTCTTTCAGCTTCTGCCTTCTGGAAGAAGGTATAGGGTTATAAAGGCCAGGACTAGCCACCTGAAAAACAGTTTCTACGCTAGTGCAATTCTGGTTCTAAATGCAGCATAAGGGGTTTCTGTAGTATAGTGTGTTTTAAAATGGGGTTTTAGAGTTTTTAGGGGTTTTTGAATGTTTTATGTAGTTTTTATGTAGTTTTATGTAGTTTTGTGGTAGTTTTATGTAGTTTTGTGGTAGTTTTATGTAGTTTTTATGTAGTTTTATGTAGTTTTCAATTTCATTGTTCCGCAAGGGACAATGACAATAAAGATATCGTATCGTATCGTATCGTATCATAAGGTTTGGCGGTTAGGCATTGGCTTAATGAAGTGTGTGGGAGGGGAGGTGCGGCCATTACCTGCCCCTCCAGAAATAGGGTATTCCACTAAAGGAATCTGGGGGTCCTAGATCTCGTCTGAAGTCCACTTGGGGGGGCTAGGGCCATGCCAGGACCACAGGAACCCCAGGGTGAGCTTCGGTTGACCTTCATTGATGTTGCTCCCTCTTTTGATGTTTACCCTTTCAGACAACCAGCCAGAGAAACACGAGTCAGTTATAGCCTGTAGCCAATGCCTAAGCCAATACTGCTCACTTTGCTGTAATTAATAAAGTTGTGGCCTAAAATTTTGCCCAATAACTTAAACTAAAATTTTTGTGTCAGGGTGAATTTATTTACGGGGAAAGGGCTTGGGGGCCTCAAAGCGCAAAAGAAACCCCACCAACAGGTTTGTTGGTGGACCAGCCTACTTTATTCTTCATGGGAATTTATGGCCAGGTCACAAGGAGAGTTTTCAGTTTGCAAGTGCCATAACATACCTTGCCCCTCTCCATTAAACACAATAGCTGACTCAGTGAGAAAATCAGATTAATCAAGATTTTAGAAAAAGGATGCTTATTTTTTAGCTGTCTCTTGCTTCTTACTTTATCATGGGCAGGACAGCTGATGACAGGTCTACCCAACCTGTCAATTTCATTTCTCATTTCTCCCCTAACATTTCAGAAAGTGCAAATTAGGGAGGCTCATTGTTAAATGCAAACCGAATCAAGTTTTGTCCCCCTCAGTAACGGCAGCTCTGCTGTTGAATGATTGTACAGTGGTACCTCTGGATGCAAATGGGATCCATTCCGGAGCCCCGTTCCCATCCTGAAGTGAACGCAACCCACGCCCGCGGGTCACAATTCGCTGCTTCTGCGCATGCGTGTGATGTCATTTTGAGCATCTGCGCATGCGCGAGAGGCGAAACCCGGAAGTAACTGCAGAGTGCAACCTGAAAATGCTCATCCCGAAGCTACTTCAACCCGAGGTATGACTGGCACAATTTAGGTGGTTCTCTGGAAGCTCTCTGCTATTCAATTCAATCTCTCCACCCTGTGCATAAAGCCTGCTGATGGTGACTCTATCTGCATCTTCTCTGTTGCGCCATTCCATCATGGGATGTAACGCTACCTGTTAAATTGACTGCCAAATAGGATTGATGGCTTTTTATTATTTGTTCTGCCAACTCCATCTGGCACTGTATGTCCAACCTTGCCCTCTGCTGCATCGCATGTCATATCATTCCGAGCTTTAGTTGCAGATGGAACTGTTGGGTAGATGAGATTGCTTTGTTCAGAGTTGTCACTGTCTCCTCATTCTTCTTTGTCTTCAGTTCCAGGGGGTGGGGGTACCGCTGCTGCTCCTCTCTTCCTTTTCTGCCTTGTTGGTTTTGTAATAATTGCCTCGTTTATTTCATGTCAGCTACACAGTGCATACTCCGATTTAATAAGTCTAATGTCATGCTCAAATGTAATCCTACTTTTGAATAAAACCCTTCTTGAAATCTCATTGCCAAACAGAAGGATCGCTGCCTGCTGATTCTTGCACTCGGAGCTTACAAGACGGCCGCATTCAGCTTCTGACTTACGGAATGAAGCGCCGCTCGCTCTCGTCGCATCTCATGTGTAATCCCTTGACAGTTACAAGCTGTAAACTTGAAAAGGCAAATGCATTTCCCAATAATATGCACTGAGGCTCCTGGTATTTAACTTGCTCCCTACAACGCAACGTAACACACATTTCGCTCACTGTAGGTGGCTGAAGCTGAGAGCAGGGCTGATCAGGAGAAACAAGGAATTGGTTAACATGTTCACAGGCAGTGGGGGGGGGGGGAGAGTGAAAAACCCAGGAGGCAGGTAAGTGAAATCAATGAAGCATGGGAAGCAGAGATTCTGGGTATGTCACCATAAAACTTAACTGACAAGGAGAGATGAACGATGAACTTACAAGTGATAGACAGTCACATTGATGATAGCTGCTATGTTGATAGATGGTAATAGGACAAAGGTAAAATCCAAACAAGTCTCCCAGCGTGATAGACCTGCTTCTGTGTTATTATTCAAGACTAGTTTAGATTGTCTTCAATTAAGCTGCTGCATTTCCTTGAGAGAGACATCAGAAATATATCAAAATAAACTTGAAACAAAACATAGCATTTTAAACATGGTTATCCCCCACCCCCACGCATGCTCTGCAAAATAAGAAAATAAAATCCTCAAATTTAGCAGATGGGCTGATAGATTTCAGAGGTTAGCTAGGGAAAGGAAAACGGAAGTATGTGTGTGTTTCTGCCCACCCCCTTTTTCTTCCACTATCATATGTCATTTGAATCAATTAATACCTGAGGTGGAAATAGGAGGCCCAGGAGAGAAGCAGGAAAATGTGGGAAAATGTCTTATTGATCCAACAAATGTGTCTCATCAAGAAGGGTTTAATGCAGCAATATTCCAATGAAAGGAGACTATTGCATTTCCCCCAACAGCTTATATTACACCAGATAGGATGACAATTTAAAAGCTGGCCACAGCCATGATTAACATGTCTCTCTGGCTTTGCTGCTGCATGAATGAGATGATTTTTTTTTATATGAACTGAAGAGCAGACTGAATGGTGATCTGCATGACAGATATCTGTTTCCCCCACCTACTGACACTTGCTTCCATTTCTGGTTTTAATCATTTCTTCACAACAAGCCAGTTTCACTCCAATCTTTTCTATTGCACTCATCTGCTCCTCATGCTAAGCGAAGGACCTCACCGTCGGAGACCTGAAAGTTGTACCTGAGTCATGGGGGAACAAAAAATCCCTCCTTTTTCATTATTTTCTTCAGTGAATTTCTTCTTGAAGTAATGACAGGGTTGTTAGACTTAATTCCCCTGTCCTGCTGAATACCAATTCTCCCATCAGCCACCTACACTTATGCGCCTTTTAATATTACTTTCATTACGAAGGCTTGGCATGTGCAGGTTTACTGATCAAATGAGATAAAAAGCCAATAGAAGGGACTCCCCCTCCCCTTTATTTCAGCCAGCAGCATTCAGAGAAGGATTGATTTCTATATACAGGCAAGGGAGGTGGGAAAGGGGTGGCAAGTAAGCAAGTTGCGCTGCTGAACATGTCAAAACAGTGAGGAATTCCAGCCAGGCTTTAAGCATGCTTACATAGCACTGAATATATAGCACATGGCTTCTGATCTCCCACTTTCCATTGTTCACCTTCCCAAGGAAGTAAGATAATGAGATTCAGAGCATCTTCATCTGTCATGGATGCTTTACTGGAAATTCCTGCATTGCAGAGGGATGGACTAAATGACCCTCCTGGTCCCTTCCAACTCTACAGTTCTATGATTCTATGAAAATCAGAGGCAGTATAGACAGATGCAGGGTAGATTTGAGGCCAAGATGGCTCCCTGAAAGCCTGGTGAGCTGGGCAAAGAATGGGCAGAGTGGATGATAGAGTCCATTGGGCACGCTTCATCTAGCTCTTTTTGGCTCAAAATTAGATTATATGCCTTCTTAATGTATTTATGGAAAATAAGTAAAGCATAAACAAGATTCTATTATTAAGTTTTGAATGCGTACATTCTACAGCTGTGGATTCCAAAGGCACATAAAGAAATCAGAAATTTTCTCAGTACTGATGACAAATGAACAGTATTTTTATGGAATCAGATTCCCCCTAATGCTATTTTCATTTGTTGCTTATTCTAGCCATCTTCAGGAAATATTATTTCAATACAAGACATATTTTTAAATACCTTTGCAGAACCCAGTTATAAACCAGGGGATGCATTTCTCTATTTAGACTATGTTTAAAGGGTTCATATTTTGTTTTTTAAGCCTAACCTGTAACCCAAGAGTGTGATCAGATCTTTGGGTGGGTAGGACTAAGGATATCATGTAATTCCACTCATACACACATGCCTCTCCAGGGAACCTGCTTAAGAATAACTCTATCAATCTCTGTCAATTTATTGGAGGAGTCATTAGTAAAATGTCACCTTCCGACATCTTCACATCAGGAGTTCAGGCAGCTTCAGCTTTGAAAAATCTAAACTTAGGATAGCATGACTACACTTACTAGTTAAACCTATCTGAAACATTAATAATCCAAAAATGGAGCCAAAATGTTTTGAAGCAATATAAACAGCGAAAGATTTGTTAAGAAGAACCATCATGACTCCCTCAAGAGAGGCATATGGAGAGCAGTTATCCAGGCAGCATTTCGCACTTAGACATTCATAAAACTTTAAATAATCTCCCTAGCCTACAAACTCCTGTCTAAGCTTAGCAGCCATTGGCTCAGAGGAGAGGGTCATCTTATGGATCAGTAATTGGTTAATGAACAGGAAGTGCATACCCCTCAACTGTCCTGCTTTAAGTGGGACACCCTAGAATTACAGAAGCTAACCTGGCTTCTGATTGAATTCCAGTCCCATTTTGGTTCCCATGAGAGTGCTGCTGCAAAAGACACACATCCTGATTTTCCTCTGCGGCATGTTGGAGGGTTTGGAATGGAGTGTATGAATAAACTGATAGTTCTCCCAATGGACCAAGCATGGGGAATTTCCAGTTCAGGAACTAAATTAAGCCAATGGGGTTCCTAATCTGGCCTGGAAGGCCATTTTTCCCACCCATGCCCACTGGTTGTCATATGTAAAGTAATGAATAATGGGTTGGGGGGGGGAATCTTAATTTCACATATATGCTCATGAGGTCTGAATTGACTGTGGCTGACCAGGAAAGAATGGGTGATAACTTGGGCTGGATTGAGACACATCAAAGAAGCATTTAAGTTTAAAGCACTGTAAATTTAAACTGGGAAAACAGGTAGAGAAAAGTGGGACTCCACATTGCCATCTGGTGACACAATATTATATGGCACATACAACACGTATATATTGCTTTTTCTTTACCAGCCTAGCTGAGTCCTTGATGAAAATATCACCCCACTGTGTGGTAGCAATGAAAAAGGCGAATGCCATGCTAGGGATCATTAGGAAAGGGACTGAAAATTAAACTGCCAATATCAAATGAGCACACTTGGAATACTGTGCAGGAGTGCCAACTTAAATAAAATAGGGGGGCAGGTAAGCCCCGCCCCACATAATCAATCACATGATGCGGTGCACACACACCATTTGAATGGCAATGCCCATCAACTTTGGGGGCAGCCCCCTCAAATATTTTATGGAGAGGGAAGACGCCTCGGCACCTAGGAGTTGGCTCCTATGATATTGTGTACACTTCTGATTGTCACACCTCAAAAAGGATATTATAGAACTGGAAAAGTTTGTGAAAAGGGCAACTCAAATGACAATGAGGAAAGTTTGCAACATTAGTTTCATGAAGCAGGAGAGGCAAGTAAAGGAGGAAATGATAGAGGTGTATAAAACTATGCATGATGTAAAGAAAATGGACAGGGAGAAATTTATTTCCCTCTCTCATAATATTAGAACTCGGGGTCATCCAAAGTAGCTGAATGCTGGGAGATTTAGAAAAGAGGAAAACGAAGGACTTGGAAGTACTTTAAAACGGGTTTAAACAAATTCATGGAATCAAGCCATCTGTGGCTACTAGGCATGATGGCTGTTTTTCAGCTCCACTATTGGAGGCAGTATTAGAGGGAGTTCTATGTGGGCTTCCCATAGGCATCTGGTTGGCCACTTGAGAACAGGATGCTGAATTAGATGGGTCTCAACTGTGAAAATTGTAGTCCTTAGATTTCACAACCTTTTTCATGTATCTGGCTTCTAATTTCTTGAACTGCTTCAAACCTCAATATATTGAGCACTTGTGTCTCTTTCTTTCATTTCAATCAGACATGTTGATAAGCAGACAAAGTCTTCAACTCAGGGATAATTCGGGCTTGAGAATATACTAGTGCATAAAAGTTAAAAACAGGCACAATGCCACCTAGTGGTATTGAGAAAATAGCACTTGCTCCTAGCAGACACCTCTCTCGTTGAAAACAAACCTAAAACAGCAGCATAGTCATTTCTTTAACGAGCTGTTTTTTCAAGCTTGAGATGCAATGCAGATTCTTGGTACTCATTTTATATATCTGACTGTGTTCAGTTAAAAAGGATGCACTTTTTCCATCCATATGCTTGGGGGAGGGGGGAGTTGCTTGTTTGATTTGTGAATATGCAAAGAATAATCCTATAGTCCTGACCCTCAGTTGCAACAAAAACCTAAACATCTTCCATTCCACATACTTTTGTCTCCCTCACTCTGACATGCCAGTTTCACAAAATGTACATTAAAAGCATCACAGGCAGGAATCTACCTCCTGTTTGGACTATAAGCACCATGTACATTGATGATGCTACATTAATAATGCAGTGCAATACAAACAAAGAGCACATTTTAATTATATGGATAAAACTTCCAGATAAATACAAGAAATGCTAATAACCTGGCCTCTTACTCATACATCACAGAATGTGCTTAACAATGGGTTACTTACCCAAAAGGAATTGTTACTGGTGAATGGCTTTCTTTTAGGCTGATTTAAGATTTCTCTCTCTCCTCTAGGGACTTCAGTTTTTGATAGAAGTTCACAGAGTTTAGACTTTCCCCGTATATTTGTGAAATTACCACTGAACTTAATTGTGATGATATACCTAATAAATGATACCTGATATTTGAAAACAAAACTAATGGGATTGTATTCATATTTAGGACTTACTATTAGTACAATAAAGCAGCATGACTCAGCAGGAGAAGTAAGGAAAGCAATTTAACATTTCATAAATCGGCTGTGAAAAAGCCTAGACTGAAGTTAAGGTACATTTAGGTGTTGTTGATTTGTTTGAGATGTGAAAGCAATGCCCAATTCTCTCAGCTATTGAAAAGGTTTTAAATGGGGGGGGGTGTAAAGAAACATGGCATTGCATCCAACTTAGTTCAGAGCAGACCCATTGAAATCAACAGACCTAATTTAGAGCTTATCTACTTACCTTTGCTCCACATTTCTAGGCACAGGTCCAGGCTTTCTAAGTCCAGGTCCAAGCTTGTGTGTGTGTTGGTACTTTCCCCATGAAAGCCCGCTCTCTAGTGCTGAACTGGAGCAAATGGCAATCCAAGGAAGACCTAAAATTGCTGTTTGCTCCGATTCAGCAGTAAAGATAGAGTTTTCATGAGGTAAGTGGAATGACAAAAAATTTAAAAAGCCCTCAGACCTGTGCCTAGAAAGTGCTGGGCAAAAGGTAAGTGTGGATGAGCCCAGTGCCATGCCAAATAATTTCACTGGATGGTATTTTACTATCATGTCCCAGTGCAATGATTTCTGCTTGCACAACGGGACTCTTCTCCCTCTCCTCCCACTGTGTGCCCTGTGCCCTCTCCAGATCTGCTCCAGAGGATTGGGGAAAACAAATTGGAGGGTGCTGGGGAGAAGACGGGGAGAAGCAGAAATGATGGTCAAAACATTATCCATAGCACTAGATGGGTTTCCACTAAATAGTTTTACTCTGAGTTTGACTAACGTTGGATACAACCCATACTGTCCCATATCTTCAGCATGGCCTCTGCTATTCAATTTACAGTGGTACCTCGGGTTAAGTACTTAATTCGTTCTGGAGGTCCGTTCTTAACCTGAGACTGTTCTTAACCTGAAGCACCACTTTAGCTAATGTGGCCTCCTGCAGTCACCGCACCGCCGGAGCACGATTTCTGTTCTCATCCTGAAGCAAAGTTCTTAACCCGAGGTACTATTTCTGGGTTAGTGGAGTCTGTAACCTGAAGCGTATGTAACCTGAAGCGTATGCAACCCGAGGTACCACTGCATCCTTAAGAAATCCACTTCAGGAGTGATTATTTAGGTTGCAATCCTAATCACATTTACAAAGCAAGCCCCACTGAAGATACACTGCAGTAGAAGATGATACATTGCATAGCATCACACCATTAGTAAACTGGAATGTTTTAAATATTATAAATTCATTTTATGTCTAGATTTTCATGGAAGCTTAGGTTGAACTCTAGTGTAGCATCAGTTGCATCTCCAGTTCTTGGCTATTAATGCTTCAAACACTAACAGATAGTAACGGTAGTGAATTTTGGAACTGTGAAATACAACCCACGCAGTTGAAAAAATCTACACCTCATCATTAGTTGGGCTGTGACCCAGTTCATAAATCCACTCCTCATTATTAGCTAGGGCCATGACCCATTTGAATTAAGGCACAGCTTGAAACAGGGTTTAACACTGTTGCTGCCACTGTCGCCATTTTATCTTTCTCAAGAAATTTGCTCTTGCAAAGGGGAGGAAGAACTGGTATAGGAACTCAGTGGATTCAGGAGAGACCATGTAGCTGGCCTTGCTGCCCCTGGGTACTGTTCCTGTCAAAGCTGCATGAGGTGTGTCTAGGACATAAGAAACTGCTTTGGGGAACATAGGACCTTTGGTCCCTGTAGCTTGGTATTGTCTACACTGGCTAATATTGGTTCTCCAGGGCTTCACTCAGGAGTCGTACTTGGAAATCTGAGAGAATGAAGCTGGGATCTTCTTCACACAAACCAACTGTTCTACCCCTGAGATGTGTTCAGAAAGATTTTACCAAATAAATCAGGTTGTGCATGTCTCTAGCAATCTGTCTCCAGGGCCTGTTCATCGACTGGCTATGAAGAAGCCAACTCAAGCTCTCTTTACTACTACTTCACATACCCCGGCCTTCACAAAGATATGTTTGCTTGGAAGGAACGACTAGGAAGCAGCAATCTTCCTCTTATCTGTGTTTTCTTTCCCAAGAATTCTCCTGGGGGGGAAATGCATTCTGAGGAAAATTGGAGGAAGTTTTCCTATCACTAAAAACAGAAATCTGGAGCACGGATCATTGTTAAAGTGATCAGGGATCCGAGCAGTGCGACCCAGACACTTTAGTCTATGCACCACAATCACAGGTCGCTGGAACTGGGAAGTGCTGACTTTGTGTCTGCTGTTCTGCAGGATAATCGTTGCAGATGGCCAGAGAGTTGCATTGCAATTACCAGCCCCACAGCAATTAGGTTGAACGAGGAGCAATAGGCTTCCACCTAGTCCTGTAAAGCAGAGTCCCAGAGCAGGTCACAACAGTTTACATTCTAATATTAAAAACAGTTTAAAACAAATTGCAACCATAAGAAAAAAAATGTTCCTATCTTGGTGAGGAGTACACTGAACTGTTTATGGGGGAGTGATTTCTACATGCCAGCTTCCTCCCATCTTACAAGGAGATGGTGTGCATATTATTATTATTATTATTATTATTATTATTCCTACTATTCTTCCCATAACAAAAATAAGGCTCCAGTTTGACCTCCAACATTTTCAGTGGTCATGAAATCAAGATCCGCTGCTCCTAATGCCAATGACCTGAATGTGACCGAGTCTGGTAGAATTTGTCTTTTTAAGTGATGAATTCAGGGCATAAATATTTTAAAGCATATTAAAATTATATAGCTACAAAGAGAATCACTGAAAAGGCATTAAAAAAATTCTATTGGTCTAATTAATTCAATTTCAATTTGGGTTGTTCTGGGAAATTGAGTTGGGAGAAATGGGCTAGACATATGACTCTTGGGAGGAAAATATCTTGTGATTACAGCATGCCCCCACTTCTTTTTTTGTTTCAGACCATAGGGAACGCAGGCAATGATTAGCATGCTGTGGGGTTGGAGGTATAGCATTATCCAAGCTTTCCATTGTGGGAGATAAAGGCTGGGAGGACCAGGAAGCCCTTGCCTCACATCATTCCCTGCAGCCTCAAAGGAAAAGATATTTGGGGTGGGGATAGGGAGCATGTGCCTTGTCCTGCAGCTCCTCATCCCTGACTTTCCCTTTGGTCCATTTCAGCACTGCAGGGGCTTTCTCCTCAACCCTTCCCCTTAGTGCCTTTCATCAGTAGCTCCCAATCAATGCCAAATTAATATTTCCCATTTCCCTACTTAGGAGCAGCCATCCTGCTCTGCTTTCCTTACGCATAAGCACTTGGAAGGCCTCAGAGGTTGTGGTCCAGGTGTCCCCATAGAACAGGAGTGGAGAACCTCTAGCCTGCAAGTCAATGTTGACCCACCAAGGGGACCATTTCCCCCCCAAAGCACACCCACCCAGTTTATTGCCAGAACTGTATATCCTAAAAAGGAAGGTCAGAAGTTATTATTTCTTTATTTACAGAATGTCTCTCTCATGTTTCATCACCAGTGATCTCAGGGCAGGTGGTGACAATTGAAAAAATACAATAACAAACAAAGCAGCCAAATCAATAAATGCAGCTGTCATATATCAGGTAACTGTGTGGCCACATACAGAAAATATTCAGAAAATCAGGAAGAAGACAACAGTTATCTGATTTCAGGGAAACCTAAAAATAGAGGGCACACAGCTCCTCAAATCTAGCAAAGTTCCTGGTTGCTGGATCAGGAATTGCAAGCATAAATCTGATGTGAATCTAATGGTACATCAGAATGTGTACCCAAGTGTATACATTGGCTATAGCACTGCATATCCTTCAGTATTTTGTGCACTCCTGTGTACATCTTTACCCCTATCCTGGCAGAGTTGGTCATAGGAGATGATTTTTAAAAATGTATGATTAATACCAAATCGGGATGGACTCGCTCAGCACTGCTTGCCAGGTATTGAGAGTAGGTAATGCCTCTCACTTATTATGTCCACCAGTTCCATCACATACACCTCTAATTCCTACCATGGGGCAAAAATTAGAATTTTACAGGACCAGGAATGTAAGAGTTGAATCCCTAATTGGCAACTCACGTCTTTTTCATGGGGCAGGTACTGGATGGACGAAATCCTGGAAACCCTAGCAGCAGCCTCACTGCTGGTGTCTATAATTAGGGGTGGAAGAACAGTTCCTTCCATAGGTTTAAATCAGGATTAAATCAGGATTTTGGATTCTGGACCCAGTCAAGTCTTGCTCACATTGGACTGCTCCTTTCCCACTTGTGTCTGAACCACTTGTGCACTGTCAATTTAAAGCAGGGGAGCCCAATAAATTCTATGCACATTTACACGTAAAAGAAAAAAGAACAAGATATGTGTGAGAGAGCTGTGCCCCATGCTGTACTATATTTCTGCAGCATAATTAGAAACATAAACTTGCTGATAAGCTCGACACTGAGATTTTCAGAAAAATCCCATCCCTGGAATTCAGCTTCAGAGCACCTCAAGTTTGAGGAAGGGCATTCCAAGGTTTAGGGCAGGAACTGTATTTTAGTTGCAAGCCTAACTGCAAGCCTTAGTTGCAGTTACATATGAATGTGCAAGAGAGAGGGAGTTGTATCCAATGCTGCATGTGTGAGTTCTGCTCACACAACACAACTCCCGGTTCACTGGCATAGCGTGGGTTACCAGCTCCTGGGGCTGCGTGGGGTGAGAAGGAGGGAAATTAATGGAGTATGCATGCACATTCAACTGCCTAACATAATTTGCATCACCCAAGAGATGACAGCCACAGAGATAAGAAGAGTCGTTCCGTTGTCTGGAGAGGTCATTTCCTGGTTCGCATGGAGAAGCAGTTTTTAATGGAAGTACGCAGCTGTATTGAGGCAACACCAGGTGTTGAAATTCTGTGCCCCTAACCATTTTGCGAGGGACGTGGGTGGCGCTGTGGGTTAAACTCCAGAGCCTAGGACTTGCCGATCAGAAGGTCAACGGTTCGAATCCCCGCAACGGGGTGAGCTCCCGTTGCTCGGTCCCTGCTCCTGCTAACCTAGCAGTTCGAAAGCACGTCAAAGTGCAAGTAGATAAATAGGTACCGCTCTCGCGGGAAGGTAAACGGCATTTCCGTGCGCTGCTCTGGTTTGCCAGAAGCGGCTTAGTCATGCTGGCCACATGACCCGGAAGCTGTACAACATCTCCCTCGGCCAATAAAGCGAGATGAGCGCCACAACCTCAGAGTTGGTCACGACTGGACCTAATGGTCAGGGGTCCCTTTACCTTTACCTTTAACCATTTTGCACCCCGAACAACCACACTATGCCACTGTCCCACCTCCTCTCTATGCACATGCCTAAAACATGCTGTGGAAAGTCCCCTAACAATTTGCAACAGATCTGAGGATGCAGGGGGGCTGCAGGGGAAAGACAGGGGAGTCCTGCTACACAAATGTAACAACAGTGTTGGATAAACCATGTGTCTTTTTTCACCAAAGGGTAACTTCAACCAGATCACCAGGTATGATTCCTGCACTGCAGGGAGTTGGACTAGATGACCATAAAGTCCCAACTCTACGAGCCTGTGAACCTATGATTCTATTATCGGCCCCACCTACTCACTCTCCTGCCCCAGCACATGTCTGAAATTCAAACAAGAAAAGGAGAGACCAGCTGGTGACATGTCTAGGCCTGGTTTCAACAGCCCTATGACTTTCCCCTGCCTTTTATGACTTTTTCCCTGTCTTGGAAGGGTCTGATGATTTTTACTCCAGCGAGCTTTCGAGCAAGGCATAGATCTTTCACATACGCAATATAGTGCAAGTCATAGTAAATCCCACAGAAAGTATTTTGTGCTCCCTGCCGTGTGATTTCATTACATTTCATAGTCTCGCTTTCTTGACGCCCAGTATGGCAACATGATGAAAATCAGCTGGAATTAGAGAACTAGCCTTAGAAGTGTAGGATCAGAAATCTAGGATGGAGAGATCAGCTGACAGGATGCCATTTATCACTCATCTAATGTCCTTTAGAACAAAAGCATGAGCCTCTCCTGAACAACACTTCTGCAGTAGAAAATATTGAAACTGAAATAGGAAAATGAAGAAGATTCCTCACAGGGTTCCACAAGAGTGAAATCAGAGCTCGGTGTGTTAGAAAAAAAATAACTCAGAAAAGTAATTGGTTTTCTTTAAGAGAAGGTGTAAATTCACCTAAGCTCAGGTGGTGTAATTCTAAAGGTTGCTCAACATCCATTAATAATCGTAATGGCTTCGTTCCTCAAGCCAATATCAAAGGGAATTTCAAGTTACATGTAAGAAATAGTTGCGGTAATTATTATCTCTGAGAAGATTTGGAAACATTGATTTATTTTAATGTTTAATTGTCATTTGCTGGAAGCAAGCCGAAAATAGAAGGATATTTCTCAGAGCAGGTCATTTCTTTTAACAAATCAATTGGATCCTGCTGTTATTATAACCTTTTTATTATAGCTTGACCTCCTGGATGAAATCTCTCACCCTATCATGGAAAAAAACAACTGAACTCCACTGGATAAAGTACTCAGATTTCACCTATGCCTTCAATAGTAGGATACATTTCTCTGTCCAGCCAGCAAGACAAGATCTATACTTCGTAATTCTTTGAAACTAATCTCCCAGTTTTGCATTGTTTCACAGCATTCTGGTTCAGTAAATGCTGTAGCTATATTCAAATTATATAGTGATCGTGTTTTCGCATATTCAAGTTTTTGTTGGCATCCACCTGTCTCAAAAGACAATGGAGTGTGCTTCCAGGGGTGAAGTCAAACTGTTGCATTCAACTAAACTTTACCAGGACTTCCCCCTTCTCCTGCCCCACGCCCATTTTTCCAGAGGGTTGAGGGAGCCCCTGCAACAGATTTAAGATGGCATGGTGGGAGAGAAAACAGTGTGCTAATTGAACTATTTACTTAGCACTACATGCAATACAATCATGTGCCATGTGCAGACATGTGGCCTGACATTTTGTGCTGAGAAGGGATGGGAAGATCTGGTACAACAACTCCTAATCTAAGATCTTTTGCTTAGTCCCACAGAACAGTATCTGTTTTTTATGTTGGATGCCAATGTTGTTTTCTTCTATAGCACTCCCCTTTCCCCTGCCAAAATAAAGAGTATTCTTCTTTTATATAGCTCAATCAGTATATAGTGTCAGGGAACTGCCATCGGAAGGAAGGGAGGTGAAGGGGCTCACACAGGTTGGGAGAGACTCAGCAGCTGAAGAGGGAACCAGTAGGGGGAGAGGAGGTGAGCTGAGGGAAAGTGAGCTGGAGGGATGGCTCAGAGACACTTCCAGCGAAAACAGTGGGGAGGTTTCAGGACCTCCTGTAGGGACACCCACTCCTCGCCGGAAACTGTCACGCAGAGAGTCCAGAAGACGTGTTTCCGTTAAGGAGCTTTTATGTTGGAAGCGATTCCGAAAGCAACCACTGTCGGAATCTGCTAGTGACTAGAGGAGCCATGTCTGAGGGGCTCCGTCACAGACAGAGGTTTGTGGACTTGAACAAACTCTGAGGGGATACGATTTTACGCACAAGCAGCTCATCATCCCATCACAGCATTCCGACAGTCTTTGAAAGCCAGCTTGTGCAGGAGAAGGCATCATGAGCAACCCAGCCGGAACCGGAGAAGCAGGAGCTGGAGCGGGTCCAAGCCTGGAAGAAAGGTACCGGGTGTTGGAGGTCCAGCTAGCGCTGCAGACGGCGAGGCTTGAGGAGAGGAGGGCTCAGGATGCAGACAAAAAGGGGAAAGCCACCCAGCTCGCCAGAAAGGTACCAGGATTGGTGCAGAAGTTTGGGGGGGAGCCCAAAGACTATCATGGCTTTCGGACAGAGATGCAATATGCCCTCAATCTGCAGTTTGATGAATTCCCTGACGAGGAATCACGAGTGGCTTTCGTGATTGGGCATCTTGAAAAGGGGGCGAGAGACTGGGTTAGACCCCTGATGGCAGAGAATAGTGACGTCCTAAAGGACATGATGAAGTTCTTTCGCGCCATGGATCTGATGTTTTCCAGCGATATTGAACAGGGAGTGGTGCGCAGACAGTTAATGGCTTGCAAACAGGGGAGCCGATCTGTCCGTGAGTACTGGACTGAGTTCACCATGCTGGTTCACAGATTGGGGTGGGACTTATCGGCGGAACCCATTCAAATGCTATTTGAAGAAGGGCTTTCTTCGGCTGTGAAAGACGAACTTTCCCGGGGCCCCAGGGCGGATTCTATGGACCAGCTGACCAAATCTGCGCTGACCATAGGAGCGCGCCAGGAGGCGAGAGCATTGGAGAGGCGGGAAGGGAAGGGGGAACGTTGGAAGGAGTTCCGCATTCCAGACATTCCAGAGCCAACTTTCCCGCCGGCAGAGCCGATGGAAATCGGAACAGCGCGCGCGCGCGCAGTTTCAAAGCCCAGTGAGGGGGGAAAGAAGGAGGGAAAAGGCGCCCGGAAATGCTATCTCTGCCAACAGCCAGGTCACTTTGCCAGAGTCTGCCCCCAGAGGAAGGAATGGCAAGGGATGGTGGGAGCTGTGGAGGGAAGGGAGGAAGAAATACCGGAGCAAGTAAAAGCCAACGCCTGGCTGCCACCGTCGGGGCACAGCAGCCAGGCCAAAGAGCAGTGAAAGTGCCCACGCCAGAACCTCCTAAACCCGCCCTAGTGATAGAAGTGGCGCTAGAGCTGCCAAACGGACACCCTCTAAAGATAAAGGCGCTGTTGGACTCAGGCAGCTCCTGCAATTTCATGAGCAAAGAGTTTGCAGCTGAACACCAGATACAGACGATCCCTTTAAGCAACCCCCTGCAGGTGACCACGATCGATGGCAGGGAGCTGTTGGGAGGAGAAGTCAGCTTGCAGACCGTCCCAATGATAATGAAGGTGGCAAGGCACACCGAACTGATAGCGTTTAATGTGGCCACCTTGGGAGGAGCTCCCATTATATTGGGGATGAGCTGGCTAGCGTTACATGATCCGCTGGTGGGCTGGCATCAGAGAGTGGTTTCTTTTGGTTCAGCACATTGCTTAGAACACTGCAAAGAGGGAAAGGGTTTGGCAGGGGCCCAAGCCACCCTAGCAGGGACTGAAGTAACGGAGAACGTGAAGGTACCACGACAATACGCAGATCTCCGCGACGTCTTCAGCGAAAGGGAAGCTGACCAACTACCCCCGCATAGACCCTTTGACTGTCAAATCAATTTACTCCCTGGGGCACAGCTCCCTGTAGGCAAGCTGTACGCCATGTCAGACAGAGAGATGCAGGAGCTAAGGGAGTTCATTGACAAGAACCTGAAGAGAGGGTTCATCAGAGAGTCCAGGGCGGTGGGGGGCAGCCCAGTGTTTTTTGTGGATAAAAAAAACACGAACAAGCCGAGGCTGGTGTGTGACTTCAGGGCCTTGAACGCAGTGTCAGAACCAGTGGCCTTCCCTATGCCCAGGATTGACGACATTTTGACAAGGGTGCGGAAGGGAAAGATTTTCACAAAGCTGGACCTAAGGGGGGCGTACAACCTGATACGAGTAAGGAAGGGGGATGAATGGAAAACCACCATGTTCACCCCTTTAGGGGCATTTGAATATCTCGTTATGCCCTTCGGCCTACAAGGAGGCTCCGCGTGCTTTCAATCGTTTATGAACCACGTCCTGGGGCCTTTGCTTTACAAGAATTGTGTGGCCTTCTTAGACGACGTGTTGGTGTATTCTGAGAATGAGGAGCAGCATGTGAGAGACGTCAGAGAAGTGTTGAGCAGGCTGCAAGCCAACCAGCTGTGGGTGAAACTGGAGAAGTGTCAGTTTCATACCAAGGAGGTGGAATTCCTGGGGTATCGCCTGTCAGACAAGGGATTGGCCATGGATCCCGGCAAGGTCCAGGCGGTGCTGGAATGGAAAACACCCAAAACAAGGAAGGATGTGCAGAGGTTCCTAGGATTTGGGAACTTCTATCGTAAGTTCATCCGAAACTTTGCCCACCTGACGGCGCCCATTACGGACTGTCTCAGCAGTAAGAAGAAGTTCGTTTGGACTGAGGAGGCGGAGCGAGCATTTGAGGAACTAAAAAGGGCCTTCGCCTCGGAAGAACAACTCCTGCATGTGGATTTACAAAAACCGATGAGAGTGGAAACTGACGCATCAGACAGAGCTATTGGGGCGGTGCTTCTGCAGCCAGGGAAGGAGGAGTCAGAGTGGAGACTGTGTGCCTTTTTTTCGCGAAAGCTGAACAAATCCGAGAGGAACTACACGGTGTATGACCGAGAACTACTAGCCATTCATGAGGCGTTCCGGAGATGGAGGCACCTGCTAATTGGCGCACAACATAAGGTGCAAGTGTGCACTGACCACAAGAACCTAGAGTATTGGAGGACGGCACGAGTGCTCAACCAACGGCAAGTGAGATGGGCCCAGGAGTTCTCCAAATTTAACTTTGAGATTTGTTACGTGCCAGGCCCAGAGAACATTAGGGCGGACGCTCTCTCACGCAAACCTGAATATTTGGAGGGGGAGGGAGCACCCGAAGAGAGACATGTCATTCCAGAGGACCGCTGGGTGTGTGGGGCGGCATTGGTGGGACAAAGAGAACTGGTAGAGGAAACAGAGAATGATGAATACGCCCAGAATAAGCTCAGAGGTCTTAGGGGTGAGGGAGAGGAACCAGGGGGTTTCGAGGAAAGAAATGGAGCTTTGTATTACAAAGGGGCACTGTATATCCCTGAAGGAGACTTAAGGGGGAGGGTACTCAAGCAGTTGCACGACAGCCCCACGGCGGGGCATTTTGGACAACACAAAACCATGTGGTTGGTCACCAGGGAATTTTGGTGGCCTAAGGTGAGGGAAGATGTACGGGAGTATGTAAGAGGGTGCGAGCAATGCCAGCGAGCCAAAGGGGAGAGGCGGGCGCCGGCGGGGCTATTAGAACCCTTACCAACCCCAGAACGACCTTGGGAGGCAGTGTCGATAGATTTTATGACTGATCTGCCGAAGTCCAAGGGGAAAACAGCCATCATGGTGGTGGTAGACCTACTAACAAAGATGTGCCACTTTGTAGCCTGCTCGCATGCAGTCACGGCGGAAGAGACAGCGAAGTTATTTGTAGAACACATTTTTAGGTTGCACGGGTGCCATTGAGGGTGGTCTCAGACCGAGGAAAACAATTTACTTCCAGGTTCTGGAGGAAGCTCATGAGCTTACTGCAGGTGGAGGTCAACTTTTCGACTGCCCGGCACCCTGAAACCAACGGGCAGGCGGAAAGAGCAAACGGTGTCCTCCAGCAATACCTGAGGTGTTATGTCAATGACAGAGAGAATGACTGGGTAGAGAGGTTGGCGCTGGCGGAATTTGCCTACAACAATGCAGAGAATGTGTCCACAGGGATGAGCCCCTTCTTGGCTAATTATGGGTGTCATCCCAGGGCATTCCCAGGGGGAGGAGGGGAGAGATGGAGCGTCCCGGCAGCCGAGCATTTTGTAGAAGAAATGGAAGCAATCCATCGTCAGCTCCAACTCAACTTAGAAAGGGCGAAGGAAGAATACAAGAGGCAGGCAGACAAGAACCGAAGGGAAGGTGAAACCATAAGGGTGGGAGATCGGGTGTGGATGTCAACCCAAGGGTTGCCGTTCAAAGGAGGTTGTAAGAAATTAAGACCCAGGAGGTTGGGTCCCTTTGAGGTCATTCAACAAGTCAACCCAGTGGCTTTCAGGCTCCGGTTACCCAACCACATGAAACTGCACCCAGTATTTCACAGGTCGTTACTGTCACCGTATGAGGGGGGACGAGAAGGGATGTCCACTCGGGGACCGATCATAGAAGAAAGGGAATGCAGCAGCCATGTGGCGGAAATCCTCGACGCCAGGTGGAAGGGGGATCAGGTGGAGTATTTGGTAGCGTGGGAAGGAGAACCGGAGTCAGAAAACACTTGGGTAATGGCAGAAGATATCAATGACGAGGTATTGATAGAAACGTTCCATCAAAGGTTCCCAAGGAAACCTCAGCCTGTGGAGAGGTTCCGGAGGGAATACTTTGGGACCACCGATGAGGAGGAGGAGTTGGAAGGATTCCCGGACTCGGAAGGGGAAGGGGAGATGGACTCTGAGGAGGAGGAGTACTTCGAGACCAGGAACCGCAACAGGTGGAGAGAAGTGTTCGAGACATCGGAAGATGAAGGAAATTCATTCCGGGGTTTTGCCTCCTCACCGCCCGTAGAGGAGGGGGCGAGAGGGGGTGAAGGGGGCCCTGGAGGGGAGGTGGATGTCAGGGAACTGCCATCGGAAGGAAGGGAGGTGAAGGGGCTCACACAGGTTGGGAGAGACTCAGCAGCTGAAGAGGGAACCAGTAGGGGGAGAGGAGGTGAGCTGAGGGAAAGTGAGCTGGAGGGATGGCTCAGAGACACTTCCAGCGAAAACAGTGGGGAGGTTTCAGGACCTCCTGTAGGGACACCCACTCCTCGCCGGAAACTGTCACGCAGAGAGTCCAGAAGACGTGTTTCCGTTAAGGAGCTTTTATGTTGGAAGCGATTCCGAAAGCAACCACTGTCGGAATCTGCTAGTGACTAGAGGAGCCATGTCTGAGGGGCTCCGTCACAGACAGAGGTTTGTGGGTGGACTTGAACAAACTCTGAGGGGATACGATTTTACGCACAAGCAGCTCATCATCCCATCACATATAGGCTAAATAAAAAATTCAGAACACTTTTCAAATGAAACAAATTTTAGATTATTATTTGGTTCATTGTCTTGACAGTTTAATTGAAGGTAGCTCTTTAGATAAATACTATTTCCCCCTTGGATGTATATATCTAAAATGACATATTATAATGACACATTTAATAAGGAAGCCTGGAAATGTATTCTGTACCCAACACAATTATGCAAAGCCATCCAGTGGAGCTCTTTCTGGCGCTGAATAGACCTTTATACCTGTCCTCTCAAAATGATGACATTATGCCATTGGAGGCCTGCTGTGACTACTTGCTTCCAAGGCATTTGGCAGATAAAGTCACTCACATCTGTTCCAGCTTAGATTCCACTTGGGAAGAATATATATATATATATATATATATATATCGTGTTGAACTCTGATTAAATCCTATTTAATTCATTCTGCCTCAACATGTATACAGTTTCCCTCTAGAACTAGTAACTGAAAGACAGTAACATTATTTTAGCTAATAATACTGGAGGAAGCGAAGATATGTAGTTGTTCTGAATATATTTATTTGTCTGGAGACCATTTGCATACACAAATAGTCTATTGGTACACTTGCTCACATGTACCATCCAACAAAGGTGCAGTATACATACCTGTGCACAGGATAATTTAGCCGTACACCTCAAGAAGTGTACACTATTCCACCCAAACACTTGTACATGTGTAGTGACAGCATGTACCTGTGTTTTGTGTGACGTGTCAACAAGCCTAGACACATGACCCAGAAGCTGTACGCCAGCTCCCTCAGCCAATAAAGCGAGATGAGCGCCACAACCCCAGAGTCGGCCACCACTGGACCTAATGGTCAGGGGTCTCTTTACCTTTTTAACCTTGAGTAGCAGGCATGAAAGTACAATCATACCCCACGTTACGTTTGCTTCATGTTACGTTTTTTCAGGTTGCGTCCCGCAGTGACCCGGAAGTACCAGGAAGGGTTACTTCCAGGCTTTGCAGCTCGTGCATGTGCAGTAGCACTAAATCATGCTTCGCGCATGCACACAAGCACCAAATCACGCCACGCACCTGCGCAGATATGGCGCTTCAGGTTGCGGGCTTTTCATGTTGCGAATGGGCCTCCGGAACGGATCCCGTTCGCAACCAGAGGTACAACTGTTCTTAACTCTAGAGTAAGACCCAAATGGCACAACAGTCCTTTTGGAAAAGCAAACCTGCTTGCAGTAATCATTTTTGGGGGGTCGGGGGGTTGGGATGGTAATAAGTAGGAAGTGTGTTGTAATAGGAGTATCATCAGAAACAAGGTTCCATTGTTCCTGCCTTGCTTCTCACATGCATAAATAATGGAACAGCCTGAGACTTCTCTTCCCATAGTAACCCAGCCAAGCTACCTCTCCATCCGCAGTTCAGACTCTCTCGCCTGTCAATAGGAGTCCTTCACAAAGGCTGGAGGCTTCACTGCTCATGCATATACTGTGAACTGAAGGCAGAGTAATGAATGTTCCCCCTTTTGACTTTCATCGTTATTGATTTTTATTTTTATTTTTACTTCAACAAGTTATATTTTTCAGCAATACCTTCAGGGACTGCCTATTACATACAAAGTTCAGTAATCCATCTGTGTGTTTGGTAATTGTCTGAATACTGTATCTGCACGTTGGTGTGTTTGTTTGTTTTTTGTTTCTTTCATTTGCGATGCCAAGGCTATATTACATATGAAGCAACATAGTTTCTACGTTTGCCTTTCTTGCATTTACAGAAAATGAAAAATCCAAGATAAATAAGAAAAATAGTGCACTCTTGGGGCAGGGATACAGTGGTACCTTGGTTCTCAAACGCCTTGGTACTCAAACAACTTGGAACCCAAACACTGCAAACCTGGAAGTAAGTGTTCTGATTTGCGAACTTTTTTCAGAAGCCAAACGTGCTCCATTTTGAGTGTTACACTTCCATTTTGAGTGTTATGCTTCCGATTTGAGTGCCACACTTCCGTTTTGAGTGTTACGCTGAGGTCTGTCTGTTTTTGCTATTTATTTTGTGTTTTTGTTTTTGCGGCTCTTTTTTTGTGTGTGTGACTGTGTGGAACCCAGTTCAGCTACTCACTGATTGATTGTGTGACTGCAGTACATGGTTTATTGCTTTCATTTTATGGATCAATGCTCTCCTAGAAAGTAAAATTCATGTTAAATTGCTGTTTTAGGGATTGTTTTTAAAAGTCTGGAACGGATTAATCAGTTTTGCATTACCTTCTATGGGAAAGCGCACCTTGGTTTTGGAACGCTTTAGTTTTGGAACGGACTTCCGGAACGGATCAAGTTTGAGAACCATGGTACCACTGTATAAAGTAGGTATATAGTGTGGCCATTTGCTTCCATGTTAGTGACTAGATGAGCACAAACTTTAAAGCAACAGCTTTCCCTTTAGGAAAGCACAGATGTGCCAGTTTCAGCTTTTCCCAGTTTCTGATTTTGCCAATCCTCATGGAAATTCATCAGCATTTAATTGTGAATTTCTCTGGACCTTAGATCCGCCTACTCTGAACTTGTCAAACTTCTAAGGAGCAACTCAATTGCCTTTAGGTGGGAATTTCCCCAAGGAATATCCTTTACCTTCAGAGGGAAGAAGGTTAAAATTAGAACACTGGAAGATAGAGACAAATTTCTGTCTACATACGGAGAGGACCTTCAAAAAGGAATTGAACTACCCCTTGGGCCTGGAGCACCGGCAGCACCGGTACCAGTGGAACCTGAAGATCCTGTGAAAAAGATACCACCCCTAGAAAAATAACCAGATTTATTCAGGATGTCTCTGCAACTTTTGAGCTGGAATATAAATGGCTGTAACATTCCGGAAAAAAGGAAGAAAATATTTCATATATTAAAAAAAGAACAATTGGACATTATTTGCTTACAGGAAACACATGTGACAAGGCTCCACAGAAAAGTGTTAATAAATAAAAGACTTGGCCAGGAATTTATATCTTCGGACAGAGTAAAGAAGAGAGGTGTGGTGATATATGCGAAAGAGAGCCTGTCACCCAAATTCCTATTTAAAGATGAACATGGAAGAATTTTGGCAATTGAGATACAACACCAAGGAGAGAAGCTTTTGATACTAGGAATCTATGCACCAAACGAAGGGAAATCGGAATTCTACAGGAAGTTGCATGAGACTATGCTGGATTATCTGGACTATAACAACATCATTATGATGGGAGACATGAATGGGGTCGTATCAACCAACATGGACAAGTCACAAAGTCAAAATGTTACAAAAGACGGCAGACTACCTAAAACTTTTTTTGAAATGACAGACAATATGGATTTGATTGACATTTGGAGGACAAAGAACCCCTTGGGAAGAGAGGGAACATTCTTTTCTGAAGCCCAACTGACCTGGACAAGAATCGACCAAATATGGCTATCTAGAGGTCTGGCACCTAAGGCTAGAAAAGTGGAAATCTGCCCTAAGACCTGCTCCGACCACAATGCAGTAAAGATGGACATGACACTGTTACCAACCGGTTCTTTTAGATGGAAGATGAATGACAACTTGCTTAGAGATCAGGAGATTACCAAGAAGGCCCAAAAAGTTTTGAAGGACTATTTTGAGATAAATATGAACACCACGGTGGAAAAAAGAATCGTCTGGGACGCAAGCAAAGCCGTTATGAGGGGATTTTTGATACAACAGAATGCAGTAAAGAAAAGGACACAAAATGAGAGAAAAGACAAGATTCTGGACAAAATAAAAGAATTAGAGAAGAAGTTAAGATTAAATCCGAAGTCACAGCCAACTTTGAGAGAAATTAAACTCTATCAAGCACAATATTCTAAATTGATAAACCAGGAAATAGAGTGGAAGGTTAAATTAATGAAACAAAAAACGTTTGAGTCGGCGAATAAATGTGGAAAACTGCTAGCCTGGCAGTTGAAGAGAAGACAAAGATTAAATACAGTTACAAATTTAGAGATCGAAGGAAGAAATATCCAGAATCCTGTGGACATTAGAAAGTGTTTCCAGAGATATTTTAAAAAATTATACACTCAAGGGCCGCAAGACGAGGCTGAGATTAAACAATTTTTGGCAAAAAATGGATTACCAAAATTGTCACAAGAAAATAGGACAATCCTGAATTGCAAAATAACACGACAAGAGATTGAACAGGCCATTCAGAATATGCAATTGGGCAAATCTCCAGGGCCAGATGGGCTGACCTCCAAGTACTATAAGACACTAAAAGATTACTTGATACAACCTTTGATGGAGGTCAGCAATGAAATTATGGAGGGGAAGAGGGCGCCGGAGTCGTGGAAGGAAGCGTTTATCACATTGATACCAAAGTCGGAAGCTGAAAAGACACAACTTAAGAACTATCGTCCCATCTCTCTTCTAAATGTGGATTACAAAATATTTGCAGACATTTTGGCAAGTAGACTTAAAAAAGTTTTAAATGAAGTAATTCACAAGGACCAGGCAGGCTTTCTCCCAGGCAGACACTTGTTTGCTAATACAAGGAACATTATTGACATTTTGGAACTTTTGCAAACAGATATAAACACAAAAGCAGTCTTAATTTTTATAGACGCGGAGAAGGCCTTTGACAACATTTCCTGGAAATTTATGATGTGAAATTTAAAAGAAATGGGAGTGGGACGGGGTTTTGAGAATGGGATTGAGGCGATAGATTCAGAGCAGAAAGCTAAACTGATAGTTAACAATGTGGTTACAGAAGAGTTTAAAATTGAAAAAGGAACACGACAAGGCTGCCCTATTTCCCCTTTGCTATTTATTTCGGTTCTGGAAGTGCTATTGAATATGATCAGAGGGGACCGGTTGGTGGAAGGAATTCAGGTCGGACAGAAACAATATAAACTAAAAGCTTTTGCAGATGACCTGGTTTTGACCCTGCAGGAGCCAGAGTCTAGTACGAAAAGAGTATTACAACTGATTCATGACTTTGGTCGGGTGGCGGGATTCAAATTAAATAAACAGAAAACTAAGGTTTTCGGGGAAAATTTGACAGATACAGAGTCAGAACGGTTTCAGAAAGAGACAGAACTAAATGTGGTCAAAAAAGTAAAATACCTAGGGGTAAACATAACAGCAAAAAATCTAAGTCTATTTAAGGATAATTATGAAAAGTGTTGGGCAGAAATTAAGAGAGATTTAGACAGTTGGACAAAATTGAAACTTTCTTTGTTAGGCCGAATTGCTGCTATCAAGATGAATGTATTGCCAAAGATGTTGTTTTTGTTTCAAACACTTCAGGTTCTGGACAAGACGGAGTGCTTTCAGAAGTGGCAGAGAGATATTTCTAAATTTGTCTGGCAGGGCAAAAAGCCCAGAATTAAGTTTAAGATATTAACTGATGTGAAAGAAAGAGGGGGCTTTGCCCTGCCAGATCTAAAGTTGTACTATGAGGCCGCAGCGTTCTGCTGGCTAAAAGACTGGCTACTTCTTGAGGACACTGACGTGTTGGACTTGGAAGGGTTTAACAATACTTTTGGATGGCATGCATACTTATGGTATGACAAGGTTAAAGCAAATAAGGCCTTTAAGAACCATATTGTCAGAAAATCACTGTTTAATGTCTGGACAAAATATAAAGACTTGTTGGAAAATAAAACTCCAAGGTGGCTTTCACCTTTGGAAGCTAAGGCCCGAAAAAGACCCAATATGGAGGCTAAATGGCCAAAATATTGGGAAATACTAGAAAAAGATGGAGACAACTGGAAATTGCAGAGTTTGGAGAAAATGAAGGATAAAGTGCGAGACTGGTTACATTACGCTCAGATTAAAGAAGTCTTTAAAAATGACAAGAAACTAGGGTTCCAGGTGGAGAAATCGAAACTAGAAACAGAACTGTTAGAACCAAAGTCCAAGGTACTTTCGAGGATGTATAACTTGCTGTTAAAATGGAATACACAAGATGAAATGGTTAAATCGGCTATGATAAGGTGGGCGCAGGACATTGGGTATAATATCATGTTTGAGGACTGGGAAAGGTTGTGGAGTACTGGGTTGAACTTTACTGCATGCAATGCTTTGAAAGAAAATGTAATGAAAATGATATATAGATGGTATATGACCCCAGTCAAACTTGCAAAAATATACCACCTGTCTGATAATAAGTGTTGGAAATGTAAAGAGAGTGAAGGAACATTCTTCCATCTCTGGTGGACCTGCCCTAAAGTGAAGGCGTTCTGGGAAATGATTTATAATGAATTGAAAAAGGTATTTAAGTATACCTTCACAAAGAAACCAGAGGCCTTTCTTTTGGGTATTGTCGGCCAAGGGGTGGTAAAGAAGGACTGGACATTTTTTATGTACGCAACAACAGCAGCAAGGATACTTCTTGCAAAGCACTGGAAAGCTCAAGATCTACCCACACTGGAAGAATGGCAGATGCAACTGATAGACTATATGGAACTGGCCGAGATGACCGGCAGAATCCGTGACCTGGGAGAGGAGAAGATGGAGGAGGACTGGAAGAAATTCAAGATTTATTTACAAAAACATTGTAATTTGAGTGAATGTTAAGCAGGATGCTAGATCATAAACAATTGAGCACCACTAAATTAGATGATTCAAGATAATAAGTGAGATTGAGAAAATATAAATATTTTTGAGAATTACAAGATTATAAATATACAGATGGGACATAAGAATGCAAATAAGATAATAAACTGCTGGCAAAAAGTTACAACGATGAAAGTGGGAGCGGGAGATGTGAGGAAGTCCAAAGAAAATGTGAAATTATGTTAAGATATATGTTATACTGTTTATTATATCTATTTTTATTTTAAACCTTAATAAATATTTTAAAAAAATAATAATTGTGAATTTCTCTTCATAAAGACATGTTTGTATGCAATTCTGCCTATGCACGTTTTGCAAAGGAATTTTCCATAAAATATGTTGTTTTGTATGTTTTCACTAATGTATGTATTTTAAGGGACACTTTGCCCCAGTAAATGCATTTTTGCACTTGGCTGTAGAATTTCATTGCAAAATTCAGAGAAGTGTGAATTTCAAAGGATGGCTGTTTTTTACGTTCACATGCTGCTTTGGAAACTGTGAATTAGGTTGGTTTGCTTATGAATGTGAACTGTATCCAATTTCTCTTCCATCCATATCTGTAGGTAAAGTTAACACATTCTTTGTGGTGCACATATACTTTCTGCTGGTAGTTCTGAGCTAGTGATGTTCAGAAGCAGCTTTGTTGGCTGCAGGAAGCGAACAAAATAGAAATGTGAAACGGCAGAGTCCTGTTTTCAATAAAGACTGACGTGCTGCCAAACAACCTGTCAATGTAAGGGAAAGAAAAGAAAAGCTTGTTGAGAATCTGCTTCAGTATAGCTCCTAAGAGACCATCCTTTGTCACCTTTAAGCAAAAATGAAAACAAGGACTAAGTCAGAAGCACATTTCATTGTGCAAAAAGTCCACAGTGTTTATCTTGGAGTGGGCTGGGAGACAGACACCTCTATGGTACTGATTTTAGTTGCGCTTTCCAAAAAGATAGGTTTGAGTTTTCTGTCATACAACAGAGGTGGGGGATGCTGAAATTCTGCTCACACAGAAAAGTCAGAAGAAGAAAGTCATTGACAATGATGATTCACCTCTAAAACAAACAATAGCCATAGTAGCTGCAGATTAAGGAGATAAACAATTCAAACGACAGCAACAAATTCGATGCAAATTATCTCTTTAACAACTGTTCTGTGATTGTGGTGGATGACTGGAACAATGATGGCTGATGCAAAACAACGATGCTCAATTTTACAATGTTGTTATGATTTTCATTTGGATAGTGGCTAAGATTGATATGATGATGCTTCCCAATAAACACTAGTTTGTTGTACTTTAGAGGGAGAGAGAGTCTTGTTTACCTTATTATATAAAAGAGCTTGAGGTGTGCATTTGAGCCATTACTGATGTGTCCCCTAAGTAATCCTTGCCCCTTATAAGGGGAAATTGCCACCTCTCTCCAACCCTTTCTCTCCTTCCTGTTGTGCATTGTTTATTATATGAGTTGCAGAAGAAAAGAACATTCATGGGTAGAGTAATTCAAAGGGCAGAGAGACAGAACCTAAGCAATGGAACACCAAGTCCAAAATCCTGCCAAGCTTGTGCTGGCAGGGTGGAAGGTGTGGGTTGCCAGTTCTTCCTCTCCCTCTTTCTCTTTGACTTATTATTCTAAGACTTTCTTTCCATAGGTCTCAATAGGAGGTAAAACCAGTCTCCCGTTCTAGAATTGGTGTACCTTTCTTCCCATGCCAAGGGCATATCAGGACAATAAGCAGGCTTTGAAAATAGGAACCTAACTTATACAGAATCAAACCATTGGTCTGTCTAGCTCAACATTGTCTATACTTACTAGAAGTGGCTCTCCAGGGTTCCAGAGAGTGGGTCACCCTCAGCCCTACCTGGAAATATTAGGACCTTCTGCAGGTAAACCCTAACATTCTACCACTGAGCTGCAGACCTTACCCACTTCCCATGTGAACCCAAAGCCAGTGTATTCAAAGCTTGGCCCAGGATGTCCCTAGGATCCTTTGTTTTTTGTTTTTCTTTTGCATTCTCCACCATGAGGGAGCAGACAGTGAAGGAGGGATAGCCTTGGAGATTTCTGCAGCTGCAACAAAGAGACCTCTGTCTCTGCCTGTGGAGAGGGAGATCTCCAAAACCATATGACCTCTAGGGTGGTTCCTCGGCAACTCTAGGATTCTGCTCTAAAGTGTTAACAAAAATAGTGTACCTTTTTTCACATGAGTAAATAGTATAAATGTCTGTGACAAATATCACCCAGGGGCAAGGTGAAATCCATTTACAAGATGGGTTCTCCCAAATTTCACATTAAATAGTGGAAAGGTGACAATACCCTGTTTCTGTCAGAGGGACCGAACTGTTGTTTTCTTAAAAGTGGAGTTTGGAAACAAGCATCTCAAAACTACACAGAGGAAGAAAAAAATCTTTACAGTAAGTTTAAAAAATGATAAAGGTTCCCCGATGTAATGAGATGCTAGAGGAAACGGCTCTTTAGATTTCTCTCGGGAGCTCTAGTTGCCAAAGACAGACATAATATTTTCTCATTATTAGCTCTTCAGCAGAAAGGAAACACAGCAGCATGTTCTTTCCAGTCACACAGAAGAAGGGGCATTTTCAACAAGTAATTTAGAACAGGGGGGGAAATGAAGGAAAGATGGCTGTGGAACTCATCGTGATGCATAATTATCTCAGCAAAAGAGACGGACTGTGAATAACGCTGTTGATTTTGCTTCAAGAAGAATCCTCCAGAGAAATCTGATTCAGACTGTGCGGGTGGAAAGAATGTTCCAGAAGGAAGAGCATGAGTGGCAGCACAACTTTGTTTGGAAGCATTGTGCCCATGCTCCTTCTGTGCCTAATTCGCATGCGAGAAATGGGTGTTTAACTCATACCAAGAAGAGGAAGACACAAAAGCTTAGATGGCAGCTGCATTCCGTTCCTCCTATTATCTGCCCATGTATCTATCAAATTCGAAGTTAAGATTGCTGCACACACCCCAATCTCTGAGCAATGAGACATTGGAATGATATAAGGTTTCTGTGATATGAAGTACTATTTACACATATATACATGCTGAGCATTAGATGAAGGGCTCACGGCATTAACACTACAACAGATCCTGCTCCTCCATTAAGTTTCTAGTGCAGTCTTCAATGCCATAGCAATAGATTTCTGACAAAGAGAAAACCATGTCTCTGTGGCTGCATATATAGCACACAGTTAAGAAATATTCAAAGCACAACCCACCCTCAAGGAATTCTGGGAACTGTAGTCTCACCACTCACTATTTGACAAAAGTTACCTAACTATTTATTTAACTTATAAAACTTTCAATGTAAAAGAAACATCAGAACAATATGGAAAACCCCATTACTAATTACTTGAAAAGAACAATGATGTGAATAAACTAATTTCTGTTCCTGACCACAAACACACAAACTGCAACAATTTTCTAGATCAGGTCAGTCAACTCATATAAAAATTTCTCAAATACCCCCATGTAGAATTCACACCTAAATCCCTGGTCTTAAAAAGAAAAAGAAAAATAATGATCAATTTACCAGTATGTTGAGCATTTCCTGTCATGTTTTCTATTTCTTAACCAGAACCCCCAAGTTGCTTCAGGATTCTGTAGGGGATCATCACTAAGTCTTGGTTTTCAGCTAAGTTAACCAATAAATTACAAATCTTCATGTTCTGAAGTTATCCTGGCTTCCCTTCCCATCTTTAATGATGGTGCTTTTCTCAAGCAGCTGCTAAACACCTGTGCCAAGGGTAATCACTATGACTTGTAGCAGACTTCTTTTAGCGCTTAGCGATTTGCAAAGAGGGTTAATTAAGGGGTGAAGCTATCCTTTTGTAATCTACTCTAAATCATCTAGTGTTGAGATATATATTGTGCAAGGAACCACCTCACCCCATATATCCCTGGTGAACTCTTCAAATAGGACAGTGTGAAGATTACCACATGCCCCAGAGGTGTGTGTAGCTTATATTAGGACCCGGGCTTTTAGAGTTGTAGCTCCAGCTTTCTGGAATCAATAACCAGCTGAAATTAGAGAAGTGCCAAGTGTTGTGATGTTTCAGATGCCGCTGGATACATTATTGTTTAAGAAGGCTTTCCTTGAGGTGTCATTCAACCATTTATAAAATATTAATTGTTCATATGTAGGAATGGTTTTAATATTAGGATCCATGTTTCTGTAGAGTTTCCGTAGGTGTCCTCCATGTCAGCTGATCTGTTTCCACTCCCAGAGTTCATCGGAAAATGTTTAGATTTAAAATTTAAGCATTCAAAAACTTTTAGATTTAACTAGGTTGCTTCCAGATGGGTGCTTATTGAGCACCCATCTTGATTGGTGCACCCAAAGCTTGCAGGGAGGTTATAAGGCATTGGCTGATTTTCGAGCATTCGTTCTGATTTGTTTGTGGGGAAGTGATACCACTTCCCACCAAGCAATAGTTACCCACATTTTCCAGTGCACCAAATCCATGTTTATTGCCCAACTTGTATTTGATGGCAGGGAATTGAATCCCACCTACAATATGGAAACAGTCTGTAAGCAGCACTTGACTAGAGATTTTCAAGTGAGAATAAACAGAGATTCTGAATTAAGCATCCATCTTAGAGAGATGCCCAACTGGAATCTGCTTGATTATGTTTCTGAAACTTAGAACTCTCTCAAATTCAAGAATGAAATATTAGGCTTTGAATAAATAGAGGTAGAGCTTTCTTTTAGTGGCAGTAATGAGCAGCATGGAAATTAACATTTATTCTCTAAATACTTAACTCTCAATCTTCTCTTTCTTTATGAGAAGACTGATGGCATACTTTCACCTGAGTCATAATCAGCATAAATGTGCTTCAAATTCACAAATTTTATAGCTGAATTACATTGCCAGGAACTAAATCAACTTTAATTGAAGTTTTATTTTATAGTTTGAACTGCTCTTTATTTTCTTGCATTGTATCTTTGTAAACCACTTAGAGACTATTTCATTTAAGTAATAGATATGATATACAGTCGTACCTTGGATCCCGAACAACTTGCGAGTCAAACATTTTGGCTCCGGTTTGCAAACATTCTTTGGACACAACTTCCAGTCGGAAGATAGATAGATGATAGATAGATAGATATGAAGGCCAGTATCATGTGGTTAAATTGGGGCTATGTTGGAGGAACATATGGCAGTCCTCATTATTTGCCATCTCCTTGATTTGCATGTTCATGGTCAACTCCAATATCAAGATGACAGTTTCCCCAAACTGTCCATGCATGAGACCACTGCCCAGTCATTTTCTGAGTGGAGGCCCTAAACCCTGATGAGGTGCTTTCAGAAGTGTCAACTTGTACTTAGAATACTGCATCAAAACAACTGCTGTTGGGTTTTGGTTTTTTACAAACTGAGCATACTTATTTACACAGCAGAAAAGTAAGGTTTTTTTGCAAATCCAGAGGGAAGTTTTTCAAATCTTAACTTAAAAACTTGGCTCATTAAGGCAGGATAAAGTTCTTCAACTGAATTATTTTGTCATGACACTTGGAAAACAGGGTTGTTCTGGAGACAAGGAGAATAGAGCTAATTAAGAACTCGGCTGTTAGATAGCCATTGTCCACTAGTGTTTGCATTGTAAACACACATAATTGATTGCTTGGCCTGTGGTTTTGTTTTCTGAAACAGTGAAGACAGCGTAGGAAAACTCTTTATAGAACAACAACAAAAATGGTTTCTTTGCTAACCAAAAGAAAGCACAACTCTGACTCTCCCCCACCCCCAGTGTAAGACAGCAAAACTTTTTTGCCTAGAATTAATTCAATTACCCTTATCCATTGTTACAACTAAAGCAGATAAAGGTAAAGGGATGTGGGTGGTGCTGTGGTCTACCACTGAGCCTCTTGGCCTTGCCGATCAGAATGTTTGAATCCCCACACCCCGTTGAAGGAATGGGTTTCTGTGTAGTAAGTTTAAAAACTGACTCAACCCCCCCTTTTTGTTCTTTCAAAAGAGAGCACTTTTAAATGCGTAAAACTTGAACTGTTGAGCAAAAACCATAATAAAGGACACAACTGCATAAACAGTTCTGTCCTTTATCAGGACAGGCAAGGCATGGCCTTGGCTCCCCAGGGAACAACGAAAACACGTCAAAACTTTATCTTATGTGCCAACCACAAAATACGCACAAGACCAATGTCCGGGGGAAACGCCAAAAGCGTGTTCCCGGAGATTATGATGTACCCCCAGATAAGAGTAGGAAGAGGAAGATCCTTTTATGGTCAGAAGTACAAGAAGGAAGATCCTTTTATGGTTGAGAGTACCAGAGCAGGAACATATGTGATATCAACCTCCGTATACAAGTTGACGTGGCTGGGAAGGGGGAGAGGATGCCTGGAGAGTATATAAACTGCATGAAACCTGTCATTTCTTTGGACTTTGCTGTGGACCCACCACGCAAGTGCCTTCTGCTATCCGGAGAGCAGAATAAACTCTTTCTTTGAACCAACTCGGTGTCATTTTGACTTCCTTCCTCCCGTCACGGAGCAACGCAAACCCAATCAGTGAACTCCAGTAAGGCTACACCGTTGCTCTGTCCCAGCTCCTGCCAACCTAGCAATTTGAAAGCATGCCAGTGCAAGTAGATAAATAGATACCGCTGCGGTGGGAAGGTAAACGGTGTTTCCATGCGCTCTGGTTTCCGTCACAGTGTCCCAGTGTTCCAGAAGCGGTTTGGTACTGCTGGCCACATGACCTGAAAAGCTGTCTATGGACAAACACCAGCTCCCTCGGCCTGAAAGCAAGATGAACGCCACATCCCATAGTCGCCTTTGACTGGACTTAACCATCCAGGGGTCCTTTACCTTTTTTTAATTTACAAAGTGTGTTCTCCCTCATGGAGAGCACAGGTTGCGGGCGGGGCTGACAAGACACCTCACTGTTACTAGGCAAATGGTTTGGCCATCCTTTAAGCAGGTGCGGGCTGTTACTGGGGAAATTTAGGTGTTGCCATTAGCTGATTGACAGCCCTATTTGTTAAAGCGTGTTCTCATTAAAGAGAGAGCACGTGTTGCGGATGGGGCCAGACAAAACATCCTCAGTTGCCAGCCAGGCTGTTGCAAGGGAATTGAATTGATTGGTGACTGTTGTTACTGGGGTAAATTTGATGTTGCCAAGTAAGGGGTGGAGTCAGAGGTTATTTATACTGGGTCCACAGCTTGTTCCTTTCTCTTTCGCTGTGGACACCGGATCACATGGAGCACTTGGACTGTCTGGAGGACAGTGATGCAATCTTCTCATTGTCTGGTTACATTTCTTTATTTCCCCCTTCTTTTAATCCTCTCTAGTCCCTTAAATAATTTAATTCCCTCTTTTTCCTGTTTGATTTCCCACCCCACCCCTTACCCTGTCCTGTGAGAAGATTCTCCCTGTATCTGTGGCTTGCCTTTCCAATAGGGAGAGAGCCCCATTAGGGGCTTTCTTTCGCAAAAAGGTTTCCCCCATTTCTCCTGTTGTAAATTGTGGGGCTAGTCAGGGCTGTTCCCAGCTTAGCTGGAATCACTTTCGTTTATAGTATCCCCGAAGGTTGGCTTTATTTTGAGTGTGTGCAGTGCTGTTGGCCAAATTTTAATCTAGCCTTGGACAGGAGCACTATTTTGAGTTCCTTTAATATTGCTATGAGACTCAGATTCTCAAGAGCAGAAGCAGGGAGGCCTAGTCGGCCTGCACACAACTTCCAAGCTTAAGTCTGCTACAGGTACCAGTTAATTGTTAAGTCTCTGACACGTGATTCATTCTCTCTATGTATCTGCTTGCAGGCCCAGTTGCTGCTAAGGTATATCTGAGGCAGACAGAGGGTGCCAGAGGCTCTCTGTGCCTCCAGTGACTATGAGCCCGCTGTATATGCTCTTGAACTATACTGTTTCTGAACAAGTTTATTTTCTCCAAGTTTGTTTTGCCCTGATAGTGGTGACTGCCATTTTAGAGACGAGCCATTGTGGCTTAGTGGCTAAAGTGTAGGACTAGGACCTGGGAGACAGGGTTCATATCCCCCTCTTAGTCATTGTTGTAAAAAACCAAAACAAACTGCTCCTTTTGGGCTATTCTGTTGCTGGGTAGTTCGGCCCATTTGTGATAAAAGAATTTTGGGTTTCTTGAAGGGGTGCTTCCCTCTAAAAGGGCAAGCAGGGGTACCTGGACAAGCTGTGGGCTACCTCAACTCTGCTATTTCACTGGAAATATTTATGCCTGGCCTAGCAGGTGATCCTAGGGCTTTGCCCTAGTATTCGATGGCCTGGAAGCGTTTCCGGCCTGAATAGTGTCCCCATGTGGTCCATGAAGCATTGGTTTCACTGGGTCAGCGCATAGTGCCGGTAATGCCTAGGTTGCAGGATTGGTCCCTGTATGGGACAGCTGCATGCTCCCCCATTCCTCTACCTGGACACTTAGGTCCTTTTGGTGGTTACCTCACTGCGAGGGATGTAACGGGCGCCACGTTTGCAATATGCAAGCGGGAGAAAGCACCTTTGCGTGCCCGCATTGCAGTATGCTCTGTGCGTTGCAGGGCACGGTGCTGCACGGGCTGCAATTGCATTGCATTGCGTGAGAGATTTGCAGTTGCATTGCATGGAGGGTGTGTGCATTGCATAGAGGGTGTAGTTGCATTGCACAGAGTGTGTTTTTTGCATTGCACGGAGTGTGTGTGCATTGCACGGAGTGTGTAGTTGCATTGTACGAAGTGTGTTGTTGCATTGCACGGAGTGTGTGTGCATTGCATGGAGGGTGTAGTTGCATTCCACAGAGTGTGTTTTTTGCATTGCACGGAGTGTGTGTGCATTACACGGAGTGTGTAGTTGCATTGAACGGAGGGTGTGTGCAGTGCACGGAGTGTGTAGTTGCATTGCACAGAGTGTGTAGTTGCATTGCATGGAGTGTAGTTGCATTGCATGGAGTGTAGTTGCATTGCATGGAGTGTAGTTGCATTGCATGGAGTGTGTGTGCATTGCACAGAGTGTCTAGTTGCATTGAACGGAGTGTGTAGTTGCATTGCATGGAGTGTAGTTGCATTGCATGGAGTGTGTGTGCATTGCACGGAGTGTCTAGTTGCATTGAACGGAGTGTGTAGTTGCATTGCATGGAGTGTGTGTGCACTGCATGCAGTGTGTTTTTGCATTACACAGAGTGTGTGTCTGAAAAGGAAGCTGGCTCGGCGGCAGCTTTGTCGGGACTTCTTTAGGGGTTCTGGCCAGCGTCGGCCCTGTAAATTTACATATCATGATGGCAGCACAAGATGCCCCCTGCCCAAGCGGGGGGCTGGAAGCTGGCAAGCAATAGCTCAATACCTTTTGCCCATATTCCCATTTTATTTAGGGATCCAGTTGGATATCATTGCTAAAACATACCTCTTGCCTATGGAGAAGCTGTCTGCCTTGAAGGAAGTTATTTTGTAATACTTCCTCTGTAGCAAGTGATGCTTCATCAGATCCGATCTTGCTGGGTCACTTAATTAATCATGCAATGGTTGCAATTCCGAAATGAATGCAATAGTCGTTCGCCATGGCAGGATACCTTGAACCCGCACAGGGATTTTCAGGTTCAGGCTGCTGCTGCTGGATCTTTGCCCTTTGGTTGTTATTTCAAGGGCTGCTGGTGTGCAAAGCCATGGCCTCAAGCCCAGTGTGGTGAGGCAATCATGTGACCTAACTTTCTTGAGTTTTCCCCATTGTAGTAGCAGTTCACATGTGGCCCGAGGAGTCCAGTGACCATCGGATCTGCTTTTGGCCTGATAACCAGGTAGTGGTGAGCGTCTTGGCAAAACAGTCCTCACGCTCCAGCAGAGTCTCCGCCCCTCCGCTCACGTTTTCGAGCTGCGCCTTTTAAGGTTTAATATTGTGCTTTCTGCTCCTGATTACGGGATCCTCTAATGATGTCGCTGACACTCTATCCCATTTTCAGATGGAGCGCTTCAGATCCTGGGCTCCAGACACTCAGCTACTGCCAGAATTTTCCAGACCACCTGTGGCATTTTGACAACAATTAGTAATTACAGAGAGCAGCAGCTTCCATTTCCCCTGCTGCTTTTAGCTCTTATGGGAAGGCCTGGATGGATTTCTTAGACTTAAGCTGGCAGTCCTCGGCTATTCAGATGAACTGGCCCCCATCCTCTGAGCAGATCCTGCAGTATTTGGTCCACCTGCTGCAGATTGGGCATGCGGTTATAACTATTAGAATTCAGTCCGCTGCAATGTCTGTTATACTGAAGCTTTATTTTTCAGAGACCCTTGTATAAAGTTTTTAGTGCGCAGGGCCTTGGAAGGTTGGAATAGGCTCCAACCTCATAGGACAGTGGGCAGGAAGTCTGTCAATTTTTACCTATGCAGTAGCTGCAACAAGTTAAAACTTGTCTGCTGGTTAAAGATCAAGGCGAGACTCCTTTCAGCATTCCATTGCCTTTTGGTGCACTGAGGGTTGGGAAAATGGTTGTTGGTGCCAGCACGGGGCTGAGAGTCTGGAGGCTTATTGCTTCAGGACTTTTCCTTATCCGCTTTGGAGCTGGTCATTAGAGTTGGGAACTCTAAAACAGACTTAGTGGGCAGGAGTGCCACAATCTGGCTTCCCGACACAGGTGAGGAGGGCCCTTGCCCAGTTATGGATAACAGAATATTTGGCTTTTCATTCCCCTGGGGGCTGGCCCGCTCCTAGTGCATGAAAATGGGTTCCCGTTAGCCAAGCATCTATGTGCTTACCTCGTGCACCAGTTATTACGGCCTGCGGCTTGCTTACCGCTGAACACGCCTCATTCCTTCCGATTAGGTGCTGCTGCAAAGGCTGCACACTGGGGGCCTGTCAGTAGACAGGATTTTGAATACGGGTCATTGGAAGTCTGACGCTGACAAGGGTTATATCAGGAAGTGTCACAATGATGTCTGTGCTGATGCTTGTCTGTTATTTCCTTTTTTCATAGGAGCAGCTGTGCACATTTGGGCCACAGCATTGTACACTGGGCTGGCAAGCGCGCTGACGAGTCTGGACTGGGGCGCCATCTCAGTCTTCCTGCCCATGTGAACATATACTGGCTGTCCAGATGGGGAATGCTTTGGGAAGAGATCCTTCCTTTGGTGCGGTCGAGTGTGACCTGTGCAGATCCTCCCGCAGTGCTGGTGGTACAGCTGGGCGAGAATGATTTGCTGTCTTCCCTTAGTTTTACAGGGAGTAGCTGCATTTCTTGCCCCCTCCACTGTTGCCCCCTCTACTTTGAGGTCTTATAAAAAGGCCTGGGCAGATTTTTTATTATTTAATGGACAGACGGTTGAGGAGGTTACTGCCCCCCATTCTTCCTCTCAGGTGCTCAAGTATTTGGCACATCTATTCCAGATGCGCCGGGCGGCCAGGACGCTGCGACTTCATTCGGCAGCGATTTCCTTTTTTAGCAGGGCATTTTTTAACAAGGATCCGTGTGGGAAGTTTGTGGTGCGCAGAGCTGTGGAAGGTTGGGGGCGTCTCACTCCCTCTAAGCCTATTCCTAGACGGCCTATTACATTAGAGTTGCTGGCGCAGATGCATACTAAATTGCGTAGCATCTGTTGGTCTAAATTCGAGGCCCGTTTGTTTTCTGCAGCTTTCTCATTGGCTTTCTTTGGGGCCCTGAGAGTAGGAGAGGTGGTCCTTGAGCCAAAGCGGGATGGAGGTTCCAGGGGCTTGTTGTTGCAGGACGTGAGTATGTCTCCGTCTGACTTGCAAATTAATATCAGAAACTCAAAGACGGATCAGCTGGGTAGGGGAGCCGTTATCAGGCTCCAGGCGTCTGGGGAAGGTGGCCCTTGTCCGGTAAAGGACCTTAAGCGGTACCTGGCCTTGCGACCAGTGGGTGAAGGGCCCCTGTTTATTCACAAAGATGGGCACCCACTAGTACGGCATCAATTCGCTAAGGTGATGCGTAAAGCCATTGTAGCGTGTGGGCTTGAGGCTTCGGAGTTCGCTCCTCACTCCTTCCGGATTGGTGCTGCAACTACAGCCGCCCATTGGGGTTTATCCGTGAAGAGGATAAAGGACTTGGGTCGATGGAGATCGGATGCTTTCAAAACGTATGTGAGGAAATAATGTGGCTGTGTACTTACATTTCTGTTTTAACCCTAGGTCCGGGCACTATCCGTATCTGGATAGTGGGCCACAGTATTGTGCATTGGGCCGCTGACAGAGCTCGTCAGTCTGGATTGGGAGATGGCCTGGGCCTTCCGCAGCATGTGCAGGTGTCCTGGATCTCCAGAAGGGGGATGCGTTGGAGGGAATTCTTGCCACTCATAAAAAGGCGTGTCCTCCTGCTTGGCCCACCTTCAGCGATTGTGGTGCAGCTTGGGGAGAATGATATGGTTTCTTTTCCTTGCTATACGCTGCGTACTGTTATTTTACAGGACCTAAGGGAGTTGGCGGCTATGGTGCCTAATACGAAATTGATTTGGTCACAGTTGCTTCAGCGCCGCATTTGGTGGGGCAGTTCTTGCCCAGCATCCACTGAGAAAGTTAGGAAGCGGATTAATTCCGCGGTGGGCAAGTTGGTGGTGAGCTTGGGCGGATGCGTGATTCCTCACCCTCGTATTTCATTTAAGGAGGAAGTCTTATACAGGGCTGATGGTGTTCATCTTTCCACGTCTGGGAATGATGTATGGTTGGATGCAGTGGTGTCCAAGTTGAGGGTGTGGTTTGCTTTGTGAGTGGTTGGCGGCGAGCATAAGGGCTCGGGTGGCGGTTAGGCATTGGTTAAATTGGTTGGTGGAGGGGTATGGATTGGCTGTGCCTACCCCTCCAATGCTGCTGCGGAATGGGAATTCCGTTAAAGGAATTCTGGGGCTTACCATCCCCTTGTCCAAACCCCTGGAATCGGGTGCGGGCCGTGTAAGACCCCAAGGCGCAGGCAGGGAGGAACTGAAGGGTCTGTAACGCAGCCCCAGTTGCCCTGCTTGTTCCTCCACACTGACTTACGCTGGAATCCGGGAGTCAGTGCTATCCCCCAAGGCGGGGGGGATAGCTAGTCATAACCAATGCCTACGCAACCACTCACAATTTTGTATGATAATAAAAGTTGTGGCCAAAATTATGCCAAAAACCTTAAACAAAAATTATGTGTGATGTGTGAGTTATTGGGGTAGGGATGATTTGGGGGACCTCAGCACGCAAAGCGTGTTCTCATTAAAGAGAGAGCACGTGTTGCGGATGGGGCCAGACAAAACATCCTCAGTTGCCAGCCAGGCTGTTGCAAGGGAATTGAATTGATTGGTGACTGTTGTTACTGGGGTAAATTTGATGTTGCCAAGTAAGGGGTGGAGTCAGAGGTTATTTATACTGGGTCCACAGCTTGTTCCTTTCTCTTTCGCTGTGGACACCGGATCACCCGCCCGCCCTCCCTTATTTGGGCTTCGCTCTGACCTTGCTATTGCCTGTCATGGGGTCGTCCGCCTTGGTGCGGGGGCCTAGTAGGAATTTTTCCTTTTGGCTGATTAGTGTGTGCCAATTGGGTTTTGCCTACTACGTAGCAAATCGTCACAACTTGTAAGGTTGGCGGTTAGGCATTGGTTAAATTGGTTGGTGGAGGGGTATGGATTGGCTGTGCCTACCCCTCCAATGCTGCTGCGGAATGGGAATTCCGTTAAAGGAATTCTGGGGCTTACCATCCCCTTGTCCAAACCCCTGGAATCGGGTGCGGGCCGTGTAAGACCCCAAGGCGCAGGCAGGGAGGAACTGAAGGGTCTGTAACGCAGCCCCAGTTGCCCTGCTTGTTCCTCCACACTGACTTACGCTGGAATCCGGGAGTCAGTGCTATCCCCCAAGGCGGGGGGGATAGCTAGTCATAACCAATGCCTACGCAACCACTCACAATTTTGTATGATAATAAAAGTTGTGGCCAAAATTATGCCAAAAACCTTAAACAAAAATTATGTGTGATGTGTGAGTTATTGGGGTAGGGATGATTTGGGGGACCTCAGCACGCAAATACAATGCTCGCAGCGAAGAACTTCCTCTTTTCACTGCTTACTTCGGATCACCCGCCCTCCCTTCCCTAATTTTAGGCTGTTTGCTTGACCTTTCTATGCCTGTCATGGGGTCATCTGCTTTGGGGCAGGGGTCTGGTAGGAATTTTGTCCATTTGGCTGATTAGTGTGTGCCACTTGGTTTTTGCCTACTGCGTAGCAAATCGTCACAACTTGTAAGGTTTGTGGTTAGGCATTGGTCTTGGAATTGGTTGGTGGAGGGGTATGGATTTGGCTGTGCCTGCCACTCCAAAATGCTGCTGCTGCTTCAAGGGTTTTCTGTTAAAGGAACCCAGGGGCTCCCCGTGCTTTTGTCCGAAACCCCCTGGCAAGGGGCTAGGGACCCGCAAGCCCCTGGGAGCATTCTGGGGAGAGGTGAGGCATGGTTCCCAGTCCCGTCTCTCTCCCCAGGTGACTTACCCTTGCTGACTTCGTGGGGGGTGCGAATGTCAGAGCTGTCCCCGTGCGGGGTCAGTTAGTGCTACCAATGCCTAAGCAACCACTCACATTGCTGTAATTTGAATAAAGTTGTGGACAAAATTATGCCAAAAACCTCAGAATAAAATTAATGAACATGACTAGAGGAGCAATCCTGTACATGGGAAATGGGCATAATCTATACTGGTTCAAGAGTGGGGTTACTGCCAGCTGAGCCAGTCTAACCCGGCAGAGGAGAAGCAAGCTTCTAAAAGAGAGTTTGACTTAAACCACTCTTCATTTGTATACCACCCTTCATCCATAGTTCTCAGACCAGTTCACACACACACAAAAAAATACAATATAAAAACTCAAAGTACATGATAAAAAGAAAAAGAAAAACACGAACCAACAACGCCCTCCCATGACAAATACAATACAATTAAAAGGATTATAAGATGTTAATAATAATAATAATAATAATAATAATAATAATAATAATTTATTATTTATACCCCACCCATCTGGCTGGGCTCACCCAGCCACTCTGGGCGGCTTCCAAAAAAAATATTAAAATACTGTACTACAACAAACATTAAAAGCCTCCCTAAATAGGGCCGCCTTCAGATGTCTTCTAAAAGTCTGGTAGTTGTTGTTCTCTTTGACATCTGGTGGGAGGGCATTCCACAGGGAGGGTGCCACTACCGAGAAGGCCCTCTGCCTGGTTCCCTGTAACTTGGCTTCTCGCAGTGAGGGAACCGCCAGAAGGCCCTCGGTGCTGGACCTCAGTGTCTGCGTAGAACGATGGGGGTGGAGACGCTCCTTCAGATATACTGGACCGAGGCCATTTAGGGCTTTAAGGTCAGCACCAACACTTTGAATTGTGCTCGGAAACGTACTGGGAGCCAATGTAGGTCTTTCAAGACCGACGTTATATGGTCTCAGCGGCCGCTCCCAGTCACTAATCAGTCAAAGGCTGATAATATAATATAATATAATATAATATAATATAATATAATATAATATAATATAATGAAGTCACCAACCAAAACTCCCTGGGGAGAGCTTTCCACAACTGCAGAAAAGGCCTGTTCTCAAGTTGCCACCCTCCGAACCTCTCGCAGTGGAGGCACATGAAGAAGGGCTTAAGGCGGCCACACATCTCTGTTACTAACAGGCTCACACATGTGCAGAAGGAAAGCCTGTGGGGAGGGGAGTTTCTGACCCATAACAGAAGTGAGCTTTGCACAACAGAAATTCTGGTTCTTAGTTTTACTGAAGAATTAAGTTGTGGTGAAACTGCTACCCATTTTCATCTTCTGAAGCTCAACAAATGTTAAGTGAACACATGCTATTTTCCACTCATGTTCAATATATTGCAACCTTTTCTTAACATCAAAGTCAAAGGTTTGCATCAATAATCCAATGGGAAATCTGCATGACATTATTAAGGAACGGACCAATGATCTGAAAGCCCCAGCACAGCCAATATGTTTCTGATTAAAGCTTAGCATTTGTTTTCTTGCTGTTTGCCATAGAGAATACACTTGTCTGGAATCAGAAGTATGAAAAGCAGAAGAAGTTCCCACTTCTTTTTTCATATTGCAGATGGCAAACTATGTTTTTCCCCTTTTGAGAAACATATCATTTAAATGAGGTCATCCTTGTTGTTCCCATTTAAATGTGCTCCCTTCTTGTGATATTGCAGCATCTTTATGTAAGACCTTGTTGTTTTATACATCCTAATACTCCGCCTTCAGGAGAATACCTTGGAAATCCCATGTGCATTTTCTCCCAAGTAAATGGTTTGCCTTAACCTCAGCACTGTATAACAAATATTGGAGAGCATGTGCTTCACATGTCCTTCACCGAACCTTTTCACAAGTCCTGCTTGCCCTTGTTGCATTGAGATGATGACAGATACGAGCAATCATAGTCTGAAAAAGATGCTGAGGGCGGCACTACATTTAGGGCGGGGAGTGAATTCAAAGCCAGACTGGCTTTCCACAAAGGTTACGCTATATCATTTACATTTCCAGGCACTGATTTATTTGTTTTCTTTATTCATATTAAATTTATATACCAACCTTCATCCACAGATCTCTAGGCGGGTCACAACATAAAAATACAATATTAAGGCACAAAATACAAGATAAAAACAAGAACACACAAACACACACCAATTACCCCTTGACCCGCTCCCACAAACTCATTGAAAAGGGGTATAAGATGTTAATCAGCCATATTTTTTATTTATTTGCACAACAAAGAACGGAATTTTTCTTGCCTAAATGTAAGCCTGGAAGCACCTAGGTAAAAGGTAAAGGTACCCCTGCCCGTACGGGCCAGTCGTGTCCGACTCTAGGGTTGTGCACCCATCTCACTTAAGAGGCCGGGGGCCAGCGCTGTCCGGAGACACTTCCAGGTCACGTGGCCAGCGTGACGAAGCTGCTCTGGCGAGCCGGCACCAGTGCAGCACACGGAAACGCCATTTACCTTCCCGCTATAAAGCGGTACCTATTTATCTACTTGCACTTAGGGGTGCTTTCAAACTGCTAGGTGGGCAGGAGCTGGGACCGAAAGACGGGAGCTCACCCCGCCGCGGGGATTCAAACTGCTGACCATGCGATCGGCAAGCCCTAGGCGCTGAGGTTTTACCCACAGCGCCACCCGCATCCCGAAGAAGCACCTAGTTTTACCTAATTGAACAAAATATGCAAAAGCTATATCCCCAAGTGGACGTGGTGTATTTTTGAGCTTTATTCTTTTCTCCCCTCCCCCTACCCTTTTCTTTAAGATGTGTGTTTTGTTGCTTTCAGTGAAATCTACTCGTTATGAAAATACAACATGGCTAACAATTTTCCGGTATCATAGACTATATTTTTAAAAGGTTACCTCATTCATTATTTTTTTTTAAATGATATTTATTAAAGTTTCACAAAAATACAGAAAACAAAAAAAAAGTGTAAATTACAACAAAAAAGTAAAAAGAAAAAACATACAAAATAAAACAGCTAAAAACACAATAATGTTCCATAACCTATCTTCCTTACTCTTATTTCCCCAGACCTCCTCATACCTCCCTTCTTTGTATTCCAATTCAGTTTGTTGGTTCAGCAAATCCTTACCATTAATCTTTTACCCAATTGTTAACCTTTTTTTTCCATGTCTCTTAAAGCATTACAGCTAAAAACCTCTTAATTTCTATCCAACATCCTTCTAAAGTTCCTTAATTTTACAATATTTCTGTAAATAGTCCTTAATTTTTTTCCAGTCTTCTTTCACCGACTCTTCTCCCTGGTCTCGGATTCTGCCAGTCATTTCCGCCAATTAAAAGGTTACCTCATTCAGTCACTCTAGATAGCAACAAGCACCCAATTTTTCAGACCTGGCTCATGGACAATAGGCCAGAAAAATCTCATAGCATTCAAGTTAAAAATCAGATATTGACATCTTCTCTGTAATAAGACTAGTTCCAAAATACATATGTGATTATTTAGATTTAGATTTGGGCCAGGGCCAACAAGCCTTATATGTCGGCATATTAATTAGATTGTTATTTTAGTCCTTTAAGTCAGAATGAGGATGAACATAATTTAATCATGCATTTGTTATAATTACTCTTCTATGCTGGTTAATTTCAGTAGGGAGTTTTGCTTATGTTCATCTGGCTTGATAGTTCCCTGTGTTATCTGAGAACATATGGATTATATAATACAGTTTGCTGTGAAGTTGTATTTACTAATTAAGCCCTACAGTGTTCAGTGCAAACAATGAACCTTATAGGCTGTTTGAGCACTATAAAATAAGTAACTACAGTTTGCTCTGCATAAATGCCCCAGGGAGAGTGACCTACTCAAAGATGCTTCCTGTGGAATTATCCTTAATGAAGATTGTCACTTGGGAAACAGATATGATGGAGGACAAGTAAGTAAATGGGGTGTACAGTGACCTTTCTGCTTTACATGAAATGCAGTTGATTCACATCAGATGCAAACAAGTCATGGGTATGGGGGGAAATCCTAAATGAGTCCAACAAACATGATACATTGTGGTGGTAGTGGTAGTTCTGTCTCTCTTTCCATACGCTGAACAAACTTTTGCTTAAGAGCGTAAGAAGACGCTGTCCATCTTGAAATAATTGAGAAGGAATTACCGGGAACACACTTGCTGTTCTGAACCTAAGCGTACTCTGAGGTAAATCCTAATAGTGCACACAGTGAACAGCATACACACAGCAAACCATGGAGCAATGCCATCCAGAGATTTGGGGCATGGTATTTATTTGTTTTTATAACTGCATGGTTATACAGTCGTACCTTGGATCCCGAACACCTTGAAAGTCGAACATTTGCAAATGTTCTTTGTAACCTGAATGTCTGACGGGGCTTCCGCGGCTTCTGATTGGCTGCAGGATCTTCCTGCAGCCAATCAGAAGTTGGGCTTTGGTTTTTGGAACGTTTTGGAAGTTGAACAGACTTCCAGAATGGATTCCATTCAATTTCCAAGGTACAGCTGTATTGGTCTAAGCCATTCTAGGACCTTGTGATGAAGGGAAGGTATGAAAACACATGAACAAACAAACAAACAAATATGTGGATGACGGACACTCAACTCTTGTTTTTCCTTTTCATCAAATGCAGGTGAAATAGTGGAAGGTCAAAGCCAGCACTTTGAACCAGGATGCCATGAAGTTGGGTGCAGTGCACCCATAATTAAGACGAATAGAGAGGGCAACAAGAAAACAGTAAATCTATTACTGCAAAGATGCAGCATTTTCTATATTAATGTGAACATGTGAAATAGCATTATACTGAGTTACACAATTGGCCCATCTAGTCCAGTATTGCCTTCTCTGGCTGTATCCCCCTCCAAGGCAGGGATCTTTCCCCTTTCTACTACCTGAGTTTCTGACTTGAGATACCAGGGATTTCACCTAAGATCTTCCACAAAAAAGAATATGCTCTGCCACTGAGCTACTGGTAGCAGATCTCATCCCATTAATCCAAAAAAGAGCAATATTGTACCTTTGCATCAGACAATAGGCCTCTATGCTCACATAGCCAACAGGAGGATTCTTCACAATGACTATAAATAAAGTAGAAAATGTGCAGAGGGAATCATACAGGCAGTTTAAAAGCAATGTGTGCTCTTCCCTCATAGCACCTCTAATTTCCTTCATAGGACTTGATGTGTACCACATTAGTAGCACAATAATTGCATTGCACCTCACATTCTCCAGCTTTAACTCAATTTCTGAAAATTAACCCAGCTCCGATGGAAAAGTCATTTCCCATTTTCCTTCCCCTTGTCTTATTGAAACCTTCCCTAAATGAACTTCCTGAAGGATAAAATACTATTTTGCACTCTGGATTCACTCTCTGCACAGTTTGTTTTTTTTTTTTTAAAAAAAAAATCTTCCATAGAAAAGTAAATTCAAGAATAATTTTTTGACAAGAAAGAAATCAGACCTCATGCCTGAGAACAATTTAATCTGACAGCAGTGACACCCAGAAGTAGAAAATTGCACCAGTCGTTTTTTAATATGCTGACAAAAATTATTAGCTTTTGACAAATAACATGTTTAACATTTATAAATGCAACTTCTAACCCATAGTGCAACCGAGTTGCTCACACCTGCTGAAAGGAAACATTTTATATTAACTTCGAGAGCTGATAGTCACAGGCTGATTGTGACCCCATGCAGCAGAATATACTGGAGTAAAAGGCTGCATGTTTAACATTATCTACTTGCGAACAACTCAGTGTAAGGACTGATGATGGCATCGATGCCAGCCTTTGTATGTCAGGGATTCTGTAACTTCAGTCTAGTATCTTGGGTCTGAGGCTCACATGAGCTGAGCTGCAGTGGACCTTAAAGTATGCAGGCTTGTAATTGAAGTAGCACTAAGTGTAGCATTCCATTGGCAAAAGAATTTCTTCTTGTGCAACAGAACTTCCCCATCTAATCTCCTTGCTCACCCTTATATCCGTACTTGGGGTTGCCCAAACTTTCCAGAGCAGCTTTGGGGAGAACTTAATATGTGTGCAGGGAGAAGGACCAAGGTAGTTCTATGGCACAAGATCCAGCCTTTGCAGTAACAGGATAACACACTCCTTGGAAGCTGTCTCTGCCATCTCCTTGGCAGCTCCCTGCCCCATGCTGCCTCTACAGCGACCTCTTGCTGGTCTCCTCCCACCCTTGTTCCCAATGTAAATCTTTATTCCCTCTTTGTTCCTGATGTAGATCTTTGCTCACCCCTTCTTCCCAGGCAGAGGGAAGCACCTTTTTGTGGTTCGCCTCAGGTGCCAAAATATATTAGGCCATGCCCTGCTGCCCCAGTGGAAAGAAGAGTTTTTGCCTCCCCACTTGTCCCAGTAGATACTGTTTCCTGCCTTGCCCCTGACACTCTTCTCCCCAGCTATTGGGATATCTCCTTTGACACTTTTTGTTATCTTGATCACAGGGTCAGAGAGGCCTTGGATTGTAGCCTATGCTAGTCCAGAGTAGATCCATTGAAATTAATAAACACGGTTAGTCCGCTCACCCTCTCGGTGCGGTGGCATTGCGGGATGGCAGAGGCTCCTCCAAAGGCCCCAACTGGATGGGCAGTGGCAGCATAAGCCCATGCCACCTACCAGGAGCACCCAGGATTGGCAAATGGGTGTGCCGGTTTGGATGCAGGTTGGGCCAGGGGGCAGAGTTTATAGATCAGGAAGGCTTCCCTCAGGTCCGTGCCTGGATCATTTAAGCAGCCCATACCTGGGCTCCTTACCTGGGTTTTCCCTCATCCAGTTCATCATCGTCTTCACTGTGGGAACACAATTATCTTAGGTCTATTGATTTCAGTGGGTTAGTTGGGTACAACCCCTTGGTCATGAAAGACTGGTGGTTGTGCATAAACTGATCAAGGGACTGAGGTCACACATACAGGGGCTTGACTGATTCCTGTTCCTTATACTTCTGAAGCGATGAGGCATCTGAATATGTGGCTTCAGGCCATTTTGTTTTGCAGTGTTGGAATACCAAACTTAGCTAATGAAGCTAAGATTGCCTGTTGCTTCTTCCTTGGTAGCTGCATGTTCTCTTCAAAGCAAATGCCATTCATAACTGATTCATATTATGTGGAGACTGGTAGGTGTTTGAGAGCAAGATTGTAGAAATGTTAAAAGCCTCTTGGAAAGGAATGACATGCATGAGGGTTTGACGTGGAAAGAACCTAGATTACATACCTCATGAAAACATACCCAACTTTTAAAAATGTGCATCATTACTACAGTTCCTTCTAACTGTGTGTATTAAAGAGAAAAAAGCACAGTCCTGACCCATCAAGTTTAGTGGACAAATTTCCACTGATTTCGGTGCAGTGAGGCTGGCACACAGCTTGCTTTTTAATTAAAATAAGATTATATACACTGGATACATCATATGTGGAGGGTGGCATTGTTTGCTTAAGCTTTGATGCCAAAGCCAAACTCTCTGTAAACAGAGAGGTGCTTCCATTTCTGAAATGTCTGCTGCTTGTTGAATTACAAAAGTGCAATTATGCAAAATGGTGCTTCAGATTCATCCAGGCAATGTCTTTTTCTCCCTCTCCTTTACTTTAAGTTCAGAAGTAATATTGCTTGATGCTCCAAATCTACTGAACAGATTATTAAGCTAGCTCTAGGCATTGATGGCTCGAAAACTAATTTTACTGAGGCATCTGATATTTCACGTTTGTTTTAAAAGGAGCAATAGAACAAATAAACACCATGCCAGATGTTCAGTGTCAAAGCAACTGAGTTCTTTTCAGCTGAGCCTAGCACTTCTTGCAGGGCATCATGGGAGTTGACATCTCTTGCAGGGCAGCAGATGAAATCAGGTGTTGAGCACAGAGGGAGCACAATTTGCTATAAACAGTTTTATCAGTCTCAGCAAAAAGTTTGTTTCATGAAGAAGAAAAACATATTCCTCCTTGCAAACAAAGATGTTAATAACTATACAAGATAAATGCTTGCCCTTCTCTAGACATTAAGCCATTTTTTTGTGCAGGCTTTGCAGAATTTGTAAACTGAATTATAGAACAATTTGCTGTGTCTTTGATGTAATAACTTTAAAGATGCACTCAAAGGGTGCACAGATCTGCAGGGGAGACACAAACATGACCAGTTTTAATTGGCAAACAGTAGAAGTGGTATTCCAAGAAATACTGCTTTAGGTCTATCGGTCGTTTTCTTGGATTCATATCTCCATGGGCTATTGCCTAGAAGAGCTGACATAATCCCAAAGAATGTAATTGGAAGAACCTCTGCTAGACAGGCTGGAAGGAAGACCATGCTGGTAATCCAGTCATCCCAACAAAGGACAGTCTTGTCAGTTAATCCTAGCCATGTTTACCCTGACATTAGTTTTATTCTTTTCAGTGGGATTTCCTGCCATACTGATATCATAACGATTATAACCACTTTGCATTTCTGTAGCCATGGCAATCTTTTCCCATCCAGTTATGTTAACAACCACCAAACAAATGCTTTTTTCCCAAGAAGCAGGCGTCTTTTAATTTCGTGACTGCTGTCACCATCTGCAGTGATCATGGAACCCAAGAAAGTAAAATCTCTCACTGCCTCCATTTCTTCCCCTTCTATTTGCCAGGAGGTGATGGGACCAGTGGCCATGATCTTTGTTTTTTTGGTGTTGAGATTCAGACCATATTTTGTGCTCTCCTCTTTCACCCTCATTAAAAGGTTCTTTAATTCCTCCTCACTTTCTGCCATCAAGGTTGTGTCATCAGCATATCTGAGACCTAAAAATATTGAGCATATTGCATCATACTATAGTAATTCATTTGAACCAGTGCAACTAAACTAGCAAAATGCTACTTAAGCTTGCTATTAAGAAACATGCTCCTCATTAGAGAACAAAGTTTGTTCAGTTTCCAAGGGAATTTAGAATTCAGCCTACTGTGTGACTCCCCTAGCATACACATTGGTTTTAATAAAGATCACTTTGAAAGAGCCTGTCAATGACTTGCCTGAGCCATAGTTTTCTCTATCCTTCAGATAACTCTGGTAACCTTGGAGCCACAGTGACTTCTGATCTTTATTTAGAAGCTCATATCAGCCATTTAATTGAGGTGTCCTGCTACCGCCCCTGGAATCGAGCAGCTTGAGTCTTGTGTTCTATAGGCTATTTACTAAGGCATTAGTACATGCTGTTTTGAAGGCATTTTTCCCCATTTCAAAAAACTATACCCAACTGCCTGTGGTTTCTCTGGCAAGGCCTGTTGCAGCAGAGGATTTCACAGGTTGATGTTTTTCATTCTTATTTTGCAGTTCCCTTTTGTAATTAGGCTTGTTAAAATGGCTTTTCACTCTAGTTAATATTTCTTCTAGAACAGTTAACTGGCACTTTACATCTACATTGCATGCATGTGCTAAAATACTGTCAAATGCATAGGTAGCCATGACATATGTTTAAGTTTGTGGAATCCCTAGGCATTTTAAAACTGAAACCTTTAATTACAGAGAGAGAGAGAGAGAGAGAGAGAGAGAGAGAGAGAGAGAGAGAGAGAGCCTACACACTATGAAGTAATTTGAACTGGACCTAAACAATGTCTCAATTTACATTTTGTCAGTTTGAAGGGGGATTGATGTGTGTGTGTGTGTGTGTGTACACACACACATACACACACACAATGAAAGTACCCATTGTAAACTGAGCATAGCTGTCAACTTTCCCCCCTTTTAAGGGAAATTCCCTTATTCCGAATAGGATTCCTCACAAGAAAAGGGGAATGTTGACAGCTATGAACCTGAGTGTTAGAGTAAATGTGAGGTGGAAGTCAAGATCATCACTAATATCTAATCACTATTTACTATTCAGAATGAACACTGAAAAATGTGAACAGACAACATTTGCTAACACAAGTGTGAAGAAGACTCAAGAGATAACAAAATGGTGAAATGGTTCTATCTATTAAATAAAACAATAGAAGATCTGCAAACTAATTAACCAAATTATGAAAGTATGGGCAGGTGGGTTTTTAATTCAAATCTAGAAGGGAAGCATCCCTCCAATCTCCTGGACATGTTAATAGCCACATTCCATCTTCCTCCTTGCTAAGCGAGCCTTGGGTACTTGAGCCCAACTTGTGAGCTCAGGCCCCACCATCCAGTGTTCACTCAGGTGCACATGCCAGGCCCAAAAGGCAACCCCAAGGACACCCTACCTACTCGTAGGTGCTGCTGTGGGAAATGTCCAAAGTCCATTTTGGGGGCCTAATCTGGTCTGCTGGTTGGTTTAATCCAGCCCCTGTGGCAGTTTATTTCCTGGGGTAAAATCCCCAAAAAAGCTCAACAACTTTGGTTGGCCATCATGCATTGCATGTTCACTTCATCAAATCTGGCCCTCTTTGAAAAAAGTTTGGGCACCCCTACCTTAACCCAATAATAGCTTAGGATGCCTGTTAATGAAGTTCTTGAATTTCCTTTCTGCCTGTACTAAATACCAAAGACCAAATAATTAACACACATCAAACGGCCAACCAGGGGAACCCAACAGTGTGGAATAGCAAAAAAGAGGAGTCCCAATGTCCAATCAGGGGCTCCTCAAACAATTCTTATTCAGCTCTCCAAAAGGCAAGTAGCAAAAATTCATACTGTAAAGGCAGGGAGTGAGGGGAGGACATTGCAAAGGAGGTGTTGGGGATGGAGATAACCCACGTAGCCAGTGAGATGCCCCTTCCAGTGGGGATCTGAAGCCCTTGTGCTCCCCAGATCTCCTCCCCTTTGAAGAAACCATGCTGAGCCTTCTCCATAAAGGGGGGATAGCAAACACACCACTGCTGGACAGAAGAAACAGCATTCTATGAAACAGATCCAGAACATTTGATATGCTTTCTAAGACAGCGAATCTAAAGAAAATAATAAATAAAGCTTTCTTTGTTACATTTTTCAATATCTTTCTTTTCCCCTCTTTTCGCCTTCTTAGGTTACCTTCCCCGTCATTGAGATTTTGGCTGTAAATTCATTGCCATACGAAATAAGGAATTCCTACATAACAATGTTATTCAATCCCAAGATATGAAATAAGTTTCCTCTAAGAAGAGTCAAAGTACTTTCATTAGGCAAACTACGGAATATGAATTATTCCCCTGGTACTGCTGGTTATTTTCTTTTCATAATAGTCAATTGAGTTCTGCCTCTAATTCATTTGTTTCTAAAATGATGTAGAAAACTAATTAGAATTATAATTGGATAAGTTATTATTTCAATACTGTTTTAAGATCCTTTGACCAATGGTAGCATGAAGTGGTCTAAAGATAGAGAAAAGGATTACTAAATTAAACAGAGAGAAGGGAGATCTAAGGCTAAGTATCATGCTGACCGATACTTTAGCATCTTGACTAGTATCAGAAGCTAGTTCATCCCAAAAGTTGCAGCTTTGTCATGATAGATTAAGCAGAAACAGGGTTTTCGGTATCAAAAAATATTTTGGACAGAAATAAGTCTTTTGTGCTGTGCTGTCAGCTCTTTTTTAGAATACAAGAATAAAGGAGTCTTGGATCGGGTCAAAAAGAGAGAGAAAAGGTGAAACTTTTCCATATTGAAAAGCTCACATGTTGTTTTTCTGAATTTAGCTTGACCTTGCAACTCTAGCAGTTAGGAGGGGGAGAAATCTCATTTCAGTCTGTAAACAGAATGAATTTAAACTGGATGCACTTCACTAAAGATACCATGGCACATCAAGGTGCGCATTTGTGACTCACTTCTCTGCTCAGAAGAGCCACTCAATTTAAGATGTCTCTCACGCACAAATGCTCACAGAACACCCTTACACGTACACAAGCGCACTGTATTCCCCAATAAGCTGTTGCTCATTTCTGCATATCTTTATTTTCTTTGGGGCTGAAAAAATGAATGTTATTGAAAATAATGTTTCCCCACTGTACAACTTGTGAGTCACATCAATAGAAAATGGCCAAAACCTCTCATGTTGGTGACATTTAAAGGAGTGATTTGCTCTTAGCATTCCCCATGGGCTACCTTGCTATAATTTCATGACCCTCCATCAAAAGACCTTATCACTTTGTCTCTACCATTGAGAATAGCATTCTCTCACATAAAACGTAGCTGAACAAAGCTAGCAAGGGGCCTGAAGGCATGATAAATGTAGAGCATTCTTAAATATTTAAAGTTCAAAGCCACATTTTCATTCTTGGCTTCGAGCATACTCCTTTACGGTTGCCAGTTTTGCATTTTCTTCATATAGTATAACACTAGCCCTATGCATCAGAACCAACTGAAACAAAAGCATCAAACACACATACAAACATGGAACTCTATATTAGCTAATTGATCATCACATCAAATGATTATTATTGAAATAAGTTTCACAGCACAGAACTGAAACAAAATTTGGCAGAGCTTCGAGAACTATTCAGCTGCCTCCATTGGGAGCCTACCTTAGAAGAAGCAAGACTTCTCTCTGATATTAAAGATAGTCCTCAAAAGCTGAGGACCGAAGCAGGTAATCACATACCACATGGAAGTGATGAGATAAGGAGCAGAAATCTCCTTCTCCTTAGACAAATGTATAGTAATTGAAATTTTGAAGCAATTAATATAGCAGAAGTAGCCAACAGTGCCTTTCAATTGTTGGACTCCCATCAGCCCAGGTCAACACAGTCAGTGGTCAGGGATAATGGAAGTTGTAGTCCAGCTGCATTTGGAGGGTACCACATTGGCCATGGATGCTGTACAGCAGAACTTTCCAAACTTTTCATATTGGTGACACACTTTTTAGACACGCATCATCTCGCGAAACACTGTAATGTAGTTTTATTAGCAAACCGGAGGTTAAACTAATTCCTTTCCAGCCTTGAGAGGAGCACAGGGAGAATTTGCGTGACACACCGGCACACTGCAGCTGACACACTAACGTGTTACCACACACAGTTTGGAAAGCTCTACTGTACAGTATGTGATGTTGGGATACAATGGAATCTTCTCAAATGCAAACTAGGACTGATTTTATCCTTTTCAGGTTAACACCAAATAGGACTGTGGTGGACTGACTAGGGGGTTCAAACCCAGTCCTACAAACCTTTCCTCAGTTTGGAGATATCTGCCAGTTTTATCTGTATCTTTCCTCTTTCTAAATAGCTGGCAACACAGATATATGCATGTGCAGCACCTCTCTTCATTAGAAGTAAGCTATGCCATCCAAACTATTGATTTGCCAAGGTGTATGTATTTATTTATTCATTCATTCATTCATTCATTCATTTGGTAGTTTTTGAACGAGGCAAGTACAATGCTGTACTATGACATGTCAATTTTGAAAGAACAAGCTTCTTTCCACCATGCTTATGTAAGGTTGTTGTTTTTTCACTTTACTTCCCTTGTTTCTTCTTTGGATCCCAGTCCTAAGACATCATTGTTGGGATGTCTTTATCCATCATTGACTTGAACAACATAGTCCACAAATCAATCCACTTGACACATTTATTTGGTTGGTGGTGTGCTTTCTTCTGAGCATCTTTGCAACATCATATGTAGGAAATCTCTGGAACCTGCATGCGTTTTCCACAGAACATCCCATAGAACTACTGTAAGATGGATGAAGCTGTGATTCATGTATCCAGCAGACAGCATCCCTATTTCAGAAACCATTTTTATTCTTAGTATAGATATATTTTCGTCATTACCAGCACATCTATTCCAGACATATATATCTAATATAGACAGAGAGATAAATGCACTCTTGGCTTTTAACAAGCTGTGTCTAAAACAGACATTCCACTGTTTAGTTTTGCTCTTTTCTTTTTGTATTTCTTCATCTATAGCTTATTTTTAGCTCATTTTTTCCCTTTACATCCCCCCTCACTCTTCGAGCTTCCCTGTCTCAAAAAGAGTTGCATTTCCTTGAACCTATCCACTAAAACCTTTCACCTGTGCATCTATTAAATTTCTTGTTAACCTTTGCTATCTTTCTAGTATTGTAACCTGCTGAGCTGTGCACCTTTTTCAGCTTCCCCTGAAAACTATTTTCTCTTCTTTCTTCCTTTGAGCTTCCTGACCTCAAATTTTTATCTTCCTTTCTCTTCTCCTTTAATAGCTTGTGTAGACCTTTCTCCTCACTTTCACACCTATCTCTCCCATCTTTTCCAAGAATGAATTCAGAAATCTTTGGCTGGATAGAACTGCTGTCTGATCCGCTCAGCTGCTTCCCACACAAGAACAGATGAAGATACCTATTGCAGATTAATTTGATATACAGCAATCCCTACTGCCCTTGGCAGTAACTGATGGGGGTGACCATGACATGGTGTTTGTTTGTTTCAACCACTGTTTTGTACAAATGGAGAATGTGACAGCATTGCTGGGCTCTCCCGGGCCATCTCAGGCCCTCAGCAGCTAAATCAGCTGCCACTAGGGATTTCAGGGAATTCCAATGGAAATGGAAGCAGAAATTGCTACTGTTCATCCCAGGTCCAGAATGGAAATCAATCTAGCATGCAAGCTGTATTTCATACTCACCATAATCTTTTTGTTGTTGTTTTGTGAGCCATCCACTGATATGCAATTAATTACCTTTTTAACATTATTTTCATGTTTCTTTTACATCCAACTAATTGATGTGGAACTATACATCATTAAATACATTAAATTCTTGATCTATGTGACTACACTGGCATATCTTTTTTTTTTTTTTTATAGAAATTTATTGGGTTTTACAATAGAAATAAACATAATAAACAATGTAACATATATCCTAACATAATTTCACATTTTCTTTGGACTTCCTCACATCTCCCGCTCCCACTTTCATCGTTATAACATTTTGTCAGCAATTTATTATCTTATTTGCATTCTTATGTCCCGTCTATGTTTCATAATCTTCTAGTTCTCAAAAAGAGTTATATTTTCTCAATCTCACTTATTTTCTTAAAAACATCTAAATTTAGTGGTGCTCAGTTATTTTGATCTAGCATCCTGTTTAGCATTCACTCAAGTTGCAATGTTTTTGTAAATAATTCTTAAATTTCTTCCAATCCTCCTCAGTCCTCTCTTCTCCCAGGTCGCGAATTCTGCCGGTCATCTCAGCCAGTTCCATGTAGTCTATCAGTTGCATCTGCCATTCTTCCAGTGTGGGTAGATCTTGAGCTTTCCAATGCTTTGCGAGTAGTATCCTTGCTGCTGTTGTTGCATACATAAAAAATATCTGGTCCTTCTTTACCACCCCTTGGCCGACAATACCCAAAAGAAAGGCCTCTGGTTTCTTAGTGAAGGTATATTTAAATACCTTTTTCAGTTCATTATAAATCATTTCCCAGAACGCCTTCACTTTAGGGCAAGTCCACCAGAGGTGGAAGAATGTTCCTTCACACTCTTTACATTTCCAACACTTATTGTCAGTCAGGTGGTAAATTTTTGCAAGTTTGACTGGGGTCATATACCATCTATATATCATTTTCATTACATTTTCTTTCAAAGCGTTACATGCAGTAAATTTCAATCCAGTACTCCACAACCTTTCCCAGTCCTCAAACATAATATTATGCCCAATGTCCTGCGCCCACCTTATCATAGCCGATTTAACCATTTCGTCTTGTGTGTTCCATTTTAACAGCAAGTTATACATCCTTGAAAGTACCTTACTCTTAGGTTCTAACAATTCCGTTTCTATTTTCGATTTCTCCACCTGGAACCCTAATTTCTTGTCATTTTTAAAAACTTCTTTAATCTGAGCGTAATGTAACCAGTCTCGCACTTTATCCTTCATTTTCTCCAAACTCTGCAATTTCCAATTGTCTCCATCTTTTTCTAGAATTTCCCAATATTTTGGCCATTTGGCCTCCATATTGGGTCTTTTTCGGGCCTTAGCTTCCAAAGGTGAAAGCCACCTTGGGGTTTTATTTTCCAGCAAGTCTTTATATTTTGTCCAGACATTAAACAGTGATTTTCTGACAATATGGTTCTTAAAGGCCTTATTTGCTTTAACCTTGTCATACCATAAATATGCATGCCATCCAAAAGCATTGTTAAACCCTTCCAAATCCAACACATCAGTGTCTTCAAGAAGTAGCCAGTCTTTTAGCCAGCAGAACGCTGCGGCTTCATAATACAACTTTAAATCTGGCAGGGCAAAGCCCCCTCTTTGTTTTGCATCAGTTAATATCTTAAACTTAATTCTGGGCTTTTTGCCCTGCCAGACAAACTTAGAAATATCTCTCTGCCACTTCTGAAAGCACTCCGTCTTGTCCAAGACCTGAAGTGTTTGAAATAAAAACAACATCCTTGGCAATACATTCATCTTGATAACAGCAATTCGGCCTAACAAAGAAAGTTTCAATTTTGACCAACTATCTAAGTCTCTCTTAATTTCTGCCCAGCATTTTTCATAATTATCCTTAAATAGACTTAGGTTTTTTGCTGTTATGTTTACCCCTAGGTATTTTACTTTTTTAACCACATTAAGTTCCGTCTCTTTCTGAAACCATTCTGACTCTGTATCTGTCAAATTTTTTCCCAAAACCTTAGTTTTCTGTTTATTTAATTTAAATCCAGCCACCCGACCAAAGTCATTAATCAATTGTAATGCTCTTTTCGTACTAGGCTCTGGCTTCTGCAGGGTCAAAACCAGGTCATCTGCAAAAGCTTTTAATTTATATTGTTTCTGTCCGACCTGAATTCCTTCCACCAACCGATCCCCTCTAATCATATTCAATAGCACTTCCAGAACCGAAATGAATAACAAAGGGGAGATAGGGCAACCTTGTCGTGTTCCTTTTTCAATTTTAAACTCTTCTGTAACCACATTATTAACTATCAGTTTAGCTTTCTGTTCTGAATATATCGCCTCAATCCCATTCTCAAAACCCCCTCCCACTCCCATCTCTTTTAAATTTCCCATCATAAATTTCCAGGAGATGTTGTCAAAGGCCTTCTCCGCATCTATAAAGATTAAAACTGCTTTTGTATTTATATCTGTTTGCAAAAGTTCCAAAATGTCAATAATGTTCCTTGTATTAGCAAACAAATGTCTACCTGGGAGAAAGCCTGCCTGGTCCTTATGGATTACTTCATTTAAAACTTTTTTAAATCTACTTGCCAAAATGTCTGCAAATATTTTGTAATCCACATTTAGAAGGGAGATGGGACGGTAGTTCTTAAGTTGTGTCTTTTCAGCTTCCGACTTTGGTATTAATGTGATAAACGCTTCCTTCCACGACTCCGGAGCCCTCTTCCCCTCCATAATTTCATTGCTGACCTCCATCAAAGGTTGTATCAAATAGTCTTTTAATGTCTTATAGTACTTGGAGGTCAGCCCATCTGGCCCTGGAGATTTGCCCAGTTGCGTGTTCTGAATGGCTTGTTCAATCTCCTGTCGTGTTATTTTAGAATTCAGGATTGTCCTATTTTCTTGTGACAATTTGGATAGTCCATTTTTTGCCAAAAATTGTTTAATCTCAACTTCGTCTTGCGGCCCTTGGGTGTATAGTTTTTTGAAGTATCTCTGGAAACACTTTCTAATGTCCACCGGATTCTGAATGTTTTTTCCTTCAACCTCTAAGTTTGTAACCGTATTTAATCTTTGTCTTCTCTTCAACTGCCAAGCTAGCAGTTTTCCACATTTATTCGCCGACTCAAACGTTTTTTGTTTCATTAGTTTAACCTTCCATTCAATTTCCTGGTTTATCAGTTTAGAATATTGTGTTTGATAAAGTTTAATTTCTCTCAGAGTTGGCTGTGACTTCGGATTCACTCTTAACTTCTTCTCTAATTCTTTTATTTTATCCAAGATCTTATCTTTTTTCTCATTTTGTGTTCTTTTCTTTACTGCATTCTGTTGTATCAAGAATCCCCTCATTACGGCTTTACTTGCGTCCCAGACGATTCTTTTTTCCACCGTAGTATTCATATTTATCTCAAAGTAATCCTTCAAAACTTTTTGGGCCTTCTTGGTAATTTCCTGATCTCTGAACAAATTGTCATTCATCTTCCATCTAAAGGATCCAGTTGGTAGTAGTGTCATATCCATCTTTACTGCATTGTGGTCGGAGCAGGTCTTTGGGCAGATTTCCACTTTTCTGACCTTAGGTGCCAGGCCTCTAGATATCCATATTTGGTCGATTCTTGTCCAGGTCAGTTGGGCTTCAGAAAAGAATGTTCCCTCTCTTCCTAGTGGGTTCTTTGTCCTCCAGATGTCAATCAAATCCATATTGTCTGTCATTTCAAAAAAGGTTTTAGGTAGTCTGCCGTCTTTTGTAACATTTTGACTTTGTGACTTGTCCATGTTAGTTGATACGACCCCATTCATATCTCCCATCATTATGATGTTGTTGTAGTCCAGATAATCCAGCATTGTCTCCTGCAGCTTCTTGTAAAATTCCGATTTCCCTTCATTAGGTGCATAGATTCCTAATATCAACAATTTCTCTCCTTGATGTTGTATCTCAATTGCCAAAATTCTTCCATGTTCATCTTTAAATAAGAATTTAGGTGACAGGCTCTCTTTCGCATATATCACCACACCTCTCTTCTTAACTTTGTCCGACGATATAAATTCCTGGCCCAATCTTTTATTTATTAACACTTTTCTGTGGAGCCTTGTCACATGTGTTTCCTGTAGGCAAATAATGTCCAATTGTTCTTTTTTTAATATATGAAATATTTTCTTCCTTTTTTCCGGAATGTTACAACCATTAATATTCCAGCTCAACAGTTGCAGAGACATCCTGAATTAATCTGGTTATTTTTCCAGGGGTGGTATCTTGTTCACAGAATCTTCAGGTTCCCCAGGTGCTGGTGTTGGTACTGGCGTTGCCCCAGGCCCAGAAGGTAGTTCAATTCCTTTTTGAAGGTCCTCTCCGTATGTAGACAGAAATTTGTCTCTCTCTTCCGATGTTCTGATTTTGACCTTTCTCCCTCTAAAGGTAAAGGATATTCCTTGGGGGAATTCCCACCTAAATGCAATTGCGTTGCTCCTTAGTAATTTGGCAAGTTCAGAATAGGCGGCTCTAAGGTCCAACAGTTGTCTTGGAATATCTTTGTAAATTTCAATTCTTCTGTCCAGAACCTCCAGTGACTTTCCGTAGTGTAGGCCCAAAATCTTGTCCCTTTCCTCCTTTGATCTCAATGTTATCAAACAGTCTCTGGGCCTCTCCTTCTTTATAAATCTTCCAAGTCTGAAAGCTGACACAATTTTGAAGTCCTTTTCCTCCAAATTCCAGAACTTGGAGAATTCTTTGGTTAAAAACTCAGCTAGATTTCCTTCTTCTACCTCTTGTAGCGACCTAATCCTCAAATTATTCTCACGATTTCGCAGTTCTATCATAGAAAGATAAATCTGATGTTCCCCAACTTGTTTGGTGAGTGGTCTTACCTCTTGTTCCAAATTTTCTAATTTTTGTCTGGTATCCTCAGCCAATTTCCGATTTTCTGCTGTGGCCTCCGTTAACTGTCCAATTGCCTGTGTGTTCTGTGCCACTTGTACAGTTAATTTATTTAGGCATTCTGTGTTTTGGTCAATCTTTGCTGTTTGCTCATCTGCTTTCTTGTCCAAAGCTTCCAATTTTTCAAAAATTTTGTCTAAAACAGAAGCAGATGCTCCTGAGGCCATATCTTCCAATTGTAACTGCTCTATTTCTCCCTCTCCCTCTTTTGCCTGTGACGAGGCAACTTCTTCTACTTCTACTTCTGAAGGCAAAGTAGGTACAGATGATCTGCGTGTCTGTGAGGCTGAGGTTAGAGTTGTCAAAGTTGTTTGTCTAACTCTTCCTCTTCTTCTTGTGCCACTCATTCCAACGTTATCTATCAGTCAAGGTCACACTGAGTTATTCCCATGGGAATAGAAAGGCCCAGAGAAAGCAAACAACCAGGGAATCGAAAGTAAATGTAAAGTCACTGTTTTAATCCAATCCTCTAGAGGGAGCTTAAAATGTCTTTCAGAGTCTAATTTAATATCCAGGAACCTTCAAGTACAAATATTTAGCAGAGTTGATATTAATAATCACTTTGTTACAAGCAGTGCTTACTTGTCTCCAAAGAAATGTTTCAAATTAGAAGGTCTCAATACCCTCAGATTGTTGCAAGTTCCAATATACAGTATCCAAATCTGCAGTACTGACAGCTCAGTCTCTCAAAGCTCAGGCAGCTCCGGACCCTGGGTTTCACCTTTTAATTGTAATCCAATAAAAGGAGGAAAGTCAAATACAAATGATAATTCCAAATCTTTAACTTAAAGTCTTTACTTTAGATTGCAGGTTCAGTGGATGCTTAGATCCGTAAAGTTTAAAGGTTCTTTTTTCAGCCTCCACTCCTCCAGCTATTCGCTTTTTCAAGTTCAATGGCAGCGGAAGACGGACTTCCTGTTTCCACGTCTCTCCGCTCTCAGCCAAGTTCAAATCTTTTAATTTAAAGTCTCTAATTTCAAGTGATTCAGTCTTTACTCACGAGTAAGTTGATTTTAGTTCCGGATCCGAATTTCACAGGAAAGGGATCAGCGCTCACCGGCAGCAGCAGCGCGGCTTCGCTCCGCAGATTGCGAAACGGCTCACAGCGCCGCAACCCCCCTCCACGCTCCGGAGCCCCTTACGGGGTTCCTTTGATGTTTGGAGGGTCGCTTTAGGTGCCCACCGAGCCTCGAGACCACAGGCTCTTGCCGCCTGTGGTTTTCCGGAGTGGGTCTCCGCTTCGCCGTAGCGGACGACCCGGTGTCTGCGGAGCCTCCTCTCCCGGTTAGAAGAGGACCGCCATTGCCGTTCGCGCCGCCCCCGGAAGTCCTACACTGGCATATCTTCCCCCATCCTGGTTCAGCCAGGACCCAACTGGCAGAGCTGCGCCCAATGCATTTTAAACTGCCGTAGGTCCTGAAAGGGGGTGTGGCAGAGACAGGACCAGAGAGGAGGGACTTAGGCTGGATCCAAAGTCAATTCAGCTTGGTCACATGACCTAGCAACTCAGCATAAGTTAAGCTGCCAAAAGGTAAAGGACCCCTGGACAGTTAAGTTCTGTTGAATTCAGCTATAGGGTACGGCGTTCATCTCCACTTTCAGGTCGAAGGAGCCAGTGTTTGTCTGCAGACAGCTTTCCCGTGTCATGTGGCCAGCATAACTGAATTGCTTCTGGCACAATGGGACACCGTGATGGAAGCCAGAGTGCATAGGAACACCATTTACCTATTTATCTACTCACGTTGGTATGCTTTCAAACTGATAGGTTGGCAGGAGCTTGGGCAGAGCAAAGGGAGCTCACCCAGTCGCATGGATTTGAACTGCCAACCTTATGATCGGCAAGCCCAAGAGGCTTGGCAGTTTAGACCATAGTGCCAAGCTGCCAAAAAAGGTAGTGTGACTCAAAACACTATTTTAAAGGCTTGTTTTTCCTCTGCCATGCTTAGATCAATTTAGCGGCCAGTATCACTGCTGCTGAGTAGAGTTTGGATTTCATGTAACTTTACTTACACTGCCTTGCTCTGTGTCAGCTTGTTGTGTATAGGACTGTTCTCTAAATGTCTTAATTTGGTAGTAAGATTTAAAGTAGTGTTCTTTGGGCCAGCAAACATCATCAGCAGCAGCAACAACAAAAAACAATAGGTTATTCTCCTGGTAAAAACTCCCCCATGAACAAATAGCATGCTAACATCATCCAACAGGCACTTTTCCGTAATACACTATTGAGCCTTGCCTTCATATTCACTTTTGTCATGTTAAAGTCAGCTTGAGATTACATTGAAAATTCCATGTGGTGAATGTTTCTTATGAATGCAGCTGTGCCGTAACAGCTGATGTTTACTATGCCAGAGAACAGGCATCAACACTCCCTAATACGGTAAATACCAGCTGTCACTATGGAGGGTATGTTCATAAGAAATAATCACCAGGAAATATTGATACTAAAATCATGTGCAAATGATTCCAGCATGTCAAAGGTAAATAGAGAATTGGAGACTTGGCCACTGAATTTGTCTCATGACTTAAATCAGAACAGGGGAAAGGGATTATGGGCATGTATACTTACAAGTTATACTTGAATGCACCAAGCTGCCCAAACCTTTTGACATCTAAACTTGTCTTTTAGCTGTCTAAAATGACATAAATTAATTTGCCTGTCAGGAGGCTATTCACACTTCTAACGGATCAAACAAGGGACCAACAAATTAATATACATGAACAAAGGGAAATTAAAGAAGAGAGACTGCTTTTTATACCTGTAGTTATCACATCCAGAGCTGAACTTACAAACGCCACTCTAAGATATGGAAAAGAGATGGGGCTTTGGGAATTCATTCAGCATAAAACTATTTATATTTTTATAGGATGGGAAAGGGTTCTTGCAGGTTTATTTTCACATCACAGAATACAAGAAAGGTCATGAAAAAATGAATAAGCATACTGCATTAGAAGTACAAAACATTGTACTTTTTATGAGTCTCCTAATTATCAAACATATTAAAAGAGTTTTAGTACCATGAGAGAAGGAGAAAAACTCCACTCCATCCATTTTCTGCATGCCACACATTATTTCATACACCTCTATCAGTTCCCCCCCCCACTTACTCAACATTTTCCTAAAGTAAAAAGCCCCATATCGTGTAGCTTTTACTCACAGCACTATATTTAAATAAAAACAACAACACCATACTTCTGGAATTCATATAAGGACTGAATGGATTCATTTAAAAGTACTAATACTGAAAAATACAATATTCACATTGAGTAGTAATCTAATTTAGCTTTGCATATCCTCAGAAAGAGGCATTATATGGTAAGGCAAATGACGTCTTTTCAACTTGCTAAAACCATTTTCCAAAAAAAACCTTTTCCCATTTTAAACAAAGCAATTTCCTCGGTGCTTCCATTTCTAGGACGCAGTTTATAATTGTTTTGTGCTCATCTTATTTATTTATCTAGCTCACTGCCGTTTCTCCAAATTCCTCCTTAATCACATTTAAAGCCTATTTTGTTAAAACAAATCCTTGCTTTATCAAGACCCTTACAAATAACACAAAATTGCTCCAAGTTATATAGCAGAGCTTGCAGTTTTCTTCACAGATGAAAGCCATAATTCATATTTCACCCTGGCTAGCCACACATAATTAGCTGTATCCAATGTTAGTCCTACTCAGAATAGATCCACTGAAATTAATGGCTGTGACTGGCTTAATCCCATTAATTTCAATGGTCTTATTCTGAGCAGGATTTAGTTGAATACAATCCATATGGAGGAATTAAACATGCTCTTCCAATTGTCCCACCAGCACAATTTCAGCTATCCTGATGAAATGATCTCCCCATGCATGCTGTTTTAGGGATTCTCCAGACATGGGTGTCTGGGAGAAGGAGGGGGGAAAGTCCCATTGCACTAGCAGGACTCATTGCACTGGTCTCCATTAGTGCACCTACTTAGTTGAAACTGGGCCCATTATTTCCAGAATGTCTCTTCAGGGATACTAGCTTCTGTGTGTGTTCATTGGAGAAACCAGGATTTAGAAAATGCCTTCAACCTCCATGTTATTCTCAAGAACGTTGAACTTGAACTGCTTCCAGGACACATCCTCTTTTTCATGGGTAGAGTCATCATAGTGATCCATAGTTATAAGCAGAAGTCAGCAAATGTCTCCTCTTTTTTGCTCTTCAAAATATGGCAGCCCTGGATAAGGTTCTCCTGATATGAGGGGTAGTCTTTAATTTGTTTCTCTTTACTTCTCTGCCTAACAAGGAAGCGGTGTGTCTTGTTTAAGGCTGGAGACAGATCAGGGTAAATGATGGGATTTATTTTCAAAAAGGGGAGAGAGTATGCCCGTCATTTTGTATTTCTTTGTCGCAGCGCTCCTGAAGCCTGCAGAGTGAATAGGAGGGGCTAACACAATCTGCCTGCTCTGATATGCTACAGGGTGTCATTCTAGCTTCTAGATTCAGAATAGGGATTCACAGACTTATATGAGGACTGTGTGACGGATCTGGCATAAAGGGAATCATGAGTTGTGTGGGTGGATGGGCAGAGACAGGGCTTCATTCCCTGAACATGTACATCTACACCATCCTTCAAATCAGTCCTCAAAGCCTAACTATTCTATGGGACCTTTGGGCTATTCCCTTAGGTGCCAGTCCTACATGCACGTCCCTGAAAGAAAGTGCCAGTGAACTCACTGAACCTTCTTTTCAGGAGACATATATTTGATCACTCTGTGAATCCTCGTTTCTGCCTGTATGTGCAGCCTTTAAGTTTTTGGTCACATTCATCTCTCCCCATTGCCATTGTCCATTGTCTCTCTGCACTCTGGTCCTTCTTGCAGGCTTCCCATAGGCATCTGGCTGGCTGCTGTGAAAGTAGGGTGCTTGACCAGATGAGCCTTTTGTTAGGATATTGATGTTCCATTTCACCTAAACAGATGTGTGGAGCTGTTGTATGTCACATGTCTGTTTACATTCCAGCACAGCTTGCTGGGAACTTCCGTTTGTGTATAGCTTTTGCCTTATGCTCCTTGCTCTTGGAGATGAAAGAGAGAAGACATGTTTTCTTTGTACTGATCTATGCTGAATAAACTGCTTGTAAATATGCTTTACATATGCCTCTGTCCGCCTTTCCATCACGAAGAGTTTGTTATCTCTGCTGGCTTGCGTGCTCAGCTTCTGAAAGGCTTCTGAAGCTCCGAGTCGCTGATTAATGCAGAACCGAGGACTGGAGTTCGACCGGCAACTGTCCAGTGGGCTGGAGCCAGCTGGGGGTCTGCCAGTTGCCCCCATTCCCTTGGACGCATCCCAGCACCTTTCTCCTGATCCAGCAGAGCCTTTTGTGTGTCTTTATGGGTGCAAGGACTTGTTTTCTCTTGTGTCGCTCTGTAAGGCATTGTATACACATGATGCTAATAACTAATAGCAAAATGAGAACATCTCTTGACTCCATTTCTAGTGACTCTGAGTCTGCTGGCGGTGCTTCTATTTTAACATCTCCATTCCCTTTTGTTGGAGCCTGTTAGCAAGGCACACATTGCCATTGCTCTCATAGAAAAGTGAAAAATAGCATTGCTGCAATAAAGCCCTGGCTACAATTGGGACGAGTGGGAGAGATCAGCAAACATGAGACAAAAGGAATCCTGACAGATATTCAAAGCCAGAATGAACTACCTCCTGTAGATCAGACTACAATTAGCAGGAGCAGAACTAATGAACCACACAAAGCATGCTGGTGATCTCTCTTTCCTACCCTACAACATTTGGATACATAAACAAACCATCCCCATAGCAAGAGTATGAAAAGAGAGTCCCCTCCGCCAGCCTATTACCATATGGTGTCATACATCCTTGTTTCTCAAGAGAATAGCAGTGTGGCAGCAATGTTACATTTCTAAATAATACATCAAAGCAGGGCTTGTCATTTATGGCCATTATTAAGCCTCTGGGTAGACAAGTTGCATCTCTATTTTCCTATTAATTTAGGATCCCAACAGCCATCATAGGTTGCAAGGTACACAAGGAAGGGGCAGAAGGGGGGAGGTCTACACAAGGGAACGTGTCAGGTGTGAAGAATCCGTTGGGCACAATCTCCAAAACAAAACAAAGAGGTTCAGTGGGATGTCGAGGTAGATCGGAAAGGAATCATCTTGCCTGTTATTATAATGAGCTATGTCTTAGCTGTCAGGATAACTAATGCAAACGATGGGGAACATAAGTGCATCGACTGCATTCATGCCATCACTTTATAGAAAGTGAAAAGCATGTCACACAATGTCAGACAAAAACAAATAAGGGGAATGCACCTATACAAATGCCAGTCACTGAGGGAAAGAAGTATTGTTTTCTTAAAAAATAACTAGGATGGGGGGAAAAGGAAGGACCTATAATTACAGAGCTTTTTGTGGTTTTGGTTACCTATGTCATTCAAGGACTTTACAATGTAATAATATTATTCTGGGTAGGTTAATTATTTAGGAGGATACTGTCTAAATTGTTTAGATTATTCTTCATGCTGTTACAATGATGCTACTGATTTAAAGTGCAATTCTATCCATTCCCAATGCTAATGGTGGGAAGATTAGGATGGTATGTAGTCTCATCTCCACTGGTGGAGAGAAGTGCTGCAGGAGAGTGGTTCTCCAGCCATGGTAGGCAGTAAAGGTCCCTGGAATGGAGTGTTTGGGGGAGAGGCCAAGACATGGCTGGATTGAAAGTCCTGTGGTTCCTGCAAGTGGACCTAAATCCAAATTGATTTCAGGAGAAACAAAGCTCAACCTACTTAGTCTGAGTCCAACCTTCTGTGCCTAAACAGCTTCATGCTGGGCTGAAACCAAGTGGGAAGAGAGAGTGCTAGGAAAACACCACACCAGCTGAATTTCTGCCTGTTATCGGTCTCAGTTTTGCAAGAAAAGGTGACAACGGTGAGACTACATGTTCCAAAATGGTTTTCTTCAGTATGAATTCTGCAGCAGTATGTGTTGACGTGCACACTTCAACTAGCTGGAAGAGTAATTCACCTTTAGAGTTTTGACAAAATAGCCTTCAAATAGCACCACTGACTATTTAAAGAGACATTGCCTTTGTACATGCAAAGAAATTGTGTGGTCCTGATGTGTAAATATGCAGAGGATCACTTTTGAGAGCTCCTGTATTAACTCCCTTCTTGGAATTCAGGTGCTAATGGAACACAAACTCTATATTGTTACAGTCAGCAGTAAATTTGATAATACTGTGCTTTATATTCAGGCTATTTCTAGTGTTCAGTTAATTTATCTTGGCTGCCAGACAGGTTGACTAATTAACAGATGTTCAGGTAGTAAAATATTCAAATTCCAAGCATTAAATAAAATTGCTTTCAAATATTCAACAAAACCATCAAAACTGTCAAGGGAGAAGCAGGGGAACAGCCAAGGTTATATGCAGTTTCGTGAGAGAAAGATTGGGCTGATATTATAGTGCATTTGAATGGATTAGTCTACAGTCAAGTTACAGTACTTGTAAATATGCCAGAACATTGCCAGAGAGGGAAACAAGGAACAGTAAAAGTATGAGAATATGATTTAATACTTCTCTCTTTTCTTTATTGGTTCAGAAACAAGTGTTAGAAGCTAAGCAATTGGTTTCCCACAGGGTTCCATTTTGTTCATCATAACTATATGACGCCACTGGGAGATGTCATTGTAGGATTTTGAATGAAGTGATATCAGTATGTTGATTTGCTGGCCCTCATCCAGCCCATTGTCCCCTCCAGGCACCTGCTCAATGCCTGCCGGTTGAAGGCCAGCAAATTGAAATGGTATTCAGACAAGATGGGGTAACATGTGTGCCAGGTGCATGAGCTCATGAAGTGAAGAGTCAACCATTCGGGGGTGTGGGACTGTACATTCCTGAGAAAAGCAGGTCATATGTTTGGGGTGCTCCTTGATCCAGCATTTCCATGAGTCCCAGGTGGCCTCAGTGATTAGGAGTGCCTACTTCTGGCTTCGGCTAGGACACACTTCCTGGAACAAGATGACTTGGACAGCAGCCATGTTTTGGTAACCTCCAGACTGGACTATTGCAATGCACAATACATGGGGCTTCCTTTGAAGATGTTTTCGAAGCTGCAGCTAGTGCAAAATGCAGTAACGAGACTGTTGAGTGGCACAGCTGGTAAGTCTCATTTTATCCCAGATCTCTGAGAAATGCACTTGTTCCTATTAGCAGGAGAGGTATTGTTGATGCTGCAACCCTCAGGGAACTGAGTGACAGTAGTGTGTGAGAGAGACTCTTCTGTGGTGGCCCCCAAAGTTTGGAATACCCTGCCTTGGATGCATGCCTGGTCCCAACATTGGGAATTTTCAGGCAACATGTAAGGTGTCTAGCTTTGTACAGAATTTGGAGGATGTGCAATGTTTCATTACTTTCTATGTATGATTTCATTGGTTGGCTGCTGTTCTGAAGCTGGATCTTGATTGCTGTCTATTGAAGCTGTTACAAACCCATCTTGGTTATAGGAAGTACCACCAAATGTTACTGCACAAAGATGAGTACAAGTTCAAAACCACTTGATGACCACAAAAGAACTTAATTTTGCTTTGCATCTTCAATAACACAACTTCATGACAACTTGCCCTATGGAGTAATCATCTAGATCATTGTCATGTAAAAATATGTGGTCCAGTAGGAGATAAAGACATGTAAAATTGACTTTTTTGGTCCACTAGAGTGAACTTGCCATAGCAAATTTCATTCTTTGTTCTGGTACACATCCAACAATAGCAGCATTCATCTCAATTTGCACTGTCACAACAGTGAGAAGGTTTGGGCCTGCTGATGTATTTGTGTCTAAGAATTATTTATAGCCTGTTGCTGAAACAGCATTATTTTTCAAAATGGGTAAGATGATGTTGCCCCCACTTTTCTTAGATGATGGATGGTGAAACAAACAGGGGAGGTTGGAAATGCATGAACATCAAGCATTTTAGCATTACAGTGATATCCACAGCGGAGGTTCGACTCCATTTTATAAAACAATATGAACTAATATTAATGGTACTTACAGTGAACATGTAGAATAGCTTTCAGTGATTCAGAATTGCTGCTCTGTACCCACCATCGTGTGGAAATTATTATTGCAATGGCAGTATGCGGATAACCTACTAATGTTTCCAGATCCAAACTCTGGGGGGAGAATATTTTTGAAAGTTTCATAGAAGGGTAATTATTCTTTCCAAACACTGCAGCACTTTCTGTGATGGAAAAAGCTGCACCTGATCAATATATTTTCTACACTACCCATAAAGGTGCAGGAGCCTTCTCAAGTTCTGGATCTGATGGCATCAGAAATTTTGTCACTCCATATTCCTAGACCTGAATGATTCAAAGTCGCCCTTCTGCACTGTTTCAGACATTCAGCTGTTGATGTAATGAAGATTTTCTAGCATATATTTAATGGAGGCAGTTAGCTGATGTTTCACTGATGCAGTAGGCCTTCTGCTATTGACCAATGGCTTATGGTTTTCAAGTATAGGACTGCACCCTTAATTTCCTAAGAAAATTTAATCTTGTACATCCTATAAACTGCTATTTTTAGTTGTATTAAATATCCTTCTAAAGTGTAATGATTTTGGAAAGGACTCTAAGTAGAAGCTATCTTTAGAATACTTACAGCAGGTATAAATCTAGTACAGAGCAATAGATAGTGCATCCAGAACTTCACCCAAAATATAAAAGATCTACAAGCTATTTGTTACTTAGTAAGCACAAGATATAGATAGACTTGATAGCTGCACTATATCCAGGATATTTACTAAAACTGGCATGAGAAACCTGTGGCTCTCTTGATGTTGTTGGACTACAACTCCTGTCACGCCGAACCACAGGGCACACTGGCTGGGCCTGGTAAGAGCTAGAGTCCAACAACCCCAGGTTCCCCAGCTCTGCTCTACAGAAACAAATCCAAAGTTGAAGGGAAACTGCATTGTTGAAAGAAGCCATGGAAAGGAAGGAAGGAAGGAAGGAAGGAAGGAAGGAAGGAAGGAAGGAAGGAAGGATAAATGGTAACATCAGTACAAAGTTCAGGAAAACAGTGGCTTTATTCCTGATTTATTTTGATTTGATTTATTTAAATGCATATGTTTTATTGTGGAGTGGGTACTTTTAGGGCAGAGGATAAGGAAGGCTATGCTTAGCCAATCTCTAAGTAGTGTTCAGGAGTTAATTTAAGGTGACGTGGGAGATGAGCTACTAAGTACTAGTGTCAAGGAGTTAATTAGGTTCAACATCCTAAGGGAAAACAAATTACTAGAAGTGTCAGAGTGGCACTAATTTTTATAAGTGATGGATTCAATAAAGTGTATGGAAAAGACAAAGTAGCCATATAGGGTTTTTTTAAAAGTCATAACAAACGCATAATCTTTCCATTGGTAATGCCCATAGCACTTCCGAATCAACTGACTAGCTTTCAGGAGATATGAACGCAGCTCAGCTCTTGATCACCAGAATGAGGACTAATGGAAATGTTTGCTAATACAGAATAAAAGACTGCAAATCCCATTTCCTCTTTCTCCCTTTTCCCCTGCAGATTGGAGAGATACCGCTTTCAATACAACTACACCTTTACCCAGAAAACACCCAGAGCAGAAATTGCTAGATGTCGCTGTTCAAAGTGCTATTGATTTGTCAGCGGAGTAAACGGATCTTTCCGGAATGATGGTACAAAGACAACATCAAACATTTAGCTTTCCTTGTGAATCATGCTGGTCTGTGTAGTCATACTTCTTCTAAGACCAGTTATGTTCCACTGATATAATACATACATTCTGTCATTACTGATACACCCCAAATTCAAATGAGGTGAGTATATTTCTTTTCTAGAGAGTAGCTACAGAGATTTTCACTGTAATAAGTTTAATAACTACCTTCATATCATTTTATCAATTCATGCAGTATAAAGGGGGGGATGTTTCTATACTGCCATTTCCATCATCCCTGACAATGAATATGCTAGCTGGGGCTGATGGGAGTTGGAGTCCAATGATGTCTGGAAAGCCACAGGTTCTCCATCCCTGCTGTGTAATAACTCAGGGAAAGTCTGAAAGGATCCATCAGTAGCTCACAGCCCACTGAAGATAAGGCTTCCACAGTTCAAAACTGGAATTGCAACAGGGGCGGGTGGGTTCATGGATGAAAACAATGGATACTGGTACACCTATTCTATGTTGCGTGTTGTTACTCAGCAATCCACCATTGTGTCACTCCAGGGGGCACCAACCAACAACCCTCTCTCTCAGCTGAACTGAGCCATCCGCAGTCTGGCTTCGCATGTTCTAGGCTAAATCACACAAAGTAACAGAGCTTCATCTCTCTGCTGGATTGCTGGGGAAAATAGGCCAAATAAGGCTGACACCACACTTATATAGGTCAATGCAAGCCCTGCTCTGATCAGCCACACTGTGACTGTGCCTCTGCCCCAAACTCCAAAGGGTGAAAGTTTTGAGGCTTCATCCCACTGGTGCACATGGAAAAGTGGGATTCTGAAAAGCAGTAATGTCATCAGATGTAGTATCTGATCATTTTCTATATACATTACCTACCAATTATTTGCTGGGTGAGAAATGTAATAAATCATTTGTTTGTGATTACTGTCTAATTGGGCCACATAGACTACTTCTTCAATAAAATGCAAATGCATGGCATACTGTGTTTGATAGAAACTACCAAAAAAAAGCAAAACCAGCTTCTAATCATTGAACTTAGTTAGAGGCAGAGTTCCTCTCCCCTTTTTTGCATTGCTATAAATGAGCACAAGAAAAAGAAATTCACAATAAGAACAGCAGGAAATCCACTAAAACACCACAATGACTGGAAGCGTGCTTATCTGTACTATTACTATGGGAATATTTTCCTTTGTATGTAGTTGAAACTGCTCATTTATCTCAGCAATCTCAGTCAGCAGAGCTCATTTTGAAGTTCTTCATGCTATGATGTGTTAACATATTGTCATCTCTTATACTGCTTGAACAGTATTTAGGCCAAGAGATGTGCTGATTTGTTAATGAACTCATTTTCTCAACCTCTAAACTTGGTTTCTTGTTAAGTATAATGACTTGAGCTCAGACAATGAATGTCACAAAATAACACATGTTTTTCCTCTGATGTGTGCTGCCATTTTAAGGGTCTGTCTTATTTTAGTTAGTTAGTTAGTTAGTTAGTTAGTTAATCCATCAATAAAATCAATCAGTGACTTACTTATGTAGGAACTACTTTGCTTAGCCTATGTAAACAGAGAACCATTGTTCATAGATGGTTGCATTTGTGACTTTGATGCCTTTGATAGAATAGTTGGTTTTATTAGCCCAGTGTTCTCAGAACAGTTCTTTGGGTAGGAGGGAGCTTAAGTTGTAGCAACATTCCTGAAATCAGAATTAGCATTTTAGGTCCAAAAATGTATGCTGTGTGTTTTCTATATCTATACCCATTTCTGAAGAACTCAAATATATGTGGTTAGACAGTGAAGACAATTGCATGCATAATGTAGCATTCCCTAACTTTAGTGTTCTCCAGATGTTTTGGACTACAATTATCATCCCCGTAACTGCTGGCTACCTGCCTAGGGCTGAAGAAAGTTTTTGTTCAAAACGTTAGCAGCGAGGGAAGATTGGCATACTGTCTGTTCTTGGTGATGGGGTTAAGTCTAATGGTCAGTGGGTTCTAGTCTAAACTTACCATGAGTCCCACTAGTTTCTGGCCCAGCACTCCAAGCAGTGATGGGTCTCTCAGCATAGCAACCATTTTAATTTCCCAAAATGCCCCTGATGTAATGCTCCTGAGCATGGTGTCTAGATCCAGCTGCCCCATTCTGTTCAAAGTGCTCCACACAGTGCTGCTGCTGCCCAATGTCAAGTAAGGCAACCCAGGTCTACTGATGAAGGAATGGGCCTGCCAGAAGGCACCCTCAAAGCTAGAGTGCCCTCAGAACTAAAGTAATACATCTCTATTAGAACCATAGGAACAGCCTGCTAGATCAGATCAGTGGCCCTTCAAGTCCATCATCCTGTTCTCACAGTGGCTGGCCTGATGTAAGCATGCTTGCAGGAAGCTCCTGAGGGGAAGCCTTCAGGAAGGACCAGGGTATGATGACACACTCCTATCCCTCATGAAGAGTACAGCATACCTACTTGCCGCAGCAACTGAGGAGGCAAGTATATGTCACTGTGGCACGTGCCCATTCTTTTTTAAAATGTCTGTACAGGGGAAGAGAAAGAGTTAATAGGTAGACTGATAGAAAAGCCAGAGGCAGAGCCTATCTGTTTATAAAAGGGCTTAGCCCGAGGTTTGGGTTGTTTGGTTTTAGTTGGTTGGTTGGTTGGTTGGTTGGTTGGTTGGGAAAGGCAGTTGGGAAAGCAGTTGGCAGACAGTTGGAAATAGAGAGACAGTTAGTGCAGTTGGTTCTTGTGTGAGGGGAGGTAGAAGAGTTAGAGACAGCATAAAATAAGACTAAGAAGGTAAAGAGTAACAACGTTTTGAATGCAGTTAAAGTTTATTTGTGTTTGCAATAAATTACACTCTTCTTTATTAATTGAGAACCTGACTGAGATGGAAGTGATTTTACCAGGGCGGACCTGGTTGGTGGCAGCGGATTAGTGGTGTACGGGTCAATAGTCCGTGAGATGACCGGGGGCTCTGTACGAACAGTCACCAACTTCACAATTATATGATTATATGACACAGCTAGCAAAGGAACAGGTGGGAAAAGCTGTGATTGGCTCTCACTGCATCAGTGGATTCTACATTCTGTGCCCTGTATCTGGGTTGTGTAGTGATTGCCACAACTCCCAGCTGTCATCAGTCAATTATCACTAGCAGACACATAGACCTTTTATCTGCTTCTTGTTGTTGTTGTTGTTGTTGTTGTTGGCATCCATCTGTCTTAAAAGACAATAAAGTGCAAACTGCTGGAGAATCACAGTGACTTTTGTGGCTGCAGAGACTGGTAACTCGTAACTGTTGCCTCCTGCATGGTTTTTGCTATGCTAGCAGCACTGAAGTGACTTCTCCAGGACACAAGCCCAGGCAGCGTAAATGGAGGTCCGGGGCTGCCCAGATGAGAAGGCTCCCCTCTTGCCCTCACTGATGTGGTCCAAAGGAAAGCAGAGCAATACATCTGGCAGCAGCTTGGCTGCAGGAGTTGTCAGGAGGAAACATTCAAGTCCAGCCCTGCTCCTCATCTCTCAGGACAGAACAGTCTGTACATCTATAGCTCAGTGATAAAGCACAGTCCATAGGATATAAATTAATATCACAAAACTTTAGTTCCTACAGTTACCATCATATTGTGTCCCTTACAAGGCCCTGGATCCTCAAGGTTGCTAGGTCAGTTGTTCAGATACCCCAGTGGGTCCAGAGATCCCTTAATGGTCCCACAATATACCACTGACACCACCAGTGTGGACAATTCTGGACTTGATGGACAGAGAGTCTGACATTGTACAAGGCAGCTTCAAATGTTTTTGTGACAAGTGAAAATGATATCACATCATGGACAGGGGTACTTCCAGGACAGTGTCAGATACTGGCAGATTATCAATGCTACTAATCTCTCTGTTCATTCCCTGTCCACTGTGACTCTCCAGAACATTTTTTCAAAGATGTAAAAGCTTCACCCTGCTGCAGAAGAAATATGTTTAACTCAGAGACAGTAAAAGGTAGGGAAGACTAATGCAGTGGTATAAAAAAACCCCTTGGGTCTGAGGGAGTTTGCCAATCGACTTCAGATTTACTCAGACCAGAGTATGAAATGTTAATGCTTGGAGAGAGAGAAACAGATGAATAAAACCTATCTCCACCACTGACAAACCTGAGAAAACATGAACAGATCTTTAAAGATTCCCTTGAGAATGATTATCTCTCATAGCTTTTGACTGTCTGCTCTGATAACATAATACTGCTGCATGGTTTACAGTATTTCAGATGGTCTGGAGTGGAGGCAAAGAAAGTGCTTTAATAACCAAAAGAATGAGACCTTGAGCCTATGCTTGGAAATAGGTGTACAATTCCAGGCAGCTTTGGTGACTGGGATGTAATGAAGCCTGGTAGATGTAGTCTTTGAGAAATGCAGTTTTTAGATCTACCCTTTCCATAGTGACTCAGTGGGAGGTCATGCTGCCCTCAAACATGGAGATTTGGAATCCAAAGACATCCTTCCACTTACCCTCAAAACGTTCCCTGGTTAACGTCACCTTCTACACTTGATACAACCAGCTTCACAGCCTCCTTCACTGCATTTCCTCTAAACACACACAACAGGGTCATCAAACACTACACTAACTTTCTAATACTCCCTTTATTTTTAACAACATTTGATTCTTTTATGGGGCTTGTATAACCCACAATCTCTTATCCATAGTCCTCTCCCACACATCAGTATGGTATATACCGTAATGCTGAATTTTATTGCCATTGGCTGAGAGGTTCTCAAAACATTCTAAAACACAAGATGTCATCATAGCCACCACATTTTGTGTGATAATGAAAGAGCACCTGAGTTAGAAAGATTATTAATTCCTGTCTTTGCTGTTAACCTTTCATATTTTGGGTTGACACACTGCTCTCCCACCCCATATCACAGTTACACTAAAATCCTGGGTACCTGTATTGTTTTCTATGCAGCCACCACATCTCCACTCAGCGAGACCAACAGAAAACGCTCAAAAATAAAAATAAAATTAAAATAAACCAAGAAAATCCTCCTGTAGAAATGAGTGTTTCACTCTAGCATTCTCTTTGCCTAAAAAGTTACCTCTGCTTTTCTAAATGTCAGCAATTGCTATGGGTTCATTCATTGGCTAAAAACGTTGAAAGGTAGGAACATGCTGCTTTCTCATAGAACGCATGGGGACAATAGTGCCTGCACATTTTGCCTTAGATCTTGGACTCAACAAGTGCTAGAAACATTATGCCAATAAAGGCTGAATGAATGAATGAATGAATGAATGAATAAAGTGCTAGAAACTTATTTCAGATGGAAGGAAGGAAGGAAGGAAGACAAAGAATTACAGCTCATCTGGGAGGGTGCAGGTCTCTTCCTTCCCCCTCCCCCCATCCTGATGCCAATCATTACATTCAGGAGTGCCAAACTGAATAAAATATGGCGGCGGGGGGGGAGTAAGCCCTACCCCACACAATAGATCTCATGATATGGTGCACGCATATCATTTAAATGGCAATGCCCATCAACTTTAGGGGCCCGGCCCCCTCAAATATTTTTTGGGAGGGTTGAATGGACCTCGGCCCCTTGGCTCTTATGGCTGCAGATAGATGATAGATAGATAGATAGATAGATAGATAGATAGATAGATACACACACACACAGGAGTAAGTCGTTCTGAGTTCAGTGCAACATGAATATTAACAGTGTAACTTGCATATCTACTCAGAAGCATACCCATGCTTTGAGCAATGATACATTTTGCAACCTTGGGTAGCCATACATTTTATAAGACAAAGTCAATATTTGCCCTTCATCCCCCAAATAACTTTTAATTGAGACTAAGTGAACACATACATTCAAATTTGGGAAGGTGGAGCTGAGCTGAATTGCTAATTAGGCTCAGCGCCCTACAGCGCATGCTTGTTCTTGGCATTGCATTCCTTGAAAATTCCCTGATAGAGAAGCAGTGGCGTGTTCTTAGTAGGAAGGAAATGTAAGATATTAGTAGTACTGCCAGCATTAGCAAAGGAGAATATGCTTGGAAACAAACCGTCAAGGCTGTGGGTTAGGGTAGAATGGACACAGAGCAGCTTCTCTGCATATTGCATGTAGGTGCAGGTAGTCATGTTTGTGAGTGGTGAAGCCAGACAGATGATGTGTGGTATATGTGGGTTAAGGAAGTGGGGTGCATAATGTAGTACAGCAGAGAAACCTCATGTCCCTAATCCACGCCTGGGGATAAGTGCAGCGCTCCATCTCCCTGTGTGTCAAGTGTGTACAGGGTGATGCTTAATTCCGTTTGCTTCAGCAAATCCAGGGAGATGCATTATTTAATGTCAATCTTTTATGACATCTTTTCTTCAGAAGGCCTGTCTCTGGCAGCACTTTGCAGCTTACGAGAGAATCCTGCCATAAATGGGAAAGTATTACAGCGCATTAGCCACCGTAAAATGTACCATAAAGGTGATTATTTTGAAGATCAGGGCTAGTTGTGTTCGCAGCTATCATTCTTCCTCCTTTTTCCAGTCCCCTAATTTAGAAGATTTGTTGCAGCCACTCTTTGCCAAAACAGGTTTCTGCAGGAGCCACAGGAGAGAGGGGAAAAGGGGGGAGCATTTATTACATTCTGCCCGAGACATAACGGGGTTAATAATGTTTGATAAGCCTGTGCAATGTAAAGAGTAAAAAGAACTGATGCATTTTTAAAGGGATTGTCGGTCCCATTTGAGACTGAAGCAACAGTCGCCCAGAGAACTCTGTCACTAAAGTCTTGTCATTAATGATGATTTATGGATATGGATATTCACAACAGCTGTGTCCTCACCTTTAAGTACTTCATGCAATATTTAGAAAGTACTGGGAGATGATGCAGCAGGGAACCAACTAAATTGCTCGATTGCTAGAAGGCACTGCTGGCTTAAATCATTTAATGTGCCTTCTCAAAGAGAGTAGACCAACTTTTCTTTTTTTACTCTAGAGTGAATCTCTCTTCTTTAGTAAGCATACTGAAGCAAAACAAAAGGAAGTAAAGATCATCTACGAGAAGTTTATTCTGGGAATAAGAAGGGACTGAGTCATGACCATCAGTGAGAAATCAAAGTGATACGGATCTGCAAAATAGCAACAAATCCTTTTTATAGATAAAAAAATCTGTATTACCTCATAGCAAATCTACAACGCTACCCAATTATGCAGAGCTACCTGACATAAATGGGCATTTCCAAATGCAGAAATGTAGTGCAGGGGTCCCCCACAGACAAACCTCATTTTCTTCCAAGTCTGCTGAGACTCGCCATGCATTAAATGTTGGTTTTTCAACTCGTATTTCTAGAGCAGGGCTTCCAGAATGCAGGACAAGGATTTTAGAAGCTGACATGCACTGACTTTGCAGATTTGGAGGTCAGAAGCAGGCCACAGTGGCCACATTAGTCTATGACTGGTGTTACGCAACACAAGTAATATATGGTGTCTTTCATCTTCAATATGTTCCAAAGCTGCTTCAAAGTGAAGGCTTTCATACCTTTTGAAGCCAGCATTACCTTTCTCAGGCCTGAAATGGTTTCTGATAACCTGGATCAGCTTCTTGATCCCTGGGCCGTGTACACTTTCATATCCCTCCATGATGGCTGTGAAGGGAACTGCCCTAATAGGGAAATTAGCATGAAGAAATCAAATAAAGAACTCCAAACTTCCTGGGCTCACTTGAGGAATTGCATTTATACTTCCATTTACACATGAGGGAATTGAATACAAAAAAGGTGGATGTGGACAGAAGACCAGATCTGTTTTATTTTTAGTGTGAAACAGCATCTCTCTTCCCTTTATTAAGACATTTGATAATGAGTAAGTTCTGCCTGGCGTCTATTGCTGAATTGCTAAATCTAGCATATCTCTTATTTAAACACTTCAAAGAACAGAGCAACAATGGAGCCACCAGAAATAGATATTGTCTCAGGCTCTTCCAGAATGCCATTCACAATGATATCACAGCCACCATCACTTTCGTATAACACAAGGATCCTAGTACTTGGAATACCTTATTATTACCTACACAAAGCACATTAGCAAGTCATACCGCTGCTAAGATGAAGGTTCCAGTCCAACCCAACGCATTCCTGAACACTTATTACCTTATTTCACTGTTGGTCCTTTTCATGATGGGATCTAAGCTGGGTTAGCTCAGTGGGTAGAGCATGAGACTCTTAATCTCAGGGTTGTGGCATTGAGCCCCACAATGGGCATTTCAGGGGGTTGGACTAGTTCCAAGTCTACTACAGTGGTACCTCTAGTTAAGAACTTAATTCGTTCTGGAGGTCCGTTCTTAACCTGAAACTGTTCTTAAACTGAAGTACCACTTTAGCTAATGGGGCCTTCCACTGCCGCCGTCGGAGCACGGTTTCTGTTCTCATCCTGAAGCAAAGTTCTTAACCTGAGGTACGATTATCAGGTTAGCGGAGTCTGTAACCTGAAGTGTCTGTAACCCAAGGTACCTCTGTATTCTATGATTCTATTATTTTAAATCAGTCAAAACACAAGGAGCAATGGATGCATATTGACAACAAACCAGTAACAACATTATGTGATGTGCACCGTATGAATTCCTAAATACTTTCAGTATCAGATGATCTCCTGAAAGTATTGGTCATACCAACTTCTGATCCAAAAACATTATATATAATGAGTGGACTGATATGCTGGAAACCGCAGGAGGGGAGAGCGCTATTGTGCTTGAATCTTGCTTTCAGATTTCCCCCAGGAATCTGATTGACCACTGTGAGAACAGGATGCTGGAGTAGATGGACCATTGGCCTGATCCAGCAGGCTCTTCTTGTGTTTTGCATGAGTATCCACATGGCATGCTTGGATAAGAACACCAAGTCATAGTATATTGTTTGCAAAAATAAATTCTCATGAGAATATGGATTCTGTATCCTGTGACTAACCTCAGGAGTATTCCAGACCTGTGATTCTGTGGCATTTACAAAAAGGGACAATAAATTATCCTAGAAATATAATAAACTAGTTCTTCAGTTGCTTCCTACACCACACAGCAATTTCAGAGCCAACTTACAATTCAGTTGCTTGAGAAAAACACAGTGTTCTACAGAAGGAGGGAAACTTAAAATCCTAATTAAAGTCGGTAAACTTTCCTAAAACTTTCCCATGAGACCTGTGGAAAGACTCCTAAGAGCATGATGTGCGCTAAAGGGCATGTTTGCTTTCTACTGTTTTGCCTCATTTTAAAAAATATATGTTACCTGTATAGAAAGGGCCTTGTTAAACATGCCCCTTCTCAAAGGTAAAAAGGTGACTCAGGGGATATCATTTAGAGTACATCTTCCTATTATCCAAGACTTTCCATCAGCTAGACTAAGATTCTCTATCTTTTTAAACTTTTGAATGAACTCACCATTCAAGAAAGGTCAGGAACTAATAGTCCTCATCAGCTGAGCTCTATAAGGCTTTTAAAAAGTCTTTTCCCTCCTTTGGTAAGGTTTGCTAATGAATCCTCATTCTGACTAGCTGCAGAAAAATTGCTCATGTTGGATTAACATAGCAGAACTGTTTTTTTAGAGTTCAACCAATGAGGATTTATATGTAGAAAATCCACCAGACAAAATCACATAGAGCACGTATATGGTGCATGATGTTGAATTTTTAAAAACATAGCAAAATTGTAGTCTGTATATAGCATTTGTTGCAACTACCTATTTTATTTAGGACTGATTGCATCTGCCCCAGATAGAGCGTGGCAAAATGGTTCCGATTCTATATTGCTCTGTAAAAGTAGAAAAGACAGGGCATATTCACACAGTGACCAATCAGAGCACCACAATTGTATGACACAATGTTTACATGAACTAGCTGGTAAGCAACTCAGAGGCAGCCAACAGAAATGATCTGTATCAAAGCTATGTGCATGTAGGACAATCTACATGGTTGTTTATTAAGGGTGCTGAAAATCTGTCCCCAGGAAACATGGCAGTGGCAGCCTCAGCAGCCTGGAGTCAACCTGGTAGCGCAGTTGGCTCTGGCTGGCTTCAGGAGCTGCTCACTGCCGTGGCGCCCACCATTTTTCCTCTCCGGAAGTCCCCATATGATGTGTCTTGTGCGCAACACATCATATGGGGACTTCTGGAGAGGAAAAATGGCGGGCGCCATGGCAGCGAGCAGCTCCTAAAACCAGCCAGAGCCAACTGTGCTACCAAGCTGGCTCCGGGCTGCTGACTGCCACTGCCGCCGCCACTGCCAAAGGGGAACCAGGGACGTCCAGCGGTACAGATCTCCTTCCCCCTTCCCCCTTTGTTTTGACTGATGGGGGAGGCTCAGGAGTCGAGGGTGGGCATTGCCCAGTTTTTAACTCTGTGCATTTATGTTTCACAGGTTGTGAAAGAAGGGCTTTGCACCTTTATACAATACGCATGTGTGTGGGGGCCCAGGGTCTTTTGCCTCACAATCCCCACTACTGACTCCCTGTTGCTACTCAGCTTCGGGGGGGGGGGAGTGTCCCCAGATTCATTGGAAAAATCTGGCAACCATAACCTACAACAATTGTAGCTCTGTGAAGGGAATAGGGACCTCCTAACAGCTCCTAGCACCCTTAGCAAACTACAGCTCCCATAATTCTTTGGGGGAAGCCATGACTGTTTAAAGTAGTATCATAGCATTTTGGTGTGAATGGCCTTTGTGAAACATCAGTCCAACCAAAGCAGAATAAAAAAGAAGCCAACCCCACTAAGCTGGCATAATGTATAAATGCACAGGGTATCTCAGAGGAAGGTCAAAACATCTTTATTTTCCTTTTGCAACTTAAGCTCCAGCTTCTTAATTTGTTTGCTTTTTATTTGCTTGTTTTGTTTTGTTTCCAGAGGGACAATTGAGAGATGCAGAGGATGAGCTGATTCCCTGCATTGGAGAAGAGCCAGCTGGCACCCCACACACTGCACAGGCAGAGTTCCAATATACAAAGTGGAAACACGTTAACTTATTGGTACCAAACACTGGCCCCGCTGCCAGCAGAGCGAAAACAAAATTAGTTATGGTCAGAATTAGTTATGGTCAATTTAGCCATGCTCAAAACATAGAAGGGTAACGGTTCAATTACAAGCTGGTTCCCAAGAGCTTACATGTACTGGACAGCTTAAATTATAAATGGGAATGATTAGTGGTTGTAAGGTGAAATGAAAATATACCCACTGGTCTTGCTTACCTGCCCTCGGGGAGGAATGGCAAACGGAATTGAAACCATCCATAATAACTATTCAGCACTGAGGCAAGACTCACATTATTAGCGGTTATGCAGATGCATAAATAGTTTGGAACATCAGCACTTCCATTAGCAACACAATATCCACAGTACTGCTGACATGCAGATCTCGCCCTCAGTTAAGTCTGGGTGGTCCAGAGTTCAGGAGGGAGAGCCAAATCTGTGTTAGCAAGCTGGAGGCTGGAGGAGTAGGGAAGCGTCTGGAAATGGTGTTCTAGAATTCAGCAGCAAATTGGGAGTTCCGCTACATTAGATTCAAAATCAAGCTGGTATCAGGGCTTATCAAAATAGTTTTGTTGTGTTCCAGACCACCTCAGGGCATACTAATCCTTGGCATGTATTCTGGAAAGGTGCCAGTACATCAGGCATTCCCAACCGGATGAATAAGTCTTTGCCATGAGTGTCTATTTTGTGTTGTCCTAGTTTTAAATGTAGAAACTGGTTTTGTGTGTTTGTGTGTGCTTTAACTGGTTTTTGTTGCTTTTATTGTGCATCGTCTTGCAGCAATTGTGTGTAAGGTGATTAATAAATTAGTGGTATTTTAATCGTCATCATTATCATTAACAATACATCGTGCCATTTTAACTGACATGCGCAAACTCCCAAAGGCTTCCGCACATGAAAGTTGTTGTGCCAGAATCCAGTAACGGACCTTTTACATGGAACTCCTGGTCTGCTGAAACTGCCAGAACATTGACAAGCATTTCAGTTCTGCACGTGTTCTAAGTTGGGATGCAAAAGTGCACGTGATGCTGTCCTGTAATACCTGCTGAATGGCATTCAAAGGAACAGGTGCACAGTTTGCGGGTGCTGCTGGATCCAGTAGTGTCACCAGTCCTGAGGCCAGGGTTGGACAAATGGGTGAACCTCCTCACCCCCTAAAATGGTGCTTCAACCCCCACCCCAGATTGGTTGGGGGTGTATTTTCAATTTGTGACACGACAGATAATGACAGCCTCCATTTAAATAGTGGCAGCTTGTTGTTTGAGGTGAGATGAGTGGCTACTAAGAAGAGGGCCTTTTCATTAATGGTACCCCAATAGTGGCACCTCATACCAACCTTCCCCACCAACTTAACCCCTCCCTATCTCCCTCCCAGTAAGCAACAGCCCTATCTGGCAAGCCACTTCTGTTTACAGATCTCTGCTTGAAGGTCTGTCTGCTGAAAGATGCGGAGAAGAGAGAACAACAGCCTTGAAGTTGCCCAACCACAATTAGCGCAGCTCATCTGGCCATAGTATTGTTCCTTACGATGGTGAGATGTAGTATATTTATACTTATGTTATAGCAATAATTTCTAAATGTGAATGTGTACATCTAAAGCACCATATGCAGATTATATGAAAATATGTGTCCTATTTTGCCCTCTTTTATGGTGATGCATGTCCTCTTTCATGGCCATGTGTAAATGGCCACCCTAACTTCTCGAAGCTACCAACATGAGTCTGACCAAACTGCGGGAGGCAGTGGAAGACAGGAGGGCCTGGCGTGCTCTGGTCCATGGGGTCACAAAGAGTCAGACACGACTAAACGACTAAACAACAAAAAACTTCTGCTGGAGTTCCTGGAGAGCAGCTGGCAGTCAGAGTAGCCAATATTGTGCCTGATGGACAAATTGTCTGACCTGGTTTAAGGTAGCTTCCTGTCTTCCTAAGCTTCTGATGAAGTAGCTTTATTGATGCACTTTAAGTTTGTCTGGACAGTAATAGGAGCATCCTTTAGTGTGGTATAGTGGTTAGAGTATCAGACTAGGAGCAGGGAGACCAGGGTTCTAGTCCCCAGTCAACCATGGAACTCACAGGGTGACCTTGGGCCAGCCACAGTCTCTCTGCCAAAACTACCTGACAGGATTGTTGTGCGTACAAAATGGAGGGCACAGAACTATGTACTCTGCCTTCGATGAAAGGTGGATTATATTTGCAATAATGAATGAGTGAATTGCTAAGAGGACTATGCTATGAAATGTGACAACTTTGGGAAATTTAGCTTTTACATTAAGACATGTTTTACACTGAGGCCTGTTTCAAATAAATTGGAAACATTGCTGTCAGAATTATTATTTTCCCCCTTCTGCTTTGAGACTAAGGATTTTTCTTTTTCTTTTGGTATGTTTCAATGCAGAACAAAATCTTGTCGGGTCAGCCAGGCACAGTACAGTCAGCCTCCATTTTATCCCACCCCATTCCAACCCCATTTTGTTCTCTCTGAGATTCCAGCAGCTCATTAGATGAGGCAGCTGGAATGAAATGGAATCAAGGATGTTCTAGCTTTCGGCAACCACCAAACTTTGCCCTCTGTTGCACTTGCGTTAACCCTGCTGATGCTAATGGGATTTGCACAGATGAAATACAAAAGATCGCAGCTCCCTGTCTTAAGTACCATGGGCCCTGGTGCCTTTTTTTAGATATAATTGTAAAATACTTCCCTCAGATCCTGTGCACTTGTTCTTTTTATGTGATCTGAGCTTTTACAATTCCCTCAGGCTATCTATTAGCATGACGAGAGTTTCCCCTTCTGAAGACCCGCAGGATGGAGAAATGAGGTGCACAGCCGGTTTTAAGTCATATTCCCTTGAAAGCTAAGTAATTTCTTTTGTCCTAGTAATAAGGCTCATAGAAGTCATAGAATTGTAAGCTGCTTTGAGATCATGCCTTGACTCTGTCCTGCCCTTTAAACATCTAAATTCTCAATAGAGGTTACCACATATCATGAGTGATCTGCTGGTCTTGTGGACAGGTTATAGTATAATGCTGTCATCACCACACAGTGTCAGCACTTTTATTGTCAATATGATACCTTCTGCAGGGATCACAACCTTACTCAGCTTAAAGAAACAAATCAAATCAACTGAGACTTGTTTGTTTTGTATTTTATGGCTGGGAGTTTCTTTGAGATTTTATTTTTCTAAAAAGTAATGAACAAATGGAATAAATAATAATAATAATAATAATAATAATAATAATAATAATAATATGTTTGCCCGTTGGAATTGCTGCTAGGTTTCCCGTGTTTTAACCCAGAGATGTATTAAACCCATTTTTAAATGCCCTCAAAGGAATAAGAAGAGATTCAGCCCCCTTCATAAAATTCCCTGACCTCCACTGGTCCCAATGCCCACCCTCCTACATTTGAATACAACTGTCTGGATCAGAACATCTTTGTTTCAGTTGTCAATGCTTTGAGAATACAGTTCTACCTTGAAAGTCGAATGGAATCCATTCCAGAAGTCTGCTCAACTTCCAAAAAGTTCAGAAACCAAAGCGCAGCTTCTGATTTGCTGCAAGAAGTTCCTGCAGCCAGTCAGAAGGAGTGGAAGCCCTGTCGGACATTCGGCTTCCAAAAATAGTTCGCAAACCGGAACAGGCACTTCCAGGTTTGTGGCATTCAGGAGCCAAAACGTTCAAGAACTAAGCTGTTCAAAAACCAAGGTACGACTGTATCCAGGTTAAACTACTGCACAGTGTTGTACATGGTGCTGCTTTTGAAGACAGTGCAGAAACTAGAACTAGTGCAGAATGTGGCAATAAGGCTGTTAAATAGGACAAGAAGGTGTAAAACTATATCCCAGTTTCTGACCTGACAGCACTGGTGGCCACTTTGTCTCCAGGCCCAATTCAAAGTGCTGGGTCTGAGTTCTCCTTAGGGATACCTGCTTGGCACTATTCAGAAGCAAACAAAGACTTTTTTGTTTCCCTGGGCAGCACCAGTGATTGCCCACCCCTCCACTGGCCTTTTTACTGTACACTGCTTTATTGAGTCCTAATTCCTTATTGAATTAGTCCATCAACCGTAATTAAAAACAAAGAGAACATCTCAAAAGCAAGACCCTAAAAAAAACCATTTAAAATGAAATTAAAACTCATTCTTTCAACATGTGGGGGGCTTCGTGTTGTCCCCCTGCTGTGATCTCCTTAACTTTTATTCTTTTTCCACAGCGACCATTGTGTTACATATGCCATAGTAATATATATATATAGAGAGAGAGAGAGAGAAGTATATCACAATAATAATTATTAATATCATATTGCAAAATTATATGCATGAGCTCTTTTTAAACAGATAGTCTTGACTTTTCCTTTCTTTCTTGAGGCATGAGATCCTGGCTTGCTAAAAATGAGTGTTATGACACACAATTTTATTAGTTGTTAAATCAGTCTAGCACAATTTATCCCCTTCCCTTTAGGGTTTCTGTTGTGGGTCCCCTCCCCCCACTCTGCACTCTGTTGTTTCAGTCCCTTCTCAGGAAGGTAGAGGTGACAATTATTTTCTTCATTTCCTTACTAGCTGAAAGCTATTTTCATGTTCCTTGAGATCTTCAGAACTAGGCTCATTTGTAATGGCAAACTTCATCTCTTGGCAAATAGTGTCATTTAAGAAGCTGCTCGTGATCATTCCATCAGACACTTCAATATTTCTAAGAGTGAATACAGTTAGTTTTGGTTTCATGCAGAAATGAAAGTGCAGCACAGCAAAAATGCTCATCATCAGCACCAAGGAGAGCTCCCATGCCCTCTGGAATATTTAAATTCACCAACAAATGGTAACAGCTTGCATATATATGTATAATTGACACACTACCATAGAGTAAAGCCGTATTAAGGTCTGAAACTGCATTGACTACAATGAAAATAAAAGCAAATTTCCTCCAGAAAACTAGAATTATCTGGTAAATACTATCATAAGGAGGCGTGAGTTCATGATGTGGATTTCAAGCCTTTCCCACAACTATAGATTTGATGTGTGATGAATACTGTCTTATCTGGGTCTAGTTTATGGAATGCTCTCCCCAGGGAGGCTCATCTGGTGTCTTCATTACATATCTTTAGACTCCAGGCTAAAACATTTATCCACAACCAGGCCTTTGGCTGATTTACATTCTATGACATTTTAAATGTGTTTGTGGGAAGGTGGTACTGTTTGTTTGTTTGTTTGTTTGTTTGTTTGTTTTATTATGGATTTGTGTTCTTGTTTTATATTTTTATGTTGTGAACTGCCCTGTGATCTTCAGATCTGTATACAAATTTAATTATTAATAATAGTTCTAATGCCCTGAGATAAATGAATTGATGCTAGCCATCGTATGAACTTGAGCTTTTAACCAAGTGTCTTGAAGCTTTCTCTGAGAAACAGAAAATATGCAATGTTATTTATTTATTTATTTATTTATTTATTTATTTATTTATTTCAAAGCTGCTTGTCAAAATCCACTATATGGTGGGAGAGACACCATGAAAGAAGCATTAACCTAACTGGGATTTATGTGTTCTGAAATTATCAAATATGCTGAATTCACTGTCCTTAGTTCACACTTACAGTATGTGACTTCACTTGAACACTTTCATTCAGGGCCTTATGCTATTTGTAATATTGGAGATACAGGTTAAGTACAGAAAAAGGAAATGGGTCTTTCTCTTTTTCTTTCTTTTCTCCTTTTTTACCCCTGCTGACTTTTTTAGCAGCTGGATGCACTTTTTTCCCATTCACTCATTAGTTCTGTATGACTGACAAGGTTACCCCCAAATAGATGCACTGAAGCCAAACAGTTCATTTGCAAGCAATATTAATGACATGCTCTACATATACCACCATTTGGTGTTCCTAGGGGAGCGATCAGTCTACAGCTCAGGTGCTTTTGTATTCACAGGTTGTTCTGGAGAAACTACACTAATTAAGTTCTGACACCTAAGGGGCAAGAGTGACTGGCTAACCAATGTACACCAGGGGCAAAAAATAAGTCCTAACCCTGTCTTCTTCTGCTGCTTTTCATTCATTTATAAAGCTAACAAGCCTTTTGAGAAGCAGGCAATAAACTATAGCATTTGTCCATGCAATTTCTTATCTAATCTAAATGTCAATAATTTAAGACTAAAAATAGCCATTTTACAATCCTCGCCCACTCTTAGAAGTTATATAGTCCTTATGACTTCCACCAAACCTCCTGCTCTTTGGGACTCTAAATTCAAATTAAGAGCAGATGGCTCTCTACTATACTATGTCTTTCTTTGGGCTAATGGGAAATGTGGTGGATTCAATATTCCAGGAGTGGAGTGGTCCTGAAATACGAGGATCACTCTTATGCTGAGTGAGTATTCGCTACTGATTTCTTTGCCCTTGACAAAGCAGAAATGAAAACAAGGATTCTTTATTTCTCCCTTCACTTACTCTAAGAACATAATGACACAAGAGCCTGCTGGATCAGACCCATGGTCCATCTAGTCTAGCATGCTAGACTAGATCAACTAGATCAGCAGAGGTCAACCAGATGCATGTAGTTTAACTATGTGCTCTGTGAAAAAGTACTTTCTTTTATCTGTTTTGAATCTTTTAGCATTCAATTTCATTAGATGTTCACAAGATCTAGTGTCATGAGAGGAAGAGAAAAAAATCCTCTTGCCACTACTGTTTTCCTGTTCAACCCTAGAAATGGTAACAGCTCCAGTCTTAAATCCCAGAGCCAATTAACCCATCCCAAGTGAAAATTGCAAGCCATGGTACATCTGTGATGACTGCGAGGGTCTCACTTTATGTTGTGAGATCAAACATGCAAAAGATGTTGGGTTGTGTCTATTAGTTCTACTCAGAATACAGTAGACCTATTGACATCAATAGACATAACTAACTGTCATTTCAAGCGGTCTGCTCAGAATATAACTTGGATACATGCCCTTCACCATCTTTTCAAGCCACTTCATAAGATAAAGAGTGTGGACTAAGAGTGCAGATAAGTCTTCATGAGATAAGTGTGTAGACCCAGTCTTCAGCTGGTCAAATTTATATCACTTCATGTGTCTGGTTTATTCAGGCAAATCGATCCAGACATTCCTCTGAGTATGATATGACTGAGAATATGGCTACCTACAGTTAGAGTGCATACATTGCCCTTTCATGCCTTCCTAACAGGCTTCTATGCAGACATCCATGGAACACATTCTATTGTTCCAAGAGTCTCTGAATCTAAGCGCTCTGAATCCAAGCTGTTTAGGAACTTTTGCAATATCTGGCAGGGCTGACGTTTCTAATAAGTCAGCTATAACTGATGCTGTCACCTGCCCTTCCACCAACTCCTCTCATCTAGCCCCTAAATACCACAGCTACACTCCTAACACAAATGTTCTCCCCCTTAGAGATGGACAGCCATCTTCTCCATGAAATATATTATTGTTTGTGGAGGCCCTGACGTGTCTCCTTACCTCAAACAGCAAAACCCTAGTTCCTTGACCATTCCATTGTCACCCAAGCCCTAACTTCTCTTCCTTCTCCTTTCCTATCTGCCATTCCTCTAGCCTAAACAGGAGGCCCTATGGAGATAGACTGAAATTGCAGAGCTTTGAGAAACTAAAAAACAAAATGCAAGATTGGCTTCATTATTATCAGATAATGGAGGCATACAATTTGGATAAGAAAATAGACTTCCAGGTGGAAAAATCAAAATTAGAAACAGAACTGTTAGAACCCAAAACTAAGATTTTGTCAAAGATGTATAACTTGCTGTTGAAATGGAATACTCAGGATGAAACGGTTAAATCTGCTATGATTAAGTGGGCACAAGATGTTGGACATAACATAATGATGGCTGACTGGGAACAGTTATGGACCACAGGTATGAAGTTTACGGCATGTAATGCCTTAAGAGAGAATATTATGAAAATGATATACAGGTGGTACATGACACCAGTCAAGCTTGCAAAAATCTATCACTTGCCCAATAATAAATGTTGGAAATGTAAAGAGACTGAAGGTACATTCTTTCACCTTTGGTGGACTTGCCCAAGGTTTAAGGCTTTCTGGGAAATGATCTATAATGAAATGAAAAAGGTATATAAATATACCTTCTTGAAGAAACCAGAGGCTTTTCTCCTGGGCGTGGTCGGCCAATTGGTGCCAAAGAAGGACAGAATTTTCTTTATGTATGCCACAACAGCAGCAAGAATACTTATCGCAAAGTATTGGAAGACACAAGATCTACCCACTCTGGAAGAATGGCAGATGAAGGTGATGGACTATATGGAACTGGCGGAAATGACTGGCAGAATCCGAGACCAGGGAGAAGAGTCGGTGGAAGAAGATTGGAAGAAATTTAAAGACTATTTACAGAAATATTGCAAAATTAATGAATGTTAGAATGATGTCAGAATGAAATTAAGTGGTCTTAGCAGCAATGTTATAAAGGTGTATGTACAAATGGATTGTTAACAGATGAGAATCTAAAGTTATAATATGTTAAGTTAAAGGATTAAGACAAAAACAAAGAGGGAAAGGAATTGCTGAATTAACTAATAGAACTGGAATACAAAAAAGGGAGGTGTGAGGAAGTCAGGGAAGTAAGGAAATGAAATGTAAGTTATGGAAAGATCGATGTGGTTTTTTTTAAAGTGTTTTTTATCTTTTTTCTGTATTTTGTATTATGTATTTTTTTCATTTTTTTCTTTTTCTTTTTCTTTTCTTTTTATCTATGTAATTTTTTTCTTTGAAACTTTAATAAATATCATTTTAAAAAAATAAATAAACAGGAGGCCCTATGAACAAATGGGTAGGTGGATGGGGGTGCATCTGCTACTACTATTAATATACAGGCTCATTCAACTACTGGTTTCCTGCTCTGCTTGGTCTTCCCCTTAGGCATAGGGCTTTTTTTAGTGCCCTTCAAAGGTATGTGTTGGGGCACCAGCAGTACTTTGACCTTCTGGGATAGCTCAGTTGATAGAGCTTGAGACTTTTAATCTCAGGGTTGTGGGTTTGAGCCCTACTTTGGGCAAAAGATTCCTGCATTGCATCCTGCAGGGTCAGTCATGTCACAGAGCTGCTGAAGAGACAAAATCAATGTAACTCCACACACGCCCCCCTTGCAGTATCATCAAATCACAGGCGACCTGAGACAAAACCTTGAATAACATGCTAATTTGCTTTGACTGCTTATGTTGCAAAACTAAGCGCATGGCAAATGGTCCTGTCACTTTTAAGAACCACATTAATGTTTGATACTTAGCTGCCCTTTTAATAGTCCAGTGGTATCCAATTAGCACAGGAAGTGCTTTCTCTAAAGTTAAACTGATCACGTACCATGGAAAAGGTTATTTCAAATGCTAGAAATGCTAACCAAATATTAAATTCATGTATTGGTGTGTTGATTATGCTTATTTTTTTCCTAATTTGCCAATTAAGCACCACTATCAAGATGGGGGAAAAATATTGTAAAGTAAAAATAAAAATGTATCTCATGCAGTTGTAATACTTATAATTTAAGAAGCTGCTTTCAAATACAATAGTAGAGTTTCTTCCTTTCTTAATAATGCATTGGCATAAAGTTGAGAACGTCAAGTGGCTCTTTCCCTCAGCGTCAGAAAAGGAACAGGGTTGGTGCTAGTGGTGGTTGGTTTATTAGGGCAAATGGGGTATTGCCCCACCAACCCCATCTGTCCTCAGCCAACCTTCTTACTCCAACGACTCCATGGGATGGCTCTGCTTATCACCTTCCTCCTCCTGCTTCGAACTCAGCAAGGAGGAAGGTGGGAAGAAAACTAGAGTTGACTCCACCTATAATTGGCTCCACCTACTGTTGGGCTCCCTGCCATCTTCCCTAGCACCCCCAATGGGCACCGGCCACCAATGCTTGAAGCAGCACAAACAGTTTTGTTTCCTGGTTGCTGTGTTAGCCATACTGTTGTTCAGCACACCTGATGTGCTCCAATCACTCCACCCTGCCAATGCACTATTATATTAGGAAACCTTTTCATTTGTGCCATGTCTGGTAGCTCTTGTTCTTCAGCAACAATATGACCCTAAGCTAGGAATGAGGTTCTGTAATAAACAGTGAGTATGGCATTGGAAACTTAGATTTTTCTCTCTGGGATGACTGTTCTCACCAGTCAGCCAGAGGTCAGTTTCTGGTCTCCTTCTCCTTTCTAGCAGCTGCTGCTCTGCCCAGGGAAAGTTAATTACAACAATGAATAAACAAAAGACTGTCTTTTCCCCCTACATATTCTGCATTTGAATTTTTGCTGTGAATAGTAAAAAAATTAATTAAATAAAATCTAGCGGATATGGTTGATCATTCTCGAATATTGTGATTTTTTGAAAATGCCCAAGAATCTAACAAACACAGACGCTATAGAATGCACACACACACATACACACACACACTTCAGTGTCCTAATAAGTAAATCAGTATATAGAACTGTGCAAAAGAAACAAAATTATTGTCTAAGTTCCTTTGAAAATAAATAACAGAAATGGAGAACATTATTCTGCTGCATATGTCCATATAACTCAAGGGAACGAAATAGGCTTTGTTTCAGATATTGTTTTCCCCAGTGCATTCTCTCTCTCTCTCTCCCTTTCCCACCTGGAGAGAGGGAGAGAAATAGAGAATTGACAGAACCAATGTGCACATTAGCTGTGTAAAACCTACAAGGCTTCTCATGCTGCTTGTTGAACTCACAGAAAGAAAATTAACTATCAGTAATAGAGGCCAGTTGATCTTTGTTTCTCTCCACTTCACTGCTGGTGGACACACATATACAAAAATATCAAAATTATCTGTATGGATAAGAGAGCTCCCCAGAAATATGAAATGCTCCTCTTCACCTTAGGAAATATCCGTACCTGGACTCCAGTAAGAAAGAAGAAGCAACACTGATATCATGGACTGGTAATCAACCCAGGAGCAATCCCACCCTTGGTGCAAATTGCGGTGTAGCTTATTCCGTTTTGCAGTTGGAGCAGTGTACAGATTCCAGCATAAAAATGTGTTATGCCATCCCTGAAGTTTTGTCTCCATATACCTAAGATATCTTGTGGGAATGGAGTAAAAGAAAAAGGATCATTTGTTTCTTGTCTTAAGAAGGAGAGAAACAGTATATGAGTACCAAAAGTTTCTCTTACTTGATGAATTGCAGAACTGCTAGCTCAGTCCTATGGCTCTGACACCACCAGATTTAGGGCAGTGCGGGCAGTTCCCTGCACAAGGTGCTGAGCCGAAGGAGCACAAAATTGAGAAGATCCATAATTGAGATTATGAATCAAATTTTGGCCTCGCATATTACAAAAAAATTACCAAAGCCCACCCCGGATCTGATTCAACATGGTAAAATGAAATTGTCCAAAGGCCTGAACAAATGAATGCTCCTAATGTGGCCAAATGATTTTTCATAAATGGGGTCCCACCACTGAGAAGGCTCTGTCTCATCTCACTGTCCCACAAGCCACACCAGCCAACAGGACTATGAGACTCCTGCTAATCATCAAGGCCCAGTTCGGAAGGATTAGGGTAGGTACGCCAAATCTTTGAGTTCTGGGTCCTTCAGGGCTTTATGCATTAATGTGGACACATATCAAGCCCAATCATTCACCAGCAGCCAGAGCAGTGCTTTGAGGGTTGAAGTAACATAATCCTGTCTACTTGTTAGCAACAAGGACACAACATATTTTCCGAGGGTACCTGAATTCTTGGTATGGATATCAGATATCCTGGAATCTATATAGTCCAAAGCTCCTGATGTCAGAATTTGTTTTTCATCTGTTCTTGCACCCATGGTTTTTTTAACCCTACCAGTTCAAGGAATATAATATGTGCCTGTACCTTAATAATCAGCTGCCTCTGGGCTGCTGCTATTAAGAAAAGAAAAGAAAAGAAAAGAAAAAAGATTCTGAACTTCTTTTCCTAAGAAAAATGTTGTGGTTTTGATCACTGTAGAAATTTTTCCCACTTGTAGCACCCTGAAGTAGGTTCCCCTGGCTTCCTGGGGCTACATAATCATCTATAGGAGGAAGGGAAGGGAATGGTTCAGAAGCTGAGGAGCTGGAGAATACAAGAATGTCAAGGGGAGCCAATTCGATCTGACTGCCAAGAGTGTGTTTTGTAGGAAACACAAATCTAAGGCCAGCCATCAGCACCCCATTGCTCTGAAACTCGACCTGCTCCTTCTTGAATTAAGAAGGAATTCTTAAGAAGTCCTGCAAATGAGGAGATAGTATTGGGTAAGGGAGCTCGAACCTTTCAGCAATCCCATCCTCGTGTTTTATTTGAAGGTGTTCCTCTAAGCAATTGCCAATGAGCAGACGAGTCAGATTCTCTAGTCTAAAAAAAGATGAAACCCAACCAGCATTATATTAATAATGCCCATCAGCATTCTTAATATATGCACAGCCAGAGGGAGAAAATGGAAGCTCTCCTTCTCTGCTGAGTCTCAATGCCCCCTATTTTGCCTCCATGAATGTGGTATATTCATTTCCCCTCCTGTTGTGAGGAACCACAGGAGGTAAACAGTTAGGATTCTTCATCATGCAATCTATATTCAGTACATTAAAAGCTCCGCATATCTCAGGGTAGAAGCTGAATGTTTTAATCACTGTCACCCCTCCTTGGTGTCTATCTTATGCATGCTGTGGAGACTTTAATAAATGTTTTATGGATCTTTTCAGAAGCTTATCACTTTTACCCCTGAAATGCCCACTGGCAAGTATTTTTATTATGCTCCCCTTAATTAAAGGGACCCGCAGACATATGCACTGAACACCATATAAAAAAGTAAATTGAGGGTTTCTGTTTTGCAACATCACAGCAGAGGGGGGCATCATGCAAAGTGTGTTTTGAACAGTGTTTGCTCTGTTGACAAACCTTGAGTCAGTTTCATGAATGCTGTTAAGCGACTATATTGACTGTGGAGGCTGTCTTATACTGAGGCAGACCATTGGTCCATCTGGCAGCAGATTTCCAGGGTTTCTGACAGGGGTATTTCCCATCCCTCTGTGGATATTGAAAATAAAGCCTTCCTCATGTGAATCATCAGTTGCGTTAAAGCGTAGTATGGAGTAGTACTCTGGCTAAACATGCTCTTGCTAAAGCATAATGTTGAAGGAATTGTGATTATTTTTAAATAAATAAATAAATAAATAAATGTTATGTTCAAAAGAAATGACTATTCCCTTTTAACACAATTGAAGCTAATATCACAATGAACAATTTTTCTGGTCTGTTGAGAGAACCAAAACATTTTTAGGTTTGTGTAGAATCTGTTAAAGGACCTCTGTTCCATCTCCTGATTTAGTGCTGTTGACTTCCATAGACAACCTAGTTGCAAATTCGATTGCAGCAGGATATGGCTGCCGATCAGTTCATCTTAATACCCTCAGTTCATTTCTTTTAAGAAGAATTCTTTTGTGTCTATATATTTTTAATTAAACCTGTTGCATTGTGGCTGCATTGCATCTGGGGTTCTGCAAAAAGTTACTTGTTGTGCTCAAGTATTAGGGACCCTCAAGCAGTTCCTAAATGATTTATCATTATTATTCTGCCAAGATCTTTATTGATTTTATTTCTGCCCCCCTCTGACATTTACAATTGCTTTCATCCAATGTTGTTTTTATTATACTTCTTCTACTGTTTGGTTTTGCGACTTTTTAAATTGTAAACTGCCTTGTGAGGCCTTACCCAAAAAACCAAGGCAGAAAGCTATCAAGTAAATAAACAGTGTGTTATTACTCCAAGGGCTGACGCAAGAGAAGTTCAGATGTGAGATTAGAGGTGCTTTGCATCTTGCGCATGCATAATTTTTTTGTAAGAATGATGGAAAGAAGAAGAGGAGTTTGGATTTCATATCCCACTTTATCCCTCTCCTTGAGGAGTCTCAAAGCGGCTAACAATCTCCTTTCCCTTCCTCCCCCACAACAAACACTCTGTGAGGTGAGTGAGGCTGAGAGACTTCAGAGAAGTATGACTAGCCCAAGGTCACCCAGCAGCTGCATGTGGAGGAGCGGGGAATCAAACCTGGTTCCCCAGATTATAAGTTCACAGCTCCTAACCACTACACCACACGGGCTCTCAAAATGAAAGAATTAAGATGATTTAGCAAATGGAGTAACCAGTGCTATTTTTTTAATAAAAAGAGGTGTCAGAACTCATCATGAACACCTCCCTCATTCTCTTAGAATTGCAATGGCACCCACCTGAGAGGAGCTGGAACTGAGTTCGGTGAGTTCCAGCTGAAAAAAAGCCCTAAGGGTAACCAACATGATTCCTTCCGGATGTTGCTGGATTCCATCTCTCATCTGTCCCAGCCAGCATAGCCAGTCAGGGATGCTGAGAAGTGTAGTCTTGCAATATTTGGAGGGGACCACATTGGCTACCCCTGATATAGCGTTAATAAGATTTAAGTATCATATGAGTACATAGAAACACAGAACTGTAGAGCTGGAAGGGACCTTGAGGATCATCTGGTCCAACCCCTTGCAATGCAGGAATATGCAGCTGTCCCATACAAGGATCAAACCTGCAACCTTGGTGTTATCAGCACCATGCTCTAACCAACTGAGCTATCCAATTGCCCAGATAAGTGAAGATCAGGTAAAAGGTATGCCTTCAACATACAGCAGAGGCTATACAATGCACCTCTGCACTGCCAGATCCACCTCTGTGGTGTCATTTTGATAATGTAGTTCCCACTTCCTTTGCAAAGGCGTTGTACAGAAAAGGGAACGGCTGGCTCAGATGGCTGGCTCCACCTTGGCTCAAAGGAATAGATCAGAGATACAAATTATTTGGATATTTACTCAGTGGGTTTGGTCTTTATTCCCCAAACAACTGAAAGGTGTGCAGAGGAAGCCTGACAGCATCATCAGCTTAAGTGTGCAAATGTTAATGCCAATAAAGGGGGCTGGGGCCACATCCACACCCAACATTTAAAGCACTCTTACACCACTTTAACACTTCTGACTTCCCCCAAAGCACTCCGAAAACTATATTTATTGAAGAGGCTGAGAGTTTTTAAGAGATCTCTCCCAGGATGACAATTCCCAGCACCCTTAACAAGCTACATTTCCCATGATGATTATTTGGGGGGAGGGGGGAGCCATGACTGTTAAAGTGATATAAGAATGCTTTAAACGTAGGGAGTAGCTATGACACACTTCTCCTTTCACCATACAGATGTTTCATGAAGCTGAGAGATAGTTCAGTCGGTAGAGTGTGAGACTCTTAATCTCAGGGTCAGGGGTTTGAGTCCCATGTTGGGTTAAAGTTTCTTGCATTGCAGGGAGTTGGACTAGATGATCCCCATGGTCCCTTCAAACTTTATAATTCTATGATGCTCATCAATGAATTCAACTGATGTATCAATGTAGAGTAAATAGAGGAAAGTTCTATTACTGGGACTAATTTAGCCGTGAGTACACACACATAATCCTGCTGCTAGACCTAATAGCCAGAACTCAGCTGGGTGGGCAGGTTGGCACTGCAACTTTGAACTGTAGGTTGAGAAAATCTGCCTTAAAGAGACTCGGCCATGTAAATTCCCTTGATTGGGCAAAGCTGCACTTAAGAAAGGAAGCTGGTCTAACCTTCTCCTAATGTCTAATCGCTCTAAACCCTAAGAGTCAGGGAGGGGATTCATATACACAGCTTCCAAAGAGAGACTAAAATGCATCATTCCTCTGGCAGGTCCCGATACCTATATCTGCTGCTGCAAAGGGGAGATTGGATGGTTAATAGTTTCTTGTTAAAGGAGATTGAGAGTATTGTGCAGTTTTGTGCCTTGTCTCTGTGCAAGCAGATTTTATGTTTTCTTATTGTTTTGATTTATTTTCCTTTTTAAAAAACCCTTTTCAGGTGGAAGGCAGTCTATAAATTTAGTTAATAATAACTTCAAGTCCTGAAATCATAATGATTGCCTAACATGAATCAAGTGTATAATAATGTGCTCCCAATAACGTGCGGAACACTTTGCATATGAGATTAGCAATGCAGAATAAAGACATTAACTCATTGTCGGTTAAGTGATCTGTACTGTGTGCAAACAGGCAGATCAGAAAATGTGGCATGTGACCCAGAATTGTTTGGGGACCAAAAATATAAGTCGCCCAGGTATTTTTCCCTGTCCAAAGTAACCAAGAAAATACTTCTAATGATTGGGGAGGGGGGAGTTAGTTCCAGTTTAATGATGGCAAGTAATTCATTCTGTTCTGAATTATATTTTTTCAAATCTGATTGGAGAGAGGGGTTTGTATACATTCAAGCATATTGTTCCCCTTATGTTCCCATAACTTATTATCCTCCAGCATTCTACTGAGAACCAGATGGACACAGATGATGAAAGGAGATATTTCTTCCTACCAACAAACTTAGGCATTATTTGTTTCAGAACAAATAAAAAGAATGCCTAGATATAAGTAAGCATTTGATTAACAGTTTGTTGCTGCAATGCATATCCCCCTTTAATTTCAAGCATTGCATTCTGCAATCTCAAAACCTTTCAAAATGTGCACACACACAAATCTTTGATCTGGCAAGCCTTTTAATAAGTGTTCTAAAAGTCATCCTAGTTTACTTAGGGTGGCTGCTGAATTCTTCTCAAACTGGGATTTAGCAACAGATTGGTGGATAGATTTTCTAAGGGATTTATGGGAATTTTCCTAGGCACTAATGGATCTCCTTCCATGCTGATGATGATTGGAATGGCAGTGGCTAGGCCTGCACAGAGGTCTCTACAAAGGCACATCGATCAGGACCTGATATTGTATAGGCAAGCCTGGACTACAGTTTGTGGGCAAGTAGAAATCCACTGCTTCAGTTTTTATGAAAGAACTGCCCCCAAAAGAAACACACATCTTCATTCATTGTAAATAAAGGGATGGTAGATTTCCAGTTACACAAAACTCATCTGCCTTGGTTGACCAGTCAACTAAACACTCCCTTAGGATTGATCTTCCAGGAAGTCTTCCTCCAAGAATTCATAATTGCAGGGTTTCATCTGGCTAGTGGGGATGATAAGATGTCGATGAGAAAGCTAGGTGCATACTATGAAGTACTGGAAGGATTCTTAGAATTATGGGTGTTTCTGAAGCTGACTACTGAATACTGACTCATTGTCGACAAGGAAAATGCTCAGTTGACCATCATTGTAAGCCATTAACTTAGACCAGTAACACCATTTACTTTTTGAAAAAAGGTTTTTTCTACAAACTTACTTATGCTTCTTTGGATGCATATCCCACTAAATTCAATTGGACTTTCATTTGAGTAAAGAATCTGTAGTTTTAGCTTTATAGTTTTGAAGACAGAACTGCATGTGATACTAAAAGCCTCTTCAGGAGTTCAAAGGAATGTGTAAATAGAGAGCTGAGTGTCATTAGCATACTGATGATACCCCGCTACAAATATTCTGATGACATCTGCCAGGAACTTCATATAGCTGTTGATGAGCATAGGAGAAAATATTGACCCCCTCAAGAACCCCGCAAGTTAGCTCTCAAGGTGCTGAGCAATAGTTCCTCTAGTGCTACTCTCTGAAATTGACCTTGAAGGTAGGAGCTCTGGAGAAGCAACATGGTTGCATGCAGCTTCTCTCTCCCAGCCCAGCAAAGTTCATCCTTAGGCAATTTCAGTGCCATGTCTGGGTTTGAAGCTGGATTGAAATGGGTCCATACAAAATTCAGGAAAGCAGTAGGTGCACATAGGGACATTGGAGGTGGGGCTAGCATGCATACACCCTTCCCACTTTAACCCCACCCACATTAAATGCCTGAAGAGAGCTTCTATTATGCTGTCTTTGAAATAAAGCAGAATACAAGGATTCAAGCATCACAAAGCTGCTAGAAAGAAGAAATTAATCTGAGTTAGTATTGCAAATACATTTAATCCCTTGTTAGACTCCTTGAAATTTCTCTAAGTTTGTAGCAGACATAGCAGATCTTCCTTCATTACATGACAGAGAAGTGGTAGCTTATTTTCAGGGCATGGGAATCCTGTACAGCATGAAAGCAGGTTTCCTGTTATACACTGGATTTCCAGAAATATGGGATTTTTGCTTCTTATGATAAAAATGTATGAATCGTGGTATTTCAATGGAAGTTGCTACTAAGCTGTCTGCCAGAGGCTCTTTGCCACCTTATCTTTGCTCAGAGCCATCAAAGTATGTAGGTGGCCCCCACATACAACAGGAAACTATAAGCCACCAATTTATATTTCCCACAATGCCCCAGGGTGCTCCACTATGCCAGGTGCTCTGGGACACTGGAAAATGTAAAACAGTGACTAATAGCCATTTACCACGTGACATGGTAAGGCAAACATCAACACTGGAGAGCTCTGGGACCCCCGCAGAGCCAAGATGTCTCTGCTACCTACCATTCTTTGAGTGAAGATGGGTCCTCAAATTGAAAAATGCTCAAACCACGTGGTATTCTCCTGAGCAAAGGCCCTTTGTTCAAGTCTCCAAACTGAGCTTCCAGTTGCTCACTTCTTTTACTTCATCCTTAATACATTTTTTAAAATATGGCCTCAGTAAATGTCACATATTTTTCATCACGATAAACACCCACAATTTAAATGCACCCTTATCTTCCCATATATATGTGTGTCGGCTTCGTTTACAGTAGCACAAGTTATCCTTCATCATTGTAAGGAAACAAAAAAGAAAGGGGGAAGAAAGCTGGGTGAAATGATGACTCATGTACACAGCGAGAGGAATGGCATTTAACAATACAGATTTCCTTCTTTAAGTTAAGAAAGTTAGCAGAACAGACATTCCGACTGTACTTTTTTGTTTCTTTTCCAACCTTAAAGAAAGCAATATCTACTTTGTTACAAAACAGAAAGCAGGCAATATTTTATATTGCTGCTGTCAATTACGTGATCCCATGTAACCTTTTTCAGCTATTATATTCTTCAAATCTTTCTGCACAAATATTGCCAACAGAATACAGAAAGAGCTTCAAAGCATCTTGGAAGTATTGGAGATGCGAGACAGCTGGCATTGCTTAGAGACTTAAAATGAGATGACCAGATTTCTAATTTATAAAACTGGGACAGCACATGTCAGGGGAACATCACGAGGGGCTTTGTGAAGAGATACCTCCAGCCATTTCCTTTTGTCAGGTATAGCCTTGTTTACTAGGGGGAGGAAAGAGGGGGAAGCTCAAAATGGCTGCACTTGAAGAAGAGAGCTGTTAAATGGCCAATTAAAATAGCAGTCTTGGATTGGAACAGAGCAGAGGTGCCTAAAAGTCTGACTTGCAAAGGCAGTGTTAAAGCTGGTTGTTCGGTTTGCATTCTTTCATGAAATTCTTTATACGCTTGCACACATCCACGGACAGCATTAGAAAACTTTCTAGAAAACTAATTTCAAGATCTGCCTTCGATCTGATCCAGCTCATTATGAGCTCCTGAGCTTTGAAGAAAAAAAGCGAGCAAATGTGGTGCAACCCTACTCAAAAGGAAGCCCCACTGAGGTAATTTTGTAGGATTTCAGCTGGACGTATGAGAAATGGAACCAACTGAAATTAAGTTGAGGCCATCATAATTTGGGTTGCCAAGCCACAACCTGCAGGACAACTTCTCCAGCTTACCTCACCTGCTGCTGCCACCACATACACACATTGCATCAGTCACTTCACTCATTCAACTGTATTTTTCACAGGTCCTGCTTATTGTGAGATAAGAGGCAAAGGGCAACTGACAGGTCTTCAGGATAGGAGAAACAGCCTTTCTGATGTATTTCATGTAACCTAATAAGAGGATGGGCTATGGCTCCATCATGGAGAACATGGTTTGCATGCCAAAGGTCCCCAGGCAAAAAATGTTCCTCTTCAACCAGGCCTTTAGCTTATTAAACAATCCATGGCCTTTTAAATGTGTATGGGTGGGTTATTGGTTTTTTGTGGAGGTTTTTGCTAATATAGTGGTACCTGCGGTTACGAACTTAATCCATTCTGGAGGTCTGTTTGTAACCTGAAACTGCTCATAACATGAGGCTCGCTTTCACTATTGGCGCCTCCCACTGCAGCCGCGCTGCCAGCACACAACATCTGGCCGCTTGCATCCCAGGGCAAAGTTTGCAACAAGGGGCATGTACTTCCAGGTTAGTGGAGCTCATAACCCGCAGCATTTGCCAGGAGGACAGGTTCCACTGTATGTATTTTGTGTTCTTATGTTGTAAACTGCTCTGTAATCTTCAGGTGAAGGGTGTTATATAAATTATAAATAAATGTACAGGTATGACTGGGAGAAACCCACGTTTGAAACCCTGGAAAACTGCTGTAGACAATACTGGGCTGGACAGACAAATGGTCCAACCTGGCATAAGGTCACTTCCAATAAAGATTTATATACTGTATTGTGCTAACTGTGATGCAACTTGGCAATCCCTCATACAGCTGCTTATTTAATGATTGCAACACCATGCCAAATGGATCAGTTGTCCACCACAGATTGCAGCTCAGGGTCAGGGTCAAGAGTCAGCATGACGGGGATCACAGCCCACAGTGAGGCCAGCTGCCAAGAGATCCCTGGGCTTTCTGCAGTGAGGAGACATAGATGTTGTCTTGACAAGGGCCTTCCAAATCCTGCCACTGACATTGCTGCAGCTGCCTCTTACTGACTGCTAGTGTCTTCTTGGTGGGCAAACTCATCTGTGGACAGGGGAAACACTGATCATATAAGAACATAAGAAAAGCCTTCCGCTGGATCAGGCCAATGGCCCATCTAGTCCAGCTTCCTGTTCTCACAGTGGCCAGTCAGACACCTGTGGGAAGCTCTGCATTACCCTTTTGGAGATGAGGCAACCGGAACTGTACATGGTATTCCAAATGTGGCATTTGTGTGGATTTGAATAACAAATTCCTCATAGAGGAGTTGTAACCATGTAACCATTTCTCATAGAGGAGTTGTTCCCGTCCCCTATTCATTTTGCTTGCCCTTTTCAGCTGTGCAATATTATTTTTGGCATGCAGCAGCCAGAACTGTACACAGTATTCCAAGTATGACTGCACCACAAATGCACATATAGCCATTCTGATACTGGCGGTTTTAATTCAACTCCTTTCCCTAGTACGGAATTAGCATTTTCCACAGCTGCCGCACACCGGGTCGACATCTCTATTGAGCTAACCACAACAACCCTGAGGTCTCATTCCAGACTAGCTTCCACCAGTTCAGACCCCATGAGCATATATGTGAAATTAAGATATTTTTTGCTGCAACATGTATCAATTTACAGAAGGTGTCAGAGAGGACCGAATGAGGTCAAGATGTGATCTCCTCAAACCTGGAGCAAGCTTAGCTTGAGGGTATTTTTTTTCCCCAGCAACAAAAACCCTACCCAGGCCACATTCAGATGGAGGGAGACACTTTGAAAGTTTGTTGTGACCTGCACTTCATCTGCAAGCTAAAAGAAACATATTTGTGAGAGCATTTCATTTGCAAACAGTAAGTAATCCCCTGGCGCTCACCACTGAAACACAGCATGTGCCTCATGCATCATTTCAAGATTTCTTGCCCAAAGGGAAATGCTGCTGTGGTTCAATATTAAAATGTTGGGTTTATGGAGAAAAATTGTCTAAAACTGAGGCGGATTGAGCAAGTTTGTTGTTGTGGGTTTGTTGTATTTAAGGCTTCTGACTATGTTGTCGGCTGATGAGCCGTTTGGTTCAGCCATTCTTAGGAATTTGTCAAGATGTCTCCAGATCATAAATCTGTTTTCTTTCTCATTTTTTATCAGATTCAGGTGGAGCTGTATAGGTGCCATACGTCCAGAATTTACCAGTCATAACTGGTATTCAGCCCTCGCTAACAGCGTCTGGGCGGAATTTGCTGAAATGTTCAGGAAAATGCAGATGTACGGCACTGTAGATTTTCGTGAATTCCATTTAAAATAGCTCAAAAACATTTTGTGTCCAGATTTCACTTTGAAATATGACAACCCTATTTGAAGTATTCACAAAACCCATTGTATGATATGTTACTGTTATAATGTATTGATGTTTATGATTTTGAGTCTCTTGGATACCTTTGTGTCACAAGAGACTAACAAGTCTAATAATTAATAAAGAAAATAACCCCACCCAGGTTCAGCTCTACATTTCATAATTCAATATTACAAAATATTTTTATTTAAAGCACCTCCCATTGACCACTGAAAGAAACATTTTATGGACTTATCTCCTTTCTTTTTGTTCTTTTTCTTTTTTTAAAAAATCACTTACTCTAGCCAGTTTGTTAAAAGGACAACCAACAGCTTTTGGCCACGGACAAACTCTCCAAGATAATAAAGGCTTCAAAGTTCTCCTGTTACAATTATTGATGTGAAAATAAAAGATCAGCAAGCTGAGAAGCTCCCAGAAGTTAGGAAATATATTCTATAGGTGTGAGGCTTCTGAGTCTTGAATGAGATTCAAAGGACTTTATGGTTTAGGGATCCTTTCTTAGTAATTTACACCATTCCATTACATTGCCATCATCATCACTATTATAGCTCTCCCTCTCACTTCAAAGTCACTCCAGTCATCAACATATATTATTTTATTATTCACAGCACTCTCTTAACAAGAACTCTAGCTCAGTATCCTATTTCTCACCGTGGCTAACTCAACGCCTCTTGGGGAGCCCAAAAGGACGGCATGAAAGGAATAGTCCACTCCTGTTGTTCTTCCTGAGCAACTGGTATGAGAGATGGGACCTCTGATCCTAGAGGTAGTATATAGCCATCCTGACTAACAGCCATTGGTAGTTCTGTCCTCCACTAATTTGTTCAATCTAAGATAAGTCTCTTAAAGCACAACTGCACTAGTATCAGTGATATCCTGGTCTGGGCCTTTTCTTTCAACACGTAGGTAAACTTTTTACACCACTGGATGAGCACATTCTTAGCAGAGGGATGAAGATTTATTTTCCTTTTTCCTCTAAGAGCCTCATTTACTTGTGGGTTGCCTTTGGGGGAGTCTATGCCAGAGGTGAGTGGGACCAGAGTCAAAAAGCAAGCACAGCAATCTACATTCACACCACATAAAAGTGAGAGGTTTTTAGACATACACCGCTCTACATCCTCCATCCAAGCAAGCCAGAGACACGATTGCAATTCAAGAACGCAATCCATCCAAAAGCACTCAGGAAAGGCACAGAGGAGGGCCAGTGTGGATATGGCCTGGACATGGCCTGAGGGGAATTCTAAGAGCCAGACAGAGACATCTGGAGGCTTGCATTTGCCCCCCCCCCCCCAGTATACTGATGTCAGCATATGAAGTAAGCTGAACTACACATTACACTGAGGAAATAAGAACCTTGATGCAGAACGGCCCTGTATTTTTAATAAATACAGTTCAATTCATCGTCAGCACATACGTACACATTACAATGTCTGCTTGGCATATATTTTGGTTCCTAGTGAAGACTAAATTTTCATTTCTTTTACTTTTGCATATATATTTTTTTAAAAAACCAGTTATGCTATTATTGCTTTTGGCACGTTGTTGGATTGCTACTTTCAGGTGGGTGGGTGATTTTATTGACTATAAGCCCCGTTCCATGCCCAATAAGCATGGTAAGTGTTTGCCCAATGGCGCTGAGGCCCATAGATTGCAGCAAAATATTGGGCAAGGTTTTGCCCAGTATCTTTTCTTTCTTTTCTTTTTTTAATATATTTTTTATTGGAAATCTTTGATAAAACTATTGTGTTGAAATTGCCCAGTATCTTTTCTGTGTGGTGGGCTCATGAGAAAAAGCTGTCCCTGAGCCCTTGCTGCAGAGGGAAGGGGAAGGCCTATATAAGGCTGATTCCCTTGGATCTCACAGCCATTTTGGGTTCAGGCTTGCTGTTCCATAAATTGAAAACTTCATTCCATTCCCAGAAGGATCTGTGATCCAATGAAGATTTTAGAGGAGAAGGGAACCTTTTTCAGACTGGGGGCCACATGCCAGTGGTGTGTGTGGCCCTTTGTACCTTCATACAAAAGCCTAGTTCCTGCACACACTTACACACCCCTCTTTGTCCTTGTTCCTGGGAATTAAGAGGTATTATCAAAGTTCAATGACACATTCCAGCCACTGGCAGAGGAAGAGGAGTGCAGGGAGAGCGCGCCGCCCCAGGCAGCGCGATCCCGGTGGAGTGCCATTGCGGCTGCCCCCCACCCGCATTGGGTGCCGCACCCCTGCAGGTGGCACACCACACCCCCAGTGTTAAGTTGTGGGTGAACATATCAGACGACACAGCGATTCTTCAGACACCTCTTGTTTATTCACAGGCCCAAAACAGAACTGAACTGAAGGGTTCAGCCAGCCTGCTTATATAGAGCGCCACTACAACGCAACAGTAACAACTTTCTGTAACTATCCAATCACTGAACGTCACTTTCAATTCCTTATTTGCATATGTGGACGTGAGTGAAAACTATCTACAGTATCCCCCTGCTGGCCCAGGGTGACAACTTCAGTACATAACACCCAGAACGCATGCCACGTCCCTGGGACATGCACCAGCCCCGCCCCCGCCTGCTCTCAGCCCCCCCGATGCCGAAGCATGAAGCTCCACCACTGATTCCAGCCTTGCAAAAACACTGAAGGAGGGGATGAAATAGTATTGGTGATGGGTGTGACTGAGAAGGATATGTGGCTTGGAGAGAGTCTTGAGGACCAGATGGAGATGTAGGGTAGGGCGTATTTCCTACCTCTGTTTTCTTGGATGGAAGATGTGGGGGATGTTTTTCACTGATTCAATTCCCCGGCAGCCCCCCACTGCACCATCTTCCACATTGTCCTGGAAAGTCACTTAGTTCTCCAGAGCATATAAACAGGGGTAGCTTTCAGGGGTGCAGCCATGGGAAAAGGGTAGACTCAGGGGGAAAAAATCAGGTCTCCGACAGAGATCTGCCTATGAATGACATTCCACTCATGTAATCTCTGGATACAACCCATGGCTATGATTTTCTTTAATAATGATGATGTGTTTTACGTTTTATTTTGTAATCTGCCTTCAGTGTAAACTAGGGGTGAAGAAGGAAGGAGAGTAAATAGACAATTGAAATGAAATCATTTTTTTCATGCATCCTCTTTTACTGCCAGCAAACCAATTATTCTATTCTACATTTAAAAAGAAATTACAAAGGAACAGATTCCAAAATAGCAAATTTTACACACAAAAATATTTCTTGCTAAAGTAATTAGTTCCTATTTCTCTCTCGCTCTCCTTCTCTCCCTCGCTCTCTTCGGTGATGCAAATAACACAGAGAAAGCCTTCTGGTTATTTTATTATCTATATAGAGCTTTCTTTTCCTTTGCAGAGGCTCTATGCACATTGAAGCAGCACCACGATAAATAAACATAACACTGCCGCATTGAAAAGAATTGGGCTTTTCAGTAGGGATCCACAGAGGAATGTATCTCACTTTTACCCACTGCTTAGAAAAATAGATCATGATAGATGATGAGAGCCAGGCATGCATGGCCAACCCCTCAGGTGGATTCCAACCAAGGAACATTTTTAATTTATCCACTTCCCTAAGCGATCATTCTGAAGATATACTTACGTGGGTGGAAAGCCTCTCTCATACATACTTCCATACACACACAAACTGCTCAAACTGATAAGAAATACAGAGGCAGCAGCTGACAATAAAACGGGAGGGGGAGGAGGAACATCAGAGATTCAAGGCCTCGTGTCAACCAACAAAAACATGCAGATGCTCAAAAGTATTGCCGTAACTTGTTTCAAACATGGGAATATAGGAAGCTGCCTTATACTGAGCCCTTGGTTCATCTGGCTCAGAATTGTCTACACCAACCAGCAGTGGCTCTCCGGGGTTTTAGACAGGAGTTTCTCCCAGTCTTCCCTTGAGATACCAACGATTGTACTGTTTGCAAAGTCGATTCTCTACCACTGAGCTGCATCTCTTGCAAGCCACCACTGCCCAACACGCATCCATTAAAAGATTCCCCACCACCCTCCTGAAAATGCTGACCCAGATATTATGTTACATTCCTAGCTGAGCATAAGCCTCATGGAAACCAATGGCACTTACTTCTGAGTAAAGATTTACTGTATAGGATTTGACTCATACTGCTGGATTTCTCCATTCCACAGCTCATCCCATTTCTTTGTTATGAGGTGATCTTTTTCAGCCCCGTATCACAGATCTAAAAGGACCAAGGGCTTTTCTGCATTTCCCTTTTGCAATTGGAAGATGGCTGTTTTCCAGATTTTTTTCGCATGCTTCCATGTGATTTTGCCACTGTTCAGCCACTATTCCAGAATAATTTGCTCATAAAACTGCTGGTGCAACTCACCATGAAGTTGTTGCAGTGAGTGCTACACTTTTTAACAACAACAAAAAGGGGGCCAGAATATGGGGAGTCCATTTGAAATTTAATAATTAATAATTTGGATTGTAATTTGGTCTTTTTTTCTTGAATTGGATTATGATTTCATTTGATTTGTTACCGATTGGATGCTATTAATGGAAAATTAATAAAAATTATTTAACAAAACAACAACAAAAAGAGGTGCTGGTACTGCGTACACTTGAGCATCCCCTGGGAAAAAAAGCACTAGTGGGGGTACAGAACATAAGGCTGCTGGTATTCTACGAGATATTATTGAGACCAGAACCTATAGCTTAAAAGAAGTATGTCATCAAAGCATTTGGGTATGTGTTAGCAATATTCCATAAGGCTACAGAATTGCACATGACTTACTTTTCTCTTCTAGGAGATTATACAATTTGTGCAGGGATTTTATCTACTGCATACCCAAATTTTGACATAGCAAGGAACATGGAGTGACTACTAGGGGTGAATGAAAAATGAAAACTCAGCAGCATGTAAATGCACAGTTATTCCAATATGCACATTTTTGTGCCATTTTCCGTAATGTCACTTTTTTGCAATAAAATTTCTAAAATACAATGCATTTTTGGACATTATTTTCACTATGACATGCAACTTTATGCAAACTTCCCACTAATATACATGTATTGCACATTATTTGAGTGGAGAACTATATCTCAAATTCAGTGGAGTGCACATGTCAAAGGACAGCTGTGTTTAGATGTGTGCATTGTTTTGGGAAGTGCAAATTCTTTAGGCTCTCATTAAAAATGCTAACCAATCCAAAATCTGCCCCCATTCCAAGTTGCTATGCAGGAATCTGGATGACAGACCATACAACTTTGTTCTTGCATCAAGAGCAAAACCCTGTTATATCCTGCTGTTGCTTCTACCAGACAAGGTCCCAATGTGTGCAAGCCGGGAACAGCCTCTAAAATGGCTTACCTGCAGGCCAAATTATTCAGTTAAGTACATAAGTTTCTCTTGATCTCATGCCATGTCTTTAAAAGGGTGCAGTAGAAACCTCCCTAAAATTTATGACACTGGGCCTGTACACTTCATGCTTACTACTGACACTCTAATGGAAGGCAACAAGATCCGCGAGGCATCTATTCTGTGGCATCCTCCAGAAACTGCCCGCACCCTGATTTACCATCTCTTATGTTGAACTGTGATGTTTCTTTCCTGTTATGAGTTCTCCCAAGGTCTGTTAGTGTGCTTGCGGTTTTCTATTTAACATAGTTGAGGGCTGAGCTACAGCCACCTCCCAGGCAAGAGGCTGCATTTGAGCTAACAGCATAACAACGAGGTTTAACTTCCCTGGAATAAAAATAAATCATCACAATTAGGAGGAAGAGCACAGTGCCAGGATATCATACAGCTCAATAATGGGGAACTGCCAGAAACCGTAGATCTTTAGGCTACAGAATGCTTAATTAGCTTGTTTTCCCCACAAACATATTTGTCTGGGGTTGTATCCCTCCTGACCAGAATGCAAACATTTCCCTTTCAACCTCATTTTTAAAGAGAATTCTTAGGCCTTTTTCTATTACTACCCACCCACCCCCTTTTCAAAAATCCTCTGTAAGATGCAAGCAACCACCTGGCTTGACAAAAAATTGTGTAAATCTCTGTTACAAGCCCATCTGGAGCATCCACAGATATGCTAATTCCAGATCCGTGACTCCGCTGGTGTGACAAGCAAAGCCATAAAATTCAGAGAGCAGCAAGTTTCAAAATACAAATATTTGTGCCAAGTAGCTCTGCGATGTAAACAGTGTTTTGATTCTCCTTTGAATGTGAATGAGTCAAACAATGAATTAGGAAATTGTCTGGAGTGTTGGTGTTATAGTTTCCTCCACCTTCATACAAAAATAAATAAATCCATTGAGATTAGGTCATGGGATGGATCATTGCCTAGTACCCATAGCCTTCCTTTACCTAGGCTGCAATCCTATCAGCATTCCTATGACCTGGGAGTAAGCCCCATTGATCATCTTTCCTTTTGTTCTCTTAGTGGCCCATCAACCAGGTGATTACCTCATGAGGAAGCTAGCCTGGTTTATATTTTAAGCCTGGCTGGATGCAAGGGCTAAGGAGGTTTGATTAAATTCTAATACTTACTGGGTCCAGGAATTTAGAAGTGTCTAGCACCCCTAAATTCATAACACTACATTTAAAGCACATTCAAAGCACATTATTTCCCTCAACAAATTCTGGGCACTGTAGTTTACCCCTCACATAGTTACGATTCCCAGCAGACCTTAACAAACTACAGTGGCCAAAATTATTTGAGGGAGGAAATGTGTTTTAAGAGTATACTGCGCCTTTGTTGTCACTGGGTTTTTGGGGGGTGATTTTAATTATTGTTTGATTGTTCTTTGATTCTGTATGAACTTCCTTGATTGCTTTCTTTTTATTAAAAGGTGAGTAGAAATTGTTATATTTGCAATATCCATGGATTATAGCTAACTACTTAGAGGAAACCCACTGAAAATTAACTTACCATTACTTTTACAATTAATTTATTATGAATTAAGTAAGTTGACTACAACCCCTTGCAGTGTACTTTACTGATGCCATTGACTGGTATTTTAAAGTACTATCTCTCTCACCCAAAAAAAGACCAAAAGATGAGTGGAAATCTTAGACACAGAATCTTAGAACTGCAGAGTTTGACGGGACCTTGAGGGTTATTTAATCCATCCCCCTGCAGTGCAGGAATAGATAAATAGAACTCTGGTCCTTTGCTTTGAATAGGGTTGCCTCCTAAAAAAAAATATCTTTCTAATTCTGTGCCAAGAGCTGCAGGCAAGGGCAGGGGAATCTACGCACACACACACACAAACACTTATTCTCAGTAGAGACTGGTTATCCTAGGGTTGACATATGTCCAGAATTTCCCAGACATATCCAGAATACAGCTGTCGGCTGCAGTGTCCAGGTGGCAATCAGTCAAATGTCAACCCATGTCAGCAGTGCCGTTTTTTACCAATTTTTATGTCTGACTTTTCCATCCGGATTTTCACTGTTTGAAATATAGCAACCCTAGGTTATCCACACCTCACACTTAAGGAGGAACTGCAGCTGGTTCTGCTTTGTCTGGATAAACAACTAAATTAGAATGAGAAAATATTTGATGCTCCAGTACAAGCGTAAATAACAATAAAGCGCAAAATGGCCGCACACACAAAATACCTTTATTCTCATATCGATAAAGCTTCCCTGCTTATGATGGCAAATGCCTTTGGGGCTACTCTGTTCGGGACACATACTGGCTTCGTAACAGTTGCAGCCATTTTCATATGCGGTCTCAATTGATTTTTTTCTTCTTCCCCTGGATATTAATGGTGTGGTGGGAAGGCTACCCACCCAGCATCACAAATAAAAAAATAAAAAGTAAAATTGATCAAAAGTTATATTCAGCAACATATTGTGCATGGCCTTTGGGAGCTCAGTCCAAAGATGCCTTAATGAATCCCATTTGAACAAATTATAACTGTTCAAATGAATCTGTTTTTAAACCCTCTGCCTGACAAGTCCGTACTTTATGCCTCTTCGTATATTTTTGAACAATGGCTACAAGATGCTGCAATCCTATATGCACATAGCTGGGAGTATGCTTTCAGTTTACTTCTCAATAGACCTGTATAATCATTATTTTATTATTTATTAGATTTATATACCACCCTCCATCAAAAGATCTCAGGGCAGTTCACAAGACAAAAACACAAGATAAAAGCACAAATAAATACTTAAAACAGAAACAGCAAATCAACAACCCCTCCTTCCCACAGATGCATATAAAAGGCTGTAGAACATTAATCAGCCAAAGGCCTGGTTGAAGAGGAACATTTTTACCTGGCGACTAAAGATATACAAGTAAGGTGCCTGGGGATGAACAACCTTGGGGAGAGCATTCTACAAACTGGGGGCCACTGCTGAAAAAGCCTGTACTTGTGCTGCCACCCTCCAGACCTCTTGTAAAGGAGGCACACAAAGAAAGGCCTCTGCTGCTGATTGCAGGGTCCAGGTCGGTTCATATAGAGAGAGGTGGTCCTTGAGGTATTGTAGTCCTTACTGGACTGTAAAGTAGCCCAGGATTTCAGGTTTACAGCCAAAGTCTGCAAAATCTTATAGATATAAATAAAATCCATCTAGATTGCCCTGGTGCAGGGGGGGCCCTTAGGAGCGGCCTGTGGGGCCCAATTTGGTCCAATTGTTCCAATTGCCTTAAGGTCAGCCCTGATGAGACTGTGCAGGGGTTGGACTGACAAGCCCTGCACCTTCTAGGTCCCTGGTGTCACCATTCAGAGTACAGACTCAAGGACTTGTTATGGAAATAAAGGGGGGGCACTTATTGGAAATCAGTTTTGTTACCTCTTCCCCCCCAGACACACAAACCCCGAGACAATGAGCCCTGCCACCTTTTATTCGCAGTCTCATAAGCACTACACTACAGCATGGTCATAAACTTGTACATTCAACCGCTGAAATATACACCCAATATGTAGCAATGGAGATTTATGTTACTTCCTTATAAATGAACACTGTGTTTTATGAATGGACTCAGTGTTTTGTGAATTACCTAAGAGCCACCAATAGGGAGCTCTAGAATCTGACAGCTAACCAATTGGGTACTACCAAACAGCGACCCCTATTGCTGAAAGCAGGTAACCAGCAGAAAACGCTTCAGCTCAGCCTTTGCACTGTTGACAGAACACCCCCTGCTGTGCTGATAATGGAGAAAGCTCATAAATTGTATCCCTTCTGGCATCCTGGCCAACTTTATTATGCTGGTGTAAACCCTGGTACACCAGAAGCCCAGAATAGCAGCAAATAAAATCCGCTCATACCTCAGCAACTGATAAAACTTATCAACCAGTTCTTCCAAGTCTTCCTAAAATATAAATCTCCAAAATACAGGCCAAAAGAGAGCAGGTCTGGAAAGAGCGAGGCATACAATGGGCACTACCAGTGAAAAGGCCCTGCTCCATGTAGCTCCTGCCCTGTCATTTGATAGGGTGCCCACTTGCCCTCCTTCTTGACATGGAATGCTCTCTATTGAAGTCTCCCGGTCCAGTACAATGACCAAAAGAAGGGAGAGCAGGGACCTTGAAGTTCTCAACAGCTGTTAATCAAGCAAGCAAGCAAGCAAGCACACAGATCACATTTGTCACAGTCAGGACGCCTATGTCCTGGCCAGGCCTGCACCCAATCTTGTTTTTGCACAATCTTGTTTGTCCTCAGTAACCAAAATTATATTATCAACATATACAAGCAGAAAAGTTGTTTTCCTTCATTTGTAAGGAATCGTACAAAACAAAGTGGCACTAATAAAGAAAAGTTCCAGGGTGGCAACAAAAAGCAAACTAAAAATGCTTTTGCAGTTCATCAAAACTATCCAGGAATATCAAGTTATAGGAAAACTGGTGCTATTAACAGTAATCCTTCTTATTGGTTAATTGGTTTGGCAACTTCCATGCACATGACGTGTGATGCTAATTATTTCTCCCAAGAGTTAAATGATAACTAATCAGAGGCAGCTACAGTTGCAAATGGCAACAAAATTTCTATGAAAGAAAGAGGAGCAGGTTTGCTCAAGTGTGTTGCAGGTAGAAATACTGTTTGTAATGAAGTGAGAGCAATGTTTGTAATGAAGTTACTTGCTCGAATTAACAAATAAGAAAGTTTTGAGAATTTAAATTCTAGATTAAAATTGATTACTTAATTGAGAAGGGGATTGTAACAAAAACACTGGGGCCTAATTTGAATAGTAGAGTGCCTGGTATCTGGTGGGCAGGCCAAAGCACTCGTTCGGAGAGCTATGAGATTCAGGTGAGGGTCAGATGCCTTGCCAATCCCAGCAGGCATATAACAGGAAGACCCGGCCTGCCCAGGCCTGTGGCCACGCCATGGTTAAATGCCATGAAGGCTGAACATGATTCCTTAGAGAGGAATAAGACATGGGAACTAGTTCCAGGCCTGCCCAGGCCACAAAAGGTGTACAAAGTTCAGTTATTGCAAAAGTTTTTCAGTGTTAATTTTATGCATTTTTTAAAATCACCATGGAATTTAACAATAATATCTTATGTCCTTTAGAGAAGAAATTGTGAATTGCAACATTTTAAATACCCATCATCATACTTGGCTTCACTCAATTTCGTTTATAACACTCTTCCGTTTTCTTCTAGTTGTGAGGGTGGGGGGTGGGGAGAAGCCTCACAAATGGAGTAGCCTAAGGCCTCTCTTCATTAAATCCGGCCCTGCCTCCAGCGGGTTCCAATTTGGCCTGTGCAGCCATTTTCCCCAAACCACACCTACCTGTCACTGGATAGTGTTAGCAGGGTTCAATCCTGCTGGGTGCTGCTTCACAAGCACTTGCAAGGACTGCGCAGGCAAAGCAGACTTCTGCAGAGAGCAGGATTGAAGTCCCCACTTACCAGCCTGCTAGTGGAGAGTTCAGTCCTGCTAGGTGCTGTGGAGAATGCACTGGTGAAGCAAATCTCTCCCCAAGATGAACTCTGATACATGGAGAGGGCTGTTGTTTGCCTGACACCATGGCATCTGGAGACTGACAGGAGCCACCTACCTGTCAAAGTTGAGCCATGGTGTAGGAGGAGATAAAGATTCTCCCACCCCCTGAACCAAAAAGGTTCCCCGCCTCTGAAGTAGATGGTTGAATGTCGTGGTTTACAAGTTCCTCTCCAACACTGTTGGACCGTGTTTCAACTCAGGACAGATACCTGGAAACAGGAGGTGTCCATGGTAAAAAGGGACTGTTAGAAGTGTGTCCTCGTATTACCTTAAGCAGTTTCTCTATCCTAAGGGAGCGCTTGTAAATTTATACAGTCAACTTATTCACAGCAGAGAGTGCAGACCTATGTATCTAAATGCACTTCTGCAGTATTTGTGCTCTGTAACCTAAGGCGTAAACCAGCATTACTTCAGGGTTCCATACAGTAGCATCATTAAAATTTTAAAAAATGTATGTTGTATTTGAGAAGGAAGAGTGCAAGAGGCAGCATAGGGGGAAGGGAGACACCATGTCACACAGTCAAGAGGGAGGAGAGAGAGAGAGAGAGAGAGAGAGAGAGAGAGCATGAAAACAAAAGAATAGTAGAAAAAACAAGCACATATAGAAACACACACACACAAATTTTTCAAGTCATAACATGTAGAAATGTATGCAGGGACAGTTGTGATTCATAGGCCATTAGCAGGGCTGATTTAGGTACCTATTATAGTAATTTAAAAGGGATTTTGTATGCATACTATTTATAATGGTGTCAGTTCCTGCATAATTTCACCCCCTCTGCTAATAACATTCATCAGGAGATGAAATGCTTCTTAAAGGGACTGGCTTGAATGTGGAAGTATGGGAGAAGAAAAGCATTGATTGATTGATTGATTGAGCCAGTTTCAGCGATCCCTCATGTATCCCTGGAGATGATTATCAAGTACAGTATTCAACAGTTTGTTTGGAAAGTCTAGAAACATACTTGTCATGTGGTTGAGGAAGCTCAGGTCCAGGGCCGAATACAGCCCTCTAGGACAGCGGTTCTCAACCTGTGGGTCCCCAGATGTTGTTGGACTACAACTCCCATCATCCCTGAGCTCTGGCCTTGCTAGCTAGGGGTGATGGGAGTTGTAGTCCCAAAACATCTGGGGACCCACAGGTTGAGAAAGGCTGAACTAGGACCATCTATCCGGCCCTGAGGAATCTTCTCAGGCCACTCCCATTTGCCCTTCTCCACACCCTCCTCTGGTGCTTTCTCTGTGCCTCTCACATGCCTGGACGATGATGGAAATAGATGCATGTTTGTATGTGTATGTGTGTCCTTTTGCATAGAAATCTCTGGACTTTGTGTGGCTGGGATGCAAAGGAAAGAGTAACACATGTTGCTCCACCCACTTCTGCCCCTGGATTGCATCTCCCAGAAGCTTGTCCTCATGCCCAAAAAGGGTTCCCTACCCTTGGTTCAAGCCTCTAGTTCCATATTAGAGAGACCTGGTTCTCTGTTCCTCTTGTATAACTTCTGGGGAAAGCATCCTTTGAATAAACAGGCAAAGTACTACAGGCCACAATGACTGGCATCGCCTGGCAATGGGGAAATCTTCTGGAGAAGTGCTTAATACATTCTGTGTGTTGATGGGGTAGAATAGAAATTCCCAGGAAGAGTCATTCCAGAAGTTAAGGGCTGCCCTTCAGGAGCCTCTGGGGAATTGGGTCTTCATAACTGGGCAGAAGGTGAAGGTGCTTAGTAGGTGCTTTGTATGGGAGGAGGAAGATACAGGAAGTTACCATAGAGGTGGCTTGTGTACAAAGTTGGGTTACACAAAAGGAGGGGGAGGCGGTTGAAAAAAAATACTGGGGCCTAACTGGATCAGTAGAACATTTGGTATCTGGTGGGCGGGGCTTGTGTGTTATGCTACGGAATCAGCTCCTCCCTTCAGTGTGTTTTGTTAAGTTTCAGTTAAGAGGGACCAACTGCCTCTTCTTGTTTCTTGCCTCAGACGGTTGCCATTCTGAGTTCCTTGGGTCCCGGAGCTGAAGCCTGGATACACGGTGCGAGGCAGCGGTGCAGCAGGTGGCAGTGCTGTGCTGCTGTGTGTGGCGGTCAGCTCAGCGGGATCCCACCTTCATCGGCAGTGAAATATACTCAGAGTCGAGAGTGGATTTCATGCTCTTTATTCAGCTCATAGTGGTGGGGAGGAATGAAAGTTCCCCCAAAGTATCTGCTTTATATACATCATTTACACAATGGGCTGCACGTGATTGGCTAATTCCGGAATTCTCCTGTAGGCCAATCAGGTTGTGGATTCACTTCCATCTGGAGCTGGATTGGGTGGCTCTTGCAGACCAATCATACTGCTGCATTGTTCTAGGACCAATCAGACTGCTGTATTTTGGATCTATTCAACTCAGTACATAACATGCTGTATTTAGTGTGTCTCATTATGCTATTTTGTCACAGTTTTCTTTATTATTGAAGCTTTGTTTACATTTATGTGAGCCCTTTATTTTTTTCAAAGAAAAAGAAACTCTGCTGAAGAAAGGTGGGGAATGTCCTAAACTGTGTGAATGAGGGGATGTTCCCAGTTTGCCAGGAGAATTGATTTTGGTTTTGGACATGGTGGGGAGGTGAAAATGGGTGCAAAGTGGGACTGCAGTGAGAAGTTGCTTCAGAAATGGGTTTTGGAAGGTGAAAAGTGAGCTTTGTAGTTGCATGTGGGGAATCAATCTAGGGGATTGATGTGGGGTGAATGACAGGTGAGTGGATCAAGCAAGGATGCAACACCTAGTGTGTATATATTTGTGGCTGAAATATGGGTTATATCTTAGTGTCATGAACTGGCAGGACAATGGGGAGGACCCGGCGAGGGGTTTGCCAGGACTGGGACACACTGGGGCAAGCAGAGGGATGGGGAAGGAAGTACTCACATGGTGACAAAGAATGGCAAGGGGATGGAGGTCAGTGCCCAGGACCCAGAGCAGCAGGACCCATTCCCAGAGCCAGAGGGGCCCTTGTTTCTATGAATACAGTGGGCTCTGAGGCATAGGGAGCAACGGGAAAGGCGTTCTAGAGGACCCACAGCCCAGCTCCCTAGCTGGCCAGGTGGAGTTCACTAGCTCTAGCAGAAGGTGTGTGATTCCTCACTTGAAGTAAGCTCAGAACAGGTGAGGGTCACATGCCCCATCAAGCCCAGACGCTACAATCAGCATGCAAAGGTCAAAAGGGCAGCAGAGCTGAGGTGCTATGTCTGCTCAACTGCCCATGTTGGTGGGCCTTGGCTTGGATACTCCTGGGCCTCTATGGGACTGTGTTTTGGGTTTGACTCTGGACTGTATTCTGACTTGGCTACTTGGATTGACCCTGGACTGTGTTTTCTGGCCTTTGGACTTGACATACTGACATGCTGCCAGGTAGGTCAGGGGTTCAGGACACTTAGTCTCCCCTTGTTTATTGATATATTTATGCATTTTTGTATTGCTAAGTGAACTGGTGTTTAAAGTATCAAACCAATGGTTTACTTATAGGTTTGTTGTAATATTTTTGCTGTCAGATAATTCATATTGTTTTTCTTTTTAAATTGTTGTATTTTTTTCTTGTATGATGTTATCAGCTGCTTTGGGCTTCTTTTTGGAGAGGAAAGGAGGGTGTAAATAAATTGGTTGAACGTATGGTTAATAAAATGAATTTGCTGTCTCTGCCTTAGTTCACAATCTGCAAAAGTGTCATACAAGATCACTTTATTGTCAGTGCTGATCTAAGGCTGAACATTTTTCTCATCAACATCATCTATAACTAGTTGCTACTTGCTAGTAATAAAAGGTATTTCAGTGACAGTAACTGAGAATTTTGTGTGTGTGTGTGTGAGAGAGAGAGAGAGAGAGAGAGAGAGAGCGCGCGCGCATATGCAGGTTTGATATCTAAAACTAGTAAGCTGCTTCAAAAGGACATTTCCCACCACCAAACAAGCCTATTATCTTACATTTACTTTCCAGAAAGTTGTAACTGTGACTAAGAGAAAAAAGGGAAACATGGCTGCTATATGTTTAATAATCAAGTAGAACAGGGAATGTTGGCGAGTGCAACTTCTCATCAAGGTGAAAAAAAGAACCTATTATAAGTTATATGTGATATTAGAGGGTGGTATAGCTCAGGTGTGGCTAATCTGTGGCCCTCCAGATGATGTTGAGGACTTCCTCATCCCTGACCATTGGCCCTGAAGGCTGGGACAATGGGACTTGGGAGTCTGACAAGGCCTAACAGGCCAGATAAAAGGGACGCGGGTGGCGCTGTGGGTAAAACCTCAGTGCCTAGCACTTGCCGATCGTATGGTCGGCGGTTCGAATCCCCGCGTCGGGGTGAGCTCCCGTCGTTCGGTCCCAGCTCCTGCCCACCTAGCAGTTCAAAAGCACTCTTAAGTGCAAGTAGATAAATAGGTACCGCTTTATAGCGGGAAGGTAAATGGCGTTTCCGTGTGCTGCGCTGGTGCTGGCTCGCCAGCTGCAGCTTCGTCACGCTGGCCACGTGACCCGGAAGTGTCCTCGGACGGCGCCGGCTCACGGCCTCTAGAGCGAGATGAGCACGCAACCCTAGAGTCGGACATGACTGGGCCGTACGGACAGGGGTACCTTTACCTTTTAACAGGCCAGATTCCATCCCCACCCTAAGTTTTGAATTAAATTTGCATATTACGATGCATTGTTTCTAATAGCTAGTTAGTAGCAATATATAGTAACTTTGCTTTTTGGTTATTTATGCTTCCAGGTTTGTGTTTTCATAGGATTTGCCTTCTCTTGTGTCGCTTTCTGAATTTAGCATGTTGATTGTAGCTTTGGTGACAGAAACAATATTATCCTGTTGTAAAGAACAGATCTGTAAGTGATCAGAACTCTTTGTGTCCATCCATTCCCCCCCACCAAAAAAAAAGTGAGTGTTGAAAATCGGTGGGCAGTGCCCTCTTCTGGTTGTTTGAATTAACACACATTGTTGCTCTGTAATGAGAAAAAACAAGAAGTATTGTAGTGTCTTAAAGACTTAGCCATTTCAGTTTGTCTGTTAAATATGTTATCTCTATAGAAGTTTAAATAAGGGAAGTGGGAATCTAAGTGATTAAAAAAGCAAAAAGATGATGTATCACTGATATTGATACAGGAATTTGAAGACAGTTACAAACCCAGCCCAACCCTTTTTACTTACAATGTGTTAGCACCTAGTTTTTCAAGCATGAGCAGAAGTGGCTGATTCAAAGGGGGCATGGCCCCACTAACCTCAGCCAGTCCTCACCTGCCTGCCTTCCTACTTACTAGTCCAGGGCCACAGTGTGGCTCTGGCTGTCAGCTCCCCCCTCCTCAGTCTGTTTTGTTCTTGAAGAATGAAGCAGGGAGGGTGGGGGACAAGCTAGAAGGAGCTGGCTCTGTCTCTCAGTGGCTGTGGTTCCCCCTGCTACTGGCCACTCTCCCTTCCACTTTACCAGTCCCAAAGGATAGCAGCCACCACTGGGCAAGAGCAGACTGTTTCCATTGTAACCGGGACTAGGTAGAGGGGACAAATGTAGTTCTCTTTCCTGAAAAAAATGCATGAACCAAAACACAGCTATCCTTTTAAATTTGCATGTCCCCAAATTTTGCAATGCAGTTTTCCAAGCAGATAATGTGTACAAAAAGGTGTATGTCGGGGGAAATAGACATTAAAACATGCTCATGAAAATAAAATACAAAAACACATTATGTTAGGGGAAATTGCTTGCAGAAGTGTGAACTGAAAAGCAGAAGGTGGGTGGTATTTAGCTAAGGCTACATTCACTCGGCGATTTGTTCCATTTTCCTGACATTTCCATAATTTCTGCATTGTATCTGAGTTTTCACATGATATAAACTCCACTTCCAGAAATATAGTACAATATAGTACATTTCAGTGTTATTTCCAAACTTTTTTTTTCTGGAAGCAGATAAAGGATCATTGAAGTTATGCTATATTTCTTTGTTTCCAACAAGCTAAAAGCTATTGTGGCTACCTTTGACTCTAGATATGACCACTGCTTCTGCACTTGGGGCTGAGAGGCCTTATCTGCATTGGCATTATGTCAGCTTTTGAAGACTTACCTGTTTATATGGGAATTTGCTTGATCTCTAGAGCTGCGTCTCCTGTGTTAATTAATGTGTGTTTAAACAGAGTTGCTTTATTGTCTGTTTTGATTATGGATGTGTAGATTTGAATATTTTAATGGAATTGTTTTGTTGTGCATTTTAATTATGGGTGTTTATATTTTAAGTCTCGTGTAATTGGTTTTTACACTTGTAAGCCTATGTTGACATTACGCAATACATAAAGTCATCTACCATATATTTTTGAAAGTCATGTGTTCTCTCTGCATTTGGACACAGTAATCAAATTTTGCATGATGGGTCCAGAGATCAAGGAGCAAGCTTTTGGATGTAATTAGATATCATATTGACTCAAAATGGCATACTGAACATTTCCAAACTGCTGATTTCAACCACTGTTTTCAAAACAGAACTGATGTTTGTTTGTTGGTATTTCTGAGCAATGTCTAGTAAGAGACTGTGAAATATACTCAGAGTCGCAAAGTGATTTCAGGCTCTTTATTCAGCTCATAGTGGTGAGGAGGACTGAATGGAAGTTCCCTCACAGTATCTGCTTTATATACATTATTTACACAATGGGCTGCACATGATTGGCTAATTCCGGAATTCTACTGTAAGCCAATCAGGTTGTGGATTCACTTCTATCTGGAGCAGGATTGGGTGGTTCCTGCCAACCAATCATACTGCTGCATTGTTCTAGGACCAATCAGACTGCTGCATTTTGGATCCTATTGTTCTAGGACCAATCAGACTGCTGCAGTTTGGATCCTATTCAACTCAGTACATAACACCCCTCCCCTCTAAGTTCCAGTCCTGCCCGGGAGGTCGCATTCATAGTCCTCAAGGTATGCCGGCGGCCTACGTGTGCGTTGCGGCCTGGGGTGTTCCCTGGTCCGGGCTCCAGGTTCTGGCTCATGTTCCAAGGATGCTGGCTGTGATAGGGCTGTTTGGTCTGGTGCAACCGGCTCGCTCAGTCGTGGTTCTGGTTCTGGTGTCCTTTCGGCCTCACGGGTCCTCTCTGTATTTACTGATTCTGCCTCTCCTGCTGGCCCCTCCTGCTCTATGGGCCTCACTGCCCGGCTGTTCACTTGGGACTCCTCTGACCTGTCCTCCTCCTGGTTTTCTCCCGGGAATCGTCGCCGTATCTGGTCGCAGTGGCGGCGCTAGCATTGCCCCCCATCCGTTAGCACCTCGTACGACATGGGGCCAGTGACCCTGGTGACTGTGGCGGGTACCCATGCTGGGCCTGCCCCAAAATTCTTTGCGTACACTAGGTCCTGGGCCTCGAAGGTCCGGGGGTTCCTGCCTTCCCCCACCACTACCTCATCCTGAGCTCTATCGGGTTGAAGGCGGTCCAATCTGATTGCAAGGCGCCGACCCATTAGTAGTTCAGCGGGGCTCCGGCCAGTCGTTGAGCTGGGGGTGCTGTGCTGTGCTAGAAGGAATGTGGCAAGGCGGTACTCCCAGTCCCCTTGCGTCATGCGGCGAAGGGTGTCCTTGGTGGTCCGCACCATGCGTTCTGCTTGGCCATTGGTGGCAGGGTGGAACGGTGCCGAACGGATGTGGCGGATGGCGTTCTGCGCTGTGAAGGTTTGGAATTCTCCTGACGTAAATGCAGTCCCGTTGTCTGAGACGAGAGTGTCAGGGAGCCCGTGGGTTGCAAACAGCCTGCGTAGTACCTGGATGGCTGCGGACGTGGAAGTGGACGGTACCAGTGCGACTTCCAGCCATTTGGTGTAGGAGTCTACCACTATGAAGAATGTTTTCCCCTGAAAGGGGCCAGCGAAATCCACATGCAGGGATGGTGCTCGGGCGGACTCCCAGGACTGGACTGGGGCCCTTGGGGGATCTGGTGGGATTCTTGGCAGGCCTGGCAGTGTTTGACCCAGGCCTCTATCTCTCCATCGATCCCTGGCCACCACACATAACTCCTGGCAAGGGCCTTCATTCTTACTACCCCTGGATGTGTCTCGTGTAGGGCTGTGAGGACCCTTTTGCAGAGGGGCTGGGGAACGACTCTGCTTCCCCATAACAGGCACCCCTTGTGGGCCGACAGTTCATGTTTGCGGGTTGTGTAGCCGGCGAATTCTGACCCGGGGCTGCTGCTGGGCCATCCCCTCCACACCCAGTCCAGGACCCGGGAGATGACCCTATCTTTCTTGGAATGGTGTGCAACTTCTTGTGCCTGAATGGGGCGGTCGGGAAGCAGCTCCAGGCTCATAACCTCTTGTGCAGGTGCTGGGTCAGGGCCTGTTTCCGGTAGTGGTAGCCTGCTGAGGGCGTCCGCATGGCCCATCGCCTTCCCAGGTCGGTGAATCAGTGCATACTGGTAGCTGGCAAGGAAAATTGACCACCTGAGGACGCGAGGAGACAGCACTTGGGGGGTCTGCTTTTCGGGGGCAAACAAGCCAAGCAACGGCTTGTGGTCAGTCACCACGGTGAAGGGCCGCCCGTACAAGAAATCATGGAATTTTTTTACTCCCTTCACGATTGCCAGACCCTCCTTGTCTATTTGCGAGTAGTTCTGCTCGGTTGCATTGAGTGTCTGGGAAAAGTACACCACCGGTACCTCTCTTCCATCCGGGAGTTGGTGCCCCAGGACAGCGCCAATGCCATAGCGTGAGGCGTCACATGCTAGCACCACCGGCAGCCTCTCATCGAAGTGTGCCAAGACCGAGTTTGAGACAAGCAAGTCCTTGACTGCCTGGAATGCGGCCTCCTGGCGCTGGCCCCACACCCAAGGAGCCCGCTCGTCCAGGAGTCTGTGTAGGGGCTCCGCTACCGCCGCCTTGTGGGGAAGGAAGGAATGGTAAAAGTTCAATAGTCCCAAGAAGGCCTGAAGTTCAGTCTTGCTCTTGGGCGCTGGGGCATCACAAATGGCCCGTACCTTATCCCCAGTTGGGTGGACCCCTTCTGCGTCCACCATAAATCCCAGAAAGTCCACCTGAGGCACTCCTAGTAGACATTTTCCCCGCTTCACCTTGAGACCCGCCGTCTGGAAACGGTGCAGAACGGTGCGGAGGCGGTCCTCAAACTCCTCTGGTGTGGGCCCGGCAATCAACACATCATCGAAGAAGGGAGTGACGCCAGGAATCCCTTTAAGGAGAGAGTCCATTAGATTCTGGAATATGCCTGGTGCCACGCTGACACCGAATTGCAGCCGCTTTACCCTGAACGCTCCTCTGTGCATCACAATCGTCTGTGCCTCTGCTGTGGCCTCATCTACTGGCAGCTGTTGATATGCTTGGGCCAAGTCCAGTTTGCCAAAAATTTTCGACCCAGCCAGGGTGGCAAGGACATGGCTGACCACTGGCACTGGGTATGCGTGGGCCATGAGGGCCTTGTTTATGGTACATTTGTAGTCTGCGCAGATGCGGACCGAACCATTAGGCTTGATGGGTGTGACGTTCGGGGTTTCCCAGGGGACATTAGGCACCGGCTCCAGCACTCCTTGCTCCACGAGTCAGTCCAATTCCTCGTCTATACGGGGTTTCAAGGCGAACGGGACCCGGCGAGCCTTGAGCCTGGCCGGTCGTACTGCGGGGTCAAGCTGTAGCGCAATGGGGGGGCCCGTATACTGTCCCAATTTCCCATTGAAAACCCCTGGAAATTCCTTGCATATGGCATCCACGTCCACTTGTAAGCTAGTGTGGTTCACCCCGGTGACAGCTAGCCCCAGTGGTCCAAACCATGCCAATCCCAGTAAGCTAATGTAGGGGCCCTTGACCACAAGCAAGTCCAGTTGCCGCGTCCGCCCTCGGTATTGCACCCTGAAGGTCCCCACCCCCATTGTGGGGACCTTACGTTTCTGGAAGTCCCGTAGGGTGAATGGGGCCGGCCTGAGTTTGGGACCCCCAGTAGGACACAGTTTCCTTAAGGTCCTTGCCGAGATTATGGATAGAGTTGAACCCGTGTCAAGCTCCATGCGGCATGGGGCCCCCTCTATCTGTACCTCTACATAAATTTTCTCTACGTTGGGGTGGGGCAACTGGTATACCTGGCAGTCCGTGAGCTCCGTCGAGTTGCCTTAGTGTGTTGGGCCCCGGGACCTGGGGCTCTTGGATTGGTCATCTGATGCCTGGTGTCGGGTGGGCCGAGCCCGACACACCCGGGCGATGTGTCCCGATTTTCTGCACTGCCTGCACTCTGCGTTGCGGAAACGGCAGGTCCTCCTCTCGTGACTCTCCCCGCAGCTTGCGCAGTTCCCTCCTTCTCGTCGAGGCAGCTGTGGTCTGTGCGCTGCTTGAGTGCGCTGCTGTACTCGGTGCACCTCCTCCCTGTCGGATCCTGAGTCGTCGGTGAGGTCTTCGTGGTGGACCCTCGGTTGGGATGGCAGGCTCGGCCGTGCCTCTTGCGTCGACCTCTCAGCAGCTTCCGTTGCCAGGGCCTCCTCCAGAGCGACCTGGAACGTTAGGTCCTTCTTAGCGTAGAGGCGTCGTTGCAGCTTCTCATCCTTCAGGCCACCGACAAGGCGGTCACGAAGCATGTTCTCCAGCTCTGAGAAGTTGCAGAACCGGGCGGCTTGGTGGAGAGAGGTCACAAACCCAGTTATGGTTTCCCCAGGGGCTTGCCGCTTTGCGTAGAAGGCATTTCAACGAGCCACCACTGAGGGCTGCAGCGAAAAGTGCCCCTTCAGCTGTTCCATTATTGTTTTGTATGGAACAGTAGCGACGTCTTCAGGCGCAAGGAGAGCCCGGGCGATTTCAAACGTCTCCTCTCTGCAGACACTGAAGAATATCGCCCTCTTCTTGGCGTCTTCTTCGTCGGTGACCCCTTTGGCTTCTAGGAGGAAGGTGAAACGGGAGGCGTATGCTTCCCAGTCTCCAGATGCTGGGTTGAATGGCGAGAAGCTGCTGTTGGCTGCCATTCTGAGTTCCTTGTGTCCCGGAGCTGAAGCCTGGATACACGGTGCGAGGCAGCGGTGCGGCAGGTGGCGGTGCTGCGGCGCTGTGTGTGGCAGTCAGCTCAGTGGGATCCCATCCTCGTCGCCAGTGAAATATACTCAGAGTCGCAAAGTGATTTCAGGCTCTTTATTCAGCTCATAGTGGTGAGGAGGACTGAATGGAAGTTCCCTCACAGTATCTGCTTTATATACATTATTTACACAATGAGCTGCACATGATTGGCTAATTCCGGAATTCTACTGTAAGCCAATCAGGTTGTGGATTCACTTCTATCTGGAGCAGGATTGGGTGGTTCCTGCCAACCAATCATACTGCTGCATTGTTCTAGGACCAGTCAGACTGCTGCATTCTGAATCCTATTGTTCTAGGACCAATCAGACTGCTGCATTTTGGATCCTATTGTTCTAGGACCAATCAGACTGCTGCAGTTTGGATCCTATTCAACTCAGTACATAACAGACTGCTAGCAAATAATTTAAAACTATGGAACCTAGCCTTTCCAAAAGCAGCATGCACTGTTTCTAACATGACTGGCATACCATTCGAAGTGTGAATATTTGGCACCTACCCCGGCAGGTGTGAGCAAGGGGGACATTGACGCAATCCTTCCTGGGATCCCCCAACTAACTGGGCCTGATCATGGTGGTGGATATTTTGAATTTTGAATGAAAAGGGGGTGGTGTGTTCTGTGGCATAAAAAATAAGGAATTTGAAAAGTTGTTTCTCAGTATGCAGTGTATTTTACAATTTATTTATCTTATAACATCCCTGTGAGACAGTGGTAGACTGCAAGGCAGCAGAAGCGGGATTTGACCTTCCTTTCTGCAGGTACAGGAACATAAATAGGCTTTCATTTCCAAATGAGAACAGTGTGCCCTGGGATAACTGCAGAAATATATGCAACCTCTCTTCTTCTTTTTCAGAAATGTTTTGTCATTCATTTGAGGAAACATCCCCTCTGTCTCAGTTTAAACAGATGTAGCATCACTGCACCTGGCATGGCAAGGAACATTATTTTTTATTCTGATGGATTTCAACAGTCTCTTTGTATCCATTATGGACATTTAGTTCTGAAACTAATCTAACTTATGGCAGATGAAGCTCTGCCAATTTCTGAATGCTTTGAGAGCAATGTTTTTGCCTTCACACTGGCACTGCCAAAGTTTCATGCAGGGATTTATGGAGGTTAAAGTGTTGTTAGTTGTTTCCTGGAAGCACAGTTCAGTGAAACACATGGAGAGGCAAGCCACAGGGTTTGTTAAGTGATGCTTTATTATTCAAATGAGTTGTTAGAGGCGCTCTCCCTCTCCTCTGCCAATCCAATTAACTTTGCCTAGGAGTTCAGAGGTTATCTTTCTGATAAAACTGTTGTAATATACTGTTACAGACTTACACTTGGGTGCATGAAAGAGTTAACCTGAGCCCAGAGCTCAGGTTGCAAGTGGGTGTGGCTTAGCAATTTCTCAGCAGTCTCTGCTCATCCCCCCCCCCCTTTTCTCTTTATGCTTCCCGGAATAAGCAAGAAGCCATGCAGCCATGGCTCCCTGCAACTGAACCGAATCTCTCGATAAGGCTATTTTAAAGCTGCATATTTTCTAACCCAAAGTTTGCATGATCCTTTTTTAAGGAAACGTAAGTACTTTTCTTTTTAAGACATTCGGAGCCTTTTTCACCTTTCTTTTCCTGCCAGTAGATGGGGACTTGTTTGCTGTAACTTCTTGAAACTCTGCGGGTAAAATAGTCCCTTATCAAAACTAAGTGTCTGATTTATTCTAGCTCAAGTACCGTATTTTTTGCACCATAACACTCACTTTTTTCCTCCTAGAAAGTAAGTGGAAATGTCTGTGCGTGTTATGGAGCAAATGCCTGCGGGTGGCGGGGGGGATCTGCTGCAGTCGTGAGCAGAGGATCCATGGTTCCCCTTCCTTCCCTCCTCCGTGGTTACAAAGCATGGATCCACATGGATCCTCAGGATTTTTGCATTGGGCTACTCCAAACTCACTGTCAGATCACATGTCTGTGGCCACAGCATGAACCACAAAAATGATATATCCACTATTTCGTTTAGAATATTTTTTTCTTGTTTTCCTCCTCTAAAAACTACGTGCGTGTTATGGACTGGTGCGTGTTATAGAGCGAAAAATACGGTACTTTTGTGGGGATTGGTTGTGTGAAGGTAGATGAGGGCAGCTGCAAATCTAACCAAGTTTTAATGTGCCTGGAGCAATCACAATTGTGTTAACTCTGCTGTGAGAGAGTAAGAATATCTTCTAAACCTCTCTCTCCAACAAAAACAGCTCAAATGCACACACACGTCTCTTGCATGCCCTGAAGTGCTTGCTTTGGAATGAATGGGGACTCCAACATCTGGAAAAATAGAAGGTAGACTACAGCCTTCCATAGGAGATCCACAAGTACTGTTTGCACTCAAGGAACTTTGCCTTCCACAGTTAACACTGGAGTCCAGACAAACATTCACATATCTGAATCAGTCTCTCATTATCTGAGAGTTGTCCAAATATCATGCCCCAAAATTATGATGCTGGTTTGAGCATCGTGTGTGCATGCATGCATATATATGCATGCTGCCGTTCCACAAAAAGTGATGTATAACAAGCAACAAATATCACCAAGTATATAAACAAGATGGATGAAATCATCAGTGTTGCTTGCCTTCACAACCACCCTGTGAAGTGAATCGTTATTTACTTTCATGTAGCTGGAGAGCAGGATGTCTAATGACACTCTATGAAATCACATGTGAATACAATTTTGGTTCCAAAAAAATCAAAGATCAGAAAAAATATTTTCTTCTTCCTTGTGTGAGATAGAGACAGATGAACATACCATATTGGCCTGAATATAAGCCTCACTTTCCCCCCAAATTCCGACCTTGAAAAGTTAAAGTGCAGCTTATATTCACGACCTTACGGTATGCAGCCAGGAGTGCGAGGCAAACAGCGCCAAGAATGTGGCAAAGCAGCACCCACCCCACATGTAGTCCCCCATCCTCTTCCTCCAAGGCCAGGAAGGGAGAGAGCGAGGAAGGGAAAAGGCCACCACCAACACAGTGTGGTTCTCCCCTCCACCCCACCCCCACCCCACCACCCAATATGCAGCCAGGAGCATCAAGGAATGGATTGGCTTAGATTTGGGTATTTTTTTCATTTCCCCCTCTAATTTTAAAGGTGTGGTTTATATTTGGGTGCAGCTTATATTTGGGCCAATACGGTATATAGAGGCATAAATGCATACATTACAAACTCCATTAAGGAGTAGCACTACTGTCAGCTGAGCTGGCTCAATCCCACAGAGGGAAAACAAGCCTTTAAAACCAAGTTTAACTTACACTATCATATTAGATGGTGTAAGATCCACTGCGTTGCCAGGGCACATGACTGAGCTGAAAGAGGCTTGAAATACGTGTAAGTCTCTTGTCCAGTCCTGTCACTGCCGCTCCCCTTTTTCAGATTTACATCAGTGTAAATTTCACCCAATTAAACAGCACAGAGCTGAGAGAGTTAACTAGCATAACCCCATTTCAGCTGGGACAGCCAAGGACCTGCCTTTTCCAAATTTGTTTTTCCTGGTAGATCTTGGGTTTGGATTGCACTGTTAGTGTCATTAAACTCAATGGGTTGTATTCAACTTTTACTCAGTGTAGGACCATTGAAATGACTGGCCATGACTCACTTTGGTCCATTAATTCCAGTTGGTCTACTCTGAGTATAAGTTAAACACACAACCCAATGGAACTTACACCTGAGCATACCCACATAAGAAGACACTGTGAGGCTTCAAGCCTGCATACACTTACCTGGGAATAAGTTGCATTGCACTCCATGAGACATGCTGTATCTGAGTAAACATGTTCAGACTTGCACTATAACTTCCTCGCTCATAGAATGCAATCTTGTTTTGCATAGCTGGATATAATTTTCTCCAATTTAAACAGAGCCAGCAATGTGCCCCCCAAATTTTGACTCAGTTGAATTAACATTCTGAAGATTTTTATGCAGGAAAAAAGTGTGGCTTGTTTCTTTCCTCTTTCCTCTCTCATGTCCTTCCATTTTGAGTCACAAGTGGATCTTTTTGTGTCTACTTCTTGTTATTGTCTTCTGTTCCTTGAGCAAACATCCAATGTGAAACATAGATTACCCTCTACACAGGCAGGCAGGCAGGAGCAATTTGGATGATGACTTATCCTTTCAGGCACTTCTCTGTCACAGCTACTCCAGTGAGCAAATCAAGGAGGAAATGCGGAACTTCACACTTGGCTGTTGTGAGTGAAGAAAACTCTAAAATCCTGATTGAACCTTTAAGTAGTACCCTGTGCAAGAATTTATTGTTGGGGTGAAGTGAGGTGAAAATGTTAAGCTTGGAGTGCTGTAAAATAGGTCATCTCCCATAACATTAGATAAGCTAAAAGTCTTGCTCTGGATTGAAAACTTTTAGAAGTTTTGCAGGAACAGAGGGATACTTGTGGTGAGGTTGGTTGAGAGAGAGAGAGAGAGAGAGAGAGAGAGTACTTGCAAAACCTTTTTATGAATTCTCAGGTGCACAAGAACATATCCATGGAAATTAGAGAGAAACCAGAACTAGGCTACTGAATAGCTATTTTCCATATCTGGGTTCCATGTTGTTGTGGCGTTCATACGGAGCCCCCGGTCGTTTCACGGACTATTGACCCGTACACCACTAATCCATTGCCACCAACCAGGTTCTCTCTGGTAAAACACTTAGTCTCAGTCGGGTTCTCAAGTTAACAACGAAGACTGTAGTTTGTTGCAGACACAAATAAACTTTAAATGCATTCAAAACGCTGTTACCCTTTACCCTCTTAGTCTTATTTTATCCTGTCTCTAACTCCTCTATCTCCCCTCACACAAGAACTAACTGCACTGTCTATTTCCAACTGTCTTCCAACTGCTTTCCCAACTGCTTTTTCCCAACTGTCTAAACCTCTGGCTAAGCCTTTTAAAAACAGGTAGGCTCCGCCTCTGGGCTTTTCTATTGGTCTACCTATTAACCCTTTCTCTCCCACTGTACAGACATTTCCAAAAGAACGGGCATACGCCACAGTTGTTGCCCACAGACGAGCAGTTCACTTCTGATGAATTCTGTGCCTGCTAGGAAGGTGAACAACTCACCTTCAGTGAGAGACAGGCTGCTCTGCCCTCCTACTCCATGTATAGTGCATAGCCTAGGTTTGCATGCATGCAGATGTGTAGGTGCTATTGTGATTTTACAGGTTTGTGTATGAGGATTAGTTTCTTTGAATGGCCTGAGATTGCCAGTTAAGTGCCAGCATTTACATGTCCAGAGAGATTGCCATACAGGCAAATGGGTGGGCCTTCCTCTTCCTCTTCTGGCTGGCTGTCATTCTAGGATGTAGAATGTAGAATGTAGGATGTAGAATAATAGATCAAGGCAGGCGCTGTGTGTGTGTGTGTGTGTGTGTGCGCGCGCACGCATGAGAGGGGGGAGAGAAGGTTGTTTTGGGTGATGCTGAAAGCTAGAAACATACAGGCTTATCGTTCTCTGTGTTGGACCCAAAGCTATGACTTGGAGATCTCCCTGGGAACCTAACAGGGAGAGAAGACCTGTTGGAGTGTTGATAGTGTGAGCCTTTCCATCCAATGCTCAGGTTGTATATTAGTGTAAATAAAGCCATGTATTCTAAAGACGCCACAGTCTTCATTAACTTTCATTTCAAGGAAACTGACCCCAGGTAAGGCACAGGCACCCCTGGAGTCTCTTGCTCTTTAAAACCTGAGGTGCATGCACCAATAAATTGAAATACAATAGCCATACTAACTTAATTTGTTTTGCGTTGACACTAGTAGTGCTGCCAAACATGATCTGAGCACAGCTGAGAAATCTAATTCAGGAGGCTATCTGTGATGGAAAACTAAAATAAGGGTGAACTACTATGAACTCATTGCCTTCAGCCCCATCCTCACTATACATTTAAAGCAGCTTCATACTACTATAAACAGTCAAGGCTTCCTCAAATAATCCTGGTGACTGTAGTTTGCTATGGATGCTGAGAGGAGTTAGGAGACCCCAATTCCCCTCACAGTGCTTCAGTTCTCAGTGTAGTGTAACAATCAATGCCTCTTTCCAGGAAGCTCATACATTTCCTTTGGGATTGGGTGAATGGAGAGGTGAGTGTTCCATCCCAATGCAAAGAAATTTAAATATGCACGGGAGCCCACATGCATAGGACCAAACAATCCATTGCTTTCCCCATAGCAAACAGTGTGACTAGCACGCAGTTGCAAAAACACTAGTTTGCATTCGTGCATGTTGGGGAAAGGATACAAGCGGAAGGGAAGAAAGTGGAGAGCATGAATGGCTGGGGGAAGGGATAGGATTTGCCTACCCCATGTGAATGATCTGCAGTGGATACAACCTTCATGACATGATCATGTGGGAACCAGCCTTCAGTGTGTATATCTATGCCTAAGTAGCTGTATAACTGAAATGCATCCTTATTAACCACCTGTTTGCCTGAGCTTCCACTTTCCTCTGTTGCCTCCCTTGCCTCCCTTTCTAGATTGTAAACTCCTTTTATAAAGAACCATGTGCATGAATGGTGCCCATTATGTTCATTTGGGGCATGGCTACTTTCACCCTCCTAGCCCTGATGTTGCTTCCTCAAAATGGGTGAGAGTCTTGAGTCTCACTCCACGTGATAACGCAAGGAAAGAGCCTGATAAAATTGTGTGTTGTTCCATTGGCACCCTCTTATAGGCTTGCCCTGCAGTTAAACCACAATAACAAATAGTAATGGCCTGTTCAAATGTATTACAAAAGGACTATCAACTACAGTTTTATTGACTGTCAGAAAACAATTCCCATTTTGTGAAACAATAAAAATCAAATTTAGTGTAAACTTTCCCAAGGTTAGAGCCTGCAACCTTATAACGTCAGAAATGAGAACACTAAAGCCACCAGAACCCAAAATAAAGCAGAAATTATATTTTACAGAAAGGTGTTCTGCAATATTCTGACATATGACCATGTACTGCCACAGCCATAGCCTCAGCAAACGCTTCCAATTTGCTTATTTTCTGTGTATCTGACACATTTCTGCCTACTGGGGGAAAGTCAGGAGTGTTTATTTCATCACGATGAAGCTGCAAACACTTAATGCAGCTCATATAATACCTGTAGTAAGTAAGGCTGAGCCAAAAGGGAGCGGATGCAAAGTTTTTTGAAAGGTGCTCAGCTTGTTCACTCATCCGTTATATTACAGTGCATATGTATATTGTTGTATCTCTCTGATGGTGCCGCACATGTGCAGCAGTCCATGTGCAATGAATACTGGAGGAGGAGAAATGTGTCCCTGTGTGGCATGCAAGGTTTTCAGTAGAAATGGTATCTTAAAAGTTTCACCCTATGTGAAGTTAGAGAAATTGCAGCGGACCTTTCTCTAGTTTGCTAGAGAAATTCTTCGGCTGTTTCTCAGTGGCACTGACTTGGTCCTCACAGCCTAACAGTGAAGAACTTGAGCTCCCAGTTTGGTTTCTGCCCAAGTCTTTAATGCATAAATCAGATCAGTACATTGGCAAGGCACATGTGACATGGTGCAGCAGGTACATAAGAGGAATAGATGCACAGCTCAGCGACAACTAAGACATTGATCCAATACACATCCTGCACCTTCCTTTTGAATGATGGGGTGGGCACAGCATTTAGTAGGTCAAGTGGCTGGAGTCTCAGGAATGGGCAATCAAAAGGGCACTCTTTAGAGTGGGTTGGATTTGTGAGTTTTGTTCGTGCCAGTGCCACATGTGTTGGGCCAATGACATGTTGGAACATACTGTTTGTGGAACGAAAGCAATGACGACAGTGAATATTGATCATATTTACTGGATTGGTTGCCGTTCTGGACATGGGACAGGCGAATACCAGCAATTCCCACTCCCATTTCTGACTTTGTCAGAATTCTCCCTACCTTTAAGTCCTGGTTTTAACAATGAACTAGTTAAGCACCTTAATGAATGTCTCCCATTGAAACGAGTGTGATTTATACCACTTAACTTAGATGGGGCTGTGAAATGAGTCTGTGCTGTCAACTCTGGCCATGAAAGCAGGGCAAAGCAAAACTGGGAAATATCCTAGGCATAGACTTACTTGGTTTTAGACTCCAGAATGAAGATCTTTAAACTTAAAACAGATAAAAATGACAGATTGGGGTTTCCCCTCCACATTTTTTCTTCCTACAGCTCTGTGTAAGCTCCATTTCTAAAGTCTTAAGCAAGACATCAACACCTGTAAAAGCCACATACTCTACAAGGAGCCTTCGTTAAAACTTTACCATAAAAAGTTTTAGTGTGTCAGCAAGAAGGAGGAAGTAGGCGAGTGGAGGAGACGGGATGGCTCAATGTCTCGAAAAGCAAGTTCTTTAGTTAGGCAGTGCAATTCACCACCACCACCCTGCACTGTATTATATAAATTGGATTCAAGTTGATGTCCATGTCTCTTGAATCAGCTGGGATTTCTTTTTTCCTCCTGCTTTTCACAGAATGCTCCTCTGCCAATTACTGGTCAGTTGCTGTTTTAAATTTGTTACCAACTCATGAAAATTAGTTCTTCAGCACAGGAATGCAAGTTTTTCTTCCCCAAGAATGCAACTGACAATGTAGAAACCCATCCAAACAGATCTAGACGGTAGTTCTAATTGCATCTAAATACATCTATGCACTAGAGAAAGTCATGTTTCCTTTGAATTAAAAAAATACTAATAAAAATATCATGATGGGAGAGCAAAGAGATGTTTGCCCTATATATACTCTGTGCAGATTCATGCATCTTTCTCTGTAATTATTAAAATAAGGGTTTTGTCCGACGACATGCTGAGACCTCCTGATATGTTAAAATGAGTTCACATAATACAACTGTATGGGAATATCTAAATTTATTCAAATATGATTCCAGTGCCTACATGCAGGGAGCCTTCTATTCATTAAGAAGGAATAATACCAAGTCACGCTGTTATAATTTCGAGTTCATGGTGTTTAAAGCATAGGCTTTGCTTGCGCCTTCTCCTTCCTACTAATGAGAAGAGAAAGCAGAGAGATGTTGGTATTTGGAGCTCTAAGTGGATAGATAACAGGAAGATTTTGTCAAGGACCTTGTATGTTACATCTGATTATTTCCTAGCAGTTATGTGCCCCCTAAATTTCCCATGAAACTAATGATGCAACTTTTCTTATATAAGTGAAGGGCTTTGACAAACACAAAGATTTAATATGCAAACCTATAAATGTCTACTGAGAAGCAAGTCCCACTGAATTCAATGGAACACACTCTTGGGTATGTTTCCTGGATTGTGTCTTAAGGGGACTTCCAGATGACCTGTTTATTGAGCATTCGCCCTGATTTGTTTGCAGGGAGATTAGAAGACATTGGGTATTTAATGAGTGTCCATTCTGATTTGTTTGCAAGGAGCTGACATAACGTTGCATCGAGGCAAGTGTTATCCCATGCTTCCTGGTATATTTTCCCATCACTTTCCTAACTGAAGAAACTTTGATATTTTGAGGAAGCAAATTTATTGTGTAAGACCTCTAAATGAACTTGAATTGTGTAGCTTGATTTTGCCAGAATGTGTTTGAATCCCACCCCAAAATAGCAACAGTTTGGAAGAACTCTAGTTGCAATGGAAATGAATTGAAAGAATATTCTTTGCACTGGGACATCTTAGTAAATGTGTGTCCAAACCACTTCTGTCATGTGAATCAGTATACATTATTATTGTTGTTATTAAAATGCATTTTCAGGCCATCTTTCAGCCATTGTTGTATACTCAAAGGGTCCTCAAAGCTGTTACAAGTTTATCAAATAGCAATAACAATTAATATGCTTTAAAAACTCAACAGATCAAGCAAGCAGCAGGCACAACCATATATGTATTTTTACATGAGTTTCCACTTGCTCTTTCCTTACATTTTTCTTTAAAATCCTCTGCATCAATGGAGGCTAGTCCATTTGAGCCAAGGGGGCACTGCCCCACCAACCTCGGTTTCCCCTCAGCTAGCACACTAAGTCCAGGGGGTGACCCTGGCTGTCAGTTTCACCCTCTTCAGCAGTCTGTGTTACTACTGTAAAACTCAGCAGGGAGCAAAATAAGATCAAAGCTAGAATTAGTTGGCTCTGCCTGTCATTGTCTCTGGCTCCACCTACTGTTGGCCTTCTGCCCTACCAGTTCCAATGGGCACCAGCTACTAGCTGGTTGGCATCCATATGTCCTGAGAGACAGTGGACTGTGCCTCTAGGGGTGAAGCCAACCCACTGTGTTAGCAGCACCAAAGTGTCCTCCCCAGGGCATATGCCTGGGGAGTGTATATGGAGGTCTTGGGCTGCCTAAATGACAATGACTTAGACTCATAGTACTGGTTTTAGTGGGGCAATCATAAGATTGACTGTGATGGGGAAATGGATGTTAGAATAATGGGTATTCTTAACATGAAAGTGATATCCAGAAAATATTAAAAGGGAAGGCAATGTTTTCTTTATGAGTATTAGTATGGTTAGAATAGTTTCTCATATGCCCGGCAGGCATTCACAATATAATCCTGTTAGAAACAGAAAAAGTAACTTTTTTTCTCAAGGTAAATTGGTAGAAGAGGCTCATAAGCCATTTTTTGTTTGTTTGATTATATTTTTCTCCATTTACTTAGATGCTGTTTGCTAGTTTTATTGCAAACTCTCCAAGCCTTAAATGAAATCTATTGAACTTAACAGCTGGAGTCAAGAAAACAACAGAAAAATGAATGGATACTTCATATTTAATAATGGTCCTTAACTGAAAAAGTATCAGTGTTTCTTTCTCTCTCCAAAAAGTGGAGTGAATTTCTTTTGTACATCTGTGCACTGAGACCCACAGATAGAAGAGGCACCAACACTTCAAACTAGAAAATTTAAACAGTTGACAAAACACTGGATAGTTTTATTTCCCATGCAGGTCTATAGCTGTTTCTTCCTAGAGTGGCCTCTAGCCCTCTAGTGCAGGAGAAGACTAAAATGCATTGGGTTGAAATGGTCTTCTACCAGTAGACTCAAACCCACCTGTGACAATTGCAGCAGCAACTGTTAAAAGGTGGTGGTTGTTGTTCCAAATGGAGGTATGGAGCAGGGAAGAGATGAGGCAAAAACAGCAGAGAAGCAGTTAAAATTAAAAGTTGCAAGTTGGGATTAAAGGTGAATTCCAGTTGTGATGAGAACTGAAGGTTATTGGATTAGCCTACAGCAGGGTTTTCTGGAAGCCTTGGTCAGATTGTACCCATCATAAACATTGCAATCTCTTTAATGTTTCTCAACTAATCTGTATAAAACCATGCTCCTCAAAGGTCAGTAATCTGTTCCTCTGATGTCTACGCCCTAGGTGGCTGCCTAGTTGGCCTAATGATAGCAGCCTTGCCCACCCCAATATGCATATTTAGTGCCTGTGAGAAGGGCTCTGTATGCACACTTAGCTACATAAGCATGTAGCATCCCTCCATGCAAGGAGAGATCCTGATTAGATCCCTTCTTTGTGTACCAACAGCATCAGATGCATCAGCCATGATGGCAGGGCCAACACATGCACCTCACATGTTCATTTGATAGATGAGATAATTATCTGAAGGTGGTCTTTGGGGAGTATACAATTCAGTATAAGTAAATTCCTAGCATAGCCCTAAAGTTCAACTTTGCTGGTGAAAAGTCCAGGAAAGTAACTTCTGAAACCAGAGGAAATAATTTAAAGACTAGTGTGTATACTGCAGACTCCCTACCCTCCTAAAGAAATGGGAGAAAAAGCAATCAGACTCTCCCCCAGGTGCTTGCTTGACCTGAACTCACTATAGCCACTTCTCAGCAGCTGATGGCAGGTCTGATCACTCTTAAGGTAATTGGCAGAAATGGGCCATTAATAAGAACAAGCTGTACAGTGTTGCTTAGGTCAAAGCACTTTTTACACATCGGTTTCAAATTTCAAGGACCATATTTCTCAACAAGCTGTAACCTTTTTCTTTATCTGAGCTATAACTGCATTAGAATTGCAGGACAAAGATGAAAATATTGTTAGGCCGAAGTCACATTACATCTTACATCACCCAGACTATAGCGTGCCACAAGCAAATATGCCTACAGAGCAGGTAGTTCATGATGCCACAGACAAGTGAGCCAAATTGGCTCCTGACTTTTGGGTGGTTTAATAATTAAAATAGTTTAATTAAAAATAATTAAAATGCCATGATCACAATGGGGAAATAATTTTTCACAGGTTGGACTCTGAGCATGAGCAAAAAGCACCCACCAAAACATAACATGAGATTTGGGAAGTTTTGGGGGCACAAGTTCATCTCCCAACATCTTACATGTAAGTCAAAGTCATCTGTGGAAGGAACAAATGTAACAGGATCGTATGAAAGAGAGACCTGATCAGTCACAACTAAAGGATTTTTTTGTACTTACTTTACTAGTAGGGGAAGCCAAGTGTCCCTTTTGCCAGTTTTGTGGGCAGGGCAGATTGGAACAAGATGTCCCTCTACCTAGTCCTGCTGGCATCCGCTGGCTTTCAAAGAAGTGAAAACAAGTGCTGCCAATGACAGATATTGCTAAAATGGGAGTTCCGGGGACAGGAAGAGTCTGAGCAGACCTAGAATCCATTGGACCCCAATCTGCCTCTGCTGTCATTACATGATGGCATCAGGCCTAATCATAGCACCGCCTACAGGCTACCTCGGTAATTTGCCGACCCTGTGCTTTCCACCTCAGCTGGCCATGTTGTGGAGGCATCAGCAGCCTGCATCTCCATTAAGACCTTCCAGAAAGCATTGGGGGCTAGGATTCTCCCCGGAAAACTTTTTTACATTCATTTCCCACCTTACTTCCATCAAACTCAAGGTGGCATGTGTGTGGTCGCCAGGAAGTCTCCCATTCAATCCCTGAGCAGACCCAGTCCTCCTTAGCTTAACCAAGGTTGTGGCCTTATGTGTCTTCAGACTAAACCCTAGAACCAGGGGGTGCCCCTCTTCTTTTCTGAGAAACGGAATCAAATCAGCAGGGGCAAAACTGGATGCTCAAGAAAGATGAGGGGGTGGAAATGATTGAGGATAGGTGGAGACAACTTTCATTTTGATGTACAGGTCTAGCTTTCAATTACATGAGGGTTCACCCTGAATTTGGATAACCAGGATCTCCATAATAGAAACTCTGCTATTTATTCATTTCTGCAGCTCTTTAATTATTTGAAAAACAAAACAAATTCTGTAAAGTGTGATCTTATAACAAGAGCAAGCAAGTTTTAAAAATTATACATAGCTGATAGCAAAACTTTTAATGCTGCTTTTCTCAGGAGTATAGTTTTTTAAGCATTATTTCTTTCCTAACCTTACCAGCAGCTTAGCTTCTTGAAAATGATGTTACTGAAAGAAATAATACAATTCACCACAAGAGGGTGCCCATAGTAAACCAATAATCATCATTTATATATGTAGCATTACTATAGTGAACTGAAATCTCTTTCTCAGTCCTTATGCAGCCAAACGGCAATAAACATGTACAAGAAGGAGGTGCCAGCAGGTTTAAGGGAATCCCAAGAGTTGAATAAATACAAAATACATTTAGAACAAAAATCCCTACAGGAAGCGCACCATCTCCAAAACAGCCCAGTGAAGACCCAGGGTACTCAAGTATCCATAGAATTATGACTGATTTGTGCAGGGATGTGGGGAGGCAGAAAACTGCATGGGTATGTTGGTATGGAGTGGAGTATACTCAACAGGACAAGGGCACACTGCAACGTTTTGTTGTAGGTCATCATAGAATTGTAGAGTTGGAAAGGACCCTGAGGGTCATCTAGTCCAAACCCCTGCAATGCAGAGAACTCAACTGAATCATCCCTGACAGGTGGCCATCCAGCCTTTCTTCAAAAACCTCCAATGAAGGGGAGTCTAGCTACTTTCTGAGATACTCCATTCCATGGTCAAACAATTCCTACCATCAGGAAGTTCTTCCTAGGGTTTAGTCAAAATCTCCTTTCTTGATATTAAATCCATTGGTTCAAGTCCTACCTTCCAGAGCAGAAGAAAACAAGCTTGCTCCATCACCCATGTGACAGCCCTTCAGATATTTGAAGATGAATATTGTATCACTGCTCAGTCTTCTCTGAGCTAGACATATACAACTCCGGAACTGTTCCTCATAAGGATTGGTCCTATTGGTCATTCCTTCCATTTCTGATGTTCAGGCAATAGCAGTCAGTGGAACATCTGGTCTCTCTGCATGGCTGATGCTTTGGGGAAGGGAAGGTGGGGGCAAGGTCAGTGTGGTGCAAATGAACTGGTGGAACCAATCCAGGGCACCTACAAGTGTGTTTGCACTGCACCAATCTCACCCAACACCTCGCCCCTGTACCTCCTGGCAAACAGCAGCAATGCAGGCAATGGGAGGTCAGGTGAGTGCCTCATCTCCACTGTGTTCAGGCTGTGAGTGCCGCTGCTTATGTAGCCAAAATGGCACACACACACAAGCGACACATCTGCAGGTTTGGGGAAACCTCCTGGTTTGCAGAAGTACCAAAATACAGTAGTTAGAGAACAAAGTGGGTCAGGAATACAGCCTGATGGAGGGAGAGATAAAAACGCAAGGGCATGGGAAATGGAATGTCTGGAATCCTAACTTAGAATACCCCTGTTGCAACAATCTGTAAGTCCCTCTTGTAAAAATATTAATACAAACAAGTTCCTCACAGAGCTGAGCCTCCTGCGGAAAAATGCAGGAGATTGACATTGCAGACTTTGAATATTAGTTTTCAGATATTCAGTATATCTATCTTCCCACCAGGGGTATGGGAAGTGCTTATTAAAAAAAAAAAAGTTCAATAGCTGCCTCCTTTGCACTCTGGGAGGTATTAAAAGCATTCATCAATGACTATTTATCGACTCGCAATCATTTCTCCATGGCAGTTTATTTGAAAATATCTTGCATTCGCTCCAAGCTTTCTGGGAAAATAAGGGGAAAGGGTGACATGTCGACCAAGGTTTGTCAAATGACGAATTGAGCTTTACGTCCTGAAGAAGTCTCTTCCTAATTTGAGTCTTACAAAACAGATTGGTACTTAAAGTGAGGTCAATAAAGAAGTAATCATTGTAACTGATGGACACAAATCGGGGGGAGGGGGGTTCATTTACCATGAGAACCCTTGGGAAAAGAAGTATTCAAAACTGATAAGCAGCAAGTGGCCTATTATTTTGACGGCACTTCCGATCATAGAGCTAAATGGCAAACTTTTGATTTGCACTGTCCTCTATCTGTCTGTCCTTTTAAGTGCTGCCAAAATCTAAGCAATTTGTTTGGTCCCAAAGCAGGGAGCTGAGCTGTGTTACAGGAGGCCAGTAAGAGAATTCAGACTGCTAAGCAGCCATATGATGATCACTTTTAAATTCAAACATTTAGAAATTGCTCCCTATAGAGTTCAGTGGTGGTAAATCTGTTGTCTTCCCAGATGTTGTGCTGCTCCCACCAGCCACAGACACTATGCCCAATAATCAGAGGTAATAGGAATTGGCTCACTGATGACTTGCTCATGACTCCTCCCCTGTGTTTGAATGGGTTACAACTAAAGTTTTCCTCCACTCATGTTCGAGCCATCTCCCATCTTGTTTCCTTACCCTAAGCTCTGGAGCAGGCATAGACAAACTCGGCCCTCCAAATGTTTGAGACCAGTTCCCATCATCCCTGACCACTGGTCCTGTTAGCTAGGGATGATGGGAGCTGTAATCCCAAAACATCTGGAGGGCCGAGTTTGCCTATGCCTGCTCTGGACTATACCACTGAAAATACTGTTTCAGCTTATGACTGAAACAGAGAGTTGTAAAATTCAGTTGGATTGAATATTACATTACTGAAGAATTTCCACCAGATGGAGTAATACTAAAGAGGCTGGCAATTGTTTTGTTCTCCTCCGCCGTTTGTCTAGTTTTGGAACATGTGCAGGTAATAGCAAGGACTAAATATATGGAAGGATTGAAAGAGAGGGGACACTGATAAGAAAGACTGAAACTCTCTGGGTCTTAAGCACTCAAAAATGTTATATGGCACAAAGTCCAAATGGAAAAAAGATGGAAGAGTGTGGCAATGGAATAGAGAACAGTTGAAGATAAATTACTGTTTGTTTTTTTTTAAAAAAAAAAAGACTACCAGTTGTATTTTTTAATAAGCAAGCAGAGCAAAGTGCCCACCAGGACTGAGGTTACTTTGTAATATGTACATTGTGAATGGTCTTAAATTCAACTGTGACCCAGATGTATACACAGCACAAGTACATAGGAAACTGCTGTAAGCTGACTCAGACCATTAACACCGTATTGTCTAAACCGTCAGTGGCTTTCTAGGATTCAGACGTGTGTGCTCTACATTCTTAAAATTTTATCTGTGTTTTGCTTCACAGATGTTGATATTTAAACTTTTGTAGATGTTATTGTATGGTTTTATATTGTGTGCTGCCTTGTTATAGTTTTATGAAAGTGGAGGATATAAGTATTTAAAGAAATCACCACCACCACCACCATCATTCACAGAAAAAATAACTGGACGAGTCTGGCCAAAATTTGTCCCAGCACTCCAGATACTGAACTTACAAAATACAGCACCTTCGCTCTGTCTACACACAAGGCATGTAATTTTCTGAACAACCAACAGGGAATTGAGCTCAGTTGCATTAGGTAAGGGCCCCTTTCCCAAGTCTTTTTATGGGAGACAAATTAGGCTGAGCTATTGAAACCTTCATGCCGCTTGAATAATATAAGGAAGCTGTGCACACCCTCATGACTTAATGGAAGTTTGAGGCGTGGGAGGGGTTTTCTTTCTTTCCCTGGAGATCCCTTCCCGTTTTTAATGCCTGCACAAAAATATAAAATATGAAATATGAAAACACCTGTTGTAGACAAAGGATGCATTTCACTGACTTGGCCAATTTAAGGACACACACACACACACACACACACACACACACACTAAGCATCGCTTATTAAAATGGTATTCAAAATATAGCGATAGCACGCTATAGGGGCATCAGATGCTGCCTTATAGGTACTGAGTCAGATCATTGGTTCATCGACCTCAGGATAGCCTGGTTTTGTCCAGCACACACAGGTATTAAGAGCGAGCATGTATGCTATAAGTAGAGTGTCCTGCAGTAAGTGGCCAATGCCTTGTTGCTCCTCTTTTCCAGGGGTGGGGGCCATATTTCCTTCTTGGAAACACTCCAAGGGCCACATACCTGTGGTGGAGCAACAAAGGCAAAAGTGGTCAAGCAACAATGGTAAATTTTACACACACACACACACAGAGAGAGAGAGAGAGAGAGAGAAGCAAGCAAGCGGCATTGACACCAAGAGTTCAAGAAACTTTCCAGCCTGGCAAAGGCACTGGGGGTGCAAAGCAGAGCCAGTGAGGGGCTGGCTTGCAGGGCAGGCAGGATAGCCTGGGAAAGTTTTAAGGACCAGAGGTCTGGAAGGCTGCAATTTGGCTCCTGGGGCTGAGGTTCCCCACCACTGGTCCCATTCTTTGGAGCATGCAAACACCATCTTACTGTCCTGTTCATGTCAGTGTACTTGACACTCCTGTTGAAATCAGTGAAACTTCCAAGCACTTAACTTTGGCACAGTTCTGCACTTCTACACTGCCGTCCTTTTCAGCAGTTGCCCATCCACGTAGCAAACTAATGTGGGAAGAGGAAATATGCTTTCCTAAATCGAGTGCCAGCTAGCCTGCCACACCTCACTCCTCTCGCTGATAAGCCAGGAAGCACCCTGGAGAATTAGTAACTCATTGCAGTTGCTGAAACTGGGGTTAGGGCAAGGGACTTTTATATGGGCCATTGAAAGGGAGGTAGGGCTGGGAATGGAAAGTCGAGTGACCTTTTGTCAGAAAATAATGGAATGAATCACAAGGTTTGACAACTCCAGCTTATCTTTGTTTTTCCTTGTGTGTCAGGCAACTGTGGTGGCTGAAATTTTGCTAGGTTCTCAAAGGGCACATTCCAGCAGAGCACAAGCTCTCTCGCACAACTTCCTTTTTGTCCCTTTTTCGCAGCCTGGGTTTGTGGAAGAGTTACCCCTTAAAACTAACCAAACAATCCTTAATGGTGCAGCTAGGCTGGACCTCAGGGCCAAAATCCCAGGTTCTGTAACCCATGGTGAGGTTCCACCAAATGTCGACCCAGCATATCACAGGGGCAGCAGCAAACAGGGCCTGTTTGGGCTGGTATGGGCATACCACATCCCATCAGTCCAATCTAGAGCTCCTCTACATGGACCAATTGCCCCTTTAGCCCAAACCTCTCTCTGGGAAATCATGTGAGCAATTTCCAGCACCGCCCCCTATCCTGCTATCTGCATCTTCTCCATCCGTCTCATAAACTCTTTGCCCTCTCCACCGACGGTCTCATGAATGTGCCATCATGGAAGCAGCACTAATCCCACTTAAGCAACCTAAAGGATAAGCCCCTTTTAATTCCCCAAAACGACACTGAGCAGAGAATAGAGGTGCCACTGGCTCTGACAGTACTGGGTGCCATTGCGTCCCCATTAGTGTTCCATCCTGCAGCTAACTGAAATTCTGAATACTGAGCAGCATGTAAATACCTGGAAAAAATAAATAATATTCTGGTATCCAGGATGGCAGTGATCTATTTACACTAGTGCTCTGAATTATATTTTTCATTTGTAGCAACTTGATTTAGCTACCAGTGGAACACCCCAATTCCTATTGACATCTATGGAACGTGGCTGCTTCTTGATGGTGCTTTAAGTCTCCCACTAAAAACTCCTGAGTGAATTTAGCAGTTATGGGATTAAACAGATCCTCTTGAGAATCAGTAAACTGGTTATATACTAGAAAACAAATAATAGGAATAAATGGCCTGAGATTGAAGCTTCTTAGCTTGCTCATATATGATCTGGAGTCAGGGATGAGCAGTGAAGTGGCCAAGCCTGCTGAAACTATTCAGGGTGGTAAAAACTAAAAAGACTTGCAAAGAGCTCTAAAATGATTTCTCCAAATTGGGTGAATGGGCAATAAAATGGCAAATGTGGTTCAATGCAAGTAAAGTGATGGACGTTATTGCAAAATCCTCTCTCCCCTGCATTTTTACATAAGCACTAATAGGGTATGAGCTTTCGGTGACCAATTGTGGAAGTTGTCTTGAGTTTGTGTTGGAGAATGAAATGTGAATTTCGTTTTTCGGGATTATTAGGATATTAGTAATAAAACTGCAAATATTGTAAAAATGCCTTTGTACAAGTTTTAAGTGAGACCATACTTAAAACACTGTGAATAGTTCCATTTTAAAATAAAAAATAAAAAATTTACAATGATGCTTTGAATGGCAAAACATAATTCATAACCCAATAGGGCAAAGTTATGTGTGTTACCATTAAATTTCATCAGCAGTTATACTGCTTATTCATTTAACTGCCCTCCTGAGGCCTTACCTGTATGGCAGCTTACTACACAAAAATGTCTATGTAATGTATATTCACCATTCTTTTCCTGTTGCATGCCATTAAGATGCCACAGGTGAGAGGAGAATGGTCATAACCGTACAGTGGTGCCTCGCAAGACGAAATTAATCTGTTCTGCGAGTCTCTTCGTCTTGCGGTTTTTTCGTCTTGCGAAGCACGGCTATTAGCGGCTTAGCGGCTATTAACGGCTTAGCAGCTATTAACGGCTTAGCGGCTTTAAGAAAAAGGAAACAAACTCGCAAGAACTCGCAAGACGTTTCGTCTTGCGAAGCAAGCCCATAGGGAAATTTGTCTTGCGGAACGACTCAAAAAACGGAAAACTCTAGCGAGTTTTTCGTCTTGCGAGGCATTCGTCTTGTGGGCCACCACTGTATTGTATTAAGGAGTATTCAAGAATAAAAAGAGAATAGACCATGCATCCCTATTTCCAGCTCAGCAAATCTATGCATGTTGATCCAACAATGTGATAACGGTCCTTTTCTTTGCTTCCTTCTCTCAACTTTCCCCCATTCCCCACCACAACAGTAATGGCCACAATGAAACATATTTCGTATTTTATTTTGCGCATACGTTATGCTGTTGAACAACCTGCATAAATCTGTCATGAGTCATTGTTAATGTTTGAAAGCTACTGTGCCAATTCTATTTTGGTATCACACGAGCGCATAATAGTACAAGACCCACCAGGAGAAAGCATGATCCTAAAGAGTGGTTCCTTGTTTATCTTTCCATACTGTAAGAGCTGACCATTCATGTCTTCCTGGCTTCTTATCTTTTAGCTTGTTCCTAAACAATTAAAGGAATTGCCATTTACACCATGAATTCACTTTGAGGTGGTTGGGTTTTTTTTCTTTTTATATAAAAAAAAAGCGACCTATGGGTTGGTATGCATTGGGGCATAAAGCAGAATAGATATACATTTCCAAGATAATGAGATGACGTAGGAGCCTTAGTTACAGAACAATGGTTGTTGGTTTTATTGGATTGTTAGTCTTCAAACATAGAGTCCCAATTACTTAAACTGACAATACTTAATGGTTTGCATATGCCTTCGCTGGGATGATTTGTGACGCTGTCTTTTACTAGGGAATTTCTACTGTAAGTTGGTTGAAAGATTTCTTTTGAAAGAGATTGAACTTTATTATTCTTTGTAGAGCATTCACAATTGGTTCTCTGCCAATCTTAGAAGGAAAAAGAGGAAGCCCATTGGCATGTGTGTATATGTCAATTCAGTACAGTGAAACTGGCAGATTAATGGCAAGGAAGACAGGACCAAGTTGCCCAAAGGGTTTAAACCTAGGTGAGCAAATCATGGATTCCCACATTTTGCAAAGCTGCTGCTATCTTAATCCCCAACGTATAGTAAATGTTTTGGAAATGAATTCTCTACCATATATTTTAATGAGAACATCTAAAATCACCCCTCCCCTTCAAATTGAAATACCTCTGCCACCCACATGAATTCGTGTTGGGAGAGGGCAACTTAAGCCTGCTTTGGTAATTTGCATTCGATAGCAAACATCCAACCAAGCCTGTCAAAGAGGCCGTCTCATCTATATTCCTCTTCACACTACTCTTCCACGATGCAGCTATAATTAAAAGACTTTTAAAAGAAAACCAATTCTGCAACATGGAAAACTTTTACTTCCCACTAGAATCAACAGAACTTGAGTATGCATAATTGGATGCACTGCAGATTAAGACTGAAATCCTATACACACTTACCCTGGGAGGCTCATTGAATTCAATGGAGCTTACCGCAGTGTAAATACTTGCATTGTTAGCCTTCTGCCTTTCTTATGTTGATATCCTTAAACGCTAATTAGAACTACCTTGGCAATGCAGTCCCTTTGAAAATCCGTTGCGACCGCATTTGTGAAGACATCTCTCCCCCTATTACATGGTCCTTTATCAGTTTAAGTGCAATGATACAAATAGGCCCTAGAAAGTTCCGCCAACATGTTTATTATGTTTCTTGTTGTGGCCTAATAACAAGAAGTGGGACCGCACAATAAAATGTTGTGGTGTATCCTCACAACCCCCAAGAGGTGGTTACAACCATCCTGTAGCTACTTGTGTGTGTTCTATTCGGGCTTCAGATGGAGGAAGTTTCAGAAGCATGGCTATGTTCCCTGCTTCCAATGTCAGAGGCAGTTGTGTCTGTGAATATAGTTTCTGGGAATTGTAAGTGGACTCCCATTGTTGCACTCAGGTCCTGCTTCCAGGGTTTCTCATAGAGAACTGTGATAACAGAATGTTGGACTAGGTGGGGATTGGTCTGATCCAGCAGGGCTCCTAACTTCTTAGAACACTTTTTCTTTCCCACGCTGCTATACCATATAGCGCTAGCTGCTTACATGCCATTTCACAGCTATATACCAGGTAAGGCAAGTGAAAGTATATACCTTTCATTATACCTGAAATATCTCTGTATATGAGTGTGAAGTGCTTCTTTAAAATAATTTTTTTTAACATAATCCATCTCCGATCTTGTCTCTAGGATACTTATTTTTTGGTGTTTGTGCATTCCAATTCACTCTTTCTTCCCTTCCAGTTTCCACAGATCTTGAATCTTATAGGCCCATGCCCTATTTTGTGGGTTTTCGTATTTTAAATTATTTTAATTAACATACATTTATACTTTATCGCAGCTATTGTATATAAACCACAACTTTATTTTTGAGTGGCCCTGCCACACTTCAAAACTGATAGCAAACTCAAATAGCAGAGTGCCTTTAGCAAAGAATAGTATGGTGTTCCTGTGCTTGTAGTCTTGTACAGTTGCACTAACTTGCCTCTTAGCTCCTACTATGTTGTCCTTTTAAAAAAAAATAAAAAATACACCTACTTAGCCTGGGCATATGCGAATCTGTAAAAGGTTTGGAATTCATTAAATGAGAAGGGTTTTTCCATTTGTAAATGCAAACTGGAACTGGCAAATGAGGAAAACTGGTAAGAGTTTTCAGATATTAACTTTACTGGATGATTATCTTCATTTTACTAAAATATACACCACAGATTATTTTTTGTGAATGTTTTTTTTATTTACACACCGTATCTAGAAGCAGATACATAAATCCTTATACAATTTTTCAAAAAATGTGCAAGAAATTACTATAATCTTTTTAACAAACCAAAACACATTTAAAATCAATGGACTTTGGATAATTCATTCTGTTGTGTGCTTAATACAAATAATGCACACTCAGTTGGAAACATACAGAAAAGTGTAAACTACAGCAATCTGGATTTTAAGTATTAATTTCATGGCACTCCATCACCACTATAAAAATTATTTAACCCAATATGTAGTAGTACAAAATTCTATAAGAATTTCTGCCCCATCCCATTATTGGCATAAAGAGTTTGGACTATTCTCCAAATACATCAAACTCTACAGTATTTTGTCATTTTAAGGTCTATCCCATCTTTGTCAAAGAGCATGTCTTTCATATATATTTTTGTAGTATTCAAAGATACAATATTAGCAATTGCTGATGTGACCATATTTTAGCTTAAAATTTGAAAGTTATATAGCTGAAGACCCTTCCTTACTGGAATTCACAGTCAATATATTGCTGGTATTTTGGTTTCACTTAACAGTTCCAATATTTACACATTTAAGAAATGAATTTGTACGAAAAAACTGCATGTTCTGCAAAGTTCAGCAGTAAGAGTTCATATGGAGATAAGCACCTTGACATGAATATTAAAGATAACCTGGGGATTTTGAAAACAAAGACTTTCCTGGGTTTGCAGGACTTGATCTCCTGGGACCAGAACATAATGGACAGAATTACAAAGTGTGTGGGGGGGGGGGGTAAGTAAAGTTCTGGTTGAATTTCCTCCCTCTCCAAGAATCACTTGCCTCGTTAGAAAATATGCAATGTACTCAAACATTGTTAGGGGAAATACTTCAAGGTTCATATGAATTATCAGTTTTGCTAGGGTTTTCCTTCTCTACACCACTATAAAAAAAATGCTCTGACCCTAACAGACACCGATCTGACCTTTCCTTCTTCTCCCTGCCCCCCCCCCCCAGCAGCACAATCTGGAAGAGTTTGGAAAAAGCTGCCCCAACTTCCTTCTTTTTGCTGCTCCTACTGAGGCTGTAGAATGGACTCAGAGCTGTGCTACCACCTTTCCTAATTCAAAAATACTATAGTCGCCACAGGAGAAAGCTGGGTTTGAGTAAACATCTTCTGCAGATGTAGGATGTTACTTTTAGAAGATCTAAACGTATGAAACGTCTGGCAAAAATTAGCTGGTCTTAGCTGGTCATGTAACTGCACTTGAACAGTGGGTCTGTTACGAATGTTTGTTGCTTGCATGTCTGCTTATTGAAGATGTAAAACAAAGTGTAAGGGGAAGGCCTTAAAGAAGAAGAAAATTCAGGGAGACTTTGTTGCTATGATTGCAAGCCAGATTTATAGTACTGGACTATCCTCACAAGTGAAGAAAGGAAAATACGTCTATTTCCCGTGGACTGATATGCCAGAATCACCATTACACTGTATTGTGCATGTAAGCTATCTCTCTCTAGTCTTGAGTACACCAGGTTTGAAAATATCCAATATGCAGGTGTTATTTCATAGCCTATTAAAGGCAGCAAAGAAACAAGGCAGGCACATCTCAGCAGCACTGTCAGGTGCTTTTGCTGTAACAACAGAAGAAATCTATTAAAGGCTTGTAATCCAGTCTTTAAAACAAAAAAATCCCTTTATTATTGAAACCATAGTGCTGCAAGGGGGTAAACTAGTTTAAAGAAGTCTAGCCCATCCCTCTGAAGGAACAGCAGCACAGGTGCACAGCTGTCTGCTTCAGCTTTTGTGTGCTCGCAGCCCACGGGGAACACACCAGAGAGGGGGTTTCTAAGGGTCTCAGGCTTTCCAGACCACATCTGAGAAAGGCGGGAGCAGCAAGCGGTTGGATACACTGGCTATAGAGGCCCTCCACTGGGACTGCAACCAACACGAATTATGCAGGTGCCAGACTGCCAGACACCACATACTGACCTGTTGGGGTTTTGGGCTTTTGAATCCTATTGTCTATATGTGGAGGTCCGTCAAACTGGTTTGTTCCCTTTGTTTCTTACACCACATTCTACTCATTGTAAGCTCAGAAATCACCGCTGCAGTTCACATTTGCTTTCTCGAAACCTATCTGGTGGAAGGACACTAATACAATACAGCTATTGCCCTCAATGCAATCATACAAATTAATTAGTTCTTTGTCTTATTTTTATCATGAACTTGTTATCAGTCTAATTTTACACCACTATTTTTCCTGCCAATCTACAATAGCCTTTTCTGCTTATAGTATTAGCATGTTTAAACTGCAGTTATTAACCAAGCTATGCTAGTGCAGAGGCAATAGTGTTTTTCATCATAACCAACCGTAAGTATTCCACCAACCCTCCCAGAAGTTGTTTATTATTTCTGCTGATGTTTCAACAGCAGAAAAACGTTGATATGCCGTTTGTTTATAGAATAGTAAGAAAACTTTAGGAAATTACCTCACTAGGTTAAAACAAATGCTGAGCAGCTTGACTGATTTAGTTCTCCCATAACTTTAGAGTGTCCCTTTCCTTCAGTGTTATAAACTGTCAATCTAAGAATGCACTATGCGTTAAATGCAATTTAAACATGACTCAGATTAACAGCTTGCAGGAGTAATCTATTGGAATGAGCAATGTCACATGGGAGAAACTCAACAGCAACTGTGAACAGGGGCTTCTGCTTTCTTGCAGACTATGTTTGTTGGAGGTTGTTATGAAGTCTTGCATAAGCTCTGTTATTACACTGAACATATGAGCAGGCCATTTAGGCAACCAGTTAAAATGCACAAAAATGTGACTGAAAATAACACATAGATCTTTGTGGCAATAAGATATGTCCATCCTATGTAGTACAAAGAATAGAGCAATAAAGGCAATTCAAAAAGTGTTTTCAATGGAATCATTCAGTTGAAATGTACTCATTCCTTTATGTAATACATGGGTGCAACTCACCTCAAGGAGCAATTGCCCCCCAAATGCCAAACTGAAGCTTGGAAATACATAGAGCAGAAGCCACTCATTCTGTCTGTCTTATTGTCCTAAGCAGTTTTGGGCCAGAAGATCCTCCAGGGCAGATGGTGTTGGATTACACTTTAAATGTTTCCCCACCTCCTGAACAAGCTTGGTCACTTGCTTCAGGACCATTCAAAGCAGAAACAAAACACCAGCATCAGTGCTGCATTTATGTCTGCTCATCCACGCTCAGGTATTTGCTAGGTGGCTGTCAGCAGCAAGAGATAAAATAGCTGCTCCTACTGGGCAGTTTTTCCAGCTGGACCACTTGCTTAGCCCAGATGTGTTTGAGGGAAAGTGAATGCATTGGTGGTTGCTGCTCTAGCTGATGAGAGGTTGGCTTGCTAGGAGATGAAGGCCTAGCAACGGGAAGGACAAAAGCAGATCTAACAATTTAATACTTTTATGGAGTATATGACTATAGGTTGCCATTTATCGGGACACAATGTCTTCCCCAAGTCCACTAAACTGCACAGTGGAAGAAAGCAGCTGCTCCTGTAGAACTGTGCTACAAGAGCAAAGAGGAAAGCGGTGAAAAGCTAATCGGTCAGCATTGCAAAAACACCTCTGAAAACCTGTTTTTAATACAAATGAACTGAAGAGAGTATGAGAAGGAATGCAGAATGCAAGTTCATGCTGTCTCAGAACAGCAATATGACTGGAACATTAGAGATCTAAATATACAACTCATATGGAACTGTAATACCATCATAACTCGTAACATCATTATTTAGAGTTTAGACACCAGGATAATGTTTACTTTTGACCTTTGACATAATACAGATTATTGTTCCAGGAAACGTTTTTACTCCAACCATACAGATTTTTATTTTATTTTTGCATTTGAAGGGGAAATACCCCGCACCCACCCCCCAAATGACAAGGGTATTAAGCTAACAAGTATGCTTCCTATTGTATAAAATGGATAACTTCTTTCTTCCTCAGACTCAAAACACTGTACCATAGTATATATTATTGTGCCTTTTGTGTATAAAATTTGTAGTCTTGCTTTGGGGGTAAAAATCAGAAAACCAAATGAAGATTTTGCATAAATATCAGGATGGCAAAGCCAATAAGTGACACACATGAATACTTTGCTCAGGAATTTAAGAATACATCTCTCTAAATACTCCCCACACCTCAGAACCTATTTTAACTGGGCAAGAGAGACACTTCCACCTCTCACTCCCACAGCAAAAGTCATGCTTTGCCTCTGATATTCTTTTTAAACACTATGATCTAAAAATATTTTTTTAAAAAATAGAAGTTTAGCATATCGATTCAGGCAACCCAGGATGTGGCGCCATTGCAGCACCTTGCAGCAACACTGTACTTTAATATTATAAACTCATTCAGAGCACAAAAAGGGCTAGGTAGAACAAGCAATAGAGAATTATCCAGAAACAAAGATTTTTCAAAACTTTATCACCCTTTAATATTTTTTTACTAAACAGAAACGTATTCGAATTTTTGAGATGGGAAAATGAAAAAGAAAATTACTAATGGCCATATCTTTCAGAGGATAGGAAGGAAAACATAAAACTAAAACAAGACATATGAAAATGGCACAAAATAAATTTTGTAACCTACAAACTAGCCTCCAAAATATTATTTTTTTTCTCCAGAAATTTCAGAGTTCAGTTTCCAGCTTGCTAGCATTTTGATTAACTAGATCTTTCCTTAATGCAAACAGGAATACTTCCTTTCCACCATATAATGCTCGGTAGAAGCAGTCCCATGAGTACAAATCTTAATGGCCCCAATCCAAAGTTAGTTAGTTACATTTAGGTCCAGCAGCAAATTCTCCTGCTGGTTTCTACAGAACCAACTTCTGGAATGGATCCATTGTGTAAACTATGTAAATCTATCTTCCTCTTGAAAACCTAGTGCAGGATTTTCCCATATCTCGCATACTAAATGGAACTGCTTTTCCTTGTTTTGAATAAGACTAAGCAGAAACGAGTATGGTAATGCACTGAAATATTTCCTATAGGGATTATGCCATAATGTAATCAATTCAGTCTTAATTTCAAAACATGCAAGGTTTTTTAAAAATGAAACTTTGGGGATAATTTATTCTCTTCCCATCTTACATACTGAAATGAATATAATGATGGGAAATGTATGCTAAGCAAATAAAAAAAATTTAAGGGCATTATCTAGCAAAGTACTTGCTAATCCCATCAATTTCTATGGGAGAAATTTAAGCATGTGCATAACTCATCTATGAAATTAATTAAATTTGAATTGGCTTAACTTTGGCTAGATGATGTCTCAATTTTGCAGGAAATATGGGGTAATGTTTAGATCTTCTGGTCAAATAATAACTTTTAAAATCCTACTGGCAAAGAACCCACTATGTTGAAATTATCCGAAAAATGATAGATTTCAGTTATCCGACCATGTGCTACCATAGCTTAGTCAAAATCAGTTTTACAGGGATATCAAATAGTTTTTAAAAATGGCCTCTGATTTACATTAACTTTTGTCTAAATACAGAATAGTAGCAATATTTTTTTTCCAAGTCTGTTTTGAAAGGCTGTTTTTAAAACTTAAAAAAAATGCTTAAGAATGAACAAAAAAAGCGCAAAACAATATATACAATCTTTGAAACTAGTTTAGGAGAAAGGAGGCTTTCAAAACATATGTTGCATAACTGTTGCGTCACACATTCCCTCCAGCCCACAGTTAACTTTATGTTTTTAATTAGGATACTGGGAAATCTTTCTCAGCATACATCTAAATTCTGTATACTGTCACAATTTTTCCACTTTTTTAAAATTCAAAACAAAACAAAACCAGGCTGTTTGAAAAAGACAAAACATATCCCATCAAGTGTCAACTTTTACTTATGGTTGAAAACACATGAAATGTGCTTCAAATGCATAAAAATCACAGTGGATTAGCAGCAAATGAGATGGGGAGTTTTAGGAAAACTTTTATCATTCACATTGTGATTATTTTGCACACTGAATGAAAGATAGCTATTCACTCTCCTAAAAAAAATATGCTGAGATCATTATTTTAAAACATAAAACCCAGACCACCCATTAAACAAATAAAAATGAATTACCCTTCTTTATGCACAAAATGAAATTATGGCAGCAAAAGACTGATAGCAATTAAAGTTTGTAAACGGTATCTCTCTTCTTTATTTTATTTTGTTGTTGTTCCCAAAGTGCAAGATGCAAGGTTCCCATAAGCCTTCAGTAGTGCTTTTCTTGTAAATAATCCTTCATTTTGTTTGGCAAAGGCAGTTTCTGAATCAGATCTATTCTGGTATACTGGCGTATAACAAAGCGACACAGATACTGCAACGAGCGCACCTGCATAAAACGAGATACTGGATTGGTCAGTCTGACTGGGTAAGTTGTAGATCCAGGCAATCGAGACCTTGAATAGCAAAATGCTCCATTTTCAGAGTCCCTGATGGAGTGTTCAATGAGATCAACTATAGAAGTATGTCCCTCCACATCTGGTTGTTCATAAAAGCTAAATCTGCCATTTGAATGCTCAATTCTTGTATGAAGAGTTTTACCATGGGAACGGAAACTCAAACTTAAAAGATAGCGGTCATCAGAGCTATCTCGTACAAGAAATGAGCCATCAGGAACATTGGCCAATTTTCCTTCTGCTTCCCATCGTGTAATTGGGCCCCAGTACCACCCTTGCTTTGCAAGTTTTTTCAGTTCTTCCGTGAGGCTGGTCACAACCATAGGGCCACTGTTTTGTACAGAATCATAAACTCTTCCAACTCCAGGGGCAGAGTTAGGATCAAAATTCAAATGGCAACGCATACTTTCAGCCACATGGACATCTGTGGCATTTAGGCCATTAAAGTTCCTTTGGATTTGATTATTCTGTATTGGAGGTAGCAATGGAGAGAGCGGAGGAACATCACTGTGATTGACTCTAGAGCTTTGCAACATGACTCCGGTGGTACCAATTAATAAACCACTCACTGCCTGGTCAACAAAGATATCTGGGGTAACTACTACATCTTGACTCACTGGACCCTCTTCTTCGTGAAATGCACTGCCACCCATTTGAGAAGAAACCGTCGAAACCTCCATGGGTGAGGAACTATCCAAACAGTAACTACGTGATCCTTCCAAAGGATACATTCCCTCATCTAAAGGCACAGTATACTGAATGTAGTCCTGAGGCATAAGTCCAATAACTACAGGCACATGTTCATCAATATGGAGATGCAAATCTCCATTCTGAGATTCTGTACTTTTCAATGCATTGTTTTGTTCCTGGAACACACTGTCGGACTGCAAGTCATGGAAATCTTTGCGAACACCATTCAGTGCAGGGCTTGGATTTGAGGAGTGGACCAAGGCCTTTACTTTCACTTCCATTTTTATACATGTTTCTTCTGAGTTTGTTGGACGAAGCGGCCATGGAGTTGGGCTATAATGGTGATTTCGGAGGGATGTAGATCTAAGAGGTCTCTGAGCTCTCACATCTTTGAAGGTTATTGGAGCAGAAGAAGAAGAGAAGGTGTCATCATCAGCAGAGCTAACAGATGGCGTGCTACCTTTGCCGCCTTTCTGCTTTTGTTTTGCTGAAAGCCGCCTTTTTAACGTACCCATTAAGCTTTCACTCTTCGATCTGTTTTTTCCACCTTTCTCATCTTCACTGTTGATGTCACAACTCGGCAAATCTTTACCATAACAGCTACCAAACAAGGAGTCATCTTTTCCAAAATCATTTAACGATGGCTGTGCAACTACAACGAAGTCACTTTCATCTTTGCTCTTATTTAAATTAAAAGACTTACGAATGGTCTTGAGACTAATTTTCTTCATTATGAAAGTACAGCAAATCTGGCAGTTTGACTCTTCTGAAGTTCTGCCCCTAAAGCATGTAATGCAGGAGCTTCTTCATTGATGTGCGTTATCCAGTCTCATTTAACTTCGAAGTCCCATTTCCTGTGGGGAAGAGGAGAAAGAAAGATTATTTTATGTATTTGGAAAGACACATTATTTACACTACAACAATGGTAAAGAGATCTACATAACCAAAGTATAAGCTTAAAGGAACATCAAGAAATATCAACATACTATTATATGCCATTTTTATTTGCAAACTATATTATATATTTTTTATTGTATTCATTTTTGATTTGTTGTTTGATCAGTCTTTTGAGGCTTAAATTTTGGATTAAAATTACAACAGACCCCTTCTGTTCACATTATCAAAGAAACTGAGTATCTTTCATGACTCTCCTTTTCTGCAGAAGGTGCATACTCTGAGAATGTCCAGTTTTATAAATACTTCCCCCAAGGGGTGAGTAAAGAAAGAAGAAAATGGAGATATCAGGTTTCCATGAACTGATCATGCAATATACAATGACACATTACCGATGACTCCTCTAGGCATTGCAGGTTTACAGAGTAACACTGAGTCAACATTAGCTGTACACTTCTATATAATCAATGGCAGCACTGATATAAGGAAAACCTGGCTTCTACTCCTGCCTTTTGTGAATTCACTAATTGCAATCTCTTACTTTCTCCTTAAGAACTCAATAGAAGTTATTCAACTGCAGAACAGGAAGAATATTATCTCCCATCATGAGTTACTATTTTACTGGCAATTGGCCAGCCCACATTTAGTGCAATATGATTCACCTAGTGCTAGGAATCTCCTTCCTGCAAATATTATGATTTGCTACCTGTGCGTCTGATATTGGTAACTGTTATGTGAATTCAGCATGAACTCAGCTCCCAAAGTCTAGAAAGAAGCCCAAAATAAAGTCTGTATGAGCTAAAAATGCACATTATGCACACCAGTTTCACCTTAGTCCAAGAAACACTCCTCCCATGATGTTTCTCGCAATCCCTTTCCTGCAGCAGCTTCTTATAAAGCTTCCAAGGAAAAGGGGTAAGGTACCTGTAAACACATAGTTTTTGAACATAGCTCAATTTTCTTAACTGTTCCACTAAGAGTAAGTATTAATTTTTCAGAGTCATTAAAGGAAGGATTATGCATGATGAATAGACAACATTCTAGGATTTCTTCTTATGTATTTTTGTCTGAAATATCTTAACTATACACTTAGGACAGCATTTCTGCATGCAGCTTTAGTGTTCAGCTTCCAGATTTTCCAGCAAGACTAGAACTCTACACAACAACCTTTGATACGAGATTAACACATTTATTGCTTAGATACCCATTTGACAGTATCTAATAACACTATTCTGGAAAGTACACAATAAGAGCTTCCCACTGAGCAAGTTTTTATTAATGGAAAGACTGCACATCTGATATTCTAGAAAGGTAAAACCAATGCCCTTTATAAAAGAAAACTTTGTATCTAAACATTTCATTTTAATTTGTCATTTCTAATAACCTTCAGTTTTTGTTGAACCTTTACAAAATCACACCAACACTGTGGTTAATTTAGCCTTTGCATTAATAGTCCTTCAAACTAACATTTTATTCTTACATATTTTCAGTATAGCTTTTATTTTATTTTTGAGTTGTACTGATAAAGTAGCTTTTACTGTTTATTATAGCTATTTTGCTTTAAAGCATTTGAAATTAGAAACATTAAATTCTAAATAAAATATCTGACACACAAACATTTCTTACTGTAACATACTATCAGTGAAACCCTAGGAAACTTTATTCAGAAGAAAGTAAAAGTCTGTTCAAGAGGGAATACTCACTAATAAGTGTGCTTTCGATTGCAGCCTAAGTAAATTTCCAGTACTTGTGGAGCAATCATAGGAGCTGAAAAAGTGTATCAGACTCCAAATTGTCTTGTCAACTCTTCTACATCTTACACTGTATTTGAGATTTAAATATTTTTTGGGGGGGGGGGAGATCTACTGCTGTTTTGGGATATTAGTCTTTATCTCCAGGCAGCCAATTTATTTAATGTAAAAGATTCAGAAACTATGACTAAATTGATTTCTACAGCACTTACAGTGTGATCCGCAAACCACTTCATATGGAATAATTACACAACACTTATCTTACTTCCTTAATGGCTCTGAAAGGATTCAAGAGCAAGTATTCTGGATTAGGACATCTCACAATTAGTGTGCGGCAGAATAACCTTGTGTATGCTGCAAAGTACCAGATTGCGCAAAGATAAACGTCATTTAATCAATTACAGCTCTGACCTAAAGCTACTGATTTCACTGAGAAGACTCTCACTTATTTTAATTGGATTTGTCTCTGGCCTTTCAACAGTCAGCCACTGACTTTGTATTTAACCTTGAGAATGTTCAGGTCCCACTGACCTTCTACAGGTAAACAAATAAAAATATGCCTAGAAGATAACAGAGTTCAACTGAAAACAACTCTCTAATTATTAAGTAATACTGATCAATTGGAATAATTCCCTACAGTGAAATTCATCATTGCTTCCTGTTTATCTTCTCTACAATAATTCTGAGGAAATTTGCAACAATTACAAATTTCAAGGAAGTTTTAGCAGCAGTCCTAAATTTTATGCTTTGTATCATTATCAGGCTTCATTAAAAGCAAGTACACGCAGTTCAGATGTAATGCTAAACCATGGTTCAATATTACAGCAGCAATGAGTCAGCCCTTTGTATTTGGCTCAGGCTTTTTAAAACTTTTTGTGTTATGCTTTAGCTCTGTTTTGATATTGAAAATGCTGTATAATATACACGTAAGTTCTCATGTCTATGGTGGATCAGCCTCTTGAGGCAGATTAACAGTCATTAATGCGATTTGTCAGTGGTCTGTGAATTTAAATGTAATGTCAAAACACAATTGGTTGCTGAATAAAGAATTATGAAGCAGAGACTTAACACTCTAGCTTTCCTATGGAGAACGGCAAAGAAGTAGCAAGGCTGGCACATCAGTAGAGCTAATCTGGGACTCTCATCATTGTAGCAGGTCATTGCAGATGTATCAGTGTTCATACCCAGAAACTTTATTTGTAGGTCATTAACAAATTTCTTCTCCAAGCCAAGAACTACTGTCACAATCATTTTGCCTACATGTAAATAGGGCTGCCCAATACATCACCATATCGTTGAATACCTGTATTGAGATAACATCGTGATAAAGTGTTTCAACAAGGCAATATGCTTCACCGGTATCTTTCCACTTAAAAAGGTAAAGGGACCCCTGACCATTAGGTCCAGTCGTGACCGACTCTGAGGTTGCAGCACTCATCTCACTTTATTGGCCGAGGGAGCCGGCGTACAGCTTCCGGGTCATGTGGCCAGCATGACTACGCCGCTTCTGGTGAACCAGAGCAGTGCACGGAAACGCCGTTTACCTTCCCGCCAGAGCGGTACCTATTTATCTACTTGCACTTTGACGTGCTTTCAAACTCAGTTAATTATGCAGAGGAAAACCCCTTACCCCCCACGGCTAGACAGTAAACAAAGAATGGAAAAGCAATTCTTTCTTTCCCCACCAATGAAAAAAAGAGGGCGAAGAGTTTATTTTATTTTATGGTGGTGTTTATGTTGTTGGTTCCCCCTAAACAGCTTTCCTCTCTATCCAAAAGGGTTTTTTATTGTATAAAGGAAACTATCTTTTTACTTGCTTGCCCTCCCTTTGATAAAAAGGGAGAGATTGGTAGAATGAGGGCTTTGAGGGGGGGCCTTCGGTGTGGGGGGGAGTGGAGGGAAGATTTATGCTGAAATGGGAGGTTGGGTACTATGTGAGAATGATGGGGAAAGTGTTTTTTGGTACACAGCGCAAGCAAATGCATGTCTACTCACAAGCAAGCCCTCCTGAATTCAATGAGGCTTACTAGGCTTACTCCCAGGAAAGTAGAAGTTTAGTTGAACTCAGAGGGGCTTATGCATGCATAGATTTCACTTACTGTATTTTTCTGTCTATAAGACACCCCTATGTATAAGACGGGGGGGGGGGGCCTCAGATTTAAGAAAATGGGGGAAGATGTATCCATGTATAAGATGCCCCCTAATTTTTGACATTATTTTTAGGGAACAAACCTAGACTTATACATGGAAAAATACGGTAGATCTCTGAGTGGGAAAGCAGATGGAAGTTTATTTAATATTTTTTATTAAATCTACTATTTCCTTAAATTTTAAAGCCCTCCACTGCCACAGGGAGCTCCGTCAAGGCCCTCTGCTGCTGCAGGGAAGCATGGTGCTGCTACGGGGAGATACAGTGGGACCCTTTGCACACCCTCCGCCATCATGGAATGGAAAGGGCGAGACTCTCTGTCACCTCTGTCACCACGAGGCCCCCCACAACAGCAGATATATATCGTAATATATCAAGATATTGTGATATTTAGCTGGTGATATATCATGATGTTGAAAACCAGTTATCGGCCAGCATATTCTCAGTTCCTCTTCCTTTTGCATGCAACCTCCTCTCCTGCAAATGGGGGGTGCACAGGTTGCAAGTCATTCAGGCCTTCTGCAGAAGTGGAATAACTACCATAGTGCTTTTTCCTACTCTTCCATTATCTGAGTTAAATCTTTTTGTTTTACTTTTAGAACAGAAATTATCTGATGCCCTGTAAGGTTGGATACTCTTTAGCCATTTTCTGGATTTCCCTGAACTCAAAGGAAAAATAAAGGCCTGATCTGGATTGCCCTATTGTGATTTACAAATAACATACAATTTATTTCCTAAATACTTTATTTTAAAAGTAATTAAATCATGAGACGTTAAGAAGGAAGAAATCAGAAGTGACTGTAAAATATTGAGGGAGGGGGATCAATGCTTTTCCATCTCTTCTCTTAAGATCTGAAAACTTCCCGTTCCGCCTTCAAACATCTCCATGCCTTATTTAACATACTGATACATTCAGACACATCAAACTTCAGAAACATGAAGGTTGAATTAGAAAATCTGCCTATCAACAAAAGTGCTGTCAGCACAGCTAATAACTCTTACAACCTTTTATAAAACCTGCTGCAATATTCACTTTTGCAAATTGGCACAAGTGTGACAGAAACACAACAAAGCCTCTCATGTATGAAACATTTTTGTATCATTAAAGAGTCGAACAGCTTGTACACAGAATGACAGCAGAATATATTTATTCTCGTGCTAGAGTGAAGGTTGTAGAAGCTCTTAAGGTATACAGCGCCTTCTTAAAAAGCCAAATGTAAGTCCAGTGTCTCAAAAATACAGGCTCCAAAAGCCCACCAGGTTCATGCTCTAAAGCTTTCCCACATTGCTTCCCCGCAGCCTCAGGTACGGTATATGTCCAAATTTGCATTTGACCTTGTCTGTAACATCTAATTCGGGTTATAGTTTTGAAACGTATACAGAAGCAGTAAGGACACTTGTACCAGTAAAGCACCATGCTTTCTTCACCTAATTATGGAAAAGTCCTACTTTAACTTAATAGTCTTTGACAGAGTGTCAGGTTTTAAAAGGTAAATGCCAAAACAGAGCAAATTCCAGCAAATGGTGGAAAGTCAAGTTTTACCAGCTTAACAAAATATAAGGGTAAAGGTAAATAGACAACTTGTTAAAAGGTACATCTTCATTTTTATATAGTATCCTCTTTTTTTTAAAAAAAAAAAGATACTAAACATGAATTGTAAGTTCCATGTTCTATCACCGCCGTACACTGTTGCCAGCTTTCCACATTCTGACATTACAAAATACCCAGTTGCTTTTAAAACTTTTCTCATTTTTTGATACCAACACATTTTCTACTTTTAAAAACTATTTTGAGCCATTTTCAATAGATATGATACTACTGGGTATTCTGTAGGTTCACACATTGGGAACAAATACATGGAAATCTTCCATGATTTCAGATCAGAAAAAGTGATATGCATGGGTGCTACAAAATTTCCTACCTGGCATCAAAGCCTGTTATTTGTGTTTTAACTAGAGGCTTCTAACCCACTTTCAAACTGCTAGTGGGACAGTATCAGATGAGGTGGTCTGTTGTGCACGTCATGTGTAAACAATGACACATCTGTTTTGCAATCATTAAATGGTTCTCGTAAGGTATGCAATTTACTTTTTGAGAAATTATTTTCAAGGGCACACTGGTGTTTAGAGAACACAATTTCAATGGCATCAATATAAAACCCACAAAGAATAAGAAACTCAGGTGCAATAATCTAGAATTGGTAATACATTTTATCAAGTTGTAGCAAATTCTGTAAAAGTTCAGCTGGTGTATCTGGCTTACATATAATGGGGAATTCCCTGTTCAGGAAGCTTTTAAAGGCACAGAATACTTTTGATGAATCAAAAAAGAAGTTGGTCCATCTATGTTAAATAGCTACAATGTGATGTTCACATTGTTACCACTACAGCAGTTTCCTTCCAAGGTCTGCAAAGTAGAATCTGAAGAACAGTACAGAAGATTCCTATCCTTACAACATTACAACATCAAGATAACCCAACTGTTATAAGTGATGCTTATGTAATAATTAGTGCTTAGCAACATGTAAACTAAGTCATAACACTGGTATTATCAATCATATTACAACTACAATATATGCGAAGTGAATACATTTAAAATCAAAATGATGTACCATAACATAAAAATTGCTCTTATACTACACTGCCACTAATTTGCAAATATTTCTGAACTGTTTATAAAAATGGGCTTATAAATATTATTTTCCAATCAATTATATCAAATAATGTTCCTGGTCTGACATGCTTCGGATGTGGAAATTAAAAATCCTGTGTCAGATACATATGCAGCAAGGAAACAGGCTCCACTGACACCCTCAAACAATAGTGAATATATTTGTGTATATTTGCATCAATTTCCATATAGTATACAGTGGTACCTCGGGTTACATATGCTTCAGGTTACATACGCTTCAGGTTACAGACTCCGTTAATCCAGAAATAGTACCTCAGGTTAAGAACTTTGCTTCAGGATGAGAACAGAAATCATGCTCCGGCGGCGCGGCAGCAGCAGGAGGTCCCATTAGCTAAAGTGGTTCTTCAGGTTAAGAACAGTTTCAGGTTAAGAACGGACCTCTGGAACGAATTAAGCACTTAACCCAAGGTACCACTGTATATCTATAAAAAATGAATTATTGCTTCTGTTGATATAACTTAATATTACTAATAGTTATATTTTGTGAGTCGACTATCTGAAGTTATTTCCTCATACATAAACAGTTTTAGTCATGAATACGTTTACAACTATTGCTGAAAGTGATTGTGTTGCTTGGCAGTGTGAAGCCTATTGTCAAAACTGAGGAAACACTGTTGGAAGAGGCAAGCACCTCTGCCATGATACACTTGTTTGCTGATGTACAGTCCTATAGGAAACTCACCGTATGAGATGCAAACTGCAGTAACTGTTCCAAGCACACATCCTAACAAATGTTGCTAATCTGGACATGCCCCCAAAGTAGAATTCAAAATTGCTCCTCAAAATCTTTAGTGTAGATAACTGAGAATTCATAATTTATTTGTACAGTCGTACCTCGGAAGTTGAACAGAATCTAATCCAGAAGTCTGTTTGATTTCCAAAACGTTCGGAAACCAAAGTGCGGCTTCTGATTGGCTGCAGGAAGCTTCTGCAGCCGATCGGAAGCCGCAGAAGCCCTGTCATGATGTTCGGGTTCCAAAGAACATTTACAAACTGGAACACTCACTTCCAGGTTGCTGCGTTCGGGAAGCAAAACCTTTGACTCGCAAGGCATGACTGTATTCTATCTATTTATTTGGATTTACTTCTTTCACCTTTTTAAGCCCTTTGCTTTTCCAGATAAAAACATATATGATATGAAGGGTTATATAAAACAAAACAAAATCAAACTTCCATTATAAAGACAGCAACACCAAGCTTCAACTCCAAGGAGCATCAAGTTCCAAAGGCCTGGAAGAATACATTTTACCTGTCATCTAAACACAGCTACCTTAAAGAGGGGATTCAATACAAAGGAGGTACTGCCAATGAGAACACCCTATCTTGTGTCAGGACCATGAAAGTGACCTTCCAACAGATCTTAGCTTGGGTGTCTGTCAGATATCAGGAAAAAAGGTATTCTGTCAAATATATAGGTCCCAGGTTGTTTTGGGCTTTATAGACCAATGTTAAAACACTGAATCGGACTGGGTAGCTTACTGGAAGTAGTGCAATAAATCAGTATACAATCATAAAAATGTAGAACTGGAAGGGATCACAAGTCATCTAGTCCAACCCCTTCCAATGCAGGCATCCTTCAGTACCAGGAAACTCCCTGGAAAGGGCATGCCACAACTGCGGGGCTACCAGAGAGAAGGCCCATTCTCTTATTGCCAAACTCCAAACAGCTCTCAGAGGAAGCTCAGAGAAAAGGACTTTGATGTTGATCTTAGGGTCCAAGTAGGTTCACATAGGGAAAGTAGTCATTTCCAATTATTCAGGACCAAGTCCTACTGAACTCAGTGGAATAAACATGCTTATAATCCTACATTAAATCTGTCTACTTTATAAATAATTACATATTTGGGACCAAGTTACCTAAGAGAATGCCTCAACCCATACATCCCTGGCTGGAAACTGTGCTCTTCAGATGGGGCACAAATGAGATTTTCACATGCCCCAGACATGAGCTTAGTTTGTATTAGAAACGGGAATTTAATGCTGCAGCTGCAGCCGTCTGCAAACAATTACCATCTGAAATTAAACAGGCATCCGGCATTGTGATGTTTAGATGCCTACTGAATATGTTTTTAAGAAGGCTTTCCCTATGGCATGACCCAGTCATTTACGAAATATTAACTGTATAGCTGTAGGAACGGTTTTATTATAGTCAGAGTTTGCCAATAAGGTTTTAATAATTTATATTTGTGTAATTATTTTTATCTTGCTGTACATAGCTTTGAAGCAGTTTATAAATTTGTAAAATAAATAAATATGAAAATAGCACATTTATGCTCATGCTATCAAGGGCTGAACCCAAAGTCCTACAGAATAGTTAACATAAATAAAGAAGTGCATGTTAGCAACTGCCTGGTCCATTGCTCCAACTCTAAATAGTAACTCTTAAGCAAGTTTTGAATCATACCAAATACAGATCCTTGCAAAGCAAATTTCTCCAGAGTAAAGAGCATGCTACTCTTAAGCTCCTGAGTTATGCAGCACGGAAGGAGCTGACAGTGTGTGAGATCTATATAAATAAAATCTTGCAACTTTTTGTCTTTTTTAAAAAAGGGGGAGAACAATGCAAGAGATGAGAACACGATGTCAGCACAATTGCATGAATAGTTAATCACTCTCCAAATGAGAACAGACAAAGGTTTCAATGTCACATTTTTATATTTTGCTGTCTTCAGCTAGCAGATATTAAAAAAGAAATTCCCTTTTGATTTTGTAATGTCTGAGAGAAGTTTTGCTACTATAAATGCTTGCAAAGATCTGTAAGAGTGACATTACAGCTGAGATAGATGGCAGATTTGGCCAAAAGATTTCATTCTACAGCCAACTAACACAAGCCAAAAATTCCCTGTGACTCTGCATGCACAATCAATTTCATTGGGATGCTGTATAATTGGATCCTATACCAAATCAATTTGCAGCATCAAACTTTGTCTCTTCAACCACCTTAATCAGACGTATTTACTATAAATCCCCTGTTCTGAATATTTAATACCTGTATATCCTTAAGGCTGTCTGTATGTGGGACTGTGGTGGATGTAGGGGGGAAAACACCTTCTGCTTGAGATGAGTCACTGGGAATACACTACACTAATGCTCCCAATTGTGAGGTCATTTCTTATAGTTTTCTGACCTTCATTTACCTATAGCTATAATTCTAAGCACTTGATAAGGAGTAAGCACCACTGAGCACATTTCATAGCTATCTACTCTACAATATACAATAAGCTTGACTGGAACAAAATAATGAAGTATATTAATGGATAAATAGCATGTGTAAAGAAATCTCAAGTAGATATAAAGGAAGGTTTTAGTTCTAAAAAGGGAGGCTATTTCATATGTACTTTCTCAATAAATTGAGAAATTGACCAGCCTTGACCAGCTTGGTGCCCTACCAATGTTTTGGACTACAATTCCTCTGCCCTAGCTAGAACAGCCATATGGTAATGAAACTGATGGGAGTGGAGGGAATCAGGTTGGGGAAGATTGCTACTGACATGTTCCTAACTGAACTTGTGGCTGTTAAATGGTGGGATCATGTGGTCAATTCAATAAGGACAACGAAGTCTACTACCAAATGTCACACTTCTACTCCTCTAGCTGCCACAATGATGAGCACAAAAGGGGAGGCAAATGTGTGCAAAGAAACAAGTGCACCGCATTTAGTAAATGTGCTGTAATAAATACACAGCTTTGTCCTGCGTATGTTGATCTGGAGATGTTTCACTGAGAAGGGGTAGAAATGGAGGCAGTGAGAGATTTTACTTTCTTGGGCTCCATGATCACTGCAGGTGGTGACAGCAGTCACAAAATTAAAAGACGCCTGCTTCTTGGGAGAAAAGCAATGACAAACCTAGACAGCATCATAAAAAGCAGAGACATCACCTTGCCAACAAAGGTCCGTATAGTTAAAGCTATAGTTTTCCCAGTAGTGATGTAGGGAAGTGAGAGCTGGACCATAAAGAAGGCTGATCACTGAAAAATTGATGCTTTTGAATTATGGTGTTGGAGGAGACTCTTGAGAGTCCCATGGACTGCAAGAAGATCAAACCTCTCCATTCTGAAGGAAATCAGCCCTGAGTGCTCACTGGAAGGACAGATCGTGAAGCTGAGGCGCCAATACTTTGGCCACCTCATGAGAAGAGAAGACTCCCTGGAAAAGACCCTGATGTTGGGAAAGATTGAGGGCACAAGGAGAAGGTGACGACAGAGGACGAGATGGCTGGATAGTGTTCTCGAAGCTACCAGCATGAGTTTGACCAAACTGTGGGAGGCAGTGGAAGACAGGAGTGCCTGGCATGCTCTGGTCCATGGGGTCACGAAGAGTCAGATACGACTAAACAACTAAACAACGACAACAAAATGCTACCTATTTGCATGAGTGGGAATGTTGATGGAGGTCTTTTGATAAATGGAGTGCCTGGGACCTGGGGCTGAATTCTGATGTTGAATCAATTAATTAACTATTTGGGGAGGCAAATTAGTTTTATTTAAAACATCTCAGTGTTAGAAACTCTGATATATAAGCTAGCTGCCAAATGGCTCCTTAAACCTGAGTTACAATTGCCAAAATGGAATGCCTAGTTGCCATTTTTGGGCCAGATGACTCGAAAATCATATTTTGCAGTATGACTTTTTAGTTCCTGAAATTAATTCTGATTGTACAGATACAGATAGAATTCTACAGGATGTGTGAAAACAGTCAAGATCCAAGGATCCCCAGGCATGCACCTCCAGATGGTGGCGATGTCATCCAGGTGCCCAGGCATCTTTACAAGTGGCTGACAGCCAGGTGCAAAATGAACCTGGTGAGTTTCAAATGCTGTAGCTTTAAAAATTATCATCAGCGAGATGATATGCCCAGCATGATAGGAAGCTAGCTACAGCTGTTTCAGGAAAGGAATTAGGAACACCCTCTTTGCAGCCTATATTGATGACCAAGCTACTGCATTCTGTACTAGTTGTTTCTGAGCACTCTTCAAAGAAAGTCCTATGGAGAGTGCATTGCAGTAATTCAGATGTGATGCAATTATGGAATGGGTCACCATGGCCAGATCTGAATTCCACAGCAACAGACATTGATGCATCATCTCAGCTGGGCAAAGGCACTTCTGGCCACAGATGAGAACTTAGCATCCAGGGTGTCCATAAGAACTCCCAAGCTATGACCTGAGTTTTCAATAGGTGTGCCAACCACAGCTGAATCCCAATTCCTGGATCAATATGACTGACCATAAGCATCTCTGCCTGGATTAAGATTCAATACATTTGCCCTTATTCAATCCATTGCTGCCTCCAGGTAACAATTCAGGACCTAAACAGCTTCCTTAAAATGAGAGGGAAGGGAGAACACAGTTGGTTGTGCCATCCGCATATTGGATGACACCAAACTTCTGCTCATCTGTCCCAGATGTTAAATAGCATGGGAACAAGCTAAAACTCGAAAGGGCACCATAGGCTGTGGCATCAAACAGATCTCCCACGACTTTCTAAAACTGGTGCTCCAGGAAGGACTGGAACCACCGTAACACCACGCCACCAAGACCCATCCCAGATATCCAGCTCAGAATACTATGCTTGATGGCATGCCAAAATGTCCAACGGAACTAACAAAATGCATTTATCCTGTACAGTTCCCAGTATAAATCACCAAGGAGACCAAAGCTGTCTTGGTCCCAAAACTGGGCCTAACACTGGATTGAGATGAGTCTAAGCAAGCCTAGAGCTGCAGACTCAGGCGCCTTGACAAAATGGAATATTTAAAAACTTGCTATAAATTTTCCAGAACACTGGGATTAAGCGAAATGGTTTTTCTCCCAGTAAATGTAAACACATTTGCATTTTATGAGGCAAAAAAAATAAAAATTCATTGATTTCTGCAGCAATAATACCTATATATTATTTTTTGAATTCTCTAACCCATTAGAGCAACAGAAATGTAAAAGCACAAATTTAGAGAGGAATATTTCCTGCTATTTCTTGATTCTTACAGCTTCTACTGATTGGAAAATCAAAGCAACAAAAGTATAGCATACTTTGATTTTTCCCCCCAAAAAGCCGAGGCAGCCCAGTTCACACATGTATGTTAATTACCAGATAATTCAGCATCTGGTGACTAATGTGCCATCATATATCAAGCACCAGAGATAAAACTTTCATGTCACCTCAGAATTTGGTAGAGACGCCAGTGCAAGTAGATAAATAGGTACCGCTGCGGCAGGAAGGTAAACAATATTTCCGTGTGCTCTGGCTTCCGTCACAGTGTTCTGTTGTACCAGAAGTGGTTTAGTCATGCTGGCCACATGACCTGGAAAGCTGTCTGTGGACAAACACCGGCTCCCTCGGCCTGAAAGCCAGATGAGCGCTGCAACCCCATAGTCACCTTTGACTGGACTTAACTGTCCAGGGGTCCTTTACCTTTTACCTTTACCTATTAAGTGATTATACAATGAAGAATCAAGAATATACATACATGTACGAACTGGCCCTCTGTCACAGGACTTGTTAGCTTCATTTTACCAGGGTAGCTATGATTTTGATAGAAATCTCCCCTCATAGTGCACCTCAGCTGCTCCTTCTAACATTATGGCAAAGGATTCTTTGATGACGTCTCATTAAAAGTAACAGAAGCTCTACCAAAGCCACTTTTACTGTTCACTAGAGAAAGAGGAATTAAAGAATTTTTGCTTATGTCACAGTTTATACAGGAGCAAATCAGCAGGTGTATCTACTGTTGGTGGGCTGGCTCTCCTATGCTTGCTCAATTCAAAAGTATGGCCACTGTGTAATGTATTTGCTGAACAGGGCTCTATAGGCTTAAAATAGCCTGTATCTGTTATCATACAACTTTTTATCCATGAAATGTTTTAAGTAGAATGTTCCTCTTAATACTTGAAAGAAATAAAACATGCCCAACATCATAACATTTACCTGTTGGAAGATCAGAGGCATACATTTTGTCAATGACATTGCTGCCTTATTTAAACACAGTTAATGAATATTCCATTGCAAGATCTCAATGAGACTTCTTCTGATAGCATCATTATACTTTGTTAAAAAGAGGCACACATAACTTGTCACCTGAAGTCACTTACATTAAAGAAAAATGTGGTTAACGTCATGTATCTTTACAACTTGATGCAATTACACATGTTATGCATTATGTACTTCAATTGAAGTGTGTAGAGAACAAACCAAATCCATCTACGAACGCTTCCTCCAGACACAGAATTTTCCTGAAGTGCCATCAAAAGCCATACAATGCTGGTTATTTAATTTCTGTGTTCTGACAAAAGTTTTGCTTACACAACATTACTTCTTTAGAGTGCAATTAAGTAGCATACATCCTCAGATTTAAGTCCCACTGTATTCAATGTACATTACTCGCAGGTTAGTGTGCACATAACTGTTCTGTTATGCCACACTTTTACAGATTACAACCAAAGAGGCAATCCTGTGCTCACGTAACTGATAAGTCTGACTAGTCAGTAAGGCATACATATGATCAGACTCAAAAATTTTAATACTATACAGTTGTACCTCTACTTAAGTATCCCTCCGAATACGTAAACTTCGGGTTGTGAATGTGGCAAACCTGGAAGTGTATACTTCTGGGTTTCGCAGCGTGTGCATAAACAGAAGCACTCTATCGTGCTGTGCATGTGTGCAGAAGCGGCACCTCCGGATACGGACTTTTCAGGTTGCGGATGGACCCCTAGAACGAATTAAGTTCGCATCCGGAGGGTCCACTGTACAATGAATCCTGAATTTTCTGGTTTCCTGAATGGAAATGGGGAAGATAGAATTCCTAAGTCCAAATTTACCAATAGGCAGTCTCATATTTAACTGAAAGAATATAATCAAAGCATTTGTTGTTGTTTAGTCGTGTCCGACTCTTCGTGACCCCATGGACCAGAGCACGCCAGGCACTCCTGTTTCCACTGCCTCCCGCAGTTTGGTCAAACTCATGCTGGTAGCTTCGAGAACACAATCAAAGCATACTAACTCAATAAACTTGAGAAATACCTAATTTAACTTTACAAAAGCAGGATTTCCTAACCACAAGGAGATCAAATGCCACCTAAAGCTGGGACTTTATTATCTGAAGGTGCATGATGGATAAAAATAACCAATTTGGATTCTATGTACTTTTATTATCTAGCACACCTAAAATTAATATCTCCCTCTGTTTATATAAAAATTACCTCGTTTCTCCTTATTCATCATCCCCATAACCAAAAGAACCTGTATGTTTCACCAAAGAATGGAAGCAGAACTGAATTACAGCTGGTTGTTATATTTGCAGAGATGGTGTCTTGGTCATTATGCATGCATTTTCTTCTCAGGCAGCCACAGTGCAACATGAAACCTGAATGCAAATCATTTGAATGTCTGCTAGTTCCTCTCATGCTCCGCCTTAAAACTTGCCAGATGTAGACATGGATAGCTTAACTAACACCAGCAGCCCCTCCTGTCCCCTTCACCCCTTGCAGTTTTAACATCTAGCTTGATGAATAGTTCTCCAGAAATCAAAAGCTTGCACGCAAATTTATGGCATTTTGGTGAGCTTCAAAAACTATTGCCCTAATATGGACTTTGTAATCAATATATATGCAATCAGATCCTTCCAATTATCTTAAGCTACAAAAGCATAAAACTTTAGCTTTTCCAAAAAAAGCTATTTGGTATATCTGAGTACCTTTACTCTTTGAAGTTTGATTAGGTTTGCCAATATGTTGTGTGCTTTCTATCTCTATATTTGCAATTGGAAGAAGTCAACAAGTGTCCTATGTTATTGAACTGCAAGATTCAACAGGAAAATTTAGGGAAGAAAATTATGAAGGTTGATTATATAAAGAAAAAGCAATTCATATGGCAGACTAGACCATGACAGACCATGAGAAATTACATATAGGATAACATTCCTTTTTTACTATATGCAGTAACTCTGAGGGAGGAAGGGAATGCAATGTTTGTACAGTGGTACCTCAGGTTAACCTGAAACTGTTCTTAACCTGAAGCACCACTTTAGCTAATGGGGCCTCCTGCTGCTGCCACGCAGCCGGAGCACAATTTCTGTTCTCATCCTGAAGCAAAGTTCTTAACCTGAGGTAATATTTCTGGGTTAGCGGAGTCTGTAACCTGAAGTGTATGTAACCTGAAGCGTATGTAACCAGAGGTACCACTGTAAATATATGTAGTGGAATAAAGGTTTTCTTTAAATCAGTAGAGCTGTATATAGAGAAGTTCCAGAATGTTTAATATAATTGCAACTTTATGCAATAATCATACACTAGATACACATTTTTTGCAAAATAACAAAACTGCTATATTTAATCACCAGAAAAAATGTAATTTCTCTCAGATTTACTCATTCATTACTTCCTGGAGTGTCCTATAGACTGTGCGCTTGTGCAAACATCATTGGCACCCATGCTACCACTGGTTGCAAGTGACAAATTCCCTTGGTTTGTTTTGAGGTTTGCTTGTTTCTTTTGTATAAAGAGACTGAGCCCTCAACACTGTACCACAGCAGCAGAAGCATTTAACATAGCATTTTAAATAAGTGGGGTAGGGAAATCTCGTGAACACTCACATACGTGATACCTTCCCCATGTGTGAAATTGCTCCACCATTTATTGAGCCTTTATTTGTGTGATTAATGTTCAGTTTTAGGCTGTACAGCTCTTCGCTCCAGTGCTATATTACATATGCACCTCAATTTAAACAGCACAAGGAAGGCAAACAGACAGGTCATCTTGCAACAAAGGCTTCCTCCCCATCTGCTGTTCTCACTGTAGAAACAGGATAGAATGCTGCTTTATTAGCATTGGTCTGGGCTTATGCTGCTACAGCACCAAGAACAAAATCAGATTTTATGTACGAAGAGTTCTTTGTAGGCTGCTTCTCTGCTAAAGGGATTAAAGCTCAGAATAATCAGAGTCTGTGTCAGGAGATCCATATCCCAAAACTCCTTCAAAGCACATAGTAAAAGCACAGAATCTTAAACAGATTTACTCCACCCTACTGATAAATTAGGCCATTGTGCTGAGAAAGGAGAGGTAGGGTGAAGAACAAAACTATCACTGACCTTTGTTTAAATTGTAGACCATCTAAGGACTATTCGGTAATACAGAACTCTCCTCTTTTATTTTCTTTTTTACAATTTTTATTATTTATTTTATTTATTAGATTTATATGCCACCTTTCATCCCAAGATCTCACGGTGGTTACTTTACATAAGATCTCAATTCAATAAGATCACATTTTCAAATAAAAGTCATTATTTTATTGAAATTCAAGTTGGATTCATATTTTACTTGTGTCAACATGGTGAGATTATAGTAATAATTTTTCAGAATACAGAGATTAATCTTGATTGGCTAGTACTCTATCTGGAATCAAAGGTACCAATCCTAAACACCTGACTTGGAAGCAAGTGTCCTTGACTTCAGCTGAATTTGTCCCATTTTGATTAATGGTCCGTTTCTCCTTTATCAGAACTTTGTCATTCTGTGCACCTTGATGCATGATATATATTACTACAACTGACAGGAAAGCAAACCATATGATAAAATAAGTTTAGCAAAAGTTGAAATACAAAGTACGTCGCCGTTGTTTTCAAAAATGCTTAAATAATAATAATATTTTTACTACTGCCCAAACAGCTCTGTGAAACTGGAAAGCTTGCATACTCCTATACAAACTGAAGTTCGTAACTGCTTTTAATCTTTTACACTTTGGGACCCTTATGACAGCTACTGTCTAGTACTCAAAAAGCCAGAGACACTTTTCAAGATGGAGGTGGAGGATGCAGTGATGTGCTCTTTTAATGAGTGGCTACCCGAGAGAGAGAAAATCACTGCACTCAGTTTGGTTGCGAAACTCAGAGGCCTACCTCAAAACAGAAACAATTCTCTGCAAACTTCACTGTTTCTGATGACAGAAAGAAGAAAAGGGTATGGGTCTCACAGGTTATAAAAAGGAGAGCTCTTAGGGTCTTCCCACTGTCAATCTCAGTCTCTCCCCCCCCCCCCTTTCTCCCAGCTTGTTGTTACTCTCTGCAGCTGAAAGGAAAGTCAAAAAACTACACGGGAGAAAGCCAAAAAACGTCTGAAGCTGGGCAGTGTGCGTGGAGGGGGAGGAATTTAGGATCCTGGTTTGCCAAGACTAAACAAACAAAACACCGCTTAGGGGCGTAACGCTGTTAAAAAAAAAGTTTACGACCAGGGTCTCTTAGCTGAAGTACAGAAAGGCAAGTGATCCGGGTACAGAGCTGCTCGTTGTTTAGGATAGGGGAATGACACAGGATGCCCACGCTCCTTGCGGCCCTGGAGCAAACGCCGCCCGTTCTTCGGGCATTTCCTAGGAGGTTTCCATATGACAACACCCGGCCGAGGCGGAGGTGGGAGCGCGGGGAGGAGGAGGAGGAGGGTGCCCTGCGCGAGGCTCCCACGCTGCTGCCTCCCCACCTCCCGGCCCCACTGCAGGCCGCGGCGCACCCTCTCTCCCCGTCCCTCTCTCTCTCCAGGCCCCGGCCGCGCCAGCCCGAGCGCCAGCCGGAACAAAAGGCGAGCGCGGGGCTGGGCAGGGCGAGCCGGCGGGGCCGCGCCAGGCCACTGCTCCGCGGAGGCCGCAGCTCCCCTCGCAACTCCGGGCCTGGCTGCCCAATCCCCACCGAGGCCTCGAGTCCCCTTGCGAAGCATACACGGGAGGAGGGGGGGGGGCAGGCCATGTTTACTCACCGGGAGAGGCTGGTGCTGCTGCTGCTGCTGCTGCTGCTGCCGATAGCGGCGGCGGCGGCGGCGGCCGTGCTGCGCGGAGTGCAGGCCGGCCGGGCTCGAGCGCCGGCTCCGCCTCCGCCAGGCTCCCTTCTCGTCGGTCGCCTCCGCCGCCGCTTCCTCCTCCTCCTCCTCCTGGCGTTGCAGTTTCCTCCGCCTCCTCTCCTCCTTCCTCCTCCTTCACCCCCCGTCTTCGCAGGGGCGCGAGGGGGGCAGCGAGGCCGCCGCCAGCCCACATGCAAGGAAGCTCCGCGCGCGCCCGCAGTAGCAGCCCCCCCCCCCGCTCCGCTGAGGGGTACAGAGCCCAAGCCGGCGCTCTCCCTCTCGGCCGCCTATTCGCTGTCCACGGACGCCCCCTCCCCGTGCATAACTCGCCTTCCCTTCTTGCTCCCCGCGGACATTCGCCCCTTTTGTTTGTTCTCTCCCGGCGCCAGGCTCACTTCACGCAGCAGTTTGCTCCTCACTTTACTTACTCGGCTCTTCACCTGGGGCACAAAAGGCTTTTCCTCCGACTCGCCCCGCGCTGCCCGGCCTGCCTTTTCTCCCGTCTGGGTAGCAGCTCGCGCCCCATCCTCCTGCCGGGCAGCGGGCGGAGAGGCGCGCACTTTGCGCCCAGCCTAAGGGAGCCCCCGAAATGTGCTGGGGGTCGCCAGGTCTCTGTCTCTCTCTCTCTCTCTCTCTCTCGGAAGTTAACTCGCCTTGGGACTTGACTTCTGCCGAAGCGACGGCACGGCGAGTCAGGGAGGGCAGGGAAAGGTGGCCCAGCCGAAGGGACCGGCGCTTTTGCCTGGGTTGGGAAAACTACAAAATGCCCGTAGGTAGCCAGGCGGCCGCGGGTGGGGGACGCTTGTAGGAAGTCGGGGAGCAGACACGTGGAGCTGGGACAGGAGAGTTTGGGCACCGAACTTGCGGGGAGCTGTCTGCCGTTGCAACTTTTTCCCCTTGGCTGAAGATTTGACTGGCTTTTGTTTTGTTGTAGCAAGTGGCCTGGGAAGGGATGTTACTGTGGGATGCTGCTGCTGCTGCTGCTAAATTATTATTTGTACCCCACCCATCTGGGTTGCCCCAGCCATTCTGGGCAGCTTCCAATACTAAAGCTTCATATGTACCATAAATTTAAAGCATATTATTTTCCCACAGGGGAATGTTGGAAATTCTGGTTTACCACCCAGAGAGCTAAAATTCCCAACACTCTTCACAAACTACAGTTCCCAAGGTTCTTGTGGTGGGTGAAATTACGCACCTGATCACACACACAACATAATGAGATGGTTGCATGTTGAGGTGCTACCAAGTCAGAACTATTAACTGGCAGGGGTTGTCCAAGGTCTCAAGAGGGGTTGGAGTATCACAGTGATGAATGTATTCCTAAATAAATAACTCCTGGATGTTTAAAACAGAGGTGGCAAGATACCTTTCTCCTGGTATGCTAGCTTTTTACTTGCTGGAAGATGTCTGTGTAGGTCAGTGTTCAAAAAAGGTACAAACAAACACAAACACAATCTCTAGTTTGAACTAGCATATTTTACCTCATTAGGGTAGTAATGCTTGTGTAGACCAGGGACTCCTTCAGACAACCAGATCTGTTTGCATAAAGCTTAAGCAGAGTTTAGGACAGAGGTCAGCAAACTTTTTCAGCAGGGGGCCAGTCCACTGTCCCTCAGACCTTGTGGGGGGTTGGACTTTGCTTTGGGGAAAAATATGAACAAATTCCTATGCCCCACAAATAACCCAGAGATGCATTTTAAATAAAAGCACACATTCAACTCATGTAAAAGCACGCTGATTCCCAGACTGTCTGCGGGCTGGATTTAGAAGGCGATTGGGCCGGATCTGGCCCCCGGGCCTTAGTTTGCCTACCCATGGCTTAGGCAATAACTGGGCTTCATTGAGTTCTGATCTGTTTGTAGGTTGGTTATACAGCAATGAGCTTTCAGCCTGATTTGCTTGTGTGGTGTTGATAAACCTTCCCATTTATCAGTTGTTCAGCCCACACTTCTCAGTGCATGTCTGACTCTCCTAACTGCTAAAAGTCTGCTTTTTTTTAGAAAAGTTGATTTGTTGCACCAGAGTAACAGAGTGCTAAATTTTCAGTAAGTGCTTGAACCTCTCTCACAAAATAGTGACTCTGTGTGGGGCCATCCCATGTCTGACTAAGCAGACAAGAAGGGAAAGTGAATACATGTGCATAATGAAAGTTGAACTTTCAAGGTGTGGACCAGGTCACCACTGTTAAGAAAGAAGTAGAACATGGGGATGGAGTTTGACTTGGGAGGTGAGGGTAAGGAACACAGGCAACTATCTAACATAGGACATACCATTTCTACATCTAGCTCTTTGTCATCAGCTTGCAGGGAAAGCATTTTGCATCATTTGCAACGTGATCCATTTAGCTGGAGATGCCAGGCATTGAACCTGTCACCTATTGCCTTCAAAGTATGTGCTTTACCTCTGAGCTATGGCATTGAGCCTGTTGTCGAAGGAGACATTATATTGAGAAGCAAGTCAGGTCCATCAGGTCAGTTTTAACTGCTTTTAATATTGAATCTTAAATTGGGACCTGCTGGAAAATGCTAGAACTGGAAAGTCATGTTTTTGGTCACTGAAATTGTCGGCTCTGTTGTGTGTGGCACGCACACCATGCTCCCTGGCTCATGTTTATTCATTTGCCTTCTGCCTCACCAGTAGACTTTTCAATGAGACTTAATGCTGTTGATGGTAGTTGGCAGTGAATGGCAGAGCTCTATATCTGGTCCATGGGCCAGACATCATCCCCATCAAGGCCTCTTATCCACAGGCTACACTCTTCAATGGTCCTGCTCTGTGCCCTCCAGCACTTTTGCCTGGCTGGGATATATCCTTGAACTGTGGCAATACCTTTTCTCTTCTTGGATGAGGCTAGATAGAGAGATGTATCTTTGTGGTGTGGGTGTATGTAGAAACCTCTGGTTTTTACTGTACACTGGTAAGAGCAACAACAGTTGTTCCACCATACTTCAGTGGTACCTTGGTTCTCAAACAGCTTGGTTCCTGAACAAATGGGCTCCCAAACACCACAAACCCGGAAGTAAGTGTTCCGGTTTGTGAACATTTTTCAGAAGCCAAATGTCCAACGTGGCTTCCATGGCTTCCAATTGAGTGCAGGAAGCTCCTGTAGCCAATCGGAAGCCGCGCCTTAGTTTTCGAACAGTTTCGGGAGTTGAACAGACTCCTGGAACAGATTAAGTTTGAGAACCAAGGTTCTACTGTACTGGAATGTGCCCCCCCCCCAAAAAATAGGTTGCCCATGAGATAATGAGTCCCAAAAGAGATTCTCCACTCCTCGTATATGGGCTATACCGTAGTTCTTTCTCATGGGTTTCATAGAATTGTAGAGTTAGAAGGGACCATGAGGGTCATCTAGTCCAGCCCCCTGCAGTGCAGGAGTCTTTTGCCCAATGTGGAGTTTGAACCCATAAACCCGAGATTAAGTGTCTCGGCCCTCTTTTGAAAGATGGCATCCTTTGGGCTTCTGCAACAGGGGGGCAATGGGGTTAGAGTGTGAGGGTAAAAGTGGAATGTTTGGAATGTGATGTAAATTTTGTTTTAATTTTATTAAAAAGCAGGACTGAAGTAGCATTGACCACTTGAGGCTACATTTAGACAAATAGACTTCTTATGCTTGGTAGCAAAGAAGGAAGTGGAAGATAATGGAGGGGGGGAGGATGTAGTACCAAAAAAAGAGAGAGTCATATATCAAGATGTACTCCAGTAAAGTTAGTGCTTTCTTATGAAGATAAAAATATGGGTACAGGAGGCAGGATGAAGTGCAGGTTGCAGAATATTTTTGCAGTGCTTTCAGTCAAAAAATGAAGTGGTGGATATAGTTATAGTTTGAAGGTATTTAGAATTTTTTGGGGTCTTTTCTCCTAAATGTTTCTTCAAGCAGGCTTTTTTTTTATTCATACTAACTTGATTTGACTTTTTAAATGAATAGATCAAGGCATGTGTTGTGTTTTTTGTGCAGTGTCTTTCGGACTGCAAGCAGGAATTGTCTTATTTATTACAGCTTTTATCGATCTTATGCAAGCCTCTGTGGTGGTTCTTTCCACTGCGGAACAGGGTGGAAATACAGTACTTTGTATAACTGTATCTCTGCACCTGCACCTGCATAACGAACATGATAGTCAATTTGCATAACAATTTTTCTGCTATAAAATGACTTCAGTGTAGAATGATTTCAGGGCAAAATCCATGTGTTATTGGGAATAGTTTTCCACATCATCCGCTGTCAACAGGTCCTCATCAAGCCTTTGTAGCCTTGAAATACAGGTCTATGTCCTGAAGCAATGAGCCTTAGTAGGAGGCTATCTGCCAGCAATACAAGCCCCTTAATACAGATTTTTATGGCTTCCTCAAATGAACAATATAGTCAAAGCCTACTGCTTAAACTGTTTTCTTATCATACAAATATGTATCACATTCCAGAAATATCACAGTCATACCATTATTTTTCAGAAGCAACATTAACACTGGTTATTATTGTCTTAATTTCGTGTAATAAAAATTTAAATCTAGTAGATTTGGTCCTCAAAGCAATGTATGCTGATCTTAATTAGCCTCAAATTCTCATTTTTTCCATTTATGCTGTGTATGGGTTGGAAATTGCATTTGTTATCCTCTGCCATTATAACGTTTTTATGTTCTCTGACTCGTTTTTAAATAATTAGGCTATTTGCTGCTATATTACACTTATGCATAATGACAGACGAAGCAATTAAAAGTTCCTCAATGGTAGTAAAGGAGTACTGATTTTATTAGGATACTTGTCTAATTTTCCAGACACTTACTTGAAAATACAAAGAATTTTCATGCAATATTTTAACAAAATACTTCCTTGAACATTTTGAACTCCAGTTTTGTACACGGGGGGCATGTTTACCTTTCTGGTATCACTATCACATCATCCATTTATCCAAGGTTGTGTTCCATTTTGTTTAAAAAGCCCAACCCCCTCAGCAATAGTCTCACTACTTTCTAGTCATGTGCTACTTTTTTCCTAAATCACCCGCATCTTAGCTGACCTACGGATGGTATAGGTAAGGGGATCATACAAACCTGCTATGAAGATTCTAATAGAAAGCAAGATATAAATCTATGAAATAATAAATACTATAAACATTCCATCAGCCATTGGCAAACAATGGATTGAATTCAACTGCATCATACTCAAAGTAGACCTACTGAATCAATGGACGTTACTAACTCCAGTACATTGATTTCGTCAGGTCTACCATACCAATGACTTAGCAGAATACAATGCAATCACACTAAGCTCTCAGAAAGGAGAAATGTTATTGCCTTGGCTCTTTGTACTATAAAATATTTAGCGAACACAAAAATATTTGACCCTTATTGACTGAGGAAAGTGCTAGGTTATCTCATAGACAAGTTTTAGAACACAAATCAATTGCTGTATTTGATAAAGTACATTTTTACTAGGTGTCCTCAGAAAGCTTCTTATTCAGGATTAAGGCATTATCCATTGGACAAGTAAATATTTAATCCTCTGTGTTTGTGAATTTTTCCTTGTGAGTTATCAACCAACATAGACAGAAAATTATTCATCAGCTTGGTCTGCTGAAAAGCAGTACAGTGGTACCTCGGTTTATGAACTTAATCCATTCCGGAAGTCGGTTCTTAAACCAAAACCGTTCTTAAACCGAGGCCCGCTTTCCCTAATGAGGCTTCCCGCCGCTGGTGCCCTTCCACCATTCAGATTCCGTTCTTAGACCAAGGTAAAGTTCTCAAACCAAGACACTATTTCCGGTTTTGCGGAGTTTGTAAACCAAATCGTTCTTAAACCAAACTGTTCTTAAACCGAGGTACCCCTGTACTGCTGCCACTCATCACTAGGGCTGGTGCAAGGCATTTTGCTTTTTGAAGTGAAGAACAAGATGGTATCTTCACCCTCATTCCATAAACAGAAACCAGCCGGACTGGACACTGAATCCTAACACTGGCAACAAGATTATTTAGATTTCCTTCCCACCATTCCTTCTAAAGGAGCCCAGGGAAGCATTCTGCACTGCGCCTGAGGGCAGCAGGCTAGTGCAGGACACAGAGCATATGGTATCTTCCAGCACAAGTGTACAGCCAGGGGTCTTGGAAGGAACAGCCAGGGAACTGCCACCACCTCCACATTGCCGCCTGAGGCAGTCATCTCATTGTGCCGAATGGTAGAACCAGCCCTGCCAATCACCCACTCCTTAATGAATATTGTTACACAGCACTCAAAATCTCTGCCAAGCAGTAGCAAGCTTCCATGAGGTTCCAGGCGCTTACTCAGGGTTGTGTTTCCATTGGGAAATCAAGTCACAGCAGAGACTACTATCTCTAAGAAATATGGTTTACTTTAAACATATTTACACCTAAAGCCCTCTGTGGAGGGGGTGCAAAACATTAAACCCCAAGTGTCCCTCGTTGCTCCTCAGACATGGCACCCAGCCTCCTCCAGCCTATGCTACATGGAGTTTTTCCCACTTCCTCCTTGTTCACAGAATACCTTGTCAACACCCCCCTCACCCTGTGTAAAAGGACAATGTGCGTGTTGTGTGTGTGTGTGTGACATCATGCTCTGTGTTGCCCAGACAACCTCCCTGTCCCTCAGTTACTTGTTGATGGCTTTTGAAATACAGTGGTACCTCAGGTTAAGAACTTAATTCGTTCCGGAGGTCCGTTCTTAACCTGAGGTACCATTTTAGCTAATGGGGCCTCCTGCTGCCGCCGCACCGCCGCCGCATGATTTCTGTTCTCATCCTGAAGCAAAGTTCTTAACCCAAGGTATTATTTCTGAGTTAGCGGAGTCTGCAGCCTGAAGCGTCTATAATCCGAGGTACCACTGTAGGTTAATGGCAGGGCTTGCATCTCCCTCTGCCCCTCTGTCTGGCAATAAAACAAATTCAGCCCGTCAGCTCTGATTAAACCCCAGCACCCAAGAATCTAGAGCGGGAATTCTGGCACTCAGGGATCTGGGGGATCCCTGTTCTCCCACTAACCCATAGCTCTATGAAGCAAGTACAGCCCATGATTCATAATACAGAAATTATTCAGCTTCTTCCTTTAACCAAGTTTCCTACAAATATCTACATATTGAACAGATAAAATTCCGGACTCCTAGCTTTATATAGTTGGTTTCGGAAGTGAAGAGGGGCACTTTGTGAGTGAAGAGGCCTCAGCAGCTCATTGCTGTATAAGTCCTTGCTTCACCACTTGCATTACTATTTGAAGAAAGAAAGAAAGAAAGAAAGAAAGAAAGAAAGAAAGAAAGAAAGAAAAGACTTATCCTGCTGGCTCTTCCACTTTTCTCCTCCTCCCAGACACCTCATATCTGTTTTTATGCTTCAGGGTTTTTTTTTAGTTTTGCAGAGAGTAGGCTGCTGGATAAGGACTGATATCATATTATAATATCCCTCAAAGATCTGAAGCCACTAAGATCTGTGTTGCACTGAGATGATATACATGTACAGTGGAAACTCAGGTTGCAAACGTGATCCGTGTGGGAGGCACGTTCCCACAGCGCCGCATCTGTGCACGTGCGTGACATGTTTCAGCACTTCTGCGCATGTGCAAAGTGTGATTTAGTGCTTCTGAGCATGCACGAGCGTCGAAACCCGGAAGTAACCCGTTCCGGTACTTCCGGGTTCAGCACAGTCTGCAACCCGAAAACGTGCAACCCGCAGCGTTCGCAACCCGAGGTATGACGGTATATGCAATACACATGTACTGGTATATTATGTACTGCCAATTTTTTTCCTTTTTTTTTTAGAACTGGGTTGGAGATGCAGCCTTAATGAAAAGGAAATGCATTCTATTGACTTAAGTAGAAAAGGATTTTACCAAAAGAAGTCAGATGATTTATTTTGAGTCATATTGGAATTCTTTGGTGAAGATGGCAATGTAACTAGTGTCTTTTAAGTCCCAGACACAGACTAAACACAGCTCACATTTTTCAATTTTAGACTGTTTCATCTGGCAGTTCAGATCTCTGATTTCCACTACACTGAACTGATCAAGTAATAATTTTCTTCACTGTTATAGCAAATTTTCCACGTGATGCTCTAGATATTGTGAACAAAAGTCTTTCATTCTCTCTTTTGAATGTTTTCTGGGACACTGATAAATATATCTTTACAACACTGGGAATAAAGTATAAAGTAATACCAGTATCAAGCTGAGAAAAGTCGAATGCCCAATGTGTTGCTGTTTAGCTGGCAAAGAAATGCATAAAAGCCAATTTAATAGGAAGGTTCTTTCAAATGATTGAGTATTCAATTGTGCTGCATCCCCTTTCCCAACAGAGCGGTGTCAGCAATTGGTAATATCCAGTCTTTCACATGCAGCCTCAATTTTGATACTTAATCCCAGAGCTGGTGGTGCTGTAAGCTTAAGCATAGAATTTGGAATTGTACTGGGTGCCTTAGGGAAAAGGCTGGCCTTTCATAAATGAGATGTGCATATACTAAGCAAAATATGTCTGGGTAATGCCTGCAAATCCAGAAATGAATGTTTTGTTACCACACATTTTTATTTCCAAACTGAGTCAAAAAGATGGCAATACCATCTTTGGGTCAATACTGATAAATGCCGCAATGGAGAGTCCACAAAATGGCAAGAATATAATATTTTTCAAAGGAGAAACTGGTGCATCTTTTTCTGGAATGAAATAATCTGTACCACACCATCTCCACCTTCATAACCTGAAGCATTGACTAAAAGCAATGTGTTTCAAGTAGGGCTGACCTTGTGACTTTTGACTCCATGCTGCTTGAAGAATGGTTGTCTGCTGCCAGACAGAGGCATACCTAGGGTCCCTTGTGCCCTTGGCAAGAAGCTGTATTGGTGCCAACCTTAACAGACTGGAGAACTGGGCCAAGTAACAAAACATATTTCAGTAGGGACAGAAACTTTTAGTGATACAATCCAGAGGGCAGTAGTGGCTCTCCAGATTTATCAGAGATTTATCAGATCCAGCCAGTATGGCCAATAGTGAAATTATGGCAGTTGTAGTCCAACACTTGGATGGCCACAGATTTCTCATCCCATCATGGAATCTGCTACCTTAGAAGTGACATGTTGAGTCAGAGCCCTTAAATCTCTGTTTTTCAGTATGGTTGGGCAGTGGCTAAGCAACCAATGTGCAATGTTCATTCCTGGTTCTGCCAGATGCCATTGCTTTATTGCTCCTCTGCCTGCATTATCCAGCTGCTGCCTTTTCTGTTGTATTTAGAGTGTCGATTCATGGAGGTGTGGAGGGCATTCAACATAAACTGTGAATGAAGTTTCTCGGAAAAGCATGCCTACATATGCAAATTGCTAGATGAAGTTAATAAATGCATTGGCATCATACTTTGTTTATATGGGGGGAAATTTTTTTTTACAAGCTCTCAAGAGAACTGTTTCATATCAAAGCTTCATTTGCATATGATACTTCACTGCTGTAGCATGAGAGAATGGGCAGAATGTTTGGAACGATGGCATCTTTAAAACAGCTTTATAAAGCATCACATGCACTACGTTTAGTTCATACTCATAATTTTAGATTGCATTTAATTCACAGAAGAACCTGGCATGGGGCAATGTAGTGTGAGACTTTCCTACATAGCCTCTCCAAAGATAAAGCTAGCATTGTCTGCTACTAAAGGAAAAACGGCCAGAGGCATTTCTGTGTGAAGAGGAACACCACAGAGAAACTATTGACTCATGGGCACAAGTTTATTAACTTGCGATACGTGCCTGTTCTCCTTGGCATGGCAGGGTATATGTGCCCATGGTAAGGTAAGAGCAGCCATCCATAGGAATCAAGATTGTGGTACTTTTGAGACTATTCAGCTTTGCAATATTCTCCTATAGTTCACAATTTTCTTATTAAATCGGGAATGAAAGTTTAGCTTGTAATTGTAATTGTCCTCTCCCCTCCACCCAATACCCCAATCTTGCAAAATTCTGAGTGATTTCCAAGGAAGTGTGCTTAGAGTAACACACTTTCAACTATGACAATATGCTTACCCATTTGTGTTACTGGGTTTAAAAAAATATATCTCAAATTAATAATTCCATGGGCATGGTCCCTCAAGCCCCAGGGTTATGAAATTCAGCATGAGAATTGCTGTCGGCCAAGCTATTTTTTTCTTTCTTGTTATACTTCCATTTGGAGATTATTATTTTTCTTGAATTAGGGAGGCCTCCTGAACTCAGGATGGCCTTCATATGTCTCTCCTGGCCAAAATTTTTCATACAGTTTGCATACAATTCTTATTTTTAAGATTCCAATTCCATGTTTATTTTCCAAAGACTAATTTTCTTGTTAAACTCACTAAAATTTAATCCATATGTTTATAATGTGACCATTACCTAGTCTCAAAAAAGAACCCTGCAGCTGAAGGATCACATTAGAATTGGATCAAAGAGATTTTTTAGCGAGCATGAAATATGCAAAGAAAGAAGTGTCATCTCAGTAAAGCTCATTATGCAGAGAGCAATTGGCAACGTGAGACTTAACTGTTCAGAGGAAGCTGTTTAGACAATAACTCACTGAATATCCATTTGCCAGCTTGTATTGAAATGGCTAGGCATCTTCAGTTGGGCATTAGCATGTTTTGCTATTCAAGATAGGTAGCATTGAAGTCATGAAGAATAGGGTTGAAGAGAACCATCGTCTACTGCCTGTGATGTGTGCATGATTTATTTATGTGCAAGCCAGCACACACAAAAATGATTTTCAAAGCTGAAATGGGTCTTGCAAAGAAATATTACTTTAGCTTGAAATAGAAAAAAAGAACAAGGCTTTTGAAAACCTTCTATAAGGGTGGAATGGATCATAAATACATAGGGAAGTGTTAGTTCAGCTATAGTACTGCAAGATCAGTTTACCATTACTTTAGGACATTTTCATTGGCATTTTCTCTATATACTTTGAATAATTAAATGCAATGCTTAACTGAAATCTATCTAGTGGCTTTAATGTATATCTAAGGGTTCAGAGACATATTGTGAAGGCTGTATAATCAGGTGGTTCATTATACATTCTTGGTTGTTTATTAATTCATTTATTTAAAATAGTTCTTAACCATTCTTCATCAGGAGCTTGCATGGCCATGTACAAAAGTGTTTATAAAATTAATCCATGCATCATATAAATACAATTTGAAACCAACAAAAACACTTAATGAAATGAAACTAAAACACACACCCTAAAAACAGAAGAGAGCTTAATTCAAGAAATCATCTGAATTCTAAAGGGACTGGGGAAATAGGAAGATTTTCACTAGATTCCCAAAAGCTGGTAAGACCACTCCCCTTCCAGGGGGGGGTGGCACTGCGGGCGTGCATCTGGGACCTCCCAGTGACCCAGCAGTGGGTGGAGGGATGCCGCCTACGTCATTAGGACTTCCAGCTATGTCACACCCCCTGGCTGACCAATTGGGTTAGCCAGGGGGCGTGGCCAATGCTGTTTAAACTGCGGCACGGCTGGGGGGTGACCTCCATTTGCCTTCTTGTCAGATATCCCAGCCTACCCACCCTCTTTTTATGCATTGCTTGACTTTGGCCTTACTATGGACTAATGTCGGTCTCCTGGTTGTTGGGACCAGGTAGGAATTTCTCCACTTGGCAAATTGGCACCAGCCATTTGGTTTTCGCTTACCTTGTAGCAATCGTCACAACTTTGTAAGGTTAGGCACTGGGTAAGTCTTGTTTATGGGAGGGGAAGTTGTTGCCTCCGCCTGCCTATCCTCGTTAAGGGAATCCCGTAAAAGGGATCTGAGGGTGTGGATTCTGTCCGAAGCCTAGGCGTAGGCTAGGACCATGCCACAACCCCATCAGTGACCCTGGGGGTGCTCTTAATTGATGTATATCATAGGGCTCCCCCTATTGGTGGTTGACCCTTCAGAGTCTTCCTGCAAACGGGCAAGAGTCAGGATATAGTTTGGCTTCACCCAAATGCCTAAGCCAAACCACTCACATCTGTAACCAATAAAGTTGTGGCCTAATTTATCCCAATTAACCCAATATATTTGTGTCTGTGTGTTTATTTCTGAGGGGACTGCAGGGCCCAGGGCCTCACCACGCAATGTCAGCATCAGACATACCACTTTAGGGAGGGCATTCCAGAGTTGGGGCCCTTTCTTGTGAAAACATAGCATGCCTTGAACAAAGAAATACTTGGAGCAGGAGTTCTTCAGAAGTTCTTAAGACAACAAGCATGCTGGCATGGGAAAGGGTGCTCCTTTAGGTATTTGTGTCACAAGCCATTTAGAGCTTTAAAAACAACCACAAGCACCTTAAACTGGACCCAGACATGCATAGGCAGACAACAGTGAGCTACTGTACAAGCACATGAGGGAAGCTGTTCTCTCACACACAAGTTGATCATCTGGCAGTGGAAGGTATTATTAGAGATTTGAGGTAAACCCTAGAAATTAATAAATGCTAGGATTTGGGGTTCTTTGTGATATGAAGGGAGAATATAAGCTGCAATGGGATTCCTGGGCTGCCTTACACAAACAGTTCTGGCTGGCTGAGGGAAGGGCAGAGCTTGCTAGCATTACAGTAGAGAGCCACTGAGGTTCTTCAACAACTCCTTGTCCCAGGTGTGACCAGAGACTGGAGATTTGGAAGGTTGCCTGGATAACTGTTCTGGGGGAGGGCAAGGGGCTTCTGGGAAGAAGAAACAGGAAGAAAAGAGTAGATCCATTTTGGTGAGGGTGAAGGAAAGACTTCCTGCACTGCTGTGGATCATACTGTAAGATCTGGACCCTTTCGTGCAGATGGAATGTGTGAATAGGCGAATAAACCCTATTTCTTAAAGCATGACAGCCTCCGCCGTGTCTTCTATTCTCAAAAGGGACACAGACCCTGTGTGGGCGCCTGAGATCCCATGCACTCTTGCCACAGCTTGGCAGAGAGAGGGACAGGCACCGGGCTTTTGTAAGATTATTGTACTCTTGCATATGTAGTAGGATCATCCCATATAAACTGTTTTTGTGCAGATCACACACAAACAGAACTAAGTCCATAATAAAAACACTTCAAACAGGATAGATTTCAGTTCTCACTTGGTGACATACAGATTGTTTATCTTTACCCTTTACCCAAGTTTGTGTCGTATGACCAGGGAGTTTCATGTCACATCTATCTATCTATCTATCTATCTATCTATCTATCTATCTATCTATCTCTGTCTATCTATCTATCATCTATCTAGTCTTTCCTGTTTTGGCCTGCAGGGGCAAGTTGGGTATTTTGCATAAGAGAGCAAGCAATTGTGATAATTTTGTTGGTCCGCTGTAATTGAGTTTTGGGGGAAATGATTCCTCGAATAAACAAAGAAATAAAGCACAAGCTGTACTTTTTGTAGCAGCCATTTAGCTGCAGTCTCAGTTTATGTGTAGATCTTTTGTTTCTGGTTCTGGGAATAGCATATGGGCAATTCCTCTTACCCTTAGAGGTCAGATTCCATTATATGTGAGTGCCACATTACAAATTAACAAACAATGCCACTTGTGAGCGTTCACTACTCTTCTTTGTTAGTCATGCAGTGCATTTGCAGTGATGCTATTTCAGTTCTCTGGGATGATTGTTGTTTTGGCATGAACAATGGGAATGAGAGTCCGCAGCAGTTACTATAACATGTAAACAAAACTAAACAATTTACCAAGATTGTTACATAGTGAAACTGTGGATTGCAGGGCTGGCCCACCCTTGAGGCAAGGTGAGGAAACTGCCTCAGATGGCAGGTTTCACTGGGGCAGCAAATCCCAATGTCAGTGTTTCTTCCCTCTTGTTCCTGATGTACGTAGGTCTTTCCTCACTCCTTCCCTGGCAGGGAGTGGGAAGTGCCATTTTGAGATCTATCTTAGGTACAAAAATGCCTTGGGCTGGCCCTGGTGTGTTTTATCAAATGCTGTGTAAGCAGAATTCCACTCATGCAACAGGACTTTCCCATCTTCTCTCACCTCACACCCAAAAAAATCTGCCCCAGAGGATCCCTCCACTCTCTGGAGTGTTCATGGGGCACTGCAAAGGAGAGGAGGGGTGAATTTCATTGCATAAGCAATGAAAGTGTGAGTGGAGCTGCAGTGTTGTATACAACCCACTATTTATTTGTCATGCTATGTCATGTTAAGACACTGAAACCAAGCTTTGAAGGTACAAGTCCTCACATTGTTTGAAGGTTCACAAATACAGTAAGACCATGTCCCCGGGACATAACCCCCTTGTAAGCTGTGGGTTCACTGTATGCCAATTTATTTATTTATTGCAAGAGTTTGTCGACACTTAACAAAGAGCCGCACCCACAGCACTCCACAGTGTAGCCAATAAGACTCCACAGGATGTGGAATCCTCATGAATAATTGCAGGAGGTAGATGCTTGTGTGTTTCTTCATCTGTGAGGTTTTGTTAATTTGGGCTGCTCCATGTGCAGCACTCAGTTTCCCCATTCCCAAAGGTAATCCAAACGGTCAGCCTAATATACTAAGATGCACATATCCCCAGCCATGAATAGCTTTGAGTCAATCCAGCACATCTAATTAAGTCTAGAAGCTAACTGGTAGCTGCTGCCACAAACTCTAGACAATTAATTCAGAAAGTGATTCTTAGTTGAGGGATAAACTGGAGGAGGGTGGAATCTCAAGAAAATATTAAGAGCAAGCAAGATAAGAAGTCTGTTTAAATCCCATTGAAGTTGATAATATTTAATGCAGCCTGTGTGCAGAACTGCATCCAAAGTGTCTTAAGCCACTTTTTAACTAGGCCTAGAGCTGTATAGCATGTCAATATTGAACTAAGCCACATACTGCAGACCACAAATGGTTAAAGTGGCAGATACTATTATATTACCATCATAAGCCTCTGCATCTTGACTTACCTTGTCTTTTATAGCAGTAATTTTGGCAGTCAACTATAATTTGCAGATTATAAAACAACAATAAAAACCAGCTCGTCTGTGATAATTAGGGAAAGGAATTGCAGGACTCGTGCTGTCTTATGGCTCCAGCATTCTCTGTTGGATCTGGCTTCCAACCATGGGTCTGGTTGAATCATCATCTGACTGGCAGCTGACAAACAGAGCATTGCTTTAAGAACATGTGATTACAGTGCTCCTAATAAAATAGCCATTACTCACAAAGAAGTACAAAGGGGCTGTGACGGTTTCTGTTCTATCTTCTAGTACAAATGTCCATTGCAGCTTCTGTTTTCACTACAGGGCAGTAAATTCATGTCAACAAATACTCAGCCCCTACTATCTAAAATCTGCACTACATTAATATGTTAGTATTTCCACTCTCTTTGCATGGATGTGGTGTACGTTCCCATATTCAACTGCTATAATAGTTTTGAAAGTAAAGACTGAAACCCTAGTTGGCACAGGAAAAGGGAACGACTTTCTATTACAGTAACAATGAACTGATTTCATCATAACATCACTACTATTCCTTTGTATTCTTTTATCCAGAAACTGAACTGTGTTTTCTAAAACTTTTATTTAATTGTCCACAATCCAGACAGTGGCCCAGTTCATAACGCTAAGCCAACCCATGGTTTAGTACAAATGAGCAAATGTGTGGACCCCTGGACAGATTGTAGCTGTTTTGTTTCTCCAGACACTGCTGCTGTCACACTGTCGTGAGCTAAGCCATGATTTGACTCGGCATTATGTCTAAATCTGGGGGTTGTGGTTTATCTGCCCCAGGCAAACCAAAAGTGGTGGTGAGCCACAGAACAAACTTGGCTACAGCTCGGTGCTTGTCTGGAACAAGGTAAACCACAAGCCTGGAATCGGAGGCAACACTAAGTCAAACCATGGCTTAGCTCACAGCAGCAAGACTGGAGAAGGACCAAAATGGCCAGAGTCTTCTCTCCAGGAACCTGAGTGTTTGTTCATTTGAGGTAAGCAGTGGTTTGACTTACTGCTACATGCAAACCAGGTCAGCCCAGATATTTTAATTTTTACACCCTTTGCACACCATGCACACTTTTGAAATCCACTTTGTATTCAAAAGTAGTTTGCCATGCAGCATAAAGAGAATGCTACTGTTCAATAAATATACCAAAAACCATATTGACCATACAGAAATAAACATTTCTTTGGACCCTGGCTATTATTTATAGAAAACAAGGACTCAAGGGAGAGATGATTGTTCAAGATTGCAAATACAGTGCTTTTTTTCTGAAAAAATATTTTTAGGGGTACTCTCATTTTCCTACTCATATTGAAATGCTGCCCCTCAATGAGGCCAAACGCAGATTCACAAAATGTTTAGGGGTATGTGTTCCCCTGTGCCCCCCCGAAAAAAGCACTGCATTAATTGCACAATTCTAGGCATGTCTACTCTAATAGCATGTCACTGAGTACAGTAGGTCCTAACTCCAAGGTAAGTTGGTGTAGGCTTGCAGCCTCACTCTGAAAGGGCATAGCACACAACAAGCTCATCAAAATGAAGATAGTCAGAAACAAGGGAAAAGAAGTGAAGAAGCATACCCGTGCAAGGGGGGGGGGGGAGAGAGAGAAATGAGAGGAACAATTACCTTTATTACAATTTGATCCCTATTATAATGTTATGGGATAGTTTGGATATTCTTTTCTCTTGCTTTATTTAATGGTGCTTCTTAGTTCCTTGTAAAAGGAAATGTCTGCTCCTGAACAACTTTCTCAAACAGTCTATTAGGGCCTTTTCATACATAAGGCTAAAGAAGCCTACTTTAACAGTGGCTGGAATGCAAGTTGAAACCTACATTGGTCAGAATCCTCACTGTCATTACAAATGCCTCTCTTCTACTATTTATCCTGTATAATAATGAAAGACATAAAAACTATTTACACATCTTCTGTGGAAATACCGACGGTGCTGTTTAGAAGAAAGCTGGCCCAGAATCTGAGGTCACCAAATACAATAAACTTAAAAAATAAATAAATCTTCAAATCATAGAAATGTAAAGTTGGAAGGGATCCTGAGGGTCATTTAGTACAACACCCTGCAATGCAGGAATCTCAGCTAAAGCATCCAGGCAAGATGGCAATCCAACCTTTGCTTAAAAACCTCCCAGGAGAGTCCACCACCTGTCGTGGCAGTCTGTTCCACTGTCAAACAGCTCTTACTGTCAGAAAGTTCCTCCTGGTGTTCAGTTGGAAACTCCTTTCTTGTAACTTGAATCCATTTGTTTGGGTCCTAGCCTCCAGAGCAGGAGAAAACAAGCTTGCTCCAACCTCTATGTGACAGCATTTTAGATACGTCTATCATATCTCCTCTGTCTTCTCTTTTCCAGGCTAAGCATACCCAGCTCCTTAAACCATTTGTTAGAAGGCTTGGTTTCCACACCCTTTATTGTCTTAGTAGCCCTCCTCTGCACATATTCCACCTTGTCAGTATCCTTCTTAAATTTTGGTGTCCAGAACTGGACAAGTGGTCTGACCAAGGCAGAATAGAGCGGGTCTATTACTTCCCTGCTTTTGTTGATGCAGCCTAGAATAGCATTTGCTTCTTTCATTGCTGCTGCATCACACTGTTGACTCATGTAAAGCTTGTGGTCTATAAAGAGCCCTAGAATTTAGAATTTATGTCAGGCTTACTGATCAGTAGTTCTCTCTCTCTCTCTCTCTCTCTCTCTCTCTCTCTCTCTCTCCCCACTCCCTTATGAAGATTGGGACATTTGCCCAGCTCCAGTCTGCTGGGACCTCACCTGTTCGTCAAGTATTCTCAAAGATTATAGACAGAGGCTCTCATGTTACACCTGCAAGCTCCTTTAGTACCCTTGATTGCAGCTTGTCAGGCCCTGGAAATATAAATTCATTTAAGGTAGCTAGGTGTTTCCTTACCATCACTTTTCCTATCTTGAGCTGCAGTTCCCTCCTTGCATATTTTATTCTGTTGTCATCAGGTAGGGCACTGCTTTCCTTTTGGGTGAAGACAGAGGCAAAGTAGGTGTTGAACAATTTCACTTTCTCTCTGTCACCCAAAAGCATTTCTCAATCTTCTCCACGCAAGGGACTTACTACTTGTTCTTCCTTCTTCTAACATAGCCAAATAAACCTTTTTTATTATTATTCAAAACAGCACAGACGTCTTGGACATTGGGGTAACAATCGTACAGAAGATCATTACAACAGTCTTAGCATTTGCTAACTTGTTTCTGGCCACGTGATATCATACCAGACCACAATGTTGTTCCAGTTCAGTAACCTCTTTCCTATGAATCTGGAACAGCTGCTTCCAGCAAGAACCAGATGTTTCAATCTGCAGTGTTTTCTATCTCTCTGTGTGGTGGGGTAGTGTTTCTGTTTGTTACTATGTTACATATTTTTGTGTTTTTTTATATTGTAAACTGCACTATTATCCTTGGATTGAGGACGGTATGAAAAATTAATTAAATAAATAATAACAGTGATGAATATATTGTCTATTAATTGCTGCTTCCTGTAACTTTTCCATTCCCTGCGAGAAGTGGCTTTTCCACAGGCCAGCAGATTGTGGTTGTATATTTGTCTGTAACTTGAAGCTTTGGGCTGTAAAACAGAACAGAATCGTAGAGTTGGGAGGGACCCTGAGGATCATCTAGTCCAACCCCCTGCAATGCAGGAATATGCAGCTGCAACCTTTGTGTTAACAGCACCATTCTCTAACCAACTAAGCTATCCAGCTGCACATGGAATATCTGGTTCAATGACATGACTACATGCAGTCAGTCAGCTTTTTAAGCAAGCCACACACACCAAACGGACCAGAGAGAGTTGAGTTACCCCAGACAGCTGACTATACAGTATAGCGCAGGGCAAAATGGTAGCAAGTAGACAGCAGTGTAAAATGCAGAGCCATTTGCGGAGGTTGCATGTGCAATCTAAACACACAGCACAGTCCTAACTGTGCCTACTCAGAAGTGAATTCATAGGAGGTAGCATTATGAGGCTACATTTTAATATTTTAATGTTTCAGTATTTTAATGTATTTTAATTTTGTTTTTAAGTTGTAATCATTCAACTTGTTTTTATTATTGCTTGTAAGCCGCCCTGAGTCCGGCCTTGGCTGGGGAGGGCGGGGTATAAATAAAAAATTATTATTATTATTATTATTATATTTATCAATTTGCAATGGCGTGGAAGGTTCGCAGGCTGTGAAGGACTTGCTCACAAATTTATTGACAGCTGCACAGATTATGATAGCTAGGAAGTGGAAGGGGGCAAGCAGAATATAAAACGGAAGAATGGTATAAAAAGGTGTGGAATAAAGCTATTAATGATAAATTAACATGTGCCATTAAGGTAAGACGGGGAATACGCAAGAGAAATGATTTTAAGCAGATATGGAAGGTGTTTGTAGAATTTGCACTGTTAGAACGGAAAGGGGTCAAACCATCACAAGAGGTGTTGAAATTTTGGGAGGTTGGATAGTTACAATGGAATGGTCTCGATCGTGGGGTGCACAGCACATTCTTATTTATTTATTATTATTGGTTTGTCAGATTGACTGATTAAAAAGTGAATTCACAACTCCCAAGTAAGCGGAGTTAGGAGCGTGGCCTTAGTAAGAGCAGTGAATCGACTCTTTCCTTTTAATATGTCTACACTTCGTGACTTTTGCGCCGAAGTCCCACTGGACTCAGCAGGACTGGCGTCTAAATAAACACACATGGAGTCGCGCTTTCAGGGGACGGGAAGGCAGCAGCAGCCTCTGGAAGCTAAGCGCAGCTTCCTCTCCGCCCCGGAGCTACGCGCGGGAGAAGAGGCGGGACTCGGACACAGCCGCCGCTCAAGCAACGGCGGCGGGCGAGCAAACGAGCGAGCAGACTGAGCGGCTTGTTTCCCAGGCAACGGCAAACCCTCACCATCCGGAAGCCTCGGCTCAAGGCTCGCGAGAACGCAAACCTGGCCGACGAAAGAAATCTCCACTTCCGCCACCCCCGCACGCCGTTGAGGGAACGGGAGACGGAGAACGGACTACAGCTCCCAGGGGCTCCTTTCGGGCAACCGTTCTCGCCGCTTGCTCTCGCGAGATGGCCCGCCGACGCTCCGTTCCCCAACCCCGCCTCTCGCAAGTTCGCGCTCGCTTGCGGCGCGGTGGTTGAATGTGGGGCCGCCCAGGGAAGGCGATGGCAGCGCGTTCCGCCGCCGCCGCGTCGTCTCCTCCGACGGAGCTGTCCTTGTCGCCCTTCGTCCGGAAGCTCCGTAAGTGGTGGAAGCCCCCTTCCCTTTCTGGCTAGCGGAGACAAGCGCCCTGGAGCCGCCGCAGCCGCTGCTTCCAGGGGCGCCGGGATAAGCGGCAGAAGGAAACTTTCCTCCAGAGCGCAGCTGCTGTTTTCCGTGCTCAATGCGCGCAGGGCTTGCAGTCCGAGTCTGCCTTCCTGCGCGCGCTCCTTAGAGAGTGAATCTGTCTCTCTCTCTATATACATACATACATACATACATACACACACACACACACACACACACGGAATTCACTCTCTAAGGAGCGAATATTAGAATTGTAGAGTTGGAAGGAATCCCGAGGGTCGTCTAGTCCAGCCCCTTGCAGTGCAGGAATCTCAACTAAAGCATCCCTGGCAGGTGGCCATCCAAACTCTGCTTTAAAACCTCCCAAGGAAGAAGAGTCCACAACCCCTTGTGGGGAGGCTGTTCCACTTTCTGGTGACTTGAATCCGTTGCTTCTGGTCCTGCCCTGCGGAGCAGGAGAAAACAAGCTTGCTCCAAACTTCGTGTGACAGCCTTTTAGATACTTGAAGATAGCTATCGCATCTCCACTTTTCCAAGCTAAACATACCCAGTTCCTTCAAGCGACCCTTGATCCTCTCGCTTGTCCTCCTCTGCACACGTTCCAGCTGTTCAATATCCTCCTTAAATTGTAGTGCCCAGAACTGGACACAGTTCTCCAGTGGGGTCGAAACCCTCTCCAAAGTTGTTGAGCCCCCTTGCAGTGCCTAGCTATGCTATGCAGTTCTCCCTGTGTGTGGTCTGTCCAAAGTAGAATACAGTGGTACTACTTGATTGGGATACTATACATCTGCTGATGTAGCTTATAATAGCATTAGGGGTTTTTTTTTGCTGCTGCATCACGCTGCTAGCTCATGTGAAGCTTGTGGTCTACCAAGACCCTTAGATCCTTTTCACATGTGCTGCTGGCAAGCCAGGTGTCCCTCATCTTTATATTTGTGCAGCTGGTTATTCCTGCCTAAGTGCAGAGCCTGACATTTGTCCCTATTGAAAATCCTTTTGTTAGTTTTGGCCCAGTTCTCCAATCTGTTAAGGTCTTCTTGAATCCCAATTCTGTTTTCTGTGGCTACCCCTCCCAGTTTGGTGTCATCTGTAAATGTGATGAGCGTATTTTCTGTGCTGTTCATTTAAATGAATGCTCACTAGCTTTCTCTTCTTGCCTCATCCCCATGCGATGACTTGAGTTAAATCAAATTGTGTACAGGAGTTTGCACAGTGTGATGCAGTAAGCAAAAGATCATTACATAACTGTGCTTATTGAGTTGTGTTTGAAAACAAACCTAACAACAGCAACAACAATTTTATTATTTTTATCCCATCCCAGCGACTCTGATTAGGGAATACCCAGCTCGATCCTGCTTCTCGTTAGGCATTTTTACCATTGAAGTAAATAGGGCACTGTGGGAAGTGTGTTTAGTTTTATAATCAAAGTCTTCACGAGGGTCATAGTGTGAGGGCGATCTGGCTGCGACATCTATCACCCCATTGATCACCAGGGTTGATAGTGTGGGGAGTGCCAGGAGGGCTGGGGCAAACCAGGCACCGCCAGTGTGGCCTGATGCTCCTCTCTGCCCACCAGTGGCTGCATTGGCCAGCTGGGCTCCTCTCTGCATGGCTGTGCAGGTGGTTCAGCATGCCCTGCTTTGCTTTGGTGGAGGTGGGGTCACTTCAGCAGAGAGGGCTAGGCTGATGCCCGCCACCCAGAGTGCGCCGACCCCAGTGGCCTACAACTGACACTATGCTGCTGGTCTTCACCTATAGTTTTACCATCTAAAAGTTTTCTGAATTAGATCCATGATGCTTATATATTCCAGTTTGATGCAGAGTTAGGCATATGTAAACCTATTGGTTTTATTTTTTTGTTTTGTTAAAAGATTAGTTTCTGAGTGGCAGCTTTTAAGGTCAAATCAAGTTGCTGTTGCTCATGAAGAAAGATAAAAAATGGTTTATGGGGTGGGGGTGGGTGGGAAGGGGGAAACAGTATGTGAGTGACAGAGGTATGGAAATGAAGAGCAGATATGTATGTCTTGTGGTCCGGAGTAGAGGATCAACTGAAATTTTTCGTGTAGTACCATTACCAAATGCTTTTGCCTCTCTTGATTTATTTGTTTAAAGGTTTAAAGTCTTAGAATCATAGAATTGTAGAGTTGGAAGTAATCCCAAGGGTCTTGCCCCATGCACTGCAGGAACCACAACTAAAGAATCCCTGACAAATGACCATCTAACCTCTGCTTTAAAACCTCCCATGAAGGAGAGGAGAGTCCACCACCTTCTTAACACGTATTGGGAGTAAAGACTTGGGAAGCTGGTTTCTGAACTGAACTTACTGGGAATAACCAGTGCATCTGATTTAAAGTATTAACTGAACTTCTGAAACTTCTTCCATTTTCATTTCATTTTTATGAACAGGTCATCAACTGGCTGAAATTAGAGAACGTGCTCTTAGAAATATTTTGTGTAAATTGGATCACAACTTGGTTACATATGATGACTTGGCTCAAGAAAAACTCCTGTTTCTCAGTCTTCTGGAGTGGTTCAACTTTCCTGTAGTACCAATGAAAGAAGAGGTTCTGAATTTAGTGATCAACCTGGTGAAGGTACAGTTATCTGTTTTGTTATATGTTCTTGAAAACGGCAAACCATCTACAGTCCATATCCATGCTGAAAAGTACTTACATGTTACCCCACTTAATGTAATGCTGCTTTGGCATTAAAAGAACATTGGAAAGCAAAATGATATGCCATGATGTATTTCTTTTGAAAGGTGACTTGAATGAGATGCTCAGTACATGGTTATCTTCTAAATACAGCTCCTTCTGAGATCCTCTGCTATGCATATGAAGCTAAATGATTTTTGCACACCACCCCAATCTCTGAGCAATGCAAGATTCCAGGGGTTCAAGGCCCTTACCCAGTGTTTGTGTTTCCTTTGGAATGAGGAACAGCAGAGACTGTGGTGTCTTTATGATATATGATTTATTTACACATATATACACTCCAAGAGGTTCTTGCTTCTCCCATAGCTATAGCCTTGGATTCCAACAGAAATCAAGCATGGCTCTGTCTTTCAGCTGCCCAGCCTACACACTTGCTTCTACCTTCTAGCTCACATACACAACTCAACTCTCAACTCTGGCCTTTGTCTTTCTACCTACCAGCGATTTAAGGGTGTGGCCCCCACCCATTTGCTCTCTAACATGGAACCATTTGCTTTGTTAGCTTAACAACCCGTACCTAGGCCATCACCTCACCAGCAAGCTAGCCTGGCCATTCCAGAATTTTGAATCCATCCTAGGTCCAGGAGTTAGAAGCATATGAAACTAATTATCTTTTGTATGCTGCCTTGGATGGGCTTTTTCCTGCAAGCAACATTTGAATAAATAAAAGCTTGGAGAATTTGCCATTTCGTTTTTTTAACTTCGTATCATCTTTCTAATTTTAGCACCCGTCTGCTGTGGAACAATTGGTTGGGATTGGGGCAGTGGAGTTTTTCACTCAGCTTCGTCCAAATGTGGATCCAAACCTACAGGCTGTGATTGATGGGATTTTGGATGGGCTATTTGTGTTGCCTTCAGAAATCTCTGCTGATTATCAGGAAGTGTCTTATCAAATGCCCTTGCCAGCAGTGACTAATATAGGTAAGTTACACCTTTATACACAGCATTTTTATTTTTATTTTGCAAAGTGTGGGCCTTGTATTGAAAATATCAAGTTATTTAGCCCAGATGCTAAACCTTTGTTAATGGTATCTGTGTTTGTGACTTCAGTGATTTTCAGAGAGAGAATTGGCGATTTGAAAGTATAAATCTTCAAAAATGAAAATACTGGAAGGAAACAGATCTACTTTTAAAAAGGAAAAATGACTGTATATGATTCATAGAGTTAAAAAAAATGAAGCTATTTAATATAGTTAATGCTGCTACTTACTATGGTTTTATATTTTTAAGTATTGTCAGAAGAAGCTAATGCTGGATACTTTGATCAAGGGGGAAATAATTTGCAAGAGATGGGAATACCACCAAAACAGCTATCTGGTAGGTAACTTTATAAAAATGAAGTAAACATGTGTTGGACAGTTTTCTAGATTTGTTAGTGTGGTTGAACACCATTGAGAAGGAATGAAGTTTCAACCTTGTTTAAAGATTCTTCCTTTTTTGTTTTACTGGTGTTTTTTAAATAGATAAACCCACCTGTATTGTGGTTATGGTGGTGGAAGCCTTGGACACCAGTTAGATGAGCTGATATATCATGGAATGTTCATGAACATTCAGAGCAAATGGGGGAACAAAGTTTTCAGTTAGGTGAAGGAAGGGGAAAATATGTATTTATTTTTTGAGACTTTTAATGTTTTTTCCAGCAGGCTCCCAGAGCACCTTATAGAGCCATTAAAAAAAAAAGTTCTGTCCTTGGCTTCCCATCTAAAAGACAAAACACACAAGAAAAGTAGATTGGAAGAGAAAATAAGGAAGTTTGGGTGCAAGGATTTCTCCTGTCCCTACTAATAGCATAGCTGTTGCCAGTTGACAATTGATAAAAGGAAGGAACCTGATTCCTTGGCAAATTGTCAGTCTGGCTATGATTAAAACCTCACATGGTGAGGAAAGATAGGCCTAGCCTTGCCTATGCGGCAGGATGAAGATAGGGAAAAGATCCTTAATGTAGGGGAGCTTAAGGGAGAGGATCCCAGAGCCAATGTAAGTGAAAGAAAGGTACAGACTAGGCAGTGGCAGGGGCGTAGAAAGGGGAGTGTGGGGGGTGCGGTCTGACCCAGGTGTCTTCCCTGAGGGGGTGACAAAATGGCACACCGCGGGGTGGGGGCACTTACTGCGGGGCCTGGCCTGCAGCGCGCCCGAACCACACGTCTCGTTCGGGAGTGATGCAGTGGCTCTGGGCCCTGCGCTGCCCAAAACGGCAGAGTGCAGCTTGCGCCTGCCAGGCGGACTCCGTGGGCAGCTCGCCACGCCGCCCCCATGGGCGGATCTCTGCGCTGCCCCCGTGGGCAGCTTGCCCCATCCCTGCTACTTCAGGTGCCAGCGCAGCTAGCTATGCCCCTGGGCAACGGATTGAGAATCAGGTGTATAAGAAAAGGTAGATGGCATGGGGCGGGGGGAGTCAGAAAAACTAACACCCGAGAAAGAGTTAATCCAGGAGGAGGGGATCTTCAACTATTGAACTTGTTAACAACTTAGAAGTAAGTTTTATACCAGTGTTGGAATTTTATGCAATCAAAAGGAAGTGCTTGGATACCAGCCCTAATTGGCAGGTGGAACGAACAGCTACAGTCTTCTTCTTTTTCAAAAATATAACCTTGGATCAAAATGGTTTGTCAAAAATGTACCAGTTTGTCTTTTCTGATAGGCTTCTGTTAATAATCTTTTAGATTGCATCCCTAGCTTCCCCCCCTCTAGTTTACATTTAGAAAATGGCTCTAGGGCAAAGCAAAACAAACAAAACTCTAGCTCATATTTCTTACCATTTAAGCCTTTGAAAATTAGTGTTGGGCATTGTAGGTTTCAAACAATGAAAAAGGTATATTGGGATGGGGAAACGAGATAAGAGTCATCCGCTATAGGAGTGCTTATCAGTTTCTACAATGGAAACACTGAATGATACCTGTTTGCTCTGTGTTTCAGTATATGGCACACAGTAAAAATAGCCTTTCTTCCATCCTCAGTGAAACACGGCGTGAAATCCTTGAAATTTTCTACATTTCCATGGTTATCCCTGACCACAACAGATAGACATGTTCTTTCATCAAGTGAAAGGTATGTGAAATTAATTGTAGCTTTGTTGTGTTCTGTGAAAGGGAATAAAAGTTGCTACGTTTCTTCTTTAAAGTGCAAGTTCTATAAGAACTGCGGCAGTTTTCTTTCGTTCTGGAGCAATGCACAGAATTATTAATGAAAGCGCTACCTGTTTGCCTCGTCTCCTCCCTGCCCACCCACCCAGCGTGTATGTGTGTTGTTTTAAAAAATAAGTTTCCTTGAGCCTTGGTGATAGGGTGGAATATAATCAAATCAGATAAAAAATTATGCCACTGATGGAGTATAAAGAGTTGATTACTATAGCTTTGCAAAGCAAGTTCGCAGTAAAAGTTCAAATGTACTTTACAGCTCACTGAGAAGCAAAAATCACAGTTTAATTTGGAATACCTGTGAGCTTCTACAAGATGTCATCATGCAAGACTTTCCTGCTGAGATATTTCTTCAGAGACCAAAGATTGTTCAGGTTAGAAATGCTTTTAACTAAAATATTTCATTTAGAAGTGTTAGCGATTTTTGGTTTGCTTGCTTGCATATATGTTTAGGCCTAAGTTCTAATAATGGGTGACTTTCGTTTACCTCAGAGTCTTCTGTCGCTAACAACACTGGCTTTCGGAAGAGATGGACAACACCGTTTAGCCTTACAAGCTGTCTTATGTCTGCAGCAATTGTGTACCTTTTTAAGAAACAGACTGAACTTCCATAGAGATCCAAGTTTTGTCTCAAGTGAAACTGGTTTGTATCTTTCTCCCCCCCCCCGCCCTCTCTCTTTCATTTCATTGATGAATTGCTTCCCATAAAGTTTCCTGAAACAACTGAATAATAAACAAATCAACAATAAAAACACATATTAAAAGAATGCCAACTTCAGCACAGTTCAGCACAGATTCAGACTGGACTAAAAATCCCTACTTGGTCAGAAAAGGATAGGCAACAAAAAGATATAGCTAAATCAGGATAAATTGACTCTTGATTAGACATTGGCCAGATACTTTGTTTCTCTCTCCCCCTCTATCCATTAAATAATTTATAGTTATAGTAAAAATTGTATATATAATTGCTTTCTTGTTTGTTTGTTTGCATTTTTAACCCCATACTTCCTCCAAATGTATCATACGGATACATCTCATAAAGCAGCTAAGTTACCATTAGATGCCACTCAGGTTTCTTCTACCACAATGTTGCACACTTCTTTTGTGTGTGTGTTATTGTTTTCATGTTTTTATCTTCCAAGTATTGAGAGACATAGTGCAATACATTTCTGACTTATATCATTGTAACAATAAATCAGATGTGGTCGTGGTGAGAAAACATGGCAATAAACAAGTTGAGATAGATGATGATTCCATTATCTTACGCTGTCCCAAACAATATATGTAGATGAATGTTTACTGGTATCCAACTATACCAACCTATAACATGCTTCATTTATCTGTTTGCTGGAGACTGCTATTCAGTCCACATTGCTAATAGCAGGTGGGGTGAACATAAGGAAGAGAAAACACAGGTGGTCAGGATTTAGACTTGCCTTGCATATTTTATTATTATTTATTAAATTTATATTCCTCCCTTCATCTGAGGATCACAGGGTGGTTACAGTATAAAAATACAAAAATACAAAACGTAATAACAAACAAAACCATAACCCCTCTCCGATATTATTTATGCTTCCTGCAGCTAGGAAGCCTGTTCCTCCTTAGATATTTTTCATATTTACCTGAGTTTTGCTTGAAACAACAGTGTGTTTTCTGGGAATCAAAGTATTTACTGACAGGAAGTTGGTAAGAGATTCAGACTCCCAAGAGATAGTGTATCCAACTGTTGATACACAGTTGCACTGGCACAAAGATGCAACAGAGAATAGAGAGTTGTTGAGGCAAATAGTGCAAAGATAATTAGTTTGGTTCTGCTTGCCTCACATAGGATGTTAATATAGCTGTTGATGTGTAAATTGGCAGATCCACAGCTCAAGCTATCGCATGATTGTGCCTCCTGTCTCTGCCTTACAAGTTTTTAGGTTCACTAAGTAAGCTTGAATATAGAAGGAATGCATCTGAAGACAAATATTTGATCAAAGTTCACAGCATAATTCATTAAAGCAAGTCTTTTTACAAGTTTTTAAAAAAAACATTTCCATTGCTTAAAAAAATATATAGTGGAAGGAAACCTACCAAAATAAGAATTATTCTAGATAAATTTTTAGTAGCAAAAATAGCAGTCTTTCCAGTGTTGGTCTGAAGTGCATTCTGAATGTTGACCTAAATCCTGGCTTATATTCAATTGTATTCTGCTGGATAGAAAACATTGTAAATTTCTTGAAGTGTTGTCCATCTTATTTGTTACGTGCTTGCTGCACACAAAAGCCTGATTGTCATTAATGTCATATAAGGTACCATTTCCCAGAATTCCTCAGTGTCTTATGGCCATGATGCTAGAAGATCCGTTCATTCTCAGAATGCATCCCCTGGAAGTAGTAGTCCTCGACCTTCTGTGATAGGACGTACAGGTCAGCGTCCCAGAGGTGATGGTCAAGACTGGGATGCAGTATCTTCAAGGTTGGCCAGTAACATTTTTGTTGTATACCATATACTTGTTATCCTATTTCATTCGGTAGCCTCTGTTTGTTTGTTTGTTTCAAATTAAAGATTGGAGCTTCTGTACTTTAAATGTGTGTTACTAGCCTCATGCGTTATAGAACCAAGCTTGAAACTTTAAATTCTATTATTCCTGTCTAGAAATCTTTACAAATGTTGGACTGCACTGTAAGCACTGACCATGACTTCCTGTATGGGACAGCAGTGCATAGGCAAAGGGGTGCAGATATAGAGCCATCTTCTTAGAACTGATTGAGAAAACCACGTTAAGATCCCCATACATGCAGGGTTAACGCAATAATAGGTTGAGGGTCATGCATGCTGAATGAACCACGTAATTCAGTGCATTTCTTTTTGCTTACTGCTATTGTGAATGAATGAATGCCAACTGGCATGGGCTTCCCAAAGCAGATGGAGTCTTGTAACTGATAGCTGCTAATTCACCTGGAGGGTGCTCAGTGCTTCTGTGTGAAGCAGGTCGTCATCAAGAACGAAAATAACTGCAGAGCTAATAAGCAGGTAGAAGAAAACGTGTCTCTTTTCAGAGACTTGATGACTGGCTCGTTAATCACTACCTTTAGTCGAGAAGCAACGCATCTCTTAATGTCCCAAATTACCTTGGCAGACAGTATGCAAAATGTAGTATTTGGAATTGCGGTGTTTCTTTTTAAATATGAAGAATAAATGTTCACTGTACTCCTGTTCCAAAAAAGTAATACTTACCAGACTCTGTAAATCAGCAAAGAGATGCAGTGCCATCTTGTTAGCTTACTATTAAAAATAGCCTTGTGGTTGTACCTTCGGCTTCTTGTATTCAACCTCTTCTATCTGAAGGCTGCAGTATTGTGATAGCTTGGCCTAGTTTTCTGCTAATTTCCACCCAATTTATGCAGTGATTATAGAAGCAACTTTGGCAAGGTTTTTCACCAAAAGTGAGAGGAGCTGAGTAAAAGGAACACTCTGCCTATGTCGTGCATCACAGTGGTGCATTGAGAAGACTACACCACTGGTATGTTGGGTTTGAGGTGTGGATTGAGAAGGTAGAAGAAAGTGCCACCAGACATCCACAAGTGGTCCTCCAGTTACAGCATTTGGCATGCAACATTTCCTATGCAGTTTGCTTTTTGCTACTTGCAAATAGTAGGATAATTTGTATTATGTATCAATAAGGTTGTTTGTTTGCTTTTTGCAGTGGAAGCAGTTCTCATGCTAATGCGAATTCAAGAGTTCACTCACCTTTGGATATGGGCCATACTGACCTGCCAGAACTGGAGAATGAGGATACTTTAGAGTTACAGTTCCAACAGCTTAGCCTTCCTCAGTTCTGTGTAGCCGTTTTGGAATATGCTGTGCCTCTTCTAAGAACGGGTAATTCTTTTTTAAAAAGGAATTCTGGGCTTATAATAGGCCAGGTATTCTATAGCTGAAGCTTCTATTCATTCAAAATGTTGATATATATATATATATATATATATATATATATATATATGCACATATAATTTTTATGCATGAAACGAGGATACTCGGCAGAAGGCTTTTGAACATATTTACCTGCTGTGAATCTCTGTGCATTCTGTGGGCTCTTGCTAGGAATCTGAGCAACTTAAATTTTATTAATGTGTCCAGCAGCCATCATGAAAGCAAACTTCTTTTGAAATCAATTTCTGTGTTTGCTTCCGACCTCACCTCTGCTTTACACTCATTTTATAGCTTTGAGCAACTCCATCTAGTTGAGTGATCTTTCCACTATAACCAAATAAATGCCAGACAAGAGCGAGTGCCTTCACCAAGGTCACTAAGTGAGTTTGCTAAGCAAGTAGCAGGAAAAGTTTTCAGCAGGGAACAAAAGGTCGAAACAGGAGGTGCCTGCTGTATCTCTATTGGCAGAGTATTCCATAAGACTGGGTCGATGACACTAAATGGTGTATTTCGGGCTGGTGTCAAATGACCTTTCCCAACTTGGGGGACAACCAACATCTGGTGGATGGTCACAATGATCAAGCTGGGATATAAGGGTTTAGGTGGTGCTTAAGGTACCTTAGACCTAAGTTGTTCAGGGCTTTGTAGATTAATATAAGTACCGTGAACCTGGCTCAGTAGATGGGCAACCAAGTGCAGATGTTTTAACAATGATATAGCATGGACTACAAGTGCCAGAAGGCTGAGGAGTGCTACTCTCTCAGTCCAGTGCTGAACATAGCCCTAAAGCTCAGAAGATAATATGGTGCTTCTGATGCCCATTGCACTGAGTTGTTCCAGGAGGACACCATGGTCAATAGTATCAAAACCTGTGGAGAGAGCAAGCAGAAGTAACAGGGTGACGCTCTCCTGTCTCTTGCGTTATATAGGCTATCCATCAGGGTTTTCATGGCTAATTCAGTTCTGAAACCGAGTCTTAACCCAGATTGTAGTGGATCTCAATAACCAAATTAATTAATAGAAATTCCTTACTGTAATAGCCTTCTCTGATACCTTACCTTTACCTGTGTAAATTCTCAGGTAGTAAGAAAGTGACCATGCATGTTCTGGAGTGTCTGGCTGAGGACCTGCTGCTTATTTCTGATGCCGTGTCTGAAGATGTTTGGGAAGACAACAGTCTCTTTGGGCTGGAACTTGTGAGTATCTCTGATATCTGTGTCTTGGATTTGTGAGTCTCCCTTTGTAGAAATGGCTTAGAAACCTCCATTTCCTTTATATCGGTTTCTAGTCCATTTTATGTCTAGAATTTAGAATGGGCCGCATATGCATATGTTTTTAAGAAGCTATAACCCCCCCTCCCATTTTGGCTAGTAATATAATAATTTGACAAATCCTTAGAAGTCCAAAATAGCTGAACATTCTTAAAGCAGAAATTCATCAATTAATCTGTGTAAGAATGCTCTGCTTGAATCAAACATATAAACCTCTTTTTGAGAAGCATATAACATAGGGGCTTGCCGGACTTTTATGGAAAGAAGGAATTTTCACAGCGGGGGTGCCACCCCTGAGGGAGCCCTGCTATAGCAGGTCTTACTTTTCCAGAAAAAGTTATGTGGAGGCAGCAGTGACACAAAATTTCAGAACATTTTGAAACCATGCAAGAAAAAATGGAAATTTTGTGGAAAACTGAAGGCAGCAGAAACATATTTTTTTGGGGGGAGGGCGGAGAAGTCCTGGGGGGAGAGTAGACACAGGATTCCTCCCATCCCCCCCCCATGAGGTACCACATCCCTTTGTGCAACAGACTTCTCCAATAAATTGTAACAATTGAGGAGACTAAAATAACTTTATACCATATTTCTAAAGAGCTATAGGGAACCATCTTACAGCATGAGGACAAGCTGAAAAAGTCTTTAAAAAGATGAGAGCACATGTGTGAAATTCACTGGATGTCGTTTATCTTGTTCTAAGAGTATCTCCTGTAATGACTGAGTACATCCCTGTCATATACTTTTCATAAATATTGAACTTGATGAACTTCCTTTTAATTTGCAGAAGGAAAAACTGCTTGGAGTCCTAGATACCCTGGGTGAAACCATGTCCTACCACAAAAATAATGCAAGTTCAGAGCAGCCTGAGCTTGTGATCATCCACCACAGAATGGCGTATGTTAGTGTTTCACTTTTCACCATTCGACTACTGCATTCACTTATCCCTGTGGAAAAGGTGAGACTCTTCCCTACTTGAAAGACTACTTATAAAAAAAAAGCTTACTTGGGTAGAAAGTACTTTTCAAGATTTATATGGTCCTTCAGATTAAATAAAGATCTATTACAAATACACACTACATATTATGAAAATCAGTAAAATCAGTGCGGAATGTGGTATAGTTATTCTTTTGAGTGATATGCACTATAACTTCACTTGGGGCAAAAAATGAAAGCATCTAATTTAAACTTTAATTCTTGCTTTATTCCCTAATGACAAGTGTCCAGTCTGCTACAGTCAGTAACAGACATCTGACAATTTGTATGTGTGTGTGTTTGCCTGTATTTGAAAAAAGTGGAAAATGTGCTCCATAAATATTTCCTTGTAGACAAGATTAATTTTAAAAGGTTAAAATGCATTCCTGGAAGCAGGTGGTTTAAGTTTGTTCATATCAATAGGTAAAATTTCATTAGCGATAACCAAATAATATGTTCTCCCTAGTTCCTGAAAGCATTTAGGCCAATAATTAGCTGATACTATTGTTTTATGTGTGGTTTTTTTTGACATGGTATCAGCAGGTGCTTAGTGATTTTATTCAGTACAGAGAGGTGACTGAAGAGTTCAGTTTTTTTGGGGGGGGTGGGAATCCTTATTACATTGGTTAACTATCAAAAGACTGTGCTGTTCATGCAGATTATGCATTCATGAAGCTGGGATAAAACATTAGCACCCCGCTGCGTCTTAAAGTATTTGGTGTTGGAGCATTATAAAGGAACAGTAAATCTTAAAATGTGGATTAGGTGTGCTGTCTGCCATCTGGTGGTTAAAGAAAATAACGTAGCTCAGCCTACATCCCAGTTAATCCAGATGTGCTTTAGGGTTGATGCACACAGTATGTATCCTGCACAGAGATCATTTTTATGTACTTAAAATATCATGTGAAGCAGGCCTTAGTTCTATTTACACCCATCCTGAATGGGGCAGGCCTTCTCTTTTAATTTTGTTGCTTCTTGATAATGGTAAGGCAATAAATGCATAGCTGTAGCTGCAAAAGCACAGCAAAGATGCTGGCTGAACATTGTGTGGATCCAGCTGCTGTAAATTCAGGTGCTGTATGTCCCACCCTAAACAGCTATTCGCTGGTTCAGAGGCTTTAGCTGTCATAGCCATTAAAGTGGTACCTCAAATTACAAACGCCTCACATTACAAACGCTTCAGGTTACAAACTCCGCTAACCTGGAAGAGTCACCTCGAGTTGAGAACTTTGCCCGAGGATGAGAACGCAGCAAAAGTCCCCATTAGCGAAAGCACGCCTCTAGTGAAGAACAGTTTCAGGTTAAAAACGGACCTTCGGAATGAATTAAGTTCATAACTAGAGGTACCACTGTACTTTCTAAAATAGGTAACTTGTGGGTGGAGTAGATAGCCAATGTGGTGCCCTCAGATCTGGTGGACTGTGATTACTGTTGATCCTCAGGGATCATGGGAGCTGTAGTCTAAAACATCTGGAAGGCAATGCTACAACATGTATACCGGGGGTTCTGCAATAATTCTTTTTGAAGTAAGAAAGGTCTTGTTCGGAACTAGTGTGTGTTCACTCTCCCCTTTTTAGAGGGGAAGTTCAGTACTTAGGATACCATCACTTAACAGTTCCTGCTACACCAGAATGTGTGGAATCTGATATCTTCAGATTAATGACCTAAAGAGAAGTAATAAAGGAGGTGGAGTAATGCATGCTAGGTCCAGAATTTGAAAAACCTTAAATTCTTCTTAGAAGCTCACTGATAGTGCCATGTGTTATATTGGTGAACTTCTGTCATTAAGAGATGGGCTGCCAAATTTTGTGCAGTTTCTGTATGGTTTTAGGGGTTCCCTGTGCAGTGCATTTTGAACTCAAAATACACAGCCTTATCTAACTCGGAGATTGCAACTGTAACCTCATATAGGATTTTGCCTTGGCCAGTTGATCACTTTTAGGCATTGTTGTTTAGCTCAAATTCTATAGGTTTCACCTCATGACCACACACATCGCTTTGAATAAAAACATTAGCTTAGCACACCTGCGGATAAATGTTCTTTTTTTTTTTGAGGGAATTGTTTGTGTTAAAAATTATTTACAAATGGTCAATAAATAACATAATAAGAATAATACCTAATTTTTGTACTTATTTGCAAATAGACTCTTAGTCTGTTCTGTCCTCCCTTTCTTAAGGCTGACAGTGTTTTACCAGAGAGTTTACTAGCGGCTTTATTTGACCTTTCCGTGGACATGCCTTTCTCCTTGGAATATCCAAGTATTCATGACTCTGTAATAGCTTATTTGGAACAAATGAATTCAGAAAACTACAGCATCTATAAACAAGCTGCAGAGGCTGCCTATTCTGTTGAGTGTACCTGTAACTTTATGGCGGAAGTCCACAAGGAGGTAGGAAACATTGAATTCAGTGATCCAAGTGGGGAATTTTATTCCAGTTGATTTTCATATATGTTGTGGTGGTGTCCTTTTAAATAGCTTTTGTATATATATATATATTTAAAAATTGTTTTGATATATGCAAATGTTTTGGCTGTTCTTATATATGCAGTTGCTCTGTGTGTTTTTATTGTATTGTAAATCACCTCAGGATGCGTCATGGGAAGCGACCCATAAATGAAATGAAATAATAATAATAATAACAATAATAATAATAATAATTTGTTCTTGACAATTTATATACCACTTAATTATAATGCTCTCATAAGCAATGTATGAGTAACTCGGTGCAATCCACCCCTCCTCACTCCAGTCAAAACTATAAAATCAGAACGTAGGTTTTAAAAGTCTCAGTAGCCACCAGCAGGGAGAGAGCCTGTCTTACCTCAGCTGGAAGGGAGTTACATAAAATTGGGCCCACGGTACTGAATGCCAAGCTCCTGCTGGGATACAAGCCATGCATCCGAACCATGGGGAACCACAAATAGTGACTTTCCCTAAGACCTCAGTGATTTGGCAGTGTAAACTGTGTAATGGGGTGACAGCCTTTGTTGAAGAATTATTTCATCAGTGTTCCAGAATAAGGGCAAGAGGGTGAAGGTCTACGTTTTACCATTCTGAGTTCTTTTTATCCTTGGGTAGCGAGGAGTGTGAGAAAGTGTCCTTTTGGGGGGGAGAGGACAGCTTGGCCTGACTAGTGCATGGGTAAAAATGTCATCAAGTTGTTTTAATCTTATATATGCTTGTTACATCTCAAGAGCTAGCCCTGTTCACAGTAGGGTTAGTTTCTAAGATGTAACAAGATAATGACAATAATGGCTATGTCAGTTTGTTGTGTTTTACAGATTATATTATTTACTTGTTGCCATCGCTATCCAAAGCACTTCCTTGTCTCTACTGTTCCCTCTGTGTGGAAAAATAATCACGTTGCTATTCATGAGCAACCTTAGAAGTTCTCTTAGCTGTGTTGACATAAATGATCTTCCTGTAGTGCCACACACCCTGCCATAGAATGAGTTGCACTAATATTATTGGAGGTATTTTGAGAGAACCATCTATTGCCCCGTGGTATTTCAATAGTACACCCCTCTTGGATTGTACGACTTAGTGAAACCACGCTGCAACGTGGGCAGGCTTAGGCATGCTTGATCTATCCTTGGTCCTACTTGCCAATAAAATTCAGTCTTGTGTTATTTAAGTGTGTTACATGGTGGTATTAATGGGTCTGCTGTAGACTAGTTCTGGGTATACGTGTTGCATTTTTGACAGCTACTATTCCTAGTTGCATCCATTGTAATTAGCAAATGATTACTTGTTTGAAAGATAATGCTTGTTCATTAACCCTTAAGTGAGCTGTTTCAGTATTTTTATAAAAAAATTAAATTCTGTGATTCATATGTACTCTTTCGTAGGGAGAAAATAATCTTCTTGATCTACTGGAGATGGTAGAACAGGCTCTAAAAAGTCTCCCATATCATCAGCACTTCCCTCTACTTCAGGAATTCCTCAGCATTTGCTCAGACATGTAAGCATATGGCAACTTAACTTGCAAGAAAGCCCCATGTCATAATGCTGGAGACAAGAGTACAAGGCTATTTTTAAAAGTATGGGGCTATACTTAAATTGTTACGCTGTCTGTCTGTCTGTCTGTCATAAATTTAGCCAGTAGTAAGTGCTGGCTTACAACACAATCCTATACACTCCTATCTGGAAGTAAGATTGCAATCCTGTCCTCTTAGTTAAGTGTGTATAGGATTGCAGTCCTGTCTTACATAGTGCCATAGATACACAGGATGATTTGCAGAGCAGTACATATGAAGAAGGAGGCTCCTGCTCAAGGATCCCGCCGTCCCTGTAGTCCGCCTAAGAATGTTGGTTAAAGGGTACCCTTTAAATTGTACAAAGCAGTAGCAGCCTGTATGGTAGGGCAGAGTTGCAGAGCTGTGCTCCCAACACCGTACCACTGTCCTCATATTCACACAGGAAAGTGCACTGTAGCATATGTTTCTTCAGAAATCAGTCACATCCTCACCATGCATTTAAAGTAATGGCTTCACCCAAGGAATCCTGAAAGCTCTACTTTTGTTATGGGTTGTTGAGGTGGAAAGTTACTAGGATGCCCCTCACAGCATTACAGTTCCCAGAGCCCTTAGAAATGACAGTTCTTAGGATTCTTTGGGAGACGCCAGGGCCGTTAAAGCAACATAACTGCTTTAAAAGTATGGTGTGGAGGTGGCCAAAGTCGACAGCCTGACAATTAACCACACAGCTACAAAAGATGAGGAAGTAACTGAATTAGTTGTAAGCTCATGAGTGCCTTGGCTAGGGGGAATCTGCACCCCAAGGCTTAACGAATTGGCTGCCCATGTCTCAGAGCAATTAATTTCTCTTCGTATTGAATTATTTCTGTTTGTAGCTGGAAGTCTGCCCAAGCTAGCCCGTTGCTGCAGGCAGAGAGTCAGAAGGTTCTCCTCCATCTGTTGTCCCATCCTCTGCCGAATATACGAACTGAAGCCTATCGCTACTGCCTCAAAACTGTTAAGGTTAGCATTTAAAATGGCTTGCAATTTACTTCCAAGCTAAAGAAAGATTTCTTTTTCTTCCCTACCATTTAGTAATCTCATAGGAACAGTCCATTTCAAAAGCTGCCTTAGTCGTGTTGGGCTGAAAACCCAGCGTTTTGCTGTATGATGTTAAGCTTGCTTGGCATGAATTATGCCTGAGCACGTTCAGATTTTTCTGAGTTTCCCAGAGGAGAGGGATGTGTCTACATGGTTTCTTTGTCTCTATTCCCTGTCCACCTGCTAAATCATACTTTATTATAGTTCTTCTCATTTGGTGTATATAAAAAGCTGCTCGCTTAAGGCAGATAAACAGAGCCAACAGCCCAGCCCTTAGCATCCATTTTAGTTAATGGTGTCATTATTATGTTGCTGGAAATAGCTTGACTGTTTGTGCATGGCTTCAATATTGTCAAGACAATACTTAGCTGTCTTTTATGTAATCTTTCTAGGAATGTTTAGGAATTCATAATGCCACTAAACCTGTTTCTTCAGTCAGCTATGGAATACATTTTCTGCTTCATCCCAAAGTTCTCTATGAAATCTGTAGTTTTGGCCTTCAAGATTCCCATCATGAGGTACTACATTTTGTTCATCTTATCCTCTGTGAGTTAATAAGTATGTTGAGAGGTATTGCATACACCAAAGGACTTTCTAAACGTCCAAAGTTTTTTCTTTCATTCAGTGGAATTTACCTCAAAATGTTTCAACTGAGTCATAAGAATGGTGGGGAATTTGAAGAAGACCTTGTATTTTTTTTTAATGTGACTAAGTTTCGTCATCATAACAAAATTCTCCTCTTCTCCCATTCAAGGGACTTGGATTCTGGGAAATGGGGCCTTGCCAAGTGGCCCTTTTCTTCATAGTGTTAACTGTCCCTGCTGTTTTTCAGTGAAGCTAATATGAAGTTTCACTGAAGCTAGTATGTAACCATGCTTTCTGAACTTTTGAAGACTCCTTATCTGGAGCTTATGATTTATGTTGCATGTCAAAAACAACACACAACTGCTTCTAGCAGCACTATGTTGTTTCAGGCATAGGAAATATTCTATTATGGCAGCTACTGTATATAGAGAATAAGGTGGTGTGTTGATAGTAAAAGGAACAGTTGTGACAAGTTTGCAAGGCATTACTAGAATAAAATCTCTCATATCTTTGTTTTAGTGTATTTGCTAGTGTCTGTAAAGGTGTTCAGAGCACTGTCAGGTCATAGATAATTTTCAAAGGGTGGTATTAAAGTACGTTTTACTTTGAGTAGACCCGTTAAAATAAATGAACATTAGTTACATTCATTAATTTCAATAGGTTAACTCTTGAGTAAAACTGACTTGAATACCACCCAGTATTTTCAACCTGAAAATGTGGACAAGATGCAGTCCATCCTATGTGGAAGTGGTCTAGGCACTCAGGTAGACTGGTATGGGAAAGTACATTTGTTGTCATGCATCTGGGACCCAGCTATGTTATTCTATATATTGAGTTGTGGGAGGAGACACAGTCATTGTCTACCATCATACGGTTGGGTTTCTGAGCCTTCAGGGAATGGTTCCATACCTTTTCAAGCTCGTTCTTCATTTTGAATGTGAGAAACGTTCAGATCAGAGATTTCTTACCATAGATTCGGTACCAGGTTTGTTGACATGTACTCAAAGGATAGAATAAAGTTCAGGTATTGTGCTGAGATTTATCCCCCCATTGCAGTCAGTCTGCTCTGTGGGAAGTAAGCAAAGCCAACCACCAGTTGTAAAACATGCCCTAAACCTTAAGGCACGGAAGCTCTTTTTGCCATTTTTGGGTGGATGCCTTGCTACAAGGCAGCTGAGTCTTGCACTCTACTTGAAGACTATTTGATAACAGTAGGCTCATGATAGTATTTCACCACAGTTGGATTTAAAACAAAGCACAAAACTATTTGATGTTAAAGCTTCCAAGGCACAGCCTAATTTCCCTTTATGGTACCAACAAATTGGTTTGACCACTCTTTATTCTGCTACCTTGCCTTCTCTCATTAAAACAGGTGTGCTCAGCCGCCACTTTTATGCTGATGTATCTTCTTCAGGGCCGATTGATGATGGCAGCAGTGACCTGGAACAAGTTTATTGAGGCCCTCTATCCTGTTGTTCCAATTCTTCAGGTAATTTCGACTTCTCGGAGCACAGTTTATCTTGAACTAAGCTTAATTGCTTTGCCAATAGGAGCAGCAATGACATTACACAATAGGGAAAGATGGATATTTATAAACATGGCGGCCAGGCAAATAAGGAATGGAGGAGCAATCAATATACTTGTTTATTGGATATTCTGAGTGAATGCTGGAGAACAATGTAGCATTAGGCTTATTTCGAAATGGGAAAGCTTAATTTCAAATGGATTATCCAGCATTTTTCTGAATAGTTCTTCAGAACCTTATTCTTCCTAACCATCTTAAATCCTCATTGATCCTGACTTGGGGGACAAGTTATAGATTTCCTTGTATATCTTGAAGTTTCTTGGTAGCTCAATTTGCTGTAGAATCATCGCTCCTCCTATCTCATGAGATTAATCCCAGCCATTTTATGACCATGAGAATAGTAGTGCTGATCCGAAACACCAGAGGTCACGTTTAAGAAACGTGAGCATACATGTTCACTCATTCATGAAATACAAATTGGGGTGAAAGGTTTACCACACAGCTTTGGTGTGTAGTGAAACTACCAGAACAGTTTGGAACGTGTGTGTTTGTGATCTTTTGAAAATTGAAAATAAAATAAAATAAAGAAACTGCCAGAACAGTGGGGCAAATCAGGATGGATGGGGGGCAATGGAACCATATACCCTTTCATACTCCCCTCTGATGCAGCAGCCAATCAAGGGAACAGTGGTTGTGAACTGGTATGAAAAATGTACAAAGGCTTTTTTTCTTTTTCTTTTTAAATAACGAAACATTTCCAGTCTTCTGAAATTATAACTGAACCTCTCGAAAATTTGGTGGAGCACTTGTTCATATAGTGTTGATGGTGTTGAGCAACCACCCATCCAATGAATTTGGCCTACAAACTTGAAATTGCCCATTACTCAGGGTGAATTTACTGTTGCCAAGAAAATTATTACAATGCATGACTTATTATTCTGTTAAATGGCTGATGTGAACTTTTAAATGCACACTTAGGGCTATGCAGACACAGAAGACGCTCTGGGTAGTTGCATCCTCTCACTGAGTGAAACAAATGCTGAAAAAGAAGGGATTCTCCCCAGAACTACAAGACTTAAAGCTGCCTTGCGTCTTCTGTTCTCAAAAAAACCATTGTGAGTATATCTGCAATTTTTGTGTGTGTGTATGAGGAAGACTGGCATTGCATCTCATTATGACCTGCTTCTTGCAGAGAATTCTAGATGAACTAGATTGACTTTCAAGTGCAGGTGGTACTGGACACCCCAATAGTAATTTTTCTATGGAAATTTAGTTTGGACTACTTTAAGCAAGGAAAGGGGGAAAAAATGTAAGGGACAATGCTGCCACTCAATAATTTTTCTCAAAGAAAAGTAGCACCATCAAAATGCTCAGAATTAAATAAATTAGGCCTATCCGTAGATCTCCAGACACTTGATTGAAGAAGAAGAAGAAGAAGAAGAAGAAGAAGAAGAAGATGATGATTTTGGATTTGATATCCCACTTTATCTCAAAGCGGCTAACATTCTCCTTTCCCTTCCTCCCCCACAATAAACACTCTGTGAGGTGAGTGAGGCTGAGAGACTTCAGAGAAGTGTGACTAGCCCAAGGTCACCCAGCAGCTGCATGTGGAGGAGCAGGGACGCGAACCCGGTTCACCAGATTACAAGTCCACCGCTCTTAACCACTACACCACACTGAAGCGCAGGAGCAAATAAGTAGGGGGACATAGTTAGGTGCCACTGAAGTAGAGTGAGCAGCTGAAGAGACTCTTTGTTTAAATTTGGTTGGTTGGTTCTTTATATATTCAAACACAACTTCAGCCCAGTGTGGTATAAGATATTGGGGAAGTTCAAGTAGCAGGTGTACTGAAAACATTGCATCCTATTTAGAAGGGGATGGGGACTGAACACCAAGCATTTCTGCATGTATGTGTCTACTTTAAAATTTCAGGGCATTGGGTATAAACTGAAGAGCAGGAAATGTTTTCTAGGGAAAATTCAAAGCATACATTTTATTTCCTCAGAGTCCGTTCCACGGCGCTCAAACACTTGATGTTTCATCTTACGACTGAAGACGAGGCAACCCTGAGGCACCCACTACCACAGAGTAGTGTCCTTTCAAGCATCCCTAACTTACTTATTGTGGAAAAGACTGTTGAACTCAAGCTGGGAGATTCAGCAAGAGAGTCAGTATTTAAGGTAAACAAAGGAGCCTTTTAACAGAGATTGCTAGCATTGAACTGGAGCTGTATCCCCCAATGCAAGAGGGTTCTAGTGTTGAAGATGCTGTTGGAAATATTCTGTGCCAGCGTTGAGGAGAAGCATGGGTTTCCTGGTAGTCACTGTGACCTGAGGGACGTGACTGATCCAGAGGAAAATGATAGATATGGAAAGGAGGGAAAGGAACAGGTTAGAGGAGAGAACAAGCTGTGGGGTGAAAGAATCTGCTGTCATGGGGTCCTACAGAGATCGAGCAGACTGAATGAAGCATGGAACGGCCTGAGTGAGGAAGAGATCCAGGGAGACTGTATAAGCAATTTTTAAAAATTGGGTTCCTGAGGCGGAAGGTCAGTCAACTGGCACTTGTTGAGGGATACTTCGGGTAATGCTAACCAATGAAATATGTTAGTCCATGTTTCTAACTTCAGTCTGTTTGGGTGGTCTTAAAGGTGAAGGTTCTGAGCCAAGTGGGGCAAAGTGTCCTTAGTCCAGATCGTATCTGGGAATCAGTGACAAGTTTCCTATGTACAAAGCAGGGGTAAAGGAGTTTATTAAGGAATGTCCATAGTTATTGATAAGACAGTGTGAGTTGAGGCAAGAAAGAGGCTTTTGTTTTCACCATGGTTAATTAATGACCAAGCGTAGGATCAAGCTTGTCTTGGCAGCTGGCAAAGAGATCAGGTGCAGAATTAGGCACTGGTATCCACCTGGGATTCTTGTACTTTTTATATTACTGTACATTGTAACTAAATTTACTTCCAATGAGGCCCCAAGCACAGCAAAACGTACAACCACGTTGTACAGTTTGCCTGTAGAGCAAAGCTAAAGAAGGAGTCTGTGGCATATGCAGAAACGAACACCTTGGCATCAGTACTTTAAGAGCAGGTATGGACAACCTTTGTCCTTCCAGATGTTGCTGAGCAACAACTTCCATCAGCCCTGGCAAGCGTGGCCAATGTCCAGGGATGATGGGAGTTGTAGTTCAGCAACATCTGGCAGGCGAAACGTTCACCACATTTTAGGGACTTTGTAAGACCTCTTGTCCTCAAATTGCTGTGCAGTCAGCCCCAACCAGTGTAGCCACTGATCAGGAACGATAGAAGTTGGAGTCCAACAACGGGTTCCCTTGCCCTAGTATAAAATACACTAAATTGATACTGTGTTTGTGCCCAAACGATCCCCTCTAGCCACTTAACATTAGGCAGAATGAAACAACATCTGATCAAATAACCCTTATACAATTGAGCTGAAGGTGTTTCTGCCCCTGGTGGGATTACGAAGGCAAATATTTTTCCAGATAGATAATGGTATGTATCATTTTATTTTTAGGCTGAGACTGTTGAAAAGCTGTATGATATCTTTATCTCGGACACAATTGATCTAGTTCTGAGGAAGTCAGCAGCTGAGCAGCTAGCTGTAATTATGCAAGGTAAAGTGTTTTTCCTACATACTTTTACCAGCAGCAGTTCACAGAGTTACTTCCTCCTTGGGAGTAGTTTTGGCATAATGTTTTAGGATGGATACTCCATCTAACCCCTTTTGAGGTAATCTTTTGACTTGGATTGATTATTTCATGAATGATTTATTCTGACAATTGTAATAGATATGCACCCCATTGACTGATATTATTATCACAATATCTTGATATTATTATCACAATAGCAAAAAGGATGTGGAGGGAACAAGAAAACAAGCGAATTCAGACACTACGGAAGCAATTGTAACTTAGGTTATGGAGGGGTGGAGCTGCAGACCCACTACCACATCCCAAACCCTGCCAGTTCACACTGATTAGGGCAGAGGATGTGTGGGGTGGTTTCCTGTAACTTTTTTTGCTAGGCAGCTCTGAGCTGATGTAACTGCAATGGGCATAAAGGTGCCACATCCTTCCCTGAAACACCCTGTTTTCATACTTTCTGATTGTTACGCCTGGTGGGGCATTCAACAATGGTAGCTTTCTGCCCCTCTGGCCAAAGCTGAGATTTCCATGGTGGCCTTTCCTTCAACTAGTGGTACTTGTCTTACCTGAAAGAGTCTATTAGAGAGGTAAAATGGCATCAGCATGGGACTGGGAGCTAGAGTGTAATTCTAAATTATTATAAAATTTACACACATTTTTGTGGCTCAGATAGAATACTCAGTTGTGGGAAAGGAGGGATAAGGAGCCAAGGTTGGTCCTAGCTGAGCTGAAACATTGAACATGGCTTTGTTGCAATTGAGTGTTCCCCTCACTGTGAGTAGCAACTAATGAAATGGGATACCTCTTATTATGATGATGCGATGCTGTACATTTTGCGTGGTCCAGAGCAGGGGCTTCCAACATGGCACCCACAGGTCCCCTCCCCCACCAAAATGAGACTGTTGTGGGCAGTAGACTGGGTTGCAGTGATGTCCTTGGCTGCAGTAGTTGTTTGGTGTTCACACAGTTTGCAAATGTGCTGCTGGATCCCCAAAAGTTGGCAACTGTGATGTAAACTAGAGGCAGGGAGTAATAGCAGTAGAGGCAAGGCTTCTGTTTTCAGTGGAATCATATGGTTATCATAACAGCCAATTCTAGCTTAATGATTGCAGGGAAGAGGCATGCTTTCAGGGTGTCCTGGGTTTTACTTTTTGAAATATGGCAACTCACAAGTGTCTTCAAAATACGGTGCTAAATTATTAGTACATGTGTATAATACATGTGCCCAGCATTTGAGGCCTGCTAATTTCTGTCTTACTCCCCTTTCTAGATTCTAAAATGCATGAAATCATCAAAAAGATGGGTATCATAGACAAAATACTTTCCTACTTTGCTGAATGTGTTGACCAGGATGGCAAGGTAAAACAGAATAACAACAGGATGTGACTTTTTTCAGCCTCCTCTTTCCATCTCAAATTACTGTATGTTGGATAAAAAATATTTCATATAGGAATTAGATACTTTAAAAATTCAGTTGTAAAAATAGGCAATTGAACACCCCACTTTAGTATTTCCACTTGATGAGCAAAACTAATTGAGTTATTTGGCTGTTACCTTAACATAGTGATTAAGCACATGCAATTCAGTGGAAGATATCTTTTAACTTCCTGTTCTTTAAACCTGTTATCATCAGTCTGTATGTAACAACAAAAAATAACCAATGACCATAGTTCTGAATCTAGGGAAAGAGACTTGCAATTTAAGAATTCACAATAGTTTTATCAAATAACTTTCTAGGTTTGTGCCTTCAATATTCTTGGTGGGCATTTTTTTTTTATCTGATAAAAATACTATTTAGACTTTGATTAGGTATAGCAGGGAAAATAAGTATTTTGAAGAATGTTCATTTTTGGCTTTGTCATATAGTAGAAAAAGAAACACTATGTTTGTAATCCTTGGGCGCTAAACCATGTACAAAACAGCAAAAATACAATGAAATACTGCATAATACAATCCAGTTAAAGTAATCTAATAAAAAAATCAGACATAAACAGTCTGCAAAGTCTCAGTAACAGGTTTTGTTTTTCTGGTGTGGTCACTAGCCACATTGTGCTTTCCTCCCTCTGCATGTGAAAGGAGAACTTTTGAAGTTTTGTCTTGCAATTTTGAACAAACCATAGGTTCCCTTTTCCTCAAAATATGGGAAAGTATTTTGTGGTTTGCACGAGTCACAGATAGTTATCAGAACCAGGATATGAATGTGAACCGTTGTTTAGGATTATGGGTTAATTGCACCAGTGATATATGAGGCTTCTATTCATTCAGATTTGCAAACTTCCTTGTTTAGAGTGGAACAAGTGTAAAGGTATGAGTAGTCTTACTTCATCCTTGTAATAATTATCCCACCCAAGATGTTACTACTGAACCAGGTTATGTCTGCTTTCTGCCCTGTGACTGAGACACGTCCCAGTTGCAGACTCCCCACCACAGCAAGAAGAGACAATGCATTCTATATATGTCTTGAATCTCTTTCAAATTTCAATCTTTATTAGCCTTTGTGAGTGTCACAGAGAGAGGAAAATGCCCTAAGGATGAAAAAGATGAAAGACATGTTGTGAACTCGTTCCATTCCATTTATACCTTTACACCTGAATATTCAAGCATGAGTTTAAAAATGGTCATTGGTCCTCTAGGCCTGGGACAATGGACCTGTATATTAAAAGAAAAGTGAAAAATTAGGGCTTATTTAGGCTTTTTGAATTCTTTTTAAGTTTCCAGGGAAGCAGAGAGGGTTGGGAAAAAAGAGAGAAGGTACGCAAAGTGCCGGATGGCATAATGCATCGCTGTTAATGAAACGTTTTCTGGCTTTGGCAGGTTATGGGGTGTATGATGTTGCCATGTCTTACCCTGTTACGGAAACTTACATATGCAGATCCAGCTAAGCGTCTCTCCCTGGCCAACCAGCCATCTGTCTTGCTGGTGTTATTTAGAGGTAACTTTACAGAATTATAGCTAAAAACTGCACATAGCCTTGTCGGTCCATTAAGGAGGAAAATGCAAAAGCCATAAGAGGGTAGGATTTTTACCGGAGTGTCGCATTTTATTTATTCGGTTAGTGGCTTAAATATCCAACATCACATTGTTGCTTCAGATATTAAGGCTAGGGTGGCCCCAAAAGCTTACTTTTAAACTAGTTTTTAATGAATTACATAGAATTGATTTATCATGTTACGTGGACCCGTTTCTTTATTTTAAAATCTGTTTCTGTTGTACAGCACAATCTTACACGTCAGAGATGGGGAACTTGTGAAACCTCCAGATGTTGGGCTACAGCCCCCATTAGCCAGTTGTCAGGGAACCGCAGCCCTCTAAGTGTTGGAACTATGGGTTCCCCATTCCTGCTACACATGTTTGTTTGGAAACAAATTATTCTGTTTTAAAGGGACTTGCTCCTTAGTCCTTAGGACTGCAGCCTCTGTTTCCTTCAAAGAATACTGTAATTTAAGTACCAGTTTCTCATATACATACTCATTGAATGGTTTTTGATTACTGGAATTCAACTCCATTGGTCTTATAAATAAATTGCTGCCTCCTGATTTATTTGACCCCAGGACCACTGGCCACGATTACTAATGGTCTGGAATTCCAAAACTCTGTCAACAATTTTGAGCTGATTCACTGTGTTCTGAGGTTGCTGATTCACTGTTGTGAACCTCAGATTAAACATCTGAATAAGTAATCAGCCCTTGGAGAAATGCTATTTCTAAATGCTGTTTCGTTTTAGCATTTTCTTTCCAAAAACTTTAAAGATGTATTCATTACTTTGCCTGCAGCTATATATAATGAATTAATATTTCTAGTACTTCTCGGAGATGGATTACTTTTAAAAAGCAAATCCAAACTTGGCAGTTCTACTGTAATTAGTAGTTTTAAGGCTGCAATTCTTTGCACGCTTAACAGGGAGTAAATCTCATTGAACAATGGGACTTGCTTCTGAGTAGAGATGCATGGGATTGTGTCGTCAGCAGACTTGAATATTTGTATAACCCCGTGGTCATGCTGCTTGGAGAAATATTTTTAATTCTTTTTTTCTGTTCTTAGTTTGCTTGTTATTCCAAGATTATGGTGCTGTCATGAGTGAAGCAGCAGCATTGCTTTGTCTACTACTGTTTGATGAGGCATCAAGAAAAGAGATGTGGTAGGTGGATTTATAGTGACTGCTTTTATGCTCCTTTATTTTTCTACCAAGCAAAATACAGTGGTACCTCGGGTTACATACGCTTCAGGTTACATACGCTTCAGGTTACAGACTCCGCTAACCCAGAAACAGTACCTCGGGTTAAGAACTTTGCTTCAGGATGAGAACAGAAATCATGCTCTGGCGGCGCGGCGGCAGCAGGAGGCCCCATTAGCTAAAGTGGTGCTTCAGGTTAAGAAAAGTTTCAGGTTAAGAATGGACCTCTGGAACGAATTAAGTACTTAACCCGAGGTACCACTGTATTTGTTCTCCTTGTTCCAGCAAAGTTAAATGTAAATTATAAGCAAGAACTGAGCAATATTTGACCCGTTGGTCTAATTAGGCTCATCAAGTCATGAAGATTGGCCCACCGGGCCGTTTGGGGCAAACCACATCCAGTTTATTGCACCTTATGTTTGATACGATGCCAGGCGTGGCAGAAAGGTTGAAACTTCACACTGCAGCTCTAGAGAGTCCCCTGATACTCTGAAGAAGATCTTTGAGGAGCCTAGTGGCTATAAATCAAAGACTGCAGGGAGCCACATCTCTTTGCCCTTCTGTTGGTAGGGAAGTCCTATGAGTGGAACTCTTCTCACAGGATGCTCCCGCTGGTTGGAGCTTTGTTAGCATCTAAGCCCATTAATTTTGGAAGCCTAATGCTAAGAAGTTCTCTTAAGGTTTTAGTCCACGGCCCGCTAAGTGTTTTGTCCAAATGAACTGAAGTTTTTGGCAGGCTTTAACCAAAATAGCCTTATAGGGTACATACAGTAGTGAGATTTTTTTAAAAGGCCATTGTAATCAATTTCAGAATTAAAACACATGCCCAATGTTTTGATCCTACACTAGCAGTTAATGCATTAACAGAGCTTTTAGTAGCTTAATACATATTGGAGTTTGATCTCAAAGGTCAAATGCATTGTTAGGGATAATGTGTTGTGAATTTTTACTGTTAGTGATACTGCACAAGCCCTTTTTGACTAATGTTTTGATTTATTAAACAATTAATGGTAAACAAGTTTAGAGCCATCTAAACCAGGCATGGGCAAACTCGGCCCTCCAGATGTTTTGGGACCACAACTCCCATCATCCCTAGCTAACAGGACCAGTGGTCAGGGATGATGGGAGTTGTAGTCCCAAAACACCTGGAGGGCTGAGGTTGCCTATGCCTGATCTAAACTTTCCATTTTTAAAGAGTATCTTATGCTCTTTTTCAGTAAAATAAATTTGTTTTTCACTTATGCACACACACACTTTCTCAAAAGGGGTTGGTATCTTTTGCTTGGTTTTCAAAAGTAAAATGTTTTAAAAGTGAATTGTTTTTTTAAAACTGTGCCCAGTGCTGCAGCTCTGCTGGTGCAATTGACTTCCATCTATGCAATAGAGCTTCCTCTCCTGCCCCTTCCAGCTCCCTGGGTGCCCTCCAAAACCAGCTCTGGAGAGTTGGGACAGTGGTAATGGGAGAAGAGTGAAGCAGCTACAATTTTGGCAGTGTGGATCAGCACACTGTGAGTTTGTTCTAAACTAAGGCCCTTGTGTCATATCACAATGCATTCGTTTAAGTGACAGGGCAGTTAATTAATTGATTAACCCATGGAGTGCTTCTTTAATACAGCTATCTTCCTTGTTTTCTTTTTCATAGGGCTGATACTTTCCCCTGTGACTCTTACAGCATTCTTCCCTTTAGTTTGCCTGTTTCTGTTGTTAGACGGTAAGTCTCTCCTCTCTGCATCTTTAAGAAAGTTGTATCCCTGGTGTTGTGGAGTGCCTCACCAGGAAGTGCCATCAACAGACCACTTCCTAGGGAAGCCACTTCATATGCACATCATGAAAGGTGTGAATATTCTCATACTGAAGCATTCTTCAGCTGATGGAATAAGTAGCAGTAAGGTCTTCGGAGTGTATCTTCAGGAATTGCAATATGCAATTTTTGTATTCTACTCTAAGTCGCTTCTAAGCTAGGGCCTAGCAAATGATATAGGATCATTTTAACACCACAGTGTTGTGGAAGCAAAGAAGATGTGGGCCCTTCAGTTCCTTGGATAGGAGACCGCAGCAGATCGTGTGTAAGACTGGGATAACATTATAACAAGAAGAAACACCTAAAGTTTCTTTTAAGCCATATACATACAGATTAACAGTTATTGCCAGAAGATTAGCAGATTTATTAAGTTTTCAGATGATAAAGAACTATTTTAACTTTTGCCATATCCCCCTTCTCTCCTTAAAGGTATCATCTGCCTGTCAGAGTCAAAGCTCATCATGCTGTGAGCCCCAATTCAGTGGTGTTACCATTTCCTTGTGAACTCTGGGCCTCAAAACCGGTGTCAGACATGCTTAAAATGGCTTGGAACTTGTCTTGGTTCCATGGAGTGAATAATTTACTGAAACTCACTGATTATGAGACAGGAACCAAAGAGTAAGCTATTCACCTTCATTGAAAATTCCGTCTTGAATCCCCTCATGTGCTAGAATTTGGAGCAGGAAGACTATTTTGGGTGAAGGATTGGGTGACAACTGGAATTTGTCGGTGTCTCCTCCAGCACTGTACAGTCTTATCCTCTTTCCATCGACTGTAAATGTAAGGAGAGCAAAACTGGGTTAACTCTGGATGCTGCTTCTAGTTAGAATGTGTGATTAGTACAATGAGACTGTGGGAGTCAAAGTCAAAGTTGTGGGAAGCACATAAGTACTTAAGAAGAGCTCTGCTGGATCAGATTGTAGGCCCATGTAGCATTCTGTTCTCACAGTAGCCAACCAGTTGCCCCCGAGGAACCCCATGTGCATGACATTAGTGCAGTCGCTCTCAGTCAGCCATTAGCTCAACCAATCCTGTCTACCAGCCATCCCAACTGTCTAGCCTGCCTTTTGCATACTTTTTCCAAAGAGGGGAAATTAGTGGTAAAGTCTTCCTGAAGCAGAGCCACTTGTGTTAAAAGTATGGATGGTCCCACAAATGTCGTAGGAATGTCCATTAAGGCTACGAAATGTAGAGATATAGTTCCCAAAGCTTTCCCATACCAGTTCCTTAAAGACAAGACCTCTGCCATCCAAAGGTCTCTTTACTAACACCATCGCACAATGGGATAAGTTTGGGAAATGGAAGGAGAACACTAGAGAGGCAATTGATTGGAGAAGTCACTAAGCCTGATTCCAAATCCAGTTTGATTCAGTCCTTGTAAATTAGACTTGAGATTCAGATAGAGGATGGGGGTGCTTGAGTGCTATAATTAATTATATATCCTGGGATCTCCCAAAGAAGATACTGAATACTTCCGTGAAATACTACTTTATTAATAATAGCTAATAAATGAAATGTATTTTCAGTGATAGATCTTGTATTTTGCAGACAGCCTCTTAAAACAAGACACATGCTGCCCAAAGTTTCAAATCAAGAAAAAATAATTGGATCAAAGCCAGTTTGATCAGAGAAGACAAAATGTTTGTTTTGCTTCATTCAGTAGTCTCTTGTAAAAAAAGAAATCCTCAACAATCAACTGATTTCCTTTTTCATTTCAGATTTCCAGACACATTAAAGCTCTCCTCGGAGGATATTATTACCCTGAAGATAACTCATGCAACCAGTGGGCTGCAAGATTGTCTTAATTCAATCATTCGAGCAGTGTCCCACAGGGAAGTTCGGGCCGCCGTCACGAGAATGAATTTTTACATTCTGAATGACAGGCTGGCATTAATCTGCAGCAGTGGCCCTTGTGGGGCCACTTTGAAGTGCTTGGCTTGGCAAACAGCATTAAGCAGGTCAGTATGTAAGTGCAAGGTGCATAACTGGCTACAAAGCCGCCTGTCACAGTAGATTTGGCTTTGAAAGTTTCAAAGATATCCAGACTCTTTGGAGTCTTTCTAAGCATTTGGCACTGGAATAAATATCCTTTAAAGTGGTAAACCCATCTGTGTTTAGCAGCAAGCAGAGGGGGAGAGTGCTCAGATTCATAGCCTGACTAAGGATAGAATGGGACACATGCAACTGAGTCACGGTCCTCTTTCTCTGCCCATAATATCTACTATTAAAAAATAGTAATCAGCTGCCCCACATCTGACGAATTTCCCCCAGCTAATGAATTCAGTTTCATTGGCTGCTTTCTCATCCCTGTACAGTACTAACCTAATCAGAGCCCCTGGCAGATAATCGGAGCTCAGCTTGCATTAATGGCTTGGGCTGAGCAGTGAGTGGTTTGCCCCTTTTCTCCTTCCCCCTTCAACCTTGTGCCCCTCCTGCCAGCCTGTTGGACGCAAGTAGATCCTTGGGCAGTTAGATGGTTGTTGTTGTTGGTGTCTCCAGGTCTGTCTGTCAGTGCACATAGAGGTATCTCACAGAGACAGTGGGATAGACAAAGGGGTGGGTGGTCTGCTTTCTCCTCTGCTAAACTGTCACGTGGACAACATGAAATTTCGTAACTGCAGCTCATGATGAGTCAAAACGAGTTTTAACATTTTCATGCTGGCATTTCGTGCTGAGCATTTTCACTTGCCATCTGTATGTTACTGCTAGCTTTCTTCACATATCTGAGTGTATTTGTATACAGTGGTACCTCGGGTTAAGTACCCGTACTTAATTCGTTCCGTAGGTCCGTTCTTAACCTGAAACTGTTCTTAACCTGAAGCACCACTTTACCTAATGGGGCCTCCTGCTGCCGCTGCGCTGCCGGAGCACGATTTCTGTTCTTATCCTGAAGCAAAGTTCTTAACCTGAAGCACTATTTCTGGGTTAGCAGAGTGTGTAACCTGAAGCGTATGTAACCTGAGGTACCACTGTTATTTAAGCCTGAAAGACGGAATGGGGAATATCAGTCAAAGCTTATGATACACCTGTGATAATGCGAAATTCTTGCTTATACTGAAGGTTTCTTCAGGTGCTTCCAGCTTCTTCAGAGGATGAGAAACTCTTGATTGACATTGTATGTTTCCTAAACAAGTTTCTTAAGGAACAGAAGATTATGTCAGATGTAGAACATCTAAAATGGATCATGGATGTAATCCTAAAGCATGTAAGACCCTGACTAACAACTGATTTTTTAATTGGGGAGCAGGCAGAACAATCCAACCCTCCTAATCTACTACACCGGAGGGAGTTTAGATGAGATAGAGGTGTCTGTCTTCATATACAAGGCATGTCATCAAGGGCAATGGAGCTCACCTGGCTAACAATCTGCTGGATCCTCAGCTGGTCCAGCTACCATCATATTTCCAGACTTCAATGGCACAGTTGAATTTTCTAACAAGTTACAAATGGTGACCAGCGCAGTGCTAGAGGCAAACATTTTCAGGTTTGAAAGGTGCCTGGCATCTCCAGATGAGGCTGGAAAAGATCAGGTAACAATGGCGTGAAACGCCTCTGTGGGACACCTTGAGAATTTGCCTGCACTTGGCTGGAGGGACCAATAGTCTGACTTGGTCTAAGGCGACTTCTTTCATTCATTTGGTTCAAACAGCAGGAAAGAGAGAAGCTCAGTAGTAGATGACGTGCCTTTGCTCACCTGGCTTCCCTTTGCTGAGTGTCTCTGCTGGTAAGCAATATAGGAACTGGTGAGGAGCTTGGATGTTGCAGGTACAGCAGCAAAGCCATTCTCTTGCTCAGGCTGCACAATCGTATTCTACAAAACAGTCCCAACACAGATACAAATTAGGGGACAGAGTTCATATGCCGAGCAACAAAACGTTGCAGTTTTAAGTTCTGGGGAAATATGATATGTGTACTATAGAATTGGCAAGATACTTGAGCATCTTGCAGTGAATGAGTAACAGATAAGTTTTTATATCATAAAAAGAAGATCTCCCCCCCCCCCCCAAATAAGATACCTGTTGTGTCGGGAAAGTGATATCCCTAGAAGCTGTTCCAGGTGATAAGCCACTCTAATCCTTTCTGTCTGTGCCAGGAGTCTTGCCACCATCTAGTTATTTGAAATTTATGCCTTACTGGAAATGGAACAACTTTAATTATTCCTCAGTTTGTTTTGGATAGTTCATTATCACTATTTTCTTTAGGTAAAACATAGTTTGAAATGCTCCTCTGTATGACAGTCCGATTCCCCAGCTCTGGTGGAGAATAAATAATGAAATACCTGCTCTGATAACATTTCACTGATCTTCTCTGCAGAATCCAAAGTCTCTACTCGATCTTGTAGTGCAGCCAGAATCCCAGCAACAAGATGAAATGGATGACCTAAAGACTGCTGTCAGGCAACAACTGCAGAAAGAATTGATTGCTTTCTTGAATACACTTCTGCTCAGCTTCATGTCCGCTACTGACAGGTACAGCATAAAAGAGTTATCCATAAGACATTTTATTCTTAAAAATATTGTTGCTATATAGCATGGAGAGGTAGTTTAATATATTAGGTGTTGGTCATGCTGCATGGAATGTGATTCTCCCCCCACACACATTTGGTTTCTTTTTCCAAAATTCTGTTAGCGCCAGCTTTCATTTTTACTGGAAAGTTACATGTTTGTGAAGAAGAGTATTTGACATTCATGCAGGATCCACCTTGACCTGTTGAGATGCTTGGGATGTGGGGGGCAGAAGAGACCCCAAAGCATTTTATGAAAAGTGCAGTCACTTCACATGGCCAGCTGGGCCTAAGTACTGACCTGCATGAACTGGGAGTGACCCCTAAAACACATCCAACACATTTCTGCTGCTGCTGCCTGCCTGATTTCTGCTTTGGATTTACTTTATTCTGGTCCTCCATCAAGGTCCATTAGACTGGCAGGTATCATTTCAGTGGTGACCCCACTTGAAGCAGCCCTGATTTTTTTTCCTTTCTGTTTAGCTTTGTGTTGTGCTGACTTTTAATGTATGCTGGTTGTTTGTTACTGCTGCTTTTTTATTATTTCTGTTCTGTTTTGATTCTTTGTAAGCCATATTTTGAGGGTTTCTCAGACTGAAGAGCAAGGTATATCTTTGTTACATAAATAAGTTTTGTCAGCTGTTTCTGATCTTTCCATTGAGGAACCCTGGGGCTCTCTGGAACACAGGTTGAAAACTGTTGGCCTGTACTGGTGATTTAGGGGCCAGAGCTTTGATGAAAAGTAAGAAAGACTTTTTGAACTTGGCCAATATGTTTGCAGTCAACTGCACGCCTTAAGGCTCACAGGCAGGATGATGTCCTGACGAAACTGAAGATTGGACAGTAAGGTGCCTGCTCATGACTATCAGAAGGAAGAGCGCGCCAATGTGTTGGCTTGTAATATTCTTGTAGCACTTAAGCACCTTCTGCTTGAATGCAAGCTACAGAACTCTTGTTTTGTGGCAGATAGGTTAATATGTCTGCTTTTTCTCCCACTGTTTGCAAGGGCGAGTTATTATTTCTGAATCAGTACATACATTACTTAATGCCAAGGCTGAAGCTCTGGAGATTCTGCAGCCATGTATTGGCTGGACATCTCTCCAGCTTCTTCAAGCATTTTCTCAGTTATAGTGAGGTCCCTGTTATATCCAGCAACATAAAATGCCACAATATGGTGAGGCTTCCATATTCTGCCATCATTCTTATCTACCTCCTTTGCATGCCTCCTTTCTTCTTCTAGTACATTAGTGTATCTGAACTTAAATTATATGAACTATAGATTTAAACAGTAACTGTTGCTATCCAGTGAGTAAACTAATTAATTAATATATAATGCTAGAACCTTGAATCTTACATTTCATTACAGGAAAGACCTAGAGCTTACTGGCTATTTCCGAACAGAACTCGCTCTTAAACTTCTGCAGTATTTACGAGTAACAGATGCCCCCCATTTCTATGGATTACCTTCTCTGGAAAGAACATTAAGAGGCATGGTTCATGTCACTGCACTCCCAGGCTGGAGTTCGTACTCTGTTACAATGGAGCCATTCACCATTTGTAAGAAATACTTAGCAGGGCTTCTTGAGGTTAGTGAATTATGAATACAGATCTCAATGTGACCGGTAAGCAGAATGCAGTGGGTTGGATCCATAATGCCCTTTCCACAAATGGAAGGGCTGCTTCTGTTTGTGGTAGCAAGTAAGATCCAGTAGATGCTCCCACTCAAGGAAGAAGAGGAGGTGATTTTTCTAGCCACTTCCTACACCATTCTGATGCATCCTCCAGTCCTTCAGAGCAGCTTTTCTGGAAGCTCAAGAGGAAGGATTGATTTTATGACCAACACCCCCCTCCTCAACGCATGTTCAGTAGGTTTACGCTGTAAGCAGAGTTTTGCTCACAGGAAGTATGGATCCAAGCCTATGCATTAACGTCTATTTTTTTTTTTTACTAATGGATATGGAACTTCTGGGACGCGGGTGGCGCTGTGGGTAAAACCTCAGTGCCTAGGACTTGCCGATCGTCAGGTCAGTGGTTTGAATCCCCGCGGTGGGGTGCGCTCCCGTTGCTCGGTCCCAGCGCCTGCCAACCTAGCAGTTCGAAAGCACCCCCGGGTGCAATTAGATAAATAGGGACCGCTTACTAGCGGGAAGGTAAACAGCGTTTCCGTGTGCTGCGCTGACTCGCCAGATGCAGCTTGTCACGCTGGCCACATGACCCGGAAGTGTCTGCGGACAGCGCTGGCCCCCGGCCTCTTAAGCGAGATGGGCGCGCAACCCCAGAGTCGGACACGACTGGCCCGTAGAGGCAGGGGTACCTTTACCTTTACCTTTATGGAACTTCTAAAAATACTGTTATATAATGATTACACAGGAGGCTGCTGCTTTGTTCCTTTGGAAGCAATAAATCCCTGGCACAGGATCATGGGTTATTTTTCTCCCCATGAAACTCCCCACACTGTAAAGCTATTGGGAAAGTATGTGTTTATTCAAAAAGGCATCAGTGCAGCAAGTATTGCAAGATAAGATGTAGAACTTGAGGAAGTGAGGCTAGGGAGAAAAACCACAGGATGGACTGTGAACTCTTGGCAGGAAAGATACCAACAGGCAAGGAAGTTTTGCAAGCTAGAACTACAATTGCCATCACCCACCTGCTCACCCACAAACAGCACTAATGGGACAACTTTTGAATGAATTCGTATATATTGACATTTGTTGTTTAGTCATTTAGTTGTGTCCGACTCTTTGTGACCCCATGGACCAGAGCACGCCAGGCACTCCTGTCTTCCACTGCCTCCCGCAGTTTGGTCAAACTCATGCTGGTGGCTTCGAGAACACTGTCCAACCACCTCGTCCTCTGTCATCCCCTTCTCCTTGTGCCCTCCATCTTTCCCAACATCAGGGTCTTTTCCAAGGAGTCTTCTCTTCTCATGAGGTGGCCAAAGTATTGGAGCCTCAGCTTCAGCATCTGTCATTCCAGTGAGCACTCAGGGCTGATTTCCTTCAGAATGGATAGGTTCTTCTTGCAGTCCATATTGACATACTGTTCAGCAAAGAATATTTCATTTCATTATACAGTAAAGCTGTTAGGCTGCATTTGAAAGACGATAGATAAATCCATGGATAAGAAGCAATAAAAGCTGGTTGTAGCTTCCTTTTGATGTCTTTTTTCCACAGCAGTTCTTCTGGCATTTAAAGCTAGGCAGAAGTTTGTAAGTAATGCAGGAGAACAAAGCATGTGGGCTTCCTTAATCTTTTAGGTCTCCAAACTCTTTTGGAGGTTTTCATTATGAAGCAAGAGTTTCTTTAGGGCAGAAATGTTGCCATTACTGTCATTATGTAACAAACATGTTAATGTTTTTTGATAATCTGTTGTGGTAAAATGGGGAAGAAGTGGGAGTTTAAATCTGATTTTGGATTCTATGTCATTTAGATGTATAAATAAAATATTATTTAATAGACTTCTGCTTTTCTTTCTAAATTCAGCTCTTAAAATGTCATTGTTGGCTAATAACAGGGCTGTTTCTAGAAAGGGCTGGCCTTTTACGTCATTGTTAGCACCGAACGGAGTGCAGATGTGGAAGTCCTGCTGATGGCTGATTACATAAATTAAAAATGGGATGGGATGCCGTGATGCATTTCTAATTGGTGACTAAATCAGATGAGATCTCAATGTAGAGTGGCTTCTGAAATTGGAGCCATTTAATTGAGGGGTTTTTTTTTGTCTGCTTTGTATTTCTTTCAAAGAAAGCTAGTAGCTCTTACACAGCTTTCCATCTGAAATGGTCACTGAACAGATGGTGACTGCTTCTGCTTTTGTACTACAGGCTTTTAACCTCTTTAAAAGCAAATTTGTGTGTTTACTTCGCATATCCCCAAAATGACAAAAATTAATGAGCGTCTCTGTATTATATTTGTACAATCCACAAATAGTCTAAAAATTATTGAAACCCTAAATTACTTAGTGCAGTGTGTGTGATGCCGAGCTAGAAATGAAACAACAGGATTTTGTCATGAAAATAACCTTCTAGTCTCTTGCCAAAGTATCTAGCCAAGAAGCAATATCAAACTTCTCATAAGAAATATAGATTTGAAGTGCAGTACTCCTACACTAAACATATGTACTTCACTCTTCCCCTAACTAGCAACAGAATTGTAGTCTTTATCGTGCCAGAACCTTACATACTGCTTCATTATGTTTGTGCCCGAGACAGCCATAGATATTGTAATATTATCTGTCTTAGGTAATAGATTTCCCCACCCCCTGCATATGCTGACCTTACTTTGTTACAATTTTGCTTCTTTTGTGGAGATTTGTTGAATGTAATAGTAAGATGGGGGAATTACCAATCCAGAAGAAAGAGATAGATGACATAAAGTGTCATCTAGAGTTGCTTGACACAGGAACAGGATTTAGAAATGTCTGCTTATAAAACTGCTCTTGAAAACGGCATGGGAAAGTGTCTATTTAGTGAAGTTAAGAACTTGTTGTCTTTGTGGGTGCCTTTGACTCACATCTGCAACTCAGCTTACATACATCAGAATGTAGTTTGCGGTTAAGCTGCCGTTCTGTGTTTTTCTTTCCAGGTCATCTCATCTTTTTATGTCGAATGGGGAGGAAATGCCATGTCTTTCATGGGGAAAGGTGTCACAAAGAGCGCCATCCTTTGTTTGCTTCACTTGTCCCATGAAATGATGTCTCAGGCTCCAAATGCGGTAAGAGTAATAACAGCGGCCCTTGTCTCTTAGCTTAAGCTACTCGGATAACGTGCAGTTACTGACAGTTCTAATTAGCTGTCAACTCTGTGCACCACCAGTACTCTGTGATAGCGGATTTGCATTTCAATGGGTGCATTTGTTATTGGGGTCCTTGGTAAACAATTGTAAGTCTGAGTGTTAACACGAGCACCGTGATCAACCTTTGCTTCTTCAAGCTGTACACAAATGTGTTCATGGAACAAAAAACCATCCTTAGTTTCCAGACAGGAATGTGTTGCTGCAGTAACATCCAAGTGAGGCCATAACTGTTGTAGGGAGGAGAGAATCAGTGTGTTACAAATGTTTTTCAGAAGAGGGTTTGATTATATACTTGGTGATATTAATATTTATTTATAGAATGTGGGGCACAACTTGTTTAATATATGTAGTTTATGTGTTCTTTGCCCTATTCTAAAATCCACTGGAGTGGAAGTAGGAAAGGGTAAACCTTGGAAACTAGTACAGGGTTTCCCAAACTTGGGTCTCCAGCTGTTTTCGGACTACAACTCCCATCATCCCTAGCTGGCAGGACCAGTGGTCAGGAATGAAGGGAAATGTAGTCCAAAAACAGCTGTAAATCCAAGTTTGGGAAACCCTGGTGTTTCCGAACCCCTACATGGCCTGGTAGGGGTCTAGCTCCTCAACCCCCCAAGAAATAAATATTGAGATCCCAATTAAGACTTGGAATAAATAACAGGAAAATTGTTTCCCACTGCAATGTCACTCCTATACTGGAGGAAGTTAGGCTAGAGCAGCTGAGCATTTCAGCTCCTTGCAATTTTCTACTCTTCCCTTGGTATGAAATTGTATTTCCAGTCTAGTCTGTTCAGCAGTGACTTTTCAGCCCGAGCTGCTCAAATGACTCTCGGCATTCATGTGGCTCAGACAGGTTTAAACTTTGAATAGGTAGTTGTATGCCAAATGAAAATTCTGCATTGTAACTAACAAGTAGCAATTGAGGACTACTTATTTAATTTCCTTCCAAGATATCATTACCAGATTTCACATGGCCCTACTGTGCCTTATGGTGCCCTTACCATTGGGATAGAATCTCCTGTATTTGCTCCTTATTGTAGGTAGTACCTTAAAAGTGTACACTAATGCACAATTTTAAATGCTGGAATAAATGATGACTAGATTGTGTTATATGAAGGCTACCTTAAGGTTAAGGAGTCATCTGTTTATCTTTCAGGACTGGATACCTCTCTGGTTCTTGCCATATAACAGCGAAGAACAAGTTGTTTCTCGGCAAGGCTTGGCTTGGCTGATTCCATTATGGGTAGACAGAGATCCAGAGGTCAGTAAAACCCTCACTGTTGGAATTGTTGCTTCATGCTTGCAATACAACAAATATGATGATGTTGTCCAATCCGCACAAGGTCAATTCTGCATTTTTCATAGCAAGTGCACCGTTGCTGCCTGGCAAGTTTGAGCAGCCAACTTTCCTCCCAACCTTGGAGGTGTGGAGGCAGATGAAGATTGTCCCAGCAGTTCTGTGGTGATTTAGTGGATGCTCAGTACAGAGTGAAATGCTCTGCCCTCTGGAATCATTAGAGCCCTGGCAGGGAAGGTGTATTGCGCTGTGCTAAAATTGGGAGAAAATTCCATGCATTGCTTCCACTGGAGTACAAGGAGTGTTGCACCCATCCTGCTTTGTCTCATGTCCAACTCTCCTCCTGTATAGCAGGGGGTAGGGAAACTGATTTCCGTCAAGGACGACATTCAAACCATTTAATTTCCCCCCACTATCCTTCTCTCCCTCTGGATTCCTCCCACCTGAAGGTTGGGGTGACTGTTTGGTGACTGGAATTACTTTGTGGTTTCAATGTGAACTATTATAGTAGGAAGCTGACACCAAGGAGCTTCACAACCAGTTGTACACTCACCTGTACTACAGCAGTCTCCCAAGTCCCACTTGTAGAGATGCCCAAAGGACTTGACTAAATAATTTCAACATGTTGACAAGCTGTATTATGGCATCTGTCAATATTAATGAACACTGTATGCAAACTTGTTAATTGTACATAGCTAATAGTTAACTCATATAAGCTTTCTTTTGTCCTCTGGCACCTGTAGTATTTTTGATGCAGCTTTTGGCGCTTAACAAATTGCTCAACCCTGGAGGATAACAGCAATGGGTAATGAAGGCTAAAGGCTGTACATTTTGCTTCTTGAAACATTTGTCCCCTGGGTAAATTGAACACGGGAGAAAAGGGAGACGACAGCAGAGGAAAATATCAATTTTTCATAGCAATATATATTTTTTTCAAGAGACAAGAAAAGTGGGGAGGGCAGAGGTGAAATAATTTCTTCCGTTCCAACAGTACCTTAGCTACTTATAAACTAAGTTGGCATTCAAGAGAATAGCTGCTGTTAACAGCTTCTTTTGCTTTTCAGTGCAAGGATCAATATGAGAAACATGAACTGCAGAACAAAAGCCTCTTTCACCTTTTCTGCTATAATACATTGCCTATTTCTGCCAAAAGGAATTTTGCATATTTTGCTGCAGTTTTTCTACCCCCCTCAAAAAAAAAGAGCAAACCCTCAAATTCTATTTAAATGATGATGATGATGATGATAATAATTTTATTATTTCTACCCTGCCCACTCTGGGTGGCTTTCAACAGAACTTTAAAAACAGAATAATACTTAAAACATTAAAAACTTCGCTAAACAGGGCTGCCTTCAGATGACTTCTAAACGTAGGATAGTTGTTTATTTGCTTGACATCTGATGGGATGGCGTTCCACAGGGCGGGTGCCACTACCGAGACGGCCCTTTGCCTGGTTCCCTGTAACCTCACTTCTCGTAGTGAGGGAACCGCCAGAAGGCCCTTGGCGCTGGACCTGGATCTGGGCTGAATGATGGGGGTGGAGACGCCCATCTGGTAAAACATCTGAGAGCTTTGTTTTGAGCAGTTCTGTTCTTAGAATTCTTTGCAATTTTTGGGGTGGGGATGGTACAAGTTGACATTAGGGCTTAAATCAAGGTTGCCAACCTTTTGAGGCTCATGGGTGCATTTGCAAACTGGGGAAACTCATGGACACTGCACATGCACAACAGTGAAACAGACACCACGGCATATTCTGTTGGCTACAAGAGGATTCGGCTCTCAAATGTAATTTCAGCAGAGGAAGGGGTGGGATCCTCAAGGGCACCATAAAATGTATCCGTGGGCATATTGGATGCTATGCTAGAATGATTATCTAAAATATAATTGGACAGTAGTCACTGTTCAGCAGTTTCTTGAATGAAGGGTGCTATCTTTCCTTCTTGATCTCAGAATAATTCAGTCAAGAAACAGATTTCCCCCCATGCTATTTTAACAATAGTATGGAGGAAAAGGAAGGCAGGACAAAGGTGTGGGGTTTTTTTTTTTATTAGTTTTACCGATTCAGTAAATGAATGAATGGTTTTGTGTTCACCTTACATGCATTACTATTACTTTGTCGAACATTACCGTATTGCACCTTTTAAAACTTTGCTTGTCCTAAATACTTTTATGAGCGAGTTTTACATTTCCATAAACTGTTAGGACTTTGTGACCTAACATTTTATTTAAAATATTCCATAACAGCCTTGAGGCAAAATGTTTTAAAACCAGATTATTGGTTTTAAGAATCAATTTGCAGTTTTTCAAGAAACTTCTAAATGGTGGGGAACGTGGTCTAAAATGCAATGTGGAGGTTGGAGAAAAGTTGGATTTTAATGTGTAAGTGGTTTTGATTTTCATTAATTCTAGGTAAAGTTCACCTCCCTCGCCATAGGATCAGCACTTACATCCCTCGAAGTAGGCTGCTTCGCGTTGGCTGAAAGCTGCCAGAACATATCAGGAGGCTTGTGGGGAACGGTGATTAACATCCTTCTGGACCAGTCTGAATGCAGTATGGTCCGAAGAGAGGTATGTAAAATATGCTCCCTGTAAAAATGGTTTGTTCTCTCAAGTTCTCTTACAGCACACTCCTTTAGGTGTCTACTCAAAAGTGAGTCTCATTGAGTTCAATAGCACTTAGTCTAAGATAAGTGGATACAAGGTTGCAATCATTTACATCACTTTCTCGGAACAAGCACTACTTGACTTGTTCTGTAATTTTCTTATTGTGGAAACTTTGAGATAACTTTGATGTGCTTGTAAAATTGCATGGAATCCAATAAATGTGTATCATCTCTCCCTTCACACTCCCCATTTGAGCCTGTGTATTGAGTACTGAAGATTATGAAGAGGAGGAAGAAATACCCAACATCAGCAAAACAAGATTGTGTACACAGATATTTTCTGCTTTTGTCATCTGAAACCTAAATACAATTTAGGTGAAACTAGGGCAGGTTCACATTTAGGCTCTTAAACTGAGTTTGAACAGTTCTCCCTCTGTCAGTGTCATGGTCCACCCTGGGCGCTCTGATTCTGATCTGGAGCACTTGAGGATAGGGAGTCAGAAGGGAAGAGGGGGACAGCAGAGCCTGCTTGATGAAGCACCCCCACCCTGCACCCAGAATTCAAAGGAGGGAGACCCAGGGGCTGCCCCTTCCCAGACCGTGGAGGATGATGGAGGAGCAGAGTTCAGATTTCTGTAACAGAATGGTTCCGAAGATCTCTCCCAAGGAGAGATGGCACATCAAGACTCATCTCCCTCAACAAAAGGAGGATGGCATGCTTGCAGAGACAATAAGTTGCACAAGTAGCCGATCCTTCTCCACCTCTGTTTAAAGCTTGGCAGGAAGATGAGGAAACTATTCATCCACCCTATAAGAGCACCAGGGCTAGATTCTGCTCTTTCGTAGATGCAGAATTTGTTTTGTTGGACTGCCATAATAAAAGTTTACTTCTCTATGTACAAGTAAACACCTCTGTTGCCTGGTTTTGGACGGGGGCCAGGACAGCCTTGTTCATTCCCTTTGAAGTACAATCTTGCATAGTGTTGGTTCTCTTTCTGAGAGACCACCATTCTAACACTATTTAGAGTATATCTAGGTATGCCAAGGCAAAGTGGTAGAAAGCATGCTTTTTGGGTGTGCCTGGAAGCAGTGACTAAAAGTACCATGTTCTCTGATTGGCTTAAGACACTTCATAGGGTTGTATTCAGTGTAGCTGCTGTAGCACTATGGCAAATGTCGAATCTTTTTCACCCCTCTCCTCCTCTCACCCCACTCCTCTAAATCTCTTATGGGGGTTCTCCCAGCCCTCTGGAGTATATCTGGTGATGCTGTGGGGCACACACAGGAGGAGAGGGGTTAGTTGAATATCACCTAGAACCTACATTGCTGGTCACTTCAAAACAGGTCAGTTGAATCCCAAACTCAGTTCAGTTTTGCTCTCTTTAAAAAAGGTTTTCCTCATTCCTGCTGTTACAATGGCATTTTTAGATACGTCAGGTAGAATTTATTATGCTGAATGTTTCGGCGTTTTCTTTTTTAAATTTCAGTAAAGAAGCTCTTCAGCTATTGGTCACACTTCTTTATTTTGTGATTCAAAACAGACATCCTCACTGAAACGTAGAGGAACAAACATGAGTTCTCATAATTTTTCCCAACACAGTGGAAGCCTACTGTTTCTGCACTATGTAAACCAACAAGGTTAGACATGATAGAAAAGAAAGTAATACGCAGAAATCAATTTTCAGAAAACCTTAGCAATTAAAGAAAATTATACTAAAAATAAGTCAAGTACATGCAGTTGTGTATTTTCTGTGTAATGGATGTTTCAGCTATTCATGCTTTGTCCTCAGTGAAAATTTATCCTAAAAATAAAATGGCACTTCCCCCTCCCTCAACTTGACAAGACAGCATAACAGTTGATTTTTTTTAAATGACTCACTGAGTAATCAAAATCCAAATAGTTTCTGAATTCCTTAAAATAGAAGGTGAAAGTGGCCTGAACATTACTTCTGATGATAATAGTGTATATCTGAAACAGCCTTCTTGTCTTCAATTATTTAGCTGCAGCCAGGTGGCACTGTTGATGTTTGATTTTTCTTTTCAGGCTGCATTTATTCTTCAGAATCTTTTGGTGATTCCACTGCCCACTGAAGAGGTTAAAGACTCTATTTGGCAGGTGACTAGTTGACTTGATGTGTTTCCATTGCTCATCAATATAATTGCATCCAATATTTTATAACCTTGTTAGAGGAAAGAAAAGGGTACAAGCTGCTTTAGATATACTTTAGAAGTGAAAATAATGAACATTCTTACCCTGTTTTTAGTAAAGATTGGGACAAGCAAAACAATTATTTCCTCTTCCCCAAGATTCTTTCTCTACTGGACAAAACCGAAATATCATCGTTCTCAAATTATTCTAGCCTTACAGAGTGGACTTGCAACTTAACCTAGGGCTTCAGCTAGTTAAAGAACACTGCCAATTTCACGTGCTTTTAATATGAGGGATGTGTTTAATCTTTTTTCCCATTACCATAATGGGATCAAAGTGTGTGACTTATGTTTGGAGAGATGATGGATATAATTTGTTGATGCATTTTATTTTACAATATTTGTTTTTCAACTATGATGGTTTTAAGAGATGTTCACAACAGCAAAGTCTGATGTGTGGGTTGATGATACTGCCCTCACAATTACCCTGAACCAATAAGGTGCATGCAAACATTGGAAAAAAATGTTTCTGGAATATTGCTGTCCTGCTTGTCTGAGAGAATTAAAGCTGACTGCAGAATACCAGGTGCCATTGTGGGATCCAATGATGGTGCCATGTGGCTCCTACCTCTGCCTCCCTCAAAGTCAGAGGCAGAAAATGGGAGGTACTATGGAAGAGGAATTGTTTGGAGCCCTTTTCTTAGATCACCAGATGTTGTTGCTCTGAGCCATGGGTAGGCAAACTAAGGCCTAGGGGCCGGGCCCGGCCCAATCGCCTTCTAAATCCGGCCCGCAGACGGTCCGGGAATCAGCGTGTTTTTACATGAATAGAATGTGTGCTTTTATTTAAAATGCGTCTCTGGGTTATTTGTGGGGCATAGGAATTCGTTCATTTTATTTTCAAAATATAGTCCGGCCCCTCACAAGCTCTGAGGGACAGTGGACCGGCCCCCTGCTGAAAAAGTTTGCTGACCCCTGTGAGTCTGAGCAGATGGCGCCAGCTATTCCCAGCCCTTGTCAATGTGGGCATTAACTCTTGTGGGCGTCTTGGGGGAGCAGGTCTCAGTCTGCTCCTCAGCCCTCTTGCTATTGTTGCTGCCTCACCAGCCTCTTCGGCAGCAGCTATGGGAAGAATGGGACACAGTCGGAAATAGAACACCCTATTTTTGGTCTCCCTGGGGCGGGACTTCTTCACATGGGCTGATGGCCAGCAGTTGTCTCTCCTGGCAATGCTCCCCTCAAAGGTAGTGGTAGCAAAGGGAAGCAGGAATTTACAGGTACTCGATGCACTAAAGAGCTTTTGGAATAATTGACCTTAAAGCATCCCTATATAGCAGCTCCAGGGACCCAGAAAGATTAGTTTGGGAAATGAAATTCCTGTTTGTAGGAGGGAACGATGCCAGCACGGATTAGTACAGAAAAAAATTGGTAAACTGCCTATTTGAGCTTGTCAGTTCTTTTGAAGCTGCATCTTAAAGCGTTTTTAATAGGTTTGTGAAATACCTTTTAAACATTTTGTGAATGCTTTTAAAAAGAACTGTTTCAATAGTAAATGTATCCTTTTGATCTTTTTTTAAAAAATGGATTGGATTCAAATAACCACGAGCAGAAAGGAAATAGCCACTGGCAGTGTGGTCTACCAGCACTTGGTCAGGCACTAATAAGACTTTTCACAGCTTTGCAAGACCCGCACAAGTAGAAGAGGGACATCTTTGGGTTTCATTTCATCCCCACTTGGTGCTTTAAAATAAATGTAAAATAATCCTCCTGTGAGCAGGAGATATCAAGCCCTAGCCTTAAAATGGATGCTAAGTTCAAACACTTCTCTGTGGCCTAGATACTGTTGTGTGGCTTAGCCAAGGCAGGAGGATAAACTTGGCAGGAGTTATTTAGAACCTATTTCCCCGGGAGTTTCTTGCAACAAGCAGACCACTCTCCGTCTTGTACAGTAGATCCATAATTATGTGAATTGTATCTCTAGAACCTACTTGTTCTGGCAGAGTGAAGATAGATATTATTTTAACATTGAAAGAAGACCAGTATGGTTCTGAAAACCTATATTAAATACCTCCATGGGATACTATTGAACTGACAGGTTTTTCTTTAATGGAGTTCCAATTGCAGAAAAAGGAAGAAGAATCATCATCAACAAAAGCGAGTTTTCCGGGAGCAAATAATTCATGCAGTTAATGAGTTTGGGGGCTTTTTTATGGTCCAGAGCTGACTTTAAGCATATTTTTGACAGCAGGTTAAGACCTTCCCAGGCATTTGATGGAGTGTAATGAGTTATCCTGGCCTAAGACTGCTGATGTTTTTGCCATTTGCTATTCTTGATGTAATTCTGTTTTTTGTTAGTGCATTAATTATTGCTGTTTTTAACTGTATTTTTATTCTGTTTGTAGGCTGCCTAGAGTCTTTTTTATATTAGGTGACATCTGAATAATATAAATAATATATTTTAATATACATTCTATTTATAGTGTTGTAGCTTGTCTAATATAACCAGTTAACTTGACTGCACAGAAAGGTTCGCGTGTTCAGTGGCTTGGATCCTAAGATAAGTGAATATGGCGAAGTGCCTGGAAGGTGTCCCTTCCTGATTTTGGATTGCTCTTCTTTCCTGCAAGCAGCTCCCTGCGCTCCACTTTGTCCAGAAGGCCCCTCTGATACGTCAGGAACTGCAGGGAGGAGAAGAGGATGGAAAACTCCCATGAACTTTATGTTCACTTATCTTGGGATCCAAGCTGCTGGGAAGTTGGAAGACATTGGCAGGATCAAATGCATTGCAGAGTCTCTGTTGGATTCCTTCTCTAATGCTACTTCACTCTCTTTCGTGGGGATGATCCCTACAATCAGTGTACAACCTCGATATACTCAGTGAACACTGTCATGGGTGGTCAGGAGCAGGGAAGAGTATTTCTGTGTAAAGTTCAGGTGTAAAGTTTAGAGCTGCTATATCCAGGCACATCTATTTTTCCCAGTTGCTGTTCATATATTTCAAAGGATTTTCAAATATACCAGAAGTGTCTTAGAAAGGGGTAGTTCAAAAGGAGCTCCTGCTTTTTCTTCTTCATTTTAATAACAGAATATATTCAGGGTTGCTCCCTTACATTCCTGTAAAGGAGATTAAAAGATAATTGGACAGTTTTGAAGTAGCTGAGATGAGATTACACGCACTAAGGTTTAGAACTAAACTACCTAGAATTATACTCATTCAATTTTAAGCAAGTTATTTCAATGGAGTTACCATATATGTGTTCTGATAAGTAATTTTTTGTGGGAAACATCTCAAAAGATGCCGATATATTCTTGATTAGTCTTTCAGGGATAGATGGTGCTACATTATGCTTGGCATACACCCCCCACCCCGGCCATTCCTGTAAACTGGCCATTTTTAGCACCTTGGTATTGTAATTCAGGTTAATACTTTACTCATAAGTTTTTACAGATATATTTTATTATATATTGGCCTTTATTGGCATAAGCAATAATATTATTATATTCTTGATTTAGTAGTAAACCACTCTGTGGTGTGAAAGGAGTGGATTTCCTAATACAGTGGTACCTCAGGTTAAGAACTTAATTCGTTCTGGAGGTCCGTTCTTAACCTGAAACTGTTCTTAACCTGAAGCACCACTTTAGCTAATGGGGCCTCCTGCTGCCGCTGCATCACTGCCACACAATTTCTGTTCTCATCCTGAAGCAAAGTTCTTAACCCGAGGTAATATTTCTGGGTTAGCGGAGCCTGTAACCTGGAGCATATTTAACCTGAAGCGTATGTAACCCGAGGTACCACTGTATTGATTTATAATCTATGGCCACTTGGCTCAAGACTTCCATGGGAAATCACAGTTTAAAAACATTAATAGATTTTAGTAAATCCAGTGATTTAAATCTTATCATAGACTGAACATATACAATTTTTCATTGGAGGTTTTGGTCTGGAACAAGTGTTGATACAAATGCCGTAATTATAAAAGAAATGTGTACCTGTATTTAGGATGATTTTACAAGAAACAAATTATTTGTCTGTAAGAGAGATTATGCAATCTGATATAATTTATCCTCCCCAAAGTTTTTCAGTATTTATTTAAATATGTTGATTAACATTGATAACTATGCAGTGATTTGGCTAAAAATAAAAAGGTTGATATATTATAGTTCTCTGCTTAAGCCAGTTTAGACTACACTTATCTCCATGGAGAATGTCGCAGAAAGGGAAGGGAACTTTATATGGTGTTATTTAGTGGTATACCAAATAGTACACAAGATAAGGAGATTAAAATGTTCACTGCTTTACCATCCCAGCAGTTATTTTTTTTCTGTTATCACAGTTCAGTAGATTCTTAGCTTCCCTGCTTTTGAAATTGAAATCCTTTCTGCAGTCAATAAATCAGCACATGTAATCCCAAGTCATCAGATCACAAGATGTTATGTACTTTCAAGGTGACTGAAGTCACTGCACACACAGATTATAAGGTGTGACTGACTCCAGTGGGTTTTAGCACACCCCTGTGGCTGTGAAATGCTTGGCATAGAAATTGTAAATTGGCATCAATGGGGCTGAATATAAAAACTTTGACTCAATGTCATCACGCTTAGAAGTCAGCAGAATTCCCTGAGTAGGTAGTTGTCATGCTTGAGTCAATGAATGCACATTACTGACATCTTCTGCATGTAGATTCCCAACTTGTAATGTAAGTTTACTTAAAAAGAACTTCACAGAGTTATAAAACTTATTTTTTATTCTGATTACATTTCATCTCAAACAAGTATTGAAGTTCTTTCTTACCCTGCACTTCGTTCAGCCCCACAAACGATCAGGTATGAGGGTAGGAGTGTCGGGAGAGAATTATGCAAACTGTATAAATTATCAGGATTTGCGTGATTTCCCCCAGACGTTAGTATTATGCACAAATCTTTCGTGAGTAAGAACGACAAGGAATGTCCTACCTCTGTCCAGTTGAACCCTTCTCTGAGTCCCAGTTCTTCTGGCATAAGTTGGCAGCAATTTTGTTGTTTAAAATGAAGCTGAGATTCTCAGAGATGAATTCTGTGGATATGCTTTCCTGGATGCATGCCATCAACCCTTGCTATTTCCTGCTCTGACGGAAGAGGTGTTCATTCTCATTGGTTGGGAACCAATGTTGTGAGGGTCTTTTTAATGACTATAAATTTTTATATATGTTACCCCCTGCCTCCAGGGACCATGTGTTCATGATGAAGAATCTGGTCTATCTCTCACTGGAAAAACCGCCTTGCAGGCTCTGTTATATCATTGTCGCTTCTATGAGCATTTGAATGAGATGGTGAAACAGTGCTACTTAGGTCGATATACATTTGATCTGCATTGTTCCTTGGGAGGCAGCCAGGCAGCCGAAAAGAGTAGCATAAATGGTAAGTGACACTTCAAAGAATTCATTTGGTTTAAATTTTGGTTGCGGTTCCATGTGTTATCAATACATTTTCTTCTTGTGATTTTTTGTTTTGTTCTGTGCGAGTCTTCTAAAAGTATTATCCTTTTGTGTCTCAAAGTTAAAATAGTCAGCCAGTCTCTTGAAAATATAATACCACATCATCTGGTTCAGTATCCGAGAAGCAATTATGAGGTTTTTAAATGTGTTCATAGTCGGAGGTGGAAGAAGCATATTAGAGATAGCCCATTCCTTCCTTCGTGAAGGATAAATAATGGGCTGTAGGAGAAATGTAAAAAGAAAACAGAAATCTAATTAGAACATCAAGAAGGATGAATCTCCAGTAGAATGGTAAGAATTTGAAAAAGGCAGTACGTGGGTTGTTATGACTATGTGCAAGCATTTCACTGTTCTGTTTCTAAGCGGTTGTCTTAGTGATGCACTGTGAATAATTCCATATTGGGGATAACGAAACAGTCTACTTCCAGATCATAGAAAGCGTTGCCAACACTCCATAGGGAATGAAGTCTGCTTCATAGGTACACTTTTGAAGTCCACGTGCTGAAACATAGAAAATGCTAATGCAGCCAAGTGGGTGCTTGGAAACATATGTATCCTACAGATACGCTCTTCAGAGAACCAGACTGGCTGCAACTCCCTGTGGAGGGCCCACTTGGTGGTGACCCTGGTTTTCTTGCTATGCCACGTGGGGCAACAGCAGCGTGAGCCTTCTGGCTTTGCTGTTTTGCTCAGTTTGAAAAACAGCTTTCTTTCCACTGTGGTGGGATGGGAAGTAGTGAGCTGTTGCATAAATCAATATATCAGGGACGTGTGCTTGTAAAGAATAGTGGGGGTGTTGATTCCTTAATAAGGCCCATAGGATGAATTTATGTGAGGATTTATGATGCCTGATTCACGGTTGAGCTTCAGCACTTAAGATTTTGAAGCATTGGGGAAAGCTGAGAGGAAGCAGCTAAATTAGAAAGCAGTGCTTCCTTGAAATTTATTTATGGGTTGCCCTTCAAATCCCCCCACCCCCAGTGGTTAGAAGGAAAAATATTGAATTCCAATGTGGAATGCCTTGCAGTCAATTTTTATTTTATTTTATTTTATTTATTTTATTTTTGTTGTTAAAAACAAGCAACAAGTTTTTATTGCTATGGGTCAGCCATTTTTGGTTAGCCAAGCCACAAAATTGGCATTGGTTAGACCTGATTTGACAGTTTGGAGCCAGGGAGTTCCAGGTACTTTAGCATCACTGTCTAAGGAACTGCCTACCACCTTTCTTACTAGGAAATGGGAGTGAAGAGTTGCCAGTTTGGCCATTCTGTGGCCGAGGTGTGCCAGATACCACTTCCAACCTTTCTTCCTCTTGGAGCTGGCGTGGAAGCAGGGTTCATTGTGCAACGACCAGAATAATCTCTGCTCATTTTCTAAAGCTTTAAGGCTGAAAAGAAGGCTGGTCGAGGGCACAGTTGCCATGGTGAGCAAAAAATGTGGAAGCTTATTTCTAGCCCTTATGGCTGTGAAACATAACACAAAAATTGGATGTGAACAAAAATCAGGACAGTTTATTGCTGCTGGGTGGAGGCAAGCAGTGGGAAGAAGGACTCAACAGTTCTCAGTTACTGATTGATTAGTTCTTTCCTGTGGCTCCAGAACCTGATCACTTCATAAGATCAAACGGGAACCCATCAGCTTACTTGTCACACTTTTCAGTCATATTGATTAATAAATGGAAAAGAGAATTTGCAAAATCACTCTAATCAATGCAGTTTCAACATAGATTTATGCTATATGTATTCATTCCCGCCCCCCCCCCCCCCGAAGCATAACTCTATGTTTCCTAATGTCTGCCCTGTTCTACAGCAAAATATCGGTGTTCTGCAGTTTGTGGAATGTTTGAGAGATTCTTCCCTTTTGTTCTTAAAAAAACAAAGGGATTTTTGTCATTTTTCTTTGCTAATGGATTCACCAGCAAAGCAAGAGGTGAGCATATAATATAGTGGTTCTTGAACTTCTTTCTCTGGGCCACACTTTCAGAATAAAAATTTGCTTGTGCCGTTTTGATTTTTTCATTGATAAGAAATTCATCAGAAAACAAAAAGAAACAACTCATAGCAGAGCTTGATTTTGAAAATATAGCCCTCTATATTCTCTGTGTATATATAGATAGACAGGTAGATAGATAACTATACTACACTGAAATATTTAAATGTTTCTTTGATTGTCCTTGCCACACTTGCCATCCTCTCTTGCCATACCAGTGTGGTGCATCACACCCTTTGAGAACCACTGATACAAGGTGTTTTAAAAGGCTGCCTTTTTCTCTCTTCTTCCCCGCCGCCTCCAGATTTTGACGATTCACTTTCTCTCTGGAGAGTTGTATCTACTCAAAGCCAATCTCCAAGTTCGCAGTCAACCTCTGACACTGTGGTGAGTTCTAAAATGACAAGTTGCCATTGTATTTTTTTTTTTATAATGATATTTATTAAAGTTTCACAAAAATACATGAAAATACAAAACAAAGAATAAAGTATAAAGTTTTAAAATACAGCAAAAAAGTAGAAAATAAGAAAAAACGTACAAAATAAAACAGTTAAAAACACAATAATGTTCCATAACCTATCTTCCTTACTCTTATTTCCCCGGACCTCCTCATACCTCCCTTCTTTGTATTCCAATTCAATTTGTTGGTTCAGCAAATCCTTACCATTAATCTTTTACCCAATTGTTAACCTTTTTTTTCCATGTCTCTTAAAGCATTACAGCTAAAAACCTCTTAGTTTCTATCTAACATCTTCCTAAAGTTCCTTAATTTTGCAATATTTCTGTAAATAGTCCTTAAATTTCTTCCAGTCTTCTTTCACCGACTCTTCTCCCTGGTCTCGGATTCTGCCAGTCATTTCCGCCAATTCCATGTAGTCAATCACCTTCATCTGCCATTCTTCCAAAGTGGGTAGATCTTGTGTCTTCCAATACTTTGCGATAAGTATTCTTGCTGCTGTTGTAGCATACATGAAAAAGGTTCTGTCCTTCTTTGGCACCAGTTGGCCGACAATGCCCAAGAGAAAGGCCTCTGGTTTCTTCAGAAAGGTATATTTAAATACCTTTTTCAGTTCATTATATATCATTTCCCAGAAAGCCTTAATCTTTGGGCACGTCCACCAAAGGTGAAAGAATGTACCTTCAGTTTCTTTACATTTCCAACATTTATTATCGGGCAAATGATAAATTTTTGCAAGCTTGACTGGGGTCATGTACCAGACAAGTTGCCATTGTAAGGGGAGCTCAATACTGTTTAATTGGATTGTTGGAAAAACAGAGGTCCCATTTTCCAGGTAACACGTTTCTGCCACTTATTTCACTTACACAACCACAGCTTTGTGTGCTTGGCTGGGAACAATTAATAAAATAGAAAGTAGGTGAGGTGGGCCAAAAGAAGGGCCAGTGGGTGGTCTGGGTGCAGCTAGGCCCCCTCTCCCTACAACCTTCCTTCTCTGCTTTTCTTTGGGGCTGGACTGGGCTCCTCTGTTCAGGGTGAGAGAGCGGCAGCAGCAGCAGCTACAGGAAGCAGCTGAGCAGCAGCAAGGAAAACTCAGCACACAGAGAGAGACCTGTTAAGAGATCCGGTACTGTAAGCAAGCTGGAGGGTTTAACTGCTCCCTTTGAGTTGGGTTTTCTAAACAGAAAGAGAACAGGAAAACCCAGAAAGTGGAGTGGGGCAGTTGGGGTAATTTGGAGAGAGAGGTTCTTTAAAAAGAGGGGAAGGTTTGCAGGGGGAGAACAGAAAGTGCAGCAGGAGTTGGTGGAGGAGAGGCCTCAGCAGCTAGCAAAAGATCAAGGAAGGCTGAAGGAAGGAGAAGAAGCGAAGCTATGTGCTTCCTAAGATCCCAGTAAGCAAGCTTGGAGGACTTAACAGCCAGATCTTGGGAGGCGAGGGCTGTTCTGGGGGTCGTTGTGGATTTATGCAGTTTTGTTGATGCATGTGATGGCTGGAAACATGAACCTCACATAAGATGCAAGTTACCTGCACTTTGTCACATAACCCCTCCTCACGTTTCCTTTTCGGTTTCTAATCTTATTTATTTTACCTAGTTTTTGTTCTGCTTTTAACAAATTGAAAGCTATGGGTTTTCACCAGGTAATAATAGAAGTATTGCACGACTTACTGTGACTTCTATGACTGTCAGTAATTCTGTGAGGAAGGGCATGTGAGGAAGGCCCTTTCATCCTGAAAAATAGTTCACTCTGAAAATGTGTTAACTGTGTTGCTGTCTTGTAAAAAAAAAAAAAAGTCCACAAATAGCTTGATCTTCCATAGACAGGCTGCTGTGTCATATATGACATATCAAGAGCCCCCCCCCCAAAAAAACACCATTTTTACCCAGTTTCCAAAATCCTTTCTAGCTGCTCGCCTGGAGGCAATTCTTATTCACCAGAGGTGCGAAGAATTTGCATGTGTATTGTGAGTATTCTGGTTTAGATACTGGAAAATTTCTATGTTCAGCCTCCGTCCCACTGGCAAGCCATTATTGGAAAAGGCGTAGCTGGTGCAAGAAGCTAACAAGACTTATTTTTATAACTAGCTGAAATTATTATTGATTTTTTATGTATCTTAAGACCTTGTTTCCCTTGAACTCTAAAAATCCAAAACATCCAAGTAGCACAATTTAGGAATAAAGAACTCTGTAACTCTGTGATGTTTTCTGGGAGTAAGTCCTTTTCACTAAAAATGCCTTAAAAAATCCAGTTTATTATATCCCATCCTTCTGTTTTTAATTATGTAAATTACTAACAGCACAAGCTGGGCAGAGCCAGCTATTTTTATATACCTAACCATTGAAGTGATAGAGGTAATTGCTTTAAATTTAGGCTGCATTTCGGAGATCAGTGAACACAATTGGGTTTGTTCTTCCCTCCCCCCTCCCCCCCCCGCATCAATTCTTTCTGTTCACACATGGTGCTCTTTGGATTCCAGCAAATGAAAGTTGCCCATTAGTAGAAGCATGAGACTCTCAATCTCAGGGTTGTGAGTACGATCCCCATGTTGGGCAAGAGATTCCTGCATTGCAGGAGGTTGTAGTATATGACCCTCATGGTCCCGTCCAACCCTGATTCTATGAATATATATGGACATTTGTTAACAGGAGGCAATGTAATTATTGATTCTGCTTCCTAGATCATTTCCTCATCGCCATCTCCAGGCTGTGCTGTGGAACTGCAGCTGCCCACCTCACCACCTATAGCTAGAATTTGCGACGTGCCACTTAATCGGCTCATGGCGCAAGGTAAGCAGATGTAATGAAAATGATTCATTTGGAACAAATCACTAACCATGGTCCTGATGCAGAGTGCTATTTGCATGCATGCCAGGGGCTCTTTTCTGCCACCCCGTTCCTAACAGGAACCTAACAGGAACATGGGTGGCGCTATGGTCTAAACCACTGAGCCTCTTGGGTTTGCCAATTCGAAGATTGGCGGTTCGAATCGCCGCGATGGGTGAGCTCCTGTTGCCCTGTCCCAGCTCCTGTCAACCTATCAGTTCTAAAGCATGCCAGTGCAAGAAGATAAATAGGTACCGCTGTGGCGGGAAGGTAAATGGCATTTCCATGTGCTCTAGTTTCCATCACGGTGTTCCGTTGCACCAGAAGCTGTTCGTGGACAAACGCCGGCTCCCTTGGTCTGAAAGCGAGATGAGTGCCGCAACCCCATAGTCGCCTTTGACTGGACTGCACCATCCAGGGATCCTTTACCTTTACCTTTTACCTAACAGTAACCTCCACTCAGCCCCATCTTGTTGCTCACTTTTGCAAGTCTCACAGTGTTCAAGCTGTAGAGAGGATGATAAGGTAATAGCTGAATGCACAGGTCTTCCTTCAAATATCTCAAGATTGCACAGTTTAATTTTGAAGAGCTCTAAACCGAGTGATTCCCCAATTTCCCTGTCCCCCCCATGGACCACTTAAAAATTGCTGAAGGCCTTGGTGGACCACTTAACAATTTTTCTGTCTATAGCAATTGTGCTGTGCTAGACGCTATATGATTTTTAATTGTATTTTTATTGCTTTTTCTGTTTCTTACATTGTATTTTATTGTATGGCAATTTGCATGCCATAGAATTCAAATTGCAATGCAATAAAATACAATGTAAGAAATAAAGGAAGCAATAAAAATACAGTTTAAAACCACTGTGACTATTTGATGCGGACATGCTGCGGACCACCTGAATGAAGCTTGAAGACCTTAAATTGGGAACCTCTGCTATAAACCGTACTGTGTCCCACCCATATCTTGGAAAGTCTTCGTTACCAAGGACCCTGTCCTCTCCACTCCTGTGGCCTCTAACCTGAACTGCTCATATTTATCCCAAAGGAGAGGCATTCAGTTCAATAGCACATCAACAGGTCTTGTGTGACGTTTCACATATGATGTGTTATAGTTCAGTTGGTTAGAGCATAGTGCTGATGATGCCAAGGTTGCAGGTTTGATCCTCGTATGGGACAGCTGCATATTCTTGCATTACAGGGGGTTGGACTTGATGATCCTCAGGGTCCCTTCCAACTCTACAGTTCTATAATTTCCATTTCTATGATTTCAAACGAAACTGATGGGAACATAGGAAGCTGCCTTATACTAAGTCAAACCCACTGAGTCATCTAGCTCAGTACTGTGTGCACTGACTCGCAGCAGCTCTCCAGGGTTTTCAGGCAGGGTTCTCTCTCAGCCCTACATAGACATGATGAGGATTAAACCTCGGACCTTCTGCATGCGAGGCAGATGCTCTGCCACTGAGCTCTGGCTTTTCTCCTGCTCAGCTCCTCAACTCGTGTCCGACGAGACATATACCACCTTGTTTTATGTAAATCCATTTCCAGGTAGCAACACTACCTGCTTGTTTTGTTCTTTCTCTAAATTGTGTGTTGTAGGTCAGAGTGAAACAACAACGACAGTGTCTTTAAGTCCGCATGACTCCCCGCAGTCTACCATCAGACCCAGTCAGTGTGCGGTGGTCACCCCCCCTCTCCTGTCAGCGGTGTGCGGCTTGCTGGACAACCTGCTGATTGTCACTCCCAAAGACACCGCCGTTGCTCTTCAGCAAGCACAGACACTAACTGCTCTCAGTAGGTAAGAGATCAATAGCTATTGAGGTCACAGACGAGAGACTGAATGGGACAAGCACTACCCAAAGCCTTTGTTACAGATATTGATCGAGCCGCTGAGTATTCTGAGAATTCAAAGTTATCCTTTTAAAATCGAACCAGGAGAACCACAGCATTTTGCAGAAAGTAGAGCAGATTTGAAATCTCTTTATAGTTCAGCTACTTTTACTTTACTTGGACTTTAGAGCAAAGCGGTAACTTGTCTTTTTATTACGGTGGACAATGAAGTCCTCAGATTGCATGCTACAAGCATAGACAAGTCATGCTAACTGGAACACTTGCAAAAGAGTGTACTTTGGAAGCACTGGCAGATACATTGGTGTAAATCCTTAAGGTATTTAAAGGCAGTGAAACAAGTGTTGTATGGGAAATGTGCTTGTGATTTATTTATACCCTATTAGCATCATTATTCAAGAAGGACAAGAGAAACCTTAGTTGCTTAGTCTGCTAATAACATAGTGACAGATGCGAAGAGCTGATAGCTCTGAAGTCCCCAGTTCAAATCTACCACTGAGCACAGACTTGTGAGAAGACCTAAAGCCTTTATGCTAGGAGTATTGCTATTTTTATCATCCTGGCTGAACTGTAGCAACTTACAGTTTGTCTCCAAGGAAACAACATCCCACAGCTGACTGCAGTGTATTGCACTTCCTTTCTCTGTAATAAGCGTAGGGCAGCCTTTTGAGAGTCAACATCGTTTGAGTGAGGACTATGAGAGGTGGAATCATTAGGATCCTAGCTTAAATTAGACTTTTAAATAGGTTGCTGCTGCTAAACCTACCACATCTTCTAGAATGTTCATTATGTATGTGGACATTTCCTCAGGTACACATACAGGCTTTTGTCTGTTTGGGCACAACTGGATGCCATTTTGAATCAAGATGGCAGGCTGAACCTTTCAAAACATCACGGAAACAAACTTTTATGGGAGACTACCAGATTCCTGCGGGTTAAGGAAGGGTTAACTGGGTTGGGGAATGATCACGAGCTGTGATGAAGGCAGGGTACCAGTTTTGTTTGGGACATAAGTGTGGGGCTTGGACTGATTTAATTGTCTCTTCCTGCCTCATGTTCCTGATCAAAAACCCACACCACTTTCCCTACTTCCATCTGGAAAGAGAAAAAGTCTAAATTCTGTCATTTTGGGCTATTTTAGCTCCCAGTCATGTCTTACCTAAGACTTTCACTAGTGGGTAGAAGTGCTGTGCTCTCCTCCCTCCGGCAGATGGCATAATGTGAACTGCAGCCTCCAGCTGAACATTGAATCACTTCAAGCCGGAGTGTGAAACCTGTGAACAAGTACCCTCATCCATCATAAATGACCATGTTAGCTGTGGCTCCTGCAAGTTGCAGCCCTGCATCATCTGGAGGGCTGCAGTTTTCCATCCCTGACTTAGACATCCTGTTTGTGTGACTTGTCCTGTCTTCTCCACCCCACCCCAATTTTTGTTTGTTTCTGGAGGGAGAGAAATTGCTTTTCTTTGTGTGTCCAGCCCATCATGCTGACATGGAGAACCCACTTACATTGTCCTTTCTATAGTGGAGGGAAGGAGGTGCACTAGGCTTTTGCAAGGCAAGGAACCCAGGTAACATATGAGTGAGGGCAAAGTTTTGAGGGTGGGAATTACTGTCTTTGAAGTATCTGTTGTCTCGCACATTCTTCAGACATGCCAACAGTCTAGACCAGGGGTAGCCAATGTGCCCTCCAAAATGTTAAAGACTACATATTTCATCACCCCCTGTCATTGGCCATGCTGGGCACAGGATGATGGGAGTTGATGTCCAAAAACATATGAAGGGTATTATGGTCTAGGCTACAGTTTCACATTGTGTCAAAATGTTAAGTTTATGCCTGTGTCCTTAACACAGTTGTCTTTGTTTCATGGTAGTCTAGTAAATTCCAGCTTGATAGAGAGATGTATCTTGGAAATGAAAGCACCTCTTCCTCAGCCTTTTCATATGGACTACACAAAAATTCAGGTTGGTGGCATACATATTTCTTTTCTATTCCATTCTCTTGAAGTGCATGGGTAGGATGCAGCATATGTTTTAATTACTGAAAGGCACCGGCTTACACCCTAAATGTGCTTTAAAAATACAGATCAACTCTGAAGTAAAGGCTGTTGAGTTGAGTGGAGCATTTTTTTCGAGTCAGTGAGTTGTAGGGTTGCATCCTTAATAATCTTCCATTTTATTGATTTAGTGAACCCCATGAAAGGTGCTGCTTCTTTTTGTTTGAGAAAAATGTGTTTTTGCTTAAGGGAAAACAATTATAATTGAGTAAGAGAGTTACGTACAACTCATTGTCGGAAAGAAAAGGTGTTAGTGGGAGTGTTAAAATGCAAACCCACAGCATTTTGCATTTTGTATAGTGGTTGTACATGTATGTGTGTGTGAGGGGGTGGGAGTTACAGAAGGGGGCAGGGTGAAGTGGAAGAAACATTTCCCCCTTTTAGTCTCCCAGCTCCTCTACTTGAATGCTACTCCACTCCTAACGAGCCCTTCCCCAACCTGGTGACCTCCAGATGTTTTAGATTACAATTCCCATCAGACCTGACCATTGGTCATGCTGACTGAGGCTCATGGGAGCTATATTCCAAAACATCTGGAAGGTAACAAGCAAGAGATATCCATAGGACAAGTGTTGTGGCTCAGACAGACCACTTCTCTGCTGCAGAGAAGCAGCAGTCATTTCCAGGTTTGGCTTCCTTCTGCCAGTCACCCTGGGCCTACAGAGTCAAAAGGAAACATCATCTGGCCTTAGCCAGCAGCAAGAAGACCAAGTTCCTCTGGGAGGCTCTAACCCTTGCCTCCCAAGAAGGGGGTCAAGGGGGAGACCAACATGGTACCATCTTATTGGCCAGTGAAGGAGCAGCTATTTGAACCCATGCTTTCTTTCTATTTCCCCCCCCTCCTTTTGACATCATGTCTCTGGGTTTTTTGTGCCTTTTAGTAAAGCATTTAGGCCAACCCTCCTCCAACACACAATCCTTTTAAACCTCCTTTAGCCTAATTCATAGCCACATCGGAATCTGTACACCTTTCTGACACCAATGTTAAGTTTTGGGGGATACTTGGGAAGCTAGAAACTCTGAAGAACAGTAGTCTTAAGATTTTTCTGCATACCTGACACAAATCCAGACCTGAAATGGTTTGGGAGGGTGGACCTGGCAGGCCCAGATTGTTCCGGGCAACCCAGGCTGTTTTGCCCTGACTCGACCAAAGCCCAGTTCTGCTCGAATTAGTCAAATTCATTTCAGGATTGGGGCTGTGGCTGAATCTGGAGCACAACCCTAGTTCAAAGCTCACCAATTCTGGTCAAAACTGAGGTTTAAAAATACGTGATTAGCAGCTGTTGGTTTCAGTTACCAGAGCAAATTCAGCTAGAAAGAAATCAATGGCGGTTTAATCATGAAAGACAAGGGTGTGGAATCTCAGGCCCGATAGCTGAATGTGGTCCTCCAGGACCTTCCTCGTCCTAGGACATGTCTTTCACTGTCCTTGCTCCATGTCCTCCTTGCTGGAATGGGATCTTGAACTGTGATAATGCCTCATGTTTGTCTAGTAGATGGAGAATGGAAAGGTGTGTGTCCCTGGGTAGCAACAGCTTCTCACACATATACACACACTGCCGAAAGACATGTGAACGCTTGCTTGCTGTAGCTGACAGAGCTGGTGTGCTTGCTCAACCACGTGCCGTGAAAGCTCATCTCCGTCAATTATTCAGGAACTTTTGGAGCCTCGACTGGGTGCTCTGTAGTCGTAAAACTCCGGTAACTGGGTTATGCGGTGCAACTGAACGTGAGCAGTGCCATCAAAGCTCCTTTGATCTCACTTCTCCATGGGAATCTTTTTGTGAATGAAGGGAAAGATAAAGTGTGAGCTAGATCAATAATGTGCCACATCAACTGCAGTTTAATCACCTTTTTTTTCCACACGATGACTACCCGCTAGCTTTTCAGAAGTAAATGGGAAATGCCATATATTGAAACTGTTGTGCTGCGATTGAAATTTGTTTTATCATTAGATCCTTGAGAAAGAAACCTTTGAGTATGTGTGCTTAAGTTAACAGATGCCAAATAAGAAAATAGTACAGAACTGAAATGGGTATGGAGGTTTTTGGATAATTTCCTTGAACCCATAATGAATCAGGCCTCTCCTTTTCTAGCCCCATTTTGTGAAAAGGAACAAAACTACTCTCAAAGGGGCAAGTATTCGAGAGCAAATGGAACGAGGGTCATGGTGCAGATTACACTCAGTGCATAGTGTGCAGCTCTCTCTCTCTCTCTCTCCCTCCCCCTTTTCCTTTCTTTACTTGCTTATGGGCTCAAGGATGACTAGTTGTCCATTGGAAACAGAGCTGAGAAGCGAAGAGTCAAACCTCCCATCCTTGCATGCTGTAGTCTCAATGAAAATTGCCATCTCTTGGGTGGGTTGCCTTTTGCAGCCTTCCTAGGTACCCAGATTTCTTGAAAATTTCATTATATGCTCAGCTAGGCTTTCCTATAAGCATGGGAAGGTGAGGAAGGTGCCTACTATGTGCCTAACAACTGTTTATTTTTATTTTTTAAGCACGGTATTTTTCTTTTTAAAGGAATCAGTGTACTAATCGCAGGCATTCAGTAGCCAACCTTCCTGGCTCCCCTTGTTTCAGTTAAAGGTTAGAGTAAAACCATCATGAGGTAACATCTCCCATGAGTCTTTTTCGGATCAGGAAGCGTGGGCAGACCTGAGGTTGCCGAGGGCTGGAGAGATGTTTAACAGGAAGAAGTAAAATCCCACCTGCAGAAATAAAGTAAGCTCAACCACCCACCCACCAAAGTTGTAAGGAAATTCAAAAGAGAAAGAGGCAGAAAACTGAAAACTTTATTCAACAGGAGAAGAAACATTTTGGTTTCAGCACAGCACTTACTAAAACCACAGGAAGTAAGCCATCAGATTCGTGACACCTTATGTTGCACATCAATCACCAAAGCAAGAAGACAATTACTATTACAAGTGTGTAATAGTACCAGTATTATTAAAAAGGCACTGTTGCTTCTCATGTGGAATGAACCTTGGCTTTAAAATACCATTCTTGTTCTTAGTGACTAATGACAGTTATTTGGATTTTACTCCTATTAACGCCTTCAGTTTCTACCTTTCCTTGTAAACTTGCAAAGTCACTAAGGAGGTAGTAATATCTGGTTCTCATCATGCTTTCTGTGAAATAGAAATGCGGTGATAATATGTGGTTCTGGTTATGCTTTCTGTACAAGAGACCCAAAATACCACACAACCATCTGCTAAATGTCGTACTAACCCAACCCCATGGCTGTTTACAAAATTCAGTAGGACTTAATTTCAGATACTTGACACTTGGGATTGCAGGCTACAGTCTTCAGTTGGATATTAACAGTGTAATCCTTTGCATTTTTATTTGGAAGCAAGTTGTTCTGTATGCAGTGGTGTTTATATCCAGGTGAGTGTCATGGGACTGCATTCTAAGAATATTGCATCTTTACTCTTGAAATATTTGCATATATTTCACATGCGGTTCATAACTTTCTTATCTCTTATACTAATTTAACATTTTTTTAAAAAACTTCTCATTGTCAAAAACAATTGCTGCAGAAACGTACTACAAGTATCTGAGCCAAATCTTTTTGTTGTTGTTCAAACAGGTTTTGTTTCTACTGCAGTTTGTTTCATCTTTGTCCCAACTTCTACAGTCTTGCTTGCTGGTAGACACTCGCCTGGTGATGCAAGATGCATTATTGACACCTCTCTTGGCTCATACCTTTGTGGTTCTTTCCATTGGCTGCAAGGATGGCTTAGGTAATTGTGTGATAAGGTTTATGTTACTGAAATGCTTTGAACATGAGATCTGTCATTTGCATGTCGAGGTCCCCAGGGCCACCCCAATAACTCACACATCACACATAATTTTTTGTTTAAGGTTTTTGGCATAATTTTGGCCACAACTTTATTAAAATACAAAAATGTGAGTGGTTGCTTAGGCATTGGTTGCGACTATCTGCCCCCCCATGGGGGACAGACTGACATTTCGCACGATGCGAAAGTCAGAATAGGGGAATACACTTGGGGGGTAGCGACGGAGCAGGGAACCTGCCCTCAGCCCTCCCCAGATGCAACCAGGAGGTCATTGCTATGGCCCGAGCCCCCTTGACAGAGTGGACAAGCAATAGTTAGCCCCCGATTCCTTTAATGGAATCCCTTGCAGCAGCAGCATTAGAGGGGCAGGCACAGCCAATCCATGCCCCTCAACCAACCAAACCATAAACCAATGCCTAACTGCAACCTTACAAGTTGTGACGATTTGCTACGCAGTAGGCAAAAACCAAATGGCCCCAGCCAATCAGCCAGATGGACAAAATTCCTACCGGGCCCCTGTCCCAAGAGCAGACGGCCCCATAACAGGCATAGCAAGGTCAAAGCGAACAACCATAATTCTAGGGAGGGGGGGGGGGACGGGCAATCCGATGCACGGGCGAAAAGAGGAAGCCCTAGCCTCGTGCAATGAGTTTTAGCATTTCTGGCTGTCAATCAACAAATGGCAACATTAACTTCTTCCCAACAACAAGGGAAGCCCCAATCGCATCAGTGGCCAACGATCAATTAGCCCACCCCTAACTTTGGAGTGTCCTGGCGGCCCCCACCGCAACACATGCTCTCCATGAAGGAGAACACGCTTTGGTAGATCTCAGAGTTATTTTTAATGTTTAGATACCTGAAATCTTGTTTCTATATTTTGCTGATGGGCCCTAGCAACGGCAATATCATCTCTGTGTCCTATTGCCTGGAAACAGAGATTTTACATGACTGTCATACAGCAAAAAAGGGCTGCCCCAGGCCAGATTTCCTCCCAGCTTAGTGTGCTTGTATATATGGCTGCTTTGCTGCTTCCCTGCTACAGGGACCAAGCCGTGGTCTGGCTTAGTTATACTTTCCAACCTGGGAAGTTCATTTTATTGCTTCAAACAAACCATGAGCTGTAACCACTCATTGTTTGTTTGTTTTATTACAAATTTTAATGATTCTTTTTTTAAAAAAACAATGACCCAACATAAAGTGGTGTTTTCCAGGGGAAATACAGAAGCTAAGTATTGTATTCAGTCATCCACATGGCATCAAAATAGACATGGGAAATCTTTTACATGATGTGAGATTAAACTCACATCCACAGGGTATATTTCAGTCTAGAGCATTAAGATCATTTCTCCATAGTGGCTGCTGTGACTGAGGCGGTAAGGAGATTACTGCACAATTGTAAATAAATGATATAAATTGAGACCATATGGAGTCATACCCATCTTTCTCTATTATTCCTTTTATCGCCTTCCAATCTTGAATTAAGTGCTATATTCTACACATATTGGAGTGAGACAAATCATGAGACTACAGGTAGGTTCAAACATAAAGCTAAGTCAGATCATGGCTTAGCTTCAAGTAACACAGCAGGAGTGAAGCAACTGATATTTTCTCACTACAACAGCACTCTTGCTCATTCGTGCTAAACCATATTTTGGCTTAGCTTTGCATGTGAACTAGGCCAACGTCCGAAAGTAGTAATCCCTTCTCACTTTCTATATGGGCACTGTATAGTAATACTTACTGATCAGAACTATGTGGTTTTTTATTTGTATGTTTAATTGGCAGGGCCAGAGATAACTGCTGCAGTTCACCAAACTTGGGAAGACTCATTCAGCCTTCTCACTACTCTGTTAAGAAAATGTGGCCATGCCTCTCTGCCATTTGTGACTGCAGCTCTTGCAAAGCATTGGATTCCAGTAATCGGTAAGACCTATTTTTCAGGTGCCTTGATATCTGCACAGATAATGATAACTTAAGACCAGAATGTGGTCTTTTCAAAGGAATGTGTTTGTTGGAACCACTTTTGCTGGTATTTGATTGCATGCTTGTAAGTTTCTTTATTTGCTTTTGTCTACCACGTTCAGGGCTCAACAGAATTCATTTTCAGCTCATAAAGAGATGAACCTAGGTATATGTGTGCTTCTATAGTGATTCTAGTCCTTGGTGATAATGGGATGAACTGGCCCAGTGCCATTTCTCCTCCCTCTCCCAAAGTGGCATGAGGACCAAATGAAAAAGGAGGGTAGCACTTCTGTATATTTTAATAATTGTGTAGAGGAAGGACTACTGGCAGGTGTAACTTGAACAGGAGTGGCCCTCCAGATATTTTTATGTACAACAACCATAAGCCATTTTCTTACCCATTGCCTTGCATATGCTTTTTTGAACCCAGTGCCGTAATATGTAGTTAAATATATTTATTTCTGTAAATACTCCAACATAGAATGCATTATCTTTTTCTTTTCTTTTTTTGTATTTTAGAAACAATATGTGAATGTATGCAATTCTCTGTCAGACACCCTGAGCTGTGTGTGGCCTGCTTACAGTTCCTTGCTGTCCTGTTTTCCGAAGAGGGGAAAAGAGAGCTCAACAGTAAAGAGAGTGCTTGCTACCACCCAACAGTGGTTTTCCTTCTAGATGAGGATGAGAGGAGCCGAGATTCTGTGGCCAAACTCTGTGAATTAATAATTCAGGTAGAAATTTATAATAATCCAATTTCAGTGTGGTGCATTTAAGTCTTACTAGTTACATGGGCATCTATCCCACATACTTTGCTGGCTTATTCATTTTAAGTTAATCAAAACAATGTGTGGGGGGTTTTTTTGCCCCTCTCAGTGGGAAGGGACTCTATGAAAAGATTCAGCCTGTGAGGCTAATGCAGCAGATCCTCCAGAGTAGCTTAAAAAGTTGCAGCCCAATTGTGCACCTGCCTACTTGGAAGTAACATCTATTGGTTCAGTGGACTGTGCTCCTAAGTAACTGTAATTGTAAAGACATTGGAACTAATTGTAAAGACGCCGTAAGTGCAGGCATTCTGCTTTCTCACAGACATTTTGTTAGCCACTCTGCAAACAGGATGCTGAACTAGATGTGCCGTTGCCCTGATCCAGCAGGCTCTTTTTATGTTCTTATGCAGGGGTCAGCAAATGTTTTCTGGCTTGGGCCAGTTCACGGTCCCGCAGACGCCACAGTGGGCCAGGGTGCACATGCACACATGCGCAAACACTGTTCCTGGTGCGAAGGAGGTATGCACAGCTTCCCATTGGCTGCAGGAGCTTCCTGCAGAAAGCCGGCCAGTGTCACTGAAGGCGGTCTCTGCTCTGCTCCGCACCAGTTTAGCACGGCACATGGGAGCCAACTGAGTGGGCCGTGGGGGTCCCAGAGTGGGCCGCAGGGGTCCATGGGCTAGTTAAACGACCCTCATGGGCTGCTTGGCCCATGGGCCTTAGGTTGTTGACCCCTGTTTTTATGTATCATTGATATTTGCCATGGTGTCAGCATGTGTGGGAGAAGATAAAGCAAGTAGTAATTTGACTGGAAAAATTGAAAATCCGAAAGGAAGGGAAGGTGATGCAGAAAAGAAGTGTCAGATAGTGTTATGGGTGCTCTTGAAGAAAGGCAGAAGAATAGTGTGAATAGGATTATGGGAGGAGGCGGAGCTGGCTCCAGGTTTGAGGTAACCCTCTGGTGGGCCCATGCTTCATTCTGTGGGCTCTGTGGATTTTCCTGGCTGTGGAAGTGTTTCAGGCACCACAGCAGCAGGGCCTAACTGTGCTTTTGTTATTGTTGTTTGTTTCCCAAAATGTCCAGAGGAAGGCTTGGCCCAAGAGCATTGTGGGAAACTCAAAGGCTGGTTTAGCCCCACATGGGGCTACTCTAATGCTAGACCAGGGGGGTGGGAATTAAGGGGGTGGTGCTAGGGAAGGCATCTTCAGTGGGCCCTACCAAGACATTGGGGTTATGGCAGCTGCTTGAGGTGCTGATGCCGGCTCTGATAAGAGGGATTGTTAAGAAAGGGAGAAATAAGAGGGGTTGGTGGCAGCTGTCTCTAGCATGAAAACAATGTTATTGGCTCCTTCCAGAGATGCATATCAGTTTCACTAAACTTTGTTTGGGACCACATAATTCCTCTATTTTACATAGTCTTGAGCATACTTCTCTTATTAAACATAAGTGAAAAAGAAGAACTGAATCCATAAATGGTTTTTCTATTCTAATTCTAACTTGCCCATATATTTGTGGCTTATTTTAATATTATATTAAAACACGTGACTATTGAGTTCTTCATAAATTACAGTACTGTCCTATATTTACATAGGGTAAATCCCACAATATTCAGTGGAGCATACTGTCAGTAAGTGTAGGTTTTCAGCCTAAGTCTGAATCAAGCCCTCAGAATATCTGCTAAAGCTAGGGGTGTGGAGGAACATTATTTGGCTTTCAATGTATGTTTATTTTCCTATTAAATGTAAGTTGAAAATCGCCTTTGTTATCCCACCCCTTTTTGCCCCTTTGAAATGAAATTTTTCTCTGAGACATGGCAGTGTGTTTGCCTTAGCTTTAGTTCCCTTAACTGCAATATTCAAGTGGTCTCAAAATATTGAAGCCAGTGTCTTCTAAATTTGATTGCTTTATGGACTCAAGACTCTTGGCATCAGATACAGGATAATCCCATCCCATTTTAGCCACAGTGCTGTTAATGGTATTATAGCTGTCTATAAGCACCCTCTTTTCTTTTTCTTTGAGACCTTGGTAAAATATTCTCTTGCGTACTGCTGATCGATATCTTTGCATTTACTTTGTATTTTACTTCTCTATTTCCCTGTGTAAATTCTTTCTTATTTGATTTACTGCCATCAAAATCATGCTCTTAAGCCATGGAATAGCAGTAAAATACTGAAGCACTTCATGCCTTGCTATTCTCAGCTCCCTTTTTTACCAAGTCAATGCCTATAGTTCTGTTACCCAGCGGATTGGGCTTCTAACCCATTTCTTTTGAGCTTTTTATTTTTGCAGTGAGTTCTTCTGTAGATGATGACTCTGGTGAAAATATTACTTCTTCTCAAGTACAGGTCTGAAAAATCTACCAGACCTTTACTGTCTAGGACCAAATACAAGTCAGAAGATAAGCAGATCTTATTTAGGATGTTATATTCATCAACTGGCTAGGGCCTCAAGCCTGTTCCTCTTCCAATTTCTTTCCATTAATATGACCTGCTTCAGTTTGAATGAAACTAAAATAACTTCCTCTTAAATGACCCATTCAGTTTTTGCTACCTTCAGTCTAACGATGATCCTAATTGTGTTGGAGGAGGAGATTATTTTAATGGGAATCAATGTTCTTGAGGCAGCAGGTCTGGATCCAGAGCATTTTATTGGGAATGCATCTTTTTATTTTCTGTAGGCACTACTCCTTATTTGCACTCGGTGAATTGAAATATGCCCGTTCAATTGTTTGTCTGTCCTTTCTGCATTCTTCCACTCTGCCGTGTTGCTTCCTCTCTCTGCTTGCATTTCTTAAGTGATAAAATAACGAAATAACAGCATATCCAGCAAAATGATTTTTTAAAAAGAATATTTATTATATTTACATACATAAAACAGGAGATTTACCCCCTATTATCCTCCTGTGCTCCCGCATGCCCCCAATTTTGGCTCTGGAGGGTCAGGAGAAAACACCAGAATTGTTCCAACTAGCAAGCTGATATGACAAAATGCTTGTGGTAGTGCAGTAATTTCATCCATAAACTAACAGGAGGAGGGTTTCAGAAGTTTCACTTTTATATATGTTTCTCTCTCTCTCTCTCTCTCTCTCTCTCTCTCTCTCACACACACACACACACTCACACACTCACACACACACACACATATATAGTATATTTGTTTTTGTTTTTTTGCTTTTTCCTGCTATCCTGTGTCTGACTGTAACACAGTATGCATTGACAATAAGATAAAACAGAAAATCAAATAAAAATAATTTTAAAAAGAACACACACACATTCAAAAGTAAACTCATGAAGAAGAAGATAGTAAAGGAAAGCACAGATGAAAATAGGAACATGAGTGAAAAGAGCTTAAAGAGAAAAGCCCATGCTGGGCCTCCATGAAAATCTTAAATGGGGACAAAGTGATTCCTATTCCTCTATATGTGGATTAAAATTTACACAGGACTAACAATCCTGTTTTGTGGGCCAGGTTTGTGCAAATTCTCCCTCCCCTCCTCCTCACAACTTAAAAGAAAATAACAGGGTTTATGGGTGGGGGGGGGGGAATTGGCTGCATACATTTTACAAGCCCTAAAATGTGGGTTAGTGTTATGAGCCTTGGGCTTGTGCTTTTCCCACCCCCAGTGTGGACATAATTTAAAATTGAAGTTTTCAGTTTTGTCTTTCAGTGCCATTTAGTATGTTGTTTGAACTGGACAAACTGTAGTTAATCTTAAATGGTTCGTTGAAACAAGCCTGCTCATACAAAAGCAGCCCATACATATTTTTAAATAAGAATGAATAGAGACCAACCTACTTAAAAAGAAGTTGGCTCATTTCAGTTAACCACTGTTAGGATCAACCATAGTTTGGGTTTTAACAACATAGCAAGCCATGGTTAATCTAAAACAGAAACGAAAGTTTCCAAAGCTCCTATGGCACAGCTGCAAGGAGTGGGGAGTACGTGAGCCTGAGGTTTGCTGCAAGGTGTTCTTGTAATGTTAAAAACAACATCTATTGTATAAAATCTATACTATTTCAAAAAGTATCTCATTGTAAGAGACAGCAAGAGACAGGAGTAATAAAGGAACAATCAAGAGGCAAGACTATATGCTGATAAGTGCTAAGGTTGTGAGGACCACCCTTGCCTTCCTGTTTTGCCACAGAATCACTTTCCTTGAGCATCCTTTGTATCTTGGCTGTTGAATGCTGGATGTTTTTAAGGTGTCCCTGGAAAACTTGGGGTTTTCCCGTGCTATGTGACCATGTAACCCATGTAACATCACTAGTTCTTCAGCTTCTGTGCCTTGGAACTCACATCTGGTGTTAAAGTTCCCCTTAGTATCCAGTTGGCTAGAGAACTGTGGCTAACCTATCTGCTATGACAGGCATAGGCAAAGTTGGCGCTCCAGATGTTTTGGGACTACACCTCCCATCATCCCTAGCTAACAGGACCAGTGGTCAGGGATGATGGGAGTTGTAGTCCCAAAAACATATGGAGGGCCGAGTTTGCCTATGCCTGTGCTATGACATCTGAGCAGACTTACCCACAGCTCCACTGAGGCAGAGATATCAGAGGTCAAAGGGGGAATTTGAGGGTGGAATGAAAATATAGCCTACCTGGCTGGCAGGCTCTTTGACGGCTTGGTAATAACTCTGTCTCTGTGAAAGAAGTTTCCTGAAAAGGGCAAGTGACACTATTGCAGTGGCTGGATTCACATGCTGCTTTTTAAAAAGGCATGTAATTTCAGAGAAAGCAGTTAGAGTAGCAAAATCAAAGCAGGCACTGATGTAAGAGCCGGGTATATTGAACAAAGGAGACCAAAGAGGGCCTGAGGTTCACATCTAGAGAAGGGGAACAATAGTTTGAAATCATCTACATTGAAGATTTGATAAGTGTCATGACAAAAGGATAACTCATCATCACCTTTCCACTCACTGGTTATCAGCAGGAATAAAAAGGATGGCCACTTAAAATAGGAGGAACCTGTCAATCCAGTCACTTCTGTAGAAGTATTGGGTTAATTTGCAGAAATTGCCAAGGGGCAAACTAGATGCGGCAGCTGAAGGCCCACGTGTTAGAATGTTAATGAGCTCTTATAAAGAGAGAGGGTACTAAAGGCAAGAAGGGGTACTGCAGCCATTTTCCCCAGACCATTTTTCTCTTAGTGTGGACTGTAAGATGGGGAGTATTCCTTGCCAAGAGAGAAGATGCTGTGGATACGTTCCGGGGGGAAGTGTGGGGCAGGGAAGGATTCAGTGACACCCTCCTGCCCAGCCAGTGGATTGGAAGAAGGCCATCAAATTGTGCCTGATTCCAGACAACACTGAGGACTCCGCTATACAGCTGCAAATAAAACGTTTTAAGTGTGTTTCAAGTACAATATACAATGTGACACTAGATGGCGATGGTGAGCATTATGGAATATTCAACGTATTTTAAAAAACTTTTTAAAAAGCATTTTCAGAACATTTTTTAATATTTGTGTAGATTCCACCTGAGACATTTCTCTGGTTCTAATCTCTGGGAATCAAATGTAGAGTCTGTTCTCAATGGTAGTATAATTTTCCACCCCAAATGAATGGGTTTTTTTTGGGGGGGGGGGATACCTGTGCTGCCAAGTTTCATTGAGATTTAAATTTTATTATTTTGTACTGAATGCATTTTATGTGTGATGAAGGACAGTCTAGAAAATCGGTAAGTAAATGTGTAAATGGAATTTGCATACATTTAACGTGTAACTTCCTGCAGGATATGTTCTCTGAATTTTCTGTGTGGTAACCAATGTTGCTTTATTGGTAGAGCTATGAAGGAAAATCCTCTCAGGATGTGCTGAAGCGAGTTGCTGCCAGTGCTTTGCTTCCCCTTTTGGCTGTCAGTAAAAGTGCCCAGAAATGTGCTTTGGAAGGTGAGCTGCCTTGCTATAAAACACACTGAGGTTGTCCTTACTGTGTAGGGAATGCAAAAACAGCCTTACACATTTTATTTAAAACAAGTGTTCCCAAGTCTACTTTTGGTAACATGCAAAACCAAGAGTAGGATCACAATCAACGTTAGAACATGCTGGTTATGAGCATTACTAGAGAAATGGCACCATAACAGTTGGCTTTCATTTTGTCATGCATTTATAGGTACTGTACCATTAAACAGACTTATCTGCTCAAGTGGTTCTGGTTCAATGATGGATATTTTTAGAAGTTCTGAATTAATGCACGTTAGTGTCTTTTGTGTTTCTGTATGTGAAAAGTCTGTCAAAAACATATCCATATTTGTAATTCTAAGTGTTCATTATCTTCTCCTGGCCCTTAATAACCTGTTTATAGACACACCATAGTCAAGCAGTGCATTTTGAATGCCCTTGAATCTATGAGAGCCTCGGAGTAAATCCCTTGTGGAGAACCTTGCATTTAGATAGTACAGTCTAGGTGGGAAAACACAAGGTTGATGTCGGCATGTATTTTAGCACTCTGTTTACTTCAGAAACTTGAAGAACCATTTTAAAGGTCTCCCGTGGCACCAATGTTAAGGTTCAGGCAGGAAGATCTAGTATTTATTGATGCCTGAGCAACCTCAGAGGGTTGCCGTTCCTCTTGCTTGCAAATGAGCAAATAAGAACAAAATAAAAGCAGTTATTGGTATTCCTTGTGGGTTGGTTCCAAACTTGTGCCTCTGCAGATGGATGGGTTCCTTCAGTTCACGGAGAGAACCAGGGCCCAGCAGAGCTCCCCAATGGAGGAAAGGGGGTGGTGGAAGATGGTTTTCACTGATCCCCTGTACCACCTCCCCATGTCCTGGAGGGTCTCCCCACCTGCCAAAGGAGCTTTACAGGAGGCTGCAAGGCGGAATTGGTAAAAAAAATGTTACACACTGTGACTATCTCCTCAATCCACTCTGAATGAAACCCAACACTGAGCAGCGTACCTGCTGATAATTAATGTTGTCATTTTTGTATGGTTAAATATTTGATAAGGATAGCATGTTTAAGGAAAAGCCAGTGAAATGTTACATAGTGTCTCTAAAAAGAAAAATCATACGGAACAGTAACACCATATTTACAGAACCAAAGCAGTTTACTTAATAATCACTTTCCAGATGTGTGGTAAAAAACAAGCCCCAAAACTTGCATGTCAGGGCCGAAGATGTGAACGGTTTGAGCCTGAGTTGCATAGGTTCTCATCCTACCGTTGTGTCTTGGTCAGTTGAATCCGTAGAAAAGAAATAATTGTACATTGAAGACACACTCTTTAAACTATGAGCTAATTGTAAAATAAGTGAGACATGTTAACTGCCTGTTGAAATCCTCCCAAAGTAATAGGATTTATCCAGCAAGCTAGCCATACCTTTCTCTGAGATGCTATAAGCTGTTAGACAGTCTACAGTTCCTGGTGGCCCCTGAGCATGTTCATTCCTCATTGGTCTGGTTTCCTTTTGTGGACTAGGGAGGGGCTCCCCATTCTTATTTGTTTTTTTAAGTCTCTCTCCCGCCCATCCGCAAATGCCAGGATGCCCTGAGAATGACGATGCCTCCCTAAAGTCTGCTATTAGGGGGACTGATTGCTTAGTTAAATTCAAATGTAGTAACTTGAAATGTTAATTAGGCTTTGGGTACTTAAGCTTGTCATTTGCATGCAGTATGTCACCTGAACACATTTTGTTGTTGTTGTTCTAGAAATAATATAATGCACGTCCATCAATATAAAATAAAATAGAAAATGTGACTCGTTGGTTACTGATAGAATGTCTGATACTTCCACATTTTGCAAGTACAGTGGTACCTTGGGTTACGAACTTAATTCGTTCCGGAGGTCCATTCTTAACCCAAAACTGTTCTTAAGCTGAGGCACGCTTTCGCTAATGGGGCCTCCCGCTGCTGCCGGCTCACAATTTCTGTTCTCATCCTGAGGCAAAGTTTGTAACCTAAGGTACTGCTTCTGGGTTAGTGGAGTTTGTAACCCAAAGTGTTTGTAAAACGAGGTGTTTGTAACCCGAGTAACCACTGTATTTGAGTGTAGGCAGGTTTGTTGATAGAGTGCATTGTTCATTACAGCCAACCTAATAGAAACCTGCTTGGAACAGATAAAGCACATTCATGCACAACTGAACCTAGACTCCTTGAGGCCTGGAAAAGCAGTCCCAAGGAAAAAGGTAATTAAAAAAGAAAATTTGTAAAATTAATATTAAAAATTTGGACTTTCTCCTACTGATGTTGCAGAGCACAATCCAGTGCATGTCTATGCACAAGTAAATCCCATTGTGGTAATTGGGGTTTACTCCTGAGTAAATGTTTTTGGGGCTTAAGAAAGAGTGTGTGGCCTAGTGGTTAGTGTGTTGGTCTGGGATCAGAGAATCTTGAGTTCAAATCTACACTCGGCCATGAAGCTTATTTGGGGACTACATATCTTTAGGTTCCAAGAGAAAACATCCCTCTTCTCCCAGGCCTTTGGTTAATTAAACAATCTGTGGCCTTTTAAACTGGTCGGGGGGAGTTATTGTTTTTGTTTGTTACTCTGTTATGTCTTTTCATGGTTTTATATTGTAAACTGCCCTATGATCCTTGGATGATGGGTGGTATAGAAATTTAATAAATAAAATAGTGCCTTTGTACAATGAAGGTACTTTATTTAAGCTTCTGCCATTGTTTAAAGCCACCATTTTCATCTCAGTTTCCTTCATGTCCATTTTACTCAAAATTATATTATTGTTTTATGCTTTATCCTTTTCATTGTCTCTTCCTTTTAGCTCCCACCCTATTGCCACTTTTGTTAAACAACCTGTCTTCACTTTTTCTCCCCCACCCCGCCCTGATTTCATGCAAATCCAAGATTGTGATGTGGCACTACAAATCCCCCAGTGTGGTCTTGCTTGATAACATTCTTACATTTTTATTACATGTAAAGAGAAGAGCAAGAGCAGACTTCTGTTGAGCCCTTTTGAAAGTTGCTGTTTGTCCTTTCCCCTACCCAGTTTATCACCGTACTTTTGTTCCTTTCCATTGCGCTTTTGAGAGCAAACCCTTTTATTGCCATCCAGTGAATTTGCTGTGTTGGAAAACGTAGCTTCCATTATGGATTCCATATTGTATCGCTCTTCCTTTATGTTCAGTAGAGCTGAAATGCTTCTTCTGCATTAGATGAGCTTATTGAAATTCAATAATCTTTTCCACAGACAGTTAGAATGCCAGCATCTTAGAAAGCAAGGTGGTCAGGTGCAATTCCAGTGTGGTAAAATAAGTCCAGAAGCAAAAGGTGCTATATATGTCATATAAAGCAGTTTCTGGTTAGATATTGATGCTAAATCACTTTCTTTATTTCTTTTTGTTCTACTAGGATGATAATAACCTCAGCAAAGAAATAAAGCTTGTCATGCAGCTCCTAAGAAATTGCTTCTTTCGAAATGAATCCTGCAAAGTAAGAGATGTGGGGGCACATGCAACTTTCAGCTGAAAATGTTGGTGGAGGCACCTCTTCCAAGCACTAGCAGAAGCTTCTGGAACATTTTCTGGAATTTCAAACAATTTCCAAGATGTGTGGTGGGGGGGGGGGGTGATTCTCTTTACTGAATGTAAGTTGCAGTGTGGGCCTTCCCTCCCCCAGTAAATCTGAACTTACACTTTCTGTTGTATTTGAGTGTGGTAAGCTCAAAATGGCCTCTATACTCCGCTTGGTCGAATATGCAGTTGCCGATTTCCTTACTTTACTTTTACTTTTAAATCCTTTATTAGGCATAGCACACCACACAGTAACAAACAAACACCATATACAGACTGTATAAAATACGGGCTCAGCGAACACAATTTATCCCAGTCCTATTCTTAACTCCAAGAAATAAATCGATGTACATAGATAATATAATACAACAACACAGCAACATCACCTACCATTAAAAACCACTAAGTCTCTTTATCATGGCCCATTCTTTCTTCATGGACAGCACTTAAAAATTCAGCCGCTATTATAGTGGTTTGATCATCGCTGTCCGCCAGCAGGTCCTGAACAGTTGGTTGAGTAAAAATCTGTCTATTAACTTTTAGGGCCTCAAATAATTGTTTTCTGGCATAACTACCAAAATCACAGGAAAAGAATATATGCTCTAGAGTATCGGGTTCCTGTTTTCTGCATTTGCAGAGACACTCTGATTCTGGGATAGCTAAGTATCTTCCTCTCACTACCACCGAGGGAAACATGTTGAATCTGGCCAACATAAACAGCCTACACGATTCATGTTTCTTCAGATTTGTCATGTATCCCTTTTGGAAATCTCTACACAAAGGGAGATTTAAGTGGATAGGAGAGCAAGTGCTGTGCTTTGCAGCCTCAAGCATGGCGAGAACACTTTTTTCTGTAAGAGTCTTCCTGATAATTTCCCATATGTCTTTGGGATCAGAGGTTTCAAAATCAGTTAGAGTGAGCCCTATCGAATCCAGTTTTCTCCTACAAATCAATGATAGATTGTAGATTGCACTATCACTTAAAAGATCGTAAAGTAGAGAATTAGGGGATAGGGCTCTATAATAGAGGAAGATCCAATATTTCAAGGTCCTCAACCATGCTCTTACTGATAAAGGCAATATTCCCAGCTCACAACATATTGTTTCATATTTTACAGTTTTTGCAAGTCCTAATAATGACCTCAGAAGGGATGCATGGAATTTATCCAACCTCTTGAGGTCACCTGAAATCCACACTGGTGTGCCGTATAGAAGTTGGGCACAAAGTTTCATGTCAATCACTTGCAATACAGCTGGAATAAATCTGTTTCCTACTGGAGAAAAAAAGTAGGATTTAATATGGTGGGCTGTCACTTTGGCCTTAACTATTGCAGCACATGTATGTGTATTCCAATTCATATTATTTTTAAATGTGATTCCCAGATAATTGAAGTGCTGAACTTCCTGTATTGAATGTCCATTGATTATACAGCCTTTTGGGTTCCCTCTCTTTCCAAATTGCATAATCTTTGTCTTATCGTAATTAATTTTGAGATTATTGAGAGAGCAGTAGTTTGAGAAACTCTTAAATAATTTTTTTAAACCCAAAACAGAGAGTGAAATAATTACAGCATCATCTGCATAAAGTAATAAAAAAAGTGGGCTATTGTTTAAATAAGGAGTATGAGTGGTTGCGTTTTGAAGAAATAATGGTAGGTCAGATAAAAATAAATTAAATAAGGTAGGGGCCAAGATACAGCCTTGCCTAACTCCTCGATTATTCAGAATAGGACCTGCAAATCTACCATCTTTTGATACTTTAACATATATTTGGTTATTAGAATGTAAACTTTGAATCAGTGTAAGTAGATATGGGTCGATACCAAGGTGTCCTAGTTTAGTCCATAGTTTGTTACGGTTGACCGAATCGAAGGCACTTTTTAAATCCACAAATGCCACAAAGAGTTTTCGTTTATTTCTCATGACATATTTATCCACAAGATGACTTAACACTAGACACTGGTCAAGAGTTGACGCGCCTGCCTTAAAACCAGCCTGCTCTTTACCAGGAAGACCTTTTGTCAGCATCCATTCTTCTAATTTAATAAGCAGAGATTTGGCATAGATTTTACTTATGCATGGTAACAGACTTATAGGCCTGTAATTCTCTTGACAATTCCTATCACCTTTTTTAAAGATCGGTACCACTATTGAGTTGTTCCACGACTTAGGTACAAGGGCTGAGTGATAGATAGAGTTAAAAAGCGGCACAAGTTTAATGGCCCACCATTCTACATCTAATCTCAACAGGTCTATTGGAATGCCATCCATACCAGGTGATTTCCCTTGCTTAAACGAAAAAATTATCCTTGCAGCGATTTCCTTAGCCACAAGATGAAACATTATTGTATGCCTTTAAGTACCATATCTCACTGCTTCTATGCATTAGTTGTGAGGGTTTTAACTTTTACTCACAGTTTCTCTTATGAAAGTAGCTTTTCAGTATTACACTGTCCTCTTGTCTCTGTCCGACAGGCAGCAGCCCTTGGAACTCACCTTATCTCTGTTTTGCACGCTCTGTGGCCGTGGCTTTTAATGGATGACTCACTGATGCAAACAGCTCTGCATTTGCTCTGTGTCTACACGGCAAACTATCCTTTAGGTGGGTGACGAGTCAGACTTTTGTTTACTTCTTTATTTGGATATAAATATGTGTTCCACCCTTCTAGTGCCTGTACGCTATGCAGGGCAGCTAACAACACTTCAAAATAAAACCAAAAATGCCACAGAGACAAGAGCTGCAGAAAAAACATCACAGTTAAACAAAACCTCAAGTCCTCTGCAAGGAAAAGTCTGCTGGTAATAAAAATGTCTTCCTCAGCATTTAAAAGACAGAGATGGGAGCCCCCATGCCTCCCAGGGCAAAGGGCACATGTTGGTGGTGTGGCCACCGGGTATATTTTGTACTGGAACAATCGCCAGAAAATACTAATCCAAGCAAAAGCTGTGAGGGGGAAACTACAGTTAACATTTGTTTTGTGCATTATCCTTTACTGTCCCTGTGCTATGCAAGTGAAAGTCCTCTTCAAATTCCCTACTAAACATGACTGGAAAACTTATATAACATGCACGCCTACTTCCTTAAAGGAATAGGTAGATATTGTAAAGTGGAATCAACTAACCCTGTTTGCTAACAGAACCCAGTGCAAAGGCTCCCACTAGTGCAACAGGCCCTCCCCTTCTCCCCACCCCCCACCGCTTTGGAGGGTTGGGAGAACCCCACAATAGCATGCCGGGAGATTGTTTCATCAGCTGACTTTTGGTCAACTAACTTTTGCTCACAGTAGACCCATTGAAATTTATGGGCCAAATGATCATTAATTTCAGTAGGCCTACTATGTGTAGAAGTTAGTTGACTATGGCCCTGTGTTTGTATATAATATGGCTACCCTTTGATATCATTTATTCTTTCTTTCTCCTCTCGTAGCAGTTTTTTAAAATTTATTTTAGGAATAAGCACAAAATAGTAATATAAGCAGTGTGTCTACACAGCATCCATAGGTACATTCTGTTAACAACCAAATTTTCTGTCAATCAGCAATACCTTTCATAATACTTTTTTTGAGATGTACACTGACTGAACCTGTATGGAGAGCCAAATAATTTATGCTAAATTAAATGCCTACACCTAGCATGGCTAGGTTTTACATTACAGGAAATAAGAATACCATGAGTAGGCATCTGCATAGCTTCAGAATAGGAGGAAACCCAGGCTATGAAAGTTTCAGACATCTATTCTTTTGAGGAGAAGGACAGTGAACTTCATTGCATATAGCAGCATTGACTTTCTAATGTGGGTGATGAGTTCATGTGCTCAGTGAATCTAAAGTATGTGAATACATGAGGAACTCTTGTCTCCTGTGGTTCAGTTTTCCACATAAACCTGTAATTAGTATCTATGAGGTTGATGCTTATATTTCTATTTATGACAACTTTTGTATGAATATATCTAAATTGAAAGCATGATTGGGAAGAGTGGAAAATTTTATTTTGATCTGTTGTCATAGAAGATGAATGCATTTCTGTTTAAAAACAGCCTTGCCTTTTATATATTAAATAAACCACACTATCATAACAATTCAGCAATGTGGTATACAGCATACAAAATACAGTAACATCAATTGAAATATTAAGACACACAACCTTCCATTTCTGTTGTGAATAGATTCTGAAGACTGGTTTCTATGCACATCATTACAGAAGTAGCTTTAATTTCCTGGTAGTCTTATAAAACATTAAGTCAATTTAAATTATCTTTCTAGACATTGCAATGAAGAGCTGTGCACGTCCAAGGTTCTGCATGCCTGAGGTGGGCTTTAGACTTATGTTCTCAAACAACAGCCTTCAGTTTTTCAAACTAAACTGAGAAGACACTCAAACACAGACTGTAATGCAGCAGAGCATATTCAAAGAAAATACTTCAATTCAACTGGGCAGGCCATTACCTTAAGCATGCTTGCAATAGCATTTAGGGTCATGGCCATGGCTAGGAGCCCATGTCTGCAAACCAATTTTTATTCAGACATTAAGCCAAATTACGTTCCTCAAGGCATATTCTGGGACCTTTCCTGTGCAAAAGTGCACCAGTGTAAAACTATTACTACTAGAGATGTCTCTGAATTTTATAACTCCTTGGCAACTCAAAATGCTCACCTCAAATATGAGATGAGTATTGTGACCCTCAGGTTCTTCTCCGGCTTGGATTTTAATCTGATTCAGAAAAGAACTTCACTCCAGCTCTATCTTACCCATCTATAAGTCCCCAACTACCCACCAGTTTACTGGTTGTGGGAAGGAGAGATCTGTTCTCTGTGTGTTGTTTTCCCCCTCACACCCTTCCAGGGCTTGATACTGCTGTGGTAGGAATCCAAGCATCAGGAGCAATTATGAAATGTAGTTTTCTCAGTTCTCCTGAAATCCAGAGGTACACCAGGGGTCAATTTGGCTGGGAATAACTTGAGAGGCTTTCAGGTTTCAAGGAAGGGGATGAAGAAACTGCTCTGCTTATTCTAAACTGATTTGAGGAGTACTGTGGGGGCAGTTACCAGTGAAAAAGAGAATCTCTTACAAAGCACAGAAGGACCCTTGTGTGGGCAGGAAACCACTAATAGTGAGTTTCAGCATCCTAAATTGTTTGGGTTATAATTAAACAATGTTCATGCTCAAAAATTAAGTGGGTGTGATCTCTTTAAGAAGTCTTATTATGTTTTCAATTTATTTGTTGCCTCTCACTGAAGCCTCAAGTGGCTCATCTTTGCAGCTCTTTATTTAACAGGCTTTACGTGATTAGATTTCCAACATTTGATGGTGGGAAATTATTAATGCATTTATGTCAAGAGTTTTATGAAGATAAATTATATTTGCCACTAATAAAATTTGTAGATTGCATTAATATATGCTTTATCCAAAATGCACTTAAGATTGGATTGGGCCAACTTTCCACCTAGTCCAAATTCTGTTTTCGGCAGTGGCAGTGCAGAGGTGTCTCAGGAGTACTCACAAATGGCATGAAGACATCACCCACCCACCCACCCCAGTTTGTCCCCAGCACCTGGCAACTGCCTCTGGACATTGAGAACATTTAGCTGCCCCATCTAACAGCATCTGGGATATCTATTCTCTAATGTCTAATCCCATTACTAAATATTCTGGCAGTAAATTGTACAGTTACAATTATACAATTGTAAAAGCACTTGTTCTCCACCTCCAGTGCTACTTTTTAAAATCATGATTTGCTCCCTCTAACACCAAACCTAGGTGGTGAGTTCCAAAAGGACTTGGGGCCACTGGAACAGGAGAAGGGAAATATCAACATGCTGAGGGGAACCCTGCAGGTGGGGGAAGAAACCCTAAGAGGACTAAGTAGCCTGATGAGAACTGATCATGTTTTGTAGCCACAGATTACTGGGAAGAGTGATTTAGGAAACAGTGGGGATGTGATGGAATGCCCTGCTTGCAGGAAGCAGCTGGCTTGATCCCCTGAAACAGGAGGCAAGGACAAACAGCAATGTTGTTCTGAAGGACCATCTTGTAAAAACTGAATACGATTTGTTCTCGGAATTCTGTTAAACACATCTAGACATTTTAAATAGGGTATTATTGGTCCATGGACTGTCTGAATACTTCTAACCCGAAGAAAGGAAATAAAAGCAAATGTGATAGAAACATTACATAATCACCAGTATTATCATGAAAACTAAATATCCTATTTGTAATTCTTTATTGTATGGAAGTGTATCTAGATATGTACATGCACAAACCGTTTCTGGTTATTTTAACTGACCCAAATTTAATGTACTTCTTATTGAGAAGAAGCTTGAAGCATAAATTTTCTTCTCTGATCAACTTACAATAATTTTAGTAGAAAGCTGATAAAAAAGGCTGTATAAATACTTTAATGGTTCATTCATAGGTCTTGGTATGTTGTTTTGAAAATACATATTTCATAAATCATAATGAAATTGATAAGATTACATTTTTATACAAAAAGGATACATGTATTTATGGAAACTGTATATGTATATGTTTTTCCTGATGGTTAAATGCAACTGTGGTTCCATCTTTGAAGGCTGTGGTTCTCTGTGTTTGGCAAGCAGTGGATTGTCTCCTCTTCAAACAGCCCAACGAACAGCAGCTGGAAACTCTCTAATGCATAGCATTGTGAAGTTGGCTGCCCAAACCCCAGCCGAGAACAGCACCATCCAGCAGATGACCTTTAATCTTCTGGCTAACGCCGTTGTATCTCATGACTGCAAGGGTGTTCTTCAGAAGGTATGCATACATTTTATTTCTAAACTTCACAAAAAAGTTTAGGTTTTGCACAAAACCAAGTGAAGATGTTAAGACACTTATGTGGTCTGAACCAAGCAAAAAATTGTGAACAGAAGAATGATGCTTAGGATGATGAATTGGAGGGTAAGTTATAGGGAAAGGCATAGCAAACATAGGCTTGGTTCATACATCACATTAAACCATAGTTTATTTTAAACTATGGCTTAAAGTGAATAAGCAGTATGTTAGTGCACACTCCTCAAAAGCCCACATATAGGGATTGTAAGATGATACAGTTATCATCAACAACAATGAAAAGTTTTGAAAAAAAGCTGTTTTCTATTATTCATCCATGTAATTTAATTGTTGGTTATGACAATTTGCAAAAACAACAACTACTATACATGATTTTTTTGTCACAGGACATTATTTATTTATTTTTTAAAAGAAAAGAATTGTAGTATAGGCATAATTTAGTTACTGATTTTGCTTACAAGCCTAATTTAAAGACTATGGGTTGTATTCAACCAACTTTGCTCAGTGTAGATCCATTGAAATTAATGGATTGATATTAATGGACCCTTATCCTGGAATATCTTGCTATAGGATTGCTTCCTCATTGCTATATTGTGCACACTGTTTTCCTAGCTGCTGTTTCAACTGCTGTACCCTACTCACCAGTTTTCTATGTTGCACATCGTAAAGTAAAATGATTAGGATAATATTTGCATACAGCTCCAATACTTTTAGACATTAATTATATGCACTGTCAATATACTTTGTCATGTGTCAACATTGCTTTTTGTAGAAAGGTGGGCCTCTATCCCTTGATCTTCATTTACATTCTTTGCTGCTTTGAAAAAAATGTCAGTATTGTTATCTCAAAAATGAAAAGCATGGGATGTGCCTTTTTCCAGAAATGATTGGCTTGCTTTGATGCAATAATTCTCTTTTGAATAATACAGTAATTTCCTGCTTATGCTTGATGAACGCTGTTGGAAACTATAAAGCACTTAATCATTAGGGCAATTCCCTCCCTCATCTGTGAGCTCACGATCTTTTCTGCTTCTTAGAGCAAGACAATGAGTGGAACAAGGAAATAATAGTCTCTATTCCTTTTGCCCATCAAGCAGAGCAGAAATGGGAATTGATTGTGTCCTTCCTTCTGGTCTTGATAAGTTGGTTGGCATAGTACAGCATTCCACACTTAAAACTACTTTTGACTTTGCTATTAGTATTATTGCTTGATTTCTATACCAAAAATTTGGTTTACAGAATGTCAAATGAAATGCAACAGAATAAAATAAAGAGGCAGAAATACAAAAATGGGTCAGCTGATCAGAAAGTTATTTAAAAAATAATGATTCATATGTTAAGCTTGCTGAAGTAACTAAGTCTTAAATTAGTGTGTACTAATCACCTGCTTAATGACACTTGTCTGCCATGAGGGTTGAGTATAGCTCAGTATTAACACATCTGATGGCAATAATGTTCCCAGAGTATAATGCATAAACTGGATTGACTGAACAGTGTAGGAAGAGGAGGATTTTATTTATTTATTTTTACTGACTGCATTATTAATATCTGTTATGAAAACAGCATTCTAGTTTCAGGCTAGTGTTGATTTTTTCATAATTTCAGGAAGTTTGGGAAAATGGTATGTTCATTCTGTTCTGTTTTGTGTAGGCTGAGGTCATTCACTGAAGCGATGGTCAGGCTGAAGCAATACATGAAAATATGCTACAATTTGAAGGGTCACTTGGGAGGAAGAGCTAATTTATCAAAACTGCAGAACAGTGTTTCTAGATCAAAGGTTCTGGAGAAATAGCTTATTTGAGGGAGGAAATGTGTTTCACAGAAGAACTGTGAAATGGTGTTCTTCAATAACGTGGTACGCTTTTGCCCCTGTCATATTCCAGAGTAACTTTCTGCAGAACTTTTTGTCGCTGTCATTGCCAAAAGGAGGAAACAAAAGCCTTGGTCCCCTGGCTGTTGCTTGGCTGAAACTCCTCTTGAATTTATCATTTGGAGAAGATGGGCAGCAAATGATTGTGAAGCTGAATGGTAGCTTAGATCAGCTTATAGAGATGGCTAAGTACAAACACCGAAGCCATCCATATACGATCCTTCTGATTCTGCACAACACCTGCTTTAACCCAGTCAACAAATCCAAGATATTGGCTAATGGTAGGTACTGATTGTTTAAAGTGTTGCCATGATACAGCTATGCTATTTTATGGTAATGATAAATTGCCATATATATTAACCTTGGTGAGTACCGTAGATTCTGGCATATAAGACGACTTTTTAACCCCGGAAAAGAGGTTAAAAAGTCGGGGGTCGTCTTATACGCTGGGTATAGGTGGCACGGAGCGGAGCCCACCCCCCACTGCTGCTGTGGTGGCTCCGAAGCAGCGGCGGTGGCGGGTTCTGCTCCGCACCGGGAGAGAACCGCCTGGCGCAGAGCAATCCCACTGCTGCTTCGGAAGCAGCAGCAGGAGTGGTGGGCTCAGCTCCGCGCCAGGCGGCTTTCTCCCGGCGTGGAGCTGCCCAGCGTATTAGGCAACTGGGCTTTTATGACAAACCCCCAAATTGCAGCTGCCAATTTGGGGGGTCGTCTAATACGCCCTGTCACCTAATACACCGGAATCTACGGTATGTCAGATTTTATATATGATTAAACTTGATTGAGAACTGTGTGTTAATTAAATTTATACAGTTGCTAATTGAGCATTTTGGAACTCTAGAGCAGGGAGTTGGCTAGGGCACTCCTGAAATAAATTTATCATATGCTGTGGCATGCCAACAAATAATTTATTTAAAGAACTTAGGCACTACCCTTTAGTGCTAAGCTCCAAATTGTGTGCAACTTAAAATCAGAAAACATGTACAGTAAAAGTGAAAGAATAGCATAAAGTTGCACTACAGTGGCTATAAAATCTGTAAAATTAGAAAAAAAATAACCCAGCTAGAAAAACAAGTTACATACAGTGTTTGTTTTATAAAGTACTTTGCTTGGCATCAGGCAGCTTTTCACATGTGGACCATCGCTACCAAATTACCTGCTGCCTATGTTTGGTGAGGAACACCCAGAATGACTAGGTAGGCTCATGTGATAATATGGGCTGTCCTCTACCACAGCCTTTCCCAACCTCTGCTCCCTGGATGCTGTAGGACTACAACTCCCATCAACCTCAGTGCTCAAGGAGGGGAGGTGGGTTATAGTTCAATAACATCTGGGGACCCAAGGTTAGGAAGTGCAGTGGTACAGTACAGTCCTTCATATAACTTGGTCCTCAGCTGTTTAGGACTTCATAGATCAGGCAGATGCAAACTCGGCCCTCCAGATGTTTTGGGACTACAATTCCCACCATCCCTAGCTAACAGGACCAGTGGTCAGGGATGATGGGAATTGTAGTCCCAAAACATCTGGAGGGCCAAGTTTGCCTAGGCCTGTCATAGATAGTCACTTTGAATTGTGCCTAGATAGGGGTTAGCATTTTAATGGAAAAAGCATTCTTACGTCACTGCAAATTAGACCCCAGCTAAATGGATCCATAAGAAACCTGCACATATTTTGTGATCATATGGTGTGTGTGTGCATCTGTGTACACACATGTAGTGGAAGCAATGCAATGAAACAGAATTTTTATATGTTGCAAGGTTTCTCATAGGGGGAGGGGGCAACAGATGAAGCTACATGTTACTTTCTAACAGAACTCTTAACAGTTTCGATCGACAATTACCTTCATACTTGGAAACCTTTCTTAGGCAATCATTATTCAATTTTCATAATCTGCTTTAAATATAATAGAACAGAATCCTAATATTCTGAACATGGTGATAATGGAATGCCAAGTGTGTAGGTACGTTTTGAAGACAGAAAAGCATGTGTAAGAAGCAGCAGAATAATAATGGGTTTTTGCCAGTGCAGGTGGGTTAAGATTGTCAGTGTCTTAATTCCTACCCGCTTGGCTTTTACTAAAGCATATACTATTTTTTTTATTATTTAACAGAATTTATATGCTGCTTGATTGTAATAAAAGCAGTGATGTACCCATCTCTTTCCCACAATTTTTGGGTCTCCTAGCTAATTCGAATGCCTGCTTTATAATTAAGATACCTGCAGTTTCTTGGCTTTACATGAAATTTAATTCAGATTTATTTTTACAAAGAACACTTTCTAATGGCAGAAGTCAGGAGTGATTAGTTGAAAATAAATTATTCTGATGATATAAACCTACTGTACGTACTGTTGTAATATTTACCAGAGAAAAAAGAGACAAATTATCCACGGGAGTGAACTGGAGAAGCTGAAACGATGATATAATGTCCTTTTGTTAGGTGCATGTGTGGTCTTTTGTCTTCCTTGTAGATAAAGCCATTGCACTGCTATCTGACTGTCTAGAAAGTGATAATCCTGTAGCTCGAAGAATAGGAGCATCTGCACTTTGGGCTTTGCTTCACAATTATCAGAAGGTTAGTGTTTTGGGTTCTGTTTTTTTTTTTTTTTTTTTTTAAAGACTGGATGTCTCTCTTTTGACATGTATTCACTGAAGCTTTGTAGCTTTTTCTTATGTTTTACATTATATATCTTACCTTTTCATTAGCATGGTCAATAAGACTGTACATCATTTTTAAAAATGAAAGCTTGCAGCAAAATTGGCAGGTCTTCAGTGATTTAATACATATTTAGCACCCCCAAGTCAATGACCCCTTTGGATTGCCAATCAACATGCTGCTATAATGAGAGAGGCCACAGTTGGAGAAATTCTTCATTTCTGTGTTTTGCATAAAAGCACAGGATCTAATCTTGACAATTGTTAAATTCCTTATTCCCGTGAAATAGCAAGTCTTACATTGGGATTCTTTCCATTCAGCCTGTATCCCACTCTCTCTTTTTATTCTATCGCCATACTTACAATCTTTCCCCAAGGGTGCTTACCTTCTGCCTACCAGTTAGCTTCCCAGTGTTTACCTTGCCCATCCATCCTTGCCCTGCCAGTATAATAGAACTAGCGTGTGGGATGCTTTAATCCCAGCCATACTGAAAACTGCCTTCTCACAGAAACTGGTCCTAGGGCCATTTTGTTTCTGACAACTTCTTCCTGAGAAGTTGGAGTGTTTGTGAGTATTCCTTAGCATCATGCATCTTAAGCCATTGGCCCAAGTTTAAGGAAGTCCAGGTCAGTGATCTCTAAGAAAGCATCCACTGCATGGTAGCTAATAAGGTTAAGATCACCATTTCAAACTCTTTAAAGCTTCAAGAAGTTTGATTGATGCAGAAGTGTAGAGCATTTTAATAATTTATTCAGCTCTGTGGTTCTGATACACCCTCACGTGTTAAGCACCCCTGAAGCTTACAGAATCCTTGAGAACTAAGTACTGTAATTACCTGTTTTCAGAACCCTGTTCTGGGTTCCGTTTTCCTGTTTATGCCAGAGTATGAAAAAACATTTCTGTTCTGCACCCAATTACACTTAGTGGAACTCCAAATGCTATTAAAAAGGAAATGGTGTCTGTTTCTGAAAGCACATATTCTTCCTCCGCTCTCAGCCTCTGAATGCAAGCTGCGAGGTACATAATGCATCAAATTATCACTGATAAATGGCAACATAATGCATCTTATTGTAGGTTATGTGATGTATGGCTTTAAAATACGCTCCTTATTGTCATGTAACAGACAGCCCTATGCTCATTCCAGCACCACTGCATCCAGCAAGAAGTTGGCAAGTGTGTCACGCAGCATCTTAATATTCAAAGAGGAGCTTTCTGTTATGCTGAGCTTTGCAAACAGCCATGTTCAGGGAGATTGTGGCTCCTTTTATTGGCTGTATTTCATTGAACTCTGGTCTCTTCCCCCCTCCTCTGCCCCACAGCGCTATGCACAATGGTGTGCTCACATGTTGCATTCTTAAGTTTCTGAATGTCATAGCTTTGTGGCCTGCTGCCAATAAATGACTGCCAAGGAGAAGGAATGATCTTAAGAGCATCGGCACGGGGGAGTTAATACAGTCATTGGATTATTCTTTCTTTGTGCTACAGGCAAAAGTGACTTTGAAGAACCCATCAATAAAAAGAAGAATAGACGACGCCTTCCTTTCAGTCAAGAAAAGTACGTTTTTAACGGAGAAAATTTGGTTTTCCATCTCAAAAGGAGTAGCAGCTGATGCGGGGATTGTTTTGCAAACAGCTCATCAATATTCAGTGTGGACCACAGAAACAAACACATAGTATGCAGTACTATTGTAAATGAATCCCACTGAGTTCAGTGGAGCTTGCTCCAAAAGGAAGTGCGCACAGGTTTGCAGCAATGTCAACAAATTTCCTGAAGCTTTGTGTTCTTTGGACTGTACTTTTGACATTCATAATGTGCCTTAAAAGAAAAAAGAAAAACCTTTTTACGTGAACTAGTGTGTTAGTACTGAATATTGGATATATCTGTGTACTTGCCATAGCTTTTCCCCATTGCATATTGCCTAAAATCTTAGAGAAAAGGCACAGTCAAAATTAGCCTTTTGAATAGAATCTTGCATGTCATGAGCATATTAAGTTTAATTCTGAGAAAGACTCCGACTGGGTTAGACCCTTACTAAGCTTCCTTTAGTGGGCATGGAAGCCTGCTCTGTAGGGTTGGGTTGCCCAGGGGAGAAGCATGAGTGGCAGTGCTTGAGTCTCCTTGTACTCCAGTGGGAGCCTCCACTAGACCAAAGTTCCTTCCATAAACATTTTCACAGAGCCTGCTTTTGAGAGCTCTACTTACAGTAGTTTGATCAAGGGGGCCAGTATGTTCTCAAATGTGATTTCCAGCATTAGTTATATAAAATTATCGTTGGGCGATTTGGGGAAGAGTTTAGCTTGGTACTAGAACATATGCTTTGCATGGGAAAGGCGCCAGGTTCGGTCTCTGGCATCAGCCAAGGTTGGTAAACACTCACTTTCTAGAACCCTGGAGAGTTGCTGCTAGTTTGTGTAGGCCAGGGGTGGGAACCCCCAGCCTCTCTAATCAGTGTAGACCTACCTCAATGAGCCAGATTAAATCAGTGATCTGGCATGTGCTGCTATAAACCAATTATGGTAGTATGCTTTCTGAAACCAAAGGCTTATTAGAACTTCTGCCCTGATTGTTGCTTTAAAAAAAATACAAAAGTTTAGAAGGACCTGCCTTTTTAATGTTACTTTTAATTATCAGATAGATAAATTGCAAACACCTGATGTGATGTGTGTGGTTCTCTCCTCTCTCTCTCTTTTAGCTCTTCAGCAACAACAAGAAAACCAGCAAGATGCCTATCACTTCAAATGCCTGGAAGCCCTTGTGGTGCTTCTCAGTAGCTAACAGTAGCAGTGTTGCAGAGCTGGTCCCCCCCCCCCCCTTTTGAAGGACACCAGAACCCAAATGGAATCTTAAATCCACTGAGTGGAAGAAATCTACCACTAAAGAATTATGTTAATTCTTTGTACTGAGGATCCTGCGCCACAGAAACTCCACAAAATGTGTTTGTCTGTGGCAACCCTGTTCCAGTGCCTTGATGCTATAAGAGGCAAAGGAAAGAATGGAATATAAAGCATGGATTTTTAACAATGTACATTATATTTTTATTTTTGATACATTTTACACACACTTTTTGCAGTGTCTTTACACATGTTTGCTTTTAGAAGACACGCTGCTCTTCAGCTGAAGCGTATTAATTATATATAAGGAGGCATAGCACTTATAATATAAATGATGTAAAACATTTTTTCCACAATGTCTGAACTTGTATAAATAAAGATGTCACCAAAATGTTGATTGGCACTATCACTTGCAGTGAGAAAAGGAGGACTGCCTCTTGGCTGCTACTGTACAGTGATTCAGCCTAGATACGGAAGGAAATGTACTCAGGCTGTGTTACCTCTTCCTCATGAAGCAGATGCTGAAAAGCCACTGAGATCAGTGCTAGCCAAAGGCTTTCAGAAAAGCTTGGGCTGCAAAATGCTAACATCATGTCTTGTTCTACCATAGATCCATTTAAATTCATTTCAGAAAAGGGCAACCGGGGGAGAGTCCCCTTCTCCTTGTGCCCTCCATCTTTCCCAACATCAGGGTCTTTTCCAGGGAGTCTTCTCTTCTCATGAGGTGGCCCAAAGTATTGGAGCCTCAGCTTCAGGATCTGTCCTTCCAGTGAGCACTCAGGGCTGATTTCCTTAAGAATGGAGAGGTTTGATCTTCTTGCAATCCATGGGACTCTCAAGAGTCTCCTCCAGCACCATAATTCAAAAGCATCAATTCTTCGGCGATCAGCCTTCTTTATGGTCCAGCTTTCACTTTCATACATCACTACTGGGAAAACCATAGCTTTAACTATACGGACCTTTGTTGGCAAGGTGATGTCTATACATGATAGAGCATGATAGAAGTGGATAGAAGTGGCATGGAGAAAGTGGATCGAAAAAGTTTTTTTTCTCATAGTGCTAGAACTTGTGGACATTCAGTGAAGCTGTGGATAGTTAAACTAGATAAATTCATGGAGGAGAGGGCTATCCGTGGTTACTAGCTGTGATGGCCGTGCTTTGCCGCCACAGTTGGAGACAGTGATGCTTCTGAATACCATTATCTGGAAACCACAGAAGGGGAGAATATGCTTGAATACTGCTTGTGGGGTTTCTCACATGCCAGGCCCTCCCCCACGTGTATACCAAACAGTGCTGGAACCTTTTAGCGAAGCATCCTGATTCTCCACAGCAAAAAGTAGCATTTTGAGGTGATAGAACATGCAATGAGACGACAAGCCAGAGTTGTATGTGCTCTGATATGCACCTCATGATGAATAAATGAAAAAGAACAGGACAGGCAGAATAAGTACATGGGCAGCATTCATATAGGACTGGCTAGTGTATGTTTTTAATACAATATTTCCTTTTTAAACAGTCCTGTACTAGCTCACCTTTTGGCAAAATGGAGATCAAGGTACCAAGGGAGCATAAAACTCATCTTCCTTCATGCTCTCATTTAGGTTTTAAAGAGGTTTATGAGGGTCTCATTTTTAACATAAATTATATTTTAACTCTCCATATTATTCTAAAAAAATTGAAGTGCAGCTTCCCTTTATTATGTTATGTTCCAAATGGCTTTAGAGAACAAAGTGTCGATGACTAAGAATCCTTTCAGGAGTATTAAGTATTGTGCGCCTGTCTTGGATCTGTCCAGAGTAGGTTTTGAATCACTGGTGTCCATAGCAACAATGCCACATAATAGTTAGTTAGCTTTCCTTTGATTCTCCAGCAGGCAGTTCTGTCTCAGATGTTCGCCATCCCTATGTTCTGACAAAACAAACATCAACTGCAAATCCATATTCTACTTTCATGGCTTTGTTTGTATTATTTTTTAGGTTGCATGCCAAATAACTAGGAACCATAAATGTTACCTCTTTATCCCCTCCTCCCACTCCAGCTTTCACTTCTTTCACCATCCTTCTCATACGGTGAGGTAAGTGGAAACTAATAAAATAGAGTGTTAAATGAGAAGAAAGGCCTTGGAGGGATATTGTTAAATGTCTTTTGAGGCAGCTGAAAAATGTGTTGCACCTAGATCTAGATTTTTGTCACATCGGGTTGTTAAAAGTACTTCTAGAAAAGTGTACTTGAGCAAATGTGAAGTACTATGGAAGAAACTTGAGAAAATCATTGTAAGAGTGATACTTCTCAAAAGATAGCAGGTTTAAAAATGGAGGGAAATGTCTGTGTCATCTGTGTGTTTAGGAGTTGTTTAGATTTATATTTTAGATTCTTATCCTATGGCTCTAAATAAATGAGAGATGGGTGACCTCCCCCAACTAATTTTGGATTGGTACAGGAATTGAAAGCACTTTTGAGATTTTTAACGAGTTTTAGGAACTGAAATAAAGCTTACTCCAAAATCAATTCTAATTTGCTAAAATATTCTGGTTATGCCCTTTCCAAGTATTCCATATATCAGTTGTGAGGAACCTTTGACCCTCTAGGTGTTTCTGATCTACAACTTCTGACAGCCCTAGCAAGCATGGCCTACGTACAGGGCCGGGTTCAGAGAATACTGCCATCTGAATCTGGAAAGGCTGAGACTGTTTTTAACTGATGCCTAGATGCAATGGATGAGGACCAACATACTGAGACTGAATCCTAATAAGAAGGCGACTGGTTCCTAGGTCTGGGAGTTGTCATTGATTCTCCAAGGGTTTGCATCCCCTCTGAAGAAACAGGTACATACGTGCTCCTCCATCCATCTTTGTCACTGGAGGCTCAGGTAATCTCAGTAGTGAGCGCGGCAAGGTCCTAATATCAGTGCCATGACGGAAGGAAGAGATTTCGCAGGGTACTTCGGTAGGAGGCATTTTGGGGGAAAGCTGTAGCCCTTTCTAGGCATTCTGAAGCTGAGCTGACTAAACATGTATGTGAAGGTAGTGACGGCAACAGCATGGGAATGACCAAACCAGATCTGCTCCCCCTGGAATGCCATTTCTGTTGTTTTCCATGAGTTGGAGACTGGCTGTATGAAGTGGGGAGGCTCATTGGGGCTCCCTGTGAATTTAGCACTGGGGTTTATGGATAAATGAGATATAAAATTGTTGCCTGTGTAGCATATTCTGAAGGCTGCATCTTTTGGACTCTTGTCTGCACACATGGCCCCTCTCCCGAAGTGTAGTTACATGAACTTATGTTTGTAAGTTAGTAGGTGAGATATTCAGCATCTTTACCTGACATGGAAGTTGGTTTTGGAGCATTAATTTCCCATTTCAATCCTCTTTGGTGCCTGGTCAAAAATTTATTAGCTCTCATTTTAAACTGTAGCTTTTAATATTTTTTTTACTGAAAGTAGAGAGAGGTAAGGAGAGAGAAACAAACAAACAATATAGTGTTACTGTTGTCTTTTTGCCAAGGTTCCTAATTTAAGAAGGCAAATGGCAAGTTCTGATGTTCTTTTGTGAAAACGAGCTATATTCTGCATCTCGTGGAGGAAATTTCCATGTACAGAGGAAATATGTGTGGGTTGCTCTGTGAAAACCACAGATCTGACGATAATCCATCTATTGCAACAGTAATAGCGCAAACAGCAAATGTTCCATGCAGAAAAGAAGAGAAATATAGTAAATAAAGAGGGCAGCTAGCTCCATGAAGCTGGATGACACACAGTTATCAAATAGCGAATTAAATATCACTTGTGATTATTACAGATGGGAGAGAAATTTGGTTCTCCCAATTAAAAGTGCGACCCCATCTAATCTGTGCTTTCCAAAACAATACACAGCAGAAACACAGCTATCTTTCAAAATTCACACTTTTCTCTGAAGTTTTCAGTGCAATTCTCCGACAAAACAAATGTGTAAAAAAATGCATATATGAGGGGAAAGTATGCATAAAAATGCAATTTTAGTGAAAATAATATAAAAATGAATTGCATTAGGCAAAACTACATATATTAGGAGTAATGTTAATGTATTTTGTTGTGGACTTCTTTAAAACAAATCACAAAGTATGAAGAATTTAAGAGTAGAAAAATGAGAAACTGATAGAAACTGTAATGGACATAATTTCTCATCCCTAAGGAGTATAACCATGGTAGAATGCTGCTTTACTTAAATGTGTTTTGTAATATTGAGTGTCATGCCAAAGCCTGCACTCCATCCCCCCCCCCAAAAAAAAAATTATTCGGCTGTAAAAAAGGCTTTCATTTTTCTATCTCTTGTGTGGAACAAATTAGAATGTGTTTATAATTTTAGTGGGTGTGGGATTGAACTTACTTTATTGTAGACGTGGGGCTGTGAATGATGCATGTTTTTCTTTCCATTCAACTTTTCTTCAAAGTTCTGCAGCCGCCTTGGCTTCTCACGCTTACTGATCTGAAAAAGCCCCATGGGAGGACTTGCCTCACAATGTCTTCCCCTAAGTTCCGTTTTAAATTTGGGAAGCTGGGGTGGATGTCTACATAATGCGTGAGGCTGGTGTGCTTGCTTTTTTTTTGTTCTTAAGGGATTTCCTTTCTTTTCTCTCTTTTTTAAAAGTTAAAAAAATACCCTTTTTTTGCAAGTAAACAGACTTTAACTAAAAAACAGAATCTCTGCCTTCTACACTTACAGTACATCCCAGCCTTGCATGTCCCACAGTTTTCACCAAGGAAGGGCACTTGGGAAGGCTGCGCAGTGCAGATCACTGGGGATAATAATTTGTAGAATGAAAGCCTTGGCCACCTTGGAAGTAGGATAAACACAATAAAACACCCTGATCACCCCCATGAGAATTTCACTAAAGATTTATCTTAGGTTAGAAATACATTAAATGCATAATAATAATAAAAAATTATTCCCTCTGCAATCCAATTGTTAGATCTCAAGACATTTAGAGCTCTGAGGGTGATTTTTTTAAAAAGGTGTTTAAATTTTGCAGATACAGTATAACAAAAAAGAAAGAAAAGTTGAAACATTGTCAACTGACATTATCAAGAAGAATATTCCATCAGTTCAAATTTAAACATATATCCAAATGTCCAGTGATATTGATATGTACAAGTCATGTGTCTGAAGATAGAAAAGGATGGTGAGATCTGAGCACTGAGTAGTAGATGGTGGCTATTTGTCCTTTTGGTCTTGTAACACAAGTCTCTTAACTGCCATAAGGGCTCATAAAGTGTATGATGAGTTTTTGAAGAATGGGTAAGGATAGAACATCCATCTCTGAAGACAAAAGGAAAAATGTTGTTTTGTGTAGAACGAATCAATCAGGAGGTTCTTGTAAATTGCCATTTTTCTGTTTGCAGCAGGGGTGGAGAACTGCATCTGGGTCGCACTCTTATCTGCGCCATGCCATGCCGGCCAGCTTTGACAGGTGGGGATGGCTGCCGACCTGTCAGTCAACTGACATCACTGTGATGGCACAGCACTTTGAAAGAATCAACCATCAGCTGACCGTTTGCACTTGCAAAATATATGTTCTATGTGCCTCACACTTCACAGCTGTAGGGCAGAATGGAGTTGTTGTTTAGTCATTTAGTCATGTCCGACTCTTCGTGACCCCATGGACCAGAGCACGCCAGGCACTTCTGTCTTCCACTGCCTCCCGCAGTTTAGTCAAACTCATGCTGGTAGCCTCGAGAACACTGTCCAACCATCTCGTCCTCTGTCGTCCCCTTCTCCTTGTGCTCTCCATCTTTCCCAACATCAGAGTCTTTTCCAGGGAGTCTTCTCATGAGGTGGCCAAAGTATTGGAGCCTCAGCTTCACGATCTGTCCTTCCAGTGAGCACTCAGGGCTGATTTTCTTAAGAATGGATAGGTTTGATCTTCTTGCAGCAGACTGGAGTGGTTTGTCCTAAATGGCCTGTTGGGCCACATGGGGAGCTGTAGAGGGCCAGAGACTCGGCACCACTGATCTGTTGAGTGACAATGGGAACAAAACAAGGGAAGGACTGTAGCTCAATGGCTTGGCATGCAGAATGCCCCAGGTTCATTTCACAGCATCTCTATGTATAGTTGGGAATGCCCTCATCTGAAAGCCAAAGAGAGCTGCTGCTGGCCAGTGTTGACAATACTGATCTAGATGGACCAGTGACTTAACTCAATATAAGGTAATTTCCCATGTTTTGATGCAATATGTCTATCTAAACTTCTCAATACATAACCAGTGTTGTCACTGGGATTGCAAGTGCTTTCTTTCTGAGCAAAACATTAGCAAGAAGATGTTCCTGTTTAACTTTTTAAGGCTTTGTCTACAGCCCTTTGTTTTAAGACACATCTCTTATCAAACTGCAGTTTTACTGCGGTCTCCTGTGTGGGACTGAACGTTAAAGAAATAAATCTCAGCAGCAATAGGCTTTTTCCCTTTTCAGCAAATCTGCAGCTTCCAATCAGGACTCATTGCAGGGTTTAATCAGGTCTTTCAGAGAGAAATTAAAAGCAAGGATAGTCATCTGATTTAAGCATGATAAAACATAAATGATGGGGAAAGTGGATGAAATGTTGCACAGTTTTGATCACTCTGTAAGTTACAGCCAAGTCTTCGCACTGCTTCTGCCTGCTTCTGAACTGCAGTTTGTTCATCTCTTTAAATCAAAATAACTGTGCACCTCTCACGGTGGTACATTGCAAAGTTAAATTTATGTTGGCCAAGTGTGTTGCAGCCCTTGGATAATTCATCTGATTTAAAGGAAAGAGTGCCATTGTTGTTCCTTGTAGCCAATGCATTCTACTGTTGTCCCATTTAAGAAGGGCCATCTCAGAGGCAAATGTCACAAGCAGCATTTTGTGTACATAATTCCAATTTAAATCGGGTGAAATGTTGCACGCTAGCCTTGGAGTATTGCAGCCATCGTTGTTCAGCATGAAAACTGCAATCTTCATCTTGCTCTTCCTCTCAACCCCATTTTATAGATTTCAGAATACAGGCTGTGGACGAATGAATGGTTTGACCAAAACCATTGAGTTGGCTTAACAAGAATTTGAAAAGCACCTGCCATGTTCACAGTGACCCTCTTTGCCTTCTGCTACCATGCTAAGTTTATCTCTTAAAGCATATTAAAACTGAATAATAATGAAGGGTAGTTTCCCAGGAAAGCCCACCAGATTCAAAGGGTGGGAACTGACTGAGCATCTCCAAATAAATCCGGGAGAGCAACTGTAAAAGGCCACCTTAGCTGTGTTGGGCTTTATGAAGCTTTGAGATGTGTTTGACGTCAGCTGATGCAACACCCAATGCTAAGCAAATAAAAATTATTTCAAACAAACAAAAAAACCACCTGCTATTAACGCACCAAAAATAGTTCATATATGTTCCCATACTGTGCATGGCTGAATGAATGAGCACAAAAATGGCATCACACTATGTTTCTTAACTATAGAGTTAGAATCGTTCTCTATTAATCACCATGTCCCTGCTATTCTCTATTTTATTTGCCCATGCTAAAATAAGTCACTTGGGGTATATCTATGTCAAGTAGGGTTGCTGAAAGAGCACTGGCACATCACCGATAGAATTAAAACTTTTATCATGTCTATACAGTAGCTCATGCAATCTGACTGTTAAACTGGCCAGTGGGCGAAGGATAGACTTGCTAAATATTTATAATTTTATAACACAAGGACGTGATACACTTGCAATTCTGCAGAGATTAAGCCTACCCAAGAGAATAAATGTATGTATTCAAGCTAAATTGGAAAGTTTAGTGCAATTGTTAAGCAAACACTGAAACACCCCTCTTTCCTTTTTAGAATCACATTTGGTATAACACATATTTTCCTTCTGAAGCTAATGAATACAGAGTAAAGATTTTTGTCTCTCAAGTGACAGCGCGGCTTGCTCACTTGGGCCAATATTTTTAGGCTTTATTGATTCAACAAAATTGATGAGGACAAATTGAATTATGTACCTTTTACTCTGCTAGAGTGGCAAGCCATCCTGCTTAGTAAGACCTTGGCATGGTAAGCATGGAATTAGTAGCAGGCCAAGGATATGCCCTATCAGTAGGCACAGTGTCTCGCAGAAAGGGTGGCTGACCTGTGGTCCATGGGCCACCTATGTTCCCCCAAGATGGGGGTGGTTTTTTTTTTTTTTTTTTGTAGCCCACAATTCCCCCACCAATTTATTATTTCTTAAACATTTTGAAAAATGACTCCTCCTACTCAGTTGTGATATTTTTGGGCCCTCCCAAGCCCCTCATTTCTAATTTTTCACATAAAAAATGTTTTCGTTACTTGCTGCTCCCATATGTCTTCTGATGTAATCATTTAATCCCAAAAGATTTATTTGTGTGCCTCTTGCCCCCCAAGTTGTCCACTTAAAAAATTATAATATAATATAAAATATAATATAATATAATATAATATAATATAATATAATATAATATAATATAATATAATAATTTCTAAACTGGCTTGCTCTATGGCCCTGTGGTGTGATTCTGTGTTGCTAAAGATTTTTGTGGTTTCCCAAGACCCTGCAAATTTGTCATTTCATGCTCCCCCCATTCCCCCCCAGATCTCCTTTTACATTTGGCCACACCCAATTTGCCCTCCTCCCACCATAGCTTAGCCATGGGTCAATATGGCCTGCAGACCAAATCAGCTTAGCCCCCTCCCCCCGGCTTTAAAGTGTAGCAATAGGTCCCTAACCCAACACCATTAACTACTGAAATTTATTAGCAGTGGGAAAGTAGGCAAGGAGTAATGGGGACAGGGACGGGGACTAAGAAGTTGTACAAATCTGAAACTGACCTGTAGGGCTGTGCAAATAAATTCATCATACCGTTGAATACTGGTATTGAAATAACATTGTGAAAAGTGTTTCAACAAGGCAATATACCAGGGAACAAAAGGTGGACACTTCAGCAAAGTAACCAAGGAACATAAAGAACTGGAAAGCACTTCTTTCTTTCCTCACACGCACCCCTGCTGGTGGAAAAAAAGAGGGGGAAGAGTTTTTATTTTTTATTTTCTGGTGGTGTTTATGTTGTTGGTTCCCCCTACACAGCTTTCCTCCATATAAAAAAAGGTAGGGTTTTTCATTTATTTATTTAAAGGAGACTATCTTTTTGCTTCCTTGCCCTCCCTCCCTCCCTTTGATAAAAAAGGAGAGGTTGGTGGGACGAGGGCCTTCTATGGGGTGGGGAGGGAATGAAGAGGAAAAGATTTAGCTGGCTGCCTTATGCTGAAATGGTAGGTTGGGTACTATGTGAGAATGATGGGGAGGGTGTTTTTCGGTAAGTGGTGCAAGCAAATGTATGTCTACTCACAAGCAAGCCCTACTGAATTCAATGAGGCTTACTCCCAGGAAAGTAGAAGTAAGTTTAGTTGAGCTCAGTGGGGCTTGTGTATGCACAGATTCCACTTAGAACTCTGAGTGGGGAAGCAGATGCAACTTGACTGGTAAATCACTTAAACTACTCTTATATTAGTTGAAAATATATTATCGGGAAGTTTATTTAATATTTTTATTAAATCTGCCACTATGCATTTTAAGGCCCTCCACCGCCGCGGGGAGCCTTGTCAAGGCCCTCAGCTGTGGCGGAGAAGTGCGACGCACCCCCTGCCGCTGTGGGGAGGTACGGCGAGACCCTCTGCCGCTGTAGATATATATCATGATATATCAAGCTATCATGATATTTACCTGGTGATATATTGTGATGCTGAAAATCAGATACCGCTCAGCCCTGCTAACCTAAGCAGCTAGGATGGGTGTGAAAGTAACTTAAATTAAGAAGGGGAGCATCTTAGATTCTCACAGACTTGTCATAGGTCATGCAGACATTTAGTCTCATTTGCTATTTCTACAAAACTGTGGAAATGGCTTTTCATCTTGCTTACTCATTTCAACAGGATGCACCATGTGGTCAGGAAATAGACACTTAGATGAAGTTCTTGTGACTGTCTTTTTAGTAGTGCTGGAGATGGATTACCTTGCCTTCTTCATTGTTGCTGCTCTGCAATCATATCAAAGTAAGATAAGTTTCTTAAGTAGCATGCTGGGGGTAATCTCTGGATACTTTGCCTACAGATCGTAAGCGTGTTTTGTAGTAAGTTCCATAGAAATAATTTCACCCTTTGGAGATCCTTGTTTAGCCTGAGCTTGGTCAACTTGTACTCGGTGTGGATGGTGGAGGGGGGCTGTTGGTTCTGGAAGTGTTTAGCTTGATCATTAGATGCTTCAGGTGTTACTGTGGTTCAGAGTTTAATGAAGATAACAGCATTTTCCCCCTTCTCTTTCTGTCTTGTTTCTGTCACAGTTGAAGGAGAACATGTGGATTCTACTGTGAAACTTGCCAGTGCCATGACTCTTGAATGTGTCTTTCCGAAGGCTGCAAATATAGTCCAGGTGTTTTGGCGGAAGGAGGAGGGCAAAGAGAACATTGCAGTCTTCAAACTGCCTGACCAATTCCATATTTCCAGCAAATATAAGGACAGAGTCAGTGTTACTAACGATACCTCGAACATCAAGTCCTTGGTGTTCAATAGCACAACTGGGGAAGATACTGGCTTTTATCTATGCTCTTTTCATACCTTTCCGCTTGGGAGTTGGAAAAAGAGAATACAGGTTGTCCAATCAGGTAAGGTAAAAGTTTTAAGTACTGCCTTATACATTAATGTAAATTACAGTATACATTATAAATTCAATTTATTAGCCTCTTATGATATAATAATAAATAATAAAATCAATGGTAAGTGCAAATCCTACATATTTGTCAGCAAGAAAACATCAGCTGCTATGATTAAAAATAAAGTAGATATTTTCAGGGATGCAGCTGCAATGTGAGCAGAGGCGGATTGAGGGGAGTGTTACCGGTTTGGTTGCACTGGGTGCGGAGCCTCAGGGGTGCCTCAGAGGATGCTACAATGATGGGGTGGAATGGAACGCAAGAGGCGGGGGTGGGGCGTGAATATTGCCATTGCACAGGGAGTTGCTGAAATTGGAGTTGCCAAAGTCCTCCATTAATGTAAGTCCTGCAACTCTTGCTCTTGTGACACTGCCCCCTCCCCACTGCTCCGGATTCTGGACCAAAGTGGCTCAGATGCAACCTCCATGTGGCAAAAGGACAAGTAACCATTAATGGAAGCAATATAAAGTGTTTGACCACCTAAAAGAGAATGAATGCATACCTCATAACTAATTTTGTTAAAATATCAGTATCTCCTCTATTCTCCAAATCTTCCTCCACCCCATGGAATTCTGAATTCGTGTATGCAGGATTAGAAATGTTTTTGAAACCCTGTGGTGGGAGGGAACAGCTAGAAAAGAGATTTGGCAATGAGATTTGTCAAATGGCAAAAAGAGTTGAGGAAACTCCTTTTCTATCATCTAAATTCCCTCATTCTGACTTTTCTAAATAAAAAACAACAACTATTGGTCTCCCATATCCCCTTTAAAAATGAACATTTAAATGACTGTGTTTGGCTTACAATGAAAGGAGTAGGTCAATCACCCACAAGCACCTTTGCTCTTTCAAGACAGACGTGTGACTTTTCTCAATTTTGCTAGTCAGAGATTCAAGAAAACCGAGTACATATAGGTGTTTTGTGGGAAACTCTGACTAAATCTGTGACTTTTAGTGTACCAATTATCTTCCTCCCAAAGCTATTTTAGCTAAAGAAGAAAAATTGCACTAAGGGAATTGCTGCTTTTGTTGTGTGGCTGTCAGCGGTGAATTACACTAGCTATCCAATTATTCCACCTGCTGCTAGGAGTGTTTAATTGTGGATGCCGCTGTGCGTATGTTACTAACTTGAAGCTAGCAGTCCTTGTTAAATGAACCTTTTATTCGGTGATTTCCTGTCTAGCTTGAAAGTTTTGTTGCCTCTCATTCTGTACTTTGAATAAGTGAACTTGGACACTGAGTCCCCAGTTCAGATTGTTAATAAGTCCCAGTGAAAAGTTTTCAAAGTGAAGGTTCATATTGTGTCTGCATGTAGAATAAAAAGCAATTAGATGTCCAGTTTGTGAAATTCAGTAGGAATTTGACACTTGCCTCCCATAACTGATGTCTTCTGATTGGCAGGCGCAATACCTGTCATGTTGAGTTTAATGAGTTCTGTATTCTCTCTCTTTTCAACTGTAGCCAGAGTAACACAAGAAAGGCCTGCAGAAATGTCATGGCAGTTTTCATCCTCCACAGAGCACATCACACTCCTTTGCAACCAGAGATATTCATGTTGTGTATGAGTGTGCTGAGTTCTTGGTGTTCCAGAAGGTAGCACACAGTAGGTGAATATGAGTCAGTTACAGAGCCTATGGTTTTCACACAATGCCATAGCTTGCGCCTCTGGTTGGGAGATGATTGAAAAGACTCTTCAGTGATAGCACAAGGGTACCATAGAAACACAAGTTTGGAGTGACACAATACCAGAAACATGAGGTTTTCTCACCCATTATTCTTTTTAAGGGTTGTTATATAACTAAAATGGTTGCCTGCATCAAAGAAGGCAGTAACTGGCCATTAATGAATCAATGAATCAATGATTATTACTAATAATTGTTAGTTTCTACATCAGGCATAGGCAAACTCGACCCTCCAGATGTTTTGGGACTACAACTCCCATCATCCCTGACCACTGGTTGTGTTAGCTATGGATGATGGGAATTGTAGTCCCAAAACATCTGAAGGGCCGAGTTTGCCTATGCCTGTTCTACATTAACAAGCTGTGCTGTATAAGCCAGGTTTAAACACACACACACCTGAGGGAATGGGAGTGGATGGAAAAGGTAGAATAGAGAAACTAAAATTAAATTTCCTAGAAGTCCTCAGTCCTGTAGCCAAGTTGTTATAGGAAAAAGTTGTAATTCTTCCTTTGCTCTGTAGCCTCAAAGCTTGAGCCTTAAACCCTTGTGATTGTAAGTGATTGTGACTTGCTCAAGGCCGACTGTGATTTGTTTTGTCCTCTTCCCTCCCTGTCCCTTTTTTATTTTGTGCTGTGTTTTCTAGATTGCAGATCTGCAGACAGGGACTGCCTTGTTTAGAATGATTGCATTTTTGTGAGGTTTGGTTTTTTTGGAGGGGTGTGTGTGTGTGGGCTGTATGCTTGAGCCCCTTCTAATTCCTGGATTCAGCAATGGTTAAAATCTAATGGAAAGTTCAATTGTTGGGATAGCCAGACAAGTTTGTTGACACATTGTTGTTGTTGTTGTTTAGTCGTTTAGTCGTGTCCGACTCTTCGTGACCCCATGGACCAGAGCACGCCAGGCACTCCTGTCTTCCACTGCCTCCCGCAGTTTGGTCAAACTCATGCTGGTAGCTTCGAGAACACTATCCAACCATCTCGTCCTCTGTCGTCCCCTTCTCCTTGTGCCCTCCATCTTTCCCAACATCAGGGTCTTTTCCAGGGAGTCTTCTCTTCTCATGAGGTGGCCAAAGTATTGGAGCCTCAGCTTCAGGATCTGTCCTTCCAGTGAGCATTCAGGGCTGATTTCCTTCAGAATGGAGAGGTTTGATCTTCTTGCAGTCCATGGGACTCCCATTGACACGTTAATGGCCCCCTAATTATGGGTTGTTAGGGTGACAGAGGAAGTGGCTTTGTGCCAAGGGGCAAATGGGTAGCACCCCTCCCTCACCTGTTGGTGAGAAGGACAAGGGCCAGAGACATGCATGTGTGAACTGAGCTAGACACAAGAGACAGGCAGAAGCCTGATAGGGAGAGATATGCTTGATTTCTGCTTGAATCCAAGGCTGTGGCTTTGGGAGAGACAAGAGTTTCTTGGGGTGTTGATGCTGTAAGCTCCTCCATCATAAGCTTGGGTTTTATACATGTGCAAATAAGCCATATATCACAAAGACACCACACTCGCCAATGTCCCTCATTCCAAGGAAACCAAACCCTAGGTAAACCCCTGGGATCTCACACGCTCAGAGATTAGAACGTCATGTACCAGTATGTAGGCAGGTCTGGGAACCTTTTTGGCCAAGGAGTGTGGGAAACAAATGATCTAAATAAACAAAAATAAATAAGGCTGGCACTAGCTGAACAGAGTTATGAAACTTGGTTTCTCTCATCTAACATAAAAGCACTGCATCATGCTAAATACATCCTATGTGCTTTATACATTATGACAGATTCAATACTGTTGGAAAATGAAGCCCAATAGGCCATCACGTAAAATATGGCAATATGAAAATGGATTGTAAGTACCAATGACAGCCAAATCTCTATTACCATATGGAAAATCAAAGGGGGGCCACATACAGTATCCAGAAAATTTCTACTTTTTTCCCTTCATTTTATGAAGTTATAGCTTTATGTGCAGTATGTCAGCATTTCAAGTCGCTATAATTGCTACATTTTAAAAGGCATTTAAAAAAAGATCGAAAAATGAGGTAGTTATATGACAGGAGAGAAAATGGAGAGCCGATCTGTTGCTTATGAAGCCGTAAATCTGAAACTAGGGGAACCTGTGATAGGTAGCCATTAAAATGACACACATTCTTTCAGATGAGTGAGGAACAAGTGGCATGGAAATGCTTGCTATTGTAATGATCTGCTCATGAAGAAACTAAACCGGAGCTGTAGCAGAACAATGAAGAAGAAGAACAAAAGCACGTCACCTTTGTAATAGCTCTGTTACTGCATTTATCTTTAATAGCTGCAAAAGATCTCCCTAGCAGGATTCTTGCATGGAACAGGGTGGGCGGGGTGGGGGAGTGGGGTGCGGTGGGGAGAGGAATGAATGCTCTTGGAGGTGCAAGAAGATTCTTCCCCCACCTCAGTCATTCCTAGCAGCTCCTTGCTTCTTAGAACATCTCTCTGTTAGGCTTCCTGGTGTTCTCTTGTTTCCTGTATTGCTAAAAGCAGGAACATCAGAATGTAATCTCCTTCCTGCAGCTGCACTGTTAGCCTTACATGCACAAACACACACACACACACACACACACATATATACACACACCAAAGAGAGGGAGAGGGGGAGTAATGTCAGTAGCTAAAAGACAACACGCAGAAGGAAGACAGTGTTGAGGACAGGGTTTATGGATGCACGATTCTGTGAGATCATTCAGGATGATGGGCCGCCATTTCCAGCGATCTTAGTTCTGTGGGACAGGGAGTCCAGCTGTTGCATTCTGAACTTCTGACTTTGGGCTTCAGGACTGCACGGTCTAGCAACATACTAAAATCTACTAGGTGGATTATGCTATTAAGGACTTGAGCTATTTGACATGATTTAAGGATTGCAAATTCTATTTTTATGATGTTATCTGCTGACGACCTGTTCTTAACCTCAGAACTGTGAAGCATGACTGCATTGCATTTTCTGGAAAATAGTGTATACCCATTATTCAGGAATTCTCCCGGTATTTAGATTCCAACCAAAATGTTGAAAACAACAGCAGGCTTGGATATATTCAGCACAGAAATGAAAGAAAGGCACTATGACTGATACTGCATGTAAAAAAAAAAATGAAGCAAACTTGAGAAATCTAAAATTCAATGTTAAAGGTCTCGATTGTTAACAGTTCATCTGGAGCATCTAATTAGACTTCCATCTTTTATAGCCATTAGCACCTAAGCCAGGGAGGTGTGTGGCAGCATGTATGAAGAATTGTCTTCCCAGAAAGAGGCTGTTCATACCCTCTTAACACAGATAGAAATGATCCACAGTAAAGGAAGGGCTAGATAAACATGAATTTCAAAAGGGGGGGGGCAGTCTTCTAGTAATCTCTGACTGTAACCAACAGGGGAGATTCAGACCATCTTTCTTGGCTGAGGTGAGGAAAATAAGAGATTTATAATGAAATCCAATGCACATCTACCCTCAAAAGTGAACTCTACAGACTTCAGTGGGACTTTCTTCCCAAGTAAGCATGCTGCCCAATCAATGAATTGTTTTGCTGAAACAAAATGAGAGGGTGGTGGTGGTTGTTAAATCTATTTTTTTTTCTTTACACAGTGTTTCTTTTCCCCTCAACTTCTTTTTTTAAGCAGGGGATTTTGAGCCTCGAAACTTGTCATATCGTCATATGATTGCTGAACCAGGAGCAAATGTCAACTTTACCTATGGGCCTGACCCCGAAACAACACTTTATCAAGTGAAATGGAAAAGGATCTATACAGACCATGTGGACCTCATAGTCCAATGTGATACATCTGGTATAGCAGTCTATGGTTCAGATTACGAAGACCGTGTAGTGATAGACTGTGCCGCCCGGGTGGATAGCACAATTGTACTTCGGAATGTCACAGCTTCTGACTCTGGGATGTACAGCTGTTTTTACATTGGGACGAATGGTGCAAATGCCACAGTCTGGACAAAACTGACCATTGATGGCAACAGTAAGTAAAGGGAATTTACAAAATCCTGCAGTTGTTTGTAGGCATTTGTATTAATTTAAACACATGTAAAATTAGAGGCTGAATAGTTGTTTTGAAAAGCATTTGCAAGGCAAAGGGAGGGAGAGAAAGAGTGAAAGAGAATGGACCTTAGTTGGGCTTGGCTTGGCTGGATAAAAAGTAGCAAGAAAAGAAAAGGATGGATAGGTGTTAAAGAGGAAAGACTGAAGGTGGGAAATGATAGACACAACCCGCCCCTCTATAACCACCCCCCAGCAATGGTGGTGAAGGAGGGAAGCAGCCAGCAGTCCAGATAAAATGAAGTGATGGAGGGAATCAATTTCCTTCCCCAAGATCTCCTTCTATAAGAGGGTGTTAGAGGATCCAGAAGCACTTATATAGCAATCTTCCTATAAAGAAAATAATCATCATCTACTCCCATCCCATCCAACATACTGTTTTCAACAGTGGTTAGAGTTCCAGATCTCAAGGAGAACTTCCAAGCTTCTTTAACTGAGAATGCTTAGAAATCCCCTTCTGGCCTTTCTGCTCAGCTCTGGAAGATTGGTGTGGATCTCAGGTTCCCATTCAATGTCCAGGAACAACACCTGAACAGGGTGTTATCTGCAGACTTGGCTATTTCGCTGCTCCAGGTAGTTTATTCCAGATGAATAGACAGGTTAGTCTGCTGTGATTAAATCAATAAAGAAAGTTGTCTTAACCCGCAATACATTTGTCACAATAATTTAGGGTGAAATTCCAGCTCCGCACATGAGGCAGGTAACAATTCTTGGGTAGCCCTGGATTTCAACATATTGCTTACCAACCCCTATTTGACTTACAGGGACATGCAGCTATTTTTTCCCACCAGTGTTGTTGCTGCCATACTTTGAATTTGTTCAGGAAAATGATTGATTTCAAACACCTGCTCTTCAACGTGGCCATTGTGATATGTTTGCATCCCCCATCTGGTTTGTGTCACGTGAAGCTGTGTGCTCTCCAGAGGCTGCCTGGCTTTCTGGTGCAAAACTTTGCACCTAAGCAGATGTTGTTGAGAGGTGCAACATCTGCTTAGGTGCAAAGTTCTTTTGCCCCATTTGAAAGTGTCTTCATAGTTTCTCACTGTCAGAGACCTCTTCCTGTACAGTGTGTGTGTGCTTAGCAAATGTTGTAAAACCCTTTGTGGCAAGGCGCATGACAAGCGGTTCAAACCACTTGTTAGGTTTTAGTGCGTTGTAAACTGTCGAGCCTGTCAGTGTTTCTCCCATATACCTGAAGTCAGGGCAGTGAAGGTTGAAAGCACTCACCCACAAAAATTTTGGACTCCCGTGAAGAAAAAGTGTCAATATAAAATCACTTGCATTTTTTGCCAGTGCTTTAGGGAAATGAACAGACTCCAACACACACTTAATAGTGTCCTATCAACCTACTCCCCTCCAAAGATAGGGCAGATCTAGAAGACAAGTGATGTGTCTCTGACTTGTACACCTTGTTCTTAAGAAATTATGGGTATTTATGCTAGACATGAAATATTGAAGAAGCGCAGAACAGCATAAACTGCTCCAAAGAAGCTAAGAGCTTCCAGGTTCTGGTATTTTTCTAAAAGCTAAATCTGTTGATATTCTTTTACTGAGATGCATAGATCCTGAATGAGTATGGTACAAAGGCAGTCCGTAGAAGTATGCCGTCAGATGTCTTCAGCTATGTGAACAAAGTCAACCGGAATTGAACCCTTTTCAGACCACTGCAATCCCACAAATTGTACTGTTGTTTGGCAGGCACTGGTTCATCATGAGCATCTATTTTTGAGCACTTCATGGCTACAAGTTTGGCGGTCAGTGCTCACTCTGAACAAAACAGCAACTAATGTGAGCCTGATTTTCTAAAAATTTTAGAAACAGGTATTCTTACTGAAGCAAGTCCTACATCTGACGAGATAACACAATGAATCAGGCTGAAGCTCTTGAAGATGAAACATCGGATTATTGATCTCTTCACTGTTTAGAGCTTGTTATGCTTCAGTTAAATTCCAGCAGGGTTTCCAGATTTCAGAATATCAGATTAGATTTTCCTCATGCAGCCAGAATTGGAAACCCTGAAGAAATGAGCACATGCACACATGGGCTTGCGTGTGTGTGCGCACACACACTTGTATATTTATTTTGCTCTTCATGATCACAAACTGACTAGAATTTCATTTGACTGTACATCACTCAGCAAATTGTCTTGTTTCTCTCCCTCTTGAGCAATAGTAATAACATTTACCATTTACCTTCCTAGTTTCTTTGGAGAGTCATTCTGATCAGCGTATCTTTGTTATTGCTGGAGCTGCTGCTGTCTTATCATTAATAATGATCCTCATCATTACTGCGCTTATTTGTCATCATAAAAAGTAAGCAAATTGTTCTGTACTCTATCTAATATTTGTTCACTGACTTGATACCTACTTAAAACCTAATCCATATATATGCCCAGCTAAAATTAATGGTGATCTTCAAATTAGCAGTGATGAATATGCAAACAAATGGATTGAAAAATTCATTTTACTTTTTTATTATATATTTATATACCACTTATTTACCACTTATACCACTTTATATACCACCTTTTTTGTCTGATGAGCTAAGTGTACATGGTTCCCTCCTCATTTTATCCACATAACAACTCGGTGAGGTAGGTTAGGCCAGTGTTTCCCAACCTTTTTCTTGCCATGGCCCCCTTCTGACCTTTTTTCCTTCCTGTGGCCCCCCATGGACATAGCCGGGGGGGGGAGCAGCTGCCTCCTATAAGTAAAAATCCACACAAATCAATACCAATATGAGGTTCTGTCCCCCTCAACAAAAGTCTGCCCCCTAACAAAAATCCTGACTACCTCCATGCCCGCCCCCATCATCCTGCTGGTAGAAAAGGAACTCTTTAAATGTTTTGTTTATAAATAGAACATGTTTTATTGCTTTTTTATAATTTATACAAAATACAATCACATAAAATGATAGGAACTTAATGAAATATTGTTGAAGAAGAAAAAACAGAGACTAATAGAGCTGGAAGCGACCCCAAGGGTTATCTTTCTAGTGCAACCTCCTGCAATGTAGGAAACTCAGCTAAAGCATCCGTAACAATTGGCCATCCAACCTCTGCTCAGAAACCTCCAAGGAAGGAGAGTCCAGAACCTCCCGAGGGAGATTCATCTTTCATGTACAGTGGTACCTTGGGTTACAGACGCTTCAGGTTACAGACTCCGCTAACCCAGAAATAGTACCTCGGGTTAAGAACTTTGCTTCAGGATGAGAACAGAAATTGCGCGGTGGCAGCGGGAGGCCCCATTAGCTAAAGTGGTAACTCAGGTTAGGAACAGTTTCAGATTAAGAACGGACCTCCAGAATGAATTAAGTTCCTAACCCGAGGTACCACTGTATTATAAAAAGTAAACAACACTTATTTGATCCCAGTTATTTGACACAGAGGGGGAAACCTACAGATACTGTCCAAAAGGTGCACAGGGAGTGGTGTATTTATGGGAGAATTTTAAAAAGCAATTGGTCCTCACTGACCTGGGCAAAAAGATCTTGTCATCCGGAGGAGCCCTGGCTGCCTAGATGAAACACTATAGCCCCCCACACCCTTGTCTAGGAGTAAGGCCCACTGAAGTCAGTGAGTAGTCACTTAGCTATTTACAAGATGCAAGTCAGCAGCACCAGACGACTGCTCAGCTGGATGCTGGGGTGGATTTCACTCTGCACCTTGCAGAGCTAAGCCAACGGTGCCAACAGGCTCTTTGCCCCTCGGCAGCATCCAAAGGCCCTGATCTGCTAGGCGCTGTGGTGGATTGCACCCCGCACCTTGCAGAGTCAGGCCCAGGCTGCCACCGGGCCCAGCACTCCTGGCAACAACAAGCAGCTCCGGCTCTCCCAGCCCTACCCGTTGCCACCCCACCACCACACTTACCTGACCTAGGGGTCCTGGATCAAAGGCTCTACTGGTCAAAACAAGAGCCTCCGTGATTGCCCTTTTCCACTGGAAACAAACAAGAATGGCTCCAAGAAAACGCATGTGGCAAAAAGGAGCATTAGGTTCTGGTGGGCCCCCCCTTACCTCTTGTGATTGGCCAAGTGGATAATGAGCCAATCAGGATTTTTAATTTTTTTAAAAATAATTTCCCCCCCTTCACTTCTCACTTCCCTCTGTGGCCCCCTAGCCTTGTGCTGTGCTCCCCCATTTCTGTGATTTTCATCTGTGCCCCCCCTGGACTATCCTGCCCCCCGGGAGCCATATGGCCCCTGGTTGGGAAACTGCGTTAGGCCAAGAGACAGTGACTGGCCCTAGGTCATTCAGAGAGCTCCGTGGCTAAGGGGGGATTTGAACCCTGGTCTCTAGGACTTGGGCTGACCCTTAACCGCTTCGCCACACACAGTGGTACCTCGGGTTACATACGCTTCAAGTTACCATGGGTTACATACGCTTAAAGTTCAGGTTACAGACTCTGCTAACCCAGAAATAGTACCTCGGGTTAAGAACTTTGCTTTAGGATGAGAACAGAAATTGTGCTCCGGTGGCGCGGCGGCAGCAGGAGGCCCCATTAGCTAAAGTGGTGCTTCAGGTTAAGAACAGTTTCAGGTTAAGAACGGACCTCCTGAACGAATGAAGTACTTAACCCGAGGTACCACTGTATATGCGTGAATGCTCCTTTCTCATTAATTGTCTGATAACCGGCATGGAAGCATTTAGAAAGAGGGAGGTCTTATCCTTCTGATTCCTGTGGAGGAAAAGTGCTTTCCCACTCCTTGTTATGAGGCAGTTGCAAATGTAGAAGTGTGACTCAAGCAGGGCTGCAGCTAGTTCCTAGCAGACATACAGAACATGACTGAACACTTTGATCATCTCATAGGTGAGTGAATGAATAGTTGGTCAGGCATTTAAACGCAAATTTTGCTCAGGGTTTCTACCTTCCAGAAACCACCTTAATATTTTGCACAGAACCTCAAAATTCCTATGTCCTGGTTGTGGGTCAAGTCTAACAACAGCGGTTTTTTTATGTGCCAGCAGAAAGAAGAAGAAGAAAAGGATGATGAAGATGAAAGCCTTTCGTCTTGCTCACACACAAGCAAATGTAGGTGAAGCCTCCTTTCTTACAGAATATCCTTTTGAGGAGCATCTTCACCATATGCAATAAGTCTGATGGCTGTGCCTCTCAAGCTTTTTGAGTGAAGCAACTTGCCTATTAAAAGCATGGATCACTTTTTGGGGAGGGGAAACAGTATTTGTGAACAGTTACAACATTTAGGATACTTTTGTATATCATAAAAACAAACTATGGGTTTTGGGCCAGTTGATTTGCTACGTCGTAGGATCACCACTCTGAAAGAGGTATTGTTATTTTAAAAGCAGGGTTCTGAACTTTTAAAGATTTTTATGCTCTGCAGACTAACCAGAGATTTGTTATAACACTTAGCTCAGTTGGTAGAGTATGAGACTCTTGATCTCAGGGTTGTGGGTTCAAGACCCATGTGGGTGAAAGATTCCTGCACTACAGGAGGTTGGGTTAGGTGATCCTCATGGTCCCTTCCAACTCTACAACTCTGTGATTCTGTTTTAAAATATGCTCACAAACCAGGTATTGCTCCTACGTAACCATAGAAGAGCATGGTGATAAGCCACAGGTTGTGGTTAAAAAGAAAATGCCATATGACTTGTTGGTCCTCCCACCTCCAAAGCAGGCTGAGCTCATCCTGATTCATTCTTAGAATGTGCTTAAACATGTGGCCTTCGATGCTTGGCTAATGTGTATCCACACGACTCTATTAGTCTGTGGGTTTTGCGTTTTTTATTCATCCTTTTCATTTCCAGCAGAGGGAAAGGGGGACCAGTCAGTTACAACAGAGAACTCTTTTCCATTCTAGAGGCACTATTAAGCACGGCTGATCTGTGTGCTGATACAGCACTGTTTCTTTCTAATGGCTGGTGGTGTAGGACAGAGGGCATATGAAGAGTGTATTAGGTATGGTCTGTGGAAGTATTGTTTAGGAGATGGTATCCAACAGCTTCAGGGCCAAGTTGCCAAAGTTTCAATAGGAATTGCTTATCATGTTACATTTCAAAGGCATGGGCTGATATATGATTTCTCAAACATGTGCAAACAGCTTGCATGGATGAATGCATAAGCTGCATCTTAAGTGTTTTATACATTACCACTAACCATGTTAAGGGTAAGCCAAAACCATTTACAGTACCTAGCTTTGTGTTATTTTTTGGGGTCACAAATAGTTCCCATTGTTAGCAGTTATTTGACGTACAACATCTTCTTTGTTTTATTCTGATGCTGGCCTGGTACACTTTGTTCTCTTGCCAGCAAAGGCAAATGAGACTGCAAAGAGTGAAGGCAAATGGGGTGCAGCAGCCAAGAGAACAAGGCATTGACAAGAAGCATCAAAACAAGGTGATCCTTTGGTGAGATGGCCATTTTTCCAGTAATTTGTTCAACTATGTTAATTATAAAGAAAAGAAAAAGGGAGAGCATTTGATGCAGCCCTAATAGGAGGAATAAGGCGCTGAGTTCTGTGAACGGTTTTGTGAATTTTTTCAGCTGTTCTTGGCAAAAGAAACCTATTTGGCCTCTGTTCGCTGCTTTTTTTGTACACCGTAAACTGGATGGTGCATGGAGGTTTCTGGCTTGGGGTAGGAGGTAGGACTGGGCCATGGGGTGTTATGCCTCAAACACCCTTCCCAACAAGACTTGAAAAGCTGTTTCCAGAATACTCAGTCAGACACAACGTGTATGGGCATTGCAATCAGCGTCCAAAGCCATTACATGCCTCAAATTTGCCTCTGTCGTAAGCATCTCTGACAGGGTGGTAGTCCTCAGTGTTCCTCACTGCTCTCTACTTTTCTCCTCTCTAGCCTTCAAACAAATATGGAAGACCTGGTTGTCAAAGTGCAGTAAATACTAGCAGAGGACAAATGACAGAAGATCCAGTCTATGCCAACTGCACAAATTGCTCACACAGACATATGTGAACATGACCTCTTGTCTACTATGTGAATGACCTATAGCCAAGGTTCCAACAATTTTTACATTGGGAATGTGACTTGAGAGAGAGAAAACCCATTTCACTACCATTTCACTCATCCATGACTGAAGAAGTCCCACACACATACAATTGAATTGTGTGAAGACTGTAGGTATATACAAAGAGATAATTTACATAGGGGTCAAGAGATTAATAGTTGAGCAAGGAAGACAAATAGGCTGTGATGCGACTTGGAATGTCAGCAGAGCTGCTTTGTGCTAATACAAATTTGAATATAAGTGGACTATTGAAATAAGAGACTGAAAATAGGCTTTAAGTTGTCTTGCAGCCAAGCACTGAGTAGGTCAGATGCCACTTTCCATAACAAAGCTGCTCCTGGCTCCTGGTGAGGTATGTTTCCTCTGGACACAATTCAATATGGACACAAACACACACCCTTCTTTCTGCCCAGAACAGGCAGCCTGAGCAGAAGTTCCTGCCCATTGCTGTTATATTATTACTCAAGCTTGCAGAGAATAGAAAGCAAATGAACAGATGCCAAGTCTTTCCTTTTCTACTGTACCAGTGAAAACAAAAACACATGGACTCTTCCTGTCAACCTCTAGAAAACAATTAGAATAAATTATTGTAAGGTTGAGTTATAGAATCATAGAGTTGGAAGAAACCCCAAGGGTCATCTAGTTCAACCCTCTGCAGTGCAACTAAAGCATCCATACAGGTGGCCATCCAACCTCTGCTTAAAAACCTCTGGGGAAGAAGAGTCCATAACCTCCCGACGGAGACCGTTCCATTGTCGAACAGCTCTTACTGTTAGAAAGTTCTTCCTGATGTTTAGTCGGAATTTCTTTTCTTGGATCTTGTAGCCATTGGTTCGAGTCCTATGCTCCAGAGTAGGAGAAACAGGCTTGTTCCATGTGACAGCCCTTGAGATATTTGAAGATGGCCACCATATCTCCTCTCAGTCTCTTCTTTTCCAGGTTAAATATAGTCAACTCCTTCAACTGTTCCTCATAAGCCTTGGTTTCTAGAACTTTGATCATCTTGGTCACCCTCCTCTGCACATGCTCCAGTTTGTCAATATGAAAACTAGAAATGAAAACTCTAATTGAGAGCAAGAACTGTTCATGAATAAGCATGGGGAGGAATGAAAAGAAAGCACTGCTCAAAACACACTTCCTTCAGGCATCCAGAATGCCTAAGGCAGGGAAGAGGAACCTGTTGTTCTCCATATGTTGTTGGACTGTACCCAATTATTGCCATTTTCTTCAGTCACCTCTCTGCATTCTGAAATTTCAGCAACATTGCCCGTATGCTTTCAAATGTTATCTTCAAAGCCAAAAGAAATAGCAACATTAAGAAAAAGGAAAGCTGTAGGAATCCAAATGTTGTGTCCAGGATTACAATGTTTCATCTCTTTCAGAAAGGTAAAATCAGATGCTGTTGAACTTCAAAATTCACACCACCTTAAAATATAATATGGTGACATATATGGGCTACGTAGTTCCTATTGACATGACTTTAACAGTGCCCACAGACCAGAAACTATAAAGGAGTTAGCCCAATCTCAGTGCTATTAGTTATAGCACTGGAGTGGAAATTTAAGGGGCTGTGAAAGATGATCTAGGGCCAGATAAGTAGCAAATATTACCACTATTAGAATCAACTCAGGCATTGCATTCACATGGGAACAAATCCTGTGCTATATCTGTTAAGATCATTAAGTGATCTTTGCTCTAATGCTTAGGAGTTCTCAAGTTCTTCCTGAAACAGAGATGATTATCTTATTTCTTGAACAATGAGCAGATAGTTTACTGATTAGTGTTACTACCTTGCTTGTTTTTAAAGAGGTATTTTCCTCTAGACTTTTATCACTAAGCATCAGCTCCATTTAATCTATAGGTAATAACAAAGAGAGAGGGGGGGGGAGCTGCTTGTAGCTAAAAGTGTAATTTAAATAGCTATCTCCATAAGGCAGTAATTTTTGAACCAATGAGATGGAGATCAGGAACGTTTTTCCAGCATTACATGGACAGTCTAGGACATTGTGCAGCTTTATTTATTTTACAGCAAAATCAAATGGAATTACAACAGTTAGTTAGTTTGCTTCACCCAGACTTGAAGAGCCTGCCATGATTAGAAACCATCTTTTGGCATCTGTGACTCCTTATCCAAGTCACATATGTTACAATGGATGTTGTTGTGTTTTAGCAAAGAACTCAGGAAATGGAGATGTATTGGAAGTGTGTGCCATAAAACTCTGTTATGTCAATGATGTTCTGCTGTTTTGTCTGACATATCAACTGCATCATCAAATTTACAAAGAATAAGAGTAAAGAAATTTGCAATATTTACCAACGATCAGGAGTTCCATTTGCTAAGTAAATGTCAATGGAGAATGGGCATGCGGCAGCACTTTAGGCAGAGTGTAGAGGCTGCCATGTGTACTACGACATGCTGTGGCACCCATCATTCTCACTCGTGGAGATTGTTAATCACATGGAGGGAAAGGAAGGCTGTGGTGGAGGTTGAAAGGGAGTAGCTGGGGGAATTATCTAGGCAAAAGTGTCTACAGCTATTGCTTAGACCAGTGGATTTCAACCAGTGTGCTGTTGGCCTGAATAATGGTCAAGGGTGCCGCAGGCAGCACTGGCCCTGGCCCTCTTTCCTTCCCTGCCTCCTCTGATGCCCTCTTGTGTCTCTGCCTCCCAAAGGCTTGCGCAGTTTGTTGCAGCAGCCCCGGCGCCTGCTGCCATCACTGCTGCCTCCCAAGGTGAGTAAGTGTTGGCCTCATGTTCACCTTTGGCCAGTCTCTGTCGGGCTGCTAAGTCTGGGGGAATCCTCTACGCAGGCTGCCAAGGGGCAGCATGAGAAGGCAGCTCTCTTTGGGGTGGGGTGGACAGCTCAGAGACCAAGGGCAGCTGTGGCAGCTGCCCAGAGGACTCCCATGGAGAGGGAACACTTCACAAGGGTGTGAGGAACTGCCAGCTCTACAGACAAGGAGCCACAGAAAGAATGCAGTTGGTTAAGTTGAGCTGTGGGCTCAGAAAGGTTGGAAACATCTGGCTTAGGCATTTGTACATATGTGGCCGTATTTTGTGGACTGGGGAGCATGTAAGAGTGGCTTGATTGGGATCTGCAGACTTGCACAGGACACTGGAGGAAGGTTACCAGTTTCTGGTGATAGCCCAGAAATGTACCTCCTTTTGAAATGCACCCCCGCTCCCCATCTGTGAATTATGTTGGTACAGCAGTCAGTACACACAGCTGTTTTGTTCCCATATGTAAGGGTATGGCTGTGCTTAGTAATTTGACTTCTACCCAGCTGGAACTTGAAATGCCTTATACTAAAGAGTTTATAGCTCTTTCATGTAACACAATCAGTGTTTCTGGGGTTTTTTTTGTAGTAGAATAACTTTATACTGGAAGAAAGCGAGCATGTTGTCTAAACAGAATGAAAAGGATTACTGTTGTCTTGTATTTTTTTTAATTAGTTTGCTTTTTATCTAGTAAGCATTCTTTAATTTTTTTGTTCATATCTCAGATGCTTCCACAGTCTGTTCTGCCGCAAACTTTTCACATTCAAAGCAGGGGGAGGGGGTAGAGGGGAAATTATACAGCACATCTTAGTATTTGTTTAATCTGGTTTAATTCAAATTTCATAGATGCTTTGGTTCACAGGGAAAACTGGATCATCACATCACACAGAGCAGTGTATTTAATTCTTTCCATTAAATAGAACAGGAAACAACAGTAAATGTACCATTCAGTCAAAAGAGAGCGTCAGTGAACAGTAGCTGAAGGCTGTTTTTAAACCATTAAAAACCACGGCTGCCCTGTACACACTTAAATTACGTTTTGTCCACCACACAACTGGGGATATCAACAGCATCTCATAGAAAAATGTATCACCATGTTTTCAAATTGTTTACATATGATATTCTTAGAGAACTTTGTCTGCAGAGTGAGATTCTCTTTAAATAGAAGAAGAGGGGGAACTGTTCTAGCTTCACCAAGGCAGTGAAACTGATTCAAAAGCAAACATACAAGGGAAAGTGGAGAGCAGGAATTAAGGAGGCGACCACATGGATCTTGCAATTCTTTAGAAGAATGAGGTGAAAAACAGGTAGGCTTTGCTGAAGACCTTCCACTATTTGGCACAATGAAGAAACAGCAAAGATCAGGCAGGGTAAAGAGGTAAGAACAGCTTTCATGTCACCCCTACCAGCTGTCCATAGCACAAACACACATTTTATCTGGACTAGATAAATGAGAAAAACTACTGTTCCCAGCTTTGTACTTGTGATTGTTAATAGATGTGAGATTTATCCCAAATATATCTCATATCAATGCAATGAAAATTTAGAACATCCATAATGAACAATTACGTGATTAGTGTGATTGTACACATTACTCTCAGCTTTTTGTTTGTAACTCTGTTATTGGTAAGTTTTTTATTGGTCTTGGTTGAAATCAAGATAAAGTCAAGTTCAATGGATGATCCCAGCAATGCATAACTTACTGACCATAACTGTGGTCACTCAACTCTTTTGAAAATGTTTCATATGTAGAATAGTATTCCAGCTGCAAAAATTATAGTAGTGTGACCATTCAACCATGTCTGTCTGTTTCTGCTTGGGCAATTGGCTTGGCAACCTACTTGACCTGGAAGAGTAATTTCTAGTCTTGGACAAATGGCTAATTTCAGGGCTGCATTAGACATGCAAGGCTGTGCATAAAATGTACCACATTAAAACTTCAAAATTTATGCTAACGATACTTCTGGTATATGCTGTTGTTTATTTTACTCATCTGCCATACTTATATCCTGGTGCACACTTTTTGTTTTCAGTGCAGAAATTCATTTAAAAGGACAGGTTTCAAAAGAACCTTACGTTCTTTAAGGTGCAACTCAGATAAGAAAACCAAAAGGGTTTCAGTAGCCAATAGGATTGGTGCACAGTTGTCTTTGAAAAATGCCATTTTTACAGGCTATGAATAAGAAAACGTTATTTCTCCAAGGGCCATTTTATTTGTACATATATCAACATAAACACAGCTTTGCTTTATTGGCATCTGAATTTTTATGCTTGTACTTGGTTGGTGAAGTTGACTGTTCTTGAACTGGAGCTCCTTTTACAATTATTAAAAGTGTGAGAAGTGGGTAGACTGAAGCAGGCTTAAATTACACAGACTTAAGAAAATGTACATATATGTACATATATGGAATGGTGTATGGAGGCAAACCCCATGGAATATAATGTTATTCACTTCTGACCAATCATGAATAGCACTGGTTGTTAGCTTTTGTGAGTAAGACGTACATTGGTAAATACATATCATGGATAGTTGTTCTCTTTCAACCGACCCTTATTGGTTGAGAACAGTAGAAACAATGATACGTTGGAGCATGAAGTTGTTACAGCAAGTGCCACATTTTTAACCAGTGCTTTTCTTTTAGAAAAGGAGATACTGGTACTGCATACCCATGAGTACCCCCAGAAAAAAGGCTCTGCATTGGAGCATGAGGCATGTGGGCATTCCTATTAGTAGAATATATAATAAAACTGTGGGGCAGGGTGGGGGAAAGAAGTGGTTTCCATTAAAAAATATATCAAAGAATGCTAATCTACTTAAATTGTAATAAGAACACAGTCCAAGCCAAATGGATGTACAACATGCATCAGTGTTGTATAATAACTGACTTGGAGAAAATATGGGAAGTTTTTCAGCTGCATTAGTGAAATCTAGCTTTGTATCACTAATGTTATGCAAGGCCTATACAGGACTGGTTCTTGTATACAAAATATTTTTGACCAGGGAAGGGTTTCTCACATGCTACATACAACTCCTTATTTTAAAATGACAAATGTCAATAACCACGGCTTCAAAAGAAGACAGGGGGCAACAGCTAGAAACAGAAATTCTGCATTGTGGTGGTAGGTAGCTCAACACTTCTCCACAGAGAACGCTGGTCTCTCTGGGTAGTAGAAACACGGTGAGTGAGATAAAAGAAGAGTAAGTGACAGAGACAGGGGGCGTGATTAATTCCATCAGATCACACACTGGTTTCATTCAGCAGCTGTTCACTGAGGTGTAAAAGTCTGCAATCTATTACGACTGCAGGAATGGCTTGGGGGAAGTAATATCTCCCACCCTAATGTATCAATAAATGTTTAATCAAAGCAGACATTTCTTTCACACCATTTTAAAGAAATCTTTTCTTTCTGTCTTCAAATTGCAATAGATAAAACTTGATCTTACAGAGGTAGTGGGGAGAGGGAGAAGATTCGGACTCTTTTAACACATCCAGTGCTGGCCTCATAAAACAACGAAAGGCAGGAAACTCTACTGCTAAACAAGGCTGTCAGTTCTACAACGGAACAAAACACCCAGTCTGCTCACAGTGAATTTTCTTCCCTAAAATTTCAAGTGTTATGAGAATTGTTTTCTACACATTCATTACAACGAGCTTTATGAAGATTGAAGCACATGACATGGGGGGGGGGACCTTTTGTGCATTTACGCTTATGCCTTTCACTGTGTCTGTCCCTTTATTGATTTCTAACATGTCTCATTTTGTTTGTTGTGGATTTATTAAAAACAGAACTCTTAAATGAGGGAGGAACACCTATCTGGTGCCCTTCTAGAATACGTACTCGTGAGTCATTATGAGTAGTTCAGGCCTCCTTGACAGTAGTATTTTCTAATTATTACATCCTGAACCCTAATTTGAAATAGAGGGGGCACATTCTTCATATGTGCTCAGAGATCCTGTCTTTAACTTACAGTTTTCAAAGTGTGATCCAAAGCTGTTGACACAGTTTCACAGCTGAGACTTTTGTGAAATTACACTTTAGTTATAAGGGCAGTCCATTTTCCCAATGATGCAGGTTGAAGACTTTTTTTTTTTTTTTTGCAGTACCTTGCAGTGGAAATTCACATGGAACTGAATTATTGGAAGGGCTGAAGCAGAACCCCTCCCAGCCTGAAGGCTCATGGTGCAGTTCAGAAACTGCAACTCTGGTCAAGTTATTTGGAGCATGTGCCTCCATTTTTGTGCACACTAAAATAGCTTGTTTCTTAACGGCTTACTACATTTAAAGCCTAAAATGTTTGCGTCTGGGTTATTGAAAGGTCTGTCATTTCTAGAATGCTTCTGATTCCCCTTAGAGGTCAGCCGCTAAGATCTTGCTTCATGACCCTCCTATGTCTAGAGAACATTTGGTAGATAAGTCAATCCACGTACGTCGGACTCAGTTTGAACTGCTGGTTTTGGCCATTAGAGCTTTTCATAGTTCAGGGCCAGGGGATATGAAGGACAGCTTGCCTTCATGCATACCCACCCAGCAGGCACAGCCCAAGAAATTTGGCTGCTTGTGGTGAAGGAGAATAGGACACCACCTCCCTATCCCATGTTAAAAAGCCAGCCGGACTGGGAGTTGAATTTCACTTCAACACTGGCAATAGGGCAGCATCTTCCATCATACCTGCAGCAGGCTAGTTTAGGGCACCCAGGACATGCCATATGATATATACAGCCATGTCCTACAACAGAGGGGACTGTCCAGGGAGCTCAGAAGGAACTACCAGGTAGGCTATTGCTCCTGATCCCGTTACATCTGCCACCGTTACTCTGCCTAATGGTAGGGCCAGCCTGAATATTAAGGTATGTAGCAGAGAAATCCCAGGGTTCTCTTGCTATCTGATGGGAGGGTGGGTTTCCTCAGTGCTGGCACCCTTAATTTGGAATGCTTCTTCCAAAGATGTTTGCCTGACGCCTGGGCAGATGCCATTTTGGTGAAGGTATTTTTTCATTTCCACAGACTTAGTTATTATTTTATGCCACTTCCTTTCATCTTTGGTTATATATTTTAACAATGCATTTTAATTTTTGAACTTTGCTTGATGTTTTTAACTTTACATGCTGCCCTGTGAAGATGTTGCTCTTTTTATTGTCTTACTCACAGTCATAACTGCATAATTTTGGAAGGAGGTGCGGGAATGCTAGGCCAAAAGCAGCTTTTTATTTTTAGAAAATGATACTATGATAGAGGTATAAGAATGGCACCAGTAGTGGCCAGCAGTCAATCAATTATTTAATTTCTTAAGTTACAGTAGATCTCTGTTATTTGAAGACCTAGCTGAATAAATTGTGTTGTCCTGGAATGCGATAGGCATTAGCATTACTTCAGAACATACAGTTTCCTAGTGATTGTTGAAATCCTGTTGTCTCACATTTATTCTACTCATAGGTGCTGCCATTTATTTTTTGATCTTTAGAAAAAGACTGAAAGTTTTGGGCACAGTGAGCTGTTGTGATTTCAGGAAGACTAAAAAACACACAGTTCAGTTCATTTTCATGGGCTGTCCACTGTAGGAGACTGTAAAAAATCAACGTTGCAATGAGACAAATGGCTGTGAAATTTAATCATGACTAGCCTATGGTTGTATAGCAGAGTTAGACACCAGACAAGGAATCTAGAACAAAATTAATGTTGACGAAGAGAACAAATCCATATTAACCAAGAAGACTTGAATAACAAGAACAGAACTTGAAATTGTAGTTATTTCTTCCAGCCCAAGCATCTTGCCCTATAAAACTATATGGAAATTGGGCTGCTGCCTAGCAATGTAATATCAATTTTCTCACTTGCACAGTATACAGAATTAAAAGTATACTGACTATAAATTCAGACTTCACTATTTAAATATTATCTACAATGGGAAGACTTTGACAATGCTTTGTGACAGTCTTCCCTTGATATCTCCCCAATGGGAAGTTTTGGATTATTAGGTTCAGAGTACACAACAGCAGAATCTGGGCATAAAAATTCAGTGTGGGAAATATTCTAGGCATATGACCTCTTAACACACAACACAATCTATTTTCTGAAAGGCTACTAAGCACCGCCATCCCATCCCATTGACAGTATCTATCTCTATATCTATCTTGTGTATTAACTGTAGTGATGAGAACCTGATTAAGAGTCACTGATGCCTCCTCAGAAATTCCACTTTGGGCTACCGTCCTAAATCCCATGCATAAATCCCATTGAAGTAAATGGGAATAAACTGTGCATAATTGGTAATAGGACTGCATACTTCCTTCTAAAGTATATTTCAAATTTTGTATGCCTGGTACCATTTCTGCAAGAATGACTCAGTTGGTAGACTGATGCCTAGGATATAAAGATGGCTACTGTCATGGATGAGCAAGCTTGACAGCTTAATTGATTGGCAAGAGCCTCACATTGAAGACGTAATGTTTTGCTCCCCACTGCCCCAAACAGGCAGCGTCTGTGGTTGTGCAGAAACTTCAGCTGCACACCATCAGTACTGCAAAGGAAATTCTTCTTTCTTCTTTTTCACATTTTTCTTTAAAAAAAAACAAAATATATGGACAAAACCAAATACAAAAGTTAAATAAATAAAACACTTAGACTCTGCCTCAGGGAAGCAGTGATCCAAGATTTCACCTTCACTGTTGCAGCCTGGAGACATGTGTCCTCTGTTTTCACTACGGCTTGTCTTCTGTGGACACCGAGGAAACGGCAAGTGGCTTCCAGGGCCTACAGGCAGGTTTCACACTAGACTGTCTCTCTGGTTAGACACAGGGTGTGTGTCATTGGATGAGGCCTGAGCTGTAGCTGAATCCATAGCTGCTAGACAGTGACATGCGTGGCCCGTGCTCCTCATCCTGCTCTGAGGTGTAGCTGGGAAATGTCTGTGCACGAGTCACTTTTGTTGAGCTGAGGCTGTGACCTAGAAGGAAAGGAGTGGGGAGGGGAAGGAGACAAATCTCATGAATATTGTTATATTTTAACAATTGCAAGTTGCACATATTCTTGATGTTAACAAGATACACTGATATTCCAGAAATGGTTTATCATTCATTTAAAAGACTATGGTAAGATATGTGTAAAGGGAGAGCTGATGTCAACAATAATTCTACAACCTATCTTGGGCTTCAAATATGTGTAAATAATATGGTGCTCCTGCAGCCTATATCCCCCCTCATAGACTTCTGGACACTGTAGTTTGTTAAGGATTGCTGGGAATTATAACTCTGTGCAGTACCCAGAATACTTTGGGGGGCATGTGCTCTAAATGTGCTTGAAAAGTATAGTTTGCACCTTTTTTGTTGGACCTGTTTATGTAATGTTACAGACCGTGATAGATTTGGAAAGGGGTGTATTCTTGCTCCACCTGTCACCATATATTTTTAAGCACAACACTGGAAGCATGCCAAATGAATGGGGAAAGGAAGGTAAGTCTCACATAGATTTCTCCAGTTTGCTCTAAACTCGTCGGTGAGTACATGCGAGCCCTTTACATTTGTCTCAAAACAAATTACAGTCACAGAACCTTTTGTAGTTTCCCCTCTAGTCTGGAGCAAAGATATCTATGGCATGAAGCTTGGGTGATTAGGATGACAGGGCCTTCTAATGCAATATTAGTGTTCAGCTTCCCCTGCATTCAGATTACAGAAGTATTAAAGGTTGGATTAGTATGGCTCAGGCTCCCTCAACTTCAGCCCTCCAGATGTTTTTGGCCTACAATTCCCATGATCCCTAGCTAGCAGGACCAGTGGTCAGGGATGATGGGAATTACAGTCTCAAAACATCTGGAGGGCTGAGGTTGAGGAAGCCTGGTATGGCTGGTTCTGCAAATATCTCATGACCATCTTGATCCAATCTGCTGGGGTAATGCAGTATATAAAAGGTAATCTCAGATAATTACTGCTTAAATCCACTGAAATTTACAAGCCAATCAAATCCACAGAAGGAGACCAATCAATAATAGTTATGAGCAGAAAAAGTACAACAGAAAATGGTGGTATCAGGGAGTGAAACCAGAGAAAGTACAGTGACTGCAATAATCAGACAGCGTTATAATATTACACATCAAATGAGAATACACATACGTCTTAACAGTTTACTAGCTGGGTGAATTAACCTTTGCTTTTGAAACCTTTAATGAAATATCATGGCTTAGATGTCTTTTGGCTTCAGGAAGCCTTTGTGTTAAAATGTAAACCGGCAGATGATTAATGAATGGGAAGTCATCAATCTATGCCGTTTGCTGGGATACCAGAGGCTGATTATAAGTTGCTTCTAATAGGTATTACTCTCCCACCAGATTCCACTTGCTGTGCTTATAATACACCAGAGGTTGCATCAGAATACACTGTGAACTTGATGATGCCTCCTTTAGAAAGATGCCACCTGGCCTAAACTTTTGTGCTTGTTACTGCAGAAATGCCAGTGTCATCCTGAAGATGTAAATCTTGTCCCCATCATCCTGACTTTTTAAATGTTCCCCAGTGGAATCTTGATGCAGACGTTTTATTTGTACTGATAAAGTTCATAAGGAAACAAGCAGCTTTTTATTCCTCTCCCTCCAAAAACAAAAATGCACATTCAAGATATTGCAAGCTGGTACAGTTCGTCACAAAACATTTTTACAATGCCTAGCCGTAATTTTTAAGCGGGAAATTATTTGACGCCACCTACAAAAGTTCTATGAAGAATAATAATAGCGGTATCTGGTAGTGCTTAAGTAGTTAGAAACATCTGAAACAGAGCTATGTGTATTTGGTTTTATCTTAAAAGTTCCCAAATCCTAGGATGGTTGTGGAGGCATGGTGGGGGGAAATGACAGTAGGTCATAGCCATGGTAATTGTTCACATATCACTTGATTTCTCTGCACTTGACTGATGTGTTTATCACCCTGCCTTATGCTTTTTCTTGTCATCAGGGCAGGGATTGAGAGCTTGTGGCCCTCCAGTTGTTGTAAGACTACAAATTCCATTAGCACCAGTTAGCATGACCAATGGGCAGGGTTGATAGGTGTTGTAGCATCTGAAGGGCTATAGGTTGCCTCTTCCCTGATCTTTTCTTCCACTGTCACCTGTAGCCAAACAGATTGTTCAGGCTTGCAACAATGCAACCTGTTTGGCAACAGTTAACATGAGTGTACACTCCATGACCCATGACTTCCTCATTCAAATAACCTTCAATTTAAAACAAGAACAAACAAACAGACAAACTAATGGCGCTGTTCAACTTTAGTAATTCCCAACAGATTACTGCTAAATGCAGGGCTTTTTTCATCTGGAACTCACTGGAACTATGTTCTGGCACCTCTCAGGTGGGCACAGGGCCAGATTTAGGTTTGATGAGGCCCTAAGCTACTGAAGGTAATGTGGCCCTTTATATGTCCAGTTGTCCTTTGTCAACAACAAATTGTCACTTTTTTGTGTTGAATATATGCTATAGGGTAATTTATGGACCTAATAGGTATTTAAAGCCATTTGCACATAACAAAATATGTATTTTATCAAAGTAATTGTTGAAATGAAATACATCATAGGAGCCTTCACAACACAAAACACTGTTGCTGTATGTAGGTTTTATTTTGTTTTTTAATCTTATATTTTGGAAATGTACATCCAGATTTTTCCCCTTTAATTTTTTTTGGGGGGTGCCCCAAGAGAGTGGGGCCCTAAGCTATAGCTTGTTTAGCTTATACGTAAATCTGGAACTGGGTGGGCGCCATTGACATTATAAGAGAACAAGGGAGACATTCATGGTGAATTCCGGCACCTCTTTTTCTAGAAAAACAGCACTGGCTAAACTTACTATAACACAACCTGTTAGTAGACAACTTACAGTGATTTCGAGTTCATTCCCAGTGTAAAATTTCCGCTTCTAGCAGCCAAGCCATTTATAAATAATGCATACAACTGTTTTCATATAAAGGGGGAATGTAATACATGCTTGATTCATGAGTTTGTGTGACAGATAGTTTAGATCTTGTCAATAATTTAGCAGTATTTAGGAACAGGATTTTTGTTCCAATTGAGAACAGCACTTTTGTAGTCAGCAACTGGGAAACAAATGTTCCTTTTCAAGACCGTATTGTTTCACTGGGGGCTGATTTTGGGCTGGTAGGTCACCAGGGCACTAAACTTGGTTCCAGTTGCTCCAGTTTTTATGTACACTTTGATAACACTCAGTCCCTGTAGGAAAATATAACAAACAGCCAACTAATCAAAGCGACAATAGTAATTGTAATAATGGAAGGGGAACTGCAGGAGGCTGAGGCAGGCAAGGGCTCACAGCCCAGATCCCTAGCTGGCCAGGTGGGGCTTGCTAGCTCTGAGTGGAGGGGTGTGATTCCTCAGCTGGAGTAGGCTTGGAACAGGTGAGGGTCACATGCCTTGTCAAACCCAGATGCTGCAATCAGCATGCAAAGTATAAAAGGGTAGCAGAGCGGAGGTGTTGGGTGTGCTTAACTACCCAAGCTGCTGGACCTTGACTTGGCTGCTCCAGGACCATGCTTCCATTTGGACTTTGGACACATGGATTGACTCTGCGCTGGAGGCTTTACAATACTGACCTGCTGCCAGGTAGGCCAGAGTGTGGGACATTTATATTGAAAATAAAGTGCCTGCACCAAATGAAGGAAATGGTGAAGCTGACCTCCAAAGCACTTTGTATTTATCACTCATAATTTTAAAGGAATTTCAAAGGAAAATGTAACCAATCCACTTTAAGTTGTTTAATTGCAATGGTTCAGTTGCCATCATTTTTAGAGAACACTTGGAGTGTTTATTCCTTTATTGTTGAGCCTTACACTGCAAGTCTCTGCATGTCTGTTGAGAGTCTCGCTGAATAGGACTTTCTGCTATGTGCCTGATCATTCTCAGTTTACATTGTTGTTGATTAATATCCCACCTTTTCCCTTTGACAGGGACTCAACACAGCTTACAACTAAATTTTATTTCAGTCCACTTACCTGTTTAAGGTGTTGTACAAGCCTGTAAAGTAGGTTAGGTTGAGAGGTTTTAATTGGCTCAAGGTGACCAGGTGAGCTTTACAGGGAAGCTGGGATTTGAACCTGATACCTGAGTGTGTTACTATGTGCATTGGGCAGGCTGTGTGGGGGCAATACAATGATGCTTGGTATCAAAACTGGAATGCTAAAAGCAGGTAACCTCTTGAAAGTTCCAGAGGGCACAAAACACCACAGCTTTTGTGTGTTTCATTGTGTGGGGGCCACAGAGTGCTTTGTATTGGAATTGTGTTTGGAAGTCTGGTTTTGTACTTTTCAGATGAAGCTAAATTTCTTCCACGCTTTCACCTCCACTTAATTCTGTGGTTTGTCTTGGGTGCCAAAATGTCTTGGGTTGGCCTTGATCCTACATACTGTAAACAGCCTGCAGATTTGCAGCTTTTTTATAATATGCTATTACTATTGTAATGTAACAGGAACACAGATATATTTCAGTGCTTGTCAGTTTATCAACCTACTTGTATCACCTAGACAGCTCTTTAATAGGGTTTTTTGGGGGTGGGTGTGCTCCACTGGGTAATATCTTGGCTGCCATCTTTTCTTTCTCTTTCTCTTTAAGTTGGTCTCTTGCAATTTATAAAAGCTGGGGGGGGGCGGTTTATGACCAAAGCACCGTAAGGTAAAGTGTCATTTTTATCTGAAGAGCTGATAGTACAAATTCACAAGCTATGAAAGGGAAAAAACCTACTAAGAAAGAAAGATCTGTAGCAACTTCAGAGTCAATGGGGAATTTGGATTACATGCTATTAAGGAGCTGAAAGAAGAACATTAATGGATATTTGAAGAATAAGATGAGAGCAAATGCTACTGCTCGTACAATCACTTAGATCTCTCTGGATTGTGAAAGTGATCCCTTCTGATCAGAAAAGTTCATAAAAATATTTTTAAAAATTTCCATTAGTACTGCAAATTCCTATATATTTGCAGAAAGGCATGGAAATAGCATTGCTACACTTTGGAGAAAGTGTGTTTCAGAGGTGCATCAAATTCTATTTTTATAGTCATTTTGTGAAGAAATGTGACACATGGGGGGGGGGGAGTCCTATGCCCACAGTTAATTTCCACTGGGACGAATGAAAACACTTATTTCCAGAAAATCAATTATTATTGCTGCTGCTATTAAGGACATAAAAAACTATATATATATATATATATATATATATGAGAAAGTTTTCAGAACAACATACTCAGAATAAGAGCACATGAAGTAATAGTTTGCCATGTATCCAGATTCAAATGTTTTTTGGACCACAGCTATAGCATAATAAGCAAGATCTGAAATCTGGTCAACATCCTATAACCTCCTTTGAAGCATTAAGTGGCAGCTTGCGTATGTTTGGGGGTTATTATGAATCAAATATCAGTGAAAAATCTTTCATATCAACAATATACAATTTATTAAAGTTAAGTTCATTCATTCAGCTGATATTGAATCATCATGTGATATACATGCACGTGTTATCTGATGCTTTCTGGCCTTTATTTTCTAGTCTAAGGCTCATGAAAATGTGATGCCTTGCTTAATAGCCTAAGCTGTTCATTGCTTTATATTTTGCTGATGATCCTCTTCACTGTCAGTACTGATCCATTTGTGCCTGCCTGCATTGTGACTATATTTGATTAAATGTGGTTGTTTATGGCTAGTGGTAAGATTCAACAGTAAGGAAATGCAGAAGACTTTCATTTTCATTAAAACAACTGTTTGGCATTTTAGTCTAAAGTACAAAATGTGGCTGTGGTGTAAAATGAGCATGAAAAGGCAAAAGAGGAAGACAGTTATTGCGCTCTGGTAGGAATATAATGATTCACCCTTTGTGAGAGTGCCTAGGGACTTCAGTTTATGGGCATGAACAAATAAGATAAAGTATAAAAAAATGGGAAAAATAGTTTATATTGGAATGACCTCGAATGACCAGAGATGTGAAGGAAGATATAAAAGTAATGAAAGAAACGCAAACCAACCAACCAACAGAAAGTGATTGTTGTGCCCAGGCACAACCCAAGCAATAGCAGTACACCAAGAAAACGTTATATGAATCAATGTATTACTGATTTCACATCTAAGCAGATTTATAAGATAATTTTCTTTTATATCCTTGAAAATTACCTCTAGTACCTTGCATTTCAATAGGCACCTTTACCAGCAGTGACGGATTTTTGATTTACTGTTCTGATAGTTCATATTACTTTCCCTTGTCTCCAATCATGCCACTGTAATTAATCAGATGCACCCTTATCAACTGCTCCGTATAAATACTTATCTATCCTATTGGATCTCCCTGTTGGTTGTGGCAATAAAATTGCAAGGTGGATGTAATATTAACATACTAATTTGATCTGCGAAATATTTCTCTGCTGGAAATTATTTATTACATAGTGAAGACCCGAGGAAGCTTTAGTGGTGGATTCCTGCAAGTTCAAGTGGGGACTTAGGAAGCTATGGATGGAAGGTAGTGTTTCGGCTGCCCCTTTCCTCTCTTCTCAGCGTTGTGATTCAAGGACCCGCCACCCGCTTGAGGATAAGAAAGACACCTACAGGGGATGGGGGTAGGCCAAGGCTTTGAAAACGGTATAAGTGCAATATATTCAGAACAAAAGGCTAAATTAATTGTAAATAATGTGTTGACGGAGGAATTCAAGATAGAAAAAGGGACACGACAAGGTTGCCCAATCTCCCCATTGCTTTTTATATCGGTCCTGGAGGTCCTGCTGAATATGATCAGAAGGGACCAATTGGTTAAAGGTATACAAGTTGGAGCAAAACAGTACAAATTGAGAGCATTTGCAGATGACTTAGTATTGACACTGCAGGAGCCAGAATCTAGTACTAAAAGGGTTTTGGAACTGATTCACGAATTTGGTCAGGTAGCAGGATTTAAACTGAATAAGTTAAAAACAAAGGTCTTAGAGAAAAATTTAACTGTGATTGAGAGAGAGAGGTTTCAGAATGAGACAGGTTTAACAGTGGTTAAGAAAGTGAAATACCTGGGGATTAACATGACAGCTAAAAATGGGAATCTATTTAAAGACAATTATGAAAAATGTTGGGCTGAAGTGAAAAAAGATTTAGAAATTTGGTCAAATTTGAAGCTTTCACTGCTAGGCCGTATTGCTGCAATAAAAATGAATGTATTGCCTAGAATGTTGTTTTCGTTGCAAACATTGCAAATTTTGGACAAAATGGATTGCTTCAAGAAGTGGCAGAGAGATATCTCTAGATTTGTCTGGCAGGGCAAGAAGCCCAGAATAAAATTTAAAATATTAACGGATGCAAAGGAAAGAGGTGGATTTGCCCGGCCAGACCTTAAACTTTATTATGAATCAGCAGCTTTTCGCTGGCTGAAAGAATGGCTGCTTCTTGAAAACAGACATTTTGGACTTAGAAGGTTTCAATAATGTATTTGGATGGCATGCATATTTGTGGTATGATAAGGTCAAAGCACATAAAGCATTTAAGAATCATATTGTCAGGAAAACATTGTTTAATGTCTGGATAAGATATAAGGATTTATTGGAAAATAAAACCCCAAGGTGGTTGTCACCGATGGAAGCGAAAGCACAGAAAAAGCTCAATATGGAGGCCAAATGGCCGAAATACTGGGAAATTCTGGAACAAGAGGGAGATAGATTGAAACTGCAGAGTTTTGAGAAACTAAAAAACAAAGTGCGAGATTGGCTTCATTATTATCAGATAATGGAGGCATATAATTCGGACAAGAAAATTGGCTTCCAGGTGGGAAAATCAAAACTAGAAACAGAACTGTTAGAACCCAAAACTAAGATTTTGTCAAAGATGTATAACTTGCTGTTGAAATGGAATACTCAGGATGAAACGGTGAAATCTGCTATGATTAAATGGGCACAAGATGTTGGACATAACATAATGATGGCTGACTGGGAACAGTTATGGACCACAGGTATGAAGTCTACGGCATGCAATGCCTTAAGAGAGAATATTATGAAAATGATATACAGGTGGTACATGACCCCAGTCAAGCTTGCAAAAATTTATCATTTGCCCGATAATAAATGTTGGAAATGTAAAGAAACTGAAGGTACATTCTTTCACCTTTGGTGGACGTGCCCAAGGATTAAGGCTTTCTGGGAGATGATCTATAATGAATTGAAAAAGGTATTTAAATATACCTTCTTGAAGAAACCAGAGGCCTTTCTCCTGGGCATAGTCGGCCAATTGGTGCTAAAGAAGGATAGAACTTTATGTATGCCACAACAGCAGCAAGAATACTTATTGCAAAGTATTGGAAGACACAAGATCTACCCACTCTGGAAGAATGGCAGATGAAGGTGATGGACTACATGGAACTGGCGGAAATGACTGGCAGAATCCGAGACCAGGGAGAAGAGTCGGTGGAAGAAGATTGGAAGAAATTTAAAGACTATTTACAGAAATATTGTAAAATTAATGAATGTTAGAATGATGTCAGAATGAAGTTAAGTGGTTTTAGCAGCAATGTCATAAAGGTGTATGTAAAAATGGATTGTTAATAGGTGAGAATCTAAAGCTATAATATATTAAGTTAAAGGATTAAGACAAAAACAAAGAGGGAAAGGAATTGCTGAATTAACCAATTGAACTGGAATACAAAAAAGGGAGGTGAGAGGAGGTCAGGGAAGCAAGGAAATGAAATATAAGATACGGAAGGATTAATTTGTTTTTAAGTGTTTTTTTATTTTTTTTCTGTACTTTGTATTTTGTATGTTTTTTTCTCTTTATTTTTTCCCTTGTTTCTTTTCTCTTTAACTATGTAATTTTTTGTTTCTGAAATTTTAATAAATATCATTTTTTTTAAAAAAAAAGACACATGGACGTAGTATATTAGGTTAATGGGCTAAAAAAGGCCACAACTTTATTGATTACAGCATGTGAGAGGTATTGGCTTAGGCATTGGATAAAACAACAGAGTGTGACTCCATCCCCTCTGGAAGGGGTGAGTCTAACAAGGGTTAACCACCAGTAGGAGGAGTCTGTTGATGCAAATACAACTGTAAGCTCCCCCTGATGTCACCGGGGGTCATGCCATGGCCCTAGCCACCAGCAAGGGCATCAGACAGGATCCACGACTGCCGGACTCCTTTAACAGAATACCCATAAAGTGGAGGGGTAGATGATGGCCACACCCTGCCCTCCAATACACAAACATATTCCAATGCCTAACTGCCAATACCTAAAAGTTGTGATGATTTGCTACGAGGTAGGTGAAAAACCAAGTGGCTGGTGCCAATTTGCCAGTTGGATAAAAATTCCTACCAGGCCCCTTGGACAACCAAGGCGACCAACCATAGGTCCATAGCAAGGTCAAGAATGAAGCAATGAACTAAAGGGAGGGTGGGTGATCTGTTGAAACCCAGAAGCGCAATGAGAGGGAAGCGCTGCCACAGTCGCATTTGAGTGGCTAAACCCCGCCCCCGAGCCTTCTCCCGATTGGTTGGCTGCCAAGGGGCACGGCGCAGCAGCAGGGACAGCTGAGCAGGGGCCGGAAGGCCCCCTGCCGAATGCGGGAAACTGCTCCCACTCACAACTCCTCCCCTCTGGGAGGAGGAGAGGCTCAACCAAGAAATGTGTTGCTGCTGTTAGCCTCTTGGATTTGGAGGGGGTAATCTCTCTACTTCAAACAGAGAGGAAAAAGGGACAGATCTAGCTCAGGAACAGATATATGGGCATTTGTATATTTAAACATCAACTTAGCTTCCTCCTTTCTCACATCTACCATTGTGTGTGTGTGTGTGTGTGTGTGTGTGTGTGTGTGCTGGCCGCTGTTGTGAATGAGAGGTTTGTCTACTATCTGTCCCCTGACTATTGGATCTTATGACTTGGGAGAGAAGAGAGCTGCTATTTCAGCCAATGATGTGACAGAAATTCTTTCCTGTCCTGCCCAACTGCCAAATTAGCTTCATTTGTAACCCTGATGCAGACAGACCAAAGTGGCAACAGAATATTGAGCTATGTGGTTTTCAGCATCTGCATCATCAGAAATGCTGCAAGGGTTTGATTGCACAAGCTACTCCTGGAGAAGTATAGTTGCAATCTTAGACATGCTTGACCTGAAATTCCTACTGACTTCAATGGGACTTTATTAAAATAATATCATTTGTTTGTTTATTTAAAACAGTTCTGCTTTAAAACCGTTCAAAAGTATAGTGCAATAATTTTAAAAACCCTATTGATTTCATTAGCACAAAACAGAAACTTTTGGTGTGTTTCCTGGAAAACATGGTTATGTTTGTGGTGTGTGATGAAATGGATCAGAACTGGCTGGTGCAGATATGCATCAGCATTAATATAATGGAACCAATTAAAAATGTCTCCTACTTCTCCCCAGACACTTCTCCCTTTTCAGATTAAATTTTTTTTGAGGACTTCAGGCTTTGGAGAGTCCTTGGAGTGGTTTTTCTTCTAGTCATAAATGTCTTTAGCTAGTAGTGTTAGGAATTCTAAAACAAACAAAGTAGTTGAGTAACCTGTTATAGAGCTGAACAGTTAAGCAGACAGAGGATGAAGGCAAGCCAATATTACAGCAGGTTCTTTACTCCCCATTCCGGCTTCACAATTTAAATAACAGACGTGAATTACCAATGTGCCTAATTTCCAATTTAATGTTGCCATCTGCAGGGATATCCTGTTCTTTATAAATTTATTGTGATGCATTCAACTGGGAATCTGAAGAGTAGGTCTTAAAGAGATGAAGGGTTTATATTTTTTAACAGTAAACTCAATTCCTCTGTTTCTAAAATGCAGGATAGCAAATAACTTCTATGGTAAAATAATTTTGGGCCTAGTTTTCTTAGTTTTTGTATGCAGTGCCATTTTACAAAGTTTTGATTTTTGTTGTTGTTGTAAAACAGAAACGCCCTTAGATCTGCCTGTCTGAAATTTTGCTAGGTTAATTCTATTGTATGTCTGCAGGTTTCATGCACCTATGTTAAAAAAAAGACCCAGAAAGTTATGGCTGCTGATATAAACAGGATAGCTTCCTATTATGAAATGAAGCCACTTTCTAAATGGAAGTGTATTGGGAAGCTTTTAATGTTTGACATTTTATTATTTTTTATATTTTGCTGGAAGTCACCCAGAATGGCTGGGGAAACCCAGCCAGATGGAAGGGATATTATTATTATTATTATTATTATTATTATTATTATTAATTTGAAACAAGCATGGTTATTCAAATTTGGAATTGTTTCCTATTCAAAGAAAAGTTGGTTTTCAAATATGGTTTTAGTACATTAGGAAATGGTAAAAAAGAAAATGGTAATTCATCCTTTGCTATAAATAACTAGATACAACAGCATATATACCCAGTATACTTTATGGATGCCAGTTTTGCTCCAAGATTAAAAGCAAACAAAAACTACAGAGCATAAGGAAGGTCAGTTATGTAACAAAGGAGAAATAACCAATAATCCACTAAAATCACAATGAGCAACAGTTGCATTTACAGTTTGTCTTCTTGGAAAATAAGACTGTCTAAAAGTAATTCCACTATAATAACCATATTTCACTTTTAGTTAAAGCCAAATCAATCGGAGAACAAAGCTAAGTGGTGTACTCAGCTGAATGCATCAGGCTGTGGCTGAAACAGCTGAAGTGTGGGATAACAATGCCATTAATGATGATGCGTAAATGATTTCTACTGAAACAATACCGAGAAATTATTATAATGGAACTCAGCCCAATAATGACTAAACCACCTTGATTACTCAGGACATTGATTCGGCATGATCAAAACCATCCCACTTCCAACCTTCTACCATTTAGTGGCTGTTGTTTTTACAGTTTCTAGCTACAGATTTTTACTTTTATTTTTCTTACCCTAGAGACTCAGCATAGCCCCAGGACGATTATGCATTACTGAGGGTTCTGCTCTGCCTTCTGTGTCCTATAGTCACTTACTCTGCAACTGTCAGTTCTCCACTGGCTTAGAAGCCAATAGGCTATTTGTTCTTTTGTAGGGCAATTTTCCTTTCTTTTCTAGTATGTCTTGAGCCGAATCATATTGTGCGGAATGACAGGCTAAGTAAAATATGGCTCCCCCATCCTCCCTCTTGGGCTGCTCCTTGTCTGTGGCACTTCCCACATCCTGCTCCTCTTCATTAGACAGCAACAGTCAGCCTATTTGGGATCATGGGATAAGTCATGACAAAAATATCCATAAAGGGAGAGCCTACCACCTTTCTAGGTAAATGGTTCCATTGTTGATTGGCTATTACTATTAAGATGTTTCTCCCAACATTCAGCCAAAACCTATCCTCTTGTAATTTAAGTCTATTCGATGTAGTTCTGCCCTCTGGAATAGCAGACAGGAAGTATTTGCTTCCTTCTATGTGGCAGCAATTTGCATATGGGGACAAATTTGTGTATAGCATGTCTCTCCTTAGTCTTCTGTTCAGCTATAATGGTGGTGCTGGAAAATCAGTGGATGTGCAGGACTTCAGTGTCTTATTTGGAAGTAAGTGGTTTCCAGGGGGAAAAGCCATTGGCAACGAGACCCAAGCTGTTAGTTTAAGCAGCAAATTGTGTCAAACAGATTGAAACAATGAAACAGCAATTCAGGCACACACAGAACTACAGAATTGTTACTGTTATCAAGAAATCAACTTATTTACTTATAGAAGTATTTATACACTGCTCTCTTGCAAAACATCAAGACAATTTACAGCAAAATAAAACTTTTAAAAGCAACACAAAACAATTGCTAAAATGGCCGGCTACGCCAGAAAAACACACACAACAACAACAACTGCATAAGCCTGTCAGTAGAAACTTTCATTTGGAACCATGGACTAAGATATAAACATAAATGAGAATATATGATGTGAATTCGGACTGTCAAAATCTAAAAGACTTTGTAATATAAATAGTTAAATTGGGCACCTTTTTGTTGTTGTTGTCCAAAACCCCAGTATCACAGATGTCCCCTCAAGGGACATTTGAGAAAGCAAACCTGTAGTGGGTTTCAGATGAGTGTTTCTAATAGTCTGAAAATATAATGCAACTATACATTCTCAGGTTGTTACCCTGAGGGGGAACGTTGCTAATTAAATAGTTTTACATTATATTTGGGCTTTTTTCTGGGTGCCTGTTTTTGTCTTGTTCTATTACTTAGATTTATTTTTTAAATCTACAGTCTGATAAGCTAAGCTTCAGGTCCTGAGTATAAATTTCCTAAGAATCTGTCCACATTTTCCTTTGCCACCTGCTTCTTTCCAATATGTTGTCTTTGCCTCTTCCACAGCAGTCACAAGTAAAAAAGATGGCCCATCTGTTAAATGCTTTTGTCTACCCACTGACAACCAGAATATGTATTTTGAAAGACCAGGGAGAGAGGGGATACAATGACATGTTTTGGTTTTTGCTATTACAGCAGCTTGCAATAATTCTCAGAAATTAATATTTATCATGTATCCACTCACTGATTATGAATCAATTTGTGTGATTACCTTTATTTCAACTAAAGTAATGTATTTAGGTATATAATTATATGAAGATAAGCTGACTGTTAACAAAGCACTTCTTCATGCTAAAATCCAATTACTACTTAGCATAACATTCAAATGCGAGTGTATTTTTAAGCAGTGAGTTTTGAAGCTGGTGGGGTTTTCAGAAAGGTTATCTGCAAATTCTCTTTCCGTACAAAATAAAATATGCCGCTCAGTCAATTAGATGCAGCCTGATCCTATATACGTGGTGTGAACAGTGACTTAAAACAGTGTTGCTTCGGTCACATCAAATGTGAACCATGACTCTCCTGCACTCCCTTTAAAGCCAAGGTGGAGAACTTGAATGAAGCTTGAGGCCAGTCATGTGTCTCTCACCAGCCCTCTGTTCTATAGGCTAACTCCTATTTCATGCACTGTCTCTCTGGGAACTGTTTTCTTCAATGCAAGAGGCAGAGTTGGGATGGAGTAGCCCAGAGAAAAAAAAAAGTGCAACTCTGCACTGCTGCAGGTCCACCCACAATTGGTTTCTGGGACTGTCCATCATCAGCTGTAACCCTACATCAACTGCCATCAATGCTTGCTGTAGAACAAACCACTACAGCCTCTCAGGTGCAGAGGGATCCATAACATAAATGATTCCATTGTTGCTGAAAGGCTTTCAGTGTTGTATGTCACCTTCCATTTGCTCTCTGTTCCTATCCCATCCCAATCCTCCTTTGCTTTTCCATGCCACCTATTAGGTTGTGTGCATTAGCGATGCAATCACACTACTGCACCACTTTGGTTTACACTGCTTTATGCTCCTTTCTCACTTACTTTTGGCCATGTGGCATTGCTCTTCAATGACTTCTATTCCTACCGTTGTGATAAGTAGTAATGAAGAGTATTTGGCTATCAGAACTGAATAATTGTCCAGGGGGGATTACTTCCAGCATGAAATATGATGGTACCAAAATGATATCAAGGTCTGTGCTAGGCAAGACTCGTTGGAGACAGCATCCTACAGTGCAGGTGCCACCACTAAACAAGCTTTTTCTTTGGTAGCCACCCACTGCACCACAGATGACGGGACACCCAAAAGTGCATGTGTTGAGGAAAGCACATGGCGAGACAATGAGTCCTTCAATATCTTTGTTCCCAGCCATGAAGGGTGCTAAATGTCAAAATGAGCACTTTGAATTGAGTCTGATGACGAGATGGGAGCCAGTGGAGTTGACAAAGCACAGGCAAAATGTGAGATCGTAACACCCAGTCCCAGTTTATAGCCTTGCAGCTACATTTTGGACTAATTGTACTTTCATACCATCTTCAAATGCAGCCCCAAGGATAACACATTACAGTAGCCTAATCTGGACATTTTGAATACATGGGTCTGAGGCCAAGCTATTTTTGCCTAGAGCTTCTCCTTGTTTATATTTATTGCTTGGTGCTGACAAATCCAACCTAGGCTGGAAAGAGACACAATTCTCCTGGTGGTGTTGCTTTCTCAAATGACTCTTCAAAGAGACACTTAAAAAAAGAGACCCTGAAGAGGAGAGCCTGGTTTATAGAGCATATACTAACTTTTAGATAATGAAGAGATATATGAACATAGAGCTAAGATGTGACACACAGTTTACCATTTTATTACCTATAATTTGTCTTCCTGGGCCTGCATTGGTTTATTCGTGCTTTTACTGCTTACAAGTAAATTCCCATTTGTCCTGTCTTCCTACAAATGTGGCAACATTATTGTTACTTTGAATTCTAATATTTACAGATTAGTATCATGATTCATTAATCAGTTAATCTTAGTGGAGTCTCAGGTGCCAGACCAGAGTACCCTCTTAAAGTCCAGGACTTATTTATTTATTTATTTATTTACTTACTTATTATTTATTTATTTACTTATGAGATTGAGACTGTACCTTTCTAATGCATATGAATCACTCAAGGAGGCTTGCAATAATTAAAATCACAGTGACTTAATTACTGCAGCACAGCAACAAAATAAAAATATAGTAACAATAAAAAATAGTCAATAAGAGACAGCATGATAGCTAAGATGCAACCAACTGGATCCTTTAGATGGAAGATGAATGACAATTTGTTTAGAGATCAGGAAATTACCAAGAAGGCCCAAAAAGTTTTGAAGGATTACTTTGAGATAAACATGAATAATATGGTGGAAAAAAGAATAATCTGGGACGCAAGCAAAGCTGTAATGAGGGGATTCTTGATACAACAGAATGCAGTAAAGAAAAGAATACAAAGTGAGAAAAAAGATAAGATCTTGGATAAAATAAAAGAATTAGAGAAGAAATTAAGAGTGAATCCGAAGTCACAGCCAACTCTGAGAGAAATTAAACTTTATCAAACACAATATTCTAAATTGATAAATCAGGAAATTGAATGGAAGGTTAAATTAATGAAACAAAAAACGTTTGAGTCGGCGAATAAATGTGGAAAACTGCTAGCTTGGCAGTTGAAGAGAAGACAAAGATTAAATACTGTTACAAACTTAGAGGTTGACGGAAAAAACATCCAGAATCCAGTGGATATCAGAAAGTGTTTCCAGAGATACTTCAAAAAATTATACACCCAAGGGCCGCAAGACGATGTAGAGATTAAACAATTTTTGGCAAAAAACGGACTATCTAAATTGTCACAAGAAAACAGGACAATCCTGAATTCTAAAATAACACGACAGGAGATCGAACAAGCCATCCAGAACATGCAACTTGGCAAATCCCCAGGACCAGATGGGCTGACCTCCAAGTACTATAAGACATTAAAAGACTATTTGATACAACCTTTGATGGAGGTCAGCAATGAAATTATGGAGGGGAAGAGGGCACCGGAGTCGTGGAAGGAAGCGTTCATCACATTAATACCAAAGTCGGAAGCTGAAAAGACACAACTTAAGAACTACCGTCCCATCTCTCTTTTAAATGTGGATTACAAAATATTTGCAGACATTTTGGCAAATAGATTTAAAAAAGTTTTAAATGAAGTAATTCACAAGGACCAGGCCGGCTTTCTCCCAGGTAGACATCTGTTTGCTAATACAAGGAACATTATTGACATTTTGGAACTTTTGCAAACAGATATAAATACAAAAGCAGTTTTAATTTTTATAGACGCGGAGAAGGCCTTTGACAATATCTCCTGGAAATTTATGATGGGAAATTTAAAAGAGATGGGAGTGGGACGGGGTTTTGAGAATGGGATTGAGGCGATATATTCAGAACAGAAAGCTAAACTGATAGTTAATAATGTGGTTACAGAAGAGTTTAAAATTGAAAAAGGGACACGACAAGGTTGCCCTATTTCCCCTTTGTTATTTATTTCGGTTCTGGAAGTGCTATTGAATATGATTAGAGGGGATCGGTTGGTGGAAGGAATTCAGGTCGGTCAGAAACAATATAAATTAAAAGCTTTCGCAGATGACCTGGTTTTGACCTTGCAGAAGCCAGAGCCTAGTACGAAAAGAGTATTACAATTGATTAATGATTTTGGTCGGGTGGCTGGATTTAAACTAAATAAACAGAAAACTAAGGTTTTGGGGAAAAATTTGACTGATACAGAGTCAGAACGGTTTCAGAATGAGACGGAACTTAATGTGGTTAAAAAAGTAAAATACCTAGGGGTAAACATAACAGTAAAAAATCTAAGTCTATTTAAGGACAATTATGAAAAATGCTGGACAGAAATCAAGAGAGACTTAGATAGTTGGTCAAAATTGAAACTTTCTTTGTTAGGCCGAATTGCTGCAATCAAGATGAATGTATTGCCAAGGATGTTGTTTTTATTTCAAACACTTCAGGTTTTGGACAAAACGGAGTGCTTTCAGAAGTGGCAGAGAGACATTTCTAAGTTTGTCTGGCAGGGCAAAAAGCCCAGAATTAAGTTTAAGATATTAACCGATGCAAAACAAAGAGGGGGCTTCGCCCTGCCAGACTTAAAGTTGTATTATGAAGCCGCAGCGTTTTGCTGGCTAAAAGACTGGCTACTTCTTGAAGACACTGATGTGTTAGATTTGGAAGGGTTTAACAATGCCTTTGGATGGCATGCATATTTATGGTATGACAAGGTTAAAGCAAATAAGGCCTTTAAGAACCATATTGTCAGAAAATCATTGTTTAATGTCTGGACAAAATATAAAGACTTGCTGGAAAATAAAACACCAAGGTGGCTTTCACCTTTGGAAGCCAAGGCCCGAAAAAGACCCAATATGGAGGCTAAATGGCCAAAATATTGGGAAATACTAGAAAAGGATGGAGACAATTGGAAATTGCAGAGTTTGGAGAAAATGAAAGACAAAGTGCGAGATTGGTTACATTACGCTCAGATTAAAGAAGTTTTTAAAAATGATAAGAAACTAGGGTTCCAGGTGGAGAAGTCGAAATTGGAAACAGAATTGCTAGAACCAAAGATTAAGGTACTCTCAAGGATGTATAACTTGCTGTTGAAATGGAATACACAAGATGAAATGGTTAAATCGGCTATGATAAGGTGGGCACAGGACATTGGGCATAATATCATGTTTGAGGACTGGGAGAGGTTGTGGAGTAATGGATTGAAATTTACTGCATGTAACGCTCTGAAAGAAAATGTAATGAAAATGATTTATAGATGGTATATGACCCCAGTCAAACTTGCCAAAATTTACCACCTGTCTGATAATAAGTGTTGGAAATGTAGAGAGTGTGAGGGAACGTTCTTCCACCTCTGGTGGACTTGCCCTAAAGTGAAGGCGTTCTGGGAAATGATTTATAATGAATTGAAAAAGGTATTTAAATATACCTTCACTAAGAAACCAGAGGCTTTCCTTTTGGGTATTGTCGGCCAAGGGGTGGCAAAGAAGGACCAGACATTTTTTATGTATGCAACAACAGCAGCAAGGATACTTCTCGCCAAACATTGGAAAACTCAAGATTTACCCACACTGGAAGAATGGCAGATACAACTGATAGACTACATGGAACTGGCTGAAATGACCGGCAGAATCCGTGACCTGGGAGAAGAGAGGATTGAGGAGGACTGGAAGAAATTTAAGAACTATTTACAAAAGTATTGTAATTTGAGTGAATGCTAAATAAGATGCTAGATTAAAATAACTGAGCACCACTAAATTTAGAAGTTTTTAAGAAAATAAGTAAGACTGTGAAAATTTAGCTCCTTCCGAGAATTATAAGATTATGAAATATAGAAGGGATATAAGAATTTAAATAAGATGATAAATTGCTGACAAAATGTTACAACGATGAAAGTGGGAGCGGGAGATGTGAGGAAGTCCAAAGAAAATGTGAAAATATGTTAAGATAAATGTTATATTGTTTATTATGTTTATTTTTATTGTAAAACCCAATAAATTGTTTTTTTAAAAAAAAAGCATGATAGCTAAGATGCAGACTTCTATGAAATCACTTCAGTGTAGCAAATGAAATCACTTCAGTGTAGCAAATTAAAAGCTTGCCAATAAAGTGTTCATAAGGTGGTGGAAGGCAATCGGAGACGAGGCTATCCAAAGCTCCCAAGACAAGTTGTTTCGCAGTACTGGTGAGGCCACTGAGAAAGCCCTATCACTTGTATTACTTTATTATTATATTATTTTGGTCACCTTTTACAATAGAATGTCTCAAAGTGACTTGACAAAAAATAAGATACAGCAAATGAAGGCAATTTAAAGCATTGACAATACAAAATACGTAAAATGCTCCACCAATAATAAATTTATAAGAACCAAGTCCTACCCATCAAACGCAACTTGGTTTTACTCTAGGCAAAGTTCTTTGACAATTTTAGTGTTCTTGAAGGATCAAACTTACGTAGTAAAAGTGGAAGTTACTGCATTTACAGCAACGTGATTGATGGGACCCACTTGTGAACAACTTTGGATCCAACCTAATGGTATAATTTCATGATCTGCTACATGATCTGCACGATCATTTCCTGTTTGTGGTACCATATCATATGATTAATTAAGCTTTAGGTGGCAGTCATTTGGAGCCATCCATCTTCCGTCACAAAGGACACCCTCTCTATTTGGCAGCTGTTTAACTCTGCATTTCTGGTGCGTTTCTTTGAGCACAAATGAAAGCTAGCCTTTAAAAGGTACAACATGAACTGATAGAAAAATGCATCCCAAGACAGACACATACTGTGCTCGCTAGCAATCAAAAACTCACTTTTCAAAGCACTGTCTGTTGAGTCATACTTGACTCGCCTCTAAGTACACTCAAACCACTGATACAAAGAAGCATGACAGCAGAGTCAAGACACAGTTTAAGCAAGCTCTGCCTAATTCATTAATTGAGATTCCAGCCGGATAGTCACCAGGCTTTCTTTACACTGCCCGTGGCTGATACAATTGGTATGACATTTTGTTTTCCGTGTTCTCTGATACAGATCAGCTAAAATGCGGGCAAATGCTGTTGCACATTCTGTATCAAAGCCTAAATTCATGCAACAGCACTGGTGTTTTCCTTCCTATCAGAGTTTTTCTTGCCTTTCTCCCCAATGTCGAAAATTTAAACAAACTCCTTGGGGACAGAGCACTGGCCTCCCCCCCCTTTTTTCATTTATGAAACACTGTAAAGTGCCATATACATTAATTGTGCCAAATAAATAAACTCATTCTTTAAACAAGAATTAGCTTAAGGACCAAAAATGTGGAACAATCATGGTTGTTCTTCAAGAGTATTTTTTATTATCATCTGTAGAACAAAGGATGCATGGTACAAACACAATATAGCTCCTGGAGCCATTTACATTATCTGGTACCAAAACAAGGAAGGTATGTAAAACAAGAGTGCATTCTGGTAGGTTACTTATTAAGTGGGAAATCTATGCTATATATTCTCTTACCTAATGTATACAAGAAGGAAAATACAATTCTATGCCCACTAACCTTGGAGTAAGCCCAGTCGAAATCATGCGTAGACATGCAAAGGACTGTGCTGTAACCCACTCCCTGAAATCCATGGAACTAAAAAAATGCTTAAATTTTCTGGATCATGATTTAACGCTAAAAGAAAAGCAATAAATATACTTTTAACTGTTCAGGACAAGACAACATAATGCTCAGAGGGAGTGGTGTTCTCTCACACTTGTCCATGAATCATGGTAAGATGTGCTGAGGTTAAGGATAAGGATAAGGGAGAAATCAATTCATTTCACATTTTAATGTGCAGTTACTTAACTTGTACTTCCTAAACCAAATCAAACTATAACACAGTGATCTTTCAAAATCTTCACCCCTTTAAAAATGCATATAGAAGTCTTATATTATGGAATAGTGCACAAATATACTTATCTAATATATACATGTAAAAATAATAAGCAAAATGCTTTATATTGAGCTAAATTACTTACAAAAATGTGTATATTAGGAAAAAGGAACACAAACCGCTGTGGAAATGGGGTGAATTTAACTGAGAATTGGAAAAAAGAGAAACAAAAAATGGCAGAGTCACCCATCCCTAAGACAAATTTCAGCTTGTATATGAAGTTTTTGACCACCAAAGGGCACTTGGGCTCTGTCAGCCATTTTGGCTTGTCAAACTTTAACTTAAACATCTATAGGTAAATGAAATTAGATTATTCAAATCTGTAAAGTTCAATAGTTACAGCGCAAACCAAACCCAAAATCCACCAGGATTATTGAGTTTCAAATAGGTGGAACTTGGGCTGTCCTGGCTGAACTGAGCTGAGGCTATGCTGGTTCAGTTAGGGCTCAATCAGTGAAATTTAAGCTGACAGAAATTGTGCCGGCATAAATACCCCGAAAGGGGCATTCCTGGGGTGTGAGGGGTGGTGAAAAGGGGCAAGGAGAGACCTATACATATTTCAGCTCAGTCATGTGACCCGATTACCCAATAGAACTAATGTAGGCAAAAAGGCTGGTGTAAGTCAAACTCTATTTTAAAGTTTCAGGTAGGTAGCTGTGTTGGTCTGACGCAGTCGAAATATATTTAAAAAATTAAAAAATTGTCCAGTGGCACCTTAGAGACCAACTAAGTTTGTTCTTGGTATAAGCTTTCGTGTGTATGAAGAAGTATCTGAAGAAGTGTGCATGCATATGAAAGCTTATACCAAGAACAAACTTAGTTGGTCTCTAAGATGCCACTGGACAATTTTTTTAAAAAAAATTATATTTCTATTTTAAAGGTTTACTTTCCCTCTCCCAGGCAGCAGGCTGCCTCAGCTGGCAGTATTTCCACTTCTGAATGGACTTTACATTAGGGTTAACTTATGCTCACTTAATTTTGGGATTGCCTTGCCCATCAGAGTAGACCTATTGAAATCAATGGACATAAGTTAGTCATGACTGACTGTGATTTGGTAAGATGCCAAATGGATATAGACTTTTCCAGATAAAACTGATACCGAAGTGAAATTGTTTTTTATTTGGGCTTATTTGTCGAGGTTTCTTTTGTTTTTGTTCCTGCTTCAGATGGTTTCAAAAATATGACCCGATCTTCCATTCAGGCCTTCTATTCACTGAACTGTACTTATCTACCAGACAGTGAAAAATAGCTAGACTGTCCAACCCTAGGGTGAGTCATCCAACTGCACACCACAGTTTTAGGTAGAAAACTTCGTGCTAGTTTGAGAAGAGAGTTAACTGCCGTGGAGTCAAAGCCACAGTTATTCAGGTGTAAGTTTCACTGCATTTAATGGTATTTACCAGATCATAGAGGATTGCAGCTTTTAAATGTTGATTTGTTATTTGAAAGTAATTATATTTTCTTATTTGGCTGGCAAAGCTATTGCAACATTAAAGATTCTTTATAATTGTCCGTGGAGATGACAAAAGAACAGCAAATCTGAAATGAAAATATTTGATCAAGGCAAAGCATTATGCAGACCTGTAATCAACCTAACTTCAAATGAATAACCTATCCAGTTATTACCATGGCTTTAAAATGTCCCCATCCAGCCCAAGGTCTTTGGGCATCACAAGTCTAAATGCATAAGCAAGAAATAACACATATGGACACACACAGTTCCACTATAAGATCTGTCTGCAAAATATGATTATTTTGAATCAGTAAGTGAGCACTGTCCTCTCCTCCAACTATGTGCTTTCATTTCTTCCAAATAGCTACTGTTGCTTTCAAAGTCCCCCCCCCCCCCAACAGCTTGCAATACACAGTACCTCCTGTTCCCAGGACCTGGGAGCACTGAAATCATACAGCAGAAAATGCCTGATTTCTATGGCTAGCTAATTAATCTAAGGAAAGACAAAGTCAGAAGCAGTCATTGGTAGCACAAGAGGAACAATGGACCAAGTACTTTTGTGTTCTGTCAACCTTGCATATGTTGCAAGGTGATATTCCCTTCTTATTAAATAAACTGAAATGTATTAATTTATGTGCTTCTGTTTACTTGAATCCCCTTAAAAGTGGCAAAAGATGCAATATTTATAAAAGCAATGTAGCAAGAAAGTGTTTGTTTTATTCTGCATTCTTATTTTTAAAAACATTACACATGCTAAAGACTGCTGCCGGCAATAGTGATTGTTTCTCCCCAAGTTTAGCATTGGTTTCTACAAATTTCAGGGGAGACAACACATTTGATTTTATTATTTTATGTTATTTAATGGATTGCTGGCACACATGATATGTAACAATAGAAAATGTCCTGTTTTGTGGCTCATGTATGCTTATTGGTCCATTTGAAACCAATGGAGAACACTGTGGCCAATACCCAGTGCATTCTCTTGAGCTACACAGATTGTCTCTTACTGGCTCCATCTGAGGAAATTTATAATCTCTCTCTAAAGCTCCTCATAAATTGCCAGCATGGTCATCACTTGGGCAAAATTTGGCTACCCTTTTGCTAAGCAGTTTGCTACTTCACACCTTTGAGAGCTATAATCAACTTGCATTGTAAAGCCAGCACAATAGGCACATTTCCCCCCTTCGTTTATGACTGAAGCCTCAAAAATCTTGATGACTGGCTATAATTTTACAATACTCTGGGGCATGTTATATCACCTCATTTCAATTTTAATATTTTCAGGATGATGGGAGAGGCACATGAAATAAAATAACACAGAGAACTGTTTAGAAGAAAAAGATCTACAAGGTGGAAACTAGAAACAAACAAGCATGAAACCATTTTAACTATGATCAGATACTTCTAATGTGTACAAAGCTTACAATTCATGCATACAACAGGCCGCCCATGTGGACCAGTATTACAGATACATTACCTTTGCACAAACATTAGCCCATGTATCCAATGTCTCTGTCACTGAAGTCCACTGACTTGGAAGTTATTGCAGCCATTTTCTGCCCCTAATCACAATGTATGTGTTAAATGTGGTATTTACTAGCAGAATGCAAACATGGGAATGACAGCCCGAGTCCCAGCACCTGTTTTCCTACAATGCTTAGCATCCTATATACAAATAGCACTCTGTGAGAGTGGACCTTTATGAGCTGCCAACTTGGATAAAATATTTGGGGGTGAGGTAAGCCCCACACAACTGATCACATGATGTGGTGTATGCAAAACATTTCAATGGGAATACCCATCAACTTTGGAGGGGGCCCAATCCCCTCAAATATTTTATTTCTCAGAGAGTGAGAAAAGTGAGATTCAAGAGGTAAAATACATAGGTAAAAGGTGGTTAGGCAAGTTGCTATATAGTTAAGTCAGTGACGATAGAATGTTGGGTTTAGGATATTAGAAACAAGATTTGCTTTTTTACTAAATAACTATTGTTTTCCATAAATATATGAATGTGCTCCAGTCTGGGTGGATTATAGGAATAACGTGTCTCACCCTACATGTTAGCTGTGAATACAGTGTTAACCATACAGAGGATGTCTTACTATCCCCTGTAACTCTACATGTTGTCAATACGTTATTCTTGAGAGGAAGATTAAGGGAACTCTGAACTCGGTAACTAGCCAAGTGAAATTCCTAGTGATTTCCAGAGCTGGGGCTTGTTGGGAAGCCCTGAAACATCAGAACACTGGAAATATTTTTGGCATCTAGTAAATATGACAGAGAAATGTAATTTTTGTTTGCTTGCTTTCAATAGGTGCCTTATGGTGAAGTTTAGGAAGTACCACTTGATGAGATTTTTATTGTTGTTTATTACTATTAATACACTGTTTGTAGATGGATGGTTGTTACAACTGGCCACCTATATCTTCTCCTGGAACAGGGTGCATACATGTGTTTGGGAGAGAAAGTGAACATTTCTACTAGCTGGAAAAGACAAGAGTTCTAATTTTCATTTCCGGCTGACTATATGCATCAGTAAACTTAAGAGCTCCCAGTGTTGAAAAATTTCTTTCAGAGAGATAATGGTCCCCTGCTGCCTACGAATCTGAATATTATATTACTGACTTTTAATGCAACAGCATGTGCCAACTCTGTGGGTATTACCCAGACTGTAGCAAATAAATGCTTGGGGCAATTTCATGCTGGGTGATGATATTGGGGAAGGGACCATGAACAGTCAACCATTCCACAGAGTTTTCCTGATAGTCTCAATAAGACTTTCTACTCAGCATCTATTGTGTAATTTTCTAAATCTCTGTTATTTATTAGCCTTTCACTAAAAATAAATATAGCCATGTAAGGCAAACACATCCCAGTTTGCTGAAAACCTTTCATATAGATGACCAGTAGTTTGACCAGTAATATCCTGCTTTTATTTGAGAAGAAAGAATCAAGTGGAGTTGTTCATATGAAGCACCCAGTTCACAACTAATGTTATCTCCATGGTGCATCAATTTTCTGTTGTTCATAATATGTCTCCAGGTCAGGTATGTATGAACCAAAGCTCTGGTACAGCAATCTATCTCTGGATCTGGACCCATGTGTACATGGTGCAAGTCAGTTGATTTAATTTGTTCATGTTGGGGCCAATGAACATGCCATTTACGCTACCAGCTGGAAAGACCATAGCAGTGCAAAAAATGTATTTGAATTTTTTTAATCAGTCTTTTATTTGCATGACTGTGGTGGTAGAAAAACAAAACATGACCATCCTCAGTGTATCCATTTCCCTAGCAATGTCCTTTTGGAGTAATGTAATAAGTATTTATGAATGTAATGAGTGGATCATCATGTGATAATTAAGAGAACTGATTCAGGTTTGCTTAAAGAAATCAATACAGTATTTTTTTAAAGGATGCTTTGCAATATACATTGGAAAGTGGAACACAGGCAAAACAAAGCACTTCTGTTATGGTATGAAAAAAAGAGAGATAAAAAGAAATGCATACAGAGGAGCATGCCTTACAGTGCTATTTCTCAAAACAAAATACTGCTCTGATGAATGGAGAATGAGACAGTTGACAAGACGGATGATAGATTTCCATTTCCTAACCTGAAACAGATCATTTCATCTAGGGCAAAGCATCTGGGACATCAAAAGCTGACTGAGGGATGATGCACCAAGTCTCTGTACAAATAAAAGCCTTGCAAAAACTGCTTAGGTGCTGATTAATTATAAATTGGGCATCAGCAGTGGAAAAGGCCTACTAAAGCCTGTATGATCCTGTAACATTGTCCCCAGAAGCATTGTTGAAGAGGAAAAGAATATGGTAACCAATGGGCAGCCATAGTCCACTCCCAAATATCCCTGGGAATGAACTATCATCATGCACAAGAGTACCTATGGCAAGAACATGGAACACCAAGATCTGACTGGCAGTGGCTCACCAGGATTTCAGACAGGGAACATTCTCAGTCCTTCCTGGAGATGCTGGGGATTGCTTTGCTTGCATGCAAAGCAGTCACTCTGCCACTGAGCTTTAGCTTTTGCTCATGGGATCAGAAATAAAAATGTTTCATTTTCAACAGGCTTCTATGGCAATATGGAAAAGCAGCAAAACATGGTCTACTAGAGTCATACTTGGTGGGTTTCTATTTTACTTCTTATATCAGGTACCACTTGTTGATATTATACTTGAAAATGTACCTTAGCATAAAACAAAAACAAGTACCTTTGTAAATTAAATTTATATGGAGTAGGAGAAATGCACAATGTTGTTAAGAATTAAATGAAGTATTTTTCTCTTAGGAAAGGAACCAGCCAAGCAAACCAATAAAACATGAACAGAGTTAAACAAGATTTGATAAAAGGTAATCCAATGAAGATACGGTAGAATAACCTCACTTTTATAACAATTCATCTTTAAATAATGTCCTCAACTGTATAGCTTGCAACGCACACATAAAAATTCAATTTTGCTTAAATGTGTCATTTATATCTCAGCTCAAACTTGAATAAATGCTCTACTTCTCAAGACTTTGTGTCACCAAACCTGAGAAATAAGTACAACTATACTTGACAAATATGCTACCTTGCCTACGCTCCTAGGTCTTTATTTTATGTTTATAATTTATTTATTTATGTTTTCCTAAATCATCCTTAAGCCAAAATACTGGGCCTATCCTTGTGTGTGCCTTTTGTACTGATGCTGGTTTCCAGGTTACTTAACATATGATAAACAAGACTATAATGAAGATGTTCTATTCCTCCATTCAGAGAATATACTTCTCTCTTGCCCTAGAAATGGGATGGAGATGGAGAGGATGACCAGTTTATTCGGTTTCCTTTCTACTGAACGTGCAGAGCAATCCAAGCCTCCTTTTGTGGTTGTTTCTTTTTGGGGGGGGGGGGTTGGATTGGACATAGATATCCTCTTCCCAACTATTCAGGCTAAGCCATTAGTGCATTATCCCCCCCTTCCACCTGCCAAATGTGAGTGGTGTGGTGTGGTGTGGTGAGTGCCACAAGTGAGATGCGCACTGGCAGCAACCATGGAAGGCCTTAAACAGGGCATTCTGGGGAGAGGGAGAGTCTAGCTGGCCTGAGATCTATTGGATTTGAACAGGGCTGGACTCTGGTTTCAAATTTCAGCAGCACCCTTTGCGTGGCCAAAATTTGGCACCCCTGCCTCTCACCTTCCTTTCTGCTCAATTTACTGTGTCGTAGTAGTGATGCCCTGCGGTGTCCCCTAGACCTGGTGCCCCCACTGCAGTGGAACCAGTCACACTGCCTAAATCTGCCTCTGATCTGAAGCTGGTCACACAACTGTCGTACAATGGCATTAGGTCCAGTTGCTGAACCATCTCCCAACTGGTGCAGCCATGCAAGGCAGGGTTGCTGATGTACCACTAGTGATAGCAGTGTGAGTGCGTGGGGTGGGAGGTTGAATCTAAGGAATCCTTTTTTGTTACTGTTGCTGAAAAGTATATTATATAACCTGTAAAGTCTCACTCTGCATTTCTGTATCTTACTGTCCTCTGGAATATGCGGAATAGCATTGCCAGACCATGTGAAGCAAAGAAAGACTTTATACAACACATTTTGATGTGCTGTCTAGTGACGATATTATGATAAGATACCAGGAAGTGCATGTAAAAACCTAAAAACAAAAGTCTGCTGGACCACTAAGTCCAGAATCCTCTTGTTCACTAAGTGGCTAGAGAAACCTGAGGAGACCCCCCCCCCCAAAAAAAAAATCCTGCGAGGCAAGGGCATGAGATTGAGCAGCTGGAAGTCACTCAGCATAGACTATTATGAAAGATGTATTCCCTAAACTTTCACTATGATTTGTCAAGACAAACCAGTTTCATGACTTAAGGCAGGCACAGGCAAACTCCGCCCTCCAGATGTTTTAGGACTACAACTCCCATCATCCCTGACCACTGTTGTAGTCCCAAAACATCTGGAGGGCCGAGTTTGCCTATGCCTGACGAGGTTTGGTGTTAACTTGTTTCAAAGAAATCATAGTTACATTTAAAGGTTCAAATGAAACGGCACGCTGTGCTCACCTAAGAATAGAAACAGAAGTATCTGAAGCCTTCCTTCCAAGGAGAAGTGGGGTGGGGAAAAGAAAACATGTGCCCATCACAGTGAACCATGGTATATCATAATGCCCAAAAGCAACCATACTGAAACATTTTATATTGTTTCAGAGTCACAGTAGGATGAAGGAATAAATTTAGCAGTTTCTGTGAATATGAACACACAGTGGATATGCCAAAATGATGAATGCCCCTGCAATTCTGTTAACACACTTTAATTTGCAGAGAACTACAGATGCGCAAAGGAAATGCCCACAGGATTAGCCTACACGAGGACTGAACAGAATGACTCAGGCAAGTTTTTTAATGTTTTGTAACGGAATGCTTTTTTACAAAATAAAGAAAAATCAAGTCATGATTTTGCAGCGAGTATTCGTTCTCCTTTGTATTTTGTACTTGGGTGAAATCATTAAAACCTTACATTTTATTTTATTCAACAATGAAACTTATATTAACACTTACATGCATTGGTAGCAGATTTCAAAATGATCAATTTCAGAAATAATTACAAAAATACAAGAAAAGGTCTTAGTAATGCAACTAACAGCTTGAAGAGCACAAATTAAAAACTAAGGGTGTGATCCTAAACATAGATCCACTGGGATGAACAAGTAAGGATGTGGTGGATCTCTAGCTCAGCCAGCAGATTCCCAGCTCACCAAGGTGGTACTGATATACGTCCCCCAACCCTGGCTTAGCCAGAGATACACCACTGTAACTCCCTCATCCTGTCTCAGCTAGATAGAGCTAAGCCAGCTGAACAGATATTGGCAGAACGCCATAGCATCAGCACTTAAGTAAATATGAGGCAACTAAATTGCCTGGTAGCACTGTTTGCATAAAAAACTTTAAGGCTGGACCTAAAGTATTAATTTCATTAAACATTTCTATTGATAAATATCGGAGTAAAGGGTTTGCTGTACTCTAATCAATACAAATAGCATGAAGGAAATTTGGCTTGGATATCAGATTTATACTTCTTCATCCAAATGGCTATGAAGTAGTTTTTATTTATTTCTCCAAAGAAATCCACATTCTGTTTTATTTTTTCCATTCAAAACATTAAATTTTAGAGTCATTCATTAAGAAAATAGGGGCCAAAGCAGGCTATGGGTGGTAGTTTCCCTTACCCCCATCGACTTTGGCATTCTAAATGATTGTACTGCCATAGAAAGTCAACCAGATTTTAAACACAAAGGGGGAAATTGAATGGCTCTGACAAGTGAGTGGAAAAGCTAGCTAGCTAGGTAGGTAACTATGAAGAAAGGTTATTTCTGCTTATTACTACACTCATTTAAGAAAATAGCATGCAAGCTGGTTAATTATTATTCAAGTGCACCTCAATGATGCATTCAATGTTTGCAGGAAAACTCCTAAACCTGTCTAGAAAAGGCAAGTTAACAGATTTATCCATTGGAAAAAATGTATACATGCCTATGTATTGCACTTATGCAAATTTTTGGGCTGCATTTGAACAATTTCTTGTGCAGAAAAAAAGTTGCAATTACATGATTGATGTAATGGATAATAAAATATCTGGTGTTGGCACATACAAGTGGTGAGCTAGGCCTGTTAGTGTTTCTATGTCATTATGATATATTTATTCACTTCCTTGTGCCAAGACTCTTAAATCCTTTCATCATCAGTTTGAGCTTCATTCCTTTACTTACACACACACACACACACACACACACAGTATGAAAGAGGATTTGTGTATTTTACAGATCAATGGGGCATAGTCCCAGGTAAATATATATAGGATTGCAGCCTAAATTATTCATCTTGGCCAATTTTCAAACCAAGGAATCAGCATATCATTCCTCTTCACCAAATGGAAATATTGTTTTATTTCAAATGAGTTACAGAGAAAAGAAATGAAACAATTTAACTTGCCTTGATGCTCACATAGTGTGTTTACTTTAGGAGTCTGTTCTAAAAAAATGCAGCGGGTTACATGATCAGTTGAATTCATGGTATAAAACCACATGCTTTACCATACACATACATGCTGTCTTTTGAACAGTTTCACAAGCTGACCACCTGCTGAGGTTAATTTAAGGGGGAAAATATTTTTCAAAGGGAAACAAACATCCTTTAAAAACAACACTACTACACTATCAAAAACAGTTAAGTACTCCTTTGGGCAACATAACCCATATGTCCTATATTTTCTGAAACCAGTCCCTGGTTTAAAAATTGACTGCATAAACATATCTTCAGCATATATATATGTACGTTGTCATAGTTCATGTGAATTGAACAAAGAATGTGCATGAACAATAGTGATTTGCCTAGTCACATGAAAGCACACAGAATGTAAACAAACTGACTGATTAAATTGAGTATTTCATGAATTGCCAGTAACTGATCATAGTCTCCAAATTGTCTTGCAGAGTGGGTTTTTATCCAATGGTTGTTTTTTTTAAAAATATATATATTACAACCATGTACATTAACAGAGCAAAGTACTAAATTCTGTGTTGACATAACCAATTTGTGAAATTACATGGAAGCTATTATTCTATGAAAGGTTTATCGGTGACATTCTCTTTATATCCCTGTGCAGATATAACACTCCTGAATATTTAGCATACCATGGGATCATGCACTCCCTTCCTGATTCCTTTTTGGAGCACAGATTTTCATCAACTGTTACACGAATCACAACACTGCCATACAGGGCCAAGAGCTTAGGCAGAATTTGGAGACTGCTTTTTTAAAAATTCATCACGAATAAGTAATCATTCACAATGTGAATTTTTAAGCCAGGTTTGAGGACACTGAAGCCTCAATTCTTCTACCATCAAATCAAATCACCACACCAGAAAGTCATGAACCTGTTATTATTGAAGGAATTATTGATGTTACTGTGTATATAGGGCACCCTTCTTTTGACGAGTGAACCCAGGAATCAACTGAGAGCAGATTACTGTCCAACCAACACAGTGGTGAATTCAAGATATTTCTTAATGACTTTTCAAGCATTCCTATGAAGAAGGGCCTCAGAGGATGATCTCTGGGCCTGGGTAGGCTCATATGGAGAGAAGCAATCCTTGAGGTATTGTGGTCCAGTAGCTGGCTACCACATGCCTCATTCCCAAAGAGTAGCAAGTAAACCTGGAAGAGTTAGCAGTGTTTCTTTTGCCTAGTTGCTTGCAGAAGACCATTCCCACCAGCATGGTTTCTTTATCAGTCATAGGAAGTGTGCTTTCCAAATGTACAACTCCTAGACTAGCAATAGGCTTTTGTCAAATATACGTCTCCTGCATACAGAACCTTTCCTTCTATACTTGACAAGGCACTGCAGTAATTGCCTATTTATTTTTCACTGGGAAATGGCCAAAATGTATGGGGAATGTGCCAGTTTAAACAAAATCATATCTTCTCTAACTGCAAATTGTTTCCTCTGAGAAATTCCATACAACCCTTCCTCATTAGATACCGAGAAGCCACACATTATACATATATTCCGTTTAAAAGTTGAACTGTCAAATTGACTTCTCAACCTATGCAATATTTCTGGTAATAATATACACCATTAGAAGAAGAAGGTGTGTGTCTTCTTTATTAAAAGTGGTGAGTGAGGAGGAAGCATATCTCACCATCCCTACTGAGTCTGATGACAAACCTTAGTAATTGAAATGGAGAGAAAACCGCCAGTGCAGATGAAAACAATTTGCATGAGTTTTGTTCAACGTGAGAGAATCTAATGGACATACCATTTTAATATTCAAGCATCTTACCTTGTAAACTGTAGATTTCTCCCACGCTGTTCTGCCTAGTGATGTGATGCCAGTATGCACTACGAGGAAGCGAGATTGACTTGGGTAATGTCATAGGTTCAGTCAAACTGGTCTGGAGCTTGAAAGATGAATAAAATGTTATAAATTCTATTGCCCAGTTCACATCAGTGTTACATGTTTCAAACCACTATAATCACACACAGTGTTGTGAATTAAGCATACTTTACTCATAGCTAACTACTTTTTATTGTGTACAGCAGTAACGAAGAGAGTCCACTGAAACACAGGAGGAAAGTACATTGAAATATATTTCAGATGAATCCATATGAAGCTGCTTCCAAAATTGCAAGTGAAATCTTGAGTGGAAGTAAAACACTTTGACAACTCTTTTGGTGTCACAAGAAAAGAACTCCCCGCCCCCATCAGACTTGGTCAGATTGGGGAATAGGGCTGAACAGAACTGGGAACCAGCTGCTCTGAGAGGCAGTGTTCTGTGCAGAGTTCATGGGTTTGCAAGCAGCAATCTCATTAGAAGGTAATGATTCAGAAAAACAGCATTAATTCTCATGTGGCCCCTGTACTGCGGCTATTGTATAATGATTAAAGGACAACAGGGACATGTCAGAAAGGGACACGCAGTACAGCACACTCTGAACATCACAACAATGTGTTCCTTCCCTGCCTTCCCATTTCTGTCCACAGAAAATACTACATTAACGAGTATGGAATTGCTGCAAATTTAGAGATATTCTTGTTGATTTCCCTTGATGATATATTTATAATTACACAAATAATTTCCACAAACAACATACTTACTCCAGAGTGATCCTATTAGATTCCCATAAAATTACTAGTCTGGAGAAAACAATGTGTTTGTAGTTGCAACTCTCTTGCATTACGATATCTGATGCAGCTCCATTCAACACTTCAGCAAAACAGTATGTTGCTTTTTTTTTTTAACATTTAACCCCCCCTTCCAAATTAAATTCTAACTTAATGTATTTATCAAAATGAAAACAAAACAAAACAAAAACATTTCAGTTGTAATCTGAATGAGCCTATTTCATTTGAGGCAGAATTTAAGTCAAGTCCTCTCAGTCAAAACAGTTCCTGGATGAGGAATGAGGAATGAAATTGGGAAGGGGACACACTAAACTCTGAAATCATTCTGTTGACAGACAAGCTCCTTTTTATTATTTTTTAAATAAATCTGACCTGTTTTATTTCTGTATGCTGCTTTTCATTTACTCTTTGAAACTGTGGTGTTTTAATATGTTCTACTGCATTTTTAACCCATTTTAAAAGCCATATTTGGAACTTGTTGAAGAGAGAGGTATACGCCCATAAAACAAAGAAACAACTCTGCTTCCTCTGCTAGATCAGACTAAGGGTGAACCACTGCAGGTATAGGGTGGTATATAAAATCAATAAAACAACAACAGCAACAACAACAACAATAGCAGCATAGCAGTCCCACCCTGCTGCCCCTTGCAAACTGGAATGCAGTGGCACACAGCCTCTGAACTTAAGACCTTTAAGCGGAACCTCATGTCTAAAAGCCACTGGCAGATCTATCCTCCATGGGTTTTTCTAACTCTCTTTTAAACCTATCTCAGGCAGTGACCATTAGCACACTTTGTGGTCATTAATTCCATATGCATGCACTGGGTGAAGTGTTTTATTTTGTCTTAATTACAGCCAATCAGCTTCAAGGAATGACCGACAGTTCTAACACAATGGGAGTGGAAGAAAAAGTTTTCTTGATCTACAGTACTGGGATACAGTAGCTCAGTCATAAGACTCATAATCTAAGGGTTGTGGGTTTTGAGCCCCATGTTGAGCAAAAGATTTCTGCATTACAGGGTGTGGTCCCTTCCCTTCCAGCTCTGCAATTCTATTATTCTACCTTATTGTCTTTTTCTTTCTCTGGAACTAAGAGTCCCAAACACTCCAGATATTCCTCATAGGGAAGATGCACCAGCAGCAATCATTGCCGTTTTGCTTGCCCTTTTCTTATGCTATTTTTTCAGTTTCAATAATGATCTTTTTCTGAGATGAGTCCACCTCAAATCCACCCCCAATCTGCTCAACAGCTGATCTTGTGAACCTTACTTTTAAAAGAAGGCAGCATGTGTCCTAGGAGCAGCCTGGATGCAGAGTTGAACTGGACCACTACTTTTGGTTCAAGCAACCCTGAAAAGTTTCCATTTCTTACATATGATAAAAATCCAAACACAAAATTTTGAAATATATGTCGCCTCTTCATTTTTCAATATTTTATTTTCAGCAAGAAGAAAGATATGCAAACAAGCACAATACACCATTTCTGCCAATGGAAAAAAATGTATCTAATGATGCAGTTTTATGGGTATCAATTTGTCTTTCTTTATTGCAACATGTTTTCACATAGCTTACCTCACTTGCAAGTTTTTATTAGAGCCTGTATTGAGAGTACTGTAAAGTACAGGAGTACTGGGAGCGCAGCCCATGGATGCCCTTTGGGTTTCACTTCAAATGAGTAAAAAGTACCTCAACCTCCAGTGCGGCTTTTGAAGTTTTAAGAGCTGCATTTTTCTCTGGGAAAAAGGCTATTTGATCTCACACATTATCTAAATGTTATGTGAGATCAAAAGACCCTTTTCTAAGAAAGAAAAACAAAATCTTCTAAGAACCTTCAAAAGAAGCTGCGGAAGACTTTATCTTGAGAAAGAGGGAATTCTGTCTCAGAACCAAATCTGACCAGCAACAATTCCCTGCCCTATTAAATTAGGCTAGACTAGTTACACGTATTTACACAATGGGTTTTGGTTTACACACAAAAACATAACAGCATGGTACTGGACAGGAAATGTTGGAACTAATGCTTGAGTTGTTACTTTTTGATTTGGTGTAGCTATGCTGTCAGATATACTGTTGCTGTGGCATACTTCTGACAACATGAGTTGTGGAAGAATGTCATTGTAGATTAAGATCTAGACACAATATATATGGAAAAGCTTGCATATGGCCTGGAATGTGTCTGCCTAAATGCCTCAGTTGTAGAAATGGACCTGAAACAAGGCTAGAGTTCAACTGTAGAAATATTGCAATAAAAATAGTTTATGAAAAGTAAAACAAACAAATAAACAACAAACAAACCAAAAGTGAGAATCTTGAGCTTTCCTACCTAGGCCTTGATTCATTTATTTCCAGTCCTTTGTATCTAATGAGTGCTAGTGACATTTACTGCAATCTTTTGCTGCTGCATTTTTATAACTGCATTTTATAACATCTAGGCATATCTGCCTATTTCTTCAGCTTGCACCATTTATATGAAATGACAGATTCATGTTGCCTTAAAAAGTAGCCCAATACTGCAGTTGTGTCAGCCAATTATATTTCACCATGGCCTAATCCAAACCAGAATTCAACCTCAGGAAGATCTACTTCTCCATCCCTCTTTCCCATATGGAAAGTGATTGTCATGGCTCTAAATATTATTCAAGCACAACTTTGATGACTTTGATAAATACTCCCTCTGCCCTTGTCACCTACCATCCTCTGCCTCCTAACCTTATGCACACAGACTCCAACTCTCTTAATATATAGCATTCTGAGATGGTTGTATGCTGATGTTAAGACATACTGGAAAACATGGTAGTTCTATGAAATCTTCATTAGCCAGTGATCCTTGTAGTTGTTCTCAGTCATGAAAACATGGAAGACATTAGAGAAAGCAGGGAAGAGAGATATGTCCTCTCTCATCCTATCACTGCTGCTACCACTAGAGCAAAAATGGACAAAAAGGCAGGGCAGAATAGAAGCTTTGTGAGAAATTCTGTGCTTTTTCTGCTCCTCCCACTGCTTCCCCCCAGGGAAATCAGAGCAAATGCCAGTGAGGTTCCAATTGACATTTTGCTCCAATTTCCCTGGGGGAAAGAGTGGGTTTTCCTGGGGAAAGTGGTGTGACAAGTGGAAAACTGCTCAGATCCATGCTTTCTAGGCATGGGACAAATGGAAGAGTGGGCGAGCCCTCAGGGAGTGGGTGTGTGAGGCGGTATTGCATTTGAAAGACTGAGTTTGGCAGAAAGTTCAGTTTTGAAAGTCTTATTTTAAGCCTGAGCAGGGGGTGTTTGGCAATCACTGATTCAAACCCTGGTTTAGACAGGAGTCATGATTAGCATCAGTGCAGAAAGAACTTAGTTATTCAGAGAAGGAAACCAGAAAACCCATGCCACAGAAAAAGGGGAGATAAAAGTCACCTATGTATCTGGCTCCCATTTGCATATGACAGATTCCACTGACTTCTACCTGGCCACAGAAATAATGTTTGCACATTGGACTTTGACTGTCTTTAGCCCAATAAAGTGCATCTTCAATATTCTGAACATAGATTCCATGAGCTTTATGAAGAAATCCTGATTAATAGAATGGCGCTTTAATGCATTCTGCTGTTTTTATTGTAATGGGGAAAACGTTTTCTGTCTGGACAAGTGACAGTTGGTTTAACTGTCACTGAGGGACCTTAACTGAGAGCTGAGGTGGGGTTGGAGATTGGACTCTCAGTAAGCAAAAGGAGAATAGAAAATATGCATTTTCTGATATGTGGTTGCAAGTTTAGAAAGTTCAGTTAGACACTGTGGTTGGCTGAGCCTGAACTAGAGGTGCCAGAACAGAACATATAGTTGAGTGCTGGTCGGCCAGGAGTCAGTCCATGCTTGTTAGCGAGTCTATGTTGGTTGGTGCTTAGTCCTCATGGTGGATAGTCACAAGAAGACGACAGCAGAAGAAGAGGATCTGAAAAGAATGCAGGGTGGCTACATAAACCTATGTATAAGCACCAAGGGACAAGAAGTGAGAGGCAGTTTGGAATGTGAGGCTCTGATGTCTGGAAGGAGAACCAGATGAATATTCTAACAAAAATAGGCCTGCACTTCAATCGGTTAGTAAGGGTTGAAACTTCAACAAGAGTCCTTGTTGAGGCCTAATTGGAATGGAGCAAATAAGGTCATCTGGCAAAAGAGTTTTAATAGGTTAACGAACTGCTTCTGAAAAACTGTCTTAGTAAAATAAATTCTATTTAAAGTGACAGTAGCATGTTAATTAAATGTATACTTTTAAAGAAACAGTACTATATTAAAGAAACTACATAAGCTTGGGAGTGGAGGTTAGCAAAATGAGTTAGAAATACCTGCCTTCCCTTGCCATGGTTTTAATAATGGATACACCATATTATTGCCCTAAATTTTACACCTACATGATGAAATAATTAAGTCTTTTTCAGTCCATAGATGTTACGCTAGTATATGCTTCTAAAAAGGAACATTGCTCGTTTTTTAATTCTACAATCCTTATAACAGTGTCATTGTGCCATTCTGTTTCAGAATAAAAGATGTACCTGGAACCATGGAGAGAACCACTTCACACATGTTTTCCTTCTCGCAAATTATGTAGTACACATAGACAAGAGTTGGGCATTTATGGAGAACATTGCAGAAATTATCTGATAGCAGATTTTACAGGGGGAAAACATCAGGCTTCCTTTCAAACCTAACATTACTACAATTTCTGCTATTATTCCACACAACAGGAACAAAGCCAGTTACAAAGAAGACAACTATGAGGAAAAGGAAGAGATAGAGAGAGAAGTTAAGAGCTCATGCTATCTTGTCAATGTGATTCCATCTGAATTACAAACTGCGCAATGGGACTGCCCTCTCAGCCACTCCATCTCATTGGAAACTTGCCCTTTAGCCACTTACATGGAAATGGATTCTGACAGTGTGAATGCTTGCTGGAACAAACATCTTTCATTACAAGCCAGTCATGAAGTTCACTGAGGAGATACAAACATAAAAGTTGCAGTATGGGGTGACAGTGACAAATATTCACTCCCCATATAATCTATTCTTCTCTTACAATGGACTTGTTTATTTTGTTGGTCTATTTAAACAGGACAATCCAATGCATGTCTTTTCAGCCCCATTGAGTTCAATGTACCTGATTCCCAGAGTATAGGATTGTAGTCTAAATATCCAGGGCTTCATAATTATTATTTTTTGGGGGGGGGAATTGAGCATGTTCAGAGAGCATTATTGAGCATGTTCAGAGAGCATTAACTCTAGTCAGCTTCAAATCTCCAAAGAGAAGGAGAAAGGGCTTCAAGGCAGGCCTATGTTTCCTGAAAATATAATCATCTTAGCCCAGTGCTTTCCCTAGTGGCTCCTTCAGTTTTTATCACATCAAGAGGAAGCCTTAGGTCAGAAATAGGGAACACAGAACAAGTGTGTTCCATGCAGCTTTCTACTGTAGCACAAAAGACACTTTTGCATTGCCTGCAACCCTCACTAAGGATCTCAGCCTCCATTTAAAATAAATTAATCTGCAGTTCATGTAATTAGGATAGGAAACCTAAAGACAAGACACTAGAACATCAGATTAGCTAACAAACCAGAGAATACATTGCCTGCACTCCCAATTGCTTGACTCAACTGTCTTTTAAATAAATAAATAAAAATTATTCACCAAATTACACAAAAAGTGACAACTGAAGATTAAGATAAATATAGGAAATAAAAAACCCATATACTGTTGATAAATAAATACCGAGTATAATTGGGCCACAACTGTGGCCCTGGTTCAAAGGTAAAACAAATGAATTGCATTCTGCCATTATAACCCAAAATCCTCGGGGGAGGAAGGTTTATCTTTAATGTCAGATTGTTTAGAATTCCATTTACTTATAAACCACCTCCATGCTTTTCTAAACTTGCTAGCCTTTCTTTACATAGATGTAACATGTAATTTTATTTGTAATACTGAGATTCCATACTTTTAAAAAGAACATTATTTCAGTCCTGGTGCATCCTAGGTTTTCCCACAATTAATGTGAATATCCTTACGAATATGAACAAGACAAGTTACTAATGTTAAGTTTGAGTTGTTGGGATATCTAACCCACAGGAAAAGGACCCAAGGTACGATAAAACACTTCATCCATTTTAAACTAAAAACAGAGTACAGTGGTACCTCAGTTTACGAATTTAATCCATTCAAGAAGTCCATTCTTAAACTGAAACCATTCTTAAACCGAGGTGTGCTTTCCCTAATGAGGCGTCCCACCGCCGGTGCCCTTCCATTGTTTGGAGTCCATTCTTAGACCGAGGTAAAGTTTGCAAACTAGTACACTACTCCGGTTTTGTGGAGTTCATAAACTGAATTGTTCATAAACAGGACTGTTCTTAAACCAAGGTACCACTGTATATATGATCAAAACTGTACCACCCCCACCATTTCACCAACTATCAAAAGAAAAACACATCATCTGTGGCTCGGAATTCATTACAAACCTGCACATTTTGTATCAAAAATAGCACTATCTGGATGTGAGTTTCTTTCATACAATTCATATCACATGAGAGAGATTAAGGATAATCATGCTAGACTCTGCCCTCTGTCACATCAGCATCCCATTCCTGCTGCCTATCATATGTTGGAGATTAGCATCTGCAGTAGGGAGCCTGTTCACCTTACATAGTCTTTGCACAAGATTTAGAACTGCAAATCGTGTGTGTGTGTGTGTGGGGGGGGGTGTCTATGTGAATCCAATAGGCCCTCAGTGCACACATTTGTCCTCCAATAAAAGGTGGGTATTAGGTATGGACAAACGCTGGAGATGGAAATGCTAACTTGAACCACATGACTCACAGTAGGTTTCTAGAGTGCCCATACTTCATCCTTTCAGAGCATATTAAAGCTCAGTTGAAAGCAGGCAAGTGTAGATCTTTAAAGGTGCTGGGCAAAACATTTTACTTGAAACAGAACTCTTCTGGTAAGAAGAGTTAAATACTGTAAGTAAGTGAACTTGAAATCAGTGTTTGATATATATTATTCTTCTATCACGGTCCTTTTAAATAATATCCTAAAATGAAAAAGGAAAACTAAAATAAATCAAATGTATTGAGAATATTGACTGTCCCCTAAACAGGCTCTTCCTTTGAACATCTTGTTGCCTAAAAATTAATGCACTCAGTTCAAGTTAGTGGGAAGGAAAATGCTTGTGTGAGTCAACCACAGAAACACTGCATGTTCTTAATTTGCTGCAAGGCTGCCTGTTGCACAAAAGAAAGTGGCCTAAGCAAACGACAAAGTGATTTAGAATGCTATGATGGAAATTTTTCATAACTTCAACGTTTTCCCCATAATAATATGCTCTCAAAATGTGGTTTTTTAAAAAAATGAATAAAAACCAGAGTTTGTTCATGTGTATATTAACAGTCAAATATTTATGTTGCTAAACAAGGTAAGTTAAAAAAAAAGGGGGGGGGGATGAATATTGTCTTGTGGCACTTAGGCAAATGTAGTCTTCTGACCACTGTACGATGACATTTATTAACCTTTACGCTGCCTTTATAATAAGCTTCATTGGTTTTGCTTCTTTAAAGACAGGCCTGATCTATCAAAGAGAAGAGAATATACTGGAATTCTTGAGAGCAAATATTGTTCATGGCATAACATCACTGGCCATGCTCCAGAAAAGAGCACACCTTGTTCATTTAAACAAAGATCATGCCACAATCCAACTACTATTTAAACTTGGGAAGCTTCAAAAGCAGCTTACAATGTGGCATGGTTAATGTTTGGCATTAGGGAAAAGAGGATGTATAAAGGCATACACACATGGACACCACATTCAGAAAAATAACACCTTGATGGGTGTTCCATCTACCTATCAGGGCTAACTCCATGTTTTAAATATAGACTCCGAGGGAACGTATGGCCTAAAATAGGTAATGTCACAACCCATTTTTCAGTATCATGTTAATGTATCCATGGGTATTAAGTTTCTTAAAGAAGTCTGATTTTGTTTTTATTAATTTCACAATTATTCCCTTCCTAATGCAGCAAATGCCTTTTGCAATATTGGAGTGAGATCCTTACCCGTGCTTTTTGTTCCATTTCCATCATCAATCTTTCATGTTGTTCAGCTATTGCCAGCGTTGCAGAATGGACTTTCTGATAGATCATCTCGCCTTCCCTTGTCTGAAAGGTGAACAGCCCTTCTCCTGTGTCGCACATCCTAGAAAAAGTTCTAAATTAATTAATTTATTTTATAACGCCTTGATAAAATAAACATGCATAGTTGGGTTCTTCTGGTATTCATACTGCTAATGAATTATTATGGCAATGGGTGTCAATAGACCAATGGATTTCTAATGACATAGGCAAAATTTAGTCTTGACATTAAAGCTGCTTTGAGAACCTTAAATCCATGCATTTAACTTGTGCACATTTGGCTTTACATGTGTGGCAAAAATAAAGATAAAAAATTAAAAGGGGCAGAAAAATAAAGTCTGTGGTCTTTATGTCACCCTCAAAGAGACAACCCCCTGTGGTTTTTCCTTTTTGGTGGCAACCTTGCTGATGGTGTGCCTGCTGCCCAAGGCAGCATTCCTGCCCAAGGAAGATGATACAGTTAGGCAGGGCCTGATGATAACCCTACAAGGAGGCAGCAGAGTCACTGTAAAAGGCCACAGAGTATGGGCAAACATATGTCAGAGTTCATCTCTTTATTTGTCTGGGTTGATGTCTGTTCTCGCTCTCCCACTGGCGGTCTGATGCTGGAACTAGTTCTTTAAGGTTCAGGCATCCACCATTTTATGCCCTGGCCAACAAAAATGATGCTATCAGCTACAGACTGCTGTAAAACTGGAGTCAGGTGGGCAGTTCAGGATAACAGTTTCAAACATCAGAATTATCTGTCTAACTTTTGCCTGGAGGAGTTTGCATATTTAAAAAGAAGGAGATCAAGGTCCACTTCCAGCCTACCTTCCTTGCTTTTCATATTGAATTTCAGCTTCTCCCACGGGCAAAGACCAGATCATTCACCCCACTCAGTTTCAGAGTGACCAGCTTCCTATATTACCATATCTATAGAACAGGGATGGCACATGTGTGGCCCTTGTATACATTATTTAAAAATGCAATTGGCTCATTCACTTGAGTCAAGGAAGGAAAGAAGGAATAGGAAATGGTAGCTGCCACAGTGACTGTGAAAAGTGCATTTGAAGATTGCTGCCTGTAAGTGCAACTGTGTTTGGGCAATCATACCTCATCTTAGTCAACCCATATGCGCATGAGACCCATGTACACTGCCTGTCCCTTCCTCTGTTCATGCTAGCCATGATTAAACTGGAAAAACTCTAATTACTCATAGTTTGGGTAAGATTTATGTTGCCACAAAAACTCAGGTTAGCATAGATTTAGCAGAGGGAAGCTTTGTGGCCCCAGTCCATTTGCCTGCATATTCTCCACTGGCATGTGAAAGAATTTTCCAAGTCCTGTTATGTCATCGAGCACCCAAAATAAAAAAGGTCCAGTTGGAATTTTCCCACTTACACTGTTGTGGAAACACAATTATACCAGTGCTATACTGCTACAATGATAGGAAAAAAGCCAGGAGCTATACAAGGAAAATAATTTTCAAAAAAAACCCAACCAAACAGCAAAGAGCACTGAGGCTGTGCTGGAAGGGTGAGATAGTCAATAAAGAAAAGGTTAAAGCACATAAAAGTTCACAATAAAAGCTTGCAAAGGTTAACAAGTAAAGATGAGAGTGAAGCCAACCAAAGTTGAGCAGGAAATACAATTAATCAAAGCAGCATATCTTGACAGCAGACAAGCCCTATAGGTGAAAAAAAGGTCATAGAAAAAGTAGAGAAGACCTGTAAATCAGTGATGACACAGAACAAAGATTAACAACAGGAAGAACATGGAGTAAGTAAAGGGCAATGAAGAGAACACACAGATCTAAGTAGTTCAGTGTCTGGTCTGCTCTAAAAGGTGTGATATAGTCATTCTCAGCTGCCTCCAATCCATTAAACTCAAGAAGTACTTGACAAGGTCCAAAAGTTCTACTGCTTCACAGGAGGGTTCTGTCCATGTGATACACATTTGAAATTTCCAAGAAAGATTAAAAACATGTATCTTGGATTCAGGAGTGAACTCACTAGTAAATATTGGTCCTGCTTTTGTGACTCATTAGTTTGTGGACTTCAGTATATGAATTCCTCTTGCTTTGAAGTTCATCGGGCTGAAGTTGACAGAGGCAATATTTAAAGAGGTGGGAGGACCATTGGAAGCTGGTTTCACAGCTATTCTATTTGTTCAAAACTATGATTCTTAGGGTTTATGGAACTAACAATATAAACCCCTTATTAGGTGATGAAGAGTCAGGAAAAAATCAGAAAAGTTCAACTGTACTTGTCTGGCGCAACCATTCCTAATCTTGAGTACTCCTGGTTATATATGTTGTGGCCTGATCAATTCTGTTACTCAATAGCAAGGTTCTTCTGTCTTGCTTACTTTCTGTTGTTAGTGTTCCAGAAAAATATAATGCTGTTCTCATGGATAAAATCCAATTTCTACAGTCTTTCTTTGTAAGTTCATAGTAACCGTAGACCACCCCCCCACTCCAAACACAAGCATGGCTTGGGTGTTTTTCACAAAGCTGGGCAGTGACACAAACGCCTTCCATCCTGAATGAGGAATGTTCAAAGGGGCACTTCACAACAACAACCTGCTGGTACAAATGGATCAGCTAGTGCACTTTACAGGATATTATACACAAAGCAATGTGTAAAAAGAGTTTTCCTTTTCACTGGGGTAAGGTATTCCATGCCTGGTAGTTTCATCTTCACATCACTCCTCCTCTATCCATGCAAAACAGAAATTTTAAAATATACTTATTATATAAAATAACATTTTATGGCCCCATGTTTTAATAATGGTTTTATCTACTGTTGTTATTTTAATAGCTATGGGCTTAGTCTATAGATTTATTTTGAAGGGTTAGCTACAAAACCTAAAGTTATACTAAGAAAGTTTTCATGAGACAGATGTTAGTCAATTTGAACTGACATTTCCCAATCTGGTTTTTAGAGGGCAGATGCTAACCTTTAAACCCTTCTTTGGATAATCTAAAAACTATGCCAACTTGGCAGGTTTCTTGAATCCCTCTCAGAAATATCAACTGAAGATGGAAAAGAAACCAACTACAGTAAGGAGAGGATGTGAAGTATGTAATACAATATTAAGATGCGGACATAGGACATCTTTGTATGGGTATATTTGTTTGCATGATGGATACATGTCATATTTGTGGCTAATATCGCTCTATATTTTGCACTTACTTCTTCTAAAACAGCATTTCATATACCACATAATGCCCCCTGCCCTCCCATAACCTGGCCAGCTCAGAAATGGCACTTGCATACTACTCATCTGTCAGGCAGCACAGTGTGAACTTCAAAACTCAATGGCCAGCTGGTCCTCAGCCTTCACAGTTCTATCTGGAAAAGAGCCACAAGAGATTTCCCTCCCCTTAGCACTGTAATTACTGAGGAGATCACTAGACAGCCATCTTAGAAGTGCCTTCAAATTCACTGGTGCTCTGCTTGGGCTACACAATGCTACACTACAGGCTTGGCCAGGAAAGAAGTTCAGCTTAGGTCAAAACAGATCAGAGGCATGTGTCACTTCTGTGCTGACCAGCCTCCCTTCAGTCTTTCTAGCACTGTGGAGAGAGGCACCCCAGGAAGCCTCTGAATTATTTCAAAGGTCTCTGAGGTTATGGAAGTGTTGAAAGATCTCTCAGCTCAGATGTGGTGCACAATTCTGCAGTGAGTATTGTGCTATATGTACTATTCCCCCAGTAGGAATAGTATTGACTGTGGAGGTAGATACAGCATGCTTATGAACAAATTAAGTATTCAGAGAGCCCACCAACTTCAAAACATGAAGTTTACCTTAAAAACACAACACCTTTGCAATAAAACATGAACATAGACTGAGAAGGGCTCCCCCCCCCCCGAACCATCAGGTATTCATTAAGAAACCATATTAAACTTATCTATATTACATGCTGCACTGAATAATAATATAAACACACAAACAAAAGCAGGCTGGTGAAGCTAATTATCTATACAGTTTTAATGATGCACCCACCTTTTCCAGAGATGGAAGCAGTGGAGCAAACTAACATGTTGTCAGATAATTAATCCTCGAGAATTATAAAACCCAGTGCAATGGAATGAATTATACATATTATTTAGCACACCTTGCCTGGCTTTGGTGCTTCTGCTTAACAAAGGCAAAATAACAGTACACACGCACAAATTCAGGACTCATAATGGCATATTCCAAAATCTGAGCTTCTTTCCTATGCTAGAGCAATCGTTTATTAAACTTATATTAGTCTTAAAATATTGTATTATTTGGACAAGAACAAAATGTTATCCTTGTTACCTTCTTATCCTTCTCACCACAAATATGACAATTACATTCCTTCAAAAATGAAGAGAATCTCATGATAAGAAATAAAGTACTTATCTACCTCCAATGTTACAACTTCAAATAGGAAATAAAACCATCCTAGGATGGTTAAGAACCATAGCAATGTTTTTATTATGTTTTTAGATTTGCCATAAGCTGCCCAGAGTGGCTGGGGAAGCCCAGCCAGATGGGTGGGGTATTATTAAAATTATTATTCATACATATGATAACACCAGGCAAACAGTTCCATGTCTACCACATTGTAGGGTACCTCAAAAGTTCAACATATAAGGAAGCAAGAAACAGGGATTTCACCTACACCAGATATCAAGCCAGAACAAGTGATGAGTTTTGCTTCTTGGGTGCATTTATTTTATTTCATTTCATAAAATTTATACACTGCTTGATTGTAAAAAAACAAACAAACCCTCAAAGCAGTTTACAAAAAAGATAAAACAATAGAATTATCAAGAAAAAATTACAATACAAAAAGTTAAGATACCAAACAGGTTAAAATTCAGATCAACTTTCTAAGCATCACCTTTCTAAGCGTCTAGGCAGGCTTGTTTAAACGATAATGTCTTTAGCAGGCACTGAAAAGATTAGAGTGAAGGCGCCTGCTTGATATCATTCGGCAGGGACTTCCAAAGTGCTGCCACACTAAAGGATCAGGTTCTTACAAATGCAGAACGTGTATTATGTGGCACCTGTAGCAGTGCCAATTCCACTGATCAAAGGGGTTGAGTGGGAACATGCGAGGTAAGGTGATTTCATAGGTAAAATAGTCCCAAGTTGTTAAGATACGAATAGCAACACACTGAACTTGAATTTATGCACAAAACAAAGCTCATATGACTCCATTTCCACACAGAAAGGGAAATGACAGTGAACATTAGTTTTATAATGGCCTCAGACCCATACAGCAAATTTGAGATGGTTTAGACTGACACCACCCATTCATGCCAGGCAGTGAATCCACTAAGCCAAAGTATCACATTTTTCCTGAGCTTTGGCATGTTCCTGTATCCTTTGGTAGTTATTTGGTCCTACCGACTGGCTTATCCTTTCATCCTCACTCTCCTGCCCAGGCATAATTATTTGGCTTCAGCTCAATTATCACAAGTTGCAATCTGTTTGTGACCTGGTTGTAACCTGTGGCCCTACAGACCAGAGCATGGCTATATGTTAGGGCAGAATTTAGCTTAACTTGAACACTAAATTTTCTCTGTAGGATTATAGGAGGAAATGTGGTAAATATGATAACACAGCAAGTTTAAAAGTGAACATACTGCATTAAATGTTTATGGTACTGAAATGATATCTTTAGTTCTTGGTCCACCTTGGGGAAAATGTGATTATCTTTTCCCATTACTTATATTTTTCATCTGTTCCAGTTTCTTTTTTGCTGGATTATATATGTTGTACTCCTTTCCACTCCTTTTTCTTTACAAGGCAAAAGAAACCAATTTATCTATTTTTATTTATTTTTAACATTTCTAACCTTCATCAGAACATGATAACGAGAGGAGTACAACCACTTATCTAGATATATCATTAGTCTTCTGTGGATGTGCTGCCTAGGGTAAATGGAAATAGCAATCGTTTAAAAACTTCCCTATATATTATGCCAACTGTGCTATCAGATATCAGCAGCTGTCTGACTTTCAAGAGTGGCAATCTCAATATACTGACTGCACACAGCAGAAGATGGATGCCCACGGAGAGTCTCTCAATCCTTTTATGTCATGCATAAACTTACCATTCAACCTGCCCTGCCTTTAGCCATGGCTCTAATTCCCAAAGCAGGTGATCACAGCAGGGCCCTAACAGTCTCACGGCCCTGGTTTTGCAGTTTAGGCCTTTATGTCCCTGAGGGCCAGTTAAGGATGTCAGCCAGCACTGTCTGCTCATTCCTCTAGTTTTTCCACCTAGCAGATGCCAACCATATGGGGTATTCTGCAGGGGACAGATGGAGGGAAATACTAGGACTGATGTTAACTGAAGAACTATGCACAAATTATCCCATATGGATATACATATAACATTACACATTTGCCACCACCTGAAAGCAGTATCACTCCCTCCAAACCAAGCTCTGAACCACTGAAATGAAATAATATCAAGCTTGCCTGTCATGAAATGGAACAGAAAATATTTGGGCATGCTTGTCATCAAAACAAGGTGCATCAACATCATGACTGCAAATGTTGAACCAAAGCTCCATATTCAAGAGTTTACCTGAGAAACACTCATAGCAACAATTGATACAGTGCTGTTAAATAAGACTTTGAAATTTTACTTCTTGCCATTTACTGTTGCTTAAAAACCATACAGTTAAATTATTGCAAGTTTACCAATCCAGCTCCCGGCTCCAAAGCTTGATCTTCCCTGCATTTCTCTCTACAGTATTCCAGTTTATTTTACATTGCAAGTGAAGAGTATGAGCAAACATTGTTTTCTATACCAAGGTGATTCGAGTAAATGACCTAAGCCAATATGGCAACAAATGACAATAAACAATCTCAATCAGATCTAGGAAACATTTCTTTTTAATATAGCAAAGAGACCTTGAATGTAAAGCAAATTACACTCAATAAACCACAAAATAAAGATGTTATTTCAGTCTTTCTCTCCAAAGCCTAATGCTGAGCAAGACAGGGTCATTATTTCAACCCTCATTTATACTGGATGCCAACCACCACCACAAAACCTACTACATTTATATACTTATAAGGAGGTCCCTTCTGAAGACTAAAAAAGTCCCCATGCTCACATATGTGTCCTCTGCCTCTTTTCACACATTGATTCTGGAGCTTAAGAAGGATTGTGTATTACTCCTAAATGTTATCCCTAGAGCTAATGTCACATTTTGCTTAAATAGTAAAACAGAAGGGTTGCTCTAATCTTTGCTTATCTGTCTGCACTACTTAAAACTATTACTTTATACAATTTACCATAGTTGGCAATCCACAGCAAGAAACTCACAATAGCCACACACACACACACACACACACACACACACACACAAAACATAATCAGGGCCAAGCTAAATCTGACACTAGAGTTTTCATGTTTTGGTAGATTCCTTTTATCAGCACCATGGACAGCTATAAGACTGAAAGCTCATCACCAGCATCTGGTTACATACTCTGTATGGACGTATACAAATGCCCACAGTTTATGTGGCAATGCCACATGAAGCTGCTGTTAGTTTATAGAACAACAGAATTGTAGAGTTGGAAGGTACAATGCAGGAATCTCAAAAAGTCATCTCCATTCCTTTTTATAGGTCTGTTCTGAGCATGACACATACTAGATATTGCTAGAGATGGGTAATAAATTAAATTCTTATTTATTTATTACTTCTATATGCCACATTTTACTCAACGAAGCTCAAAGTTGTGTACATGGTTCTCCAGGAATGTTTGAAACAGCTGCTACCATGTGATAAACTCCGGAACAAAGCAATAAATCCCCGAACAAGCAATTCCTGAACAAAAGTGACAAATCGGAAAGATAAAAGTCTATGACAAATTGTTGTAAGTTTTTTTTTTGGAAAAATTAAGTAGGTATTCCTCAACTTGAGCATGATAACCCTTACTTATGCTACCGGTTGCTCTAATATTTTTGACTCATGTTAACAGTCCAGTTTCCCAGACTCTATCAGTCACAAAAGTTTTAGTTGAATCTTTATGAGCTAAAGCACACTGACTTCAGGCACACCAATTGCTATACAAAAAAGTTCATGGCTTGGGAACTGCAATTTATATTCTTGTGCCTATTTTTAGGTTTTTTATCATCCTTCCCTTCCCTTCTTGGTAATGAAACCATTAGACACACTCAGTGGGAAGACCAAATAACAGAACTGATTCCTGCTCTTGAGCAGTTATGTTCTGAAAAAGCTCGTTTTAGGCATTTAAAATGTGGACTGAAGAGTCTGACCCTGACCTAAGCATGTTAATTATAATGTCTGTAGATGGCCTACGTATGCAGATGCAAAAGGGTTTGCAGCTCCTTTGCAAAGAATACTCCACGGCTGGACACATGGGTTGTCCACAAACATTCTAATTAATGCATCTGTGGTGATGATCAAATCTGCCACCAGCATGCTGCATTCCTCAAAAGTTTATTATAAATGTTTTAAATGCCTGAAGGGGTTTTTTACCATTTGGCATCACACCTACTAGGCTCAAAACAAGCATGCGGCTCTTCTCTCTTCTCCTAAATATGGATAACTGACACACATTTGCTGCATTGTCAGCATAGATAATGTGTGTTCAAAACCACAACTACAACATGTAGAATTTATGTCTGCTGCCAACTTAAGCATGCTTGCTTATTCATCAACCTGAAATGTCTTATGCTTCATCCCATTTTATTATGGCAAGTACACTACGCTTTGCTAAATTGGAAAGCACACAGACTAATGGAGTTTTCTGTATTTGCTGTATTTAAGTGTCAGAACTCCCAGAGGGTAGCTGTGTTGCAGCAAAAACAACAAGCAGTCCTATTGCAGCTTTATAACAAATTTATTATGGCAACCTCCTGCTTCTTCTTCCCCACACATTGCAACTACAAAGCACTCTTTTCACATTCCACCCATCGCGACACCATCGCCTCATATTCTGCAGCTCTTTTCGCACCCCCACTTTCACTCCCATTCCCGTGCCTCCAACTTTCTCCTTTTTTGCACCTTCCCCCGCATGGTGGCGCTGTGGTCTAAACCACTGAGCCGGCTTGCCAATCAAAAGGTCGGCAGTTCAAATCCCTGTGATGGGGTGAGCTCCCGTTGCTCGGTCCCAGCTCCTGCCAACCTAGCAGTTCGAAAGCATGTCAAAAAATGCAAGTAGATAAATAGGTACCGCTACGGCGGGAAGGTAAATGGCGTTTCCATGCACTGCTCTGGTGTCAGTGTTCTGTTGCGCCAGAAGCGGCTTAGTCATGCTGGCCACATGACCTGGAAAAACTGTCTGCGGAGTGGACACACGCCGGCTCCATTGGCCTGTAAAGCGAGATGAGCGCCACAACCCCAGAGTTGCTCACGACTGGACTTAACTGGCAGGGGTCCCTTTACCTTTACCTGCATTTTCACCTTCATTCCCTTTTTCCTCCTTCCTTTTCTCAACTCTCCCTTGGACACAGACATCTCCAATTTCCATGTCCCCTCCCCTCTCTCCCTCTGCAGTCCCCCTTTGCACACATACCCCATGATCATATATGCTACTGTATCTCTAAGATGAAAAGAATCTTAATGGCAAGTTCAGGCTGTTCAGTTAGAGAAGGTGAAGGTCAGCTGACGGATGCTGTAAATATATGGACATTTGCTTCCTAATGAAATATATGTTCTAAATAGAAACACGGAATCTGGAGCTTCATGGTGGAGATAACACACGGTACAAGGAGTGAAATACATTCTGTGAGGGCACTATGGAATTTTCAGGGCTCTGGATCCCTTATCTCTCTTACAAGAGGCAGCAAGGAAAGGAAGAGGGAGAAATTTGAGAACAGTGAAAAGGAAAGGTCAGTGAAAGGGGGAGAAGTAGCTGTTTTAAACAATAACAGAAGTTTGAGTAAAGCAAGGGTGGTGGTGGTGGAGGGATGGGCTTCCATGCCATGGCCACTGCAGTTGTGCAACCTGCCTTCAGTTTGATTCCCCCCCCCTCCCTGATTTAATGCAAATCCAGGATTGTGAAGAGGCACTAAAAATCCTCCAGTATGGCCTACATGATGACACACTTCCATTTTTACTAGATGCAAGACAAGCTTTCATGGACTAAATTCTGCTTCATCAAGTGCATGAAGTCTGGTGCTCAGTTGCCAGGTATGTATACTTGATGTGAAAAGTCAAAGAAAGTTTGGAACTTCTTTAGAACTTCTTTCATTAAATTAGAACTTCTTTCATTAAAAGAAATTAAAAAAATCAAATTCCAGACAGAAAAATAACAACTTCTCTTAAAAGTGTCCATTGATGCTTCATGTCCCATCATGGCAACAATAAAACATTATTCCATATGAGTCAATCTACTTACTATATTTCCATAATTGTCTCTTACCTTCCAGATTCAAAAGTGAACCATGTTGAGTCCCGCCCATATCTTCTCAGAGAACTGAGAGGCCACATCACCAGCTTCACCTTAGCATTGTGTATATCCCAGAGATAGATGTTTTCATGTGTAATCTGCATTGTACATTCTCCGTAGATATCTAAATTTGGTGTAGGCATTAGGTAAACATTGAAGCGTTCTGAAAAGGAGTGGAAAATCATGGTGAAAATAGTGAGCTAGCTTGCATTATGATGATAATTCCCTTTCAGTCTAGTGACAAGCATGTAAATAATAAACCCATTTAAATACATCAATGCAACTCTCTCAGAAGACAGCTCATAGTACATCTGGAAGCACAGCTGAGACCTCTTTATCATTAGTAACAGATGCTCAATGGCATAATGTAACAGTTAAACACTGTCTGTTGTCAGTGACCTTCATAAAATGATATCATTAGCTTCTTCTTATTGCATTAATAATTTCAATTAGAGAGCTATTTTGAAAGAGCTTCTTTACTGTGATGGACCTTTTTATTCCAAAGGGAAAAAACCAAACAAAGCATCAACATATTTCATTAGAAAATCTGAAAACATGGACTAGATATAAAGATCTCTTAGTAAGAAAAACACCAAAATGGATTTTGCCAATGGAAGCACAGGCCCCAAAAAAGTTAAATATGGAAAACAAATGGTTGAGGTACTTAGATTTGTTGTTAGAGGAACAGGAAGGTTTTAAATTAAAACCATTTGAACAAATTAAAGATAAAGTGAATTGGTTGCAATATTATCAAATTAATGAATTATATAAGATGGATAGGAGAAATGGTTTTGCAACAGAAAAAACCAAATTGGAAATGGAGTTGTTAGATACTAAAGGTAAGAATATGTCTAAAATGTATAATTTGTTGTTGGAGTGGCATACAAAGGATGAACAAGTTAAATTGGTTATGATTGATTTGGCAAGAGATGTGGGACATAATATAATGGTGGAGGATTGGGAGAGGCTATGGAAAAAATGAGTTAAGTTCACTGCATGTATGAAAATATTATGAAGATGGTGTATAGATGGTACTTGACCCCTGTAAAACTAGCAAAGATTTATCACAATAGTGATAACCTTTGTTGGAAATGTAAAGAAAAAGAAGGTACTTTTTTCCATATGTGGTGGATTTGTCCCAAGGTGAAAGACTTCTGGGAGAAGATTTATAATGAACTGAAAAAAATGTTGAAATATACATTTATTAAGAAACCAGAGGCCTTTCTTCTTGGAATAACAGGTTTGGAATTGCCCAAGAAAGATGTTAAATTATTTTTGTATGCCACACGGCCGCCCGAATATTACTTGCTAAAAATTGGAAAACACAAGAACTACCAACAGTGGAAGATTGGCAGATAAAGATGATGAACTTTTCGGAGCTAGCCGACCTGACTGGAAGAATCCGTGATCAGAAAGAAGAGGAGTTTCAATAGGACTGGAGGAAATTTAAGGACTATTTGAATAAATATTGTAATATAAAAAATTAGGAATTACTTGAAAGAAACAAATAGGCCTAGAATTAAACTAAGTTATAATTAAATAAATGGGATTTAGAATATTAAGTAAAGTGAATAAGATGGACTATAACTGGAAATTGTTTTAGTTTAATAATGATATTAGAAAGCTGTTACTTTTAACTACAAGAAAACTCAGAAGAGAGGGACTAGAGGAAGTCAATCAAGATCTTTAAAAGGTTGGATTTGTAAAGAATTAAGTTTGTTGTTATTGTTTATTTGTTTATTGTTCCTTTGTTCTTCTTTCATTCATTGATTTTTTTTTCTTTTTTTCCTTTCTGTTTTTGTGTGTCATTCTGCTTTGTGGTTTTTGTTATAATTCTGGAAAATCTAATTTATTTATTTTTAAAGAAAATCTGAAAACATGTAAGATGAAACTGCACAATGGAACTAATTTTTCTTTTTGGTCAGGTACCTGTATGCCTTCATTTAAATACCAATAGAAGCTTTTGAGGAAAGTGGTTAACCAAGAATACTATGTAGAGTTAAACCCTCCCCTATGCTTTTGTCACAACCGAAATTGTCATCTTACTATTGGCTATTCCATCCCCCCACCACTACCGGAACCTTGATCCACAGGTTTTCCACATCACATCTAATTAATCTTCACAGATGGGTGTGGAAGGTCACATTCTTTCCACTTCTGTGATTTTACCAGTTGCCTCCTAATACTTTCACTTTGGGAGATATTGTCACATCACATAACTCAGATGCACTGTCTGCGACAGCTCCTTTTTCAGATGTAACAGTAGTTGATGGTCTTAGAAGCCATGTTTATCAGGTATTCTTGAATTTTCAGTTGACATATTACTCTATGCACATGTGTACCAGCAGAAGCCCAAGAATATGTGAATATAGAGATTTTGGCAGTGGATGTGTGAAGGCCTAGGGCTGGGAGGAGAGGGGAAGCAAAAAAATTTATAAAAAAATAAAAATCAGAAAAAAAATTTCCCTATTTTTTTCCAAAGCTTCCCCCTCCTCCCTGAAATTGGAAAATTTTGGATTATCTAATATTTTCTTTTAGAATTATACATTTTTAAGGCAATGTGTTGATGTATTCAACCCCAAAAATTTCAAAAAACTGAGTTAGAAGACTTTTATGTAAGACTACATACTGTATCAGATCAATATGATTCCTGTACACTGAGAACAAACAAGTACTGAGTTATGCACTAATACTACGGCTATCAAATGCAGCAGCAATATATATTTCTGCTTCTAGTGAGCACTGTCATTGTCACAACTGAAGGAAGAAGGATTCAGTCCCTTTTTAGGTTGTGGGCTTCCTCTTGCTGTCACAGTAAATGGATCTAGGCCTCAAAAGGCCGAGAGTGGGAGAAAGAACACAGCAGCAGAATTTTGTTGCCATTCAATTCACAATTTTGGAAATCTGTTCAACCCAAGATTTGAAGGCAGAAATGTAAAAGATAATAGCACTGCTACTGTATTTGACTGGATTAAAAAACAAGCATCACACTTAGAGCTTGAAAAGCTTGCTGCTCCTGGGTGATGTGGCGTTAGTGCTTCAGAATACAGAGGCATATTTTGCTAAGAATGTAGGGTTTAAACAACCCTACTGTAAGACCCACATGGATTCCGTTTCTCAATCTTGGTTACAGGCTTGGTCTAGTAGTGCTGTGATCCAGCATCACAGCAACTTTGCATAGCTGTCCATCACTCACCACTCTCATTTTCTTCCAGATGGACTCTTCCACCAACAACTGTCTTATCCTTCACAACACTTGTATCTTTAGATGGACCTCCATTACTGATTTCAGCTCATCTAATACTAGTCTTTTCTGTAATCCTAGCGCATATATTACCTCTGGCTCCCACATGCAAACCACTAAGCATTAGCTTGTGTCTTGATCTCTGGATACTGAAGTAATATATGACCTAGCATTTAACAGGATTATCCTAAAAAAGTGAGGTTTTAATAACTTAAAATTCAATGTAGGATCTAATCTAGTACAGAATCAGCAAAACCAGTGCTAGGGATTACAAAGGAGTTGCAACTCACTGCATATCGCTCCAAAAGGATATGCAATTTTTGACAGGTGATAGAAAAACAAGCCTGAAATAAACCAGAGAAAAACTGAGAAAAGTTTTTTTGAGAAATTTATGTGGCCAAAGAATTCTTATGTATATGTCAAAGATTAAAGCTCCCATATGGCTAAGAGTAAATTTGTTAGTCTCAATATTATTTTCTGTCTCAGTCCATTTAATTTTTGTCCCAGTGATACCTCCTAAGCTGATTCACTCAATGTCACGGCTATCCATCCTCTCCTCTGAGGCTATATTTCTCATTAATCACACTAATGGGTGTCAGTCTTGCAACAAGTACTTTAAAACCAAATCCCAAGTATGAAAGGCTATGTCTCCACTGCAGAATACTCTGATCTTATATGGTATTTCTGATTTTCACAGTTTTCAGCACATTTGTTTACTGATTATTCAGATCTTCCATCTGTAACCAGATTTACAGTGTTGAGTGGGGGGCACTCCATTAAGGACCACCACTGTTGAATGGCTTGGGGGGGCAGCTTGGTATGGTGGTCTTGCAGCCTCATAGGTGCTACCTTCTGGTTGCTGAGCAGCGGGGGTGGCTGGCACCTGTCAATCAATCTACATATGGTTTCCCTTTATGGGAATATGTTTTTGCCTCCCTTCAGTTTGGGTGATGGGAGTTGCTCTAAGACGGTTTGGTGCTTTAGCAGCAAGCATGAGATTTTCTGCCTGCTAGCATAGGTTATACCAACTTGCACTTCTGTTTGTATTGGCACAAGTCTTCCTTGTTATATTTCAATAAATATAACCTTTAACCAATCCGTGTATCAAGTCTTCATTCTGGGTGTGGGGCAAAAAATACAGTCAAAATCTAAAAGTTCAACAGAAAGGAAGAAACCCATTGCTTCCTTTAATTATTCGAGCATGTTATTGGAAAAGGGCATTCAGGCAACATGATATACTCAAAATGTCAAGAGACATTTGTCTGCTCTGCATTGGAGGTCAGTGTCTAAGGTGAGGTGTCATGGATTAAGAAGAAATGTTCATGATTAAATTGAACATCAGCTGCAAGGCAAAGAAACAGAAGCAACAGCGATTACTCAGGACTTGAGACAAAAAGTTATGCATTGGTACACTACAGGAATAGAACCAAGTGGCTAAAAAGTTAACAGAAAATAACCATCCATAAATGATGCAAGGCACTGAAAAGACTCTACAGAAAATTGTTCCATTCCCTGGGTTTTTCAGCAAAGCTAATGGACATATATACACAAAACATTATTGGATCTTGCTAACAAATGTTTTTCCAGTTGTAGAAAGGGAGTGACACAAATTTAGAACAAAGTTGTTGAGACAGAATTTGTTTAGAAAAATGAAATCACCCTGGTACAGACAGAGGGAGAGGGAGACAGATAAGTTGCTAAGTGTGATTTCTTACAGCTTTGGCTAGTACACCAGCTATACTCATTCCTGGACAGGGATAGTTTGGCCATAGTGGTGCATGCCTTGGCATCTGCTAGTTTGGACTACTGCAGTTCTCTCTATGTGGGACTACCCTTTAGGTTGGTTTAGAAATTGCAGCTAATTGCAGGTTACTCTAATGACCATCTGTCCCTTACATACCAGTCCTATCACTGAGATTATCAAGAGAAGCCCTGATTGTCCCAGTGTTTAGTTTCTGCACAAACTAAGGCCTTTAGTGCAATGGCAGCAGTACTTTAGAACACTGTTCCTATTTAAACACTTACAATTTTGATATTTCATCCTGTACTGAATTTTTTTTTTTGCCAAGCTTTTTCAGACAATTAACTTGATTCTGTGTTGGTCATTTGTTATATATTTTATAATTTTATAATTATATGAGGTTTATTGCACATCATCATGACATCTTTTAACAAGGCAGTTTAGAAATATTTTTCTAAATAAAAAACAAAAATAGTGTATCTCGGATATGCTTTTAAGTGTACACATGGAACTGTTCTGTAGGGACTGTAGCCCAGTTCAGATGACCACCTAAACCATGGCATAGGCCATAATGAATGAACAATGCAAAGCCTAAATGAAGCACTTATGCAGAAAACTTGGCAATCATCATTTAAATAATAAAAGAAAAACACAAAGTAATTCTTTAAATCCCATACCCACATATACCATTTCACCTCAATAAAGCAAAACAACTGTAAACCAAAAGGATTTCAGATTCTAATCATATCATTTTGCATAAATCATCCCAGATGGAAAGCTGGATACAAAGCACAGCTAACCATCCATTAGCTGCTGCATTACAGAAATTTGATGTGCAAATAGAATGAAAAGGCAGATGAACAGAAGTGGAAGAAAACAAACACAATCGGGGGGGGGGCACAGTGCTGTTAGTAGAGATACAGAAGGGAATGTTGTGGCTATGTTCTTAGAGTGAGGCCAAAATATTTGTGTAAGAACAATGAAAGGCATAATTCAAGGTTCAGCTTAGGTCCTGGCTTCATATTATTTGCCACCTCTTCCCAAGTTGCCCTCATCACATTTCAACTGCTCCATTAGTTTCATTTTCCAACAACTGTGAAGGTTTGTGCCGCATGAACACCTGTCTAAATTAAATTAATTAAACAGAGTGGCTGTTGCTGTTGTTATTTATCAGATTTCTTTCCTGCCCTTCACCATACGGCAACAATATAAAAATGCAATATTAATACCAGTTAAAACAATTTACAACCAGAATATTTACAACCCTGAAAAATACAGGGTGGAAATCAATGTTAAGAACAATCTCTTCTTTATGGGTTTCACAACAAACAAAGGACATGTAATTCATTGGAAATTTCTGCACAAGCTACCATCCATTTAAATAGGACTTGTACAGGTGAATACATTGAAGTTGATTCACCCAAATTTATATTCCTATTATAGAGATGCTATTTCTCCCCATAGCTAATGAATTTATTAATGAACAGTTTACATCATGTCCTCTTGCTACATACAAGCACAATGTCTGATTTGCTTTCTAGAGTTAGGGTGACAGATTTAGCTCTGTTAATTTAAATGTAAATTTCTACGCTGGGGGATATTTATCAAAATTGCAATGTCTGAGGGAATGTACCTAATGATTCATCACAGAATATTACTGAAACATCAATTTCACTCACTCCTTACATTTTAAATGATGCCACTAATCATACCTCTTTGGTTCCTTATGGGTGTGCCTTGCACAGAGACCTTGTGTCTACTGGCCTAATCATGTTTGTTTCGTCCCATTTATTTACCACAGGACAATAAGCATGCTAATTGTGTTCATTTCTACTAGTAGTCAACTGTCAATGTAGTAAAATGGTTCACTGAAGCATCCATCCTGGCTTTCCATTCAGTTCAGACCACTTATGTGACCAGCAGCTCCATCAGTGCTTACCTGCTGCTGTTATAGTCATAGCTCATGGACATCCCTTCTGGGACACACTTACTTTCCATAGTTTGCAAAGAGCAAAGTTCAGGCCCAGTACTTCAGTTCCAGCGACTACACCTCAAACATTACTGTGAAAATTCTGCTAGCATTTCTGAAATACATGGTATCTCTTGCTCATTAATCCAGGAAGGGTTTTCTTTTTAATACTATATAATGTCTGTCATCTATTTTGGTGGTGTCTATTCAGAATATGCCTCCTTGTGAGATACGGTGGTCCCTGCCTGCTTGATAGAAACAGTGGTAAGACCACTCCTTAAGAAGCCTTCCCTAGATTTGGAAAATCTAAGTAATTACCAGCTAGTTGCCAATGTTCCCTTCTTGGGTAAGGTTCTTGAGCGGGTGGTCATGGACCAGATCCAGGCACTCTTGAATGAAACTGATTTTTTAGATCCTTTTCAATCAGGGTTTAGGCACAGTTTTGGCACAGAAACTGCTTTGGCTAACCTGTATGCTAATTTCTGCCAGGAGTGAGACTGGGGAAATATGCCCCTTTTAATTCTTCTTGACCTCTCAGCAGCTTTTGATACCAATGACCATGGTATCCTGGATCACTTTCTGAGTTGGGGGTTGGCTACACTCCCTCTGAAAAGAGTGGATACATCACTTGGAAGTCCTCCTGGATCTTTTGCTGTCACCTGAGGCTCACATAGCCTCTCTGGTGCCTTCCATGAACTTCAGCTGGTGTCCCAGCTGCACTCCTATATGGACAGGGATACCCTAACTTCTGTTGTCTATGCATTATATGTGGGGCTGCCTCTAAGATGGTTTGTGTTTGTGGGAGGGGAGGTTATTGGTTTGTTTTCATTTTTTTATTATGTATTTTATTTTCTCATCTTGTATTTTTATGTTGTGAACTGCCCTGTGATACTTGAATGAAGGGCGGTATACAAATTTAAACAATGCTAATAATCTTCTAAAAAATTTTTTTTAGTGTAAGCTGTAAGCTAATGATATCCCACATCACCTTTTTTGTCAGTCATAAATACTACAAATCCTATACTGCAGTGCAATTTTCATGTGCAACGAATAGACACACAATATACTAGGGTTTGTTTGTTTTTTTAATTATTTGGGCTTTGAACATCATACCAAGATATTGTCAGAGATAAAAGAACCAAGCCGAGGTACCACAAATGAATTACTACGAGTTGAGGCAAGAATGTTTAGAGTAGCCTAGATAAATGAAACCAGATGACCTAAATACCTACCATTTTGTTCTCTCTGTACTCCAGCAGCAAGTAGATCAGGTTCACCAAGGCTTATATCATTAAGTCTGGTTCCTAGACATTCTATACAAAGATGTTTGCACCATTCTTCTGCCTCAAGCTCTGAAAGAAAAAGAACAACAAATAAACTACCAGGAGTTACCATGAAGCGTCTGCAGTATTTGATTTAATTTAAAAGAAGGTACATAATGACAGCAGCACTTGATTTACGGGGTAGTAATGGAACAACTTCCAGTTTAAAGAAAGTAAACAAACACACACACTAATCTTGATTCATGTTTGCTTTTGTTAAAAATATCAAATGCATTTTAAATTGATTAATAGTGAGTGGAAATTAATTGCAGCCTGCTCACTGTACTGGAAACCTGATCACTTGGGACATTAAGGCACATCATTTTTTGGTCTGTGAAGATGAATTCACATTATCCATTTTTGTTAGCCCAGATGACTTTTGCAGTGGAAGTATGGAGCCTTTACAGGATATTATTAATTGCCACCATGACATGTACAATCTGTTTGCTGCATGGGTGACATAACAGGTAATGGGAGAAGAAGAGAGAAGGATAGTACTAAACGCTAAGGTTTGATGGTTTGTTTTGATGAGAGACGTGAGAGGTTTCATTAATGCTGAAAATCCCAAAAATGGCTCAAGGGAGCAATCCCATGTATGGGAAGCCAGTGTTAAGTTAGGCTGGTGTTGTATGCTAGGTCATAGCACCAGTTCTGCTGTGCGCCCTTATAAGCCCCTTGCCCTCCATGGCCAGCTGCCACCATGCACACTGGCTCCCCTCGGCCAGGCAGGCAGGTTGAGGAAAGGCTGGGCAGTGGCCCTAACTGATTTTTAGGGTCTCTCTCTCCTCCCCATGCACCCTCTGTATTAAATGGGCTGCTCCCCACTTTACATGATTTCACTTATGCATGTGGGAGCCTGGAAGTAGGGAGGTGCCTACATATCTCTATATCTCTATATCTCTGTCTCTATCTACAGTGGTACCTCGCAAGACGAATGCCGTGCAAGACGAAAAACTCGCAAGACGAAAGAGTTTTTCGTTTTTTGAGTTGCTTTGCAAGATGAAAAACGAAAACGTCTTGCAAGTTTGTTTCCTTTTTCTTAAAACCGTTAATACCCAGGGTGACTTCAAGGAGCAACTCATAGCACGCGGTGTGGTAGCCTTTTTTGAGGTTTTTGAAGACTTTGGTGATTTTGAAGACTTTGGGAAACCGTGCTTCGCTAGACGAAAAATTCGCAAGATGAAAAAACTCGCAGAACGAATTAATTTCGTCTTGCGAGGCACCACTGTATATCTATACCTATATGTATATCAAATCATACTTCATTTGTTATATTATAGTGTTAATAAATGGATGTGCTTTTTGCCACTAGTCATCCAAAGCATCTTGCTTAGACTATATGTATATGTGAATGCAAGAGCTGCCATTTGGCCCATAACCAACTTTCTGACCTGCTTACAGCTGATTTTCCTCTCTTTTTTCCTATTTTAAAGCCATGGTGCTTATGTCCAATCAATATAGTATATAGATGCAATAATCCTCTGGAGAGAGATTATTAAAGTAAATCACTTGGTTTTGACCTTGTCTTCAACTGTTTCCTTATAAACAATTACATTAAGTAGAAGAAGAAGAAGAAGAGTTTGGATTTGATATCCCGCCTTTCACTCCATTTAACGAGTCTCAAAGCGGCTAACATTCTCCTTTCCCTTCCTCCCCCACAACAAACACTCTGTGAGGTGAGTGGGGCTGAGAGACTTCAGAGAAGTGTGACTGGCCCAAGGTCACTCAGCAGCTGCATGTGGAGGAGCAGAGACGCGAACCCGGTTCCCCAGATTACGAGACTACTGATCTTAACCACTACACCACATTGGCTCCCAAGTACTCTTTACTATTTATTTACTGTTTAAAAGAAAAAGGCTCCACCCTCACAATGGGATACTGCAGGGACGGGAAACCTGTGGCCCTCCAGATGATGTCAGATTCCAACATAATCCCTGGTCTTTGGACATGTTGGCTGGGGCTGATGTGAGTTCAACAACATCTGAAGGGCCAAAGGTTGTCTGTCCATCATTGTTCTAGAGGCATATGGGGAAGGCTGCCACGTGTCCTCACATACTGAGTTGGTAGTGGTAGGTCATTCTGGACCTTGACTGGTCTCTGGCTTCCAAAAGAATATAGATTCTTTTATAGTTATATATAGTCTCTCTGACTACATGTTTCATAGATGCTTTGTATCGCTTTAAAAAATGTTGTTGTACCTGATGTTTTGCAAGAGGACGGTAGAGAAATACTTTTATAAATAGAAAAAAATTGTGCATCCTGAAGTCTAGCAAAAGGAGCTGAGACCGATTATGATAATTGCTTCTAGGTGACAGAAGTTAATCAAATGTGGCTTGGATCTAAATTTTGAAAACTATCCTCCTCCCCATTCACAATAAATTTGTAACCTTTGTGAGCACCAAACAACCATTCCTTTCTTGATACAGACAGAATTTTGAGCAGAAGCTTTTGTCTCTTGAGAGGATGTCCAGACAGCTGTTGTTATCTGACCTGATTAAGACATTTCTGATGGGGATAAAGAATACACCCTCATCTGGGAAAACAAGCTATCAGTGAGTATCTTCTCATCCCGTGGAATGCCAAAATCTACTAATCTCTTTTGACAGGAGGGACTGGATCACGATTTAAAGTACACAAGTATGAACTAGACAGAGAAAAGGATGGTATCAAAAATAATCAACATATGGCGTATCTATAAAACAAGGCAGGATCAATGGAAAAAAGGGGGGGGGGATTCATGCCCACTATCAAGCCTATTCAGTAAGATCAACCTCAGGCAGCCCCCATCTCAGTTTCTGTTCTGCTGTGTCTCAGACCTAGACTGGATACAATCTGCTGTACAGGCCTCAGTTCATTGTCTTCAACCACTCTGAAACTAAACTTACAGTCTGAAATATCAGGTGCTGGCCAAGAACCCAAGCAGGATCAGTCAAACAGAAGCAACTGATCCCAAAGTTGATTTGCAATTATCTCTTTCAGACAATCTATTTGGCCTGGCCACTTAATTCCATCAAGCAAAGGCAGGAAGAATTAAAGCAGGGGGTGGGGGGGAAGCTGCTATTTTGGATGAGGCGTGAGAGTAGCTGATTCAACTTTTGAAACATTAATGTAATTGGTGATGCCCTAGCTACCAACTGCATTGTGTTTTTAAGGTATGTTTAATCTAGCTAATTCATGGCAAAAGGATATTGCCTCCCTATAGCGGAATTTGCCCTGTGAATTTCCCCATTACATAAGACAAGTAAGTGGGATTGTGTTTCTTGGGTGGAGGTGGAGAGTTGTCAACAATGGACAGCTATTTTATTTTATTGTTTATTTAACAAAATGACTGTAAATAGACCCTCTAAACAGCTTGCAAAAATAAAGCAAATGTTGTTTAATGGGAAATCTCTATCTATAAATATTCATTATCAGTGTTGATGAAGCCCCTCCATCTGTGGTTCCCATCCAGGGGCATAGAAAGAGGGGTGTGGTCCGCCCCAGGTGTCATCCCTGAGGGGGTGACAAAATGGCACACTGCGGGGGCGGCACTTACTGTGGGGACCCCATATGCAGATTGCCCTGCCCCCGCCACTCTGGGTGCCAGAGCAGCTAGTTACACCCCTGTTCCCATCTGGGGCATTTCTTCTCCAATTGCTCCCCTTAAAAAAGGCATGTGATTTGCTCTCATAGAATGTAAGATATGATACCCTGAAAAAATAAGACTTTGTGTTCAAACTCCAGTATCTCAGTGGAAGGGGCTGCTTGTTTATTCTTTACTACTGCAATATTATCCAGGACAATTAGCCATTTATACTGGACTTGGAGCGAGGCTGCTTTGCCTGTTGCTATAAAATCAAAGTCGCCAGCTCAGCAAGCTTTTTCATTTTTAAAAGATGTGACAGATGCCACTGGAGTTTGACGTAGTTCAGATTACTGTATCCTTCATAGATAAGAAGCTTTGTTGCCTGGATTAAACTGCAGTAAGCAAGGGAGAAAATTGTTTCTCTTTAGATTTAGAACAATAAAATTACAGCCAACAGTTCTGAGTTACAACCGGAGGAAGGAGCATTTTTAATAATTTAGCCGGTGGTATGAAACAACTTCGCTTTATTAATTTTTTGCACTGATTGCTGTGTCGGTGAATAATATTGGTTAATACTGAATAATATCTAAACGATACTGTAGAAGATATTAAAAATGTTGATTAGCCCAAAAAATACATTCATTCTTATGAAATAGTCTAAAACTTCATTAGGTAAACAGAACATGTGTTTTTGTGCTTTTCATAATTGCAAAAATTGATTCAATTTTCCATTCATCCATGTATATATGTATACAGAAAGATTTGCTTCTGGATTTTCTTTCATTATTGAAGAAGCACTAAATTTGCCATAAAATTTCAATTCTATTGTAGCAAAGGTTATGTTTTCTTTCCTCCTATTTACTGAACAGATGATAACATTTTTGTTTCCTTTTTAAATAATCGATAGCTTCATAGTCATAACATTAAAATATTATGAATAAGGTACTGGGATAATTATTTTCTCACTAATCCGCTCCTTAGGAGCCATCTCCTCCCTTGCCAGCCTGCCAGATCCTTATGATCAGGAGCTTTGTTTGACTTCTTCCAAATTCTGATATGCTTTTGTTGTGCTGCACAGATGAGCTACTATGGGGGAAAACCCAGCTTTTTATAGCCTGTTTTTGTGTCTACTGTGGGTGCTTTTATATTGCTGAACTGTTTTTTCTTTTGTTTTATTCTGGATTATGGCATTGTGATTGTAGTAAGCCATTCTGATTAATGTGAATGCATTAGAAGACCAGGATAGAAATCTCTGAATGATAATCAACCATCTATTAAAATCACCAATTCCGCCGTTGTAAGAATTTGATCATTTAGTGTGGCAGTGCCTACACGTTACTGAAATCAAGCAGGTGCCTTCACTGTACTCTTTTCAGCACCTGATTTAAACATTACTGTTTAAACAAGCCTACCCAGATGCTTCAAAAGCTGATGCAATTTTAATCTGTTATAGTGTTTTAACTTTGGTATGTCTTAAAGTAGGGTTGCAATTTTTCTTGATTTTCCGGTTTTGTTTTTTGTAAACCACTTTCAGTTTTTGTTGTTTTTGTTTTTATAATCAAGAGGTGTATAAATCCTATGAGATAAATAAATAAACACTCTGTGGACAAGATGGTCCTAAATCATGAATGCCTCTTTTTTCTGAAACAACTTATTTATTGCAGTATTTATATTGCACTCAATTAACCAAATATGTGGCTTTCAAAGTGGGCCATGAACTGCAATCAACTCAAGCATGTAGAGTTGTGTCGCCGTGTGAAGATCCCAAATAGAAAGAGTGGCCCAGCAAAGAATTAAGAGCAGGTGCCAGTCCTTGGGGCAGCACCGATGCCACAATAGCCAGTGTCCCCCAATTCTCCCACCTGGGATTTCACAGGCATTCTCATTTCATAGATCATAGAACTGTAGCATTGGAAGGGACCATTAGGGTCATCTAGTCCAACCCCCTGAAATGCAGGAATCTTTTGCCCAAAGTGGGGCTCGAACTCACGAACCTGAGATTAAGAGTCACATGCTCTACTGACTGGGCTATCCCTTCAGTCAGTCTACTGACTGAACTACTCCTTTCATAGGGCCTGGTGAGCTCTTGGGAGGGGGTGGAATGTCAGATCCTTTAACAGCACTGGTCAGCTCCGCTATTGATTTCTCTCACACACTTCAGTGGTACCTTGGTTTAAGAACAACTTAGTTTATGAACAAGTTGGATTAAGAATGCTGCAAACCCAGAAGTAGGTGTTTTGGTTTGTAAACTTTGCCTTGGAATAAGAACATGTTTTGCTTCCTGTTGTGTGTGTTCCATTTGTAAATTGAGTCCCCCGCTGCTATGGGAAAGCACGCCTTGATTTAAGAACGCTTTGGTCTAAGAACGGACTTCCAGAACGGATTAAGTTCGTAAACCAAGGTACCACTGTACATGGACCAGATTTCCCAGCCCTCCCTTGGTTTTAAAGTCTTCCTCTAAGGCATTAAGTGGCCACTGGTTTTCAGAGCTGGAAAGGAATTTTCCTCTCAGCAACCATTGACCATCGATAGAGGGTTTTTTGCCTTTTCTTGGTGGATAGCACATGACTGTTAGGCACTTTGCACATAGCTTTTGCCACATCTTGTGTGGAAATGGCAATGGGAAGGATATAAACATGGGGGAGGCCCACACAAGGGGTCTTGAGAAGGTGCACCATTTCCCAGTCCTAGTGGGCCGGGGCTGGCACCACCCATCTCAGGTTACCAGTTTGTCTCCAGCCCCATGGCATGCACCACACTGGGTCCTTCTACACTGGTCAGCTCCCAGGACAGTCCCCAGCAGGTGTGCTGGGAAGGTGTATTGGGCTTGAGATCGGAAGTCTTGGGTGCTAATGGATCCTTTCCAAATGTCATGTCACCCCCTTGCCTCACTGTAGTCAATAACACTTGTTATTTCCACCCACATCACTGTCCTAAGTGTTATTCACCCTCTATTCGGCTTGTGGGGAAAAGCATCCAAAATGTGGCCTGCCATGCAACTCTCAATATTCCTGTACTGGCCAGAGCCAATTGTCCCTGAGATGGTGTAAAAAGTCTCAGCAGAACCTTAGAAATACACTTCCAGTGACAGGCGCACCTGTAGAAGCTACAGTCATAAAAAGGTGGATCTATTCCTGTGAAAGAAAACCTCCACAAGCTTCTGTAAATTCGTGAAATTATAAAATGAGTGTGGGGCAGGAAAGAGTATGTGGCTTTGAGATTTTTTTGGGGGGAGGGGTCCTTAAAAATTGCTTGACTTTCTCATTGGGAGGGCTGTGCCCTAATAGCCCTAGTGGAATAGCCTCTACTGCGTATGTCAGTCATCCACAAACCATGAATTCTTGTTTAGCCCCACTGGTTTAAAGTCATAATGCTGGGATAAAAATTTGCCTGCAAATTAATATTTCACCAGTGGTGGAACTGGGTACTCTATTCATTTCCTTGGAATGTAGGTTAGCTCTTTAGGGGGATTTGTGAAAGTATGAGCCATATTGCAGAATCACATGACTTGTGCAACTCCAAGCATCCTCTGAGAATAATGCACATTTAGAGACAGCACACAAAAATGACATAAATTTATATATGGAATTTAGGCTATTGACAGATGATATATGAGCAGCTGGGCCTGGAGAGATTTCAATGAATAACATGGTAATTTACTGCACCTAACCTGAAATACCAGGTCTATTTTTCATTTTCTGTTTTCTGTCACTGTTTGGTCTCACTTGCATTTGGCAATTTATGTTGTATTTGCAGTACATGCAGCTGTAAATAGATTAATCACTTTATGAATTTTCTGAAATGCTGCATCTCTGACTGGCTGAAAGTCTGCTAAAATGACCACTATATTTAATAGTGGCATGCGACACAATTGCTCCCTCTAATATAAAACTCAGGTGCTGCGTGCCAATAGTTATGTAGCAAAAACCAGATAACTGCAAAACAAGAGGGAGATATCTGCATTGCAAACCAAGGTTTGCAAAAGTACATTTTTAGGACTCCCCTCAAAAAAGCACCTACTGTGCCAAAAAGGGGGGGGGGGAGAGCAAAAGAAACCCAATGACAACCAACCATGTTAAATGGCCAGATAGAAAATTCTTAGAATGTGTGTGTGTGTGTGTGTGCGCGCGCGCACACGCCTGTTTAAAATGGTGCTTTCCATATTCACCTTTTACACTGAAAAATAATATAATTTTTCTGCCTGACTATTGACCGACTGATTAATCAATAAAACGCTACAACCTCAGTTTACACCAAGGGCTTTCAAAGAACATTTTAGTGCTACAGAGCAGTATAGTGGTCTCGGGGCCTTAAACTAGAAGGGGGCAAGCTTCCTTAGCTGATTGTAATTAGGATGGAGGGGGCACAAAGCTGAGAGAAGGCTGGCTTGCCCAGAGCCAGAAAGTAGTTCATAGTGATCTGAGATTTGAAGTGGCAGCTTCTGTAGCTGAGCTCAGGCTATTACCCCTGATGCTACGCTAGCTGACAGCTACTGTAAGTCTGGTTCTAGCATCCTAGAATAGTTCTGAAAATGACAAGTATGTGTGCACCTTGAGCAATCTGTGGCACTATGAGTCACAGTGCTGGACTTCCAACTAAAAACCAGATTGTGTTTATAATACATCTGCTGCAAAAATCAAGGCTTGGTTCTTTCTGTTGCTGTGCTTTAATAGCAACCCACAAGTGCCAGTGCTGTAAAGTCAGTGGTGGTTGGGGCTGCTCCATCAAGGCTTATATGCAGGGTGTGATCTAGGGTGTGTCAGGGGATATATTTTAAGAGGACAGGATATATTATAGTTTCTTATGTCCCATTAAATGTGATGTTTATCAGCCCTGGAACTGAGGATGAGGAGAATAGGAAATGAAATGTAGCAAGACATCTCCACACTTGCTATAACCACTTTAGCTGCCATAGATCAAATGACCACAGCAGTTAAGTCCAACCCACACAATCAAGCTGCCCACCTCTATATTTCTTGCACAGATGCATGGAGGATTGTAGTATGTATGGACTGATAGCATTAAATAGTTTAATTTGAGAGGGGTCCAGATGATTGTACTTAAATTTTGTATTTCACCCATCCAGCTTACAAAAAGATCTCATGCAAAGCTAACTTACAAAAAGGCTTTTTTAACCATACATCATAATCACAGACAACCACAGAAGTACACCTTTATACCACCTTAAAGAATTTCTCTCTGGACCCAGTGTTTTACCCTGAGATAGTCTGGGTGGATTAGGTTCACTTTGCCCAACTTTCCAAACTGATTAACTGAATGAAGAAATATTGAGACATTAAAGCAAATGATGGTGCTTTCACAGAGTCTATAAATAGACCAAGCTGAGGTGGGTGGGTGTACTCAGTACTCAATTTAGTTCACACACACACACATGCAGCCTAAAATTAAGTACTTTCTTTGGGGCCTACCTGAAGGCTTGTTATATAAAGACATAACATATATGGGAAAATAGAAATAAAGACGTTTAAAATATCAGGAAACAGTGAAAAAAAGTGAGTTTGGGAAAGCTGCAGAAAAGAAATGGACAGATTGCTTTTCACAGCATTTTCAAAATTTAGACAACAGAGTTTAGCGCCCCCCCCCAATATGTTAAGATTGAGGGTCCCAGTCAACTAGATTGACAATTCAATGATTCTGTTAACAAATGTTTGGGAAACACAGTAAAATGTCAATAGTTTGCACTTTTATAAAGGTCAATAATGAAATCTGAGCAATTGCAAAGCTGAAAGTACCACACATCAGAGATATAACTGAGTCAAATATTCCAAAACCCACAGTTGGAGAATACTTTCTTTAGGACCAACCAAAATGTCACAAAATAGCAACAAGCTTTTGTGTTCTCCAAAACTCAGCTTTCAGGCAAGATGCTACACAAAGCATGAGATAACAGGGACAAAGGAAAACAAATATGCAGAAGCCTTGGCTCTTTTGAAAATGTTGAGAACCATAGTGACATTCCCTCACCCAACCAAACTAATCCATTTGGAACCATCAATATCCAGCTGCCTAATTAAAAGGGGACACTAATTAATGAACTAGCATGAACTAAAAGCGAGAAAATGTTTACAGTTACCAGACGTAAAGTATATATTGCACATAGGGAACGTCAGCCATCCTCATGGTAGCTTTGGATCAGGGAAGGCATGCTTTGTGCACATCAGGGCTCCCATATGTACAAGAAGTTGCAGCAGCCGAGCTATGAGATATGAGGAAATTTTTAATGAGACCTAGGGAATCTGTGGCTCTCTAGATGTTATTGGACTCAAATTGCCACCAGTCCCAGTTAGTATGACTAACAGTCAAGAGATAATGGACATTGCAACCAAGGAAGATTGGGGGTTGGGGACGCGCAGGTTCTCCATCAACTGGAACACAGTTTGTCATCTGCTATGCAGAACTACTCAAGACTGAGCTGTCCCACTGTATTTATCCTACCAAATGATAAGAATAAGATATCAACTGCCAACATGTTATAGAAGGTCACCTGAAGAGGCCTTGTGTAACACCAAGTTGCACCTTGAACATATAATTGCTGAAAATAGTAAACACACACACACACACACACACACACACACACACCTTGGTTCTCAAACTTAATCTGTTCTGGGAATCCGTTTGACTCCCGAAACAGTTCCTTGATTTGCTGCGGGAGCTTCCTGCACTCAGCTGGAAGCTGCGTAAGCTGCATTGGACGTTCAGCTTCCAAAAAACATGCGCAAACCGGAACACTTACATCTAGGTTTGCAGCGTTCAGGAGCCAATTTGTTCAACAACTAAGCCATTTGGGAACCAAGGTACCACTGTATGTCTGAGCATTATGTACCATCTTCCAGTTAGAAAACTCATGAATTTACCCCAATGAGCTATAGCATTTCAAAAATATCACAATCTTTGCCAAAAGGTATGCCTCATAATTTTAATCAAAAATGAAACTTCGCTGCCTCTTGAGTTAAATTAAGCCTCTGTAGCCACACAACAGGAAGTTCTTGCTTATACAGGCATTATAATCTCTACTCACAATTTCCTAATAGATTAGATTGTGACAATGTTGCCCTTTAATTGAAGCTACAACCAAATGGAAACTTCTTTTCTGTAATAACATTGCCTGTGACAAGGGGGAGGAGAGATGCCGGCTGGTCCCACCCACATGTTTGCATCACTCAAGAGAAAGCCTCTAGCCACAAGGAATTAGCTCATACAAATGCATCCCCCATTAGACCAGGCTATGTTTAAAGGACACCAAAGAAAATACAAAGGATCTCTTCCTTTGCATCAAATCGTAGTGTTTTCATGTCACAGTAAGCATATTTTGGACTGCATTTGTTTCTTTTAAAAGCAAAGATTGCAGAACCCATCTTTGCAGCCATACATTAGACCTAAGGTCTTTCTTAATTTTTCCTGCTTAACAAATCTGTTTGTGTATAATAATTAAGATTAAGCATTTGCATTGCTTTTTGGTTAAATGTCGCTCATCTGGACTGCAAACTCCAGGGGTCGCCTAGCTCAATATATATGCTTGTGTGTATATATAGACAGACATCATTGCTCTACGTAATCTTCATTCTTTTTGTTCTTTCCTATGCAAAAGTAACTGCTCAACAATTCAAGGCAGGAAGGACAGTGGCTGGCCTAGGGTAATCAATTAACTTTTTAACGGACACAAGAAACAAACAAATTATGTTTCGGAAATAATGTGTACTTTTAGTTGGTACAATGTCTCCTCCTGATGTGCAGAAAATATTGTGAAAGATTATGTCATCATCATGGTGTTTTACTTAATCGGCTATGACATAGGTTCTAGATTTCTGCAAAATATTCTGATTGGTTTCATAAAGATGTCGAAAGTACCAACGTGCCCTATATCTGAACACACATGCAAACTGGTCTAGGTCTGATTAACAGCCCCAAGAATTCACAATACACACAGTTCCATCACAACCAGGGCATAAATTGAATGAATGAATCAAAGAATGAAGCAAGTTTTCTATGCCTGCCTTGTAATATCAAGCAGGAAAGCAGAGAACAGGGCTATCTTTCTATTTATTCTTGTAAGCCACTCTGGGAACATTTTTAGCTAAAGTGTGGTTTATAAGTAAGTACTGTAAGTATGTTCGGAATTCTCACAAGTCCACAAGAACATAAGAGCCCTCTGGATCAGGTCAGTTGCCTATCTAGGTTCAGCATCTTGTTCTCACAGTGGCCAGCCAGTGAGACAACACCCTCTCCTGTGGTTTCCAGCAACTGGTATTCAGAAGCATACTACATCCAACAGTGAAGGTAGTTCATAGCTAACAGAGTTAGTAGTCACTGGCATCTTCATTTTCCATGAAAACATGTATGTCCAACATTAACATTACCTTTTGAGTTTTGATAGCTGCTACACAAACACTTCTATAGGTAATATGCAAAAAATGTGGGTTAAATCACAGAGCCTATGGCTTGCCGATGAGAAGGCTGGCGGTTCGAATCTCCTGTTGGTTAGTCCCTGCTCCTGCCAACCTAGCAGTTCGAAAGCATGAAGTGCAGGTAGATAAATAGGTACCACTCTGGCGGGAAGGTAAACAGCATTTCTGTGCACTGCTCTGGTTTGCCAGAAGTGGCTTAGTCATGCTGGCCACATGACCCGGTAGCTGCACACAGCCTCCCTCAGTCAGTAAAGCGAGATGAGTGTCGCAACCTCAGAGTCGTCCGTAACTGGACCTAACGGTCAGGGGTCCCTTTACCTTTACACAAACACTTTTATATGTAATGTGCAAAAAAATGTTCAAATCACATGGGTTTTCCACATTAAAGTCAGCTGTCAAGATACAGATACAGTGGTGCTATGGAACCACTCATGTAATCTGAGCATTAGTCTTTTAATACACTACTGATGGAACATAGAAAGGGAGCCATAGGGAAGGAGGTTTTAGAAGGTCACCCTGTCCAACCTGGAACAACACTAAAAGGATTTAAAATGAAATGGGAGCTGGAAGTCTTGCAATAACATAGTGCTTGGGTAATTTTGTCTTGGGAGTCCGTGGACTTAGCTCATCTGTGAACAGGGATACATATCTGTGAAAAATTACTCTATTTGCTGTTGCACTTTGAAATACTGGTTACCACATGGGACCTAGCACAATCTAACCCACTGGGAGCACTTTGACAATACCATTTTTGCTTCTTAGATGGCTTCCTTCCCTAGCCATTTATATCCCTAGGAATTGCTTTGGCTTTGCAAAGTGATCTGTCATCTGCTTCTCACAGAGTCATCTGCGTTTTCTCAGAGAAAGCAGCAAAGCAGAGAAGCAAGAGCTGAAAAGTACACTGCTTCTTATAGCTAAATTACTAGAAACGCAGCACAAGATCTGTTCAGGAAATGTTTGCTTTCTTTTATTGCAGGATAACAATGGGTATGAAGAAAAATATTTCAAATTGTTTTGAGAACAAAAGCCACAATAAATACGCACTTCCATGCACAAAAAGAGGGGGAAGCCAGCTATATGAAGCAAGTCTCCACTTCCATTATTATTATTTTTAAGAAAACTTTTTAAAACTTTGAATACAAACTTCAAGGGAATAAAAAACAAGCCTTTTGTATCAGTCTTCCACAGCTGCATGTTCCAAAGAGTCATCAGCTATGAGGAGGGCTGTTTAGCTCCATTCCTTTAATCTAATGAAAAATTCTTGCACTTTGAGGGTCAAGCTCTGTGACAGAGCAGCTTGCTTACCTGTGGACACAATGTTTCATGACACATGAGATTGCAGTTAACAAACAGCTTGTGCCATTCAAGGCAAGATGTATGAGGAGGCAGTATTTGCCACCCAAATCCGCCAAGTTTGACATAAAATTATGACATAAAATTATGATAGTGTTGTGCTTCTAAAACATTGCATATTTGTTGTCTGATCAGGCACATGGTGAAGGGAGAAGGTGTGAAACTAACATTTACTGGGACCTGGATGGAACAACAAAAGCTGTTAAGCCACTGGCCGGGAAATTGCTAAGAAAAACTGCATTGAAAAACAACAGCAAAAAATCCCCCCAAAGTTCCTTGTCCACAAATCCATTAACAAATAAACAACAGCAACAACACACATTGGGGTAGACAAGAAAGAGATTTACTGATGCAATACATTTCAGATTCTACTAATCCTTTTTGAGGGAAAACCAGAACAACCATTCACAATTCTGATATGCTACCTCTTCTGTTTCTTAGCATAATCATGCTTTGGATCATAAAATCTCTTTCTTGTTTAGGTAAAGGTAAAGGGACCTCTGACCATTAGGTCCAATCGTGACTGACTCTGGGGTTGTGGCGCTTATCTCGCTTTATTGGCCGAGGGAGCCGGCGTACAGCTTCCAGGTCATGTGGCCAGCATGACTAAGCCACTTCTGGCAAACCACAGCAGCGCACAGAAACGCCGTTTACCTTCCTGCCAGAGCGGTACCTATTTATCTACTTGCACTTTGATGTGCTTTCGAACTGCTAGGTTGGCAGGAGCAGGGACTGAGCAACGGGAGCTCACACCATCGCAGGGATTCGAACCACCGACCTTCTAATCGGCAAGTCCTAGGCTCTGTGGCCACAGTGCCACCCGCGTCCCAGACTTTTCTTGTTTACCCCATTGTTTTGTTTTGTTTTTCCTTTGCTTCCAGTTGCATTTTGGTATTTTCATTTTTGTTCTACATATTCTTAAATCTCAAAAGCAGCATTTTGGCTTTCACAAATATATGATGCTTTTAACTTAAGTACCTAAGAACGGGCAGAGTGACTCCCCTTTCTTTAGCAAATAACAATGCAGCAATTTCACACCAGAATTCCAATCCTGACATCATTTCTTTCTTTTTAATAATAAAACTAAAGGTGTTGTAGATACTTGTGCTCTGATTGACTCCACATACACTTCCAAATGTGTGTTCAAACAGTGAAAAATCTTGTATTACCCTAAACCATAAACCATAGAACAAACCTTCATTACAGCTTGTGGTTAGTCAAGGAGAGATAAACCACAAGCCTCGATTCAGGCAACATGCATTGTGATGAGCCAAACCATGGTTTGTCTTAATCATGGTTTGGCTCATCACAGTGCAGCAGCAGAACAACCAGGGAGGAACAAAGTGGCTGCAATCTTTTGACATGTCCACACATTGGACATTGGACATTGGACAATGTCCACACATTGGACATTGGACAAAGTGTGGAGAGCCTTCCAACAGCTTTGGGTGGTGGCCCAGCTGCACTGCTCTCTGGACAGGGATAGCATAACTTCTGTCATCTATGCTCTGGTAACCTCTAGGTTAGATTACTGCAACACGTTATACATGGGGCTGCCTTTGAAGATGGTATGGAAACTTCAGCTGGTGCAGAATTCAGCAGCCAGGTTGCTCAGCAGGGCAAGATGGTTTGAGTATATTACACAGACCCCTCCTCGACTGAACTGGCTGCCAACTAGTTTCTGTGACCAATACAAAGGGATGTTTTGACCTACAGAGCCTTAAATGGCTCAGGACCGCAACAGTTTTTATAAACATTTTATTAATTTTCAAGAAAAAATTCCAAGAACTCCCTTCCCCAAAAGAGAAGACCAATGCCTCAAATTTTCGTATAAATCTATACGTGTATTAGGTGAGTGCCAGTCATCAAGATGTTCATTTGGTTATTTTATAAAGGGGTTCCAAATGTCAACAAAATCATCAGTATCTGATATGTCATTCAGGGCATGGACTCTCTTCATTAGTTTCTCAGGACCACAACACCTCAAGGACTGCATCTCTCCATATGAACCAACCTAGACCCTGTAATCATTATCAGAGGGCATTCTTCAGGTGGCACATCTCCAACAGGTTCAGAGGGCAGCAACATGAGATGTGGCTTCCTACTTGTGGAATGCTCTCCTCAGAGAAGCTCACCTGGCACTTTCATTGCATATCATTAGCTGCCAGGGAACCACATTCCTTTTTTTCCTCTTTCCTCTCTTTAATTAGGCCTTTGGCTAATTAAACAAGCTATGGCATTTTAAACTGCTTGTGTGCAGGGGAGGTATTATTTTTGCTTGTTATGCATGTTTGTATTTTTATATTGTAAACCATCCTGTGATCCTCAGAAGAAGGGTGGTACAGTATAGAAATGTAAATCATTATCATTATCATCATCATCATCATCCGTGGTTTGGTTTCACATGACATGCAGCTCAGGCCAGCATAATGGTTGTGAAGGGGGAGAAATTAATACCAATATTGACTTCACATACAGAGAACATAATTTATTTTTTCCAGAATACTGAATCTTGTAAGACAGGATGACTGGCAAATGGTAATGATTTGTTTCATAAATTGTAGAGAGTAGATCTATCAAAACTTTGTTCTAAACAGCTAGCCATAAACTATTTGAAGTTGAACTCTGTGTCCTGGAATTTTAGCTGTTATAGTGACAGGATTATTACTAACCTAGTAAGTGCCTAAAGCAATACTTGGGAAAACAACAACAACCCCTGATAATTCACGTCAACGCTTGTCTTAATAGCATCCCATTGGCATTGTTTACTCAGCTCTAGAATTTTAGATGAAAGCCTCAAGAGTCTTGTATCCAACTAGGGGCCAAGTCCAGACAGAGAAAAATAAGAAACAAGTACCCAAACTAGTCTTTTTTTTAAAAAAAAGGGGGAGGGACACATTTATCTCTGTATGCTAAAAAAAGATATTATAGCATATTCTCATTAAGATAAGGCACCCTGTTTAAATGCTGTATCTTAATCCATCTGAAGCATTGTTTCATAAGCAGCTTAATTTACTCAGGCTGAAGATGTGGTAATAATTGCTTACCTGACTCACAGGCAAATGTCTTTGATGTCTCATCATGAAAGATAATTGCCACTGCATGCTTCTTTGTCTCTCGAGGCAGTCTGGTTATGTTTTTGATGTTGTGCAGCTCAGTTACCTTAAAATGAAGAGATATAGAATTTAGTTTGGTTTATAAACAGGAGGAGAAAACCCCCAAATGTTCCATTTTCATCATAGTCCCTACATTTTCTGATGACCAGTGGAATGGACTTTATCAAACAATGTGTGTGTGCACATGTGTGTGCGTTGGAGCTGCAGAATTGTTTCTAGAATAACCATTCTGTCACACATGATTTATTTATTTTTATTATACTTCGAGAATCTCGGAGCGATAGAGCCTATTCATTTTCATCTGCTTTGGCTTTGTGAATTACTTCATAATACAAGCCACTTGTCTGAATTCCTAATTTGGCAAATTTGTTGCAGTAGCAGCAGCAAATAAGTTTCCATCTCAGAAAACTCTACAGCATCAGCAAGAAGAAAGTAGTTCATCCATCATGCCAATTAGCACCACATACTTTTGCATTGATGTGGAGTTCTTTCACTTTAAAGTGAAATGGTAATTCTAGGGATATCCAAGCCTGAACCAGAAAATGCAACTTTGGCATTCATCTGAAATATTCTAAGGGCAAAGATCAGCCAAGAAAACTAGAATGGGTTTTATGGATTTGGTGAAGAAATAAGTTACCAAAATGTATTAACTGCAGAATAAGCAAGCTCTTTTTCTGCTTTTCTTGGTTTACACAAACATTTCACATTAGCATCAAGAAGGGAGGAAATAACACAATGATCAAGGTTTGACTAGTAATTTTAAGAATGGATCAGCTCAGAAAATAGGGTTATGGATATTAAGTATACACTGGGGACTAATTTGTGTCTGGCTTGTAGCAAACAAAAAACACCTTGAAGTATGATCTAATTAGTTTTCCAGGCTCTCTAGAGGCTTCCCACAGACTATTCAGTTTTTCCTTAGGAGCCTAATCCCACAAAGACGTGAGCTTTATGAACCCAATAGTACCTTTGCACAAGTTTAGACACATTTAGTTCCAACTTTGTTCTGCTATGTAAAAAACAAAACAAAACAAAACAAAACAAAACAAAACAAAACAAAACAAAACAAAACAAGATTTAGCTTCTAAAGTGTTCTGCCTTGGACAGAAAGTACTGGGGTGCCCAACAGATTCATCCGCTGTAGGTCCTTCCACATGTCACATTACAGCCTGCAGTTAGCTAAACTGCTTGTTGGTCAATATTTCTAGGGTTTGAGCAGTTACCAGACTGCATTTTAAGTGAGCAATATTTATTCTGGAAGCAAGCAACACCTGGAAAGCAGTTTTACTGGATGCATGTACACTTGCTGCTTTGTTTGCTTAAACCTCTTTGTCACTTACTAGGAGCAAACTTAGGCATTGCATATCTTTTGAATTGGGAAACAGAGCTGCAGAAGACTGACCCCAAAGTCTCAGTTTTAAAGCTGTTGTGCATGATGTCAGTTCCGATTAGTCTAGGCTCCTCAAGCATGGAGGTGTACAGCTGCCAGATCTTCAGGTCTGACCTGAAATTTCCAGGTTTGCCTGGCCCCCTCCAGGTGCAGGACTTGAATCTCCAGCTGGGCAAAAGCACATTTAAAAACATTAAAAAGACAATGACTGTGCTTTGTGTGTAGCTTTGAAGCCCCCTTTCCCATTCCTACTATGTGGTGGGAAGGGAATGCAAAGGAAGAAAAGAACTGGACTGGACTTATGACTATGTATGCATGCCCAGCAAAAGGTGTAGGGCTACAGAAGTGTGCAGAACATTTGGAGTGCTGAGAGACAGAAGTGGAGACTGGAGAGTCTGAACAGGAGGAGGTACATCCCTATGACTCCCTAGCAGCCATGGAAGGGCCAGTGGACACCAGCAAGCACTGACAGCAAAGCATAAGAGCATTAATATATTAACACAAAAGGCGCAGAAGCTCTGTGTTCAGACCGCTAGCTAAAACATTTTTAAAAGTGGCAAGGAGGGTTTGGCAGAAGCTCCCACTGTAGATAAAGATTACTTCCTGAGCTGGGCATATTGTAGTGATTTCTTTCTTTCTGCCTGGCAGCACCAAAGCAAAGAAACTGAGCAAGAAAAAGTGTAAAGAGCCAACTCCTGCTCACTCTGCCTCTTCCTCCGCCACTTCCCTTCCCAACTGCCTGCAAAGGATCAAGGAATGGTGCTGAAGTCATGGAGCCTGGCTATGGTAATCCCCTTGGATTGAAGCAGCTATTGCATTTTAATATTTTTTTAAAAAGTGAACTACATTTCCAGCTGGGGTGTAGTTTGGGTGGCTGGAACCCCTCTTTCCCATCCTCTAGGAGAGCTCAAGTGACAGCAATTGCCAGAGGCTTCCAGCATGGCAAGCAGATAGTGAGAAGCCAGGGCAGGGAGGACTTAGTGGTGGGGATGGGTGTGCCTGAAGAAGACATAGTGGTGGCATAGAGGCCTCAGATGGAGGGATGCTAGTTGTCTTCACAGGTACTAAAACAGCAGTGGCAAGCAAAGCAGAGGCAGCAACAGTCATCTCAGTGGGGTGAGTGGCAAGAATGTAGGGCAGCCCTGACCCACTGCCCTACCCGCACCCACCACCAGAGACAAAATGTCTCATCTGGCTACCCCTGGACATACAGCTTTATTTCATAATGGCTGTTAGCTGCTTCTGTATATTATAGAGAAGGAAAATACATAAAAAAAACCTGAAAGGAGCAAATTATCAAATAAATGTTTTAAAAGTAATTTATGATTTTTAGTACTACTTCCACATTTTTAAAAGATTGCTTAGCTTTTTTACTTTCTTGAAAAAAGGCGAAATGAGCAAGGGTCTCCCAGAAGTCATTGTTTTTCCTCATATATATATTATAGGTGATGCCAGTCTATACTTCTGCATTGATGCATGGAGTAAACATTTGACTGGAAAATACAGCAAACCTGTATACTTCACAGGGGCCATCATACACAACGTTTTAGAAAGTTATCCCAACAACATAGTTGTTACCTGAAAGCCAAATCATATGGGGATGCCCATGTGGTTGAGGACAACAGAATGCTGGTGAGTGGTGCATGGTGCAGTAACTGTGCATGTAAGCATGTACAACCATGTAACCTCCTGCCCAGGAGACAACTTGAGAATAATACCTAAGCTACTCTGAGCTCTTTCACAGAAGTGAAGGTTGAAGCAAATAAACTGTACAGACATTACAGACTCTATCTGTTGATGGATGGCCATCCTGACTCGGCCCCAGACACACTGACCAGATGTTTGGAAGCTGTGGCTGGATGGTTACGTGGGAGCCGGTTGAAGCTAAATCCTTCGAAGACAGTGGTCCTGTGGCTGGGACGGGGCGATATGGGATTGGGGGGGGCAACTCCCATCTCTTGCGGGGGCGCAATTAGTGCCAGCACCGTCCGTTAAGAGTTTGGGTGTAATCTTCGACATCTCCCTTTCCATGGAGGCGCAGATTGCAGCTATAACAAAGGCGGCATTTTTCCATCTCCGCCAAGCTAAGCAGTTGGCTCCTTACCTCTCTCGCCCTGACCTAGCCACTCTGATCCACACGACGGTCACCTCCAGACTGGATTATTGTAACTCGCTCTACGTGGGGCTGCCCTTGAGACTGACCCAGAAACTCCAGCGGGTGCAGAATGCTGCAGCGAGACTCCTTACGAGGTCTTCGCTGCGAGATCACATTCACCCGGTGCTATACCAGCTGCACTGGCTTCCGGTGGAGTACAGGATCAGGTTTAAGGTGCTGGTTTTAACCTTTAAAGCCCTATACGGCCTAGGACCCTCGTACCTACAGGACCGCCTCTCCTGGTATGCCCCACAGAGAAACTTACGGTCTTCAAATAAAAACATCTTGAAGGTCCCAGGCCACAGAGAGGTTAGGCTGGCCTCAACTAGAGCCAGGGCTTTTTCGGCTGTGGCTCCGATCTGGTGGAACACTCTGTCACAAGAGACCAGGGCCCTGCGGGACTTGACATCTTTCCGCAGGGCCTGCAAGACAGAGCTGTTCCACCAGGCCTTTGGTCAGGGCACAGCCTGACTCCCTCCCTCAGCAATCTTCGCGGAGCTCTGGCCCAATGGTTGCCAGTGGCTTGAATTAATTAATTTTATAATGAATGATTTTAGAGTGTTGTTTATGCTGTACTTTTGTACTGTTTTATTGTTGTTAGCCGCCCTGAGCCCGGCTTCGGCTGGGGAGGGCGGGATATAAATAAAATTTATTATTATTATTATTATTAGGAAAACCACATATTGTTTGAGGCATTCCCTGGCGGAATTCCTCTCAGCACAATCATGTGGGTGGCACTACATGCTAATCATTCAACTTCCTGGCAGCATCTGCGGCACTGAAATAATGTATTAAATACAGATCTCAGATAATGATCTAATGGCATATACGTAAGGCCAAAACCCAGCTAAAGCTAAGGCAGTCTGGATTTTATCAGTGCCTGGCTGGGTGACTCTGGGAACCCTAGTATACTGCCTATGAAGAAAGGTGGGATAAGTGCAAGAGATAGGGGAGCTCATGCTTCCATGCTTCATTTTGTGAGAAACATCATGAAATCAACCACAATATTCACACAGTTAGATGGGTACACATTGGAGCAAGAAAGTTTATACCATAAAATTCCAAGAGGAGTATCATTTTGTTGTATACGATAGTATTTCATCTTATTTTATCCTTGAAACAACCACAGTCATGTGTAGGAACTGAGAAACAGCGATATGCTTAGGGCAATTCAAGTGAGTATTTGGACTGAGTAGTAATGCGAGCTTAAGCCTCCCTTGTCCAAGGTCAAACCCATATTCACTGCTCCAGGGAAACTGCTTCAGGTAGTATAGTTGCAGAAAGTCACTGAGGCAATATGATGCTATCAACACAGATAGCCAAGTGCTTTGGAAGTCTGGGCCCTTTGGAACTTAAATAATGGAACCTATTGTTTAGAGTTAAATGCCCCAGTTGCAACCCTCTCCATTGCCATTATAAGTGCCAGTTAAAGTTTTACTGCAGCAGCTGCATTTACCAGACTTGAAAAGGCCTCATAGCATCGTCAGTTGGCCTGAACAGAAATACTGCCGGACAAAATGGAACTAGAGAACTACTCGTTTCTTATTTGCTGTAGAAAAATAAAGAAAGGTCAGAGCTGCCCCAGGGCAGCTGCTGTTTCACACTTTTTTAAGCAATAAAGATTATGCTTTCCTTCTAAGAACAAGGGGCAAAGGAATAAAGCAGCTGCAAATGCTGAGTCCTTTGCTTTGGAGAACGATAGCAGGTATGCAATCCAGATGTACCCATATTAGTTAGGAATGTGTTTGTAAACTTCTACATCTCTCTCTCTCTCTCTCTCTCTCTCTCTCTCTCTGTGTGTGTGTGTGTGTGTGTTTCCTTCTCTCCACCCCCTGTTAATCCTCTCTCCTGAAATCTAAATTGGAATTCCCATAGCCAAATGTAGAAAAACTGGGGGAGAGGGACAGAGAGAAGACTGCCCAAATTGAAATGCAATGAAGACTTTCCCTATATTTAAGAAATTGCGGGTTTTGTTTGCAAACAACTGTGGAATACAGAAAAGAGGCAGGGAAGGGATTAGCTTAGCCCGAGAGCTGTAACTATAAATGCCAAGTGTGCAGCTGGGCTACAAACTGGGCAGGAAGGGAGGCAGCAAGCGGAACAGTGACAAGAGGAAAGCTCAGAAGCCTGGGTCAGAACCTGGTTGTCTCTGGGAGCATTTATTTCCTTCTCCCATTCAAACAAAGTTGATGCATCTGAATACCCGCTAATCAGTTTCTAGGAAGGAAAGATCAAGCAGACATGATGGCGTGTGATGCCAAGAGTCTTCCAACAACCCCATTGTTATGTACTGAGTTGAATAGGATCCAAACTGTAGCAGTCTGATTGGTCCTAGAACAATAGGATCCAAAAGGCAGCAGTCTGATTGGTCCTAGAACAATAGGATTCAGAATGCAGCAGTCTGATTGGTCCTAGAACAATGCAGCAGTATGATTGGTTGGCAGGAACCACCCAATCCTGCTCCAGATAGAAGTGAATCCACAACCTGATTGGCTTACAGTAGAATTCCAGAATTAGCCAATCATGTGCAGCCCATTGTGTAAATAATGTATATAAAGCAGATACTGTGAGGGGACATTTATTCATTCCTCCTCACCACTATGAGCTGAATAAAGAGCATGAAATCACTTTGCGACTCTGAGTATATTTCACTGGCGACGAAGGTGGGATCCCGCTGAGCTGACTGCCACACACAGCACCGCAGCACCGCCAACTGCCGCACCGCTGCCTCGCACCGTGTATCCAGGCTTCAGCTCCGGGGCACAAGGAACTCAGAATGGCAGCCAACAGCAGCTTCTCGCCATTCAACCCAGCATCTGGAGACTGGGAAGCGTACGCCTCCCGTTTCACCTTCCTCCTAGAAGCCAAAGGGGTCACCGACGAAGAAGACGCCAAGAAGAGGGCGATATTCTTCAGCGTCTGCGGAGAGGAGACGTTTGAAATCGCCCGGGCTCTCCTTGCGCCTGAAGACGTCGCTACTGTTCCATACAAAACAATAATGGAACAGCTGAAGGGGCACTTTTCGCCGCAGCCCTCAGTGGTGGCTCGTCGAAATGCCTTCTACGCAAAGCGGCAAGCCCCTGGGGAAACCATAACTGGGTTTGTGACCTCTCTCCGCCAAGCCGCCCGGTTCTGCAACTTCTCAGAGCTGGAGAACATGCTTCGTGACCGCCTCGTCGGTGGCCTGAAGGATGAGAAGCTGCAACGACGCCTCTACGCTAAGAAGGACCTAACGTTCCAGGTCGCTCTGGAGGAGGCCCTGGCAACAGAAGCTGCCGAGAGGTCGACCCAAGAGGCACGGCCGAGCCTGCCATCCCAACCGAGGGTCCACCATGAAGACCTCACCGACGACTCAGGATCCGACAGGGAGGAGGTGCACCGAGTACAGCAGCGCACTCAAGCAGCGCACAGACCACAGCTGCCTCGACGAGAAGGAGGGAACTGCGCAAGCTGCGGGGAGAGTCACGAGAGGAGGACCTGCCGTTTCCGCAACGCAGAGTGCAGGCAGTGCAGAAAATCGGGACACATCGCCCGGGTGTGTCGGGCTCGGCCCACCCGACACCAGGCATCAGATGACCAATCCAAGAGCCCCAGGTCCCGGGGCCCAACGCACCAAGGCAACTCGACGGAGCTCACGGACTTCCAGGTATACCAGTTGCCCCACCCCAACGTAGAGAAAATTTATGTAGAGGTACAGATAGAGGGGGCCCCATGCCGCATGGAGCTTGACACGGGTTCAACTCTATCCATAATCTCGGCAAGGACCTTAAGGAAACTGTGTCCCACTGGGGGTCCCAAACTCAGGCCGGCCCCATTCACCCTCCGGGACTTCCAGAAACGTAAGGTCCCCACAATGGGGGTGGGGACCTTCAGGGTGCAATACCGAGGGCGGACGCGGCAACTGGACTTGCTTGTGGTCAAGGGCCCCTACATTAGCTTACTGGGATTGGCATGGTTTGGACCACTGGGGCTAGCTGTCACCGGGGTGAACCACACTAGCTTACAAGTGGACGTGGACGCCATATGCAAGGAATTTCCAGGGGTTTTCGATGGGAAATTGGGACAGTATACGGGCCCCCCCATTGCGCTACAGCTTGACCCCGCAGTACGACCGGTCAGGCTCAAGGCCCGCCGGGTCCCGTTCGCCTTGAAACCCCGTATAGACGAGGAATTGGACCGACTCGTAGAGCAAGGAGTGCTGGAGCCGGTGCCTAATGCTCCCTGGGAAACCCCAATCGTCACACCCGTCAAGCCTAATGGTTCGGTCCGCATCTGCGCAGACTACAAATGTACCATAAACAAGGCCCTCACGGCCCACGCATACCCAGTGCCAGTGGTCAGCCATGTCCTTGCCACCCTGGCTGGGTCGAAAATTTTTGGCAAGCTGGACTTGGCCCAAGCATATCAACAGCTGCCAGTAGATGAGGCCACAGCAGAGGCACAGACGATTGTGACGCACAGAGGAGCGTTCAGGGTAAAGCGGCTGCAATTCGGTGTCAGCGTGGCACCAGGCATATTCCAGAATATAATGGACTCTCTCCTTAAAGGGATTCCTGGCGTCACCCCCTTCTTCGATGACGTGTTGATTGCCGGCCCCACACCAGAGGAGTTTGAGGACCGCCTCCGCACCGTTCTGCACCGTTTCCAGACGGCGGGTCTCAAGGTGAAGCGGGAAAAATGTCTACTAGGAGTGCCTCAGGTGGACTTTCTGGGATTTATGGTGGACGCAGAAGGGGTCCACCCGACTGGGGACAAGGTACGGGCCATTTGTGATGCCCCAGCGCCCAAGAGCAAGACTGAACTTCAGGCCTTCTTGGGACTATTGAACTTTTACCATTCCTTCCTTCCCCACAAGGCGGCGGTAGCGGAGCCCCTACACAGACTCCTGGACAAGCGGGCCCCTTGGGTGTGGGGCCAGCGCCAGGAGGCCGCATTCCAGGCAGTCAAGGACTTGCTTGTCTCAAACTCGGTCTTGGCACACTTCGACGAGAGGCTGCCGGTGGTGCTAGCATGCGACGCCTCACCCTATGGCATTGGAGCTGTCCTGGGGCACCAACTCCCGGATGGAAGAGAGGTACCGGTGGCGTACTTTTCCCAGACACTCAACACAACCGAGCGGAACTACTCGCAAATCGACAAGGAGGGTCTGGCAATCGTAAAGGGAGTAAAAAAATTCCATGATTTCTTGTACGGGCGGCCCTTCACCGTGGTGACTGACCACAAGCCGTTGCTTGGCTTGTTTGCCCCCGAAAAGCAGACCCCCCAAGTGCTGTCTCCTCGCGTCCTCAGGTGGTCAATTTTCCTTGCCAGCTACCAGTATGCACTGATTCACCGACCTGGGAAGGCGATGGGCCATGCGGACGCCCTCAGCAGGCTACCACTACCGGAAACAGGCCCTGACCCAGCACCTGCACAAGAGGTTATGAGCCTGGAGCTGCTTCCCGACCGCCCCATTCAGGCACAAGAAGTTGCACACCATTCCAAGAAAGATAGGGTCATCTCCCGGGTCCTGGACTGGGTGTGGAGGGGATGGCCCAGCAGCAGCCCCGGGCCAGAATTCGCCGGCTACACAACCCGCAAACATGAACTGTCGGCCCACAAGGGGTGCCTGTTATGGGGAAGCAGAGTCGTTGTTCCCCAGCCCCTCTGCAAAAGGGTCCTCACAGCCCTACACGAGACACATCCAGGGGTAGTAAGAATGAAGGCCCTTGCCAGGAGTTATGTGTGGTGGCCGGGGATCGATGGAGAGATAGAGGCCTGGGTCAAACACTGCCAGGCCTGCCAAGAATCCCGCCCAGATCCCCCAAGGGCCCCAGTCCAGTCCTGGGAGTCCGCCCGAGCACCATGGTCACGCCTGCATGTGGATTTCGCTGGCCCCTTTCAGGGGAAAACATTCTTCATAGTGGTGGACTCCTACACCAAATGGCTGGAAGTCGCACTGGTACCGTCCACTTCCACGTCCGCAGCCATCCGGGTACTACGCAGGCTGTTTGCAACCCACGGGCTCCCTGACACTCTCGTCTCAGACAACGGGACTGCATTTACGTCAGGAGAATTCCAAACCTTCACAGCGCAGAACGCCATCCGCCACATCCGTTCGGCGCCGTTCCACCCTGCCACCAATGGCCAAGCAGAACGCATGGTGCGGACCACCAAGGACACCCTTCGCCGCATGACGCAAGGGGACTGGGAGTACCGCCTTGCCACATTCCTTCTAGCACAGCACAGCACCCCCAGCTCAACGACTGGCCGGAGCCCCGCTGAACTACTAATGGGTCGGCGCCTTGCAATCAGATTGGACCGCCTTCACCCCGATAGAGCTCAGGATGAGGTAGTGGTGGGGGAAGGCAGGAACCCCCGGACCTTCGAGGCCCAGGACCCAGTGTACGCAAAGAATTTTGGGGCAGGCCCAGCATGGGTACCCGCCACAATCACCAGGGTCACTGGCCCCGTGTCGTACGAGGTGCTAACGGATGGGGGGCAATGCTGGCGCCGCCACTGCGACCAGATACGGCGACGATTCCCGGGAGAAAACCAGGAGGAGGACAGGTCAGAGGAGTCCCAAGGGAACAGCGGGGCAGTGAGGCCCATAGAGCAGGAGGGGCCAGCAGGAGAGGCAGAATCAGTAAATACAGAGAGGACCCGTGAGGCCGAAAGGACACCGGAACCAGAACTACGACTGAGCGAGCCGGTTGCACCAGACCAAACAGCCGCATCACAGCCAGCATCCTTGGAACACGAGCCAGAACCCGGAGCCCGGACCAGGGAACACCCCAGGCCACAACGCACACGTAGGCCGCCGGCATACCTTGAGGACTATGAATGCGACCTCCCGGGCAGGACTGGAACTTAGAGGGGAGGGGTGTTATGTACTGAGTTGAATAGGATCCAAACTGTAGCAGTCTGATTGGTCCTAGAACAATAGGATCCAAAAGGCAGCAGTCTGATTGGTCCTAGAACAATAGGATTCAGAATGCAGCAGTCTGATTGGTCCTAGAACAATGCAGCAGTATGATTGGTTGGCAGGAACCACCCAATCCTGCTCCAGATAGAAGTGAATCCACAACCTGATTGGCTTACAGTAGAATTCCAGAATTAGCCAATCATGTGCAGCCCATTGTGTAAATAATGTATATAAAGCAGATACTGTGAGGGGACATTTATTCATTCCTCCTCACCACTATGAGCTGAATAAAGAGCATGAAATCACTTTGCGACTCTGAGTATATTTCACCCATGCAGTACAGTCTCACTTCTTTTTGAAAGGAAAGATTCCTAGCTACTCAAAGAACAGGAACAAGAATTGAGTGTGTGTATTCATCTGTGAGCACCGAATCCATTACATATCTCCCTTTCATATAGGAAAAAAATTCTCTCTGGAATAGAAAAAAAGGGGAAAGATTGGATCACAATCTTTCAAAGATCTGAACTATAAGCTGCATATAAACTTTTAAAGTAGCATTTCAGTCAGTCAGTGATAAAAACTGTATTATATGGCTATTATTAGAATTTGAGAAATTACTGAAATCATTTTGCAGTAAACTTTTTCCAGAATATCATATATTTTTTAAAAAAAACCTGGTGATGCTGAATATTATCAAATACCGTTTGCATTGGTACTCCTTGCAGATGCTCCTACAGAGCAAAGATTGTGTTCAGAATCATCCCCTTTGGTCACCTATACAGCAAAATCTCGTGTTACGTACTGCCCTCCTTACAAATGCTTCAGGTTACGCGCTCCATTAACCTGGAAGTAGATGCTCCCGGTTGCGAACTTTGCCCTGGGATGCAAGCAGAAGTTGTGCGCCAGTGGTGCGGCAGCAGCAGGAGGCTCCATTAGCAAAAGCATGCCTCATGTTAAGAAGGGTTTCGGGTTACAAATGGACCTCCGGAATGAATTAAGTTCATAACCGGAGGTACCACTGTATCTGCTAATCTGAAGAACAGACCCAGTTCAGTAGCAATGCTCCCAGTTAAACAAACCATGTTTTTTGGGGGAGTAGGAATGAGCACTTGGTCCTCTCACTGTTTACTCCTGACTTCAAAAAAGATTTCCTGCTTTATTAAATCTGTTTCCTGTGATGTCCAAACCAGGAAAATTGTGACCTGAGCACTCCACACAAACTAGACTTGTAAACCAACATCAATCAGTTCCAAATGCAGAGTTCCAGATTGCACAGAGGCCTATATGTATAATCTGCTGCTATTCAGATAACTATATGCAATGCATGGATACTTGGGAAGGTATTTAATGCAGTGCTAGGGAATTCTACAGATGAAGTTCCCTTCTGTTGGGTTTAGCATGTGAAGGAGACTTCAGATACATAGATAGATAGATGATAGATAGGTAGGTAGGTAGGTAGGTAGATATAGACCAGTTATACCATGCATAATTGTTGACTGTGAAATTATTCTGAAAGCTTACTAAAAGAAGGACTTCCTTTTGCAAAAGCCATGCTGATTTTTCCCTAGCAAAATGTGCTTTTCTATAGGTTTATGAGTTCTAGTCTGTCTTAAAAAAAATGTTTTTCATTCATTTACTTGGGCTTGAAGATAGCCCGACGAGTAATAATTTTTTGGATTCCCCTCAAATCTGTTTAAACACTGGTGCTATCTTGGCTAATGGCCATATTTCAACACTTTTGGAATGAAGCCTGCTTTTAGCGATCAATTACATATTTAGTTAATCGTTCAACAATTTCACATTTAGATTCTAAGAACTTTTGAGTGAAGGCCATCTGGCACTGACAACTTTATGCTTTTTAATTCTAAAGCTTTGTCCTTTGTCACTGAATTTAAAAAAAAACAATCTTACAATATTTAACTTAGTTACTGTGGTTTTTTCTCTCCTTATTAGTGCATGTATTCATATATAGAACACATTTAGGAACTTGCAAATTTTGCAGAATTGGTGAAATTAGTTCCACAGTTCTATGAAATTTAATCTACCTCCTCTGTTGGCATCCATCTGTCTCAAGAGACAATGGAGTGTGCCTCTAGGGGTGAAGTCAAACTGCTGGAGAATCACAGCACCTGCTGTGGCAGCAGAGACAAGGATCTCTTAACTGCTGCCTCCTGTGCAGTTTTAGATGCATTAGCAAAACACAACATTAGTAGTGTTTTTAATAAACCTTTGTCTACTAAAAATGTCCAAAAAAGAATACATATAGCCTTTCCCTCTCCTTGTTATTGATTATAATAGGAAAGAAAAGTGAGTCCTCCAGGGAAAGCAAGTGTGAAATTTTGCACACATACGTTCTCTTTCTTCTTTGAAAAGTTGATCTCCAGGAATCTTTAAAGTTGCCATGGGAGCCGCATATTTTCTGAAGCCTAAAGTACCCTTATATTTCTTATATAGCAGAAATTATGGATAATCATGCACACTCAAAAATATATGGCCACTCATATGGCAAAGAGTCACAAGGATTTGCATGAACGCCCAAGGATAGTGTGCAAAAACTTAAAACATTTTTTAAAAAGCAGTGGAAGTTTCCCATCTTAAAAAAAATCCAATTTGGTACCACTTGTACATAATTTTGCCCTATTCCATGCAATGCTTTATCACCAATTTAATGCTTAAATAACACATAAGATTATATCTATGCTCAAACAGACATTCAAACAGCATAACCTATATCCTGAGAGTCTACTGAAGGCCTTGTTATCAGTTCACTTCCGTGGTAACTGAGACCATCTACCTGCCAATTTAAACACAGTGCAAGTGTATTTTTTCTGCTCACTTAATTATCTCAGAGGTGAAAAGCAATTAAACACTCAAATTAGTGAGGTTTTTCTTAAGGAAAGATAGATACACAGTAACTTGAAATATTTGTTTCCTGAGTTCTCAAATACAGCTGCCATTTATTCTGATCGCTGTTCATTTCTTTACTTGCCTTTTCAGGATTTAACAGATAGGATCCTGTTAGCACAAGATTAGCGGTATTTAAGCAATAGTCTACACACCCTGAAAGTAGAGGTGTCTCGGGGATGAAATGAGCATCCTTTTACAGTTTTAATGTGCTATTTGCAGCAAATCCAGACAACCAATCAAACACCTGTACAAACCTGGTCACTTAACTCCATCTGAAACTCCATCTGGTCTGGTGCCAATAATTTTGACACACAATCCAGAGTTCCTAACCTGCAAGCTTTAGGTAACTCATAAAAATCACACGGGATATGGTGAGTGATAGCTAAAGTGATGTAAGCACATCTACAATCAGCATCAGGAACTGGTATCCTTTGGTTGCTGTCTACACCAGAGACCCTGGGAAGGCCAAACACAAATTCCTTGTGAGCAGGAAAAAGCAGCTATAGTTGCCTGCTTTATTTCTCTGATCTCAGGGCCTCCTCCTGAATCAATTAGCCCCCTTCCATGCCCTATCAGTTCCACACAAAAGGAAACTGTAGGCGGCAGTGTTCACTTTTTCTTGGCTCAATCTCTTCCGTGAAGTATATTATAAAGGTAAAAAAATTATTTTAAAAATCCTCCTTATCCTCCCTTATCCTCCCAAGCAACATTTATGATGTATTGCATTCCAGGGGTCCATCCAAGTAAGAAATTATTAATGTTGTTGCATTTCCTGTATGAGTTAGTTCTGGAATTTCCCCTGCGAGACTAAAAGTAGTCCTTCATATATGGCTTAAAAAAAAATTAGCTGAAAACTAAATAAATATGGATTGACTCATCTCATCTTCATTAAGCGATAAAGAATTTTTCAAGAGCAGTTTATCATCATTGGCTCTGGATCCATTCCAGTCCGGTTTCCACGCTGGTCATGGGACCGAGACGGCTCTGGTTGCCCTAACAGATGATCTTCGTAGACAGCTGGATCAAGGCGGGTCGGGGCTGCTGATTCTTCTAGCTCTGTCAGCAGCTTTCGACATGGTCAATCACGAACTCCTGGACCACCGCCTTGCCGACGTGGGGATCCAGGGAACAGTCCTTCAATGGCTGCACTCGTTTCTCTCTGGTCGGGGACAGAGGGTGGCGCTTGGGGGGGAATTGTCATCGCGCCACTCCTTGGTGTGTGGAGTACCTCAGGGTGCGATACTCTCCCCAATGCTTTTCAACATCTTTATGCGCCCCCTCGCCCAGCTTGTCCGGAGTTTTGGGCTGGGTTGCAATCAGTATGCTGATGACACCCAACTCTATCTGCTGATGGATGGCCATCCTAACTCGGCCCCAGACACACTGACCAGATGTTTGGAAGCTGTGGCTGGATGGTTACGTGGGAGCCGGTTGAAGCTAAATCCTTCGAAGGCAGAGGTCCTGTGGCTGGGACGGGACGATATGGGATTGGGGGGGCAACTCCCATCTCTTGCGGGGGCGCAATTAGTGCCAGCACCATCCGTTAAGAGTTTGGGTGTAATCTTCGACACCTCCCTTTCCAGGGAGGCGCAGATTGCAGCTATAACAAAGGCGGCATTTTGCCATCTCTGCCAAGCTAAGCAGTTGGCTCCTTATCTCTCTCGCCCTGACCTAGCCACTCTGATCCACACGACGGTCACCTCCAGACTGGATTATTGTAACTCGCTCTACGTGGGGCTGCCCTTGAGACTGACCCAGAAACTCCAGCGGGTGCAGAATGCTGCAGCGAGACTCCTTACGGGGTCCTTGCTGCGAGATCACATTCACCCGTTGCTATACCAGCTGCACTGGCTCCCGGTGGAGTACAGGATCAGGTTTAAGGTGCTGGTTTTAACCTTTAAAGCCCTATACGGCCTAGGACCCTCATACCTACGGGACTGCCTCTCCTGGTATGTCCCACAGAGAAACTTACGGTCTTCAAATAAAAACATCTTGAAGGTCCCAGGCCACAGAGAGGTTAGGCTGGCCTCAACTAGAGCCAGGGCTTTTTCGGCTGTGGCTCCGATCTGGTGGAACACTCTGTCACAAGAGACTAGGACCCTGCGGGACTTGACATCTTTCCGCAGGGCCTGCAAGACAGAGTTGTTCCACCAGGTCTTTGGCCAGGGCACAGCCTGACTCCCTCCTTCGGCAATCTTCGTGGAGCTCTGGCCCAATGGTTGCCATTGGTTTGATTTGAATTAATTTTATAATGAATGATTTTAGTGTGTTGTGTTGTGTTGCACTGTTGTACTGTTTTATTGTTGTTAGCCTCCCTGAGCCCAGCTTCGGCTGGGGAGGGCGGGATATAAATAAAATATATTATTATTATTATTATTATTATTATTATTATTATTATTATCATTAGATGCAGGCTTCAGCAAATGAAGGGATGGAGCGAAGGGATGTGGCACACTGTCCTGGTGAACTTGCTTCCCTCCCAACTGTGAAATTGCAGAGATATTTTATTTATTTCAAATATTGAAGCAGGCCATTCTGAGCAGCTGCATGGTGATGCTGGCTACCTCCTTAACTCCAGCATTAGGCAGAACCAAACCAACAACTCTTCCTTCACTGACTTTTTCGGCTCTGGGTTAACATTTTCAGTAAACTCTGCAGCACAACTCTAAGATATCTTTTCTTGGTCAATCCAATACTCATCAATGTATCTATGAAGTTGGCATTTTTTTTGCCTCAGTGCATCATTTTACAATTACTACACCCCAACTCTGCCTGTCTAGCTGGCCTTGCACAACACACATTTTTGAGGAGAGAGTTGCATGAACCAACAGCACATTAAAATCCACTATGTTCTTTGTGCCATTTAAGGACTATATCTGTCTGGAGTTATTAAGGATTTCAGATTCTATTTTTATGAGATCTTCTGGTGATTCTTGACCCCTGAGCTATGACATATGTATTCCTCTAAAATTTTTACTCAGTATGTCAGGAAAGACATCCCACATAAAGCTTGTTGAAGGATGCTTCTGAGAAGTGTGCTACAAAAAATAAACAGGATGAGGATGAGCAACAGGGTCTTATGACACCCTTAAAACTAACAGATTTATTCCGGATAAGGATTCATAGCCTAAATACCACTTCATTCGAAGACGTGGGCTTTACTATGTAAAACTTATGCCACAATATATCCATTAAGATGCTGCAAGATTGTTTGCTTCTTCTTGTTTTCCTTGCTTACTTGCTTCTACATTTGACTAATACAGTGGAACATCTCGGAACCCGAATGTCAAAAACCCAGAAGTAATTGCTTCCATTTTTGAACATGCCTCTGAAATTGAACGGCTTCCGAGGCACGTTTTTTCATTTCCCCCCATTAACTTTGCATTTACTTTGCAGCATCCATTGATCCTCGGTTTTTGAACATTTCGGAAGTCAAACAGTCTTCCAGAACGGAATATGTTCGAAAACCCAGGTTCCACTGTATGGCCACACAAACACACCAGGAATTTTTCACCAGGAAAAGGATGAACAGCATGTTAACATGAAGTAACACGAGGTGGAGAATGCTATAGAAACCTGGTCATACATGCATCACTTCCAAAATTGCAGAAATGCATAAAGGTTACATTTTGTAATAGTCATTACCATCTAAACTTGATGGGTGATGATAAACACTGTTAGGTAGGATTTTATAAGTCCTTTTGGGACTAGGGTGTTTGTTTTGATGTTGAGGAGGTCTAAGGCAACAAGTTCTTTGGGTCCCGATTTTTGAAACCATATTACATTGATGTGTACGGCTATGCTTTCTCCTAGCGTCAGTGAGGTTGATGGCAGCAGGTGGTGCAGTGTTGGGTTACAAAAGCCTCATTGGCTTCAGAACTTTTGGTGTTTCATTTGCTGTTTCATTTGCAATTTGTAGGGCGAAGAGCACAGCTACAACTATGGTGGATAGCTTCATGGAGAGTGGTATGCTGGTAGGGTTGGGTTTTGTTGGTATGATAGTTGCTATAAGCATTCATCCTGTTAGCGGGCTACTGATGGTAAGGCAGATAGTTGCAGTTGCATGTTGCAGTTCATGGGGTTTTAGTGGGATGATTGTTCCCAGAAGTGCTTACAACTTTTGGCAACTCATTACTTCACATTGTGAAGCCATTGTTTTAATTAATATTTGATGCATCCAGAAATAGGCCTTAAAACCTTAGCCATTATCTTGACCTTTCCCCAGCTGATTTGATCTGCTGGGCCATTTCACTGTATTTCAGTGAGGCAACATACTACATCAACAGGGGTGACAACATGTATTTTATGCCCTTTTATTATTTCTCAAGTCAATTTCTCTAGTGATAGCTAAACTATCTACCAAATTCACTGTTTTACTTTTTAAACATTAAACATTTACATTCTAAGTGCTTGTTATTTTTCCTGTTCAATTTAGAGATAAATATTTTTTGGATACTACACAGTGGCCAAGAATGGTCATCCCATTGCACTGTATAAACAATGGTTTTCAGGCCTGTCTGGATCCCTATGAAATCTCTTTTATGAAATCTAAAAGCCTGGGTGGTGGGGCTCATTTAAACTGGTTCTAGTATTTATATTATTTTAGAACATACATTAAGCATTCCATAGTCTCTACGTGCCAAGACTGCCAAGCTTGATCAGGGCAAATTATGCATGTTGGGTACCTTTCACTAAGCAGTAAGGCAGAGTACTCGTCAAGCTATTTCACTTTGTTTTTTGAAACACACTGCAATAATGCTGCCAAAACCGAAGAATAGCTACCTCATACATAAAGGCTGCCAGCACAGTGAGGTTACTTTCCCCTGGCCAACAGCTCAGCTGAAAAGCCAAAATTTAATGCATGTTTCTTGTGTGCATATATTTCTCTCTTTTTTTGGAACGTGAAAGGAGAAAAGTTATATATAGACACACACACAAGCATACAGATCAAAAGCTACTTAACAAAACAGTTATTTAACAGCTTAAAATTACTCAAATGTGCAGATGTCCTTGAAATTATTGCCAGCTGTTGATGTTAATGAAAACGTGGTTACATTGAAATAATATCACATAAAGCAGGGTTGTCATTTCTGTCCACCATAGTACAAGATCAAAGTTCTTGTATTAATTTATAAGACACTTAACAGCTTGTGTCCTGGTACCTTAAGGATTCCTTCCTGACCCCTAGGGTTTTCAGGCAGCCTGTCAGCTGGCCTTGCAAGACTCAGATGCAGGACTCATATCCACCACAAACTGCACATTCAGTACTGTAGCCCAGTTCTGTGGACCTTCCTTTGCACCAAGATTATAGCTGTTCCTTTCCTACTGAACCTCAGACACTTGGCAGAGACTTATGTATTTCAGTTGACAATTTAAAGATTTTTTTCTGTTTTGACAAATTATTTTAATCAATCTCATCCATTGTATGCTTTTCAAATTGTTTGCTTAGAAACATTGGTAACTAAGTGGTATATAAATATTTGCTTCAGATGCAAATATTGAGTTAAAATCTAATGGGTTGAGCAGCTTAGGTTCCAGCAGATCAACACAATGGGAGAATGGGAAAGAACTGATCATCACAAATCAAGCCCAGGCAGCCCAAGCAGCAACAGGATATAAAATGAGAATGCTGTAGAATCACTCGTAGGATTCACTTATGTTTCCACCATAACCTTTGTGCCGCAGAGCAGGGGCATAGAAAGTGGTGGCAGTCTGCCCCAGGTGTCATCCCTGAGGGGGGGGGTGACAAAATCCCTCCTGGCCGGATCACCGGTGTGCCAAACAGCCCCCCAGGTGGATCGCAATACATTTTTAGTAAGCATGCCAACAGCAAAACACACCTGTAATTTAAAATGAGTAACTAAAGATAAAGGTAAAGGGACCCCTGACCATTACGTCCAGTTGTGGCCAACTCTGGGGTTGCGGTGCTCATCTCGCTTTACTGGTCGAGGGAGCCAACGTACAGCTTCCGGGTCATGTGGCCAGCATGACTAAGCCGCTTCTGGTGAACCAGAGCAGTGCACGGAAACGCCGTTTACCTTCCCGCCGGAGCGGTACCTATTTATCTACTTGCACTTTGACGTGCTTTTGAACTGCTAGGTTGGCAGGAGCTGGGACCGAGCAACGGGAGCTCACCCCGTCGCGGGGACCTTCTGGTTGGCAAGTCCTAGGCTCTGTGGTTTAACCCACAGCGCCACCTGCGTCCCCAAAATGAGTAACTAGACTTCATTAAAAACAAAACAATAGCCTACATCAGGATCTGAGTTAAAGAAACAATGAAATCCCAGATTCCCCTCCTTGCTGGTTATAATGTACTAATGTGCTATGGTAAAAACAATGATCTCCACAGACATTAGCTCCAATGTGAACAACTGAAGAGCATATGGTGTATCTGGTGGCTGCATAAATGGTTTGATGATTTCTCAATTAACCAAAAACCGTATCAGAGACATATATTTATTTATTTAGGTTTCTCCCCCCCCCCCCCCCGATCCAGTTATTCTTTATACCAGGTCAAGTTGCAAAGCACATAAATAAACACAACACATAATAATACAAAAGAGCAGCTGATAAATCTAATACTCATATCAATTAAAATTTATAAAACCAACCATTGCTGTGGGTAGCTCCATAGCATTTCAACTCTTAAAAGCTTGACAAATAAACCAGTATTGGGCTGATGCTGAATAGATCACCAGCTGAACATTCAAGAAGAGGATGTTCCACAGTCAGGATGCCACCAGTGAGAAAGATGGTTCTTTTTTTTTTTTTTTATAAGATATTTATTAAGATTTTCAAGATATTACAAAATAAAAATAGAAAAATACAAAATAAAAATAGTTAAAAACAACTCAATCTTTCCATTACTTATTTTTCATTCGCTTGTTTCCCGGACCTCTTCATGCCTCCCTTTTTTGTATTCCAGTTCGGTTTGTTGGTTCAGCAAATCCTTCCCCTCTTTGTTTATCCTAATCTTTAATCTTAAAATATTGTAACATTAAATTTTTACCTGTTAGTAATCCATTTTTCATATTCCCTTATAGTATTGCAGCTAAAAACCACTTAATTTCTATCCAACATCATTCTAACATTCATTAATTTTACAATATTTCTGTAAATAGTCTTTAAATTTCTTCCAATCTTCTTCCACTGACTCTTCTCCCTGGTCCCGGATTCTGCCAGTCATTTCCGCCAGTTCCATGTAGTCAATCATCTTCATCTGCCATTCTTCCAGAGTGGGTAGATCTTGTGTCTTCCAATACTTTGCAATGAGTATTCTTGCTGCTGTTGTGGCATACATAAAAAAAGTTCTATCCTTCTTTGGCACCAATTGGCCGACTATGCCCAGGAGAAAGGCCTCTGGTTTCTTCAAGAAGGTATATTTAAATAATTTTTTCAATTCATTATAGATCATCTCCCAGAAAGCCTTAATCCTTGGGCACATCCACCAAAGGTGAAAGAATGTACCTTCAGTTTCTTTACATTTCCAAGATTTATTATCAGGCAAATGATAGATTTTTGCAAGCTTGACTGGAGTCATATACCACCTGTATATCATTTTCATAATATTCTCTCTTAAGGCATTACATGCCGTAAACTTCATACCTGTGGTCCATAACTGTTCCCAGTCAGCCATCATTATATTATGTCCAACATCTTGTGCCCATTTAATCATAGCAGATTTCACCGTTTCATCCTGAGTATTCCATTTCAACAGCAAGTTATACATCTTTGACAAAATTTTAGTTTTGGGTTCTAACAATTCTGTTTCTAATTTTGATTTTTCCACCTGGAAGCCAATTTTCTTGTCCGAATTATATGCCTCCATTATCTGATAATAATGAAGCCAATCTCGCACTTTGTTTTTTAGTTTCTCAAAACTCTGCAATTTCAGTTTATCTCCCTCTTGTTCCAGAATTTCCCAATATTTCGGCCATTTGGCCTCCATATTGAGCTTTTTCAGTGCTTTTGCTTCCATCGGTGACAGCCACCTTGGAGTTTTGTTTTCCAATAAATCCTTATATCTTATCCAGACATTATACAATGCTTTCCCGACAATATGATTCTTAAATGCTTTATATGCTTTGACCTTATCATACCACAAGTATGCATGCCATCCAAATACATTATTGGAACCTTCTAAATCCAAAATGTCTGTGTTTTCAAGAAGCAGCCATTCTTTCAGCCAGCAAAAAGCTGCTGATTCATAATAAAGTTTCAGGTCTGGCAGGGCAAATCCACCTCTTTCCTTTGCATCCGTTAATATTTTAAATTTTATTCTAGGCTTCTTGCCCTGCCAGACAAATCTAGATATATCTCTCTGCCACTTCTTGAAGCAATCCATTTTATCCACAATTTGCAATGTTTGAAACAGAAACAACATTCTAGGCAATACATTCATTTTTATCGCAGCAATACGGCCTAGCAATGAAAGCTTCAAATTTGACCAAATTTCTAAGTCTTTTTTTGACTTCCATCCAACATTTTTCATAATTGTCTTTGAATAAGTTCCCATTTTTAGCTGTCATATTAATCCCAAGGTATTTCACTTTCTTGACCACTGTTAAACCTGTCTCATTCTGAAACCTTTCTCTTTCAATCGCTGTTAAGTTTTTCTCTAAAACCTTTGTTTTTAACTTATTCAGTTTAAATCCTGCAACTTGGCCAAATTCTTGAATCAGTTCCAAAACTCTTTTAGTACTAGATTCTGGCTCCTGTAATGTCAATACTAAATCGTCTGCAAAAGCTCTCAGTTTAAACTGTCTAGCTCCGACTTGTATACCTTTAACCAACTGGTCCCTTCTAATCATATTCAGCAAAACCTCCAGGACTGATATAAAAAGCAATGGGGAAATTGGGCAACCTTGTTGTGTCCCTTTTTCTATCTTGAATTCCTCCGTCACCACATTATTTACAATTAATTTAGACTTTTGTTCAGAATATATTGCACTTATACCGTTTTCAAAGCCTTGGCCTACCCCCATAGCCTGTAAGTTCTTCTTCATAAAGCTCCAAGAAATGTTGTCAAAAGCTTTCTCCGCGTCCACAAATATCAAAACTGCCTTAGGATTGATATTCACTTCTAGTTTTTCCAAAATATTAATTATATTCCTCAAATTGTCAGACAAGTGTCTTCCCGGGAGAAAGCCCGCTTGGTCTTTATGAATCTCTTCCATCAGCACTTTTTTCAATCTCTTGGCCAAAATATCTGCAAAAATTTTGTAATCCACATTAAGTAATGATATGGGGCGGTAGTTCTTAAGCTGGGTCTTTTCAGTCTCTGTTTTCGGTATAAGTGTGATATACGCTTCTTTCCACGACTCTGGTGCCCTTTTCCCTTCCAATATTTCATTGCAGACTTCCTTTAAAGGTTGTACTAGCCACTCTTTCAAGGATCTATAATATCTAGAAGTCAGCCCATCCGGTCCTGGAGATTTGCCTAGTTGCATATTTTGAATGGCACCTTCTACTTCCTGTTCAGATATTTTATAGTTCAACATTAATTTACTTTCTTGAGAGATTTTTTTGTAGTCCATTTATCTTCAAAAATCGACCTATATCAATTTCTTTCTGTGGCCCTTGTGTATATAATTGTTTAAAGTACCTCTGGAAGCAGTTTCTAATCTCAGCTGGGTTCTGTATGTTCTTTCCTTCCACTTCTAAATTTATAATAGTATTTAATTTTTGTCTTTTTTTCATTTGCCAAGCCAACAATTTCCTACATTTATTAGCTGATTCAAATGTTTTTTGTCTCATTTGTTTAATTTTCCATTCTATTTCCTGATTCATCATTTCCATATATTGTACTTGATATAACTTTATTTCTCTCAAAATCTCCTGCGACTTTGGTTTTGCTCTCAATTTCTTCTCACTTTCTTTTATTTTCTCCAAAATTTTATCTTTCTTCTCATTTTGGCTTCTCTTCTTTATTGCATTCTGTTGTATCAGGAACCCTCTCATAACCGCCTTGCTTGCGTCCCAGATTACTCTTTTTTCAACATTAGTGTTCATATTTCTCTCAAAATAGTCTCTCAGAGTTTTTTGGGCCTTCTTAATCACCTCTTCATCTCTAAATAAGGTGTCATTCATCCTCCATCTGAAGGAGCCAGTTGATATTAGTTTCATCTCCATCCTTACAGCATTATGGTCGGAGCAGGTTTTTGGACACATTTCCGCTTTCTTTATCTTTGGTGCCATTCCTCTAGTTACCCATATCTGGTCGATTCTAGTCCATGTCATCTTGGCTTCAGAAAAGAAAGTTCCCTCTCTTCCCAAGGGATTCTTTGTTCTCCAAATGTCAACTAAGTCCAAGTTGTCTGTCATCTCAAAAAATGTTTTCAGTAGTCTACCATCCTTGGTGACTACCTGTCTTTGTGCCTTGTCCATGTTTGTAGAAACTACTCCATTCATGTCCCCCATCAAAATCAGATTGTAATCCAAATAGTCCATTAAGGTCTCATGCAACTTTTTAAAGAATTCAGATTTCCCCTCGTTCAGTGCATAAACTCCTACTATCAAAAATTTCTCTCCTTGTATTTGAATTTCAATTGCCACAAATCTTCCTTGGTCGTCTTTAAAAATAAATTTCGGTGATAGTCTCTCCTTTGCATAGATCACTACTCCTCTTTTTTTAACTTTGTCAGATGAAATAAACTCCTGTCCCAATCTCTTATTAATCAATACTTTCCTATGTAGCCTTATCACATGTGTTTCCTGAAGGCAAATCAAGTCCAATTGTTCCTTTTTTAATAAATGAAAAACACTTTTCCTTTTCTGAGGAGAATTGAGGCCATTACAATTCTAACTTAATAGTTGCAGAGCCATGATGTTATTACTTTGCTTTACCTCCAACTGCACCAAGTGTTTGTTCTTGTTCTGTCGGTGGTATCACTTTCTCTGAACCATGCAATCCAAAGGATAAGTTTGCTATATCTAATATTCCTCTTTCCAGTGCTTTTGGCTCTTCTCCAGATTCCACTTCTTTCTGTAAGTCTTCTCCGTGGTCTTTCAAGAATCTATCTTTGTCATCGACTGATCTTATTTTTATCTTTCTTCCTTTATATTTAAAGGACAGGCTTTGGGAAAATTCCCACCTGAAGATGATTCTATTGCTTCTCAGCAGGGCAACCAAATCTCCGTAGTTAGATCTTAAGTCCAAAAGATGTTTTGGAATGTCCTTAAATATCTCCACGCTTGACTCATGTATTTCCAAAGTCTTTCGGAAATGCAGATTCAAGATTTGGTCTCTCTCCTCTTTTGTTCGAAGGGTAATCAAACAGTCTCTCACCTTGTTCTTCTTTCCTCCTCTTCCAAGCCTAAATGCGCTCAATATCTTAAATTCTTCCTTCCCCAAATCCTGTTGCCAGAAATCTGCAAATTCCTGCGTAAGAAAGTCAATCAAATTATCTTTCTCAAGTTCAGGTACAGCCCTGATTCTCAAATTCGTTTGTTTCTCCTTCAATTCGATCATAGACAACGTCAACCCGTGGTCCTCAAGTTGTCTATATATCGGTGGTATCTTCTCTTCAGTAGCAGTTGCTATGTCCTTTGCTTCTTCAGCTGTCTTTCGGGTCAAAGCAGATTCCTGTAACAATTTCTCAATAGTCTCTGTATTGGTGTTCACCTCCTGTCCCAAATTATTAATACTTGTAGTATTTTGGTCAATTTTAACTGATGCTTCAGCTACTTGTTTATTTGTTTCAGCTACTTGTTTACTTAAATTTTCCAAAGATTCATTAATTTTTCCTAGTGCCAAAGCTAAAACATCTTCAGACGACATTCCTTTTGGTTTAACTTGTAGGGGTGCAGCCCCTGATAATCCAGATGGTCCAGAAGGACCAGATGTTGAAGCTCTTCGCTGCGACCCAGTATCTGTACGAAAGGATCTGCCAGACCTGGTAGTTTTTTCCTGAATCAACTCTAACTTCCCTCTTCCATCTGCCATAACACTCTAATAAAAGTCCAAGGTCAGTCCCACAGCTGAAATTTGTTTTGAAATGGAAAATTCCCCTGGCCCAGTTGTTATTGTAGCAATGTCAAACCTCCTCTAGGGGGACACAGTAACAGTCAAAGCTTGTAACTTTAAGAAGAAAATAGTCCTTATAAATCCCCCAATTCACAAAAAAACAACAGTTTCAATTGCACTTAATCAGTTACTTTAAAACCAGGAGAAGTCCAGAAACACTGTATCTCTCTTGCAGAGTTAGCTGTCAAAAGTACTCTATTTGCCAATAGTGCTTTTCACAGAACGGCATTCCTTGTCCTAAGGCAGTCCATTCCCAGGCTCTAAGCGGTGGATTTTAGCTTTCCTTTCCTCTCTTTTTTTGCAGATATATACAGTTCAAACCTTTCCCCCCTCCTCTCCTGCAATCCGGAGGGGAGATCGCTTTTCAGAGGTTAGGATTTGCGTCTTTTTTCAAACGTCTTTCAAAGTTTCCACTTACAGTCTCTTTGCTTTGATCTGTTTACAAGAAACGGAAGGCGGACTTCCTGTTTATACCTCCCCGCTTCGGTGCCGAATTAGTTGTTTTTCTCCCTTTAAATCCAATTTTGTCCTACTCACGGGTAGTTGCTTTTGAAATCGAATTGTCCCAGGAAAAAGTCAGCGCTCTCCGATAACGGCTGTGCGGCTTCACTCCGCGGAAGAAGCAGACAACTCTCAGCACCGCACCGCTCACCCCATTTCGCTCCGGAGCCCGTAAACGAGTTCCTTCGCAGATTGGGGGGGGCGCAAAAGATGCCCGCCGAGTCCCACGTTCACAGGCTTCACCCGCCTGTGATTTTTGAAGGGTCCCCGCTTCGCCGCAGCGGTACAGACCCGATCCCGCGGAGCTGGTCCCTCAGAAAATCAGAGGGAATCCGCCATTACCAATGGCGCTGTCAGGGGTTCAGGGACAGAGGCACAGGGTAGGCAGGAGATGGAGAGCGATGGGGATGAATCCCGGGACAGCGAGGAAGAGGATGACAATGACTCTAGAGATTCCATGAGTCTTTCTAGCGAATCAGAGGATTCCCAGAAGGGGGCGCCGGTGGTCAAGGCCAGGGGAGCCCCAGGGGGGACTTGTCAGGAGCAGGGGGCCAGCGGGGGATCCCAAAGTGGCAGCTGGGCGTCAGGACCAGCCTCCCCGCCAGAGTGCAGCGAAGGGGGTGGAGGTTCCAGTGTATCAGGGGAGGCGGCTCCGGCAGTAGAGAAAGGAGGGAGGTCGGAGCAAGCCACCCTCCCGGAAGGGGAGGGGAGTAGTGAAGGGAGTAGCGTAGCTGTCAAAAGGAAAGTTAGAGGTTGGGGGCACGCGCCAAGTTCAAATGTAGAGGCGCGCGGAAGTACAGGGAGCCCGGAGGAGGGGCCAGGTCCCAAAGCCCGCAGGAGGGGGCAAGAGCAGTCTGATTCCGCGTCGGAGGAATCCAGGAGGGGCGAAACCCCAGCGGGCAGAAAGACCCTGCGGAAAAGGAAAGAGAGAAAGAGGTGGAGCAGCGCAAGCCTCTTAAACTGGTGCAGGGCAGGGACAGATTCAGAAGGGACTTCAGCGGTCTAAGCCTAGCAGACGTAGGGCTGCGCGCCTCGGATCTGAAGCAAACAATGAACTGCAATAAACACTTTTGTATATAAGAAAAGAAAGGCGTTGGTCTTTTGTGAGCTGAGACTTGAGGCAGCCCTGACAGGCGCCAACCCGGAAGTCCGAGAAAGATGGTTCTTATGATGCCATCAGAGGCGGATTTAGGAGAGAGCAAATGGTCTGGATGCATTGCGTGCAGAGCCTTGGGGATGTCACCACTATGATTTAGAATGGCATGTGAGAGGCGGAGGGTGCTGCTGAAATTTGAGACCCCAAGATCTGCCACTGATGTCACACAATGCACCAGTTCAGGACATGAGACAGCTATGCTATACATGCAGCCACAGTATTATTTTTTTAAGCTGCAGTTAATTGTACGCAGTGCAACAGCCACAAATATAGCTTCCATATGTATGCACGGGTTCACATGAACCAGGTTCATTTAGAACAAGGGTCAGCAAACTTTTTCAGCAGGGGGCCAGTCCACTTGTGGGGGGGCAGACTATATTTTTTGGGGGGGAAATGAATGAATTCCTATGCCCCTCAAATAACTCAGCATTTTAAATAAAAGCACACATTCTACTCATGTAAAAACAGGCTGATTCCTGGACCATCCGTGGGCCCGATTTAGAAGGCAATTGGGCTGGATCCGGCCCTGGGGCCTTAGTCTGCCTACCCATGATTTAGAATCTCCCAAAAGAGCTTCCTATGCTCCTGCAGTCCCTGTGGTTGTCTTCCTCATACATTAGTTACACTAAAACAGTTCAAGACCTGCTGGGACAAAAGCTAAAAATGAAGCATGTAATCTGAAAAATGCAACCAGAAAGAGTTAAATATGCTTGATGCTTTGAGGTAGCTCGGTCGCTGCTTTAGTACAAGTCATTTCAATTGTCTCTTTTTTCACCTGCTTTCAAATTAAGTGAGATTTATTGGTTGATGATGTGAAAATTCTTTTAGTTTAATTGTCATAAGGGATGAATTTGTTTTGAATATGTTATGAGTGTGTACAGATCCATTTTCAAGCCTAATGCATTTTTAATAACTTTTTCCATCTGCAAATGATTTGCATTTTAAATTTCTCTCTGCAACAAACTAAAACAAAAATATGAATAGATTTTAGAAAATTTGTCATAATAAATGTTTATTTTTATTTTTCCTGCAAGTATCTTTTTTTTTAGTCAACATATCAAATGTTTTATCAACCTTGAAAGTGCCCATAAAAAGACTGGTACATTGGCAGGATAATCCTATAAACAAAAAGCTTGTGCTAAATTTAAGTTAAGGCAGGCTAAAGTACACCATATCTAAATTCTGGAACAGGATTACTGTTGACTGGAGCCAGCCTAAACGAAGTCCGGCTGAGGGAAAACAAGCCTTTAAATAGGGTTTGAGTTTCACCACCCTTTTAGATGGCCTAATTTACACTGGGTTCCCTGACTGTTAACACTGGCTGTTAACTGAAGTAGATAATTAGGTAAAATTAAAATACTTTGAAGAGATAAGAGAACTGGTAACAGACTGGTTACAGTATCATCAATTAAATGATATTTTTAAGACAGATAAAAAAAATAGGTTTTAGTTATGAGTTATCAAGATTTCAAATAGATGCTTTAGAAAACAAAATAAAATTATTGTCGAAAATGTATAGTTTGCTCCTGGAATGGCATATATAAGACAAACAGGTCAAATCAGTGATGATACATCAGGCAAAAGTCTTGGGACATAATATACAAATGGCAGACTGGGAGAGGCTATGGAAAACAGATTTGAAATTCATGGCATGTTGTTCACTGAAAGAAAATTATATGAAAATGATATACCGGTGCTATTTGACTCATGTTAAGTTAGCAAAGATGTATAGAACAAGTACAAATACTTACTGGAAATCTAAAGAAAAAGATGTGGTGGATGTGTAAAGTAATTGAAAATTTATGGGCGATGATATATAATGAAATGAAAAAATGTTTAAAATAACTTTTGTTAAAAAAACCCCCAGAAGCTTTCTTATTAAGAATTATAGGTACCGAGATACCAAAGGATCAGAAAAGACTGTTTATGTATGCGACAACAGCCATATGCCCAGAGATGGAAGGAAGGGACAAGCCTGACCAGAGAAGAATGGCAAACCACTTTGATGGACTGCTGAAATGGCAAAATTAACTGGGAAGCTCACAAATAAAGAAGACAAGATTGGGAAAAGTTTATAATTTATCTACGAGACCACTGTAAGCAAGTTAAAACACTAGCAGGATTTTAACCACACTTGTAAACTAACACAAAGTATGGACAATTTAGAAGGATAAAAATCTGGATAAGTATTGATATGCAGTTGTAAATATTATCATTAGGACCCATGGAAGGGATTGGGATGAGATTCAGAGTAATCTCGATTTTTGGATTTTGAACTGTTTTTGTTGTATGTTTATACTCTCTCTCATCTATCTTATCTTATCTATCTATCTATCTATCCATCTATCTATCCATCTATCTATCCATCTATCTATCATCTATCTCTAACTAACTTTACGCTGGGTTCCCAGATCATGTCACCATGCTGACCAGGTTTAGAATCCATCCTAAATCACCCTGTCACATTCTCATCATGCTCCCACCATGCTCCTTTTTCAGGACTTATACCACCTTAAAATCTGCTAGGCTTCACTAAGCCAACCAGAATGAGGATCTCTGGCAAAGTAGATAATAGGGAGTTACACCGGCATAGCCCAACTGCACTGGGAATCTCCTAGTTTAGCTGAAGATCCAATGGATCCTAATCACATTCATCCGGGCAGATCTTGCTACAGGACTGCTCCCTTACTTGCTTTCTATTATGGCATCAGTGCAACAGAATTATGTGCCTCAGGATTATGAGTTAATTTAGGCATGGGCAAAGAATCATGTAACCCCAGTGGATTTTTTTTTACCATATAGATCCCTATACCTGCTGTTGAAATATCCAACGGTTTCAGGAGAGGTTTGCTATATAGGTATGTAATGAGTATGGGTTGCTCGTGCGTAAGTTGCCGCCTCTCCAGGCTTTGTTGCCTTGCTAAACCTTTCAGTCTGGGCAGCCCTTCACTTCGTGGCTGCCTCAGTCGCTAGCAGAATCCGTCAGTGGGCGTTTCTTAAATCTTTTCCAACATAAAAGTTGTTTGACACCCAGTCTCCTCCTACTCTCTCTGCGCGGAAGTCTTCTGCACAGGGTGGGCGTGGGTAGCGGGGGACCAGTGCTCTCCCCGCTGGTGTCCGGTGAAGAGTCCTGGAGCCCTCTCGCCGATTCCCCCATCAGCCCCTCCTTATCCCTGGTGTAGCGCTGATTTGCTTCCCCATCTGCGGAGCTGCCTCTCTCCCTGCTGGGCCCTTCTCCAGCATCATTTGAGAGCCTTCCCTCCGCCTCTAGCTCCGATGTTAGTTCCCTGACAAGGTATGAGGTGTGTATCTTACTATTTGAGAAATTACAAGTCCAAAACTCATTTCAGCATACAGAATTAGTCATAGGCCATTATTTTTCTCTCAGGCCTTTTATATGTCCATTGAGTTTCCACACTAGATATAGGTTCTGGATAGTAGGACCTGTAAATTCTGTTAATTCCAGTAATCATTTGTCAAAAGCAGTCTCTCTCTGTGTACACAACTCAAAATCACTATATTGTTTGATACAAGTTATTTAAGACTTTCAACAAATCTGACATATTCTTACAATTGTATTGATTTATGACTTTGTTTCTGCCTTGAGCACCCAAGAAAACATCTTTACAACACCAGTAAAACATAACTGTTTGATGGTGCTGCCCAGGCATAGTGTTATAATCTTAAAATATTTATTTACCAGTATAGAAAACACAAAGCACAGGTCTTGTTCAACATATTTATATATGATAAAGGCATTGAGGAGATGCTCATCAAATTTGCAGATCACAGCAAACTGGGAGGGGTAGCCAATGATACTCCTGATCATGGAATCAGGATTCAAGATGACCTTAACAGATTGGAGAACTGGGCAAAAACTAACAAAAATAATTTCAATAGGGACAAATATAAGAACCAGCTGCACAATTGTAAAATGGAGGACATCTGGCTTAGACTACTCTTGTTTTACTCTACCAGGCTTAAACTGGCTCACCGAGCAGTAGTCCCACCACTACAGAACGGAGCTTGGATCTGGTTTAATGTTATGCTGGTTTAACCTACACCAGCTTGCTTTACATCTGTTTCTTGTGAGTAAGCTATCAGTGGCTACTGGCCACAATGACTAAGTTCCTCAGCCAGAGGCTTCTGAATACCAGTTGCTGAAAACTGCAGGAGGGGAGAGTGGCCTGATTCAGAAAACCTTTCTTTTGTTCTTACGTAATGCCATTCATAAAGAAAGCCAGAAAAGCAGCCTGCTCTACAATGTTTCATAGTCCTGATATTTACAGCAAAATTCCTTAGCTATGGTGCTGCCTGCCGAGTGCCAAAGTCTATAGAGTTATTCCTATGTTTTGTTTTATAACTTTCTTTTGAAATGTCAAATTGGCTTAGCTTTCTTTTCAGCTGAAAGTTAAGAGTCTGGGGCCCCTGCTGGCATGGGATCCAAATCTTGTGTACCATCTGTCTTTTTGCAGGCACAGCTTTACCTGTCTTGTGCTCAGGCCCACTGACAGTGGTGGACAGAGCAAGAGGCAAAGTGAGAGAGGCAAGAACACATTTTTTTACTTTTGTACACAGTGCTTTTTCCAGTTGGAATTTGACGGGTGCCATTGCCATTATAAGATAACAAGGTAGGCTTTCATAGTGAGTCCCAGCACCTTTTCTAGAAAAATAGCACTGTTTGTACAGTAGACTAGTTTACACACACACACACACACGAATACACGCACACGCACATACCCCTCCACCTTCTATCCAGGCAACTAAGCAGCATCAGCACAGTTCAAGGACACATTCCAGCCAGGCAAAAATACCCAAAAAGTATGAAACAGAGCTAGTGGGGGATATATCCTGCCTGGGTGAGTCCCAAGGGCCACATTCCCCTCCCTATGCACTTGAATGCTCCCTGTATATATTTTTTAATGCTATATATAGAAAATATGCATGTCGGTGAGATGGGTTCTAACCTTTCCCACAACATATGAACTTATATGAACTTACCTTAACTTACATACACAGTGACCTTAATCAGATGGAGATATTCAAACTTTCAATATCCTGCCTATAATTTGAAGTGTCTCAGTCCACCGAAAGCTGTTTGCATATCTTGGCTCTTGCAGAAAGTTACTTCGCTACAACTCTGAACAAAGAAGTCCTGGAAGAGCCCCAGTCTTCTTTTGTATCAGTAAACAGCTATCAAGAGACACATCCTCAAGATTGCTGCACAAAAGGTTGAATCAATTATAGTTGCTTTGTTGAAGTATGAGTGAAAGGATAGGTTCCATTGAAATAACATATAATCATGTATTGAGTTGCAGATGTAAGAGAATCACTGTCCAAAGCCTAAACTGTAGCAAAGTGACTGCTACACATTTAAGTCTTCAAAATCCTTGCAATCTCAAGCATCCCTATGTCAGTCCGTCAATCTTTTATTGTTGTTGTTATTATTAAAGATACGGCATCAGGCATTTAGACATTGACACCTTCTGTTCAGGCTTCATTTGATTTTTAGGTAATTACTAAAACAAAAAGAATCCTATTCTTCACAATGATAACAAAAATGAACATTAAAAAACCCCAAAGAACTGGAATCTGGTTCTTAATTTGGAAAGATGGCTCTAGTCTGAGCCTATAATGACAGCATCATGAAATGTTGCTGTCAACTTCAACAGCTTCAAAAGCAGAGAATGAAAATATTCTCTGTAATAGTTTTCTCCCCAGTAGCTTACACTACACATTTATGCAAATAATTATGACCTACCTTGTGAAAATTTCTGAAATATGCTGCCTTTTCATCTGGAAATTTTTCTAGCCTTCTGGGTCCTTTACTTGAGGCTTTCTTGAAAACCAACCAACACCTTCTGAAAATCTGCAAGGAAAATTAATGAATTATATTAATTATATTAACCTTTGGTTACACAGGGCAGTATAATTCTTAGAAACTAACATATCTGCAACCACTGGAATACGAGTTGTCAACACAAGAAAGCTTCATGCGATGGACTAGCATACAAATGTCAAATAAATGCACAAAACCCTTCTTGGTCCCTCCCCCACCAAATTGTTTTCCTGTCTCCCCCATTGCTCTGAGCTAAGAACAACTTGGTAGATCCTAATTTTAGAGATCTGCTGAGTCAGTTTGACCATGTTCTAATATGTTCCTGCCTAGACTTACACCTTAGATGCCTATGACATGCCAGCCATGATCCATGGGAGATGTGTGATTATGTAGGATTTTTCATGTGAGGGCAAAAGCTCCATGGAGACAGCCCTATGTGTGCCCATCTGTATATTGTAGACCCCCTTCAAATTAAGGCTATGCACATATTAACACATAAGGCGCAGGGCTAGCTTGGCACATTCAAGAAAGCTCCTCGCTCACTGCTGCAGAACAACTGAACAGGGGTTGGGTGGTGTTTGATATTTACACAAATTACACCAAGCACAACAGTGGCAGTAGCTTCTTTCTTCAGATATGCTACAAATCAGAAAAGACACACACACACACAAAATGCTTTTCAGAGTTAGTTCTTTAGAAGCTGATGATCAAATTCCATTAAATCAAGTAAAGTTGGTTTGATTAACAGTTTTAAGAATTATGGAAATTGCTATCATTATGGATTTATTTGTTTCACCTATCCCTTTAAAATAAACAAAATACAGAGAGAAAGAAATACTAGTCTTGTCCATTAAAAATACTTTTATTTCAATGCTTTGGAATGAGTTGCTAAAATAAAATTGACCAGGTGGCTACTTGATATCCCCACCCCTACCCTGCTTTGCAGTTGGGTTAATAAGCCATTTTCAGAGCACTGAAAAACAATGAAGTGTTCAAAAGCCAGCCCAGTCCCTAACAGAATCTAAATTATGTCTGAGGTTTCAACAGACTAGGCAGCTGTCCCGGTTAAACAGGAAATGTGCTAGTAGACTGCACTGAACTCTTCCGGTAATGGTAACTTCACCTACAAGTTTATCTCCTAGAAATAATGTTGCAACGTGGCAGATTTCCAGGGAAGCGAAGAGAAAGTGAATACCCTGAGGTACCACTCCTTATGTTCTTTGATATCTACTGGGCTCACGCAATGAATACCTAATTTACAGCAGTTTCACTGGTCCTTGAGTAACAACAGTCTCCTCTTATGTTCCCAGTCCCCAAGGGATTAGAATTCTGTTTCCTTTCGTCTTTGTTAATCTACCTCACTGCTGTCAACTCTGATCTTTATATTCAACTTCTGTTCTCTTTTAACCTACTTCTTCTGTTTATTTGGAAGAGTTTGAGAAATGTGATAATCTCATAGAGAGCTTTATCAAGAGCAACTCTCTTATTACAGGCATAATGAGCATATGCCTGAATTAAACACACGGTATCATACCTCCAGAAGCATTCAAGTGTAGAAAGCTGTGTTCAAATAACCACAAACAGCCACATAAGCTGCTTTTCTAGTCACCTACTCTCTTTCTGTCTAAGCTTGGAGGATGTAAGATCTGTAGGTTTCTTTATGCATAAGATAGAAAGCCTTCTGTGTCATGATAATATTTTACTTAATTGAAAACTATGAACAGCAGCGTTCCCACTTATTCTTTTAACTATATGCCGCAGGTGACAGGATACATTTTTGGCATACAGATTCCAGAACATGCATGTGTAAAACTACCAGCAGTTACTTCTTAATATGATAACTATGGGAACTCATTCCTACATGTGAAAACTTTTGGGTCAATAAATTCTGCTCTCTAATACCAGATAAATTGAGTGTTTGAGGTTACACATTGGTAACAGATGATATCTGCCCACACACAGGTACACTTTTATTATTTTTTCACATGTTTCTTATCCTGGGACTGACCCTTGGCATGACTTTGCTCAAAGTAAACCTGATACTGCAGTCTTGTGTATATGATATATTTTAATGGAATTTAGGGTGTCTGATATCTTATATCCACTCTATGAAAGTCCTCAACAGAATCTTCATATAAATCATATAATTATAAATTCTCCATACCCTATAAGCGTCAAAGAGAACTGACCCTTCATAGCTTAAAGGAGGGGGAAGGAACTGTAGGTAAACTGAGCAAAATCCACAGAGCCTTGCCAAGTTCTCTTTCTTGTTGGCCCTGTGGACCTGTCAGATAATATGGCAACAGCTATATTGTGAGCTCTCAAGGTTGAGCTGCCAGCTAGTTTGTCTTCCTGGTACTATAGAGCCACAAAACAAGATGAGTCACTGTCAGGTGGCAACAATATTCCAAGCTTCCAGAGCTGCCAAGCAAGAGGATGTGGCAGTCTACCAGGCCGTGGCCAATCTTTTAAACCAGTGATGAAGAACCTATAGGCCCTCCAGATGTTGGACTTCCCATCAGCTCCAGCCAGCATGATGACACTTGTAGTTCAACAACATCTGTTTTTAAGCGAAACAGAGAGCTACTGTCTCATCGCTTAAAGGACCACAGAAAAAGAAACTGGTTTCATAGAAAATCTGTCCTTAATCACAGATTTTCCAAGTCAAATACCAGAGAATGAGACCCACAGGAGGCAGGCTATCTGAATTGCATTGTTTTCAACTAATGTAACATATTGGCACATGTACTCAGACATACTATGCACTGAGAGCAAGTATTGTGTAGTGGTCAGAGTGTTGAAGTAGAGTAGGGGAGAAGCAACTCCCCATTCAGGCACAGAGTTCAACTTGTGACTTTCCATCTCTCAACCTAATGTGGCTCATAGGGTTGTTGTGAGGATAAAGTAATGGGAACCATGTATGCTGTCTTGAACTGTGGGAGTAAAGGAAGGAAAAAATGAATGATGTCAACAGTTTTCAAGAAAATTTACGCTCAGATGCTTTTTCAAGTGTACATTCCACTGAAAGCAATGTAGTGTGAATAGATAAGCACTCCTATGCAAATTGCAAAAAGATCTACATTTTTAGAATATATGCTGAATATATGTTCTCCAAGTGTGTTTATGCAAAATTTCCTGCTCTAATAAAAGTTCATTCTCATTGATTTCAGCTGAGAAATAAGTTCTAAATGTTTGTTAAAAAGAAAAGAACACTTCTCAAAGCTTTGAACAGGCAATTTTTGTAAACTTTAATAAATAATTAATAAGGCCAGCAAGATAGGCACCACTAATACATAGTAAATGAATGCATATTTTACACAAGACATCTTGTTGTCACACAGAAACCTGCTTAATTATTCAGGAACAGTTAACTATTCTTTTATCCCTGGCCTAGTTTTAGCTGCCATTGGTTGTAATCAAATACAGATCAGATACTGTAGGAGATTGCTGATAATGTTTAGCAACTGTAGCAGAATTCAGTTTCAGCCTTTAAATAGGCTAGAGAAATGCTGTAACTACACCCCTTTTAGCTATGTTTCCTGAAAGATGTTTTACACGTGGATTGTAATGATTGTCCCCACAAAAAATGTATATTCTGTAATAGCACACATGAAACCCCACTTAATGGATATTTAACTAGAAAGAACAACCCACAACCAATTGCTTCAGTGTGGAGTGACCCTGTTTAGGCCTCCCTCTAGTCCTGGCTTTTATTTCCCATCATTTTCTCCCCTCCTGTCTACCTAATGGTCAGCCAGCATTTTGTAGCTACAAAGCATGCCAAGTTCACATGGGCTGGGTTTTTGGGGAGCAGGGGAGCTTTTAGGAAGTTTATTTATTTATTTCTGGAGTTGCCCCAGTGGGGAATTCTCCCCAACTTGCTTTGAAACATTCATTCATTTTCTGGGAATTTTCTAAGTCACCAAAGTTATTGGCTATAACTACAGCTTGCAGTAGTGAATTATATAGTACAGGGGTGGCCGACTCCCAAGAGACTGCGATCTACTCACAGTGTTAAAGACCGGCAGTGATCTACCCCCTTTTGGGGGGTTTAAGTCAAAATTGTTGAGTTCTTTTTAGGTAGGAGAGCCCTGTTTTGGGGGGTTCAGGTCAAACTTGTTGAGCTTCTTTGGGGGGAGCCAGGGAACTACCAGTGATCTATCACAGACGTTCAGTGATCTACCGGTACATCATGATCAACCTGTTGGATGTGCCTGCTATAGTACAGGCATCCCTTCCCTCCCACTTATGCATAATTGACTTGTGTGTGACCACGTATACGCACGGTGCCAGAAAATCATTAAATAATTTAATTCATACCAGGAAATGGAGGGAAAGAGCTGGAAAGTCCTTGTGGCTCACAGGGAGACCCTCCGAAGAGGACAACAATGAGGGTGGAGAAGAGACTGGAGGCACAGTGGGGCTTTGTCTTAGGCTGCTCAGCCTCCGTGCCTAACAGCTGATGTCCATGGTAATGCAGCATCAGCAGTCACTTTCCCATACACCCTCCAGCCTCCTTCCAGCCCCAGAGCTTCAATTCCAGTTGTAGATATTTTTTGGTACAGCATTTTTGACCTGGATTGTAGAGAGAGTGGCAGAGAGGGCATTTAATGGGTGTTTAGAGGGTGTTCCCCACTTACACGATTTTCACTTCTGTGTGCGGGGGGTCCGGAATGTAACCCCCATGTAAGTGGGGAGTTGTCTGTATAATGGTTCACTGTGTGAAGAACTATTGTTGTCAATCCTGAACCTTAAAATTATTTTACGCATGAACCTTTCACAATTGCATTTCCTTCTTGTTTGACAGTAGTTGTAAGAAAATGAATATGGTAGTATTAAATAACAGTGTTCACAATTCCATACAATTCCAGTGTTCTTAGTTCCAGTTTTTGTGTGCTTTGAATATTTCCCCCATCTATAATATCATATTTTTTCCTTCTTCAATGCCATTTTTCATTCTAGTGAAATGGCACTTATTTTGTTATAAAGGCTTAATACATTTGCATGATATTGGACACCTGTTATCTGACAAGATAAATGTTGTTTACCACAATGAAAGTGTGTCATACTATGAGAACACCTAATTATTGGGAAACTGCTTCCTCCTTTTGAGGCTTCAGAATTGAAAATGCTGACCTTCACATGCAAAGTAAAACACAATATTTATGCTGAAAGATGGTAGCTATCTACTTAAATCTCAAGTATTGTATGTTGGGAGCAAAGGGATTTGTCAAAATAAATATTACATTATCCAAACCATGCATCAGAATATCTTAAACCAAAGCAGAGATTCTGAATGGAATAATAATCACAGCCACCTGTTCTAAGCCACTGAAGGACAAAAATTCAATCACTTTTACAGCTCTAATTTAGAGAGTTACAAGCTTAAAATGAGCCCTGGGGCCAATAAACTTATTTTTATGTTAACAATAGCTGGTACAAGAGTGCTTTGCACATCTAACCTTATTTCCGCGAGTCCTGTCATACTGAACCCTTTTATTCAGTGACAGTATTCTTACCATCATGTCATCTTCTGGTCTTTAGAATGACAAGATAGGTGGAAACAGAGGCTGTTTACTACGGGATTTCGTAAACCCCATCACCTACAACAACATTTTAAAGCCTGAACATTTTTATTGAAAATGAAAACTGAATATGAAAGCTAGCTATAGTACAAAGCAAGTTTATTGTCTCCCAGTCCCCACTTTAATACCTCCCAATACTTTTATCATGATAGGGCACAATTTACTTGTTTCCATAGTGTGTCAAATAAGTCCTCAAACCCTGTATATCAGGAAGTCCTTCTTTCTGCCTTGAATGCACTTGGTAATTCAATCTCCCTAAGCCTCAGCCTCACATCTGCAGTATGAGTTTGATCACACTGACATTTGTTACAGTATTTTTGCATAGATAACAAAATCATAATCAACATGATCATAAGGCTCCTCCAGACATCTTTGTTGAGCATTCATCCTGATTTTCTTGAAGAAAACTTAGGCAGAGGTTTGACTATGTGCTCGTCCACACTTTGCTTTTCCAGCACCTAGAAAGCATGGTCTGTTAAGTTTTCCACTTGCCCCATGCTTTCTTGCCACAAATCTGGGTAGTTTTTCATTTGCCCCACTCCCTTCCCCAGGGAAACCAGTGCTTTGCCGCTGAATCAGAGCAGACATCAGTCTGTGGAAAACTCGATTGACATTTGCTCTGATTCAGCAGTAAAGAGCAGGTTTCTCCTGGGGAAAGTGGTGGGACAAGCACAAGTGTGGGCAAGTCCTATGCCCAGGCTTTATTAATTATCCATGCTGATTTGTTCGGTGGGAAGTTATACAGCAATGATAATTCATCCTGATTTGCTTGTGATGTTCATCCCATACTTTTCAGTGCATTTCCACATCACTTGCCTAACCACAAAAAGTACATTTGTTGACTCAGAGTGCTTCAATCCACTTTATTATTCCGTAATAGTACATTGGTAAAAGTGAATGGATAAGTAGACGATGCTCTTTCCTTTTGTGTCACAAAAATAACTAACATTGAGGGACATGAATTTGGGGGAAGGAAGGGGGCATCAATGTTGTTTCTTGGTGAAGGTGGCAAGAATGAGAAGAAGCAACACTCCAAAAAGCATAACAACAACAACAACAACAACAACAACAACAACAACAATTTGGCTGGGTTTCCCAGAGCAAGATAATGCCCTTTTCAATGTGTTATTATACTGAATCCCAAAAGCTATTGCTACCTTCCTCTGTGTACTTTTAATTAGATGGTTTGTAATCACACCTCCTCTCCCCCCCTTTTATGGTAATGTCGTGCCTGGAATTCTACAAGTGATTTTCTTCTCCACAAGGTACTGTTTTGGTTGGAGACGAACTTATTTGTGCAGTGCAGCACAGGGTCTCCCAATACTTTTTGGCACCTGAGGCGAACCACAAGACCACAAAATGGCACGCCTCTCCTCACCAGGGAAGAAGGGTTAAGTACCTAAGGAAGAAGCAGGGGAAGGAATAACTACATTCGGATCTGCTGCCCCTGGGGATCCTGCTGCCTGAAGAGGTCACTTCATCTTGCCTCATGGGTGGGCTGGCCCTGGTCCAGCATCATGAAATCACTTCTTCTCCATCCCTTTGCCCAGCCCAGCGCTATGACCAGGTGCAAAATAATCTGCTCTTCATTATTGGAGGAATGAGGATGAGGATTGGAGAGGGTGATTTCTCTTCTCACTTCAATGCTGGGCAGGGCAGAAGGACTTCAGGCTGGGCAGTGTAGAAAGACCACTTCAGGCCTGCCCAGTTTTACTTCCAGTTCCTTCAATCTTTCTGCAGCAATGGATGTGAATAGAGGAACATATGGTTGTTGATTTCAGGCATGGAGCCAGGGTGGGAGTCACCCAATCCCAACCAGAATTATGGCAGAATGGAGCTACCCTAGTCTTCATTTTAAATAATAGTAACTTGGTGGTTTCAAACAGAGGAGAAACAGTTGATTTCTTATTGCAGGCATTTGCCTTAATAAAGTTGTTGGTCTGGTTCATCCCAAATACGTATATCATCTTGTGTCTTAATTAGGCTGTGGAGGCAGAATGGATTTCCTCCATTGTAGGTATCTCTTGTGAGATTATCCTCATAAACAACAATAGCCAGTATCTTTACTATAATAATGTGAATTAGAAAGTCAGAATACCTGCCCCTGTTGGGGTTGTGTAAGAAATCTGCTAGAATCCATTATATTTAATCATTGATAGGAAGTGAATTTTGCTTTAGTGAACACTTCTTCATGCAGAACTGGAGGAATCCTTATTAGAATTCAGATCCTATTTGATACCAATCGAGCTGAAAAAGAAAAGATAAGGGAAAGAGGATTTGGCCCAGAGGGATCATTACATTCATGAATGTCACTGCTTCAGCACTATCTTTAAAGTCTAATAATATATCAGATAGTTTTTGATGTGTCTTTTGAGCTGCTTTATTTATAAGGCAAGAGTCAACTGGCTCACAATAGGCAATAGTGCTTAAAAAGCTTCCAAAGGAGATGTGCATTTTACAGTAAAAAGGAGTTATGAATGAACTCACTGGAAAGGCTAAAAAATAATAATCCCAGATAAGAAGAACTCAACTCAGACTCTTGGGAGAGAGAGTTTTGTTTCTTGTTGTTTTTCTTTATCTTTCAGGGGAGAAGAAAAGCAAACAATTACAGCCCGAGAATGAACAAGAATAAAATAATCTTATATTTCTAAACACAGGTTTCAGGGTTAAGCTGTAAACCAAAGTTTAAGGATAGAAGTAGCCACTATGAAAGATGGGTGCTTATTGATAAAAACAGCTCTGCACATTCTCTCCTCTCCTCTTCCTAAAATGTCCAGTAAAGCAAACAAAACATATGGTAATGAAAGCTTACTGCTTTATGTCACATCATGTTCACTGAAATGATGCTGGATCTTACCCATAGAGATCAGAATGAAATGCATGCCCACAAATAAATTAGATGAATGAAAGTGAACCTATATTTGCCCAGTTTGTTTTCTTTTTATAAATCATGCAGAGGACTTGAGATAGACACAATCTTTTGACCTCTCCAGTCCAAGAGTGTTTAACAGGAAGCTTAGTATGCTTAGTATCTACACTGGAAACAGAAGCAAATCTGACATTGCTAAGGAAACAATCTGGGTTTTAAATAACTGATAATGATGTAAAATTAAATTATATCATAGTCTCATTTGTTAGACGGATGCAGGAGAGAGCAAATTCAGGTATCTCTCATTAAAAAGCTCTGTTAAGGGAAAAATATGAGATTAATCTCTCTCTCTCTTTTCAGTCCTTATTTTTCTATTTCCTGATAATTAACCAATTTATTACTGCATTTATATCCTACCTTTGCTCCGAAGAGTTCAAGGTGCCATTTGTGCCTCCCCCCCCCCCATATTATCCTCATAACAACTCAGTGGTGTGGACTAGGCTAAGAATTGGTGACTGTCCCAGTGGGGATTTGAATCCTGGTCTGGGTCCAACACTAAAGCTGTTGACTTGTCGTCTTCTCTTATCCAATGACTGTTACCTTAGAAATCTTCAGGAAGGTCCTTTGTCAAATGTTTTTGAAGTCCAAGTAACTGATGAAGCTGTACTGGCATGCCGTCATGGCTCTTCCAAAAATATATATTTGAGCAGTGGTGACGGTATTTTTCCAACCATTTTTTTAAATTACAGGGATCTGAGCAGAGAAGGGGATTGTCAGGTCCTCTAGCTTTTTATTATTGTTCCCTTGGCTACTGTTTTGAAAAGCTACCGGGGCATGATTTGGATTTGTTGACTTCATTAACGACCCCCTATCTTCCTCCCAATAATTTGATCCCAATTATCTCTAGCAGTTCTGCGTGGACTTGGTCAGATTTAAAACCCCTCATTTAGCAGCCTTATACATTTACAGGTATCACATTTGAAATATTCACAGAGAATATGCTTCTAAGAGAATGCATAATTATGGCTGCTGCTTTCCCCCCCTTTCCTCACCTTCAAAGAAGGAAAAAATGTTCACTTAACCATAGTGAATTAGGAGTGCGCCTTTGAATTTAATAGGTAAAAAGTTAAAATCTCATAGTGAGCTATTATCTGCTACTTCTTAGTACCATGCAGACATGTCAAAATCCTCTAGAATGTTTGCAGTTTAATAGGTCAATGGTCTTTGGGAAGCTTTAATCTTCCTAAAGTAAGTTTGGTAGACAATAATTGTCCCTTCAGAGATGTTATGCGGAATCAAAGAATTGTGATTCTACATATAAAATAAATACATTTTCTATCTTACTGAAATCCTGCACTGTCAACCCTTTAAAAGTTATTCAGACCACCTGTGTTTCATTTGAAACAGGCTGAAAATCACACTGTACTGGAACTAGAATGGAAAGAAACTGTTTCTTTACTATGCTACTCTACACTGTAATTTGTGTTAACTGTTTTCAATTGTTGCAACCTGCTCAAGGCTGGCTAATAGATAATAAAAGATGATTAAATAATAAATGATAATAAATAAATACATAGACATAAATGATGGTTGATAAATAAATAAATAAATAAATAATGAGGATATTATCACCCCAAATATATTAAGAATCATCATGAAAGATGAAAATATGCATTGTACAAGGTCCTTTAGAAGGGCTGAGGTCAAAACAACGCAATAGGGAAATAATACTAATATATATGTAAGATGAGCTAATGCACATATCTCTTCTTCTTCTCAGTGTAGAAGACAAAGAGCACCAACTCAGTGATAACAAGCCTAATCCAGATAGATGGTTGAACAGTTGCTCCTTCCAGGGACCCAAGTCCCTTGTCCAGGGTACAGGATTATGTGAAATAATGCCCTAGCAGGATGGTCTATCAGCTGCTGTTGCAGTGGCAGAGAAATGACTGCCAGTTCCTTTGAGGTGCAGCTCTTCAGACACACATTTCTTGACACAATACCATGAGGAGAGTCCATTCAAATATTTGAACCAGCCTTATAAGTTCAGAGAGATAAAGAATTTCATCATCAAATGCTTTTTCCATTTTAGGTGCATTTGGAAAAGTTCTGTCTAATTTCATCCTTCCGTTGCCATGGCCAAGAAAATGCACAATTATTTAACGTCTCTTGCGTTTTATTCTTTCCATGAAAAGTTGTATTTCTGTGAGCCTGCTTAAGCATGTTTACATTTAGCCATTTCTTCCCAACAACCACCCTTGTTAATGTAAATTCCATCTGGCTGCTTTCTTTCCCCTGTTCTGAGAAGAGCAAGTGGGAAAACAGAATTCAGCAACATGGTGTTTCTATTAATTATTTAGCTAGGTAAAGTAATAGCATCCAGTTCTTTACAAAACCCCAACAACTATTCCTATATCATATATTTCTCCATATACATATACATATACAGTACATATACAGTACATATACAGTACAACCATATGAAAAAAAGTCAAAACTAATGGAAATTTAAAAGTATAAAATATCATCAGTTTTAGTGACACAATGTATTTTATATATGGTTTAAATGTAAACATACACTCTCTCAGGGCCAACTCAAATGTTCAAAATTTTCATGAATTGCAACCGTGGAAGAGAGAAATGTGGATCAGTCTTGTAGCATGTAAAGGGGGAAAAATAAATTCATATTTCAAAGGCCTGTCTGAGTAAGTCAGCTTTTGGGAGATGTCTTAAAGTATGCAGGATGATTCCTGCTCAGTCTTTACTGGCCCAGGAGTTCCACAGGAATGGCTTGGCCCCTAGAAAAGACCAATTGAAACTCTGGGGCATGGGGAACCACTTGAAGTGCCCCATCAGAGACAATGTGCACAGGTTCATATTTTGAGTTTATAGATTCTGCTTGTACATAGTAACTATTACTAGTAGTAATTAAATTTCTATACCACTCTTCATCCGAGGATCACAGGGCGGTTTAAAATATAAAAACACAAAAATACATATAGAGACTAATATTTTTCTTGCTGTGAAAGCTGTCTCCTTTCACTTTCAAGGTTTCTGAGGGTTTTATTGGTGGGTGTGGATCCCCTTTTTGTCCACTGCTTATTTAGGAAAATGTACAGCTTGTGCTTTTAGCAGACATTTGCAATCAAGGGGACAGGTAAGTTTCTATAGAGATTTTTTGTATTAGTGGGACTGGAGGTATTAACTATGTATGTGTGATTAGACCAACTATTGTTTCACCTTTATTCTTGTAGATATACCCCTACTTTAAGTCATTTGCATACTGTCTTCTCTCGTATATTATTTACTACAAAGGTATGCCTTAGTTATGCATTCTCAATGTATTTTTAATTTTCCTTATTCTACTTGTTAATTCGGTGCAATTCTGTTACAATTGATTCTGACAGCTCAGCGACTAAGCTCTTTAGCGACAATACTTCTGATTACCAGGACGTCCAAGTACTGAACCACTGGTATATCACAAGTGAACTCTTTACAATTGTTTAAGATCAAACCAATTTTGTAAAGAAACTAATTTTGCCATTTTATGGATGTTTATTGTTTGTTTACAGATAGTTGCCTTGGTTATATTATCTTGTGTTGATTGCAGTAGTCATTGTATCTATCACCACCCTGTTCATGGTTTTATTTTTTAGTAGACATTTAACAGCAATGCTTGCTTTAGCAAAGAAGGGGTTAAACACAGGAATATAACATTTCTAGAGAGACAGCTGTTGAATTCTTAGCACTCACACAGGGATTATACATCAATTTAAAAGAGAGTGTAAAACATTGTCATAGTTGTTCACAGCATAAACTACATCTGCCTTAATATGTTATCCACTTTCAACCATTAACATTTTTATTGCAATATCACCCAAAGTGCTAATTACCACAATAAGATGAATGTAAGATCACTTTGAAAATTATTTTGTGTTGTTGAAACTCTTTTGAATATTCAGAATCAAAACAATGTTAATTGTGCTTGGATAATGGATCCCGTCTATTTAATGATCCTGTTTTACAGCCCGCCTTTTCCATTTGACAAATTGGGGGGGACCTTTGGGGAGAATTGTAAATTGCAGTGGTTTTATGCAAATTGTGCACAAGTTCCTTCTAGGCCTTCCCTAGACAATTTAAGGGCTCTATCATTCTTCAGTTGTACAGGATGGGGAAATGGAAGACAGGGGCACAGGAGAACCACATTGACCAAGGTTCCTTGGTCCATCAGACCCCTGGCCATTTCCATGATTTTAAACCAGACCAAAGCAGTGTTGATTTGGACATGCTATACCCAAAAGAGCAACTATAGATTCAGCAAATACTAGAGCAGCCTTGATGGAATCAAATGAGATTATCACAAGGTGCTTATAATTACTGCTAAGTTAGGGTATGATTTTGGCAATCATAAGGAGGAAAAAACCACTGTGCTTGAAAAGAGATTGGGAAATGTAGAGTAGCTGAGTAAGTCATAACATACAGTACTTAGCACTGTTTTGAGAAGATGCAGATATCAACAAGCTTTATGTGACCTATGAGATGAGCAACCTACAATGCTTTTTCAGTTTCACCTAAGAAGTTCTGAACATCTACAGACTGAACAGAATTATGAAAAGCATAAGGGTTAACTGTCCGTCTCTACATACCATTGTTCTAAACCTTACCAAACTCCTCACAAGTACATAAAAACATAAAAAGAGCCTTCTGCATCAGGCCATTGGCCCATCTAGTACAGCAATCTCTTCCCCCAGTGACCAACAAGATGCCTATGGGAAGTACACACAAGCACGTTATTTCAAAGAGAACAATGCAATCTCAAACATCATATTGGTAATCAGTAACATGACACAGCAATATCTGCTCTTTCCCCAGCACCCCCATTATTGCTTTGGAACTGTCATAGCATAAACGGGCATAATTGTTCATGATACAGCAACACTGATAACATAGAATCGGACAGGAAAAAAACAGACTTTCATGCTGCAGACTAAAACTGTAGTGGTGGCCATGGACTTCAGGATTTGTTCAAATATATACCATGCAAAAGCAAGCTCTAAGGCATTAATCATTCACCACCTACTTTTAATAGCCTTCTACTAAATTTTCATTTTACAACCCACAATGCTATATGAAAAGTATTGCCTGTGACCTCAATACATTAATCTAAGTGCATCAATAAATAAAGCAAATCAAGCTTCAGAATGGCACAGAGCAAATGCATTTCTTCTACTTCTGAAGTTTTAAAAATAGCACTCTAAAATGATTTGCTCTTCAGAGTATTTAATAAATCTACTCCTTAATGTGGCTCACCAAGCCTGTCAACAGAGAATTAACCAGACTTTGAGTATTAATAGGACAGTGCTCACAATACAGCTGCCTTGTGGAGGGAGCTATAAATGCAGGGAGCTATTAATGTATTCTAGCTTGCCACACAGATCACTGATGTCACCATAGGATCTTTTAAAAGAGTAAAAGAAAAAAAGCTGAAGCAGAAAGCTCATCATATTGTGGAGAAACTAGTGTGAGTTTCCTAGAACACTGGTTTACACAAATCCTATGAGGATGTAGATTTGTATTATTTGTACCTTTCAAAACAACAACAACAACTTAGCATCATCAAATTGGCTCACCACATTTCTGAAATCTGCCCAATGTGATAAAATATATGCTGTATTCAGCATGTATTTGGTGCTTTCTTCTAAACTCATGGAAGTACATGTAGTATATGTGCAGCTACAAAATGAAGAAATTGCTTTTATAATATGTGTTAGCATCAAAGCATAGTCACTTTGATGCATTTTGCTATAGGTAAAATGGACAGTGGACAATAGGATGTATTGGTCAAAAGAAGAAATGCATATATAACCTTCTTTTTTTATAAGTATCTTTTGACAACCAAGTTTTGAAGCAGTGAACATACATTGGGCGACACTATTTCAGACTGAAAATGGGAGAAAAGATAATTAAATTCTTCTCCCTCTAGAAAACCACCACCAAACAAACAAACAAAACCAAGGAGGGAATTCCTTGATCTAGATAACCTGGAACTTAAAAACACTGCATTTCCCCTGAAAATACACATAAGGAGTCTTCATGGTTCTCTGTTTTACATGTGTGCATCATGACTACAGATATTAAAATTATTAAGACATGGCACAAAATGAATTCATGAGTGTTACCTGTTCATATCAAATGGGGGTACTGAACTGCCATGAAACACTAACGAGATGTTATTAAACAGCAAGCTATATATTGGAAGTTTCCTAGCAATCTAAATGTAAAATATTCAATATCCTATGACTAATCCTTTGAGCCACCAAGTCTCTCTAATTGTATCCCCTTTATAGTGAAATATCTTTCACATGTTCCATTCAGAACAGAATTAAAAAAAATATGATTAGCCATGAGATTTATGGTATTTACTGGTTCAGCTTTCAACAAGAGTTATTACAATATGTTTTCACTTAATGTAATTAGAAGGTATTTTTAACAGAGTGGCAGAGGACTGGCCTAGATTAACATTTCAGAGCATTATGCTATACATTTAATGATTTTGTACTTTATAGTAATGAACAGGAAGAATAATTTTGCCTGAAGATATATTCCTCTCTAGATACTCCTAAGGATACACTCCTCCGCAATAGATACTACACATTATCCCATTTATGAACTTCAGTTTGACTTTAATATTAAAAGTTTAAAGGTTATTTTTTCTGCTGCATCACACCCTTGACTCATGATAAGCTTGTAGTCTACTAAGACTTCTAGATCCTTTTCACATGTACTACTGATAGGTCAGGCATTCCCCATCTTATATTTGTGCAGCTGGTTCTTCCTGTCTACATAGAGAACCTTACATTTGTCCCTACTGAAATTCATTTTGTTAGTTGGGGCCCAGTTCTCCACTCTGTTAAGGTTGCTTTGAATTCTGATTCCATCTTCTGCAGCATTAGCTAGAATCCCAGTCTGGTGTCATCTGCAAATTTGATAAGCATCCCCCTCAATTCCTTCATCCAAATCATTTATAAATATGTTGAACAACAATGGGCCCAGACAGAATGCTACAACACCCCTCTTGTCACTTTTTTTTCCAGGATGATGAGGAACCATTAGTGAGCACTCTTTGGGTTTGGTCAGTCAAGCTTGTAACTCTATTTCAACTCATACACCACATGATTTCACTCACCCCATAGATTTGTTCCTTGAAAGCAGGGGATGGATCACAGGATCAAAAAGATTCTACATTCTAATATACGATGCACAGCAGACTCTTATTACTGTTTCTACACAGAGGAGTCAAAGTATCAAAAGCTCTTACTAGAAATTTTATCTCAGAACAAACTTAGAAGCAGAATTATTGAGAGAAACCTTTTTCAAAACTACCATTAAATACCATTTTAATAGATTTCCGATCTGATGTGTGGGTTGTAGGATGTAACAAGGAAGGGTTGTTGAGGGTTCAGGTGAAGGAAATGTAAGGGCAATGAATCATATTGTGGAATAATGCTTTAAAAGAATAACAGTGAGGTTGGGGAATCAATTAGTGTGAGACCTAAGACGTAAGAGATTAGTTTTAAAGTGGCAGACAGGTTAAGGACAAGTGAAGCTACTTGAGAGCTAGAAAGAAAAATACTGTTTTCTCTCACTTGGCCCTGTCTTGTAAAGTGCAGCAATTACTCATTCTGAAGGACAGAGCGGACAGAATAAGCTAGCCACCATTTTTCTTCACACTGATTTCATTTCGTATCTCCTCATAACACTGCCAGCCACTCTTACCTCACAAGACCCAAATAGTCACTATGAGAGAGAGCACAATTCCTGTGATCAAAATGGCCTCACTATGATCGGCACTCTTGTTAAGCCCACTGCACAATCACCCAATGATCACATTAATTTCACTTCTATTTATACATTAATAAAGATAAATGCAAACAAAATTTTCCAGTGTGGCTTACACAGAGTCTACTACAAAATAACAAAGTGGGGGCAGTTATGTGACTAAGACAATATGGTGTTTTGATCTGCTGTTCCTTCCTTCCCCAGAAGCAAGAATAGCCTAACTTGCTCCAAAATGAAGACTTGCACAAACTGTAGAATCAGAAGATCATGAAGTAGCACTCTGGACAACTGGTTTTCACCTCCATTTCAGATCATCAGAGAACCACAAGTCCAGGCTGCAGCCACTTCCAAGCACTGACCTCATACCCAAACATTTCCACAACAACTGATGAAGCAATGGAGCTCAGCATGAAGAACGGAATAATGATTTAAAACGTTTTTAAAAACATCAAATTGCAGCTTGTGGATGTGCAGGATTGGGACCACCACCAGAATCTACGCCTTTTGATGGAGAACTTTGGAGACACCAACCTATGAGAGGATTTTGTATCCTGGATAAAGGAAATACATCCTGAAACCATTATACAAACAGGCCATATCAAGAGGATACAGAGAGCACTCCGTCCCAAACAAAAAAAAAAGGTGACCACCCCAAGAAGTATTATTGTTCACTTCATAATTAAAAAGGACTTATTTCAAAAATTCAGAACACTGGAAAAATCATATTAGAAAATTCAGCAATAAACATCTACCGAGGTATCTGTGCAGGAACGCTGCAACGCAGACAGGAACTTAAAATTTACACCAGAACACTCCATGAAGCAGGCATAAGGTACTGATGGGGTTACCCATTCAAACTCCTAATAACTTATAAAGGAGTAACTAAAGCTGCCTCCACACAAATGGAAGCTAATTATTTCTTTTAATTACCTGGGCCTGCAACCAAATGAAGACAAACAACTAAGAGAAGTAGGCAGTGGACAGGAAGACACAGAACTCAAGGAAGACTTGAAGCAAATGAAAAAGAAAGGGAAGAAAAACAAGGACACAGTGGTGCATGGTATCAAGAGTCACTGAGAGCTCAAGGATAACCAGCAGGGTTTTGCTCCCCATCTCTGTCCTGATAAAGGTGATCAACTAGGGCAACCAAAGTTGCTTCAATCCTGGCCTAAAGTTAGACTGAAACAGTCTAATCATTTCTTCCAAGGACACCTGCAGCGGAAGCAGCACCTCTTTCTCTAGCACATTGCTCCAAATGAGGATATTCACAGTGGGGCAATCATTATTCAGTGCTCCTGGGTAAGAAAGTTCTTCTTAAAGAGAGGAAGTACAGTGGTACCTTGGGTTACAGACGCTTCAGGTTACAAACGCCTTAGGTTACAGACTCCACTAACCCAGAAATAGTATTTCAGGTTAAGAACTTTGCTTCAGGATGAGAACAGAAATCACATGATGGCAGCAGTGAGAGGCCCCATTACTTAAAGTGGTACCTCAGGTTAAGAACAGTTTCAGGTTAAGAACGGACCTCCAGAACAAATTAAGTTCTTAACCTGAGGTACCACTGTACTACCACATCAAGGGCATGCACACCTTTCTCACTTGCAAGGAATTATTAGTAAACTCCTGGACCTATCCAGTCAATTCCATTTGGCATGTCTTTATAAGCCATGATGACCAAGGGCTGAGAGGTCAAGTGGTCACTTGAAGGTCTGCAAACACTTGTGCACATTCTCAGGCTGAAATATTTGAAATTAATCCACACAATCAATCAGACTGAATGGTACTTTGCCAGACATCTTAGGATTTCCTCTAACTCTGTTTTCAAACTCCATGCAAATCTGAGTGATTTTATCCTTCAAGTGCATTTCAAAAGTGCCACAACAGTTTTCCAATAATTCAAACGATCCTCCTAACTGGCCCAATGCTTACAAGCCTCTTTTCTACCCAGAATAGTTCCACTGGATGGCTACCTGAAGATGAAATGGTTGAAGAAAAGTAAGTGTGCTGCTTCCACTGACACACAGTAGGTGCAATAATGTACTCTCACTTGTGTTTGGTGAGATAAACACTCCTCTTTTCGTTATAGCAATGAGAGCATCAGCAATGTCTTACACTAAAGTACTTTCCCCCCTATTCTTCATTGCACTGACAGCTTAAAAGCTCTAGAGAAATAAAGTCAAATTGAAAAAGTAAAGGTAAAATTAAATTAAAGCCATCCTCTCTTTGTCCATCCTTATACACAAAGAGAATGAAACACAGTGTTTCATCAACTTTTGTAACAGTCTTCTTTGTTCTTCAATACAATCAGTGTTAATAAAGGCTAGACCAGACAGCAAGATAAAAGTGTGATTGCATTTGTACATCTTGATTTAGAAAACAAACAAACAGCCTAGGGGCCATAATTTGTATTGGGACCATGACACAGGAGAATGGGAGTTAATTTTTTCCCCTGTGCTATTTTTCTGATGGTAATCACCCTCAAAGTCACAAACAGTAGCTTCCCCCTTCCAGTGTAACTAGCAAAATCGGGGAGGTGAATTTCAAGGCAGGTGGACAGTGTTCTGAAAGAAAGAAAGAAACACAAGTGCAATGACATATTGAAGGTATTATTTAGTCTGGCCCTAACACACCAAGACAGAATAAATGTAATTTCACTTTGTGCTTGAATAAAGATAAGAGACATATATCACTGAAATGAATGTGGCGGGAGCTTTTATGTTTATGTTTTCACATTCAAATTGTTTATGGAAGGCAAAAGAAAACAAATTTAAATAGCAGAATATTAAACTCCAAATTGAATACCATTGCAGAGGATTTAATTACATACTTCCTTTAGGCTTAATCAGTGTAACTACCAATATCAGATCCTGGTATTACAATTAAGGATAAGAGTATTTGTGATTAAGTAGAAATGCATTATTTACAACCTGCAAAATGTTCTGTTTCTAGCAAGGGGGAAAAAAATCTATCTTTCAGCTCAAATAATCAAAAGAACATGGAAGATTGTGCAGATTTGACAGTTTACATATAATTATTTCATGCTGAAGTTGTAAGCTAAATTACACAAGTTCCATTCATCTATTTTGTCTCATGAATAGACTATTAGACAATAGCAGGCGCTGTGATAAAACACTCAAGTTAACATGACCCAAGCGGCTGCATGGAAATGAACAGATTGGGACTCTTGTTAACATGACTTTCCAAAAGCAGGTATTCGGTAATTATGCCCTAATCATGATGGGATTGCTTCTTTTTCTGCAAAGCACAATGGAATTCTGAGCTTGCTGCCCCTGGATGACCCAGAAGGAAGCTTGATTTTGTTCTCTTTTGTTTCTTCTCCATGTGACAGAAAGCCAAGTTGCTAAGAGTTTGCGCAGCAGAATCTGAAAGCTGTCTCTAATGTAATCTGAAAAGGTTAACATGTAACTAATAATATTTGACAATATACTTAAGGGAAAATCTGCCCCTTGAAATGCCAGTTTGGTTTGAAATTCTGTGCCAACCTTGTTAATTTATTTAAAATGTAAAGGCAGAAACCTGCACAAATGCTTTTGAAATTATATGCTCTCATTTAGCTTGAATATGTTAGCATTTGCCATTCTAGAAAATGTTTCATTTTATTTTATAGGAAAGAGAAAACTGAAGTGGTACAAATGGTTCAAATGGGGAGGGGGGTGGAGCCAACCCCTATGCTTTTTCAATCTAAGAGGCTATTTTGCCTTCAGTTTACTTTCTAAGTAAATGACACAGACACTGTTATAATAGCGTAGTTTATCAAATCAAAGTCATCTAGCTAGTTGTTTACACTCTATGAGACTCTGCCAATGAGGTGATTGTATTTTAAGTTTTGATTACTTGCTTGCTTGCTGTGCCTCCACACTCTCAAGGCCAATTATTTGAAAGGTATAGCCTTATTTTCCCATTATTTTCTTTGAAGACCATCAAGCTGACACTTGAACACACCATGCAGAGGCACTCAAACTATTTGAGCAAAGCCTATTTCCCTGGCTCTGTTTATGCAGAAAATGTGTACTAGTGTCTATCCAACATAATTTTAATTGCCAATTACAGTTCTGTAAAGAAAATTATTTTGTTAAATTGGGTGGAAATTCTTTCCAATAAAAGCCAAATGGCTCCCTAAATAAATGCATTCCAGCAGCTTAATTTCCCTTCTTTAATTCTCCTCTTTTCTAGATTGAAAACAGATATCCCCCTGCTTCTCAGATATATGGAGGAAGGGGCAGCCAGGGCTAAGTGCATTAATTTTTAAAAGCAGGGAAGTAAATGGCAAACAATAACCTACATATTTCTCAGTATTCACATTTATGCTTCTTTGTTTTCTTTTTATAAACCATGGCTATTAGTGTTCAAGGAGGACCAGGTGAAGAAAAGAATGAGTGTTAAAGGATCAGCAGCTTCCTAAAACAACTTTCCTGCAGGTTCTGTAGCAAAAAATACCATTTTATCAACACATCTTTTATCTTTAGGATGACAACTCTTTAATGGGAGCAGTTTAACGGGTTTTTTTCCCCCTTTGGGAGTAGGATTTGACCTTCTCTGCTTTCAGCAGTTAGACACTGACTTGGGTTCAGATTAAGAGTTGATTACTGAAATCAGTGGGATTTAAATTAGTCATGACTAAATTAGGTCCCATTGTTTTCAGTGTTTCTGCTCCAAGTAAATGATACAGCTTTCAACGTATAGCAAGGGACTATGAGACTCTGGCCAGGAAACTTAATGGCCCTGAGACACAAGTGGCTTTTTCATCACTCCTTCCTGTTGAGGGCCATGGCCCAGGAAGAGAGAGGAAACTATTGAAAGTAAACCAAAGGCTGCACAAGTCAGGTCATCAGGAAATGTTTGGCTTCTTGGGCCATGATCTCCCCTTGCTTGAGGAAGGACTTATAGAAAGAGATGGGTTGCACCTCACAGCAGGTAGTAAGAATGTGTTTGCTATGAGACTTACAGACCCGATTAGGAGAACTTTAAACTAAATCCTGAGGTTGGGGAGACAATATTACAGACAACAGGGGAACACATGATACTGGGGATAATAGCTTCATTGATGCACATGATACTCTTGATTTGTTGTTGTTTAGTCATGTCCGACTCTTCGTGACCCTATGGACCAGAGCACGCCAGGCACTCCTGTCTTCCACGATACTCTTGATACAGGATAGCGAATATGACCTAACAGGCATTACTAAAACCTGGTGGGATGAGACTCATGACTGGAATGTAGGAGTTGAGGGGTATAATCTGGTCAAAAAGAGTACACCTAACAGAAAGGGAGGAGTAGCAACATTATATGTAAAGGATATGTACACTTGAGAAAAGATCCATGACCTAGAGCATCGAAGGCAGTTGGGTAAAAATTGTAGGAAAGGAAACAAGAGTGACCTTCCTGTGAATGTCTGCTATAGACTTCCAAGTCAGACTGAAGACTTGGATGATGCCTTTGTATATTAGATTACCAAACATTGAAAAAGGAGTGATATAGTAGCCATGGGAGACTTCACCTACCCCTATATCTGTTGAAACTCTGCCAGGTCCAACAAATTCCTCAACTGCCTGTTGAAGATTTCATTTCCCGGAATGTGGAAGAAGCAACAAGGGGATCATTTATCTTTAACCTGGTCATCACCAACAGGGAACTGATCAAGGAAGTGGAAATAATGGAAGGAAGTGATCATGTCCTCTTGGGTTTCATTATACATTTCCTTAATTCTGTAATTCTCAAGCAGGACTGGCTCAAGACAGGCAAAGGAAAGCTGAGTGTAGTCACATTTCAAAAAGCTTAAGGAACTACTGGGTGAGATCCCATGGTCAGAAATACTCCAAGAGAAGGGAGTCCAAGATGGATGGGAGTTTCTTGCCAGGCAATTCCAGTCTCTTAGTACTCCCAGAATGAGCAAGTGCAGATTTAGCCTGATCTATTGCATCGCATCCCTGAAAAAGCCTTACATACATACTACTTTAATTTTATAGCACTGAGAGTTATACATCCCTGCAAGACTTTGTTTTTTTTTAAATGATATTTATTGAGAATTTTAAGGTTACAAAGAAAAAAGAAGGAAAAAACAAGAGAAAGAGAAAAAGAGAGAAAAAAGTAGATAAAAGTAACAATTAAACAATACAAATCAGTAAAAACCAAAGTCAAAAAGAAAAAACAAAACACACAATACATCAAAATCAAAAAGCAAAAATAAACAATTTTTTTAAAAACAAATCCAATATTCCCAGATCCTTAACTGTCATTAACTTATTTCATCGACCTCCTCACACCTCCCTTTTTTGTATTCTAGTTGTTAATTATCTCAGCAAATCCTTTCCATCTTTCACAATATTCTGTCATTAAATTACCTTAATCTATTTTAACATTATCTTACCGTAAAAAACCCTAAAACTTAAAACTTAAATCTTATTTATACCAAATTCTCTTAACCATAACATATTCTTACATAATTCTTTTTAACATTTCTGCTAAAGCCAAATAATTTCATTCCAACATTTTTCTAATACTCATTAATTTTACGATACTTTTCTAAATAATTTTTTTAAAACTTTCTTCCAATCTTCATCCATCGTCTCTTCTTCCTGGTCTCGGGTTTTGTCAGTCCTTTCTATCCCATCCATCTAGTCCATCAACCTGGTGACCTTATATCCGAGACTCTTAAGTCTTTTCCATGTCCCTTCCGCAGGTCTTCTTCATGTTTATACCTGTACTTTACTTTGTCTTATGCTCCTTTCACTCGGGGAGACTCCAGCTTGACAATATTTTTGTCCCTTCTCGACAAGTCAGCCCCTTTTCCATAGTCAACACTGAAATCCATGTGGTATTTAAAGGCATGTTTCAAGGTCCCTCCAAAGTTAAAGGCCCCCACAACTCCGAGCTCCCCCCGGCCCAAAGCCAGACTTGAAAGGTCAAAACATCCCTGCATAGGGGGGGGTCTATCCAGCCCCCCATCTCCAAGCCAAACTGGACTCCATCTCTCCAAATCTGACTTTTTCCAGGTTCGTTCATCAAATCCAACAACTCATGTTCCTGCTGGGCCACAGCTCCCTCCATCTCTGCCACCCGAGGTCCAGCAACAACCTCCTCCCTCATCTGATCTGTCAAAGCACATTCCTGGATTAATTCCTGAGTGGGTTCTATATAGGTACCCACTGCCTGTCCAAAATTTCCAATCGCAACAGTCATCAAATCCATCTTCTCATGTAACTGTTCCAATAAAGCACTTGTCTTGCAAAAGGCAAGCACCAGAGCCTCCGAGCACATTCTTGTTCAAGGTCGAAGACTGGTCCCACGATCTTAATCTATTACAGCTGCGAAGCTCCCCAGTTCGGCTTTGATAACAGTTTCACAAGCTCCCTCTAGGGGAAACAATTTCTATTTGTATCCATCTTCTTCTTCTTTTTTTTAAAGCAGATCTAGCAACAAAGTTTTCCTTTTTCAGATATTTTGTCAAAATTTTGTTCCTTTTAAATGCGAAGGGGAACAATGGAATCAATATGTTTCTCTTCTTTTAACTATCTGTCAAAAACGTTTGTCCATAGTCAATGAACTTCCCCAAAACGTCTGTCCTGACACCCCGCTCCCAGGTTCAAGACGGTGGAAAATTGCCTTTCTTTACTCTCTCTTCTGCAGGTTTAAACAGTCTAAAAAAGGTTCCCCCCTCTTCTCCTGCTTCCAAGGGGGGTTCAATAATTTTAAATGATGAAAATTTGATCCTTTACAGACGACTTTCTAAACTCTAGCTTGCTGTGTGTTTGCTTCAATCTATCTACAAAAGCGGAAGGTGGACTTCCTGTTTAGACCTTCCCGCTTCAGTGCCAAATTAAAAAGTTTCTTAATCCAATTTTCCGTTCTACTCACGGGCAGTTGTTTAAAATCCAATTGTCCACAGGAAAAAGTCAGCGCTCTCCGGCAACAGCAATGCGGCTTCACTCCGTGAAAGAAGCAGTCGATTCAAAGCACCGCGCCACTCACCCCACGTCGCTCCGGATCCCCGAAACCGGGTTTCCCCACGAGTAGGGGGGGGCGCAAAGGTGCCAGCCTAATCCCACGTCCACAGGCTTCTCCCGCCTGTGGTTTTTGATGGGTCTCCGCCTCGCCGTGGCGGTTCAGACCCTGTTTTCCACGGAGCGTATTCATCCCGATCGGAGGAAATCCGCCATTGCCAGAGGCGCCAACCCGGAAGTCTGATCCCTGCAAGACTTTGAACTAAATTTATTTGGAGACTTAATATCCTTTGCTTCCTGCAATAGAAGTGACCAAAGTAACTAATATAATAAAGCATAAGAGTAAAACTGAAATTATTCATGTGAGTTGAGTAAGAGTTTCTATTAGACAATGAACTTTTAAATATAATTTAACCCCAATTATCTAGTGGTTTTGGCAGTTGAACATAATACAGAGGCCACCAAAATACCAATACAAAAGCCTTTGTAAAAGTGATCTGCATATTTAATTCATTTTTACTCCCTTAAATTTAGAATATGAGAGATAATCCATTGAAACCTTTGTGGGGGGAAATGACTGTATCCTTAGCTTTTATCCATAAATACATGTGTGGAAGTGGAGATGGTTATGCTAAAAAAATATTTGCAATAAGAACTAAAAGCCAGCTGCAAAATTCCCTTTAGGCAATTCAACGATAAGAAAATCACTCAAGTAAAAGTTACACTTTTTGAAGCGACCATTTTCCATTCTGTAATGTTAAATCTGTTTATATTAACTAAGTCAGACTTCAGCTGAACATCCCTGGAGAAATAAATATCATTACATGCAATTTACAGATATTTCATAGTATTTTCATCTATAAGATTGAAAATCAACATCATGACTCAATGTTAATTAAAATTTTAGATTCCTTCCACTCTTATAGTCAACCCAAGGGCATGAACGTACAATTTATGCATGAACTTGTTTGTCACACAAGAAAGTTACTTGCATGAAGGCAACATATCTGTATGCATAAGTTAGTAGGCTTTCAGACATTCATGCAGAAGCCACAAAGTATTTCTGAAACAGACTGTAACACAGTCATGGTTTGATTATCTCAACTGATTAGCAATGGTTTCCTGCTTTCCTTTACATAGCTTCAATATTCTTTTTTTGGGGGGGGGGGATATTAAAAATAGTCTTCTTCAAAACACACATTTTTATGGTGTGAATTATCCAATCAAACATCTATTTACGTCAAAGGATAAAGTTTTCACAGTAGTATGTCGGCTTAGAAACAGGTGTCCTGGAGTTCAATGATGCTTAGCTCCAAGTAAGAGTATATACTCTTTAACAGGATCTCAGTGACCAATCTGGATGAAGTAGCAAATTTTATCAAATTTTATTTCTTCTCCTAAGAAAAAAATTAGGCCTGCATTCACACGGCAGTTTATCCCATTTCCACAGCATTCCCCTGAGTGTCAATTTCCACATTATATTTGAGTTTTCTCATGACGTAAAATCAACTTTCAAATAAGTATTGGACCGTGGTGCATGTTTAGAGCTTAACTGCATGTTGTTTTTTTAAATCGATATTTTTTTATTTATAAACCTAACCTTTCCTGAAATCAGCCTGCTTTCTCTGACTTTGTTGCCCTGACCAGTCTGAAGTATGTACAGTTGAGAAGAAAAAGTCTTACAAAACTAACAGCTGGATCTACCGAAAACCTATAAAATGTGCTTATAAAATGAGCTGCACAGATACTGTAGATCTTCAACCAGTGGGTTGAGATCCACAGGTGGGTTGTTAGACCAAATCAGATGGCTCATGCCAAGGCTGTTGCCACTATATTGGACTAAGGCTAAGGCTGACCATTTCCAAGGAACGCTACATGCGGTATCTGGACCAGACACATTTTTCAGAAGCAACACTCATTTCATCAATTTCCATGAATGCTGGAATGTAACAGGTGAAAAGCATGACCCTTTTTCAATGAGCCCTGTCTTCTTATAGCTATGCCTGTAATGAGGGACCTCTATATAGATCAGATGCATGCTTCGCCTTTTCCAGTCTATCTTTGATTCCAGTGCAAACCCATCAGCATTCATATGGCTGGCAAAGTGTGTGGCAGTGACGACTGGAGCAGGGAAAGGTTAACTAGCAGCTGTTCCATTTTGAGAGGGTCATCAGAATAGTCCTTCAATGCAAGCCATGGAAGACAGAAGATAGCACACACATGCTGGCTATGAGACACTGCAATATTTTTGGTCTAAATGAAAGTTTCCTTTCAACTGGTTCATTGCACTTGGCACAAATATATTCCCAAATATCCAGCAGCGACATATTTTCTAACTGATATTCATAGACCTTGCCAAAGAGGGTTGTTATTTATGCCATTCTACAAATTCATTATTGGGCTTATACACCCCCCTGACATAATGCTATCATTTAATAGAGCTTCACTGTTGGTTTTTTTAAAGGTCTAGAAGGAAGCCATGTAATTTGTGGTTGTTGTCATCTAGAAATGGGAAAGAAATACCGTCATTGTGGACAGACCATTAACTTTATTTCCAGCCAAGTTCAGAAGCAGGAAAGAAGCATAGGTTTTCAGAGTATATACATAACTCTCTTACTCAATATTTCTCCAGGAAGTGTAAGAATGAAGCCACCTGAGACACTGAAAACCCAAGAGGACTCTGGCACCTCTTAAGAATATTAATGATGCCACATCAACACCTAGATGGCTGTATACTATTACAAAGCTTGTTTGTGTGTGAAACACCTTATTCAGCCCCAAATTACATTTCAAACCAAATTATAATTTGGCAAAATATTGCCTAGCTATGTTTTAAAATGCTCCATTAGCCAATTTTCTTCCTTTTGTGAAGTATTTACAGTTTGCAGTTTAATCCTTTATTTCAATATTAAGACAACTGACAGTTTCTTAACAAAGCTCTCACAAGCTTCTTCAAGCCGTCATAATGGTTTGCCTGCCAGCGCTCCTCTTCTCCTCTTGGGTAAGCAGAAAAATGGGATGGCTCTCCGCCAGCATTTCTGGCAAGACACACCATAAGCTTCCTCGTTCTCTTGAGATATTTTTACATTTTAATAAAGTTTATGGCTAGGAAAGATAAGTGGAATGCTGTTTAGCAAAGACACAACAGCAGACTACAAGCAGGAGACAGTTTCTGAAACACTGGGTGGTATGCAATGCTAATCCAATTCAAAGTTGACCCATTTAAGTTAACAGCCATGACCAACTTAGGTCAATGGGTCTACTCTGAGTAGGATGTAGTTGAATACCTCCTACTATATTATTATTATTATTATTATTATTATTATTATTATTATCATCAACACAATTATTTGTTTAAATGAACCCATTTTCTAAGCAAGATAAAAGCCCCCAAATCATCTTAAAATCAAACAAATAAAATGCATACAGTATTGTAAAACACAAATTTAAATAAAAGCACAAGATAAAGCAACAATGGGAGCATGAAAACAGTCAGCTTTGGTAAAACAGGTTATAAAGCATTCTTTGCCAGCATCCTGACCAGAGGAAAGAAAATAACCAGCCCAGCTCTCTCAGCTTGTCACAGAAAGTGCACCACATAGTAAAGAAAGGCAGGAACACCTATAACAGGTCTTTTCCTATGGAATGTGTGGAAATATTGGGGTGTGTTGTTCCTTCAGATATTCAGCAACAGGACCACTTAGGTATTTATGAAGTAACACTTTGAATTGGACCTGAAAACTCAATGGTAGGAAATTTAACTTTAGTTCCCAAACAGTTACATGTCCAATCTAGCTGATGCTTGCCATCAGTCTGAATTTTGTAGTGCGGTAGAAATGTGCAACTGCTGTACTTCAGTTTTTTAGTCTAGTTGATGTTGCCAAGACATGTATAACAAGTCCGCATTTCCTAGAAGTTAACTTGCCACTCAAACAGAGGGGAAAGGTACTCATGGCCACTAACATTACCAGTAAATAGGGCCAATGGGCACTTCCAATTTGCAAATCTGAGCTTTCAAAGGGAGTATAACTCCATTCAGAAAAGGTCAGTAATAGGATCTGAGGACAGCCTGGCCATCCATTATGAGTGACTCAGTTTGATCTGGATTTAGCTACAGCTTTTGGCCTCCCTTCAAACCCTCTACCGGCTCTAAGCAAAGTTTCAAGGTAAAGGCCAACCTCATTTTGATTTGTAAACATGTAGAAAAAAGCAGGGTGACTCAAGACTTCTCAGCAGCTTCTTGTAGAAATTGAGGGATAATATTTAAACAACTGCCCACTATCATTGTTTAGATTATACCTAACAAGTAGAAACAGAAAAACTATAAAACAAGAGTCCCTAGTCTCAAACCTGCCAAAATGATACTATGATTGATAATATCAGAGGTCTTTGCCAAGTCTAGGAAAACTAATAGGACCCATTCCTAGCTGCTGATCTTCTTGGAAAGGTTATCTATCAGCACACATGCAAGGTAGTTGATATCCTGCACCCAACTTGGGAAGATTTTAATTGGAATATTTTGGTATGAGTTCTGAAAGTGTATGTTGTTGACAAATGATTTAGGCTGTTGTGGCTCAGAATTTTATTCTTAAAACCATGCGGCAGGTGTGAGAAACATTTGCTCTCCGGTTACTAAACTACAACTCCCAACAGCTCTAGAAAGCATGATCAGTGACCAGGGGTGATGGGTGTTGCAGTTCAGCAATGTCTGGACAGCCAAAGGTTCTGCATATCACATATACATAACATATATACAGCTCTTGCAGAATTGGAGCCACAACACAGCCCACAAGCATATGTGATGGTCAAGTCTTCAGTATTTAATGTCTGGTTCAGAACCTATGGATCTGAACATAAACGTTCTATTGAACCACTTGGCTAACATTTCTGCTACTTTGAGCAACATGCTAATTCTACAGTCATAAACAATTTAATCTGGCCTACAGTAAATCATGGAAATTTTGAACTTGACAATGCCATGATGATCTAATGGGCAATCTGCACTGAACTCAAGCAGTTACCTCTATCCAGAAAAAAACCAATATTGAATTTTCACACTGCCTTCTACTGAACAGTAAATCAATTAGGATTGATTTCTACAAAGCTATTGATTAAAACCTTTAAGACCAGGAGCACAGGAATAAATTAAAGATGCATTACAAGCGGCAGAGAATTCAAAGTCAATTTAGAATGCAGAAGAAAATGTTGTAAAATTTTTGTATAGCAGTAATGTCTTTTTATAATTTTGAAAAAAGTTTTATTTAGAGTGAGGGAGCAATCCTAAATTTGAGAAGCCAGCATAATTTCATGATCTTAAATTAAGTTAATATAGAGTACAGCATATCCAAACCCTGTTGAAGAGCAGGGCTACAATTCAATGAGCTGGCGTAAGCCTGATAGAGGAAAAACAACTTTTCCATCACCTTTTTTTGCCAGTCAAATTCTGCCAGTTTGCCAGGCCACATGGCTAAGCTGAACAGAGTTAGGGTCCAAAGTTAGTGGCCCCTGCCTGGTCCCACCCCTATCACTACTGCAGATCACCCATTTTTCAGGGCTAATGCCACTTTAAGTTCCACTAGTCTTGGCTCAGATGGCTCAGTCTTTTAGATTTTAAACCTGCTGTGTTGTTTTTAATCTAGGTACAACATTCTGGGCAGTTTATAAAGGAAGAGGAAGGGAAAAGTCTTATCTACAATGTTTGGTTAAAGTAAACTTACTGTAAGTATCTTGGTTTATGAACTTAATCCGTTCTGGAAGTCCGTTCTTAAAACGTTTTTAAACCAAAACCGTTCTTAAACCAAGGTGCTCTTTCCCTAATGAGGCCTCCCGCCGCCGGTGCCCTTCCACCGTTCGGCTTCCATTCTTAGACCAAGGTAAAGTTTGCAAACCGGGACACTACTTCCGGTTTTGCAGAGTTCGTAAACTGAATCGTTCGTAAACAGGACTGTTCTTAAACCAAGATACCACTGTATATGTAAAATATATCTGTGTAACTTCCTTTCCTCTGTCTTGTTGCTGTTTTACTCTGAATCTTTCATGTTCTACTTTACATCCAGGCTATTATTATCTATCAAAAAGATGATAGTTTGAGAAGCTCTTTCTGCTGCTTCTAAAACATGGATTGGCTCACTTTATTTTCATTATTCCAAAATACAGAGAAAGTGTATAATGTGTTTCCAAAAATTTCTCTCTGAGGCAACAATCTTGACAAGCAATCAGTTCTTAAACAGACAGACAAACGACCAAGCAGTAAAACCTTTAATAAATAAGTCTCAGTTTGAGGCTTATTTATGGACCTCCTTCATCTAGTGGTGACACTGCAAATTATTTTGAAACATAATACATTTTAAAATGACTCAGGCAGTTTTCTCTGTCTGAAAATGTACTTACTGAAACATAGAACAAACACAGTGCTGAAAGCCTCATGACCTTTTCAGACACTGAGTCACTGTCATGGCTTATTAGTTTCTATAAGCACAGATGGTGAAGCTTTCCAAATTCCTTCATCAAAATATACAGAAACAGCAGCAAATATTTAAATCATTAGAATTTTCAAATATGTCCTTGCAATGTAACTAGTACCATTCAAATGTATCTTAAATTTGTCCACACTCAACTAGCTCTTCTGCAAGGACTAGCAAACCTCGTCCCGATTGACTCAATTGGCCATTTGACTTTCAATGAATTGTGCAACCTGTGCATCTTAACCCATTCCTCAGCATCAACATTCATGCATTTAAGAACTGTGTTTGAAATTAAAGCAGGGTATACAAACAACCTGCATAAAATTTAGTACTGACAATGCCATGATAAGTCTATTCAAATCACATCAAAAGTTACAGTAGTATTCTATTCATGTGCCAGCCACTTACATGTTTTAAAACAACCAGCAACGATTTGAAGAAAAAATGCCAATGTTTTACTTCAATTCATTTATAAATCACTTCTCATGAAACACCCAAAGTGATTTATCAATTTTTAGAGAATGTCTGTCTACCGCTTTTCAATATATATATTTTTTCAGTTGTTTCTTATAATACAGCCCACACATGGCATCTCTTTTGGCAAGTATTGAAAGGTGAAATAAGATTAGAACAGAAGTTCATTGATCACAAATCATTTCTTTTCTCCAGCAGCCTTTGCATATCAGCTGTTTATTGTTTTAACTTAAAATGATGCTGTAAACATGCAAGGCTTCTGAAGATGCCAGGTGTAGACATCACATATGGTGTTTACCTCCTCATTATCATTCAAAATATCAATATTAGTGTATTAGAAGTAAATAAGTGGACAAACTGAATACCGTAAAAAACATGCATGTTTTGATATTTCACTATATCAGCAGACCTTTATTGTTTACTTCCCATATGTTGATAAGCTAGTTGAAGTTGTATAGAAAGTACCTTTTTGGTCTACAAATGAAGTAGTAAAATGAATTTTGAAATAAAATGATATATCCAAAAACAAAGAACATAGTGCAGCAGACAGTGACACTAAAACTGTTGGTCTCTAGACTCTAGCAAAGAGTTGTGTCTTCAGCTGACATCTAAAAGTTGTCTATGTGAAGGGTGAACTTTCCCAGGAAGGGAGTTCTACAACCAGGATACCATTACTGAAAAGTTGCTGTCTTATATCTCTGTGCCAATGGTCATACCTGTTGGTGGGGCCAAATGAAGAGGTTTCTTTGCTGATCTCAATGCTCAGGTTGGTGGGTATTAGAAAGAGGTGATCTTGTAACTGCCTGAGCCCCAATCTTTTAAAGCATTGTACACTAGTCCTATCATCTAAAATGGTCCCAGTAGCCCATAGGCAGCCAGTGCATTGCTTAAAAGATCAATGTCAGGTAATCCCATCTTTCCTGGCAGTGACATATACCCCAGCTGCAACATCTGGACAGTGCACTGCAGTACTCCAATCATGAGCTTATTAGAGCATGGATTACAGAAACCAGCCTGCCCCATTCCAGGAACATCTGCAGCTGGTAAAACAGCCAGAAGTAGGTGTAGGCACTCCTTGCCACTGAAACCACCTGGACCTCTAGCAATGACTACCCCCAAGCTAAATGCCTGTTTCCTCATCTATACAGAACATCTCCCTAACTCTTAGACTCAAGAACCACTTACACACAGCACTTCCATCTAATCAGGATTCTGTGTCAGTCCATAACTGCACCCAAACCCTGGCCAAGCACCTGCATAGCCTCTCCTGGTGCAGACAGGATGTGGAGACCGTGTCATCGGCATATGGTGACAATTCCAAATCCCCAGATCACTTCTTCCAGTGGTTTCAAACTTATACAAAGTAGCCTGGGAATAAGGTAGAACCTGGTTGTACCCCACAGCAGAGTGCCATGGGATTGAGCAGAAGCCCCCCTAATGCCATTCTCTGGCAGTGGCCCTGCAGGGAAGTGCAAGGCCAGTGTAACACAGTGCCCTCAATCCCCAACCCGCAGAGCCACTCCAAGAAGTTGTCATGGCCAATGGTAGAGAAAGAGGGCTAGGAGAAGCAACAGAGTAGCACTCTCGCCTGTTCCTAATAATGGTTATCAGTTATGGCTCATAATACTGTTTCAGTGCAATGCCCAGGCATAAAACCAGAACTGAAATGGGTCTAGAATTTAATCTGCTTCATTCGGGTAGCCAGCCACCATCCTCTTGATCACCTTGCTCAAGAAATTGTTATTGGTGACTGGGCAGTAGTTATCTAATAGGGATCCAGCGAGCACCTCTTCAGGAGGGGATGCATCAATGCCTTTCTCCTGCAGTGAAATAGTAATCATCCCCTGAACCCACCTAGTCTCTTCCTGCAAGATAAGCCACAATGGAAAAGGATCAATATTGTGCCTCAGACATATGCATGCTAATTTATAAAATCTTTGCTTTTTACTACAGCCCAGCCAAAATACAATTTCCTGATTTTTCTTCCCCTTCCACTTCCTAGAAAAAAGGATATTTGCAGAACTTTCTCCAAATATTCAACATCTCTCTCTCTCTCTCTCTCTCTCTCTCTCTCTCTCTCTGTGTGTGTGTGTGTGTCAGCCACTATTTTGTCTCCCACAAGGACCCAGAGCAATGCTAGGTATTCTGGGGCACTGTGGATGATGTAAAATGGTGTCCAGGCAGCCAACACAATTGCTGCTCCTGCCACTTGTAGTGGCAGGGTAAAAAACAAAACCTTCTATCAATTAAAGAAGAAGAAAGCTGCGCTACTCCTATTCCATTTTAAACTGCTGGAGAATTTCTCCTCCACCCACCCCCTCCTCTCAAAATTTGATGAACTGGTCGACCTATATATGGTAGAAATCTCCAAATATATGGTGGAGATTTCTACCATCTTATAACAAGAAAATGTGTGGATCAGAGGTAGGTGGTAAATGTATCTCTTTTCTATTCACTAGCATTTGTTGACTTATGTAACAGTTTTCTTGACAAAAAATTACCAGTAAGTGGAGGATTTACCCAAAAGGCTTTTTTTTTTCACAAGGGACTTAATCGCTGCCAATGTAAATGTGTAAGATTTTGCAAATGACTTAGTATTTTGGCTTTTCTCGTTTCCAAGGAATCTCTTCCTACAGGAACAGCTTACTTGAAATGAAATTGAATTAATACAGCATTTATTTAATAATGCAGATTTAATTCCTGCCACTTCCAATGTCTCACGCATTTCTTGACAAGTCTTCACAAAACTAACCCGATTTCTGCCAATATCCATAGGCAAAAGAACAACACCGTTCTTGACAATATAATAAATGGAAATGAACGGAACTGTTCAAAGCAGTTAACATTCTAACTTAGGGCTCACATGCATGTAATTGATAGTTTTCAGATGGGTGTGGGGGGGAGATCAGTGCCATGCTGTTCATGCATTATCCATAGAGCAGGTTATCCCTGAACAGAACCTGGCAGCTGTGTCTGGAGCAGCTGAAGGATGGACTTAATGTCCAGATAGAACCAGAGCTTAGTAGAAGCAATTCAGGTGCTATCAACATACATAAAGCAGATGCTTTGAAAGTAGGGAGGGTAATCAACAGCAATGGATGGGAAAGGAAGGAAAATACTTAATGGTCTTGACATGGTGGGAAGATACACTAGCCTTTACCCTGAAGCACAGTTTTGCATACAGATAATGTATTGCATTCCCCATCCATTTACACACCCACAACATGAATGGCACAAATAGCACAAGAAGAACACCCACTATAAGGATCAGGGGAAATCTATGCAACGGTGACTGCTTTTCGGAAGTACCAATTATAAGTACTAAGTATACATGGGAGGGGACGCGGGTGGTGCTGTGGGTTAAACCACAGAGCCTAGGACTTGCCGATCAGGTGGTCGGTGGTTCAAATCCCCGCCACGGGGTGAGCTCCCATTGCTCCGTCCCAGCTCCTGTCAACCTAGCAGTTAGAAAGCACATCAAAGTGCAAGTAGATAAATAGGTACCGCTCCGGCGGGAAGGTAAACGGCGTTTCCGTGCGCTGCTCTGGTTCACCAGAAGCGGCTTAGTCATGCTGGCCACATGACCAGGAAGCTGTACGCCAGCTCCCTCGGCCAATAAAGCGAGATGAGCGCCGCAACCCCAGAGTCGGTCACGACTAGACCTAATGGTCAGGGGTCCCTTTACCTTTTATCCATGGGAGGGAACCAATATTCCAGTGATTAAATGGACATGAGAAAGGAAGAATGGGTCCTGTGCATTGAGTGACTATTTGCACAGTGACATGGCTCAGTCCTTTTGTTGAAAAAGAAAAGGTAACTGATTGACCTGCATTTGTAAAATTGTAGTTGTTGCTTGCACCACCTTATCTAAAAACTAACTTACATTTTTCAAGTGTTCCTGTTCATTACTTGGAAAGCCTTGAAGAGGTTATCAAGTGCATAAGATGAATAAATGAAAATAACAATTTATCTGCCACTCTTATTTCCTACAGCCACTCCTTCACCAGGTCATTCCTTATCCTGGTAAATGAGGAAAGGTATGCAAGAGAGATTCATACAATCCCACTGATTTCTGGAGGGAATGCTATGCACATCATTTGCAGCCAATAAGAATGATTGAAAAGTTTTGCTGTGGATGTTGCCAGTAAGAGATGCATGAAGTGTCTGTCATCTCTTGCTGGTGATCAAGGGGCACGTTAATCGCACTCCATCACCTCTGGTAGGAAAAGATGCTCCATGCATTATTTTGAACCCGCTTTCCGAATACTGTTTGCAACATTCCTATGATAAGGCGCTGCAAAAGAACTGCCGTCAAATGAAATGAAACAAAAAGAAAAGGCTGAAAATGGAGATCTTCTTATGTGTTTCTGTGGTGCAAGGCTTTGGCTTGTTGAACAAGAATGGGCATGTTTCCAGAAGAAGTTTCTCACATTGCCTTTTGAAATCTCAGGTTCACTGATGTGACTAGCCTCAATATCCCAGGGGGAAAAAAACACCCAAAAAATATGCAGATGCAAAATCTGAGAATGACAACACCCCCAGCTACTTAAGACAGTTCTTCTCACATTTCATGATCTAGTATGTGCAGATATCAAAGTGCTCCACGTGAGTATATCTGCATCTTAAAAACACGACATGAAAAATAGACCCACACCCAACTATTGAAACCTATAAAAAATAGCTTCAAAATCATGAAGATAAGAGTTTGTGCCATACACTGATGTATTTTTTCTATAAAAGTGCCTCCACTTAACTTTTTTTATTTTTTGAAAACCAGCACAGCTGCTTGCACATTATGGTGATGAAATAATGACAGTTAATACAGTTCTTGATTGCTCATCCTCTGCAAGGTCTACAAGTTTTCAAAAACTGCATGAAAGAAAATTAGTGACTAATTCTTTGTCGTGAACTTCCACAATCAGCTCAAGTACAAAAGGTCACTTACTACAACTAAGAGTCTTCATATTTTATGTGTTAATATTTTTCTTGGTACTGTTTTATCTTTACTGGATTGCCTAGGTACCTACAATTAAGTATCTGCATTTAATAGAACATGTCAAAGCTGTTTGTTTATCTTTGGCTTGGTATACCACCCATCAAACAAGTCCATTTGGCAACTTACAAAATTTATAAAATCAACAAAATGCAAAATGCAACCAAAGAACATAAATAAGTAAATTTAATTACAATATCCTTACATCCAACTTAAAACTTATTCATCGGTTCATGTTTAAATGTCTATTTTTTCTTCCTTGGTAGTGAATTGGCCATAATAAATTCTTCAGAGCAATGGGACTTGAGAATGGCTTGAGAATGACTGGAACTACAGAGTGCTTTCACTGTCCTTGATTATAATTATTCAGTGTATTCTCGATATTCCTAGAAATGTTGGATGGATTTGTTTTGAGATCTTTGCTGCCAACAACAAAAAGGACTGTCAATGAACAAAAGTACAAAATGTACAAGGTAAATACATACTCATGGTTTCCTAGTCAATCATAAGCCACAGAAAAGGCACACGTAATTTGCTTTCCAATGTCATCTCATTAAATCACTCTCTTTTCTTTCCTCTTCCTGTTTTTGTTCAATTGGTGCAGCCTCAAGTGGGACTGAAACTCCAATTATAAAATCTGAAGAGCTATTTTCAGTATCTCAAAGGGCTTGCAATCACAAGGCAGATTTTTAAAAAACATTATTCCCTTTGACCGACAACACCCAAACCCACCTTCCATCCTATATCAAGGGCTGATTTTGACACGGCCACTCCCCTTCACAGTTTCAAATATATTTTGCTATGCAGATACAAGAGCTGCTATTCTATAAACATAGGTGCCAAACCCTTTTGGTAGGTAGAGTGTGGTACTTGGGGGATGCTGCTTGGTTCTGTGTACCCAAATAGGGGTTCCACAGGGGTCTGTTTCATTCCCCAGGCTGTTTAACATCTGCATGAAACCAATAAGTGAGTTCATCTGGGAATTCATTGTGCATTGCCATCAATATGGAGATGACATGCGGTTCTGTTTCTCCTGTTTCTCCTGGGAGGTGTGGAAATGGATGTGGTAGACCAGTGTCTGCCCTCGGCAATGGATTGGGTGAGAGCCCATCCATGCAAAAATGAGGAACTGTTTTTGGGTGGTTCCCTAGACTGGATGGGTTTGTACTCTCCTTACTCGTACTTGTTCATCTTTTAGTGGGGTGGAACAGGGCAGTCCTTTTATAATATTGCAATATCACACCTTTAGTTACTATCATTTGGATGTTCCTTTAAATTTTATATTCTGTATACAATAAGAATTGTAAATTGTTTTGAGGCATTTAATGTAGAATGGGATGAATACATGCAAATGTTATCATCCAAACTAAGCATATAGACCTTTCCTTACATACACTAATGCCATATTCTGCAAACCCTCAAACTGCGAAGGTAATGGGAGATCCACTCTCCAAGATTACAGATGATACATGAGTCTATTTAAAATGTCACAACACACAGCATAGTAGTATCACTGTCACTAAATCAAGTAACTATTATGGTAAAATGAGTTCTCAGATAGAAACTAAGCAATTCTTCATGAACACAGCTCTAGTTGAAAATGCTGGTGTTCAGATAATGCAGAGGTCACCAAACCTTTTGGGTCTGGGGACGCATTTGGAATTTTGAGACGGTGTCAGTCACAAAATAGATGCCACCACAGGTGTAAACTAACACAAAATGCCTCACAAAAGTGCAGAAAAAGAACATAAAATGAGTCAAATATGGAAACATCTAATCCATATTTTTTTTTATTAACAAAAAATATTTGAAAAACTTTTCCAGGCACTAAGTCTAGGTTCTCTGTTCCTGTGTGATTGTAGATTACAGTTAGAAAATAAAATACAATTGAATCTAGGAATAATTTGGAATTATGACAGCCAGCCATAAATACACATGCAAAGTCACAAATAAAGAGACATAGCTGGCAAGTATTTTTAAAACTATTTTTATGGAATAGAAATACAAAAAATATACAGAAAAAACATATGAAAATCTCACCGGACTAGTAGTTGATCATTACTGGCCCAGAGAAATTTGATATTTGAAACTGAATGTTAACTGCAAGCTTCTTGAAAAATGACAACAATGTTTCTGGCTTTACATTGTGCTCTCCCCGCCCCCAAACATATTGGGCCAGACAGGAGGGAAAAGATGAGAAAAATGTTGCCCCTGAAGTGCCCCTCCCCCACCAAAAGAAACAATAACCTTGGAACAACCAGGAAAAAGCTGGTCACTATTATCACCACCATAACTATGATGCATCTATACTGGGTTTCCTCCTTCCCAACAACTTTGGAACAATTTCTTCAGTAAGGCATGCAGTAGAAAAGAGAACTGGTTGCTATATCGTCCCCCCACCACCCCTGTGTTCAGCTGAAGCTCCTCCAAGCAGCTGCCTGCTCCATATGCCAGCAGGCAGCAAAACAAAGCAAACAGAACAGAAAACAGGTAGATTTGATAACTAGAAAATAAAGCAGAAGCAGGAAGGGGGGAGGAAGAAATACCATTTCTTTAGGGCCCCAGAGATCCATACTGAGTCCAAACAATTCACTTATCAATCAAAGCTCTCAACAGCTAAAATCGCTGGCTGGCAGAGGCAGGCTCATTTCACAGAAATTGGTTAGAAGGGTAACTTTACATTTTTTGTCATAACTTTCTAGGAGCCTTTTTTAAAAATGAAAGCTCGGAGACACTTTGTGGGTGCCAGGCTGGTGAATAGGTATTCCTGAGATCTATTCAAAGTAGGCCTAAATTAATTCATTTATGCTCAAGCCCTGGTCAAAATCAGAGCTTCAGTACATCTGCGATAGCCTCCATGAGCCAAACTGGACATTTCCTCCTTCTTGTTGTTCCCAAAAGAAGCTTGAAGAAGGGATAATGGCTGTGGCTAGTTGGCCTAGTACTTGGATTAAGGTCATGAATGCCTAGGATACATTTTAATATGTATATACAAAACCTTTTACATGCTTGTTATAAAAGTAGGAAACACATGTTGACAACCAATTCCATCGTATGGGCAGATGCATCAGAAAGCCAAAACTGACTACATTTCTTCACAGGTCCACTGGCACCATGAGGCAGCCTTGAGCAGGTCCTTAAGCAGGCAAACTACAGGTGTGAATTATGGAAGAAATGTGAAAAGAATAACAAATGCTGCTGTTTCCCCCATTTTTCTGTAATGTGTGAGATACTTGTAAGCAATTTAAAATGTCAGTGGATGATAAAAGGATAAACGATAGGTACTTCTGTGGCCCTTATAAGTACCAACTAAAGTAATGTTTCCAGAAAATGACACAATTATCAGTTATTAAGTGTCTGTTCATGACCATAAGAATACACTTCAGTGCAGAATAATTTTGAGATCATGAAGTCAACAATGTTTATTCCTCAACATGGTCCAGATTCTGTTCAATACAATTTTCTTTCATTCTTTCTCAAACAATTGAGAATAGCATAGTGAACAGAAAAATAGATTACAAACTAACAAGTGGCATAGTTTTGTCTTTTAATCCAACATCAACTGGAAGTTTTTAATGTTTGATGTTTTATATTGTTTTAATGTGTTTTCGTGAGCTGTGTTGGTTCGCCAGAAGTGGCTTAGTCATGCTGACCACATGACCCAGAAACTGTATGCCAGATCCCTCAGACAATAAAGCAAGATGAGTGCCACAACCCCAGATTCGTCCGCGACTGGACTTAATGGTCAGGGGTCCCTTTACTAATGTGTTAGAAGCTGCCCAGAGTGACTGGGGCAACCCAGCCAGATGGGCGGGGTATAAATAAATAAAATTATTCTTGTTATTAATTATTGAATTTCAAAATAATAAATTGTATGGAGCATATTTCATGTCATAGAATACTCTGATTTCCATCTGGGAAAGAAAGCTCAACACACCATAATACAATAAACATAAAAGTGTTGTCAGAAGTGGGGAGGAGTGTGGGGAAATAGAAAAGAAGTGTGTGGAAATGACACTTGTCACTGAATTATTAATCATATTTTAATTAATCTCTGGGGTATATATTTGCTTTGTTTTAATTTAATTATCACAAGTGGTGATAATACTGGAGGTGTATCAGCAGGGAGTAGGTCATTATCAGAAGTTGTTAACTTATTAACACACTCCAATACTCTTTTAATCCTTCAGCAACTAAATTAATTAGCTAGCACAGGTTGTATATGGAAATCATCCCACTGAGTAGTCAGTTGCAAAAAAAGAGAAAGGAGTAATATTTTAATTGCTAAGGTAATATTTTAGGAAAATCTTAGTCCCAAAGCTAATCACAGTAAATCATCTTCTCTCCAACAGTTTATTTGTGACAGAAATATACTCATAGTGGAATTCTTAAGGGGACACTTGAATGAAATGTAATTCGAAAAGCTGAAAAGAGCAGGTGTATAAAAGCTCCTATTTTCTCAAGATACACAATCTCTTACTAAACAAAGCCCTCTGAATTTACAAGATTAGCACATTACAATGTCAAATTCTGGTTCTAATACCAAAACCTTAGTACAAATGAAACTCATGTGGTTTTAAATATTTTTTCTATACATTGTTAAAAGTTGACAAACAGCAGCATAAAAATATATAAAACACATAAGAGTTTCTAAAAATTAAAAAAAAAAAGAGTTTTTGTGTCTCAGGCTTCTGTTCCTCAGTAGATAGGCCTTTTCTATTCATACACCTAAGTCATCAATTATTGGCTGGTACGCTACTTGAAGAGGCAAACACAGAGAGACTTAATCCTTTTATTTATAAAAAAGTTTATCCCACCTTTTCACACTCAGACAAAAACACTTTAGATGACCATCCTCAAAATACATACATCATAAAAACAATAAAACAATTACCACAGTAATAAAACGGCAGCAAACTACATTGCACTATATAAAAAAACAAAAAGAAATTAAAGGGCAACAAAAGATAATCAAAACAAAACAGCCTTCCAACTATGTCCTTGGCACAACACATCAATGGTTATACTTTTAGTAGTGTCATATAGGGCTGAGTTGCATTTTCAACAGTTTGCTAATTTGTTAAAATTAGGGGGATATTCTGGGGATAAATTATGACATGAAATTGCACACATGCCTGCTTTCAGAATGAAAAGGTGTTATTTTCAGGAGAAAAACTGGCCACAATTTCTTGCACAACAAAGTGCCAGTCATTAACAGCTATGAAGTACTCCAATCAATTTCATTAACCCACAGCCCCTTACCCAAATAACTACACCAACTGCCATTTTTTTACCTGTGTTTTTAGCCCATGGCATTACACCTGTTGTATGATGGATGGTGAGTGAGCAATAGCCATGAGCTCTGGGCTTTTCTTCTCATTTCCAGGTCCAATGTAACAGCTGCTACAAGCATGATGGATAAAGTGCTTCCAGATGGGAAAACCTACCCCCCTCTCATATTCCCATACTGCAGTCCTTGCGAATCACTCATTTTAGGATCTACCCACCATGAAGCTTTCAACAGATTAAGAGAGACTCTGTTCTCACCCAAGGTACACTGTCAGTGTTGCTTCTGCTGCCACTAAGAGTTTCCTGAAAAAACATGCAGCTGACAGGAGCACTGAATGGAAGCATTAAGCACAACAAGAGTTTGTTGCAGCTCCCACTTGCTCTGTTCTAGCTGTCATAATATGCAAGAGCCTTTCCCTTCCTTTCTTGAAGTTTCATCTGGAATGTATGTTAAAAAGAAAAACTCTTCTGTATCTGATAGCGTGTGGAGAGCTGAAGCATATCTGAATTTTCTGGCAGGAGCTTAAGTAAGAATTTTTTTCCCTAAGCAATGTCACTGGCAAGTTTCATTAATCCTTTCTGAAAAGAAGTTAATGCAGGGACTTCACCACAAAGCACAAACGTATTGTTGAAGGTCAATAAGATCTAACATCTGACTAGTACTGAGAAGCAAGTGAAGCCATCATTTGTAAGCTGTCATGGCTATGTGACAGCAAATGTGTCACATGAGAATAACAGATAAAGGTTCAGGAAAGAGAAAAGATAACTTCAGGAAAAACAGGACATGTACAACCTTTTCATTTACCTCCATTACTTGTATATATGTCTCCTTTAACACAAGTTCAGCTTTGTCAACCAGACAATGTTGTTTTGCTAGAGTAGTCTTGAACAACCAACTTGAATACATTTAAATGATTAACTTGTTTAATGACACTTCCAGCAGGAATATATATATATATATATATATATATTCACACTAATTATGTTAATTTATAAGTAATCCCTTAAGCCATTTCTGTTATGCAAGATTAAAAAATGTTACATATTTATATATCAGAAAAATACATTATTGGGATATAGCTCGATACATCAGGAAAACAATCCATCAAACAGAATACTAGAGAACAGAAACAGCTACCTTACTTAATGCACATAGGCATCTGTTTCTTTAAACCCATATTCACCCTGTTATTTATTCATTTTATTTTCTATATAGAAAAGCCAAGAACTTACTAGCTATCTGTCCCAAATAATTTGTTGCGCAATGTTTGCTGGGGAAGAACAAGCAAGGCTTCTCAAAAAAAGTGGTACCTCGAGTTACAAACGCCTCAGGTTACAAACGCTTCAGGTTACAAACTCCACTAACCTGGAAGAGTTACCTCGAGTTGAGAACTTTGCCCCAGGATGAGAACGGAAATTGTGTGCCGGTGGCACAGCAGCAGCAAGAGGCCCCATTAGCGAAAGCACACCTCTAGTTAAGAACAGTTTCCGAAACAAATTAAGTTCTTAACTAGAGGTACCACTGTACCTTACTATTCTTAAGATTCAATAAAATGCAGATGGTAGTAATCTATACCCTCACAATGATGTTTTCAAAAGTTTGTGTAAAAAGAAAAAGCTTTTGACAACAGTCCTTACCAAAATCTCCTTAGTGACAGGGGGTAAGATGGGCAGTTTTACAGAGAGACACTTAGTTAAAGAATAGAAGGAAGAGATTAGTAATAAATGGACAGTTCTCATAATGGGAGTTAAGTAAGCAGTAGGATCCCTGAAGAATCTATTGAAACCTGGCCTATTCATGAGCAAGCCACATCTGTGGATGACATACAAAAGTCAAAAACTAGACTGGATTAAATACGTTTAAACCTACAAACAAATAATGCAAAAGACAATGTAGAGACTCAGAGACAGTAACCGTAAATGTTTTGTGGGTGAGAGCACACACACAAACCAACTCCAACTTCATATATATACAATAGGATCTGATCTGGCAGTGACTACCAAGGAGGAGATATTGGGCTTGTGATAGTTGAACAATAAGTCAGCCTAGTGTGGGGCAGTTGGGGTGGTATTCTATGGTAGGTATTACTAGAAAATGAACTGAGAACAACACTGCTCATATCACAACACTTGGATTAACAGGCTGGAACATACAAGAAAGGGAATAGATGCATTTTAAAGAAAAGTTGTGGGAGAATGACTATGGGGCATTATAGAGACTTATTAGATTGCAAATGACATAGACAGAGAGGAAAGAAAATTTAATACATACCCCACCCTTCCCAAAAAAGAATACAGGAACTCTGGATCAACCAATAAAATTGATTAACATTTGATTTGGGACAGACAAAGAAAGCACTTCTTCAAATAACACAAATAATTAACTGAGTTTGCTGCTACAAGATAAGACAATGGCTTAAGCTTTTAGAAGGTAATGAACCTCTAAACTGCAGTTCTTCAGTAGGTTGTAGAGCAGAGGATAATGGCTGTGCCCTCATTCTCTGGTTATGGGCTTGCTAGAATGGCTGTTCTGTCAAGTTGGTCTGAGGAAGCATAGATCTTCTAGTGTCAAGTTATAATATAGTATTATATGCAACAAAAGAACAAATTATGTGAAACAACACTCAGCTAAATGCTACTTTTAATAAGTTTACTCAGAGAGTAGCTGTTCTCATGCATTTTGAAACACGAAGCAAGTGTCCATATGTTCTGGAAAAGTCATATCATACATGTGCCACAGGGATATGTACAGTTGGCACATGTATTTCCAGATGGAGTTGTGCAGACCACTTTACAAATGAAAATGCAATAAAAGGAGGCACAAAATATGCTTTTTGCTTTAGAGTTTTAAAGAACATAATAACGCAATCTGATCACCAAGTCTTACTGAAATTATATGTATTGCTAACAAGACCCACAACTGTACAAATACAGCCAGGCCATTGTAAATAAATTTTATCAATTCTGCACGCCATACCACATGAAGAAATATGATAATACAGTCTCTCACACAGAAACACAATCCAAATTCTAAATATAGACCTGCATTCTATGAGTACGGCAGATATTAATGATAAATAGTCTACCATGTTCATATTTCAAAATCAGTGAAACAGGGGAAAGTGAAAAGACATTTTCTCATAAAAAGAAGACAGAATCATTATCTAGCCAACATTCTAACAATCAGTCACTTCTCACTTTCACATTATCTCATATTTTCAGCAGCCATAATCAACCAATCAAGCCTGCAGTTCTCAGCTTAGGTACAAACAGCAGTTATACCATTCATAGGGCAGGTGAAGAGGGATGAACAAAAGTGAGGTACAGTAGTAATCTCATTAGAAGATATTTTTGAACCATCAAATTAAATACTGTCAGTATTTACCTTGGATCATAAAGACCACAAGCTAGCATCTGAGGTTTCTCAGCTTGTGGTAGCCATTCACAGTTTATGACAGAACTCCCCACCATTTCTGTGGGTTACTTGATAATCTTATTCTGTTTTCTGTCTCATGGCTTTTCCATTGTTTCTTTGCCAAGTCTCCCCAAATCAAGGCAAAATATCCCATTTTATGATGGTAACTAGCCTTGGTACAAAACCAAGGTCCAGGGGAATTTATGGGTGAGGGTATATCACTGTTTAGACAGTTATCCTAAGAGAAGGTGAATTTTGGGGAATTTAGGTTGCCTTACTGACCCTGCAAAGGATCTCAGAATAAGTAAATTTTAGGAAAATGTGGGGTTCTTTGGGCCATGTTATAAGGACAAACACAAAGCCCCCTTTCACCCCTATCATGCAGTAGGAGCCAAGCATGCAAATACATTGCAGAGAAAGAAAGAAGTCAGTCTCCCTTCAGGCCATTTCTTACTGTGAAAATCATAGCTGAAAATTACTGCTATGTGTAAAGTTTAGTTTTGAGGAGGCAACTGATCAGTAAACATGGAAATAATACTGATTTTGATGCCACAATGCTTACAAATCTGAATTCCCACAGACTTGATTTATAGGACAGCTTGAACAATTCTGCCATTTTCCATTGTGAGTAAAGGTGGAACTGAAAAATGCATTTTCCCCTCCAGGATGCAAGGAGAGTGGTGCATGTACCAAGTACCCGGTGCAACACATTGTAGGAGCTCATTGCACACATCATCCACTCACATTTCCTTGTAGGAGTCAGCGTGGTGTAGTGGTTTAGAGTGGTGGACTTGTAATTTGGCGAACCGGGTTTGTTTCCCCGCTCCTCCACATGCACCTTGGGCTAGTCACACTTCTCTGAAGTCTCTCAGCCTCACTCACCTCGCAGAGTGTTTGTTGTGGGGGAGGAAGGAAAAGGAGATTGTTAGCCGCTTTGAGACTACTTCAGGGGAGTGAAAGGCGGGATATAAAATCCAAACTCCTCCTCCTCCTCCCCTTCTTCTTCTTTGGATTTTATTATTTAAAATTCACCTTAAAATGCAAAGTAATCTATTCTAATGATCAGTAGTATGATATTTGATCTGTATTTGATCTTTGATTTTCCCAGTGAAATGACACTATTGCTGCTGTAAAGCTTGAAGACATAACACGTTAGTGTGATGTTGCCAGACAACTTTATTCCTTGCAACTTTGAGACAGGAAATTTCCAAGGAAGTGTCAGATATTTGTTACAATACCTACTGTCATTTCACCAGTTACTATTTTACCATATTCTAACCCAAAAGCATTCTTTATGTGTGGCATACTAACGGGAAAAACATTAGGTGCTCTTTAAGCTTATAAAAGGAGATAATTATAGCAAATATTTGAACTGTCAATATTTTTCCAGCTTTTAAGTTCAATAAGTAGTCTGCCAGCAATTATTTTTAATGGCTCGATTATGGAATTCCATTATGAAGCTGGGATTAATTCATTATTGTTGGCTTTATAAAACTGACACTCTTATTCTAGGGACACATAACAGATTTTTGTGCGCAGTATGACTCATGTACAATCACTAGGATTACTACTGGTTGGGAAACGACTCCATACTTCTAATTAACCATTCTATAGAAAGGATCTAAAAGACTTGAACTCTTAATTGCAGTCCAGAACTGTTTTCTGAGTCACAATATTTCCATGTTAATTTTATCAAATGACAAGATACGAGGTATTAAAATTTACAGTATTACAATAATTACCATGGCGACATGCTATATGATCAGAGAAAGAGCCATAAATGATATTGTGTAGTATACATAAGACTGCATAAGAAAACAGCTCTTCAGATAAAGGAATAATAACAAAAAGCTGCAACTCTATATTAGGGTTGCCAAATTTCAAAAAGTAAAAACCAGGATGCCCTGAGAGTTGTTGAGCTTTTAAAAAGAGCTTTTAAACCACCAAAATAGTAGAGATTGATTAAACTGGTTTTTTTTTTTAATTATTTAAAAAAAGGAGTTAAATTATTAACGACCATTTCCCCTTGGACAGAATTCCATTTGACGATTGTTAAAATTCAGTCCATTCCTTTTTTAAAAAAAATGTGAATATTTATTGAATTTTATAACAAATAATGATACAAATCTCATTCATCATGTTATATACAATTATTCTCCCTCCCCTCCTCTGGACTTCCCTCAACTCTCCCTCTGCTGAGTTATTTAGTTTTATTTATTTTATCCTGTTTTTCCTACACAAAAATAAAATCCCTTATCATTTCTCTAAAATATCTGTTACTCAAATGGAATTGTGAAAGTTTATTCAAATCCTGCCAGTGAATTCAGTCCATTCCTGATCCTGTACAGCCTTCAAAGACCAAAATTGCATGCTTTAACTGAGCCAGAGTAGTGTTTTTGCTTGCAACTACAACTCTGGCTTTGCACTGTTTTTCCTGCTGGTTCTAGCAACCATTCTTGTACAAAACACAAGCATGGGGAAAGTAAAAGCACAGATGATTTTTTTTCGGTGTGTTTTCAAGCAGGACCAGCAACAAAAAATGTGTGTTGTGTCATTTTCCTCAATATTCAGAATGACTAGGATGAAACCTTAGGAAAATAGAAAAGTGGCCAGCAATTCCTGAAGATAAAAGATTTGCAGTAATCAAGCTGACAGAAAACCGCAAGAGGCAGAAAAGCAAGATGCATGTTTGACACTTTTCTTGGGTAGTTGCTTCATTTATTTCTCTTCTTCAGATTGTTACACAGTAAGGAAGTTGGTGAGTCACACACACAAAAACAAAATCCATATTCAGTACACAGTAACAAGACTGTGGGATCAGTTTCCCCTAATTATTCATTTGTCCTTAGCTGAAATACTGATCATTAAAGGCAAGTTTTGTGTCTGAGAGATAAATTTGTGTAAAAAAATTGCGTTATACCATGGCCAGACCAATGGTACATCTAACTCAGTATTATCAACACTGTCTGGGAGCAGCTTTCCAGAGTTTCAGATAGGAATATTTCCCTGAAGAATTGTACCAATTTACTTTAAAAATCACTAAACAATGCAATGGTAGTTTTGAACCAAACACGATAAAAGAAAAGTGTGTTTATGCATCCTCAACTCAGGGAGTGGGGAGAGATACCCATTCTTCCATAGGAAAAAACCACAGCCCTCAGCATGGTTTGAACACAATGGCCAAACAAGCTTGCTAAATCTTAATACATATCATTCTAGGACTCAGTTACATTACTCAAGAAACAGCATTTCGAATTTGTTATAAACATGCAACACCAGATGGTGCAAGAGAGCAAAAGGAAAAGTCCATGTGATTTTTACATAGTATTTCCCCCCCTATAACAATTTAATTTCTGACTTATTTCTGCATTATTAACAGCCTCATTGCATAATCCCAAAGCAGCAATCCATACATCAAATAGTTCTTAAATTATGGCATCAAATTGTTCATTAAATCTATGGAAGCACCTCAGGGCTTAGTGAAGAGGTTAAGTTTGAAAGAGGTATTTCATAGCTTGTTTCATAGCTATACTTTCTAACTTGGGAGGCTGTCCTTGCCCTGATCCCCAAATCCAGATATGTACACTGCAGGAAAGATTGTCAAGGCTAGACAATGTTTTATGCCTGCCATTTGAATGCTGTTGAAAATGACAAAGGATAATAATGGCCTTGTTTCTAAGCCACTTAGAAGTTTTATTTACTATTAAGTGGTATACAGTGGTACCTCGGGTTAAGTACTTAATTCGTTCCGATGGTCCGTTCTTAACCTGAAACTGTTCTTAACCTGAAGCACCACTTTAGCTAATGGGGCCTCCTGCTGCCGCCGTGCCTCCGGAGCACGATTTCTGTTCTCATCCTGATGCAAAGTTCTTAACCTGAAGCACTATTTCTGGGTTAGCGGAGTCTGTAACCTGAAGTGTATGTAACTTGAAGGCATGTCCAACAGGTAGATTGTGATCTACCAGTAGATCTTGGGGGTGTCCTAAGTAGGTAGTATGAAGTTTAGTGACTGCCTTTGGTCACCCCCCCCCCCAAAAAAAGCTCAACAGCTCCTGGTAATGACAATGGGTAGATCGCAGCTGGTCTTTTTTATACTGTGAGTAGATCGCAGTCTCTTGGGAGTTGGACGTGCCTGGGATGAACCACCAGATTCCAATTCTCTATGGCAAGATCACAACCAAGTGCCCCATGTTCATTGCTAAATGGTTTTATAATTATGAGTCAAACAACATGCAGATTATTAACCAAATCAGCAGTTAGCTTCCGGCAAGTTACATTTAGTTTCAAAGCACCATGATTCCAAATGTGTGTTCCTGAACATGCCCTGCTAAGCATGCAATGGGGGGGGGGATGATGATGATGAGGGAGCGCTGCCACTGCAGAATTAGAAAGCAAGCTTATGTTCAAACAAAGCAGCCAGGACTGCTAATCAGTTCTCCCAGTCCAAAGAACTTAAACACACACATGATGCGTAATAATTTGGTTTCTTTCACACAGAAGATGGATATTTGTCCAAGTCCCCAAGAAATCTGCGATTCTGAATTCTTAAAGCCTTTTAATATGGATTTGTTGAATTGTGTACAGATTTGAAGGTTTCATAATCTTCAGGCAGGAGGATTAATCAGTTAATACCTAGCATAAAATGTTCTATAAAAAAAGTATAAAAATACAACCATGGCAATATATGTAAAGGCTTTAATCAAAATAGAGGATGAATAAGCCCGAGTTTTTCCACCATGCAAGATGATTTACTGAATAAATAAAGTCTAAATACCCGTGACATTGGGAGCTGCTAGGGCTAAGGCTAACACAACTACATCTAGCAATAATTTAAGCAAAATGCTCTTGAAAAGCTGTTATTCAAGAGGCTCAGTCTGTAATTGCTCCTCACCCAACAGATAAATGTGAATAAGTAGAATTACAAAACATAAAATAGCCCCACACTCTTTGTATGAAATAGCTCTATGAAATTATGCATCATCCAAATAAATAAAAATTAAGCTAGTTTTCAGATAGGCCATACACCACTTGTTGTCTTATTTAACAAAATTATGGGAACGATCATAGAAACCAAATCATACCAGTTAAATTATTCAAGTTGTTAACAATTTTAAATCAACTACCCCCATTTTCACTTAGCTAGAAAAAGCAAATTCACAGCAAAACACATTTTTATAGATTTATAAAATAAAACAAACATAATAATCATTCATCATAATAGAGTTTAGACACATAACTTAAATATCCAAATACATTTCCAAGCCGTTAGAAATTCACCATTTGAAAACAAAACAGGAAACTGCTCAAGAGACCCTGGCTACATTTGGGCATCATCATAAATGACCTAGAGTTAGCGGGTGTTCAGTGAGATGGCGAAGTTTGCAGATGATACCAAAGTGTTCAGGGTAGTTACAACAAAAAGGGACAGTGCAGAGCTCCAAAAGGATAATTCCAAACTAGATGAATTGGCATCAAAAATGGCATATAAAGTTCAATGTAAGTAAGTGTAAAGTGATGGACATATTCAAGGAGAGGGAAGGGCCAATACTAACTTTACATATGCTAATAGGGTCTAAACTGGTGATGACTGATGAGGAATGAGATCTTGGGGATGTGGTGAATAGCTTGATGAAAATATTGTGACATCGGGAAATAGTTAGCCATGTTTTATATACATTATAAATAAAAACAAACAAACTTTAATGGCATTTAAATTTTGTGTCAGGTTTTTTTTTAATGCCATAAAAGCCTCTCTGTCCCTGAAAGAGACAGAGACAAACAATATTCAAGTAAGAGGCTTTCAATGAAATATTCTTCTTGTCTGCCCTGACAAGAGAAAACAGAATGTAAAAAACCAGAATGACATTAAATGATCAACTACAAAAAAGCCTCTAATTATATTGTAGTTGAAATTGTTACAGCCAGTCCATCTTCCAAAACAGTTTATACTCATTAAATCTTGATCTGCTGTCAAGACTAAAAATATTGTTATTGTACACTTAACCCTTAGTGGAGAGAAAGCGACTCTGAGGAAACAAATCTTTTGTGAGGTTTCTTTTTCTCTCTTTTTAATATCAATCCTGTGCTCTGGATTATGCCTTCCAGGGCAGAGAAACACACAGGAAGGAAAAGACAGATTTCTTTATTTATTTAATTTCTATAGCACCGTTCATCCAAGGATCAAAGGGCAGTTTAGAATTTAAAATAACACAAAAATATTGCTGCACATCTCTGAGTGGTGTGAGATTCCACAGGTTCCTCCTTTGAAATGAGGGACAGTGGAGACTGTCGTGTCTTTATGATATATGGTTTATATACCATATATATACAACCTGAGCCTATGATGGAAGGGTTCACAGCATTAACATACCCAAAGAGTCAGGCTTCTCCCATAGCCACAGCCTCCAACAGATATCAGCGGGAGCCATCGGTGGTGGTCCAATATCCTCCAGCAGTTCTGTTCCTCCAGTCCCACTATTATGTTAATTCAATACATGACGGGAGCTACTAATTTGTTGGGATACTAGCTTAATGATGGGGTGACAAAAAATTGCTGTTTATATTTGCCTACTGTAGTGCCCACCCTGGAGTGCTAGGTTAATCAGACAACCCCAGGCATTATCACAACTATTTTACTGGTAACTCCTGGTTCCTGTTTGTGAACTATTTGTACTTGGAAGGTGACACATAAAAGCATTTAATAAAATAAACCAAAATTACATGTGCCCCAGGAACAAGGGTTATGCTTGCATCTGTGCGAGGATACATGTGCCTGACCTCAATGCTGTCCTCTTCTGGTCTTACAACATAAAATCTTTGCTTTGTTTCAGTTTGCTTTTCATTCTTGTCCTGGTCCTGACTTCCATTTACTGAAGTGCCTTTAGCATGTTTTATCTTTGATTTCAGGCCTTTTCCAAGGACCAGGTAACTGTATCTTTGAAAGAATTTAAGCATCTTATGAACACCACCCTCCTTGCCTTATTCCAATGTTCCTAGCAATATTAAACTTCAAAACTATATTTTAATACTCAGTGGCTCAGGAACTGTGGGTCTGAAACTACCAACCCACAGTAAATAATGCTCTGTGTGTGGTCATTTGACATGGGCAACATTTGCACTATTGTGTATAAAATAATTTAGATTGCTTTCTTCTGTGTACACACACACACACACACACATTAGAAATAGAAGGAGATTTAGCACCTAGTTACTACAGTGATCAGCACTTCTGAAATGCCTCAGATAGCTGGAGTCTTAGACAGAGAATGACATCCTCTGTAGAAGGATGTAGAAAAGATACATTTGTGTTTCAAACTGCTGCTCATACCGATTAAATCATACTTGACAACTTATCAAAAATATGCTGCTATGGGATGTCATTTATTTCTCTGCTCTGTACAATTCTCTTCTTCCTTTCTGTCTCTAAAGGATTTTACAGAACCTTTATGGCAAAAGAACTGCCATAAATATTCTAGAAGTGTAAGAACGAGGAGATATAAATCCAGCTGAAATATTGTCCGATCATTTGGGTGTTTCCACTGAACAAATCATGTTGTGACAGGGCCAGCGGACCAAACCCCTTCCTAAATTATATGGTTTATTCTAATTATTTGTATTAATTGCGACTGGGATATAAGTTTAACAAATGCTGTCTTGATGCCTATAAAAAGTACTAAGCACTTAAACAGAAAAATTGCAGCTTGTGATTACAGTAGTAGACCTCAGTAGTCAAGGGTCATTGCTTATTTACTTCACTAAATCTATATACTGGCCAAGGTCTTGAAGGTGGTTTGTGATTAAAAATAGAAGAAGAAGAAGAAGAAGAAGAAGAAGAAGAAGAAGAAGAAGAAGAAGAAGAAGAACAACAACAACAACAACAACAACAACAATGTTGTTTCTGGCAGTTGGTAGCTGTTCTAGATGCTAACCTCCAACTTCTTCAACAGTGTGAATTTCAACACTTTTTCTTCCTCCTTTGCAGAATAGTTGTATACAACAAAGGAGATGGAACAAGAGGATCTAATTTTTTTTTGTTTGTTTTCTTCATATATTGACTCTTATAAAGAAGAATATGCCATAAAGGTGTGTAAAAACAATATTTTGACAAAGTTAGCATCTTTTAAAAAATGCTATAATGTTTTGTACAATGTATGCAAAGAAATGTATCTATGGAAGCAACATTTGATATGCACAGCTTTACAAAAATGAAATGATAAAATACAAAGAGGGAGTTTAAAACAAAGTAACACAGAGAACTAGGTTTGAAGGTAACACCAACGAAAGCTAAGATACTATAATATTTTACAAAACCATAAATTTGGAAGAATTATCAAGCTCAACCCTGTTCCTCTAAATATGAATAATCCTCAACCAACACATAATATAACATTTTGGAGGGGTGTTTTTTGTTGTTGTTTTTTGCTCCCAGAGTTGCTCTTTTAGGTAGAATATCTTTCCAGATACAGTAGTTCATTTCAGTCCGTAAGACAGAAATCCATTTTGTAGATACGTTTTGATATACACTAAAAAGCATTGACCTCAGTATACCCTGCAGCAGGAAGATACAATCACATTCCAGGAAGCTTCTCTCACCTGATCATCCTTCTAACTGTTAGAGTCCATTCTTCCTTCTAGGTTACATTAAGTAAATGTTAGGAACAGGAAAAAATTATCCCGTCTACACAATTTTGACAATAAGCAGCATTCCACTCTGACAGAATTATGGAATGAGTTACAGAACGCTGAACAATTTATATAAGCCTTGAAAGGAAGTCTTAACTTTCCAGTCCTTGCTTGTTTTCTCCAATAAAACAAGAGGGAGACATACAAGAAATAAAATAAAAATCGACATATCACTAGATCTCACTTAGTAATGATAGGGTCTAATGCATTGGGTGAGTTTGCTCCAGAACAATCTGGTTTAATAAATGCAGGTATACAGATGCACACCCAACTCTTCTAAAATCTGCTTTCCCTTTTAACTACAATACCTTGTACTACATTCATCTTTCTTCCATGCATCTTAAATAAAAACCAGTACAGCAGCTAAAGGTGTATGCTTTGAACCAGATGTCCCCAGTTCCAGTTTTCCTGAGCCACTCTCTCACCTATTGTGCAATAGTCATATAAGGATTACTGAGAATTGATTTGAACTTCTTTAACTACTAAAAGCTCTATATAAATGCAAAGAATTAACATCCTGCCTTTATCTTCCTTTACAACAATTAATGTCACATAAGAAAGCTAGCTCTAAATGCTGGCTCTGGTCAGTGTCAAAAACAGAACAAGTCAGAACATTGATAGCACAGCAGCAACAGCATAAACTTAAAGACGAAAACAAGTTAAGTTTTAGAATTGTGTTTAAGCTCTGATCTAAGCAGTAATGAGCAAGCTTATAATAATAATAATAAAGAGTAATTTCCTCCCAGAAGCAAGTGTGAAATGCATATTCTCCAATTTCCATTTCAAACATCAAAGCTTCTGGGCAGAAACTCTTACCCCTTCTTCATAAGCTGAAAAGGGTAAAAACAGACACATGGAAAATTAAAGCAAAACGTAATAGTACTTTTTAAAAAACATATTTGCAAAAGCTGTGCATAATTGGACTGTGGTGATTTGATGTGCTTAGGCTGGTCGAGCTCTGGTATTACATAGTTTAGGATTTTGGAAGTGTCCTCATACCAAATCAGACCATTGGTACATCTGGATCAGTACTGTCTACAGAAGGAAGAGAGAGCTCATGGGTCATATATTGTTGTTGTTGTTTAGTCATTTAGTCGTGTCCGATTCTTCGTGACCCCATGGACCAGAGCACACCAGGCACTCCTGTCTTCTGCTGCCTCCCGCAGTTTGGTCAAACATGGGACATATATACCAAAACCTAAAAGGTTTTATGTGATCCTCACAGACACCATCTCCCTAGGTTGTTGGCAACAGACTCTCTCCCCCCTCCCCGCATTGACCAGACATTTATTGATGCATCTGCAGTGTACCCTGGATTTTATGTCCCCCAACACTTCCACAAATTGCTTGATCCCTCTGATATTCTGTTTTTCCATGTGTGAGTAAATGTCCTGCCGATGTCAAGTGAACCACTTCTTGGTGATGTACTATGGAGAGAAATGATCTCACATTGTCCAGGTAGTATTTACAGTAGGGTATTTTGTTGTTGTTGTTTACAAGGCAGTATGTAGACTTTAATCAGCATTAAACATACTTTCAAAACTATAACCAAGACAGCTGTTGCAAATGGGTTACATGGAATTATAGTTGCATTAAACTTTATGAAGATGAAACATGCTAGACCCTCACTGGCCCTTGTTGAGGGAGCGGCTGTCAATGAGTGACATTTGTATCTGTTAAGCATTATAGAGTCACTGTGCCGTGTTTCTTGTAGCACAATAATATAAAATTGCTCAAAATAGTTCATCAGCTGTTTATTATTCTGCTTTGAATACCAACCTGCTATGTCCCATGACATCAGGTTTAGCCCCAATTCCTTGATTGTCAATTGTTTCACCCATGTTTTGTTGTCCATGCTGTTTTATTTGGATCACCCTGGACTGTAACTTAGCTAGTTTGGTGAGAATGTCACTTTGCTCTTTATCTGGTAGGTTAATAAAATTACTCAGCAAATCCTCTTCTTCTGGGACTGTCCAGTCTGCTAAATCTGGAGGGAAATTTTTATTTGGAACTGCAGTAGATTGATTGGGCCTTTTGAATTTTCCTTGCATAATCTCTGGAGTTGCTGATAGTAATTCTTCCCATTGACTGATCTTCTTTGACAATAGGACAAATGTCAGCTTTAGTTGAGGTGACTTTGTTACTCCTGTTCATCCTTTTGGATACAAACAAAGGAGGATTCATTTCCTGGCTAAATGAGCCTTCTTTTTCATAATTATAGCTGGAATGATTATAACTCACTTGGGATTGTTTGTTTAATCGAAAAGGACACTCTGCACATGTGCAAACATCATTTACAGATGAGCTGAAGAATGTTTGAAGGCCTGAGCATTATAAGCTAAGGAAAAACCCACTTATTTCAAACAAAGTAATACCGAAGTTTAAGACAGCACTAAGCTTACATTAAAAGTTTGCTGTTATAATAATGACAAAAAAACCAAAAACCACAACAGTATTAATGCAACAGTTTTGAAGTGGCCATGTGTTTCATTTGTCTAAGTCTAGTTTATCATAGATTCTCTCTCTCTCTCTCTCTCTCTCTCTCTCTCTCTCTGTGTGTGTGTGTGTGCATAAAGTATTATAACCAGGGTCGCATTTCATGCTTAAATCAAGAGAAGAGTTAACAGAGAATTAACAGCTCTTTACTGTACAATTTTTGTCTAGAGGCGGTTTCCTATGATAGTGCAATGGCACATCTGCTTATATTTGGATCTCTGTATCCTGGCAACAGAAAAATACACCCTCCTCCTGCTTCCCCACTGAAGCTTGTTAGATTACAGAAGTCTGTAAAAGCATGGGATCTACAATTATTCCGCACTTCAGATTTTCCCCTTTTCTCAATAGTAATTAAATGTTCAAACACATCTGACTATTTTTATTTCAGTAGAAATGAAGTAATTCAGGCTCCTTTAAACCACTTTGTAAATTTCTGCTTTTGTATAACATGCATGGGGGAGGCAAGAACCAGCTCAGGTTTGCTACCCTGATGTTTTGTTGTATTTCAGGTTTTTAAAATGTTAACTGGAGCCATAAATATTAAAATGCACATGGAAGCATGGAAGTACCACATTCTACAGCAATTGTGAGTTTGAATAAAACTCCACTAAATATAGAATTCAAAATAAGTGAGTTTCCGTTGTCTGCCCTGAAGCTTGCATCAATTGTCAGGTTATTAAGTCCAGAGAATTAAAGCATACAACAATGAATGCAGGATTTTGCATTTAAATCAGCAACTAGGTATGTTTTCTCAGAGGTGCTGCCATTCAGTGGCAAAGGCTGCTTCTGGACCTAAGCTATGCATACTTGGCTTTAACCATGGTTTGTTGACGAAGATAACATTCCATTTGCAGATGATCAAACAAAACTCATCTTGTGGTTGTTGTTTTTTAATACTAGTGCTGGCTTGTTGTTCTCCTGCCTCCTCTTCAAATCTGTCTGCTATACCAAAGTGCTTTGCAACAGACAAAAACTATTGAAGCGTCATCACATTTCTGGCTCTCTTGCCATAAGCCAGCTGCAAAAAAAGAAGAAGAAGAAGAAGGGGGGGAGAACATGAACACACTCACCCCTTCAAGACCTTCACCTACTTTCAGCAAACTCTGGACATCTCACTCACAATCCTGAACATTCTCTTTGTTTACCACTTCCTTCCAATTCTTCCAAACAAAAATCCTTCCTGTTGTGGCCACTTTTCCCCAGTGCTAAAACCTTTTCCGGCACTAACATTTTCGTTGATAATAAGCAGAACAATGGTTTTAAGCAAAACTTAGGTTTTTCAGGAAAGTGTGTGGGTATATTGTTGCAGAAAGTGAGCGGTTGGGTCCCATTTTTTGAACCATTTTGTGCATTTGTTGGTAGAGTCTGATTAGGACTGACAATAACCCAAGTATGCCTCGGAAGAGGTATAAAAAATGATTTCACAAGGCTCCTGCAGAAATAGGCAGTCATAGTGGAAAGCATGTCAGCAAGGAGGTGAAGGAAAAGGAGCCTATTATCAAGCAGAGGGAAGGATGCAAAGGTCTGAGAAGCAACAGGGAACGTCTTAGTTTCACAGTTTCATCATGTAACTACTCTTCCCTCCAATCTAGCCTGGTGGGTGACAGAGGTAGAATGATGCAACAACGTAAGATTCAGCCAGAACACCAAGTTTGGATGCCATGAAAACCACACAAGCAAAGATTCACAATTCAAAGTCCAACCTTGGTTTCAGGTTGTGGTTTGGTGTCTGTGTTTCTGTGACAACTGTGGCATAATAAGTATATGTTTAAATGGGACAGAAAAGGTATATGAATAACCACATGTGAAACTGGTTCTGTCTGCAAACACCCTCTGCTCTGTAGATCCTAATTTTTTTTGATTCCTTCTAAACACAGAGTAACCTGAAAAGGTAACAAAAACAACAGTATAATGTAAAACCCTCAAACAAAAATACTGCCTCTCTTGTGGCTTTTGAACTATTTCAGTCAGAAATATTTTCTAAGCACTGCATTTTGCAGTTCTGAGACGTTAGTAATTTGATGATCAAATTAGGTAAACACATGACATGCCTTCAATGAAAAGCAATGTTTCAAGAGTGCAAATAAGCCATTGAGCATCTCCATGTGTAAAATCTTTCAACAGAGCTTTCCAACAGAGTAGCAGTTGAAAAGTTCAAAGTCAAAGGAAGACTTTTGTTACTGAAAATCAGAGGTGCTTTTATTGTTTTAAAACAATTTAAGTTAAAAAACATTTCATCAATAGTGAAGACTCACTATTAATTGACTACATTCATTTAACTTAAGCTTCCATTGATTTTCTTTTGATTAGACAATGAAGTCCCAAAGAGTTGTATTACACTATGGAGAACTGTTCAAATAATTACCGTACCTTCAGCCAGAAGAAATAGTCATTAATTAGGGTCAGAATACATTAACATATTATACGATATTGCTTCATCTTTGCTTCCCAACTTTCTCTCACCTTTCTTAACAAAGGTGGCTGGGAGGTGGAGATAGAAAGTCTTATAATAAAAGAACACAAACAACAGAGTTCTCTGCTAAGATCAGTACTATTTAACTACAGTCCAAGGCAGTGTTAAGGAACCCCTTTCCACCCAAGGGCAGCATTTCTGTGTCTGGGCAGAGGGCACATGCATAAATAGTCAGAACAACAAATGTGCAGTATTCTAGTTGCTACACAATCACACTATCCTTCACCCAGGCAAGTGGGAAGCATGATCAAAAGTTCAATTATACATTACAGTCCTGGGGAAATACTTAAGGAGGGTGTGGAGCAGGGCTGGTGAGGAGTGTGGCCTGGGGAGAGTTCTGATTCTCCCCACACCTTAGTTTTAAATGTGGACTGATTAATTAGCTTGACTTCTTTTTCATACAAAAATCCATGTAGAACGAATTCAATCATTGTTTCATCTACAGCTGCATTGGAATATGACCTGCTTCAGAAATTATTTCTTCACTCAAACATTAACCTGATGGCTCATGTCAGTTGAATAGCACCTGCCCTGTAATTCAACTGTTATAGCCTTCCAGGCATGGAGGCTGCATCTTGGCTTATCTATATCCTTTTGTCAAGGGTGCATAGGATTGGGAGAAAAGCATGCAAAACTAAGTGCCGCTGATGCAGTCACTATCAGCACAAGTGCTGCACAAGCATACTGGCCAAGTATGACCCCCTTTACAGTATCCTCCAGGATAAATCCAACGAAGTCATACACCATGTAAACTGACTGAAATCAATCAACTTGACTAACTTAAGTCTATTGATTTCAGTGCATCTAAGTCTTAGTTGGACAGAACCCTAATAGTCTTTCAAGGCAGCTGTAACTAGTATGGTCACATTTAAGATTCTAAATATAGACAGAGTTGTCCCTATGTGCTAGGACTGAATCTAGCCTTGGTAGAAACCACACAAATAACAAGTTTCCACATGGCAGTTAAAAATGCCAAGTAATTTGTCAGATTGGGCTGATACAATGGCTCTTTTTCCTGTCTTGGGCTGAATCTACACACGGGAAAAATGCTATAAAGTAGATCGTTATAAGAAAAGAAACCCCTATGTAAAATCACATAAAGTTTTTTGCTCTACAGCGCCATCTAGTGTTGTATCTTTACAATGGAGTTACAACAATATAACTGACAGAGTGTACAGCCTTTGAAACTAGAATCTAAATATCCACAGTATTCTTTACAAATCTCCTTGCATTTTGCCATAACAAACAGACCAATAAGTTAATGTTATTTGAGATACACACACACACAACTTTATTTCTAGCTATAATTCTAGAATAATGCCTAGAAGGCAGGCAAACTATGCTAACAAAAGCTGCAATTTTGAATAAAACATGCAAGCATAATTAATGTTGACATATTGAAAGGGACATCTATTTAACACTGGTTAAATTATTTTCTTGCTTACAGATAACAAAAGAACAGATGTTGGAACAGTAAGATTGTCATAATGTGACATCGCTGGAATACTTTTGATATGCAAGAAGTTTCATGTGGCTGACGGGCAGCTCCAAAGACATGACACTACAAGCTTTTATGCATAGACACTGCAACTCATTTGACTACACATCTGTAGCAATAAAGAGATCAGGACTCACTCATCCACCAAGACAGATAGAACATTTGCCCTAGGCATGGCTCCTGCAATGGGTGCTCAGCAGTCAGTTGATGCGCCATTGTTCAGACAATGTTAAAAGATATTCTGACTGCTTGGCACCATATAAATCTTCAGCTACTTCCAACTCGCACACGAGCAGCTTTCCCCATGCCCTTCTTTTGCCAGCAAATGCTCAGATTGCGTCACTGTTTGCTTTTTATAAAATGACAGTGTTTGTGTGCAAACACACACATGGTAGTCAATAATCGCTGGAGCCCCATGCAAAGCCAAAAAAGAGGCAATTCTCAGGCTTTAGTGACTTGACCACAGACTCCTTGGATGCCTCCTAATATGCTTTTCTCAGAGCGCTCCCCACATCTTCAAACGCCACTCAGTAGAAAAAGCCAATGGATGCAGACAAAGGTAGTAACCCTTTTACGGAACAGAAGGAGGGGCTTACATTTTGAGTGCCTAACTCATAGACAAAGCTCTGCCAGTTGCTACAAGATAATTACTGAGAGAGCTTGCATTTTCTGCCTCAGCTCTAGGATCAGTGAATGCAATCTGAAACCAGCATCTTGGTCCTAATCCAAGGTCCTGGCCTTGCCTTACTTTCCCATTTGTTCCAAAGCCCCATATCTATAAATCACTATGTGGCTTGATCCTTGGTTTTCTCTTGGTGGTGGACATCACTATGTACTCAGGATAGCAATTCCTGTATCCGATGAAGTGTACTGTAGTCTATGAAAGATTATAATAGGCTATAATAAACTTGTGGATTTTTTAAAAGATACTTTAAGACTTTTTGTTTTATTGTCGCAAGAAATGAAATTACCTTCATGTGGAATTTTACCTTTATCCTTAATTCAATCCATGAAACTGCTTCTGCTTAACACAAACATATCCAACCAGTTACATCAACTGGCTGTCTTGTGGGGTCTGCCGGAATGAGTTTCATCCACATTCTGCATGTGGCAAAACGGCCAAATTGTGAGTAACACAAACATTTTGAGTATGGACTGAGGGGGATGTCTGTGGTAACTTTTGTTTTCAAGGTTTTGGGTTTTTTTAAGCATAAAGTGCTACACAATTGCACATCAAATGCAATAGGGAAACTGCATAAAACCTCTTTGCAAAATAAATTAAGGAAAGGAAGCTGCAAGACCCAGAAGCCATAAAATTTGCAGTCTATGGCTCACTGTACTTAAAACAATGTTGCTAAAAGTCTAAGCACACAGACTATCAGTCCTCTAGGTTTCATGGTAATAGGCAACACCACATTCAGCTACATAGCAATAACAAAGAGCAGACAATTTTGCAGGGCTGTAAACTCCACTCAGAGACACCTATGTCAGTATCTATTTCAATCTCTGCCCAAACACACCTTTTACCATCTGAGCAGGCACCTGCATGTTTAGCCACAGGTTCGAACAGCAAGGCATGATGTCAGTCCATGGATTGCACATTATTAGGTGCTTGCCCCATGATTGCTACTCTGACAGAATATTTAGATAACCCTAGAGGTATGTATAATCTAAAAACCCATCCAGGAATCCAAGCACCAAAGAAACTCAAATTGCTGTAAGCAGCCTCTAATCATAATTGCAAGTCAGCTTTGCTTTTTGAACATTCACGAGACTGTGTTTTTCTGCACAGATTTACAGCAACAGAAAACAACCCTGCAAGATCTCAAAATCCCAGAGATTTGGCAGGCCTTTACTAGGAACTGGGTCTTTGGTGTGGTAGGCCCTTTCTTGTGGCACTCCTTGTCAATGAAGGAGTTGGTAGGAATCATCCCTGCTTGCTTTCAGACATCTCTAAAAACTGCATTATTCAAAAAGATTTTCTAAACCTGAAAGTCTTTGACAACCAGCTTTTACTCAAGTGTGTGCCATTTTTACTCTAGTATCGTGTGCATATTTAAATAATAAATAAATAAAACAATCACACCCAGATCAACCATACAAAGCTGTGGTTAAGGAAACTCCCCAGTTTGTCACGTAATCCAAGCACACAAAACCATAGATGGATTATCCTCCAGATATTGCTCCTTTCATAATAGTTGCTGAAACATCCAGCATGACATAAGTTAAAGACCGGAGATTGTGCTGCATCTGATTTTCACTCCTGTCAATCAAGAACTCTTTACACTAACAGACAGCAGCCTGGAAGTCACTTCCACATATGCTCCAGGGGCATGGATGTAAATACCATGACCACATGGACAGGGTCAATCAGGCTTCTCCTCATCACATAATCGGAACTCCGCCAGGAGGAAAATAAATTTATTCACCAACAAGCTGCTTTAAACATATGATTATAACCATAGAGAGTCTGCTCCGATTCTGCTGGGAGCACATGTGAATACGCCTCAGTCAGCATTTAAAAAAAAAAAAAACAGCAAGAAAAATAACAGCACTCAGATTTCAAAAGAATAGGCTATGATTTACTGACAAATGCCTTGGAATGTAATTACACTGCATATGGTGTATTAGTCTATGGTAAAACTAGGGACAACCTTTTCATTGGCAAAATGAGACTCCTTCACATGGTGCCTGCTATTCCACAACCAGCCATCAAATTGTAACTTTAAAACTTTCCCCCTAACGTTAAGTATCATTTGTCACTGCCACAATGCCAAAGGCACTTTCATGACCATCCCACCCAGAATGCCTCTCTCTGAGGGAAGACTCTCTAAGTCTAGCCTATAGTGAGGCAGAGAGGGAGAAGACAGAGGTGAAGCACCTCACTAGGTGCAGCTGCTACACTAAAGCAGCAGCAGCAGCAAAAACTGAAGGAGGGGGCACTGCTGTCATCATGATGAAAAAATGAGAGATGTCGGTAGTAAGAGATACAAAGGAATGGGGTGGCCCTTGGTAAAATCTAATTTACTGACCAATCGCTGCCTTTCACTAGGCCTACAGGATTGTTGTATTCGTTTTAATAATTCTCCATAAATGAAAGCAGAAGAAGGACTTACTCAAAACTCAGTGACATTTGCCTCTAGGGATAACACTTTCACTCAGCATGCCAATAAAAAGAAAAGTTGTGAGGCAGCTGGCATACAGAAGTAAGTAATCAAATATTTCTGACTACTTTTAACTAACAGCTTGAAATTTTTGTGTTCTTCTAGGGAATGATAGCTTCAATAATGCCCTGAATCTTTAGAGCTTCGTGTACAACAATCCAAGGAATCCAATCCTGGCAAAGGAATTTTTAGCTGATAAAAATGTGATACATGAATTTTAAATCTGAAAGCAAAGCTTAGTAAAGGTAAAAGTACCGCTGCCCGTACGGGCCAGTTGTGTCCGACTCTAGGGTTGTGCACCCATCTCACTTAAGAGGCCGGGGGCCAGCGCTGTCCAGAGACACTTCCGGGTCACGTGGCCAGCGTGACGAAGCTGCTCTGGCGAGCCAGCACCAGCGCAGCACACGGAAACGCCGTTTACCTTCCCGCTATAAAGCAGTACCTATTTATCTACTTGCACTTAAGAGTGCTTTCGAACTGCTAGGTGGGCAGGAGCTGGGACCGACAATGGGAGCTCACCCCACCGCAGGGATTTGAACCGCCGACCATACGATCGGCAAGTCCTAGGTGCTGAGGTTTTACCCACAGCGCCACCCGCAAAGCTTACAATTCAGTAAATTTATGTAGCAGTAGGGGATGGGGGAGAAATTAGATTCAGTTCTCATTTAAAGGTGCACCACCCTAGTTCAGGATGTGCGTGTGGCAAACCCAGAAGTATTTTACCAGGTTTCGCTGCTTCTGTGTATGCGCAGAAGCAGTCCTCAGTTTGCGGAGACCTTGGGATCTGACCAGACCTCCGGAATGGATCCCGTCCGCAAACGGAGGTACCACTGTACCCAATATGAAGCAGGCTCCCACCAGGCTCCCTTCAGTTTGCATCCATTTCAGTTTGTATTTATAACAATTGTTCATCATATAACTGCTCTGAATTGTTGACAAATAGTATCAAGTTGTTCTTTAACTTTTCTTCTCCCTGTTGCAGGATAAGCCTATTTTTATAGAGTGTAGTATTAAAAATCCTCTGTCATTCCTGCTTTAGTCCTGCATGTTGATAGAACTGATGGTAGGAGAAATGAACATTTGAAGTGGTACCTTGAAATTAATGTAATACTTTCAGTCTTAAATGCAGAGTTGGGTTTGAGTGGGAACATCTCCTTTCAGTAGAAGGCTTTTAATCCTGGAGAACAGAGGTCCTCAAATGCTACCCCAGGAATCACTTGAAAATTGCTGAAGGCCTTGATAGAACACTTAATATTTTTTTCTGACTGTTGTAGCAATTGCAATGCACTGCACTATATGATGTATGAGTTTTAACTGTGTTTTTTTCAGACACACCACACATCCATGGTACCCTTGAAGCAGAGGATCCCACTGGCTGAAGGCAGGAAGAAGCATTTTTTGCTGTTTTTCTCTGCAACCTTTCTGACGGTCCTACAGAACTGCAGACTAAATTTTCAGAGGGTGCAAGGGGCTGCAGGGGGAAATGGCAAAAGTCACCTCTTCCGCCACAGGATGAAACACTTGCATCCAAACACGGAGTAAAGAATTCAACAAGCTGTAAACCAAGGAATACCTACCATCTTGTCTTATATCCAAAAGATAGGTTTGTCCCATTTTCTCCAGAAGTGAGATATATAAATTAGAACAAAAAGAGGAAGTAAATATATTAAGACTTCTATTAGCATTCAGTGGTTCCCCTCTAACTTGCTTTTCAGAAAGTTAACAATATTATTCCTTCAGTACTAGAACACTTTCACCCAAGTGATCATTTAACAGTCACTCCATGGGTTGCATTAGATCAGAAAACCTTTAATTTGATTCCCAGCCAAGGTTTACTCAACCATAAAGAAAGATGGAATATAACAAAAAACACTGAAAGAATTTCTATAATGGATTGGCCACCTGCCTGAAAGAGAGCAAAAGCAGCTATGTTTTCTATGAGATTTATATTAAAACTTGCATGAGCCTTTGTGGGACTACTTTCCTCATATCTGCTTCACAAAAAAATGTTGATTTTTAAAACATGAACTTTTTACTTTTTTGAAAGATGGAATCCACCTTCTCAAGGAATATTCAAATCATGACAGTTTGTGTAATTCATAAGCATTACTGACGCATCATGTTATGACTTCAAGCCTTAGCCTTTTTTTTTTTTTTTTTTTTTTTTTTACAAAATTCTCATTTTTCTGAACAAATGCATGGTATTAGAGGTATAACTGTGTAGATTTGAGGATTGTTTTTATAGATGATCCATTCCTGAAATCATCTGAATGAAGTTCTGTATTCTTCAGCATTTGAAATGAGTTATGAAAATATAGGAAACTGCCTTATACAAAGTCCATTTAATTCAGTGTTGTCTCTACTGACAGCACTGGCTCTCCAAGGTTAAATGGAGGAACCTTTCCCAGTAGCCATTAATGCTGGTGATTGAACCTGGCACACAACTTACCCATCAAAGTATGTGCTCTCTCACCAAACATACCTTTTAAATTATCCAGGCAAATAAACACCAAGTTTCCATATGGTGTATAATGACATGACTTCCCAATGCATTCTGAAACATTTACTGCCAAACATACTTCTCTGTCTACAGTTGCACACAGTGCTGATCTTGGGTCCTAAGACTCAGGTTTCAGAGGGATGTCTTCGGCCCTCCTGAATTAATGGCCTTCCCAGCACCTGGGGAGACTGAATCAGCTCCTTATTCCCAACAATTCCATTTTCTAACACATTCACACTCACACTGTGCTGGTCCAAGACATTTTGGAGTCTGAAGTGTCCAATTGTTCTAATCTGTTAGGACTGACACTAAAAAAAGTCTTGCTGAACTTGACACCAGTTCCTGCCTTCATCCACCCTTCCATCATGGTGCTCTATGGCAGGGCAAATCCTGCAAACACATATATCAGGTGAAGAGTGAGAACCATATTTAAGCTTTCCCTTCCTCTCATCATTTTTCACAGCACTGATTGCCGGTTATTACTGGCCATCTATTAGATCTTCAGAATTGCCTAGTGCTGCTTCCTTTAAAAGAAAAACAGTAACATTCACATAATAATCACACTGAATAGTGGAGAGAGGAATATAATTTTCCCAGTGTTCTATGCACTTTTAATATGTGGGGGTTTTTTGGGGGGGTATTGGGTTGTTTTTGTTTTGATTATATATTTTGTAGTTTTATATTTTGATTTTGTTCTGTGAACTTCCTGGAGACCTCCGGGTATAGAGCGGTATATAAATACAATAAATAACAACAACAACAACAACAACAACAACAACAACAACAACAAACAACGTTATGGCAGCTGTTTGAAAACTGTACTGGGGAAGACATAATATCTCCTCAATAGAAGTGTTATCTAGGTGAAAGGTATCCAGACTGCCCCCAAAAATAAACAAACAAATAAATAAGAATTATGCTTTGATGGACCCTGAGAGTCATTGCATAGCTTTAACTTGTTCCAGTTCAAACATGTTGTTGCTTTCAGACATTACAAATTAGCCCTTCATTCAATTAGATCGCAACCGCCACTGGCAAAAATGTTCATTCACATTACAATGCCCCTTTGCCAATTTCTCTTCTACACCCATTAACATAAATGGTATAAAATACATTCCAAGGTAGTTCAAGCATTGTGTACAAAATATACTTTATACAGAACCATTACTTTTATTGTTGATTGTATGGGCTTAAGCACCAAAGATACAGATTTATCTGATTGGCCCACTGATTGGCATCATTACCACCTGTTAACAAAAGACTTTGGGGGTTGGCCTTTGCACTTTTGGTTATGGCCTCTTTCACAGTTTGTGTGTTTGTGTCTGCATGCGCACGTGCATTCAGAATTCCAACTTGCAACAGAAATCTCTGCACTCTTTCAAAAGCTTTACAAGTCCTAATACATCACTATTTTCCATCACACAAAAAAGGTAGTATCATGATGAGTAAAGAAATATTGAGCATACCCCAAATATTTCCTCTGTGCCATGTCATATCTAGTTTCAATATAAAGCATTATCAGATTTATTTCCCTTATTTTATGAAGTATGAAAAATTCTTGCTTCCCAATAAGGTTTTCTGTGTTCCATTGTTCTACTGAACTAATGTCATCCTGCCCTGGCATCAAGCAGCAATAATACTAACCTTCTAAGGCCTGCTGAGATTTAGTGATTACTTCCCAAGACATTGTTTGACACTGCCATTCAGTTTAAAACATTATTTTGGGAGTGGTGTCTATCCAGCCAAAGAGCATGAGGGAACCTTTCTACCTTGATTTAAGCTGCTTTAAAACACACACATTCATGTCAGCTGTACCGCAATAGTCTGTAATTGGGATTCCAACAACCCCACTGTGTTCTCTCAGAATTAACAGCCCTGTCAAGATAGCGAAATGTTCCAAAGGTCAATTTATGATTATTCTTCCCTTAGCCTTGAACACCCTTTCTGCAAAGAAAAGCACAGCTTCCAGGGCAAAGATAATATATATTAGCACTGTGATAAGCTTCTAGCCACTTGTAGAATTTTAAATTTCACATGGCCTCTCTCTTATCTCTTTCGGAAGGGGAACACATTCATATAAATATATAAGACACAGTCCCTCAAGATAACAGTTTCAGCTTAAGCATGCAGTTTGCTGTCTGTTATATGTTCTCCTCATGTAGAGCAGGGAAATATTAAAAGTGGCTATATAAAAGAAATTGCTGCATTGCTGGGCACACTGGAACCAGGTTGTAAATTAAATCTTCTGATTGATCCTAAAACAGTACCCCCCAAATATAGAATTATTAAAAAGGAACTAGCATTTTCAACATATGCATTTCCACTGTGCCAATTCCTACCCCGGAGTAGGGATGGAAGCACCTTGAAGTCTGAAAGCCTGAATAATGCTGGTCTGCGTTGTAATAATGGACATTTGGAAGGTACCAGAAAGCCAGTTGCTAAAAGTCAACAACTGCACATAATGCTTAATATTGATGTAGAGAAGAATGATCACCCACAACCACACACCAACTCAAGTTTTCTGATATCATCTGATTCCCTCAACATATTACCCTGATTGAGAGTTCCTGATAGCCAGACGAATTGACAGAAAGGTCCATAGTCATAGGTGGAGAAAGAAAAACATTCTTGATCACAGCTGAAAACACAAAAATAACCAGATTAACTAATGAATATATCATTAAATGTTACTTTCACTCCAGTAAGGTTCTTTGCTCCTAGGGCAACTGTTTCCAAACAGTATAGTCTTAATACTGTAAAACCCTTCTTGGTGCGTATTTAATATAGCAAAGGCTGGTTGGATGTTCAACATTGATGGCACATCCAATGGTCATTTGCCCCACATGATCAGCACTGCTGACAGGTGCTGTCCCAATGCTCTAGGACACATCCACAGTGGCAGATGAAACACTACTATACATTATCAACATTATATTATTTATTTAAGTATTAAGTCCATTTATCTATTGCATACTGTCCTCAAATCGCAAAGCCATTTACCAGAAGGAAAATCAAACTGAAGTACATAGATGTACAACAATCACAATTTCAATCGAGCAAAATGCAGATACATAAATACACAATGTCCACATTCATAATCATAACCATAACCATATCTATACAACTAAGATCAGACAAAATTACTATGCAGAATGACACAAACACAAAACTGAAAGAATATTTCAACCCACATACACTCACTAAACATGTATATCCTTCCTGCAACAGATCACTGCCAAACATATAAGAACAGACTATGCAGCACTAATAGGCCAATGAACCACAAAATACTTCCCTCCCACCGCTCACCTGGGACAGGTTCAGTTTGGGACCAGTGCAGGCCCTTTGTATAAGGGGTATAAAATTCCTACCATCAAATAACTCTCCACAACATGATTGTACCTCACATGGTACTGAACAAAACCCACCTACAAATGTGGACCATTTCACTTCCATGACAGTACAGCAGGCAACACATAGTGGTACACTAAACGTATTGAGCAGCAGTTGTGACTTGCATTTCCCTTTCTGTATAGGAGTACTTGTACCTCAGAATAAATAGTGACTGCATTTCCTATTCACATGTTCCTCATTTGGCGAACAGAAGCTGAATTTGCTACACGGAAGTCTGTGCAGTTATGTTTCCAGAAGACAAATACATTAAGAGGCTTACAGTAACACCATGGACTTTACGTGTAGCGGAAACTGGATGTGTAAGAACAGAAGAAACAGTAGCATGGAAATCTTTAGTGTAGGAAGAGTATGGAATGTAGCAAGGAACTTATTTATTAGGAACATCTGTGAATACCATGTAGCCATGAGTTGGTATATACATTATAACCTTATATATTATAACTGGGCTGATTAGTGATGCCATTTGTATTTGAAAGCTATAATTCTACATGTTTTACAGGGTTTTAAGTCGAAAAGTCTCATTCAGATTTTGTGTGTGTGTTGTAGTGAAGGACACCTGTGGAGAGAGCCTATCTACAATAGTGTCCCAAAAACACATTCCTTCCAGTACAAAGCTAACAGAAAAGGATGTCATCATAAAACAGCCAAGCCAACTCAAATGATAGTCATTCAGCAAAAGACTAAGAAAAACAGTTGGATGCAAAAGTGAACTTTTCCTTTCAATATTAATCGCCTTTGACCATCATAAAACACCTTCAAAATCAAAACCAGCATGCTGGAGAGGGTGCACCTCCACAGGCACATACCTCCACATGTGGTGGGCGTGCCCCAAAATCCAACTATTCTGGACAACAGCCATACGAGAAATATGTAAAATAACTAAGCAAGTATTAGAAATCACCCCAGAATTAGCCCTACTAAACATCTTCCAAGACAATAATGGCCATTTACACCACAAAGAACTCATAACCCACCTACTTTCAGCAGCCAGAAACACCATAACCAGACACTGGAGAGACCTGTCAGGAGTAAGCATGGACCAATGGTACCAAATAGTATGGGAAACAGCCTTACTAGAAAAATTAACCAATAAACTGAAACTGATACGGGGACAAACAGAAGAAGACGCCTTCACCCCGGTAGGGCTCCCCTTTATCACATATACAGCCCAGCAAGGCTGACAAAAATACACCAACAGCATACAAATCAATATGGCTAACCTGATCCAAAACACCCACTCACCCCACTCACACATGAAATCAAAGATCACCACAGCCAATCACAAACAAACAACCACACCCTAGGCCAACCCCAACCTCTCGCACCACCAAAGGAACACAAGTGAATAGCGGAGAACCTGCACAAGTGACGCTGACACAAACCCCCACATATATTAAGTAAAATAGAAACATCGCCACCCGACCCCACCCCACCCCCACTCACCTCCCCCCCCCACCTCTTTCCCCCTTTTCTTCCTAATGTCTCAACAAATGAAACTGATCTGTAAAAAATGTTACTTGGAGAGAGAAAAAGAGAGAGAGATTGCACATACTTTTGTAAACCAAGAAAACCATCTATATATATATATATATATATATATATATATACCAGTAAGCTTAGTGAGCAGGAGGTGGCAACTGTTTATCAAGACTTGTTTATTAAAGTGTGTTACATTCTTCCCCATCAGATAAAAGGAGGGAAGAAGAAGCAAAGAACACAGATAAAATAAAAAGGAGATCTCATGTGGGTGTTAGTACATAAGAAGACCTTCGCTGAATCAGACCAAGGCCCATCTACTCCAACAGCCATTTCCTACAATGGTCAATCTGCTAGGCTTGCAAGACATGAGGGCAAGAGCCTTGTCTCACTATTGTTCCCCAAGATTGACAAACAGAGCCCTGTACCACTGATCCTGGTGGCAGCGTATAACCATAATGACTAGCAGTGTTTCATAGTACAGCTCTCCACTGATAGCCTTAGTGACCACTAAGATGTCAGACAGATGTTTACATGACTTCCAAAGCAAGCAGCTTTCCAGGCATCACAATATTTCCTTGGTTTTAAATGTACTGTTGTTGTTTTCCTTTTGGCACAGGCTAATATCCTAATCGCATGGCTCAGGACTGGTTCTGTCCATGGTATCGTATCAAATCTCAATGTATTGCTCTCAAACTATAAGTCTAATTAAACTTTAAATCGGAGGTTCGTTGCATGGTTTCCACATTTGCCTTCAAGCTGGTCAATACTCCTTTTTCTTCCTAACAAATTTCTAAAGAGGTTCTTACTTTAGAGCAAAACCAGACAGTTATCATTACTACTTTTTGGAACTGTCATAGTATCTGCCAGCTCCTAGCAAGAAGTAACATTTCTAAAGCATGTGTGAATGTTGAAAGTTAGGCAAGTACTTCTACCAATAATTATCTCAACTTTCTCATACACCTTTCCAGGTGATTCCAACCTTTTGTCTGAAGCCAACCTTGCCTCCAAAAACTCTGAGATCGGTCAGTAGTCTAGTCACAGGGGACAGCAGCATCCATCACTGTGCCAACTCTCCTGTCCATCTGCTCAATGTACCATTATCCTTTTGCCTAGTCTAGCTAAGTCTGTATCCTCTCCACCAACAATACTAAATCAAGCATACAACTCAAAAGATGTTTTCTACCTACCATCATCACCTGTGTGCCACTCTACTCAGCAGCTACTTTTGCCTATTTTGTCTACCTTTCCTCCTACTTCTAGGCCGCGAGGAGCTATTTTGAAACCTGTAGACTTTTCAAAGCTTTTCTTCTGACAGAGTGCCTTCGAACACACCTTTCAATGCAATGCATCCAACACACACTATACAACAGGCACAAAGTTAACACAGTGCCGGGAGCTTCGACACAGCCACAATTTCAACCTGTTATAGATTTCAGCTGAATCGGAAAGAAGGTGAGCCAGGGCTTGGGGAAAATGCTTAAAGGGAACGATGCCCTTCTCCCCAGTTTGCGGGAAAGGCAGCCACGCCACAGCAGGGGTAGGGGAGTGGTGTGTGATTAACAGCACAATCCTCCACATGTTGACTCAGATCCAAGTCTCGCTGTGCTCAGTGTGACTTACTCCTTAGTCGTTAGGCTTGCCGCCTATAAAGGTGGCGGCAACGAGTTTAACAGGTGATGGGTTTCCATTGTCTCTCCGCTTATGCGCGCAGGTATTGTTTCTAACACAGACGAGATCGGTTGTGGGCAGCGACAGCTATTCCCGATGGGCTTCTTCCTACTAAACAGGCTGCAACCCTATAAACACCCTCAACTGGGAGCCCTGCGTCTCTGAAATCTGCTGGATCTACTCCCGAGTAAACGCGGACAGGGATCGGGCCGCACCGCCCAGGAGCGCGATGATCGCCTCCACCTCGGCAGGCAGGCAGGCAGGCAGGCAGGCAAGCGGGCAAACACGCACGGGAGGCAAACAATAGTCGAGAGCAGCAGCAGCAGCAGCTCCATCCAAGCGCGCCTGCTGCTGCCAGCAGCCGCCGAGCCATCCCCGCACACCCGCCCGCCCGACCCCCCACGCCGCCTGCCAAAGCACCGCCGCAGGAACGACAGCGGGCTCCTGGCTCGCAGCGCCGCCTTGACCAGGCGACCCCCACCTCCAACTCCGCCGCCCAGGCGCTGCCAGACAAGAGCGAGAAAGAGAGAGGGCGAAAAGGGGGGAACAAAGCGCGCGCGCGCGCGCCAGGCGCCACTCACCCCGAGCTTCCTGCTGCGGATTTTCACATAGCCTTGCTTGACTATGTCGTTAAAGTTGGAGGCCATGGCCGGGGCGAGCCGGCTGCGGCGTCCCAGCTCCGTGCGCGGGGTCGTCTCCTCTGTCGCGGCTGCCGCCTTCTCCTTCTCTTCCCTCCAGCTGCTGCTGCGGAGCGCCTTTGGCCGCCGGCTCGCGAGGAGCCTCTGACATCCAGGCGGCACTGGCGACAGAGCGGCTCCTTTTGCGCGTGCCGGGCACGCCGTGGCCCAGCGCAGCCCGCCCCCTCCCTCCTGCCGGGCGCCACGCGCAGCCCGAGAACCGAGCAGGAGCGGAGGAGCGGGCGGCTCTTTCTAGCCAAGCGCGAGCAGACGGGGAGAGGCTCTTTCCGCGCAGTTGCCTGGAGCAGCCAGGGGGAGAGAACTGCTGCTGCCGCCGCCGCTGTTGCTGCTGCTTCCCTGGCTCTTCCGCCAGCTCTCTCCCCCTCCCCGGCTATTGCTTCTCTGCCGGCACCCGGAGGCTGTGGAGCTGCTCGCGCCGCCGCGCCATCCCCCCCTACAGCGCGAGCAGGGAGGGGGAGGGGTTCCCGCGCGCTCCCTCCCTCTTGCTCCCGCCTCACACCTCAGCTCCCCAACAACGCCAGACGAGGCGGGCGAGCAGGGGAAATGTCCGCCGCTCCCATTCCCACGCTCGCTTTCTTCCCTGGCACGCCAGCTAGCTAGCCGGCCTCCTCTTTTTTCGACGCCAAGGCTGGGCTCCTCCTGAGGAACCTTGTCCCCCCCGGGGACGGCGCATTTCTCCAGTCAGATGAGAAGCACGAAGGACCCCTCACCCCACCTGGCTTCTGAGGGGTGTGCGCGAGAGAGATATTTCTGCATAAAAGAGGCAAAGCCAATCCATTTCTTTCCACCTGTGCGTTCAGTCCTGCGAGAGTCACACGCAGGTGTTGCTGCTGTTAGAAAAGTGCAGCTGAGGGGCACAACACAACCCTAGATTATGTTTCCTGTGAGCAGTAAGTCTCACTGGGTTTCCGCAGAACTTACTCTCTAGAAAGCAAGTTTTGAGTAGGAGCCGAAAGATCCCATCCCATGGACACCTTCGCAAGCAAGCCCCGTTGACTATATAATAAGGCTTCCTTCTGAATAATGGCACAGCACTGCACCATTAGGCTCCTGGGAATGGACATCTTCCAGAGTACAGCAGACATGTGCTGAGAAAGAGATGTGCCGTGTTCTTACCTATGCATCTTTACTTGGAAATAATCCCCATTCAGTTCAGTGGGGGGCCTACACCCACCTAAGTAGGCACAGGATTACAGCCTTTATTACTTGCAACTGCAAGGAGAAACCCAAGGGTATCATTCAGGTCCTGCTTACAGACTATCCATAGGCATCTGCTTCACTGCTGGGGGTGGGGGAGGATGCTGAACTTTATAGACCATTGATTGGATCCAGCAAGACACTTCTTAGGTTCTGAAAGATGCAAAAAATGCAGCTCTGTGATTTTCACTATCTCTTACAAGAAGTTATATTGCACAGGTCACATTCACCCTACCCACACTTCCTTCGCTGTAGTCACATGCAGCCCTTGAGAGTTGCCCATCATTGGTTTAGTGCCCATTGCTGGTCTAAATAGAAGATTGCATAGGAATTCTTATGTACATCACCTTAAATTCCATGGAAGAAAGATTGGATATAAATGAGATATTTGTAATCCACTTTGCTGCCCACTTGCAAGACATCTCATAGCGTAAAACAATACCATAAAACAATGTCATGCATGAAATAATATGATAGATAGTCTAATTAAAACACAGGGCACGAATGCATGTTTAAATGTTTAAGTTCTATTAACTTCTATAGAAATATTAAGCAAAACACTTTCCCAATGAATGGTGTTTATGTATTTTTATTTAAACAGTTGCCAGTCATATGACTACATGTGTCACTCCTTTGCTCAAGGCAGGATGACAATGAGGTATTCACTGGAGCCCCTCCACACAATCAGGAACAGTGTGCGTTCGGGTTCTCGAACATGCACACGTAGATCTCTATGGTTGTGGGCTCCCAGTTCAAATGTCAGATGGATTTCACAGATGTCAAAGGCAAGGTCATTGGGACATGTTGGTGATGGAGGCCAAGTTCCTGATGCCCCTTGATATAGTGAATGAATGTGAGGATGGGCCTGAGTGAGCACCATTAATGGTTGGCAAAGGATTGCAATGGCTTGTGGGTGACATTGTCTCCAACATATCTGAGTAGGCAAGTGGTATAATTTCTAGAGAAAGCGGCCGTGGAAGTATCATGGATTGAAATGGCCAATGCAGGGAGCTAGAGTTTCAAAGTTGTTCACTATGTCATGCTAAATCTAATTTAAAAACCTTTGGGAAATCTGCGCAAAATGCACATGAGATATAGTGATCTCTCTCTGGAAAAGACAAAGAAAATGGTGCCCAAAGGAAGCTGAATTGTGACTGCCTTTGAGAATTCAGTCCTAATTTTATTTATTTAGTTTGATATATGCATGAATACATATTAGTTCCATTCACCAAACACCCTCAAGCACACCATCAATTAAACCAAAACAGCTAAAATGTATGAATCCCTCTGGGGTTGAAACATGGAACTCTTAAGCAGCATCACTCATATATCTACTGTACTCTGCCCGGTCATAAACATATCTTTAATTATAATGCTGCTTTAGGCAGATGTAGAGAGAACAAGTTTTGCAATACTGAATATGTTTTGAAGATGTGGGAATGGATGGGGAAGAGGAACAACACTGTTTGCCTTGCAATATCTAGTTGCATTTGTCTCAGAGATGTCCTGTGATTACCATTCCATTTCATATCTTGAACCATTTTGGAAGCATCCTGTACAACCACAGATTAGTCTTCCACTTTCCAGTTTTATTAAAATCATGTGCAAATAGCATCAGTTACATGCAACTCTATCTAGAAATGTGGCATAGCTTTGCACCTGGTATTTAGCTGAAGAAGCTGCCAAACCATGTTATCTAAATTGCTAATTTTCTTCTTGAACTATTTTATTTGCTAAACATAGGTCTCATGAACCTCTGTCATGATACACCTTGTTTTTACTCATGCTAATATGGATAATGCCGAGTGACATTTTGGCTGTACTGGATGGATATGGTATTTGGCACCATCCACTATTATTTAGAATATTTTTTCACTCATATGGATGCAGTTGTTTTCTAATGCAGTTTCATTGCAATTTTCTATCCACTTACCTTTGGAGTGGGAAAGTCACAATGAATTCAACTGGACTTACTTATAAAAATACATGTAATATATTTAATGCATCTGTTAATGTATTTATATTTAAAACATTCTGTGTATCAGCAAGTGGATAAAGCTGGTTTATAAAATTGCTGTAGAAACACATGCACATTTTCCAGAGGGCATCCTCTACAAGTTCTCTTTGAACAGACTACAGGTCACCCACGTGGAATAATTCTTAGGAGTTTTACACATCAATGAGTATTGCTAATATTTCTGGGCCAAACCACTTTGACAGATTGTGAAATGGTGGAGACAGGCTGAGGCTGCTTTGACAGGCTGCAAAAATGAGAGAGAAAATTTCCAGTGTGTGTGATGAAGCAAATCAACATTATATTGCTATTATCTAAATATATTACTTTGTACTATTACTTTAAATATTGAATGGAATTAGATAGTTCTCAAACTGTGTTAGATTTCTTCTAAAACACTTTTGTGTATATTCAACTGCATGAGAGAACAATATTTGGAATGTGGTTCATAATGTGGACATTTGTTTGAGATATGCCTGGAAATGTTTGAGTGTGGCAAAAGCACTATGGTAGTGAAGGGTAGATATATCAGGTGAAGGGAAGATGCAGGTAAGATACATCTGGCTGGTGGGCAGCAGAGACAGAGTCTTTCCAGCAGTAGCCCCATACCTATGATTTCCCTTTAAACATTCTCTGAATATGTTTTTGTTTCAGTCTGCATTCAGTGTTTGTTTGTTTTAAAGGGGAATGTCATTATGCATTAATTGTTTTTGATGTTTTAATTTTGTGAGCTGCCTTGGGATGGCTGATGAGGAATTCCTGGGAATAACATTAACTGCTGGGGGCACAATCCCCTTTGATGCATACATGCTTGGTAAGCTGACTTCTTTGAATTCTGTCTCCATATGTATCACCAATCACTTTGGGAAATCTCAGTTTCAAAAGAAGCTTCTGAAGCACAGTTAGTGTTAGAGGGTGCTGGAGGGGACAAGCCACAGTGCAGGCAGAGATCGCCCCTAGTCAGTCATGGTCAAAGCCTGTAAGGAATGACTAAATGCCTTTTTTGGCTCAGGTTTCTTAGTTCTGTGCTAAGCAGTGAAACATTTCAAGAGGAAGGCAAAAATCCATTATTGATTGGTGGTAAGAAAAGAGAGACGGAGAATGCCCAGTTTGTGCTGACATAAGTAGGTGGGTCAGAAAATAGATGCTGGGAAAGTTGCTTGCTGTTTTCACGTACCTAAGTATTTGGACAATCATTATGAGCAACAGAAGAGCTGTTCTGTGAATGTTTTGTATAAAAAAATTAGTCACAAATTAATTATTGCCTGGTAATGTGTTTTGACTTTTATTTTACAGCATGTCATGTTTATTTGATGTGGATTCATCCCTCAAAGTTCTTGCCTATATTTCAAATGCAATTAGGTTCAAGTTCTTTCTACAGAATTATTGCTATGTATCTTCAGAATTATGATATAGCTGATGCAGAATTCTGAACACTATTTATGGCTGCAGGATGTATTGCTCCTCTACTCCTACCCACCTCTCCATAACAATGTTTGTTTTTATTGCTGATTGTTTTAAATCAGCAGCCTTCCAATTAAATTCCTTTTCATATCTTAATAAGGTCATTGGCCAATTTGGTGGGAGAGAACAAATAATGCTGATAGGAGACTGAGCCAGGCATTAAAAAGCAGTTCTTACCATTTCCCTATATTTCTGCTTGCAATACAGTATAAATTATAGCAGAGCTTTTACGCCTTAAAATAGGGTGGATGGGAAATTGCATACATTTTCACTGGGGGGGAAATGGGTCTTTTCAGATACTAATTTTATTGCTGAAGTGGTTCATCACAGGAAAATAGGGAAGCACTGGAAAAATACTCATGCATAATAAAGCTGCAATTTTGCCAGTAGTGGTGTGCATGTAGCGCTGTGAGAGACAGTTACTTTGTGTGTGGTATGGCTAAATGAAAAGAGATGTCTAGGATAGAGGAAATCCTATATGAGCCTTTTGGGATCTCTAGAGGGCTGTGATTTGTGAGATCAGAACACTTGGCTGAGAACATTTAATTGCTGCAATTCAAATTGATCCTGGATGGTGGGAATGGTTAAGGGGTGTGAGAACAGCCTCTGTAATCTAAAGGAATGGATTCCTGTTTTCACTGTGCAGTGTATCCCGCATTGACAGGAGCATCACATGTGGTACATTTATTTCTGGACTGTGCTACTTGAATGTCTGAATGCTTCCCAGGGTAAAACAGCACCCTTTACATTCAAAACTGGTCCATCAAATAGCAATGGGCTAAAGACACTTTACTTCAAAAGTTTTTCATATTCTTTTTCATCATTTTAAAAATCCTATTTCCCCCCTCTTCCCTGAATGAAGTTACTGCGGTTGTTGATGCATTTGAAGAAAATTATGCATTTAAATGTGACATATGCGTCATCCCATCCACCTTATAATCATGGCTCATTAGTGCTCAGGTGTACAACAGCAAGTGGAAATGTGCCTCAAGCCCACAAAGGTTAAAAGAACCCTGCAGAGTGCCATTAGAGTTTCATCTATTTTATCATGCAGCTGGAGGCCTATTCTGCTCTCAACAGGGCATGCACATGAATCTTATTTTGTGGTACATTTGATATGCAACTTAGGAAATGATTAATCCATTTAATTCTCATAAAATATATATGGCACTTGCCTAAGGATTTTGAATAGAAAGCAAAAAAGGTGTGCTATATCTTTGAGGGGTAGGTTTCAAACAAAGGACCAGTTTGCATGCCACATCGTTTAACAAACAGTGGCTTAAAGTGAATGAGCAGTGTGCTTGCTGGTTCACACTACTTTAAAGTTCTCATTCTAGTCTTACCTCACTCCTGCTGCTGCCACACCACCAGAAAAACAAGCCAAACTCTGACTTGTCATGTTGTTTGAACTCAGGCAGTAAGCTAAGAACATCCCTTGGTTACTGTTCATGGTTTGTTTGGAAAGAAACAAACCATGAGCCCTGGGGCAGAATCTGGCTTGTTTTCTGGAAAGGGAGGAGTGGCACAGTAATCTTGGAAATAGGATTCACATGTATGATGTTTGCTCATATTAATCCATCATTTGCTTTCAGTTATAGTATAATGTGATGTGAGAACCAGGCCATTGTCCAAAGGGACAATTCTCCAAGGAAAACTGCCTTATTCAAAACTAGGAAAAGTTGTGAGCATATAAAGATTATAAGAAAACCCAGATTGAGTACAGCAATATTTGCAAGTATTTCTGACCAGTAAAAGCAAGGATACTATAGCAATATTATTTTTCATCTGCAAGATATGAGAGGTTTCTAATCTGGTTATAGGAATCTACAACTACCTTAAAGGTGTGTGTGTTAGATATGCACACCAGATAAAACCATATCAAGAGAAGCAGCTCTCAGAAAAATGGACTAATTCTATACCTCCATTTGAACATGGCAGCCCCAGTCCCAGTGACAAGAGTCAGATAGCTCTTTTCTCTGTTAGCATAGTCACACACTTACCCAGGAATAGCCTGTTGAACTTAATGGGCCTTACTCTGACTAGACATATATTGGATAACGCTGTCAATCAATTTGCTTTTCTTGGCATCCTGCCAGCCCCTGACATGAATCCTAGCCTAGAGTAGTATGTAAATATAGTGCTTTTCCCAAGTTACCATTTCAGAAATTAAATTTCTCACGTTTCTGTAGTACTAATGTGTCTTATTGTCTCTGATGGATTATTTAATTTATCATACACCTACCTGATTTACAGTGGAAATTATGCTGTTTCCACCTATCATGTACAAGACAAATCTGAAAAGAGAGATCATATGGGGTTTCTCTGACTTATAGATTTTTTACTGTCACCTGTAGATGGCATTATAAGGTGTCTAACACTTTGAAATAATCTCCTTCGTTGATCACACCAATTTCCTTTCACCTGTTGTATTTAAGCAGCTATTTGCTTGATGTTCTAGATTATCCATCTAAAGCTGATTCAGGATAAGTTCATTTCACCCCATTGCACTGTGACTTTTGCTGCCAAAACATATTAGTAACCATAGGAATATACCTGTATGGTGTCTAAAGAAGTATGGTATGAAATAGACTCCTTGATCACAACACATGGATTTGGGGGGTAGGTTTTTAAAAGTATGATTACTACAAAGTGCATCACATGTTCTTAACCTATATAGTGTCAAGAGCATTTGACAATAGTGTTAGTGTAAATGTTATTATGTGATGAAAATAAAAATGGTGTGTCAAATATATTCTCAAATGGATATGCCATGGATAATCAAGAATATGCATTTGAGAATGGATTTGGAGTACCATTTCTCTCTTCATCATGTAATAATAACATTTTCACTGGCACAATAATATTTTTTCTGCTATAGATCGTTAGAATTATGCATACATAAATATATTTGTAGAGTTCCAGGCATTTTCTTATCTGAAAATTCTAAGGTTCGTAAGTGGAAGAGCCAAGTATTCAGCTAAAAAAAATAGTGTAAACAGACATTCAATAAACCTGATCAATGATTTTAACATATTATGACACAAACTGTAAAGCTTAATCTCAAACAGATTTACTGACAGAATAGTAAGTTTGTAGAATAAAAGAAACACACATGCAATGAAGTTTCCATGGAACTTGTTGCAATAGGTAGTTGCAATATCATTTCTATAAAGAATCAAGTCATTTCACAGTCAACATGGTCTCCAGGGACTCGGGTGTAGTCACTAAAGCTGCAATCCTATGCACAATTACCTGTGAGTAAACCATTAGTCTAATGGGAATGAAGTATAAGTAGGCACACACAGGATTGCACTGTTAACTTGCCTGTGCATTTCTCAGGGACCAGTTCATAAGCTAAAGCTATAGGCACTCCTATCTTTGTTTACACACAGTGGCTGATTTTTCAAATACACTAATGAGTAGTACCATATGCTAATGAACAGCATCACAGTGAACAAGCAAGATGCTGGTGCATGCAGATTTTAAAAATGGCACTGATTGTAAAGGGATGGTAGCCCCCTCTTATTGGAAATATTGTAACACACACACCCCATTGACATGTGGCAATGAATCAATCAGCACTGCACTCAGTGATTTTGTTGATTGTTTAAAATGGGATGAAAAAACCCCATTAAGCTTCTGAAAAGGCTGCAAGAACATAGATGAGTTTTCCAAAGGTAACAAAACAGAAATTGTTAAGAGCAATGAAACAGCAACAAAATAGTCTATTGTATTATTTTTAACATTTCCTTTTGCTGCTCGTTGGGAGAAAAAAAATGAAGATCTTGGTATATAATGCTATTGTAAAGCTTTCTGTTTCAACAGGCATAATTACAAGATTAGCAGGATAGTGTTACTGTTCATTTTAAAAATAAATGTAATAGGCTGGTTTTGATTAGGGGACCTTTTTCAAGGTCAACACGCCCTTAATAATCTTACAGATTTCAGCAAAGAATATGTGCACTCCATTATCTTTCAAAACACAGCACTGAGACACAACAGGAGATGTTTTACTAGATCATTAACATATGCCTCCAGTGCATTGTTAAGTTCAGGGCTCTGGTCCCAAGAAGTGCATTAATCTCCAAATAAATCAAGCCCTGGAGTCCAAAACATTACATTTCATTTAGAGTTCCTGGCACTATTTCTCTGCTATTTTCTTACATTAGTATTTTTAATGTGAAACAAACTTGTTTGTAGCAGAGCAAAAAGAAAGAAAAGAAGTTAGTGGATGCCATTTACAACTTCTTTTAAAATAAATCTTCAGGAAGCTTTAATGAATCAGTTGTGTTCAACCTACCTTTGATTGTGTTCAGTTGTGTTCAACCTACCCCTGTCTTTACTCACTTGCTGCAAAGGACAGCTCACTTTTCAAAGCAAAAAAGCACCATTGTGCTTTTTTTTAAAAAAAAAAAAAAGAAGAAGCCCAAACTGATTTGCAAGCAAGCTCTTTCATCTAAGAGATATCACTGAAATAAAGCAGTGTTTGCATCTCACATCATTGTGACACACTGACCTTGAGGGTGTGTGGGTGTTTTATCCTTTTGCAGGCAGAGAAACAGCAGTGAGACCAGACATTTAACTTAACGGAAATGACAGCACAGAGCTTGTAGTTCTCTGGAAAATTTCCTACTTTTACAAGTTAACTTTTGAGATGGTTGAGACAACAGGAAGATTCCTGAACAGGACCGTCCAAAGGGGATGTGGGAATTTACTGATATTACAATCAAATGCAGTTTGGGGAAAATCTATGACCTTCCAAGCTTTGCAACATGAATAGAATCAATCCCGAAGTGGCCTGAACATAAATGTATTTCACCCATGAGGAATGGGAAACATAGAGCCCTATGTGCTCGGGTGCTCTACCTCTGATTTCCTTCGTTGATCAGAGGGTTGGTCTAGAATCTAGATGGCCTAAAAGACATCCTCCAACTCTTGTCCGTCCAGCTTCTGATTTAAGATCTCTAGGAAGGAGAGCCCACTAGCCCTAAGGTAATTGATCCCGTTCAGTGGATGTTAGTTCATTAAAGTAAGTTGGGGCACTGCCTTACCAAGCTGAAACTGCCATTGGCCAGTGCCCACCTGACTACCTCTTTATCTACAACCGGTCTATGGGATGTCACTGGCTGTTAGCTTTCTCCTCCTTATTCTAAGAGTTGCCCTTACTGAATTCAGCCAGGAAGACAGTGGGGGCGAAACCAGAATAAGTTGTCTATGCCTATCATTGGCTTTAGCTCTGGCTCCTCTAAGCATTGGCATCTCTGCCTTCTGCCCTACCAGTCCCAATGGGCACCAACCTCTACTGGTCCCATTATCAAATTGCATTTATTCTGTTCCCCAAATGGCATCTACCTTCCTTTAACTTATGACCTTTAGATCAAGTCCTGCCCTCTTGCAGCAAAGGACAAGTCTTTGTCCTCTTCTATGTGACAGGCTGCCATTCATTTATTTAAAGTGTGCTGCCATGCCCTCAGGCTAAATTTATCTAGGTCCTTCAACCATTCCTCATAGGACTTGCTTTCCATCCCATACTCATTGCTGTCCTCTAAACATTTTCTCCAATTTATCTGCATCCTCTTGAAAGGCTCATTCCCAGGACAAGATGCAGCACTCCAGACGATCTCTGATCAGTATGAAATTACTTTTCATGGCTTGAAAACTATAGTATATTAGTATTGTACAGTCTAACACTGCATTGGTCTTTCTTTTGCAGCCATGAGAAGTTGCTGATTCATGTTCAGCTTATGATCAACTATAATACCAAGATCTTGCTTTCATGTACTACTGCCAAGCCGGTATCCCCCATCCTATAGCTGTCACTTGATTTGTGTGTGGACATCATAAATTGCAAGGCAAAAGAGATTGAGGCTTGTCTATCACTACAGCCAAACACCTTTGTGCTTGTCAGATTTAACAAAGCAAAGTGGTAAGGGACTTAAATTATGTTTGTGTCTAAGGATTTGTTTACATCCAACTCTGCTGAATTTTTGTGGGCTTACTGATTATTAAACATGCAGTAGAATAACTCCCACAAAAACCTTGAAAATGTATAATATGTTATGCTGCATGCTGAGTTCCCTTGCATCTAAAAAAACTGTCAAAGGCTGCACTTACTTAATGGGATGTATATCTGAATAAATACATATAGGATTGCACTGTTAACTGTCATGAGTACAACGTATAAAATCTAGAACAGTGGTTCCCAATTAGCTAATTACTGAGGACCCCACATTTTTCAAAAGCCAAGCCACGGCCCCCCTACTTTTGAAAATGTTGATAACTCTATGGTAGTTTCCTATGGAAAGCAATTGTTTGAACAAAATGTGGGGTAGCCCCTATTGAGAAAATATTTTAGTCATGCTAAAAAACAGACTAGGGCTAAGCAATATCTGGCTTTCAATATCGTGATATATCAGCAGCTAAACATATCGATATTCTGATATATCACAATGTCTGAAATTGGAGATCAGGCATGGAGATGAGGGAAGAAGCAGCTGCAGAGATCGTATGGGTGGGGGAAGGAGAGGAAATGGAGTCCCCCCTATGGCATGGTTTGGTGAGAAGGGATGGGGATGGGGCAGCCAGCAAAGATGCATGTCCACTGTGGCTGCTGCTGCTTTCCTGCTGACTGAGAAAAGTTGCTCTACCTCACTGCCAGGGGAAAATAGTGCCACAGTGCCTTGAAGTGAGGTCAGTCAGCTGCCCTGTTCACCATCAGCATGAGGGGAAGGCAGCACCTTGAAATTGGCTGCCTTGGTCTCTCTCAGCATGAGGGAAGGCAGCTCAGATCAGCAACATTATCGGCTGATATCATGATGCGATATCGGCAGTGCCTTGAAATTGGCTGCCCTGTTCTCCCTCATGTGAGGAGCGATCTATTGCTGCGTATTGCCAGGTCAAAATCGTTATCGTGGTGTGATTTCAAAACCGATTTCGGCCAATATATTGAAAAACCGTGCAGCACTAAAACAGACCATAATATTTGTAGTATTACTATGCAAAAATGACAAAAAATAGTGTGGGGGAGGCAAGGGTTGGGGCCCTGGACCCCCTGGGTACGTTCTGCAGAGCCCCAGAGGTTCCCGGACCCCTAATTAGGAACCACTGATCTTGAACATTACATCACAATTGGATTAAATTTCCCTTAATTTAAGAAGATAATACTTTTTTGTTAACCTGCATTGCACATTAAAACTAGAAGCACACATAAAAAGGGATCACCTTCTTATGAAAAGTAAGTAGAGATTATATAAATCTTTTTAAAAAATCAGGCTGTTGTTTATGAAATTATATATGTGGAGGTAAGATGTTGCATTTAGTTGTTACATTAAGAACATGTTTTATATTAAGAAATACAATCATTTCATAAAGTTTAATTTGGATAAATGGCTCAAATAAATCTTCCTGAGGTCATAGAGATAAATCATCTTCAGGTAAACTGTCTTTCTCATTTGCCTGAAAATAAATTATGATTCAGCTGCTGGGGTTGTTACGAAGCAAAAATGAGAACATATATTTCATACTTTTGTTCTTCACAACACTATCAAGCATGGATTTTAATGTTTTTCTGATGATGATCCCGAATTCTTAAGGGATTTGAAATAGGTTGCACAGAAAAGTGTCCAGATCACTTACGCGAAAAAGTTATCTTGTTAAACCATAGCTATACTGCATTGTGAGAAGAAATGGCAGAAGGAACTCCATCTCCAAAGACTACAGGAATTGCATCCACACTCTTTTGAAAATGTTGACTTCCAGGAAAATTACAACTCACATGATCACCTGTCATGATAGTGACATATTACCTCAAGTAATAGTATTCTGTGGTATAGGCCTTTGGTGTAAGCCAGCAGAACCCTTATGTTCATATGATAGTATTGCTTCTCCATGATGGCATAAAACTGTAGCATAAATTCTCATAAGAGTTTGTGGTAGTCTTAAGTGACATGGTACCCTGTGCAGTCATTTTGGATTGTTTCTGGTTCTCAGAATAAATTGTATTGCTTAAAAAAACAAAGAAAGTGGTCTAAATTGGTTGGATTTTGTGCAATGCTATGCAAGGTGGCTTAGTAGCAAGTCCTACTGTGATTCATGCGGCTTTCCCCCAGAAATGTGTGCATGCTGTTGCAGCCTAAATTTGGAAATTTTGTTTATCCTGCTCAATGTTTCATATATCCCTGAATCTTCACTTTTTCAATCTGTTAGTCCCCACATCACAGGAATATAATGTAAAAGCACAGAAGCACATACAAATGTCAAATATTTTCCCCAAACGAAGTTGTTTGGAACAACATTTTCTAACCAAAATGAAGACACCAAAGGACATGGCCACATCATCTGTCATGAAGAGACATCATCAGCATTAATTCAACAGGATTTATCTGAATGATACAATTCCTTCCTATTTTGTTGTTTTTATAAGATTATTTTAACATGGTTTCTAACATCCAGAACAATATCTGTCAACTGAGACTTGTAATAAGTTTGGGCTCTTTGGGAGTCGGTGACTGGTTGGGCAGGGCAGGTGGGTGGGGAAGCGTCATGTAAAAGAAAAACTCTGCAAAACTCCCTGTCCATCATATTGAGGACTTGGTGGGAGAGTAAAATGTACTCGACATAGAGGCTGACAAGAGCTGAGAAGAGTTTGTTAAACTATCCAATGGACTGATGCATTGATTACTGAATCAGGGACAATGTCCGCTTCAGTATGACTACACGAAAGTAAGTGAGCGGTAAATTGACAAATTCTTCCATAAAACCAGAGAACAGGCTATTTATTATGCCCTGGCTGAGGTCCCAAATCTACTTTGCCAGGAAAATCCATGTGCTTTTAATGATGTTCCACTAACATGCATTTTTAATGATAGAAAGTAGATGTCTCTCTTTTTCCAATATAAAGCTCTAAAAAGCATCCTGCACATTGTCAGAAAAATACTATTATGCCAGGAGAGTTTATTTTGAGCTAGTTTATCTTGGTTATTCAGCTCTCAGAAATGATACTTGTTTTTGCTAAGTACTCAGGGGAAAATAACTTATGCCTAGGGCTTTCCCCCCCAGCCGAACTCACTGAAACTTAGTTCCAACACCTCTCAGGTGGGCGCCATTGTCATTATAAGAGAACAAGGGAGGTGTTCATAGTGCATTTTCAGGGCCATTTTAAAGTGCTTGCCTTCACCTTTAAAACTCTAAAGGGTTTGGACCTGAGCTACTTGGTGAACCATCTGCACCAGTACCATCCTTCCTGCACATAGAGATCTCAGTCTGAAGCCTTCTTGCTGAGCTCACACCCCAGGTGTGTGATGTGTGTACCTTTTCTGTGGCAACTCCGCTTCTTTGGAACAAAGAAGAACTGCAGCTGACTGCTGCACTCCATAATTTTCAAGAAGCCTTAAAGATATCTATTTGTTTTGACTGGCCTTCAAGTAATTTTGTCCCACTGTCTGGATAGAGACTGTACCATTATGTTCTGAAAGTTTTGGCTAGGTTTTATCTTTTTGGTTCTGTATATTTTTTTTAATTGCCGTAAACTTCTTTGAAGGTGCTTTGCTCAGAAAAGCATATCATAGAATTGCACACACACAAACACATTTAAATAATATATCTGAATTTTAAATGGAGTAAGCAAAATCGCCTTGATCCAAGTAGAGGATGCCAAATGAATCTGCAGCTAAAATGGCACCCAATAATCAAATTGTTGTCCTGTTGAGAAAAACAATACAAAATTGGCTTGGGCGTCACTGTTTTGATTTCACTGGGCTGTGGATCACTGCTTAAGTATGAAGAATGCACACTCACATTTTGAAAGCGGGTATAATTCCATATTTACATTGTGTTAATATGATGGCTTCCCATTTCTTATTGCCTTAGAGAGAATATTTATTATACAGATAGATTATGGATGTGTGTTGGGAACCCCATTTAGAATATTCCACTGAAATAATGGCTGATGCTGTAAAATATTTATTCATTTACTGCTCTAATTTAAGTACAGTACATTAAGAAATACTGCATATGAGTCAGACCTCAAAGGCTAGGCTGTTAACACATTTCATCTTCAATGGCAACCTTCACTGAACCTTTAAATCATGCTTGTAATATAGAATTCATTTTAAAATTTATTACAGTGCATAAAGGTCTTTGCATACTTAATAAGCTGCTTTATGGAGATGGGGTGTGATCTTTCCCCTGTTATATTAATGCAAGAACTAAGCCATTTCTACATTAAAAGAGTGATACAAATCCTACAAGTGAAGAAACTGAACTTGACTCAAAAGACCAGAAATAACTTAATGAACAACATACCTTTTTAATCATTAGATAGATTATTTTGCAGACTTTCCTCTTGAAGTTTGCCATTGTGGGTAGCTTTTGTATAAAGTCTTTGTCAATTGTTTCCCTATCAATATCATAGATGGATACAAAACCCTTATTTATGCACTCATTAATATGCACTCATAAAAGAAAGGTATAGATAGAACAGACATGTACAATCTAAGGCCTGTTAGTTCTCTAGCCTTTTTTGGATGATCACCTTACACCCGTGATTCTAGATGTTGGAAGGAGAGTGAGGGCACACTGTCTACTCTAGCCTCACATACTCTTGTCACATCACTGTCTCCATGCATGCTGCCCTTTGCCAGAAGAACCTCCTTTTCTTGTGGTGACATCACATGCTATTTGTGACACAGAATTATCAGGCTACAGTGGTACCTCGGGTTAAGTACTTAATTCGTTCTGGAGGTCCGTACTTAATCTGAAACTGTTCTTAACCTGAAGCACTGTTCTTAACCTGAAGCACCACTTTAGCTAATGGGGCCTCCTGCTGCTGCCGCACCGCCAGAGCACGATTTCTGTTCTTATCCTGAAGCAAAGTTCTTAACCTGAAGCACTATTTCTGGGTTAGCGGAGTCTGTAACCTGAAGCGTATGTAACCTGAAGCGTATGTAACGCGAGGTACCACTGTACTAAATCATGCAGAGTACAGAAGGTTCTCCACTGCAGAGATTCGCCTCCACTTTCCTCATGGGATATAGAATCACATGTCTGAATAGGCATGCCTGGAGGATTTTGAAATATCCATTTTCATTTGTTGCTCCTCCTCTCCCTGGATCCAGTGGCACTTGATGAAACTAGTAGCTGTTTTTCCAGCTGGATCATAAAGATAGTTGCTTCAGCTTACAAAATTCCTTTTCCGTGTGCATATGGTGATTTTCACTTTTTATATGTCAAGCCTATATTTGTGGCTGTTGGTACTGAGCCTGTAGCTTTAATGTACTAATCAGTGCCTTTCATGCCCACACATTCTTCACACACTTGAGAATCTCGACACACTTTGGAGACCTGAATAATTCATGATTGCTGATTTTGTTATTTTACATTTATATTACAATTGTAACCATAGAAACAGCTTACTATTGTGTGAAAATGGCCTGGTTTGTATGTCTTGTGAAACTATAGTTAATGTCGAACTGTGATTTGATGCAAATGAGCAGCGTGGTCCCAGCTTCACTCCTCTGCCCGGCTATGCCTGGAGCAACAAACCACAACCCAAGCCATGCTTGGTTTCATGACACATCAAGCAGCAAACATGCACAAGAAAAAGCTCACTTCCGAGGCAGCTTTGCCTGAGACAAGCCCAAGGACAGGGCCAGGGTTGGCTTTGAGATGGACTTTGTTGGATACAACCCACTGGTCTTCTTCTGGAACTAGCACAGTCTGGCACACCGATAATATTACTTTTGATATCATTTCAGAAGAATAAATATTTCCAAATCAGCTATTAAACTAACTGCACTACTAACCTGTTAATTAAAGTACAACCTTTATCAAGAGGAGCAGAGATTTGATGGAGATTAATTATCACCAACGTTATTATAGGCCTAACATTGCACATTCTGAATTCTAATTTTGATCTGATTAATTAAACTGCCCTTGTATAACTGGGCTATAAATTATTTTTAACACACTGATGCTCCCATGTAGCATCCTTCTAGTTGTATTGAAATTAAAGGGGGAAGGGGAGCAGTGATCACATATTTCAATATAAGTAAATTATTGTCTTGTCTCAAGGATGCAGCCTAATTTGTTACAGCCCAAGCCAACAATTTTATATAGATTCCTTGATTACTTTTGTAATTATTGCTTAATGAATACAAAAGCTACTCCTTAGCAAAATAGTTAAGACTGATTTTCCTATTTTTTCTAATTTATTATCTTGCTTCCAAATAGACAATATTGTATTACAATATTAAAAGCACTGTAATGTTACAATATGAGGATGCAAAATAAACCTTCATATTCTACCCATGTTAGTTACCATCACTCCTATGCTTAAAATAAATGGATTAGGAAAGACAGGGAGGAGGCTGGGTTGTTGGTGTGAAGAAGAAGAGGAGGAGGAGGTGGTGGTGGTTCTAGCTGAAACAGTTCAAGTTACTATCATGATTCCATATTATAGTTATTCTACAGTCTTTAATGTTGCAATCTCCAGACCACTTTATCTGGAAGTGCCTTTCAGTTGGCTGTACAAGTTTGGAAAGAAGATCTGGCTACGACTGTGTTCAACCTGCATACAGGTGACTGTCTAGCAACTTGTTTGAGTTCTCAGCCACAACTCAGGTCAGTGTTCGACACTGTCTGCAGCAAGTAGCAAGGCTGAAACACTCAGCTTAGGGGTAGTCTGCGCAGTACCCTCCAGTGGTCCAGGTGCCCTCCGACATTTCTGACCATTGGCTGGGGTTGATGGTTGTTGGAGTCCAACAAATCTAGAAGGTACCACATTGGGTGCCCCAACCCACATCCTAGTTCTTTCCTTGGGCATGTCTCAGACAAAGCTGGCTCAGAAGGTGGGAAAATGCTGCTGCACTCAGGGCCTGCTCAAAAGGCTTCCCAAAGGTATCTAGTTAGCAATTATGAGAAGAGAATGCTGGAGCAGATGGGACTTGGGCTTCATTCAGCAGGGCTCTTTTTATATTCTTATGTTATTGTCATCTTCAATGAAATTGGTACACAGGGATCATATGAAGACATTTGCCAGGCATGTGTTCCACTCACTTTTTAATTCTTCACACACCATCCAATACACCTGCACATGGATACACAAATATTGCTGCCTTCCTTCCTTCATTAGGCAGGAACAATTAGTTTGTGTAGAGATTATTTCATTTCAGTGTCTACAGACTTCAAATGCCAATTACTGAGCATGAAAGCTTTCCTTGGAAAAACTAGATAGAAGACATTTATCTCCCCTGCCCCTCTCTTTCACCATCAGTCTTTCTCTCACACAGCATCCTTGTACTTATCTTCTCTCTCTCTCTCTGAACTATAAAAACCCTTACCTTTTACTCTTCATTAAAAGATTATTATATTCTACTTTGGATCATTGTTACAAATAAAGTATAAAAACCAGTTTATGAGGCATAATAAACTAGGGCATGGTTGTTGTTTTTTGGTTCAGTTTTTAACAGTGCCTTTCCATCCACTATTTTCTATTGCGCTGCAGCCTAATTGATCTTTCTAAAGTGCATTTAATTGTTCTTAATTTATGTTCAACTTAATGCAACTTGATTATTTACTTCATTGCAGAAGGCGAAGAATGACATTATGTATAAGCACTCTTGCTTGTACATAAAGTAATGCTTTCATGAGGAAAAACAAATGAAATCCTATTTATTTTAGAGGCTTAATTCCCCCCAAAAAGTTATAAGTAAAATTTAAGGAGATCTCATTTGAGGCAGTGAGAATAACATTTTGAATCAATAGGCTGACTGCAAATTTAATCATTAGTACACATGCTTGACAATATTTTGTGCAAATAGGTCATGTGCACAACTTGCTGGTCAAAAGCCATATGAACCAGAAATCTGCAGTAATTTATTGCAGTTTAGAAGAACATCCTGAGTACGTATTCTGTATGGGTGCATTTTATTTATCAATGCTTAAAACTTAATATTCTACCAACATGGTTTATTAAAGCTCTCAGGCCAGCTTCCAAAGACTTAAAGCACAATCCTAACCATGTATTTTCAGAAGTAAGGCAGTCGTCTAAGTTTCCATGCAAGTAAATCATAGATGAAAAACACTGGGTGATTTTATTAAATCTGGGTCAGTAGGACAGTGGATTGGTATCTGTTCTTTATGAGTACTTTTTATTTCTGCAGGCTGATTAGAAGCTTTTAAATGTACCTTGGAGAAGGACTTACAAATGAAAACATCTGACTCTAAGCAGAATGAAATTTGGGCATCTAAGCCTTTTAAATCAACCTCAGTTTATCTAAGGGAATATTCCTCAAAAATTCTGCAAAGGTGGCACTCCATTCCTGTGCAGGTTTCTCATATGACATCAACTACTCCATAAAACAGTTGGTGTGGTTGTGGTAGGAGGGGCATTTTTCCTCATGGTAAGAATGCCTTCTGGCATCCAAACTCTGGACTGATATTTTTCAAGAATTTTTTTTTTTTAAGTTTGTTTTCCCCACCCCACAACTTGCCCTTTTCAATTTGTGAGATGATAAAACAATGACCTTCTGATCTAAGGAACTTATCGTATGAATGCTGGCTGCAGTAAAAACTCATTTGGTTCAGAAATGGAAGACACCAGAATTAAACTTCTTGTTTAAAGAATATTTGGATTCTGATCATTGCAGAGAAAATAACTCACAAATTACGTCTTTCTATGCCATTTGGTTGGATTTCATTTCTTAAGTGTCAAATTCAAATGTACGAAACTCTGTTCTCCCAAGAAATTGCAAAATTTGGCTTCCATGATGTGTTTTGCTGCTTTTTAATTTTCTGCATTATCTTGAAAATACAATCTCTGTGCTTCTGCTATGTTTTGTAGCTTTGATTAAGGGTTTTTTTTGCTTTTGATTTGACATTAATAAAGACTTTATTTTAAAAAAAGAACTTTGGGTGAAAGCCAACAATTCTACTCAGGGTAGACCCACTGAAATCAATGAACCTACTCTGAGTATGACTGACACTGGACTTCACCAAGTATTTTATAAAAAGACCCCATAACAGAATAAGTATCTGAATAGTCATCTTCGTGTGAGATCCGTTTAGTGTGACCCATCTACCATGGCCCTGGAAGGCAAGGTATAAAGGTGATATCCTTCTGTTGCTTGTCCACATTTCTGGAAAACAGGTGCATTGCCTAGGAACATCATGTTTTTTCAGTAACAGCCTTTGGTGTGACTCTCTGAGCTCTCTCTGTTGGATGGGTGCTTCCCATTGAACAGGCACAGTAAGCAAGCAAGCAGCAAGGAGGAACTTTGTGTGCACATACGTGAGTGTCTGTAAATGAATGGAACTTTCTGCACCATTGCTCAAACAAAGTGAAGCTAAAGTTGTCTTTGCACTGTGACATGGATGGGTGTGTACATTAGGCAAAATGCTTTGGATCAGGGGTTCACAAACCATGCCCTGTGAACCACCCATGTTCCCCAAGCTTCATTCAGGTGGACTGTGGCATATCTGCAAAAATGCAATTGAAAATCATAAAGCATGCAGTACAATGCATTACAGTTGCTTCAACAAACAGAAAACTCATTAAGTGGTGAGCCATGGCTCTGAGTGTTATCCAATGTTAGTGATCCTCAGAGTAGACCTTTTGAAACCAATATACAGTAGTACCTAAGGTTAAGTACTTAATTCGTTCCGGAGGTCCGTTCTTAACCTGAAACTATTCTTAACCTGAAGCACCACTTTAGCTAATGGGGCCTCCTGCTGCTGCCACACCGCCAGAGCACGATTTCTGTTCTCATCCTGAAGCAAAGTTCTTAATCCGAGGTACTATTTCTGGGTTAGCAGAATCTGTAACCTGAAGCGTATGTAACCTGAGCTACCACTGTACTTTAATGGATCTGCACTACTCTGAGTATAACTTAGTTGGCTATTGCCCTCTGTTTCTTAGCCACAGGTCTTTGGGTTAGGGTGCATGTGTGCAATTTGCCCCACCCACTTTTAATCCACCTATCATTGGAATGCATTGCCCAGGAATCATAGAATCATAGAATCATAGAGTTGGAAGAGACCACAAGGGCCATCGAGTCCAACCCCCTGCCAAGCAGGAAACACCATCAGAGCACTCCTGACATATGGTTGTCAAGCCTCTGCTTAAAGACCTCCAAAGAAGGAGACTCCACCACACTCCTTGGCAGCAAATTCCACTGTCGAACAGCTCTTACTGTCAGGAAGTTCTTCCTAATGTTTAGGTGGAATCTTCTTTCTTGTAGTTTGGATCCATTGCTCCGTGTCCGCTTCTCTGGAGCAGCAGAAAACAACCTTTCTCCCTCCTCTATGTGACATCCTTTTATATATTTGAACATGGCTATCATATCACCCCTTAACCTCCTCTTCTCCAGGCTAAACATGCCCAGCTCCCTTAGCCGTTCCTCATAAGGCATCGTTTCCAGGCCTTTGACCATTTTGGTTGCCCTCCTCTGGACACGTTCCAGTTTGTCAGTGTCCTTCTTGAACTGTGGTGCCCAGAACTGGACACAGTACTCCAGGTGAGGTCTGACCAGAGCAGAATACAGTGGCACTATTACTTCCCTTGATCTAGATGAGCATAGTTCCCCACCTCTGGTATACCTAAGCCCATGTCCTTAAATGTAGAGGATTTGAGTCTAATGGATAAATTAGTTGTGCTTGTGCATTCTTTTTTTAAAAAACCAAGAATGAAGCTTATAGTCAAGTCACTTTGGGGGTGTCATACTGCAGATGAAAGCAGATGGTTGCATTTCCCTCTCTCCTTTTCTTATCACAAGAGTACCCCCCCCCTTTCTTTTTGCTGGCAAAGTAGTGATCTATGTTTTATTCTCCAGAAGAGTATGGATCATTATAAAAATAAGTGAGATCCTTTAATTTTATGTTGAAATGTACATCTTGAAAAATTATTCAACGGCTAGATTTCAGCGGCTGTAAAAGTTGTACTAGGCTTTTACATAAATCTTGATAACTGGAGCTCTGTCCTACCGATTTGCTCTGCCTTGTATATTTTATGGCAAGTTTTTGAAAGTTCAGCTTTATTCGTAGAAATTAAGAGATAGCGGGTAGAAAGTTTCAGTGGAATAGCTGTACGGTTTATAGGTTATAGAAATGAATGCACATTTGACTGTGTACATCCCAGGTAGTTCTGTTGATGGAACTTCTAGGAGAGACCAGGAAATGGGCACTATACTTTAAGATACTATAGCTTAAGAAGAACAGAGCTCATATGCTGTTTGAACTACAGCAGAATAAAAGGAGGATACATGCCATCCACCCAACAACCCATATGATCTTCTTCATGCATAACTTACTTTAAAGTATAGAATTTGCCTCCATGGGATGTAATGATGGCCACCAACTCCAGGGCTGGCCTACCCACGAGGCAGGGTGAAGCCCATGGGTACTCTGCCTGTCCTGCCATCTCCACCAGAGAAGAAGCAGAGAAGCAATGAGATCTCACCAAACTCTCACAAGATCACACTGAAATCTCGCAAGAGCTTGCTGAAATTTTGAGATTTCAGCAAGATCTTGCAGTATCTCATTGGAAGCCACCACTGGTAGTACGGCATCTTAAACTATAGTGCCCATTTCCTGGTCTCTCCTAGAAGTTCCATTTGTACACAGTGCAAATCGGTAGGACAGAGCTCCAGTTATCAAGATTTATGTAAGAGCCTACTGATGCCTCCCTTACCTGGCTTGTGTGGTGGCACCAGCTTCCAGTGAAATCTTTTGGGGCAGCATGGCGGGAATGGTAGCAGCGGCAGTGCAGTGCAGTGGTATATTCCTGTTTTGCCTCAATGGTGAAACAGGACTAGCTACCCCTGAGCAGCTCAGAGACAAATTCATGGAGGATGAGGCTATCGGTGGCTACTAGTCATATGACTGTGCAATGTTTCCAGTATCAGAGGTAATATTCCTCTGAATTCTAGCTTCTGGAGAGCACATGTGGGGAGAGTGCTATTGTGCTCATGTAGGTAAGTAAAAAGGTAAAGGACAAATGGATGGTTAAGTCCAGTCAAAGGTGACTATGGGGTTGCGACGCTCATCTCGCTTTCAGGCTGAGGGAGCTGGCATTTGTTCACAGACAGCTTTCCGGATCATGTGGCCAGCATGACTAAGCCGCTTCTGGCACAACTGAACACTGTGATGGAAGCCAGAGCGCACGGAAATGCTGTTTACCTTCCCACCTCAGCGGTACCTATTTATCAACTTACACCGGCATGCTTTCAAACTGCTAGGTTGGCAGGAGCTGGGTCAGAGCAATGGGAGCTCATGCTGTTGCAGGGATTCAAACTGCCGACCTTTTGATCGGCAAGCCCAAGAGGCTCAGTAGGCTGGACCACAGCGCCACCCACGTCCTTAGCACTCATGTGCTGCTTGTGGGCTTCCCATACACATCTGACTGGCTACGGTGAGAACAGGATGCTGGACTTGATGGGCCTTTGGTCTGATCCATGATGGCTCTTCTTATGATTATATATACTTAAGCAAATGTATAACTGGAGGTAAAATTACAGTACTTATCTTTGGTATATTTTATAGGTAAAATTGTTCCAATTCCAATTCCAAATCCACTGCTGCTTCTGAATCTCCCCCATTAGTCTCCCCTTCTCTCTCCCTCCCTCCCTCTCTCTCTCTCTCACACACACACATACTTGTGCTTATGTATTAGTCATTTGTTTTCTTGAAGCCTGGGAAGATAGATTTAATTTATTTGTGAAGTACTCCTAAATTGCCCAATAAATCAGTGCTTACTCATTTTCATGCTTTGCATCTGAACAACTTAAAAGCAGCTAATGTTTCCACATTCAAACACTTGCAAGCAGGTTTGCCTGAGCATGAGCTAAAGGATTTTTGATATTGAACTTCTACTTGTATAAAAGTAAGCTCTTGCTTCAGTCCAGCCCAATTCTATACGTTGCTACGCTGTGCTGAAGTGATGGGTTATAGCAGTGGTTTAGAAACTGCTCCAAGGGTCTTCTAGAAGCTTATCGGGGGTTCGTCAATGAAAAAAATAGTAATGGTGGACCAGCTCCCACATAAGACATCTTTCATGACCGCTACTTCCGTCCAGTGAGGTGCAGTAATCAGAAAATAGTGTGTGCCCTAGGGGGAGTTCATTCTCAGCTCATACTGGTTGTCATCTGGCACCCCACCTTAATACTCCCAGATTTCTGAAATTTCAGATAGCAGATCTGCAGGTTTCTAAGCAGGCCTATCAATGTGCAGGACTAGTATGGCCCCTGAAATGAACATGGTTACAAACAATGGTATATTCACATATACAGATATTAGCTGAATACAACTGAAACCTACAGCAAAATGTTTATTATATATTTAGAGTTATTAATTACTTTTGTGGTGTGGAGCACTCCTGTTGACTCTCCCAGTCAGTCTCACCTTCCTTCAGGATAGTCCATATCATTCCTACCCACTCATCACACTACAGTTTTATTTTACAGTTTTATTTTTTCCCCAACAGGTACTCAGCAATCTGTGGATACAGATTATGGTCAGTTCTCATTGGGCAGGTTCTTCTTCTTCTTCTTCTTCTTCTTCTTTACACAGCCATCTCTAAAAAATATACATGGTGCTTTATTTTGGCTACACTATTAGTATATACAAGTGAAACTTGCAACAAAATGTTGCAGCATGTAACAGGAGTGAGCCAGCAGTAAATCACACAAAGTGGTGTTAACTCTTTATTAGAAAAAACAGGATCAGACCAAATGAGCACAGCAACCCTTCTTTGGTAGGTCTTGCCCCTATGAAGCAGTTGCGGAGACTGAAGGTCTTCCCACAGCTGCTTAAGTCCCATTCTCACCAGGGTTTCCCCCCAGCAATGTGAGACTGTGCTTGCGTGAAGCTAACGTCTCCTCTGCCCTTTTCATGCCTTTCCTGGTTTTGGGAGACCAGCAGTGAGGGGAGCTTGTCACAGCAGGAGGGGAAGACACCCATGACTCTTCACCAGCCTGACTCATCTCTGCCTCTTGGCCTCTCTCATCCCATTCTCCTGCTGCAGCTTCTACCTCTGATTCTGGGCTGCTCTCTGCCACAGTCTATTCCTGCTCACTAAATCCTGTTACCTCTTCAGCTTCTGGCACCTCCTCGCAGGATTCTCTCTCATCTCCCTCTGACTACTCATCGTCATCCCATCACTAATATCCTGGTTCTGAGCCCTGTTTCCTTGGGGGTTTCCCACCACTCTCTGAGTCTGGATCAAACCAGTCTGTGACATGGCCTAAAGTGGTCCTGTTCAGCATTTGTCAGCCAACCCCACTTTCTTTCAAAATACTCCATTCCATTCCCATACTCCATTCCTGTTTTCTGTTTGTTTTTCCACCAAGCAAAAACTCAGCAATCTGTTGCCGTTGAGAATGCTGAATCTCCAATGAACTGCGCTGGGGTTCTGCCCTTATTCCCCCCCTCACACACTAAAGGTCCCCCCCCCCCACTGCTGCAAAACATTGGAGCTGTCCACACACACACACCCCCCGCCCACACACTGACAATTTATTTTGTTTCTCAGTTTCTCATTTTACCTGCAGAGTGGTCATAACTCAACATCCGAAACCAGGAAATTCATTGGCATAGAGAATAGGGTGACAAAAAGAAGTAGTTCACAAAAAGGAAGTAAATAAAGGTTCTCAACCTGCTCCAACATTTTAAAGACTTTTAAAATGCACTTTTTAAAAAACAAAGGCTTTGATGTGCTAAATCATTTGCTGATGGAGACAATTTTTCACATAACTTTAATGCAGTAGAATCAATGTTTAATGTGCAGTGCATGCAGATAACCTTTCTCTGTGCTATCTCTGATAATGCATTCAGCACCTGCTTATTCAAACTGTTCTAGCCACTATTCTGAAATACACAAAGCAGGTGTCACCTTTTTTGTTTTCTTTCTTTCTTTCTCCTATCAAATGGATCTAGTTTCACAGCTTTCTAGCTGATGGTTAAGAATGGTTTCAGTCAAAATCACTTTGCTAGGAAAATAGCTAGCAGGGCTAAACTATTCTGCAGATCCATGGCCAGATAAGCACATTTATGAATAACTTACATCTTTCTCTGCAAACGCATTGGCTACAAGTCTTGTCTCAAGTTTTCCCTGAGCTATAGAAACAGATTTCATAGAGATGGGCATCATTTATGAGCTGTGGAACCTAACAGTTAAAAAACAGGACAGGACAGGCAGACACACACACACACACACACAGAGAGAGAGAGAGAGAGAGAGAGAGAGAGAGAGAGAGATGGATGTCAATTGATTGAGGTTGAATCCTGACCAGACAGAAGCATTGTTTCTGGGGGACAGAGGCCAAGCAGGTGTGGGGGGCTCCCTGGTCCTTAATGGGATAACTATGCCCCTCAAAGACCAGGGACACAGTCTGGGGGTCATTTTGGACTCACAGCTGTCCATGAAGGTGCAGGTTAATTCTGTGACTATCTATCAGCTCCATCTAGTATTCAAGCTGAGCCCCTACCAACTTGCGCAATGTCTCACCAGAGTGGTACAGGCTCTGGTTAACTTCTGTATGGATTACTGCAATGAGCTCTATGTGGGGCTACCTTTGAAGGTGATTTGGAAACTACAACAGCTAGGCATAGCTGAATATCTGACATTAACACAGCAATCTGTACACATTTCCACTGGAAAAGTTTCACTGAACAAAGTTAGACTTCTGAATAAACATGTATAGAATTGCAGTGGGATACAGGATCCATCATCTTGAAGAGCTGAAGTATAAATGTCTCTGCTCTTACCAATCTTTTCTTTGGAAGATAAGTGGAGCTTCCTCATATCTAAACTAGGAGGTGCTGATGGCAAGCCGGATCCAGCATTGTAGCCTTGTCTTTACTAAGAATAGGTTCTCTACAAGTATGAACTGTGTAGCCCACAATATTATTCAAACAGAAACCATGTTAGAAGGATTAGAACAAATAACAAGTTTTAAATGTTTAAAAGGCTAGTTCATTCTGAAAATATTTTCAAATTAGGCTTTTGTAAAAGAAAGCCACTTATTGCTTATTAATATATAGGTGCTCTCTAAAAGCCAGTTTTAGCTAGCTGTTCTAAATTATACCAGACCCTCCTAGTGTCCCTATTTTCCAGGGACAGTCCCAAATTTACAGACGCCGTCCTGGTTTCTCATTTGATTCCGGAATGTCCTGCTTTCCCCTAGGACATCCCTATTTTCATTGGAAAACTGTTGGAGGATATGAACTTAAGTGACCCACGAACCAAAGAGATAAATAAGGGAGCTGTGCCTGGAGGAAAACTGTGAGGGGAGAGACTTCATCAAGGAAGGCCTTCTTCCACCTGCCTTGCCCCACCCTCCAATCTCTGCTTCTCAATTTGCATTGTATTATTTTATGCACTGTGGCTTACCGTTATTTTATTGATATAGTTTATAAATTATTTATTGTAATTGTTAAGAGTGGATTTTTGTTTAATTTTTATATGCTGATATTATTATTCTATACTATTCTAATGATGGTTGAATGTTACTTTATTTGATATAGGTTGCTTATTTTAAAGCTATGTTTGATTATTACATTTTTGTATTGCATTAGATTGTTATAAGATGTACATTCTTCTGTTCTTCAGCTTGTAAACTGCCTTGAGTATTGTAAGATAGAAAGACGGTATACAAATTAAAGTGATGATGATGATGATGATAAATAACTAAACAACCTTTTGAAGACATCTGAAGGCAACTCTGGATAGGGAAGTTTTTTAATGTTTAAGTTTTATTATGTTTTTCTATAAGTTGGAAGCCACACAGAGTGGCTGGGGCAACCCAGGCAGATGGGTGGGGTATAAATAATAAACTTCTTGTTGTTGTTGTTGAATAGGACATCTCTATTTTCATCAGATAAATGTTGGAGGGTATGCTATACAGAACACAGTAAAGCAAATGATATTCCCATTTCTGCTACTTGTGAGAAGTTCTATGATAATTTGGAAGGTGGGATCACTGGAGATTTATGGCCTTCTGCAATAATTGAATTTATTTAGAAGTACACAAAGTGAGCATATGGAAGGTGCACAGCTTAACATTCCAGCAGCAAATCCACTGCCCTGCATCAGAACCTCCAGAGAAATAGCCCTAATGTCCTTTCCAGAACTGAAAGCTCAAACTTTGCCTCTGTCTGACTGTGGTATCACTTTGATTCCTCTTCATAGCTAGACAGTAGACACATATATACTATAGGTTCTGTGCTGCAAACCACTCTAAACATTACTGTATTTCAGCAATGATGAGTTTATTTAATCTGAGATGTGGCTTTTTAAAAATGTGCAAAGTTCAAATATTATGATAAGCACGCGCTAGTTAATTGTGACATACTGATGTATTTGTTTTACTGAGGTATCTCCTGGGGAAATGATTGTGTGGGGCGATAATGAATGTGAATGACTCTTGCTTAATCATTTAGTTATTAGCATAAATTTTGAATGAACAAATTTGGTGTCGACAAGATGTGGAATTAATGCAGGTGTCATTTAAGACCTCCAGTTCTAAATACAGTTCAGCAGGATTTGTTGTTGTTTTATTGACTATTGGAAAGATGAACAAATTGCGAAGGCTGTATCTTTTAGCTCCCAAGTTTTGGTATTTCTGTTCCATGAATGCAGATTTGGAACAAGGTGCAACAGAATATTTTAAAATGTAGAAATACAACAAAGAGCACACTTTTTTCTTTTTAAACACCTTTTCAATATGCATTTCAAGGCTCGGCACAAGAAGTTATGACGTTTGACCTCTTTCAATTTTAACTTAGATTTTAGACTGGGTGTGCAGAAGGTTACAATTTTTAAACTATTGTATTTTATTGTTGTCACATAATCCATCTTAATTACGTCACAGGTATCTCTACTAATGAAAGGGGAGAAGAGATTATAGTGTCTGAGTCCTTCTTCCTGGAGCTCTCCAGAAAGCTCTTCCAGGATTCTTCTGAGCAATGTGGAAAGTGGTATGTGGGCTGTCTAGGGAAGGGACGATTGGTGAAAAACACCTCCCCAAATCCCCCCCCTCTTTTTAATGGAGGCTTCCATAGATCATATGTTGTTCTGCAAATAGAAAGAATCCCTCTATTCATGGAAGGGCACCATTTTATACAACTCTGTGAGTGTTAGCTGTGGGAGACAATTGGGTAGGAGGAAAATATTTGTTGGGAGTGTCTGCTATTCATCATTTCATTATATAAGTTGCCATTTGATATTTTGAAGGTAATGATTTTATTGGTGGTTTTATGTGAAATCTGCCCTCAGTTCATTTGATTACGGGCAGGCCTAAAAATGGAAGATAACAGGAAACTAAACAAAAAAATGAACAATGAATTATGTCACATATCAGAGAAAATAATCCAATGTATCATATGCCGAAATAAGGGTTGCATAAGGTCATGGTCCCATCAGTATTAATTTTTCCCAACTGATTTTCGACAGGTAGGCATTAATTGGGTTGTTTTGTCAGCATGAAACATCTCTGATCTAATTGGCTCACCTGTGGACACTCCATGTATACTGAAGTTAGAAAGAAAGGTCAGAAATCAATGAACAGATGGCATCTGGTAAAAGCAATTAAGAGCTGAAAATTCCATCCTTCTTTGTACAAGCTGCATGGAATGTTTAAGCAGACATTTGACCACAGAGATCAGGCATTAGCCCTCATGTTTTTCTTTTGACAGTTATTGTAGTACAAATAGAAGGTTTTCTAATGTTGAATAAAATATTTATCATACTACAAAAGAAGGAGAAAGAAACACTCCTCAAAAACAGAAAAGAGAAATCCTTACATTGCAGTTGAAGCCATTTGAATTTACAACATTGTTTTTTATTATGCAAAACATCCCTGCAGGGAACTGCTTTCCCTAAAACCCAAATATGTCACATAGAACTTGCCTTTGGGATCTTTCACTTTGGTTCAGGCACAATATATTACAAACCTTGTTGGAGCCCAGCTAAATGTGATATTTGCCATGCAGTTTGGTGTTGTCTTATGGACTTTTGTTTAACAAATAACAGTACAGGACCAGGAAAGCCAGAACGGGATCATGCAGTAGCAGAGGGATTGTCCAGTTGTCCACCTTTGGTCATATGACTGACCAAACATACAGCCAAGGTGGGTGTGTGGAGAGGGAATAAAACTGAGGGTCTGAAATAGCTGGGAGGAATATGTGAATCTGCTCAGAGCAGAGGATCCCCTAAGATTTAATTGAATTATTAACTTTGCTTAGTTAATGTGACTAGCACACAAAATGAATCTGTAGAAAATGCTACTCACCTGTAAGCATCCCTCAGCTAAGAAAGGCTTCCATTCATCTTGGACTTAAATTTAGGAAGCACAGAAAGCTCATTCAGTGTCGCACTGCTGATTTCAAGTCAGGCATGAAGCTCTGCCTCTAGGGTCTTCATCTTAATTCAGTGCTTATTTAGTTACAGGTTATTATGGGAAAGCATTCTCCTAGAAAATATGGTCATCCTGAAGTCATAGAATGCCAATATATTTCCTTTATAATGTTCACATCATATCCTAATGAACAGGGCATTAACCTTGCAGGAGCCCCAAATCTGTACAGTTGACTTTGACTTGTATAGCTCATTTACACTGTAAGCTCGTTTAATAAGAGGATTGCTAATATCATCCCTCACCTATAAGGCCTTGGAATTTCTGTTGAACGGTCAGGAGTTTATAGATATGAATAACTTAATTTCTCCAGGGTGAAGACTTCCTAACTCTGGTCCATCACCCAGGCTCCTCCTCCCTGCCTGCCTATGATTGGGCAGTTCAAATTTTAGATTTGGCAGGCTATCCCACCATCCAAAGCTGCCGGCCAGAGGAAAACCCAATGCCTGGCAGTGAAGGGATGTCTCTCTCTCCACCCCGCCCCCCCCCCCGAGGCAGAGGGGGAGCTTGTGATGATGAGCTGCAACCGCTTCCCATCCCTGAGCAGGGTTAGCAGCCATTCTCTGGGGATGCAAAAGGATTTCTTATTTCTGAACAGGAAAGTATTCAAGTTCTACTCTTACTTATGCTTCCATTATTCCTGTTGGAACTAACAGAAGTAACTTCATATCAGATTCCTGATATGAATTAGCACGGTCTTTGATTCCTTTGTAAAATGTTAGTTGTACAGAAGAGATAAAAAACCAAATAACTGATTCTGGAAAGGAGACAAAAAAAGACCAAAGGATAACTTCATTATGAGCTTACAAAATAATCTGGTACCAAGAATCAGGAAGATGATCTCTCTCAAATCCAACACTTGTTGGGTTTGAATTGCTTATACTTAAAAAATTGGGCACGAGTCATTCATATAACCATAAGCAAGATGAGGATAGTTCTGAAAAGGTACAATTATTCTGAATTAAGACCCACTCTCTTTGTAAGCTTTCTCTGAGTGCAAAAATATGGACAAATGGAAGCTGACCCCTGTGCCTAGAAGTGTCTGAGTGTTGACATGAGTCATCTCAAAACCCCAAATCTAACACCCCTCAAGTAAAAGTAATAAAGTCATAATAAAATGAACTTTAGCTTTATTGTGAGACATTCTGATGTTCCTCAACAATGAAACAAAAGTTGAAGGAGACCATATAAATATTGGCAACACATGGTGAGAGCCAGAAATTATTTAAATATGGAAACTGGAAAAACTAGCCGATTAAAATACATTGGTTCATTTTCACAGTCTGGCTACTTTGGTTGAGTCACGCGTCTCCACTGGAGTGTGTGTTGTTGTTGCTGTTAAGTCGGATGGGGGTTGGAGAACATTTTTAATAGGACTTTTAGTGGCAAGGTTAAAATATCTTGATTCCTTCATTGTACCCTGCTACAAAATGTCTCTTAGACCGCAGTACCATGGTAAATCACAGGGAACTAAGTGAAGCTTATTTCTGACAAGCCATATGTAACATTGCGCCGTTCATGCTGCTAAATGAAATAGATAACAAACAATGGGAGTATGAACATTGGTAAAGTTGAGCTGCAGTTCCTGTGCCAACATATCATGCTAGTTTACTATCAGTGTAAATGTTGCACAAGCATCTGTTGCACTGGCAGATTTTCAGATGCAGGATCTCTTGGTATGGAAATGGACAAAAGAAAAAGATTTTTCACTCTGTGTGTATGTGTGTTATTTTAAATTGGAATTTTGGATTTATAATAACTAAACTGGAAACACTAAAGCTTTGTGCTGTAGTAACCTCCCCACCCCCAGTCTCAGCAGATATTTATATGAATTAAAATTTCCCTCAGCACCCAAAGTACTCCTATATTTCACTCCTAAAATGTTTTATCCATCTTTTTAAGAGTTAAGATTGCAGTCATTATCAACTTCTTCATTTTATTCATATTAATTCAGCAACTAAATGATGCCTGCAGCATGCTGCTATTTTACTAGCCAATATCAGATTGTAGAAATTAGGCTGGCAGATAAAGCATTTTTATAACACCATCAATGTACAAAAGGGCACAGCAATTCCCACAGCCCACCTACTGTGCTATAATTAATAACCTCTCCTTATGGCAAGGACTGTGTTAATATATAAATTACATTGCAGCACTTGACAAATTAAATGCAATTATAAATCTTCCCCTAGACCAATTAGCATTTAAACAACAATTAAATGTAGGAGATATCCTTATGCAATGACCCACATAGAATGGAGATAATCTTCGCAACACAAAATTCTCTGGCAAATATGCCTGCAGCACACAACCCATGCATTTTAGACCTTTGCCATTTTAAATGGGGTGCATACCACAATGTGTGGACACTATTTTCACATGTACTGCAAAGCACAGTCAGCTCAAGCGAAAGGGGCATTTGATATTTAAAATAGGCCCTTGCACACTTTGTAGTCAAACTACATTGTTGAAAACTGGTGTGGGCAGGAGCTGTAACATGTCCTCCCCCATGGGCCCCAGAGCTTCTAATATTACCTTGATGGTGCAAGAAACAGTTGACTTCAGTAGCTTATGTATATTAAAAAATATGTGCACAGAACTGAAATATACTCAGAGTTGAGAGTGGATTTCATGCTCTTTATTCAGCTCATAGTGGTGAGGAGGAATGAAAGTCCCCTCAAAGTATCTGCTTTATATACATTATTTACACAATGGGCTGCACGTGATTGGCTAATTCCGGAATTCTCCTGTAGGCCAATCAGGTTGTGGATTCAATTCCATCTGGAGCCGGATTGGGTGGCTCCTGCAGACCAATCATACTGCTGCATTGTTCTAGGACCAATCAAACTGCTGCATTCTGAATCCTATTGTTGTAGGACCAATCAGACTGCTGCATTTTGGATCCTATTCAACTCAGTAAATAACAAGAACCATGGACATAAGGTGATAGAACTTGGTTGAAGTTAACATGTCTCATGTTGTCTTTAACATGTCTGTTTATAGTCAATGATTTCAATGTGAAAAAAGTATCCTAAGTAGAATATATTAACCGCCATACCAGGTAAGATATATTCATCCTCTCATGCACCAATTGGTGCTATGTGCATGTGTTCCAGTTCCATGCAGAATTATTTTAGGGCTATGTATATACAGAATTCCTACCACTGAATCACTGTCATCTACAACAGCTTTCAAAGAAAGGGAGTTTCCAGAAATGGTTCTCCATGGTAGCTTCTGGCCAGTGTGATAGCAGTAGGAAATTCATCTCAGAAAGCAGGAAGACTTCAGAGAAGGCAATCATGTGGTAGGAGGTGTGTTCTGGTGTTTGCCAGAACATGCAAATTCCAAAGTGTGGATTAAGGACAGGATTGTGTGCGCGCCCCACTCTATTCCCTGATATTTATCAGAGTTCCTGCTCACACAGAAAATTCTGTTCACATTTGTGTCCTTCCCATACAGCAGGGAGAAGGTTAAGCACTGAATGGGAGGGGTGGACACACACAAAAAATGGAAGGCGAAGCTTGTGTGCCCCTATGGACTTGTTGGAAGATGCCTGTGTAAAATACAGAAAAGAAAAGAAAAGAAAAGAAAAGAAAAGAAAAGAAAAGAAAAGAGAGAGAAACATGCTTTCATAGTTTTTAGTGGGATCTCCCCCAATTACATCAACACCATGGTAGATTATGTAAGGCATAAGAATAACTATATGTTCAACCCAAAATATATAACAAGGAAAAATCCATCTCTACGGTTAATTATGTCAAAGTGGCTTTAAACTATGAGTCACGTTCAGCTAGCTAATGACATAATGTAGATTATTTAGTCTAGTTGGTTGCTGAATGACATCATACAATAAACACTTGACACATTTGCCTCATCATAACTTGTGGCAGTGTTTTAATACACATGCTGAGTGAAAACGGCAGAATGTGAAAAGTTCATTAACTGAAAGTGTTTGAAACTGATGATAAATTAATGTTGGTATATTTTTAAAAAGATGAATAATATTTATAAACCTAATATCTGCTGGAAATGTGCCTTGATAGCAGGCAGTAGACTAGTTACATATGTGGGGGTCACGTCCAGCAATCCAGACATTCTAGGCTCAAATGTAAAAGAACATCAAAGGGGTAATTAATGTTGCTTGAACTAACTCACACAAGCATACCTAAGGCACACTGCTCATTAATATCTAACTTAACATCTGCTAAGCTAGTCGTGGCAAACAGCAATGCCAACTTTTTCAAAAATTAATAATTGAAGATGAGAAATAATGTTGATCATAAAGAGAGCTGAACATTGCTGTCACAAGCATCACCAGCCTACTGGCCCATCTTGCTCATTTTGCCCATAATCCTGTTCTCGCAGTGGTCAACCAGTCCATGAGAAGCCCACAACCAGAACCCGAGCACAATAGCACTCTCCTGCTGCTACTTGTTCTTTCACATATTCCTCGTACCAAATGGTAGCTGCTAAGGTTCTTGTGCCAGGAAAGCTGGTGGGCTCAAAGCTAAAATTACATTTGTTGTTGACTTTTGCTGCTTCAGTGCGAAACACACCAACTATCAGGAGGCAATCTGGTGGAGTGGAATGAAGCAATGTCGAGCAATTGTGCCCAAAGTGATCTCCAACTAAATGGAATTTGGAACATCTCCTAAGTATAACAATGCATCCTTCCAGTGGGCCAAATTGCTTGTCTGTTCATCCAAAAGCTTGCTGGAACACAAGCATACAGCTACTTTGGCTGTACAAAAGAGGCCTAGAGCCCATTAGGGACCCTGACCTTAAGAATGGGATATCAATGGCTTCCTCTGAGCTACAGAATGCTTCTCCTAATTACGTCGTTTAGCAGGATTTTTTTTTTTTTAATGTCCAAGTCATTCTGAATCAACAGTTTCATTCCACCATAGTACTTGTGTCTGCAAAAAGGAAGGAAGAAAACACATTGCACTAGACACCCTAATCCAGAGGCTAAGGTGAACTGCAGAGTGAAACGTGATACTATGTCATTACAAATGAGAAGGCTGTTTCACATACACATCTCTTTACAATAGTGGGATAATGTCTTGTAGCCACACAGCCCTGCTAGAAATATTTGCACTGGACAAATACACACACCACCATTGCCCATGCATTTCACATATGTGAAATGTGGGATCCAGGGTCAATCAATTCTCCCTTGTGTTGAGGAGTTCTTCATGTGTACACACATAGAACCCCTCCTTAAACATGCTGGAAGTGCTTATGAACCTCATGTGCACTTTAGAGCCTGTGCATTCATATCACATAATTACTGGACTGAGATCTGATGAATGATGAGTAGGAATGGAGAAATCTGTCAATTTTGGTTCTCCGCGTTTTTCACTTTTCCAGGCTTAAATTCAGTTCTCTGTTTTTCCACACCAATTTGCATTTTCTTTTAAAAAAATACTCATGAAAATGTATCAACATTTTCCTGCAAATTTCTTCCAATGAACACATTTTTTTGTATGCAATTTGGTTAATATGCACATTTTTGCAAGATTTCCTACAATATGACAATGTTATTTTCAATAATGTATGCATTTTTATACCCACTTTACCCTAGAATATGTTTTTTTTTTTGTTGCCCTACTTGTCTGGGGAACTGTATTGCAAAATTTGGAGAAGTGAGAGTTTTGGTCCACATATTGTTTTGAGAAGTGCAAATTGAGTAGGTTTGCCTTTAGATGCAAACTGCATTGATTTTCTTCCTCATCCCTAGTGGTGAGACTGCTGACAGGTCAGGCTTCTCTGTAAATCTTGTGTGGAGAGGAGCTGAACTGAATTTAAGGCTCCATAGCTAAGAAGTTCTCAAATTACTCCTAGTGATATGCATGGATTTTGAAACATCAAAATAAGGCAGAAGCAATTTAGCCAGCCGAGCCTGTCACAACAGCTTAGCCAGATTATTTGGTGTGAAGGCCAAACTGATATACTGAGATAGTTATGCCAACGGTTATTTTCAAGGAATGTGCTCAAAATATTTTACACAGCCATGTGGAAAATACAACCACAGAAGTGAGCTGGTTGATACATTATTCCCAGGGCTGCCTTAATCCACACAAAGAAACAGAGCATTAAACTGGTTAGCAATTGCTCATTGCAGACTGCCTAATTATGTGCAAATATTTTATTTCAGCAGAAACAATTGTCACTAAAAGATAGTGTCAGATTCATTTTAATTTACAAGAATGGCATGGAAGCAGCTTCAAAACCAATGTGACGATAAACTCCTATGAAGGAACACATGGGTAGGTTCGCACTGACATTTGGATCTTTATCCCTGAACATTACTGTCTTCAGACACTGCGTCCCTCCTACCAACATGTCACTTTCTAGTACTTCTCTCCATCACACCATCTATCTATGTTACAGTTCTTGTCCTGCACATTTGAATCTTAATTGCTAGTCATAGGAACCTGTCTCTAGTTATCTACTATCTTGCTTGTACTTTGATGAAATGTAGACTTCCATGCCGTTCAAGATTGTTTCATGTGTTCAGTAGTTCCTTTCATGCTTCAAGCAGTCAACAAAGCCAACATTTGACACTCCTTAGTGATGCATGACAAAATCTGCTAGTTGTACCAAAAACTTTCTTTTTTGCCTCCCTTAATGATTCTTCAGATGATTTGACTGAGGAGGAAGTGGAACCCATTAACCCAGGTGTTTTGATTTTATCTCAAGCGTGTGGGAGGATTCCACAACACTTTCCATATTAGCAGCAACCTACTGGGAATTTGGGCAACACTTTATTATGGAAAGGCCATTCATGAGTTCAACTACCTGGCCTCTCTTCCAGTGGTACGAGTGCAAAACAGGAGTAGGGAAGATACAATATAGCAACTGTCATGTCCCAAAGGCATGGCTTATCCTGGACAAATAAAGCACAGTTTTATACGTTTGTCATGCCCTGGGTGTGCTACTGTAATTTGCTTTATGTGGGGTTACCCCTGAAGATGGTTCATAAGCTTCCACTGGGACAGAACAAGGCAGCCAACACACTGAGAGGAACCACTGTCTGGAGGCATACTACACCAGTTTTGAAAGATCTACACTGGAAGCTAATCTGTTTCCACACCCAATTCAAGGCGCTTCTCTTGACATGTAAAGCCCTAGACATCTTGGACCCCAAATATTTTGCCACATTGACCTGACCAAGCATTAAGATATGTGAGAGAGGCCACTGCTGAGCATGGCTCAAGGAGCAGTGGAACATGTGGTGGGCTTTTCAGTGGTAGTCCCTAAGGTTTGGAATGCTTCTTCCTCCAAAATGTTCTGCACCAATATTGTGCATCTTTCTTCAGCAAGTCAAAATGCAACTTTTTTGCCCAGGCTTTGGGAGGGGTGGAGATATATTATGTTTTAGTCAATTCCAGCCTCTCTACTTTTAAGACATGCTGATATTTTGTCCAAGTCATTGCTTGTATTGCCACTGACCTTGAAACCCCAACTACTTACCCTCTAACAGAGAATTAATGGGATCAATAGAACCAATTAACATAGGACCATGCCTGACATTATAGTTTACAAATTTAAGTTACCAACGTGCAGCTCCAAATAATGTTCATGATGAAAAGAAATGATATAATACCTATTCACATTAAAATGAGAACATGATCAGTTTGTTCTCAGCAATACTTAGCATATAAATAACTTCAATGCATGCAGGTATCATGTTGAGAAAGTAATGGCAGACCTGAGATTTGTATGTTTATTGATTCATTTAAAATGCAAATCTTCCTTTAATTTTAAAAATAAACTCCAACTCACAAAATACAATAAACACAGTAAAAACAGTCCAAATGACGAAAATCAACTCAATACAATAAATATGGATTGCATTATTTCTGTGTGTTTCATGCTGAAGGCTGTAATCTTCTGCATACATATTTCAGAAAGTCCCATTGAAGATGGACGAACTTCTGGGCATAGAATTTTGCTGCATATGACTACTTTACTGCTGCCATTTGACAATCTATATTGAATGTTCTGCTCCACTGAAAAGTGATTGCATTCCACAACTCAGCTGGACTGCTTTCCCAATCTTAAGAAAGAAGAGCCACAATCAAACCTATGAAAGATTATTTCATTAGTGAAAGTAAATAACCTTATATATTTTTGCTCCATAAAGGGCTCCCAATTTAGTGAATAGCCTTCAAACAAGATTAATCTTAATATCAGCAAGGATTATATGGATAACTGTTCCTAATTAAAATGAAAAAGGGGGGGATGTGAACATGAATGAATGTTTAATTCATTTGGCACATGTAAAACAAGAGATTTTATTTTATATTAATCTATATGAAATTTAAAATACCTATATCTATACATATCTATGCATGCAGGCAAGTTTTGTTGTCTTCTATGCCATAAATGTGCTTATAATTATGCATTCTACTCAGATAATTAATTTAAAGTCCTGCATAGATTATACACCATGCCTGAGACTAACTGTTCTACTTGTTGCAGCTACTCCGTCATAATGCCCTAAAGTGAAATATCTCATTATTGCAGTGCTGCTGTTTACAATACAAACTCACTAATTCTCTGTTCTCTACTTCCAGGGAAAACAGGGGAGGGTGAAACCCAAACCCCACTTCCATATGCGGGAAAACAAAATGAATGTTCTTGGAAAAGGTAGCACTGATGGCATGAATCAATAGGAAACACTGACCCTCTGGGTCATTTGGGACATGAATCAAAGTGTATTGTTCTTTCTTTACAATGAAGCATTAGAGGAGCCTTAAAAGCATAGCAGTGGAATAATCTTTCCACAGTTTTATTCCTGTTTCTGCTATGTACAGTTTGAAACCCCACTTTATATAAAGAAGCCAGCGGTTGTGTAAAAAAGGCACCAGCCCTTGCTAGATGCCAGAGAATTGGGCTTTAATCTTGACTCCGTAGCCCAGGCTATAAATACTGAACTCTGAATCAGCACCTTGGTCTTTGTCCATGGTCCTGATCTTGTCTGAGTTCCACTAGTCTCTTGTCTTGCTTCCGTGATCACCTCCTTCCGGTGGTGAAAATCCCAATTGATGAGAACACGAAGCACAGGTGGTGGCAATGGAATGTCTTTTGCTCGCTTAGGCTGATATGCCAGCTGAGCTCCTATCTAAAAACAGTGGACCTAGCCTAGAGTCATGCATGTACTAATTACATACAGATTAGACTACTGCACTGTAATATGCTGTACATGGTGCTCCCTTTCAAAAGGATCCAGAAACTTCAGCTGGTACAGAACATAGCTGCTTTTGTTCAATATATTGTGATGCTTTTGTTTCACCAGTCACCGGCATGCTTCTGGGCCCCATTCAAGGTGTTGATTTGACCTTTAAATGTTTCAGGCCTAGGTTACCTGATGGTCTGCCTATGCCCAAATTATCCTGCCTATGCTTAAAGAGGTTCTGCTTATTAGCATGCCTTTAAGATCCCTTACACTAGCAGGCACCAGGGACAGAGACTTCTCAGGATTGGCCCCCACTTTATGGAACTCCATCCCCATGAATGTATGGTCATAGGCTTTAAAAAACAAAACGCTTCAAAGAGCTTTTAACTGGTGTACCTTTGGGACCTGCTGATGTTTTATTTACTGTGGATATTGTCTTTCACTGCTGTGGCTTTGGAATTTTTTTTTTAAACTTGTTTATACTGAAATATATTATTGATTTGAAGGCTTTATTCTGCTGTTGTATTGTAATCTTGTTGCTAGCTGCCTAGGGTAGGCATATTCCAGAAAAGTAGCTTAATGGCTTGTAAATTACTTAAGCAAACAAACAAATTAATAAGCAGTGGTATTTTTTTTTTAATGACCCAAGTAGAAAACGCCAAAGGTCAGGCAAATCCCCGAGGTTTGGCAACACAAAGATCATCTATAGGATCCTTGTAGGCAGTTTGGCCAGTGGTCAGAAATGATGGGTGTTGAAATCCAATGGAATATGGAGGGTTCCCCATCCCTGTGTCCTAATGTTAATCATTAAAAAAACCTTGAAGAGACTTTCACGGATTGTATGAGCAGACCACTTGACCAACAGTGGGTATATTTTGAATTTAATTATAGTAATTAATTATTGCAAGCCTTTTATGTGGCTGTTGTCCTTCATCCAGATGCAAAACCTTCTCTTGTTCCAGGCATGCTTGTTCACCGCAGTGGAGGACATGCATGGTTGGATTTTCAGGCTGTTCTTCATGATAGCACAGCGCCACAATTTGGAATAAGGTAGCTGAAGCAGAACAATGGATCCCATGGAAGAACATGGCAATGGGAGGGACAACACCACCAATTTGCATATGACACCACTTAAGTTGAGAAACAGCTGTTAGCTTTTTCTGTGCTTTTTCCATACTGTTTACAAAATAAGCTCAGGGGAGTTTGGCCATGGCTACTTTTCCTCAGTTACTTTCATAATTTTCTTAGAAAAAGTGACAATAAGTGTTTGCTTATTCATTTTTATCCTTTACATGCTCATTAGTCTTCCATGTGTGACCCAAAAGAAAGGGTACTAGAACTGATTGGGCCATGCCCTCTGCAAACTATAGAAGACTCTGGTCTGTCAGTTATTTGATTCATTTTATGCTTGTTGGGTGCCTCTGTAATAAACCTATCTGTCACTCTATAGAATTCAATAAATTAAAGAGAGAAGATTGTCTAAAACAAATCAACACACTTCTGTTCACTTTGAAATCACAGACAAAAGATACTCAGTGTAGAATTTGTTTGGGAAGGAAAAAGAAGGTTTACTTTTGCTTCTGGCAGCATATCTCCTTCTCAGGCATGTAATAATGATAATAATTTTTAAAATGGGGTATTAGAGGAGGGGTAGTACCTCTGGTGGGGGACACATGCTCCTTTTGGGGTAGTTTCTATACCTTCTCTGCCTTCTCTACCTGCACTTAGCTCTCAGCTGTGGCCCCTAGAAGCTGTCAGCATGTGGCAGTGGTGACACCCTGGGAATGGTTTTGACTGGCCACCTAAACCAGCTGAGGGTAGCCAATGGGACTCAAACTCTCAGTGAGTTAGAGACTTCCCCTGCATGTGAAGACAGGCTCCAGCAGATTGAGAAGATGAGACCAATAGTGGGTCCAATGGTCAAGAGGATGGTTTCTGCGTGTGCTGCGATGGAAGTGGGGAGCGGATGGGGCTTGTCAACCTAGGAAAGTAGCCCATCTAGGAGAAGAAAAATTCTGATCCTAAACCTCTGCTGCCATGTGGAATATCTTTGGGAGGAGATGGGTGGAGGTAACTGGTATTTTCCTTGGCCTTGCAAATGCCATTAAGCCATGAGAACGAGGATTCCTTGAGTTGAGTCAAGGCTTTTAAAAATGATATTGCTCTAAATGTATAGTGCACTCTTATTCAAGAATGTGTCTGAAATATTATTGAATGGACTTGAAAGAATCTATGATGATGATTGGATGAAGTAAGCTAGATGGTACTATGTTTAATTCTTAAAATTCTATAGTTCAGGTAGATCTAACGTTCTTCAAGCTTCAGTAAACTCTTTGATTGGATCTCATATTCTTCCTTTGTTGGGGTTTCCTAGTTATTACCTGCAATAAGATTTCCCCATGCTTTCAGAGGCACACAGAATGGAGTCCAAGGTAAAGGGGTCATAGTAATTGCTGAGATGCCAAATTCAGCATCTAGATCAGGGGTGTTGCTGGACTGCAGCTCCCATATTCTTGCCCATCGGTCATGCTGGCTGGGACTAATGGATGTCCAACACCTTAAAGGCCACAGGTTCCCCATCCCTGATCAAGTGGAAGTGATGGATTCCAACATATTAGCATTTCCCCAGGGTTTCCCCTCAACAGTGTTTGTAACTTACTGTTGGCGGATAGACCGAATAGTTCCAGTCTATGCAATTTCCAATTATCTGACTTCTGCCTAAGAAACCAAATTGATTTCCATGGAATATAAATTTAAGTTGGCAGTTCTCACAGTTTGTAAAGAGGTTTAATGGATTAAAGGTTAATTGAAAACAAAGGAAAATGCTTGGTTCTTTGTCTTACCTTTTCAAATCATTAGGCTAGCTTTCCCTGTGCCAATGAAAGTGAAAATTATAGGGCTTCTTATACTTAGGCAGTGTGAACAAACACTACAACAAAACAGAAGGTTCAGTAAAGGGCAGGCATCATTTTCTAAAATAAAAAATAAAAATGGCAAAATGGCTGAAAATAGAGGGCAGGTAGGATGCAAACTATTGAATCCAAGTGACATAAAATAGAAGAGTTGTATAGCCCAGTCCTGCCCATGTTTACTTAGAAGAATTCCATTGAGTTCAACTGGACTTATTCATATGGTTTAGTATTGCAGGCCTAAGTATGTGATTACCTTTCCTTTAAAATCAATGGATCTGTAAAGTGCTTAGTGTTTGTGATTGACACACTGCACACAAATATCTCTAAATATATTATGATGAAAAGTAGGTTCTGGAAAAAAAGGTAATTAACCCTTACCTCACCTGCCACTTCCTCATTCCAGATCCTCCCCCATGTTGCTTTAACCTACTCCTGGATGTTCCCTCATCCAAGGATAAATCAGTCAGGGAGATATTTTGGGCAGGGAACCACTGGGCAGGAAATTGTTAAGCAAGCCTCTCCCAGCTCCTTTGCTCAACAGCTCAGGCTCATGAAGCTTGCCACTACTACACTTTCAGCTCAGACTTCTAATTCAACTGTTGCAGCATTGTTATTGCATGTGTATGTAGTTTGTTAGTGTGGATGTCACCACACTAGCTAGGTTCTTGGTTGGTTCTTGGACAAGCCTTAGGACAACAGGAGCAAATATGATGGTGAGTCAGGAAGGATTTCCATATCTACCGCCAAAGTGGCTAGTTATCCATGATGTTTCTCAGGAGGATGGTGAAGCGCATGTTCAAAAAACTGCTTAGGTCAGGGTCTGATTGAGAGTCAAGCATGAGCGGAGCTCCCAGTTCCTATATCAGCTCTCAATCTGAGCTATTTCATTGCTGAAGCAGCAGCCGTGGTCTTCCTTTAAAATCAGAGAACCAGTGTGGTGTAGTGATTAAGAGCGGTAGACTCGTAATCTGGTGAACCGGGTTGGCGCCTCCGCTCCTCCACATGCAGCTACTGGGTGACCTTGGGCTAGTCACACTTCTCTGAAGTCTTTCAGCCCCACTCACTTCACAGAGTGTTTGTTGTGGGGGAGGAAGGGAAAGGAGAATGTTAGTCACTTTGAGACTTCTTCGGGTAGTGATAAAGCGGGATATCAAAATCCAAACTCTTCCTGACATGGTGATAGTCAACAGTAAGCACCATGAACATCCACTGGGTAGAAAAGTGGGGGGAGAGGTTTTTAGAATAAGTAAATGCATGTGAGCTTCCTATACAATCCCGGTTCTTCTCGACAAACATTAAGAAGGTTAACATTCCCAGAAGAATGTTCAATAATTAATAAGCTCTTTTCTCTGGTGCTAAAATTTCATGTTACTATAGGAAGCAAGGCCTTAAGCAATGGCAATTAAAGAGCACTGTGAATTATGCAGCATAGTACATTAAATGCCAAGGAAGGTGGATTGATGTTCCAATCCTATACACGCTTAGCTGGGAAGAAGTCCCATTTAACTCAGTGGAGCTTAATTCTGAGTGGGCATGCCTGGGATTCTGGTATAATCTAAATTGAAAGGTGCAATGATAAGCATACTTGGCTAGAATTAAGCCCCACTGCAATCAATGAACATCATTAGCACCAGCTTGTTACCATCACTTTTGCACTTTTAAAGGAGGAACACATTAAAACAGTATAAAAACTACCCTTCTTCAATCCATCTCATAAGATTTATTGTAAGGAACTTTAGATTTCTTTTTCAGTACTCAAACACTTGATGCAGCCTCCTTTCTAGAAGGAAACAAACTCTTACAAAAGGTGAATATTGATTCAGTATAAAGTGAAAATGCTCATTTGGGTTAAAAACCATGGAACAAAAAATACAGAGACATGTGACTTGTCTATGTGAACATATGACTTTACAGGATGCAAGAAAATAGGTGTTTTGAAGTTAATACCCACTCTATTACTACCACTATAATTCCAAGCACAGGGACAAAGCAACTGCTGCCCCCTGCCCACAAGGGTGAGCAAGCAAAGGGTTGTTCTGCCAAGGCCAAGTGGTTTTAGTAAGGGCAGTGGTTCTTTTGTGGATTCAAAGGCAATAGGCACATTTATGGATGAGGATAGAATCACAGAACTGTAGAGCTGGAAGGGACCACAAGGGTCATCTGGTCCAACCCCCTGCAGTGCAGGAATCTTTTTTGCCCAATGTGGGGCTCAAACCCATGACCCTGAGATGATGAGTCTTACGCTCTACCAACTGTGCTGTCCTATAAGGGGGGAATAGAAAGCATAAACCTATCAAGGCACATCTACAGCTAAGTAAAACACATAAAGCACATTATTACATAGCTAGACACAAAATAAATACCCTAAACAACATTTCTCACCCCCCCTTCTGTTGCTGCAAGGGAATCCCACAAGTACGACAGCAGATGGACCCCATCATAACTGGAGCTAGTTGATGCAGCGCTGTCCTGGGTTGGTCTAACCTTGGTCTTCCCAAAGACACTGCCTTCAGCCATCCTATTTATACTGTTGCCTTACACTGGGGGAGGCTGGTTGGTGCATTACTCATTCTCGCCTGCAATTAGCCCTTGTTCTGATTTGTTTATATATATTCCCAGTAATCAGCCATTCATATCACACTTTTCATGCATTTCTGCATCACTTTGCTAACTGAAAAAGTTTTTTTCTTTTTCTTAAAACAGTGTAATAGATGTGCTGGAGCACTTTAATTCATACCACTTTTAATTGTGGTATACCTGCATTTTCACTTTGTGACTGAATCCCTACTGCATTTCCACTTTGTGTCTGAATTCTTACGACAAAACATGTAGGTGACCTGTGTGTCTGGTCAGGAATGTAAAAGGTGTGTGGGGATGTTCTTTCCCACCTCCTTCTTAACCCCTAAAGCTGCCTATGGCTGCTTTCATTGTGTGTCTTGGTCTTACCACTTGGTAGCCTGTTTAAAAAGCCTTTTTTTTCCTTGGCTGTGCTTGACCCCATGTTCCTGGAGGGCTGGGGGTTCTTTTTGTAGGTCCACAGCCAAATGAACTGCGTGAATGCTGTGTGTGCATGGACATTTTGTCCTCTACTTTGTGTACTGTGCTCTTAAATAGTACTTGTCAGGAGATTTGAACCCTTGCAAAATGTCAGTATCTCTCTGTGCGTGTGGCACTGCAGTGTGAGCAGTGGAAACCTGAGCATTGGTCTCACCCTCCTAGGACAAGGATGGGAAACCTGTGACCCTTCAGGTGTCATTGGACTCCAGCTTCCATCAGAGCCAGACAGGATGGCCCATGCTCAGGGATTATGAGGGCAACAGGTTTCCATTGATGCCATAGGCAATATGCCAGATTAAAAACCTGTCTGGAAAAGACATGCTAATGCAGTTTTGTATTTGGTCAGAGGGAACGAGAACACACTTCTCACCTTTCAAGGCTGGCTGGAGAAATGGTGTTGAAGTTTTACCAGCTCATGTGCTTTCTTGTTCCCTGCTACTCAGCCTGTACATTTCTAAATGAACCATTCTTAGAAAAGGCACCACCAAGTCTCCAACATTCTTTTATCTAAAAGGAAACTGACAGTGTAGAGGGAAGAAGTGGAGAGTGTTAAACAATAACCTCCTTGGAATAGTTGTGATCTTTGTTACAATTCTCTATGCAGAATGACAGTTGCAAATACCATACTTAATTATAACTCGTTATCTTAGCCAGTTGGCAACTGTGAAACTACCGTACATTTCAGATTGCCTTGCCATTGTCTGTGAACTAAAACTAATTAAAATTCTGGAAGGTTCTATAGAGAGGAAAGGCCATAATTATTCAGCTTTTCACATTAAAATACAACCTGTATCTTTTGGCTCAAAGTAGCTTTTCCCACTGGAGTTTTTGTAGAGTTGGAAGTCTTAGAGATGCTAAAATTATTTTACAGAGTCCACTTCACTCATGTAGAAGTGTTGTTGTTGTTGTCGTTTGCTTTTTTAAAAAGGATTCTGGGTAAAAAAAATAGAAATATGTTAAGACTGACTATTCTTTTGCATGGCTTACTACTATTTAAATCTGGAAATGAAGCCTACATTAGAAAAATGAGGGCACTGCAGACATTGGAGTAAGATGACACTTCTGTTAGAGGGACAAACAAAATGCTGCCGCTCTCCACTGTGGATATAATCTCTTGCTGTTTCCTAATGCAGTCCAACTCACTCACAGTACTGATTCCTTACACAACTGAGAGCTTGAATAGAGCCAAGGATTCTATGACTGACCATGTGAAAAAGCAAATCAGAGCGTCGGCAGGCCTTGTGTTTCTAGCGTGATGCAGTTGGCCACTGAAATGGTGGGAAGCATGCCTCAGATTCCTTACTTGTCTTCAATACTTCAGTTAAACTAATCTAGGACAAAAGTGACAATTTCAGCCTTTCCTATTCATTCTCAGCTGGGGAAATGTGAGTAATGGTGCAGTTCTAACAGCATAGGCATTGCTATGGGTTTAGAAGATTCGCTGCACAGGCCCCATGCCTTTGGGCAAATTAAGATTTCCTGGAGATAGGTTCTCACCATCCTGTAAGCCAGGGGGGACTTTTTGGCTCTGTAGGCTAGATCCTTATGAGATTTCAGGGTGTGCAGAGTAAGAAAAAGGAAAATATGGGGGGGGGGCTAGGAAGTGCTCTGGCGATCGAGGGCCCAGAGCAAAATACCCAATGCTCAGTTCTGCTAGGCCACCCTCTAACAATGCTCCTGCGTGTCAGGTTCTTCTTCAGAAAAGGATTGGAATTATTTTAAATTCAGCATTGCATATTTATTTATTTGTTTCAATGGCTTGAAAATGACAAAGTGCAAAAAGTAATATATAACCTCCTTTAGGATGCAGCTAGCTATTTACCATTCTGTTCTGAAAGGCTCACGTAATGTTAACGTTAATGAAAATTCTTTCGTTAATTTGGTTGCATTATGGAAGTTGAATTGTAGCCCCTGGCACCCTAGACATATGTGCTCACATGCAGAAGGCTATTTTTTAACCAAAATACTCCCTTGATAACAGCATTTAATGGAGACAGAGAACCTCGGGGCACAGAGCAAGAGAAGGAAGTCACTTGGTGGCTGAAAAAGTATTTAACTTACTTCAGCTTTCTTGTGTTGGCAAGCCAATGACCTCATCAAGCTAAAATAAAGAACCATTTCAAGATCAAACCAATTTGCTTTTAGGGCTTGATCTTATAGTGTTAAAGTCAATGTCCATTTTGCTATTCATTTCAGTGGGTGGAGGAATATGTGTGTGATTTACAGAGACAGATGCATCTGCTTTGTCTTTTCATTTGAACAACACAGTCATACTCACAATGTGAAGTTATGTTTAGTTTCTTAATTTGGGAGAGGTGGAGTTATATTATATATCTTCTGTATACAGCCAAGGTACTAGAGTTAGCCTTTTAAGCTATAAATAATTTGGGACTAGGTACTTGAAGGGCTGCCTTCTACCATGTGTTCCTCTTCAGTGTGAGAGCCAGTGTGGTGTAGTGGTTAAGAGTGATAGACTCGCAATCTGGGGAACCGGGTTCGCGTCTCTGCTCCTCCACACGTAGCTGCTGGGTGACCTTGGGCCAGTCATACTTCTTTGAAGTCTCTCAGCCCCGGACTTCCGGGTCAGCGCCATCGGTGAATGGCGGAGTTCCTCCGATTGGAGGAACGGGCTCCGTGGAAACTGGGTCTTCCCGCCGCGGCGAAGGTGGGGACCCGCTAGAAATTCCAGGCGGAGGAAGCCTGGGAACGTGGGGTTCGTCAGGGCACCAGGAGCGCCCCCCACTCACCGGGAACCCCATTTTGGGGCTCCGGAGCGAAGTGGGGTGAGCGGCGCGGTGCTGCGAACTGATTGCTACTTTCATGGAGTGAAGCCGCACAGCCATTGCCGGAGAGCGCTGACTTTTTCCTGTGGACAATTGGATTTAAAACAAGTACCCGTGAGTAGAAACGGAAAATTGGATCAAGAAATATCTTAATTTGGCATTGAAGCGGGAAGGTTCAAAACAGGAAGTCCGCCTTCCGCTTTTTGTATATAGACTAAAGCAAAAACTTTGTAAGCTAAAGCCTGGAAAGCCATTTAAAAAGTCTAAATTTCCTTCATTTATAATTACTGAAACCCCCTTGGAAGCAGGAGAAAAGGGGGGGGGACTTTGTTTAACTCCTGCAGGAGAGGGAGTGAAGAAGGATAAGTTTCCACCGTCTCTAACCTGGGAACGGGGTGTCAGAGACAGAAATAGTTGGAGAGGTTCATTGACTGTGAATGGAATACTATGACAGATAGCTAAAGAAGAGAAATAAACTGATTCCAATGTTGCCTTTTGCATTCTAAAGAAACAAAATATCTGAAAAATATCTGAAAAATGAAAGTAATTTTTCTTTTGTTGGACTTGCCTTAAAAAAAATGGATACAAATAGAACTTGTCTCCTCTAGATTTGATGACTGTTGTGGTTAATAACTGTGGACAAACAGGGAACATTGATACAGAAACTATTCAGGGACCAACTCAGGAACCTGTATTGATGGGGCAAGTGCAGAAGATAATGGAGGAGGTTGCGGTTGCACCTCAAATAATACAGATGGAGAGATCCGAGGCCCTGCAGGAGCATAAGCCGCTGTCTTTGAAGATTGAAGTTGGAGTGGGCCAGGGGGAGTCTGGGGCTGAGGAGGTTCTTAACTTCGGAGGGACTTTGAAATATGCTTTTAAATACTTTTTGGATTACATTGATGACTGTGGGGAGTGGGACTGTGGGGAATGGGCGGGTTTGATGAAGGGAGATGGAGACAGTTTTGGGTTGGAATCCCCCAGAGACCTACTCCTCAATGAGAAAGGAAAGAAATTAAGAAAGAGACCAACAAAAGACAAGGAAAAGGGCAAGTATAAACAAGAAGAAGAAGATCTGCAGAAGGGACATGGAAGAGACTTAAGGGCCTCGGACATAAGACTTCCAGGTTGATGGACTAGATGGAATGGACTAGATGGAATGGACAGTAAGGACTGACACGACCCGAGACCAGGAAGAAGAGACGTTGGATGAAGATTGGAAGAAAATTTATAAAGAAATTTTTTTATTAGGGAATTAGCCTAAAATTAATGAATATTAGGGAAAATGTTGGAATGAAACTATATGACTCTAGCAGAAATGATATCAGGAGTTATGTATATTTGAGTATTAAGATTCAAGCTTTAAGGTATTTTATGGTAAGATAAGGATAAATAAATTAAGGTAATTTGAATAACAGAATATGGGGAAAGATGGAAAGGATTTGTTGAGCTAATTATTAGGTTAAATTGTTAAGATAAATTATTTAACAAAAATTGAGAAAGATGGAAAGAATTTGCTGAAATAACTAATTAAACTAGAATACAAAAAGGGAGGTGTGAGGAGGTCAATGAAACAAGCAAATGGAAGTTAAAGATATGTAATTTGGGATTTGTGTCTTTTTTCTTCTTTTTTTTGTTATCTTTTTGCTGTATTGCTGTATTGGTTTTTATGTTTTGTGTTTTTTCTTCTTTTTTATGTATTGTAGTGTTGTTTTTTATTTTTTATTTTTTTTCTATAATTCTGAAACTATTAATAAATATTTTTTTTTTAAAAAAATGAAGTCTCTCAGCCCCACTCACCTCACAGAGTGTTTGTTGTGGGGGAGGAAGGGAAAGGAGAATGTTAGCTGCTTTGAGACTCCTTTGGGTAGTGATAAAGCGGGGTATCAAATCCAAACTACTACTACTACTACTACTACTACTCTTCTTCTTCTTCTTCTTCTTCTTCTTCTTCTTCTTCTTCTTCTTCTTCATATGCTCTGATTATCACCTGAGTGTCCTTGAGCTCCATGGAACATGGCTGGTGATGAAAGCCAGGGCTTTTTCTGTAATGGCCCCCACCCTGAGGAATGTCTTGCCGACTGAGGTGCATCAGGCCCCAACACTGTAGTGTTTCAGGTGACTGGTAAAAATGTGGCTGTTTATAAAGACCTTGAGCTGACTGTTTGCTGCTTGATGTCTAGTGCTTAGGCTTGATGGCTGTTCTTTAAAAGTATTATTATGCACTGGGCCTTTTATTTTGGCTAGAGTAAGAAATGGGGGGTTGTGATTTAATATTCTGTGACATTTTGCCATGCACACTCTTTTTTATGTGCAGGATATAAGGTTATTAAAAATAAAATAAAATAAAGATTTTGTCATCTGTCCTCCCCTCCCCCTTCAGCTCAATCAAATTTGATTCCCAAAAGATATATCTTTAATGGCATTATTCTCTGGCTACAGACTGGAGTATAGTCATGATTCTCCATAAAACAACCATGTTCAACCGATTTATTTTCATATTGATTATGTGACTAGACAACCAATGTATGTTTATGAAACAAAATATAGTCCATTATATATATTTGACAGATATGTGCTTGTCTAATGAGTTTAGCAAGTCCATTGATGTCTTCTGATGTATTTACTTCAGTGTGTGTAAATACACTTGTACAGTCTTCTTTCCAAAGTTTTATTTGAAAGACTAAATATGGAATGATCAATGGCATAGATTTGTTTGTTTGTTCCTTGCAAATATTCATTTCCTCCTCTGAAAATGGTAATAATCTGCAGAATATGAAATTCCATTCTGTCCTAAGATATATTCATCATGCAGGGACCTATATGGGTTATGATCAATCAGTTTCTAACTGGTGATCAAATAATAGAATTGCAGAACTGGAAGCCCTTTCCCAAAGGGATTCTGCATTTGTTTGTGTGTCTTTCTCCCCAAAAATCTCAAACCTTTGAGCTTCAGCCAGATGTGGATCAGTCCTGAATTCTACCATACTACTGTGCATGATGTGCAATTTTATTTATTAAATTTGTATACCCCCCCTTCATCTGAAAATCACAGGGTGGGCCACAACATAAAAATACAAAATGAGAACATAAAATACATAATAAAACAAAAATTGAAATGATTGAAATTGAAATACTTTATTGTCACTTGTACAGCTTGTATACAGTGAGATTACATGAGCACCCCCCACTCAGCTCTCTTAGTCTTAATTCCCCTCGTTTACTGATGCACACCCACCAAACCCGAAAGTCAGTTTCCCTGTTGTTATCTTTTCATTCAGCAGCCTGACAGCCCATGGACAGAAGCTGTTCTTTACCCTGTTGGTGCGACTAAACATGCTTCTATATCTTCTGCCCGAGGGCAGAAGATCAAGAAAGTGCCAGCCAGGGTGCAAATCATCCCTGAGAATTTTCCTCACTCTCCTGAGGCAACGTTCTTCTGTGATGTCATCCAGCGGATTCACAGGACAGCCCATAATATCTTGTGCTGTATTCACCACCCTCTGTAGGCACTTCCTATCAGTTGATGTCAAATCAGCGTACCACACCGTGATGCAGTATGAAAGGACACTTTCTATTGTGGACCAGTAGAAGGAGATCATCAAATGTTGATTGACATCATTCTTTCACAATAAAATAAAATAAAAGCAAAGCAAACAATTAACGCCCCCTCCAAAACACAGTTAAAAGGCCAATGAATGTTAAACAGCCAAAGGTTATAGAAAGGCGCTTTTTTTGGCCTGGCACCTGAAGATATGTAATGAAGCCACCAGGAGAGCCTCTTTTTTAAAAAAAACATAATTTTTATTAACAGGCCAATCCAATCACATTATTTCCAAATCATATTGCTTCCAAATTATACAGCCAGATTTTTAAATTTTCTTGGGGGTACCCTTACATCAAGCTCCGAACGAGGATCAAAGCATCACTTCTGTTACTGCTTTTATCAAACGGTTCTATCCAGATCTGTCCAGATAGTCTCTTTATTACTTCTTCATCTTCTTGTTGTTATCATGTATTCCTTTCTTTGCAATCTCTGATAGTCTTCACAAGCAGGTTAGGAACAAACAATATCTGTGTGGGTTTTGCACGCTCCAAAAGTCATATCTTATAAGGACAGCCGCCATTCCTCCCCTTCTTCAAAGATTTATCCTCGGTCTGTCCTATTAATTTTCCCAAGCTTGCCACATATATCACAAAGGGGCTCTGCCAGGTTATCACATTCAATCCATCATTTACATTCCAATGACCCTGGTCCTCCTCCCCTCGTCTTTCTTCGATAAGCCTGTCTTAGCAAGACGCCATTAAAAACTGCGTCATAGAATTTTTCCTCCGCACTCCATATTTACCAGTCCTCTCTTCAATCAATAATTCACTCCACACAGCTCTTAAATTCTTGCTTGCGATTAGTAAAAGGCGACGATTCGTCTCTCTGAGGTGGAGGTTTATAAATAGTCACATGAGGCAAAGAAAATAAAAGTTTTTTCCTCCACCCCCCCCTCTTTTTTCGCTCCGCACATACCAGTCTCGTAATGGTGGTTCATCGCTTTATTTATTTGTCTCCTCCCGTCGCTCCAAACACAGAGATGCATTAATCAGCAGCCTTATCTCTCGAACTTTGCTTGATGTAAGTGCTTCAGCTTCATTCCAATTATATATTTCCAATTATATATTCGAGCTGAAGCGAACCAGCACGTGCTGATTGGAGACAGCGTCAGGAAGCGCTGAACCCACCGAGGGCTGATGCCAAATGTCCTGCACCCCCTTCTTTCGAATCCGGGGTGCATTATGGACTTCGCTGGCAAGGCTGTCCCCCCCATCTCCTTGGGGGGTAGGAAGACTGCATACTTCCCATAGCAGCCTCTTTATTACCTCGTGTGGGTCGGAGAGATGTTATTGTTGGCCATCTTCCAATGTGCCACCTGGTGGCCCCCCAGGAGAGCCTCTTTGAGGGAGAGCATTCCACAAATGGGGAGTCACTGCAGAAAAAGCCCATTCTCATGTTGCTACCCTCCAGACCTTTAGTGGAGGAGGCACATGAAGAGCTGTGTAAAGATGAGCTCTCAGGACATTCTTGACACAGATGGAGACTGGGGACAAGAGAAGCACCTCCCCCAAGGGCATGTTCAGTCATACAGAGGCATAAAGGACTCCAGTCTGTTATTGATGCCAGGTACTGTCACAGGTACCTGGAACTGTAGCTGCTGAAGATGCTGCTTTGAGTATGTTCAGTTAGTAGCTAAAACAGCCAGAATAATTGCTCTTCTTGCTTTAGCATGCTTGTATTTGTTGACCTTGTCGTGCAGAATATTAATTGGAAACAAGTAATTGAATCTGAGATTGTGCTTTGATTATGCAAATGGTTTCTCAGCTATCTGGGTTTCATTACATAATAGAGTGTCATATGAGCAGTAGAGTAAGTACACTTATATATTTTCCCTATTTATAAGCAACGCATAGCACATTTCCCATTATCCAGATTTAAATGATCATAACTCATGGTTTGACCAAATCCAGCAGAACCTTCATACTATATCAACCTGGTCATAGTGGCAGGAGATAGCATTCTTTCAGCCAAACCCATAACTAAACAAAATAGATAGAATGAAGCAGAATCCTATTTGTTTATTTAAGAACAAGCGATCTTACTTATTTTTGCTTAAATGGAGCCTTTTGGGTTGTTCTATAGCTTATCCTGATTATTCAAATGCTGTAGCTGGCTTCTAGCTTATCTAAAAAATTAAAGCCGAGCTGTACTCGATCACATGCTTTTCATTGATTCCATTTATTTGGAAAGCAATGCAAAAAGGTATCATATTGGCATGGATGTATCAAACAAGATAAGAAACCAGAAGCAGATATGAATAATATCAGAGTAATGGCCCATACGGCTGATTGTCTATTATGGTGACTCATTTTGGAGACCTCGGGAACATTTTGTTTGGTTTACATTTTTAAGCAAATGGAGCTAATTTGCATCTCCTGGATACATATATGGCTTCAAATGTCATTATCTCTCTGATTTTGCATTTCTCCAAAATTTTCCTTGCAGTTTTATGCTCAGAGAATAAAAAAAAAGTGAAAAAGTGCATTTAGGATGCAATACATTTAGATATGCTTACATTGAGATAAAATACATATACCTGAGTACATATTTAAATATGAATTTTTATACATAAATTTTATTAAGAAAGTGCATGTGGAAATGGGATAGGAGACATGAATAAACACAAGCAGAATCGACACAGATCAGAAATAGATTGATCTGTCCATTCCTATTGTGCAAAAGAGGAAACAAAGGCAATTCCAGTTCCTCACTTGCCATTTCTTTGCAATGCCTGAAGCTGCTTCAAGGAACACGTTATTGGTCTACTCGTTTTAGGATGAATTCAAATGAATGCCTTTCGTAGTTACTGAAGTGATGAAATGAATCATTTTTTTTCAGTATTATTTGACATCTCACAGAAATTGAGCATCAAGAACATGGCACTGAATAAATGCCAGCAAGAATATTCTAGAGCAGGTGTGGTGAACGTCAGACCATCCAACCTCTGATGACCATTCAAAGCAAATAAATGCAATTTATCCTAAATTTTACCCCTGAAAAAAGAGGAAATGTCCTGGGGAAAGAGGACACATGGCAACCCTATGGACACTAAAGACCTTTAATTCAGAGCACATTATGTTACTTTTTTTGAATTGGGGGGAGGGGGCTGCTATGATTCCCATGGATTTTCCAAAAGATCATTGGTATCTGCTCAGAAACCACTAGCACAGTGTGGACGATGACAAATACAAGCGAAAGATTTATAGAGCTGCATTCAAAGTACTGTTGTGCATGGTTCCAGAGAGATTGTTAATTGGCTCCAATATGTTCATTAGCACAAGATTAAGTACTTCTCAGGATCAAAACTAATTAAATATTAATGTGTCTTTCCCCCCACCTCTTCCTCTCATTGCCTATTAGGAGTTTTGAAGGGGAGAATATCAGGACATGAGATCCTCCGTAGTTCTTTCCGCTGCTGCAGTTTTCATTTTTATTCTAATACTGCATGCTCCCCTGAACATTATGCTCCTGATAATTTTTTTAGCATTTGCCCAGCGGCTGGGTCCTAAAATCTTTTAGGTTATTAACAATCTCATTTTTAGCATCTTGCGATAAAAAGAGTCCTTCTTCAGCACACCGATGGCAGCTTTATCACTAAAACTGTGCATTTTTAAAAAAAACACCCCTGTATTTCTAGAGACTACAATAAGAATACATTTTTATTTAGTCACTGTTTCCAAAATAGTTCCTTAAAAATGTACCAGATTTGCCGCTCATGTGATGGAGAGTGGAGAAAAGTCTCTTACACTTTGGGGACTGAGCCTTAACTACCCTCCACAGATTGGGACTGAACATCTGCAATGGGGAGGCCTTTCTGCTTTTGTAGACTCCTTGTGTGGGTATAACATTGAGCCCCCAATGTGTGTGGAGCAGAAGGCAATAGAAACTAATAGACAGCCTGTGAAAAAGGTAGAGTATATAGGCCTGGTCCCTACTCTAAGTATGAAAATTGCTTGGGGGTTTTGTGTTTCCCCCATCCTTGTTCCTTCTACAGATATTTTGGATGGTAGGTTGGTGTAATGAGTATGGGTTGCTCGTGCGTAAGCTGCCGCCTCTCCTGGCTATGTTGCCTTGTTTAAACCTTTCTGTCTGGACAGCCCTTCACTTCGTGGCTGCCTCAGTCGCTAGCAGAATCCGTCAGTGGGCGTTTCTTAAACCTTTCCAACATAAAAGTTGTTTGACGCCAAGTCTCCTCCTACTCTCCCTGCGCGGAAGCCTTCTGCGCAGGGAGGGCGTGGGTAGCGGAGGACCCGTGCTCTCCCCGCTGGTGTCCGGTGAAGAGTCCTGGAGCCCTCTCGCCGATTCCCCCATCTGCCCCCCTTTATCTCTGGTGTTGCGCTGATTTGCTTCCCCATCTGCTGAGCTGCCTCTCTCCCTGCTGTGCCCTTCTCCAGCATCATTTGAGAGCCTCCCCTCCGCCTCTAGCTCCGATGTCAGTTCCCTGACAGTTGGTGATTGTTCGGTTAACTAGAATAGATCCTGATTCATGCAAGTGATGAGGATAGCAGCATTAATTCATATTTTTTGTCATAGAATTATACAATACATTCTATAACACATAATGATACGGTTTGGTAATATTTAAGGCAAGCTTTCTAGCTGTTCTTGGACTACAGGTCCCATCAGCTCCAGTCAGCCTGGCAAATGGTCAGGTATGATTGGAGTTGTAGTCTGGCAACATCTGGAAGGGACTATGTTGGCTGTCCCTGTTCCAGTAAGTAAAAGTTTGAGTTTGAGTAGAAAAGATTGTGCTTCAAGATCCCATTCTTCTAAATCATCATCATCATCATTTTCCATTGGTGCTTTCTACTCCCATGCTACATTTGTGCCATCTGGCTTTTTGCTGTGCAACATGCTGGTCACACTCCTCTTCACTCACTGTGATGTGTCCTAAAATGTGTGCAGCATTTGTCTGATCTCATATATCGAGCAGCCAATTGATGAACCGTGTGGAGACAGCGGTGTAACGAATCTCTGAAATAATCAAGATAACTCTAGCCTCAAGACACAAAATACAAGTTTGGAGTGCTTCAAGGGCACGAGGGCGAAAGGATATTTACAGAAACATAATCATCTTGAAAAATCACCTTCCCTTAGATCAATTCTGCAGCTTATCACTCAATAGCAGAAAACATTAGTTAACATTCTGTACATCATAAATAACTTGCTTTAGAAATGCACGGCAGACTAAAAAATGAGTTTGCTATTATGATTATAAAAATACCTTTTGCAATGCTGCCTCCCTCCCTTTCAGTCTGGCTTTAATTGGAAAGCATCAACGCATACCCACAATACCCAGGTATGTGAAGACCTGTTTGGGGCCAACTCCAGTTTTTTGGTGCCAACCCAAAACCATGAAAACAACTCAAATTTCATGAGTTGTGAAACAGTTAGGTTACTACAGGTCATTTATCTACTGATCTTAGGCAGGAAATACCACATTCAATGCTAGTGCCGGATTTGATATATATTGTTGCTATCCTGTTCTTCTTTTCAAACAGTTTTCTTGATGGAAAATTGTGAAACAAGGAAAAAAATAGAACTAAGAAGAAATTCTAGAATCATATAAAGGATGCAAATGATGCACTATTCTCCTAGAAACATGAAAAGAATATTTTGAGAAGCAATTAATTTAACTTCTTTAAAATTAAAAAGATTAGCTTTTAACAATAGCAATACATAGGCACTTTATCCAATAAACAGCTCTGTATTTCATTTTATAGCTCTGAATTAAGAGGCTGCTTTGATAGTGGATCAAGGAAAAGGAAAATAGCACAGAGTTCAATTTAGTTATTTATTGCTTAATTGAACCAACACTAAGTATTTGCAGTTAATTTCCTTAAATCTTGTAGACTGTTTAGAATGGTTGATCTTTAAGCTGGCTACAAAAGAAAACAGTTGCCATCTAGCATTCATGTTCTTAAAACTTGACGTCTTTCAAGGTTGCTGTCATATTTTGGTATGAATTTATTTGGAAATCTTCCCCTCATTGTTATTTCAAAACTAGGGATAGACTATTACTAGACTTTGTAGAGTGTGAATGGGTTTATTCATAAATCCACCCTGTCCAATCTATATGAAAATTCATATTTAAATACAGATTAAATTTCAAAATTCAGCTCTAAATATGTTTATTTAAGATCATTTATATACCACTCAAATTTTTCTATATATATTTTATCTCAATGTACTTATCCTGAAATGTGTATTTCCTAACCTCCAACACATGCACATAAACCACACATTCATTGTCATCTAAGCTTACTGCCATTTAAAAAAATCTGCTGTCTAGAAATTGGATAATGAAAGTAGTATGTCATTGAATTCATTGGAAATTTTGGTGCTGATGATCCCACCTCCTTGGTCAGAAGGGAAGATCCGCATTGAACAAAGTTTTCATATGATCGGATTGTTGCTGTTGTTGTTTAGTCATTTAGTCGTGTCCGACTCTTCGTGACCCCATGGACCAGAGCACATCAGGCACTCCTGTCTTCCGCTGTCTCCCTCAGTTTGGTCAAACTCATGTTGGTAGCTTCGAGAACACTATCCAACCATCTCGTCCTCTGTTGTCCCCTTCTCCTTGTGCCCTCAATCTTTCCCAACATCAGGTCTTTTCCAGGGAGTCTTCTCTTCTCATGAGGTGGCCAAAGTATTGGAGCCTCAGCTTCACGATAATAATAATAATAAATTTTATTTATATCCCGCCCTCCCCAGCCGAAGCCGGGCTCAGGGCGGCTAACAACACTAAAATAGGGCGATCAGGGCTCAGGGCGGCTAACAACACTAAAATAGTGCGATCTATCTTTCCAGTGAGCACTCAGGGCTGATTTCCTTCAGAATGGATAGGTTTGATCTTCTTGCAGTCCATGGGACTCTCAAGAGTCTCCTCCAGCACCATAATTCAAAAGCATCAATTCTTTGGCAATCAGCCTTCTTTATGGTCCAGCTTGATACTAATGGTTATATATATTCTTATCCATTGGTTCTTAGAGTAGAAGATGGGTCTCCATTTTTTAAAAAAAGTTACAAAGGGTGGCAACTTCTACCTCACCTTCTGCCCCAGTTTTAACTCACTATCAATTTATAGAAGAGCACTGATTCCCAACAATATGACCCGTGCTGGAGTGTGGCCAATTTCACTTTTCCATTGTTTGGCTGGAGAAGGGTTTTCAGGGCTGGTTCCATGTTTGAAGGACCATAAGTAAAGATAGATCTGTCTGGTGGGCCTCTTCCTCCCTCATGGGGCCCTAGTGGTCTTACCTTTTAATTAATTTTATTTCATAAAAATTATATGCTGCTTGACTGTAAAAACAAAAGAAAAGAAAACACCTCAAAGCGTTTTACAATAATATCTAAGCAGTTTCTGGCAGGCAGTACTAAGCAGCAGCAGTAGCAGCACATTGAGCTGCTGAGTCTAGCCATTATGTTAATTTCCAAACTGCCATGGATCAATACTCTTCCGTAAGTGCTGGGCCAGAAGCTTTTAAGCAGGAGCCCCGGGCAAGTATCAGTTGTAGACTCCACCAGAATGCTTGGGCCCTGGCTGCTGTCCAGCAATATAAGGTGCTGAAACTGACCTTGAGGTTTTGGATTGCTGAGTCACAATATTTTTTTCTGACACTTCTTCATTTATGATTAAGAGACAATTGTTCCTCAGTGAAGAGCTCTTTCTTTTGAACAGCTTCTCCACTTTAGGGATGCTTCCAAAATTCTCCTCTTCTGAAATATGAAGATTATCTGTACATGGGATAGACAGTGGTACCTCGGGTTAAGAACTTAATTCATTCTGGAGGTCCGTTCCTAACCTGAAACTGTTCTTAACCTGAGGTACCACCGCGCCGCCACCGCGCCATTTCTGTTCTCATCCTGAAGCAAAGTTCTTAACCTGAGGCACTATTACTGGGTAAGTGGAGTCTGTAACCTGAAGCGTCTGTAACCCGACATACCACTGCATCTTATATGAAACAGGCCTATGCCAAGTCCGGTTCTCAGCTGTGGCCCATGGTACACTATGAATGGGGTGGATGCTGAGTACCAATGGATATGGATGGGAAAGTTTGAAAAGCTGTTAACTCAGTGATACTTACAATGATTCTAACACTGAGAATCTCTGGATCTACTCCTGAGGATTTGTTGAGTGCATTACACAGCTGTGGAATGGCTGTGGCATGAGTTTTTCCTTCCATACATCTTTACATATTGTGAAATAACTCTCTGCCTTTTATGGTTTCTGCGCTTGCATCATCCCTGTAATATTCTACTTAAATGAGAGCTTTAATAGAATCTTGGTGTATCTGTCCTCAAAATGGCTAAATTAGTCTACTGGCTAATGGAGAGATGATGTGCTCAAGCCAAGTCATTTACTTTGCAGGTAAGCCCAAGAGCTCACAGACTCAAGTATCTTGTCTGAATAGTAGTCCTCCACTCTATGTCTAAAAGATTCAATAATAGAAATACCTCAAAATTGGTGAATTCAGCTTTCACACTTCTATATACAGAAAGGGCAACAGCAGCTTGAGAATAAACGGCCTCTAAACCTTAGTAGTTTGGTGTTTAAAAAAGCAATAAACCTGTAAAGAATAGGTCAGTGCAAAGCTGGCCCTCACATGGCAGAGCTGAGAAGTTTCACAAATTTGGAGAAAGACATTTCTGATCAGAGACTAGGAACAATTTATTGGGAAGACAATACTGCTAACCTCACCATCCTTCCCTACAAGGGCTGGAAAACAATTGGAATGCTACCTAATATCACAGCTGGTCTCTATCCTATTAGGAATAACATAATAGCTCACAGGTAGAGATCATGCTTTGCATGCAAAATGAATACAGAGACATTGATTGGAGAAAACTCTGACTAAATTAATCATTGTGGGTGTTCCTTTAATTTATTTTTGTTGTTGTTTAGTAGTTTAGTTGCGACCCCATGGACCAGAGCACGCCAGGCACTCCTGTCTTCCACTGCCTCCCGCTTACTACATGTCTATTGGAATGGCACACATCTGCACATCACACAGCTGTTTTCTGCCTGTCCCCTGACCCCACCCACAACAGTTTTTCCACCCTCTTTGAGGCTGGGAGGCAGAATAGCATTGTGAAATATTTGCTTATAGCCTTCTGCCAATCTCCTCTACTTAATCTGCATTCAGTTTGCATGGGTTGCCTGTTATTCCACTGAATATACTGCATACAACAGGAAAAAATATAGATTGGATGGATTATGTTGTGCCACATCTTTGAAATTTCTTGACATTCTAGCATAGGAAACTTCAGTGTGCTGCTCTGTACTGATGTGCAAAATTCCCATGAGGGAAATATTGATGGTGATCTCATGCACATTGTCTGGTTTAGAATTCATGAAGCACGTTGCTTTTCAGTCATGCTTCCTCCATGCATTATTTCTGCTTGATTCTGTAGACATATCCACACAACGCCCCAACCCACATCCTGCCATGGCTTCTTCTTAGAATAAAATTAATCTTATTCAGCATCACATGGACACCTGGATACTATTCTTTAATGGTGCCCCTTAATATTTGAGAAGAACTTGGTGAAAAAGAGGTATTGGGTAAACTAGTGACAATTTTAGTGAGTATTAACAAAGAGATCTACAGCAACTCAGCCGTGTGGGAATGAGCCAAAATAAGAGTTGGCTATTGATATGACCCAGCCAAAAACCCATTAGCAGTGTAAGGCCAGCCTGTCTCTGTCACAACCCATGGACATGTTACCTGCCTTCTGCTTGTTCTTATTTTATGATCTACACAGCCACAAACTACAATCCAATGCCAATATAGAGTTGGATGCAATCCATGCCAATATAGAGTTGAATGCAATCAGTATGCTGATGACACCCAGCAATGTTTCCCTTAGTCATTTGAGTCAGATGAAGCCATGCAGGTCAGAAATTTATGCCTGGCCACTGTAATGGACTGGATGAGGCAAGAAGAAGAAGAAGAAGAGTTTGGATTTGATATCCCGCCTTTCACTCCCTTTAAGGAGTCTCAAAGCGGCTAACATTCTCCTTTCCCTTCCTCCCCCACAGCAAACACTCTGTGAGGTGAGTGGGGCTGAGAGACTTCAAAGAAGCATGACTGGCCCAAGGTCACCCAGCAGCTGCATGTGGAGGAGCAGAGACGCGAACCCGGTTCCCCAGATTATGAGACTACCGCTCTTAACTACTACACCACACTGGGACTGGATTGAGACTGAATATTTGACACAGGAACCTCCATCCAACAAACCTTGCTATTTGAAAACATGCACAGAACATAGTAGGCACTGGACGAAAAAACTGAAAATAAAAATGTTTTTGCTCTTGAGGCAAAACATCCAAATGGAGCTCCCTGCCTAGCCAGTAATAAACAATTGATAATTTGTTAACCTTTTAACAGTCCCCAAAAAATCTTTCCCTGAGGGTTAGTTACTCTCCCTTTGTTTATTGCATCAAAACTTGTGGATCAGTGTATAGCACAGATCTGGAAGTCCACTTGACTGGAGGCCCAGTGGGGGCAAGTCTTATACGTGTGCCACAGACTTCCTTAAAGCAGTATGGCCCATATTTCAGCGAGTATGTTCTAGCACGTTATTGCAGATAGCTGATTAAGAATCTCCCAAGGAGGTGAGCGAATGACCTTGCTGGACATTTGCTGGAACAGTTAGTAGGTCTAGATCTCCAGACTTCATCAGAACATTCATATGAGGCATGGCTGTGAGGATCCAGGTGTGTGGCAGCAAGTTCTAATCTGAACGAGGGTCAGTCACTATAATCTCATATCTTTTTGTTGGGTTTGGGAGCAGATAGAGTTTCCTTGATTTTAATGCTGTTCATGAGAATCTAAAAGGGTGTCTAGTAGTTTCTGAATGAGTGAAGTCCTTTTTTTCTTTTACTTTAGCAGTAAGTTGTAACCTATTTTTATCCTTACTGGAAGCATTGAACATTGTTGATTATTGCAGTCTCTACTCACCACACTTGACCCTTTCCATTTTCAGTTTAGGTACTGGTAGTTCAGTGATGGCACACTATTGCCACTCTCCACTGAACTAATGCATTGGCAGGGTAAGACAAAAATGGATGTCCAAATATATGGGGTGGTACTCAACTAAATAATAATGGCTTCTTGGCCTTTTGGCTGAGATCAAGTGTAGTATCTGTTCTTATCAGTTTAACAATTATGTGACTGGAATGACTTCCTCTCCTCTCCTCTCTCTGTGCACCCCTTGATTCTGTTTTGGGGGTTCCCCTGACCCTCCAGAGCAGATCTAGGCATTGTGCTGGGCATGGAGAGAAGGGAGCATCCTGTTGCACAAGAAGAAGTTGTTCCATTCATGCAATTATTTAGCTGGATATCACCCAGAAGTGTCCATGAGGTACTATTATTGAAACTCAGTAGGGCACTTCCTAGGTTACTGACAGCATATTAATTTTCAAGGTGGCAGGGGAGACGAAACTGGAGGAAGAGTTTATGAAATGGTCATAGAGATAAATAGAGAGTGTGTGTGTATTATAATGAAGATAAAATTGCTTAAGACAGTTTATTGGAAAACTCTGCCAACTGCCCAAGGATATTCAGCAGGTACTTTAGGATTAGGGTGTTCTGTCAGAAGCAGAAGTTAGGCTGATGATGGCTCTTGGCCAGCTCCATAACTGTAACATTAAGATGGCTAAAAAGGAGAAGAAACCAATACAATTTCCTCAACCCATGTGTTTTTACCAAGAATGATAGAGAACCAGATGCTACCTTCTGAAAAGTGGCACTTCCAGAAATAGCATCTGTCCCTTTGGCAAAAATTTCAAGCGATTATGAAGCCACCCTTTGAATTGCCTCTGGGTTTGTATCTGGCACTCTGGTCAGAAAAACACTTGGTTGAACAGCCATTTATTCAGAGATCATTTTGAAAATACTCAACAGATTTACTTTATTGTTCTTATGTTGAAAAGCTCCTGCTTGAAATCTCAGCAATATCTGGTGTGTGTGTTAGGACCCTTTTCTGAGTCAATGCACGTGCCAAATGGGCCTTGAACCATTTTACTGTCTGGCAACTGAAGCCTTCTTTCAAGCTCACAAGCTCCTTTTCATATTGGTATTCGTCTCTGCTGCAGTGAAATAAACTCATTTTGTACTTTTAACAAGCTTTTATTAATTGAAAAACCATTTTTAATGCCTCCCATGTCAAGTCCTTGAGACAGTGTACAACAATAATAAAACACATCTCAAAACATTAAAATATACAGAGGAAGAAAAAACAACTGAAAAACCAGTCTAGAATTAAAATCATAATCTATGGAGACTGAGTGCCAGCGAAGGCCCAGGAGAACAAATGTATTTTCAAGAGATGCCTAAGGATCATTAATGTAGCAAGAACAGAGAGAAGGTGATTCCTTACTATGGGTGCCACTGCATAAAAGGCCCTCCCTCTAGTCACTGCTAGATTCAACCATTTTGCAGGCAGTTTAGCCTTACCATCAGCCTAACAAAGACCAACATCCTGAGTCAGGATGTCACCAGCACTCCACACATCAACACTGGTGACCACACACTTGTGGTGGTGGATGATTTTGTCTGTCTGGGTTTCACCATAACCAGTAATCTCTCCATTGACACTGAGCTGGACAAGTATATTGGCAAGGCAGCTCTGGCAATGGCTTACCTCTCCAAAGGGTATGGGAGAATGTGATGCTAACGTCCAATAGCAAGATGAAGGCCTACCAGGCTTATGTGTTGAGCACACTGCTTTATGGAAGTGAGTCATGGGCAACTTACAATCGTCAGAAGCAATGCCTCAACACCTTCTACATGCACTGCATCAGAAAGGATTTGGTCATCACATAGCAGGAGTCTCAAACAAAGATGTGCTCTCCCAAGCCCACATTCCCAATGTGTTTGCACTTCTGTCTCAGCAACGTCTACACTGGCTTAGTCATGTTCACAGAATGGAAGATGGCAGGATCCCCAATGACTAGCTCTATAGGGAGCTGGCTTCAGGCACCAGGCCCATTGGCAGACCAACTCTGCAGTGCAAATATGTCTGCAAACATTACATGAAGTCTGGCAACATCAACCCTGACATATGGAATCCCTTGCAGATGACCACAGTGCCTGGAGACAGACAGTCAGGTTATGCATCCATGGCAACAACCAGAGGATGAATGGCTATTGGGAGGAGCACAGAGAGAAGAAACACCATGGTGCATCTGCAGTGGCACAACTGGACACCTTCATCTGCCCCAGCTGCAACAAAACATGTTTTCCTGTCTCAATCTCTATAGCCACAGCAGGAGCTGTAACTCTCCAATGGTTTGACTTCACCTTTGAAGGTGTACTCCTCCAGTGTCTCCAAGATGTCTCTGATGCCAACTCTAGCGGCCGATAATCGTACTCCCATAGGTTGTGGAGTGACCCAGAGGACCTCAGCAGCTGATTGGCATGATTGTGTAGTGAAATACAGGAAAGAGTGCTTTTAGGTTAATCTGCCTTAACGTATTTTTTCATTTAATCTGCTTGGAGGTTGTTTTTACAATCAAGCGGTCTACAAATTTTATGAAATGAACACCATAAACAAAAGGTGTGAATATATGTAGAAGTCATGTTTTCTTCTTACTTCTTCTGCAGTGTTGGAAGACTAGAGGGTCTCATTAAAACCATTTGTTGAAGCAGCTCAAGAGATGTAGCATTTTATTTCTTTGAGACAAAGTTGAAAAATGTATAGTATTCTTGCTAGCACCCTCCCTCCTCATTTGAGACATGGAAAATGAATGAGCCAAAAGGCCTATTTAGATATTGCTTTAGACTCAGTTGTGCCATTCCAACCCTTTCTCTGCACAGTAAAAGAAGGACTATTGTCTGATAACTGAACAACAACCTGAGCAACAAAAGGTTATTACATGGTGGTGCAGATGTAAGAAATATGGGCATATGACAGGCAGAATGATAATATTTCCATGCCCCCAAAACTAATAGAAAAATCACTTTTTGAATGGTGTTGTCATTTACAACACCTTTTCATGTCTGTTGCACTTACACCAAATGACATGAGTGTGTGGTTTGTCTATCTCCAGTGAAAATGCCTCCTGATTCTTTTCAAACATAATTTGTCTTTCTGTGTGTTTGGTGCAGTTTTGTTTGTTCTTTATAGAAGTTAATAAACAGAAAACCTGTGTGCATTTTCCTGATTAAACCCTAATGAACATTTATATGCAAATTGCATGTGGGCTTTGGGCATTTGGCAGGTAGCCAGAGAAGCACTCAGTACTAAAAAGGATTGTTTTTTTGTTGACCTGTAATAATACAGAAGATTTTTCAAATGTTTGAACTGAAAGAAAAATAGAGGGGAAGCGATAGTATTAAACCGTAATTTTCTTTTAATTTAGGGGGATGGGAAAATCAATTTTCAGGCTGATCCCTTTGGATGTGTTGAATGTACACTTGGTCTTTCCTCTAGATCTGTCTTCCCCAACTTGGTGCCCTCCAGATGTTTTGGACTACAAACCCTATCATCTTCAACTAGCACATGATGACTGGGGCTCATGGGAATTGTAGTCAAAACTTCTGGAGGGGGAATCAGGTTGGGAAAGGATGTTCTAGGCATACCTTCCCCTCCTTGCTCCTAAGTTGCCTGCATACTGTAAAATCTTTCTAGAAGCTTCAAAAGATTTTTCCTGCTGTTGTCAACCACTGTTTGTGGGATTTTGTGGGGTGTATATCAGTCTTCAACAGTAAAAGTGGAAGGGGGCAATGCATTTTTTTTATTCCTGTTTTCAGTACTGCTGAAGCGGATTGATTTATGTTTTTCTAACAAGGATAACTGCAATTTTTGTGTGGGAGGAAATCAACACAGTGCACCAAATCCTCAAGGTGCAGAGAAAGGTGAGCAGAGAGTTCAGCCGCTTGGCAGCAATCCTACATAATATATTTAAATATCCTCTGTCTTGCTAAGAGTTTTGTTGGTACTAAACAACATATAAATCCTCTGGAGCTACATACAATAATGTATTATTGATAGTTCTTATAACTCTTCTGCTTGCTTCTAGGTAACTTTTTATGTACTATAACTGACAACATCCCTCCCCTCATCACTGTGATTGTAACATTTGTAGGAACATAGGAACCAGTCCATTAGTCTATCTAGCTCTGTATTGTCTACACTCTCAAAGATTTCAGACTGAGTTCTCTCCCCAGTCCTAGGTAGAGAAGCTAGTGATTGGACCTGGGACATTCTTCATACAGATGCTCTACCACCGAGCTGTTGCTCTTCCTCCTTCACAAGAGAATTAAACATGAACACGAGTCTTCTCTTCTTGCCTTTATTCTGTTGATCTTTCTCAACCTAATATGAAAACAAGACACCAGTCTTAACTAAAGTGGTGTGGCAATTTTAAGGGCCAATCCTTTCATATGAGATGCATATCTTTTATTTTCCCTCCGAAAAGAATCTGAAACCAGAAGTGTGATCTGAATTTTCTCAACTTGCTGAGCATTTAAAGATGCCATCTGTATCGCTGTAACAAAAATGCAGTGTTAATTTATCATTGTTCAACTGGCTTTTCTAACGAACAAATTTGACTGAACACAAACAAACATCTGACAGATCCAACCCCTCTGAGCATCATATTAGTATTTATTTAGTTATTTAGTGAGGTGCTCAAGGCAGTCAACATCATGAATTTAAAAACAATAGCCAGTATATAATATAAGCTATAGCAGCAGTTTTTACAATTCCAGCAGGAGCAGAAGACGTAGGCATCATGTATGCTGAAATATATCATTTTCAGGTGGTGGCTGAAGACTAGAAGGGGGTTTTCTGGGTTAGCCGAATCTCTCAGAGCAGGGAGTCTCACATCTCTGATGCCACAACCAAGAATGCTCTTTCCCCTGTTCCAACCAGTTCTAACAACAGTGGAAGATGCAGAAGTGTCTCCTCAGCTGTCCTGAGAAGATAGGCAGCATCATATGATGAAATATGCCCTTCAGGTATCCTGGTTCTGTTTTATTTAGGTCTTTAAAGGATCCAGAATATTAGCTGAAGCTAGTTTCCGTTGAAATTGATGAGATGGGAGTCATGACTAACTTGTCCCACTGATTTCAATAGAACCGAAGTTCAACTAACAAAACTTACCTGGGAGTAAGGGTCCATGGAACACAATATTATTTACACCTGAATATACATGTATATGACTCCATTGTCACTTGCTATGGCATTATTAATTTCTGAAGAGGATTGTATGTTAACACCTGGCAGAAATTACATATTTCATAAATACTCTAATGTCTTAGTGCTTGATCCTCCAGACAAAATCAACAACCATTTACTGAACTCAGATTCAAACATACGGATAGAAACCATAGGGGGAATTCAAGTTCTACTTAGAGAAGACTCATTGAAATTAACAAACCTGACTAATTTGGATCCATTAATCTCAAAGAGAGCCAGTGTGGTGTAGTGGTTAAGAGCGGTGGACTCATAATCTGGTGAACCGGGTTCACATCCCTACTCCTCCACATGCAGCTGCTGGGTGACCTTGGGCTAGTCACACTTCTTTGAAGTCTCTCAGCCCCTCACAGAGTGTTTGTTGTGGGGGAGGAAGGGAAAGGAGAATGTTAGCCGCTTTGAGACTCCTTCGGGTAGTGATAAAGCGGGATATCAAATCCAAACTCTTCTTCTTCAATGTGTCCAATCTATGTAAAACTTGGTTGGATGCAGCCTATGGCAAGGACTTCCTTCATTAGTTCTTGATGCCTCTGAAGTCTGTAGGACATTTTTTTAAAAAAAAGAAAGAATGGGTGATAATGATCATTAATCTTTTATTTTCTAGAGCCAATAAAACAACCGTCTTTATCTTTCTATTTCTTCATGTACATATCAGGATACTTATGAAGGAATGGTTTCAAATTAGTTCTGGGTTTGCTCATTTTTTCATTATATTATAAGTACATTTCCAGTACATTCCCAATATGTTTCTGAGCACAATTCAAAGTGTTGGTGCTGACCTTTAAAGCCCTAAACAACCTCGGTCCAGTATACCTGAAGGAGCATCTCCAGCCCCATCGTTCAGCCCAGACACTGAGGTCCAGTGCCAAGGGCTTTCTGGCAGTTCCCTCACTGCGAGAAGCCAAGCTACAGGGAACCAGGCAGAGGGCCTTCTCAGTAGTGGCACCCGCCCTCTGGAACGCCCTCCCACCAGATGTCAAAGAGAAAAACAGCTACCAGACTTTTAGAAGACATCTGAAGGCAGCCCTGTTTAGGGAAGCTTTTAATGTTTAACAGACTATTGTATTTTAATATTTTGTTGGAAGCTGCCCAGAATGGCTGGGGAAACCCAGCCAGATGGGCGGGGTATAAATAAATAAATAAATAAATAAATAAATATAATTATTATTATTATTATTATTATTATTGCAAAGCAATAGCCATTTCTGAAAGGTTCACAACAAAAACAGGTTGGTAGTTTGCTATTAGAAGTCAAAGGGAGTGAGAAACAAAATGGTTCTGTTTTAAGGTTCCAACTTGCCGTGGCTTTTCCAGGACATTCCATTTCATGTGCTCTCCACCATTATCTGCATTTTGTGTCTGTTGAGCATGCTCATGAGTTCTCACTGGAATCTGTTCCTCCACCACCAGGCTTTCTACAGATATTGTGGTTTTCTTGAGCCTGCTGATGCCACTTGGGCTGATGCACCTGTATGTGGGTGGTGCCATTTTGGCTGCAGGGGGATCCACACTTGAATAAAAAGTTTGTTATTAGACTTTAGGTTGGGGAAGAAATAATTTTGGAGATTCTGAAGAGAAGCATAAGGATTCACTTTCCTTCATTGTCACATGAATAAGAAAAGCTACTGGGAAGGTGGCCTCCTGGGTGAAATATGAATCAAATGTTAAAACATAGTACATACTTGCAATAGATTTAACTGAATAAAGAAAAAGACTTTAATGACACAGAAAGAGAGATGATAAGTTGTCTGTCAAAAGGCCTGTGTGCTTCAGATTTATTGCTGCTACTTGCATATGTCAAGATCAGCTAAGCAGTTCTGATGTGGGGGAATGGGCCATCTAAAATACTCTTTCTGGAGGCATTTAAACAGATTCAAGATTTCTGTTCTTAGCAGGTCTAGGTGACTTCCAGAGTAACTGCCAAGTCTATGATTCTCATATTTATTTCTTTGAAATGCATATAAACACACAGGCACTGCTTTCCTAAAAATGTTTGATGGAGATACCTTCCTTTCTCTACTGGAAACATTTAAAATAACTTTTAGGAAGCATAATTTCCCTTAATGATCACACCATTTAGCAGCAATGGTAAAGAGTTGCCAGTTTAATTACCAGTGCTAATAATTTCATTTATCATCCCACAAGTGGTATTTGTAGAGTTAGTGACAGATCAATCTAAGCAAGACTCAGGACCAGGCTTCCTCAACCTCGGCCCTCCAGATGTTTTGAGACTACAGTTCCCATCATCCCTGACCACCTGTCCTGCTAGCTAGGGATCATGGGAGTTGCAGGCCAAAAACAGATGTTTTATCTGGAGGGCCGAGGTTGAGGAAGCCTGCTCAGGACTGATTCTTAGGCTACAGTCCTGCTACAACTTTTCACTTGCTGAAAAGTGTAAAAATAAATAAATCAATGCCTTTTTTTATTTTGAAGCTGGGGGCTTCCTGGGACTTAATTCCAGTAGTGCCCCTTTCTTCTTCTTTTTTAAAAGTACAGATGGACCACAGTTTCAAGCGACAACATCACTGCTGTTGGTGAACTAGTGAGCTGCATTATGTCATGATGTAGCATCATTCTGGAAGCGTTTTATATATATAGAGAGAGAGAGAGAGAGAGTGTTGGTGGCCCTATTAGTAAGGGACCGTGGCTCTTTCATATGCAACAAGTCACAGGTTCAATCCCTGGCATCTCTACATAAGACAGGAGAGGGGGAAAAACCCTGTCTGAGATTCTAGAAAACTGCTGCCTCTCAGTGTACATCAGGGGTGAGGCAGTGGATTTGGCCATTGGGCAAGATGCTGGTCTCATCCATTTCCCATGGGTGTGGCTGCCCATCTGTCAATCTCCTGATTGCACTAGAGAGTTCCCATTAGTGAATGGGGATGGATGGAAGGAAACGGATTCAGAATCATTTTTTCCCTTTGACAGAAATGGGTGAAATATAGATTAAAGCCTGACAAATGGCTGGCAGATAAATGCGGGGGCTTTTCTGCTGGAGACCTCTAAATTGTGAACCTGCCCTTCCCTCCCCCCTAAATAAGGAGATGTCTAAGCTTTTTTATTATTTCTGGTTAAGGTTGGATGAAATTTACAAACAAGTTTGTCCTTTTGCAGAGGGGTGAATCCTGCCAAATTTCAGAAGGATAGCTGCAGTGGTTTTATTATAAACCTTGTCAGTCTTGCCTAGATTTTTGATAATAAACTGATCCTTAGTGAAAATCACTGTGATGATTCCTGTTTAACATTGTTGGGATCCATATCTTAGTTAACTGTTTTACTGTTCTGCTGGGACACTTCCTGGCAGCAAGTGTGTCAATGTTGGATTCCAAGGTCGGCATTTCCATTCCCTGTTCTGATTTCTGATGTGTTAGCGAGGGGCTGCTATGCCTGCGAGTAAGCCACTCAGGTGCAGAGGGTCTTGGCTGGGGAAATTATCTTGCATGCAAAATTGAGGTGTCCTATTTGCCTGAAGGTACATTTGCTTAAAGTGAGCATCCTAATTAGGAGATCCTTCAGTACTTATCCAAAGAAAGGTGAGAAGTACATGACACAGAGTCCAGCTCAACAGCAAGGTACATCAAGCAAGAGGCTATTTTTAAAAATACTATCCAAGAGGACCACCCTATATTTCAGTTCTTTTTTTCTTAGCAGTTCAGCCAATAAGATGTGGAGATGAAAAGCTTCCTCATCCATTAAAAAGTCTATTGTACCTTTTTTTCTGGAATGGGAGAGAGAGCAGTCTTTCTGGAAATATAACTTTGTCATGCTGAGTTTTCTTCATTTATTTTTATGTTGTCTGGGTTTACTAGACACATTTAATCATTCTTGATGCTGTTACTGACAGCAAAGAATAAGATGGAAGATATTTTATATATAAATCATACAATGCACACAATTTAGCTTCAGTTAGTCACTGAACCTATACACACTTACTAGGGAGTAAGCCCCAGTGAAATCAAAGGGACTTAGTTCTGAGTAAATATGTATAGAATTGCACTGGTAGTCCCTATATTGGTCCCACTGGCTCCCTCGACCAGTAAAGCGGGATGAGCACCGCAACCCCAGAGTCGTCCGCAACTGGACCTAACAGTCAGGGGTCCCTTTACCTTTTTACCTTGCCTGAATCAGAATAACGGGTAGAATTCAATGTTGTGCTTTTCCAATTGTTCTTATGTGTGCAAGCATTGCAGTTTATTGGATGGAACAATTCCCTTTCTCCTCCCCTTGAGGGTTCTCCAGACCACCCTTAGCCATTGGGGGGGGGGGGCACAGGGGGAGAAGAGGAGGAAAGCTCTGTTGTGCAAGCAGATGTCCTTGTACAGAGCTTCTGTTGATGGGACTGGTTGGCTGAATCCTGCCTAAAGTATTTTAAAGTTGATAAATGATCAGTACCTGATAGTATGATGCACTCCATTTATCTCAGCTAATATCCCACAGTAAGAATGATATGATACAATATATGATATGATAGGTTTAAAGTCAAGTTTACTTATGATAATCAGATGATTCCACCAAACAATTAGTTTCAAAACACAGTATCAGAGGTGGTTTTAGGGCAGTGTGACTGTTTCAGCTGCACTGGGTGCTGGCGCTGTAGGGGATGTCACAGTAACAATGTAGAACAGAGCAAGAGAGGCAGGGGGCACCAAATTTTAGCAGCACTGAAATTTAAGAGACCAAAGTCTGCCACTGACAATATTGGAATTGCAGATAGCTAGTGATAGAAAAATCTCTGAGATGATTGTTCTAGTAGACCTCAAGGCAGCTGTATTTCAATAAGCTGTGAGAATCTCTGAACATTGGGTTGTACTCAGAGTAAACCTAATGAAATTCATGAATGGCTCTACTCTGAGTAAAACTTAGTTTAATATCAACAATGATAAAAAAGAAGTCTAATCTTTTACACGCCTGTGCTAAAAATATCGCGTGGTATCCAACATTAGTCATACTTAGACCTACTCTGAGTATGATTTATTTTCAATGGATGATATCCAACTAAGAGCATACCTACAAATATTAAAGTACCTAACTTAGTCCTATTCATTAATTTCAAAGGATTCTGAGTAGAACTAATGCGGAATAAAATCCCAAGTCTTTGTGTTTGTCATTCTGCAGTTGGCTTCAACAAGGAATACTGGATATCTGCAAGTGCAAAGGAAAAAAATGCAAACAGAACTTTTTCCTATGTATTTTTTTTTTAAATTAAGTTCACATGATTTAAACATTAGACACAAAAATCACATATCAGTTGCTTTCAACTGCAATGTGTTAATTGACAATTGTCTTGATTTTACTGTAATAAAAAATGGATTTGCATGGAATTTATCTATATCTAATCCGTATCTATATCAGGGGTGAGGATCCTTCTTGAGAAAGAGGATCACGTTCCCTTATGGGTTATCTCATGGGGGACACATGCCAGTCATGGGAAGGGTGAGAGACAAAAGTGGGCAGAGTAGTATGTAAATGTTACCTTTCTTCAGTAGACTTGTTTGCCCAGGCATGCACATTATGTGACCCATTAGAGCAGCAAAATAACCAAACTGTACAACGGTGATGGGATAAAATCAGGCCAAATCTTTATTGACAGCAGCAGGCAGGGCAAGGGTTGGCATGGCATTAGGTCCCAGGATCAGTTCATCATCCCACAAGCCCATGTTGACGAAATGGATCTGGTGGGTTTGGATCGCTCCAAACCTGTTCCATGGGAGTCAGCCATTGCTGAATTTTGCCATAGTGCAAGCCAAGCAAGCAAGTTCTCCCTGGGGGACCAGGGGGCAGATTCCAAGCAGGCAGATACAGAACCCACGCTTGGGTTTGCCATGGTCAATCCTCCCCTCAGGCCCCTTATAGGAGCCCCCCTAGAGTATGTAGATACCAACCAATGCCATTCTGCCCTCATACAAACAATGTTCTTCTGCCTAACAAAGTAAAGCCATAATTTCACTGAGGGAAAGGCACAAAGAAAGAAAAGCCAACCAAGTGCCAATCAGGTTGAGGGGGGGGGAAATGTTTCAGGCCCTGTCAACCAGCAACCCAAAATTGCTCAGTGAAGGCTCTAACCCAATGATGGGTAGGTGGGAAGCTCTCAAAGCATAATGGCTGTGAGCTCCCAGTGGCAAAGCTGCATGCTCCAGCACCGGGGGCGGAGAGCAGGTGGGGGCGTGGCTGGCACGTGTCCCAGGGGCATAGCACGCCACCCGCGGGGGCGGGGCATATGCCGCAGGGGCGTGGCACCTGGGGCAGGGGGGTGCATGGCGCATGTCTGGGGGGGCGATCGCGATGGTACCCTTCTCCCCGATGGTACTGGGGGTGGTGCACTCCCCTGCCCCCCGTTCCTCCGCCAGTGTGAGCTCCAGGGGAAGCAGCCTTATATAGGCTTCCCCTCCACTCTGCAGCAAGGGCTCATGGGACAGCTTTTCCCTATGCACCCATCACACGGAGAAGATAGTGGGCAAAACCTTGCCCAGTATTTTGCTGCAATCTATGGGCCACAGCAATCGCCGGGCAAAGGCTTCCCGTGCTTATTGGCCATGGAATGGGGCTTCTACACATACTCAGACAACTCTGGTGAATTTGAAAAGTGTTTCTTGTTTTGAATGAGTATTTTGTACTACTTTAATAATGTGATTGTATTTTGCTGTAAATTCTTATTGTGAGCCCTTGCCCTTGCCTGAGATATATTTGGATGAAGGGTGGGATATAAAAACATTAAATGAATAAACATCTTTCTTCATAATGTAACTAGTAGAAGGGGAAAGATTGGAGAATCAGGTTTGAGAAGTGGGTCTGGCATACCCTAAAGGCTTTACAATTATTCAAATAACTAATACTGAATTTCATATTCTTAATAAAATGTATTTCCTATGAAGTGGATTCTTGAATTTTTCATGAGCTCATTATTTAAAGAAAGCTTATTTAAACATTAAACAACAATCTTGTCCAAACATCACTCCTCCATTAAGTTACAGTTTTAGATGCAGGTGAATCTGGATTAACTGGGATGTTACATGTGAACTCTTGGAGCTGTTTGTCTCACAGTTCTTGACAAACACAAAAAGGCACCACTAATTTGGAAAGAAATATTGTTGGAAAATAACCGACAGCAAGAGGGCCAAGAATCATTAACAATCTGGTGCTTATTTTTGAACAGGTGTACAATTTCATTATCAAAGCCAATGGGCAATATCAATGCCAATTTTCGAGCAGCAAAATGTTGCTTGAGATACTGAGCCAATGAATAAATTTGTGCTATTTAAGCCAAACAATTTAGGCTAATCAAGAGAAGTCTACAGTTCTAGGGAAAATATTGTGGGCAATACGTGTTGTTAATGCCTTTCTACACAGGGAAGGGCTTTTGAAAGGACTGAACATACAAATTATTTTACTGGATTGTTTTGGGTGAGATGCAACGATACCCCTTCTTTCCTGCCCATGCGGTCCACTGAGTCCTGCAATCTGCTTTATGGGTGAGGGCAGGGGAGAAATGGTAACTCCAATTTGTGCAACCAGAAGTCCATTGCACAATAAGGACACCACCTCTGGATGCCACCATGTATTTTTAATTCTGAAATTAATTTCTGAGTTTATTTACCAAAGTCCAGAGACTCATACATGCAGCAGTGGCTTGTGCAAGAGTGGCAACAAACACAGGTTTGCACATTCCTACTTGCGCAATAGTGTGAACTCCAATTAGATCCCTGATAAATGGGTTTCTAATGAAAGAGAAGTGTAGCATCTTGTCTGTGCCCTGATCTAATACAGATGTGTTCATAAAGTGCTTTAGGGTGGCAAAAAATGTCAGCACGAGGTGACTTTTCCTTGTCATTATTTCATGATTTAGCTTTTGCATGCTTATATTCCTGCCTTCATTTATTTAGATGCACAGTCGATCCCATTCCAAAGGCTCAGATTGAGTAATAGATTCATATCTATAGCTGTCAAATAGTTGATTTTTAAATTATTCTTCATGCTGTGATTAAAAATAAAGCTGACAAGATACAGACACATTTCCAAGAAAACATTATGGGAGTCTGATAGTGAAAAATCACATTGTGCTGATATTTATCGATGTAAATTATTCTATGATCACAGCAGAATCCTTTTTATCTTGGATGGTTCAAACTCATGTTTCACCCAGAGAGATGTGGACAGTAAAAGAAAAGAAAAAGAAAACAAGAACATTACTGCTGCTGCACTGCAGCACACCTGTGCATTGCAAGTTTTGTATTAGAGATGCATCCTTTGGGAAATTAGACAATTAATTGTGACTTCAAAGGAGAGACCTACATGAAGACTGCTGACTAGGACTCTATGCACACATGAAGGTACTATCCACAGAGAGATATTGGCTAGAATATTTACATTAAACAATCAGGGCTTAATCCACAGACTTGATGCTGATTGGACACAGTGCAGCACACCACAGAACTGCCAAGGGCAGCCACCATGAACCATGCATGGTGCAGACAGAAACAAGCTTCTACATCTGTACTGATCTGCACACATGAAAACATGCTAGTAGGAACAGGCTAGCTGCAGTCAATAACTACAAACTAGGGAGTTTATGAGGCTGAGGCTAATTTTTGCTTTATACTTAAAAATCAATCCAGTGGTTGGATGGCCATCTGTCATGGATGCTTTAGCTGAGATTCCTGCATTTCAAGGGGTTGAACTCAATGACCCCCAGGATCCTTTCTAACTCTACAATTCTATGATTCTATGACAATATAGGAAATCATATTGTTGCTTTCAGCACTCTCTGCATCCAATAATTCACTTGAACAAGGAAAAAAATCCAAATCAAGCTACTTATTAATGAATAAGTAAGTCATGAAAAATTGGGCATACATTAGTCACAACTTAGTCCTTAGATATGAAGTTTCCCACGCTTGCTCTAAGGTCTACTTAGAATTAAATCCCATTGAGTTCAATGTAACTTACCCTCAATAAGTATAGGACTGAAGACTTATGCCTGCAATCCAAAAGTTTCCTTGAATTAAAAAACGGTTAACTTCAAAGTGAGGCAGTGTAAGTTTGAACAGCAGATGCTAGTAAACTAAGGAAATGTAAAATTGAGCAATTAATGCTTTTAACTAGCAGCACAAAAGCTCTGCCTCTGTGCTGAAACATACATCATCAATAACTGATCGGCTCAAATACAGCCTACACAAGTAACGGCAAAGTAAATCAGGAACAGTAGTTGCTGAATTGCTCATATCATCAACAATTCCTTTGAAATATGTTATTTCTACCAACAAATACTGAACTTTTTGCTGAGAAGTTTCAGCAATATAATAGCTGCATTGTTAACGGATGATTAACAGTCTGTGATGACTGCTTTACTGGGGACAGCATTTTTAAATCATATGCTGTGTAAGATATGCAAGACTATTACTGGTTTGATGAAAATGTCAAAGCAGTAGACTCTGTAATAATATATAATTTCAGAGATATTGCCAGTACACAAAATAAGATCAAATGACCTGCATTACGAAACAGAATGCAATGGAAAATAAACACGGAAAAAACCTTGGCTATTGATGTGATCCAGACTCTGCTTTTTCAGCAGGACCTCCTGATCCCCTGACATGGGATCACATATTTGTTTTGTCCTGCCGCATTGAAGATGCACCTTTCCTAGATAGGTTTAAAACCACTTCTATATAGCTCCATATTATATGAGATTAGCAACCAGTAGACACATTGCCTTCCCTCTCTGTGCATGAGGTTCTCTTGATGAACCTTGCATTAGAAGGAAATTGACAGGGGTAGGATGGAAGCACAAGAGAAGTATGGAAAACACAGGTTGCTTAGAAAACAAGGGCTGGAAGTAGCAAGTAGCCTTGACATGAAGTGTGGGGTATTCCTAGACTGCAGCTCACTACAATAGATGTGCAGGTCTCCTTGGAGGCTACCTGTCAGCTCTTGAAGCAATTGTGGGAGAGGTCCAGGCAGGTGAAGATGCCTGGTCACACTGGTGCAAGTGTACCATGCCGCGGCGAGACTCCTTACGGGGTCCGTGCCATGGGATCACATTCACCCAGTGCTATACCAGCTGCACTGGCTCCTGGTGGAGTACAGGATCAGGTTTAAGGTGCTGGTTTTAACTTTTAAAGCCCTATACGACCTAGGACCCTCGTACCTATGGGACCGCCTCTCCTGGTATGTCCCAGAGAGGACCTTACGGTCTTCACACAAAAACACCTTGAAGGTCCCGGGCCACAGAGAGGTTAGGCTGGCTCAACCAGAGCCAGGGCTTTTTCGGCTGTGGCCCCGATCTGGTGGAGCGCTCTGTCACAAGAGACTAGGGCCCTGCGGGACTTGACATCTTTCTGCAGGGCCTGCAAGACAGAGCTGTTCCACCAGGCCTTTGGCCAAGGCACAGTCTGACCCCCTCCTTTGGCGATCCTCATAGAACTCTGGCCCAGTGGTTGCCATTTGATTTTGAATTGATTTTAGAATACTGATTTTAGAATGCTGTGTTACTTTTATTGCTGTTAGCCGCTCTGAGCCCGGCTTCAGCTGGCGGGGGCGGGATATAAATAAATTATTATTATTATTATTATTACTACTACTACTACTACTACTACTACTACTACCATGGCATTTCTTCTGTCTGCGCTCCTCCCCCCAAAGAAAGAAGAAACGCCATGGTACTCCTGCTGCACCAGCACAACCAGACACCTTGGGTACTAGCTCCTATGCTCTTGTAAAGCAGGGCATCTGATTTTCACCATCCCCATGCTCTCTGAAAAGCTGCTTGTGGGGGATCCTCCAGGATAGTATAGGATACGAAGCAGAGGAGAACAGAATGTTGGGGAAAATAAGCAAAAATCATAAGCCCTGCCTTATGAAAATGGAAGTGCTTTCCAACAGTCCAAAGATACTATTGGATACAATGCATTGTTAACCTCCAGGCCCTTACTTTGCATTCCTGGAAGCTGCTGCAAAAGGGATGCTGTGTGGTTGTGAAAATCTCTCTCAGGGTTTACTGAAATGAGGATAGTTTGTCAAAGGAACCCTATTTTGAGCAGGATCCACATAGCAACCAAACAGCCTTCTCTTGGCTGCATATGCACCATACATTTAAAGCATTGCCCCCTTCACCGAATCCCAAGAACTGTAGTTTACCCCGCACAGAACTGCAATTTCTAGTTACCCTTAACAAATTACCATTCCCAGGATCCATGGTGTGTTTGTTTTAAATGTGCTTTAAATGTATGGTGTGTGGTGTGCTCAGTTTCAGATGATGTGTGAGTTTTGTGATATTTCAGATATCTAAAAAAGGCCCAAGATCAAAATTTTCTCAGACTCATCTTGCATTTAATTGCTTTAAAAGCTGGCCAATTGGTGCTTGCCTCTTAAACTTCTCCACTTCTCAAATTAAATCCATCACAGAACCTATCACAAATGTGCTCTGTTATTATTACATGTGCTTTGCTTGAACGAACATAATCCATGATTCTTAGATGGAAGCAAGTCTTTTTATTACATATTTGCATATAAATTACTATTTTAAAATATTATCCTTATATAAGTTTTTTTTTCTTTTATGGAAAACTATTGCTATCAGTATTCAATTACTGTGCTTCCTGTGCTATTACCACAGCTGTACAGTGGCTTGATTAGTCATATAAACTGCAAATGTTTCTAAAATGATAACTGTTAAAAGGAAGTGTGCACCCTAACAGGAAAAAAGAGTTAGCTTTTTTCCATTTGAAATTAATTTTAAAGTTTCTATATTTTTATTAAAACATCATTAGAGGCATTCCATTTTTAATGGTTCATGCAATTTTAAGGCAAAACTTAAAATCTAGTAATTTCTAAAGTCCATTTTTAAAGGAACTACTGAAAAGGTGTTTTGCTTGTAAAGTTTGCTTGCTAGGAATATGCATGAGATATGAGAGTTTGGCTGCAACTCCATGATTCCTGGAAGGATGTCCAAGTCACCCAAGTTCTTGCAAACCCTTTCCCATTCACTTCAATAGAAACAAGAACTCTGTCGACACAAACGCACTGAAGTGACTACAGAAGTTCCCTTATGCCAGAAATCCATGTGTGCATCAGCACATACTCTAAATTGCAGGCACGGTCCCTTTAGCTGAGAGTTTTACGTCATTCTACACAAGCAGCAAGTCGCATGGCAAAATATTTCTTCAATCAGGAATGGGTGCAAGGGTGTATTATGTTTGGACACTGCCTATCATGGGATTGGAGGGACTGCACATGAGAGAACTAGTACGGCAGGGAAACGAACATGTCTAGGCTAGGCTACAAAATTATTTGTATGTGACCATGATCTGCCATAGTAGTGATCAGCACAGAGCAGAAGAATTCATTGCCAATACACACAAAGACATTACAAGTGATAGCAACATGGCTTATTGTCATAAGAAGAGTCAGGGCCGGCCCACCCATGAGGCAGATGAAGTGACCACTTCAGGCGGCAGGGTCCACCTGACCAGTAGAGCCTGATGTCAATTTTACTCCCCCCCCTTGTTGAGAGTTCCCCTGATGTTGAGAGTCCCTGCCCCCATCTCCCTTGGCAGGGAGCAGGGCACCATTTGGGGATATGTCTCAGGTTTCAAAATGTCTTTGGCAGGCCCTGAGAAGCCTCATTTCATGCCCAATAAACATAGGCTGCCTTGTGGTGCTGTGGCCCATAGATTGCAGCAAATTACTGGGCAATCTGCCCATATCCTGTCTGCATGGGCCCATGGGGAAAAGTTGTCCCATGAGCCCTTGCACCATGAGATCCAGCGTGGTGTAGTGGTTAAGAGCGGTGGACTCGTAATCTGGTGAACCCGGTTCGCATCCCTGCTCCTCCACATGCAGCTGCTGGGTGACCTTGGGCTAGTCACACTTCTCTGAAGTCTCTTAGCCCCACTCACCTCACAGAGTGTTTGTTGCGGGGGAGGAAGGGAAAAGGAGATTGTTAGCCGCTTTGAGACTCTTTCGGGTAGTGATAAAGTGGGATATCAAATCCAAACTCTTCTGCTTCCCCTGGAGCTGAGTGCCATTTTGCCCTAAGAGCTTCCTGCCTGCCCACCCTCGAGTTAGAGCTTTCACTGAGCATTTTTGGGTCGCTGGTCGACAGGATCGAAAATAATTCTTCTCTCTCAACCTGATTGGCAATTGGTTGGTCCCCCCTCCACCTTTCCCCTTAGTGAAATTATGGCTTTTCTTTATTAGGCAGAAGAGCACTGTTTGTATGAGGGTGGAAATGGCATCGGGCAGGATATATATGGTATAGGGCCCCCCTCAATAGGGGTCTGAGGGAAGGATTGACCACAGCACCCCAAGCTTGGGTAGGGGTATCTGCCTGGTTGGAAGCTGCACCCTAGTTGTCCAGTGAGACCTTGCTTGCTTGGCTTGCACCACGGCAAGGTTCAACACTGGCCGACTCCCATGGAACAGGTTTGCAGCCGTCCAAACCCGATAGATCCATTCCATCAACATGGGACTTGTGGAATGATGAACTGATCCCGGACACAATGCCATGCCAACCCTTACCATGACTGCTGCTGCCAATAAGATTTGGCTTGATTTTATCCCACCACCCTTCTACAGTCTGGTTATTTTGCTGCTCTCATGGGTCACATAATGCGCCTGCCTGGGCAAGAGTTCTGCAAGATAAAGCCAAAGCCTCTCTATTCCAACAAACTGTTCTCATAGTGGCCAACCGGGAGAAGCCTGCAAGCAGAACGTGAGAGCAACAGCAATCCTGTAGTTCCAAGCCTCTGGCCTTTAGTGACATGCTGTTTCTGACCATAGAGAGAGAAGGGAGACATCAATAGCTAGTATCATTTTTTTAACATGAGGATTTTGTATTTCAGTTTTGCCACAGACTGGCCTTCAAATCACCCCAAATAATTAAACTACTGGTTTGCAGGAGACTATAATTTGAGTCCAGAATATATGCCTTAGTAGTGTAAACAGCCTGCTGTAGATGAGAAATTGCTGAAAGCGTAGATGGATGGAGTCATTGGAATTTCTGTTTTTATGTCAATATGTTGTTGTTGTTTTATTTGTACTTCGCCCATCTGACTGGGTTGCTCCAGCCACTCAGGGCAGCTTCCAGCATATACAAAAATATAATAAAACATAATATATTGGTTGACAGTAAAAATCAAAACTGAGTTTAAGCATCTCTTGCACATTTTACTTAGGGATTTATTTATTTATTACTTCTGTTATTACTACTACATCTAAGAAATTATTAAATGTTATGGTCGTTATTTGATATTAATCATTAAAATGATGAATGAAGAGAGATTTTTGTGTCTTACACCTTTCCCAAACAGCTGAGTGAAGATGTGCACTTTGATTCCCATAAAGCAGGAGACTTTCACAGCGAGTGCTATTAGAAACTCATTCATTGGGAGGCCATAAAGGAAAGAAAATTTCACAAATGATCTTTTATGACCACATGAAAAGAACAGATGGCAGAAACTAGATGTGCCCTCAAAGATACAGCTGAAGGTGCACGACAGCCGCTCGGGTTCAGGTTCTGAAGTAAACAATGTTTCAGTCATGGGCAATAACTTGTCCTTAGAAAATGAGAGTTTAAAAAAAGGAAAATAAAACTGAATCGCTTTCATTTGCGGCAGCAGCTGCACAGCCTAATCAAAGTTAACAATACTAATTATTATATGTAAATGGGAACTGCAGCAAAATATCAAAGAATTGCTAGGGTAATGCGAATAGCACCATCAGATGGTTTTCTCTCACCACGCTAAAATGGGATGGGGTATGTGGACAAAGTCATAAGGAGTAGACCTGATTCACACATGGAAAGTCAATACAGTGATACCTTGGGTTACAGACGCTTCAGGTTACAACTCTGCTAACCCAGAAACAGTACCTCGGGTTAAGAACTTTGCTTCAGGATGAGAACAGAAATTGTGCTCCAGTGGTGCGGCGGCGGCGGGAGGCCCCATTAGCTAAAGTGGTGCTTCAGGTTCAGAACAGTTTCAGGTTAAGAATGGACCTCCAGAACGAATTAAGTTCTTAACCCGAGGTACCACTGTATTTGAGTTGGGAAAGGGAGGTAGCTTGGTGGCCGAGCCTCTGCCTTGCATGCAGAAGGTTCCAGGTTCAATTCCCAGCATCTCCAGAAAGGGCTGGGAATGTCCCTGAATAAAACCCTCCTGCCAAACAACCAACACCAAGCCAGATAGAGTAATGGCTTGACTCAGTAGAAGGCCTATTGTCCTATGATCACAGTTCCAAGCAAGAAATGCAAAAACCAGAAAGCATCCACACTTAATAATAATAATAATAATAAATTTTATTTATATCCCGCCCTCCCCAGCCAAAGCCAGGCTCAGGGCGGCTAACAACAGACAAATAATCAAACAATCAAATAATCCAACATTCTAAAACATTTCATTATAAAAATTAATTAAAATCAAATTAATGGCAACCGTTAAGCAAAGTTCTGTGCAGGTTGCCAGAGGAGGGAGTCAGGCTGGGCCCTGACCAAAGGCCTGGTGGAACAACTCTGTCTTGCAGGCCTTGCGGAAAGATGTCAGGTCCCTCAGGGCCCTAGTCTCTTGTGACAGAGCGTTCCACCAGATTGGAGCCGCAGCCGAGAAAGCCCTGGCTCTAGTTGAGGCCAGCCTAACCTCTCTGAGGCCTGGGACCTTCAGGATGTTTTTATTTGCAGACCGTAGGTTCCTCTGTGGGGCATACCAGGAGAGGCGGTCCCGTAGGTACGAGGGTCCTAGGCCGTATAGGGCTTTAAAGGTTAAAACCAGCACCTTAAACCTGATCCTGTACTCCACCGGGAGCCAGTGCAGCTGGTATAGTACCGGATGAATGTGATCTCGCAGCGAAGACCCCATAAGGAGTCTCGCCGCGGCATTCTGCACCTGCTGGAGTTTCTGGGTCAGTCTCAAGGGCAGCCCCACGTAGAGCGAGTTACAATAATCCAGTCTGGAGGTGACCGTCGCGTGGATCACAGTGGCTAGGTCAGGGCGAGAGAGATAAGGGGCCAACTGCTTAGCTTGGCGGAGATGAAAAAATGCCGCCTTTGTTATAGCTGTAATCTGCGCCTCCATAGAGAGGGAGGTATCGAAGATTACACCCAAACTCTTAACGGACGGTGCTGGCACTAACTGCACCCCCGCAAGAGATGGGAGTTGCCCCCCCAATCCCATATCGTCCCGTCCCAGCCAGAGGACCTCTGTCTTCGAAGGATTTAACTTCAACCGGCTTCCACGTAACCATCCAGCCACAGCTTCCAAACATCTGGTCAGTGTGTCTGGGGCCGAGTCAGGATGGCCATCCATCAACAGATAGAGTTGGGTGTCATCGGCATACTGATGGCAACCCAGCCCAAAACTCCGGACAAGCTGGGCGAGGGGGCGCATAAAGATGTTAAAAAGCATCGGGGAGAGTATTGCACCCTGAGGCACTCCACACACCAAGGAGTGGCGGGACGACAATTCCCCCCCAAGCGCCACCCTCTGTCCCCGACCGGAGAGAAACGAGCGCAGCCATTGAAGGACTGTGCCCTGGATCCCCACGTCGGCAAGGCGGTGGTCCAGGAGTTCGTGATCAACCATGTCGAAGGCTGCTGACAGGTCTAGAAGAATCAGCAGCCCCGACCCGCCTCGATCCAGCTGCCTGCGGAGATCATCTGTTAGGGCGACCAGAGCCGTCTCGGTCCCATGACCAGCGCGGAAGCCAGACTGGAATGGATCCAGAGCCGATGTTTCATCCAGAAACCTACCAAGCTGTTCAGCAACCGCTCTCTCAATCACCTTACCCAGGAATGGAAGATTCGAAACCGGGCGGTAATTGGATAGATCTAAGGGATCTAATGATGTTTTCTTTAAGAGCGGGCGCACCACTGCCTCCTTCAATTCCCCTGGAAATATCCCGGTGCCAAGGGACAAATTGATGATATCCCCCAGGGGGGCCCGCACCTCGTCTGGACACGCTCTAATCAGCCAAGACGGGCACGGGTCAAGAGGACAGGTGGTGGGCTTTCCAGCTCGGAGGAGTCTGTCCACATCGGCTGGGGATATCCGATCAAAGTGGTCCAATACTGGACCCGAGGACAGTCGAGGGGCCTCCAGTTCCTTTATTGTATCCAAATTGGCAGGGAGGTCATGGCGGAGCAACAGGACCTTCTCCGCAAAAAAGCTCGCAAATGTCTCACAGCTGTGTGTCAGATTGTTATTTAAATTTGGCTGTCCTTCAAGGGACGTTAAAGACCTAATTATACTAAATAATTGCGCCGGGCGAGAGCTAGCGGATGCAATGGAGGCTGAGAAGTAAGACTTCTTAGCGGCCTTCACCGCCATCTCATAGGTTTTCATAAAAACCCTATAAGATGTTCTTGAGGCTCCGTCACGGGCACCCCGCCATACTCGCTCTAGCCGTCTGAGGTCCCGCTTCATTTTCCGAAGCTCCTCGGTAAACCAGGGAGCCCGGTTTCTGCGGCGTCGCAGAGGGCGCTTAGGTGCGATCTCATCTATGACTGCCAGGAGCTGGATATTCCAGCCCTCAACAAGCTCAGTCAATGAGTCGCCAGGGGGAGCAAGGTCCCGCAAGGCTTGACGGAATCTATCAGGGTCCATCATCCTCTGCGGGCGAGCCCAAATCGGCTCGCCACCTAAGCAGGGTGGGGGGGGGGGAAGTCAATCCTGGCTTTCAGAGCGTAGTGATCAGACCATGGCACCTTAATTGAAGGAGACATGATCACATCTATACCTACGCCAAAGATCAAATCCAGCGTGTGGCCTGCTTGATGTGTGGGGCCTGAAACAAACTGGGAGAGCCCTAGTGTTGCCATGGAAGACACCAGGTCCAGAGCCTGTGAGGAGGGAGTGGCATCAGCATGGATGTTGAAGTCCCCCAATACCAATAGGTTAGGGAACTCCAAGGCCCTGCCGGCCACCGCCTCCAGCAGGCCTGACAGGGTGGCTGCTGGTGCGCTAGGTGGCCGGTACAGCAGCCAGACAGCCAAGCTCACCTCAGAGCCCCACACTAGGCCAACACATTCAATGCCGGGGATCGATGGCGATGGTAGAGCCCTGAAAGGACAATCTTCCCGGATTAATAATGCCACCCCTCCCCCCCGGCCCACAGTCCGTGACTGGTGGAGGACGGAGAAACCCGGGGGCGCCATCTCTCGTAAGGTAACTGTTGCCCCTTCGCGTACCCAGGTCTCCGTCACACAAGCCAGGTCGACCCTCTGCGAGGTAAAGAAATCTCGCAGAGTGGCGGTTTTGTTGCCTATAGACCTGGCATTGCACAACACCAGTGACGGAGGTGAGTAATCCTTGCTCACCCTACCCTCGTCCCTCGGGATGGGGAGCAGATTGGAAGGGGTACGAGCGTATCCATATCTCGATCCCCTTCGCCTATAACATCTGCCCCCACCACCATACCTCCCTCGCCCCTCCACGGTAGCAATCCCAAGCCTCATACAAGCCTCCATTTACAAAATAGCAAAACAAACCAAACCGAAAACAATTCTACCTAAACAAAACCAATCCCCACCCCAAACCACAATAAAACGGAACAAAATAAAAATACATAGATAAGAACCACTGTTCACGGTGGTACAATAAAGTAAAAAGTAAAAACACCTTTAAAACACTTTAAAATATATAAAAACATTTTTAACATTTGCTGCAGCAGCACCAGTGTCCTTAAAACTGTAGCGGAGGTGAGTCTGGGCCCCGCCCCCTAGGCCAGGTGGAATCAGCCTGAGGAGGGAGCGGCCTTCCCCAACACTCACGGTGCAGCAGCAGCGATGTCCCAGTGCCTCAGTGAGGCCTCTTAAAGCTGTGGCAAAGGTGAGTCTGGGCCCCGCCCCCTAGGCCTGGTGGAATCAGCCTGAAGAGGGAGCGGCCTTCCCCAACACTCACGGTGCAGCAGCAGCGATGTCCCAGTGCCTCAGTGAGGCCTCTTAAAGCTGTGGCAAAGGTGAGTCTGGGCCCCGCCCCCTAGGCCTGGTGGAATCAGCCTGAAGAGGGAGCGGCCTTCCCCAACACTCACGGTGCAGCAGCAGCGATGTCCCAGTGCCTCAGTGAGGCCTCTTAAAGCTGTGGCAAAGGTGAGTCTGGGCCCCGCCCCCTAGGCCTGGTGGAATCAGCCTGAAGAGGGAGCGGCCTTCCCCAACACTCACGGTGCAGCAGCAGCGATGTCCCAGTGCCTCAGTGAGGCCTCTTAAAGCTGTGGCGAAGGTGAGTCTGGGCCCCGCCCCCTAGGCCTGGTGGAGTTAGCCTGAGGGGGGAGCGGCCTTCCCCAACACTCACGGTGCAGTATAAACCCACATAACATGTCTCAAGATGCTGAAAATAGATTTTATTCTCAGAGCAGTCCACTGAATTTCAGCCAATGCTTTCTTAAAGGCCTTCCTTCAGGAGTTAAACTGAAAGACAGCCTGTGGAGATTTCTTAGATAGAAACCGCCTATCAGTATTAATGGGAGTTAATGTTAATGGGAGATATATTTAACAGATACATTTAAGCACATTCTTTTTTGTGTTGGGGTATCGTCTCAAGCAGCTATTTGCAGATGCAAAAGAGCCATTACTGGAAACAATGTGTTTCACATTAATTTCCACTTCAGATAATAATCTGTACTGGGACACCCCCTTCTTCCTTGTCTGGTGCCTGGAATAGTTGCAAGGACAGTACCATAGGCACAAAGCATTCTTGGACATATAGGTTCCAGGGAACCTGAGTTTTTGCACTAACTGGGGCACCCAGGGAAAACAAAATTTCCCAGGGACCCAGGCACTTTTTAGTGTTGTGAATTTAGTGTTCTAGGCACCAAGGTGGAAATAAGAAGGGTGGGTTCCAGTTCCTCTTCTAAACTGAGATGAAGGGAATTCATTGATCCATTTAAAATATATGATTCATATAACATATCATTTCTGGGGTTTATGCCACTTGGAAGCAAATGTCGCTAAATGCTTTGCACTACTGAAATGACAATATCTGCAGAAGCGAGCCGAAGATGAAAGCTGGGAATGTTGGCTTGCAATAAAAGACTAACATAAAATCTAACATTGTAGAACAAAATGTAAAATAAACTGAGGCAGTACATAACTTGGAGTTATCACCCCTCCAAAAACAGCTGTTAAGTGCTGAGAGAATGATGTTTTCCTTTGGATGCTACTAGAGGGCAAGATTGTGTAAGCTTCTTTGCTTGCGCCTGCTACTCTAATTGTATAATTCTCTTGGTATAATGCATTTTTTACTGACAGCAACTGCTAATGCATCAAGGTAACTAGGCAACACGTCAGTCTTCTGTCATTTCACATCCCACCACTTTGAAGGCTGTCACATGCTTCTCTGATTCACATACACTGACAGTCTTCCCTATCCTTCCCTTTCTGACTTCTCACAGATTCCTTCTTGTTTCAGAGATACCTTATTGACTTGCATTAAAGGAGAGGCTTGTGGAGTCGTTTAGGCTATGTGGGGACATCTCTCTCTCTCTCTCTCTCTCTCTCTCTCTCTCTCTCTCATCAAAGGTGTACCTGTGCAATAGTTCCAAACATTTCTGTTTCCTGTCCCACATATTTCTCTTGCTGTTTTCCTACCACTCATACGACAATCGGAAAGCTGAGATCATACTTAATTTTTTCTGTTTCCTGGCTTTCAAGGAAGCTGACCTGTGCATGCACACGAAAGCTCATACCAATAACAAACTTAGCTGGTCTCTAAGGTGCTACTGGTAGGAATTTTTTTTAATTTTTTATTTTGTTTCGACTACGGCAGACCAACACGGCTACCTCCCTGTCACTAGAGTGCATAAAAACTAATCATAAAAACAGCAATCATAAAAAACTTTTTAAATTGCAGTGCAAAGTCAAAACAGTAAAGGATTAAAAATTAAAATGTCAATGCTGCAATATCAGACATGTCTACTCAGAAGTAATTCCTATTGAGAACAGGTAAGTACGTATAGGGTTGCAGCCATAGCTATCCAACCTAAAAACCAAGCAAAATTAACACATCAGCTTTGCAAACACTGAAAAAGAATTGGTTGGCAGGCTGCCTTAGGGAAAGCATTCCTTAGAAATAACCTTTCAAAAAAGCTTGGGGTTTTATCCATTGTTAGTTATTCTCAATGTAAGCCCATTGGAATGAATAGGCATGACCAACTTAGGCCCATTAATTTCAGTTGGTATACTCTAAGTAATAGTTGATTTCAGATTGTGGTAGGTTTATTTAAATGTACTTGGACCATGGTCAAAACTATCACCTTACACCATGTTCAGAGATTAACTGGTAAATTCATTTGTGGTGCTGTGATTGTTCCTCCAGCTAGTAACTTCATTAGTGCTGGACTGCTGTGGGCAAGGTGGTTGTGTCATCAGGATAGTATAGGAGTAAAAGATCTGTTTCCGTGCGCTGCTCTGGTTTCGCCAGAAGCGGCTTAGTCATGCTGGCCACATGACCCGGAAAATCTGTCTATGGACAAACGTCAGCTCCCTCGGCCAGTAAAGCGAGATGAGCGCCGCAAAGTGTGTTCTCCCTCATGGAGAGCACGGGTTGCGGGCGGGGCTGACAAGACACCTCACTGTTACTAGGCAAATGGTTTGGCCATCCTTTAAACAGGGGCGGGCTGTTACTGGGGAAATCTAGATGTGGCCATTTGTTGATTGACAGCCCTATTTGTTAAATACAACGCTCGCAGCGAGGAACTTCCTCTTTCTCTGCTTACTTCGGATCACCCGCCCTCCCTTCCCTAATTTTAGGCTGTTTGCTTGACCTTGCTATGCCTGTCATGGGGTCGCCTGCTTTGGGGCAGGGGCCTGGTAGGAATTTTGTCCATTTGGCTGATTAGTGTGTGCCACTTGGTTTTTGCCTACTGCGTAGCAAATCGTCACAACTTGTAAGGTTTGTGGTTAGGCATTGGTCTTGGAATTGGTTGGTGGAGGGGTATAGATTTGGCTGTGCCTGCCCCTCCAAAATGCTGCTGCTTCAAGGGTTTTCTGTTAAAGGAACCCAGGGGCTCCTCATGCTTTTGTCCGAAACCCCCTGGCAAGGGGCTAGGGCCACGCAAGCCCCTGGGAGCATTCTGGGGAGAGGTGAGGCATGGTTCCCAGTCCCGTCTCTCTCCCCAGGTGACTTACCCTTCCTGACTTCACGGGGGGTGCGAATGTCAGAGCTGTCCCCGTGCAGGGTCAGTTAGTGCTACCAATGCCTAAGCAACCACTCACATTGCTGTAATTTGAATAAAGTTGTGGCCAAAATTATGCCAAAAACCTTAAACAAAAATTAAGTGTCAATTGTGTTTTTCTTTGGGGGGGGGGTGTCTTGGGGACCTCGACGCGCAACCCCAGAGTCGTTCACGGCTGGACTTAAATGTCCTTTACCTTTTTTAAAAGATCCCAAGCCTAAAAACCCAAGCCTCAAATCTTTCTGCTTAAAGTCCCTGACACATGATGAATGGAATTGAGGGGAACTGAATGTATACAAGACAAGTTCCATTCACCAGATTGTGGGTGGCAGCTGCGGTGCCATGTGGCTTGCTGCCACTGCTAGGCCTCTTTGGATTTTTTTCTAACGGCCACATGGAGCTGTTGTGCTCCCTCCAGCTGTAGGAATTTAAATTGGCCAGTTGTGATATTGACCAATCACAGGCGGGCACTAGGAGGTGTCACCAGGAGGGCGAGACCAACAGGAAACTTGGGTCCACTCTCCTGGCATAAAAAGGACCCGCCTCCATGCCCTGAGATATAGTGAGCTTTTGGTCTCCTGCCCCCACACCCTTATATCCATAGGTTGTTGTTTCGCTAAGACTTTACAAAGGAATTATCATTTGCTGTATTCAGGGCCAGGAAGGAATTTTATTTCTAGGCAAAAAGGCTGGTCTGGAGGTTTCTGCCTCCTTCACAGCAATTGTCACAACTCTGGTGGTTAAGGCACTGGGTACGATCCATAGTAATTTACTGGAAGTGGGGAGTTGCATGGCTTTGCCTTCCCCTTCCAGAAAATTGGGTTATCCCATTGATTAAAGGAATCCTAGGGGAGGTGTTTTCATCTACAAGCCTAAGGGCTGTAGCACACCCACAAGGCGGCAATTCTGATGAGCTGTTCCTACTTGATGTAAGTCATAGGGTACTCCTATCCCAGAATTGATCATCTGATCAGCAGGCAGCAGGTAAGCTGACTGAACGGGAAATCACGCAATGCCTGAGCCAAATGTACTTACACTTGTGATCAATAAAGTTGTGGCCTGATTTGATCCAAGAATGTAGCCCTCTGTTTCTTTATCATGTATGCAAGGCACTAGTGGCAGGCTCACTGTGCCTGAGCAAGCAAAGGAAAAGAGATGTTGCTGGAACTTGTTATTGCAAGCAAATTCTTGGAATGTAACTGAAGGAAGAAAACCACAAGGTTAGTTGAAGATGATAAGCTGAGTAACAGCCTGACTAAATTCCTTATCTATAGCTGTTTAAACAGACCATGCAGCACTATAACTTGCGTGAAACCTGTTTGATCAGGGCAATCAGCCTAGCAGTGAGACACTCTGTTGAATTTTTCTCTCAAGCAATATATTGCTTTTCAATAAAGTGATCTTTGACAGATCTTTGAACCCTAAAATAAGTCTGAAGACTGTTTCTCTTCCCCACCCCCACATTAAGACTCTTGATTAGATAATGCCCATGGCCTCTATAATAGCAAAGGTTCCACACAACATCCTTTATTTTTAAAACTTTTGTTATTGTGGTTGCTTCTAACAATTTTAAAGAAAATAATCTTCCAACATTGACTGCTTTTCTGTCGTTCCAAATAAGAGCTTACAAGGTTTACTTAAACTGGGAAAACAAGAAAGACAATTTCTTCCCCATCTTCAGTGCTCCATCACCTAGAACAGTTTGTGCTTTAATAGTTTCCTTACAGGATGTATATTTTTGAGCACATCAGCCACAACAAGAGGTGAATGGGATTTACCCTTGGAAGATCTATGCCCATTCATAGAATCATGGAGTTGGAAGAACTATAAGCGTGATCTAGTCCACACCCCCCCCCCCCGCAATGCAGGGATCTTTTGCCCAACATGAGGCTTGAACCCATGGCTCTGAGATTAAGAGTCTCATGCTCTACTGACTGAGCAAAGAAAATAGACAATTTGAACAGTTAGGACCAGGTCTTGAGGTACTGGAATGTTAAAAAGGGGGACTCCCATTGCCTAAAGACTACAACTGGAGGTTGGCTTTGACATCTGAGAAATATAGCTTTGGATCCAAGCTACAGGTTTGGATCTGAAGAACATAGTCTGGAACAAAAATAACTATTGGTGCCATTCTGCAAACACTTTGTTGACATAGTACTACGAGGAAGGTTCTAGAGCAGTTCCCAAGAAGTTGCAGAACATCATTCATCAATGGGCAAGCCTACTGTGGGACTGATGTGGCTGGAAGATATGGCCGATTCTTCTTTCTTTTTTGCTATGCCTGCCACAAGCTGTTGTAGTGGAAGGGTCTGAGGATCAAGTCCATTGAGAGCTTGGCAGGGCTTTGGATCTGAAACCTGCCTTTTTGTGAATGGAAGACTCTTTCCAGGAGTGGAAAGGCACCTTTAGAACAAACACTTAGTCGAGAAGGAAAGAAAAAAAAGAAGAAACACAATATCTTGACAGATGTTATAAATTAGTAGATGCACATTTTTCAGCCTAACTGCACAGCAGGTTTACAAGACAGAGTGAACAAAATAACACAAACATATAAAGGAACTACTAATATGGCTACCAAAATATTTATTTTCATGTATTTGCAGCTTCACAAAAGTCTAATATATCCTCAGGAAAACTAACACTTCCTGCCCACTTACAAATCACTTTTGAATATTTTAGGGGCTCCATTCCAGTTACTTTATTATGCCATAGGTGTGGAAGCAAAGAGTACACAATTAGCTCTTTAATACTGATATAAAGTTTTAAAAGCTTTTATACAAAAGTATGTATTTAAAAGAAAAGTTGGTTCAGTCTCATCACAGTCTGGGATTTCACTGACCACAATGGAAATTACTTCTAGGTAGACATGCATAAAATTTCACTGTTAATTTGGCTGATGTATGATAATTGCAAAAATGATTATTCTTATTTTACAAAAATGTTACCTCTCAAGATACAGAGAACATCTGTCTATGAAAATACAAAGAAATAATCAAGACGACAAAAGGTGTACGTTAACCATGTTGGTAACATTTCATACATATTCCAATTGCCCCCTTGGGTGAGGTTAAGGTAAGTGATACCTCACTGCAACATTAATTCTGAATTATTTGGCTACATTTCAGAAAAAAAGTAATTAAAATTTAATATACAACCTCAAAGTTCATTCACAAGACTTCATTACATCTAATTTTTATTTTAATTCTTTTTGTTGCATGAAGGACTTGGGCAGCAGGCCACAGAATATTTTCCTACATTTCAGTATGAGACAGCTCAAGCAATAAAAATTGGGGGCATTTTGTCATTAAACGTGTCAATACTTTAGCAATGAGGTGGAATAGTGACCTTTTAATGATGTCCGGTTCTGAGGTTACCCAGAATAATTGTATTCATATTTCCTTTTTGAACAAGATTATAAAAAATGGCCACTCTTAAATATAATAAAATAATGAACATATTTGCATTAAAATAATGAACTTTTGTGAATTCTTGAACCTTCCCTTTTTTCTTTCTCTTTTGTATGCTTCTTAAATTTTTGTGATGCAAATGTACATATCAACTGGCCGTGGTGATAAAATGCATGGATGTTTTCATCTATCTGCTGTGGAAGACCATGGGTGCTGATGTTCACACTTTATTTTGCAAACTTGTCTTTAGCTGGTTTATGGAGAAAATACTACATTCTAGGAAAAGACTGATATTCAGCAGTGCCCCCTGTTGCCCTCCACATTAATTTACTGTAGGTATGGGGAACTGACGGCTCACCAGATTATTTGGACTCCAACTCCCATCAGCCCCAGCCAGCATGGCAGCCAGCAGTCTGGGATGAGTTGTAGTCGATCAACATCTGGAGGGCCACACATCCCCTGTCACTGACTTACTGCAGAGGAAACAGCAGCCTACTCACTCTAAGGGCCAGAATGGGCTGTGTGTGTGTGTGTGTGTGTGTGTGTGTGTGAGAGAGAGAGAGAGAGAGAGAGAGAGAGAGATGCTCCCATTGCACCACTCCTTCACTTGTCCTTTAAGAAGAGGCCAGAGATAATGTGTTTGAAGGTATAGCAGTGCTGTGATGCAGTTTCGCTCCTCTGTTGTTCTCCATTCTGTCTCATTTTGGGTTTATTTTTTTGACTGGGCAGTAGAACAGATAATGTCATCACGGCAAGATGAGAAAGTGACGAGGGAGAAGGAGGCCAGGTGGTTTGGAGAAAGTGTCACGAACCCACCAGCTTCGGTGTTGTAAGGAGGAATTATCAGTTCAATGAGAGGATGGATTGTGGGTAAAACTTCTCTCCTTTCCTGTCTCTGAGGGTTTCTGTTAATGAAAGAGAAGGAACAAAATAATGTCTATGTGATGAATATCATTCTTGGCTCTTTACTTTGAACTAGAACGTGCACACTGGAAAAAATAAAGTATGAAGCAGAGTCTCTGCTTCTGAAGCAAAAACCTACATTACGCTTTGCACTGGAGTGGACAGTTCATTCTGCTGTTAGCTTATTTAGATAACTATAATTTTAGAGTTATGAAAATATATCCTGCAAAAAATAACCACTTGAGCCACAGCGACAACTTAATTGAAGGAGTTTGAGCAGATTCATCTCCTATTGACCTCACTCTTGGTAGAATATTTATGTCCCCTGCATAACCGTTCACTGTCTGAACCACATCTGCATATGCAAAAATATAAATAAATAAATAAAACCAGTACTTTCTCTTTCCTTTCCCTTTTTTTTCTGCCATGACCCTGAGTTGAAGGAAGACTAACACTCCAGGGATCACTTCCAAAAAATAAATAAATGCTTGGTTATTATACAAATGTCAGGGCAGTTGGCAGAACAGCACCCTAAAGGGAAAAATGAGAAGGCAAGGTTTTCAGGATGATTTATGGTCTGTGTCCTTTCTGAAGTGAGATAAAATGCCTAGGGAGATATGCAACCCACTTGCTGACCTTGCTGAGATATGTCAGAACAGCAACAGGCTCATGAAGCAAACTCTCAAATGGCAAAAGAGTAACTTATTTATGATTTTTGTCAACCTTCTTTAATACTAAACAATGGATTAAGCAATGATATCGTCCTTGCTTACCAGCACAGGCTGGGGAGGTAGCTAAGGCTTCCCCCCCTCTCTCTTTCACACCCACCCACACACCTATAAAGAAAAGTTATCTCCCACTTGAAACTTGGCTTCTCAATGTAACATCTGGTCAGTCTCTCCACAGCCTTGTGCAGGAATTCTGCTAGCAGAGAGTGACCTTTGGATCCCACTCAGGATCTGGAAACTCTATTACAGGATCTAATAAAAGGTAACACAATTGCAATGGTTTGTTTACTTGCATATTTTCTGATATGTTCTTCTGATATGCTTTTCAGCAGTTTATACAAGGCAGACAAAGCAGACAACCTCTGTGCAAATAAGTGAATGGACACAATCTGGACATTAAAAATAGAATCATACAAAAAAATAAAGGGGATTGTTGAATCTTCCAAGACATTGCATCTGTGACATTTCTTCCCCCCTTTAAACTGGGAATAAGAGGATAACATGGGTACTGATTACTAAACTTTTGAGTGTTTCTTAAAGCTTTAATAAGGATTATAAATGGTTCTCTCACTAACTAAAGTCATTATTTAGCACTGATGCTTTAATGTTTCAGAAACAAAGTACACATATTTTGTGATCTAGCTATTCCTGATATAATTAATTCTTACCTTGTTAACTAAAGTGTTTGCGCACCAGATCTTTCATCTGAAATTCCATCCTTTGTTCATTTTTTGCACACTTGATCTAGTCTAATATATTCATATTTATCATCACTACTTTCCCAGTCCATATGCATAGGATAACATTGTCCATAAGAGCATAATCACAGTTTCATTTCTGTTACTGTTGAATGGCAGGGTCATTATCTCAATATAATGGGTTCACAGTAGGCTCCAAAATCATTGTTTTGATCCTGTACATTACCTTTCTCTTTCAAATAGTACAGTTAGTGATTACCATGCATTGCATTGCAAAAGTACTGTGCGTCATTAGGAAGGCAGCTTGTGTTGATATACTTGGGCCAAATGGAAATTATCTTTTTGAAGGACTCTTTCTAAACTACTTTTCTTTGGATATGGCTCCCCTTCCCAGTAGTAGGGCACACACATGGCATGCAAAACATACCCAGGACCAGATTAAGCATTCTCTGACCACCAGCACTAGCACTGTTGTGTTAGTGTAAGGACAAAAATAATGGTTGCATGATATGAAATCCAGTGCAACAGTTGCACGAGAGGAAGCTTGTTGTGCAACAGGTTGAGCAACAGAAAGCATTAGGGCTATAACAATCTCATATCAAGCAACTGTCCCAGTTTGAGCGGAACATCATGGATTTAAATAAGTCATCCTGCTCTCCGATTGGACTCCGGAATGTCCTGGGATCCATGTGTCCTTCCTTGGGCAGCTGCCGCTGAGGAGTGCAACTTTCTGTCCTTCTTTTTGCAATGAAAGAAGGTGGCCTCAGTGGCTGCTGGGAGAAGCTGGACTCTCCTCCAATCAGAGTGCATGGCGGGGAGCAGAGAAACGTTGATGGGATGGGATCGTGGAGTGAGGAAGCGAGGACAGTCGTCTGCTTCACCTTGCCCAGCCCCAGCACTGCTGGAGTGCACAGAACACAAGGCCCTGGGGAACTGCGAACTCAGCGAAAAAGTGGTGGCAGTGCACAGAAAAGGAGTGGGTCTCGTGGACAGCAGGGGCGTGAGTGGCCGCCACCACAGAGGGAAAAGGAAGCAAAGGGGCTCAGGGTGCTCTCTGCCCTCAACTGTTCAACAGCTGCTCCCCCCCACCCCAGGCTGGTGCTGAGGAAGTTATGGCCTCCGCTGCCCCCTCATGTGCCAGAGCCCAGAGGAGGAGAGGCGCAGAATGGCCGCCATTTTTCCTCTTTGCCACTTCGATCTCTGGCTCAAGCCTGAGCCGGAATTGGAGTTATGACCTGGTAGCACTGGGCCAACACTGCTCCTTCTCTCCACTGCTTCCATCCCCAGCAATTTGACTTGCGCCCATGTCCCGGATCCAAAGCTGAAATCTTGGAAGGCATACGATCTGTTGTGCAACCCGCCACAAAAACTACACTGGCTTCCTGGACCTTTTCTTGCACAACTAATACACTACTAAGGGACTGTAACTTAGCTGAATTCCTTTCTCAGTTTCAATCCCTGGTATCTCCAGATAGGGCTGGGAGAAAATCCTGTCTAAAATCCTGGACAGCTGCTCATGATCAGTATAGACAGTACTCAGAAGGTGGGTCAATACTCTGACTTGCTCCTCAATAAGCCATCATGTTCTTGCAGCTCTTCATGGTTTTAAATAATGAAGAAGGTGCATGGCATTTTGCTAAAAAACACAATCAATATATTACTTATAAACAAGTGAGTTTTTAAAGATGAGAGCCTATATAGTCTAATACTTTTTACTCCATGAAGTACTAAAATGTCTTGTACCACCACTATTGCATATCTTAAATGTACCAAGGTTGCTTTTACTGCTCAGTATACATTTGGTAAAACTGACTACAGCGATGCACACTGTAATACCAGCTTAGACTCCATATGCTTGTTACCAGGGGAAAATGATGCTGAAGTTATTTTGGGCTGCAATATTTTTGGGCCATCTTAATTGCCTACCTTTGCTAAGCAATCGACACTCACTTGTGATTTGTTTGTTGGAAATACTTCTGCTTTCACCATCTGTACATTGCAGCAAATGATGAGGACCATAAGAATGCATTATGAAACCAAACAGTCTAGGGAAAATCTGTCAAAGTTACCTAATCACGTATGTGCAATCGTATCAAGCTGCTTTGCAGTGTAAGCTGCGGCATAGCTGGGGGTGGAGGAAAAGTTAATGACTGAACAAGGAACTTTGACAAACTTGTATATCTGCAACTTTTATTCAGTAATCAAGTCATGCATTTTTGTGTGCGTGTGTATGTATGAAAACACTGAGGATGATTGTTAAAACAGAGAAAATTGAACAAGTTTTGGGGGTTAGCATGTGAGGCTGCAAATATTAGCCACTTCTCACATCTGCCCCATCTCCCTTGCCTTCTGTGACTTTCAATGCACATATAACCCTGTGGCAGATGCCTGACATATATAAGGTTCCCAAGATCTATCTCTGGCATTGTGGGTTACTGAATCTCAGGTAGTAATGCCATTGCCTGAGACTTCAGAGAACCACTGCTACTCAAAGGAGGTGGTACTGGACTATTTGAATTGGCTTGAATATAAGGCAGTGCTACATGCACATCCATATCCCTTCATTCACACACTTCTTCATCCCTCATCACACACACACAGCCTTTATACACCCACCCTTAAAACTCTTGCACCTGACTGCTAGCAGGGTCCCCCAATACCCTCCAACATTTATTTGATGAAAATAGGGACATCCCATTCCATAACAATTATTTTTCTATTTATACTCCACACATCTTACTGGGTTGCCCCAACCACTCTGGGCAGCTTCCAACATATATAAAAACATAATAAAACACTAAAGATTTTAAAAACTTCGCTATACAGGATTGCCTTCAGACGGCTTGGGTGTTGGGTAGCTCCATACCCTCCAACATTTCTCCAATGAAAATAGGGGCATCCTAAGGAAAAGTGGGACATTCCAGATCAAATTAGAAACTGGGACGGCTTCTCTAAATCAGCGACATCCCTGGAAAAAAGGGGCACTTGGAGGGTCTGTTCCCCTAGCTGCCTTGTAATGGAAAGTTGTTTAGGAAGCCCAAGCCAAAGATTGCCTCTGGCCTCTACAGTAGCCCTTTGTGCATGAAATCTGATAATAATATTACTGCTGGAAATAATTTGATTGCTAACATGCCTACGTGCTTTCTCCAACTCAAAGGAGAAAACTCTGGCAGAGGGAGGAAGCGTAATAATGCAGCATTTATCGCACTGATGCTGTAAAATTATTACAGAGTGATGACAGTGGAGGCCTCATGGATGTGTAGTTTTTGTAAGTTATTAATGACCAGCTGTGTCTGCTTTAGCTGTGCTGTTTTATGGTCAAGCCAAACAATAGTTGTAGAATCCTAAACAGGATTTTGTAAGCACAAGATAGTTCTTTTATAGAACACCTGTTTTATCCTGAAACAAGAGAGAGAGAGAGGAGACTTAAATCTTCATAAAAACATTTTGGAGGTGGCTTGCTGAATTTTGCTAACTCAAGACACATTGGTTTTGGAAAGGGAAGAGCATCTGTTGGATTTTATTATATAATGAAAATGTTTATATTGCCATGACACAGTGAGATTTTTTTCCTGGCCTTTTACAGTCTAGTGTACAGAACATCCATCACTGCCAAGAACATGCCATTAGGTTTATTAGAATAAATTCAGCATTTAAAGGCAAGCACTTGGGTTTTATTGAGATAATCCACCAAAATCTCATCAAATGCGCCTCTGGAGACAAACGTAGTCACAACATCAACTTTCGTTTCAAAGGGCATGGCTAATTACGAGAGGATCATGCAAAGAGAAACTAAATCTTGAGGGATGTTGGATGTGTTATTAAATCCATCTTCATACATTATGAGCCACATGTTCAATCAACACAAATAAGGAGGGTGGTATCGTGGTAAAAAGCTCTGCTCTGCCCCGCCATCTATGACATTCATTGAACTATTAACCAAGTGCTGGCCCCTGCCCTTTGATCTATTCATATTTACGGTACAGCTGTATAGCTGCATACACAGCTTTGCTGAAGTCTTCAGTGAACAGGCGTAGATTGGGGTGGGGCAGAGGATTCATGGATTGAAAGCCACCCAGGGAACTTTAGCTGTTAGGTGGTATACACATATTTACAACAAAAAAATAAACATATGGATCATAAGAAGGGCTGGTGCACAGCAGCTTCAACTGATTCTGTTCCTTCAGTCACCTGTTGCATCTTTCTGACCCTTGAGAGAAGCAAAGACTGGAGCTTAGGAGCTACCCAACCATTGAAAATCTAGAGTTTATTGGGAGCCAACTATTCCCTATGGAGCGGGAAGGGGTCTTCCTGGATGAATGGGTTTTATTCCTTTCTACCTTTATTTATTTCCTGCAAGTTTCTCTCTGCTTATAATTCTGTTTATTTCACAGAGTTTGGATTTGAGAAGACACAACCCCAGTGAGAAATGGCTAACTGGTTATCTGAATGTTTCCTGAATCATAAGTTTACTTTCGGAGGAAGAGACTATTGTTTATATAAAACCCAATTCATTCTTATGTGTGATAATTAAACTTTGCTGGTAACACAGAATTCGTGTGTTAGTCTTTACATTAAGTATTAGGAGATCAGGGTATTTATGCATGCCTTTCAGATCCCATTATTTAAATAAAGACTAATGGAGGTCTCTTTTTCTATCAAGTTATGCCAACCGCTCTGTTGCTATGACCAACAGCAATAAACCATGCAAAAAAAATTCCAAATTGGCACAAACAATTACAACTGAAATAAAGTGGAATATAGTAAGATTTTGATGCCTATATCAATGCACTTTTTTGTGTGAAAAGAGTGAAAGACATCCTTTCCAATATGATTTGCCACATTTAGTTGAAATATATATGAGCCCTAAGAAACAAGGAAATTGTACCACACGCAGACAGGATAAATATTCTAGATTACTCGATGGAATTTGCATACTGCTTCCAATAAAATGCTAGGCAAATCATTGGAAAAGCAATGAAGTCTCACCATGATTTAAAAGCCCTATTAGGAATTGACAACTGAAAATCTGGAATGAAATCTAATAATGGTAAATCATTTATAACAAGCACTAATATTCTACCATGCACATTTTTAATGGGGCTGCCACAGCATGTGTCCCCTTATGGCATCTTGCACAGCACAGGACCCATAACTAAACATTTCTGAGCACCCTGCATGTTCAGGGTGCAACTGAGCATGCATGCTAGAGGCGAAGTATATCACCATGCTGTTTTCAATGACAACTGATACAGGTCTGACTCTTTAATGAATTGTGTTGTTATTTATCCATTTTCTTTGTGCTCCTATCCTGGGATAGTCACAAAATCTGATGAAATTACTAAGGCATGGTTCCTTGCAAAAAAGAAGCTTGTGTTTGCCAGCAGATGAAAAGCAGTCTGAGGCTTGAGAGAGAGAGAATAATGGATGACTATAACTAATTCAGGTCTGCAACACTCAGGATGCCCAACCAGCAGATGGTTAGCAATCCCCATGATTTTGCAGTCCCAGGAAGGTGGTGTAGTGAAGTATTTGATAAACCACCATACATGGCTGATATGGCATACTGAGCTTAACAGATCACAAGTGCAGGGTTGCCATATTTCAAACAGTGAAAATCTGGACAGAAAAGTTGTTGAGCTCCGCCCCCCCCCTGTCGACATTTAGCCGATTTCCACCCAGACACTGCAGCCGACTGCAGTATTCTGGATATGTCTGGGAAATTCCAGGTGTATGGCAACCCTACACAAGTGATGCTGGCCTCACTGTTATGCAATACACTGGAGAAGTAAATTCCATAAATTGCACTCTGTTATGAGTATACCCTATATCTCATTTTTTGTCTGTGTGGAATGTGTGTGCCCTGTGCTTCATGTATTTCCTATTGAGGGAAAATGGTTCCAGAAACAAAAGCTCCCCTCCTTTTGGATGCTTTGAAGAATTGGAAAACAGAACAAAATACAATTTCCTCCAGATGGAGGATTTAAAGTGATGAGCAGCACAATCTACCTTAGTTGACTGATTCACAGTAACTAGCCCACTAGATTCCATACCATTTAAATTCCATACCAGTTAAGGCTATGCACACATAATACCCCCAAAACATGACATGATAGTGCCATTATTGCCTGCAGTATAAGTATTATTTCTTACGTTGTTATAAAGTCTGTCTTCAATCAGGTCTTCCTGGTTTTGATAGCATTCAAAAACTGTGAGCCTGTTTGACTACAGATGTTACTGAGAAAGCAAAAGCAAAACAACACAGTGGACCAAAGACTATAATGATTCTATATTGACATATCTCTGAAAAACTACCATCTATACACAGCTCAAAGTAAAGAAACTGCTTCTAGTGACTTTTAAATAATAACAACAACTACTCTTACATAAGGCCACTCAATTGCATTGTCCTCTGGATGGCTCACAAACACAAAATATTAACACAACAACAACATAAAAGAATCATATAATAAAATAGCAACTTGTGACCTAAAGATTTCCAGCAGAGAGCAGAAAAAAACCAGATAGCTTAAAAAAACAACAACACAGCACATAAGCAATGGTTCAAAACAAAAATATCACAGGTTCTGTAAAAGACTGGGAAGGAGAAAAAAGTCTTTAAATTGATGTACTTTAATTTAATTTTATGTTTGATGTACCCCATGCTGGAATTGTTTGTCTGATGACAGATAAGTAAAGAATAAAAATATATAAAGAAAATAAGGAAGGTGTTAGGTGAACCTATAAGGGGAGGGAATTCTACAACCGGGGTACCAACACCAAGAAGGCCACTTCCCTGGTGCACAGCTGCCTCACTTCACGTGTTGAAGGCTCCTGGATTGGATATCCTGCAGATGATATCACAGTTCCGATAGGTATATGACAAAGAATGCCCTTACCTTTAAACAGGACTTGTGGGCTATCATGAATAGTAAAACCTTCCTGTGTTTTATTCCATATTATTGGGTTTATTTTTTGGAGGGATATAACAGCAAACCTGCAATGCATCTCATTAGCTGCAATTTTAACAAGTTTACAGTCACAGAAGCTTTTTTAAAAAATGGCATTGTTAGTGGAGTCCCTAAGAAATAATAAAACATTTCCCAGCCAGATGGCTCAGTCACACTAAAGGAGTTGAGAGAATAAAGCTCTGCAAAGTGGAGCAATTAAGAGAACTGCCAACCGGCATGCTACCTATCCTGTTTGTGACCTCCCAAATCTCTGAGGTTATGGAGAGAATTTGCAAGAAGCTGTATCTAAATGGGACCGGCTTAAATCCTGCTTTTCTTTATTTATTTATGCATTTGTGCATATTATATTTAAATGGACACACACACACACCCTTGCAAATTTTAAACTAAGGCATCCTAGGAAAGATAGCTCAATCATATGGCTTCAGCGAAAGTCCTGCACAAATGTATCCTGGCCTCACAACATTTTTAAAGAAGCACAATTAAATATTTGAGCAGAAATAAGGATTCACGTCAAAAGCTGTGAAAGTGATTAATTTCCTAGACGTGCCTGCTGTGCATTCCGGCTTCATAATTTGTCAAGGAAAAAGGACCATTAGGTGTGATTTATGAATTTAAAAAGAATTGTTCATTTCAGCTGCATCAGGTACAGAAACGTTGTTGTGAGGAATCTGCTAAACTGTCCTCATGTACGCACACAGGAATTTAACAATAAATGAAAGGTTAAAAGTTGGCAGTGTAGGCCCATGAAAGATTACCACGTCTGCCCTGCAGTAACCTTGTGGTGATTCATGAGATAGCCTGAACAGTTAAGATTTTGCTGTGAATCTAAGAGATATAAATGGTTAATATCTCTAAAACTTCAGTACTTTAGCATGGTAACACTTCATAGTACGGGGAGAGGAATGCTAATGGATCTGAAAAGGTAAAGATGCTCCATCCAACATGGGATGGAATAGATAACCTGTAGAAGGAAGAGCAGTAGAAGAAGAATCTGAAGAGCCTTATCTTGAATGGATGGCACAATAGGGACATAACAAGGGTGCACAAGGCCCAGGAGTTTCTGAACAATGTGGGCATATTGCATATGAGTGTGGGCAGTAGGTTCTTAATAACGTTGGAATGCTCCTGTGGTTCAGGCATATGTTGAATCCAGAAAGGTATCCACACACGAGAGATGTGCTAAGCAGAAATAATTGGTGATGTGCCAGGTTGATTGAAAATCATCAAAACTTCTCTGTTCTATTCCCAGAGATGGGTGATTCTTAGAATTGCATGCTTAATAAAGATCCCTGAGCCTATGAAGAGTCTGGCTGAGAGAACTTTGAATCAAAAATGCTTGTCTATGTATATAAATCTGAGAAAGGGGCAGTATTTTATCTGATGCTTATGTGGAAATACATGTCTTGGAGATCCAGGGCCAGAAATTACACAACAGAAGGATCATGGGCCAGAGGGAGAGGGAGCTTTCCTCAATGTTTCCATCTCACAAGGGAATTTATACTGGACCCACAAGGAAAGAAGAAATAGCCCAGGAGAAGAATAGCTGCAGAAATTAATGGAATATGCAGAAATGGTGAAACTTACCGAAAGAATAAGAAATCATGATAACAAACTTTTTATTAAGAAATGAAAATGGTTTGTTGAATATTTACAAACAAATTGAAAACAGATTAAGAAATTAGCAGGACTACTGGAAAAACCTGCAGTTTCTTTGCTATCTATCTATATATCTATCTGAATAGACTGAGACAATTTGGGATATGCAGGGAGAGATGAAAACAATTTTAAGGAACTGCAGAAAGAGAGGGAGGGAAGTTGAGATTCAAAATGTCAGAATTACTGTTGATTGTTTTCTGAAATGTTTTCTTTTTTGTTATAATTGAAAATTGTAGATAGATAGATGATAGATAGATAGATAGATAGATAGATAGATAGATGATGATAGATGATAGATAGATAGATAGATAGATAGATAGATAGATAGATAGATGATAGATGATAGATAGATGATAGATAGATAGATGATAGATAGATAGACAGATAGATACTGAACCCTTATCCACTTGAATGAGTCCCCCACTCTCCTTCATTGAGAAGAAAGTTGCATGAACTGTTTTCATCATTGAATACCCTCTCTTCAATTTCTCATTCCACTTCCAAGATTGAGGAAAGACAACAGCAATGAAAACAAAACTATCCAGCGTCCCCTGTTGGTAGAGAAGTGGTTCCCATGGAATTATTGACAACTTCTGCTGGAACCTTTCTAATATGGATGTTTGTTCTGCCAGGAGCTAAAACATGTTTAGCCTTAGATAGAATAATCATGATCAGCAGGACCAGGTCTTGCTTCAGGAGTCAATGCTGATGAACAGCCTTCATACCTGCCTTTGTTTTGGCCAGCTTAGAAAGCTTGCTCAGATCCCCACACATTGGGGATTTCTTAGGCACCTCCTTATTGGGCTTTATGGAGGTTGGGGGCATCTATCGGAAGGGAAAGATCTGTGCACCTTGTGATCTCAAAGCTTCCCAAAATCTAACAAACTGTAATGCCTGCTCATTGTGGGTGGGAGGCAGAGTTGTAGTGCTGCTGAATTGACCCTGGGAAATACCTTCAAATGCAGGAAAGTAGGCCTGGCTGATTTTGACTCAAAGCTAGAATTGAAACAGCAGAGTCTTAAGGATTCCAAGAGGTCTCCCTAAGAGATTGATCCAAGTCCTATGGGCCCTGGGATGCCAGCTGTGTAGAGATGGAAGGAGAATGAGAGGTATGTTGTTGGAGAAGCAGAAGAGAAAGCAAAAGAGTGAAGAACATCAGGTTGAGGAGAGAGACAAAAGAGAGCAGCAGAAGGAAGAAGAGTGATTTTGGAGGAAGGCAAGGGGAAGCAGAAGAGTGGAGAAGGCAATCAGGAAGACAAATGAGAAAAGGAAAAAGAAGGGACAAATAGAGCAGCCTCTACCACTGAAAAATAGTGAAACTCACCAGCAGGGAACAGGAGTAGCTGTCCAAGGAACTGTGAAAGTGACTTTATGGTACTGACAGCCCTAAATGGAAGTTAGGATCAAAACTTATTATATTGCATTTGGCCTATATGGTTATATTTGCTATTTGGTTATTCATTTCTTGTTATCTGGGGAACAATATGAAACACTCCACTTCAGGAGCATATGCTAGCAGTAGATTCCACACAGCTGGGCAGAGCTGGGCAAGGAGTCACCTCCACATCTTATCCAAACTCCCTCCTGCAGATTGCTCTGTCCATTAAATATCTGCCTGTCTATCACTATATATTTGACCCTCACCTTAATTACTAAACCTTATGGTTTTACAGCACCTTAGCAGTTTTAGAGAAGGGCATGAGAGAAGAACTTTAAAACCTGGATTTTCTCGGACTTCCAGGTTGGCGCCTCCGGCAATGGTGGAGCTCCTCCATTCGGGAGGAACTTGCTCCGTGAAAAACGGGCTCTGACCGCCACGGCGAAGGTGGAGACCCATTGAAATCACAAGCGGGAGAAGCTTGTGAACCTGGGATTCGGCTGGCACCTTTTGCGCCTCCCCTACTTGCGGGGAAACCCTGTTTTGGGGATCCGGAGCGACGTGGGGTGAGTGGCGCGGTGCTTTGAATCGACTGCTTCTTTCATGGAGTGAAGCCGCATTGCTGTTGCCGGAGAGCGCTGACTTTTTCCTGTGGACAATTGGATTTTAAACAACTACCTGTGAGTAGAACGGAAAATTGGATTTTTAAATACCTTAATTTGGCACTGAAGCGGGAAGATCATAAACAGGAAGTCCGCCTTCCGTTTTTGTAAATAGACTGAAGCAAAGACGTTACAAGTTAAAGTCTTTGAAAGCTTTTGGCAAAGGATTAAATTTCCATCGGTTTAAAATACAAAACCTCCCTTGGAAGCAGGAGAAGAGGGGGAAATTTTGGACCTAGTGAGCCTGCAGGAGAGAGTGAAAAATCAAATTACCACTGCTCTGAACCTGGGAACGGGCTGCCAGATGACGTTTGGAGAGAGTGCATTTGACAGAACGGATTTGACAGCTGGCTAAATAAGAGTAAGATACTGTTTCCATTGTCCTCCTGTGCGTTTAAAAAAGAGGAAAAGTAACTGAAAATTTATCTTTAATGCTTGAGTTGTGCCTGAAAGAACTGATACAAGTGGAGACTGTTTCCCTCTAGAGGGAGCTTTTGAAACTGTTACAGGCACTTCCGGGTTGGCGCCATCGCCGAATGGCGGACTCCCTCCGAGCTCCGGAGGGAGCCTGCTCGGCAGGGGCTGGGTCCTACCGCACCGGCGATGCGGGGACCCTTAAAAACCACGGCCACGAGGGCCGTGGACATGGAGACTCGGCTGGCACCGTCAGCGCCCTCCCGACTCGTGAAGGAGCCTTTTTAAAGGCTACGGATCGGGTGCCGGGGAGAAGCGTGGTGCTTTGAGTCCTCTGCTATCCCTGCCGAGCGCAGCCGCATGCCATCCGGCGGAGAGCGCTGACTTCTTCCATTGAAAATTCGGACTTTTTAACAACAACCCGTGAGTAATTTGGAAACTGGGTTTAAAAGGAGGAAAAAAAAAAGAATTTCCTTTCGATTTGGACACGAGCGGGGGGGGATCCAAAAAGGAAGTCAGTCCCCCCCCCTATTGTAAACCTTCTAAGACAAGGACGGGGAAACCAAGGTCCAAAAAGATTTGTATTGCTGATAAAAACTAAGAATTCCACGATGGGAAATTATAAGAACTGTGCTGGAGGACGAATTGAGGGAGAAGAAACGTAACCCCCCCCCTGGGAACCGGGGTGATTGAAGAGAGAGCCTGGTGAAAAGAGTCGGAGATTTTGACAGCTGTCAAAGTAGCTGTCAAAGTCGGAAAGCAGAGAGGATTTTATTATGAGAACTTTGCTGGCTAAATTTGTTACAATTTGCTACAACTTTTTAAAACTTGGATACAAAATGGCGAAAACATGGATAACAATCGGACTTTTGGACTAGAGAAAACAAAGTTACAACAATCCCCCTAGAGGAGTTTCGGGACATTACAAAGATGGTCGTAAGTGGAAAAATACCATTGGAATTTTATAGAACTGGTTATCTTCTGGGAAAGCTGCAAAACGGAAATAATATTTTGTCTACAGGGTGTACAGCTAAAGGAGACAATGGAATTTTCTATTGAAGAAAGGAAGGGACTGAACGCAAGTTTTTGTTCCTGAATAACAATAATCCCTGCAGACTTACTAAGCTTCTGAATTAGAACGTTTCAGCAGCGGAACAAGAGGAAACTGGACTACAATTTGGAAAGAACAATGGGGGGAGCTTTATTAAAGATTTGAAGCTAAGTGTTTTAAAAAATAATTATGAAAGGAAAAAAACAAAAAAAAAAAAAACCAGCAAGGAGTTGGGGGAAAATAGGCGATTTATGGATTGTAAGAATTCCAGGCGGATAACATGGTTTGGTGGTCAGGGGGAAATTAAACCGGGGACAGAGGGGGAGAACTAAAATCCAAAGGCTTGTCAATTTCTTTTTTTGAACTGGTTTTGTTTCATCTATTATATCTTTTATTTCTTATTTTTGATATTTCTATTATGTGGGGTGTCTTTATTATTAAAAAAAAAGGGAAATTGTGGAATAAAAATGGGGTGGGCCCTGGGAAAGAAATTTTTGGCTTTTTATTAAGGGTACTGATGAGGAGTGTAGAAATTTTAAATTCGAACAATGGTCTAAACAAATTAAGTTTTTAATCAGAATTGAGAGCTTGTGGAGCCAACAATATGAAACAGGAATATGATAGGGGTGGGGGAAGGGGGGAGTCCCAGAAAGTGGATATATGAAAATAAGGTTCTGAATGTATTTTAACTTTTTACTTTCTGTATTTTTGAAAATTTTAATAAACATTATATAAAAAAAAAAAAAATGAAACTGTTACAGGAGTGTAACTGGGGGATTTCCAGCTGCAGATAAGGATTCTGAGAACCAGAGATTGACCTTGGACCATTTAAAAATGTTGACAGGAGAGGCCATTGTGACTGTTTTATGTAAGATAAGCTGTTCGCTGGGACAGCTTCACAAGAAGATGGATGACATGACTTTTAAAGTTGATAATTTGGAACAGAAAGTGACTAATTTGAGTCAAAAAGCGAATACCAAGACAGAAATAATTCAGGACTTGGTACAGGAATCCATTTTGGCAGGACAAATGGTGGAGGAGAAGGAGGAGAAGGAGAAAGCTGCCGTTGTTGAACATAAAGTAATACAAGCGAGATCCGTGGCTTTACAGAAGCAAATTGAGGACTATAAGTTGAGGCCTTTTATGATTGAATCTAGGAAAAGTCAGACTCTGAGGAATGGATCCCAGCTTGGACTAAAGAAGGAAAGTTGGAAAGATCCCTCTATGCAGGGATTAACTGACTTTTGGGACATGGACTTGGGCCTGGAGGAGATTGAAGTTTTGGGGGCCTTTGGATTTGGAGGAATCTTGAAATATGCCCTGAAATACTTTATGGACTGTAGCTTCAACTATGGAAATTTGGCTGATCTGTTCAAAAGGAAGAAAAGGATTGACAGGTTGGAGTTTCCCCGAGATTTGCTCTTTAGCATTAAAGAAAATGAAGAAGACCTGCAGAAGGGACTTGGAAAAGAGTTAAGAGCCTCGGACATAAGATCACCAGGTTGATGGACTTTATGGAGTTGACGGAGAGGACTGGCAGAATCCGAAACCAGGGAGAGGAGATGGTGGAAGAAGATTGGAAAATTTAAAGTTTATATATAGACATATGGTAAAACTAATGAGTGATAGAAAAATGGTGGAATGATTTTTTATGGGCTTAACATAAATGCTATAGGGAGTTAAGCATATATAAGTATTTTAGTTTTAATGGAAAATAAGGTTAAAAAATACGTTATTTACAATATGATAGAAAATGGAGAAAGATGGAAAGGATTTGCTGAAACAATTAATAGAAGTGGAATACAAAAAGGGAGGTGAGAGGAGGTCGAGGAAACAAGGGAATGAAAGATAGAGTACGGAAAAGGGATGATGTATGTTTTTAAATTGTTTTTGTTTTGTTTTATTTAGGGTTAAGGTTAGGGAGTGGGGTTTGTTTAGTTTAGTATAAAGTGTTTAGTTTTGAGTTTAGGTTGTGTTTTGCATTGTCCATATATTGTACTGTATTTTTTTTTTCTTTTTTCTTTCCTCCTTTGTCTTTTTTTCTGTTTTTTTTTCCTTTTTGTAATCTATAAAAGTAATAAATATAATTTTAAAATAAATAAATAAATAAAACCTGGATTTTCTCTCCACCCTAGCTTGCTTAGTAAACTTTTGGCAAACTGTATGTGTCCCTAAATCTATAGCAAGTTGGGCCGTGGTGGCATCATCAAACTGGGCATCTTCGCCCCACACTCTTCACACTTTCTTAAGATGTCCCACTACTTGGATCAATCAACAGCTGAATATTGCCTCATGATGAGAAAGAACACAACTGAATTGTAATTTTCACTCTTGCTCAGAAAAAACGAGACACAGCTCTTTGTTCCATGATGGGTAAAGATGAAGTAAGTGGACAATGCACCAAGTCCACCCCTTGACTGAGATGCTTCACCTCAAAAGATCCTTCTTAAGTGAATAAGAAAGAGCACTGTGGGCACCAAACGCTCCAGAAGGTTCTGGAAAGTGGGCTGTGCAAGCACCGCCTGCACACTGTGAGTCAATACAAAGTCCATGATGGATAACATGACTTGTTTAAGGAACAGAATAAATCAAATTTTAGTATAAACAGTATAAAATGATACTGACAGTATAAAAGCAGCATGGGAAATTAAGTTAGGCAGAATTAAATTATCCCATCTGAAATTGAGCCAGATTCTGCCCTCAATTAACATAGCACAACCCCCAAAATCGATGGATGGAATTTGCCAGAATTTGCTTGAACCCCTAATGCCATAGGACTTAATAATTAAGAGTGGTCAGGACCTCAGTTTTGTGCATCATCCAAAGACATATTAATGTACTTTCTACTATAAAAAAACAATCAATATATTATCTTTAAAATGCTGACTGCTGCAGAATTGCTTCCAGTTTTCTAAATTCCAAGAAAGTAGCATCTGGCTTCTCCCTAAGTCTAGAATAAACACCAATCTTTCACTTTTTGGCCAGTCATTGGATATGCCCACACTATCAGAACTTTAATTCTACAGTGAACAAATTTAAGTGAATTGGTAAACTAGTGGCTTAAACTGGCTTAATCCAAGATGTAGGTAACAATCCTGCAGGTAGTTCCATGTGCAGCAGTCCTGACTGAGCAGTCCTGAGTATATTACAGCCGGAACAATGGGAAACCTGAGACTTCTCTTAAGAAAAATGTGTCTTGAATCTAAAAAGAAAGTCTTATTACAATTAAATGATGCATTGTAAACACCTAGCCCTCTTTCTCCTCCCATCCACCTATAAGCAAGGGGTAAGTAATTATGCTTTTGACATTTTCAAGGAAGTCACTTGTCAGTAGGTGTTTTATTTCATAGTAATAAGAAGCTCATGCAATTTACCAAACATATACATTTTTAATGGATCTAGATATAAAATTGCACTGGTTATTTACTGTCATATCTAATTGGAATATTTTTTTAAAAAATCAAGTGTTTTCTAATTATTGTCTATATTGCTCTTGGTATTAGTTTTATAGATCTTTAAGGCTTTGGGACCATAAGGCCTAGCTAGCTTGACCATAAATGATTAGCCCTTTTTTTCCTTTTCTTGTGAAAACCAATTTAAATGAAGATGTGCACCATGCCCACAGGCCAACAGAGCTGAATTAATGAACCTTAAATGAGTTGTTAATTTTTTTTTTACAGGCAAGTTCTGAAGCATGCCAAGTTTCAAACTACAGAGAGGCCCTGAAGCAATTTTGTACTTGCAAGTGAGTGAATTACAGAAGCTGGTTCTGGTTGGTCCAGTCATCCCTTTGCAAGGACACCACAACAAGATTTAGCAGAGAACTCCGCTGCTAAGGGTGGGCACTGACAACCATTTTCACTTCAGAGTGATTTTTGCTGTCACTTTTTGATGAGCTCCATGGGCATACACTTACTTTTTTTTTTTTTACTAATAGGGGTTTGTGGATGTGTTGTCACAAGGGAGGCTCTGTGGAGATTGCCACTTTTCCTATCATGGCTTCATGTTTCTATAGCTGCCTCACTGGCAGAAGGTGTTGCACTGGCAGAAGGTGGTAACGCATAACCTGTTAAAGGTCTACCTGTCATGCAGCTGTTAAAGGTGAAACTAACTAACTAACTAACTAACTAACTAACTAACTAACAAACCCCCGCATGAGGACCCCAGCTCAAAAGTTTGTGAAAACCGTCCATTAGACCATTCCTCATAGAAGTTGCACATGAAGTGGCCCACAGTTCAATAGAATAGAATGAACATCTTCTAGCTGATAATGGTATTTATTCATTAAAAGTAACAGAGATTTTTCAAACTGAAATATTATTTGGTTGGGGACAAAAATTCATTGTGGTCTAAAATTATTTTCTTCTGGGAAGGGGAAAAGTTAACGTGTATAGGACTTTAAGATTGCTGTCACATTTTGCAGGGGAGTTCAGATTAATTTTTGGACAACCGGTTTATATGCAAGAAATTAATCTTACAAATCCAGAGCATTTCTGAAGCAGACCTGAGTACACACAGCGATGAGAGAAGGTACAGGTGTGGAGAAGGGAAATAAAATTGGTCAAACCATGGCCCATTTCTCTAGTAACCTTGATGACATATAAATGATTTGAAATGCATTGTCATTCATTTGCATACTTAATGTTTATCTGATAACAATTACAATCTAAGTACCTTGCTTTCTGCCTCTTTTAATTTTCTTCTTAGATCTTCAATCCGAATGCTCAGCTGCTTTGCTTCTGCCTTATGCTGCTCCGCCTTTTTTCTTGTTTGTGTCAGTTCTGCCAATATGTCTTGGTCCTGCTTGTACAGCTCACCATCACTGCACGGCAGATCCACAAAGTCCTTATAACAAATCCAACATAAACACTGAATCAGCGGGGAAAGTAAACATGTTTTGGTGACTACATCCTCCAGTTCTGATAATATGGTGAATTGCTCAGGTGCAATGCCTTACAAATCAGGGTAATTACACTTCCATACGCATTTGCAATGGGGTTTTTTGGAGGCAAGCACCCAATTCATATGGTTAAACATAGACATTCACACATCCATCCATTTCTATATGGGTTGCTGCTAAAGTGAATTTTGCATTACTCTGACCAATTTTGAAGAAAACCCTAAGAGTTTTGATTTAAAAAAAATACTGGCAACATGTTTCAGGAGAGTATACAAATGGAATGAATGTGATTCCTATGTAGGGACTGTGTTCCAAAGTATAATGATTGTAAAACACTGTTGTGAAGAAAAATATTGGGATAGTTTATAATGGTATTCTATTGGCTCTGATACCGGGAAAGGAAACATCTCCACTGGTGTCTAGCTTCTTCTCCTGCTGTAGCTGCAGGGAAATGTCAGGGTCGTCTATGATAATGTCAGGAGTACAGCTGTGGAAAATTAAATGACATTTTAATCAAGAGACACCAGAGCTGTTACAGTTATACGGAAGAATCTTTCCATCCATGCATTAGAGCCTCTGCAGTTCTCATTTCAACCCAATATTAAAATAAAGTTCTTCTGCCTCTGGAACATTTTAGTAAATGAAAATCTGTGCACACACCTGCTTTCTTCAGCCAACTTCTCATTTAAGTCAAGTATGCACTTTCATGACTCATTGAGCCTTCTCCTCAGTATTAAAGCAATAATAATTTCTTCATAAATTGCAAAGGGGCTCCAACCCAAACAGTGGAACAGCTAGCTCAAGGATAACCAAGCTAAAAAGTTTTGTTCTTGATAGTACTAATGTGCATGGTATCTTCCAATCGTGAGCATATTTAAGTGTTTTCTTCCTGTTGTTTTTAAGAATCCCTAGTGAGCTTGCTTTGGAAAGGGATAAGTGCATTGCATAGAAGGATAGTAGCCAGAAGGAATTGGGGGTGACGAGTTATCCCCAGAGAATCAGCTTACAAACTCAGGACATGGACTCAAGCATTTGTAGTTAAAACATCAGGGGTGTGATGCAAACTGGACATTAAGGGCATCGCCTAGTGTGTTAGAATGTGGCCCCTGTGAAATGCCTGTGTGTGTGTGTGTGTGTGAGAGAGAGAGAGAGAGAGAGAGAGAGAGAGAGAGAGAGAGAGTTGTACAGGGTGAATATTTAAAGCTCAGCCTGGATAGGATGGAGAAAAAGTCAAACATAAAGGCAGGTGGGAAATACAGTGGTACCTCGGGTTACATATGCTTCAGGTTACATACGCTTCAGGTTACACACTCCGCTAACCCAGAAATAGTGCTTCAGGTTAAGAACTTTGCTTCAGGATAAGAACAGAAATCGGGCTCTGGCGGCGCAGCAGCAGAAGGAGGCCCCATTAGCTAAAGTTGTGCTTCAGGTTAAGAACAGTTTCAGGTTAAGAATAGACCTCCGGAACGAATTAAGTACTTAACCTGAGGTACCACTGTAGCAAGTTAGAAATGGATGGATCAGGCTCAGCTTGCTTTGTGAAGGTTTTGCACACCATCAGTAGTATGGCCCAATCCACATTACCACCCAGATATTTCTGCTTCTTGCTTCCTCATGTTTCACATGACACATGTCTAGCAATGCCACCACTTTTGCCCTTAATTCCATGATTTCTTAGATCACTTATAGGAGGACTGTTTAAAAAAAACCAAAACTGAGATTATCGCTCATGATTTCCATGTGAACCACCCAAACACTTTTATTGCTATTTTTAATGCTTTTGATCGTTCATAACATTTTTAATGCTATTTCTCAATGCACACCTCCATCTGCGCTTCATTGGGAAAGGTTTCCCCACAAAACCTCACTTTTCAGAGGGATTGTTGGGAGAAATGAGTATGATTGTGATCTCGTTCTTTTTGGCAGCACAGCTCCCTACCTCAGCCAATATAGCCCAAAGTGAGTCCTTATTGAGCACGAAATGCTGGGTCCTTGTAAATGGCTGGGGATGGGGCCAGAAGCCCACCCTTTCCAGGAACTCTTGGTGTAGCTGGGCCATGGGGAAGGTAGATTTTCCCTCAGTTATTTAACTCTCTCAGGTTGATGAGATAGGAATCTTGTCATTAACTTGCGTAAGGAAAAATATCTTGGATACCTGAAAGTAGTCTGTGGAGTGAGTGAACCTTAGGGTAAAAGGGTTCTTTTACCTTAGGGTAAAAGGGCAGACAACCCCACAGGCATTTATGTGGGTCTAGCCTCTTCTGTCCCCCTGTGCAAGTTCATGAAAGGCCAGCACAGCTTTCAGTCTCTCTGCAGATGTATTGTTTAAAATGTTGATGAAGTTGTGACCCTCAGTTTACCTGCTTCTTTTTGTCAGACTATGGGTGCCGTCAGGCCCGTGCAGAGTGGTGAGGTGGGGGGCAGATGGGTACACTTGCCCCGAGCCTCAGAGGACTAAGCCAGCCCCCCACCCTCCGAATGGGACAGTCATGCAGTTGACACTTTTACCAATCAACATGCCATAAATATTCATGCTGATTTGAAGACTTCACTGTACACAAATGCAGCAGGTGAGGCAGCAATAAAATGAGACAGTGAAAGCCACCATTTCTGCAAGACACCATGCAGAGCCATGGAAAGCAAGAAACAGGGCAAGGATAAAGCAATGGTTTTGTTTTGCATTATGCTCTATAGTCTAGCAAGCCCTCTTCCCCATTAGGAGCAATCCTCTGGTCACAGAAGGGAAGTTGAAAGATGACATGATGGCACTATAGCTTTTTTTGGTAGTAATTTACATGAGTAGATGGAACATTTTTTGCTCATTATTGACATGATTGACAGCTGCCAGCTGAAAACAGGTAGTCAAGTTAGCACATCTTCTCTATGGCTGCAGCCAGAGCACTGCCGTACATGGCGGGTTAATATGCATGTGATTAAAAGGGCATTCACATTATAGAAGACTATCAAAACTTTGAATATGAAACAAACAAACAAAAAGACAGAGCAATTCAAATGTTCATGTCAAACATAACAATCAAACGGGGGGGGGGGACAGCTGTAGGGGAGGCGATTTAATAATTAGATGGGGAATTGTTTGTGTTTGTGTTTGGTATCAAAAGTCTTAAAATATTCCTCCTTTTTTTTTGCTTTCAAAATGGGGGAGGGCAGAAAGCCTCACTACATCCTGAGCCATACCCACTACAATGCAACAACTGCTGCAGCTCCCTCCATAGTTACAATCAGCGTTAATTGTGCTGTTTTTACAAAGGCAAGACACAGTCGGAAGACAAATAATGCTCCATGGCTCAATAAAGGCGATGGGACGACTCAGCTTCTATAACTGGAAACTGTTTGATTGCTTCACGCTGCTAAGCCTTGTTACACTCCAGCTGTGTTTAATAGGGAGCACTCACAAGAACAGTTATTCTTGCATGGAAACAAGTTGACTTGAGTACTGTATGTATTGACACTATAATCCAATCTATGGCTTTGGAAAGAAAATGAGCTCAAGTCATCAACTTCTGCCCCATTTCCCCCTACCCCAACTCACAAAGAAAATACATAAGCAGGAAGGCTTGGTGCTGCTTCTGAGTTTTCTGCAGCTCTAGTCAAATGGATTAAAGATGCTGTTGCTGCCTGCAGCCAAGAGGTCTAGAAAATATGCAGAGTGGCATTCGACTGACATTTGACATACGTTGCAAAATAGCCCGATACGTATTTTTCAGCAAACAAAAGACAGAACTCACAAGGTACTTCATAGGGGGGATTAAGATTGCTAAACATCATATAACAGATCTAATTTGGTTCTGAAAAATGAGTCAGATCAGAAGGACACAGAAAGAGATTGGGCTGTTTCTCAAAGCTGTGGCTACAGATGCAAGTCTAATCTTGTGGCTGGTGCACACTCCTAAAATATAACATTTCACAACTGTTATTTCCCAGAAGTTTTACCTTATTTTATGCACTTTCCTCCTCTCTAATTGAAATGGAGGTCACCATATCTGCAGCCTGGACCACCCCTACCAACTCTATGCCAGCACCTCAGTTCTTCCCTTTCTTGCATTGCTGTGTGTCTCCTGCTTCCCTCTGGCTCAAAGTGTCCTCAGTGAAGCTTGCAGTGAAGAAGCTTCAAATAGACAGCTGCTGGATGTTCCTTCAAACCATAGGTGTAGGCAATTTTAGCTTAGTGAACCATCATGTGATTTTATTACTACCCTAATAAATCCATTACCATGTTCTGAAACATATTACACTTGCCATTTCAAATATAAGTGCAAAGGAACTCTTACGCTTTTGACATTGCTCTTTGGCATGGTTTCCTTTCACCTAAGCTGTGGCACTTCGAATCATAGAATGAGGATCATTTGGTCCAACTCCCTGCAGTGCAGGAATATGCAGCTGTCCCATACAGGGATCAAGCCTGCAACCTTGGCATTATCAACAGCACTTATGGTGTTTAGCATGAGAACACTTTGTTTTAACTTCTGAATATTGCCACAGGACAATTGCCATTGTTGACATTTCCATTCCACCTTAAGACATGGCATTGTTGCGTGTCACAAGTCTGTTTGCATTCCAGCACAGTAAGCTGGGAACTTCCATTGTGTGTATAGCTTTTGCCTTTGCATTTTCACTCTGAGATGACATGAGAGAGAGTTGACATGTTTCTTTGTCCTGATTTATGATTAATAAATCTGTAGTTGTAGTATGCTTCCACAAGCCTCACGCCTATTCTGTGTGCACAGTGCGATCTGCTGATAGTGTGTCCTGGCTCAGAAATCTGGGTCACTGATTTACGTCGGAGAAGAAGTGATGGTCTTCGCAGTGGGACGGCTGGAAGGGAACAGCCCAGCTGGGGCTTGCCAGCTGGCCTCCTGGCCCTCTGCATGTCAACACACCACACAGCAGAGTTGAGTTTCAGTCTAAATGAATAGTCTTTCTTAATGTTACACATATGCACTGGTAGCTTACTGTCAACTGAAGAGGTAAATTTGAACTGATTAGCAAGAATTCATTCTCCCAGTTGTTCAGCACTAGGAACAAAATGTGTCCCCCACCCCACATCTCCATAAATTAGGCTCCTGGGATTAAGAAAAAGCTCTGTGTGTGTGTGTAGGAAGAAGGAATGAATTTATATGCAACTAAATTTTCGACCGGGACCCGGGTGGCGCTGTGGTTTAAACCACAGAGCCTAGGACTTGCCGATCAGAAGGTCGGCGGTTCAAATCCCCGTGACGGGGTGAGCTCCCGTTGCTCGGTCCCAGCTCCTGCCCACCTAGCAGTTCGAAAGCACATCAAAGCACAAGTAGATAAATAGGTACCGCTCCGGCGGGAAGGTAAACGGCGTTTCTGTGCACTGCTCTGGTTCGCCAGAAGCAGCTTAGTCATGCTGGCCACATGACCCGGAAGCTATACGCCGGCTCCCTCAGCCAATAAAGCGAGATGAGTGCCGCAACCCCAGAGTCGGTCACGACTGGACCTAATGGTCAGGGGTTCCTTTACCTTTACCTTAAAATTTCGACCTGGGCTGAGTATGTGCTGGTGGTTCCCAACTCTAATGTAGAATGAGCATATGGCTTCTAATGTCAAAAGAGATTTATTTTTTTTAAGATAGAGATCTCCTACCTTATTCACTTCAGAATATTTCATGAAAGCAGTTGCCTTCAAACAGTTTATTCCTGTAGAATTATGGGCTGTAATTCTTTTTACAAGGATCTCTAGGGTTCTTGTCAATTTTGCTATAAAAGTCATGTAATTTGTGACAGAACATCTCTAAATCTAGGATGTCTGGCAAAATCTACTGCAGAGGAAAGCATCTAAATATAACTTACAAGCCAGCTCTGTGCTCTGGGCTTAGGAATCTATGCACTGATGGAAGGGACACCCCCCCCCCCACTTCCTTTCTTCTGAAGCTGAAGATAAATAGTGCTGTGCTGCAGAAGGACTGTGGAAGACCCAGTTGCTTCCAGACAACTAGTTTAATTCATCAATCACTGATTTGTTTGTGGGGATGCTAGATGATATTGCAATGCAGATACTCCACAACCATGCAATGGTTCTTTTCACACTCCCTTATCTGATGACAGATAAAGTGAAAAAGGGCGAAAGGGTTAAAAAAAATATCAGAACATTATTTTAGGTATCTGCAGAAATATATTGCTTCACCTTAGGAAATATGATCCATGAATGTTGTGATAGTTGAAAATCCAATGCACTTGAAAAATTATGCTAGAAAATGCTGATGCTGACTACATGAAAGCCAATACTGTACTGGTTTATAATTTTACCAGAGTTTAAACAAGCTAATAGTTTTGCTGGTTAATGCATTTCTGTTTCAGTCTCATTGACAAGTTTTTATGAAGGCAGGAGGATCAATATTTTAACCCCAATCCACAAACGTGTTCAACATTATAACTTGCCTTGCAACATATTCATTCCCAAACAGTCATAGCAGAAGGGTTTTGAGGTTCCCGCTGAAGTTAATGGGACTGTCGGCTTAATTGAAATATTTCATTAATATTATATGGGTCACAACACAAGAGACTGCAGCACGCTATTGAACTAGAGCTTTTTATAACACAGCATATTTTGATATACCGAATGCTAGTCCATAGCACTTCACCTCCAAGAAAGAGAAAAGAAGGGTCCAGTTCACGTGAATTGCAAGGATGAATCCAAAGGTGAAAAGGTAAAAATATTTTCATTGAGGAAGCCAGGAGGGGTGAGGAAGGAGCTTCAGGTTGGAGCCAAACAAATTTAGAGCACAAAACAATTCTGTGAAGAAACTTAAAAAAGAAGTAATGAATATTCGGTAGTCAGTCAATACCTATCCCAACCAAAGACTTTCTGTATATTAAGATGTTCTGCAGAGTGCTCCTGCTGACTGAAGCAAGGTAGGTGACAAGTGAATGGTGGGCTTTCTTGGTGGTTTGCTTTAGTTCACCATTTATGGATAAATTCTCATACCCCAGTTGCTAGGCAAACTGTAAACGAATGTGTAGTAACCAGGATGTTCAAGAATTGCCCATACCTTTTGGGTTTTCTCTCTCGTGGCTTTCCAGGAATGTGAGAAGCTGTTACATCCACAACGATCCTCTTCAGTCCCCCCCCCCCCTTTTGATCTCGTGTTACAATGTGCTGAACCAAATCTTGGATTATCATCTTAGCTTAACCTGGGCTCATGGTTGAACTCTCTCCTCACTAACCATGTGTTATATAGCCAATAACAAATCTTGGCTCAAGAAAGCATTGGCATTTCTTTTTTACATAGGTATCCCTAAAGCTTTCCACGACATCAGTGATATGCCAAGTTGACAAAAGATATCTTATGACCTGTTTTCATCCAAGAACATAAGAATTATTGCCACACACACCACTTAACAAGGGATATTGTCATGCATCATTTAAAAACATAAACATGGGGGGATGAACATGTAATTCACCCCCCTTCCACTGCTTCAGTCGTCTAAATATGCAGTTCTGTAGTCAGTGTGAAAGAAGTAATAATAATGAGGACTGCCTACTCCATAAAAAGAACTTACTGTTCTAAAAGCATTTGGGTTTTTTAAATACTAGAATAGCATCAGTTGCCTAGAGACAATGTCTAAAACCCTCTAATGGTATCAATATTAGAGATGCCAGAAAATCAAGCTAAAGATTATGAAATGTAACAAATAACACAACATCCACAGAGAAACAAATCACATTTTAGTGACCCAGGGGCCATTTCTCTTATATTCCCTTGATGACTTTGTAATTACTGTCTGCCCCCTGTTGAGCCCCACACTCCTTAATCTCCCCTCAATAACCATTGGGATGGATTCATATGGCTTCATTTTCTTCTGCCATGAGATTATCATTTCAGTGCAGGTAGAAGGTAGAAGGTAGCATCTCTCAAATTCTCTCTCTCTCTCTCTCTCTCTCTCTCTCTCTGTGTGTGTGTGTGTCTTCCCCGCTCCCAGCCGTTCACATCAGCAAGGCTTAAATTTGCTTCTGTTTGGGTTCATACCAGGGAGTGGTGACAGGGCGAGGATGTCTTTGCCCTGTGAGAAGATTTTCCCATCTTGGCTAGAGATGAATTAGGAACCTCTTAAGGACTCAATCAGTGTGAAGCTGGTATGAGGAACAGCACACCCAACATAAGTATCTTATAACAATACTCCCCCCCCCCCCATTTCAGAATAAGTTCACTTCACACTTGAGCTGGCTTTGCCATGCTGATACTGCAGCTTCTAAAAAAGAAGATCAGCTGAATGCATTCAAGTAAAGAAGTTTAAAATGATCTTGGATCATAATGGTGCACTATACATCACAGTGTTATATGCCTTTTTCAAAAGGCATGCCACAGCTCTCACTAATCTATAGTATCTAGAAGCAGATGGCATTCAGCAGTAAATGTAATAAGCTTTTGTGGAACAACAACAGCACCGGCAAAAAGAAAAATGGACATGGAACTATTTTCCCAGAAAAGATTCTGATTGACTGAAAGGATAAAGAAGCCAAAACATTTCCTCAAATAGGAACTATGATTGCATAGACATGTTTCAATAAAGCTGCATTGTCAGCATATTCTAGCAGGAAGTGTTTACCGATTAGCAATAAGGGTTTGATCAAGTATTGGGGGAAATGAAATCTCTGGAACTTGAGAGAGATTGAAAGGAATTGGGGGGGGGGTATAATAAAAAGGATTGCAAAGAAAGAAGTGGGGGAGAGGGGAAACAAGCAACAGATCTCAATTAGGAATGGGCAAAATTTGTTGGAGAATTCCACAGATTAGCTCCTTCTCCAGCCGACTCTCCACCAAGGTCTCACCCAGAACTCAGTGAAGCTACCTGATAGCAGGAAGAGCTCCAGAGGTTCCCTAGAATTAGCTGATCTCCTTAGGCCACTGAGATCCTGCCTGGTGGTTGAACTAGGGTGAGGAGAGCCAGGTTTAATTACTGGGGCAGTTACTGTACTTCAGCACAAGCTACTTAACATGGCAGGGCGATGATGATAATAAAGTGAGTGGAGAATGATGATTCAGCAGCACCCAATCTTTGCTGTTCTGCTTTATGCTAGAATAGCAACCTTGCTTCCAGCCTTCTAACACCGACATTTTTGCTCCTGTGGGCACATTTGCAAACCAAAGAAACTGTCACAAGCAGTACAGACATACCACAAACACCAAGCAACCTATTCTATTGGCTACAACAGAGTGCTTCCTTGAAGCCAAATTCCAGTGGGTCGCAGCCAGAGAGGTGAGATCCTGTGGACATCATGTAAGGCCTTAGTGAGCACATATGTACCTCAATTATATTTTAGCTTAATTTGCTGCATGCAGTTACTTATCTTGCTTTTCATAAATTAACCACAGCTGTCAGAGGCAGGGAGCTGTTACTGGAATCCCAGTATACAGCATGTGGTTGATCTCTTTCCTCCCCAGCCTGGAATAAATGGCCCTTATCTATACAGTTACAAGGGTTGGTTGAAAAAGAGAAAAGAACAAAAATGGCCATTTGCAACAATGGGAGCTTCCCTTCTGAATCTTGTAGCTGTGTGCTGGGAGAAGTGCAGGTTCAGGGTGCCATGGCTAGGGATGAAAGAATTAAAATCAATGGCTGTAGTTCATTTAGAACTGTAACTGCACAATATGCATTAAGCATAATGACCCTAAGCTAGATTGTTTGCTCCCTAGTGACCATCAAAAGAACACTCACCCAAAAGAAAGGACTCCAGAAATCCTTTTCCTACACTGTAAGACCGCTTCCATTTCAGAATTTGACTCTGAAACATCGATCCCGTAAAACTTGTCACCTTTCAGCAGCAATGAAAGCATAGCAAATGTCCTGTAGGAGCTGTTACAGTAAGAGCTTGCTTCTGTAACAGAAGTGATATATTTGATAGCTACAACTGAAAATACATGTAAAGATTGGTGGAGAGAGAGAGAGGAAATGGAATCTGAATCTGTGCCAAGCATTTTACAGACTTCTTCAGCACATAATGTCAGTTTCTATTGGCTATGAAGTATTACTGAGAGAGTATTTGGATTGGTGAACAAAACTGACCACACTGATGAAGTAAAGGCACGACATTAGGGAGAATTAAAATCCTGACATTTTGACAATCAAAAGTGACTTCATAACCAGAGAAGCGATAAACTAGGGTAATGTCAGGCAACTTGAAACTGCCCCCGCTTTTTCTCTTTAAATTACAAGGGGGGAAATGTCATTAAATTTCACAATCCTGGTTCAGAATATGAATTTACCCTGCATGCAATATGTAGAAGCATCTTCTGAATATGTTTTCTATAGCTTGTAACATAAAACAAGACTCTGCAGAGGCATATACGGTGGATTTAATGAAATCTACTTTAAAAAAATAGCCTGAGTCACAGCTCAGTCAAAGCTAAATAGGGGAGGAGGAATGGAGGAGTGTGCTGCTATAAATCATGGTTTATGAAGCCTTAGATGATCGTCCAAATGTGGCCACAAAGTTTATTATCTCTAGGTTTATACGTTTTCAACTCAATCATTTGTCAAAAGTGTAGTCAGAAGTGACCTCTTAGTGAGTATTCTCATTATCAGTGGAAACCAATGAGTCTGAATGAGAGAGAAAAAATTGTATATGAATATGCTAAAAGGGTGGGATAATGAACTAATATTTACCATAGCAACTGTACAAGTCAACAGCTAACTGCAAGATAGATATGCTAAAAGATTCCTTTAGATAAGCATATTTTACGCCCACAAAACACCACTACCCTCTTCCTGATACATTACAGATAAAATATTATTTCTTCCTGCTCCATCTATCATCTATCTATCTATCTATCTATCTATCATCTATCTGCGGGGGGAAACTATATGCAAAACATCCTGGAACTGATTTGCATTATTTAGTAATGCAAAGTATTAATTAGTTTTTTTATTCAATTTAAAGCACTGATACGCTGCTTTGTATTACCACTAAGCAGCGTCTGCATAGCAAGGGCCAAGTCCTCTCTTCCTGGTTCACTCCAAACACCATTGGTGCTTGTCAAGCGTTCCTGTTGAATGCTTGAAAAACCTCTGGGGTTTTGGGGAGATTTTTTTTAAGCATTTCCTGGGAATACTTGAAGCCTGAAAAGGTGACCTCTGTAAGTTTGCCCTCCCTTTCTCCCTAAGCAAACACACACCCATCACCATCATCATCTTGAGCGTCACCAGGCACTACTCACAGAGCCTCTCCTCAGCTGAGATTGGTGCTCCAAGCACCTTTTCTTGCCACAGATCAGGGGGCTTTTCAAGCTTTGAAAGCACCATTTTTCAGTGAAGTGAAACCTGCCCAACCTTGCCAGCTACCTGTTTTCTGCTAGGCAGGGCTCTATTTTGTTTGAAGGAGGAGGATCCTGAGTTGGGCAATGGCGGGGACAGGGTAAAAATCCCATTTCAAATTGGGCCAAGCTAGAACAAGACCAGGCTGACTCACAATACGAGCTCCCCTCGTTCAAAGTCTTGCACCATCTCTAATTTGAACTTACAATTAGCAAACAGCTAAAATGCTTGACTGAATCCATAAATCAAACAGTCAAGGCAAGACTCTTTAAGATAATATTATAACCAAGGACTTATTTCACCACCAGGCTTTTTGCTACAGGGTGACCTTTCAGTATGTTTTTCCATCTTCTTCAAGAAGCCCTGTTTTCTGAAGTATCTCAATGTTCTATTATAGTATGCAGGATACATACCACATAAGATAGATAGATGATAGAGAGATATAGATATAGAAACCTTTCCCAACTCTACCTAGAGATGCCAGCAATTGAACCAAGAGCTTTATGTGCCAAGTATATGATTTAGATTTCTGTCCATGTATGAATGGGTTGGAGAAAGTTATATGACACTTGCCCAATCTATTCTCCAAGTGCTTATTGTTCCCAATTGCTAATTTCGAATTTGTCAGAGTTAAATAAAAGCAATTTCCATATGTAAACACTGGCTATTTCTAAACAGTTACACTTCAAGGCATCTAGTTATTACTAGTGATCAAAATATATAGTCAGAGCATTCAGGAAGCGTGTGACTCAGTTCCTACCCTGTTCCTATTGTTTTTAACCTTCCTGTGATCTAGGGTCCTTGTTTCTTTTAGATAGCTTTTAAGGATTTTTTTTATTGCATTTGTAGTTTGTGTAGCATTTGTGTATTTTCTTTCTTTCTTTCTTTTGTTACCCACCTTGAACTTTTTAGGAAAATTGGGACATAAATAAAATAAATTCTGTTCCTACCCCATTACACATACTGATCACTTGACCCCAGCTAGTGAAGTTTCCTCTGTTTCCAACAAGCCTTCTCTGGCATCTTTTAGAGATCTGCTTCCCAGTAAATGCTATCCAAGTAGCTGAGGTTTGATTACAGAATTGATCTTTAACTAGTTTCATCAGTTTTTGTTTGATTGACATGTGACCTTCTGCATCCCGAAAACGCAGCACTTCTTGCTGAATAATTTGCTCCATGAGAATGATTTATGGAAATATGCTAGTATGCTTCATTTAACATGATTTTTATTTTTATTTTTTAGAAAGGCTACATTGGTTGTTCAACAAATCTCACTTACCTGCATTTTTAAAGATGCTACTAAACCTCACATGCACACTGTGAAATGTGTCTCCTTGCAGACCTCCTGAGATCTGTGAGCATATATTTGGGTCACTAGTAATAAATCCCTTATAATTTATTTATAAGATGGGTCTCTTGATCTGTAACATTTTGGAAATAGCAAGCACCTGCATAGAAATTGCTGCTGGGGTAGGTAATAACAAAAACTGTGAAAGGCAGACTTGGAATTTTAAACGTCTCAGCTGACTGCCTTTCTACATTAACCTTCTGAACACCTCAATCTTATAGTGGCGGCGAACTACTTTTTGCCCACATGGCTTTCCTTTTCTACTTACCCTCAAGACATCTCCCCACCACAACGCCCCCTCCCATCTTCCTGAATATGCAAGAACATGTTATTTTGTGTAGCATTCTTAACACATGGGTTTTGATACTAAGATGAATGTCTTGTTTGTTTATAGTGGGAATGAGATACAGTTGGGGCTTTTCTTTTCCGACAGAGCTCACTAGAACTCAGCTCTGGCACTTCTCAGGTGGGTACCATTGCCATTGAAAGAGAACAAGCCAAGGGAGAAGTTCATGGTGAGCTCCGGCACCTCTTTTTCTAGAAAATACATGGGTAGATCTACACACAGGAAAAAATGCAATAAATAAGTCATAAATTAAATCGTTATAACCAAAGGAAAAAACACTATGTAAAATCACATAGAAAACTTTTGTGCTCTACAACGCCATCTGGTGTTGCATATTTGTAATGCATTCAAAACACTGGTTTTTTTTTACTACAGTAATGTAGCTGAGTCCCATGCTCACACTCAGACAGAAGGTTCTGAATAAAGGTTCTGAATATGTGAATGAATGATCTTCATTGACACTAAACTGAAACTTAAGTGGAACAAAACTGGGTGGAGATCTTGGCCAAGTTCTAGTAGTGTAACCACTGAAACACAATTCATTTTATTACATTTTATATCCACCTTTTGTCCATGACAGAACTGAATGTAGTGTGCCACATAGGTGATTTCCCAGTGATTCCCCATCCAGACCATGGCCAAACTCAGAACTGTTCAGCAGCAATGAAGTGCCTTTCGAACCTAGACCAGGTTGACTGCCAAAGAAGAAGAAGAAGAAGAAGAAGAGTTTGGATTTGATATCAGATAGATAATACTTTATTCGGCTATAAGCCCACAAGGTAAAACAAATCAATAGATAAAAATCAATAGATAAAATCAATAGCATTTTACAATCTAAAATATCAACTAAAATATTTCAACGCATAATCTCTAAATGTACCGTGTTATGGCCTTGAAGATAAAGATGGTGCATAGAGTTTACTGAATTTTTAATAGTCATGCAGCATTCCATGAAGTCTTTTATATGACAGAACTGAGATCAGGAATCTAGCAACCTGTAAAGTTCTATAAGAGTCAATGTCCTGGAGTAGATAAGCTAGATGTAATTCAGGTGGTTTAGCAGCAATTTCCAGAATGATTGAACTCAGGATCCTTGATCGGGGAACATTGTATAAGGGGCAATTAAACAAGATATGATAAAGGGATTCTATCGATTTGTTGTCACATGCGCACAAAACAGAGATTTTACCATTAGAAAATCTATTGCTCAGCACATTTGAGGGGAACACATTAAATCTGGCTCTAACAAATGCGAATCTATGCGACGCAGCCGATAAAGTAGACAGATATCGAGGTATCTGGGGCATAGATGTAATGCCCTGATATATCGGGGAACATGTACCTCCACCTGTGGTAAGATTTTGTTGTAAATCTACCTCCTCCAGTCTTTGTTTGATGACCTTTTTAGCTGTAATTAGATCTAAATTAAGTATATCGGAAGGAGAGATTCCATAAGACAACAGTTTGGAATGGATTTTTGTTGCCCATGGGCTGGTGAATTCATCTCTCCAAAGGCACTGAATAAGATGGTAGTTTGGCAATTTATGCCAAAGGGACAGCCAATAATTAAAGGCATGTCTCCACATCAGAATCTCAAGGGAGGGGGTCTTAAGTTCTAAGCGAATGGCAGAGTTGCTTACACAGGAGGGTAGTTTCAAAAGGCGTCTTAGAAAAAGATTTTGCAATGTCACCAGAGGCAAGAGGTTTACAAAGGCGCCCCATAAAGGGACCGCATAGGCCATAGTTGCAACCACTTTTGCACTATAAACTTTTAAGGCGGATGGAACATGCATAGCCCCCTCAGTAAAGAAGAAGCGTAGTAGAGCGTAGATAAGGGCTTTCACCTTGTTTTGTAAATATGTGATATGCGCTTTCCATCCCATATTATACTGGAAGTAAATTCCTAGATATTGAAATTTGTAAACTTGTTCAATTGGCTTCCCCTCAAGTTCCCATCTATACAGATTACGACTCCTGGAAAAAATTAGGACTTTAGATTTGGAATGGTTAATAGTAAGTAAATTTGTTTGGCAATATGATGCAAAAATCTTAAGGGCCCTCCTCAAACCGATTCGAGAATAAGAGAGGATCACCGCATCGTCAGCGTACAATAATAAGGGGCAGCGATAGTCTGCAAGCCTGGGTGCATGAATGGAGGTTTGGGCCTCAGCTAGGGGCGTCCTCATGTCACTAATATAAAGGTTAAAAAGATAGGGGGCAAGGATACACCCTTGTCGTACCCCCTTGTTTATTGGAACTGAGTTTGTGAGATCGCCCTCAGGTGTTAACCTCACCCTAGCGGCCGTCCCTTCATGTAATTTAATCAATAGCCACAACAGCCTTTTTTCTATGCCCCACTTTGCCAGTTTTTCCCATAACAGCTCTCTAGAGATACTGTCAAAAGCTGCCTTCAGGTCTATAAAAGCGGCACATAGAAGACCATGAGTAGGGGAAGAATACTTCCGCGCCAAATGATATAGAATTATAGCATGGTCAATAGAAGCGCGATTTGGTCTAAACCCGACCTGTTCATGGCCTATCAGATTGGAATCTTCGGCCCATTGGGTTAGTCTGGTTAGCAAGAAGCGAGTGTAGATTTTTCCGATGATTGATAATAAACTGATATTACGATAGTTTCCTGGGTCCTCTGGTGGTCCTTTTTTATATATAGGAATTATGATGGACTCCTTCCATGATGTAGGTATCTGGCCCGTGGCATTGATTGCATCAAAGATTTTTGCAAGAATTTTAGCCCACCATATTGGGTGTTGTTTAATAGCTTCCGCCGGGATCAGATCGGGCCCTGGGGCTTTATCAGTTTTCAGTTTAGCAATTAAATCTACTATTTCCTCCGGGTCAGTATCTGGCCATATGGGCAAGTGACTTGAGAGAGTATCAGATTGGATGTTAGAGATGTCTGTCTGGGAGAAATATTTTCTTAGAAATTGTTCCCATGTCGGGGCTGGGATAACCGTCAATGGGTATTTCCTCGATCTTTTGTTGATTAAATTCCAAAAACCGCGAGAGCTGCGAAGCTTAGAGGCAGCAATCAGCGCTTGCCAACGTCTTAGCTGCCACTCGTGCTTGGCTGACATCTGTGCCTGTTTGTAAGCAATTTTGGCCTGCAAGTACTCTGGGGGGAGAGTTTCAGCTCCAGAGGCTTTATATCTGTTGTAGATACAACAGAGAGAGAGTCTAGCTTGCTTACATTTGGCATCAAACCAAGGTGCACCGAACCTGGGTTGATCTCGGTTAGCCAGGTGAGCCGGCATCGTAAAGAAGCTAGTTAAATCTGCAGAGAAGTGGAAGAACCACTCCAGTATCCTATTTGGTTCAGACAGCTCCGCCAATGAAACAATAAGGGATTCGGAGCTATTCCTCTGGAAGAATTCTGCATATTTTTGGGCCTGTTTCATGGACCATTTAATGCCTCTTACTTGAGCTGTGGCATTTAAACCTACATGAATTGGGTGTGTTCCGCTAACCGGGTGCCAGTCAAGCGTTAGCTTGGCCGCTAGAGGTAGGTGATCACTGGATTGTACATTATCTACTTTGAGATAAAAGAAGTTTGAAAATAGGTCTTCTGAGACTAGAAGATAATCTAGGACACTATTTGATGTTGTGCCCAAATGAGTGAATTCACCTGGCACGTCCGGAGGGCAGTTGCCATTTAGAATGTTCAAATTCATACGAATGGCCAATTGATAAAGAAGGACTCCCGCCTCATTCACTCTGTTGTCCTTAGATCTTCTTGATGTGAAAGAGATTAAATCAGATTTTGGGTAGGGGGGAGATACCCACCACTTGGCCTTAATTATCCCATTCCAGTTGGCAGCTGTACGTGCATTGAAGTCACCACCCATTATCGATGGAATATTAGGGTACTTAACATAGCATGCCAATAAATGATCTTCCAGAGAATCCCATCTATAATGAAGGTCTGATATCAGACCACCTGGAGGAAGATAAACATTGGTGATTAATAGTGAGAATTTTTCACTTGAAATCAGACCAGTAAAAGCAAAAGGAGGAAAGGTATGAACTAGCGAGAGTTTAGCTCTCATTTTAAGCGATATGGCGATTGCAAGACCGCCTCTGGACCGGCCACCTTTCTGGGAGGGGATAGCTGGAAGTGATATCAGTTCAAAGCCATTTATATCTATTTTATCTTCTTCCCATGTTTCTTGCAAAAGGATTATCTGGAAAGAGTTTATATAGGACAGAAATTCGGGATCTAATCTTTTCCTTTTCCAGCCAGCAATGTTCCAACTTAGGACTGCTAGCTGGGGACTTCTATGTTGTTCTTTTAACAGTCAAAACGGAGGGGGGGCAGACTCTCTGTTAAAGACAGAAGATGTAACAAAAAAGTCAGTTATTTTACTTTGGGAAGATGGTAACTGTGAGGCGCCCTGCAAATTAAAGTTTTTAACAATTTGGTTCGACTGTTGGCACACCGTGGATGATCCACTGAAAGTAGATCTCTGAACAGGAAGTCTCTTCATTTCGAAATTCTTGGTACAACTTGACAGAGAAATACCCAGGTAGGGGGAAATTGAGTCCGTCGGGGTAAACCCTCTCGCAGATTTATCATCCGACATTCGGATTATTTTATTGATGCGTCCCATCGGGTCTTCAATCGTTTCTGACGGCGGGTCCCGAGGTGTAACATTCGCAGTTTCCTTTGAAGGAGGTAATTGAGGGGGCATCACGGGGGTGGAAATTGCGGAAGACTCTCTCAGGGGCATCACTTGTGGACTACTTCTATATCTGGACGAAACTGGAGAAGATTCTAGCTCTGGCATAGATGAGTGAGTTAAAGAGGGATTTGAGTCAAGCAGGGAAATCAGAATTTCGTCCTTAGGTATGTTGGTTGATGAATATAGATGAAGGTTCAGTGAGGATGGCAGAGCCTGGTCGTCTCGTGATGTAGCGCACGCTGCAGAAGCAACTTGAAGATTTGAGTCTTGTCGGATGGTTTTTGAATTCAGAGTGGGGCTGAGCTGAAGAAGGTCAACCACTTCTGTCCGGTGAGCCCAAGTGGGATTATTTGAGACATCGTTAGTATCTTCCCCTCTATGTTGGACTTGCAAAAGTTGAGATTTAAGCGTGTCAAATCTTTGCATCATCACCGACTGTTCTTTCGGAGGGAGGGCTCTGAATGAGTCAATAAGTTCCCTTTCGTCGAGGGCAGTCTGCAGATTATCATCCTCATATATAGCAGTTTGAGAGGGTATCGAGTTTGGTCGTGGATGGCACGCTGCAAAGTCATCGCGGTTGGGCCTGACAGTATTTTGAAGTAAGGCAGAGTCTCTTGTCCTAATGTCCTCACCGCCAGGGCACCTATTTAGAAGGGGTTTGATCTTGCTGTCTGTAAAAACCCTCGTTGCTACAATGTCGGCCATGGACAAAAGCGTTTTCCTCCTAACAATAATAGATGGTATCTTTTCAGAGTGGAACGCAAGTATCACCTTCAAGAAGTTGGTCTGCCGGGGAAGGGGCATCACAGCATATAGGTCAATCTGATGTTTCTTAATTTTTAAAAGTTTGCTTAAGCAGTCTTTAGCTCCTTCTAGCGTTGACCATCTTCCTATTTCCGACCTGACAGAAAGGCAACTTTTCTTGGGTTGCAAAGTTAATATCTGATTGTTCAATTGGGAATTTAAGACATATTTAGTTTTAGTCTCCAGTATTTTATCTGAATGGGGGTGAGGCAATAAGTTTTTGACCTCACAAACTGAAGATTGTGTTGTTGATTCAAGTTTTCCGATTTTCAGCAGGATATTGGATAATTGTGAAGATACCTCGTCCAGCCTTTTAAAAATACAGTGAAGGGTCTTAATTACTAAGTGTATCTGCTCACAACTGGGGAACTCCCCCATAACAGATGCCAAACCATCTTCCTGCGATGAGAGTTTTTCTTTCGTATTCTCCTTTACAGGCTTTACATTTGAAACATTTTGAGTCATCGGAATCGGAGTAGCTTCTAAATCAATTAGAGGTTGGAAGCGATTTTGGGTTTCCACTGCAAAGCATTGCTCGGCATGGTCACTCCCTCCTCCATTCCGGTGTGGCACCAACCTTGATAGTTTTGGTTTAGGGGATGATAGGGGCTCGTCAAAGTCTCTCAAGCATTTTTTCTGACCCATGCTTTCCTCAGGCCAGAGATTATACGATTCTTAAAATAACATAACACTTGACACGCAATTAAGATAATGGCGTTCTCAACTCCTTTAGCAGCTAAAGCCAACCCGCTGATACGAGAGAACCAAAGAGCAGCTTGCAGCAGTCTGGAGCAGGGCCAAATCTCTCAAAGAGTTTCCATAGTATGCGGCTGCAGCAATTATAAAATACTTCAAAAACTGACTGAGTCAGTTGAGATAAAAGTATAAAAGATTAAAAGAAAATTAAAAGAAGTCCGAAGAGCACCGGTAAGCGCGTCTTACCTCGGCGCCATGTTGGCTCTCCCCTCCTGGATTTGATATCCTGCTTTATCACTACCCGAAGGAGTCTCAAAGCGGCTAACATTCTCCTTTCCCTTCCTTCCCCACAACAAACACTCTGTGAGGTGAGTGGGGCTGAGAGACTTCAGAGAAGTGTGACTGGCCCAAGGTCACCCAGCAGCTGCATGTGGAGGAGCAGGGACGCGAACCCGGTTCCCCAGATTATGAGTCTATCGCTCTTAACCACTACACCACACTGGCTCCTGATTCTGCAGACAGTTTTACCAATATGCATGGTCAATGGGCTATGTTCAACCTGACACATCACAGAATCATTATTTATGTATTTATAGGATTTATACTATACTGTCCACCAATTCAGTATTTCCATGGCACCTTACAAGCAGTCTATCTTTAATAAGAGGGAACTTTTATAAAGTGAGATGTGCTTTAAGTTTAACCTTTCTTTAAAGCAAAAATGTAACCCAACTCTATGCCTTTGACTCCGTAGATTTCCCCCCACCCTTTGCTGTAAACCACTGGAAGTAGACTATAGACTGTGACACATAATTTTAAAAAAGAGCAAGGTTTTATAGGAGTTACTAAATGTCCCACCAAATAATTAATGGCCATGTGCTACTTTAATGAAAAAAGGACATCGTTATATGAGCACATAATTCTGATGTTGTACAGGAATTTCCTCAACATTTATGACAAATACCTTGAGGCAACATTGTATCAGCATGCTCCAGTAAGCCACGCTATTAAAATCAGTTATGAACCATTATCTAATAGGAAGTAGCACCTGTACTATAAACCAACTTGACTGCATGCACAGCATAATGATACCAAGAGAATTGTGCATTCAGCTGGTGCATTTTCCTGTACCGTTTTACTAGGATAAGGCATTTGTTTAGGCATTTCCTTCCATTATCTCTCTACTGGTGCTGGCAACCTTCAGCAATAAGGTTTGCATCAGTATGACCTGGCAGGGCCTAGGCAATTTGCATGTAATAAAGACAATGCATAATGGCTTTATGGTAGACATATTGGGGTTATTTAGCAACATTTTCATTCTAAACCTGTTACCGTCAAGCCCTTGGAGACCCTGAAATATGGATTAGAAACTGTCCCATTATTTACCTCCATGTATCCAATCATTTTACATCTTGGGTCCTTTGTGTGAGTGCGTTCTTTTTCTCTCTTTCTGAAAGCATGAAGGCTATGAATTCAGTCTCAGGTATTCTCTTTTCAATACTCTTTTAAGAAGGAAAGTATGGTCAGTTTTAATATGTTTAATGAAGTGTTTTCTCAGTAGTAAAGAGAAGGGACAAAGCTGAAGTTAGCCCTGTTCTTTTAAGGAAAACCTCCCTGTTTTCAAATAGCAAGTAGTCAGGGATGGAGTTTGGTCTTTCAAATTTCAGTGGCAAAGCCTAAATTTGGTGTCGCCCTTTGCCTCTCACCTGCTGGTCTGCTCAGTTCACTACTTCATAGTTGTGGCACCCTGTGGCACTCCCTAGGCTCACTGCCCACTGCAGCAAACCAGTCACGTTTCCTAAAATTTGCCTATAATGCAGTTCACTACACATGCCATAGATCATGCATGTCCAACTCCCAAGAGACTGTGATCTACTCCCACTATATAAAAAATCTGGCAGTGATCTAACCATTGGATTGACCCTAGTTGTTGAGCTCCCCCCCCCCTTAGGCCGATTGACCCAGATCAACCAGGGACGTTCCGCGACCAACTGGTAGATCACGATCGACCGGTTGGACATTCCTGCCATAGATTATTGATTTACTCAGTGGTCATCAAGATTCTCTAGATGACTGGTTTATTCAGCATTCATCCTGATTTGCTTGCAAGAAGCTTACACAGAGGTTACACTATGTAAACAAATCAGAATTAATGCTCCATAAAAGATAATACAGAGAGATTATACACCAGTGACTATTCATCCAGAATTGCTGGAGTGTTTACATGTTTTCCCATATGGAAACCAAAAGAAGCAATGATGGAGCAGAGTGCTTAACCATTTCCCTCTTCTCTGCTCTGAATTAACTCCCAGTTGTCTGCAAAGGAAGCTTCCCTTGTAAACATGCTTCTGTAACCACAAGCTAAAACATCCACTGGGGTGTGGAGAGCGTATAAGTGTGGAAGGGGGATAAGCAGGGGGTTGGGGGAAGTTGCAGGGCAGACTACTACTACCCCCAAAAAAACCTTTTGACATTGAAGCATCACCGTATTAAAAATTTTTTATTGCACTTTTTCTTTAAATGAACAAAAGTAGCAGCTACACACACACACAGCCCTGTGTGTGCAAAGTTGGGGGCGGGGACACAACATATTAAAATATGCTGTTGCGAACCTGTTGGCTTGCTTTTGGAAATCTAGGTTATTTCATGGTATTTTGAATGAATGAATGAAACTTTATTTGCGTCAGCCATAGCAACAAAAAATTGTGATATACACAGAACAAAATAAAAAGTTTAGGATCCTGAATCAGCAGTCAGATAGTGGACCATATTCTGACTGCCCCAGCTAAAAGCCTTGCAACCTTTGCTGTCATCTCCTCCTCTTGATCTGCCAGGAGAAAAGACACTGTGACAGTGGTTGGGTGACCTGGAATAGACAATATTTTGTATTTTGTAGTTATACTAGGGTTGCCATGTGTCCAAAATTTCCTGGACATAGCCGGTATTCAGTTAACCCCTTTTTTTTTTTGAGATTTTACAAAAAAAGAGGTCAACAACTTTGCCTAAAACTATTGTGTCCACATACCTATTATCAGGAGTCTCACCTTTTTCATAAAAGAAAGGCTAGAGATTTAGGAGCTTTTTAGTTTGGGGATGGGGAGCAACTAGGATGTGGGATATGATTGCCACCCTGTGTTTCTTTGGGAGAAAGGGAAGGATTATCATCATCACCACCACCAATATGTTGTGAAGCAGAGTTTGTTGCTACTACAACTCTGTTGAATCCTATCAAACACTTTTTTAAAACTGCACTTGATTTGTCATATACTACACTGTGGTACCTTGGGTTACATACGCTTCAGGTTACAGACTCCGCTAACCCAGAAATAGTACCTCGGGTTAAGAACTTTGCTTCAGGATGAGAACAGAAATCATGCAGCAGCGGGAGGCCCCATTGGCTAAAGTGGTGCTTCAGGTTAAGAACAGTTTCAGGTTAAGAACGGACCTCCAGAACGAATTAAGTACTTAACCCGAGGTACCACTGTATAAACCTTACATTTGTTAGCAATAATCTAGTAAGGATAATACTATTACTAAGCTTATATTGACAATCCAGTTTATAGAGAAGTTTCCACTTAAGTGCATCTAAGTGTGTCTCACATGAAACAGTAGCTAAGCTTTTATTCCACACTGAGTTCTTGTAAGGAAAAATTAAAATAATGAGAAATTGCATCTCATCTAATGAGAATTCATTAGTTTGTACATCATAGGCTAGGTTTTTGAGGGGTTTTTTCCTTCCTCAGGGGCAATTTTTTTACATATAATCAAAGAGTTAGGAGGCATTTCATGTAATGAAGCATGAAATAATGTTGGCTCTCCTAAGATTAATTTTCCCTGCATACATTGCGGCCCATTAATGTAAAGAAACAGACGGTGCATAATGACAGAGTCATCTGTGGAAGAGGTTTCAGCTGTCACACAGGAGGGGGAAAATAAAGAATTTTTTTCTGCTGTGCTTGCCATAAATTTTGGAAATCTAACACAAGATGACTGCAGAGCTTTTATTTGATCAAAATACCAGGCAACTTGTCTTTTACCCTTAAAAGACAAAGATTTCACCCATCACCCTGTAAAAGGAAACTAACACATGAGGAGTCTATGAGATTGCTGGTCAGGGAAACCTATTGGTAGTTGAGTTGATGGCTCAATAGAATATTGTTAAGATTCTGTCTGCCATTGGATGCAAAGTCTCTCAGACTGAAAAAGGTAAATGGACTTGTAGGCTTGGTATTACTACAGCAACAAACAAATAAGTTTCCAAACTCATGCATTGGCACAATTGCTTTTGTGTCCCTTTATAAGAGATGCTCATTTACATGCTCTTTTCCTCTCTCCCAGCCCTCGTTCTTCCACCAAAAGCCAGTAAAAACTCTCTTGTTTTCTCCCTCACCCTTCTCTTTCCTGCTCATAGTCTTGCCTGCACCCAGCAACTCCCCTTATGCTCTGCAGTCTCCTTGTTTTTGGATCTTTTCGGTCACTTCTTTTTTAAAAAAAGAATGGCTATGATCTGCTTAATATATTAATTAATAGTATTAATTGTGTATTTGATTATATATATTTAATTAAATAAATATATTACTTGTCTGTATGAAATAATGTTAACAATATTGCAAAATTCAATTAAGTGTGTGGCCCCCGGGTTCTGTGTCAAAGTACTCTTGTGGCCCACTTGTACTGAGAGGTTGGACTGCCCTGGGTTATACTGAGTGGCAGTGACTATCCCTGGGTCACCCAGTGAGCTTCATGGCTGAGTAGGGAGCCCTCTGACCACTACAACACATGGGTTTTCAACATAAGCCGTTCTGTAAATACCCATGTGCAAGTCTATTGAAGTTAGTGTTAGTTATGTACAATGTAAGGCCAGAAAAAATCAACTTCCAGAGTTTCCTCTTTATCTATTTTCCTGACCTACATATTGCAAAATAAATTGCATGCACTGGCAAATATTCTCCGATGGAACATAATTCCCCCTTCCCAGCTGAGAAACAGTTTTAAACTATTGTTTGTTCGTTTGTTTATAGATTTCATAGGCTGCTTTTCAGGAGAACCTGACAAAATGATTTCTATAGAACATCAAATCAATGAAACAGTAAAGGCAAGATACAGGAGGGGGAAAACCTGTTTGAATGTCATATTTATTCTCTCTCTAGGGCAGGGGAGGCGAACCGCTGGCCCTTCAGATATTGTTAGAATCAATCTCTGACCAACCCCAGCTAGCAGACCCAGAGGTGATAGGTAGTCCAACATCTGGAGAGCTACTGATTCCCCAACCCTTGCTCTTAGGGAAGGATGATTGTTGAATAGTCTGATGGTGTCAGTTTGGACAGGGAGAGGTCACTTCAGCTGGAACACCAGCAGTTTTATGGTGGGCAGTTCAACATCTTTCCACTCATTCCTGTTATACAGTGGAACCTCGGCTTACGGCGGGGATCTGTTTCAGAGACCCTGCTGCAACCCGAAAAATGATGCACATTGAAGTGCAGCATCTGTGCATGCGCAAAGTGTGATTTAGCACTTCTGCGCATGAGCGAGTGGCGAACCTGGAAGTAACCTGTTCGCCGAAGTGTACGCAAACGGAGGTGGACACAGAACGAGGTTTGACTGTACCTATTATTTGCTGTTGAAGCCCTTCACAGAAATAGAACCATTCTCAGGAGTATCCAGCCCTTAAGGATGAAACACAGTCACCAGAGAGCCCTCCCCACTGCTGGTTTCTGCCCCTTTTCCTCACATGGGGAAATTTCCTTGGACAGTGAGGGGACTGGCAGATATATCAGGCTGCAGGTGAGCTCGGTATGAACTGGGCTTGAACTCTGAACAACTTTTAGGTTGAAGGGGAGACTAGATGCTGAACTCTCCCAATTTTGAATTTGCTGATATTATAAATAACAAATCTCCAGCTTTCTTCAAACACTAAATATTCACATTCTGTCATTATTATTAACACTCTTCGTGATTTGTGAAGCAATTCATCAAGTTCATCTTTCATGAGATATTGCACTACTGTATAATAATAAATCTACCCATTTGTTTTCTTCCTCCTCAAATCCCAGAAAATGTTATTACTCCTGCTTTCTTTATGCATTTCACAGCTTGTATAACTACCCACAGTACAATGCAGAACAGCTTACTTTACTCCTCTGCCCTTGCCAATCAAGGCCTTGGCTTAGTCATTCTTAGTATCTGCTACAGATGGGTAGCCGTGTTGGTCTGCCATAGTCGAAATAAAAAAATTCCTTCCTGTAGCACCTTAAAGACCAACTAAGTTAGTTCTTGGTATAAGCTTTCGTGTGCATGCACACTTCTTCAGATACACTGAAACAGAAGTTACCAGATCCTTCTATATATTGAGAAGGTGGGGAGGGGTATTACTTAGAAGGGTGGTGGGAATCGGAGATTGGCAGATAGCTGAGATGAGCCTGTTGACGACTCTTAACGACTGTAATAGGTCTTACAGGAAAAGGCAAGGGGTGAGAAGGTGAGAAATGGCTTAGTCATGTATAATGAGATAAGAATCCGATGTCTCTGTTCAGACCAGGTTTCTCCATTGTTTTAAGTTTGGTAATGAGTTGTAATTCAGCAGCTTCTCTTTCCAGTCTATTTCTGAAATTCCTTTGTAGTAAAACAGCTACTTTGAGATCTTGTATAGAATGTCCTGGGAGATTGAAGTGTTCTCCTACTGGTTTCTCAGAATCACAAAAGAATCACAAAACAGAGAAACCAGTAGGAGATCACATAGTGATCTGTAGGGAGATATATACAAGAGTCATGTATTTTGCACAAGAAGTTACTCATGCATCCACTGTTTTCAAAGTTGCCTTCAGGGAGTGGTAATGTATTTTCTTATCCTATGGGAGCATTTTCCGAACGTTAGCAAATAGGGCTATAATCCACCTGTGAAGCATTTTTTTTTTAAGTACAATATTAATATTAAATGTGTACTGGATATGTGATCTGCAGTTTTGATTAAACCAATGAAGGCAAATGTATATATACATTAACAAACCAACTTTTCTACTGCGGTGGCAGAATCACAAAAGAATCACAAAACAGAGAAACCAGTAGGAGATCACATAGTGATCTGTAGGGAGATATATACAAGAGTCATGTATTTTGCACAAGAAGTTACTCATGCATCCACTGTTTTCAAAGTTGCCTTCAGGGAGTGGTAATGTATTTTCTTATCCTATGGGAGCATTTTCCGAACGTTAGCAAATAGGGCTATAATCCACCTGTGAAGCATTTTTTTTTTAAGTACAATATTAATATTAAATGTGTACTGGATATGTGATCTGCAGTTTTGATTAAACCAATGAAGGCAAATGTATATATACATTAACAAACCAACTTTTCTACTGCGGTGGCACAGCCTACTTTCAGGTCATATTACCATGCAATGTGTTTTATTTATTTATAACCACTCATTAGAAAAGCAATCCTTATGATTCAGATCAGGAAAAGCTATAGTCCTCCCCCATTCCACTCAAGAATACAGAGTGATCATTATTTCTTTTTCCTCATTATGAATGGCAGGCCAGGACATCCATGGTGGAAGAGCTCCCACACCATGTGAGTGGAGGGATAAGCTTTCCTCTTCCTAAGCGTCTCCAGTGCCATGGATCAGAGGTTAGGATTGCACTTCTAACATATTAAATGTCCCTCTAATGCCGGATATATGAAATAAACAGGAAAAACTGAACAACAATTTCTAACAGTATTTTGAATCAAGACTGATTTATCTATATTCAGAAGTCATAGATATAAATATATGCAATGGCGCTTGCATTTCAAAGAAATGTCAAAACATGAGTGATAAGCATAGATTTAACGTTTCCATTTCAGACAGAATTAATTGATTATCACAATGCCCCAGGTCTCCTTTTAAATATCCGTGTCCCAATCACTAGAATATAAATTGCCATATAAACTTTCTACAATCTCACTTTCAATCCCCACTTTTGAAATTGAACTATTCTATTCACACATTTCAGAAGAATGTCTGAAAGTGGTTAGATTTAAATGTAAATGAGATGGGGCCGTCATAAAATGGAATTTCATCAGAAGTTCATGAAATAGACACCTTGGAAAGTTCAGTTCAGCTGCTAAAAATGATCACACTATAGTTTTCGATAACCAGCTTAACCACTAACATTGAAGCAGGACACAAATGGCTTTTAGAAGTCAAACAGAAAACATGAAACATTCTGGTCCCAGGAAAAGCATGCAGCCATGACAAAACTGTAAAGCAGGCCGTATGAAGTACAAAATGTATCTAGCATGATTACTTGCAAATGAACTGTTCCTATATCTAAATAAGATGAGTGGGCTCTAGGAGTTGAGCGCTTGGAAGAAGGACTGGTGAACTGGGAGAGCCTGCAATAGCCAGGAGACGAGAGTCAGAGGCAGGAGAAGCTGCACGACTGGAGAGTGAAGAACAGGTGCAGGAGGAGGAAGAGACTGGTTAGACTGGTGTAGTGTCAAGGGCTTCCACCCTTCCTTCTCCTGACTCCACACACTGAGAGTCAGTGTAAAGACTCCACACATGCACTTACGGTCATAGGGAGGTGTCTGAAAGATGAGATGGGCGGGCATTGTGCACATGCGTATGGAGAGCCATCTTGGGCAGCCTTTCATTGTGGGAGCAACCTTATTTCTAGAGGAGCTGGGAGGGCCCTTGCAAATGCGCATATATGAGTTCTTCTTGGAAAGGTTCTGGAGCATGTGCGTGCTCCTGTCGCTGGATAGGCATGTTCTCTTTCTGTCTGTCTCTCCCTCTTTCCTGTCACTCCCCCTCCTCCTGGCTTTGGTGAGCGAGACTTTCCAGACAGCTCTCCCTGCTCTCCCACCTGGCACCACCCAGAATTCGGCGCCCGGGTGCCCCGCACCCCTTGTCAGTAATTTGTTCTCTCATTGCTGGATCATGTGATCCTTATTTACATTTCATACTGTGTCATGTCCTATACAGGCTTATCAGGACAACAAATCATGCTTAGCTTTGCTTAATTCTGAAGGGTGTAAGCAAAGAACCAAATACTTGCAGATCAAGTTATGTCATGCAAGGGATTGTATCCACAGGGAGCTCATAAATGTGTCCTATATGCCAGGAAAGGAAATTCCTGCTGATTTGTTGTCAAAAGTTGTTAACAAGGAACAACTGAGTGTATTTGTAAATAAGCTGCAACTCTCCTGAAGTCTGTAGCAATGATATCATGAAATGGGGGAGGATGTCAGTACAGTACTACAGTAATTCATTCTCTCATTGCTGGATCATGTGATCCTTATTTACATTCCATACTGCTGAAAGTGTGGGAACAGAAACTCATACCAGAGAACTTCCGTTCTTTGTGCTTTTGTTCTTCTGCTTTTTGTTCTCTGCTCTCAAACAGAGAAGATGCATGTGTGAGATGCTGTTCACGCTAGCCATGTTTTTTTGTTTTGATTTGCTGTAAATAAAGAAAAATTCTTGATGCTGCATACCTACACAGTCTCGCTTCTTGAGGAACTCTGCTAACGCATGCCCACAGCTCCACTAGATGTGGGTCACAGTCTCTTCCATACTGGGGATGTACAGAAACCCCTCCGCCCCCCCCCCCCGGTAAAGATGGCCCTTCATGCAGGCAGAGTTGTTCCCTGCTTGCATGCAGCCCAGGTGGGGGAGATACATAAGCAGAGGCTGGAGGCGGGGCCTCGCTGTTGCTGTATTGGGTGCACACCTAGGAGTAGCTAAGAGACCTGGGATTGATAGACATGCCCTTTCCTAACTTGTAAGTGTACTTTTGACAATAAAGAGTTAATTCCTCACTATGGACAGGTCTGCTGGCTAAGAATGAATGATCTCATGCTATACATTAGGCTAAATGAAATTGTCCCATTTTAGGGAGGTGGGAAGTGTTTGCAAGTGAATGCAGCGGGTGGAGAACAGGTATAACTGATGGGGCTGATGACCCAGTGACTCTGATGAACCTGCATAGGCTCCACTTCGTATCTGAAAGCAAATGGACCTCCTTACTCTGCTTGTTTTTCCTCCTGCTACCACTGCATCCCTTTTCTCTTTTCTCTCTGTAACAGCATACAGTATCAGTTTGTAAGCCGATTAGTTAGGTCATTGGAAACTTAGCCAGATAAACTCACTATATCGCTGGAAATTAAAATACATCTAATGCTTCTAGTCTGAATCTCTCCCCACACAGACACACCTTCCAACCATCTATTTAATCCAGATCAAATGATGGTAGTCATCAATTTGCTATTCTTGACATGGGAAAGCTTGTAACCCATGTATGTATTTAAAGATAAGCTATGAGCTGCTATGATCGCAAATATAGTTTTAGGAAAATGTTTTTTAAAACATAGATATGAATTTCCATGTGAATGATATATTTCCCTGCTTTCAGCTGTCATATGAGTAGTTAAAAGTTGAAGTATATAAAACTTGCATAGGCCACGTAAAGCATTTTGATTCCTATATTTTATATCTCTAATAAAATACAGTAAAACCACATTTCCTACAGTCATTCATAATATATTTGAAAAAAACTGTAGGTTGTTTTTTAAAAGTTTCAAGTACAGTGAAGATTAGATTTGATACACATCTTTCATGCAATCAAGGCAGCTGTCTAAAAAACTTGGCAGTAGGGCTAAAGGGAAATATGATATATACCAGTCATAGAAACTGTAGATGGAAAGGTGGAAAAGTAATAATGCGTTATTCTATCACAGTAAAGGGGTCAACACAAAAGCCTGGTGAAATAAAACCCATATTTTGTTTTTAGTATAGTCTAAAAGTTTCATGTAACTGGAGTCTCTCCATGGAACAGAGAAATACACAGTTGGTCCAAATTCAGATATAATCTTGTCTCAACATTTATCCCCAAGGCATTGTGCTCATGATCGGAAAGAGAAGGCTACACACTTCTCTATTTTTCTTTACACACTTCGGCTATTTTTCTTTCAATGACAACAAGAAACACTGCTAAAGCTAGGGAGGCACAGTCACACGAGTTACTTATTTAAGGGTGGGAGCCTATTATCTGAGGTATATATCTCAGAGGTAGCAACTCTGATATGGAATCATAGAATTGTAGAGTTGGAAGAGACCCTGAGGATCATCTAGTCCAGCCTCCTGCAATGTCCATAGGCTGGTTCTTGTGCAGAAAGCAGTGGTGTTGAAAAAGCTGGTTTAGAACTGTATTCGTATGAATGGAGCTCCCATGACTGACTCTCTCTTTTCTTTTCCTTTCCTTTGTAAATAGTTCTCTTGTCAATCACTTGATTGTTGGCATCCAAGTGGGAATTTGAAATCAAATGTAGGTTGGACCAGCTAAAGTATTAATTGAGGACCAAACTTGATAAGACACCAGTCACACAATTACCAGTGTTGTTGTTGTTGATGATGTTGTTGTTGTTTTAATGTAAATAGCAAGCACAAGGGTGCTGATCTGGATTGGGACCCTGACACAGGATAGGGACCTTTTACCTTTTATCCTTTCCCTGGTTCTCAGTCTGGATCAAGCCCCAATACCTGCTATGTGCATAAAGGGGAAAGCTCCCATTCATGCCGTTATTTAAAAAGCTAATTGCTTGAATGGTGTCTCATTTAGTTTGGTCTTGAGGCAGCTGCCCAAGTGAGCAATAATGCATGGAACTACTACACACATTGAGAATAATTGCTGCTCCTCTAGACCAGTGAATGCAGTTAGTAAGAACTTAATAAATAAATAAATGCTTGACTTGTAAATGCTACCCCCAAACTATTTCCTTTGGCTTCTTGATTTTAACTTGGGATGGATTTTTCCAAATCTCACATCCTTTTTGTTCTGTGGTGTCTCCTGTTCAGGCTGGTTCCCCCTTTCTCTAGCCTTAGTTCCTTATCTGTCCCCCTTCCCTTTCTCTTATGTCTACAACAGGGGTACCCAATGTGCTGCCCCTCAAATGTTGCTGGACCTCAACTTCCATCAGCTCCATGGAGCACAACTATTGGCTAAGAATAATGGGGGTTATAGACATTAACACCTGGAGGGCACAACACTGGCTATCCACCTATCCCAGCTCTATATCTTTGGTGGCTTCTAGCCTGCCTAGAAAATGGAAACCTAAAGACTTCTTTGACTAATGAGTAAATTGTACAGTCTTTGTACTTTGGGATGTTGAGGGCTGGGTATTCTGTGTTTTTTTCTGGTGTACCTTTAAAGCCAGCCTGACTTAAACCCCACAATCCATTCCAACAGCAACAACTGGATCCTCAAACTCTTAGACTTGCATGCTATCCTTTGCATTTGGCGAGAGGGATAAATGCCTCTATGTAAATGCAGAATTCCACCCCCCCAGTACTGTACTGACAGTCAGCCCAAAGCTCCTGTGATAGCATCTGGCACTGTTGAGCACTGACACCACTCATTTTACAAATTAAGCACTGGCAACACATCCAATGAAGATAAATGATCTTCTGTTCATGCTACATTATCTTGTTGTTTTATTTTATTTTTTCCCATAAGATGTGGTCCTGGTCTGGGCTACCAAAAAGAAGCAATTCAAAACAAACTCTAAACACACGAGAGGAATTTATTTGATCAGTGTCCTGATCCACTCTAACTCTATTGCTTCTTAATAGTGTTACCATTATCCAGATAGAGCAGTCTTATAGGCTGCTATAGATATGCTTTCATGAATATTCTGGTGATTTACAATGCAAGCTATTGTCTGAAATCATGAATATCACATATAACCATAGCAGATCATGCACAAACAGCCAGTGTGGATGCATCCTATAAAATTCTGTTTGGCTGACCCACTGCAAAAACCCCTGACTTTTGGCAGACTGCTAAAGCAATTATCTTCAAATATTCATTGAAAAAAAGTGCTTTTTATAGCTATAATAATATTCCTTTGATGCTTATTTGTACTATTATTGTGTGAAGTATAAATATAATTAATAACATGTTTAATGCAGAAATCATGACCGGGTAATTGATATTTTATGCAGAAAAGAATGCTGATAATAAATTCAATTAAAGCTCCCTTCTGCTATGAGTTGTGTCAGGTGGCATCATGTGTAGAAAAGGGTCCCACCACTGGCTCCACCTCCAAAATTATGCAGCTTTTAGGCTCCACTGCAATGTTCACACATTAGGTGTAGAACTCTGTAGAATGTGCAGGTTTCTAGCTTGGATGCAGGTCTCTGTATAGGCACTTTCTCCATAAGAGAGCCCCATCTAAAATGTGGAAGTCAGGGATGAGGATGAAATGCGGGAGAAGTATTTGCTACAGCTCAAACTACCCCTTGCCGAAATGCTTGAATTAAGTAACTAAGCATCATACCTTATTTCCCCCCAGCAGTTCACTGTATGGTATCTTGAGATCTCCACACAGATGAATTGCAGGCCATTTACTTTTTCTGTCCAGAAGATCTTGAAGATCCTTCATCTTGGCCTTTAATCTTCTGTTGTCTATACCCAGTTCTTGATTTTCTATTTCAAGGTTTTTTCTTCTTTCCCATACTGATGTACTTTCAGGCTGTGGTATTTCCGTCTGGAAAATGGAAGAGGAGGATGGCAGAATCTGTGAAGGCAAGAACCCTTTTCCTGGAAAAGACACACAGCTGTAGGCAAATTAAACTTGTGGGCCCATGCAACTATTATGCAGGCAAATTAATCCAGGGTTCTTAATATGCTTGAGATGTCAAGCAGCTATGACATACAGAACAGCTCCCAGGATTCTGCTGGGATTTATGCATGGAGCTCCTAGCTCCTTATATACTGTTACATGTCTTTATGCTATATGGTTTATTTATACATATATATAACCTGACGCTACAGTGTAGTGCTTCAAAGCATTACACTGCAAGAGAATCCCATCTCTCCCACTGCTGCAGTCTCCCAATTCAAAGCAGGTAGTCCACATTGTGCTCTGGCCCCACTCTCTCACTTGCTTTTAACAGACCAATACCTTTCCCCCTTGATCAGGCCACAGAAAGCTGAAATACTAAAACTTCCTCCTAACAAAATCTCTGGCCTTGTCTACTGACTACCAATCTCAGAGCTCAGGGTGGAGCTCTACCCATTTGCGCAGAGAGTCTCTGCTTTGATGATGGCCCATCTCCTTGTCTTTGTTCTCTGTTAATGTCATATCTGTCAGGTGATCTCCTAACAAGGGAAGATGAATCCAGCTACTACTAAGAGTCTGACTTCCAGTTTAACTCTACAAGCATTAAATAAATTCTAACACCTATTAAATCCATAAATTATAGGTGTCTTGAACCCACAAACTCATAACAATACAGAGAGACATACAGTTACAGATGGGTAGCCGTGTTGGTCTGCCATAGTCGAAGTAAAAAAATTCCTTCCTGTAGCACCTTAAAGACCAACTAAGTTAGTTCTTGGTATAAGCTTTCGTGTGCATGCACACTTCTTCAGATACACTGAAACAGAAGTTACCAGATCCTTCTATATATTGAGAAGGTGGGGAGGGGTATTACTTAGAAGGGTGGTGGGAATCGGAGATTGGCAGATAGCTGAGATGAGCCTGTTGACGACTCTTAACGACTGTAGGAGAAACCTGGTCTGAACAGAGACATCGGATTCTTATCTCATTATACATGACTAAGCCATTTCTCACCTTCTCACCCCTTGCCTTTTCCTGTAAGACCTATTACAGTCGTTAAGAGTCGTCAACAGGCTCATCTCAGCTATCTGCCAATCTCCGATTCCCACCACCCTTCTAAGTAATACCCCTCCCCACCTTCTCAATATATAGAAGGATCTGGTAACTTCTGTTTCAGTGTATCTGAAGAAGTGTGCATGCACACGAAAGCTTATACCAAGAACTAACTTAGTTGGTCTTTAAGGTGCTACAGGAAGGAATTTTTTTACTTAGAGAGACATACATACTGTCTTTTCGTAACTTGGTATCATCTGATGGGTCATACAGAAGAAAAGAAGCAGTATCTGAAGCCAGGTTTATTGATTTCTTAGACTAACTTGCATTTTTCATTGTTCATACTATCAGCACAAAAGTATAGAAGATGTAAACTCTGGCCAAACCCAGGATATATATATATATATATATATTTCCAATATATTTTTTGATGAAGACTAGTATGGTGGCAAAGAGTAACCATTTAAAAAACAACAACCTATTGCTCACTAGTTATGGCTAGTCGAAGACATAGATGGAAATGTTAGGAAACAAGTTAGGAAATGAAAAACAGTCTTGTCAGCTGATTAGTCCATGTGATCTGTGGATCCTCTGAAAATATAAGTACTGCAACACGAGGAGTACTCAGATGAAGCTTCTCACACCTTAAAAGCATTCCAGAGGGACATTGCAGCTAGCGATGGACAACTGCCATTTTGTATTTTATCGTACACTTTATAATATTTTTTTTCTTAAAGTCCTTACGGAAATTCACCAGCATTTCTTCTAATATATTCATTTTTATGCAATGTTACCTAATGCACATATTTTTACAAGCAATGTCCCCATTTTCTGTGTTATTTTCACTAATATATATGTGTTTTGTACATATTTTGGGGTTGGAGAACTGAATTGCATAATTTCGAGAAGTGTGAATTTTGAAGGCTAATGATTGAAGCTGGAAGACTGCTTTTCATAAAAAGCAAACAGAACTAGCAGGCAAATGTTACCAACATCTGGTGTAGAATGCTTAGTTCGGTCCTTAATTTCCATCCTAAGCAATTCATCTTTCTGCAGTGCTGACTAATCAATGTAATTTTTATTCTTCACTGGATTCAGGAAAGGAAAGAAATTACAAAAGCATCCAAGAGTGAATTCCAGCCAAACTATTAGGCAGGTAGGACTACCTGACTCATAGATATGGGGTAAAAAGGCAAGTATATCTATCCTGGACATCTGAGAAATTTCAGTTCACATATCCAAAAAATTTACTTGAATAAAAATATTTTTTTCTATTAAATGGATTTTTTCTATTAAATGGATTGCTTTTCTTCAGTTTGAAGACTGCATTGCAATAAAGTAAATACCTAAAATAATGTGGGGACTACATCTTTGTGTAGTCCCCACAGAACAAAACACACAGAAAACACAAAGATTGGCCTGGTATTTGTGTACAAGCTTTGATACGATACAGAACTCTTTCCAAGGCTATATGTTTGGGAACATTTCAAAATGTTCCAAAGACATGTTCTACTTATCCAGGCTTCCTCAACCTCAGCCATCCAGATGTTTTTGGCCTACAGCTCCCATGATCCCTAGCTAGCAGGACCAGTGGTCAGGGATGATGGGAATTGTAATCTCAAAACATCTGGAGGGCTGAGGTTAAGGAAGCCTGTACTTACCTATTACATTAAGGCTTTTCTTCATTTTTTGATTGGAGAGAGGACATTTTACTTATTATTGTAGCGGAGGAATGGTTCTTCAGACTGTAAAATGATGCCTGCTAATAATGATTTAATAGAATAGCAGTTGCTTTCTGGAACTATGGCTTTCTGACCAATATACTAGCACATCATGCTAAATTTCAGTCACACCCGTGAGTGTGCTGTGACGCACAACAAATGTCACTGGGCCATGTCGCTACTCTCTCACCCTTTCCATATGTGTGTGCTTCTTTTCCCTATATGCTTTCTCCCATAAAATAGGCAGGAAATAACTGTATGCTGGTCTACTGCCCCTAATTTTGTCACTTTACCCCCACAGTTTTCTGGGTTAATGGATTTGCAAATGATTTTTTTCCCCTGGAAGCAATTAACACGGAAATGAACTCTCAACTTCCTCTAGATTCCCAGAAGTGGGATTTACATTGTGTGAAAGCTCAAATATAATGTGGAAATTACGAGTTAGGGCAGGCACCCCAAACTTGGCCCTCCAGATGTTTTGGGACTACAACTTCCATCATCCCTAGCTAACAGGACCAGTGGTCAGGGATGATGGGAATTGTAGTCCTAAAACATCTGGAGGGCTGAGTTTGGAGATGCCCCAAATAAATTGCTGTGTGAACGCAACCTAGGAACAGAAGGTGGTGGGAGAAACAAAGGAAACTGCCTCTTAGTGAGTTTGACCATTGGTTCATCTAGCTCAGTAATACCTACCTTGATTGTCAATGGCTCTCCAAAGTTTTAGACTGGGGCCCCTCTCAGCTCTACCTGAAGTTGCCTAGAACCCTCTTGCAAACAAAGAAGATGCTCTATCACTGAGCTATGACCATTCCCCAAAGGAAAGGTTCCATTCTCCTCATCCATGTGCCCCTTTTGTTCTAAAATTGTCTCTTGCTTTATACATAATTAGGGCAGTTTTTAAACAAATGACTCTGCAATTGTCATGCATGCTTTGAACCATAACCACTTTTGGGAACAACACTTGTGTGTGTATATGTGTGAATATATATATATATATATATATATATATATATATATATATATTCTTTTTACTACTTTACATCATACAGAAGCCTATTCACAGCAGAGGAGGTTTGTTATTATCAATTTACTATGTTTCTGGGGGAAATTTTACTCTGATAACCCCTACTGAAAAGTCCATTTTTAATGCTCACCCTCTTTTTCTTCATAAACAAGCAACCCAAAAATGACCTAAAGACTTCCTACACCAGGGGGTCATGAATCCTTGTTAATGACAACAGAGCAATGCCTCAGGCTATCCTGAACAACTACTGGCAAAACAGCTGTTTTAAATTTAAAGAGCTCAACAAGGACAAAATAAAATCAATACAAGACTATTAGTGTTCAAAAGAGCTATGCTACAATTGCACAGGTTTTAAATGAGAGGAGAGCAGTCATATATGGTTTGCAGTGGGAAGCTACTTTGAAACAATAGTTTCTGAGGTATCCTGACTATACATTGATGACAGGTTGCATAGAGCAAATGACATCCAGAGAGTATTTTAATACCATTATGCCCTTGATAAGCACATCGGATCATCCACACTACTCATTTTATCTCATGTTTTGTCTCCCTTAAGACTTTTCCACCAGCCTGTTACCAGTTTCCCATTTCCAGGTCCATAAACACGCAAGCAAGCTTTTGGCAGTAAACTAATACAATGGTTTCATCATCTTAAAATGTCTGAAAACAGCTGCTGTTGAAAATATACTGTCTGGGATGCCCAGTTGTGATCCTGTAAATCAGGCATGTCCAACAGGTAGATCGTGATCTACTGGCAGATCGCGGGGTGCTCCTGGTAGATCTCTGGCCCCTCAGCAATCTCCCCCCCCCAAGAAAAAGCTCAGTAACAATGATCTGACAATGGGTAGATCACTGCCAGTTTTTTTATACTGTGAGTAGATCGTAGTCTATTGGGAGTTGGATATCCCTGCTGTAAATGAATGCTACTATTCCATTGTAGGCTCCAGCTTACAGAAGGGCAAAGTCTTACCTATTATCCCATCCCTACTGTCCTAGACACCAACTCCGATGCCACTTGAAATGGTCTCCCATTCTTGTTCAGAAGGCACAAGTGATCTACAGGGGGGACTGGCAAAAAAACACCTTCCTTCAGAAACTGTTTTCTGTGGCAACAGTGAGAGTTTTTTCTGTCTTGTTTCTCCATACAGCAGTGCAACGGGTGTAATTTTCATCAGGATCAGTTAGAGGCAAGGGAAACATATTAAACCTCCCTTTTCTCCATACTGTCATCCTGATGAAAATCATGCCTTGCTGCCTCCCTGTGTGGGGTTTATACACAGTGTGCTGTGGTTGGGTGCTTTTTCACATTAGTGAAAAAGTGAGGGAGAGGAAATACTTTTAATTTTCTATGAAGATACGCTAGAGAGAGATAAGGATTTGTGGCCAAAGATATTACCATATTTTTTCGTGTATAGCACGCTACTGTGTATAAGACGCCCCCTATTTTGGGGGACGCAAAATTTAGAAAATGGGGGGAGATTGCCCTGAGTTGTTGAGCTTTTTTGGGGGGGTGGCGGCCCAGAGTTGTCCAGCTTTTTTTAGGGGGGGGTGCTAGAAAATGCACGTATCGCAAAAGCCACCTATCCATGTATAAGATGAGCCCAAATTTTTAACATAGTTTTTAAGTAAGAAAGCATAATCTTATATACGGAAAAGTACGGTAAATTTGTCTTTTAGAAATTCCATAGTGAAAACTGTATCTTTAATGATTAGGAGTTCATGGTGTCCTAAATGACAAACTTTTCTCTCTTTTGTGAATGCTCTTACAATAACATGCTTGTGCAGAACTCTATTTTGTAGGGGGGGGGGGACATTTTCTATATGAGTGTATTCAAGAACTCACACCTAATCTTAATCTCACAAAACTAAGAGTCCTACCTGAACTTCTCTACTCTCAAATAGTCATTTTAAAGTTTACACAAAGAAACTAAGGAGGGAAAATGGGTCTCTCAAATTGATTCATCCAAAGAACTTGTACATGGCCCTTCAGTCATGTATATATAAATCATTCTCCACTCTACCTTTTTAAAACCCCTTTTGTAGCAAACTATTCAAAGACAGAATTTGTTGTTCTCCTTTCCCTCCCTTAATATCAACATTTATTCTAACTCTTCATTTTCTCCAGATTCCCAAAGACAAAAATAACTGAATTTATGAAAATGTTTTTTAAAAACTATTCAACCAATAGTTTTCCAACCAAGATGTACTGAATGTGCTCTTCCAATATGTTTTTTCAGACTCCTAATAGTCTCCCATAGAAACCTTCACCCCGATATAAATACTACTTACATCTAGGGTCCCATGTGTTCTGCATATATTTAGGAAAGCATATTTAAAATAATTCTAAGGGATCTATAAACTTTTGTTGTGTAAACACACACTTCAGAAATATCTAAACATACCTCTGCTTGTAAGTCCCAGATCTTCACAGAGTTCTGAGATTTGGGTCCAGTGTCTTCCTCTAAACCTTCTGTGATTCTTGTTACTTCAGTCTGATGTACATCATTATGTATACCAAACTGAAAAATAGAAGTTGGCTCATCACTGAAATATTAGGATATCATCTGCAAGCATCATCTGAACGATATTCTCTAGATGGCTTAAAACAGGGGTAAGGAAACAATTTTTTAGCCCTGAAGGCCACATTCTCTCATAGGCAAAAAGAAGAAGAAGAAGAGTTTGGATTTGATATCCCGCCTTTCACTCCCCTTCAGGAGTCTCAAAGTGGCTAACATTCTCCTTTCCCTTCCTCCCCCACAACAAACACTCTGTGAGGTGAGTGGGGCTGAGAGACTTCAAAGAAGTGTGACTGGCCCAAGGTCACCCAGCAGCTGCATGTGGAGGAGCGGAGATGCGAACCCGGTTCCCCAGATTACGAGACTACCGCTCTTAACCACTACACCACACTGGCTCTCCAGGTTTGCTACATCTCAGTGGTGAACAGGTCCAGATGCAAAAGTAAACAGAGCAATGGCTGTGATGCTCACCTTTGCCCAGTAATTACATTCCAGCCATATAAAAGCCAGAGGTTTCAGGCACACCCACACCCACATTCTCTGTACTTCTCCCTGATAAGCAAGCAAGAGGCACTGTCACAATGCAAGAACACATTCCAGCCAGGCAAAATCATTCAAGGAGGATGTAGCCAATAGGTGAGCATATGGTCAGGAGAGAATCTCTAGGGTGAAAGAGAGAGGCCTGGAGGACCAGCTTTGTTCCTCTGCCTGAGGTTACTCGCCTTGGCTTAAAGTATGCTGCTAAATAAACTCACTGGATTGCGACTCTTTATTTTAGCACATGAGCGGGATGATTAGGGAAACAGAAAGGAATGCAACATCACGCTAAGGAGATTGCTCCATCAGCACAAGTCTTTCTGCTTGCTTGGTGGAACGATCTCCCCTCTCTTCACCCTGTGCTCTGTTCTGGGAGGTTGTGCCCACTCTCCCAACCTGACCTGTGAAATTATGTGGGGAGGAGGTGAGAGAAGGGGGAAGTCTCATTGTGCTAGCAGGAGTTCTTATGCTGCCTTCTGTAGCACAACAGCTTAGTTGAATCCTGCTCAAAGGCTGTAGCTCCTTCCCTGCATTGCATCTGTCGTCACCCTCCACAATCTGGAGCCTGAATTTCTGAAGGTAGAAGATACTATGAACATGAGGAGGTTTAAAACCTTGTTTTCCAGGGTTTTAAAACACACAAGGAGCTCTCACAAGTGTAGAACACTTAAATTCATACCACCACTGCAAAGCTTAGCATAGGCAAATAGAAAACTCCAATTGTTATAGGCAATTATAGGCTGAAACTGTCACAAGGAATCACCCATTCTAATGTCACAGTTCAGCATAAACCAACACTACAACAGAGACAAAGAGAAAATAATGAGTATTTTTTTCAAGCACAATTTTATGGAAGGAATGATGATTTGCTGGGCCCATTCTTCTGTTTTGCCTCATTGACTCACAATAGCAAAATCCACATTGATTTTAATGAATGTGGATGGCCCCCTTTGAAAAGAACAGATTGGGAAAGCCAATCAAAAGTGCCAGGAGTGAAACTACTGTATTTTATTGCAAAATACAACATAAGAACAGATGTCAAATGCTTCAATTTGGGGCCTAGCTGTCTAAGATGGGCCAGTATAAAGTATTAGTCCAGAAATGCACTTAGCAATAAAAGCATTAAGTTCCGAAATCCTCTTATCAGCACTGGATTCTTCATTGTAAAAACTTGTAAAATCAGTGTATTTTTAAATATATATATTTATTTTTAAAAGCTTTTAGCTTGCTTTGTAAACAAGATTTGCTTCTCAAAGTGGCTCGAGGCCATGTACAAATAGAAATCCATAAAATCTAACAATAAAACTAGTTAAAACCATTAAAATATCCAATTCCACCTCAGGAAGATACACGCCAGCATACCACCAAAGTAACCCACCCAGCTGCACAGAACAGCATCCAATACCTTAGACTGAGCTCCAAAGGCCATTGTGAAAAGTGGAATCTTTAAGACTCATTTAAATTTAACAAGGGAGGGGCTTGCCTGAGCTCACATGGAATCAGATTCCATAACTGGAGAGCCACCGGTTAAAAGGGGTCAATATTTTTACTTTTTACTTTCTCTTTTTTGGACTGCATAAATACCTAGGTTAGATTAACCATTAAGCAAAATAAGCACATGCTTAGAGCATCAAAGGAAGGTAGGCATCAGAGGAATTTTCCATTGCCAGATTTTTAATGTTAATGGTCACATTGATGGTTTAAGAAGCATTGTATACATGATGCTTGCAATAACAATCCATATCTATCCTGTCATTTCCCGTGAACATTTCTTGTTTTTGATGTGTCTGCTGCCAAAATAGCTTTGATCCAAACTGAAGAAATAACGATGTAGCAACAATGTATACACACCCTTAGTCTGTAATCTTGTGTGCACTGACTAAGCCTCATTGAACTTCCAATTGAAGCAAATTCAGGATCAGGCCAGTAGGGTGTTACTTCTATGTGATGGAAAGATACTGTGAATGTACCCAGAACTGATTTAGTGGGGGTCATGTTATATATGCTATCAGGGATTTATCATTCCATTCTGCTATAATAAAGTTTTTACACATAGTGAAGAGAAGAATTTCCATCACAGAAAAACAAAAACCACAATCCCGTGTATCACCTTGCTTCATCTAGATTGCTTTTGAGAACTTTGCGAATTTAGATTCCACAACTAGGCAGGGAAAGCTGGAGCCCCTGATGTTCATTCCAAATGGGATTTTTAAAGACTCATTAGCATGCTTTTCTAGTAGTTGATTGGATTATGACAGAAGAAACCAGCAGGGGTGGCAGTGGTAATAGATTATACAAACTGTGTTCAAAACCCTATGTAAATGGCAAAAATTGTTTTAGGCAAAGGGATTATAGCAATTATTTCTTCTAATTTAATTTGAAGTCTCCAAAGGGCAGCTGCTTTGGGGCATTCTGAACCAGAAGATCTGACGTAAAAACACGAGCTTTCATCTCTTAATTTGCCTCAATGACATCCTAACTTTGCAGGAAGCAGAAAGAGTCTTTGCTAATTCCCACATGTGTTTCAAGGTTTCACAACAGATATTTGGTTTACATTTCAAAGGATGGTGCCATGCTTCCATCAAACGCAACGTTTTAATGGTACTTGAAACCGCATTGTATTACTGCTGTTCGTTGCCCCTTTGCTGCAAAGGATGTGAATGTGACAGCGGGGTATGCTTGGTCTTCATGATTTGAAGTTGAGTTTGCTTGTTTATTATTTAAAGGAAGCAACACTTCACTACAATCTTCTTCCTAACATATGGAGCTTTGACAGTCATTAGGGAGATTGGTCTGACTCTTGCAAATCTTTCCTCCTATCCAACAGCTGGTGAAAGTACTTTCCTCCCCCCCTACACACACACTTATTCTGGGCAACAAACTTCCATGTGGAAAAAAGGGTGACAATCTTGAAGTCAGCAGAAATCTAACTTGCAGCTGAGCAAGAATTCTAACAAAGAACAAGCAGGTGGAGGAAAAACTAGGGTGTTTCTGAGCTGCAGATACATAAAAAACACAGGAAAGATTATGGAGGCATTTGAGATTCCCTGGAGAAATGGCCTGTGTCTTATTGAAACAATTGTTGGTTTTTGCAACAACCCCTCAACCAGTCTTGGGAACATGCGGATTGCCCATTGGGGTGGACCTGCTACACTAGGTTGCTGGAAAATGGGTCGGTGATGCTTATGAGAGGGAAAGAGGTGACAAGGTGGTTGGGTCATCACAGTGCAAACACATCAGCAGGAGCGGCATATTGGTTCTGCTGGTGCATTTTCACTACACAGACCTCCCTGCCACATCACCCCTCTTCCTCTCCTTCTCCCCCGTAAGCATCAGTGATCCATAGTGGCACCACCTCACCCCCTCCCAGTAAGCAGCAGTAACTCACCTGCTGGGAGGACAGGTCAACACCTCTGCCAGATAATACCTTGTGTTACTGCTCAGCCTTCTTCAATCTGGTGCCCTCCAGATTTTTTGGACAACTCCCATAAGCCGCAGCCAGTGTGACCAAGGATTAAGAAGGATGACAGTCATAGTCCAAAACATCTGAAGGCTACCTGATTTGAAGAGGACACTTTGTTGGAAATTGGTGTCAATTCCACCCCCCTTTTTTGCACAGTTCTTAAAGGAGCAGGAACCTTGCCCACTTTTGCATTTGGCCGCACTAATGATTGGCTGGCAAGCCAGGCAAACATGTTCATTTCCTGCCCCCTTTTTAGTGACAGAAAAAGCCACTGTAAAGAGGCATGGTGTATTGGGAAAACATTTTCAGCAAACATCCTTCAAGGGGGGGGGACGACATAAAATGTCAAATGTGAATGAATTTATCTTTATGAAGAAGATAGTGTTTAACCCTTTTACGTTTCTGTTGCTGTTACTATTATTAAACAATCTAAATTACATGATTATTATTATTTTTAAAAAATGGGTTATCTAATGTTAGGTCTACTCAGAATAGACATTAAGTTAATGGATATGACCAATTTAGGGCTGTTAATTTTAATGGGTCAACTCTGAGGATAACGTACAGGGATACAACCTTAAGCATAGATCGTGTATTACCCACACATCTCATGGTCACATCTATATCTACCAAGCTGGAAAGAGGTTTCCCCTCCCCTCTTTTAATTTTGCAGAGGAGGAAGCATATTGGTTTTCCATACAATCGCCAGCATACAGCTCCATAAAACATAAAGGCTGAACTAAATCAAGTTGTGCTTTAAATAAGACACAGAGAAAAGATGCTTGAATGAGTCTCTTCCATGCCCTTCTTTTGTTTCAAAGTTGATACAGTTCTGTTTACATTCTAACTTGTTTGATTTTTTTAAAATAAAAGAAATACATAGTTTCAGGAGCTGTATGGAAGAACAAATCTAACTTCTCTTCTTTCTACATACTTAATTAAGCAGGTGTGGATGTATGTTTACATTTGCAGCAGGTGTGGGTACTTATCTGAACACTGTACACAGAATTTCAGTGCATGATTGTAGGGTTGTATGTTTACATTCTATTTGCCAAGTGGAGGAGAAAACTGCTTTTAAATTATCACATTACGAAACAGCCAAGGCTTCAAGATGGTGGACCTTTTGCACCCCCTATTGATTCAGTTTCATTTCTTAGTTTCTCAGCTTCAGGAGTTAGCAAGCCCGATTTGATGGCTTTCTAAAAAGTTCTATAATTCACACTGAAGCCTACTGCTGCTCATGGTAGTAAAATAATACTTAACGCAAGCATGTGAAAACTGTGGCCTTCCAAATGTTGATAGTCTCCAAACATCAGCCCCAGTTACCATGGTCAAGGGTCAGGGATTATGAAAGTTGTAGTCCAGCAACACCCAAAGGCAGAAGTATAGGGCATGGTAGGGTAGAGATGCTTACCTGAGCTCCTGGCAGGTGAGTTATTAAAGATGGTGGGGTGAAACACTGGGAATGGTGGCACAGTGACAATGGACCAGCAAAAGTGCTGGATTTAATTGACTGGTGCATTTGCACTGTAGTGACCTTGCCCCCACCTCGCCCCTCCCCTGCTAGTGACCAGCAGTGGCTCATCTGCCAGGAGGTCAGGGAAGTGTCTGCAACTCAACCCACTCTCCGCTACTGTCTGGAGGGTCACCAGTTCCCCACTCTTGCTTTTGTGCTAAGATTGAAGGGCCACAGTCCAAAGTTCCATGTTAACCTTCTTACTGCATCTCTACCTGTTGCCTTGCCAGTTTCTGCAGAGGGGCACTCAGCTTTCTAGGTAAGTGGGGCATAAAGGGCTACAGTGGGTGGACATGATGCAGAAGAGGATAGGGCTTCTGTCCTGTCCATTTAAACTACAAACACTACAATCATCTCTTCTACACAACTAGATGTGTAGAAGATCTCTTCTATACAAGATGCAAGAATCTGCCCCTGGCAACCATTTTGCATCCGGCACCCCTAAGTAGGAAGGAAGGTGGGACTCCAGACACTCAAGAAGCTGCTATGGTCTCCCTGCAGCTTTTTGGATGTAATCAGTGTGAGATTACGCCCCCCCCCCCACTACTTTAACTGTTCAAGCAGTTATCTCAGGCACTAAGGACTCTATTAATCTAGGTCAGCGTAACCAATGTAGTGCCCTCCTGATGTCTAACATTGGCCATGCTAGCTGAAGTTGATGTGAGTTGAACCCCAATAACAGTTTGAATACAGCACATTGGAAACTTCTGATCTAATTATAATAATATGATATAAATAATATAATATAATATATTAATAATATAATATAATCTGATATAAACTTGAAAATAAATAAATCTAAGAAAACAATAATCTCTGAGAACAGGACAGAAAACTTTTGTACTGTTTTATTGTTGTTAGCCGCCCTGAGCCTGGCTTCGGCTGGGGAGGGCGGGATATAAATAAAAATTATTATTATTATTATTATTTTTTATTATTATTATTATTATTATTATTATTATTATTATTATAAAAGAAATACAGTGGAACCTCGGGTTGTGAACGTGATCCGTGCGGGAGGCACATTCGCAACCCACAGCGCCACGTCTGCGCATGCACGGGGTGCGATTCAGCACTTCTGCGCATGCGCAAAGCACAATTTAGCACTTCTGCGCACGCATGAGTGCCGAAACCCGGAAGTAACCCATTCCAGTACTTCCAGGTTCAGCGCGGTGCACAACCCAAAATCACATAATCTAAAGCATCTGTAACCCGAGGTACCACTGTAGACAGCTGTTTATGTGGAATAAAATCTTCCATTAATCTACTGGCAGTGTTTCCATGCTCAAATTGTACTTAGTCAGGTGCAATTTTTTTAATAAACTGGACCATTTTTTTATTGTGTTGGAAGCATCTCCAAAATCTCTTTTAACATTTTTCTCTACATTGGAATCACCCAATAATTTGATTCTCTCGTCATGTACTATGATGGAGACATACCCAGGTTGCTTCAAACATAATTTAAAAACCGATTTAACCTTTAACAAGCCATATTGATGTGGATCTTGAAGATGCAATATTCTTTTGGATAAAATGAAGCATCTGAAATCACCCTAAGGAAGCATTATGGTGATTTATAGTTGCACCATACATTTTACAAGCAATTTATCCTGCAGCTGAAAGACCTACTGAACACACACGTCGCATTTCAAAATAATTTCCATCCATCCTTCACATTGATTAAACAAAATCCAGATACACTCTTTCTGTCCAGTCTGATAATTTGCCTTAATTTACCTATGTAACCTAGCTATGTTTTCCATAAGATTAAGAGAAAAATTATTATGGAGAACATACAATATCATCCAGCAATGCAATTACATGTAAGTGCTAATACAAATAGCTATATATTCAAATCACAAATACAGCCTTTCAAAAAAGAAAAGAAAAGAAAAACCTAACATAAAGCAATTTTATAATGAGCAAATACATTTTCCTGGGAGGGGGGAGAATTCATGCTATTGGCAAGAAAGCATTTGCAAGTCTATACTGCTCACCAGTGGTCAGTGAAGGAACCTGCAAGTTTCTTGGACTAAAATGAACACTGTTCTTAATCATCACTTTCATAGGACTAGCAGAGGACAGACATATATTATAATATCTGGGAACAGCATCTTATTTGCAGGTTAGTGTGTATAAGTTTGCAGCTTTCGATGGATGCTCACATTATTACTATTTTATATATGTACTGCCCTCCGCACCCTATTTCAGAAGGCACGTCAACTCAGGACTGAATTCTAATCAAGGATAATAATATTATAACGAGACTTAACATTGAATATTATGTTTTTATGACTACTAGAAGCTGTGCATTAAGTGCAGTGGGCCCAAGACTGTCTCCCAACTGAGATTAGACAGGCATTCCCCTGCATGCTCATGATTAAGGGCTTTCTTGTTCCAGCAGGTTATTTCAATGTAGTGTTCATTTTATGTTTATTGCTTTATTGTTTCCTTTTCTATGGTTTGTTTTGATGTCCACAGCTTAGAAATGTGAACGGTTAATCAGCATATAACTGTCTTAAATAAATGATAGTATATATGAAAGTTTGAAACCTGAGCAAGTTCTCTGGAGAGGCTATATTTCTATAGCAAGATCCTTATTTCTTAGGTTCCATTTTAGAGCATTAAAAAGTTAGTTGCCACTAGATTTTCATTATCGTTTCATTTTGTATAGCACACAATCAATACACAATTTGCTAAAAATGACCTTCAGCAGGTGCATTAGGTATCATGTATGGAAGTGTAATCCATTTTACCTTATAGTAGAACCCCATGGGATTGTTGTTGTTGTAGTAGTAGAGCAACATATGTAAAAAGCTGTGTTCAGATGATCATATCTTGGTTTATTACATTTATAGCCCAGGTGTCTTCTGTAAGGTATCCCAGTGCAGTGTACATATGGATCTGAGGCAGTAACTCTGACCTTCTAACTTTGACCCAGACACAGCTTCAGAAGGGTGGTGGACATGTGTTTTTTCAAACCACACCCTGGGAATGCTTATTGAATTTTCCATGTTAAATCAGACAGAAGGTGGATTGAAAGCAGGGTAGGGCCTAGACATGGAAATGTAATAAAACATGGAAGATGTATTCATTTCTACTTCGGCATAACTCATAATCTGCCTCTTAGGTTTGTACGTATGGGAGAGCAAGACAACAAAAGAGAAGAAATTTCATTTATTTTCCAGTTACCCATGGTAACTGCCTTTTGCAACATACCTGCTTTAGACTTTGCTGTTTGGACTTTCTTAGCTCCCCATATTTCCATTTCCACAGATTCTTTTCTGACTTCAGCTTCTCTATCTCTTTCTCCAGAGATAAGCGGATTCTGCAGTGTTACAAGAACGATAACAAACAATACTTTAAAATATTGCATGGGTTCCAGGACTATATTCTTCAAGATGCGGAAGGGTTTTGTTGCAGTTCTTGTGCTAGGGAGAATGGCATTTTCAAAAGCAATGGGCAGTCCAATCCTGCATCCAGGTGAGCTAAAGCATGTGCAGTTTTAATCCTAGTGGCTGCTGCTAGACCTAGTGGCTGCTGTTGTTGAAACACACTGGAAGAAGACAAAGGGCTTCTCCACACTTCCACTTGTCCCAGGGGAGCCAACTTGGGCCACAGGATGTTTTCCATGTCTTGCAAGACCTCAGAAGTTGCATGGGGGCCCTGCAGTGTGGGTGAACCCACAACAATGGTAGGGTGCTCTGGCACCCAGAGCCCCCTATAGTTGGCACCCCTGTGCCTTCCAAGCAGTTTCCCTCTTGTCCCACGCCTTCTGGGCATGGGTCCATGTGGTTTTGCCTTTGCCATGCCACTTTCCCCTGGAATACCTGCTCTTTTGTGATAGAGATCAGAAGAAACCCAATCACCATTTGTTCTGATGCAACGCTAAAGATCAGATTTCCCCATGGGATACTGAATACAGTCGTACCTTGGTTTTCAAACAGCTTAGTTCTCGAATGTTTTGGCTCCCGAACGCCGCAAACCCGGAAGTGACTGTTCTGGTTTGCGAACTATTTTTGGAACCCGAATGCCCGACAGGGCTTCCGGTTGGCTGAAGGAGCTTCCTGCAGCCAGTCGGAAGCCATGCTTTGGTTTCCGAATGTTTTAGAAGTCGAACATGCTTCCAGAACGGATTCCATTCGACTTCCAAGGTATGACTGTACTTATTTACACATTACTCATGTGAAGGGGCAACATGGATACAAAGGAACTGCAGGGTTGCACAGTTCCTTGTAGCCTCTTTCATGTTGAGGGATAACTTCTGAAGTGGGAAGCCATTTTTAGCCATACAAGCTCCCTGCATGTTTTAGAATCGAGAAGGAAGGATGCTTTAAAAACTTGTATCCGTATCAGGGCCCTGGATGAGATGACCATCAAGGTCTCCTCCAATGCTGTCATTCTATCTGAATGGCATCGACTGCCAGTTGGATGTTTTTAATGTAGAATGGCAGCTTTAGTTCCATGATAGTTTCAGTTACATAGATTCCATAGGTGTATTTCAGTGAACAGACAAATCTGAGACTTGGGTTCATTGCTCTGCCACTGTCAGCCCTCCAGTAACTAGCAAGATAGGGGTGAAGCTGGAAATAATCACAGGACAGGATAACATGCCATATTGCTAATTTAATTTCATATGGTTGTGTGCAGGACCAAGCTGGTGAACAACTGTATGCAGGGACACTGTTGCTACACTCTTGAACTGGTTCTTAATATGATATTCTCTCTGGGTAAGAATGTCCTCTTGTTTATGTCTCTCATCCTTGCACACTTTTGGTACTGAATAACTGAATAAATATTTGCCATCATTAGCAACAGCTGCCAGCAGTACATACCAGAATAAATCACACTCAACACCACTGCTCTGTCAATAGTAAGTTCTTAAAACGCTGCACAGTGGAGCAGACAGTAGGATTTGTAAGAACATTTCATAAAGGCATGTTACTCTTTTTCCAGGTTGTTGACAGGCACCATCTCACAAAGTTAATAAGAAAGATAAATGGGGAAAATAAGAACTAGTCCCCAATGAATTTGGCATTGGAACTAGACTTTTCACTACCTGCAAAATACACTGTAATTCTATTCCAAAATTGGCCCATTAAAAGTTTTTCTTGGAGAAAAATGTGGGGATTTTTTTAACAAAAGGAAATATGTTATTAACTTACTTTTGCTCCTTCTGCAAGATTTTCCTTGATTCATGAAGATGCAAATGCAACACAGAAATATGTACGACTTCATCATCCTGAGATCTGGTTTCATTCTCTTTGCTTGTGTCAGGATTTTCCAGAAAAACTGATGTGTGTTTGCCTCTGGAATCAAGAATCTCCAAATTGATTATTTTATCTCGGTGGTCTCCTAAAGGGTTTTCAGTCGCATAAACTTCCTGAAATGAAAAAGTGGTTAAAGGATTGCAGCCTCAGAATGTTTAGAACTGTGGTAGGAATTGGTTCATTTTTGTGATTTAAAAAAGACCCATATCTATTTACCTGACAGAGACTTTCCACCTCAAAAATCTTGTTGTTCTGGACATGTTTAACAGGCTTTTTCTCCAGAGATGCTAAATGGTCCTCTGTCATCAAACACATTTCAGAAAAGGCAAAGCTCTTTTTCCTCACATTCCTGGCTTCCACATCTTCATTTTCTGTGAGTAAACATTGGTTTATTTTCTTCAGGGCACTCAGCTCTTTCATTGAGGCTTCCAGCTTAAGCTTCAGTTGCCTCCCTTCTTCACGGGCTTTATTTCTTTCAGCTCTGACTTTGCTCCATTTCTCACGCCAGTTGGCCGTGCAGTCTGACCACCAACGCATGGTCTTCTCCATTTGGGCTGCCCTAGCCTTGGCTTCTTCAAGCTCTCGAAGCCGTAACTCCTCACAAATTTCCCAGTCGCTGCTGTTATAAATATACACAGAGGGACGGTAGGATGGGGGTGGAAGTATTCTTGGCAATACAACACTGGAGTTGCAGGTGCTACATGCTTTGGCACAGTTCTGTGCTTCAACATCACGGGGCTCCTTTAGTTGGTTTCTAAGGAGCTGCTGGTTACAGACAGAGTCAAAATTCATGTCTCAGGTGATTCACTTGTTTCCACACCTGAAGCAAAAAAGGAAGGCTAAATTTATAAACACATTAACAAAACAAGCCCAAGTTCAAGAGGCAAAGTAAGCCCCAGATCAATAGGACCATTAATAATGCATTATTCTAATTCAGTGCAAATACTTCACTACATCTAACATGACAGTCATCACTGACTTAACTTATAAACAGTGCTGGATTTATGTATAAGCTAAACAAGCTATAGCTTAGGGGCCCACTCTTTTGGGGGCCCCCAAAAAATGTAAAGAAAAAACCCCACTGGATGTACATTTCCAAAATATAAGATAAAAAACAAATAAAATAAAACCTACATACAGCAACATTGTTTTTAAGTGTATTTCAGTTCAACAGTTCAACAATTACTTTGATGAAATACATATTTTGTTACCTATTAGGTCTATAAATTACCATATAGCATATATTCAACACAAAAAGCAGCGGCAATTTGTTGTTGACAAACGATAGTTGGACTTAAAAAGGGCCCCATTACCTTCAGTAGCCTAGGGCCTCATCAAACCTAAATCTGGCCCTGCTTACAAAGGCTCTTGTGGCACCTTAAAGGCTAGCACATTAATTACAGCAGAAGCAAAAACTTATTGTTGAGTCTTGTTGAGCTTCTGTGGATTAGATTCCATGTCATATATAAAGTACAGTCTTCAGCTGGCAGTTGTAAACATGGGTGTAAAGAGAACAACATTTATAAAAGTTGGATTTAAATTACAATGGTCTAGATCCGACTAACCTGGTGCACTAGCGGAAGCCAGCACACAAGGGTCACCCACTAATGAAGTCATATTCTTTTCAGCTCTGGATAGGAGCAATAGCTTTCTGTTCTTCTGCAGGCATTAATTTACTAAGCATTCACTTGATATCACTGCCCCTAAATCCATGCTCAAGATTCAGGGAACCCCAGAACAACATACAGGGGGAGAAGGGGGTCATTCTGTCTGGCAAGCAGAAATGCTTCTGCTCAAAAAACACTAAATTCCTCCCAATGAAATGCAAAAAGTACAGAGTTGCATTCAAGGTTGTTTTTAATTCTAGGACCTTGGGTTGAAAGGCAGGTAACAACAACAAATAATAATAATAATTCAGAATGAATGCACTTAATGAATGCACTTAAGTTAGCCATGCCTATTCACTTCAACAGGTCTACTCTGAGAAGGGCTAGTCTGTCCATTCAGGTGCATAATAAGCACAGTGGCCCTTCACACCATCAGGAATTGGTGATAGCGCAATTGGTGATATCATATGAATGCTTAGTAAATTCATGCCTGCAGAAGAACAAAAAGCCATTGCCCCTATCCAGAGCTGAAAAGAATAGGACGGAACTGCTTGATAAGTGGTAATTCAGCTATGCCATGCTGGAGTGTTCCTTTAAAGCTCCTTTGTTAATTTATATAGCCAAAGTTAATTTACTTTTTGTCTAAACAAACCTAATTTGATACGACAATCTATTATGTGGAATCAGACGTATAACTGCCCTTCTCTTCACATCACCCATTAGAATGTGATTTGTCCTCCTGAGTCAAGTTTCAAACACAATCAGATTTTTAAAAAGTTTTAACCACCCCTCTATTGCCAAGCATGAAGAACCTTGCTGATCATTGCATAGCATGGTCTGTGTGGCAGCTGTAAGGTCAAACAACTATTTGGACTATTTCTTAGAACCATGTCATTGCAGAATGAATGGAGAGGGGAGAAATAGCCATTTTAAGAGTAATGCATCCTTATGTATCTAGTATTACACACCATATACCTACAGGCCATCAGAATATTTCATGTCTATAGTTTCTCTCCACTCTCAGTTTATAAATTACTGAGACAACGTGGTAGCCTTCCTAAAGATATTTATGTTTCCACTTAAAGTGTCCACGTTATACTTTATAGCCTTAAAATGTTTCCAAGTGTATAAGATCAGACCAAAAGCCAAAGAAAAGAAAATGTATACAATTCCTTATCCAGAACATAGATAAAACTCATCCAACACTGCTTGGTTCTCCCACTGCTTTTGATAGATTCTGCAGCTGAGTTTAGCTGACAGCATTCAGAGTCTGAAGACCACCCAGATGACTTAAAAAAGCATTGAGTTTGTCAGTCCTGTTTCCTGGAAATGTTGCCCTTGAGATTGGGGGACTAAAACCCTCCAAAGTCTCAAGAACATGAATATATTATATTAAAGTACACAAAATATAAAGGACACACAATTTTGAATAAGGATGAAGTTGCAAATTACATCTGCCCATCACCAAACAAAAAGACAGTTGTGAATGTCAAATGTCACACAATTTAAACTGCCCTTTATCAGCAGAATGAAAAACTGCACACCATTATTATTATTATTTAATTCATACTCTCCTTATATCCCCAAAGGGTTTCTAGGCAGGTAACAACTATAAAATCAATTATAAAACAATCACACAATACACAATGACAATTCCATCAGACCATCATAACAACCTTCCTTAAAATCCAAAATAAAACAAGTGAGTTAAAAACAATTAGAACTCTTTAAAAACAGCGAAAACAGTATGATCAGAAGTTCAAATTCAGGAGCATGTTTACCTAAACAAATGTGTCCTCAGGAGGCAGAGGTACTGATTGGCACCTCTCGTATTTCAGCAGGGAGGGCATTCCACAACACTGGTACCACAAATGAATAAGCCTGCCATCGTGTTACCACAAACCAGTAATAATCAGGCTGCAGGCAAACTAACTCGGTGCCATTGATTAGCTGATTGCAATGTCCTTACTCGGCAGTGCAGGAGAATATTTTTCCCCAGGTAACCTGGTTCAGATTTATTTAGAGCTCTGCATGTGCATATGCAATGTGTACACTGCGTGAACACCAACTTGGTGACTAACAGGCAGTCAGTGCAGATCCCTCAGCACTGGCATGATAGGAACCTGATAAGGAACACCTCTCATCACTTGGGCTGCGGCCTCTGGACCAGCTACATGGGCAGCCATGCTGCCCTAGCATCACAAAGATTTAGCTAAAGCCTCCCGCTATCAATTTCTCACTTGCTCTCTTCCATTTACTCTTAAAAGAGCTTCAGAGCGGTTTGCAGTTTTTCTAGAAGGAAAAAAGAGGAGACGGACCCCCCCCCAACAGTGTTGCAATATATTACAAACTTTGAGAGGTAGAGAATGCCCAACAGGTTTCTGTTTTCACCTGCTTTGTTGGCAAAGGGCTATAAATTGCTGAATTCTGGGGCAAGTACCCTTTGGTGACAGATATTCAAAGTCAGAAAATATGCATCAGTGTAGAAATATAGGCTGTTCGACCTTTAAAATATGCCCTTGTGAGTTCCAAAACTCCTCTCTTCCCCTAGCATAGATAAAGACCACTCACTTGGTAAGTTAAAAATGGTTTACTTACAAACTTTCCAAAGGTTGGATTCATGGGTTTTCCATACAGCATTCAGAAAAAGTTGCACAGCCAGCAAAACTTGGCTTAGTTACAGTAGTGAAAGTTCCTGCATTATTGGTGTAAGAACTCAAGAGTGACTTGTAAGAGTCATGGTCTGAGCTTCTTGGGTAGACTGAAGGCTTGATTACCTAGTCCCTCCCAAGGTGAGCTAAGCCTGGCAGAACAGCTTACTCTGTGGTCTTAACCCCATCATGCATTAATTAGACTTAAGCATGTTGGTTATCCCACAGAAGACAGGTTCAGTTTTTTATGTCTCTGATAAATACATCTTATACATCACAGCACCATTTCTGGGCTTTGTGTGTGATAAACAGGGGTGGGGGTGGAGGCACATATGGAAAAACCATAATTATGATCAGATGACTTTTCAGGGAGGGATTATGGTTTAGAAGGGAGGGATTATGATTTATAAAATGAACCCACCAGGTGAAAAATGCAATTCTCTGTGCAGAGATTTGGTAGGAAAACCAAGCCATATGGATGAACTGTATTAAATGTTTTGCATTAGGAATTGTTTTTAATAACATACAGCGGATGAGATATTGCTTCCCACTGGTTCAGTTCCTCATAGCTGGAAACATTTCCCCCCTGGCATCGTGCACTGCTATTATGCTTCTTCCCATGCCTCTTACCCTACATGGGCACATGAGATAATTAAGAGAATGCACTGAAGAAAATGCGTCATGCACTGTAGCCTGGAAGGGCTGCTGACACAGTCCATTGGTGATACTAGATATTTGGTTAGCCTGGGGCTATAGACCAATTATAAGCAGATGGGTCTATACTCTAGGGATTGTCTGCAGACAACAAAACTTCTCTAAGTGCATTCTGCAGATGAAATTCTGTAGCAGTGAACTTGCATGTGCAAAAATTCAGTTGATTGGCATGCAGTGACTCCATGACAGCCTGTTTATCAGGGAGATCACATTATTGGCAAAACACCTAAAAAAGAGGACTTGTCTAGCAAGGAAAGGCAAATCTGGAGACAATTTACTTAAAATAAATTACAATTGACTTCGGAAGCAATTAGTTACATTCCTGAATCTCCTCAGATGTTAAGCCAATAAATCCCATCCACCAACAATGTGATTTCATACATTTCTCTCTCTCTGCTAAATCAGTAACCAAGGATAAAAGTTGAATGTACATGGGTCTTTGATTTAAAGTGGCTTTGACACATCCTGTGACAAAGGACTGCCTGCAAATCATCCATTGGTGGTGCTATTACTGGACTGTATTTAGCTAATTTCTACTCTGAGTAAGCCCACTGAAATGAAAAGACCTAAGTTAGTCATAGCCCATTAATTTCTATAGGGCTACTTGGAGTATGACCAATGTTGGATACAACCCACCTTCTTTGATTTGTCTTATTTTGAGAGCAGGATATAGGAGAATTGGCCAGATGAGATATTGTTCCTACACTGCATGGGGCAAGATTACATTTCAGTAAAGAGCAATAAATGAAAATCCATCAGCATACAGTTTTTGGTTTTTGTTTTAAAAAAGAAAAATATACAGAGACAATGGGGCAATTTCCCAGTGCTTTTAGAATCTAATATTTTAAAGAGGATTAACACTGTTTCAAACTATGAAGGGGTGATGTATTTTTATTACTACAATTAGTATAGCATGTATAGGTTGCCACTCTTGCCTCAAAGTGGCTTACAGTTAATAAAATCCAAAAACTATATATATTATACATCTCTCTCTCTCTCAATATATATCAATCAGTTTATTGGACTAGCCAAAGGCCATGAGAATTTCATTACATAGATACCTAACTACCTACTTACTTATATTTTTCAATTCTTCTGACTTCCTCTTGCAGCACAAGGTAAATGAGGAGATTGTGTGATACCACCTCTTACCTTCTCTTTGTGAAGTAGAGACAAAAGGCACAGGTTTTATACATGAAATTAATATGTACTCAGGCCCCAGTATAATGGCCCCAGTATGAGCCATTTTGGGAGTGGTTTTCAAACCATTCAGCCTAGTTTGAATTGCATATGGTGAATTGTGTTCATGAAATAATTTGCCACATGCCCAGACAACCAGAAAACCTGTTACTAACTTGTGATACTTTTAGCATCACACTTGCATCTGGGCACATGAAAACATAAGAGGGAGCTCAATGTTAGGTCCAATTTGGAATGTACATTTGTTACCCAGCACTAAATTACTGCATCCATTTGCTGAAAAATTCTAGATCACCATACCCATTAAAACAGTGTTCAGTGAATGGAATATAATTATAAAGCTCTAGCTTGTCAGCCTCTAGACCTGACGTCAACTGCTAGACTTCACCAACTGAACTTAATTCTAGAATTGCATCTAAGAAAATTATTCTCAGCTGTGTGATTAATGGTGTTTCAAGAAGTGAAGGAACCAATATTCATTTGTTCCAATTTATCAACCATCTGTGGCTTTTGAGGCACACAGTGTGTTTGCCTGGTTGCTCCTTTTACTACTTCTAACTAGCTCTCCTTGTTAATTGGGATGTTATGAAGAAGCATCATGGCCCCCATTAAGAACAAAATGGCTAGAATCAGATTTATTATCAAGCGAAAGGCATATAGAGTGGGTGTATAACACTGTGGGCTCAAGATGTTCATAAGTATAGCTACAGCTTATGGAGCAATGGGTAAAGTAAAGGTAAAGGGACCCCTGACCATTAGGTCCAGTCGTGACTGACTCTGGGGTTGCGGCGCTCATCTCACTTTATTGGCCAAGGGAGCCGGCGTACAGCTTCCGGGTCATGTGGCCAGCATGACTACGCCGCTTCTGGCGAACCAGAGCAACGCATGGAAACGCTGTTTACCTTCCCACCGGAGCTGTACCTATTTATCTACTTGCACTTCATGCTTTTGAACTGCTAGGTGGGCAGGAGCTGGGACCAAGCAACAGGAGCTCACCCCGTCACGGGGATTCAAACCGCCGACCTTCTGATCGGCAAGTCCTAGGCTCTGTGGTTTAACCCACAGCGCCACCCGGGTTCCTTGGAGCAATGGGCAGGCCACCACCAACTGAGATGTCCTGCAGTTTTTCCTTAGTAAGATTTACATCGATAAAAAATGCATTGTATGATGCTACTGCATTCAGATTTTTCTTATGCTTCTCTGCTTCATTGGGTTCCATTTTTGGGAAGTGGGAAAATACTGTGCATGATGTTGTCACAGCACATATTTTAATTAAATGGCACTGGAGATACGAGGGAGGTAATGAAGTGGCCATACATTCTCTTTAACATGTGGTCTTCCCATATCAAATTCTTTCTAGCCATCCTTTTCCCATTGGACTGTTAGTCTGATCTTATGCTTACATTTTTTTGCAAGTCAAAATAAAAATAATAAAAAATTGTCCAGTAGCACCTTATAGACCAACTAAGTTTGTTCTGGTATAAGCTTTTGTGTGCATGCACACTTCTTCAGATTTTTTGAAAGGTTTGTCCTAGCTTCTCAAGTGATGCAGACCCAAAGGGGCCCCAAGCCTCATGCTCAAAGACAGGAAGGGATCGTCCCTAGACTCAAGGAATATACAAGTGGGAGAAGACTGTTGCATTCACATGTCCTGCTTGTGAGCATTTCTTAGATAGCTGGTTGCTCACTATTAGGGCTTTTGGGATCAATTCTGCCCCACTGGTATGACTGGGGGAAAACATACTTATAAGGTGCTAGGGGTCAAAGTGCCCCTACAAAATGTTGTTTAAATATCTTTCTGCTGTGCCTGTTCTGTCCATTTTGTGTGAGAAAGTCACATATTAGGTATATTAAAAAATACTAGGGGTACACATTGTTGACAAGGTTTGGTTCCAGCCCCAAGCCGGTCATTCAGTAAATCTCAATTCAGTTGGGGCTGAAGGTGGGGCACAGGAAGAGGAGGAAGTCTCTGCACTAATGGGACAACTTCGTTGGATACAGTCCTAGGTGTATTGCTATTGAGCAGGATCATCCGCTTGCCCCCCAAATGGTCTTTGTGTCCATCATGCTTCCAGAAAGCTAGATCAGCAGTAGTTCTTAAACCATAGTGTGGTGGGGAACAGTTAAACAGTGTTGAAGTTGTTTACCTGGACTGGACTGCTGTGGCCATGAGGCCAGGGTCATGCAGCTTTCTAGCATTGTCTCCCAGCTATTCTAGCGTATTTTTGGCAGTCTACGGCATTTTCTTGCCTTAAATTCACCACACAGATTGATGTTTGAAAAGTTCAAAATTGAAATTCAACTTCTACATTTTGATGTGATGTGTTAGACAGTGGTACCTCAGGTTAAGAACTTAATTCGTTCTGGAGGTCCGTTCTTAACCTGAAACTGTTCTTAACCTGAGGTACCACTTTAGCTAATGTGGCCTCCCACCACCGCCACTCAATTTCTGTTCTCATCCTGAAGCAAAGTTCTTAACCTGAGGTTAGCGGAGTCTGTAACCTGATGTCTGTAACCTGAAGCATCTGTAACCCGAGGTACCACTGTATATAGATATATGAGCTATAGACATGAATGGAAGAGAACAGAACACTAGAGTGATTACTGAATTACTTGGAATAATTCTGCTCTGTATAATGTTCTAGGGGTGGTTCTAGGTTTTACTGTATATTATGTTTATGGGATGAAGGGCAGTTCAGAAATGAAACTAATAAGCAAACAAACAAATAAAATAAGAGGTTTCTTTGACATTTTAACTGCAGCCACATGTATAGTTGGAGAGACAACTGCTTTTTAATTTACAGTCCTAGTGATATACGATGGAATGTTAAAGAAATCTTTAATGCTTTACCTTTCCCCTCTATCCTCCCAGCTCTCCTGCTATGGGCACAGTGACCATGTGAAAATACAGCACAGATCACTGGTGGTCTCTCTACCACTGGCTAAAAATCACAGAGCTAGCTTTCTTGCAAGTTGTCCAACAGTCACATACTCTGTTTCATGTTGGGACACTGGTTCCAAACTGATTCCTGTTGAGCACCATTCCCCAAATCAACTGTGGTGTGAATAATCCAGGGTGTATTGTGCTCTCACATTCTATACAACAAAATAACAGAACTGCCAGCATGTGTTGAAACTATGGAAATAATATTATATTAGCATTCTTTCAGCAGAACCAGATGGACTACAGAATGCATTCTGCAAACAGGAAATATATTTTCATTATTCAGGTCTTATCAGTCCTGAACTACTAGATTGAAGGCTGTTGTCTATCCTTCATATTTCTTCTCAAACCAGGCATAAAATTGTAATTATTTCCAGAAGACTTGGAAGCTGTAATAGAGAAGACTTCTGAGATTTAATACATTCAATATATAAAGACTTTATATATTTCACTTTCCATATTTATATTGTAATTACTTGCAAATATGAGACTTAAATAAATTAGGTACTAGTCAAAATATTCCTAATTGTTTCATAATTTAACCATCAAATGCATTTCCTGTTAGGATACGATCGTAAGTAGTTTAAAATGTCTAGTTGATTATCTTGCAAATATGACTAATTTATTTGTATATCTATTTCCATTAAATTCATATCTTTCCTTCATTTATGTGAACAATGACAACTTTGATGAAGGACTAAAGAGAAGGGATGAGGGAAGAAAACCCTTCTTGCTGTTGTTTCCATAATGTAAGTAAAGGGAAGGTAAAAAGTACTGGGAGGAAGAAGCCCGGTCAATTCTCCTGTTTGGAGAGCTGTCTCCCTTCCCATTTAACTTAATAACACATGTTTAGATAGGCATGGTATGTAATCAGGGTGTGTGTGTTGTAAAACAGAGCATCATAGCACAATAAAATCTAATTTATTCTAAAAACAAAAGACTGTTCTTAATTAGATTTACAGTGCAATCTTTTCTCAGAAAGGAAAGTTCCATTTTGAACAATGAGGATTAATCCCTCATCAGTGGGTTTGGGATTGAACCCTTCTCTGTGCTAAATAAATCATCAAGCTTGGCGACACTTTACAAAGTATTAAAGAAAAGGCCCCTGACCTGAGTAGCTTAGAAACTAACATTCAGTGCAGGGAAGAAAAAGTTGCAGACAGATGTAGACTGACAAAAGAACAAGTGTTTATCACATTTACATGAACATAGGCTTTATTATGGCTCAGCAGAAGTAGGGAAACTCAGGCCTGGGGCCAAAAGTAGCCCTCCAGAATATTGTATCTGGCCCTCGGGACTCTCATTGGACCATGTGACCTCCTTAGACGACACCACCTATCCACAACTCTCCTCTTAGCAGCCCTGTTCTGCTATCACAAGTGTTTTTGCTTGACTGGATTGTGTCCTTGAACTGTGGTCATACCTTTTGCTTTCCTCAATGGAGAGATATGTGTCTGTAGGTGGAGGAACCTCTGACTTTTACACGGCTGGAATATGGCCGGCTGTACAAGTGCCACACCTACTGATCCATCTACTTTTGGTCCTTGCCCAACCCACCGCTAGCATATGACCTCCCAGAGGGTTCCATGAGAGAGAGAAAGTGTCCCCCAGGCTACAAAAGGTCCAGCCCCTTTGTGGTAGGGTATTAGATAAAGGGATTTGAAGATACGTGACACAGTTCTCAGGCTGAAGCTCGTCTCACCATTTCAAATGCCTCAATGAAAGACTACCTGGGAGTCACCTGTAAGCCACTTGGAGCTCTTTGAAGGAAGTATAATAGAAAAAATTGCTAAAGTTCACTCTCAAAAGGAAACATTTGCATGGCAGAATCCTTCTGAAAACAGGTAGTGTCCAGAAATTTTCTGAAATATGAATCCAACAGCATCTATATCTGAATGTATTATGCACAAGCTGCTTTCGAAAGAAGCCACTTGGGGGGTTGGCTGTCACCCATAGTTTGTTTATTTTTATTTTTTTTAGGGCAAGAAAGTAAAGGAAAAAAAATATTTTTTCAGGGGGAGGCAACTATAAGTGAATTAGAGAGAATATACAGCTGGCAGGAGGTAAATGGCTCGTGTTCATCCAGCAACTTGTTATTGAATTAAACTAATTCTGATATTATCTGAAATTGGAAACCTGTAAGCATTAAAAGGAACATCTGGTAAGCCACTAGGACTTGAAAATTCTCAATCTATTACAAATCTAATATAGAATCAATCTGCATATCATTAGGTTTGTGAAATGAGCCCCCCAAGCTAGATATCACTTGCCTAGAGTTATTCCCTCTCCTCTTGGGACAAGGACTTGTATGCAAACTAAGGTTTAATATAGAGCAGACTCATTGGAATTAATGAACCTAAATATATCCATTTCAATGGGTTTACTCAGAGAAAAACTAAGCTAACTAACTCTTCAAGCTTCACTTTCTATCCAACCCAAGTTCTAAGCATAGATTTGTAGAAAAGGTTTATGGAAGTAAAACTGCAATCCTATGATCACTTATTTGGGGAAAGGGTCCACTGAATCCAATGGAAATTCCACCAAAATATGGAACCAGATTTCACGACTGTTTTGGATCCTATTCTATATTGCTGGATCAAGATACCATTTTTGTTTGTTTAGCATCTCATATTCAGTGTGGGGAAATATTAGTCTGAAACTCACATCTGCTTTCCCCCATTATACTTTTCCAGGTGACCCATTCCAAGCATATGTAACGATAATGCCATTTTGTTGGCACTACATAGCAAAAATACATTTTCATCACAGGCCAGCTGAGCAAAAGATTTCAGAAATAACTGTTTTCTTACATCACCGGCAATTATTAAAGGTTAAACAAAGGTAAAGCAAGAGAAAAACTGCCCTACAAAAACCAGGCCTGTATGCTGGCCTACAGTCATATAAGAGGTCAGTCCAAATCAGATATCGGAAGTAGTTGTACTGTTCCTCGCACCTTCTCCAATTACGACGAACTCTTCCACCGATCAAAACCAGACTGAACTTGGACACTAACATACACCATTTTCCTCCACACAGCTTTTTTCTCTACAAAGAGGACTTTTTCCAACCTCCAACTCAAATATAAATGCAGTGAGTTTTCCTTCCTTTCAAATATGTCGTTCAACATGGTGTCAAGTCTGATTAGCAGAAGGCAGGTTCATCAACAGTAAATAATTTGATGCGTTAAGGGAAAGTGATTCCATGAAGAAGTGACATTCTGTTAAGTAACTAGCAGGTCGAGTACTGCATTTTAAATCATATGCTCTACCCGAAAAGGGAAATGTACTGAGACATACGCTTACAGCTACAGTGAGATGAAATAGTCCTGGCAGTAAATCAAAAGTGTTGGGTAAAACAGATGTGTGAAACACAACTGCTCGGGCTTCATATATAAAAAGAGGAGTTATTTCATTATTTTGATATGTGTACAATACAGGATAAATTTCCTATTCACACCCTGGAAATCCGCCTTCAGTATTTTTACAGTGCTATACCATTTTTGTTGTTTGTGATACCAGAAGTGCAGAATATATATGCAACTGAATTTCTGAGTTACCGTTCCACCAGCCAGTTCTGATTTTCTGGTGCTTGTGTGTGTCTGCTGATATGCCTTACAACATGAGGCTGTCAAACGTGTTCCCTGCAGAGTTCTGAAGAGCTCTAGGTTTGTTTGGTTAATGCAGAGCAACATAGATTCTTCTTTAAAAAACAAAACAAAAATACCTCAAATGAAGCTTCTAACTCTTTTTTTTTAAAAAAAAAACCTGCTTCTGTGCTTTAAGAAAATAAAAATCCAGAACTCTTCAATGCTTCACAGACAAGAAAGTTCACTTCTTGCAAAACTCAGGGAGCCGGAGAAACATCAGATAGAAGAAAACATAGACATGGTGAAGGTCAGAGAAACAAAGCAAAAGAGACCTCTTGTGGGAGCCCTGATCTGACAACTTCAACTCAAAAGGGGAGAGAAGATCCCACCCAAATCGCCCAGTTATTTGGCCCACACACTCTGATGATCTGGGATCCTTACTGGAGATCACAGGCTGGAGCACCATTTGTTGGGGCCGTTCTGCTTAGAGTTTTCTGCATCAAGAATCATCTTGGACTAAATTTCCTACCAGGCCCCCCTCCAGCACATGATGGTATGGAGAAAGGCAACCAATTTAAAAGAAAAAAAATGAGCAACCAGTGAGCCAGGCAGCCTCTGTCCCAATCCATCTTCCAAGGAAAACAGCACATTAGTGTACTACAGTATCATCTGCAGACAAAAGAACTCTGCAGCAGTGATCTGGTATCAAGTGCCCTGAAACCTCTAGAGCAAGTTATGGCCATCATCTTATGGGGGGACCCCATATGCATCCATTTCCACTATGTTTTTTTTTTGCCCTTAATATGGTTGTACAGCACACTGTACGCACTGAATAATCAGTCAAATCCTCCTATCGAAATGGTAATTTGCTAGGAAGGCAGTGCAGTTGTGTTCCAGACCCAGCAGTGCCTTCCAATATTTGTCTTGGCATAAGCTATGGATCTGATCTTCCCTTATAAATATTTATTTATTTGCAACATATCAAAAAGATTTCATCATCACTTGACAACCACCGGGGCTTTTACTGTTCTCCGAGGACATGATAATGGCATCCATTTACTAAATCTGAGAATGTGAGACATGTTCTCTACAGCTGTTCCAGAATATTGCGAAACTCCTCTTTCCTGGAAGCTTGCAAAACCTAAAAAGCAATGTAAGATCTTTGAAACTGGGCTGCTGCTCTCCCCCTGCCCTTCTCCCCAAGTGAGGGGGTTCAGGATTTATGAGACAGGGTTATTTGAGCACTGCATTTTCCCAACAGGCATGTAAATGACAAATTATCTATCAACCTAGGATTTGAGGAAAGAGTACGGCTGCCTCTGAAAATCTGAAAGAACTTGCAATATGGCCCAAATGGTTTATGGATAATATGGAATATATTGTGGGAGAGTGTCACTGAAGGAATTTCCTGGTCAGATTTTTGCTGATGCCACCAACAGATGTATTCTCATTCAGTTCGGGGCGATAGCTCTGTTCATGTTATTACATCAATTTAATTGTGTTGCACTACATCAGCAGGGACATTTGAAACTTTCAGGAAACAGCCTTTGCTTCTGCTTTGCAATTCTGCCCTACTATATCAAGGTAAACCAAATTTCTATTATGCGGCATCAATGGTAACTTTTGTTAGCTATCATTTGCCTCCTGGTGTCAACAGCTTATTCTCAAAGATCCAAAAGCAAACAGCAACCCTTTCTACTCACAGTCAGGTGAGGGTGTTGTTTTGTTTTGTTTGTTTGTTTGTTGTTGTTTTGAATTGCTGAAACCAGGCTTTTTAAAAAGGAAATAATTTTAAAAAACAGAGAAACAGTCTGCCTATAGTAATTTTTCAAAAGACCATCAGGATTTTTAGAATTACATGCTGCACATTTTAAGCTAAAAACATCCTGCCTGCACAGTGTCCTAACAAAGTGCCAGAGTCCAAAGAGATCAGAATATGAGCAACATTCATTGAATATCATAAGCTATCCTACATGCTAACACCTTTTTCTACTTAACGGAGGGAAAAAAGAACTGTGTGACATATTTTGTTATATATACATTTATAGCATTCTAGGTTGCTATTGCCTGTGCATAAACATTAAGTACTTAATACCTAAAACATAAAAGGGATGAAAATTTGCCAGGCACATTAAATAAACACTGAGAGTAATTGAGCATGCTTCAAATTTTAAACATTAAAAATAATTTAATATAATGCCATAAAAGTTATTACCAAGAGAGCTGAAACAAATGGGAGATGAAATCTAGTTAAGTCCAGTTTAATAATACATTCAAAATCTTCTCCCTCACTTGCACCACTCTCCTATCTTCTCTTCATTTCTGTCACAAACAACTGACAACATCAGTTTTTTAAAAAGAGATATAAAGAGACAAACACCCCTTACCCTGTGGGTTCGAGGAGCTGTTCTTGCTTCTCAGTGTTACAGACATGAGTAAACAAGAGAATTTCCTGCATCTTTTTCTCATCTGCACGGCTCTGGGGGCCGGCCAACAGGCTTATTTCCAGCATTAAAGCCACTCCACACTAAATGGAAAAGAAATTCCTATTGGCCAGGCTTTATCAAAACTAATACCACAACACATTTCTTTTAATACAATGGCATTAAGCCAATATAAAACATTTTTCTGGTTGCCCTTGTCTACCACTAAGCTTTACTAACATCTCCCTGCCCTCACTTGTGCAACGTATGAGTAAATCCCTATCATTTTACAGAGAATAAATCTCACAAATGGGAGGGGGGCAATTATACACTCTCCTTTGTGTAATTTTAATAAATGCCTACGTTTTACATATCCTCATACCACACTCAAGGTAGATTTGCACTGTACTGTGCTTATTTGCAAACCAAAATACTAACGTATATGCACAGTCTTGCAAGTGTACACTGTAAAATGTGAAGCAGAAAATGGCGTTTGTAAATATCTCAAAACACACAGTAGACATGTATGCTTGAGGTCCCTGTCACCTGTCCACTAAAACTACACATATAACTGCTTTATTTGTAGACTTCCTTGTCTCAGCAATGGATTCCATGTTTCTGAAGGACACACTAATATTTGAATTGCAGATCTGGGACAGCCACTTCTACAGATTTTGCCCTTTCCCTTAGAGGTGCCACACATGTACATAAGAGCATACACATGTGCACTCGTGGTGTAACTTAATCTGTAAATTTCTCCCAAACAATTGGAGATTCTGTAGAGGCCACATACCCTTGGAGAAGACTGATATTCTAGACCCACTTCAGTCATGATTCAAGCCCAGTATTGATACAGAAAGTGCCTTGGTTTCCCTGTAAGATGACTTGTGTCAGGAGAACACCAGCAGAGCACGACTGTTGATTCGCCTTGATTTTTCAGCTGCTTTGGATAACCACAACCACGGTACATATTGTTATATATTTTCCTTAGTATCATGTGCTGAGGGAATAAAGCTTGGCACATACTTTAGGGAGATATGTGGAGAGATCGGTCCATGGGGCTGTAATTTATCTGCTGTGTTATAGAGATAAATATGTAACTTGAAACAACTACATGTTTTGTATCTGCAGTAATTGACAATGGGTAAATGTTTAGGAAGAATGCTCTATGTTGCCAGGGAGATTCAGAATTTTAAGTATATTTATGTTTCTATTTATTTCAGGTTTTACATAATTTTATTCAGGTTTGTGTAAGTTTGATTTCTTTTAACACTAATTCAAACCCAAGGGTAAATGCAATATATCTGGAATGTTCAGAATTTAAAGTTTGTTTTGTTGAACATGGTTTCATTTGGGTCTGTGTCAGCCTTATCTATGTTAACTTGTGTTACTTTCATATAGATATGTAAGTTCACTTTGTTAAGCTCTGGTTTTGTGATGGTCTGATGACTAGAGACAAATAGTGAAATCTGATTTGTTTCATGAAGTGTGGTTGCTGTTGTTGCTTTGGCGTGCCTTAAGATTGGCCAGCAGGTGCCAGTTCCTGATTTATCCCTTTGTTTGGCTTGCTGAGAACCAGCACAGTATCAGCATCACCATTCTCTTCAAATACACCAATTGCACTGTTAACCTCACTGCATATCTGCAAGTGTAAGGGAGGTACTGGATCTCTGCTTATGTCATAATAGTTTTTAAAAGATCTTAACACTGAGGGACTGATCCTGGGCTGGGGTTTAGGACGTATTTCTGACTGAGCCTGGCTGAGCTGAGTTCAGCCAGAGATCAGCTGCATCCTAAACTGCTCATCAAGTTTGAACCATTAAAGTGGATTAAAGTGTTTCGTCATCCTAGTGCAAAAAGAATACAGTTGGAAAGTGATGGGGAAATGCACTGAAAAGTGTGGGATCAATGAATGATTAACAGGAGGATGTGCAAACACTCCACAAGCCAATCAGGATGAATGCTCAACCGGACATAGTCTAACCACTTTGCAAGCTTTGTGCAAGCCAATCAATATGAACGCTCAATAAACAGGTGATCCGGAGGAACCCTTAATGATTTGGGTAGTCTAATCTGCTTTCAGTTGATGCTGGTTTTATATTTTTTTAAGTTAAGATTGTAACTATTATTGACATTTTAATGTTGATCTGGAAATGTTGTTGTAATGCTGTTGTTTTAGTTAATTATTTATGTATATGTTGTTGTTAATTGTTTTGAGAAGATTTTCACTTTTAAAAGCAGCATAATTTTTAAAAGAAATACTGAGCCTGTGATTTTATGCACATTGTAAAATATTATACTGATTTCCCCCACTACTGAGCTTGTGTTATTTTGCAAAACACAGCATAAAATTGGAGTATTAGAACAAGTTGCCTGGGTTGATGTACAGCATCTATTCCTGGGAGATTTGAAAAATAGGTTAGATGAGCCTTTAACTCAATTAATTTAGGGGAACTGGCACCCCCCACAAGGGAGCTGTTCTCTGACCAGTATTATTTTCATAACCAGAGTAGGCATTTCTTTTGAGTTGTTTACAGGCATTGCGCAGAGCTGATGGCTCACACAAAGTCTCCTCTATACATCAAATCCCAGTTAGGCAAGCCTGTCACTGGTCCCACATGCTTCCATTAGTGAACTCTCTTGTGTATTAGGTCTGGCCCTTTGTTTATTGGAAATGTAATTTTGGGGCTAGATGTACAAGGAAGTAATTGAGAAACATGAAAGCAAATGTAAAATTAAACAGGATTACATTCTCAAACAAATTCTTGCAACAGATCATTACTCTCATATATCTTCTAACTTGCTCTCCCTCTCCAAAAACGCTGCATGTGCTCCTTAAATCATCTAACATGAAGAGAATGGTTTTTACTTTGCTGTTTTGTACTTTGCTCCTCCCTGAAGCTGTGTGAACTTAAGAAAATCACTTTATTTTAAAGAACATTCTATTTCCCCATGAACTCTGGACTTTTCAACAGTTTTGAAAAGCACAGACCTTAGATCTGTCTTGAGACACAGAGGACACGTTCAAGGCGTATACATTTTGGCTCACATAGGAAAGTACCATAAAATTATGAAAACCATCTAGAGAGAAATAAATATTTGATCAAACAACATGCAAGACTTGTGTGCCAAGACCTGTACAATACGCAAAACAAGTTTTCCATGACTGAGATTTTTACAACAAACACAAACACTTCAGACAACAAGGCAATGTGCACTTAGGCTCTTTATTTAACATTTCCTGTAAAATCTCATGGAATTGAAAAACTTTATTCTAAATTCCATAAAGATGCATTTGCCAGAGAAGACAACTGGGGAATCTTTGCTTTAGAAGGAATCACTCATCAACTGGCTGATTAGAATATAATGTTGATAGCTCAAACTACATGGTTTGATGGATGGCTATTTCTACAGCATCAGTTGTGCTGCTCATCTCCTCACTAAAGTCAGGGTGGATTTCCTTCTGTTCTGGTACATTTCATCTCTGGCTATATGCCAGGCAGAATTTTACAGGGCAGTTCATATTAGCAGTGGGAGCATTAACAGGAAGGAGAAAAGCAAAACTCTGAGTCCCTTAACAGTAAAATCCAGCTCTAGGCAGATACAAAGGAAAAAGATGATTAATCCAAAACTTATAGAAGACAAGGAAAAAGTATTTAATTTTCCTTGGAGTATTAACCTAGGTCAAAAGTCACTTAGAACAGCAGAAGTCAGCATTTCTAAAATAGATGCAAATATGTTGCCATTTCTCATTAATGTGGGGTTTTTTTTTTTGCACGTCTCATTGATAAATGTGTCAATAACATGTTTTTGGTACATAATGTCATTGTATAATGACTCAGCCTTCCTCCACTGAATGCATACTCTTAAAGAAGCCCACATTTCATTGTGTGCTGGGATTGGACACCAATCCTTTTATCCATTCTGAACATAAGAAAAACACTTATTTCTGTAAGAAAATGTGGTAGTAGCTGATGTGGTCTCTTGGTTTCTGCCCTGAACTCCACAACTGAAACTCTTGCATGTGAGCAGGAAGAAATCTTTATTCTAGGCTAGCAATCGTTCAGGTCAGGCTTCAGGTGCAGAATGCCAAAGGCATGGCTAGACAGATCAAGAGCAGCATCAAGGGTCCAAGACTGGACAAGAGCTGCAAAGATGTATTGACAAACAGGCATGCTCCTCCCACCAGCCTTTAAAGATGCATCTTGCTCACTCACAAGAACTTCCCTGCAAGACTGATTTCCTTGGAGCAGGCTTCCCTGGGGGGCATGGGTTTGTATCCAATGGCAAAGGCAGCACAACATTCGTGGTGATGGGAAAGAGGTCACCCTGTGGCCTTCTCCTTCTTTGATGCTCTCTCCTATTGCCTCTGTCAACACCCTTGGGCTGCTCCCCACTAAGGGCATCCTCCATGCCCTCCGTCTCTGACAGCTCATCCAGCAGCAACTTCTGCCCAATCTTCTAGTCATTCGGGATTTTGTGACCCAAGGCAATAGCTGCCTTTCCCACTATGATCAGGTGGCTGATAGTGCGGCACACAACCACATGATTTTGTAGTCCTATCTTGTTTCTGCTCTTTTAGCCATTTTGTGACAGGCACCCACAACATTTTCTGTTAATTCAAAATGAGCTCACTGGCTCAAAAAATTTGATGACCCCTGCTCTAGGCCTTCCATGAAACTGTGTCAAATGTCAATTTTTAAGCCCACAGAAAAATAACAAATCAAAGCACATTCATTCCAGTAGGAGAGTTAGGCATCATTCGCCACTGAAAGCAATAGGACTTAAAATCACTTAATTTTCAGTCAATTGTGCCCCATGTATTTCAACAATTGAGATCCCCCTCACCAAAAACCTTCCCCTACAGACAATAAGTTCCCAAGGGATTTCCCGTTTTCATTCCAATAGCAACTCAGATATAATACTCATTTCTGGATGACTGAATCTAAGTATTGCTTTTATGTTTTCGTTTCATTCATGGTGGAGAGAATATCTACAAAACTGAACCTTTTCAAAGGGCAGTCTTGCAAATCATTTTGCTTTGAGTACTAATCCCTTTACAACATAAAATTTATGGGAAACTTTTTGGCTCAAAAGATTAATGTAGCTTCTAATTTTGCGTCATAGTGGCTTATTTGGTCATATTTCAGTAACAATCATATGGTATCCTCCCACACTGACAAAGTTTGAAACTGGAAATATTTAATCTAAAGGAAGAAATAAGAATCTATATGTCCACAATCAAACTATAGCCTAGGGCCCACCAGCACAGATGCTTAAAGTGGGAGTCTATAGCTTTGGGCTTGTGCACTCTCCCTCCTATTCCTTCATACACATTGAAATAATACCTGTTTGGTTTCGAATAAACCACAATTTCCACTTACATATATTTGGAATACTGTGGCTTATTTGAATTGTGGTTAGTTCAGAGAAACCAGGATGCTGAGTGGTGGTCTGAGACAGGAGTGTCACCAGGATTCTCTGGGCCCAGTACACTGTATGTAGAATGGGCCTCTGACCCACTCATCAAAGAGGGGACAATTTGCATTAAATTTGCACATGAATTGTCTTTCTATCTTTGCTGCTACTAGAGATGTCAAAGAAATTCAATTAAAATGGGTTTTCAAGCAGATTTCCCTCAGTCTACCCATTCAAGCCCTCACATAGATTTGTACTTTGAACAGTTTTTTGCCTTAGTTGTGGTGTTTTTTTAGTAAATGTGCACATAAATAGATTCATACTCATCAATGTATAATTGCGTGGCGAGTTCCCGCCCCCCACCAAGGATAAATAAAGACACCAGACACCAGAATTTAAGGTTAAATGGGTGAATTCGGCCACAACTTTATTGACTTCAGGAATGAGAGGCATTGGCTTAGGCATTGGTCCTATCAACTATCTGGCTCCAGCCCATTTGCTGGAGACACGGGAAGGGTTAACACCACAGTGGGGGAGTCTCCTGCTGAGGCACGTCAACTAGGAGCTCCCCCGGGTCACCGCTCGGGGCCATGCCTTAGGCCCACACCTCCATAGGCTTCGGACAGGGCCACACCCCCCGGAGTCCTTTACCGCACCACCCTTCGTTCTCTGGGGGGAGGTGATGGTGCTTCTCTCCCCCCCCCACAGCCTCTTAACCCCTTCTTACCAATGCCTAACTGCCACACGAGCAATCACTCGCCGCCAATACTCTCATGCCTGAAACCAATCCCTTATCCCCTTTGCTATATCAATCAGCCAAATATCATTTCCCGCATCCGAAAGATGCACGCCATCAAGCCGGTAGAGGGCCTCGCAGTTGAAACGTATGCCCGGGTGGTCAATGACCCTCCCACCCAGGGCTGCCACTCTACGCACCACCACCCGATCCAAGGCTTTCCTAGCCCTATTTATGGCTATCGGGCACCTGCAATCTCTCCAAACCCGCCTCTCCATCAACGAGGCCCAAATAATGGTGACGTTTGGGTAAGAGGCCTTAAGTTCCCCAAAGTCACTAAAGATGTGCCACATCAAGTCAACTGCCTTGCAGTAAGCTAAATCGTTTTCGCCTAATTGCATAACTAAAGCATCTAGGGGGCCCTCCGCCGCCGCTCTGGCCATAATTGCGGGCAACATCTTGGCCCAGCGCATTCCCCTCCGAGAGATCCAGGATATATTGATGTCAGATGGTAAGTTAAGGTGCGGCCCGAGACCGGAATTGATGGCGCGGACTCTGGCCCAATGCACAGTGCTGTGCCCGATTATCCAGATGCGCACCCTCATATCTTCTGCAAGAAAATTGAAAGAACAGGCCAAGGTCAGGTAACCCCAGGTAAGCCGTCATAAATTTTTTCTAACATAGCGCTTGTAAGCATCCGATTTCCAACGGCCCAGATCCTTAATCCTCTCAGCAGTAAGGCCCAGGTGCATTGCTGTGGTGGCTGCTCCTATCCTAAAAGAGTGCGCCGCAAACTCCGCGAGGGGTAAGTCGCATGCTGCACCTTTTAAGCGCATGACACGAGTGAACTGGTGTGGTGTCAGGGGTAAGCCATCTGCATGGATCAATAGTGGCCCTGCTGAATTAGTCCTCAGAAATAAGAAACGCCTGGTGTCCTTAACCGGACATGGGCCTGATTTTCCGGTTGCCAAGAGCCGAACCAAAGCCCCCCTCCCGTACTGATCTGTTTTGGAACTGCGTATCCTTAAAAATAGATCCTCCCGTGATAGCGTAACATCGCTTAATAGCAAACCCTGGGAGGAACCACGCTGACCCTCTTCGTATACCACCTCACCAACGCGCAGTGCACCGAAAAAGGCGATGGAGTATGCCGCCGAGAATAAGCGAGCCTCATACTTGGACCAGCAGACAGTTCTCAACTTTGTATGAATTTGGTAAAGGATGTCATATGATATTGGCCTTCTCATATTGCAGCTGGGTGCTGTAGCCTGCGCCAGCCCTCCAAGGCCTTCCGCACGACAAAATTGGCACATGGGTCAGAGGAAAAAACTGCCTTGCAAAAGAATATTGCCGCCGCCTGTAGGTTGAGGGTTTTAGGGGCATCTCAAGTGTACTAAGTAGGATAAAACCTCTGACTTGACGGGAGGGGAATTGCTTCTAGTTGCATAGGTTTTACTGCGGAATTTTAAGAAATCCGACCAAGCTTTCTTATAAGATCTTAAAGTGGAAGGCACCACCGAGGCTAATACTCCCTGAATCACTTCTGGTTCCCAAGGCTCCACAAGTGCTCCGGGAACGGCTGAGGAAGTGGTTGTGCATCCGGTGCTAACGAGCGGAAGCGGTCCATCTGAAAACGAGATAGGGCATCCGCAATGTCATTGCTAACAATAGGAACAAATTTGGCGGAGAAGTGGATATTGAGCTCTAAACACAGAAGAACGAAGGATCGCAAAAGGGCACCCACCCTTGGGGACTGGGCGGCCTGCCTGGAAAGGACTGCTACTACTGCCTGGTTGTCAGTGTGAAAACATACCCTATGATTACTAAAATCCTTAGGCCACAAGTGCACTGCCACTACGATCGGAAAGAATTCGAGGAAGGTTAATTCTCTGGTTATGGGGCCCCCCTGCCAGGATATAGGCCAGCGCTGGGCACACCATTGCCCCCTAAAGTAAACACCAAACCCGAGAGAGCCTGAAGTGTCTGAGTGCAAAAGAGGGCAAGCCCCGGCCGCGCCGGCCCTAAATAGGGCAGGCCACGCCCCCCAGCCACCCGATTGGCTGGCTGGGTGGACGACGCAGCCGGGATTCTCCTGCTCTCGCAGGGACTGAAACCAGCCCCCGCTCACGTGGGGTGGGCGTGAAGCCCACAACCTCACCTCCTGGGCCAGGTCTGGAAGTGGCTTTGCTGCTCTCCTGAAAGGGGTCACATTGCTTTTCTTTTTTTCTGAAGTGTTTATTGAACCTGAGTGCATTTAACTTGTCGTGCTTTTCATATGGAAAAGAAGTCAACTCTTTCGCTACCTGTTGATTTTATCTGTTCCCCTACGAAAGCTTCCCCTGGAATGTAAGGCGCTACCAGACTCTTGTAGCTTTCATTTTTACTGCAACAGAGTTAATGTGGCTGCTTGTCTGAATATCTGGATACTGGGAAGTTCTCAGTGACTTTACACATTCAAATGGGAGAGAGGTAGATGTGCAGAGTTTAAAATGTGTGATTTAGAAGCTGAAGTCAACGCAGAGTGAAGGACCATCAGCTGGAGACAGACAGACTAATTAGAAGCAAAAACAGATGAAAGCGAATTTGAGGGAGGGAAGTTGTCATTCATATCCCCTGTGCTATTTTTCTGGAAAAAGAGCTGCCGGAACTCACCAGGAACACCTCCCTTATTTTCTTAGAAGAGCAATGGTGCCCACCTGAGAGGTACAGGAACTGAGTTCCGGTGAGTTCTGGTTGAAGAAAAGCCCTGCCCATGGGGATTCATACAGCCCAGGACACAAAGAGTAAAATATCAGCAGCGTGCTAAATTATCATTCCTGATCCCTGGAATCAGGAAATGAGATGTAATTAAGTTAATACTGAATTTAAAATTGAGATAGCAAAACTGCCATCCTAGCCACATTTAACTGGGATTAAGCCAAACTCAAACTATACAGAAAGGGGCTTTGCACAAACAGTCAATCCTCAGAACAAATACAGGAAGACCACATTGCTAACCTTTGACCTCAGGCAATGTACATATTAATCCTAGAGGGAAGAACTAGTCTAGGAGGAATTAAAAATTGGAATTTATTCTCCTTATGAACTATGAAGGTCACTAAATACAAATCCCTTTACATGAACACTTGATCATGTTCCCTAGTAAATTATAGGTCCTTAGGAGGCATTATAGTTTATCTGCATGATAAAACTGAAAGAAAACAGACTACAGCTGGAAAGACTATTTTGCTATTTTGTTATTGGTAGCTAATTTCCACCACTGTCTTAGAGTAAAGTTGAACGTGGCACTCCTTTACTGAACTGAAATTTAAATATTTTAGCTAAAACAATAAATAAATAAATAAATAAATAAATAATAGGATCATTTTTCCTTTTCCAAGGACTGTTCAGTGTGAATAGAAGAGACTGTTGCGTCTTTATGATATATGGTTTATTTACACATATATGCAACCCGAACATAATATGGGGTGGTGGTTTCCCTGCAGCATCAATTCTCCAAAAGGTCTTGCTTCTCCCATAGTCACAGCCTTGATTCCAGACCCGATCAAGCATAACAATGAGGATAATAATATTTTACTTATACCCTGCTCATTCAACAGGGGTGCCCCAACCAGCATGGCTTGGAGCCTGCTTTTAGCTCAGCTGCCACACAACTACTCTCCTATTGTTCTTCTATCTGCCAGCCAGGTGGAAAGGGGAAAGGCCCACCCACATGGCACAGAGCAACTTCTTTGGTTATGCTAAGCATTGTGCTGGAGGAGACTCTTGAGAGCACCATGGACTGCAAAAAGATCAAACCTATCCATTCTGAGTGCTCACTGGAAGGACAGATCCTGAAGCTGAGGCTCCAATACCACCTCGTGAGAAGAGAAGACTCCCTGGAAAAGACCCTGATGTTGGGGAAAATGGAGGGCACAAGGAGAAGGGGACGACAGAGGACGAGATGGTTGGACAGTGTTCTCAAAGCTACTAACATGAGTTTGACCAAACTGCGGGAGACAGTGGAAGACAGGAGTGCCTGGCGTGCTCTGGTCCAAGGGGTCACAAAGCGTCGGACACAACTAAACAACTAAACAACAACAACAAGCATTGTGCTTAAGTGGCCAGCTAAAGTCATTGTCTTAAGATTGCCTGGTTCAGCAATAGAATCTTTTATCAGATTTTAACCCTTACTGGGTACAGGACCCCAAGAACTGGAAGGGAATCAGGACAGCACTCAGACTGACCCGCTACAAACTTACAACAACATTAAAGCAAACCACAATAGCAAACAAAACCTTCAATTCTAAAAGTGGGTACAAAACAGGCAAAAACACCACTAGTTTCCCCTCTAGTACGTATGTGCATCCTGAACACCCTCTGTTTTCCCCAAGGCCTCCTAGCTCTCAAAAGGGTTTGGAAAGTTGGCAGAGAGCCTAGCAGCTTTCTTGAAAACCCATTCAGATGGGAGGCACATGCAGCCTTGGAAGGCATATGCAGACTTCTTGCTGACCGTCAGGCTGAGGAACTGAAACTGGACTCTTAAGTAGTACTCTCACTGTTTTCCTTAAACAAAGAGAATGTGCAATTGCTTCCATAGCTCACAAGATTCCAACTTCAAAGTAACTGTCAGAATAGAGCAACTAGTATCTCTCAGGACTGCGGTTCATAAAGAAAAAAGAAAGAAAGAAAACCATGTGTCATAAGTGTTTCAAAGATGAGGATTTCACTGAAGAAAATACATGGAGACAATAAGTTATCTTGCAAAGTACTGTAGGGAAAATATTGACAATTCTTTTTCAACACTCTGCCTCCAAAAATAATATAATTTATCAGAGAGCAAAGTGTTTATTGCAGCAATATAGGGTCTTAAAAGCTACAGCAATATGGCACAACAGCTGTATAGGTTGTGAAGAGATTAAACATATGTGAGACATGTCTGCAGCATCCCATGTACATCCTGTCAGAGGTCAAATTTGTATTATCTTCAGTCAAAAGCTGCCAAAGAAAATTGGATGCTCATACAATTGACAGTAGACTGAAAGTGTGATGATAGTTACTTTCTTGCAGCTGTTTCCATTTCAGCTGTTTTAAAAAATGCAGTACGTGTGTATTTTCATTGTTTTATACATTACGGCCCATGGCCAATATGACATCAGTTATTTGTACACACTGTCTTAAACATTTCCATGTTGGTGTAACAAATTTCAACCCACCCTTTTCATTTCCTGTTTCTATGTACTGATACCACGTTATGGTAAGTACTGTAGTTTCCTGCTTGGCAGGGTGTTGGACTCGATGGCCCTTGTGGTCTCTTCCAACTCTGTGATTCTATGATTCTATGATTCTAAAGCATTTATTAGCTTCACTTATTAAAGCAGCCTAGGAATCAACTCATTAAACTGCAGTGATTAAAATGCTGAAGTAGGATCACCTCCCCCCCAAAAAAACAACACCTGCTGTGTGATACTATAATTAAGGTAATATTCATGAATCTTGGAGAAAGCCTCACATTGCGCATTTTAAGGAAAATATGCTGGGATGATGTAATCTTTTGGAGAAACTCTCATATTAGAAACACGCTCCACCATCTGCTCCAAAACAAGACATTTGACCTGTTGGGTATGTATAATAAATTGTTTTGTCTTTGTTAAGGCTTCATAGACTAATGGAATGCATGTAATCTTCATTGCTATTCAAATGTTAAAAATAGAAAACATAATAAACAAAATTAAAATGTTAGTAAATGCAACAAGTTAGGTTTAAAATGAAAAGTGAATGTTTATGTTTGAAGCCTTAGCCATGCATCACTGAAAAAGGAATTAGATATTGCAACACACTATTATAATTATGCAGAAATCAATAAAAAAATTAAGAAATGCACTGTTCATTAGATCAGGAAATGGTTAAGTTTGCTGCATTTAAGTGGTGTGATATATGCATTCTGGCAACTATCTTATCTTCTGGCTACAGGCCAAGCACTCAAATGAAGATAATAAACTAATGGGATAGCACATATGCCGAGATTTATCATTCCAAAATGTTAAGTGCAACATTTTTTGCCAACTTTATGAAGAATGGACAAACATACTTTAGTGGTTACAGATGCTATTTTGCTTTCCAAAGAAAAAATAGATTAATGTTGGAGGTAAAACTATTGTATATAGCAGTTAAGAAACATATTTGGTATCAACTTATTCTATAGGCTAATCTCAATCATGGTACAATTTCAGCATTTGACTTACTCCTCCAAAACCCACTGACGCCACCGCAAAAACTCCCATAGAGTTCAATTTGCTTCAGAGGGTCAGGAACATAATAGAAAGGAAACTCACTTGATGTAATGAATTGCACTTCCAAATAAACTTTCTAATGTATATCTTCCTCAAAGTTTCTATGGATTGTTCATTTTGAGGCAAATTTCATAAATAATCATAAAAATAATTTAAATCACACCCCCAACATAACTTTTAAATGCAATTATTTGTTCCTTTCATGAGTGATCCCATGCGTACCACCTACTGGACATGATTCAACTAAGTTGATGTGAGAATGGAATAAAGTCCACTCATGCAACCTTCTCGGGTTTGGTAGTAATAATGGATTCTTTTGTAAATGTACCTGAGTCTCCTGTGTCATATGGAGAGCAGATTCACCCTAGGAGTGGACTGAAAACCAAAGAGGTAAGCTCCCCTCCCCCATAATTAACCACACCACAGGCTATTTCAGTTACCATGCCAAAGAACAGTAACACACCACACAAATCTAATGCAGCTGGACACACCATTCCAAGAAATTAATGCTTTGCACGATGGGCATGTGTAGGGCAGACCACAACATTAAAACTTTTCAAATGTTTGCAAGCTAGCTATGTAGGTGTTCCAAGTACTGCTTTTCAGTGACCTATATGACCACCATCAATTTTAAAATATCTTTGACATTTGGATGGCTATAACAAAGTAAATTCAGTGGCATATGCCTTTGCATGGAACAGAAAGTACAAGAGGGGTACTTTGGCTATGTCTACCTTTGTTTTACTAGAGGCATCTCTCTTCTAAAAAAATACATATATCACATTTTGATCAAAGGGATCAACTTTAAATAGAATTCTGGGAGATTGAATGGATAGAATTCATTTTATGTGTCCATTTTTATTGCACTAAGAATATAAAGTATTTTTTCCCACAAAAATGAAAGAAAAGGAGCACAGATGGTAAAGGGTTTCTCCAGTTGGTTTTCTTCAGACTTTCCACATGGTTAATATCTCTTCATACCCCCGTTTCTGCTAACAGCAGGGTGCTGCTATATCTGCAGCCAGCTTGGACAATTTCAAGATGACTGTACTAAACATGTTTTATTTTGAAATCTCAAGACATTGTCAGTCTCATTCACAAGCCAGCAAAACTTTGTGTTTTATAGATTAAATGTCAGAAGAGAGGACACTGAGTTTGGTAAACTCAGTTGGATACTGGAAGGTTTAAACATAAGTTTCATTTCAGTTTCAAAGTGCCTCCCGGAGCATTCACAGAGAATATCACAAATCTTTCTTCAGCAGATTTGGCACAAAAGTTGTTTTCTGGACTGTAGAATAAATGTTCTGCCAGATTTCTCATAAAGTCTCAACTCTGCATCCATGTTTACAAAGTTCTATGTAGTTGTGACCCTTTTGTTTTATTTTATGAGTGAAAATAATAACTGCTTCAGACATTTTTTTTATCAACAAGAAAGTCAGGATCACAATCAGTGTCTATTCCAGCATGTCTATGGAAGAGGTCTTTTTATTTCCATTTGAGAGTCACATTTGTTCAGGGCATTGGGTAGTGACCTTTCTACAATTCTCTTATTTTCTCCTCTCTTTGACATTCCCTTTCCCCTTGTTATGTAGTCTGATAGCCATATGAAATTAGGCCAAGGGCCACAAGCTTTCTATCTCTGGTCTATCCATTACAGTCTTATACAAGTATGCAACGTGAAAACACTTCAGTAATTTGCAATACAAGTGCAATTCGATAAGTACAGAAAACTAACTAACCACATTGTTACTGTGCAGAAGTTTCTGCACTTTTAAATGTTTGCTTAAAAAAATGCAACACAGACCATCAGTTTTAGCTTTATAGTATTCTGTGGTTGCTGTTGCTTCACTCCTTAGTTATTGACTTGTTCTGTTACTCTGCAGTAAATACCTATTTGTCCATGTAATCCAAGTGTTTCATCACTAATTCCTAGTTCTTTATCCATGGAAGTAGATGGCTAAACTGCTCTTAGTCGCAAAAGCATATTCATACGGGCATTGTTTCAAAAAGTCAATAAAACATTTTATCTTTTCCTTAGATTTACATTTTTCTCTTAAGGAAAAAAATCGTTTCTTAAAAAAATAATTATTGAAGCCTGGGAAGTTTTCTGTTGTGTGCTATTTCACACTTAAAAATCCAAATAAATCATAGACATCTACACATATAAATGACCTTGAAGCTTGTTCATGCCGTATCAAACTGAATCTCAGTAGTACTGGCATCTATATAAATTACAGAACTACAGTATAGAGCTATGTAAACAATCATTTCTATTAATGCAAGCTATTGTATGCCATTACTGTACCAATGTGGATTAAAAATATTTTAAAATATCTCAGAAAGCATTGCAATGAGTTTGATGTGGTTTTAGGGGCCAAATGACTGGCAGTCTTTCAACCAGAACACTGGTGAAAATGGCAACATAAAGAAGTGATGTACATTCTGAACTTCTGAAGTTGCCTTTAAAATCAAGCAAAACAAAGCTTATACAGTAGCACATAACACTCTGAAGATTCAGCATAATGGCATGGTGCACTGGTAACCATTCTTTAAAACAGAACTTCAGACATTAGCAAACCCACTCAGCTAAAGTGCTTCAATTGCTAGCACTACATAAATCACTTTAATGCATCTTCAAACACATCCCACAGCTTACTTTCCCTCCAAGTAAAATGATTTAACTGCATGCAAAATGTGGCACAGTTGGAAAAAACCAACAGTAATAGTCTTTGCATTTAACAATAAAATACCATTGGCTAAACACACTTAATTTTTTTAAAAATGGCTTTACTGAACTTATTTCTAAATTAATGTTTATATAAACATATTTAAGAGAGGGTGTAAGATGGGAAGAGCAATCCTAAGCCTCCCCAGTGACTGATCTGAGCAACATAGCCATTGCTGCATCTGAAGCCTTGCCAGGTCCTGCTGGTTGGGGGAGAGGAGTGTTACTTTTTCATTGCACTGACTCCAGGCTGGTGCAACGAAGAGGCCCAAATCAGGCCCTCACTTGGCAATGAATATTCATTGTGTGCTTAGTCACATTCAATATCCTGGCAAGCTAGCAACAGAAAACAACGATCCCAGACGGGATACTGGCAAGGCACTCTAGACACTATACCATTGCCTCTCCAATCCTCTCCCACATTCTTCTGGCTGACTCCATGAGTACCCACAACTCCAACTGCTGACCAGTGCCCAGCCATATATATGCTTCTGGCCTATCTAGTCTAGACTCAGCCAATCACACTGTCCAACTGAAAATTCTCAACCTGCATCCACCAATCAAAATATGCATATCTTCTATCCAGGGCTGGGCTACCTATGAGGCAACTGCCTCAGGTAACAGAATCCACAGGGGCTGCAGATCCCTTGTTCCTGATGTAGATCTTCACTCTTTCCTTCTTCCCTGATGGGGATGGGGGATGCCACTTTATCGTTGCCTCAGGTGCCAAAATGTCTTGGGCAACTCCTGCTTCTATCTCCCTTCTGCGTACTGAGAATTCTAACACCAACCCTTCTGCACACAGCTGTCAGTTAAGACAGTTAAGGCCCCAAGCAAGTTAAACTAACTTGCACTAGACCAGACAAAAAACTTCTCAGATCAAATACATTACAATGTGCAATGCAATACAAATGACAGGACATGTTACACAATATCCATTAAAATGTTGTTCAAATAAGCAGGATTTCTTCCCAGATAGTAAGAGACATCATTAAATCATGACTTACTTCTTCTTCTCAGAAGTGAGCTATAAATCATATGAAAACTTCCCTTCAATCCTCTCTACCTTGAATTCAATTGGTCTTTCTTGATTCAATTTATTTTACTTCAAGCACATCCATTACTTTCTCAAGGTGGCATCTTGGCAGCAATATGGCTAAGGAGCAAAGTTTGTTCTGCAGGTTTAACAGTACCAGTTTAGGAGCTTTTGGAACATTCTTGCACTAGGTCTATGAATCTACATAAATTAGTGAGGGCATCCCTGTTGGAGGTTCATCAAAAGTTTTGCATTTGAAGGGAAAGTATTAGGAAGTTTATTTGTAGATATACTTAATACATGTCATTTGGACGTTAGAACAGATTATTTTTTCTTTCCAAATCCAGCATTCATTTCTAAATCTAACCTGCAATGTGGGACCTAGACTTCAGAGTTGAAAGCAAGATAGATCAATTGAGTTTAAGCGCTGCATAAGCTACCATGACCCATCTTGAACAGAGATAACTTGGCTCATTGTTCTTCATATTCAGGAGTTCTGTAATGGGTTGTAGGTGGAGCTGCCTTTGACTAAGGTACTACTGGCCTAGCTATAGGGCACATATTTTTGTGGAGCTGTGCTGGATGCCTGTCTGTTTCAGGACATGATTCAAAGTTCTGGAACTTATCCACCAAGGCATAAGTGACTTGAGAACGGGTACCTAAAAGATCACCGCCTAACTTATGGGTCTGCCCAAATATTACTTTCCTTATCTGAATCCTTGCTTTGGGCCATCCCACCACCCAGCTAAGTAACTCCTAGCAGTACACAATCAGTGCTCTACAACTGGAAGCTATAAGTGGTAGAATTGCAATGGACTGATTCCACTGGACTGGAATTGCTGTGCTAACTTTCAGATCTCATGCACGTGCGTGTACATTAAATTGACGATGGAAGGCATGAGGAATGGGCAGTATGTTAGAAGTATGCGAGCCACTTTAAAACCGAGCCTGGCCCAAAAGTTCGCGTTCGACGAAAAATCACAAGCGGCCAAAAACCCGAATGGGCACCATCTGCCAGCGCCACAAGATGTCCTTCTAACATAACGAATAAAGAAGCAAACAGCACCGTCCGCTACAAACCAAATGGAAACACTTTTACCGCCCCAAGGCGCTTAAAGTTTTTCGAACGGATTAGGCATTTGTAATATTTCGATGAGGGGACGTGGCCGGGTGTTCCGGATAAAATGGAGGGGGGCGAAGTTGGGAGGTTCTCCTATTTTGTCGTCTTCGTCACAACCTCGGCGACGTTTCTTTCCTCAACCCGCATGGCCCAGAACAGGCCCCGGACTGAGTGGCTCCCCCCGCCGCGGGGGTCTCCCTCGCTTCCCTCCTCCTCCTCTCAGGCGCGCCGAGGCCTTGCCGGCAACCAGAAGCCCCGAAGCCGGAGATGGTGGAGCGTCGCTTAGCAACCGCCCCTCCCGCTTCCAAACAGCGGAGGCAACCGCTGGAGCCGGAGCCGCCGGGCGCATGCTCCGTGGGGCCGGGCGGCGGGGTTGCGGCTCCGCTTCCCCTTCCGGCCGCCGCTTCGCTTGTGTCCACCAGCTCCTGTCAGTATGGCAGAAGGGAGGAGGAGAGAGCGGCGGAGGAGCCCACTCCTGTGGGCGGCAGGTAGTCGCCACGGAGGAGGGAGTGGGAAGTATATGGCAGGAGCGGAAGAGGGTCGGCAGCTGCTCCGGGAGCGGACAGGGGGCGGGTGGGTATGAATGGAAGGGGGGGGCAAGGGGTTGCTTAAGGGCCGAGGCTTCCCCTGCCTGCCTGAGAAGGGAAATGGCTGCGGGGGGGGGGGCTGCTGGGGAAGGCGAGGCCGAGGCGCAAATGTCTGGGGCGGGGCGCGTTTGGGGGGACCCCGTGGTGGCCACCTGCTGCAGTTTTGGCGAAGGTCTGGGCCTCTTCTTGGCCAAGGGAGGAGTCTGAGGAAACCACAGACCCACAGAGGGACCCACAGAGGGGCAAGCGGCACATGGCACCTGCTGCCTGCTTGGCCATAGAATCAAGTGGCGGGGGTGTGTGTGTGACAATGGGCAGCTGCCACTCTCTCCAGCTTCTTCCCCATTTCGGTTTTTGTGGGAAGTACAGTAGGTGAGGGCGAGAGGCAGCTGTGGCTCTGCCCGCCTGTGTTTTTTTTTTAATCTTCCTCTCTCTGGGTGGGATGGCAAGGAGGATGGAGCCAGCAGGCCTGCCCATAAAGAGCAGGTGGGCTGGGAATGGCAACAGCTGATCCAGCAAGGCCTCCTCTTGCTTGCTGTCTTTTGTTTCTTGGCCAGAGGTGACATAGCATTGAGGACTCTGGCTTTATTTCTTCACTGTAAAGAGGAAGGGGAAGATGTGCAAGAGGGGGAAGAGTTAGCAGTACTTTGCCACTCAAAGAGAAGGGGGGGGTGAACAAGCAAGCAGAGTTGTTCTTGCCTATATATGCATCTTGGTTTCTCAAGGAGACAGTGAGCGAGCACGTAGAGCTTCCCAGGGAGAGAGGGCAATGGTCAAGTGATCATCAAATATCCTGAAACATTAAAACAGGTGGAACATGGTTTGGGGTCCATTAGAACTGGAGAGAAGTGAGACTTAGGTGGAAGCTAATTGTAGGGGTGTTGTGGAGGTGGGATAGACAAGATATGAACAGACATTAGTATGCATATGTGAGACCAAGATAAACTCTCTTTTTTTGGTAGTTGCAGCATTTATTTTGGTAGTTGACGCATCTTTCGTGGAAGACTTAGATGACTCGTAAGTATGCAGTGTTTTTATTGTAGATGATGACTTTAGACATTATTTGAATCCATATATCACATGTAGATGTTTTTCTGGTATTCATTGGCAGGTCACTTCATGCAGCATGCTCTTCTTACACATGAGTATGTTGCAGAGTCCAAATGCATAAAAGTCAGTCACCTTGTCATGCACACATGGACCTTCTCTGTGGTAGGAAACACAAAAGAAAAATAAGAACCTATAATGTGTTCAAAAAGAAATGGGGTTGTAGTGGGGGTGAGCTACAGAGAGGAGCAGGGAGGCAAAGTCCCTTTGTGCAAGCAGAAATTCACTTGTTTGGTGTGAGATTCCATACATAATTTCTTGCCCACATTGCTGATATTTAAGAGGAGAAAACTAAACACAAATCAGATGCAAGAATGCTTCCTGGCACCTGACTGCCCTTGTGGATCCTGCCACCCAATGCTGTTTCCTCGCCTTGCCTCTAGAGTGGGTCCACTATTTTTTAAAAAAATCACTTTGCTAGCAGCTGTGAAGCATGTTGCAATCTCCAGTGACACAGCAACAAACTGTCAGAAAAGTGCACACAATGTGAATGTCAAATTGGGTTGGTATTGCCCTTTCAGCAATTTACCTCCACCAGCTGCTTGGTGCCAATAAAGCTCATCAGAAATATCTCATCTCTTAGACACTTAGTTAAGCTGCTGACCCAACTTTCAGACTTGCAGAACAGTCTGGGCTCAGATACTGGCTTCATCAAAATTGTTTCTCTGTCTGGTTTTGAGTTACAGGCATCTAAATAGCCATGTTCCCTCTATTATTATTATTATTATTATTATTATTATTTATTAAATTTGTGTACTGCCCTTCATCTGAAGATCACAGGGCAGTTCACAACATAAAAATAAAAAATGAGAACACCAAATAATCAAACAAAAACAAACACAAACCAATAGCCACCATCCCCACCCCCCAAAACACATAAGCATTTCAGATCAGGGCTGTGAAGCAGGGGAATGGAATTTATAGCTTTTCTTTTTTCCATTTTCCCTTTAAAAATTGCCACCCCAAATACTGCATGTTATAGTATTTGTTGCTTGCAACTGCTTTTACAAGGGGGTGAGTGTGGGTGTGGGCACACAGGATACTAGTTTCCTTATCTTGCCTAGTTTGTCTGTAATTTAAATATAGAATCATAGAATCTTAGAGTTGAAAGGGACCCAAAGGGTCATCTAGTCCAACTCCCTGCTATTCAGGAATCTCAGCTAAAGCATCCATGACAGATGGCCATCTAACCTCTGTTTAAAAACCTCCAAGGAAGGAGAGTCCTCCTCTCGTGGGAGTCTGTTCCACTGCTGAACAGCTCTTACTGTCAGAATTTTTTTCTAAATGTTTAGTCGGAATCTCCTTTCTTGCAACTTGAAGCCATTGGTCCTTTCATCCAGAGCAGGAGAAATCAAGCATGCTCCCTCCTCCATGTGACAGCCCTTCATATATTTGAAGATGGCTATCATATCTCCTCTCAGTCTCCTCTTTTCCAGGCTAAACATACCCAGCTCCTTCAAGCACTCATAAAGCTTACCTTCCAGACCCTTGATCATCTTGGTTGCCCTCCTCTGCACATGTTCCAGTTTGTTAACATCCTTCTTAAATTGTGGTGCCCAGAACTGGACACAGTATTCAAAGTGTCGTCTGACTAAGGCAGAATAGAGTGGTACTATTACTTCCCTTGATCTTGACACCAGAATTCTGTTCATGCAGCCTAGAACAGGGTTAGCTTTTTTTTGCTGCATCATTTTGTATTTGTTTGCTCTTACAGTAATGAAGACCCAACTGAAATACATTTGACTGGTTAAAAAAAATAACTTGTTCTTACAGTTGTAATTTTAAGTTTGATTTATATTGCATATATCTTGCAGATTGCATGCTGCACTTTTACATATTAAAACACTTTAGAAATGTAAGAAACGGACTGTAAAGTAACATAATAGACAAAGTAAATGTTGTGAGCTGTATATATAGACTATGCCAACAAAATAGTGATGTAGTGGTTGTTTACCTTTATAGATATCAGATAACTAATCTGTAATTTGTGTTGGCAAATAATTAGTTGACCTTAATCGCATGCTCAGAAGTATCATATCCCTGGAACATGTTAACCCATTTTAGCTTTTTAAGCCTCTTACAAATTATTTAAGACCTATTAATTTTGGTGGTGGTTGCTACTATTACTAATAATAATAAGCATATTTTCTTGTATTGCTTAAGTGCATAGGTAAAAACATTTTTAGTGTGGTCGTCGATATTTGTGATCTATTGCTAGTCCACAGAATAATGGTTATCATGAAGGATGGGAATGATTTATATTCTGTTAACAGCAAGGTATAAAAGAGTCTTCAGTAGTAAAAACAAGCTCTTCTCTTGCTTTTGTATTATTTTAATAAAATGCAAAATACTTGTCAAGCATATTTAATCAGTTATGCTTCTTTCTTAGGTTTAAAGAGAACCGTAAAGATGACATTTGGCTTGTAGATGTGAGTATAACAGCAAAAAAGCAAAACAAACAAACCCCACACCACAAAACTATTCAAAAACAAATTTTATCTCTGTTTTAAAAAAGCTTCTACATTCATGCTTATCTTAATTTCCACGGAAGAAAAAAATAAGTTATAAATACAATACAATACAATGATTTACCGTATTTTTCGCCCTATAGGACGCGCTTTTTCCCCTCCAAAAATGAAGGGGAAATGTGTGTGCGTCCTATGGGGCGAATGCAGGCTTTCGCTGAAGCCTGGAGAGCGAGAGGGGTCGGTGCGCACCGACCCCTCTCGCTCTACAGGCTTCGCGGACCTCTCCACAAGCAGCGGGAGCGCTCCCGCTGCTTGCGGAGAGTTGCCTGCATGCCGAAGCCTGCGCGCACTGAGATCAGCGCGTCCAGGCTTCGCGGACCTCTCCGCAAGCAGCGGGAGCGCTCCCGCTGCTTGCGGAGAGTTGCCTGCATGCCGAAGCCTGCGCGCGCTGATATCAGCTCGTCTAGGCTTCGCGGACCTCTCTGCAAGCAGCGGGAGCGCTCCCGCTGCTTGCGGAGAGTTGCCTGCATGCCGAAGCCTGCGCGCGCTGAGATCAGTGCGTCCAGGCTTCGCGGACCTCTCCGCAAGCAGTGAGAGCGCTCCCGCTGCTTGCGGAGAGTTGCCTGCATGCCGAAGCCTGCGCGCGCTGAGATCAGCGTGTCCAGGCTTCGTGGACCTCTCCGCAAGCAGCGGGAGCCAGCGCTGGGCTCCCACGGCTTGCAGAGAGCTGCCTGTTTGGGGGCTGGGGTCGGGGGAAGCTCGGGCCTCCCCCGCCCCAGCCCCGCGCCTGCGGGGGGAAATAATTTTTTCCCCTTCATTTCCCCCCAAAAAAACTAGGTGCGCCTTATGGGACGGTGCGTCCTATAGGGCGAAAAATACGGTATACTTATCAGGAGTGGATTCTTATAATACATGAGGGTTTAATGTAGGTACTCGTTGCTGTGTGGCCCTAATAAAAAAGATTCCATTGTTAAAAAATCTGGAGTACAAATGTTAATTATGTTGATGGGCAGATAAACTCTTTGTAATGATATGATAACCCAAAAATTGCTTTGATTCAAGTTGATTGCATACAATTTTGCTTTGCATGTGTGTTGTATCATATATAAAAAATAGTAGTGAACAATATGCTACACTACTGCACATTGAAGTATTACCTGGACAGCACTGTTAATATGCAGCATTTTAAAGACATAGATACATGAAATTTTTGTTCGCTTTTATTTATTTTTTCAATTAGTATAATTTTTGTTGAGCTTTTAATTTTCAGAATAAATGTCCTGTAACTGAATTGATACTCTACTATCCAAGCAGATACTGGAAGAATTCATTTTGTTGTAGAAGTGTAATGATGAGCAAACTCAAAATGTACTGCTAAATAAACAAATTTTGTGCACATTTGAGAAATGTGGTAGTTTCCATCTGTCCCCATGGGTGGTTTCATATACAAGTACATGTTTAATAGTTTCTCCAAAGACTTCACTGGCTATGCCTATTTGTGTATGTGTGTGTTCTCAGTTTTATGCACCATGGTGTGGCCATTGCAAGAAGTTGGAACCGGTGTGGAATGAAGTTGGTAAAGAGATGGGAAGCACTGGTTCACCAGTCAAAGTTGGGAAGATGGATGCAACTTCTTATTCTAGTAAGTGCTTTAGTAAGGTCTTCTGATCTGTGTTAGAATTTATACTCTTTGAAAGTAACATGAAAGCCAGTAAGTTAACCAAACACATATAAGCAAATTCAGTGTTGGTACAAAGCTCAGTGGGGAAATTGGCATGGCCTCTTGGCCTCTATTCTTTCATGGAAGGATGCACATCATATGACAGCCTGTTCCTATAGAAATAGGATTATATATGCAACAGTTTGTATGTTATAAAATTGTCTGCTGCTGTTTGTTTGCCACTACAAGAAATGCCAGTAATACGTTTTTGAATATTGTAATTGTATTAATTAAAAATGCCCTTTTAAATGCTTGGTTATACTACTGTTTGTTTGTAGGCATTGCCTCTGAATTTGGAGTTCGAGGCTATCCAACAATTAAACTGTAAGTAGAATTTTGTGCCTTGTATATTAAAACTTTAGTGCTTTGTAGTATCATTAGTGTCTCTTGTGCAAAGTGTTCCATTCTGATGTATTGGACCATTATTTAAGTTTCTTCTTTGTTCACCACTCCTGATTCACCTAAAAGCTAACTGATGTTGTGAGGAACATCATCGCTGCTTAGCTGGCCCTCCCACTGCAGTAAGGCTATTGAAATACGTTGCTACTGTGTGTTCATAAAATGTGAGCCCTGGGTTGAACTTTTTCCAGTTAACTGTATGTGCTAAAAGTATTGCAGCACTTGAAATATTCATCCAAGGTGTTGACTATTATTTTACGTAGGTTAAAGGGTGATTTGGCATACAACTATAGAGGACCCAGGACCAAAGATGATATTGTTGAGTTTGCAAACAGAGTAGCAGGGTGAGTATTTATAGCGTCAGTTTTGTATGGCATGTGGAGTGGAGAGTATGTGGCAACAGTTGAATGTGGGTGACTTAGCCCATGGTACACTATACAAGCAAAGTGGCTTAATGTCATAAGACAATTGATTACAGTATGCTGAGGTAGCTCATAATTCTATTTCATAATACATAAATATATGTATATAGAAAGAGTGATTCTGTGAAGTGACATCTTGACTTCTAAAATCCATCCAAGTAATGTGTTTAATCTAGCATGCATGCATGAGCCCTTGAATCTGCTGCAGGTATCATATTCCACCACCCCCATGCCTCTCTAAACCGTCCTTTAGTTTTCTTTACAAAGCCTTTAGATTTCAGTCTTACAAACTGTTCACATAGCTCAGCCCATGAATATCCTGGTCTTGACAGGCAGTATGATTACATGAAAAGATTTGTCACCCAAAGCCGCTTGTTTAATAAGTTATTAATATATGTGCTTGTCATTCCAAGGTCAGTTCCTTCTTATTCTGTCAGAAGGAGGGGGGAGATCTTTGTTGTTGTTCCAGAAAATTTGTGAGATAGAAAAATTAAGCTACAGTTGTTGATTAACTGTCAGTCAATAACAGCACTTTTTCCAGACATCTCTTCTGTGCCTTAGTCGGTAGTAACCTATAGTTGTCACAAGACGTTAAGATAAAATTTAGCCACCTTATCTCACCTTATTGTGATGTCTGCATGGAACTATTTGGACTTTAGCAGCTATTTCTTTAACAAATGCCTGTGATCAATTCCTAGAAGTCTTACAACATCTTGAAAAACATAGCTATCATAGTAGGAAACGCTGGGAGAAAATACATCTAACAACATGATGAAATTACACTACAGTTCTTAATTAAGTCTTTAAAATGTTTCTATATTGACTCCAGTAATGATGCAACTATAGAACACAGTTGCTGAACTGGAAAGCTAGGATAGGATGATGTAACATTTCCTAATAATTATTAGATGCTAGATGCTAGCAGGATTTCCCTTCCCCCATTTTAAAAAACAAGTCTTTATTTTGCTTGGTCAAGGCAAATGTTCACTAATGATTTTCATGTGTTCTCCTCAGTTTCTAAACACTTAGATAATTTCTTAGTGTTGTCATCTGATACTTGAAAGTGCATCCTTTAAAAAAATGAAAATAAAGGTTTTTGGTGGATAATGCCAGTACATGAGGTTAGCACATTGTAGTTGATTCCCTACCCCCCACCCCAATGTCCACATATAGAAATATGTGTAAGTGTTGAAATATTTACAAGAGAAGACAAACTGGTGTGATTCAGCACTCCTGTATTGAGTTCTCATTGGTCTTAGATTTAAAGTTGTTTAAAATTATCAGTACAGTACTCAGAGACAGCAATTGGAAGCTGCTTTTCTTGCTCCCATTTATCTGTTTTCTTTATTTTATTCTTCAGGCCTATTATTCGACCCCTCCCTAGCCAGCAGATGTTTGAACATGTGCAAAAGAGGCATCGTGTATTTTTTCTTTACATTGGTGGAGAATCTCCACTGAAGGTTTGAAACTTCATTTAAATTATTGTTTGCTGATTCCAAAAGAGTATTACGTTTTAATGCATGCTTCCTAAGATTGTTCTGGTAGCTGGCATCTCAACCCTAAGTAATTTTACCAAATCTGCAAGGGTACTTAAAGTTGCAGCTTTGGGAAAATAAATAAATAAATATATTTAGTGCAGTGAGGTAGATATATTTAGATTCATAGAATTGTAGAGTTGGATTTAATGATGCTATGATGAGAGAAATCAGTGTTATTCCCTTGAAGAAGAAGATTCCTAGAAACTGAGTTGTTAATCTCCTGGAAGTACAAAAATGGGCCTGTGGATTGTGCCTCTGGGATTTCATACCATAACTTACCCTGCAAATTGGAGGAATGGTGTGGGAGGGAATGGACGAATAAGAGTGCTACTGCTGATGCATGACATCATGAGGATCAGCTGGCAGTAGACAGACACATTGACATAGCATGACTAGGTTGAGACACAGTCACAAGTACTTAAGGCCAGGGTTGGGAACTTGAAGCCTAAGGTCTTGATGTTGCTTTCAGATTAGTTTTGTGGGGACTGTGGGGAGCAGAGAGGAAGAGAAACATGAGGGGAAAGGAAGGGGAAGCTAGAATAAATGGAGAGATGAGAAATTTAAAATTTTCCTCTGCAAGTGATCAGTAGCCATATGCTAAGAGTGATCTGTCCCTTCTCCGGCAGCCTCCTGGGAAGCAAGGATGGGTGAGAGAAAGGAAAGGCTGTTCCTCTATGACTTCAGGCCCCAACACCAGCATGCAGCTCTCAACCCAAAAAGGTTCCTTGCCCCTGCTTTGGTGAATGAGGAACCAATATTTAGCAGTGAAATAAGCAACATTGTATTTTTGTTTTGCTATGTTTATTATGAAGATTGAGAAACTGTTTTAAAATGTCTATTTGTATTTCCACAGGAAAAATACATAGAAGTTGCTTCCGAACTAATTGTTTATACCTACTTTTTTTCTGCCTCAGAAGAGATACTACCTGAGGTAAATTTATTCAAGAATGTATGTAAATAAACACTGGTAGATTACCGTTAAAAATGTTTGAGGTGGTGGTGGTGGGGTGTTTTCATGTTTTGTTTTGTTTTGTTTTGGTATGCTTTACATGAATGCAAGTAAGAGTTGTCATTTGAAGTCTTTCTCCGCAATCGGAAATGAGCCATTTAGGTGTGACAATGCAATATGTCCAGTTACGGCTTTGTGAAGTAGCCACAGCTGGTAAGGCAAGGCACTGTTAAATTTCACCTCCATTGGCTGTGGAATCAGCACCATCTAAATTTAAGAAGAGACTCTTATTGGGCACACAGTTTGGTTGCACATGTTCTGTTTAGGTCTGTCTTTCCTTGAGGTCTTTGGAAAGGGGGATGGGGCTGATTCTGGTTCTGATTTTTCTTTGTGTGCAAGGTAGACATGGAGCTGTTGGGAGTATAATTCTGTCATGTTCTTGTTGCTACTTGACAAGGAAAAATGGAAACAGAACAGCTTCAATCACCCAATGGGAGACCGTGGGTGATGAAAGTGATTTGTAGAGGATAGGATAGTAACGTTTACTTAAATTATTGGAGATTGCAATGGTTAAGGCTGGAATTTAACATCATGTCTTGCCAGACAGAACAGCCTCCCTTCTCCTCATCCTGCATGCTGTTCTGTGGGTTCTCCTAACACACCCAAGTGGATTTGTGGGATCAGGAGTGTAGGAGCGAAAGCCTCATTGCTCTAGTGAAAGCCTTTACAGTGACTTTCGCTAGCACACCTGGTTAGTGGAAACTGGTCCTAAGTCTTCTCGATAATATTTTGTATCATTCTCTCTCTCTCTCTCTGTGTATATGTATATGTGTATATATATAGAGAGAGAGAGAGACCCAGTGTTCCTTTACAGTTAGTGTTGCTCATTCACAAATCTATGCTGTAGTGCAGTTAAGATAGTTAGATCTCTCTGATCCTAGTTTGCATTCTGATGCAAAAAGAAGTTTAAAAGATGCACCCTATACTAGTTATATTTGGGGAGGAAGTGTAAATACTTTACCAGCCCACTTTAATACTATACAAAGATTTTTTAAAATGTGATTTTCCCCATTGTGCTGTCATTGTTTTGGGTGGCAGATGTATTATAAGAGTTAGATCCTCTCATGAAGATGACCACAGTGGTGGTGGTAAGGTTCAAGGTAAAGTTCAAAAGACAATTCCTTGCATTTTTATTCTTTGGCAGCATAGCTGCATTATTTCATATGTGTGTGTGTGTGTGTGTGAGAGAGAGAGAGAGAGAGAGAGAGAGTGAGTCACTAGTATACCTTTAGGGCTTGGTGCACAAAAAGCAATGAGGCTATTTTCATGTACACAAGGCATCATCTATTGTCTCTGCTGGCTTGCAGTTTGTCCCACTTTGTGCTATTTTTTTTTACTATCCTCAGGGTTTGAAACTGCAAAAAATAGGGACAATAGAATTTTAAATTATCTAGAGAATAAAAGAACTAAGGCCAAAATCCCTTTAAAAAACAGGTTCTCATTTTTAATAGGAAAAGTACACCATGCTTTTACACTAGAATTTTTCTAGAAGTGTCAAGAACACTTTACTTGAACATAGGCATTGTATATCTATGATATAGCAAACAAAAATCTTAACATTTATTCACCAGCTAGCTTTGTTATGTAATACACAAACCTTTTAATCGTTACAGATACTAAACTGGAAAATCAAAGCTAAATTTCTGATTTGTTGAATAACTTGAGCTATAAAAGTACAGTGGTACCTCAGGTTACATCCGCTTCAGGTTACAGACTCCGCTAACCCAGAAATAGTACCTCGGGTTAAGAACTTTGCTTCAGGATGAGAACAGAAATTGCGCGGCAGCGGCAGGAGTTCCCATTAGCTAAAGTGGTGCTTCAGGTTAAGAACAGTTTCCGGTTAAGAACGGACCTCCGGAACAAATTAAGTACGTAACCAGAGGTACCACTGTACAAAAATAAAATTTCCTCATATTCAACCTCCTTTCTTAATAGAACATTTCTGCACACAGTTTATTTTTTGGTATTGTCAGTTTTCTCCTTCAAAAATGTTGCCTATCTTTTATGTCATCCAACTGGGGAAAGAGATTGGGAAGAATATCTGCATCAGAGGTGCATGGTCAGTGTATTAGGTTGTGATGCTTACTCTTAATTTTATGTATGACTTACAATTTATATCCTGCCTTTCTGCATATAGCACCCAAGGCAGCTAACAAATGAAAAATATAATGAGCCCAAATAACAGAATGAGAAAGCAAATAGAACCCATAAACCAGACAAAGAAACCAACAGATGTAACTTTTTAATTTACAGGTCATCTTAATATATTTTGATGTGACGTCAGCTTGACAAGCCAATGCTAATTTAAAATTAAAATCTTCACCTGTTTAAAGAGAGACATTAAAGAGGGTGGTGATGTAGGCATCTCTAGGCAGAAGACGCCATGGTGCTTTTCTTTTCTTTTTTTTACACCTTCACACTCTTTGTATTTATTCAGTGACTTTGTGTTTTATGAATATTTATAAGCCACTCCATGGTCTATAACTGAAAAGTAGAATCAATAAAAAATGGAAAATATAAATGTATCCTGAAAGTTTCTTTGTGCCATTAAAGTGTTTGGTTTCTCTTTTTTATCTTTCAGTATGTGACACTCCCTGAGATGCCAGCTGTTATAGTTTTCAAAGATGGAACTTATTTTGTGTATGATGGTAAGTTATAGATCAAGAGTAATATGTCAGTAACAGGTAACGGATTCCTCCCCCTGCATTTTAAGGATTCTAGCCCTAATACGTCTCAGTCTAGATGCTGTTACATACTTCTCAAAAATATCAAAATGTGTGTTGATTGTGCACAGTCTTTGATAATTTAGAGATGTAAAAGCAGTGCCATGCCGGCTCAAACTGTGACTGGCATCCCTGTCATGTGCTTCAAAGTAGGTTGCTCCTCGTATTTATTAATTATAAACAGGCACTCTGTAAGTTTCAGTTGTGCACATGGTGCTTTGCTAGGCCTGGTGTATATTTTAATTCCCTCCCACAGGTTTTCTTTTCCAGTTGACTTGGGATTCTATAGCTGTTCTGGGGGTCCCTTCCCATTAATATTTTTACCTGAAGTTGTTGTTGGTCTGGTAGTTCTACAAAATTTGAAGTTCCCCAAAGTCTGCTGACACCTCTTTCTTCTTCCTGGATGTTGCCACTTTGGTTACATGTGGTTTTGGATTCAGACCTACTCTTCCATGAATGGAAGGGCTCCTTCCGTTTATGGAAATGAGTCAGATCCAGTAGAGGCTGCATCTCTGCTTACTGAAACTCACAGTGACAGAAGAGGGAAACGGCTATTTGGGTGGTTGTCACTTAGCTGCACCACCTGCTTTGAAGAGTACCTCAATCCTCTGCAGTGGATTATAAGGGGGGCTGCCATTGAGTGGAACAATTGGCTATTTTTTGCCTACAGAATAATCCATTTTTGAGTTCCGCTCTGAGCAATTTTGAGTCCAAACAGTAGACTCACACTTGGAGAAACAGTATGCTCTTAGTTTGTCCAACCAGTAGATCGCGATCTACCGGTAGATCCCCGGCTGATCCTCGTAGATCGCGGGATCCTTATTGTGTACAAAAAGTTACGGGGGGAAAGCTAAAAAAACTCTGTGCAGTCCTCCCTCTGAAAAGCTCAACAACTCTGGGCACTTCCCTCCTACAAAACGCTCAACAACTCTGGGCAATCCACCCACCCCACACACGCTCCTCCTCCCTCCAATGACAATGGGTAGATCACTGCCAGTTTTTTTATACTGGGAGTAGATCACAGTCTCTTGGGCGCTGGACATGCCTGGTATATATGATAGTGTTAGAAGAAGGCATGAGCATTTTATTTTTTCTTTCACTGTTTTTTTTTTCTTTTTAAAGAATATGAAGATGGTGATTTGTCATCCTGGATAAGCAAGGAGAGATTTCAGGGGTATCTTAATGTTGATGGATTTACTCTGTATGAACTTGGAGACACAGGTAAGATGACCTTCCTTCAGAACTTTATTGTACGTTACGTTAACACTTTTGTATGTAAAGTCAGCTGCAATTTAAAAAAGCTGCTTTATGTTGTCCTATGCCTGGGAAACATCAAAGGATTTTATGGAATATGGATTTTCCACTGATGCACGTCCCTTCTTCAGATCCTACTTGAATGAAGCCAAACATTCACACCACTATTATTGCTAGTAATCAGCACTCTTCAAAACTCCCTTCCTATGGACAGCTAAATCTAGGCTAGAACTCCTCTCCCAGACATGATATCTTTCTGTGGGCAGCAAATTTTAGTCTTGTAATCCCCCACATATTTTGAAATGGGACAGTTCTCCTGTAACAGTAACCTACTTGAACAATGAATTATTATAGGTTATAGGCATTGTGTAGGACACACACAGAATAGCTTCAGAAGAAAGTTTAATAGTAGTCATGGAGTTTCCAACTTAAATATTCTGCTCCGTGTCTTCCATCAAGGTATGTTGTAGTTTGTGTATCTGTAAGACCTTTCCATTTGAGAAAGTGCTTTGTGGTTGGGGATGAGTAGTGTTTTATTTTCAGTAGCATTTTCCATTTCTGGAGCATATGGCAATGCTTTTATATATATATATATATAAATGGTTACAAAATAGCTGTTCTGTTTTCTTTGGGGATGGGAAGTTACTTAAATAAGAAGCATCTTTCTGTAGACATATCCTAAATTTAGTTCTATGTCTTTTGCTTTTTAGGAAAACTTGTGGCTATTGCAATTATTGATGATAAAAACACTTCTGTTGAACATATTAGGTATGTTGGTGTGTATACCTGATAAAACATAACAAACCATTTAGAAAATGACACCTCTTGAATACTGCATGAACCCTTCTCCAATCCCTAACTTGTCCATTGTTGGACTATGTTATTTAAAGGCTAATATAAAAGGAAGCTGCACATCAAAAACAAGCCATAGGTTTATTCAGATATTATTAATAAAAGGAAAAGGGTATGGTCCTATGTATAGTTACTTGGAATTAAGTCCCGTTGAACTCACCATTCATGGGATCAGGTTTCCCTTTTCTTTCTTACCCGCCAATTATTTTTATTGATTTTCCAAATTATTACAAATTAAACCAAATTAATTTAATTTAATACAAATTCATTTTTTTAAAAAACCTGGTTTCCTATCCTGTTACAAGCTATGTCCAAGATGCATCTCCACTGCTCCATCCATTGTCGCTTCAGTCTCTAGCTGACATCATTTCACTTGCTATTGTTGTCCATTCATTCAGCTGCCCTTTTTATCACCCTTTTAATCAGATAGGATTGAGCTGTATGTCATACATATGAAGCTTCTGTATTGAAGGGCACAGACAAATACAGTCATACCTTGGTTGTCAAACGGAATCCATTCCGGAAGTCCATTCAACTACCGAAAATGTTTGAAAACCAAGGGGCAGCTTCTGATTGGCTGCAGGAGCTTTCTGCACTCAATCGGGAGCTGCGGAAGCCGTGTCGGATATTTGGCTTCCAAAGAACTTTCGCAAACCGTAACACTTCCAGGTTTGTGGCGTTTGAAAGCCAAAACAGACAAGTACCAAGGTATTCAACAACCAAGGTCCGACGGTACTCAAATAGTATGTAGTGAGTGGCACAAAACTGAGTAGAATCTGGATTTCTTGTATATCAGGAGCCATGGAGCAGTCTAGATGTAATGACCATACCGTTCCTTGGCCTTCATAAACAGGCTTTATGCTTAGGTACTCCCTTCTTATCTCCATGGCCCAATGTGTTTCATTGCTGAATGTACAGCAATGCTGTACAATACCATTGCTGAATAGATTCTGTTTATATTTGTGGAAATACTGTGAAATGTTTCTTTTTACAGGTTGAAGTCTATTATGCAGGATGTTGCCAAAAATTATAGAGACCACTTTCATAGGTACATGCATATATTTAATCACTTGTTAATTGTTCCTAATCGTGTGTTAAGTGGGTTGAATAAATACTGCAAATTTTGACTGTGACAGTTAACAACAAATCCATTCTTAAAGCTAGGTAATCTTAAGACTATATACACAAATTGTCCAAATTTAGGAGAAAAGTGGAAGAAACTAAGCTTTAGGGATTGCATACATTTTGAAAATGTGTGTGTGCTACATTTTCTTTTAAAAAAGACTTTTAAAATACCCTAACACATGTATGTCACACATTTGCTCTCTGGCAGAGCACCTTCTGATGTCAAGATAGAATAGAAACTAGGTTCTTCATTGAAAAAGTATACATTCACAAATAACTGTAATGAGAAATAAGTAATACTGAGATGGAAAAGCTCTTCTGTTTTATTAGATCTCTAATATGTGTGCAGATCGGTTTACCATATTGACATCAATTTAAGCTGCAATTATTAGCCATTTGAAAATACAAATATTAGCTCATGCAGAGCAAGATACTTTTGCCTTTTTTAAGCTTTCAGATATATGAACAGACTGCCAGATCCTTAATGGTTGTAGCTAGATGTTTATCCTGGCACTACTTTTCTGAGAATAGTTTCCTGGTCCAAAGGGACCAAGGTACAGGAGATAGCAAAGCTGTACAACAATGTTGCTACCCATGGGTTTTGTTCAACTAAGGGCAGCTCTTCTGGAGGTTGTAAATTACTTGTGCACAAATGATGAAGTGTTAGAGTGGTTTAGGGGAATGCAGAAGCAATCTAAACAACTCACCTTTTTATCTAAGACCGTGCATTCAACATTTACATTTTCTGCTGGGACAGTTAAATTCTTTACCAAGAAAAAGGAAATGTGTAGAATTATTCTCTTTTTGTGTACTCCATATTCGGTTCTTAATTTTTAATTCTGTTCTTGTTAGTTGTGGGGAGGGGCAAGGGGTTGTGCTAGTAGGCACTGGAGTGCCCCTCTCACATTCCTGGCCACCACTAGTGATATTGTTTGGCCTGTCCAGGTTCTTAGGATCCAATAATTCACAAGGGTATAAGATCCAGCTGTTTAAACAAAATATGCACACAGGCCCTTGCTTCTGCCTAGCTATGGGTTGCATCCAATGCTCTGTTAGCAGAGTTCTGCTTGCACATCGAGACTTCCATTTCCTCTCTTCCCCCTGTGTATTCACAAAATCTGCACACATAGGAGAGGAGGAAGAAAGTGTGTTGTGTGAACAGAGCTGCAGCACTGGATATGACCCTGTGTTAGCAAGTCCTCCTCACAAATACAGTTGCTGAAATTAGTCCATTTTTTATAATTTGAAGTAACTACCATACACAAGATTCTAGCAGTGGATAATTCATGGAAGTAGAGCACCTGACCTCTTATACATTGCTTTGTAAGAGTTGTACTGAAGAGTGGTTTGTAACTAAAATGAATGGATTGGATGCTGCTTTAGAACTGTCTGTTTATTGTCCACATTTTCCACTTAGCCAAGAAAATATAGTGGAAATAAAAGTGCAGAAAAGCATAAAATGTGATTAATTGCCATGATCTATATTAAGAGGAGAGTATCCCTAGAACTCTGAAAAGGAATAAGCATGTTAGGAGTGATAATACAAAAGAACTTTTTGTTGTGGGTTTCATGCTATCTTTTCACTAAGTCACACACCCCTTAAATCAGGATCCCTAATTCCCCCACTCCCCATGGGTTGGTGAGACCGCCCTAATAACAAAATGATCACTGTGGTAACAGTAACTTCCTTTGAAGACACACTTTCACTGCCGGTCAGCTGATTGGCTCTGGGAGCAGACATTCAAAGGAGCTTGCTGTAACTGCTGATCAGCAGTTGCAGCAAATCTGTTTGGGAGAAGCAGTTTCGATTCAAACCGCTGCCTCCAAATGAGGAACCTCCAAGATTGCCTCCAAGTTCTCCAGATATAGATGGATACAACTTGCTGTCATTTTTTTAAAGTTAGGTTTAATTAACAATTTGTATTTTGACTCTTCACAGGAGCTTCCAGTTTGGCCATATGGATGGAAATGAATACATGAATAGTTTACTAATGGAGTAAGTATGTTTTTGAGATTTCATGCTATTAATATCATTTGTGTAGTAAGGTTTTTATTTTGAAACTCTGTTCTTGTGTTTGCTGTAAGTAGGTTACAAATATCTGTAGAAAGAGAGCATATAAACTTGGTAGATATGTGAAAGTTGATCAGTACATGCATTGGTTTTGCACAGTGTAAGATGAGATACTCTGCCCAGTGATTGCCTTCACAAGAATGGATTCAGCATGTTCCCTCCATGGAATCACTGTGAACCCTGGAAATTTATCATATGAATTGTCTGTGCCAAAGTTACACACTTGTCCTAATTTTATGATTTGTACTGTTTTGTGTGCGTTTGCATTTGTGTTTAAAATAAATAGTACTTGGATATGGCCCTTCAGTATGCAATAAAACCATTTTACTTTTAAAGAGAACACTTTCATTATATATAAAACCTAGATATTTAAATTTTTTATATAACTTTTTCCACTAGATGGCAGGATGGGATAGTAAATGGAGAGAGAAAAGGCACATAAATGAGAGCTGAACATGAAACACACACACACACACACACACACACACACTCACACACTGATTGAGGCTTATATATACTGTGAAATGATTACACACCATTAAGGAGAAAAACATATTAGGAACTTACGACTTTGTTTTACATGCTTGATGGATTTTGAATTTCAGCTATTGTTGCTGAGCTTTTGTGGCCTAGAAGAGGCGTATAAAGCTCTCAAATCTCTCTTTGAGAGGATTCAGAAGGGCAGCTCCGGGTTGTGTTCCATTGTTTCAGCAGAGAAATAACCCTTATTGTTCCTGAATAGAGGCTCAAATTACACCAAAGCTTAAGGCTTCAAAGATTACATCTGTCTGATACCTATGTTTCCCAGTAGAAATGAGGCCATTCCTGCAGATCAGGCATGTCCAACCGGTCGAAAGCTCAACAACTTTGCTGAAGGCTCCCCCCAAAAAGCTCAACAACTTTGGTCAATCCAATGGGTAGACTGCCAGTTTTTCTATAGTGGTAGTAGATCGCAGTCTCTTGGGAGTTGGATATGCCTGCTGTAGATAATGAGAAACCATGCTTAGCTCTCCTTGGCTTGGTCCACTTGACAAATTACAATATTATTCCAAATGTAGCCTGTAGATATAGTTGGCAAAAGACATGCTGCTGGAGACTATAGCAAATGGTACTTTTGGGCATGTTGTAGAAGATAGTAGCTAGCTACAGTGGCAGTCTAGGGGAATCAGATTTCTGTCTATCAAGGTTGTCTTCATTCTGCTCTATATACCATGACTTGCTGGCTGCTAGTATAGTCTTCGAAAGCACGTCAAAGTGCAAGTAGATAAATAGGTACCTTCCGGCGGGAAGGTAAATGGCGTTTCTGTGTGCTGCTCTAGTTCGCCAGAAGCGGCTTAGTCATGCTGACCACATGACCCGGAAGCTGTCTGCAGACTAACACCGGCTCCCTCGGTCTATAGAGCGAGATGAGCGCCACAACTCCAGAGTCGTCTGCAACTGGACCTAATGATTAGGGGTACCTTTACCTTTACCTTTAGTGTAGTCTTGTCCAGATTCACTTGTTGTATCTGCTGTCCCCCCTCATTGTTAAGCATTGGGAAAGTGGACTATGAAACCTTTGTCAGAAGCAAGATGGTTAAAGCTGAACCTTGTATGATTTTTCAGTGTCCTAGGAATGTGGCAAATACTCCACTACCACCACCTCATTTGGTCTTCCTGCAAGAAATGAGTTGAATCACTTGTTCAGATACTATAGATAGGATAGTTGCAAAGTCAAGTTGCCAAGAAGCTTTTATAGTTCTTAGGTGCTCTATTAATAAATTGAATGCTGATAACTGATAGCTTTTTTCTTTTTTTAGTTCCTGACTTGTTCGATTTTACTGTTTCAGTGATCTGAAAATTCCCACTATAGTTGTATTGAACACATCCAATCAACAGTATTTCCTACCTCATAAAACTATTGAGAGTACTGAAGATATGGTTCAGTTCATTAATGAGATCCTGGAAGGCACTGCAGAAGTAAGCCTTTCTCTTTTATTCAAAATCTCTTTAACCAATTCTTGAACTGCTCAAAGACCTAACAGTTTGTTGGCTATCTTACCTTATTTCTGTTTTCTGATTTGAATGTGCAGTACCAATGTTCCTTGAAAAACAAGAGTCGCTGGAAAGAACTAACATTAGAGACAGCCTGGGGACAGGTCCTTGCAAGGGACCCCAAGAATGTCACAAGAAAATAATTTTCCCCTTCAATGGAAAAACATTATATATCAGACTTCATGGTGAAGAAAGGTGGATGCAAGCTGAAATATAATTGACTAGTGCTAATGCCTGTTTTTACCTTTGAAATTTTAGGCACACGGTGGAGATGGAATTCTTCAACGGATCAAGAGAATAATTTATGATGCCAAGTCTACTGTAGGAGTAAGTAATGTCCCATCTCTGTTAGATAATGTCTAAACGTATATCAGATATAAAATAGGTACAGTACCTGCCAAACATCCAGCATATTAAGGTCCTCAGGTTACCCATCCTAACATCAATATCTAATTTGATCACATGATTTTGGGTGCTGGGTTCTGTATTTTAAAGAAGTTTGTTACAATATATCTGCCTTTTGAAACACACATCTTGGCATCAGGAATCCAGACATTTGGCAACCCATATCAGCAGTGTTGCTTTTGGCAATTTCCCTTAAAAATAGCTCAAAAACTTCCCTTTTTAAACATTTATTTTTAGATTTATGGCAAAACTTTAAAAAGTTTGGCTGAAAAAAAGCTCAATAACTTTTCTGTCTGGATTTTCACTTTTTGAATACGCCAACCCTAGCTTAGACGGAGAGATGGATCACAGAAACCCTTTGAAAATCAGCTTCCCTCTTTAAAGTGCTCTCCATTGAGTCAAGCAATAATCCTTGTGTTGACTGCTGCCATGAGTTTCCAAGACAGTGATAGCTATTCCCAGCAGCTGCAGGCGTTGCGTGTCAAGCCCCGAAACCCACCCCCATGGAAAGACACAAAGGAGACAGAATTTAGTTTAAAGGTTAATGGGCAAATTTAGGCTACAACTTTATTGAGTACACAAGTGTGACTGGTATTGGCTTAGGCATTGGTATCTAATGACTATAACTGGCTCCTGCCACCCAGCAGGTAGCCTGCAAAGCGTAAACTACCAGCAGAGGGAGCTCCAACAATGGCTATTGACTGGTGCTCACCTCTTGGGTTTCCGGGGGTCCTGGCATGGCCCTAGCTCCTTCCCAGGCTTTGGCCGAGATCCAAGCCCCCGGATCCCTTTAACAGAATACCCTATCAAATGGAGGGGCAGGTGATGGCCACACCTCCCCTCCCCACATTTCCCTAAACCAATGCCTAACCACCAAACCTTACAAAGTTGTGACGATTCTAAGAGGTAGGCAAAAACACAGCAGCCGCTGCCAATCTGCCACATTGGAAAAAAATCCTACCCGGCCCCTGTTCCAAAACGGGAGTCCAAAGCAAGGTCTGACCCCGACCTAACAAGGGGTGGTGAGTGTTCGGCAGCGCAAAGCAAGAGGAGGTCCCCACAACGTGCTTCTGTTTAAATACTCTACTCCCAATCAGGCCACCACGCTGATTGGCTAAAAGCCAGTGGCAAGATCGTGGCACCACTGGCTGGAGCGGGGCAAAGCCCCTCCTCCATGCCTGTTGGGGGGAGTCCTGGGGCTGTGCGCAACATGGACCCTCGGTTAGGAGGATCCAACTTGTAGAGATATACAATATGTACTACTGGTAATCCATGTGACAACTACTGCTAAAAGAAGCAGCATTTGTTCAGATCTTTAGCAGATGCTTCAAGAACCCTTAAAACTCACTTGTCAACTGGTTCAGCTACCTCCTCTCTGTACTCACAGCACATCTGGAAACCTGAATGTTGTTGTTGGCCTGCCAGAAACACAAACAGCCAACACAAGAACAATAAGTTACATATAGGTCTGTGCACTTATTTCCATAAAGACATAATATCTGTTTTGGGGGCAAAGACTGCATAGATGTACACAAAACTTAGTTTGTGGACTTGCCCTAAAATAGAATAACAATTATAATGGCTTCAGGTAGGTAGCTGTGTTGGTCTGACGAAGTGTGCATGCACACGAAAGCTTATACCCAGAACAATCTTAGTTGGTCTCTAAGGTGCTACTGGACAATTTTTTAATTATAATGGAGTTAATTTGGTCTTAACTTGATGAATCAAAGATGTTTGCGGGGAGAGTACATCAGCTTAACACACTGTAAATATCAGAAGCTTTTAAATGAAAGACAAGTCCTACTAAATGCACACTCCTATCCACATCTGTGCAAAAGCTTAAGTCCCATTGAGTTCAATGGGACTTAGCCCCAGGTAAGTGTTTTAGCACTGTAGCTTTAGTAACATTTGCTGCTTCTTATCCACTTGATATACTGAATGCCGACCTTCGAGATTTTCACAACCGCCAACTTCATTGGTTCATAAACTCCCTTTAAAATAAAGTCTTTAGGTGAGCGATCTCCACTTGCCTGATGTTTCCAGGAACTGCTAAGTACGTAATTCCCACTGTGTTTTTCTGCATTTTATTTCCCTCTGACTTACTCTTTACAAACCCCCTTCCCCAAAACCATGTGTAGATATACCTGCAGCTCAGGAAAACACTCCATATATCTGATGGACCGTATTCCGTGAAAGCTTATGCATTGATATATTTGTCAGATGTTGTCGAATTGTCACTAACAGCTAACCATTTCTCAACAGTCTGTTTTCAAGAGTTCCCCCCTTCTGGGCTGCTTTCTCTTTGGTCTACCACTGGGTGTCATCAGCATCATGTGTTACGGAATTTGTATGGCTGACTCTGATGGAAGATCAGATGAAGCGGAAGTATCTAAGAAGGAAAGTACAGGGCGGGAACTGACTGATGAAGGCACTGAGGAAGAACAAGAGGAAGAAAACAGTGAGAACCGTCTAGAATTTCCAGGTGGCGAGCAAGAACAGAAAACTATATTTGAAAAGAAAAAAGACTAAATTGCTTAATTAAAAAAAAGTAGAATTTCAAAATATAGACTTATTTATTGAATTCATCTATTTATCTGTGACCTTCAGAGATGATGAACTTTTTGTTTTACATGCATGTGTTCCAATTGCTTGGCCATGAAGAAGAATGAGTGGAAGTCTGGGTTTCAGAGTCCTTTACTATCTTTATCCTGCTGAAAAGAATTCAAATTAAGGGATGTATATATGAGCTATTTTACAGTGATGCACACTGAAGTTTTCTTCTTTCTTTTCTAGCTACTGAGAACTGGTTAACAATTATTTTAACTATGTGGCCAAAGTAAATAAAACATTTAAAAAGGACTGCAGGAATGTTCTCAGCCTAGAGTGAAATCTGTAAATGGGGAAACATACCTTTGGGACATTACATAAATGCTTTTAAAAATAGTTAGTATTGCTTTGAAAAGCAATACATACTTCATTTTATTTCATTTTTGTTTTTTTAATAAAAAGATGTAAATTTTAGATAATCTGTTACAGAAGTCTCATGGCAGTGCTAAACACAGGTATTGCAGTCTCTCTTTAGTTTTTTTTTGCAATTTTAATATTCTTCAAAGTAGTATTTGCTTACTGGGTCCATTTGCTATTGCATTATATTGGTCCAATATGGTTCATTATTAAAAAATCACTTATGTATTTAACTTAAAAGGAAAAAACCTTGCTTTTAGATGAGATTTCCCCTAATCTTGACAAAACTGAAGGTTTCATTTGCTCATGACAAAATTAGTGGAATATTTTTTTCTGTGTGTCTGCTGCATGATTAATGACAAGTGTTTCTTCAATATGCCAAAATATTTTTACAGGTGGGTTAAATCTTGCAACAACTGTGACTTCTGCAAGTGAAAAACACATAAACAAATATTTTATTGGCTTGTTATCAGTGATACCTGCATTTGACATTTCAACTACATGTTGATTGGACAGAGCAATTTATCTGAAGGACTGTTAACACTTCTAGAAAAGGGGGGTATTTGTCGGTGCAGTACATTTTCATTAACTGTTAAATCACATAAGTCATCTCTAATACTGTCCCTTGACATTGAAAGCAACTAAGCTCTCTCCAGAGTTAAGATCTCAAGGGATAAGCTATAAGATGGTGTTTGGAGTATTGATACCATGGTGATTACCATAGCAACCAAACCTATGCTGCTCATTTTCAGAACTACGGCTATGTCACATCCAGTTGGAAAACTGAAAAATAAAAGCTTCCCAGCTTGTGAGTCTTGGTAAAGCAGTTTGGTATAATATGTATGGCTACATATGTACATTCTCAAAAAAGAAATTTTAAGCTTGGATAAAAAAAGTTTTAAGGAATTAAGACTAGAAGATAGAATTTTTTGTCCTCCTGAAGATAGGGAAACCCTGTAGTACTTTAAAGCTAATCAACTTTCTAAAACATTCTAAGCAAACTAATTCGATTTACATAGTTTTGTTATTTAGAAGGAAATTAAGCCGATAATAACACAGCTGTTTTGAAAATGCATGGGTTTTAAAAGTAGGGTTCTCCTTGATAAAAATGAATGTTGATTTTCAAAATAGGAAGAGATGAGAAATGGAAAAGTGTTTAGCACTTTCACTGACAGTTGTTCTTTGCCCAAAGAATAAATTGCTGAGATTTAATTTATACTTACCAGAAATATTCTAGCTGTAACAGTTTGGCTTTATAAAGAAACTTTGTTCTGGCTTTTGTTTAAATTTAAACCAGGTTGTGTTGGTTCTGAACACTGATAGAAGCTATAAATGGTATTTTGTTTGAGGCAAGGTTCAACTCTTGTCATGTCATGCGCAGTTGGTTTTTCACATAATTGAGGTTTTGTCCAATGCTGCAAAACTCCCCTATGCTTTAAGCGTCAAAAGCATAAAATGAGCTGGATTTTTAGGACGGAGAGAAGACTTTTAGACCGTACCAGGATAGCATTTCTATTTTGTTGGTGTTATATGTTGTTTATAGAAGTAGTGAATGTCAGCACAAGAAATCTGAATTCATCTACTATTTCACACGACTTATTAATTTTGTGTTCTTATAGCTTTCTTTTAGATACAAATAACAGCTACATGCTATATAGTAGTTTTTCTAGTGCTGAATCTTGAGAGCATGCTTTCAACAACAACAAAATCCTAGCATTTATACCAATTTATAGGATGTTAAGCAGAGTTAGAGTGGTTTGGACAGTGGCAGTTAAAATAGGTATATGTTTGCCATCCAGCATATGGAATGTCAAACTCCCTGGCGTTTACTGAACTCAAGTGTACTGCCATTTCACTTCAGCTTCATAACACTGCAGTTAAAGTAGATTTAACTGAGCATTCCCCCTTTTATCTTGGGAATGAATAACTTGCGGTATAAAACAAAATGACTATTTTTTTTTTGATCATGTAAAGAGCTCCACACAGTCAGGTGTCTATTTTAACTTGAATGGAAGCACTCCAATTTTATTTTACTTTGTTGAATTTATCAGCTGTAAATGTGGGGGGGCGGGTTGTGTTGGTTTTTTTTTTTTTTTTTTTTACAGTAATAAAACATTTAAAAGTACTGCTTTTCACTCCTTGGTGCTCTATTTGCACGTAGTTTGACATATACAATAGAGAAGAGATAGAAGAAACTGGGATCAGACCAGCATTCTCTTTCCCACATGACTTTTGAAACCCACAAGATGACATTGGCCGCAGCCTTCTCCCACTGTTGTTCCCCAGCAATTGGCATTCTAAGGCCCACTGCAACTGCTGTTGTTAAAGGTAATAATTAGCCATCATGACTGGTAGCCATTGTAATAGCCTTATCTTCCATGAATTTGTCTATTGCTCTTTAAAAGCCCTCTAGGCTGGGAACCATATTGTGATAATGAATTCCATATTTTAGCCATGTGAAGAATTTTGTATGTGTGTGTACGGGATTTAGCATTATGGAATGATCCAGGTTCTAGTATATGTGGCAACCTCTCTATCCACTTTCTCCGCGCTATGGCATACTTTTATACAACTTTGTACTGTGTTTCCTTCCCCTTACTTGAATTTTTCCTAAATAAAAGAACACCAAATGCACGTCGTCTTCATAGGGGAGTTTCTTCAGCCCCTTAATCATTTTACACTTCTTCAATGCCCTTTTTGAGAGGAAGCAACCAGAAATGCACACAGTATTCCAAGTATAGTAATAACGTATGTTTGTGTAAAGGTACTATAATAATGGGAATTTAATTTTAGATCTAATAACCCCTAGTAAGGAATTCTCCTTTTTCATGGTTGTTGCTCAGTCGCTCAAGGTTTTCATTGAGCCTCCACCATGACTCCCAATATCTCTTTTCTGGTCAGTTGAGACTAGCTCAAACCACATTGGTCTATATGTAAAATTGGAAGGGAAAGTGCCCCCAACGTACTAGCATAAGGTGTCCATTTAATGCATATATTGGTAGAAATGCTACATAAATTTGCTTTGAAAAAATGTATCTGTTGGGCAAAATTGCATACAAAAAATTGCACCAAGGTTTTCATGAGGGTTTTAAAAATAATAATGATCAGGAACTCATGTGGAAATGAAAAACTGAATTTAAAATTAGAATAATAAGAAAGGGAAAAGCTGAAATTTTCATGTTTTCTCATCCCGAGGCGGGATAAACGGCCATAAACACACAATTGGCATGTCTTCAGAGGAACATGTTGGCATCAGTCAGGCTTACAGCATGAAAGAATTGCCTTGAAAAATACTCACCTTGTGTGAGTTTAATGTGCCCTGTATACACAATGATATAATATTTAATCATGAACTGTGTTTTCCATAGTTTCTTAAAAAACATAACCAGGGAAGAAAGCAATATACAATAATGAAATGCCTTATAAATCCGCTATGTTGTGGGGAAATATTTTTCCTTACAGTAGTGCATGTTTTGTAAAGGATCATCAAGAGGGATGCTGTCAGTGCTACTAAACAGAAGGGTGTTTTGTATTTGTTACCTCTGACGTACAAAGCAGAAGCACAGCGCTCCCTTTCAATAGGTCATAATCATCTGCCATCCGCAGCTGGAAAAAGCAAACCTATTGGCACAACACTTGTCAGATCTTCTGATATGCGGGCGCATTTAAGTATAAGACATTTGGTTGTTTGTCTGAGACCTCTATTCTTGTAAACAAGGTAGTAGGCTATATCCCTGTGGTCTGACTTACCTCTTTATGATAGGGATTCTCAAGTGCTGGGAAGAATATAATCAATTTGGTCCAAATTTTACTGCTTGTGGGGCTTGGGAAAGCATAGATTCTCCTTTGGCCCACCTACTATTCCACGGTATCTCTGCTTTGTAGATCTCTGAACTGCACAGGATGAAAGGCATTTCAGCTTCTATTCCATAAGGAAAGACCATTTTTGGCCAATATACCAGATCTCGCAAGAAGAAGAAATGGGTGTGTGACTGTGTTTATAGGCAAGAACTATCAATCCTTAGCTGATGGAGTACTGAGAATATTTCCTTGCACACATTTACCCAGTGGGACTGATTTTTATTTTTATTTTGCTACATGATTGCAAATATGGCCTTTAATGACCACGTTTCAGAAGGCATTTTCTACTGGTACAGTTATTTTGAGTAGGTGACTTCTTTGTTTAAAAACATTTGGGAGAGGTTCTGCTCTTTTGATTAAAAGGAATATGGGGGTTGATCTAAATGTGTACCTTTTGTGCAGATCCAGTACCCTGTCAAAGGTGAATACTCATCAATTATCTCTGGAAATTCGTATTAATGCTGTAGTAGCTGCTCAAACATTGTCTCTTGTGTAAATTCATAGTAGAGGTGTACTGTCTAAAGGCCAATCAGAAGAGACTGGCAGAATATTTGTGGCAGCCACAAAACTCACTGGGCGACCTTGGGCCAATCACTATCTTTCAGCCTAGAAATACCTCACATGGTGGCTGTGAGGATGAAATGTGGAAAAGGAGAACCATGCACCCCACCTTAAGGTCCTTGGAGGAAAGTGGGGATATAAATGTCATGATCAATATATCAACTGCAGCAAAGAAAGTAGATGCAAATAGATAGCTTGAGGGATAAACAGGCAGTGCCTGCTATTCACACCGGGAAAACCACTGAGACTTACTACTGTATAAGGAAAAGGAAAGATTTTTCTCTCTCTTAGCCCTCTCATTATTGGGATAAGTGAACTGGCTAGAGCTGGCACTCCCAATGCCAAGAGGATAAAGCTCTAACCAATAAAATAAATATACTGTTGAAGGAATGCAGTACTGCAGGACAGCGTTGGTAAGTCTCTAAATTTTGTTCTGTATGGGACAATGACAATAAAGAGTATCGTATCGTATTGTATCGTATGATGATGATGATGATTATATTTATACCTGCACATATTAAAACACCAAACATTAAAAACTTCCCGATACAGGGCTGCCTTCAGATGTCTTCTAAAAGTTACATAGTTATGTAGTTGGTACTGTTTGGTGGAGTAGTTGCATAGACAGTACGCAATAAGCAAATGGACCCCAGACCACCCTAAGCTTGGTGCCTGAGGAAAGTCACCCAGGTTCCCTGCAAGGAATTTTGTTTGTGTTTAATATTAGTCACTGCATGAGAATTAATAATTTATTTCGTGTCCAGTCGGGCTAGCATTTTGTTTCATGTTTCTGTTGGAAATTACAAACTGCAGAGAGAATTTTTTATTTCCTAGTATTAGGTCAAGTTCAAGGTACAGGTAATATGCAAAGATGGCTTAGAATATGTATATATTTTTTTCTTTTTTAAAACAAGCAAACACATCATCCTGCCAACAACCCACTGCTATTACAAGGATTTATTTGACGGAAATGCTGTTTCTTTAAGAAATGTCAGGCTGCTTAGTATGCAAGATTTACCATTTGGCCCAAGGATCTTTATTTAGTCTGAATGGCTGTAAAGGAAATGGAATTATTCAAGGTTGTTTCAGCTTATCAGATGAAGCTTCTCAATATATGTATGCTACTCATGTAAGAGTTTTCTTTTGATCCTTAGTGCTCTGTGTGTGCGTTAGCTTGGGGGTTGTCAATGTTCAGTTTCCTACATGTAAAAAGCCTGCATTTACAGAGAAACTAGAGATTTGGCTTTAGGAATTTGTGCTTCAGTTAACAAAGAATTCATTAACACCTCCATTCAATGCACATGAAGGCAGATAAGCAACAACTGAATAATTTTGTCTTGACCTTCAGTGATAAACATATTCAAGCAAATTACTACTTTCCCTCTAGCCAAATGTTAATTTCCGTGATTAAAGTACTGCACACACCAACTTATCATTTTGCCACTACTGTTGATCATACATGCATGCAATTGTTCGATGAATAATTATAAGATTGTTAATTAGAACATGGGGCACATATATTCCTCTCCTCTCCCATGTATTCACTGGCAGAGGGTTGTTTTTTTTTTTTAATGCCCCTAATGACTCCATTAATTATTAACAAGATCTGGAAATAACAGCATTTATTCCACTTGTAATAGCAAAGAAAAAGAAATACAGCTGAAAATCATTTTGTGAATGAAGGACAAGTATTGTAGGCAACGAGGTCTATTTTCCTTCCCTTGGCAAAATTCTTTGCTCCTCAGCCAATGCTTTCATTACCTACTAAAAGGCATGTGATGTGTTCCTCCTGTTGCCACTTGGATCACTCTGGAAACTGGCTGTGTGTGGCGTCGGCGAACTTTTCACTCAACTGAATAGTGTGAAATGTCATGGGAACATGTGGAAAGATCCAATCCACGTGGTCCAAGTACATGGAACATCTGCCAAACAGACAGCTTGGCAAGTGGTCCAGTTGGCAGATGGAAAAGAAGGAGCAGTCATGACACATAAATGCAAACTTGTTGGCAGGGGTGACGGTACTGATATTGGCACTGACGTGTGGCTGTAGGACTGCTGACCCAAGTGGAGACTGGTGATGGAGCCCTTTTGCTCAGGGCAGACCAGGACAAGTCCAGGCACTCAGCAAGAGAAGGCAGAACAGAACACGAATGATGGCTGGTTATTGGACTGGCCTATTTTCTGCCATCCAAATTTCTAATACAGGAACAGCTACAAGCAGCACCATTGAATGTTGTGGAGCCACTTCAAACCTGACCAACAAAAGAGGAATACGAGGGAGGGCAAATTGGTTGCCCCATCTCCTGGCACAATGTATTAGATTAAGGGTATAAGGGCCAAAAGTTAAAATGCTGGAATTTTTTTTTTTTAACGTGCATATCAGCTTCACAAAGTCTCTTCCTGCACAACTAAGAAGATGAAGATTTGGGTTTAAGGGCTGCAGCTTAATTAAATAAACATAATTCAAAAGACTGCAGCAGAAAGATTGATAATCTGTGCAGGCATCCTATTTGGGTCAGACCTTGAAGAATAGAACCCCAGTCTCCCTCGAGCGTAACCCCACTCTGGTTCCAAGCCATGGATTGGAAGGTTAATTGGTATGTGTCTTGCCCATTCCTTCTCACCCACAGGCGTGTAAGTGCCCCGTTGTTACCTTCACCTTTATCCTGTTGTCAGTGCTGGATTCAGGGCAGCACAGGTGGCTCCCCCGCACAACGTGGTGAGCCGAGGGGCTGCAAAATTGAGAAGATCCATAATTGAGAAGCTCCATAATTGAGAAGATCCATTTGGGGACACCAAACGTTGGCCTTGTACAAAAGATGCCCGAAGTCTGCCCCTGTCTCTAACTTTCAGAAGTATGCAGCCCCCAAAGCCCAAGGGACACCCCTCCCTGTTCCACCCCAAAGCCAGCCAGTGATTAGAGGTAGATTAGGACATGCCCTTTTATGAAGCTGGTGCCATTGGTGCTTACCATGGCAGCAAATTGTTTTAAATGATTTTAATATAGTTTTTCACCGATGTCATCAGCCCTGGTCCTGATGGTGAAGGGCAAGTAAGACTCTAGATTATGATGCTAATAAGAAATAATAATAATAATAATAATAATAATAATAATAATAATAATAGATAATGATAAGATTGTATTGTATTTCTTTCTCCCTGGCCACACAACAGCCTCCTAGGTGAGTCCAGGGCAGAGTGTTTTCCTCACTGAAAGCATCATAAAAGGGCCTTTCTTTCCCAGCTCCTCATTATAATGTGCAGATCTCTGTATATGACCTCTGTTCTAAAAGTTGTTGGTGCTTTGTCGATGGAGTTTAGAACTGTCCTCAAGTTTTGCAGTCTTAAATTATGATCTACAGTTCTAATTTTACACCTGCTCTTCATCAAGGTCACTGTCGATGCTAAGGTTTGTGTGCGAGAGAGTTTTAATGAGAATATAATAAACATACAACTGATGCTATGATTGAGGAGCTTGATTAGGCACAAGGGCTAAAAATGTATCCAATGGTTTTTTGTTTGTCAAGAAAGGGCAATTCTGTGTCTGTAATATATGAATAAAACATTAGCTAGGTCATTAAAATGCATTGCTAACTATTGCTCTCTTAGAATTGTCATCTATTCATGAATGCATGGAACTGAAACACTATTAATATTAATCGCAAAAACATTGCATCTTTACATTTCTATAAATGGATCAAACAGGTAATTTATTTTCCTGAAAAATTGGGAAGAGAAAGGGACTTCTCAAACTTTTCTTCTGTAAGGCAGCTTGTTCGTGACTGTACTGTCCTATGTTATCATAGTGTCCTAAGGAATTATTATTAAATTGAAGAGATTTGGATGGAGGTCTTATGGCTACATAGGAGAGTAAGTGTGTGGGTTGATGGGGTCTATTTGTACTGATTGAAAGCTGCAGCTATACTCAAGGGGTTAAAAGCAGGGTTTCAGAAGCAAGCTAAACTTTGTTTGACCCTTTGTTTGAATTTAAAACAGTGACTCCCATCCTAAACATACTTACCTGGGAGTAGGTCCTATTGAATTCTGAGGTTCCTGTTTCTAAGGGATGGTTGAGTCTGTTAATTTCTTTCACTTTTTTAAAGACCTTATGAAAATTTGTCCTTATTTTAGTGCAAATTTCTCTTAATACGCCCATTTTTGCAATGCAGTTTACTGTAAAACAATGCAGTTTTGTATGTTGTTTTCATTGATATATACATTTTCATAATTTAAATATACATTCATAAATATATACATGTATAAATATATACATATATACAGATACTTTAACCCCTGTTTATGCATTTCTGTGCACAAATCTTGGCTGTAGAACTGCATTGCAAAATCTGGAGTACAGCGGATTTCAAAAGATGGTTGTTTGGTTCCTCCATTGTTTCATAAAGTATGAATTAGGTAGGTTTGCCTTTAGATGCAAACTGAGATGAAATTTTCTCACACCCATGTTCAAAGTAGATATTTTACTACAAGGCTTTCACAATATTTGTATTTTTAAACACTGACAGTTTTACCTGATTTTGAGCACTATTTCAAGAAATTAGATGCAAAAGTGTTCACAAATTTTGGTTGAGGGTCAACTTAATGATGCTTGAAAGACACCACATGCTGAAGGGGGTGTAGGTGAAAATTAACATCCATTTTAGGTGTCAAAGTAAGTAAAATGTGCTTTTTGTACTGAATGCCATAGTTGCACTGGTCTTAGGTTAGGGCCAACTATTCATCAGCACCTTTGAACTTTATTGTATAGCCGTGTATATTTGAAATGCCATGACGTATTAAAATATCAGTTATTTTAATCAGAAAGCCAGTGCTGGCACAACATCTACACTGCAGAGTATTGATAATATTCACATTACTAAACATTGGCATTTAGGGATATTAATTTCAATGCCTCATATATTAAAGAGTTCCTTTGGGTAATCACTGCAGAGTTTCAGCATCCAAGAACTGCAACAACAGCTGTTAGTTGGGTAACTCCAATCAACCCTGCTTAGTACATACATTAAAAGCAGGTTGGAGCTTTTTCAAAAGAGGCAAAGTGGTTAATCTTTAAAACTTAGCTCTATGATAAACTATTGTGGCTAATTTGGCCCTCATATCCAAAGTCATGCAGTGCCATATCTTATTAGTTTATGCTGGCAGCAAGGCCTTGTCATGGACCAGAAACTGAATAGTGTGGTCAACATGCTAGCAACAATGCAAAGCACGTTATTCAAGGGAAGATGGGAAACCTTTTAAACAGAATCCACTATACAGCATCCTCTTTGCCAAATGGGCATTAGGGCTTAAAGAAAGCTAATTCAACCATCTCTATGTGTCTTGTCCTACATGTTTTGAGATGGGCAATGGTGGTTACTCACCAGCAAGGAAAGTCATTCTTTAAGCAATCAAAGGCATTATCTTGTTCATCATTGTTTTGTATATTCCAGACTTCGATGTTCCTGCAAAATCAGCAGCCTGCTAAACCCTCATTAGAGGGAGGTGATTACAGCTCTATCTTGAGTAAAGCTCTAGTGCAGTGGTTTTTCAAATGTACTAACTTCATAGGGAAAACTACATTAATTTATCTGTTCAGGAACCTCTAACTGCCTGACCCAGAGCTGAAGGTACGTTGAACCTCACTATCATGTGGAATGAAATGTGAGTTTGGCCTAGACCTAAAACATACAAAACATTCCCACGTGGCTTTGTATTGCAAGGGGAGATTGTTGATGATGGGCCAGATTTTTGCCTGCCATCTGCAAATGTTCACCTGAAGAACTGCAGATTTTCCCACAGTGTGACGAAAGATGCCCTGGTAAATTATTTCGAACTGCAACTTGCAATTCAGTAGTCAACCACATGGCTCAATAATCAACAGGTGAGATGTCCCCTGTGTATAAGCCCTGAGAAATTTGCAAATGTGCTAAAAATAATAACTTATGTTTCCCTAACTGAAGCCATGCAAATCGGTTTCAGCTAAATACTTTGGAAAGAGGTGGAACTCTAGCAAAACCTGAAACTACACCTTCCAATAAAATGCCATGCAAAAGTTATGCAAGGAATAATGAGCAAGAAAATTACAGTGCAGTGAAACATCTGCCAGTTACAGCAATCAGAAGAATCCTAGCCTTTGTAAACAAGCTTATAAAAGTGTGGAGACTCCCAAATATGTTCAAGATGAAATAGCAACTGGAGGTGGAAAGGATACCTGATTTTTTTTCACATCAGTTACGACAAAACTACTTATTTGCAAATTCCCGGATGATGCTTTTATATGCTTATTTGCTTACTTTCAAATACATTCATGTTACTTTTTGTAATACCAAACTGAGTATTTGAAAAATATCTGCTAGTGAAAAGATGTGTGTAGTATTACCGGTGGTAACGTGTGTAGTATTACCTGTATACCTGAACGAGCACGTCCACCCCCATCGTTCAGCCCAGACACTAAGGTCCAGCGCCGAGGGCCTTCTGGCAGTTCCCTCACTGCAAGAAGTAAGGTTACAGAGAACCAGGCAGAGGGCCTTCTTGGTAGTGGCGCCTGCCCTGTGGAACGCCCTCCCAACAGATGTCAAGACAATAAGCAACTATCTTACTTTCAAAAGACATCTGAAGGCAGCCCTGTTTAGAGAAGTTTTTAATGTTTAATGCTGTACAGTGGTACCTTGGGATGCGAACAGGATCTGTTCCGGAGCCCCGTTCACATCCTGAATAGAACGTAAGATGCGATGGTGCGTCTGCATGTGCACGGGTCATGTTTTGCCGCTTCCGCACATGCATGTGATGTCATTTTGAACATTGGCGCATGTGCGAGCGGTGAAACCTGGAAGTAATGCGCTCTGTTACTTCTGGGTTGCCGCGGAACGCAACCCAAAAGCGCTCAACCTGAAGCACATTCAACCTGAGGTATGACTGTATTGTGTTTTTAATATTTGGTTGGGAGCTGCCCAGAGTGGCTGGGGAAACCCAGCCAGATGGGTGAGGTATAAATAATAAATTATTATTATTGGCAGTAGTAGTATTATGAAACTTGCAGGGCATTTTACATCTGCTCTCTAGGTCACCATACTTAAGTAAAATATGTTTCAAGAGGCAGACCCAATGGGGAGACTGATACCTTACATCTGGTGTAAGGAGATTGAGGTCTCACCTGCTAGAGTGATATGTGCATGGACAGATTTACATTAGTGGATTTGCTCAGTCCCTAGTGTTCATTTTCTACAGAATGGGGTGATTGGGCTGAAAAGACGGCTGATGTAGCAGCGTGGATGATACCACTCCAAGCTGCATTTTTATTAAATTACTATTAGTTTAAAAATCTCTGCAAATAGACCTCCAGCACTTGAAGCAAAATGTGGTGATAAAAGCCTTCCTGTTACATGTGCCAGTTTTATTTTTATGAGGTGTTTTATTATGTGGGCACACATTCCAAAGCCACATCCCACCTGTACTATGAAGTAGTACAGTCCATTCTACAATTCCATCAGTCTACCTCTTATTCCTATCTCATTCTGCTGCATGTGTTGACCTACCATAAATAATTGGATTTTCTTATCATGCATGATCAATTTGCTTTCACAATGTATTTTACCCCAAATGGAACTGTGCACGTGTTTCTACTGCAATTTCTGTTCATTTTGAACATTTGAAGAGAGTGGCTCATGCCTTAAATTTGTGTCACAAGTCTTTAAGGTACCAAAGAACTTCCTTATTTGGTGTGTGTGTGTGTGTGTGTGTGTGTGTGTTTTAATAAAACCAAAGAAAGTTACTTTTGTTCTCATTTCAAAGCTCATGTTTCTATAGGAAGTACTTGGACAGTTTGGATCTTTCTTCAAGTGGGGATACAAAACAGAATAAAAAGGCCTTTTGTGAAGGTGGTTGTCGGAGCCCGCCGTTACAAATGGTGCTTTTTAGCATAAAATAAAGACACTGAGGCCAGCAATATTTCCATGGACGGAGGGCAGCTCAATTCATGCTTCTTCCCCTTCCTCCAGTCCGTTTATTACTCTTTGTTCCTCTCCAGCCGCATGGCTGCATTCCAATGTCTCACGTTACCTACATCCGGTCAAGGCTTTAACCCACCCACAAACGATATAGGGTTACACTGCCCAGAGGGGGGGGGAACATAACTCCATATGAGGTCATGCATTCCATTGTAAAGCTCAGAGTGCTGGTCAGCCGAGGTCAGGGAGCACCCTGCAATATTACAAGCCTTTACCATGGCTATCTCTCCCACATGCCCTCTTTCTTTATTTATTTAATCAGTACCAATACGGTTATATCGAGAGCGATAAGCGGCTCATGTGAGACCGGAAGCGGGCCGCGGACTGGAGAACCATGCAGTACATATAGAGATTATAGAAAGAATACATTGTATACAGCAACACAAAATAACGCAAATAACTACTATAATGATCACTAAAATCAATAAATGTCGAAGCCAACTTCCATCCGGAAGCCAAGAATATAAGAATTCTGATTCCAAGCTGCATGGTAGCTTCCTTTCTAGTTTATTAGCCATGCACTGGTGTCACTTCTATAGCACTGAAATTGGTCACTGTATGTTCCTGTAAGAGAACAAGAGCTATTAAAAGTGAAATTCAATGTATATTGACAGTTTGGATATATGCCCCATGATTCTTTCCCCTCCTTAATTTGAAAATAAATGGGTGCAGGCTCATGGAGGGTCAAGTGTACTGGGGGCCAAAAAGATTGCTTAGGGGATATAATATTTGTAAATTGAAAAGATCCATTGACAGGCACATCATGAAGCATTATGCCTAAATGACTCGCAAAAGGGTGGCATGTGCATACATAACCAACATTTAGAAGCATGCAATAAACTGGTAAACATAATCATATCTTGTACAAAAATATTATTCCTCCATATCTTATGATAATTTTCTACCCTAAAAGTCTTATTCAACAATGCTGTTCTTATAGTTCGAGAGTGGCTGAGCCGTGGATGCTGCCAGCCAGAGTAGGATTCAGGCGACAGCTGCTTGCCAGCCGATAAGGTGAAATATGGTGGTTTCAACTGGACTGGGTCGTCTGCTTCTCTTCCTTGTATAATGGAGCAGCAAAGGATGGCAAGGCAAATGGTTAGGAAGGCGCATCCGCGGTTAAAGACTCGCCATGGCCGCACGCATCAAGCTGGAACCCACAAAGGCTTGTCCTCGACGTCCACTGCCGCTTACCCTCGTCCCCACGTGATCAGCGGGACAGGTCCATGCCATGTGGGATCAGGCAAGCGTCGGTACACCACCAAGGGGCAGGGGAGTGCCTCCTCCTTCTTAAAATGCAAGTCAGCGGGGTTATGGGTCCTAAGATATGGATATAAAGGGATGGTTAAGTACAAAAAGAACTTGGTGAACAGCTGAAGGGATATCCGCTGTTGTTATGCTTCGGCCGCCAAGCTGTTTAAGCAATAGTGTTTTGAACGTCAGGTGTGCTCTTTCCACCTGCGGAGTTAAAGGGTATGCCATGAGTTAATTTCACATTCCACAACATACAAAATTCCGAAAATGTTTTAAAAATATAAGCTGGAGCATTATCAGTTTTGATACGCGCAGGTTTACCCATGACTGAGAAACAGCGGATAGTGTGCTGAATGACATGCCGAGCTGTTTCCCTCCTCATGGGCGTAGCCCATATGAATCCAGAGTGGGTGTCCACCATGAGGTGAACCTTGGAGAGTGGAGCCAACACAGGTGTGTGTGTGACATCCATCTGCCAACACGCCAATGCAGACGTGCCCCTAGGATTGACAGCATCAAAAGGAATGGCCAGCTGAGAAGCACATTGGGAAACTATATCCCTTGCTTGGGCCAAGGGAATAGAAAAATGCTTTGCCAATGCTTTCGCAGGAAGGTGAAAGGTGTTATGACCTAGTATAGGATCAGAAAAGAGAGAAAAGGTAGAAATGTTCTTCAGTGCTGCATCTGCTCTTGCATTGCCTCTGCTAAATACCCTGGGTGCGATGTGTGGGAGCGAAGATGTGCAACATAATAAAGGAACTCTCTGTGCTGAAGTAAGCTTGCAGGGAAAGAAACAAGGAAAACAAGTCAGAATCCAAGGAAGGAGTTATATAAGATATTGGTAAAATAGCAAAAAGGCGATATACATACTGAGTATCCACAATAAGATTGAAAGGTTGAGTAGAAAAGGATTGAAAGGCAAGAATCACAGCCGCTAGCTCTGCTCGCTGGGCAGAAGACTGTGAAGGGGTAAATAACCATTTCCATTTTCCTCCCTCCTCCCACGTCACTACTCCCCTACTTCTTGTTCCATCCGTGAAAAGGGGTCAATGCAGAGGGGAGAGGTGTGAGAGATAAGGGGGTAGCCAAACATAGGTGACCTGTGTCAGAAATGTCAAACGGTCATCCTTTGGAGAATTAAAAATGATGACACCTATAAAATCATCTAAAGCAATTTGCACGGCAGCATTTGTTATCAATAAATGCTGCTGTTCAGTCTGTGAGAAAAGTAAATAAATTGAGGTAACATCATAACCGCTTAAAGCTTTGCTCGTGAACGTCCTTTGATAACAATGTCTGATGTGGATTCAATTACGGAATAAATGTTTTTTGGTGGGGTGTGCGGTAGATGTAACCATTCTATAATGCAGATAGTCTTCTTCTTGTTCCGTCTGAGCATATAAAATTCCTGTTGGCAACAATGGTGTAGCAAATACTGCCAGATGCAGCTTGTGTGCAGCACCTCTAGGTGGCGCATGCGGAAAGGTTTCAATGCTTCACTCACAAAATGTTGACAAAGTGTAGGGGAGTTCCGCATGCCTTGAGCATCCACTGACATCGCTGGGTGGGCTGCGAATTGTGATATACTGGCAATATAAAGGCAAACTGTTCCTTGTCTGCTGGAGCCAGTGGGATGAAGATGGTTCAATGTGGCCGAAAGTCAATTGTTCAGAAATAAGCTGTTCAGAAACAAGATGGTGCCATTGCTGCGGATTTTCCTTTTGGTGGAGGCCACCGTTCTACCCACACTGAGGTATCGGTGATCCTGGTTTGCCACGCTGGAAACGTTGTATCGGTGGCTACAGGCTGGTTTTTATTTTGCGCTGCCACCAGCAGATGAGCTGCTGTACCTACAGACTGACAAATGCGAAGCATGGCTGCTGTGTCTGTGGCAGGATTGTGTATTATCGGTTGTAACGCAACCTTACAATCCTCATTGGCATTTCCAAAGGCCAATTGTTTGATAATTATTTGTTTGGCTTCAGGATTTTCAATTTGGCTACTCACTGCTGTAATCAGCCTGTCCATAAAGGAAGAATATGATTCTCTTGCCTCTTGCCTGATTGAACTCCACCTTGACTGAATACTGGTGGGTTCTGGGATTTTTCTCATTGCTTGTTTAGCAGCAAGAGCAGTATCCCTCAATAAGATCTGCAGCAGTGTGGCTTGTGCTGAAGCCTGAGCGAAAGGCTCACACCCCATCATGGCATCCATGACGTCTGCAAGGGTAATATTTGGATTATTTCCCCTGATTTGTTGTAACAAAGCTGGAGCACGGCAGGCAGTTTCCCATTCGTGGTCAAACAAAACACCAGCTGATGGGGGTAAAACTGTACGTGCCAAAAGCTTGATGTCATCTGGAACCAAAGGCTGGGCTAATGTGGCTTCCAAAAGAGCCTGTGTAAATGAGGCTTGAGTTCCTGCTGGAGCACCAGCAGGGGGCACAATAACAGGGAATGCCACAGTATCCTGAATTAAGGAACAGGCAAGAACTGCACGTTGAAAAGAGGTAGCTGGGTCTGCCTCTGAAAGTTTAGGATTATAGCCAGCCAGACCACGGTATTTTTGCAGGATTGGGTCCTCTGGTGAGGAACTGTAGTCCGGAGGCTTGGGGTCTGGAGGTGCTGGCAGGGCAAGTATTGGAACAAACTCTAACACAGCAGACTCTAACACAGCAGGCTGGATTAAAGAAGCTGGAGGTTGTGTTGGCAATGCAGCCAGGGAGATATGTTTTGGTGATAAAGAAGCCATAGCATATCGAACCTTGCACCATGCATTTAAAATCCGAGTACTGATGCTGGGGAGCTCATGAAAATGTTCACCAATCTTGTCCCAATGTTTTAATTCACATGTTCCATTTGCAATTACACCCAAGTCCCAGGGAGAATGTTCATCAATGGCCAGAATAAGCTGTATCAAATCACCCTCTGGAACTTCCAATTTGTTGGAGGAGAGGAGAAATTTTAAGTCTTTTAAAATTTTCTGTTGGGGAGTAGTCAAAAGCTGCCCATTTTTCAAAAATCAATATAAAAGAAGAGAAGGGATCGGACTCACCAGGGATCCTAAGATGCGTCAGCGCTGTGCAACCCTTGCCGGGCGTGGTGATCCGATGATATCCACTGCTTGGATAGAAAAACCTCTCACGGTTTCTTTAAAAATCCTCTTAGTCTGCCTCAGACTGTTTGCTTTAATTTTTGCCTCTTTTCTTTAAGTTGCCTCTTCTTTTAAGTTGGCCTCACACGGGGCACCACTTGTCGGAGCCCGCCGTTACAAATGGTGCTTTTTAGCATAAAATAAAGACACTGAGGCCAGCAATATTTCCATGGACGGAGGGCAGCTCAATTCATGCTTCTTCCCCTTCCTCCAGTCCGTTTATTACTCTTTGTTCCTCTCCAGCCGCATGGCTGCATTCCAATGTCTCACGTTACCTACATCCGGTCAAGGCTTTAACCCACCCACAAACGATATAGGGTTACACTGCCCAGAGGGGGGAAAAACATAACTCCATATGAGGTCATGCATTCCATTGTAAAGCTCAGAGTGCTGGTCAGCCGAGGTCAGGGAGCACCCTGCAATATTACAAGCCTTTACCATGGCTATCTCTCCCACAGGTGGTAATAATCAAAACAATCTGTTGCAACTCCAATAAAAGTATTTAGGGTGATAAAGTCAAAAGTAAATAGAAAAGCTAAAAGATACGTTCTCTGTAATGGCTCAAGGGTCTATTCCAAGGATGGGAAAGATCCCAAGAATCTAAAAATACTTCCCTTTCTGAATTTGTCTGCATTTTATAACGTATGAATAGCACTTCACCATCTGCACTATGCATTTAAAGTGCTATTGTGCCACTTTGAAGAGTCATGGTTCCCTCCAAAAAATCATGGGAACTAAAGGCAGCTGGAAGGGGAAGCTTTGCACTGGTGGGAGGCCAGCTGAGCTGGCAAAAGAGAACAATCCTAGAGGACCACAGATCCCAAAATAGTAAGTAGGAAAATGACATCATTTACTCCAAGGCACCACTTCCTAGGAGAAAAGAACCAGGTATAAGGGGTGTCTGTGTTTATATGAAAGCAATTTTGCTTTATTTAGATCAATTTACCACTCAAGATCTAAATTTGACACGTTAGACAGGGTTGTGTATGGGGCAAACTTTTTGCTCAAGATTCAGCAAGCTTTGTAGTTAAGTGAATGGATTCTGATATCAAAGTGTGGAAACTGTTTTCTAATAGGGTGGTGGGGTTAGAACTGGGCAAGACAGGATGAGAAAATTGTTGAATAGCCTTGGCTGGTTGGTTGTATGGTTATCAATATAATGTCCATTGCCAGGAATAATATGACTCAAGGGGCCTGGGAGATTTTATAAATGATCTGAAAAAAGGACAATTACAATGACCCCTACCAAGGGAAAGATTCCCATGGTGGGCATATAGTTACTTGGCATATTATCATTCTATTGCCTTGCCACATTGTGTGAAACCATTTTACCATAGTTCTCTACCTGATCAGAAATGTAGGCAATGGTCATCTCTAGCCATAAACTTGTGCGGGGCCTTCTAGGCTGTCAAACATGTAGGAATTTCTACCTCTGAGCCTGATTGATCACCCGTCCCTGACTTATTGTAAAGCAGATTTGAAATTTCTAAGGAAATGTTTTTTCTGGAATTTCTGGGTGGGGTGTTTTTCATAGGTGATTGTGCAGAATGTTATGTAGGAGAGAGAAGGAGATACTGCTGTCACTTGCAGCAACAATAAAAAACAAAATGCAACATCTGGATACAACAGAAAGAAGCTGTGTTACTATCACTGCTAATATTGAGAAAATGGAGAATGTATGATGGGGGTGTGTGACGTATTTGTGCACAAGTCTTGCCCTGTTAGAAGCAGTGGCTGATGGTGCTTTGAGTGCCTTTCTCCAGCTTAATAATACATTCCTTGCTCCTTTTCTGGTAGCAAAAACACTCTGACTGAAGCACATAAACATTGCAATTCATGTATATTAAGGTGCTCCTCTAAAACTCTCAGTGTCACGGTCATTTTCTAACATTTCTCCAAAAGTTCCATTCCGTTGTTTGTGAATGTGGATTTGGCTGCTGTGATTGCTCTTTCCTGTTCTTCAGATTTTGCTTCCTTTTTAATTAGGTAGTGTAAAAATGGCAGCTATGCACAACCTGTTGCTTTAGCAGGAACATCTCTTGGTAGATTCAAAGCCTGTTATAGGCTTTTCATTATGTTCTGCAGACTGTGTTGCTTTATCAAAGTCTTAATACATTAAGCATAGTTATTTGGGTTTCATCAAAAGAGCAAGGATGGACTAACATGGATGTAGCGAGGGGGGGAGTCAGGGGGCACCTGCCACCCTCAGATCAAGAAAACAATAGAAATACTTAACTAACTGACCAATTATGCCGGTTCTGCACCCCCAACCAAGTCCTGTCCCCTAACAAAAATCCTTGCTACACCCATGTAGACTGAGTAATAATAATGTCAGCTGACCCAGTTCAATCACAGTAGTTGTGAAGACAGGTGCTCCATGTTTGAGACAGAGCTTTCCATACACTTCCTTGGGGAAAATGTTTTATCTGAAACTAAAAGCCAAGGTAAGGATAAACAGAATTGGTCTCACGTGCTCAAGGGCCTCCATGATGCTGTGACAAGAGACCTCTTCTACAAAACTTTCCACTTGACCAACAACCATGAGAAAATTGACAAGTAGAAAAGCAATATTGGCAGTCACACACACCGAAACACTATCCAGGACAAATCTTCAGAGTGCTGCTGTGATGATTGTGGCTGCCTTGCTGGTTTAGTACAGCTGTTGATAAGGTTAACCATATGCTAACCCTTTCTCTTAACCCAGCAATGCGGGTTCTGATGGTGATAATCTTTTCAATGGTGTGCATAAATTAAGTGCATTAGGCATGTAGATTCCGGTGCAGGAGAGTGCCACTGAAGAGGTAATCAAGGATATCTACATGGAAACTTCAAACAATGTTGTTAACCATGAAGTGTTTGCTTCCCCACTTCCCCAATCTGTCAAATGCGAATAACAGTGACCTTCTTCCTTAACAAATTTGCTTTGAAGGTGACAGGGAAAAGCATATTTAGAAGAAGAAGAAGAAGAAGAAGAAGAAGAAGAAGAAGAAGAAGTAGTTTGGATTTGATATCCCGCTTTATCACTACCCGAAGGAGTCTCAAAGCGGCTAACATTCTCCTTTCCCTTCCTCCCCCACAACAAACATTCTGTGAGGTGAGTGGGGCTGAGAGACTTCAGAGAAGTGTGACTGGCCCAAGGTCACCCAGCAGCTGCATGTGGAGGAGCGGGAAAGCAAACCCAGTTCACCAGATTACGAGTCGACTGCTCTTAACCACTACACCACACTGTGAAAGTGATATATAAAGTAATAATAAACTTTGAATTATTTCTAATTGCCCCTTTTGTTTTGCCACAAAACTTATATGTATCCAATTGGAGGAGAGGCATATGATACTAGGAAAAAGAAGCTAATTCTGTCTTGCAGTTTTGGTTTAATCATCGTCGTTATGCTTGGTTATATTTTTAGTCATCATGAATACTACAGCTTGAGTTTTCTTTCCCATGGAAATTAAAACAAAGCTATATTTTACCATAATAGAGAAATGGCAAACTCTGTTACCTATGATAACTCGGTTCTTAGTTATATGTGTTTAGTTATAAGCTGCAAAATGATAGATGAAGCCATTTTTTGAAAGTGAGAGATTATAAAGATTAAAGACTGTGGTGACTTATCAAAATCTCTAATGCTTCCTTTTTGCTGTTGCTTTTAATTCTTATCAGTGACACAGCATAAACTCCAACATATTGGATTGAAATGCCATTTATTTTTATATAGTCCCACTATTGTGCAGAAAAATATTGAATTTTGTAATTTGATGAACCAACATCCTACTGAGCATTAGTTATAGAGGCAAATAAAACTCAATATGCTGTGTCATAATGGAAGATAAAATTAGGGGAAACAGTTCACCAGCTTTATTTGGAGTGGTAGCCAAACATAATTTGGCCCATAAAACATGAAACTCGTGCATTTTTTGATAGGGGAGAAATGTCCTAATTGAATAATATGCAAGCCATAGTAACAAATTATATCAATTACTGCTAATCTTGGCTGTTACCAGAGTAATTCAACCATGTGAGAGAAGCACACTTGGTTCCACTGAAGCCATACATATTATATTTCTCTCCTTCAGCCTAAGTTGAGAGTGTCTCATGAGCAGGCATTCCAACAATCATATGTTATTTTCCTCATGAGGCTGTGCCAATGGGGTAACTTTTCATGGCAAATTTTAAATGTATGAATTTGAGTATTGTGTGAGAGATAATATTCTTGGGGCACACAGCAAAATGACCAACTCCCATGACCCACTGACAAAGAAATAAGGTAGTTTGAATGATGCAAAATGGTCATCACAATGGCATGTTGCCCATGAAGTCATATCAGCATAGCTGTAACTGTGTTGTCTGCTGTAGCAAAAATGAAGTGCCTTGTTGCATCTTAAACAGAGTTACAGTGGTACCTTGGGTTACAGACGCTTCAAGTTACAGACACTTCAGGTTACAGACTCCACTAACCCAGAAATAGCACCTCGGGTTACGAACTTTGCTTCAGGATGAGAACAGAAATCGCACAGCGGTGGCAGCGTGGCAGCAGCAGGAGGCCCCATTAGCTAAAGTGGTGCTTCAGGTTATGAACAGTTTCAGGTTAAGAACGGACCTCCAGAATGAATTAAGTTCTTAACCCGAGGTACCACTGTATTGTAGTATTTAGAGTTTCAGCAAATGCAGGCAGTAAGCAAAATCCTTGGTTGGGGCGTGTGTGTGTGTGTGTGTGTGTGTGTGTGTGTGTGTTTGGGTATAAAAATGGGAGCAGGGCAAAATGACAATGAAATACAGAAGGTGCAATGTTTGTTTACGTTATGCACTCTGTCAAAGGCTGATGTGTATTGGGAGGTGCATCGCATTATTCAATGAATCTTTGCTAGACTTAGCACAGAAAGGTGTACAGGTCAATTCAGTGAATATGATCTAGAAGAAGATCTCAGATTTTCCTCAGAGACGCTATGTTTATATTCTTACATTAAGTAATTTCAAAAACATCTTTGCTGAGGTGTGTCAGGAGAAATGCTATGTAACTGCAAGAAGATTTTTAATTTCCCCTAAATTGGCTTCCCACTCAGAAAACAGTCTGGGTTATTTTTGAAAGAATGTCTGAAAGGAAGGAAGACCTCAAATAAATTAATATTAGCTTTCAGGACTTTGATCTAAAAGGATCTGCTTTCTAGCTACTCTTTCCTTCTGTCTCCAGTCACCTAAACATTCATCCTTTTGTATCATGTGTGGATATCTCAGTTTGGTTTTACGTTGTAGATTGTTTTGCTGCCCATTGTCTGTGGATTGTTTTTATGTGCACAGCTTAGAAATACAAATAATAATAATTTCCGCTTTGCCTATCTAGATGGATCAGGGGTATAATGACAGAACAATCTCATAGGACCCAGAGGAGGAGCTAGCTGTGCACCTGGGGGGGGGGGCTAGCCACCCACAGGGGCGGGACAAGCAGCGAGCATCCCATAGGGGTGGCAATGTCACCCCCCCTCAGGGATGACACCCGGGGCAGGGCAGGCCGCACCCACCACACTCCCCTTCCTCCACCAGTGATAGGACCATAGGAAGCTGCTTCAGAAAGTGACTCTTTCCCATCCCTATCTGGAGATTCTGGGGAATGAACCTGCAACCCTCTACTGCTGAACTAAAGCGCTTCCTCTGTTCATTCTCCTCCATGTTCTTCTTGCTAAGAGAAGTCTGCTTTCTTTTGATGTTTTGCCAGCCTGCTTTTTCTTTTCTTTTAACTTGTTTTTTTTTTTTAAGTTAGAATTGTCCAATTATAATAAATAGCCTAGAAGCTATTTAACGCTGATGTTACCAAAATTACTACATCAGATTTCACTGGCTGTTTTGAGTCTATAATAACGTAATGGTTTCAACCATTGCAAGGTGGCAAAAAACAACAACACCCCAGGCCTCGTATATCCTTGTGCCTTTCTTTTGTGTGATCTTATGCCATTAAATAATGCAGGTTACAACATGCCAGGACATTCTCTTTGACAGAAGAAACACACAGTCACACACGGCATTGTCGCTCATTTAATTGATTGGACGTTTGTATTCTTTCCTAAAAATGCCAGAAATATACAGAAATGATTTCTCTTATATTTTTCCAAGCAGAAAATGTAATGACATAAACTGGATTAAGCATGTAATATCCTTATATCTGCTGCCAAGTCTCCCCTCCTAATTTAGTATTCAATCATTATAATACAGGCCCTATATCCATATGTGTATACAAATGATGACATTGTCGGTAGAGATGGACTAGCTCCCATTGGTTTGACTTGCTCAGGTCCATCAAATCCAAGTCTCTTTCAAAATAAATAAATAAATAACCTCTGCCTCCACTTCCAAATTTGGAACTGTTGTGCTCCTGATTGTACCACTATATCTCCCCTGGGAACTGGGTGCTGCAGCATAGATAACAAAGAAGGCTGGCTTGTGGTTTTCCTGGGAACATCTCCCTGGCTACTGTTGTAGCGCATGACGTAGAATGACACTTGTTAATTCAACAATCTTTTTTCTTTGTTATTGTTCTTACATGTAATACAATCATGGAATGCTTTCCATTAAGAACATAAGACAAGCCTGATGGATCAGGTCAATGGCCCATCCAGTCCAGCATACTGTTCTCACAGAGGCCAACCAGATGTATGTGGGGAGCTGGTGTCAGAGACGGGCAGGACACTGATGAATGTGCACTGGAGGAGGGGAGGGATGGAGTCTGACTTGAGAGAGGAGGTCAGTGATTTGTGGGGAGATGTACCGGCAAGGAGGCAAGAGTCGGAAGGAGAGGAAGCTTCAGAGCTGGAGGGTGGAGCACAAGATGGGAGACCCATCCAGATAAAGGTAAAGGGTAAAGGGACCCCTGACCATTAGGTCCAGTTGTGACCGACTCTGGGATTGTGGCGCTCATCTCGCTTTATTGGCCAAGGGAGTCAGCGTACAGCTTCCGGAACATGTGGCCAGCATGACTAAGCTGCTTCTGGCGAACCAGAGCAGTGCATGGAAACGCCATTTAGCTTCCAACCAGAGTGGTACCTATTTATCTACTTGCACTTGACGTGCTTTTGAACTGCTAGGTTGGCAGGAACAGGGACCGAGCAACAGGAGCTCACCCCGTCGCGGGGATTCACACCGCCAACCTTCTGATCGGCAAGTCCTAGGCTCTGTGGTTTAACCCACAGCGCCACCCGCGTCCCATGGGTGGGGTATAAATAGTAAACCAACAACAACAACAACAATGCAAGTTGGTTACCGTCACTGCCACCTGTGGGAGTGCGTTCCATAGTTCATGTGTTGCAAAAATATTTTCTCTTATCTGCACCAAATATGTCAACATTCCTCCGAGATATTATTCGACTTCAAGTCCCATCAGCCCCAGACAACATGTCCAACGGTCATGAACGAAGGGAGTTGTAGTCAAATAACATCTGAGGGACACAGATTAGCAAGTTCTGCCCTATAGTTTTGAGAATGAAAAAAAAGAGGGGACACACAAGAGATTTTATGATTTTAGAAGCAATAAACAGATATTTTTTCTCCACCATTCATAATGCAAGGCTTTGGGATCAGCTGATAGCATGTAGTAAAATCAGATTTTGTTGTCAGGAGTTTATGTGACTAGAATTATTAGTATTTTCACCAGCAATTATTAAGGAATAAATTGTACCTAATAGGCTAGCAGCATTGTAATTCTGAAAGAGTCACTCTTACTTAATGAAGAGACACAAGGACTGCTTTCTTTAAGTAGCAAAATGTTTTGTTTGATTAAACGTTAATGAGATTTAGGCAAATAATGACCGCTAGTTGTTTATATTCAATTGACCGACTATTTCATTATTGCAAATTAGGATTCTGATGTCTGAAAAGTTTATGGCACATTGCATCTGATGAGATTGCCCACCAAAACAAAGTCACCACTGGAAGAATTGTGTATCTAAGGTTGCAGGTCTAACCACACTTTTATGTAATCATCTTCATCCAAGCACATTTATCAGGATTTAGTAGTAAATTTACATGGCATTTACTTCCATGTAAGCCTGCTTAGGTTATCACCCAATAGTTTTGAGAGGTCTATTGCATGCAGAATATTATGGAAAACTCCCACCCTGCTTTCTTGTTCTACAGCCAAACTCCACTCCTGAAGGTATATGGGAGGTATAGTCCTTGTTCTTGGTGCAAAATGCCTGGATTGAGGCCAATATGTTTTTGGACCAGGTCTGTGGTCCCTTATCCTATGGGCAAGTCCTTGGTCCTAATTTTCACATTTAAACAGCTTACACAATGTGACCTACTTATGAAGCATGAGGAAATAACTTGCACAAGTCACGATACAGAGGTTTCTGAGTTTGGAATGTACCCTGCTCACAAAGGTTGATAAGACTCTGTCCCCTCATCGTACATGACAGCATTCATGCAAAATGTCCACTTGCATAATCTTCCAAATGTGCAAGTCAAATGCAGCAGGTACTATAGCTCAATCGGTTTTCTGGATGTGCTTGTATAGAAGCTTGTGAAGTGGCTTGGATGTTCATTCAGAGAGTCGTCAGTGTACTCCACCATACTCTCGCCTTAACATTTTAGATGGGAGCAATATCAAGGCTAGCATGGGCCAAGCAATCTATATAACCAGAAGTATGATGACAGTGAGAGTTGTCTTATACTTAGGGAATGGGGGGGGGGGAATTCGGTTTGTATACCATCTTCACCTAATTTGCACTTCTCAAGGTAATACACAATCTGAAATGCAGCTCTCCTTAAATATCTGCATTTCTTCAGATTTTGCATTGCGGTTCTCTAACCGAAATGGTCAATACATTGTCGACGTCATCCAACCTCCCCCTCAAACTTTGTGCAAACAAGTTAGGATAAATGCTCAATAAATGGGTCATCTGGAAGCAAGCTAAGATACCTGAGTTTGATGGCATTCTACTGCAATTTGGGGAAAAAATATTTATGATAGGGTATACATTTCACTCACATTCTCTTTGTTTCATTTAATATGTGTATTAGTCAAACAAAGTTGTAGAGGACAAGCTTTGCCCTGTAACTATATTACTAGCTTCTGTCTTGTTTTATGACATAAAAATCTAACATCAAAGAATCCTGTCTGGGAAATGCCCAGACTCGCTGGCTTCAAAGAGCCAAAACTGGTTTTTTGGTGGGGTTTTTTGTGCACCGGAAATTCTTCTATGGTATTGTGCATGCCTACTTAGCAAATCCGTAGAAAGCTCCAGGCAGCATTTCAACCAGCTCACAGCACAACAGTAGGTCCCAATGAATTCAGTGCAGCTTCCTCTTGGGTAAGTGTGTATAGGATTTCAGCTGCAGTTTCCTTGTGAGCAGATGGTAAAAAAGCTTATGGTGGTTTTGTATGGCTAGTCTTCATTCAGCACCATTCCTTCAAAAGCAACAACATATCTTTGCTGCTTCCAGAAAACTGAATATTGGTAGGACACCAAAGCAGACTTTGTTATGTAGTTTGTAAGAAAACAGGTGAGAGAAACCTGTCTTTTGGCTTTAACACCAAGGAAAGCAGGATGTAATGCTCTTCCTACAAAAGAAATTCCTTACACATAGATGATTGCCTTGTTAGGAAGAAAACTAACCTCTTTTGTAAACTGAACATTCAGTTATGCGATTCCTCCACAATAGTAAAGGCTAGCACAAGTTTACATTCTTAGGTCCTGTTTTGTGAGGATAAAGCCTTGACCACACAATCTCTTACTGGCCTGATTCAAATTTTCCTCATTCTCACCCCTCACCCCCTGTTTCTGTGTTACACACATTCTCAGCAGAATCCTCTTCCCAAACCCAATGTGCCACATTTCAGCCTCCAAGAACATCAAGTAACCATCCTTATGCTTCAGCCAAGAATCTTTTAACTGTAAAGATATACAGCAGCCCGAAAAATAGTTATGTTTTCACTTTGAACAGATAGAACTGTGATAATATTGAAGAAATCATTGAAGGAGAAAGCAGTTTTAGAAGTAATAACATCCAAGAGCTGAAGCATTAGGTTAGAAAGAAGAAAAGAACTGTCTGCCTTAACATGTCAGAGAGCAGCTAATTTCAAAGTTGAGTTGTCAAAATTCTCCATGCTTACAGTTTGTCTACAAGTAGTAATTGGAGACAAAGTGAACCTTACTCTGATGGGAACAAATCTACCCCACATCTCCAAAATATGTCTCCTCTTAACAGATTTGCACCAAATGTCACAGAGAATAGGGTTTACTTCCAGTGGATTAAAATATAGAAGATGGTACATTTTCCTCAAAGTAAGGGAAGGGAAGGTTCCTCTAAATTTAAGGATGTGCAGTTTGTACAGAATGCCAAATATCAGTTCATCCAAATCTGCAAGAAGACATCTAGTGTCTCTCCCCTCCCCCAATAAAATAAATCCTGGAAGTATTTTCCCCACAAAAACATTAAATGACAAAATGGTTGTGACACTAAAAGGTGGCATTGAAATCAGGTGTTCCATTTGACTGGCAGGGCTACAGTTTCTCAAGAGTCATTTCTATGTCTCAAGTGAAATGGCTGCTGAGAAAAATCTATTCATGGTGGAACTAAAGTGGTCATGACAGCTTATCCTTAGTTTATCATTCACAGCTGGTGAACTAAATGAATTTATGCCAAGTAAGCTCTTACTTCTAACCAAGTAACAAAATAAGGAGATAATTGCAAAAGAAGCTTAAGCTTTTCACAGTTTGATGCAAACATATTAAATGGTGTGACTGACCTTATGTAATACCATAACTGAACTCATAAATGTCAGCAAACATATTCTTTAAAGCAATCAAATATCTGGGCAGCTACAAATTCCACAGCAAGAAAGCAAACAGTTCTTCTCTTGCTTGAACATCAGTGGTGAGTCTGGCTTACCAATGCTTGGATTCTAAAATAAATTTCTGGCACGTTTTATGAGCTTCAGTAGGAACTTGAGTGAAACCTCACCCTAACCACTGTAGCTTTGCATGTATGATAGGCTTGGGGTTGTTTTATTAGGAGTATAAATGCCACTAGATGGGACTGAATTTGGCTGAGAGAACATCAAAAAACTTTGATGACGATTGTCTGTCTCTCAACAGAACAACAGAACTTACTGAAAATCCACTTGTGATGGAAGGTAACTACATTTGAGCTTTAATGTTCCAATCTTAAATGTTTGTTTTGCCATAATATTAATGGAAAATTGACACGGCATTGTGCTTTGCAAGTTTAATATTTGGAACAGCAGTTGGACGCTAATTGAATAGGATGCTGAGTTGCTGAGTTATTTGTTGGTGCAGCTATTGTGTCAATAGCAAAGGCACAGGGAAATGAAAATTGCTAGCATGAACCAGACTATTGGGTCATTTAGCTCAAATTAACTGGATGTGCTAAGGAAACTCAAATGAAATAATGATGGCATTTGTTTCCCCCTTCTTTGAACGTGGAGGTTCTGTTTCTGGCTGTTGCAGCCAATTGTCTGATGGACAGGTGAACATACGGAAAGTTTAAGAAAATATGCAGATTGCTTCTGTTACATAATTAGGTTGTCATTATTCACATCCTTATCCCATTCTGTATGTATAGCTCAACATTTAGCAGTCATAATATTTTATATTGTTCTGATGGTTTTTTATATTATATTTTTAATGGGTGGTTTCCCATGTTATTACTGTGCAGATGGAAGGCATCCATCAGTGGAATGGGAAGGAATGCAATTTTGGGTTATTTCCCTTCCCCCAACAGCCCCTTCATGCTTTTCTCTAAATCTGCTCTAGAGTGTTAGGGAAATCCAACTTTATGGAGCAGATCTGGTAAGATTGGACGAGGGGGGGGGGGACACTTGCAAAACAGAAAACACAAAAAACCCCAAGCCTTTTCCCATTCCATCAGCAGAACAGCACCACTAGATTTCATCCTTTGCATATTTTATCAATGCCATCAACTGCTTTAGCACTTCTGCATTGAAAAAGGTCCATAATCATAATAATAGCAATAATAATTCAGGCTGTGTATCTGGCAAGAAGAAAAATTCTGTTAATGTGTCAGTTTGCTCATTTGTTGTATTCTGTTTCTGTAGGAAATCTGAGATCTAGGCAGCCTGTGAGAAGTGGGGGGTAGGAGTTGTTATGCTGTCCAGAGCAGCAGTAACAGCATAATAGCAATTAAATCTAAGATGACAGAGAAAAAGTGATGAGAGCCAAGGTGCTAAAATGAGCACAAAGACAACATATAGCACCCAGTATGGGGGAACCAGCTGTGCTGCCCTAAATCTGGTTATGTTTGTATAATCAGAGGCAATAGGCTGTGTTTCCATCTAGTACGGATACTTTTAAAGGAAATAAAATATTGTCTTCTAGTGAATGGAAGCCAAAGTTAGGTGGCATGGGAGACATCATCACTACAGTGTGACATTGAATCAGTACTATTAGAAGCTCAGCTCTAAGATCAGAATTTGCTAATGTCCTGCAGTGCATGGCAAATAAGAACTTTATATACTAAGCTGTGCATGTAAATCCATGATTAACCTGCAATGTCCCTTACATTGACATCGCGATTGATTTCATCAGCGCATTTCCAGACTCATGCAGAGCAGTTACACAAGAAAACTAATCGTTCTGTACAAAGGGTTGCAAACCTGACATTACACAGTATTAGTAGAAGAAGATCAAAGCTGGTTAAGCTTTGCACCTGAGGAGTGTGAAAATGTAAAACTCTGTCTCCTGCCATCTTTCCTTTTTTAAACAGCCCTTGAAATGCGCATGGAGCAGAGCAGCATATTGCATACATTTGTTCAAGGAATTTCTAAGAAACGATAGAAAACACACACACATAGGCGCAGAGCTATAGCTACATAACTTCTAGATGGAGTGTTCTAGCAGCTTAAACCATGACAAGGGTGAGGAACCTGAGGCCCCTCAGATGTTCTAGGACCAATAGTCAGGGATGATGGGAATTGTAGTCCAATAATCTCTGGAGGACCCTGAGTGGATGTGAAACATAGTTAAAATATGATGTATGCTGACATTAAATTGTACACTCTAGAGAAGAAGACTCCCCTTGGGAAGCTGTGATGCTTTTTATCTCTCAAAACAGTATAGTATTATGCACCTTCTTCTAAAAGTCAATGAATAACAGTATGTTCCTGAGGGAACAGTCTTAATGGTATGTTGCAGCAGAGGCAGCACCTTTAGGTGATATCTTATGGCATCTAAAAGATAATAAATTTATTACGGCATAATCTTTTGTGGGCACCTTAATCAGAAGCATGATGTAGTCCTCTAAGGAAGCAGACAGTGCACTTCAGTGTTGTTTAATTACTTCTGTCGCTAAACTTGGATGGATTATACAAAGCCTCAAAACTTTGTTAAAAAATATGTTAACACTAAGCTCCACAAAAATTCATAAACAAAAGGTAATAAGTGTCGTATATAATAAATTCCTTGTGGAAAAACTATATAAAAGATAATGAAATCCATTTTAATCTTCTGGAGCAACCTTTCAGTGCAAGAAAAGAGAGCATTCTCTTTCATTTGTCAACACCTCAGTTTTTGTTTGTTGATTCAAATGACAATTTTGAAAAATGCTAATAGCCACATGTAGAGAAAGGGGGTGGGGAGGAGACAGATGGACAGACAGGTGTGTTTGTTTGTGTGTGTGTTTGTCACAGCAAAAGCATAGAATGGAACCTTGTGTTCCTTCAAAGAAGCATTTGGGTTCCATTATATGCTTTAGCTTAATTGATTCAAGATGTACCTTGTGGTGCTCAGAATACACCCCCCCCCCCCCCAGGAATAATTGTATGGATTACAATAGGATGTGGTAATCAGAAAAAGGGACTTTTTTCATTAAGGATAATAACATGTCTATTCCTTGCAGTTTGAAAATGATTAAAAGAGACATATGAAACTAACGCAGAAACAAAAATGTGTGCATATTTATTGCTTTCCTTAGCCTTCTTCACATCTTCAAAAGCGTGGCTTGTCAATGTGTCACAGTGAATGGGTTTGTGGCAGCTCTCCTCCCTCTCTTCCCCACACAATGTTTTGGTCGGACCTGGATACACAAAGATGGTGCTCATATATACTCATATGTTATGCAGGGTCTGTACATGTGCCTGGTTATGAAGGCATGAAAAAACATTTTTCTGGAAAGATTATTGCAGGGGGTGGGGCTGGTTCCGATTTTTAATTTGCTGCAGACTAAGTACAACATCCTAATAAAAACTGGTATGTTAATCACATTCAACTCAGAAAATTTAATTAACCACCACTGTCTTGTTGCTGATGTGCTTCTCAGGTTCACATCAGAGCTAAACAAAACTATGGCACACTCATTGGGTTGGACTCAGAAGTTCCTTGCATAAGAAGACAGATATGTTTATTTTTCCTGAAGTTCCCCTAACCCTCAGAATCCGTGTTCAGAGAATATTAGAGCCCCATACTATTTATGGAGCAGTGGAGGAGATATTGGAAGCCCCATATCACTCATGGTGCTGCTAAGTTGGGGGGGGGGGTTTAAAAATTATTTTAAATATTCATTAATCGGTCCCATCATTATTTGTTTTCCTGCAGTCCTTGAGGTGAAAAATGTAGACCTAAACTGTGCTCAGAACTGCAACAACCATCACACACAGTTTTTTAGTTCTAATAAACTAATTGTGAGAAGAGGCCAGCTGTTTGGGTTCTATGTGCATTTCCAAAACCGAGAATGGGATGATGACAGGGACAAGATCACATTCACGGTGGCAACAGGTAATTCTTTTATATGATAACAAACGTGCTCCATAAAGTCACTAGAGGTCTTATGTTAAAAGCTTTAGTGTTTAGGGAGAACTTCTGTTTACTGTATTCCTAATGGTTAAGTATCACCGATTTAGAGCTTTTGTTACAATCAGGTGGTATGTCAATTTTGTTAAATAAAATGTATCATACAGGATTGATGATCTTTGAGCTACTTCATACCTATTTTCTCTGCATTAGCTGATGTTGGCACTGTTATGACAAAGAGTCGTATTCATAGAGGTCTGCAGAGCTTTTTCTGTCAAAGGAGAACACTGAATGAACATGAAAAAAAAATCATTTTCATGGAACTATTCATAGAATTCCCTTAATACACTTCGCCAACAGTAGATGGATCACACAGATAGATAACCTTTCTGAATATTTCAGTAAGCCAAAAACAACCTGTGTGTTGACTTGTGCAGCTTTAGCCGATGCTTGTCTACTCAAAGTAAGTTTCTGTGATTTTAGACAAGGTTACTCCCAAGTAAATAGGCATAGGATTGTTACTGCATTGAATGTATGGGGTGAAATTGCAAAAAACAAAAACAAAAGCCAAACCAAACCAAACTAAACCACCCAAAATATATATTTATAAAATTGCATGCAGTTATTAGAAAAAATGAAAAGAACAGACCCCACTTACTTTCAGAATTTAGTAAAAAGAGATCCATACATATTGTATCATGTTCATTCTTTGATCTTCAGAGGACCTTAATGCTAAAGATACAAATCTTTGCTCATCTTTGGAAGCCAGCCATTATCTTCATTCATTCTCCTATGGTTCTTTGAAGTTCAGCATCGTATTAATCTCACAAATCCTATATGAAGTTTTGCATCTTTATTCTTTCACCAACAGTTGTAAATAAGTTTAGGCAAAACAGTTCTTGCTTTCACTTCCTTTTTGAACAACTTTCTTGAACAGGTCCGAAACCCTGCGAATCTCTTGGAACAAAGAGCACCTTTCCTTTAGGGAAATGTCCAAATCAAAGCCACTGGAATGCTTGCTACAAACTCCATAATGAACAAAGCCTCCATGTCAGTCTGTTCCCTCCCGCCAGTGCCTGTATTGGCTGCTACACTCTGAATATGTGTCTGGTGTCATGTGAACACTCAAGCACCCAACATCTGGGAGACTTTTATGTTCTCTTCAACCCTTGGTGTTCCGGTAAGAATCAATAAGAAACTCCTTGTTTGGGTAGTCTTGCTAAGCAAGTGCCTGCAGACACAGACAATTTGTGAGAATGTGTATTTCTGTAGTAGTAGTAGTGGTGAGGACAGACTTTTGAGTTGAGTCAGGAAACATATATATATAAGCAGATATTAGGCATGGGAGTACGTGGGATGTTAACACATCACATGCTTGTATACAGAAACAAATATACTGTATTAGCACACTCAAGGTAGTATCATACGATTAATGAAACTCTGGAAATGGTATTAGACCTTTTTGTATTTAATTTTAATTTTTTTTCCATTTTTCCCCCAATTTGAAATAAACATTTTACAAACTTATTAACATCCAATGACTTCCCTTCTTCTCTTTCCATGGTTCGTTTTAAATATCTTCCATTCCTGCATATTTTACTCTAACCATTCAAGTCAGTTTTCCATTTTTACACCATTCAAACATTAATTACACTGTTGAATTCATCTTAATGCCACCAGCGCTTTCAGTTGTGTACAATTATCTTTCATATACTGTATTCAATAAACATTTTCCACTCTTCTTTAAATATATGTCCTTCTTGCTCTCTTATTCTATGTGCTAGACCTGCAAGTTCTGCATATTCTAACATCTTAAGCTGCCAGTCCTCTTTGTCTGGGACCTCGCTCATTTTTCATTTTTGGGCTAACAAAACATGGGCCTGGTATTAGACATATTTTTACCGAACCATTCCTTAAACTGTAGCTATTGAAAGCAGTACTGCAAAGCAGCCATTTTGTTTATCCATTATTTGATGGATTCATTTGCAGCATGTAGATCCAAATTGGTTTGCCATATTTAAAGCATGCTTGATATTAGAGGCCTGTCCCAAATGTATGATAATAAGGGGTCATTTACATATGCAACAAAATGATCTCATCACAGCTGAATGCATGAACTGCCTGTACTGGGGAAAATATAAATCTCATGCCTGGTATGTCAGAGCTGGTGTAAATTTTATGAAAATTCTGCCCTTGATATTGGAACTTGTTCAGAGACCTTGTCTATATTGTTTTCTCAGATGACCCTGTCTATTTAGACAACCAAGCTCACAGAGAAGAGTATGTCCTGAATGAGCATGGGATTGTATTCCAGGGGCTTCCCAAACACGTAACTTCTCATCCATGGTATTTTGGACAGGTAAATGCAAGATTATGGCTCTTGAATGTATTATGAGTTTCACCTTAGTCTTTAGATTAGATTAATTATACTCTTGGACACAAATTGTCTATGGAAAAAGAGACGTACATAAAGTGCTTTCTATCCAATGGCTGTAGCCAGTGTTGCATATTTAAAAGTAAAATTCCCACACACTCTTTCATGGCAGTAAGCCCCGCTGAATCAGTAGGAGTTACTTCCATATAGTTACTTCCATGTACACACAGTTTCACAAATGGAGGGTGTGTTCATTGACTTAGTCCAAGCCTGTGAGTTAGTCCTTTGTCTGCAAGCCTCCGTGGAAGATAAATAAGAATATTGCCCAGGCGGCAGCTATCCCGGTCTCCAAATACACAGGTGTTTTTAAAACAGGTAGAAGCATACATTTTTGTACCCTTAAGTTTATATAACTTGGGGCCGAATTGCAAGTGAAATCCATTGAAATTAGCTCTAAAACACACGTCGCCCAACCCTGTGCATGTTTACTCAGAAGTAAGTCCCACGGTGTTTGATGGGGTTTGGTCTCGAGTAAAGTGTTTAGGGTTGTGGCTTCAATTTTGTGAAATTAGTGGAGTATCTTTCCTAGTAAGTGTTTTGCCTTATTGTACATTCATCCTTGTGTGTCTTATTGTATATTAATCTAATGGACAAGCCTCCCCAGATAGGAAAAAAGCCACAATAAACTTGATAAACCTTATGTCTCTTTCTTACTAAAGGATAGCCTTTAGTAATGTGGTGTCCTGAGTGAGGACAAAATTTGGCTGCAAATGTTTCTTATTTTCACAATCATTCCTTTTGGTACAATTGCTTTTTAATGGATATTCTCAGTAGGTACCCATATAAATATAGGTTTAAGATGATGATAATGATGATGATGATGATAATAATAATAATAATAATAATAATAATAATAATGTTGTGCCCCCTTGCCTCAGCACCCTGTGGGGGAGAACTGCCTGAACTGCCCTAAATCAATTGCTGCTTCATTATTTCCTTAAAATGAAATAATAACCTTCACTGAAGCTTTGCAGCATATACATTCATTTACATTTTAATCATTATTTGCCGAACCAGTTCAGTTAGAAGTTTCATGGGGGGGCGGGTGGAATTTATTGGTTGTTAGCTCTAATGCAAAGCCATCCTGTTCAAATTTCAAAAATGGCACTAACTCAACAAAGACACCCCTTTGACTTGAAAAGCAAAGTGAGAAGCAGTTATTTCTACTTATATTTAGCTAATCTACATTTCTTAGTGTCAGCTGCATTTATTGATTGATGGATTGATTGATTGATTGTTGCCTCACATTTGCAGTTCTACAGATTCCTGGCAGTCCAGTAGTTGTCCTCTGCTATAACAGGGAAATTTTTGTTCTGAATATTTGTGTCACAAATGGCTTCAAAATGAGTGCTCATATTTTGTGTGTTTAGTTCCAAGATGGCATTCTGGATATCTGTCTGAAAATTCTGGACACAAGTACAAACTTCCTTCGTGATCCTGGCATGGATTATTCCTGTCGCAATGATCCCGTGTACATCAGCAGGGTGTTGAACAGTATGGTAAAGTTTGAGTACAGGACATTTAATTGACTCTTGTGGATATGTTGGCCTATAACCACTCTTGGCATTGGTTTGCCTCTGTCTCTCCAGTCATTACTAGCTGCTGGCTCATCACAAATCTGTCAGCAGGCACAACCCCAGAGAAATTCCTAGGAAATGTGTGTTTGGCTTATGTAAATTGCAAAATTGCCCACTGATAGTCAGCTTTGCAAACGCGACTGTGCCTGTCTTTGTTAACGTGGGGGAAATGGTTGTTACGATGATTGGAGAACAGTAGTACATCTCTTAAATGACAGCTCCGTGGCCCCGATAAATATCTCTTAAATCCCTGGCAGCAATAAGAACTGCAACAAACATTTATATATAAATATATATGAAAAATCACCCACCACCATCACCTTTAATAAGAAGCAGATGAATTTCTATTCCTAATAGTTTTCTGCTATGTTTCAGAAACCCATCTGACTTCTCCTAGACACTAGGCATTTGGTGTTGTTGGTTCCATGCTGTGGAATGCTGTTCCAAAAGAGATTTGGCAGAGATCCTTGCTGGCAATTTTCTAATATCTCTCAAAGTTCTTTTTATGCTACCTGGCCTATTCAGTTGTTTAGTTGCCGCCCAAGATGGGCCAGTCATTTTTATGATTGTTTTGCATTGCTTTTATCATATCTTAGTTTTACACCTGTATGTATCTTTATGCACTCCATTGATATTTTATATGAGTGGGTACTGGATGGTAGGATTAGAATCCAAGAGATGAAAGTGATGAAATAATATAAAATCTCACCCTACAAAGGGAGGTTTCAGGATGGGGGAGGGAAGAGAGAGAAGAATATGGCCTGCAATTCATGTACCCTGTGCTTCAGTATTGCTAAATGCATGGACATATTAGTGACTGGATGAGGACCATTGGGAGCTCTATGGAAATATTTCTGAGCATTCTATGAATAGAATATAATAGCAATATTTTTTTAAAAAGAAAATTGCTATTTATTTTTAATTTCCCTGGAGTTTTGTCTAAACAGCTCTTAGTCAAATTTAATTTCTTCACACAAACACACATAAAAAGTCATGTGCATGCAGATGATGTATTACATACCAGGGTAATGTATAGTGAATTTTAAATTCACTTACTGTGGAGTGGGGGAAAATCAGAGCACCATGTGCCATTGCCCACCGTAAAGGGACCACCATTACTTGTTCTGATACTTCAGGCTGACTATAGCAACTGAATGTCATCCAAACTCTGTTTTCTCTTTGTCTCACCCCCCCCTTTAAAAAAAAGCCTGTACAATTTCAACTGGGATTTGCTTATTTTAATCTTGTAAAACAACATGTAGATGACTGATTCTCTGTAAATATTTATATAAATGTCCATCTTCTCATGGCCAAAAGCAGAGAGCAATGGCCTCTGAAAAACGGTATGACTGCTGTATAGTATAATAAGAACTGAGCAGGTGAATTTGTGCTTTAAACTATTGCATTTACATGCATCTCTCCCAGGTCAAGATTAATTGTTTCAGGTATATGTTAGTCACATACTGTTGCCTTTTATGATAGGGATGATCATTGTGCATGAAGTGATGTATGTTGATTCCGTGGAATGTTCAAGATGGGTATGGCAAGGATATTACTCTTGAGCACTGAGCACCAGCACCTTTCTTCTTTTCAGATCTGTTGCCATAAGAAGAAAAGCATTCTGAAACTTCCACCCAGTAATAACTACTTGCAGGGACACAATCCTTTAATGTGGAATGGAAGTGTCCCTATCCTCCGCCAGTGGTTTCAGAGCAAGTGCAAGCCTGTCAAATATGGGTACTGCGGGACTTTTGCTTCGGTCATGTGTACAGGTAGGGGGCATGAATGGTCCTAACAGAAAAATGCTTTCTCAGGTGCAGATGGCAACTTCTAAATTCAACAAAAATTTAAATGGCGTCTGTTTGGTGTGGTAGGATGACACCCAGTAATCTCAGATAAAGAACTATCCCCCCTAAAAAAGAATGCTAGTTATTAAAAATGTACAGAGTAGAAAGGCTGAAATTCTACTATTTCTACATAGCTCATGTCAGGTGGTAGAGCATGAGATTCTTAGTCTCCGGGTTGTGGGTTCAAGCCCCACATTGGGCAAAAGATTCTTGAATTGCAGAGGGCTGGAGTAGATGAACCTTGTGGTCCTTTCCAACTCAACTATTCAATCATTCTACTATTTCTACCCATACATGAACATTTAGTAAAGAACAAAAAACCAAGTCAGAGAGTATAGCAACATTATAAGGAGGAAAGGAAGTATAATAACAAAAGACATTTTGGAATTCAGGAGGGTAGTCTTCTCAAGGAATGGTGTGAGACTGAATTGTCCTAGTATTTGGTATGCAGTGCTCCCCATCATGCCCAGGAACATAGGAAGTGCTGTCTGTCAAGTCAGATCACTGGTCCAGCTGGCTCAGTATTGTTGTTGACATGAACTGATAGCAGGTCTCCTGCATTTCAAACAGTCAGTCAGTCAAATTTATTGCTTATAGCCAAAGGCTGCTGCAATGTATACAATATCATTCAATAGAATATATACTAATTTGATTCAAAAACTTAAAAACATTTATATTGTCAAAACATGACCTAATCTGCACAAAGCTATAGAAACTCCTTAATATACAAATTGAAACATTAGACAATAAAATTTATAAGCTAAAATCACATAAAATAGACAATTATGTACAAAGTTTAGTGAGAAAAATACAGCTTGGTGTAGATGGGGTCAAATAAATTTATCTCCTTTACAGTTGATAGCTATCTCGGCTATATATTTCTTTTCTAATTTTCCTGGCGGCAGTTGCAAAAAGTGCTACACGCCAGGTTACATACTTATCAATGTCTGCAAGGAGATATAGAATCATGTCAGGAGGATTCTGGCCAGGGGACCTTATCATTATAGGTGTCAAAAACCGTTCTCTTGCTTCAGTATATAAGGGGCAGCGTAAGATATAATGCGTAAGGTCCTCTAATTCAGGGACACTTCAAACAGGGCTTTCCCCCTACACTTCTCTGGAGATGTCAAGGATCAAATAGTTTTACATAAAAAGTATGTGCTCTACCACTGAGCTGTGGCTTTCCCTAAGCACAAGCGTGCTTGAAACACCATGGCTATTTCTGAGCAGAACATTAGTGTGCAGATTCCATGGGCTCCCAAAATGTACTGACTTTAGCATGATAACTGCATGTTCAAAGCTTCTCTCTAAAGCAGGGAATCAGGAATAGCCCAATTTGCAGTAGTTAAATTAACCTCATTAGATTGCAAATTTTGGTACCTTTAAAGGCCACAGGTTACTGGCCACTAGGGTACTCCTGGCATTGGGTTTGGATGAATCCTGAGACAAAGCAGAATGCCTTGGAGTTATTTTGAGCTTCTCAATGGCAAAGTAGGTTATCTGCTGAAAGCAAAAGGAATGCTTTTTAGCGTTCCATAGCCAGTGGGGGATGATAGAAAAAGTGAATGCAAAGACCAGGAAGAACTTCATTTATTTACTAGCTGCATTTGAAAACTTTTACAGGAAATATTCAAATAATATAAAAAGGCTGTGAACATTAGATTTACATTAAACAGGCTAAAGATGAATGAATTGTTGAAGCAACTGGGAAATTAACTGTAAGATGTGCTGAATATTATTGGCCATTTGTATACTAGATAAAAGTAGACAGTAAAAAAATGTCTGCCATATACAGAAATGTCTGGGGTTACAGAAACACATTGCCAAAGCTGCAATAGTCTATTTCCTGCCCTGATGTTATAAAACCATCTGTGCTGCTGACATATGCTGCTGGTTAGATTGTCAAGTAAATATACAGAAATCAGGGTGAAGCGAATTCTTACTACAAAAGCCTTAGAATCCATTTACAAATATGTCACTGGGTCATATCATTTCCTAACACATTGGCTGTTCATAATAGAAGTAACATAGTAATCTGAGACTGTGTGCAACCCATACATTTAAAACACATTACTTTCACTGAAACATCCTGAGAATTTTAGTTTGTTAAGGATGCTAGGTACTGTAGCTCTGTGAAAGATAAACTACTGTTTCCGGGATTCTTTGAGGGAAGCAATGTGATTTCAATGTATGATGCATAAGCAGATTAAAGATAAATAGTTCTCCACAAACAGGACTGAAGCCAAGATGGGCCAATGAGAAGTAAGAAGAAGGTATCTGCATGATATGAAGTAGTACAAACTTTAAAAACAAAGGGAGCAAAAATAACTCAATGGCCATGCTCAGTGACGTTGAACAGTCATAGGAAGTTGAGTATCAGTTAGAAAAGAAAACCAGAAAATTGAGAAGGAAACAACTGAATTATCCTGCTTGAGCCCTTATTAGGTTAGCCAATATTGTGTCATTCAGGAACTCATTGACCATGAGGTATGACAATGATGGGACACCACATTGTGATGACACCTCCTTGGCTACCCTTGGCTTACAACATCCTGGAAGAGGGCAGACTGGCTGGATCGCTGAACAGGAGCAAACCTGTTAGTGGCTGAGCCTGTGTTGCAGTGGTATATATGTGTTAAAAGAGTCATACTCTTCCAACTATAGATACACTTGACTAGGCTTTCCTTGGAAATAACACATGCAGTTTGATAAGCAGGTGGTTTGTTGCCTGAACTTATGGGCTTTGTTGCAAATAGTTACATGGTTTTTGCTGAGTTAGGAAGGCAAGTTTTCTATCTCAGTGTGTGTGTGTGCAGAACATATAATATCAGTGTTTGGGTATTTCATCTGTTTACAGTTATGAGATGTTTGGGAATCCCAAGCCGAGTCGTCACAGGCTTCTATTGCGCTTTGAATGCTGTTGATCCTCTCACCGTCCAGGAGGTTTATGACTATACAGGCAAAACTTTAAGTGGCAAAGAACACATCTGGTAAGTGAGCAACAACAGAGTTGTTGAAGAATAAAATCAGAGAATTGGAGAAGCTTCAGCATGAGAGTGACCAAGGATTCACAAGTATGGCTAATGATAACTGCACTTATGATGATGTCCACTATATCAGCTACAGTCTCCATTGTAAAATAATAAAAACATTCATTTTCTTTAAAAGTAGTTACTTTCTTGGAGCCCTAAAGTCAAATTAAAATTCTAAATAAATAAATGTAAATCCAAAAGCATTTTCTAAATGATACTCAATCTTTGTACTGGCATTCCATACAACATGGGATCTTTTATCCTAAATCATTACTGAATGATCAGGTTTCTTCAGAATTAGCTTTGTATTTCGACACAGGAAGTGTCTGAATTTCTGTATTCTACAGGGTACATCATTGCTGGAATGAATCTTGGATGGCCCGAAAAGACATAAACCAAGCTATGAGTGACTGGCAATATCTGGATCCGACACCTATAGAAACTAGTAAAGGTAAATGAAGCCTCTTTCACAGGGCTTTTTTTCATCCCAAACTCACCAGAACTCAGTTTTGGCACCTCTCAGGTGGGCTCCATTGCCATTATAAGAGAACAAGGGAGGCATTTATGGTGAGTTCTGGCACCTCTTTTTCTAGAAAAAGAGCACTGCTCTTTCCCAATCTAGAGATAATCATGTGTAAGAAGGCATTGCAAATTATTAGTAACCCGCAAATAATAACTGATGGACAAAGAGAAGAGAGCTGGATATTATCTCCTTTAGTATGGCAGATTGTAATATGCCTCTTCCTCTAAACTCTGAAGTGCTGGTGAGGCTGCATTAGTAGGCTGCATTAGTAGGCCCCAGTCCACATGGAAGGTGTCCAACCTGTACCATATGGTCTGGAACTCAGCAGCATGGGAAGGGTTAGTGCTTCAGTGGCTTCCATGCTGTCAGCCAGCATAATATGAGTATTAGTCCCACAAATTGAATTTGTCTCATACCAACAGCAAAAACAGGAGATTTAGCAAAGCAGTCATATATGGCTGGTGTTAAGCTTGGCAGGTAATAAGTTGCACGACTACGTTAGACTGCAAACATGATAGCCATTTCCCAGTATGGATAACCAGTATGGTGTCCCTCAGATGTTGCGGATGCTGGCTGGAGCTGATGGGAGTTGGAATCCACCAATATATGGAGAGTACCATTTTGGTTATTCATGCCTACAAACTTTCATAGGAGGTTCTTTCTTTCTTTCTTTCTTTCTTTCTTTCTTTCTTTCTTTCTTTCTTTCTTTCTTCTTTCTTTGGATGAAGCTGGATTCTCAGGGGTTGCCAGCTGTATTGTTAAATACGGATTCTTAATGTTTAGGATAGTGATCAATCAGACTACCATTGAACATGTTTGTCTTTGTTTACCTTAGGATCAGTGTGCAGTGGCCCTATCTGGGTCAAAAGCATCAGAGATGGAGATGTGGATACTGATTCTGATGGCCCTCGTGTATTTTGTATGCTAAATGCAAGGAGTACAGCCTGGGTTTCTCAAGGTAGAGGCAAGAAGACAAAACTGCACTGTGATATCTCGCCTTGTGGGCAATGCATCAGCACAAAGAGTGTTGGTGGAGATTTGCGTGAGGATGTCACTGATGCTTACAAGCATGAATTAGGTAATGACCAATTTTAATGAGAATAACTGAAGTTTAACATGTTGATATAGTAAAGTGAAAAGTGATCATTGGAGATATGTTATTTGCCCCCAACCAGGTTCTCTGCAAGAGAAAAAAGCCTTCTATAAAGCTTGCAGAAAAATCAATTCTCAATACCTCAATGCTCCCAATTCTGAAATCGACAAAGATATAGCATCCCAGAGAAACAAAACTTTGAAAGACACTGGGGTGACAATGAAATTTAAGATGGCTAATTGTCCCCTTTATGGTCAAGATGTTCAAATAAAGTGGATGCTTGAAAACTTGTCGAATGAGGCTAAAGACAGGAAATTCAACCTTTGTGCTCAGGGAATGATATATAATGGCTGTTCACTGGATCCAGTCTGGAAAGACTGTGTGCATGTTACACTTGGCCCCAAAGAAGGTAAGTCTTAACTATTTATTTATTTATTTAATTTATTTATATATACTGTCTTAATGCAGCATATTAAAATAAAAATATATTATAAAGCCCAGGGACAATTAAAAAATCTTCATCTGACACTCAACGTTTTGGTGTACAACAGGCATGTTTTGGGACTACAACTCCCATCATCCCTAGCTAACAGGACCAGTGGTCAGGGATGATGGGAATTGTAGTCCCAAAAACATCTAGCGGGCCAAGTTTGGCCATGCCTGGTGTACAGCAACCCCCTGCTGCCTCAGTTTAATTAGCCAAAAGCCTGGAAGAAGACACATGTTTTTGCCTGGTACAAAAAGATATGGTATGAAGGTGCCAGGCAGTCCTTCCTGGGGAAAGATTTCCACAAGCATTCCATGAACACGATGCTACAATCAAGCAGCCTCTTACCTATCTCGTATCAGATGGTAGGAGTACCTGGAAAGACACATTGAGATTTTTGTAATGCAGCACCCAAATGTATGTTTGGAGAGCAAATGAGGATTCAAATTTAGATAATTTGAAATCATGCATTTGGACCCGTCTTCTGTCATTTGGTGACATTTACTGAGAGCTATTAATCTGAAATATAAAGTGAAAAAGAGCATTGCACTCCCACAAATTAGCTGTACATTCTGGTAATATAGATTTCACTTGGAAAACATGAACATGCAAAAACTGCTTTGGAATTGCATGTAAAACACTCTCAAGTTTTCTCTATGTTTCAACAAATAGCTGTATCAGATCTAGAGAATGTTCACCATCTAACGCTCGGATCCTATAATCATTACTTGTAAAGAAATCCTACTAATTTATAGAATTTACATTTAGGCAACTCTGCTTAGGCTGCAATTTATGACAGAGTCATCCATCCTTTATACAGCAGGCAGCAGAACCACTTGTTCTACATTATTGACAATCATTTAATAATCTATCACTTGAACATTTAGATTTGGTTCCGTAAGCGATAACATGTTTCACAAAATAACCTTCCTCAAACTGGTGCTCTCTAAAGTACGATTCCCATAAGCCCCATCTAGCATGTCTTGGATGACAGTAATTGTTTTCAGAAACATCTGGAAGACATCAGGTTGCAGAAAGCTCAAATGATTTGACTTTTATGTTATTGTTTATGTTTCTCTTGTCACAATTTCCCTCAAAATGACTCACTGATGAGACTCAAGCCAACCCTTAGAATGGAGAGGAATTCTTGAAATTCTCTAGAATGGAAATTCTGACTCTAAAAAGTATGTTCAATACATTTTGCCTTACAGTGAAGACGATTAAGATAGAGATACCCTATGAAAGTTATGGGTCACACCTTTGTGATTATAATATTATGAGGCTAGCAGCTGTCTCAATGCCAGAGCCTAAGGGAGAAATCATGATGGTGGAGAGAGATATCCTGATTGACAGCCTTCCCATTGAGATAAAGGTAAAGACCATTTGACCCTTACAGTGAACAAGCAATGGCAGTCTCAGACAATTCGGCAAGAGGATAACTGAAGTCATGAGGATAACTGAAGTCAATATCTGTTTACCTTGGAGGAGAGAGCATAAAATATATATAATATTTTTGTGGCATTTGCTTATTTTTAATTTGTAATGTCTTCATGGTGCTAAATAGTTCATATTTCAATATTGTATGAACTGCTCAGAAGTCTATTGACTGAGGGGGAAGGGTCAGCAAATGGTCTAAATTACACACACACACACACACACACACACACAAGAAAATCATACCAAACAGCAGATCTGCCATTCCACATCTTATCCCTATACTGTTGGATCCCCTTCATCTGTGTGTGAAGCTCCAAATCTTTCGTGTGTGTGTACACAAACCCAAACCCACAGAGAACAGTAGTGGCTCATGTGGTGTGGCAGAACCATGAAATTGCCCTTCTCTTGCCAGTATCGCTACACCTTACCTGAATGGGGATGGGACAGGGCAGAAGCCATGCAATGAACCAGCAAGAGCACCAATTCACGCAACCTATCTTCACTCTGTACCAGCACTATCAAGGTAGCTCTACCTCACAACACTGGCTGCTTACCCGCCATACACCTCCCTTTAGCTGGAGAGGGTGGAATCCAATTCTCTTTCCTAAGATGCCTTTTCCATTCTAAACATGCAAGATATATCACTACATCAAGATGCCCTTTCCTAACACTTATCTCCTGCAAAAACTCACCAGTTGACCATTAAGGATGATTACCCAGTAATATACCTAATGGTCAGAATTAGCAATATAGTAATTAGTATAACAATGTAAAAACAAGTTAAAAAAAATAAAAAATAGTCTAGTAGCACCTTATAGACCAACTAAGTAAAAGGTCTACTAGACAATTTTTTATTTTTTTAATAATTTTAAAATTTATTTCGACTGCATCAGACCAACATGGCTACCTACCTGAATGTAAAAACAAGTGCTCATTTTTTCCAAATAGGTTTTAAACTATCCGAAATTGAATGCACCATCTTCAGCTGAAGTCACCTTCTCTAATCCTCTCAAAGAAGATCTCAAGAACTGTGTGCTGCACTTGGAGGGTTATGGACTGTTTGGTGAGCCGATCGCTACTGAGTAAGTTAAGCCACAGTTTTGGTTTGCATCTACCTTGAGGTTATCTGTGGTTCCTGTTTCCACCTTCACTCTTGCTGTCAGCTATGAAGTTCCACACTGTAGCTTTAATGACAATGTTCACTGAGCTTGCGTGCATCCCATGCATTTAAAGCACATGATTTCCCCCAAGGAATTCTGGGAATTGTAGTTCACCCCTCAAAGGGCTACAGTTCGTAGCACCTTTAACACACTATGATTCTCAGAATTGCTTGGGGGGGGGGTCATGTGCTTTAAATGTAGTGTGTAATGTCGTTTGTGACATCCTGTAGTCAAAGAGGTCAACTCATTAATCAACCAAAGGTGGTTTGCCTAAATCATTGCATGTACAAATATCATCACATGCACCCTCTCTCCTTTATCTCTTCTGCAGACTGGGAACACTGGCTGCTAATCACAAGGCACAAACGTGTGTTGAGTTTACTCCATATAGGAATGGCAAACACTGTTTCATTGCCAATATCAGCTGCAACAAGTTCTGTAACTGCAAAGGATATGCCAACGTAGACATGGGGAATCCCCCACCAACCTCTGGAGAAGGAGGAGCATAAGTAATATAAGAGGGAAAACACTGAATCTGTAAATAATAAAGATATGTTTTGTAGTTCTATCATAAGGAGTTGGATAATCTCAAGGTGTATGGTTTGTATCTTATATGTATCTCACAGAACAAAATAACTTTTTAGGCTACCCTAAATGTCAAAGGCCACTTTACAAAACTCTACTGACCATTCCAGAAATGTGTTTTGACAATTGCTGGATCATTATTTGTTCAAATACAATTTGCAAATTTTCCTGAGAATACTGAGATATTTCCACATTTTGGAACTGACTTGTAATATATAAAATTACACATGTATTTGAAAGATGGTTATAAATCCAGACATTCTTTAAGATTCTAGATTCCAGTGATGGAGCAGGGTATAGTTTGATATATTTGTATTCTTGCATATATTTTAAATGCCCTTCTACTGATGTCAAGCTATATAGCAAACCCAAATTAAGTAAATGCGAATTTAACATGAATTATGAAGTATTGTATCCCTTGCTAGCTCCACTTCACAATTTTACATTAAAATGTTACCTTCGGGGTCTCGGAGATACACAAAGTTCAGAGGAGAAGATCTAAGACACACAGAGCTCTCAACTTGGAGCTCTACACAAATAAAAATAGGTTAGTATTATTCCTGTGATCACCTTCCACAGTCACATTGAAGACATTTGTAGCTTAGGCTTTTGAATTGCTGAATCTCTAATTGTACAATCACCAGAATGGAAATGATACCTGCTGCTAGGAATCACAGGTAGACAGAGTGCTGTTGCGCTCATATACAGCTTGCAGGCTTCCCACAGGCATTTAACCAGCCACTGTGAGAACAGGATACTGCGGAAGAAGTTATTCATGTATGCTACAATAGTGGCTAGGATCTTACTAGCCCAAAAATGGATGGATGACAAGATACCAACGGAGGAAGAATGGCAAGTTAAACTTATGGAATACACAGAAATGGTGAAACTTACAGGAAGACTTAGACACATTGAAAATAGGGACTTGAAAAAAGACTGGGAACCGTTTATGTTGTATCTACAGAAGCATTGTAAAGAATGAACTCACTAGCAGGGTTTGAGTAAACACTTACAACTAAGAAAACAGGTGTACAGGTTAAGAAACAATAATATGCAAATTAATCAAGTGTAAGATATAATTTGAAAGAAAATTTGGTATTAAAATGATAAGAATTAAGAGTATTTAGCAAGAAGATTATAAAAAAGAAGATTAAAAATTAAGCAGAAGTAGCACATATTAAAAGAACCAGGAGGGGAAGTTGAGGGAAGTCGCAAGGTAGAGGGAGTTCTATTTTCTTCTTCTTTTTTATTTTTCTTTTATATGATAAATGTGTTGAATGTTAAATTGTAAAAGCAAATAAAAATTTATATATATAAAAAAGAGAACAGGATACTGGACTAGATGAGCCATTGGCCCAATTCAGTAGGCTGTTCTAATGTTATGATCAAAAGGCTGCCTGTGTCACAACTTTCTACAGTCACATTCGAAATTCTCTCTCGATTTGACCCATATAATCCAAACTATATTGTGCCACAAGGAGAGAGTAAACCTGAAATGGTTTTAGCTGAACAAATAGTTTCAGATGGCTCAGGGCATGTTTCTCATTCCTGATTGTGTCTGCTTTTTAGGCTGTTGCAAATAAAGATACATTAAGGATGATGCAAACGCCAGGCAGTCACTCCAATGAATGAAATGCTTAACTAAATTGCATAGAGAACTAAATTGTAGCATTACAGGATTGTTGGTCTGCTAAGAGTTGACTTGACCCTTGATCAAACAGTCTGCCTGCAATCTTATGCACACTTTCCTGGGAGCAAGCCCACTCAAAAACAGGAGAATGTATGCAAGCATGCATAAGATTGCATTGTAAAGTACCCTTAAAAAGGTAAAGGGACCCCTGACCATTAGGTCCAGTCGTGACTGACTCTGGGGTTGCGGCACGCATCTCACTTTATTGGCCGAGGGAGCTGGTGTACAGCTTCCAGGTCATGTGGCCAGCATGACTAAGCCGCTTCTGGTGAACCAGAGCAGCGCACGGAAATGCTGTTTACCTTCCTGCCGAAGCAGTACCTATTTATCTACTTGCACTTTGACATGCTTTTGAACTGGTAGGTTGGCAGGAGCAGGGACCGAGCAACAGGAGCTCACCCCGTCACGGGGATTCGAACTGCCGACCTTCTGATCAGTAAGTCCTAGGCTCTGTGGTTTAACCCACAGCGCCAGCCGCGTCCCTTAAAGGACCCTTAGATTGCCCCTTTCTTAAATCACTGCAATGCAATCCCAGTTGCATGGATATTCCTAATTGGGGGCCAAAGCAAGTTTGAGTGCAAGATAAATAAATCCACAGGAAGCAGTTCCTTTTTGATTTTGGCTTGCAGACTGACTAATATATGTCCAGAGAAAAGCTGCTTTGGGGTTTTTTGGGTGTTGAGTTTGCTTTGAGGTTAGTCTTCCCTGTGGTGTGCTGGCATCTGCTCACCCACGATACCTGCTCAATTGTACATGCACAAATAAAAAGATTATTATAAAAACTCCACAAGTATCCAGTGCTCTCTTTTCTAAAAGAAATGAGCACTGTAAAGGCTGCACAGAATTTCCCACTGTGAAGAAAACAAAGAATAAGAAACAGTGTCATTTTCAGACAATAACAGTTTCCAAGTCTTAGGGTTGCCCATTTATTTGTGTTCTATCATGGTAGCTACTTACAATTTTGTCTTGGCTTCTTGTTTGTCACATTCTGCTCTGTCATGCACTGAATATTATTTGCTCCTTAAAATCTCCCTCCCATTGTTTTCAGATATAATGCACCCATGTCCTTTGCATGAAAATTAAAGGTTTGAAAAAAATGCTACCTCTTTTCAGACTGAATGCTCTTTTCCAGTTAAGCTTACATACTGCATACACATGTGTGACCTCATTCAGAAATGAGAAACCAGAGAAGTAATGCACAGGGATCGGGGATGCCTAAAGAATTACCATCATAAGGAGCAAGATTACCCTTTCATCCTTGCCAAGAATTTGATTAGTTTGCCCTGTTGTAATTAGTTAGATGTGATCAATAGCCTTTTATTTATTGCCGTTCAGTGAGTTTCACTGTGAAAATTTCCTTTGCATGAAAGAGAATAAAGATTCAAAACATGAACAGCAATTCATGCTCTCTTTAGAGATCTTCAAAGGTAGAAGCCAGCCACCCACAGGGACTTTGAACTGAGGACTTTCACTTAGTTCTCACTACTAAAATGTTCATTTCCCCCCTCATTAAAAGTTAGCAACGATGAAGCAAATAGTTGCAGTTTGAGACCACAGCGATGCCTATACTGACCAATTCAATCCATTGAAACTGGAGACTCTCATACGATTGGCAATGACTTTGTGGCAAAGCGTAGTATCCATAGGGAAGAATATCTGGTAAAAAGTAACTTTTCCCTGTCCTTTCCTTTGGAAACTTTACCAACTAATGGGAAGAGCTCAAGCTTTTCTCAAGATAGAAACAGGTTTTTTAAAATACAAAATGAAAGCATGAAGGTTCTGGCTGCTGAATTAAGAGCCAGACGTCAAATGCTACTATTGCACTATGAAAGAGTAGACGGGGGACGGGGATCTGGGTAGATATTTATAAAACAAAGACCTGTGATCTAGATATCTCATTCTTACTTCATTCCCTTAATATTTTTCTAACCTATCAAAGTGAATATGACATTGAGAAGTTATAATAACTTTATGTTGCTCTGGCTTTCCTGGTAAATTGAAGATTGCGGAAGATTATTCGTCTGGAAGGGAAAAACCCCATCCCTGTGAAACAATGCTCCCAGCAAAGGCAATTTTTCAGCAGTGCTCATGTGGTTATCCTATTAGTTTCTTCTCTTCAATAATGTATTAAGTGTGTAAATAACTGCCAGCAGAATGGACCTGTGTTTCTTAAGTATTTTGAAGCCATATCCTCTAGCATCTCATTACCTTAGTAAATGGTTCAGAGGAATGTGGTACTTAAACTGTGCAGTGAAAAGGGGTCATTGCTGTCCCCAAGGCTTTTCTGAGCAAGGCACTAATGAAGGTGTTATAATCCTCGAGTAGAGCACCTGTTATCCTTTCACCTAAAGAAAAGAAGCTGTTTGTTTGGAAAGAACAGTGGAGTTCAACTTTCCCACACTTTAGCAAGCAGACAATAGCCGGGTAATGGGAAAACTCAAGGTGATTATAAGAATGCTGCTCAGGAAGGCAATATCTACAAATCTTTGCTTTGACATTCCAGAAATGAATAGCTCTGACAACTGCAAGCTTATTTCCAAACCACAACAGATTAGCTGTTTTCACTTACTTCATCAAAGCCTGAAAATGGATCTGACTATAGCCTCTTTCATCCTGGCCCTGCCTCCAAAGTTGCTTGGCTCCCCATCCTCTGCTTCTGCAGGACGGCAATCCAGGCATGTAGATGACTGGGCTCGACTACATCCTTGTCTTTTAGCCTGCATGTCCATAACCTCATCTAATACAGGGTCATTATGCGTGGGGGGAAACTGCATGAGCTTGGAGCACAGCACAGCTTCTTGCATTTGGGTTATAGTTTAGGGGGTTTTGTTGAGGGTTCTGTTCATGTTAGAATTTGTCTAATCCACTTTTGAAGCCATCCAAGTTTGTGGCCATCACTGTATTTTGTGTGAGCGAATTCCATATTTTAACTATGCACAACGTGCACCTAATCCACACACGAATCTGTGAGATGTGGGTCGCATCATTTTATAGAAGAATTTGTAAAGACTGGATTTCTTGAGCATCTCTAGTTGTGAATCCCATCTTCACATCGGCATTCCTTTCCTAGCACAGATAGTAGCCCAACCCTTTACATCTTCATTATTTTCTGCAACCACTTGTAACACTTCCTTCCTCTAGGCTCTTTATGTCTAAAACCCAACTTTGCTTTCCTCATCAGTTCTGAACTTTTGCTCCCTTTCACCTTTTGTTCCCTTTTTCATCATCATCATCATAACTATATCTCACATCCAATCACTCTGCTACAGGATGTCTAATGCTCTCATTAGCAGAGCTGTGCTCAAAGCTTCTGCTTCCACTCACTGGTTCTTTCCTGTGTAGTGCTGAGTTTCTTCAGTGACTGAGTGTGCTCAGGACCCTGTAAGAAAGAAGCTTAGCAATGATAGCTGTCTAACTTGGCTTCTTCACACCTTCAGTCTCCTTTAGTGCTTTGAGCTTCTGTACAGCTTCTTGCAATAATGTGAGTTTAAGTTCATGTTCTTTTGTTCTTCAGAGAATTAGTAAAAAAAGAAAAAAGAAAATAATATTATTATTTTTTTGTTATGTATGTGTTAGAAGCAGTAAAGGTCATTTGGGTGGGAAGCAAGGGTCTACATGCAATCTTGAGCGCATTATGACAGCTGCAGTGAACTAATGAAATAACATGAGGGTAAAAATGTTTGCTTCCAAATATATCAAAAGATAGCCATCAATATGAGATACACGGTTGGATCCAGCTACGTCCCTGTGTGAGTGGAATGACTTCAGCAAGAACAGCAGAACTCACCCCCTCTCTTCTCCCCCTGTGACCCCCTCAAATCTTCTCTGGAGGGTTGGGGGACTTTGAAAAAGGCATATACTTTATATTGGCCATGATCTGTCATTAAATAAATTTATTCTGCATATTACGATCCCCTTGCTCCTTTTCCTGAACAGTAGCAGTTGACTAGATTTTCACATCAGTAATCGTATAGACCACAGGTCTTGTGACCTTTCAGATGTTATTGGAATCCAACCCAGAGCATCTCTTACCATTGGCCATGCTGGCTGGGACTGATGGGAGTTATAGCCCAATAACTTCTGGAGGGTCATAGGCTCCCCATCCCTGGCCTAGACAGTTTTACAGGTGAGCTGCTGCTGTTGCTTGCCAGGAGAGAAAGGGGGTAAGATGGAGAGGAGGAGTCAGTGCCAAGCAAATGCACTGGCAGGAGTGCTGGATTGGTTTGACTGGTGAATTTGCACTGTGTTGACCTCACCACTGCCTCCTCCCTCTCCTCCTCGTAAGAAGCAGCAACTCACTACTGGGAGGTTGGGTAAGTGTTTCTGCACTACCATTACTGTTGAAGAAGAAGAAGAAAAAGAAGAAGAAGAAGAAGTTGTTTTCCTCTGACTGGTTTATGTTCTTACGGGCCCAAGACCTGTGTCCTTCACATTGAAAACCATCCTAGGCCAACCTGATCCTGCTTGTTCTGGCTTTGGTCAGCATACAACTGAGTCCCACTGAGCACACTTATGCTTACTTCTGTAAGACTCCCATTCTCATTTGCAATGGAGTTCTTATGATGCTGACCTCAGTGCATGCTCACTTAACAAATGTTAATTCTTGGCCCAGCAACCAATGAAACTTGTACAAACATGACCAAGTTGCCACCTTAGTGATCCAGGTGGGCTATTGCCCGCTAGCCAGGCTCCCAAAGTGCCCAGAATATAGACAAACCAAGATACCAAATACCTTCATGGAAGACATTTCTGTTGGTGAGAAAGAACTGCTGCACAGGCAACCACATCTACTTCTAAGGGATTTTCATGGACTACTGATTTGATTGTGTGGTGTAATTCCCCTTTATAGACTAAGGCAACAACAGGCCTTAGTTGGAAGCCCTCAGGGTCAGGGTCAAGTGATGTGTAATAACTGGCCACTTTGTAGGAGTTATGCTATGGCATTATTTCCTGAGCAAAAGCTCTTAGAGTTGTCTCTAGAAATAGAGAACAATAGGCTACTCTGTAATTGACAGAGCCTGGTCCTGTCAGAAAATAAAATGAAGTGAAATTGACAGGATTGTCATTTCACAGGTGGTTACATGGATTGGTTTCCATTTCCCCCTCTCAGTCTCAGTCTCTCCAGATGTCACTCTTCTTCTGCATTATCCTTTTTTTCCATAATTTTCTATTCAGATTCTAAGTTAGTCTTTTAACAACCTGATCCATATGTCAATTAGGTCCAGAGTATTTGGATTTTCACTGACAATTCCATTGAAGTTGTCAGGGTAAATCAACTTAAACTGGTTTGTGGATCAGGATGTCAGGTACTGAGCTTTATCTTTAATTAAACTTTGCTAAATCATAATTGCTTTTTAATTCAGGTATGTAGTCGTGTTGGTCTGATGCAGTCAAAATAAATAAAAAAAATAAAAAAATTGTCCAGTAGCAGCTTAGAGACCAACTAAGTTTGTCTTAATTCTAGTGGCTCGGCACTTCTAGTGGCTTGGCAACATGAATCTCATAAGAGCAAAAGTAGTGGTGCCTCAATACATTATTATTTTTTTGTCTTTTAAAAAATGTAGAAGCTAGAGAAGGCAAAAAAAGAAAAAAAATTAAAAAGATGACGAAGTACCCTGGAAAGAATGTGCACAAATTTTTAATACAGTGGTACCTCAGGTTAAGAACTTAATTCGTTCTGGAGGTCCGTACTTAACCTGAAACTGTTCTTAACCTGAAGTACCACTTTAGCTAATGGGGCCTCCCGCTGCCGCTGCACTGCCAGAAAAAGATTTCTGTTCTCATCCTGAAGCAAAGTTCTTATCCTGAGGTACTATTTCTGGTTTAGCGGAGTCTGTAACCTGAAGCATCTGTAACCTGAAGCATCTGTAACCCAAGGCACCACTGTACCTTAATACCTCAAATACAAACATGTATTTGAATGTGTTGCAAGCTATTGTTAATTTAGTGACTGTAGGATTTTTTTCCAAAGCATGTGGAAGATGCTGAAAATTGAATTGTACACATTTTGTCATTTTCTGCATTGGCAGCTGCTTGTGGGGGTAACCTCACTGCACACATGGAGAGGTCTGAAGTAAATGTTTGTCAAATTAGAAGAGTGGGTTCCTGTAAAAGATCACCTGTAAGCTAATTTGATATTTACTTGTAAGGAGGGGTTTAACTTTAAAAACATGAATAAACCCCAACAACCACCAAATATAATTCTGCAAACAAACAAGCTTGGAGATCCCTTGACCATTTTAACCCATCACCAGGGGCATTCATGCAGTCTGTCCTTTCCTGATATTTATTTCAGAAATCCCTGTTGTTAGGTCCTCATTAAGGTGACTTGCTTGTAAACATCAGGGGATAGCCAAAGAATTGTAATGTAGGATTCTCAGTGTCTTGAGCTAAAGGCTCAGGCATGAAAATATGTTTCTATGAAGACCCACTGCATGAACTGGACCCCCCTCCCCCTGCTCCTGCCAATTGCATTAAGTGCCATGTATTTATATTCCTGGAGCCTCTTCCTAGTTGTTGGCAGCTCAGATTGACAGCAGAACAACTTTAAATACACTTCCAATGAAGCACACACCTGCTCATTAAAAATAACGCTGGAGAGAACTCTGAGCGGTTTGGCAACACAGGCAGTTACTGTTAATGACTCAGGTTGCTTGACAGACATACAAGGATGCTAATGACCCCTATTGCCAATGTATTTGAATGCTTGATAAGTTAGTGCACCCTTAAACAGCTTCTCCTCCATCTCCAGCTTTCCCCTCTTTCAAGTGTGAAAAAGGATAAGCAGCTGCTATAGAGAATTGGATACACCTGCTACCTCTTTAAGAGAGTAATATATGAATTGGCCCCTAAACTCAGCACTCAGTGTTCGTGCGATGGTTGGGTCATTTGACAAGTGTCCTCACAACTTTACTCCATTTCATGTATTGCATGAATTACATTCCCTGAGCTGGGTATTTGGCTTTTTTGGTGGGGAGGGGATAAGTTATTTTTAAATTATTCTCCCCCCCCAAAAAAAAATTTGTTGAAATCAGGAACAAGAGTTGTAGCTTCCTGTTCTGTTGTCACTCACCAGAACAATGCGCAATAAGAAATGGAGTTGCTGTTAGCCCTGAAGGGTCCAAAACTGATCAGTAACATTAATTGAAGAAAGCTAGAAACTCAGGTGCCTTGGAAAAGGTGGGTCAAGCACATGAGAATGCTGCTGACAGGAAAGGCAGAGAAAAACTGCGTGTTCCCAATCTGTTCATGATAAATCTCAAAAAAAGAGTTGGAAAGGTGGGCTGATTTTTACCATCACTATTTACAGCCCTGCATTGTTGTCACTGGATGTCTCTCTGTTCAGCACAGTAATAAGACCACAAACAGACTGGGCAATAATATAATATACAACATGTATTAAAATAGGGGAAATTCCTGATGTAGGTAAAGTACACACATCTTTGAATCTGTTTATTAATAAACATATACTTCTTAAACACATGTACATATCAAAATAATCAACAGTAGTTCTTAAACATGTCATGTTGTGAAACCTTAGGTACTAAAATTAGAAAAATAGAGCTTTTAATTAAGTTTCAAATCTTACCCAGCTCTGTCAAAAAGATATTACAGCTAGCAAGTACACATGGCAGAAATGTATTTTTATTGATTATAATGACCATACTTTTATACAGTTCTGAAGGCATATTTCAGGTAAAAATAACTCAACCATCTCATTAATTTAATTATCTCTAAACATTCCCAAGAGATTAAAATATACGAAGGAGGCTTACTTACAGACTGAAAACTATTTTCATCTTGCTCCTAATTATTATCTTTAGAAGTTTCTATGAGTTTCTATGAGAAGCAAGGACACACGTACATTTCTTCCAGATATTGTAGGTTTTAAATTTATGAATTAGTTTCTGATAAATCTTAACTCAAGGTTTTACTGCTACCTTATTGGGATGACATACATATATGCAGTTTATCGTGTCCATATGTCCTTTATCACAAAATTTATTGACCATTATTTATTGGCTATTAAGTCATAAGTAAAACTTTAAGTATACCTTTGACCTTGAATGATTGATCTCCCAAGAGACTTCTGAACTTGAATATTTAAAATGTATCCAAGTTTTATCTCTACATTTTTTCACTGTGTAGAATAAAATCTAGACCATCAGTTGGGGGGGGCAATCCTATGACAGGATCCACCGGAATGAGCAGTTTATGATGCAGTGAATCCCCAGCTCAGCTGGTCTCAGCCAGCATTCAGACCCAAACTCCAGTTGAACCAAAGATTTGCCAGTGTAATTTGCTCATTCTATCTCAGCCAGCCGAACCAAGGCTTATGTAAGTCCCTAAAATGGAGTTTTCTAGAGCAGGGTAGAGTGGAACTAGAAAAGGGGTATTTAGGCTGAATCCTAGACAGTCACATGACCTGGCAATCCAGCATAGAACACTATTTTAAAGGCTTGTTTTCCCTCTCCCAGGCTCAGGCATCCCTATAGTCTGTCTTGAGTAGCACCCCCCCAACACACATCTGGATGTTCTGAGATAGGAATGCCAGGTGCACTGGGTTACCATAGCAACACCAGCGAGCTTGAGTGTATGTCTTACATTGGTTCAAGACTGCAGAGATGGGTATAATCGTCTCAAGGGCATTGCTTTCATCAAGTCCTGTTGCAAATCCTGATGCTGTCCTGTTTGTGTGTCAGGGTCTGACTCTGAATCTGTGAGAGTCAATCAAAGAGGCTGCCTAGAGCATGGTTTGAACCACAAAAAGACAGCATACAAATAAAATTATATATGTATTGCTACATGCCACCCCGGGGCACGGGTGGTGCTGTGGGTTAAACCACAGAGCCTAGGACTTGCCGATCAGAAGGTCGGCAGTTTGAATCCCCACGATGGGGTGAGCTTCCGTTGCTTGGTCCCAGCTCCTGCCAACCTAGCAGTTCGAAAGCACATCAAAGTGCAAGTAGATAAATAGGTACCGCTCTGGCGGAAAGGTAAATGGCGTTTCCGGGCGCTGCTCTGGTTCGCCAGAAGTGGCTTAGTCATGCTGGCCACATGACCCGGAAGCTGGACGCCGGCTCCCTTGGCCAATAAAGTGAGGTGAGTGCCACAACCCGAGAGTCGGTCACGACTGGACCTAATGGTCAGGGGTCCCTTTACCTTTACTACACCCCAATCTCTGAATAGTGTGAGAATCTAGGGGTCCAGCTTATGCAGGCTTCATGTTTCCTTTGGAATGAGGCACAGTGGAGAGGGTGGTGTCTTTATGATATATGGTTTATTTACACATATATAAAACCTGAACCTACAATGGAGGGATTCACAGCATGAACACCCGAAAGGAATCTTGTTTCTCCCATAGTCTTGGATAAAAGCAGAAATCAAATTTTGTGCGCTTGGCATCTAGCTCGTATCACTGCAACTCTCTCTCATTTCTGGCTTTGTTTTACAGAAAGTGAGTTGAGGGAGAGGCTCCACCCATTTGCCACATCACACAGTGCTCCTTCCTTTGTTCTCCTTAATGCAATCTCTCATGCAATCACCTCATCAGGATGCTAGCCTGGTTTATAATTTAACACATACTAGATTCAGGTATTAGAAGGGTCTCTGCATACAGCCTACTTCCCCTACACACACACCCCAAACTCATAACAATAGTATGCAAGTCTCTCTTCCATGCAAGCCTTATTGTGTATGAGCTGGTTCTCAGTCACAGCTCTTAATTTTAAAGCACAACGCAACAGAATGTAGAAAGGTATTTTCTGTTGTTCCGAATGTATTGTTTGTCTGAATGAAAGGAGCTGCCCTATTTTCTGTCTTCCAGAGAAGTCTTTTTTTCCACTCTTGTCAGTTCCTCCGCCTCTTGCATGATTAAGCTTAGATCTGGGAAGACAGATTCCCACTGCCTTTGTATGTCAGCTCTTTCTACTTCCTCACTGTTCTTAATATTTCACCCCGCTTTTGGAAGTCAAAGACAATTATAATGATTCTGCCATCCTGCACAGTTTGACTCCTCCTCCTGCAGCTTTGCTCTACAGAGGAGGATCTTCTTTTGTACCACATTCAGATGCAAAGTATAATAAGAATAATAGTTCGGAAGTGCAGGCTCCAAATGTTTAGCTTTAGGAAGTTGGTTTTGGTTTTTTTAAAATGCAGGAATTCTAAAACATTAGCAATATTTATAAGGAAGCAAGTCCTTAAAAACAACTGCAACATTTCACATTTTTAGTGTGCATTGAACACCAGATAGCAATATTAAATAATAATTTTCTGAGCGCAACATTTTTAGTTTTCATTCCGTTCTTTTTATTAGAAACAAAGTATCATTTTTGTTATTCCTTCTATTTAATCTCAAGTTTTCATATTAATACCCCAAATATATGGCAACACAATGCATTTTTCCTTTTAGTCCATTGTTAGATTGCAAAGAACATCATGGTAAGAGGAATCACTGGCTTGGTTCCCCCCCCCCCCAGCCATTGTGTAACAGATTCTATCTTTAAAGCCTTTTCAAACTGTGCAATGCTGATTTTTCACTCTAGCACAACAAAGCTGCTCCATCCCCCACACCCAGCTATGACTTTTTGCAGTAAGGAAAGTGATGGGGAAAGTGTGGGATAACAGTTGCTTCAGGCAATATATAGCTTCCTGTATTGCTCCCCCTAGCAGCCACCCCAGTGGTCACCAAGCAGCAGAAGGTTATTTTGGATCTCAGTGAATGGAAGGGCAGGCAAGCTATTAAGTGGAAGAAGGGAAGTTTTTATTAATTGGTAAATGTTAGCAAAGAAACAGATTACAGAACATAATTTGATAATTAATATAATATATAAAGCTAATAATATAGAATATAACACTAAATAACATATATAATCAATAGAATAACAGCTAAGATATACTCAGTAGAGTAACAGCTAAAATAAGCAAAGTAGCTTTAATTTATGGAACGAAGCTCTGCAATTTGCCCCTTTGGTTTTTGAAGAACAGATGGCCGACACAGCTCTCTGATTTGGCCCGACACATCCCACTGCTGCTGGGGATCTCTGAAGCAGCATGCTGGCTACCCAACAGGATGGTGGTTTCCTAATCAAGTCCAAAACACTGGCATCTTCCCTGAATGGTTCAAAGATGAGATCTCCGAGTCTTATCAGGCTGCTGGCCCTTGCATAATCTGTATCAAGGACCTCATGCCAAGCCAGCAACGGATGTTTCATGATGTAATTTCATTCCCATCCTTGGATGTCAGCCTGAGAGTGGGCATGTGTGGAGACAGCCTTCCATCTGCATTCCTTCCTTAGCTGTGGTCAGCTCAAATGAAGTTACTTCCCCTGATTCTCACGAAATGGCACACAGCTGCATTGAAAGGCAGGAGCACCAGAAAACTGCTTATTCTCTGGCAATACACTTCCCTGCAAACAAACAAAAATGAATGGTCAACGGATGCAGTCTAACCTCCCCACAAAGTTTGTGCAAACAAATCAGGATGAATGCTCGATAAAGTGGTTTGTAAGTCTGAGCTTGCTATGACTTTTAAACTGGCAGATCTTGCCGGCTGGGATTGCACTTTCCAACAGGGTTCAAATTGAAATGCTAATAATGTTGCAGACTCATGTAATAGCCCTGATTTTTGCATAATAAAAGGGTTGTTCCCCCATCCTCTGGAGTGCATTGGGGGCTTCACTTTTTCGAGCTCATGTTTACCTATCTCTCCCACCATATCCCAACACAGCAAATTAAGTAATGTATGAACTGTGAAATAATAAACAGCTCAACCCTCAGTACAAATGTTTAATGTAAGATGTTTTTCTTAAAGCGTCTTCAAAAACCAGAGTCCACTTACTTTACATACTTATCATTCTGGGTTCCACATCTTGCAGATGACACTGTGACCTTATACAATCTGCATTTACTTATTCTACAACACACTGAAAACTGCTGCTTATATTTCTCTCTACCAGTTTTAATTCAGTCTATCAGGACAGCTTCTCAGTTCCTGTTGTCTTTGAGTGCCACAACTGCTTTCACCTCCCCCATTAGTTTACATCAGGGGTGGGGAACAAGATGTGGGGACTGTGTCAGATCCCTATGTCCCCTACCCCCATGGGCCCTATTGACAAGTGGCTGGGATGCCCATCTGCCAATCATCTGATTTCAGGAAAACATCTGATGATGCTGTGCTTTGAAGCCCCAATAATCAGCTGACGGTTGAGACTTCAAAGTGTCTTGGGTGGTGCTTTGAAGTGCCAAAGGCCAGCTAATTTTCAGGATGTGAAAGCACAGTGTAGTGCTCTTTTCAAGACTGTTGCAACTCATACAGCTGTCAAAAATCACTGCCCGACCCCGGTAACACCATTAAGTCAGGGATCTATAACTGCCTCCTTGCACCATTGCACAGGAGTGATTTTCAGCAAGTGGTGAGCTACTGAAGTTGCAATTGTTATGCACCTGATGCTCTAATGTTGAGTTGGTTGCAAGGACAGCAAAGGTTAAGAAGAAAGGATTGGATTATCTGATTGAGTCAGTGCTGGGAGACTAGACCTAATCCACTGCTGTTGTTGTTTAACTCCTGATTGCTGCTGCTTTGCACTGTACAGCAGGGTAAAAGTTTAACATATATATGGAATATCTCTATCTATCTATCATCTATCATCTATCTATCTATCTATCTATCTATCTATCATCTATCATCTATCTATCTATCATCTCTATCTATCTATCATCTATCTATCATCTATCTATCTATCATCTATCTATCTATATCTATATCTATATCTATATCTATATCTATATCTATATCTATATCTATCATCTATCTATCTATCATCTATCTATCATCTATCTATCATCTATCTATCTATCTATCTATCTATCTATCTATCTATCTGTCTGTCTATCTATCTATCTATCTATCTATATATCTATCTATCTATCATCTATCTATCTATCATCTATCATCTATCTAATCTATCATCTATCATCTCTCTATCTAACTTTAAAAGAGAGTTTCAAGCTATGAAGAAGGGGTAGGGAACCTCAGTCCAAGAGGCCATATGTGTTCCTACAAACTTCTCCATCTGACTCCCAGAACTTTGCCCAAGCCTCACCGACTCTGCTACATGCCTTTCTCAAGCATTTTGGCCTGGCTAGAAATTGGTCAAGCCTCTTGTTCGCCTGGATTTAAATCTGTGCATTTTTGTGTAAATATTGTGCATGTCTGGCAAGGGAGCCAGCTATACACAAGTAAGATTCACGTGCATTGTCTGGCCCATTTTGGGGCTGTGACCACTCCCTGCCATTAGGATGTTACCTGTGAAAGAATATGGCTTTGGGGCTGAAAAACATCCTCTGACCCTGCTATAAAAAGCACAAAGGAGAATAGAAAAGCATTAAGGAAAGCTTATGTCACAGAATGACCTAGCTGTTGGTTTTTTACACTGTAAAAGACAATGACTGTAGCAGAAGGTTTTGCATTGCCTTTAAATTATTTGGGGTATATGTTCTTTCTTTCTTTGTGGGCTCTACAGAGAATGAGATGGAGGTGTGTTGGTAATGGAACCCTTAAAACTGATGTTGTCTTGAACAGATGGATCCTATAAAAACTCACTTAGTCAAACAGAAATGGACAAGGCACTGAAAGGAACCTCTTAGCAGAAGGTCATTTAGATTGTGAAACAGTCTGGGAGCTTTTAGAACATTTTGCGGGATTAATGGGGCAGTGAATCTTACTCATTTCCCCCCAGTAATATTTCTCCTCCTCACACTCATCTTCCCGTCAAGACTATAGCTACCTTCCCCCCCCCCCAGTGTGTTGTCAGTTATATCAACTCAAACTCTTTCTCTCTAGGACATCAACACAAGTGAAATTCGCATGCTGAGAAAAACATATGCTCTCACCACCTCAAGTTTTGTTTTTTTAAAAAGGACAACTACAATATCCTTACAAACTGTATAATGTAAGCAAAGCATACAGTGATTCACACATAACCAAACTGTCTTTCTTCCTTGCATGATCAAAGTTTTAGAACTTGGGTGTTTTTGAATGGAAGAGCTACCTAACACGAATAAGTTGATCCCAGCCATATTGGGGGAAGTTTTTCTCAAGCATTTTACTATCCAGATGTTTTCTTCATGGAGCGTTATAGTGATGCCCACTACCCAATAAACTCCTACAGCTTAAAAAGAGACTTGCATCAGACCACCAAAGATTTGGAAGCTGAGGCTCCAATACTTTGGCCACCTCATGAGAAGAGAAGACTCCCTGGAAAAGACCCTGGTGTTAGGAAAGATTGAGGGCACAAGGAGAAGGGGACGACAGAGGATGAGATGGTTGGCCAGTGTTCTCGAAGCTGCCAACATGAGTTTGACCAAACTGCGGGAGGCAGTGGAAGACAGGAGTGCTTGGCATGCTCTGGTCCATGGGGTCACGAAGAGTCGGACATGACTAAACGACTAAACGACTAAACAACACAACAATGCTGATTGGCTCACTTCAGTATCCCATCCCTTAACACTTTACACCTGATTATGCATCCTATTTGGATGTTCACTGGCCTCCAATTTTGGGGGTGAACGTGGGGAGACTTACTGCACAATTTAGAACTCTGCATAATCAAGGTTCTAAATCAAGCAGGGAGCTGACTTGAGTAGAGGAGGCTCCCCGGATCTTTGCTGCAAAATTCTTGAAGAAAAATTTGTTAGCAATGTCACTTAAATAATGCAGATGGTGTCAGAAGGGGGGGACCCCAAAACCCTGATAATACTTTATTGAGGAAACTGAACAAAACCAGTGTATGATTCAAAGAGAAAGGAACAGAAAGGTTTTTTTCTTTCTTACTTCAGGCCTTGTACACAGCAGGGAGATGTTCAATCAAATATATGGAGGAAAACTCATTCAGAACTCCGCAGCCATTCAGAACATGTACTACCTCAGCAAGCAACATACCACTCTGCCCAGTTGCTAAGCAACACTTCCTCCTCTCCACTAACAGAATTAACCTTTGCATAGAGAAAGTTATCTGCTGTTTCACCTCCAACACAATTAACATTCCAGGGGATTAGGGTTTAGCAGTGTGACTTTGCTCCCTGTTGTGTGTTTGCTTACATGTCAGTAGAATGAAAGCCCAAATAGGGCTAGGGTGAATGAAAGAAGGCTAAATGAAAATAAAGCAATGGAATAGTACAAGGGAAGTCTATAGAACAAATTCCACAGCAAGGTGAAACAGAATGCAGGTTTCAAAGCTAATTTTGGTCCAGAGGTGTAATTTGGATCCTAAATCATTCTCCACCAAGCTCCTGCTGTAAGGTCCTTTTGTTGTCCGGGGGGGGGGGGGGGCGTCCATTTTGCATCCAGACTATTTTCTGCTGAGCTGATTGGAGCTACTGATTCTACTGCCGCTTGGTTATGATGGGAGTTAACTAGTTGCCAAAGAGAACTTACAAGATTCTTGTTCAAGCATTCCATGGATTCAATGAGATAGATCCATAGACAATTACAGAATGATATTGTGGAGCTTGGAATTTTGTAAGGGCTGTAATACTATATGATGGCTAGTAAAAGGTAAAGGTAAATGACCCCTGGACTGTTAAGTCCAGTCAAAGGTGACTCTGGGGTTGCGGCGATCATCTTGCTTCAGACCGAGGGAGCGGGTGTTAGTCCACAGACAGCTTTCCAGGTCATGTGGTCAGCAGTACCAACCCGCTTCTGGTGCAATGGAACACTGTGACAGAAACCAGAGCACACATAAATGCTGTTTACCTTCCCATCCCTATTGCACTGGTGTGCTTTCAAACTGCTTGGTTGGCTGAAGCTAAGCCTGGCCTTTTGGCCTCTCATTTGAGCAGCATTTTAAACTAAAAATAAAATAAAATGGAAGGCATATATTTCACCTATGGTTTCAACCATATATGTAATTGCTTTGAATGTAAGGAACCCCAATGGGTCCAATTAAATTATTGCTTGTCTCCATCACAGTTCAGTGTCAGGTCAGGGAAGAGTTTCTGATCTTTACCCAAATGACTAATTATTTGTCAGCTTTCCTGAAGTAAAACATGGAAAGAAAGGGGACAGGAATCGCTTGCTCCAGATGGACTATTTAGTAACTAGCTAATTGATATTGTAGCTTATATGCAAAATTGACTCATTTAAGGAACTTTTTTTGTGTAAAGGTGGAGGTGTGTTTTCCATGGTAAAAGTACTGAATTCTAAAATTCTAAATCTGTTTTCTAACGGGCAGTGTTGTTACAAAGGTTCATGGCTTTGTTTCTCCTTATGTAATAACTTTGCACATAGACTTTTCCTCCTCTTTGTCTTCTTGGTCTCTTCACTTTCCACCAATTCAATTGAATGTTTCTTATTTCAGGATAGTTAGTGTAACGCAAGACTTATCCACTTGACTCTAGTGCTATGCCTACCTAAACGGTTAATATTTATGCAGTTTCTCCACAAATTGTTCTCTGTACAAGCAAGAAGAAACTCAGTGCTAAACTGAAGAACTCATTGTGATGTTTGATCATTTATATATATTTATTTATTTATTTATTTATTTATTTATTTCATTTACATCCCTGCTTTTCCCATCGTGGAACCCATGTCACTGATCTGGCACAAGGACCACTGAGCTTCAACAGCTTATCCTACTGATGCGCTTATAACGATTTTGCTGATGGAGGATCATACGGTGGCTAGTGGTTGTTCTTGTCTCTGTTTGGCTTTTCACTGCAATGAGAAGAATAGCTTGCTTCATGGCCTCATCAATGCAATCCTCATTGTTTACGTAACCATTATCTAGATTTCCACGGCCTCCTCAAACATGGTAAACAGTGAAGACCTTTTTACTGAGTGATTGATTTAAATATTTATAAACTGCATTTTCATTTATAATATTATGGATAGTTATGGTCTCTCTCTCTCTCTCGTGTGTGTGTGTGTGTGTGTGTGTGTAGCTCACATGCTCATCTGCACTGCTTCCCTTTCTATTTATGTGGACAGAATGGCCAAAGAGAGATCTAACTTCACTATCTGCAGCAGAATAAATTAATTTCTCTTCATCTCATGGAAGCTCTTAAGTCACTAACTTGGAACCTAAAGACTTAAAGTGCATTTAAAATACCACCTTCTCCAGTACTTACTACGCCAGGCTTTGAGATTGGTGTGATTTATAATATACAGGGCAAGTTTCTGAGATTGGAGTGGGACATAATGCTCATGACCCCCCTGCCATGACATCAATAATAATTAACCAAATCAAAGATGAACATAGACACCAGAGTTCAGAGAGATCAAAATCTTTATTGCTTGACATTTTTCATCATAGTTCAGAGAAATCAAAATCTTTACTGCTTGACATTTCTTAATGGAAGTAATATTCATTTAGTTTCTGGCATATTTTAGCCTACATTTTTCAACCTAGTCAAGGTTCTGTAATAATGTGCCCTTTATTCATCTGAGTATTCCCACAAATGTGAATGTGGGCTTTTTGGCTGATCAAGTGGGATAACTGGTCGTGGTAAATTTTGGACCATGCATACATTTCCTCCCAAAGTCTTGCTTTATAAGAAACCCTTCAATATCTCCTGGGTTTAAGAGTCTGTTTGCAGTGGCTTAATGTAATCTTAGCAGGACAGATTTAAATTGGAAATAAAGTTCAGAATCAGCATAGGTTGCTGAGAGAAACTGCACGAACCTGGCTAGCTTAACACACATCACAGATTTATTTTTTTTTTAAAGCAATTTATTAAATTTTACAATAAAAATAGACATAATAGACAATGTAACATCAATCTTAACATATTTTCACATTTTCTTTAGACTTCCTCGCATCTCCCGCTCCCATTTTCATCGTTAAAACATTTTGTCAGCAATTTATCATCTTATTTAAAATCTTATATCCCTTCTATATTTCATACTCATATAATTCTCAAAAGGAGCTAAATTTTCACAGTCTTACTTAATTTCTTAAAAAACTTCTAAATTTAGTGGTGCTCAGTTGTTTTAGTCTAGCATCTTATTTAGCATTCACTCAAATTACAATGTTTTTGTAAATAGTTCTTAAATTTCTTCCAATCCTCCTCAATCCTCTCTTCTCCCAGGTCACGGATTCTGCCGGTCATTTCAGCCAGTTCCATGTAGTCTATCAGTTGTATCTGCCATTCTTCCAGTGTGGGTAGATCTTGAGTTTTCCAGTGTTTGCGAGAAGTATCCTTGCTGCTGTTGTTGCATACATAAAAAATGTCTGGTCCTTCTTTGCCACCCCTTGGCCGACAATACCCAAAAGGAAAGCCTCTGGTTTCTTAGTGAAGGTATATTTAAATACCTTTTTCAGTTCATTATAAATCATTTCCCAGAACGCCTTCACTTTAGGGCAAGTCCACCAGAGGTGGAAGAACGTTCCCTCACACTCTTTACATTTCCAACACTTATTATCAGACAGGTGGTAAATTTTAGCAAGTTTGACTGGGGTCATATACCATCTATAAATCATTTTCATTACATTTTCTTTCAGGGCGTTACATGCAGTAAATTTCAATCCATTAATCCACAACCTCTCCCAGTCCTCAAACATGATATTATGCCCAATGTCCTGTGCCCACCTTATCATAGCCGATTTAACCGTTTCGTCTTGTGTATTCCATTTCAACAGCAAGTTATACATCCTTGAAAGTACCTTAATCTTTGGTTCTAACAATTCTGTTTCTAGTTTCGATTTCTCCACCTGGAACCCTAATTTCTTATCATTTTTAAAAACTTCTTTGATCTGAGCGTAGTGTAACCAATCTCGCACTTTGTCTTTCATTTTCTCTAGACTCTGCAATTTCCATTTGTCTCCATCCTTTTCTAGTATTTCCCAATATTTTGGCCATTTAGCCTCCATATTGGGTCTTTTTCGGGCCTTGGCTTCCAAAGGTGAAAGCCACCTTGGTGTTTTATTTTCCAGCAAGTCTTTATATTTTGACCAGACATTAAACAATGATTTTCTGACAATATGGTTCTTAAAGGCCTTGTTTGCTTTAACCTTGTCATACCATAAATATGCATGCCATCCAAAGGTATTGTTAAACCCTTCCAAATCCAACACATCAGTGTCTTCAAGAAGTAGCCAGTCTTTTAGCCAGCAAAACGCTGCGGCTTCGTAATACAACTTTAAGTCTGGCAGGGCAAAGCCCCCTCTTTGTTTTGCATCGGTTAATATCTTAAACTTAATTCTGGGCTTTTTGCCCTGCCAGACAAATTTGGAAATATCTCTCTGCCACTTCTGAAAGCACTCCGTTTTGTCCAAAACCTGAAGTGTTTGAAATAAGAACAACATCCTTGGCAATACATTCATCTTGATAGCAGCAATTCGGCCTAACAAAGAAAGTTTCAATTTTGACCAACTATCTAAGTCTCTCTTAATTTCTGTCCAACATTTTTCATAATTATCCTTAAATAGACTTAGATTTTTTACTGTTATGTTTACCCCTAGGTATTTTACTTTTTTTACCACATTAAGTTCCATCTCATTCTGAAACCGTTCTGACTCTGTATTAGTCAAGTTTTTCCCCAAAACCTTAGTTTTCTGTTTATTTAATTTAAATCCAGCCACCCGACCAAAATCATTAATCAGTTGTAATGCTCTTTTCGTACTGGGCTCTGGCTTCTGCAAGGTCAAAACCAGGTCATCTGCAAAAGCTTTTAATTTATATTGTTTCTGGCCGACCTGAATTCCTTCCACCAACCGGTCCCTTCTAATCATGTTCAATAGCACTTCCAGAACCGAAATAAATAACAGCGGGGAAATAGGGCAACCTTGTCGTGTCCCTTTTTCAATTTTAAACTCTTCCGTAACCACATTATTAACTATCAGTTTAGCTTTCTGTTCTGAATATATCGCCTCAATCCCATTCTCAAAACCCCGTCCCACTCCCATCTCTTTTAAATTTCCCATCATAAATTTCCAGGAGATATTGTCAAAGGCCTTCTCCGCATCTATAAAAATTAAAACTGCTTTTGTATTTATATCTGTTTGCAAAAGTTCCAAAATGTCAATAATATTCCTTGTATTAGCAAACAGATGTCTTCCTGGGAGAAAGCCAGCCTGGTCCTTATGAATTACTTCATTTAAAACTTTTTTAAATCTATTTGCCAAAATGTCTGCAAATATTTTGTAATCCACATTTAAGAGAGAGATGGGACGGTAGTTCTTAAGTTGTGTCTTTTCAGCTTCCGACTTTGGTATTAATGTGATAAACGCTTCCTTCCACGACTCCGGTGCCCTCCTCCCCTCCATAATTTCATTGCTGACCTCCATCAAAGGTTGTATCAAGTAGTCTTTCAATGTCTTATAGTACTTGGAGGTCAGCCCATCTGGTCCTGGAGATTTGCCAAGTTGCATGTTCTGGATAGCTTGTTCGATCTCCTGTCGTGTTATTTTAGAATTCAGGATTGTCCTATTTTCTTGTGACAATTTAGATAATCCGTTTTTTGCCAAAAATTGTTTAATCTCAACGTCATCTTGCGGCCCTTGGGTATATAATTTTTTGAAATATCTCTGGAAACACTTTCTGATGTCCACTGGATTCTGGATATTTTTTCCATCAACCTCTAAGTTTGTAACAGTATTTAATCTTTGTCTTCTCTTCAACTGCCAAGCTAGCAGTTTTCCACATTTATTCGCCGACTCAAACGTTTTTTGTTTCATTAATTTAACCTTCCATTCAATTTCCTGATTTATCAATTTGGAATATTGTGTTTGATAAAGTTTAATTTCTCTCAGAGTTGGCTGTGACTTCGGATTCACTCTTAGTTTCTTCTCTAGTTCTTTTATTTTATCCAAGATCTTATCTTTTTTCTCATTTTGTGTTCTTTTCTTCACTGCATTCTGTTGTATCAAGAATCCCCTCATTACAGCTTTACTTGCGTCCCAGATTATTCTTTTTTCCACCATATTATTCATGTTTATCTCAAAATAATCCTTCAAAACTTTTTGGGCCTTCTTGGTAATTTCCTGATCTCTAAACAAATTGTCATTCATCTTCCATCTAAAGGATCCAGTTGGTAATAGTGTCATATCCATCTTTACTGCATTGTGGTCGGAACAGGTCTTTGGGCAGATTTCCACTTTTCTGACCTTAGGTGCCAGGCCTCTAGAAATCCATATTTGGTCGATTCTTGTCCAGGTCAGTTGGGCTTCAGAAAAGAATGTTCCCTCTCTTCCTAGTGGGTTCTTTGTCCTCCAAATGTCAATCAAGTCCATATTGTCAGTCGTTTCAAAAAAGGTTTTAGGTAGTCTGCCGTCTTTTGTAACATTTTGACTTTGTGACTTGTCCATGTTAGTTGATACGACCCCGTTCATATCTCCCATCATTATGATGTTGTTATAGTCTAGATAATCCAGCATTGTCTCCTGCAACTTCTTGTAAAATTCCGATTTCCCTTCATTTGGTGCATAAATTCCTAATATCAGCATTTTCTCTCCTTGATGTTGTATCTCAATGGCCAAAATTCTTCCATGTTCATCTTTAAATAGGAATTTAGGTGACAGGCTCTCTTTTGCATATATCACTACGCCTCTCTTCTTAACTTTATCCGAAGATACAAATTCCTGGCCCAATCTTTTATTTATTAACACTTTTCTGTGGAGCCTCGTCACATGTGTTTCTTGTAAACAAATAATGTCCAATTGTTCTTTTTTTAATATATGAAATATTTTCTTCCTTTTTTCCGGAATGTTACAGCCATTAATATTCCAACTCAACAGTTGCAGAGACATCCTGAATTATCTGGTTATTTTTCAAGGGGTGGTATCTTCTCAGGAACTTCAAGTTCCACAGGTGCTGATGTTGGTGTTGGCGTTGCCTCAGGCCCAGCAGGTAGTTCAATTCTTTTTTGAAGGTCCTCTCCGTATGTAGACAGGAATTTGTCTCTCTCCTCCAGTGTTCTAACTTTAACCTTTCTCCCTCTAAAGGTAAAAGATAATCCTTGAGGAAATTCCCACCTAAATGGAATTGCGTTGCTCCTTAGTAGTTTAACAAGTTCAGAATAGGCGGTTCTGAGGTCAAGCAGTAATCTTGGGATATCTTTATAAATTTCAATTCTTCTGTCCAACACCTCCAGTGATTTTACAAAGTGTAATCCCAGAATCTTATCCCTTTCCTCCTTTGATCTCAATGTTATCAAACAGTCTCTGGGCCTCTCCTTCTTTATGAATCTTCCAAGTCTGTAAGCTGACACAATTTTAAAGTCCTTTTCTTCCAAGTTCCAGAACTTGGAGAATTCTTTAGTCAAAAACTCAGTTAGATTTCCTTCTTCTGCCTCTTGTAGTGATCTAATCCTTAAGTTATTCTCACGATTTCGCAGTTCTATCATCGAGAGATAAATCTGGTGTTCCCCAACTTGTTTAGTGAGTGGTCTTACCTCTTGCTCTAAATTTTCAAATCTTTGTCTAGTGTCCTCAGTCAATTTCCGATTTTCTGCTGAGGCCTCAGTTAGCTGTCCGATTGCTTGTGCATTCTGTGTCACTTGTGTGGTTAATTTGTTTAAACATTCTGTATTTTTATCAATCTTTGCTGATTGGGCATCTGCTTTCTTGTCCAAAGCTTCCAATTTTTCAAAGATTTTATCTAGTATAGAGGCAGATGCTCCTGAGGCCATATCTTCCAATTGTAACTGCTCTGCTTCGCCCTCACCCTCCACTTCTGAGGGCAAAGCAGGCACAGATGATCTGCGTGTCTGTAAGGCTGAGGTTAGAGTTGTTAAAGTTGTTTGTTTAGCTCTCCCTCTTTTTCTTGTGCCACTCATTCCAACGTTATCTATCAATCAAGGTCACACTGAGTTGTTCCCATGGGAATGGAAAGGTCCAGAGCAAGCAAACAGCAAGGGAATCGAAAGTAAAAAGTGTATGTAAAATCACTGTTATAATCCAGTCCTCTAGAGGGAGCTTGATCTATCTTTCAGAGTCTAAATTAATGTCCAAGAACCTTCAGATACAAATTCTTAGCAGAGTTTATAAATGGTTACCTTGTTGCAGACAGTGCTTATTTATTTCCAAAAAGAATGTTTCAAATTTAAAAGGTATCAATACCCTCAGATTGTTTCCAGTTCCAATATGTTGTATCCAAATCTGCAGTACTGACAGCTCCCTTAGTACTCAGGCAGCTCCTGACTCTGGGTTTCACCTTTAAATTTGTAATCCAATAAGAGGAGGAAAGTCAAGTACAAATAAAGATCCCAAATCTTTAACTTAAAGTCTTTACTTTAAAATGCAAGTTCAAATAGATGCTTAGATCTGTAAAGTTTAAAGTCTCTTTCTTTTCAGCCTCCACTCCTCCAGCTGATTGCTTTTTTTCAAGTTCAATGGCTGCGGAAGACGGACTTCCTGCTTCCACGTCTCTCCGCTCACAGCCAAGTTCAAGCCAATTTAAATTTCTCTTTTAAAATCTCAAATTCCAAGTGATTCAGTCTTTTACTCACAAATTAGTTGCTTTTTCGTCCGGATCCGTAATTTGGCAGGAAAAGGGATCAGCGCTCACCGACAGCAGCAGCGCGGCTTCGCTCCTCAGGCTGCGAAACGGCTCACAGCGCCGCAACCCCCCTCCGTGCTCCGGAGCCCCTTACGGGGTTCCTTCTGCACTTGGAGGGTCGCTCTAGGCGCCCACCGAGCCTCAAGACCCCAGGCTCTTGCCGCCTGGGGTTTTCCGATGTGGGTCTCCGCTTCGCCGTAGCGGACGACCCGTTGCCTGCGGAGCCTCCTCTCCCGTTCAGAAGAGGACCGCCATTGTCGTTCGCGCCGCCCCCGGAAGTCCAACACACATCACAGATTTAACCTCAATTTCTTTTGAAGTATTGAAGCTATCCATTTGGTAGGTTGCCTAACAAAAAGCGGGCGTGCTTGAAACCATTTTCCATGAGACCCTTGCCCTTTCAAAGCCTTCAGCTGCTTGAAAATAATTGGCTTGCTATAAAACTTAATAAAGAAAATCTATTTCTAGCCATTAGACAGTTGATCTAAGCTGTGTGAGTGTGTGTGAACAGAAATCTTGCTTCTCCAGTTTGTGCAATGCGGGAAGAATCAGATTCTCTAATCATCTGCAACTACAGGTTATCAAAGTCAGATGGGGCCTACACCTCCACTAAGAACAAGTTTGTCATCAGGCATTACAAACTAGATTTCAAATTGGTAATGGTGCATGAATTCAAGTATTGTACTGTATTTCATTTTATTAAAACTCTTTGCTTTCAAACCACCTTGGCTGTGTGTCCTGGACTACCTACCTCCTGCCTTGCAGGCTTTCCCCCCACCTGATCTGTCTTATTCCAGCTACAAAAGCTGAGGCTGCTGAACAGACTCTTGGCCTGGGGTGTTGTTTTGGGATTCTTTGTTTGGGGCAGGGGGTGATTGCTGTTGGTCTTTTGTGACTTTATTTCAGAGCTTGTTGTGATTTATATGAAAATGGTCAGATTGGTTTTGTATTTGTTGTTTATGACTACTTAAGTTGTAGGGTTTTTTGTTTTCATATTCTAAGCTGCCTTGAACATGGCTTGAACAGCAGAAAGGAAGCAAACAAATAAAATTATATACAGTGGTACCTCAGGTTAAGTACTTAATTCGTTCCGGAGGTCCGTTCTTAACCTGAAACTGTTCTTAACCTGAAGCACCACTTTAGCTAATGGGGCCTCCCGCTGCTGCCACGCCGCCACTGCATGATTTCTGTTCTCATCCTGAAGCATAGTTCTTAACCTGAAGCACTATTTCTGGGTTAGCGGAGTCTGTAACCTGAAGTGTATGTAACCCGAGGTACAACTGTATGTATTGTTGCACACCACTCCAATCTCCGAGCAGTGAGAGATTCCAGGGGTTCCAGGCGATTACCCAGGTTTTGTGTTTCCTTTGGAAATGAGGCATAGCAGAGACTGTGGTGTCCTTATGATATGTGGTTTATTTACAGACATATATAACCTAAGCCTACGATGGAGGGGCTCACAGCATTACACTCTGTTTCTCCCATGGTTGCCGCCTTCAGTTCAAAGTGTCAGCTCACATGGTGTTCTGACCCCGTCCCACCCCCCAGCTTGCAAACTGCAACACTATTTTTTCCTCTGATGTACATCAACCGCAACTGCGATTCTGAAATGCCAACTCTGCTATCACAGAGTGGGGGGTTTGCAGGCTTCTCCAATGGTGTTTCAAATATACACAATTTCAGTTAAACGTCCCCCCTCCATGTAAATGGGGAGTTGCCTGTAATTCACTATTGTATGGGATTTATACTGATGCATGCACTTTTATGTAGCTTCCCTCAATATACTCTGTCTACACATTTTTGGGTTGAAGAACTGCATCAATATATGTGGGGAAGTGTGAATTTCAAAAGATAGTTGTGTTTCAGGTCATGTTTTGGTTTGGGGAAGTGTGAATTAGGTAGTCTTGTAATAAAATGCAGACTAAACCAAATCTGTTGTTGGCATCTGTCTGCCTCAGGAGACAATACACCCCCAGGAGAATAGATGGAGTATGCATGCACATTCAATTGCCTATCAGCGTCTATGGTTAAGTCCAGTCAAATGCAACTATGGGGTTGTGGCGCTCATCTTGCTTTCAGGCTGAGGGAGCCAGCGTTTGTCCACAGACAGCTTTCCAGGTCATGTGGCCAGCATGACTAAACCACTTCTGGAACAACGGAACACCGTGACAGAAGCCAGAGCACACGGAAATGCTGTTTACCTTCCCACCACAGCAGTACCTATTTATCTACTTGCACTGGCATGCTTTTGAGCTGCTAGGTTGGCAGGAGCTGGGACAGAGCAATGGGAGTTCACCTTGTTGCAGGGATTCAACCCGCCCACCTTCTGATTGGCAAGTCCAAGAGGCTCAGTGGTTTAGACCACAGTGCCACGCACTAACAGCGTCTGCATCACGCAGGAAATCACAGCCACAGAAATAAGAATGGAAGAGTTTTCCGTTGTCTGGAGAGCTCATTTCCTGGTTCACATGGAGCAGCTGTTTTCAGTAGAGCTCAGTGATGGAAGCATACAGCTATATTGAGGCAGCACCGGGTGTTGAAATTTTGCACCCCTAACAATTTTGCACCCAGGACAGCCACCCCTGTGCCCCCCAATGCAAACCATTAGAGGGTTACAGTGCCTGCTGTGGCTGTAGAGACCAATACAGGAGAGACATGTTTTGTTGCAGCTGGGCAGATGAAGGCATCTGATTGTGTTGATGCAGATGCACCATGGCATTCCTTTTCTCTGCACTCTTCCCTTTGGTCACTGCTATGGATGCATGACCTGACTTTCTGTCTCCAGGCACACTGGTCATCTGCAAGGGATTCCCACATGGTGGGATTGATGCTGCCAACCTTCATGTCATGTTTGCAGACATCTTTGTAATGCAGAGCTAGGATCTCTGTTTCACAAATAAATAGTCGCTGCATAAGTAGTTCCCACATTCCTCACCTAGATTCCATGCCAGTGGCTCCCAAATTCATTTATCATTGCTACAGATTACTCATGAAGTAAGAGTGCACTGTTTTAATTACTGGAGCATGGAATAATTGCGTTAGAGGGTATTCATAGCAGTGGGAGATAAAATAATTTTATGACAATTAGAAAATGCAAGTTGCAAAAAGAATGATTGGGGAATAGTTTTCATTTAGCCACTTAAAAGGGTTACTTAGGGTGCTGTATTTTATTTTGACTGTGTTCCTTTTAAACCATTATCCCTTCTGGTAGGGCATTAATTTTTCAGACTTGTCTCTCGGTTAATGCAAATGTGATATATCTGTGTAAGGATGATTGAGATGTCTTCTAATATTCACATACAACTGTAGCAGGCATAATTTATTCAACTGCATGTGTGAATCATGAATAACTTTATCAAGGTATTTCATATTGTACAGCATTCTCTAGAGAATGCCTGCATCCTTGTGAGGAGTATGGAGAGTTTCATTTGCATTTTGCAATTGAATTGGTATTTTCCCACAGGACTATACCAGAAATTTACCCTGTATATTATAAATCATACATTCAGAGATCTTTGCTGAATAGTGGGAAGGATTTTCAGTTCCACTACTGCACAGGATGTACTAAAATAGTGTGATCCCAGCAGGCAGGACATCATGGGGATAGAGCCAATCGCAAAGTCCCTTACCCTGTTTATCTGTGATTGCCCCATGCTTGAGCAATTTGTGAAAAGGATATTTACTACTACTACTACTACTACTACTACTACTACTACTACAATCAGATTTGTTAGTTGCTTGTCCAAAGCTCTCCATGCAACTTACAACAATGTTAACAACACAGATAAATACAGTGGAACCTCGGTTTTCGAGTGTCTCAGAAGCTGAACATTTTGGAAGCCAAACGCCAAAAACCAAAAGTAATTGCTTCCATTTTTGAATGCGTCTTGGAAGTTGAATGGCTTCCACTGCGTGTTTTTCTTTTTTCTTGATGGATTTTGCCAACTGCCCATCACTCCTCAGTTTGTGAACATTTTGGAAGTTGATCGGTCTTCTGGAACTGATTACGTTCGAAAACTGAGGTTCCACTGTATATAATAGTATAAAACAGAACAACTACTGTTCCTTACCTTTAAGCATAGATGGGGAATCTTTTCCAAGAGACACATTCTATTCTAGGCAACCTTTTAGGGGACACAGACCAATTGTGGGCAGGGCCAAAGGCCAAAGTAGATGGAACAACAGATGCAAATTCTTACCTTTGTGTCATTTCTACATTTACTCACATACCCTTCTCTATCCAGTCAAGCAAGAGTCAATATCAGAGTTCAGAGACAAATTCCAGTCAGGAAAAGACACTGAAACAAGGCTGGTAATGGATGTCATCAGGGGATATGGGGCCTGGCTGGGGAGGGTGCTTAGGCTGAGCAGAGTCCTGAGAGAGAGTCAGGCAGTGTTTTTGCCTTTGTCATGCTGGTCTTTCTGTCAGATACCTGTAACTTTTCCTGCTTCTTGGCACTAATCTGATGTTTACCACTTGCCTCACTCTTTTATTCCCCTTTCCTCCAGTTGCATAATTGTATCATCCCATCCCATTGTTTCTTCTGGCCTATGTTTTTCTTTCTGCAGTTCTAGTCAACTTTCTTTGGTCATTATGAATCTCAGCCAGACACTTACCTGCCCAAGAATTCCTCTCTTCCTCCCCAGCCTGCCAACAGTATACAACCTGTCGTATTATTAAGTCCTTGTATGAATTCACACCTTTATCATTAGCCTTTTCTTTCCCCAACTTCTCCACCCTTTTCTTTGTGCCCATGTTCCCCCCCCCCCACAACCCTTCCACAAGCTTCCTGGAATTCAATCTCCTGCTAGCACTGACATCTTCTCTCTCCGTCCAACTCATGGGACATCTTCCCACTCATCTTTCTCGCCAGAGCATGTGCTGTCCCATTGTGATGTTTGTAACTACAGTAATACTTTCTATTCCCAACAATATTCTTCTCTTTATTCTATATATTATACTAAATGCGTCCAGATTAATTTTGTTGCACTGACAAATAATGCATTCTGATAGATCCACAAAAACCCAAACCCTTGGAAATAGTATATCACTATCATCACAGTGTAATGAATGTTGACATGGAAAAGAAAAACAATGTTTTATCTTCTGAATGAGTTTGAAAATTTGAGCACTATTTCTCAGGAGACAGTTTGTCAAAAAGAGAGGATGAGAGCTAGACAACGTCAAAAGCCCTCCATCTTTCAATGAGGTGAGATTGTACTCTAAAGAACCCCTTGTGTATTTAATACAACAGATGCCTGTTCAGCTATGCACTAAAAATCTCTCCCATTTTTTTAAGCGTTATATCTCCTGTCAGATGTCTTTGTGGTACAAATCCATAACTGGTTGCCAGAACCTTTGATTAGCCAAATGAACCATGACAGAAAGTAGATAACAGAGACATACAGATAATAATTTGTGAGCTTCAAAGTGAGGTTTGTTGCTGAATGGGAATTGTAGCACCAAGATTAGTTTAGGACTACTGAGGATTAGTCTCTCAATCTGAGGTATCAACAGCCACATGTCAGCTTCTTGTTTATAACTGGCAAAGTGCTTCTCAAGATGATTCATGAACTTTATGCAGCATGTGGATAGGTGCCTAACCAGACTGTCTAGAGTGGGCTGATACATCCATGATCTCTGCATTTATTTACCTTCACTTGCCTAGGTTTGAATTTAGGGTGGGAGGGGGCATCAACAGTGTGGTGCAACAGATGTAAAGACAGAAACAGCCCTCAAGTTGACTTGCTGTTGAGAACCACACACTGCATCTCTGGGGAAGAGAAGGAAGGAAGAGGCTTTTCTTGTGAGGGACCATCAGAAGGTGACCATGGAGACATTAACTTTCAGATAGTATCATGACCACAACCTCAATGTCAGTAACTGACAGCTACACTGGAAGCTGTTGGCCTGTAAGTAATTCCACCAATTGCACAATGCTGACTGAGCCATCCCTACTTCCACTACCACCTCCCATTGGTTCATGATGACAGGCATGTCCCTTTGCCACAAAATAAAATAAAATAAAATAAAATAAAATACTATAAATAAAGCATCAAACCTCCTAGAAAACGCAGTGGAAAGTTTTCTGGCAGCTCAAGAGTACAGGTGATGGGAGGTGATTCTATCTTTTGATTTCCTTACTGGCAACACCTGACCCAGCTTTGGGCACTCTGGTGTTTGGGTCAGAGATAAAAAGAGGCATGGCTGTGGCTGGTGGGGCACGCAATGGTGGGTGCCCCCCCCCCAAGGGGGAGACGTATAAGGGAACCTTGAGAAGATAACTCCATGACCGCTGGTCAACCTACATACAGGATTTTAATTTTGTTACTGCCTCCATTCCTTCACAGTATATTAATTTAAAAGAATATACTGAGAATCATTTTGCTGCAAGGTTAAAAATTATGTACAAAGTGTGAAGGCATGATCTCTCTTTCTCTTCCCCCTTTATTACTTGCCTAAAATATATCCTGTGCATATTCATAGATTTCATGGTCAGAAGGTCACTTTTGAATATAATATAAGCCATGGATTTCACTCCTGTTAAGGTCAAGGAAATTGATTTATTAAAAAGAAAAACTGGTTAAGCTAAGGAATATTCAAATTGTCTCATACTGTGAGGGTGCTCAAAAATAACTTTGGAGTGCCTGCTTGCTGTTTTTACCATAGAGCATAATACACTAGGAGATTACCGTCCCCTTTGCCCATATTCTCATGGAAGCAGTCTAAGGCCTGCTTACACCTGTGTCTTCATTGCATAAAAGTACGACTTCAAATGATGTTCTCTATCACAGACAATGACTATTAAAAAAATAATAATTCAGTATAAGCACTAACATTGTAATCGGGAAAATTAATACAATAATCCCCAGATCTCAGTGCACCCCCCACTCCTTTAAATGATGTAAGTTTAGCATTTGCCACTCGTAATTTGATCAACACACTTGTGCATGCTCCCCTAAATCTCCCACATTGTGCCATACCAGTTTTGTACCTTAACTCTTTAATTCTTCTCTCCTTTTCTTTGCCAGTATATGAATTTTGTTTGTCATCTTGTGGGAGAGAACTTTTAAAATAATATTAATTTCAGGATAGCAGGATTAGAACCCTTCACATTTTCTGCCTTGCCCTCGTGGTTAATATATGTTAAGAAACTGTTCAGATAGGGTTTTTTTTGGGGGGGGGAATCAAGCCCTCTACCTGCATCCCCTTCCCCCATCAACAGATTTAAGTATTTCAGAGAGGGTAGAAGAGAAAGTACACTGCTGATGATTAGTCTCTGGTATTTGCCATCACCCAGACGGGATGACTGTTCCAGACACTGATGTCTGATTACCTAGAGATTAATTGTAACCCTGTGCCGAAATGAAAGATACTTCCCAATCTTGGCCATCTCTCCTGTGTTAATAATGTAGGCTAGCACACTCCTTGTCATCTAGAATATATGGCAGGAACATCTCATTTCTCACTTTAACAAATGCTACAACACTTATCATGTTATATCTCATCGAGGCTAGAGATTACTGTATTACTTTTCCATTTTGGGGGATTTACTTTCTCAGTTCTAACATTCTGCAGATCAGGTCTGTCTCTGATGGTTAAATAAAAAACATTGGACTAGAATCCTTATTAGGAACAAAAGCAAAACCTTCGGAAATAGCCTAAATCCTCATCACTCCAGAGATTGATGTACCCCACATCATGTGCTGTGTATCCTACATCATCTGGGCTTGATATATTAGTAGACTATCTGATAATTTCTTTGATAGCATCTTCTGAAAACAGCTTGTTTGCCTACTTCACACATCACCGTCATTAAGATTCTGCTTAGTTGGTGGCGGAACATTCCCTCATTCTGATCAATCTCACATCCCAATGCACATCTTAGTAAAATCAAAAGTATTGTGAGATTGTTGCCCGATTACTGTGGGGGGGGGGGACTCCCACTGGGGACTTGCCTTAAAGCAAAGCTTGCTCATTGCCTGCGACTGGACAAAATAATGTTAATTGTTATGTACTGAGTTGAATAGGATCCAAAATGCAGCAGTCTGATTGGTCCTAGAACAATAGGATTCAGAATGCAGCAGTCTGATTGGTCCTAGAACAATGCAGCAGTATGATTGGTCCGCAGGAGCCACCCAATCCAGCTCCAGGTGGAAGTGAATCAACAACCTGATTGGCCTATAGGAGAATCCCGGAATAAGCCAATCACGTGCGGCCCATTGTGTAAATAATGTATCTAAAGCAGATATTTTGGGGGAACTTTCATTCTTCCTCACCACTATGAGCTGAATAAAGAGCATGAAATCCACTCTCGACTCTGTATATTTCATTAATATTTATGAATGTTCCAGGATAGCCATTGGATTCCCGTTTATGCAAACCATTGTTAGGAGGCATCTTCTTGAGACAAAGTCATCCCTGGAATGCTTTCAACAAGAAAGCTATCACATCTGACAGCCCCCTTCTCTTAGGAGCAGGGCTGATATAAACTAGCTGTGCATGACAGATGGGGAGAGAATGAAACAGCAGTTTTGGTTGAGAGGCACTGAAACAGAAAGAACTGAACTAAAGGATGTGGAATCTTAATGGAATGAAGGGGCCTTCACTTTGGCAATGTGGACATGATGCCAATAGGAGTTGACTGCAACTTGTATATCTGTAAATAAACTAGAAGTTACAAAAATGTCATAAATCTTTGGTGCTCTCTCCTCCAAAACAAGCTATTCACCAGCTGGCAAAATGAGGCACATGTAACATATTACGTAAATAGACAGCAACAGTCAGATCAACAGTCATCTCAATACGTATTTGGGTATGGATCTGATGTATGATTTCAGCCCCAATCAAGCCTTTGGCTAGATATGTAGAAGTCTGTTTCCACACAAAGCTCTCATTTGCTAGATTATAGCAAATGTATTTTGCTTTGTTTTCAAAACTGCATTATCGCTTTAATAATGCAATTATAATTCACGACCTTTTTGGTTTTAGTTTTCTAGAAGCTTTAACCAAGGTTGGTGGCTATAGAACATGCTGTAATAACTTTGGATGAAATAAGATCTTAAAAGCAAAATGCACCACACACTTCTAGTGGTTAATTGCTTTATCTGTACTTGGTCTCTCCATAGGTGTAACATTGAACAATGAGTTAGCAACAATTGTTGCAACTTTTTTTTTGTAAATCACAAAATTGCTGTGCAATGATACTTGTGCATAGCTATGGGTGAATCTGTCAAATCTGTTTTTTTCTATTTTCTTCGTTTCTATATACATATTTGTGCACCTTATTTTCACTAATGTTTATGCTTTGCCCAATATAATGCATGTTATTTTAAAGAATCTGTGCATTCTAATGCATACCTTAGTGTATTCATTTTTGTACATGTTACTTGGGTAGAGTACTGGATTGCGAAATCCAGAGAAGAGCTCATCTTGAAGGTTGGCTGGTTTTTTTTGGTTGAAATGGTGTTTCAGAAAGTGTGAATTAGGTAGATTTGCATTGAAATATGAACTGAACAGCATTTCTCTGCCAACTTACGCTTTTGGAAAAGAATATGGAACGCAATCTACAATTATGAGGGTCTCTGCAAAATTCCCTCTGAGTTTTTATTAATGCCATCCGGAACCAAGCCTCACAATCTTCTGTGAAACCTCCGTTCATTTCAAAGGACTCTTTGTAGGGATTACACTCAACATGTCATGTTAACATGTGTACACAGGGTGGGGATAGTGTGGAATTACAGAACTAGGAACATCAACAACTCCCTCTGTTCAGAAATGGTGCACAAGTAGAGAGAGGACATAAGCTTATCTTTGAGGTTTAACTCGGTTGATAATAAGCTCACTTTGGTGTCTGACAGCCCCTCTTTTCCCTGCAGCTCTCTTCCCATCTTCTCTCTGCCTTCCCAGATCAAGATTTACCTTTAAAGAAAAAGTGCAAGACAACAACAACCCTGAAAGCAGCTGGTGACAACAGAAGGTTTGCAATATAACAAAATATCACTGACAAAACAGAATTTCAATTATGCCCAGAGGTCTGCCTTGCAACCAAGAAAGCCATCCTGCTGGTTGACCCCAGAGGCTCCAGATGGGGGCAGTGTTGCTTCCAAGCCACAGGACTCATTTTGATTGTTATTGTCATACATCCATCACCTTTCATATATGTCCAAAGGTGATGCAGAAATATAATAAAAGCAGGTAAAACACAGGTGACAATTTTATTTTCCAGAAGGTGGAAGAGCAACTAGGGGATCATCTATCTTGGATGTGGTCCTCATCAACAGGGAGGAACTGATCAATGAAATGGAAGTACTAGGTGCCTTGGAAGGAAGTGGCAATATTCTCAGGTTTTATGATACAGTGGCAAGGGAAAGTCGATGTGAGATTTTGACCAGCTCTGGCCCATCTGAAGCTGATACAGGCTCGTCTTATCTTGAGCCCAAGCAGAGTAGTCCACACAGCAGAAGGATAAGCAGTATGTGCCACATTCTTAACTTTATTTCCACTCTATGCTGAGAGAATACAAACATGCATCCTGCCTCTGTGAGAGCAGAGAAGCAACTCCCTCGGAAACAAAGAACACCGAGAGAACAGTGAAAAACAGGAAACCAGTGTACGTCACATCCAGTCTCCCATTTCCCGTGGGAACCCAACAGTAACGCTGACTGTGGAATGTAAACAACTGTCTTGTGACAAGCATTTTGCTGCACAGTGAAGAAAGCAGAAACCAACATCCGAGTGTAGTCAGACATGCACTTTGGACTTTAAGAAGAGTTATTTCAAAAAGGGTCAGGAACTACTGAGTGAAATTCTATGGTCAGAAATACTCAAAAAGAAGGGAGTCCAAGATGGATTTTAAAATGAAATATCGAGAGGGACTTCCGGCGAGGCAGCATGGAGGCTGCAACAGCAGAAAAGAGCTCCTGAAGCCAGCCAGAGTAAAAGGCTCTGTCTGGCCGACTCCTGAGCTCCCAGGACTGCTGCCGCCAGCACCGCCAGCGGAGAGGAATCGGGGGTGCCTGGGGAGCCTATCAAAGGAGCCAAAACACCCCCCCATGACCTTGATTGAGCCGGAAAGGCACCCGACCACCCCCCCCAACAGCCGAGAGGAGCTCCAAAACCAGGAGGACAGTGGAGCTAACGCAAAGAGGGAGAAAGAAAGGGGGAGAGAGGAAGAAAAAGAAAGAAAGAAAAAGGAGCCCCAAACTTACCGCTGCTGCCCCCATCTCTGCTGACAAGAAAGCAGAGGAGAGGTAGGTGAGCACGGGAAGGCAAAAGAGGCTCCGGAAAAAACACGTGGCTGAGCCCCACCGGGAGCTCCAGCAGCAAGGAAAACAGAGAAGCCGCATAACAAAGGGGATTTCCCCCCCTTCCTTTCTTTTCTTTTCCTTTTTTTTAACCCCCCTTTTTTTTAACCCCTTCCTCCCCTCCCTCCCCCCTTTAAAATATATATATATATCTTTTTTATCCCTCCCCCCCATATACCTACTTTTATCACTTTTCTTTTTAAAAGAGGGGCCACTGCTGCTGCAGCCACCCTCTATTTGAATCTTTATTTTTATTGCTATCTTTTCTACACACTATTTAAAGACACACTTTTCCACACACACACTCTGAATTTAAACCTCATTTTATTTCCACCTCAAACTCCCCTCTTAAGAACTAAAATGGCAGTACCCAGAAAACAGCCCTGAACCATCACAGGCCATTTCCTGGGACTGCCACTTCGCCCCAGACTTTCCACTCTCTTTTACCTATCCTCTTTTACCTATACTTTACTCATTTTTAAAATAAAATAAAATAAAATAAAAAGCTCTATCTATCTATCTATCTATCTAAAGACAACCCCCCCTTTTTTTTAACCTTTAATTCTCATTTTTATCTTTTACCCGTACATTTTTAATTACTTTTTTACAAACAAAAAATAATAACAATAATTAGGGGGAAATATTATTATTATTATTATTTTTAAAAAAACCAAAACCATACAATTATTATTTTTTCTCCCCTCTTTCTCTTTTTAAAGCCCTTTCTTTTCTATTTGTTGGCTTGTTCTTGAGGGGGGAATCTTTCGCCCCCAGCTACGACCACCACTCTCTTTTAAAACAAAAATTTCCTCCATATCACTGCTATTGCTATTGATACTCTCCCCCTCAACTCCCCTCCTTTTTATTTTTCTCTCCCTTTTTTCTCTCCCCTCTCTCCCTTCACCCCTCCTCATTTTTTCCTTTTATCCCACCTTTCATTTCCCATCCCCAATTTTGTTCTCTATCCCTTTAATTTTTTTAAATCAACCCCCCCTTTTTAGCCTGTTCATCAGTTTGTTTTTGAGAGGGGAGCCCTTCCCCCCCCACCCCCTATTTTAAAATAAGACTTTCCTCCATACCATTGCAGCAGCTTACCCTCCCTCCCTCCCCTCTCCCCCTCTCTTTTCTTCTCCTTCCTTTTCCCACCCTTCCCCCTCCTCCTCTCCTTTTCTCTCCCTCCTCCCTCTCTCCATCCCCCCCTTCCCCTAAAGGAAACACATACACACATTCATATCACCCTATCATAATTTGCCCCCCTCATACTATAGCTAAAACTACTGCTGCATTCTAATACCGCTGATATTACTGTACTATCTCTCCTCGCTCTTTCAACTCTCTTTTTGTCCCTCTCTCTCTCTTCTCTTTTACTCCAATCTCCCCTCTCCCCCCCGCCTCCCCCCTTCTTCTTTCTTTCTTCTTCTTCTTCCCTTTTTTCTCCCTCCACCCTTTACATATAGCCTATTTGTCTGTCTCTGTTTCTGAGCGCACTCCCAACCCCAACTTCCACCTTAACTGGACCCCAATACCCCTTTTGGGCATATACAACCCCCTCCTAAACACATATTTCCCCTGGCCCCACCCCTCTAATCTCTTGCATCTCTACCTGCTAACCCCCTCCCTTTATATGAACTGTCTGTCCGTTAGTCTACCCATCTCTGCTTACCTGCCCCCCCCCCCACCTCGGCGGCACCGCTGAGGCATCCACAAAAGCCCTAGAGAAGTTCTTAAAACACAGGCTAGAAGTGACACAAATGACCACCTAATCCAAACGCTCTGTAAAAGCCACCAGCCAACAAAGCCTGATCAGCTCAGCAACCCAACAATACCCAGGAATCACCACTGCCACAACTCCTAACCACCACACGCCCTACCCCAAGAGGACGCCAAGCCAACCTCAAACCAAAACCATCAGGGAGACCGAGATGACACCAACCAGGGAGATGGCAAACAATGCTAAGATGGTAACTCCCCTTCAAGATGACGACCACCCAATAACGAAACGAGATCTGAGGGAAATGGAAGCAAGATTAGAAGCACGATTAGAAGAAACACTGAAGGCCACAATGGCTCCCATGCAGGTACTAATCAACAATCTAACCTCCAAAGTGGAAGCTCTAGAGAACAAGAACCAAATGCAAGAAAGAATAATAGAGCAATACCGGGAGGAGAACACACGTGTGAACAAGAAACTGGACGAACTGGTAAACCAAATGGAAGCAGAACACAGAGAGATGAAAATTAAGCAAGCCGACCTTGAAGACCGCAATAGACGTTGTAACATCCGCTTCCGCAACTTTCCTGAAAAAACAGAGGAGAAAAGCCCAGCAGACCTAATTATACGCTGGCTGAAAAACACAATCCCAAGCCTGAAACTTGAGGCAGATGACTTGGAGAGGGCTCACAGAGCCCTAAAACCTATGCCAAAACCCAGCGCCCCCCCAAGAGACATCATTGTATGCATCACACGCTACAAAAAGAAGGAAGAGGTATGGAACCACCTCAAAAACTCAACCAACCTTCGATATGGAGAAACCCCCATTCTGGCCTTACAGGACCTATCTCAGGATACCCTAAACCGGAGGAAAAACCTGCGCCCATGCACCCAGCGTCTCCAACAAGCAGGGATCAAATACCGATGGGGCTTCCCCTTCCGCCTCATTGTAACAACCAACACAACACAACACATGGCTACCAACATACCTGAGGCCCTGCAACTACTAAAAAACCTTGAACTCAACCTCCCACCGGAATGGCAACCGACAAACCCACCAAGTGACAGCCCCAACCACGAGGAAACAACAGCAAACAACTGGACAACGGTACAGAAGAAAAAGAAACAACAGAAGCGGCACAACAACGCAAACCAATACAGGCAAGCATCATGCTCAGAACCGTCCCGCCGGCCATACGACACAAGAAACCAGACCAAGATCAACCAAACCAATTCATCGCAGATGGACAACCCTACAACAACAACAACAACCCCAGCTGAATGAAGCAACCAGGAAAAAACCACAAACTGAAGGACTGGTGATTCCCCCCCCCCTTTCCCCTCTCCCCCCCCCAAAACATAGATTTAGTTAACACCATCAACATCCCCCCCAGCCCCGCACCCCCACAGGAATCCCCAACCCAACACCAGTCCAGACGACCTCAACCACATTCCCCATCACCCACACCTTCAACACCCCCATACTCCATACTAGGGAAAAACAACTCCCCCAACCTTAATAACACAACCCACAATCAGGCTAAAATCTGATACCCAACCAGCACTATGGTGGCACCAGAGCGTACCAGCACCCACATCCCCACCCCAACACACCAACAATGTTGCTCATAACATTGGCAACATTGCTTATGAACCTTATACCTGACAGCGACGTTACAAAGTCACTTCACACTGTCTCACTGATCACCCCCTATCGCAAACAACAGGGGGGATGGCCTGTCCTTGAACACGGCCTTCCACACCAGCTGAGACCTAGGACCAACTGGCTAAATGCCAGATGGCCTAAAATACCCCAAACAAACACCTATATGACTACATATAGGAAACTCTCTACAACTTACCCCCTACTCTTTAACCCAAATCTTACTCTAATCCCATTAGCCCCCCACCCACCACACCCTAGGTCAGCGCAACCCCACTTTTTAAAGCAACACGAAGAGAGAGACACAAGACAACCCGAATGGGTTGGCAGGGAATTGCCCCACATAATAGATAAACAAGATGGCTAACCTAAAAGCAATTACATTAAACGTGAGGGGGCTGGGAAACCCCATCAAAAGAAAACGCATCACCTCATACATAAACACCATGAAACCACACATCACCTTCCTACAAGAAATACACAACCCACCCAAAGGCAGCAAACTCCTGAGCGACCCCCGCTTCAGTCAACAGTGGGTCACACAAGGCTCAGGGAAAGCTCGTGGTGTAGCCATAATACTCAGTAGAGACCTGAACTTCACTGCCACAACAGTCCTCAAGGACAAAAAAGGCAGATTCATTTTCGCTAAAGGGACACTAGATGGCAAAATCAAACTGACAATTGGCTCCATATATGCCCCAAACACGAAACAATTAGAATTCTTCCAGAAGACACTAAACAAATTCCTCTCCTTCTCCGAAGGGGAAGCAATCCTAGGAGGGGACCTCAATCTAAATATGAAAGGTATATCGCTGAAAGATATCCACCCCACAACCCCATGGGCAACCTTCCTCCGAAGGAAACCCCCAACAACCAGGAACTCTTACAAGTTACTAAAAATGCTAAAAAACAGGGGTCTCTACGACATTTGGGGTGAGCAGAACCCGGGAGACATCAGCCATACATTCCAATCGGGACGCCATGATACAGTGTCCAGACTGGACAGCATTCTACTCACACAGGGTCTGATCCCCTCAGTAGAATCAACAAACATAGGTAACATTAAAATCACAGACCACGCCCCAGTAGAAGTCATTGTTAAAATAGGAGAAGGAACACAAACCACCCCATCATGGTCCTTCAGTCCCATCCTAACTACAAACAAACAAATTAGAGAGAGTCTCACAAAAACCCTCCAAAATTACTTCAAAGAAAACGATGTAAACAATATAACAACCCCCCTCCTATGGGACGCAATGAAAGCGGTCACCAGAGGAGCTTGCATAAAAGAGAAAACATTCCTTAAAAAACAAACCTCCTCAAAAATTAGCAAAATAGAACAAGACATCACAGCCCTCTCATCACGCTACAAACAAACAGGATCTAAAAAACTCCTCAAACTTATAGAACAAAAAAGGAGAGAACTAGACTCCCTAGAAATTAACAAAACAATGATCAACATTCTATACTCTAAACAACGTTTCTACGAATATGGAGGGAAAAACTCCAGATTACTAGCAAATAGATGTAGGAAAAAAGCACTCAAAACAAGAATACACTGCATCACCAAAAAAGACGGCAACATAACATTCTCCCCCAAAGAAATAACCTCAGAATTTGCAGAATTCTACTCCAACCTATACACCTCCCATAACCCACCAGAGAAGGAAATCAGAACATTTCTAGCAGGACTGACCATGCCTACCCTAACTAATGAGGAACAGGAATTCATGGACAGCCCTATCACCCCAGAGGAAATAGATGCGGTCCTCAAAAACCTGAAACCACACAAAGCCCCAGGCCCAGACGGCTTCACAGCAGAATTCTATAAGAAATTCAAAGAACCCTTGATGCCCTACATGACCCGCCTATTCAACGACATCATAAAAGGGGGCCCCATCCCCAAAACCTGGACCCACTCCAAAATAGTCTCCATCCCAAAACCACTAAAAGACAGCCTCAAAGTAGAATCATACCGCCCAATCTCATTAATAAACCAAGACTACAAGATATTCACATCAATCTTGGCCAACCGCCTAAAAATCTTCCTACACAAGTTAATAGCCCCAGACCAGACTGGCTTTGTCCCTGGCCGCAATATAACAGACCCCATCAGGAAACTACTGAACCTGATCGAACACAGCAAGGCAACCAAACTCCCACTGACAATTATGTCCCTAGACATCCTCAAAGCCTTTGATTGCTTGGAGTGGAAATACATATTAGCAGTACTAACTAACATGAAATTTGGCCCCAACTTCCTACAAATCCTCAAACAAATACACTCCCAAGCCTCAGCAAAATGCAGAACTAACAATATGGATTCTAACACTATAGCTATCCAAAGAGGCACGAAACAAGGATGCCCACTGTCTCCCTTCTTATTTATCCTGGCTCTGGAACCCCTAGCAATCCGCATCCGAGCAGCCACAGACATCAAGGGAGTTGAAATAAAAGGCAGAACCTATAAATTAGGGCTCTTTGCAGATGACCTAATGGTCACAACACCAGACCCCATAAGCACAGCAACCTCCCTAATCAGAGAACTCAACACATTTGCAATGGTGTCGGGCCTACAGGTAAATTTTACAAAGTCAGAAGCTATGTGCTTCAACACCCCTCCTCACACCCAAAAAGAACTCACGAAGGTCACCAAAATAAAACTTTGCCACACCAAGTTCAGATACCTAGGGGTACAAATAACCAGAAACCTCAATAAATTGTACCTCCACAACTACAAGCCCCTGTGGCGACAAATTAACAAAGACCTAAAGAGATGGAATAACATGAACTTCACTCTCTCAGACAAAATAGCCATGATCAAAATGATCACACTCCCAAAACTAACCTACCTATTCCAAACCCTCCCAATCTGGATCCCCTCAACCCAACTTCGCAGTTGGCAGAGAAAACTACACTCTTTCATCTTCTCACATAAAAAACCAAGAATAAGCCCCAAATACCTGCACCTCCCCACCTCAGAAGGAGGATGGGGAATCCCCAACATAGAAGCATATTACAATGCCAACCAAATACGCCACATAATCCCATATATACTAGAAGATGAGACAAAACAATGGGTACACCTAGAGAGGGACACAATTGAAAACACCTGCACCACAACATACCCACTCCTCCCAAACAAACTAAAGAAAATTCCCACAACACTTAACAGGTACACACAGACCATGCTCAAAGCATGGAAAACACAAATAGGCAAACTATCCCCAACCCCATCCCCACTAATCCCCCTGGCGTACCACCCATTATTCCACCGTGCAGCACAAAACCTCAAGATAAAAACCTGGCGAACCAAAGGCTTATATCGCCTAATAGACTTTTATAAAAATAACAAACCCTTGTCAACACAAGAAATACAAGACAAACTAGAAGACACCCAAATGCCCTGGTTAACACAACACCAACTTCATGCCCTCTTAAACAACCCAACAGTAAAATCAACAGCAACTAGGCCCCTGACAACCTTCGAAAACCTCCTCCTAACAACAAAGGGAAACGGTAAAGGGACGGTATCCGCAATATACAAAATACTACTCCAAAATCCTGTAAATCCCCTAGACGCAATCAAAAAACAATGGGAGAATGACATAGGCTATGAGATTAACCCCACTCAATGGACCAGAATGTGGTCTAAACCCCCCTTTAAATCCATATCAACGAAAAGAAAAGAACTCACACTGAAACTCACCTACAGGTGGTACCTAACACCAAGGAAACTAGCGCTAATACACCCAGGAACCTCACCAAAATGCTGGAGAGGGTGCACCTCCACAGGCACATACCTCCACATGTGGTGGGAGTGTCCCAAAATCCAACTATTCTGGACAACAGCCATACAAGAAATATGTAAAATAACTAAGCAAGTAATAGACATCACCCCAGAATTGGCCCTACTAAACATCTTCCAAGACAACAATGCCCATTTACACCACAAAGAACTCATAACCCACCTGCTCTCAGCAGCCAGAAACACCATAACCAGACACTGGAGAGACCTGTCAGGAGTAAGCATGGACCAATGGTACCAAATAGTATGGGAAACAGCCCTACTAGAAAAATTAACTAATAAACTGAAACTGACACGGGAACAAACAGAAGAAGACGCCTTCACCCCGGTATGGCTCCCATTTATGACATACACAGCCCAACAGGACAATGACAATAATCCACCAACAGCATACAAATCAATATGGCTAACCTGATCCAAAACACCCACCCACCTCACTCACACACGAAAACAAAGATCACCACAGCCAATCACAAGCAAACAATCACACCCTAGGCCAACCCCAACCTCTCTCACCACCAAAGGAACACAAGTGAACAACACAAGCAACGCTGACACCAAACTCTACATACATTAAACATAATAGAAACACCGCCACCCGACCCCACCCCCATCCATCTTCCCTCTCTCCACCCCCCTTTTCTTTTTTCTTTTTTTTTTCTTCTCCCCCTAATGCCTCAACAAATGAAACGGATTTGTAAAAATGTTACATGGGAAAAAAAAATACGAGGCACTACACTTCTGTAAAACAAGAAAATCCTTAATAAAATATTTTTTTTAAAAAAATTGAAATATCGAAGGCACAAATGCAGACAATTCCAACAAAAAAAGCAGGAGGCATCTAAGGAAACCAGTGTGGCTGCATAAGGAGCTTACAGATGAGCTGAGATTTAAGAAGGCGGCAAGTATAAGAAAGAGGGGGAAACACAGGAAGAGTATACATCAATAGTTAACAGCTGCAGGGAGAAGGCCAGATGGGCATAAGCCCAGAACAACCTCAGGCTTACAAGAGAGGTGAAAAATGAATACTTCTTTAGCTATGTTTGTAAAAGGTAAAGATAAAGGACCCCTGGATATTTAAGTTCAGTCAAAGGCGACTATGGGGTTGCAGCGCTCATCTCGCTTCAGGCTGAGGGAGCTGGCATTTGTCCACTGACAGCTTTCCGGGTCATGTGGCCAGCATGACTAAACCACTTCTGGTGAAACCAAACACTGTGATGGAAGCCAGAGCACACGGAAACACCATTTACCTTCCCACTGCAGCGGTACCTATTTATCTACTCGCACTGGTGTGCTTTCGAACTGTTAGGTTGGCAGAAGCTGGGGCAGAGCAACGGGAGCTCACCCATCACATGGATTTGAACTGCCAACCTTCCGATTGGCAAGCCCAAGAGGCTCAGTGGTTTAGACCACAGCACCGCCAGTGTCCTGGCTATGTTTGAACAACAAGAAGAGCAAGCAAGTAGCGGGTCCTCTGCATGGGGAAGGTGAAGAAAAGCTATTGGCTGACAGGGAGAAGGCAGAACAGCTTAACACCTCCTTTGTCTAACCCTAACCCTAACCCTAACACTAAGAAAAGCAGTGCCTGGTGATAACATCAGATAACATTCTCCACGGTGATAAATACATTAAAAATTTCTAACACTGATCTTCTCTTGGATTTGTATCCATGCATGCACAACAATGCTGCACACTTACTTTTCATTCCTTAATGTGGGAAGGAAATGCTTCACCAGTGATAAATGTCAGTTTCAACAGCACTAATATTATAACTGGACAGACCATCTGAACCTATTTTGAGCTGCCACACCAATATTCTTCTCCCTATTGGTAAGTGCCAGCAACCTGCTGTGCTGGGAAGCTGTGAGAGTAACAATCCCCTGCCTATGACACCTCAACAGCTGCAACTAATAGAAGGGTAGTAAATTGTTAGCAATAATTTAGCACCAGCCTTGGGTAATGGGTCCTGAACCCCTGGGCTATCTGGTGGCAAGTCAGTATGTCAAGTCCAGAGTTCAATGACCAGGGGTCAATCCATGCAAGCAAAATCCAAAGTCCATGGTCCAAAAGTCAAGTAGTGCAGTCCAGGGTCAAGCCAAGTCTGAAGTCCAGCAGTCAGGATACAGCCCTGAATCAAACCCAAAGCACAGTCCTGTAGAGGTACAGGCACATCCAAGCTGAGGCCCATCAACATAGGCAGCTGAGCAGACACAGCACCTCAGCTCTGCTTCCCTTTTGTACTTTGCATGCTGATTTCAACATCTGGGCTTGATGAGGCAGGTGACCCTCACCTGTTCCAAGCCTACTCCGGCTGAGGAATCATACACTTCCTTCCACAGATAGCGAGCCCCACCTGGCCAGCAAGAAAGCCGGACTGTAAGCTCTTGCTTGCCTCAGCCTTCTAGAGTGCCATTACCACTGCTCCCTATACCTCAGAGCATAGGCATAGGCAAACTCGGTCCTCCAGAGTTTTGGGACTACAACTCCCAATCATCCCTAGCTAACAGGACCAGTAGTCAGGGATGATGGGAGTTGTAGTCCCAAAACATCTGGAGGGCTGAGTTTGCCTATGCCTGCCTCAGAGCCTGCTGTGTTTGTGGAGACTGGTCTCTGGCTCTGATGAGGGGTCCTGATGCTCTTGTTCCTGTGCATCAACCCTCATTCACTCACCCCCCTCCACCCCCCTGGGAATACTTCCTTCGCCATCCTCTGCTTGCTCCAGTGCATCCCAATCCTGGCTGCACCCCTCACTGGATTCCTCTTCCTCCTTTTCATCCTCCCCATTGTCCTGCCAATTCATAACACCCACATATTAATTGCATACACATCCCATTGTTGCCCATAAGCATCTTTGGGTCAGAGTCTACATCTTTATGTAGTTACTAACATGGTACAAAGCACGAACTGCTTGAGTAAGTTTAAAAAGGAACTACACTCTGACATTTATTTGCTAGAACAGTGAATAGGGCCTGTATGTTTGCATTGTATTATGTAACTTCTGTTTTTTCCTGGATATTACATTTTGTATTTCGCTCATCATCTTCAAGGGATAATATCTGAGTTCTTAATAGTTTTCTTTTGGGAACTGGTAGGTGGTATAAAGAAAGGTACATATTTGTCAATTTAGAGATGCCTAATGATCCTGTTTCTTCAGTTTTTGCACATGCTGTGTTTAAAAAGGGGTTGCATTCAACCTGCATTTAGATTCTGATAAGATTCAGGCAGCATACATATATTCTTAATCAACAGACTCCTTTTAACAAGTACTCACAAAGGGTATTACTTGCGGAAGCCAAACAGAGTATTTGGATAACAAGCTGTCATTTCTAAGGAAGCAGATATTGTTTATGGGGAAGCTGGTGTCGTGACTTGTGTTCTGAATGAAGCTGTCTTGTTTATATTGGCAGGTACCCCCCGGGATGTTTTAGGGGCAGTTTGGAAGTTATTATAGTGTTGAAATGCAAAATAAGTCAAGGCTTTGTTATTTCTCAGGTAAAATGCACCTGAGATCAACTTTGCTCATTTCCTGAGTTCACTACTAGCTGTAATGATTAAGTGAAAGGCCTTGGATTAGTCCTAAATGTAAAAAGGAAGTTGCTGTAAGGTACAAAACATAGGATGTGCTTTTGACAGCTACTCTTGTTGACAAGAATGATGTCTATTTGTAACCTGATGCTTCTTTTTGGCCTTGGGGAAAAGTATTAGGGAGACAATACGGAAGTATTTTCTGGTCAAGTAGTTTTGGTGACAGTAAATGTTATGCCTAGGCTAGAATTTTGCAGGACTAAAAATATAAAAATCGAGATTAATTTGTTTAATTCAGGAAAACTCATATATTGTTGCTATATGAAGTACCTGTTATGTTTTCTTTATGTCTAAAACCTTCTTTATTCCACTGCCTAAGAAATCTGTTAAAAATGTCCTAATTTGGAACAAATATTTATTTTAAAGGGTAGGGAAACTTCAAGCTATTGCCTCAGTTTGTTCTAAACCACACTTTCCCATTTTGCTCTAACTCAGGAAACTGTAGCTTACATAAAACACAATTAACTATCAAGGAGGGAAACTGAATAATTCAAGCAGTTGTACATTCTTTTTCCTAAGTAGTTTTATTCTTCAGTGAACCGAAAAGAATAAGAATGTCTGAAAGCAGAATGTTTTATATAATTTTAAAATCTGTTTTCATGGATATTATTATTTTGGAATGTTTATATAACATTTGCCTAAGAGGTATATTTTGTTGACATAGGTTTATCTAAAGGAAAAATAATAGTAAAAAGGAAGATTGTGTTTCATAAAGATTAACACTTTGCATGCAAAATCAAAGGTCAGACGAAATGGTAATAACCCATCTATAAATACCTGGAAAAAAGGAGATTTAAATGCAGAGGATTAATATTTCATTTCTTTAAAACATTAACAGCAATGCTTTGTCCCTGGGCTCTTCTTAGAATCTCAGAAAATCTTTACTTTTTTCTCAAGCACACATATCACTCACAATGTGCAAGGATAAACTTGATATTATTAGAACAGCAAATATGTTAGGATTTGCAAACAGTAAAGTCCAAATCCATTATGCCTGTTACACTGTTTTTATAAAGCAAGTTTTAAGGTGGAAGTTTTAGAGTATGAATATTGCAGTTAATTACTGGCAACTATTGTATTTAAGTTAATTGCAGCTCTTCAGGTCATGATATACTGCCTGCACTTTGATGCTTACCTTTCCCTGTTTTGCTGGCAATGTATATTTTTATTTTCTATTAATATTCTGAAATACAGTAATGCAGACATTCCTTTTCTTAGCAGCTAGTGATTGTGAATATCCCCCAATGCTTTAAAATATAATTATTTGCTTGCAGTATATAACAGTGACAGCAGTCACGAAATTAAAAGACGCCTGCTCCTTGGGAGAAAGGCGATGGCAAACCTAGACAGCATCTTAAAAAGCAGAGACATCACCTTGCCAACAAAGGTCCTATAGTTAAAGCCATGGTTTTCCCAGTAGTGATGTATGGAAGTGAGAGCTGGACCATAAAGAAGGCTGATCGCCGAAGAATTGATGCTTTTGAATTATGGTGCTGGAGGAGACTCTTGAGAGTTCCATGGACTGCAAGAAGATCAAACGTATCCATTCTTAAGGAAATTAGCCCTGAGTGCTCACTGGAAGTACAGATCGTGAAGCTGAGGCTCCAATACTTTGGCCACCTCATGAAAAGAGAAGACTCCCTGGAAAAGACCCTGATGCTGGGAAAGATGGAGGGCACAAGGAGAAGGGGACGACAGAGGACGAGATGGTTGGACAATGTTCTCAAAGCTACAAACATGAGTCTGACCAAACTGCGGGAGGCAGTGGAAGACAGGAGTGCCTGGCGTGCTCCAGTCCATGGGGTCACGAAGAGTCGGACACGACTAAACGACTAAACAACAAATATAACAGTGCTGGCAACATTCACAGCCATGGCCTCCTTTTTTATATCAGTGCTGGATCTGAAGACACATGACAGTAGCCTTTCTGAATATCAGCAGGTCTTGCCAGCGACGGAGGAAGCCTCTCGGGCACCTGGGGTGAACCACTCATAGGGGTGGGGCAAACCGCTAATAGGGGCGGGATGGCATGGGGCGCGCGGCACCCATTAGGATGGGACACGCAGCACCCATTGGGACAGGGCACGCCGTGGGGCCTCAGCTGCCCTACAGCTGTAGGGAGGCAGCGGGTGGATAGAGCGAAGCCTGCGGGCACCTGAAACGTGTGACTCGGGCGTGCTGCAGGCCCCGCAGTGAGTGCTGCCCGTCATTTTGTCACCCCCCTCAGGGTGACACCCGGGGCACACCGCCCCCCTTCCTACACCCCTGGGTTTTGCTCTGGTTAGTGTTTGGACAGGAAGACTACCTAGGAACATTCATCTGTATGAATCACTTTGACATCTTTTGGAAAAGGATGGGGTGATAATGTGATAATAATCAATACTCCATTATAATCAATAATAATCAATAATCAATACTCCACCCTGCCTGAACCCTCAGGTCCTGTGTGGTTCGTACTACTGTATGAAAATGAAACACATTTTTACAAGCCACCCCAATCTTTAAGCGGTGCCAGATTCCAGGGATACCAGGTATGCTTACCACAGTTTGCGTTTCCTTTCGGCAAGGAGGAACAGCAGAGACTGTGGTGTCTTTATGATATATGATTTATTTACACATATACACAACCTGAGTCTAGATGGGGGGAGGGCAGAACATTCACCTTCCAAGAGGGTCTCTTGCTTCTCCCATAGGCACCGCAACATCGGGGTCTAAAACACAGAAGCCACCATGTTCTCTGTCTCCTTGTTACAGTCAACCCACATGGTGCTCTTGGCTTTGATTCTTCCTAGTTGCTACTAACAGACTTCAATGAACTTTTCCTCTCATCCACAGCAGGCAAACTGAAATCATAAACCCATTTTTGTCTCTGCCCACTAACACACAGTTGGAGGAGGCCTCCCACCCCTCTGCCTGGGAATAATAATAATAATAATAATAATAATAATAATAATAATAATTTTATTATTTGTACCCTGCCCATCTGGCTGGGTTTCCCTAGCCACTCTGGGAGGCTTCCAACAAGATTAAAAATACATTAAAATGTCACACATTAAAAACTTCCCTAAACAGTAGAGTAACTACTTCATCAAATGTCCATTATCTTTCTTTTGTTCTACAAGATGGCTCTTCTGCAAGGTGATCTCCTGATCAGGAAAGGCTAGTGAAGTCTGTATATTAACACTGCTAAATCTGATGTCTGGCACCTTATCTTAATACTCCAAGTATTGGCTAAATGATAATATTTACAAAATCTAGGAATTAGGAGGAGGAGGACCCGGCACCCAAGAGTTTAGGAGATCATTGCCCCTCCACACGAAAACTTATAGCACTATGATCTGGTCAGGCCCCACAGTAGTACTGTTCTGGCATTAACATGGCCTGGGGAAAAATATCTTTAAAAAACTGGTTACTCATTCTATACTCAGTTATACCCCATGCTGTGGATTTTAGAATCATAGAACTGTAGAGCTAGGAAGGAACACAGAAATCTCAACTAGATCATACATGATAGATGGCCACCCAACGTCTGCTTAAAACTCTTGAAGGAAGAAGAGTCCACCACCTGTTGTGGGATTCCATTCCACTGCTAAACAGCTAAAGTTCTTCCTGAGGTTTAGTCAGAATCTCCTTTCTTACAATATGAACCCAGCCTCAGGAGCAGGAGAAAACAAGTTTGCTCTATCCTCCATATGACAGGCCTTTAGATATTTGCAGACTGCTATCATATCTCCTCTCAGTCTCTCTTCACCAAGCTAAATTCCCTCAGCCATTCCTCATAAGGCTTGGTTTCCCTCTTGATGGAGGGGGAAAATAATTGGACTTTGTGTACACTGTTGGTGGCCAAGAGGCTTGTTTTACAGCACTGGAAAGGGGTGCATGTCCTTCCCCAAATTTCTCATGGGTGATGTGGAGGGCAGCTACATGAGAAAGGGCCTTTTTCTGCTGTGGCTCTTCATCTTTAGAATGTCCTCCCTAGGGAAATGTGCTTCACCCCAAGTGTAATATCTTTTTTTGGCCAATCTTAAGACCATTTTTGTACAACTTTCTTTAAAAAATATAGTTTAATGCCTTGGAGAAATATGGATGCATGTGTTTATTGTATTTAAGAACTCAGTGTTCTTAATGTGGTTTATCTCTATAGTCAAGGAACTGAATGGAACAGATACTTCTTAAACACTTCATCAAAATCTTCTTGGGGGGAAACAAACAGTTCTGAAAGAACGCTATCTTATAGATTCCTCTGGATACATCTGGCAAATCAATCATTAGTGTAAATCATAATAACTGCAGGGCTTTACTCAAAGAAACAAACTTTACTCAAGAAACAAAAGCAAACTTTTCATTTTTCTAAAGCTATCAGAAGAGAGATTTATTTAAATATAGTAAGCAAGCTTGAATATTAAGTATAAAACAAATCAGAGCATCAGAACATGAATTATTATCCGAAGTCACTGAAAAGCAGGGTAGTTCTTAGTAGTCCTTATGTGTCCAGTGTAGTTCTTAAAACAATTTATGTCAGTTGCCTTGTCAGTTTCACTCCAATTAGTTGTGAGGTTGGTGCCTTGTACATTTCTTTCCTTAGGGTATTACTCGTTGCTTGGCTAATATATAGTGAGAATTCCTCAGAATGCTGATTGCTTTAAAATATATCCAAGCATCTCTCCTGTCAGCTACTCCTTAATTGCTTTTCACTGATATATGGTAAACAAAATAAAGGGTAATAGTTGAAAGTGATGACTCCCTAATTTACTCCAAACCGATACACGTGGCTTAGCACACACTGTATATTTTCAGCCATTTCTTTAACCTGCTATGCAGCAGAAAATGTAAGAATATTTCATTTTCATTTTTTTTATAAAATATTTATTGAGATTTTACAATAAACATAAATTTAAAGAGTTAAAAAAAAAGTTAAACCAGAAATTACACATAGAGAGAAAAAAATACAAAAGCTAACAAAAAAAATACCAAAAAAGAAACCTAAAAAGGAGGAAAAAAAGAAAAAAAAAGATGCTACAAAATACAAAAAACAGATAGCTAAAGAATAGAGAGAGAGAGAAAAAAGAAAGAAGAAAAAATATTTTGAAAAAGAAAAAGTCCATTTTTCAATGTCTTTAGGCTCATTTACTTATTTCCTTGACCTCCTCACCCCTCCCCTTTTTGTATTCCCATTTAGAAAATCCTTTCAGCAAATCCTTACCCTCTTTCATTTATCTTTACTCTGTATCTTAACCTATTATAACTGTATATTTTCATCCATATGACTATCAATATTTACATATTCTTATTAACCTTATTACCAAAACCACTTATTTTCAGTCCAACATCAATTTAACATTCATTAATTTTACAGTATTTCTGCTAATAGTCTTTAAACTTCTTCCAATCTTCTTCCACCGACTCTTCTCCCTGGTCTCGGATTCTGCCAGTCATTTCCGCCAATTCCATATAGTCCATCACCTTCATCTGCCATTCTTCCAGAGTGGGTAAATCTTGTGTCTTCCAATACTTCGCAATAAGTATTCTTGCTGCTGTTGTAGCATACATAAAGAAAGTTCTATCCTTCTTTGGCACCAATTGGCCGACTATACCCAAGAGGAAGGCCTCTGGTTTCTTCAGGAAGGTAAATTTAAATACCTTTTTCATTTCATTATAGATCATCTCCCAGAACGCCTTAATCTTTGGGCACGTCCACCAAAGGTGAAAGAATGTACCTTCAGTTTCTTTACATTTCCAACATTTATTATCGGGCAAGTGATAGATTTTTGCAAGCTTGACTGGTGTCATGTACCACCTATAAATCATTTTCATAATATTCTCTTTTAGGGCATTACATGCCGTAAATTTTATACCTGTGGTCCACAACTGTTCCCAGTCAGCAAACATGATGTTATGTCCAACGTCCTGTGCCCACTTAATCATAGCAGATTTAACCGTCTCGTCCTGAGTGTTCCATTTTAACAGCAAGTTATACATTCTTGAAAGTATCTTTGTTTTAGGATCTAACAGTTCTGTTTCCAACTTTGATTTTTCCACCTGGAAGCCAATTTTTTTGTCTAAATTATAAGCCTCTCTTATTTGATAATAGTGAAGCCAGTCTCGCACTTTATCTTTTAGTTTCTCAAAACTCTGCAGTTTCAATTTGTCTCCTTCCTGCTCCAAAATTTCCCAATATTTCGGCCACTTGGCCTCCATATTGAGCTTTTTCAGGGCCTTTGCCTCCAACGGTGACAACCACCTTGGGGTTTTATTTTCAAGTAAGTCTTTATATCTTGTCCAGACATTAAACAATGCTTTCCTGACAATATGGTTTTTAAATGCTTTATGAGCTTTAACCTTGTCGTACCATAAGTATGCATGCCACCCAAAAACATTATTGAAACCTTCTAGATCCAAAATGTCTGTGTTCTCAAGAAGCAGCCAATCTTTCAGCCAGCAGAATGCTGCTGATTCATAATAAAGTTTAAAGTCTGGCAGGGCAAATCCCCCTCTTTCCTTTGCATCAGTTAATATTTTAAGTTTTATTCTGGGCTTCTTGCCCTGCCAGACAAATCTAGAAATATCTCTCTGCCACTTCTTGAAACAATCCATTTTGTCCAGAATTTGTAGTGATTGAAACAAAAACAGCATTCTTGGCAATACATTCATCTTTATAGCAGCAATTCGACCCAACAAGGAAAGCTTCAAGTTTGACCATATTTCTAAATCCTTTTTCACTTCCGACCAACATTTTTCATAAGTGTCTTTAAATAAGTTCCCATTTTTAGCTGTCATATTAATCCCCAAGTATTTCACCTTCTTAACCACTGTTAAACCTGTCTCAGTCTGAAACCTCTCTTTCTCAATCGGTGTTAAGTTTTTCTCAAGGACTTTAGTTTTTAACTTGTTCAACTTAAATCCTGCCACATGACCAAATTCTTGGATCAGTTCTAATACTCTTTTAGTACTAGATTCTGGCTCCTGTAAAGTCAATACTAAGTCATCTGCAAAAGCTTTCAATTTGTATTGTTTAGCTCCGACCTTTATACCCTTGATCAGATGGTCCCTTCTAATCATATTTAACAAAACCTCCAGGACCGAAATAAAAAGCAATGGGGAAATTGGGCAGCCTTGTCGTGTCCCTTTCTCTATCTTGAATTCCTCTGTCACCACATTATTAACTATTAGTTTAGCCTTTTGTTCTGAATAAATTGCACTTATACCATTTTCAAACCCTTGACCGACCCCCATCCCCTGAAGATTTTTCTTCATAAAGCTCCAATAAATATTATCAAAGGCTTTCTCGGCATCCACAAAAATTAAAACTGCTTTGGTGTTGATATCCACTTGCAACTTCTCCAAAATGTTGATTATATTCCTCGTGTTGTCAGACAAGTGTCTGCCTGGAAGAAAGCCAGCTTGGTCCTTGTGTATCTCTTCCACTAATACTTTTTTTAGTCTTTTGGCCAAAATGTCAGCAAATATTTTGTAATCCACATTTAACAGGGATATGGGTTGGTAGTTCTTAAGTTGTGAGAAAATGTAAGAATATTTCAACCTGTGAGGGGAAAGGATCAGTGGAACCGTTTGAGATTTAAGTGAAGCTACTATGAGGGAAGTGAAAGATCAGTTTAGCTGGTGAGAAAGCTGGTGGCAGAAATAGGAAGCTGAGTCTCCTATCCTTTTCCTGCGTTTTTTTTTCCTTTCTCTGTGCTGATAAGAGATTTTTTTTCCACATAAGCTTTTAGATCCATTAAGGAAAGATATTCATATAATAATAATAATAATAATAATAATAATTTATTATTTATACCCCGCCCATCTGGCTGGGTTTCCCCAGCCACTCTGGGCGGCTTCCAAAAGAATATTAAAATACAATGATACATCAAACATTAAAAGCTTCCCTAAACAGGGCTGCCTTCAGATGTCTTCTAAAAGTCTGGTAGTTGTTGTTCTCTTTGACATCTGGTGGGAGGGCGTTCCACAGGGAGGGCGCCACTACCGAGAAGGCCCTCTGCCTGGTTCCCTGTAACTTGGCTTCTCGTAGTGAGGGAACCGCCAGAAGGCCCTCGGTGCTGGACCTCAGTGTCCGGGTAGAACGATGGAGGTGGAGACGCTCCTTCAGGTATACTGGACCGAGGCCGTTTAGGGCTTTAAAGGTCAGCACCAACACTTTGAATTGTGCTCGGAAACGTACTGGGAGCCAATGTAGGTCTTTCAAGACCGGTGTTATATGGTCTCGGCGGCCGTTCCCAGTCACCAGTCTGGCTGCTGCATTCTGGATTAGTTGTAGTTTCCGGGTCACCTTCAAAGGTAGCCCCACGTAGAGCGCATTGCAGTAGTCCAAGCGGGAGATAACCAGAGCATGCACCACTCTGGCAAGGCAGTCCGCGGGCAGATAGGGTCTCAGCCTACGTACCAGATGGAGCTGGTACACAGCTGCCCTGGACACGGATTTAACCTGTGCCTCCATGGACAGCTGTGAGTCCAAAATGACTCCCAGGCTGCGCACCTGGTCCTTCAGGGGCACGGTTACCCCATTCAGGACCAGGGAATCCCCCACACCTGCCCGCCTCCTGTCCCCCAGAAACAGTACTTCTGTCTTGTCAGGATTCAATCTCAATCTGTTTGCCGCCATCCATCCTCCAACCGCCTCCAGACACTCACACAGGACCGTCACCGCCTTCACTGGTTCTGATTTGAAAGAGAGGTAGAGCTGGGTATCATCCGCATACTGATGAACACCCAGCCCAAACCCCCTGATGATCTCTCCCAGCGGCTGCATGTAGATGTTGAAAAGCATGGGGGAGAGGACAGAACCCTGAGGCACCCCACAAGTGAGAGCCCAGGGGTCTGAACACTCATCCCCCACCACCACTTTCTGAACACGGCCCAGGAGGAAGGAGCGGAACCACTGTATGACAGTGCCCCCAGCTCCCAGCCCCTCAAGACGGTCCAGAAGGATGTTATGGTCGATGGTATCAAACGCCGCTGAGAGATCCAGCAGAACTAGGAAACAGCTCTCACCTTTGTCCCTAGCCCGCCGGAGATCATCAACCAGTGCGACCAAGGCAGTTTCAGTCCCGTGATGAGGCCTGAATCCCGATTGGAAGGGATCCAAATGGTCCGCTTCTTCCAGGCGTGCCTGGAGTTGTTCAGCAACCACTCGCTCAATCACCTTGCCCAAGAATGGAAGATTTGAGACTGGGCGATAGTTGGCCATCGTGGCCGCATCTAAAGATGGTTTTTTAAGAAGCGGTTTAATAACCGCCTCTTTCAGCGGGTCTGGGAAGGCTCCCTCACGGAGGGAAGCATTCACCACCCCACGAAGCCCATCGCCCAGCCCTTCCCGGCTAGCTTTTATAAGCCAGGATGGGCAAGGATCAAGGAGACAGGTGGTTGGTTTCACTCGTCCAAGCAGCCTGTCCACATCCTCGGAGGTAACAGATTGGAATTGATCCCACGCAATTTGACTAGACAGGACTCTAGCACTCTCCCGCCCCGGCCCTGCTCCCACGGTGGCGTCTACCTCTTCCCGAATCTGAGCGACTTTATCTGCAAAAAACTTTGCAAAATCATTGCAGGAGATCATGTGGCCCGTACTGGGCCCCGATGTAGCAGGTGGTTCCGCTAAATTGCGGACCACCTGAAAAAGTCTCCTGCTGCTGTTTTCTGCAGATGCAATAGAGGCGGCGAAGAAAGCCTTCTTCGCCGTCGCTACCGCCACTTGGTAGGCTCGACACTGAGCTCTAACCTGTGTCCGGTCAGCTTCAGAATGGGTCATCCGCCACCGGCGCTCTAGCCGTCTCAACGATTGTTTCATTGCCCTCAGATCCGTGGAAAACCACGGGGCTGTCCGGGCTCCATGCAATCGGAGAGGGCGCTTCGGAGCCAAACAGTCAATAGCCCTGGTTAACTCTGCATTCCAGCGGGCCACCAGGGAATCAGCTGAAAGGCCATCAACATGGGATAAAGCATCCCCTACCACTCTCTGGAAACCATTTGGATCCATTAAGTGGCGGGGGCGGACCATCCGAATCGGTCCCACCTCCCTGCAGAGGGGAAGGGTCGCGGCGAAGTCAAGTTGCACCAGGAAGTGGTCTGACCATGGCACTTCTTTTGTTTCGCTTTTACTTAGTGTCAGAACACCAACATCCATGGAGGTAAACACCAGGTCCAAGGCATGTCCGCGGCTATGGGTTGGGCCAAACTTATTCAGGGACAGCCCCATGGAGGCCATGCTTTCCACGAAGTCCCGAGCGGCCCCTTGTAAGGTCGTGTCGGCATGGATATTAAAATCCCCTAGGACAACCAAACTAGGTGTCTCCAGGAGAACATCCGCCACGACCTGAAGCAGCTCGGGCAGGGAATCCTTGGTGCAGCGGGGAGGTCGGTACACCAAAAGGAATCCTGTACTGCCCCTATTGCCCAACTTCCAGAACATGCACTCAGAGAACTGGGTCTTCCCAATAGGACGCCTGGTGCAAACTAATGACTTCCTAAAAATCACTGCAACCCCCCCTCCCCGCCCACAAGGCCTGGGTTGCTGTGCGTAAGAGAAACCTGGTGGACAAGCAGCGGCAAGAACAGGCCCATCTGCTTCACCCAACCAAGTCTCTGTTACACAAGCCAGGTCAAATCCTCCATCCATGATCAAGTCATGGATGGCAGTGGTCTTATGAATCATTGACCTGGCATTGCACAGCAGCACCTTCAGGCTATGTGGGTATCCCTTGCTGATTCTAGTATCCGTCCGGATAGGACCAGACCCGGAGGCAGGGATAGTCCTCAGACAACGACTAAACCTGCCTCCTCTGTAATGACATGGTCTGGTCTTAGCGTAACTCCTCCTCCTACCCGTGATCACTGAGATCGGTTGTCCCAGCGCATCCCCCTCTGTGGAACATACCCCAGCCATTTTGTTGCCTGGGACCCACTCCCCGGCAGCCCTAACCCTTCCCCTTAAGAACAAAATAAGACCTTAAAACAATAAAAAACCCCAGAAAACAAAAAACAATACAAATGAAAAACTATAAAAATTACAAATCCATTAAAATCAAACAAATTCCCAACTAAACATCCATCCCACCCCCATCCCCGTCCCCACATATACAAAAAATAAAAAGAAAAGGAAAGGGAACATTTTAAAACATTTTAAAAAGAACTCTGCGCCCCTCCGGATCCCCCTGGGCCGCAGCAGCAGTGACAGCAACCGTCCCTGTGAGTCCTTCAGGCCCCGCCCTGGGCCAGGTGGTGAGTGGCAGGAAGGAGCAGGGCCCTCAGACACCCACACAGGAGAGTCCTCCTGGGCAGCAGAGCGCAGCAGTCCCTGTGAGTCCTTCAGGCCCCGCCCTGGGCCAGGTGGTGAGTGGCAGGAAGGAGCAGGGCCCTCAGACACTCACACAGGAGAGTCCTCCTGGGCAGCAGAACGCAGCAGTCCTTATGAGGCCTCAGGCCCCGCCCTGGGCCAGATGGTGAGTGGCAGGAAGGAGCAGGGCCCTCAGACACTCACACAGGAGAGTCCGCGGAGGAGCTGCAGAGAGCGCGAGAGGGAGCCTGGAGCGACGGCTGGCAGGAGGCAGAGTGAGGCCTCTCGGCCAACGCCTCCGCAACCCTCGCCAGGCTGGGCTGGGCTGGGCAAGAGGGGCGGAGACGGAGGTTTTTCAATAAATAATCAAGTGAATGACCTCAAATATAGAAAGCAATTCCAAATCAAAAACTTGCCTGATTGGTTCCTCAATCTTCAAGATCACTGCCAGCGAAAATACTTTCATTGAGAGTAAAGTGGGGTTAGCATTAAGGAAATTCTAGCCTGGAAAAAAGCTGGCTTGGGTGCCTCCAAACATGTTGATTCAAAATATTGCCGGGAATTAAGAGCTGGTCAAAGTTCTACACTGATGCAGATAATTATGAATGCTGGCAACATTGTTAGTCCATAATGTGTGTGATTCTCATTAAACTTTGCAGAAGAAGAACTCTGAAATTCAAATCATTGCTGACTCATTTTCTCTTACACAAAGCAAATATATTCTTTGACAAAGTCGAGGGGTGACATTTAAAAAAAAATAAAAAAAATCCTTCTGCTATTTGTTCTATTCCTGATAGGGCAATTTTGCTTGCAGTCAATTATTTAGATCAGCCTGATCAGTAATACAGTGAATTGTTTCCAGCTCTTTTCCAGGGTGATTATGCAGTCATGAAAGGATGAATCATGCTGAATCCCCAAGCATTTTAGTAAGCTGCTAATGCACCGTGGAAATATATACCACCTACACTCTAACTTTCATTCTATTGATTTAAATTGAATGTGTCTAACTGACGGCAACACAGCAGGTGCTGCTGAGAATCAAAAGCAGAAGGATTTAATGAGCCTAACATTGCATTAGTTGGTTAAGCATTATTTTTAATTGCACCGTGTTTCTGGGTTTTCAACGCACTGTTATTTGTAGAAAATCTGGTAGGAAGGACTGCCTTCCTCTCCTCTTCCTTTCCAATATGTACTGCTAGGTGGTTCTGGAAGGCTTATTCTGCCACTAACTTCAGTAACAATAAAGGTGAATTCAAATGACCATGCAACATGCAGATTGGCAAAGCATGAGGTGATAAACTGTCATTGAGGAATGACATCTGTGCTTAATGTTCTGTTTCATTTCTTAGGTTCAAGATAGTTTGTGGGTGTGGGTGGGTACACATACATGGATATACACACATGGGCACACAGAGACATCTACCGGTACTCAAAACCCAGTATGCTTTCCTCCACTTTATGCCCCCCATTGTTTCTCTAAACAGCCTTTTCTGGTTGCCTCTTCTTTCACCTTAGTTGTAATATGGATGATGCCAACCATGAGGGACCACATAGTGAATGGGCTGAGGTGACAAAAATACAGAGCTCATGGAAACTAAATCAACTGAAGATCATGCTTCCTGGATACATGATCACCATTCACCAGGTTTGGTAACATTGTCACCATCATCATTCAATTTATACCGCCCTTTATTAAAACAACCCAGGGCAGTGTACAATATTAAAAACCCATTACAGAATACCAATAATAAAAAACATAACAAAAAGCATAATAACAGACTGCATAATAATAAAACAGTCATAATAACAACAGCCCTCTATAACAACAGCCCTCTTCTCCAATCTTTAACAGGTTTTGGATTATTTAATGCCCAAAGGCCTGGGTAAAGTGGAATGTTTTTGCCTGGCACCTAAAGACACGTAATCATTTGTGAGGGAAGCCAAAATGGTCTGAAGACCATGCTTCCTGAATGGATGATTATCCATTCTTTGGGCCTTAAGAAGTAACTTTGGGCCTTAAGAAGTAAGTGTATATCATGTTGTTTTATGTTAACTTTTGTTGTCCCTGCCCTGGGGTAAATAGTAGTGTGTATGAATGCCTGATATAAAAATAATAATGGTTGATTTCCAACTACGTCATACTCAGAGTAGGCCTATTGAAACCAATGGCTTTAGACCATTGGTAAGGGGTTTCCTCAACGAAGCTTCTAGGTAAACATTGGAAGCCATGTTGAAAATATCCTACACTTTTCCCATAAAAAGAATGACCAGATTCCTACCAATTTATGACATACTTTTTTTAAAACAACAACTTGTGTTAACTCTCCGTTGTTATTGGAGACCTGAGGTTTATTAAATCTTTCTTTAATGTTCCAGTGAAATTAAAGCATTTTTAAATCCAATTGTTTTTAGGAGGAGGGTTAATTCTACCATTCTGCTTAACTCTGCTATTGAAATCAAAGCAAATTTGGCTACAAGTCCCGATTGTTTCTGCTCATTTTCTTTGACACCAGAATCTAACTTCATCTAAAATATCTCTGACGACGAAGTATTCAAATTGCCCTTACATGGCAACTTGTTTGAAACTAATTAGATATAGCTGTATGTTACCGCACAACACTTTGAATCATAAGCAGCATTCATATTTGTGGATAATTATTTCTTTCTGGGTGAAGGTTTTTCTACTTGGTTTCCAGCAACTGGTGATTAAGTGCCAAAACATGATCAGGTCAGCCACATGGCACATCTTCTACTGCAATCAACGCTTTTAGATTGCAGATTGCATGCTTCAATGCTCCCACATATTAAAATACCTCTGGTACATACAAATTAACCTGTTAAAGAGAAGATATAACTAACTAGAACCTTTTTTTTTGCTTGTGTGCAGCTTTTGTACATGCAGGGAGCTTCTTATATGGAAAAGAAATATTCACACATGAAATCTCCCACGTGCTGTCTGAACATTAGAGCCTAGGCTGAATTGACAGTGGTGTTTATTAGTTTGATTTAAATAATAAATCTAATTGCTGTAGATAAGTAGTTACTATTTAAACTTCAGACAACAACAAAAAAGGGTACAGTCTCTCGTAAGTTTGATACCCAATAAGAGAGTTCAGAATGCTTTGAAATATTTCCCAGTGAAACAAAACAAAATTTAAAAGTGCTTAGTTTTGCCTGGGTGATGAAAGCCCCATTTTTTAAAAAATGCAAAAGTTTCACAAATAAAAAGGAAACAGAATTCCTTGCTTGTTACCAACATCAATTTAATAAAAAGTACAAGCAACTTGTTTTCCCATATGAAGACATAGTAATACATGACTAGTTTTGCTTTCTGCCCTCAGCTTGCAGTGCAGAGACATACGTTTATGTAGTCAAAGAAAGGAAACCAAATGTCACTAAAGCTGTCACTTTTTGTAATCCCTTTGAGCAGTCTACTATGATGCGCTGTCAACCTTTCTGATAAGATGATCTTCTAAACATGGTTGATCTACTCTCCAGTTGCAGGGCTCAACTGAGACTTCTGATGCTGTGTTATTTTCAGTCTTGCTGCTAAGAAAGTCCACCCACGTCTTTTTCCACATTCAGACTTGCACACTATCCATCCATGACAATAATACCAGCTTCAGGTTTAGGGTAGAAAGTGATTCCCCCTCAGTTCTTACAAATGCAATTTTGTTGCCTCAAAACTGTTCTGGTGGGTTGAGGGGACCCTTCAACACAGTCTGAGATGTGGGTTAGAGGCTATACCAATGGGCAATTAGTAAAATCTTCTCCATCCTCTAGTACAGGTTAGCCAACATGGTGGCCTCTAGATGTTATTGCAGTCCAACTCCCACTAGCCCCAGCAGCATGGCCCATAGTGATGGGACCTGGAGTTCAACAACATCTGTAGGGCACATTGGCCCTCCCTGCTCTAGTGGGAGTCTCTGCTGGATTACAGAGGGAAATTCAGGATCCCAGCCATTGTATACATGAACAAACACAAAGACACAAAATAAAGATAATAATAAGATTGCAGTCATCATGTGCATTGTGGGTACTTATCTTTGTTACATTCAATTCACTGAAATAAAGAGCTGATATTCTGCTGGCTCTAGAGCTGTACATAGCAGTCTGAATAATTTCCCAACCTCTTATTTTCCAGCAGAAAACAATTACTATAAGTTTACATAATGACTAAATTAATTAACAGCGCAAATATTAGCCTTCAGAGTATGCTTGATAGTGCCAGAATGTCAGGGCCAAATCAAGCAACTGTTTACTGCTCCTGAAAAATACTGTGGCAGTATGAATCTGAAGGATGCTCTGAATTTTTGACTTTTATGTTGGGACCAGTGTATGTGGGAAATCTTTCTTTTTCTACTGTGGCACCAACAACAAAACAACAAACTCTGCTTCTGAAGCTGCCATTAGCCATGGGAGGGGCACTTCCATTGGCACCAAAGGATCCTTCTGTCTTAGAGCTAACAGTACCTTGGAGCCACAGCACAAGTGGAATGATACAAATCCTTCCACATGCTATGGTCCTGACCCTGACCATTCCTGTGTCTGCTTAAAAAACATTCTATGATGTTTCAGTGATACATTTTTCCATCCGCTGTAGTAACTTTGTCCCTTAATCTTGAATATGCCTAAGACTCTGATTCAATATAATGTGTCAATAATAATAATAATAATAATAATAAAAGTTGCAGTTGATACTATACTGGTGGAGATAACTGTCCATATGACTTATGAGTTTCCACAACTGTTCACATGGCTAACATAGGGGATCTACTTAGCCAATTTAATAATAACACAACAGTTGTTGCCACAGAAAACGAGTCCTCAAGGCTGATGAATAGCTGACTTTTCTTCCACCTTGTTGCTCTAAGAAACAAAGGGTGAACAGCCATGTGAAAGGGCACATGTCTTGTTGATGAAACATTATCTGTGCACTATAAGCATGCCACAGGGTCAGGGCATGTGAAGTCAGGTTCGGGATAATACCTGATATGCATATTGTATCCTCAGAATACAGTGGTACCTCGGGTTAAGAACTTAATTCGTTCTGGAGGTCCGTTCTTAACCTGAAACTGTTCTTAACTTGAGGTACCACTTTAGCTAATAGGGCGTCCCGCTGCTGCCGCGCTAACGCTGCACGATTTCTGTTCTCATCCTGAAGCAAAGTTCTTAACTCGAGGTACTATTTCTGGCTTAGCGAACTCTGTAACTTGAAGCGTCAGTAACCCAAGGTACCACTGTATATGAAAGTTGTATTCAACTATGTAGTATTCACAGAATACTTAAAATTAAATGCAAAGTCACTTGGACTACGATCGAGAACTCAGACTTTTCTGGATATAACATTGCCCTTGACAGTTGGGTTATGGCTATGAGTAATGTGTATTGCTCTGTTACCAAAATAGCCTTTCATATGTGTTAGGAAACAAGAGATTTGTCAGCAACTGTTTCATATTGTAAAACTAACCATTACCTTCTCCAAGTACGCTATGTCCTTTCTTTTCCCTGGCTTTGCTGCTATAAATACACAGCATGTTATCTTTTGGATTGAGGAGAAAGAGCACTCCTCACCCTGCACAGTGTGGCTTTGGATACAGTCATGGGGACAGCTGTATAAGACTAAGGCTTGACTAAACTACAGGAACAGCGACGGAATTGTTTGATGTAAATCTATTGCTTTTGAAAAGGGAACCAGGCAGAAGGTCTGCTCTGTAATGGTGCCTTCCCTGTGAAACACCCTCCCTTCAGATGTCAAGGAGATAAAGAACCACATACTGTATTTTTCCGGGAACAGCAAGCCCCCGTGTATAAGATGCCCCCTGTTTCTGGGGATTCAAATTCAAGAAAATGGGGGGTTGGGAAAGCAGTGTGCAAATATCAATTTAAATCCATGAAAACAGGTGGGGCACTGTTTCTGGCAGTTATTTTCCAAACCATGTAGGGAGCAGCTGCCATATCATACTTCCCTAGTGTCTTGGGAAAAATGGGACATACCGTTTTCCGCATGAGATTGCGACAGCCATTTTAGATGCCGCACTCTTGTGCTGCTCTCTCATCCTGAAAAAAGTGCTGGGGGTGGGGAGAGAGCGAGGCATGGGTCACATGTCATCCTCAAGAGTGTATCCCGGAAGATGCCTATCCTGATTTGGGGCTTGAAAAAGTTGGACAGTATGCCACATGTGTCCCTACTCTTCCCTTTTCATGTGCTTATTTAACATGCAATCTGGTTACCCAGTCAGAACTCCACATATACTGCACTTGGGGTGGTGGTGGGTTATGTAGAGGTGATCCTCTGCTAGCTCATGGCTCAGCTGGCCTCCCTTGGGCCATTGCCAATGAAGATCCTTACAGTGGAATCCACCAGAAAGTGCCCAAATGGGGTATTCCAAGGGCAGGGAGACAGGCAGTACAAAACTGGCCCAGGGTCCTCTAGATCTCAAGCCGGCCTTACTGCAATCAGTTGCATGACAATACCAGGCCAGATCATCTTGTTCCCCATTGCCACCTTCCCAACCCCCCACTGGTGGTGGTAGGCAGCTTGCATTGCACTCTTGGTTAAATAATAAGCAGGCATTTCAGCACAGCTCATGACTGAAGATTTCACTGAATGTCCTAGCATCAGCATTCAGTCTTGTTTACTTGCCCTTCGGTCCAATCTCGGTATCAATTCCCAGTACCTTTCCTTTCATTCCCTGAAAAGTGACAGCCTTGAAATCCCCAACTTGGAACAGTCAACTTCTTAAAAAGTCAGCTTATGACTATCATAATCATTCCTCTAACTTATTCCGCCTCCCTTTCCATTCCCCATGTACACTCCGTGGTAAAATGGGAATTCAGAAGTCCACAAGGTAACAAGAGTCAATAATGTGTAGTTGCAAAAGTTCCCTTTGTTTGACAATTTTCCTGAAGACTGGAAGGATATATAAATATACAGCAGACAAATGGAATCCGTGGGGACCCTTTTAAAATCTTTATGAATATTTGAAAGGGCATCTGGATCTGTGGCTACACAGGGCAATCAATTGCTATGAATTTTTATTTCCCTGTGCACTTGATAGGAATGACATGACAGGTATGTCTTATCGGTAAGCTTCACTTAAAGAAACATGAGACTTCATTATGAAGCGTCTAGGGGAATTTCAAAGGCAGATAAATAACTTCATTTAAAGGGAAGGAGGAGCTGTAAGCTAATTATTGTAGCCATCTGAAAATGAATGATTCCGGTTATGATTAGAGGGCAAACAGTAATCTTTCAATCACTGCATTACTCTTTGAAGTTTGAGGAAAGAATACTTTATGGTTTGCTCTGGGGTCTGCTGAGCTGAATAACAGAAGAAGTTTTTTACATGGGTTTGAGATCAAGACTGGGAACGGCGGCCCTGAAGTAAAATAGCACTTTCTTACAACTCGGTGGATTGCTTTTCATATTTTTCCCTCTGGAGACTGCCTGATAATATTTGCCTGTCTCAAAATATCTGGCTTCAGAATACCTAGCATTTCTCAAAAGCTGTCCTATGTAACTTTGGAATGCATCAGACATTCCCACTTTCATTTTGCACAACACAGTCCTTCACTAACTTGAATATTTACAAATGAGCTCACAGTGATTCAGAATTCCACTGACACGAAGACACAAAGAGTCAGACCCTGTTGCTAGGGTAACTGGAACAAGAGTATCAATTTTATCTGTTCCAATCGTTCGCCCCAATTTAAATCAGTTTCAGAGTTTTCATATGCCTAAGCACAGGCCTGTGTAGAGCTTGTCTGCGGCCCGGGGCAAGAGACTTTTTAGAATAAAGTTATAACTTCAAACAGCAAATGTCTGACAGGCCCCTAGTGGGGCTCCCCAAATGGCTTGGGTACTTGGCTGCCCCACCCTATGCCCTATGCCCTATGCATGGGTCTGCCTAAGCAAAAGAAAGCAACATGAATCTATATCTCACATACAGTCCAACTTTTCCATGTCAAAAACTAGGACACACATCTTCCAGGATATGGATCTTCTGGAATCTGCTCCCGGGCAAGTCACATGACCCGAGCCATGATCTCATCCTGAAAAAAATGCTTTTGGGGGAGCTGCCATCTTCTGTGGTGTCCCAAAGTGCATATTTTTGGGTGCCACACAAATTGCATCCCCCTAAAAAGCACCCCCCCTGGAGTGCTGAACATGAGATTGCAGCACCCAAAATGGCCACTGTGATCTCACATAAGAAAACAGAATGCCCTGTTTTCTCTGGGACACTTGGTGGGTATGTATCTGGATAAAAATTTATTAAGAATAGTGGTGGAATGTGGAATATGCTTAAGTTCAAAGCAGTGGGTTGAATATAGTTACTGAGGGCCAGATTCAACTAAGTTGTGGCACTGGTGGAATCCAGTATCCCAAGTCCCTCTTTCCTCCCATCTCCTCTCCTGTGCAATCTCCAAAGTTTTTCCAAAGCTGGGTCTACTGCCAGAGCAGACCATGGAGGAGGAAAGGAGAGATTCTTCTGTCTGGCAAACAGAAATGCTTGTGTTGACGGAATGACCACCTTAGTGTGGCTCTGAATCCCTCACTTAGGATCATGTATGAACTTACAGTTCTGCATCACTGTTCTTAGTGGTAGAGTATGTTCCGTATTTCTTGCCTCAGTATGGACAAAAATTCCATACTGCCTGAATGTAACAGGTGCTTCTAAATGGGGCCTTAATACTATAAATATATCTTTGTGATATTGCAAATGGGTCATTGACAACAGGGGTTTTCACTTGTCAGACCTCCCCTGGAAAGGGTAAATCTGGATTAAATGGGAGGAATTACAGGTTGGTGCTAATGATGCAAGGGCCACCAGTTTCACAATAAATAGCCCATCTGAAAGCACCCTTCACAACTAATTACAGTCATACCTCGAGTTGAATGTGCTTTGGGTTGAGCGCGTTCGAGTTGCACTCTGCGGCAACCTGGAAGTAACGGAGCTCGTTACTTCTGGGTTTCGCTGCTCACGCATGCGCAGACGCTCAAAATAACGTCACACACATGCGCAGAAGCGGCGAAATGCGACCCGCGCACGCACAAACGCACCATCACGTCTTGTGTTCTGTTCGGGATGTGAACGGGGCTCCGGAACGGATCCCGTTCGTATCCTGAGGTACCACTGTAAAAGTTATACTTTGTTGGTATGGGAGAATGCCTAAAATATACCAACAGAAGTAGGTGCAATAGAAAATATCACTTGGCTTGATGGCTCCTTTCCTATACTGATGTTGGGATGTTTGTGTGACATCATCGCCTTCTCAACTTCATGTTCCTTTTAACCTCTTCCAAATAAGAGGAGTAAGTGGATTTTGACTGTTATGAGGGACAAAAGAGATTCACACCGTCCAGTGTATCTTTCCATTCGCTTCTCTGTCTTGCAACCTTTCACGCTGAAAGAGCCCTGAAATACAATGCAGCAGAGATTATTACAGCTATTAACCTAGCCACCAACTCAGCTAGCTAACCTCTGCCTATTGCCTGGGGAGCTGGGAGGAATAAATTCTGCTGAGATGGTATCATCCAGAGTGACAGGTCGCTATGGCTATGAGGAAAACCGATATGCATGGGATGAAATTGTTGTATTTAAAATGGAACGTCTAGAGAAATGCCCAAAAGATGTGAAACATTTTAATTAGGTTACGACCCCATCACCACCACCAAATAATGTGTTACTTCTTCTCAGACACCTTTAACAGCAACAGAAATTTTTCACTTTATTTACAGCCTGAGCTTTCAGCAACACCTAAGGAGCTTCTGTCCTTAATATTGGCTGAGAGACATAATAAATGCCTCTGCAAGGACTTTATTCTACCTCAGGTTTATCTGTCAAGTCTTGATTGACAGCCCATTGTTTGAGGGTTACAGGGTGGGGGCTTTAGTCTCCTCTAGACTCAGTGTAGGAAAATACAAAGTTGAGATTTTTATTTAGATTTCTATATTGGACAAAGATTTGTTAGCTGAGGTACTGTTGACTTTTAATGAAAGGAGAGCTACAGCTGACAATTGCTTTGTGATCGCACATCAGATGTGCACATACTGCCTGAATGCCACTGGGCTGAATGCTGTATATTTATTGATTTTAAATTGGCATTTGATTCAATAAGTCATGGAAAAAGCTTTAGCAAAAGCTTAAAATTAGGGCATTGATTTAACACTTCTGCTCATTCTGAATAGCCTGGGTCAGTTCTCATAATGAATGATGCCTGCACTTTTCTCCCATAGTCCCATTAAATAAAAGTCTCTTCTGGTACTTTGGGATATCACAAAAATGGCACAACTTGGAAGCTCAAAGGACTGTTATGTAACACATGACAATTGTTCCTGTAATGAGCAACTGCTCATTGCCACTTGCAAGAGAACATTATGCTCTGAGAAATTCTAAGTTTATGTTCAGAATAAATCAAGGAGGTTAACATTGTTTGCATAATCTGCACTTTCCCAAACAATGTGTGAACTGAAAAACTTTAAACATTTACAGTTCTCCAGCAAAATAATGTGTACAAAAAGGGTGCATAGAAATGCATATATTAGTGAAAATAACATACAGAAAACCATTATAGTAGGAGAAATTGTTTTGTAACAATGACTATATTTGAAAAAAAAATGCACATAAAAGGAGAAATTTACTTCAAATTGCTGATGAATTTTATAGAGAACCTTAATTTTTTTAAAAAAATTGCAAACAGAAATGTAGATAATACTGAGCTCGATTGACCTAAGGCTACGTTCCTATTAAAATACAATCATAATCACAGAACAGTAAAACCAGCATACAAACATAGTTGCTGAATCACATGTTTTAAAGAAAGCCGCATATAAAAAAAGATTTATAGCTTTGTATACAGCTGGTGGAGTACTGAAAATCAAAACACTGTATTTTAAAAACCAAACAATAATCACTTCAGAATAAAGAGAAGTTGACATTAAAAAAATGAAACAAATTGCTGATGAAGAGGAATCAACTCCAAAGCACACTGCAACACAGCCTTATCTTTTGAGGTACTTATTGCACTTATAATTGCATTGAAGCTGTTGCTTGCTTATAATTGGTCTGTAACAAATGATATATTCTGAGAGGAAATATGGGGCTCTGTTGCAAACCATTAATTTTCATAGACGAAAAATTGATGCTGTGCACATACAATTTGCGTTCACATGACAGGAGCGCCTTTCCCGCTAGTGTAATTACAGTCGCCTCGACTAAACCGAATATCAACATTAGTTTAATTTGCGCCAGCTTTTGTCCTGAGATCTGAGTCACTGAGTCCCAAATAAATGGTGGCTTTACCCAATTGGCAAGGAAACTCCATTTTCGATAAAGATCTGACGTTTAATATGAATGGCTACAATGCTGCTCTCTGGATTGTGATGAATTGCCCAGCGTAGGTCTACTGAGATGACAAGATATTATCCCTAATCCTAGAGTTTTCGAGATCTATTATTTTTGAATAGGCTTGACAGCTGTGGGAGTGAAAATGAAGACAGTGGTGGGAAGGGCAGAATTATTATACAAGTATGTGTGGGCGTGGGTTGTTTTCCCACCAGCGGTACTGAAAATGCTAACATCAGAATAACTCTAAAGAGAGCTATTACCATGAACATTTTCTCTTGTCAAATGAAGGAAAAGATGTGTCAAGCAGGGTTGCATACATCTGTAACATGCTAATACAATAAAGAATTCTGCTGACTAACTAGCATAGCAAGAAACAAATCCTCACAAGAAGCAAAGATGGAAGTTGTCGCTTCTTTCTTCTCCTCATATGGAGGATTATAACATCTGAAGAGGTTGATTCATGCCTGCATGTATTATGTTTAGTGTGTGTGCATGTACTTTAAGGACTGCTTGAGCCCAGCTTGAGCCCCCAGATCATCGATGACAGTGCTGTTCATTGTCGCCTGTGTTACAGGTGCCTGACTGGCTTCAATGAGAAGTCCGTCATTTCATGTTGTCAGTCTCCTGCTCTGGAGTGCTCTTCCAGCGCACATTTGACAGACATCCTTGCCGTTAACTTTCAGGCATCTCTTGAGGACAGACAGGCCCATTTAGTCATGTACAATAGCCTCACGATTAGCCAGTCATTTTAATGATTATTTTGTACTGTTGTTATTATGGTTGCTCTCTCTCTCTCTTTTTGTCTATATTGTTGTGCACTGCCTTGATATTTTACATGAGCTGGTGGTACTGAAGATATAAATATGCAATCAATTAAAACTGAGTTGTTGTACCCTGCCCTACAATCATGTGTGATGAAAGGTGGGTTGCTTAAAAAAATAAATAAACTAAAAATAAACAAAATAGGAGTCAATCTTACACATACACATTCTGTCTCGTGTGTGTGTGTGTGTTCTGTTTCTGGTTTCCATCACTTGGTCACATCAGCCAGGCAGCCTGTGTGTCATGTCTCCAAGCCTCCCAAGGGTACATGGACGCAGCAGAAGAGTTATGAGTAATGAATGCAAGTGTCTAACGGGCTGTCAAAGCTGTTATAGCCTTTATGGGAAATGAATGGGGAGGTCTTTTCCTTTTCTTTCCTCTGTGACACCAGCTGAAATGCAGTTACCCAGAGAGAGCTCCCACTGCTTAACTGACAAAATCCTTCCAGGGTGTGGCTAGAAGACAGAAAGTACTGTGTGGAAATAGTTGAACTGTGTCCCCCACAACAGGGGTCCCTACATTTCCAAAATATTGATATTGTGTTTGCCCATAGAAACACTTGCAAATATTGAAGGTTTATTGTTCTGTCAAAGAGTAAAGGTTTAGTCAACTGTCTTGCAAAACAGTATGTGTATGCTCTGGTAACCTTATTTTTAATGGAAGGAAAGAAACACTCTCATGAAAGAAGAATAATGCTTCTCTTCTGGCTTCCTAATGTAGATTTTTTGCTCTTGTCCTTTTCTCTTTTCCAAAGTGGGCTTCTTTACTTACTCCTTTGCAGAAATTGAAAGAAGAAAGGTAAAAATTTCTAGTTGACAGTTAAATCTTAGTTTCTATTCAGAAGTAAGCTTCTTGGAATTCAATGGGACTTACTCCAAAGTAAGCATGTCAAGGATTGCTGCCTTAAAGATCACAAAAGCAGCTGTCACAGTGGCTGAGATCAAGGAGACAGTTGCAATTTCTAAAGTATAGCTTGTGTGTGAAAAGGGGATAAATGTTCCCCTTTAATTTGTCATAAAAGTCTTTTGTGGTCTTAATATAAAAAAGCAATTTTGAAAGCTGAGAGCTTGCTTGGCTCATCTGCAAATTGAATGAAATCCTTTAATTTGGGCAAACTGCCTAGGTAGCGGATGGAATTGTAGGGCAAGGGAGAACTGGGTGTTGTGTTGCCTTGACATTAGTGTTGTTCTTATTTTAACAGTATAATCCAGATTGTGGCCCTCCAGATGTTGTTGGACTCCAACTACCATCTGCCACAGACAGCATGGCCAACGATATAAGGTGGGGTTCTGGTAAATGAGCCACCACAGCTGCTAGAGGGCCATGGAAATTTATATCCCAGGTTTTTAAGACTCATCTACCCATTTACTATCTGAAATCAAAGGGATGCATTTGTTGCCAGATGTGAACTATATTGGCATCATTTCAGCTCTCGTACCCCACTACCAGTACGTCTTGTGCTAGCCTATCATTCTTCTCCATATGGGCAGAAGGATACCCATAGGATTCAACACTGATGCTCAGGCATAACATAACTAAAAGCAGAGGGAAGACTAGATGGGGACATGCACACAGACCTCCATTATATGGATAGTAATGGTGTCCTGGTTGTGCATGCATCCATTCACATATATGGGATCAAGGGAGAAATGGGACTCTGTTGAGCCTTAAGAGAATCCCATGAGTTGAAGGGGTATTTTTTGTTTTTTGTTTAGTTTTCTTGAGCTCCCCTCACATCTCATAAAAAGTATGAGCCACTGCAGTAAGAAAACAGCCCTACCATGAGCAATGTAGTAATTTATAAACACTTGTTGCAAGATTATAATGTTATAGTCTCTTAAGACATTCTTAGCTCATGTACAATGAAACAAGAGGACTGATTACTTTTAACAATATGATCACCTCTTCAGCATGCTTAAACTTAATTGCTTTTTCAATTTAACATTGTAACATTCCAGAGAATGGGGAAAATTGAATATTCCCTAATTAGCCCAATGAGCTGTGCAGAATGTGGGAAAGAACACAGGGCAGCATAAGAACATTTTCATCAGTCTGCTTTTAATCAGATCTCACAATCACAAAAATGATTAGGAAGGGTTGTGGGAGACCAGTGCTCTGATTTGTTGTTGTTAGTGAGTAAACCTTGAAGGCAGGGTCAGCAGTAACACCTGGCATTCTCCAGCACTTACTGGGGTCTAGCACACCAGCAAGGTTCATAAAATTAATAATAACCTGGCTTCTGTTCTGAACTGTGCCAGGTATGTGGTTCTAGTGACCATTTTAACATTCCACAATGCTCTAGAGCAGCAGTAGCTAACATGGTGCCCTCCAGATGTTTTGAATTCCAGCTTCCATCATCCCTGTCACCATAAGCTGCTTGAGCCAACAGAATTCCAAAACATCTGAAGGGCACCATGCTGACTACATCTGCCCTAGAGTGATGCTATTTCAAGAGCACCATCGGAAAGTTAAATGGCAGGTAGACCCACCTGCCCAGTCCCGCTTGGAGAGTTGCTGCTGCTGTTGCTGCCTTGAGGGCAGGGACCATCCACGGAGAAGGTAAAACCACCAGGGGACACTTGGTCCAAAGCCACTCAAAATGAAGGCCTGCCTGGATTTCCTTTTTGCACCAGCAATTTTTCTAAGGAAGCTCCTAAAGAAGTAAACTAGAATTTAACAAGGTTGTTTTTCTAAAGGAGGAGAGTAGGGTACATTACTTGTAGCCTTAATGCCAATCCTAATGCAGTGATCAATACTTATTGCTGTAATCTGTAAATTACACTAATGGATGCTGTGGGAAGTCCAGCCTCTGTGAGAAGAGTTCTACTGTCATCCAGTGAATAATAATTTTTGTTTGCCTGTTCTTGATGTCATTCAGCAGAAACCTGGGGGTAAATGACATAATGGAGATTGTTCACTTTCATGCTTTTTGAAGAGAAAGGTACAGAATGTAAGGTTTTGCCAGTTTTCTTTAGTATCAATGTGTGGGGCAGGGGGGACAAGAGGAAGTTTGTATAATGAACCTGCTGTTGCCAAATGTCCTGTGCTTAGGACTCACACAAAAGAAAGAACAATATCGCTCTGTGATGTTACAGAAATGTACTGCTCAGCCCTAAATCTTCTGCAAACATGCATCTAATGCTGAAGGCACAAACAACTCTGTATTTCAAGAGATTCACAAAAACTTGTCTCCCCCATCCCCATTCACTATTACGCTTTGATGAACAATGATATTGCATATATAAGGCATTTATCCACACAGGTGCACACATAATTTTTCACATGAGTAGGGTTTCTGAATATCTAAGTTAGCCTATAGGACATATCTTAGCACAGATGCCTTGTATGCACTGTTCAAAGCAATGAGCAGCTTGCTCTTGCTAATGGTGAACAGAAGAACAGAAGAACAGTCTTGCTGGCTCAGGCCAGTGGCTCATCTAGTCCAACACCCTGTCCTCATAGTGGCCAATCAGATGCCTATGGGAAGCCAACAAGGAGACCCTGAGTATGACAGCACTCTTCCCTCCTGTGGTTTCCAGCAACTTGTACACAGAAGCATCCTGTCCCCCAGCAATGAAGGTCAAACATGGTTAGTAGCCTCCATGAATTTGTCTTTTAAAGCCACCATAAATGGTGGTTGCTTATTACTTTTCCCTCTGAAAGCATTGCTCCTATGGGCTTTCGCAGATGGCATTGAGCTGTTGCTCATAAATTTGTCTACTGGACATCACCATTCTGTCTGTGCAATTGCTTTAATTTTGGAATACCTTGCGCAGCAAATCATCATTTCTTAGCTCTTTGCTTTTGGGGATCCAAGAACACAGTGGAACTGGACTTCCACTTGTGCAATAGGGCTTCCCTCTGCTCTCCTCTCCTCTCCTCTCCTTGTGTGTTTCCAAAGGCTGCTTGTGGGAGGCGGTTCCCTGGCCCTCTGGAGCAGATTGTGAAGATGCCCTGGGTGGTGCAAGAGAGATGAAAGTTCCATTGCGCCACTGGAAGTCTGCTGCACTAGTGGAAGTGCAGTGCTAGAAACAGCCCACATTACTTTATTTTGGGACATTTCCCCATAGCTGCTGTGAACATGTACTCTTTGCTTCTGGAATTGAAAATCAGGAAGATTTGTTGCCATGGATCCATAAAAATCATACATATGGATAATCCACCCCCTACACACCCCTAAAAACACTAAAGTCACTTTGCTGCCAGTTCTTTTTGTCTAACCATGGCACATTAGGGATTTTCTTTATTTTATAAGAAAGTGAAGCTTTGCCTGCATGGCAATGATTATTACCTTCATGCACAAAATCAATTAGGATTTTACTTTCCCCTTGTCATTATCTTTCTAGCGCACAATAGAGTATGATCAATTCTGAGATTGTCGCCTGCTAATTATTAATCACTATCTGCTGCAAGCAGCTAGAATCTTTTTAGTCTTTTAGCTGTATATTATTTCGCCATTTCAGAGATAATTAACTCTTTCTGTAGTTTACACTGAGAGCCTTTTGAGATTACCTGTGGTATTTGTTCCTTGTTTTTATCACAGGAAAACTGCAGTTCTGTAGACACTTACTTGACAGGAAGCCCCATTGCTATGAGGCTTACATCTGAGTAGGCCTGCAGAGGTTTGGATTGCAAAACACTCTTTTGTTACCTGTGTATTGGGGGCAACGTTGGGATAAGAAAATTAGCATGAATTTTCTTTTGTGTGTTCCCTTTATATTCACCCTCCAGATTTGGTGATATCCCACTTTTCAAAAAGAATCAATGTCTGTCTTGCTAGTTTGGGGCATTATTTCCAACAGCCCTTGTTGCTTCTGCAATTGTTGTGGTTGCAAATCTCTGTGTATGAAAAGAGGAGGAAGTGAACGAGGTACAATTTCAACCAATGGCATTTTAAACACTACATGACAAGATGCAGGATAAATGAGGCACGAAGAGTTGCGAAGGAGCATTTTATAAAGGACTCTAGAGATGTTGAAAACAGCAGCAATAGCTTCAGTACAGAGCAAAAAGTGGGTGAGCAGAGATGGCTTCTGTTTTGGCTGGTGCTGCCAGGAAAACAAATTAAGCCAGCATGGGAACAGGGATGTACAAACATTAGCCAGATATATCTGACAAATTCAACTGGAGCCCATGAAAACATTATGCTGTACAAAGCTCTTTTTGTTCTTCTTCAGTATGTACTGGTATATTTCTTCTGACCCCTTTAGTTTAGCAGTCAACAGCTCCAGAATCTATGCATGCTTAACATTTAACATGCCCTCCCTTGTACTATGTGCTTGAATCAAAGGCTGTTCATGTGGTATGTCTCTGCACGTGTATCATGTGTCAGCAGGACCACTCCTGCCATCTTGCCCTCAAAGTCTTCATGTTCTGCAGCTCTGCTTCCCAATGTCATATCATGTGTAAAGCCAGACATCAGGAAAGAGAACCTATCATTATATAGCTTTGTGTGTCTAGGCTCTCTTTTCTGACATAGTACATGATGAATAGATGTTGGGGATAGTGCCAGCAGACATGGTTTCACCTCTCTGTTCCATAAGTATAGCTGATCCTTCAAGGTATAATGTCTCAATAAACATAGGGACATGATGACTCAGCTGGCATCACATATGTGTTTGTGGCTCACTATGATTTGGATTAATGACTTGATTTTTGTGGGCTTTTGGAGGATCAGCCTTCCCAACCTTCCACCTGATGCCTTCCAGCTGCAGCCAACATGGCCACTGGTCAGGGATTATGGGAGCTAAAGTCCAAAGCATCAGGAGGACATCAGGTTTAGTTTGGATATTTTTGCTCCTGTTAGATATAGGGCAAATTGTATTTTTCATCCTTGCAACTCTGTGAGTCTGCAATACCAGAAAGAAAAGAAGAAAGGGAAAATAAATTAAAATTTATATAACTGGTTTTATTAGTTATCTAAGTCTTACAAGTTTTATCACCTAAAATATAATGTGGGCTTTTTCTTTACACCTCAAGCTGAAGTTTGTAAACTAGTCAAGGTGATCTTTGGAAATCATTTAAAAGAAGAATTGCTTCCCTCTTGACTAGAGTTTATATATTTTACAGCCACTCTTTGCGCTGCTGTAACTATACTGTAAAGTTCTAGGGTATGTTGTGAAAGCATTGTGAGCAGGATATGACACATCAGTAAAACCAGAAGGAAAATATCGGTAGTATTTCGACACAGGAGCAGTAAAGTTATTCCAGGGGGAGTAGAACAGCAAGTGAGGATGTTATAGGACACCAATATATGGCACTCATTAAATAAACCACAAGAAAATATTGAACAATTTGTAAGTTTAATAATCTGTATTTACTGTAAACTTCTATGGTGTATAAAGGGAGTTCAGGATTTTACAGAAGTTCATTTTCTGGGTTTTGGTAGCAGAGAGACTAGGTCCTTCTGGCTTTTTTAGAGTTCAGTAGAATATTTTTGTGCAAATCCTTGAAATAAAACATTCATTTAGAAGTGTGAAAGGTAATTGGATTTGGTTATCACTAGCAATTTAAATCCCCTCCTCTCCAATAAGGGTATTGAGATGGCATAGTGGAAGAAAGGGCCATGCACCCTGTTTTGCCACTTGAGGTGAAATGGGACTGTGCTGCTTCTCCATTCCTTCTTTGCTGTCGCTGCCCTGCTGCCGTCACCACACCTTTGTGACCTGCGCTTCATGGAAGTTTCGCCAACATCTTTTGAGATCTGGTTGGGCATCATGAGGTCTTGTGAGATTTTGGCGAGATCTCACTGGAAACTGGTGCTGTTGCTGGCACCGCTTCTTTGCTGGTGGCAGAGGTGAGGTGGGTGCTGTCTCTTGGGCTTCCACCATTTCTGGTAAGCACCTCACCTTGCCTCATCAGGGGGCAGGGCCTTGGGAGGAGATGGAAAATGGTTGCAGGCCCTTTCCCCTTCTTGCAGTGCCAGAGTCATGCCTGGTAGGCAGTTGAAGCTGGTTTATTAGGACTCATGGGGCCCTGCCTCACCAGCCTTGTTCTGTCTTTCAGCCAACCTTCTGCCATCTGTCTTTTTACTGGAGGTGGCAGTAGTGGTCAGCTTCCTCTCCCTTAGCTTCAGTGTAGCCGTTGTAGAACTCGCAAAAAGAAGGATGGAGGCAAAACTAGAATTGGTTTTCTCTGCCTGTCATTTGCTCTGGGTCCATCTCCTGTTGGCCTCTCTGCCTTCCACCCTACCCATCCCAAAGGGCACCAGGCGCCACTGCTGGTAGGGTTGCTTAAAGAGGGAAGATGACTGGTTGTTACAGAGCCACTGTGGCCAAAACCTGTGTCCTCACAAGGTTGTGAAAGTGACACCTGCTACAAACAACAATGGTGGTTGAAAAAGACAGGGGTTTGAGAGTCTTTAGTTGCATGATGCTTGCCTGTTCAAGCCTGGTGGCAGGCCCATTTTTGTTCTGATTGCTGTTCATTAGTAATCATGAGAACAAGAGATGTAATGTTGAAATAATCTATTTCATCCCAGACAGAGTTGTGTGGTTTCATTCTAGGGCAGTAACAGACTTTGATTGATTGTTGCATTCAGATTGATGCAGTACTTGAGGGAACGCTCTGTACATACACAGAAAATACCTGTGTAAAGGCCACTTCAATTATGCTTTCAGGTATACAAGAATAGTGTCGGCTCTTCAGAAAAATATGCTTCTTTTCCTTTCTCTCTCTTGCAGACTAGACGTTTCCTTGCCTTTTAAATTTCCTCTAATAAAATCAGGAAATGTCTTAACCAATGTTCGAGCCAGATTGCTTGTGGCTTTAATTAATTTGGCTTTTACTGTAATGACTTCTCAGTGTGAGGCCAGATTTATCAAAGTGCATTGCATTGTGCTGACTTCTAATGCTGTTATTCAATTTCAGAGACTTGGCATCAGTTTGAACTGCAAACCGTATTTCCATGAGTGATCCAAGAAAGAATTAGAAAGACAAAAAAATAAAATAAGTTATGCTCATTCCAAGAAGCAGGTTTTTGGCAGAATGTGAGATTTCCTCAGGACAGGAAGGCCTTGCGCCCAGTAGTCTGCAGTGCCCAAATTAAAACCATATAGGAATGTGAATGGCTTATATATAGAGGAACTGGAGCTCTAATTTTGTTTAGAAAATCCCTCTGAAGAAAAATGTTGGACCTATTAACACTTCTTGCTTCCTGTGTACTCTTCTATCTAACACCAGGTGCCCCAGTCCTTGTGAGCCAAAGCTCCTCTGTTGGCTAGCAAGGCCAATCTTACACATTTAAAACATGGCGGCAGTTAAACCAGTGGCAGCTCAAAGGCTGTAATTAATGCTGCATGAACTCCTACTGAGACGTCACCTGATTACCATTCTTGGTTCAATTTGCTAGAGTAAGAGAACTTTGAGACTGAAGAAGTGTTAAGAAGTAAAAGAGAAAGAAGTGAAGTGGACAAGAACATAGGCAGTTGCCTTATATCAAGCCAGACTATTGGCTCATATACACCAGGGGTAGCCATTTAGGTGCCCTCTAGATGATGTAATAATAATAATAATAATAATAATAATAATAATAATAATAATAATTCTTTTATTATTTATACTCCACCCATCTGGCAGGGTTGCCCCAGCTACTTAAGCCACATCATCCCTGACCATTGGCCATACTAGTTGAGGCAGATAGGTGCTGTAGTTAAACAGCATTTCAAGGGCACTGTGTTGCCTTGGTCCAAACTGACTGGCCATGGGTCTCCAAGATTTTAGATAGGGGGACTCTCCCAGCCCTACCCGGAATGGCCAGGGATCAAACCTGAGACCTTCTGCATGAAAAGCATGAGCTACAGCCATCACTGAGCTACAGCCATTTCAGGGGAGAATCATTAGTGCTCAGCCAAACAAGCTCTCTTTTATTTTAACAGTTTTTTCATACAGAGGTCTTAATTCGGGGATCATGGCAGTTCTTAAACATGATTGTCACATAAACATTAGGTGTTAGCAACACAGGGGACTTCATTCGTATCTCCAGCATTCTCCGGGTACAAGTATAGGCTTCTCCACTTGACTGAAATATTCTACAGGAATATGTGATGCATCTGGTAAAGGGATAACTAATAAGAGCTACTGATCATAATAGCTGGCTGCAGAAATTACAAGTGATATTAAGTAAGGCTTTGTTAATTACAATATGACCTTCATGTTATGAAACACTTGGTGCTATATTATGGGACTGTGAAACATGGGATTCACCTTCTCCTTTTGTCCCATGCACTTTCTTTCTTTCCTTTTCAGACTTTTAAAGATTCACATCTATTCATCAATGAAAGACAAATAAAATATGATTGCTCCTCCTTGCTTTTTGAAAGCCTCCTAACTTTTCCATTCCACTTTTGGTAAATTAATCTCTTTCATTAAAGCACTTCTCAATCTTAAGACAGCTACAAAAGATCAAAGTATTCAACATTATGCTATAATGAATTTTGCATGAATAAGTAGCAGTTTCAAGTATGGGAGCTTAAACTTTTCTATAAGCCAAACTTCAAAGGCTTTACAAGCATCTTTTAGAAATGCATTATGAAGAGCTTGGGGGAGTGTTGACATCTGCCTATTGTTCCTTTGCTGGAAATGCCTCATCTTCCACTTCACTTTGCTTAGAAGCGAGATGATGCTACACAGAGGGCACAATAAATGCGCATCAGATATATGTTTGGAGAGATAGTCTAGAGACAATCTTGCTTTTCATTGTTGTTGTCATCTGCATCATTTAAAATCCAGACCCTGCCCAGGCCTTTCTGTTTCTGGGCTACACAATGATCCCAAGAGTAATTATCTTCTTTGTTATTAAGACAGAACACAAAATTAAATTGCTACCTTGTCAACATTTGTTATGTATAATAGAAGTGTTCAGTAGTGTTTAAATAACATTGCACTCATTTTACTGTATCAAATGTCAGGGACGGGCAGGATGCTGATGAGTGTGTGCCAGGGATGGGGGGGGCAGCGATTTGTGGGGACCTGCACCAGTCAGGAGACAAGAATCATAGAATTGCAGAGTTGGAAGGGAGCCCAAGGGCCATCTAGTCCACCCGCTGCAATGCAAGAATCTCAGCTAAAGAATCAGAAGCAGGGGAAGCTTCAGAGCTGGGGGGTGGAGGACAGGATGGGTCAGCAGAAGACGAGAAAGAGGCAGGTCAGGCAAGTGAAGGGCCAGGGGCTTCCCCACCCTCTCTTGCAGCACAGCCTTCCACAACAAGGAGGGAATTGAAAAGGGAAGAGCAGAAGAAGTTTCCACGTAGGCTCAGTCTCCAACTGTGTGCATGCAGCCCATCGGGAAGGGGAATGGTCCCCTGTTGCTGCACCTGCTTCATATAGTGTGGACCTGGGAATACCTAGTCATTAAATAAGAGTGTGTAGATATCCAGATACCATCTGCCGTGTGTATTCCTTTGGCTGAGAAGCGCCCTTGACATCAAATCACAGGTGTTTTGGAACCGGTGGCATACAAGTCCTTAATCCCGTCCTGGATAGTGGCCATGATACACTTATGCGACAGTGAATATCATGACAGAAATGAATGTAATAACATGAGAGTAATAATTCATTGCTCAACACATTTTTAATAAGGACCAAGCTTTTTCATGCAGTCATCACTTGTTTACGGTAGCTTAAAGCGGCATGCTTTAATTTTCACTCATTTTGCAAGAAATGAACTTAAGCATCATTCTCAACATTTTCTTCCAGATGTTCTGCCCCGGGGATTTTTCTGGGTTGTTCTCAGATGCATACCAGTGTTAATGCATGGTTCAGTTGATTCTCATTGCCTAAGTTTAAGCATGGCTGAATACATTTTCTCAATGAAGGCTGAAAAATGAAGAATTGTCGAGGTATCTGCAAGGCTGGTTGCTGACTGCACACATTTATATGTGTGTGTGTGTGATATTATTAACATACATGCACACACATTTCCATATACAGCTGAGTAGCAGGCTGGCATAACACCTGGACACAACTGGAAATTACTATACTCTGTAGAACTCTCAGTGCTTGAGTGACAGAGGGGCCTGCCCACCCCCCTTATCATTTGAGATCGCCCATTTATTACTATTTTCCCAAGGTTGTCAACCTTGCAGCGGGGAGGACAGGTATGATTTAGCTAAAATTGAAGTAATTGGGGATTTGGGTTTATAGTTTACACTAAGGGCCTACTGACCTTTTCATCCCATAATCTCAACAGAATGTATTGTTGGTTTCATATTTTTTTAAGTATAATTTTTGCACAGCAGCAATTTATAACAGAGCAACATGTACTGTCTCTGTCATAGAGGAACAACAGAAATGTAAAAATAAAAAATCCCCTAGTTTTAAAATATATATTTTTTCCATCTGAGGCAGAAAACAGAAATCATTCAAGCAGGTTCGGTGGGAGTGGGGGCAGCTATGCACATTCTGGAGAGCTGTCTACCATCAGTAGAAGAGGCAGCAACATTTTTGTTAAAGAAAGGAAGAACTTAAACCCTGTTGCCTAATGAAAGCCAAGAAAAGTGCTCTCCCTGAAAAATTCAACAAAAGTGCTCTGATCCCAAAAATGCACACACTCCTTCTTCAAAGCCTATGAAAGGTGCTCCTCAATTTTGTGTGAAAACAATGGCCCCTCAACAGTGGGTGACCCTTGCCATCTCAGTTTTAGGATTATGGTCTGAATTTGACCATAAACTTGCTTGGTCTTTCTTTGCTCACTTTCCATTGTGGCTATGAGGTATTCCAGTTACACATGCTTGTTAACAATACATCTTTTAGGCCTTCTGTCTCTTCAGTCCTGTTATCTGCTTCTGATCTATGCTTTCATCTACACATTAATTCGCCTGTAAAGACTTGCTGGTTTTTTTTCATGCATATTGCAAACATTTGCCCACTTTCTTCTTTTGATGTTGCTAAAAATGTTTCAGGTTTGGTAGGTGCAAATAGCACACCTATTTTTCTGGTATTTTAAGGCGCATATTCCATCTCAGGTTTGAATTAATTAGAACTCATTCTCATGAGACCATTGGGCAGTTCTTTCAAACTCTTCAAAAACGTAACTTTGTAATTTCTTTTTGTGCTCTTATACATTAATTGTGTTTCCCCCTTCCCTTTTATGTTAACCACCCTGGAAACTTATGCTGATGTATAATATCTATCTATCTATCATCTATCTATCTATCTATCTATCTATCTATCTATCTATCTATCTATCATCTATCTAACTTTCGTCTATTTATCTATGAATATAATATATAACTATAAATGTAAAGCCATTCTCCAAACCCCACCTTATTGATTACATTTATATCCCACCACCCTTCGAGGAGCTCAAGATGACATAACAATGTATCTGTGCTCTCTTCCCATTTTATCTCCATGCTAGGTAATCTTCTGTGCTGGGTTATGTTGAGAGATAGCAACTGGTCCAAGCTTACCCTTTGACCTTCATGGCAGGGTGGGTATTCAAACAGTGGTCTCCCCATTCCTACTCAGATACTCTAATTGCTGCACTACAAGACTGTCAAGGCTGAGAACCACAGAAGTAAATAAACTGTGGCCCTTTCACACATCCTTTTGGTTCTGCATTCATGATTTTTTTGTGTTCATGCTGGTACTGGGGCAATTATACCTGTGGGTTTTTGGTATATTTGGTTGAAGAATAAAAGGATAATTTGCTGGATGCTTAGATCCAAGTTTGGGGCAAAGACCCTTTGTCAAGAGAGCCTCAGCAGAGATTTAAAATCACAAAACATGCAGCAAAGTAAAGTATGGTCTAGCTACTAGACCTTTAAAATACACCCTTCTAAATTATTTCCAAAGTTTTCCACTTCCATTTAGCATAGAAAGACTTACACATTTGGTAAGTTAAAAATGGTTTACTTATAAATTCTTCAAAGGTCAGAGTCATGTACTTTTCCATACAGCAGCAAGGAAACATAGGCAGTACAACTTAGTTTCAAAAATAGTAAGTGATTGTAAATTATTTGTATTGAAACACAAAGATGGCTTGATAAGGCTGCATGGCCAAAGCTTGGAGCATCAAGCTTCAGCATCCTTACTGTAAAGTTTCACATGGTGGAAGAAAAATGATGGAAAGTGGGAGAACAAAAGGTTGGTAGCCCCTTTTCCCAAGGTGAGGGGGGGTGACCTCACTAAGTCTGGCAGGGCAGCATACTCTATGGTCGTAACCCCTTCATGCATTAATTAGAGTTAAACATGTTGTTTATATGAGGCTGGGTATGTCCTACAACACACAGTCTCACTTTCAATACTTTTTGTGTCTGCTAAAGGTTTGAGGCAGCCATACTGCTGCATTTCCAGTCATTTCCCTCCAAATGGCAATAATGTTGTAACATTAGGAAAGCGTTGCAGAACAACAAATAAAGTGGAATGATGGATAGGTGGCCCAATATAGATACACTGGCAATGCAGTATTATTGCACACCTGCAAAACAAACAAATACTCTGGTGGGGTCCTCAATAGGCCATGCTAGAAGAGTGGGAAAGCCCGAGTGGCAGCGATAGCTCTTCCATTCAGTTCTTGCTCTAAAAAAAAGATTGGCAGGAAGAGGTGGAGTTCTAGCAGCACCCCTGTCCTTGGGGCTGCAATATCAGGACTGATATTTTAAAGTCACAGCAGCTGCAGCAGCCTTAACATTACTGCTTTAATTCAGTGAAGAAGAAAAAGGACTCAGTGACCTCAAAGAAGACAGTTGGGGCTTGTGGGATTACTGTGTACTTGTTCCCAGAAGACAAAACTATGTAGGGAAGGGACAAATTCCAGATTCTGCTCAGTACTTTGCCAACTCCTGGGAGCAATAATCAAAGACAAGAGTTCTCTCAGGCAAAACAGCTGGGCTAGAAAAGCATAGGGGGTGGGCTGGAACATGGCCCCACAGCCCAATTTGTCTAATAGACTGGGCCACCTGGAGAGACGCTTTATTTGAGCTTGTGAAATTTCCAATTCACCTTGGAGATATTTTTCTTCCCTTCATCCCTGCATGGCTCCAATAGGGATAGATTTCTTCCATAGCATATTAATACTGAGGGACTCTTAAGTGTATTTCTAATGATTAACAGAGTTTTTGCTCAGCATCTACATATCCCCAAATCTTTTGCAATTGAATAGAAAGCTCTCTCCAGTGACTGCAGTTTAAGACCTCATTCAGGAATAGCCAAGTAGTCTATTGGAAAAAAAAAAGACTTGTGAGATATAGGGGATGAGCTTCAATTAAATGCCACCGTATGAGTCTAAAGTGTTCCACTGCTCCCAGTGGAAATAAATACTTTATAAAATTGTGCTAAATGGCTATGGGAACACCAAGGTCAAAAAACTTAGTTGCCTTAGATTCTCACTCATTTACCATCATGAAAATTCATCTTAGAGTTTAATCCTATGCAGATCTAATTAGAAATAAGATCCCTCGAGTTAAGGATATAGAAAGATGCCTTTCACGTAGATGAAACATGGGTATATCTAGTGCACTATTGCTTACACTAATGGGCCAGTGGCTGTCTGGGGGTTCAGAATTTTTTCTCGCCCTACTTGGAGACTGAATCTATCAGGGACTTTTTTCACACAAAGCACATGGTCTATGACTGAACTACACCCCTGTTCCTGTGACTTCAATGAGCTAAGTACAGACGATTCCAGTTTTATGCAGGCAAGCAATTATAAGCAGAACCAAATAAAAGGCTTGATAAGCAACTCAGGCAACCAGCCTGTGGGGGCAAGTGTTTATCCACCTGAACATAGGGAGAATGCACCCGTGAGGCACATTGCATAGCTATACAGATAAAATGTTGAATGAAATGTCAGCCCTGAAGAGCCAGCATGATTCTTACCAAAAGCCTTGCTTACTCTATACATCCAGGATTTGTGAAGGCCTGGTTTAGCCTAAGGGCTTCTTATTGTTAAAGCATGAACCTATTCCCTCCACTAACACCACCATGTAATATAGCAGGGGAGTTGCTTCTGAGAACACAACATGTGACAATCAGATTGCAGCATCCTAGATATCATTAACTTACCTGAGTGAAATGTGATGGAGAAAATCCTATCCAACAATAACAAATTGCTTAACTAACATGTTACATTATATGAATTGCATAAACTTACATAAATTATGTAACTAGCACTCCAAACCTGCTTCCAGAAGCATCTGCCTCAAATTGACCGAGTTTGGATGAAATGCTAAGCCAAACAATGGCTTGGCATGAACTGAATTGAACCTGGTTGCAAAAGAGGTCCCGGAACTCACCATGAATGCCTCCCTTGTTCTCTTATAATGGCAATGGCTTCCACCTGAGAGGTGCCAGAACTGAGTTCCAGTGAGTTTGGACTGAAAAAAGCCCTGGCTGCAATATTCCTCCCTTAGTGCTGCTGTTACCACTCTGCCCAAGGGTTAAGCCATGGTTTGCCTTAGCATTCAAACCTAGGCTCATGGTTTGTCTCATTCCAGATAAACCACAAATGGTATACCAAGAACAAACAGGAGCAGGACTAGGAGAAGAGAGCTGTAGCTGCGAGCTTCATTCTGGGAACTCACACATTAGTTCATTCCTGCTAAGACATGGTTCGGCATAGCATTACATGTGATCTGGTCTTGTGGATTATCGGGGTAGCCAAATCTACATGCGTAGATCAGACTTGTGACTTGAGACCTTTCTCAACCACCATGTGTGCCCAGGTGGCAGGAATGTGATTTATTTATTTTATTTATTAAAAAATATTTATATACCTCTGTATCATAAAAAAAAATCTCACTGCAGCTTATAACAGTATGAAAACATAATACACAAAGATGGTGGAAAGAACTTGCTCCCCACTTGGCACTATTGTCATTTTATGAGGTTGGATACCCCAACAGGTCTACAAATGAAGCTGCAATTTACTTAGTTGCCTGTTAATTCAACACATCAGTTCCAAATCACTCATTCTCAGATTCCACTGAAATTAATTGGAGAATATAGTCCTAATTAGGTGAAATCCCAACAATTTCAACAAGGCATGTATTTGTTTAAATTTTATACCTCAACATAACCCAAAAGAAAAATCATACCTGCTATCTATACAAGGTGTCGACAAAAACCAATTTCCCAGTCAGTGAGTGATCAATAGCTTAACAAAGTGTTTCGTTTCCCCCATACATCTCAGAATCGGGCTATCAGTTCTCTCTCTCTCTCTCTTTTAATTCAGCAAGCAAAGATAAGAATAAGATAGGGATCATCTGCAATTAAAAAGACAGAAGGGAACTGTACCTTATTATTTATCAGCATGGTGTTTAAAATGTGAAATAATGAGATTCACTAGGAGGCTTCCTTATTAGTCCATCTATGGATTTATCAGAAACTGGAAATTAATATGCCTATGTAATTATATTCCCATAATAACAAATCAATTGCAATTAGGTATGCTTCTCCTTGGACGTTGTGCATTGAATTGACCTATTCATTCGAATTAAAAAATCCATTCAGTTCTCATGTCAAAGTCATTTCAGTTGATACACAGTACTTCGGTATCCTTTCGGTACCCTGTGGCTCTTTTCATGGGCAACTGTGGGAACCAGCTCCTAAAAAGCTCAGGAAAGGACCACACTATATACCGTATTTTTCGCCCCATAGGACGCACCGCCCCATAGGACGCACCTAGTTTTTTTTGGGGGGGGGGAATAAAGAAAAAAAAATTTATTTCCCCCCCCAGGCACGGGGCTGGCGCGGGGGAAGCCCAAGCTTCCCTCAACCCCAGCCCCCAGAACAACCTGCTATCCGCAAGCCTAGGAAGCCGCACCAGTCTCCCCAGGCTTGTGGAGAGCTGTGCGAAGCCCAGGCGCGCTCTTCAGCGCCCCCCAGGCTTCAGAATGCAGGCAGCTCTGCGCAACCCTCAGGAGCCCGGCGTGGCTTTGCGCTGGGCTCCGGAGGGTTGCGCGGAGCTGTGCGAAGCCCGGGAATGTAGGCAGCTCTGCGCAACCTTCGGGAGCCCGGCGTGGCTTTGCGCCGGGCTCCGGAGGGTTGCGCGGAGCTGCGCAGAGCCCAGGAGTGCAGGCAGCTCTGCGCAACCCTGGGGAGCTGGGGTTGCGCAGAGCTTCCTGAAGCCTGGAGAGCGAGAGGGGTCGGTGCGCACCGACCCCTCTCGCTCTCCAGGCTTCAGCGAAAGCCTGTATTCGCCCCCTAGGATGCACACACATTTCCCCTTCATTTTTGGAGGGGAAAAAGTGCATCCTATAGGGCAAAAAATATGGTATACATGTGTGCACCGTATTTTACCCATTTACCGATAAAGCAGATGTGGGTGACGTGGTATTGTTCCTATTAAAATGGGCACATAGCAAAGAAGGGATGAAACTTACCCTTCTCCCCCTTGCTTTGCCCCACTGGGCCCTTTAAACCTCCCCCACCCACCCACCCAGCCTAGCTTCAGTACAAGAAGTTCTACATCCTGAAAACAACAGAATAAGCAAAAACAATGACTTGACTCAGCCAACTTTTGAGCAAGCAATAAATTCCTCCTTAGCCCCGAAGTGACTGGAAATCTGATAGTGGAACAGACTGGTCAGGTGCAAAAGGTAGCCAAGGAGGTCACAGAGACCAATGAAGCCCATGGTTATGCCCCAGACACATGTACTCATGTGCACACACATGCACAGCAGTTCTCCCTGGCTAGTGGCAGCAACACTTCCAGAAACAACATTCTGTGTCTTGCAGGAGAGAACAATTCAGGGTGAATACACCCCCCCCCTTTCTTGAGAAGTGGAATTCACAGAGAAAGAATAAAGAACCCAAGTCCAGCTTGAAATGTCTCTGGTTAAAACACACACACACACACACACACACACACACAGGTTCATTAGTGTTTATCTTTTCATTTAGTGTGTTCTTCTTATTTTGATAAGTTGTGTACACCAACAAACTCAAATAGCAAACATGTGATTAGGATAGGATGGCATCAAATAGGATGGCATGTGATTAATTGAATGGCATATGGTCAATAGCCTTGGTTGGTATGGAAACCTCAGGTAAGTTAAGTTTGGACTGCGGCTGTAAAGTCCCATTGATTTGAGTTGGGAAGTTAAATAGGTGCTTAACAGTGCAATCCTATACATGCCTGTACAGAAGCCTCATTATTTTCAGTAGTGCTTACTCCCAGGTATTGGAGTTTCTGTATTGAATTGCAGGCTAAATCTGTCCCATTGAAATCAATGGGGCTTAAAATGCTTACTTTGGATGGAGCCTGGCTTTAGGAAATGTACAAATGGGGGAGTGAACTGATTGTTTAGATCATTCAGGTGTTCATCAAATATTCTAGAAAAGTCTTGCAGTTCTGTTTTGTAGGCAAACACATAAAATATTTTATATATTTTTTTAATTAAAAATGTTTTCAGACAGCTGGCAATGCAATTTAGAAGGCCTACTCAGTGTTCTGTTCATAACTTTGCTCTTAATCAAACACTGCATATTTACATATCCACTTGTGGTGTTCCATGAAACTTGTAATTATCATCTATTAAAGTGAAGTACTGTAAAATGAAAACTTCCTCCTGCTGTGATAAGGGCTGATTTGCTACAAAATCAGCTGATGCCACATGAGTAATGAGACTCCCTGCTATATTGGTTGAGCTGTGTTTAAAGTATAGTAAAATGGGTTGGCAAGAGAACTCACAGAATTTTTCAGAATGACAGGAGCACAGCGCAGGGAGATTAGCCACCTTCTGAGAGCGTTCATCTACACCTCTTCCCTCACATGAATTTAAGATGTCACTAACGAAACAGGGAACTACCTTCCGTACGGCAGTCTCAAAAACTAGCACTGAACAAAACTGAAATTGAACTCACAATCCAGTATGTTAAGCTGTACGGACTCCGCATCTGAACTAATGTTAGGCTGTATAACTGCCCCATATTTTAAACAAAATTCCAAGCATTAGCGTTTGTGAAAGGATAATGAAATACCTACTTATTTACTGCGTTGCTATATCTAAGCACAACATTACTAAGCAGTACATACCCAGAAGGTAAGCCCAGCTCCAACACTGAGTTGGGATTTGAATCCATGTCTCCTGAGTCAAATAATTTGTTGTGTCAATAAAAGTGAAATGTTGTGCGGGCAACAATAATTAAAACTGGTTGCTAGACTGCAGTTCTATAGCTTCTTACTTGGGAGTCAGTTGCATTGAATTCAATGGGACTTACCTCAAAATAGATGTGCATAGTGAGAATAAAACTCCCTAAATTCCCTTATAAGCTTTAATTATTTTGCATCAAGCTCCCCAGAATATATTTTGTGGAACTTGAGAGGCTTCTAACTCTGAAAAACGTCTGGTACATTCTCTTCCAGTTTTCTGTCCTATAAAGATCTCTAGGGGCAAAGTTAGAGGAACCATTTGACTTTTTTCCTCCCTGTTAAAGGACTGATACTTAAGAAGCTGAAATAGTCAGAAGACTGGAAAGAAAGCTAAGGAAAGTTTTTTAAACTCTACTATTTTCTGTGCCCTAATTTTTATTTTCCCCATGGGCTTGAATGTTGCCATGGCAGATATGCGCACCACTTACAAGAAATGCATCTTTCCCTCAAGAGGACTGAGAAATGAAGCTGGCATAAGGGTAAATTAAGCCGGTGCAAAGTTACACCAGATCTAAACCCTGTTCAGTATTGGAGCCTGTGTTGCTGTTCTACCTAAGCCTGGCAGAGGGAAAACAAAGCCTTTAAAATGGTGTTCTGTGCCAGTTTGCTGGGAATTATGGGTAAGGAAATAAAAAATGAAGATAAAAAAATATTTCTCTATGCCACCACAGCCGCAAGAATTATGCTGGCACAAAACTGGAAAACAGAAACTATACCTAACATAAGTGACTGGCAGGTCAAAATGATCAACTATGCCGAGCTAGATAGATTAACAGGCAGAATACGAGACCAAGACGACCAGAAATTTCAAAAAAATTGGAGTAAATTTTGGAAATATATTGGAACGGATATATAGGAGGAACTGGCGGTATTAGAAAAACTTTATCAGCTTATAATTATAAACTTTAATAAACTAATTACGCAACCTGGGATTTATTTGATACTTACCAAAAGGGTGAAGGGAAGTCAAAGGCTAAGGAGAGCCTAATGTTTATATTATTATTTTTTGTATGATTGTATGCTTTCTTTTTGTATAGTATGAAAATAGGATGAATAATTTATGTTAAAATGTTTATTTTTGTATTTGTTAGTTCTTTTTTCTTTTTTCTTGTACAAATTCTGAATAAAAATTTACTTGCAAAAAAAAAAGGAAAGTTTTTTAAACTCTACTATTTTCTGTGCCCTAATTTTTATTTTCCCCATGGGCTTGAATGTTGCCATGGCAGATATGCGCACCACTTACAAGAAATGCATCTTTCCCTCAAGAGGACTGAGAAATGAAGCTGGCATAAGGGTAAATTAAGCCGGTGCAAAGTTACACCAGATCTAAACCCTGTTCAGTATTGGAGCCTGTGTTGCTGTTCTACCTAAGCCTGGCAGAGGGAAAACAAAGCCTTTAAAATGGTGTTCTGTGCCAGTTTGCCAGGTCATGTGACTGAGCTGAACACACTTTAGGATCCAGCCTAAATTCCCCCATTCTGTTCCTGCCACTGCCATGACCCTGAAATTTCCCTTTGGAGGGACTTTCAGTGGCCTCTCTCAGCCAGCTTTGGTTCTGCTGACTGAATCCTGGCATTGTTAGGATGAGCAAAAAATGGCATCTTTGACTGAGCTGGGGTTGAGGACTTCATCTCCTCTGAGTTGCATCCAAAGCTTCTCATTCTGGCTGATCTCCCCATAGGATTGCACGCTTAGACTAGTTTTATCTGGTTTATTTTCCAGATAAATTGTAATGACTGTAGTGAGGTTGTAAGCTCTAAAAACTGATTTGAGGCCCATAAGCTCTTTTATTCCGTTAATCATATAGTTTATTCTTCATGGCATGCTCAAGAGTTTTCTCTAAAGGACAACAATGCTGTTGAATTCTAATTACGTTAACATTTCCTTTGGAAACCTTATTATCTTTAAAAATTGGACAGATCTTTTGTTTGCAACTTTTAAAAAAACTTTTTTTGTCATTCTATATCTTGCAGTTATCACTGAGAGCAAACAGATGCTTTTAATGCAAAATATGTTGGTTGCAAATATGTTTATCCAATACATAAATAATGGAAATAATGCTATTTTAATTTGTGGTAGAGAGGAAAATAAATGACCCTATCCAGGAAAACCATTCCTACTGCTCCATCCAGTTTTCTGAAATAGCTGTGGATAGTTCATAGTTTATGTGGAAGGGTTCTAAGAGTGAAGTTGAGGTCAAAGCCAACAAATACAATTGCTACAGCCTTTGGCATGAAGTCTGGGGGCTGTGTGGAAGTCGCTGCCATTCAGTTTGAAATGTCGAGAACCATGCATCATGTTTACTTCATAGCAGCTGAATTTTGTGTAAGTACAGATGGGTTTGTGCCCAATAGTGACTTACAATGGTGTGCCCATTAGCAACTGGCAAACTGCTTGTCTTCATTGTCCTGCCAGGTCTGAAAGTGTACTAAATTTCCATCTCCCTTTGGCAGGATAGATGCCCAACTTCTGATATGCTTGTAGGCACACCTTGGTCCGTGACCATGCTGTAAATGAATGTCTGTTTTCACTCACTGTTTTGTATTAGACTGCAATTATGTGTGCTTCATTGCATGCCTGGTAATTATAGCTCTTAGTTGATCATTGCTCGTTAGGGAAGAAGTCTTTGTCAGAATGTACAAAGTACTTATTACAAAGAGAGACAGATAATTTAAAGGCAAAACTGAAAAAGCTTAGATGAAACATTAATGATTTAGTAATGAAATTTTCATTCCTGGCAAAAGGGAAGCCACAGATTTCTAAAATAATATGTTTTGTGACTAGCTAGTGTTAGTTGTTGAATATATATATATATATATATAATGACAAATTACCAATATTCCCATTTGTGTAGCTGAGATAGGCTTTGTTCTCTTTCCAGGCTTTCATATTCAGATTAGCCATCTTCCCTTCTTTCTCAGGAAGGTGCTCTTTTTATATTTGTTAGGCAAATGTTCTGCTTTGTTGAGAAGGACGGGTGGCTTTAGAGTGGAAAGCTGCCAATCATCCTGATCTGAATGGATGGTCCCCAAAGTCATTTTGCTTAGATTCATTTACAGTCATCTGATCGGAACGATTTTCACTTTTCATTTTGAAACCAGCAATCATTTGCCAGTGCTGCCTTTTTATGCTACAGAGATATGAGGAAGAAACATCCAGAGATACAAAAGGCCTAAATACATTTATTTTGAAAGCTGAGTGACTCAATAGGAAAAAGGCAATGACTTATTTCACCTCTGTGACTATACTGAAAAGTACAGCCTAAAATGAAATAAAAGGTTCAGTTTCAATCTCCTTTGGTTCAGTAGTGCATGGGCATTTGCATCACAAATGATAGGGTCAAAGTTTAGTGCTGTATACTGCATATCCATCTCAATGCCTTTTATGAGGGCTGAGAGGGTGAATACTGCTATGATGGGGGTGTGCACATCTGTGGGCTTATCCACACTTACTTTTTGCCCTGCTTTCTCCATCCCCCCCCAAAAAAAAACCCCTGCTCTTTAAAACTGGATTATAGCAAACATCAGTTGGGGTTTTCCATGGATTGACATTTGCTCTGATTGAGTTTTAAAGAGCAGGTTTTTGTGGGGATAGCTCCGGGGGTGGGGATGGGGAGCTGCTTGGACACAGAGCTTTAAATCATGGACCATGCCTGGAAAGATGGGAGGAAAGGTAAGCCCTGTCTCAAGTTAAGAAATGAGAATGGATTCAGGACAAATACTAACATTCAGCACAGTGTGAACTTCTGGAGATAGTGACTACTGCTTGTCTGGCTGACTAGATGCTATTCTGTATTTTTTTTATGGAGTTTGCAGAGCAGTTTACAGATTAAAATAACTGGAAAAATATTGACATCATAATTGCAGTGTCAAACTAAACGCAACAACAGACTAAAAAGGAGAATCAACAGTGCTTAATCTAAAAAGTAGATAGGGAATTTGGCTGCCAACTTGTTATTGGGTCAAGTCCATATTGCAGAGATTAAGTTTGAAGTGACTGGAACTGTAAGAACAGACTCCTTTGGGAAGAAAACATTGTGCAGACCCATAAAAATATTATTCAAAGTTTACTTGCAGAAGTCTTCAAAAACAGAACAAAAGATAGTAAGTGATACCTCAAAAGTATCCATAAGATGTCCTGTGCTCCCCAGCACAGGCTCAGCATCTTTGAAATAAAAGATGTAATTCCAAAAACCCCAACTGTTTCTCTCTCTCATTTCAGCCTGCCTTATCCTGCCTAAGGCCATGCTGCTTCTTGGAGAGCCATTATCACCTTCTTTTGTTCTCTGTGGCTTTCAGATAAAGACTAAAGCCACCATTCTTTCAAGGTGGCGATTTTGCAGTTCAATACCTTTGCCACCTGATCTAAGGTTAGAACACACTCATGTTAGCTAGCAAAAAACAACAGTCAGTTAATCAACTCAGCAAGAGCTCAGAGAGAGCTATTCTTTAGTGTCAATGGAATCGTCCCATGTTAAACTTTTTCACCAGTACACAGACAATCCCATTTCAGTGTCAATTAAACCAATTATATTTAACCGTGGAAGGATACAAAGCCCTAAACAGTACTGTGAGATCACCTCCTCCCTTACAGCTCCATTTGGTAACTGAGGTCATCTAAAGAGTCCCTCTTGATGGTTAAACTGGCAGTCACACATTTAGTGTGACAGCGCCCACTGGAATTATTTTTTAAAAATAATATTTATTGATAATTTCAAACTTACAAGAAAAATAAAAAACAAAAAACAACACTACAATACAAAAAAAGAAGAAAAAAGAAAAAGAAGACAATAATAAAAAAATGAGAAAAGCACAAAATGTGAAAACCAATATGACAATACAGCAATAAAAAAGTAAAAAAAGAAGAAAAAAGAGAGAAAAAACACAAATCCCAAATTGCCTATCCATAATTTCCATTTGCTTGTTTCATTGACCTCCTCACACCTCCGTTTTTGTATTCTAGTTTAGTAATTATTTCAGCAAATTCTTACCATCTTTCTCAATTTTTGTTATAAAATTTATCTTAACAATTTAACTTAATAATTAACTCAACAAATCCTTACCATCTTTCCCCATATTCTATTATTCAGATTACCTTAATTTATTTAACCTTATCTTACCCCTAAGTGCCTTAAAACTTAAATCTTAAATTTCAAATATACATAACTCCTAATATCATTTCTGCTAGAGTCGTATAGTTTCATTCCAACATTTTCCCTAATATTCATTAGCTGATTCTAAAATTAAAAAGTTTCCATTATAAATCTCTTCCAATCATCATCCAGCGTCTCTTCTTCCTGGTCTCGGGTCATGTCAGTCCTTATTGTCCTTATTGTCCATTCCGTCTAGTCCATCAACCTGGAAGCCTTATGTCCGAGGCCCTTAAATCTCTTCCATGTCCCTTCTGCAATTCTTCTTCATCTTGTTTGTGCTTGCCCTTTTCCTTGTCTCTTGTTGGTCTCTGTCTTAGTTTCTTTCCTTTCTCATTGAGGAGTAGGTCTCTGGGGGATTCCAACCCAAAATTGTCTCCATCACCCTTCATCCAGCTCACCCATTCCCCACAGTCCCACTCCCCACAGTCCTTGATATAATCCAAAGTGAATTTAAAATCAAATTTCAAGATCTCTCCAAAGCTAGGAGTCTCCTCATCTCCAGACTCCCCTTGGCCCACTCCAGCTTCAGTCTTCAATAATAGTAGCTTATGCTCCTGTAGGGCCTCGGGTCTCTCCATTTGTACTATTTGAGGTGCAGCCACATCCTCCTCCATTGTCAACTGCACTTGCCCAGTCGGTACAGATTGATAGGTTGGTTCTTGGATGATTTCTGTATCAATGTTATTAACCACAACAGTCAAATCCATTTTCTCATTCATCAAGTCCATCTTTTCATGCATCTGTTCCAGCAAAGCATTTGTTTTGCATAGAGCAAGCAACCAGTCTTTCTCCCAGCTCATCTTTGTTCAAGGTCGGAAAAGTCTGTTCCCACAGTCTTAATCTCACAGATGTTGGGTCTCAAATATGCTGCAACAACAATTTAGCAAGGTCCCTCTAGAGGAGACAATCAACTTGTAGCCATTTTTTTTTTTAAAGACAAAGGAAAGTTACTTTCATTTTTCAGATATTTCAGACGTTTTTCAGATATTTTGTTTCTTTAAGATGCAAAAGGCAACATTAGAATCAACTTGTTTCTCTTCATTAGCTGTCTGTCAAAGTGTTACGTTCACAGTCAATGAACCTCAGCAACAGTTTCTGTCTCTGACACCCCGTTCCCAGGTTAGAGACGATGGAAACTTATCCTTCTTCACTCCCTCTCCTGCTGGGGTTAAACAGAGTCCCCCCCCTTTTCTCCTGCTTCCAAGGGGGGTTTCAGTGGTTCTAAATGAAGGAAATTTAGTCCTTTTTTGACAGCTTCCCGGCTTTAGCTTGCAAAATTTTTGCTTTAGTCTATATACAAAGAAGCGGAAGGCGGACTTCCTGTTTACACCTACCCGCTTCGATACCAAATTAAAACAATTTCTTGATCCAATTTTCCGTTTCTACTCACGGGTACTTGTTTTAAGTCCAATTGTCCACAGGAAAAAGTCGGCGCTCTCTGGCAATGGCTGTGCGGCTTCACTCCGTGAAAGTAGCAGTCACTTCGTAGCACCGCGCTTCTCACCCCACTTCGCTCCGGAGCCCCTAGATGGGATTCCCCGCGAGTAGGGGGGCGCTTCTGGTGCCCTGCCAAACCCCACGTTTCCAGGCTTCCTCCGCCTGGGATTTCTAGCGGGTCCCCACCTTCGCCGCGTCGGGAAGACCCAGTTTTCACGGAGCCTGTTCCTCCAATCGGAGGAACTCCGCCATTCACCAATGGCGCTGACCCGGAAGTCCTGACAGCGCCCACTGGAATGAAGGAAGTAGAGAGAAGTTGTTTGCCCTCTCACATAATGCTACTGAAATAAAATTCGCAAATCTGTATGTATCAGGGATGGGTAACGTTTGCCCTTCAGATGTTGTTGGGCTCCCCTTGATCATCTGGGTTGCCCTCTTCACTTTTGCAAGCCCTGCAATATCATTTTCGAGGTTTAGTGACCAGAACCAGTGCTTTTTATCTTTAAAAATGTTTAGGGGTACTCTCATTTTCCTACTCATATTGAAATACTGCCCCTCAATGAGGCCAAACTTAGATTCACAAAATGTTTAGGGGTATGCGTACCCCTGCGTCCCTGTCTCATCCCCCCTGAAAAATGCACTGACCAGAACCATGAACAGCATGTCAAATAAAAAGGTCTTTCCATGGTGATGAAAACATTAAAGTCTTGGCATGTGGTATGCCTTTCTGGCAAGAGTGTTCCATAAACACGGCAGGTGACACACGAGAGGTAAGATTAATCACCACTACCTCTTATTTCCTAAAGCTATTTGAAAGCTAGATCACAGAAAATTAGTAAGCTGCAAATGGGCAGAAACCACCTTTAAAAAATAGTCAGATGACCAACTCTGTTGTCAGTCTCCTTGCGAGGAGAAGTCCTTTTTATGAAAGTCCTTTTTTTGCATTCAGAAAACTGGATAAATGTGATGTAGAATCATGACTTGTCCATCCATGCAACTGCAACAATTTGATGAAATATCTAAGTGATACATAGACATAGAAGGTGCTGCTCACATAATCCCCATGTCCTTCAAAGTAAGGATTCTATAGGCTGAGTTGGTGAAAGCAAGAAGTGGTGGGCCCAATATGCTGGGTGGGCAGGATCTCACTTTGCATTGAATATACCTAGTTTGTAGAAAGAGTGAATAGGCCTGAGGAATTTGGATGGTTTCAAATCCCCTGAACGTGGAACGCCCTCCAATCAGATGTCAAGGGAATAAAAAATTATCTGACTTTTAGAATACATCTGAAGGCAACCCTGTTTAGGGATGTTTTTAATGTTTGATTTCATCGTGTTTTTAATATTCTGTTGGGAGCCGCCCAGAGTGGCTGGGGAAACCCAGCCAGATGGACGGGATGCAAATAATAAATAATTATTAAAATATTATTATTATAAATTTGAACAGGAGACCTGATATAATCTAAGGTTGGCACAGATGCAACAACAGAGATGATACAAATACTGTAAGGACTGTTCTTGTCTTTTTCTAACTCCCAGCAAGAGTTCAGGCTTCTTATGACTGCAGTGTTACAACAGGACTGCTCAAGAAATCCTGGTGGAAATGGCAGACACACACTAAGCCAGGCATAGGCAAACTTGGCCCTCCAGATGTTTTGGGACGACAACTCCCATCATCCCTAGCTAACAGGACCAGTGTTCAGGAATGATGGGAATTGTAGTCCCAAAACATTTGGAGGGCTGAGTTTGCCTATGCCTGCACTAGCCTGTGATCCTGATACCCACTTACATTGGAGTAAGCTCCATTAAACATAGTGGGACTTACTCCTGAGTAAACATGAGTAGACTTGTGCTGTGTAGTGGATAAATTGTGGGAGGATGTCAATGGTTAAAATGTGGATGGAGATTTATGGCATAGAATTCTGTTCTTGTGGGTAAACATCACCCGCCCCGCCCCCCTGCTAGTTTCCTGAGCATGCCAGAACTTGACGTACAAAACTGTAAGGCTATAACAGAATATTCAGAAATATATATACTGTGCCACATTCCAGCTGAGCATCATTAATCAAAACAATTCTCTACATTTGGGAGAATAATTTTCTGATTTAGTTTGAACTCTAAAATCCATTTGTGCTGGTTAATGAGCGGTGTGTGTATGTGTGTGTTACTGTGAGAGTTAGATGATTGATGTATGAACTTAAGGATTCCAGATCTGAAAAGCAATACTGTTCCCTGCCCTCCCTGCCTGAAATTCTGTGGCACAAAGATAAAGAGTAGTAAAAAGTCAAATGCAGATATAGTGCTCAAAATGCACCACTAGACTAATGGAGTTATTGAACTCCCCCCCCCCCCCAATGCCTTCAACCTTCAGGCTTCAACCTTGTTGAACCCTAAAAGATTTAGGCGACATGGAACGCCTATGCTTGCTTCTTAATTATTGGTGACTCGGTCACAAATGAAATCAGCACTGACTCATCTTCCCCACGGTGATATATTAAATGCATAATTTGCGAGGAAGGCTCTTCAGCCTGTTCCTCGTGCACTTGGAAGTATTTATTTAATTGGCTATTTTCATAGTCATCATACTGGTTATTGCTCTTTAGAACAAAAGGCCTAAATATCTGATGGCCTCTCGTAAACAAGGCAATGAATAATAAATGGAAAGATAATAAAAATGTCTTTAGATGGGGAAAGGTGATGTTCGCATCAGGGATAGCGCAGCTTCTCCAAATCAGATCCATAAATAATCTGGAGTAAGAGGATTCAAAACATGAAATATAAGCCAGGAACTGACGCATCCAGGTCATGGCATAGAATAATGATATCATGCTCTTGCATTGGGGTCTGAATGCCTTCAAATATAGCATGGGTAGGCAAACTAAGTCCCGGGGGCCGAATCTGGACCAATCACCTTCTAAATCCAGCCTGCGAATGGTCCGGGAATAAGCTGTTTTTACATGAGTAGAATGTGTCCTTTTATTTCAAATGCATCTCTGGGGTATTTGTGAGGCCTGCCTGGTGTTTTTACATGAGTAGAATGTGTGCTTTTATTTTAAATGCATCTTTGGGTTATTTGTGGGGATAGGAATTCATTCATTCCCCCCCCCCCCAAAAAAAAATATAGTCCGGGCTCCCACAAGGTCTGAGGAACAGTGGACCGGCCCCTTGCTGGAAAAGTTTGCTGACCCCTGAAATATAGCATTGGAGGAGAAATTATTTTCAGTTTGCTTTTTGCTGCAAACCTACCTACTTCTCAAAACAACACACAAACCAAACTGCAGCCATGCTTTGAAACTGGCAGCTCTTCAAATTTTACCGCACAGTTAGTTTTCCAACCAAAGTATGTGTACAGAAATGCATATGTTAGGGGAAAGTACGAGTAACAATGGATATTTACCGGTAGTTGTAAATAAGATATAAATATGCATTAGCATAAGAAATGTTTAGCTTACAACGTTAGTGGGGAAGTGTATTAAAATGCAAACAATTTGTTCGGGGGGGGGGGCTTAAAAAAATCACAAACTGATACAGAAACTTGGTGAGCTGAACTTAAGAACAGAAAAATGATAAATTCAGACAAACCAGAACTGACAGAGTTGTCCATCCCTAGTCAAGTGTCTGTCTCAGATACTTTCTTTTGTAGACCAGTCTAGAAATGGACACAGTCAGATTGGCAGAGAAGAAGATGGACTCTCTAAATACAGCTTAAAAGACACAAAATTGTGCTCTTTTCTGGCATATAGTGTACATAGCTCCTATTTTTGCATGGGTCTTTACTGTCAGTACCCGAAGAAAGATTGTCAGTACCCATATAAAGAGAACTTCCAAAGCCTATTAGTCTATTGCATCAAAAACCAACAAAGGGTCGTTCAGTGTCACTCAACTCAGTGCTAGAATTAAGCCTCAGTGGTTCAAGTGTAACCACTGGTTACAAGGCTTTTGTTCCAGACCATGAATACAACATAAATTCCTGTGTGTTGTGCTTCATGCAGGCATCTCATTGTAATGTGACTTGAACACAATTTGTTCATGGTGATAGTAGTATGGAATCTTTAGGACTTTCATTTGTTGTTGGGCCACTGGTGGGCATTGCCAATGGTCAGGGCTGATGGGAGATGGAGTCAAACAAGACCAGGAGGATCCCAGGTGCCCCAGCCCTGTGGTCATAGACACATAAATCCAAGACATGCCTAGATAACCATGCCATTCTCAAAGGACGATGGAAGGGTGACAATTATAGAAGTGCGCATGCAAACCTATGGGCAGCCCATCATCTATAATGCTTTCCTGGGAGAATTGTTCTACATCCATGCTTTCTACACTTTCTAGCACATGAAATAGACACACACAGCAGCAGGGATGTGGAATCTATGGCCCTCCAGATGTTGTTGGACTCCATGTCCCATCAGCCCCAGCCAGAAGGGCCAGTAGCCAGACATTATGGGAGTTATAGCCCAACAAGGTGGAGAGCCACGGGTTTGTCATCTCTGCACTAAAGAAACCAGCTTCCCATAGATGATGTACACACTGTGGCAAGTTATCATTTGAGAAATTGTTGGTCTCTGGTCACCTAGTGTCTTGGTAGTACAGCAAAAGCCTTTAGAGAGCTAGTGCTCAAACAGACACCGAGTGTTACCAGTTGTAGCTTGGAATTTATGGTGTTCCTGTTTCTTGACAATGCTAATGCTGACCTGTGTCACAAGGAGCTATTATTTGCAACTGTCGTCCCCCCTCCCACTTTCTTTCCATCTCCCCTCATTTGCCCATAAAGACTAATTCTGTAATTTGTCGTGACATGCTTAGACAAGGCAAAACAAGGGAGCATGGGGAGGGGGGAGTGTTTTCCCATCCACAAGAGAAAAGCACATGTATAAAAAAGACAATTTACATATGTCTTTTTTTTGAAGCTAGACCCAGGAAAATAACTATAGAAGGATAACCATCCATATTGGTTGTCTTAATTCACCCTAATTGGACAATATTTCTATGCTAATTGAAGAGACATCTACATTTTAAGTAGGGTCTGAAAATTAATGAAGGCAGAAGAATAAGAGGAAATAAATACAAACAGCTGCTCTTTCTGCAATTTGACAAGTTACTTTGCCATATTGATCACACACATTATTTCTAATTATTACACTTCTCTCAAAGGCATTTTATAGCTGCAGCCTGAATAGTCTCTCCCTCCCTCTCTTTTCCCCAACTGCTTCTAAATTAAGCCACTATTGCAGATGCCAAGTATACAGCAAGGCTTTGGGAAGAGATCAGAAATGAGCAATGTTTCGAATTTCAATAGCCATTTCATATACCTGAAAGCACGAGCTGCCTTGGCTTTCTGAAATATTTCCTAAGGAGAGGAGCAATCAAGGGTGATCGGGAAATGATGTGCAAGCACACTTTAAACCTGCAGTAGTTGTTACTGCACAGCGCTAAGTAGAAATCAAAATATTCACTTATCTTTGATACACAGCAGTAAAAAGTGTCATAATGATCATCGTCCACATCTTCACCTGGGAGCTGGGAAATGCATTTTGTATGCATTTCAGCCCACCACAAAAGCTAGCAGTATTCTAATAGATCAGTGAACCACAAATGGTAGGTCAGAACTCAGCAGCTGATTGTGGAAATCCTCTGGCTGGGTAGCTGGATGATCGCCAGAGCCTGTTGCGACCAATTTCAAAGCTGTGGTTGCTCTGCACTGGCTACTGAAGCTGTAGATAAAGTACCGGTAGATTGTAGTGCAGGAATTAACCCCCAGTTCAGAAGCTTGATGCAGCCCTCCAAAATTGTTTTTCCTAGCTCCACCACAATGCCACCATTTTCAGAGTGGTGACAAAACAAGAAAAAGAAAAATAGACATAGCGCCGAGTTGGGAAGTCTGTTGCTGAATGGAAATGCCAGTCGCCCTGTCCCCAGTCCTCATATCAATCTATGATGGATCAGTTGAAGAGAGTAGCTGTGTGTGTCTTCTCTGTGTGCAAAAGTTCTACTTTTGAGAGAAGGGAGAATTTATGAGACAGTGTGGATTGTTTAAATATGTATAGTAGTATATGTTAAAACCTTTTGAACTGACTATCAGGATTAGAGTTCTGAAGAGCAGAGCTTAATTATATTTGATTGTCCCTTATTATTGATTTAACTCTAGCTATTTAATGGTTTTGCATGCTTCCTGACCTCATTAGGTTCATTATCAGACTGAGGGTGCTTCTAGACGTAGACAATTTAGCAGCAGCCAACCATTGCTTTTCTTCGTTAAGATGGGATTGGAACAGTGGCTCTGCTTCCAAACTTTCTGGAATCCAAATGGCAATCCTCTTTCACCAACTTTCTGGAATCTAAATGGCAATCCTCTTTCACCAACCCTAAATGCTAACAGGGAGATATATTTGACTGGGGCCATGCTGTATGTGTATTAAATACTCCCCCTCGTTGCATTCTCAATTGCTGCACTCCTTGCTGCCATGCTGGTGGTAGAGTGAAAGAATAAATGGCATAAATGCAATGTGCTTTGAAAGGGTAAGGGTTAAAGTGGTAGAGTTGATTTCTAGAGAAGACAGGTAGACCATAGAAAAGTAATGGCTAAAGTAATCTGTACAGGCCATAAGATGGCTGAATAGCTGCATGATAGACTAAGGACTCATCTAGATTGGTGATTTATCTGCGTTGTATATGTGACATAACATTATGCCACCAGATAGCGATGTGGAGTCCCGTTTTTCTCTACCTGTTTAAACTTGCAATGCATTTAACTGAAATGCTTCTTTAATGTGTCTAGATCCAGCCCTAGGCTAGATCTACACAGCTATATTAAAAAAATGCTCTGAAAATGCTCTGCAAAAAAGTCGTAAAGTTCACAATTGAAAATATCATTGTGTTGTGATTTCAGCTCTAGAGCACCATGTGGTCTCACAGTGTTATAACACATTTATAACATAGTATTTTGACTAATGTAGCTGAGTCCTATCTACAGCCCCTCCATTGGGAGGGTAGGAAGAAGGAAGGAAAGATGGGAGGGAGTAGGGTTTCTAATCTTATAACAGTGGGGAGGGGGGGCAAGAGAGGAACTGATCAAGGAAAATATCAGATAATGTCTTGATCATGACATTATTCAGATGCTTCACAAAACTAAGAGAAGAAAAACTGACTATTTCACAATAAATGCCCAGTGCAGAATCAGCCAGAGATATTCAGAGCAAAATGAGACTATAATTTATATGTGGTCACCCTGTGTGATCTCCAATTTATTGCTTGATGTAAACTTGTGTTTTGTAGACACTTTCCATGCAATTGATTTAAAATCTGCTCTCCACAATCGGTTCCAAAAAAACTCTGAGATTGCATGCCTGGCCATGCCTTTTGAATTACTCAAAGGTTCTCTTCTACATCTGTATTTAGATCGATTAAGCTTTCTCATCTGTGTTCATTACCACTTCAGTTTCATTATTTTCAGCTTCCCCGGTTCTTGTATTCATTTCTTTTTCAATAGATACTCAAGCTTTAATAAAGTAAACTGTACTTGATGCATAAACTACAAACAAGCCTTCTCTCATTACTGTTTGTCTGTATGACTGAATATTATGTGCATTGTTTTCATGCCCGTGCTTACATCAATTACCGTTAAGTGAGTGATTTTAACATGAGATTTGGATTATTTCAAATGATAGCAATTTATACTTTTTACCATAGGAGATCATTTAGAGACATACATACTTGAACAAAGAAGGAAAGCTATGGAGAGGTCTAAAAACTGTCACACAAGTAGTCAGGAGATGAGTTCCCCTTGAAAATCTGTTGTAATAAAGAATCACTTCCTGAACTGTGTCATGTTGTACAGCCATCTCTTTTCATCGCTCCCCTCTGACTAATAACTGAGAAAACGGAGTGGAAAACAACAAAAATGGAGAGTAATATAAATTCTAAGATTGGTATTGAGGAGCAATCAATTCCAGTTTTTATTGCCTTGTGGCCATTTTTATCGGGGCAATATCCTAAGAGGTTGACATAATTCACTCAACTTCCTAAGGGATCAAATGTTCTTTCCTCACAAGTGTGTGATTCAACTGACCATGTAAACAGGACTGAGTACAGTATTTTTAATAAGCAGGCTTTGACAGAAAACTTAGAAAGCACACATTGACCCCCATACAGTGCTAAATAGTTGACATGTCCCATGATTTGCCACTAGGTTTTTTTTTGGGGGGGGTGGAGAGGTGGACACCCAGCATTGGTGATTTTGGAGTGACCTCTATTTCTGGCTTGTTAGGCATATCTACTCTATTTCAACCATCCTTTAAAAATCTTTCAGGTCTTTGCTTGTTCCATCTTACTGAACAAAGAAAATAGACTTATACATGTGATAGCTATTTTATATTTTTATTTTCTAACCATAACACAAGCCTCCATTGGCTGGTGGTGTAAAATGTACATTAATGACACTGAAACTGTTGTGCTAGTCATTCACAACTTCACTCCCTTCAGCTACACAATGCTGGGGTCAGGAAAACAATATATAGCTGAACCAGGAAGGAGGCAGGACACTGCAATGTCAAACACACACAGGCACTTTGGTGCCTACATTTGGCGGTGTGGCCATGGGGTTAAAAACTTTGCACACTTGCCTAGTTTCTACACCCACCCACCGACCCTCTGCCGTCCATCTAGGCTAGAGGTCAGCAAACTTTTTCAGCAGGGGGCCGGTCCACTGTCCCTCAGACCTTGTGGGGGGCCGGACTATATTTTGGAGGGGGGAAAATGAACGAATCCCTATGCCCCACAGATAACCGAGACATGCATTTTAAATAAAAGGACACATTCTACTCATGTAAAAACACGCAGATTCCCGGACCGTCCAGGGGCCAGATTTAGAAAGCGATTTGACAGGATCCGGCCCCCGGACCTTAGTTTGCCTACCCATGATCTAGGCAGTGGTGTAGTGTAGGCAGGACACAGGGTGGTTGCCCCAGGTGCAGGGGCATGAAATTTCAACGCCCAATGCTGTCTCAGTGTAGCTGTGTGCTTCCGTCACTGGGCTCTGTTGAAAAAGGCTTCTCTATGCGAACCAGGAAGTGACCTCTCTATACAATCTCCTGGGTGATGCAGAAGCTGTTAGGTATTGAATGCACGTTTACTCCATCTATTTCCCCCTCCCTCCCATCCCTCTGTTAGGTCCCGGGCACTGGCATCCCATGCTACAGCCCTGCATCTAGGCAAGCAAGAATTGTTATCTGTGTTTAAGAACAAATTCTAGCCAGGCAAAAACTCTCAGGCAGAATAAAAATAGTGAAGCCAGTGATCTGTGTGTCCTGGGGAGAAAGGGTGTGGCTGGGGAAAGGCATGGTCTGTGGAGAATCCCAAGGGCCAGATAACCCAGAGGGCTACATTTGGTCCCTGGCCTAAGGTTTCATACACTTCCTATACGCCCTTACCTGAGACATACATACTTTTGCTCTGCATGGTAGCCTTGAACTTTGTATGTTTGGGCAGCCCAATAATAGCCAAAAAGGCCAAAACACAAAACTAGGGGCTAGTACTAAGAACTAAGGAAAGTTGCAAACAGTTGTTTTCCAGCTTGTTTTCTTTTTTTTCAATTGCCCTACAGAGAAAATCAGAAAACCTAAAAAGGGAGTTGGGAGGAAATCCAATAGAGGCCTGAAAAGAATAATGAGAATGTTATTGTACTTCAGCACAGCACACTTTTCTGTTGACCTTCAGCCGGCAAGGCAAGGTTGAGACTATTTAATAGCTAATATGCTGCCATTGTGGCTTAGCACCAGTCAAAGCTTTTCAACAGAACTTGCTAATTATTCATGAGTTATTTTTTAAATGCAGTAATTATTTCTGGCTTGCGGTGTTGGTACAACGTTGGTACAGGATAGCTTGAGACAGCTGAATGGTGGAATAATAAACATACTTCAATGTCACTTTGCTGGCAGACACCCAAAGAGTGGACGCCCCCTCCCCTCACCCCAGAGAGTCAGAGCTTTAAGCAAAATTTCTGGGAATACTGAAGTCGTCATGCCTTAAGGTCTGGGAATATTAAGGTCATTGTGCCTCACAGAAGCTTCTGGAGGGTGTGCCTATCTGTGTTTGAGCGAAAGGCATTCACCCAGGTCTCCTAAGTGAGACTGCTTTTGCTCTTTCTCTCTACATTCAGGGCTTGTGCCAGGCAAGGTCACAAGTCTTTGGTGCAAGCAGAAAGGTGAGAGAAGATAAAATGCCAGAGCCTGCTGGAACATGCCAATGGCCCATCTAGTCTAGCATCTTGTTCTCACAGTGGCCAACCAGATGTCTGTGGGAAACTGGCATGCAGGACCCAAGAATTCTCATCCTGCGACTCTCGGCAGATGGCAAACATCTGGAACATGATATGTGCAGGGCTAGTGCCTTGGATGGCTGCCGCTGAGTCAATACTGAGTGTGTGGGGAGGACAGCATTTGGGGGACAGTCTTGTGGGGTAGCTAATTTGGAGTCCTGGAGCATTTATTTTGCTAAGAACAGCCAAAGGAACCACAGCTGTAATATCTTTCTTCTTCTTCCTCTTCTTCTATTCAGTATGTAATTGTGATATCATATATAGTATTTCATATTTTACAGTGCATTCAATAATCCATACTGTTGTTATGAATTGTGTTTTTGTTTTGCACTGTAAGCTGCTTTGAGTATTTTTATAATATAAAAGCAGGATGTGAATGTTAGATCTAATCTTAACTATGCATTCAGAAATGCCAGAAATTGCACAGTGAGGGATTAAAAATGCATCCTTAGTCTGCTCCTTACCTTCTTTCTGTTGAGTTGCACCTAATTCTTTTGCCTGATAAGAACAACACAGAAATAACAGCAGCAGCAATAACAAGGACAACAACAACAACAACAACAACTTTTCTTTGCTCAGACAAACAGAAGAGGAAGGTGGGTGATGTAAGAAACAATGGGTTAGAGCCAGTCATGACTAACTTAAATCCTGCCGGTTTTAATATGTCTATGTTGAGTATGACTCAGAAGATTAGAAGAACCATGCTGGAATCAGGCCAAAGGCCTCTAGTATAACATTCTGTTCTCAGAGGGGTCAACACTGGGAAGCTCAACTGTAGGACCAGAGTGAAATAGCACTCTCCCTTTTAGGATTCCTAGCAACTGGTATTGAGAGGCATACTGTGTACTTCATCAAGGTAGTACACGGCCACTATAGAAAGTACCACTATATATAAAAAAGGTAAAGGACCCCTGGCAGTTAAGTCTAATCGCGAACGACTCTGGGGTTGCAGTGCTCATCTTGCTTTACTGGCTGAGGGAGTCGATGTTTGTCTGCAGACAGTTTTTCCAGGTCATGTGGCCAGCATGACTAAGCCGCTTCTGGCGAAACCAGAGCAGTGCACAGAAATGCTGTTTACCTTCCCGCCGGAGCAGTACCTATTTATCTACTTGCACTTTGACGTGCTTTCGAACTGCTAGGTTGGCAGGAGCTGAGACCGAACAACAGGAGCTCACCCCATCGCGGGGATTCAAACTGCCAACCTTCCAACCGGCAAGCCCTAGGCTCAGTGGTTTATACCATAGCACCACCCGTGTCCCAGTACCACTATAGATTGTACCTTATCTTTCAATGAATTTGTCTAATTCCCTTTAAAATTATCCAAGTTGATGGGATTCACTACAACTTTTGGTAGTCAATCCCATAGCTGCTGAACCTTCAGTTTCATTATCTCTATGGATTCTAGTATTATGAGGCTCCATCCATGTGGCCTGTCTATTCTGCCTTTCCTCTGATTTGTTTTCATGGAGGTTAGATGATGTTGCATTGAGCAAGTGTTATGCCATAGTTTCCAGTGCATTTCCTATCACTTTCTTTACCTCAAAATCAACTTTAACTGAACAACCTGAATTTACTGGTATGTGACTGAATCTGTAAGTGCCCTCAGAGAAGGAGTAAACTTCTGTCTGCAGACTTTCTCCATACCATACATAATTTTATACAATTCTATACATGTCCCTTCTGACTTTTTTCTAAACTAGAAAAAAGAACAAAAGAATATGGTTATTGTATCCTTTTCTGCAGCTTGCTGTTCATGTAAAAATCAATAAAAGCTCATGACAGTGTATCACCCTGAGCTCAGAATACAAGTACAAGCCAGGAATCACAAATGTGGGATAAGGTTAAACTTAAAGATACATGTTGCAATTAGGTGAGAATGGAGGAACTTGAACAGCACTTGGACACACATAAACATACACATTAGTAACCTTCAGAGAAGTTCTTTAGACCTAGAGAGGTAATTAAGGTAGTACATGTGGCAAGAGGGCCATTGGCAATTTAGCTTGCAGTCTTTAGATACATAAGCGTTTAAGTGGAACAAAATAAATGTCAAGGGTACACAAGGAACAGAAAAGTAAGAATTAGGGCTCCATTGACAGGACAATCAGCACATGCCCTGTAGCACATGTACAATGTGACAAGCAAAAGTCAGAAGAATATCATTAAGAAAGGAAAGGAATCAGGGGCCCAGTTAGATAGCGATGTGACCAAATTATGGATATATGAAAGAGTTGGTAATTGGGTTAAAAAGATTAGAGGATTTGGTTTGGAGTCACTCCTTGAACCTGGATACAGAAATACCATGTTAGGTCATCTAAGATCCAGTTGTGTTGTGTGTGTGTTTCTGTCTGCTTGCTGAACATTCATTCATATAAGAAATTTCTATTTTGTAATGTTTGCATGCTTGTGTGAAGCTAACTATGGTATTAATACAAAATAAAAGCATTTGCCTTGGTTGCATTGGCTGTGTTATCTGAATGCAGCAGGTGTGTGGAACACCAAATGAACTAAAAGGCTTAGTTGGAATCCTCACTTAGTAGCAACAGAGTCTAAAACAATTATTTGGGTTTTTAAAAACCCAAAAACCTCCATGATATTGTTAGGCAAAGTGGGGGCGGGGGGCGAAGCCACCTGGTTGATTTACTCAGTAAAATTATTTTAAGGATTAATATGTTTGAACTAAGGATTGAGTTTATTTGGAAGTCAGAAAATTAACATTTTATCCTCTGTGTACACACTATTTTGTTAACAGTAGCTTCTATCCCACACTGTCTTACAGTTTTAAAGTCTAGTTTTCAAAATACGTGAATAACACATAATGAAAGTGTAAGTTGCAAACATAGCTTGAAATAATGGAAACAGTGATCTCTTTCTCTCCCCCTCTTTTTTTTATACACCAGCCAAAAGTGGAAGGTCTTGCACAAGGAAGATGTTATGTATCATTTCTAGGGCAAGGAAGTTCCACGATTGTCCAGTAGTCACTGATAATGCCTATCTGTAGTTAGTTCACCAGGTGCATCAATGAGACAAGAACAGACTTCTGCTAGCAGTGCCACTGCCCCTTAGTAGGAGGGAGAGGGGCAAGGCGAGGTAGAGGTTGCATGGGCACACTGTCAGAGCCAATCCAGTGCTCTTGCCACTGTACCATGAAGCCCCGACTTTGCCATCTGGCAAGTAGCAACAATCCTGTTGCCTGAAAGCTACCTTGAGGCTCATCACCTTACCCACTGGGTAAGCTTCTCTCTCCTGAGAATGAGACAGAGATGTGGGTGTCCCTTTTGCAGAGGAGCAAAACTCTCGAGAAACTGCACAGCAGATTTCAACATGGCACCCACTTTTATCTTCCCACTCTTATAGACCAGTGCCTTCAAGTGCAAAATTGTGACTATGGAACTTGCATAGCATTTTCTTTTCTAAAAAGAGCGGGGGTGGGGTGGGAGTAAAGTGAACTCTTATTGTAACTTTTTTAAAAAGGCACATCCTGAAATACAGAAGAAATGTTAAAGGAAAACTTAAATTTTAATACAATATCTCATTGGACTATAAATGTACATCCTTATCCAAGACTATCACAGGCGTGCTTCTGCTGAGAGTTTCCTAATGGTCCCTGCTGGTTTATAATTTATGCCCTCAGAAGTTAATGTTGAAAAGTGCCAATGTAGCACATTTTAACAAGGATAGGAGGAAAAGTTAAGCTGCAAAATGTGCATAATAGAGAGATTTCCCCCCACTGCTAGAAGATTTATATTCATGACTAAATTAGTTTCTAATAAATTATGCACAGCCTTTTATGAAGTTAGTAAAAATGTGAAAAGCACAATTGCACATTTTCCTTTCAGGATCAATTGCTTGGCAATAGCATCTACAAGCCATTTTGTTTCAGCTCTCCTCTGAAAAGATAATATAATTTAAACATTTATTTCTCTCCAAACATCACTTCAAAATCCAAGGCAAAAATTAGGTTTTAGTCATTATACTGTGTTTTCGTTTTTATGGATTGGAAAATAGTGTTCACATCTACTGAATCCTAGATTGTTTTAGCATATTGGTTGCAAACATGGGAAGCAATGCTACCTAGGATTAAATCTGAATTTCTTGTTACTACTAATCAAAGGAATTTGTCATATTTGACACTGTCATTCCCTGTGTTTCACTGGCCTGATTGCATATTTCATATTACACTTCCTCATTTCAGTTGGAACATCCCTACGTTTAATAAGAGCTGCTTCACATGTTAAAATCTTCCAAATGGTTTTTACTAGAAAGTATTTCCATATGCTGCTGCTCTGGAAAACAGGAGTGCCTGGCGTGCTCTGGTCCATGGGGTCACGAAGAGTCGGAAACAACTAAACGACGACAATGTGTGTGTGATCACTCAGATACAAGTCCATTGATCATAATGGAAACTAAGTCCGCAGCAACTTACTTTGGATTGCAGCCTTGGACTCTTACAGGTCTAAGCCATTTTCAGTTGTGGTAGAGTACTCACTTCTGGAGCTAAACATGCATAGGACCAAGCCTTATCATTCATGAATACAGTGGTAGACATCACAGTCCTCAATGCTTTCAGCCCAAAGCCTGTTTTTCAGCCCTGTACCCCAGGGTCTACAAGATGGTACATTAACTATGGCAATACAACCTTCAATTTCTGCTGCAGAAAGGAAAGTCAATTTATAGGGCTAAGCTGCCCAATAATTTATCTAAATATGTTAACAGAGCCTCTAATACAAACTTAAAAAAATTCTTTTGTTACGTTGGTCTTGATGTACAAAAGAGCACCCGTTGCCTCAAGATTTCTTTGATGTCTGGGCGCAGAGTGATCATGTTTGCCATAACTATGATATATTATACATCGAGATCATTTTCAGTGTGGGTTTATGTAGATTTATGTTATTCTCATTTGAGACTTTGGAATGAGAGTAGTTGGAAAAGGCAGAAAAAAATGACGCTCCTGGAATACAGCAGAGCTTAAAGCCCATTGGCTTGAGCTTCTTATCTCATTAGGATGTAGCAAAGTTTTGTGCAACACTGTGAAACGTGCTCAGAAGATGGGCACTCTGGGAGTCGTTGCAGAGTAAATTGATTATAGATCTGTACCGGCACGAGCTTGTGTTCATATATTTAAGAGAGTAGGGCATTTTATGTTCTTTGCTGTTCGACGATCCTTAATACTGACAATAAGGCAGAGCCTGGCAGCGGAAGGAAAAATCAGAGTAAAACTCAAGCTAGTCTGCGCTCTTGCATGACATGAACAAGATAAGATAAGATAAGCTTGTCTTGACTCCTCACTTCTTAAGGCCAATATGAATAAATTTGTGGTGGTCTCTGACCTGTATTACATATCAACAAAGCACTTGTATGAGAGGGAAACAGCTTGGGATATTTTCCCAGTTTGCCGTAGAGGTTAGAGTGTCAGACTATGACTTGGGAGACCAGGGTTTAAATCCCCACTTAGCCATGAAGCTCTCGGGGTTACCTTGGGCAAGTTTCTGTCTACCTCACCCTGACCTACCGCATAGGGTTACTGTGCCAAAACAGAAATGTTTTCAGCAGGCTCCAACATAGCACAGTGAGGCTCCTGCCTCAATAGGCAGTGCAGGTTCTGTCACACTAAAGGAATGACTTCTTACAAATGCAGAGCAGACATTTCATGGCACTTGAAGTGCCAGTTTTGCAGAACAAAGCTCTGAATTGTACACAGAAGGAGAGACATGGGAGAGACTCAGAGTGATTAAGTTAAAATGAGGCTGAATGTGATAGAAAAATAGGTTGCCTTAGGCTACCTAGTAAGCTTGCGGTTGAGGATGAAAATCAAATTCCTGTCATAACTCACTGTCCTGTCCTCACAAAAGGGCAGGAGGTTTCCCCCCTACATTTACCAGGACACTCCTGATTCATGGTTGCAAGCTAGGGCACTAATAATCATGCAGAGAAAATGTTGTTCCTAATAAAAATCTTCAGTCAATATATTGTATTTTCTCTGTGAGACTTGTACAGCCCTGGGGCACGTTTCTCACCTTTAAACCAGAAGAGCTCATTGGATGTGATGTCTGCGTTCTGACATCTCTCTCTCCTCCTGTCTGATTCTTGACAGTTTGGTTAACAGCATGAATTATTTCAGCCTGCATGGAAGTACTATTATTTTTAATAGTCTATTTTAGAATTTTTTTGTTACTTTTTTAAATAAAAAGAGAGAGATAAAAATCCCTCTAATGTCAGGTGTCATTTAGGATAAAAAGATCATATAAATGAACAAATAAGCAGGAAGGAAAGAACTGAGAATAAATGGGAATAATAAAGGGAACCACAAATTTGTTGTATTAAAAAAATCAATAACAAATAATTCATTACATATCTTTAGGTGACAGGCAAAAGCATCCCTCTTCTCCCAGGCCTTTGGCTAATTAAACATTTTATGGCCTTTTAAACTGTGTGTGGTGGTAATTGTTTCTGTTTGTTATTATATTGTGTATTCTTGTGTTTTTATATTGTAAACCACCTTGTGATCCTTGGGTGAAGGGTGATATAGAAATTATCTATCATCTATCTATCATCTATCTATCATCTCTCTATCTCTCTATCTCTCTATCTCTCTATCATCTATCTATCTATCTATCATCTATCTATCTATCATCTATCTATCTATCTGTCTATCTATCTATCTATCTATCTATCATCTATCATCTATCTATTTATCTATCTATCATTTTATTGGTGCCAAAGAAGTTTCAGAGGAATGTGACTTTGATGTAACATGACCTTCATCCTGCCCTCCAACAGCCCCTCTGAACCTCCTGGAAATAATCTCTTCTGTGTTTGGGGGACTCTCCGAAATGGTTGGGCTTCATTGCAAGGGCCTGAGGAGAAAGAGTGAATCACTGAAAATCCGACAAGCTCACTATCTGTCAGAAGTATTATTTAAGTCTCTAAAACTGGAGACATAATTTTATACCCATGAGACATTTTTATACACATAATATGTTTCTGGGATGAATAGTCAAAGATACCTGTCCTGAAATATTTTCTAGAACAGATATGCATTACCCTGCTTAATAAAACTATGTAATTATTAGGTCATCGCCATTGCAAATGATGCTGCCTTGAGTGCTTACACATTTTCGTTTAAAAAACGAAATTATCCCATTTCACAATGCAATATAATCACTTTTATACATCTCTACAGTGGAAGCACCATGATATTAGATGATTTAAGGGACAATGTGCATAAATAACATGGAAGCAAATAAATGGTGGCCTTAGTTCAACTCATTGCTTGTGTCTTGCCTCTTCATGCCCAGGTCCACTCACAAACAGCTTTGTTTTCACCAGTGTTATTTCCTAAAACAAAAGAAATAAAACACAGCTTGCTTGTAACAGTGAAGCAAAAGAGACCTGTCATTGAACTAATTACAGAAAAAGCTTTAATCAGAGATGTGCAAATCACAGCAGAGCCTATTTTTACTATTATGTTCTGACCGTGATTTCTGCAGAACACATGTTCAAAGAATGGTGTTTGGTGAGAGAACTGCTTCAGTGAGTCTTTTGTTACAATAGCTTGGTGCTAGCTTTAGAATTATGTATCAAAGACAAACCCTGCAGATGACAAACCCTGCAGATATCTCATCTCTTGTCCTGGATTGTGTTGGAGGCAGAAAAATCGTGTATCAGTTTGGGTATAATTTCATACATTAGTATCTGTTTCCCTGTGCCAGAGTTTGACCACCTGCAGGTGTGGGAACTTTCTGTGGTATTGATTTCATACACCCAGTGCTCTGTCATTTGAGCAAATGGATAAAACTAAACATTTTGTTTTGTGTTTCCCAAGTAAGCAATTCCTTGAACTGAGACCACAAGTTCCAGGTTTTTTCTTCTCCAGTTGTTTAATCTCTAGTATGTCCTCGCTATTTCTCAGAACAAAATGAAAGTAGCATAATTCTAGAAAGGTATTTCATAACTAATTCTGATATTGTCTTATTTCTCTATCAATTGCTGCCCTGCAGGCCCTGGCAGCCCATCCATATGCCAACATTCAGAAGGAGATAGGATCTGCCCATGCAATGCCCACCTGGTGGAAACTCTAGCTCACATGGCCCTTTAAATGTAAAATGTATGATGATCTCTGCCAACAATTTCTACACCATCTATGTATTCCAACATGGAAACCAGATACAGAGGTTATACACTTCTTATTACAGGGGAGAGACCAGGAGCTCACCAAGAGGGTAGCTAAGTTCCTCAATTTGATGTTTGGCCCCGAAGTATGCTACAGGATCCTGCCCTTGCTGGAGACCCACAGAGATGAAATAGATTGCTCACCTCTTCTTTCCTTTGGCAAATGACTGTACTGTTGAAATGGCGACGAGATCACACCGGTCTATTTATTCTGAATGTTTCTATGTGATGCCAATAAAGTTTGATGATGATGATATGCCAACATTGTAGCTTTCAACTTTCATATGTGTTGGCATTGGTAAGCTTTTACATGGAACATGCAACTATGGCTACAACAGATCAGACTTAGTCAACCTGGTCCCTTCAGATGTTTTGAGTACAATTCCCATCAACCCCAGCCATTCTGGCTGGGGCTGACGTAGTCCAAAATATGTGGACAGAAGCATGTTGGCAACAGCTGCTATGGATTCAGAATCAATGCCATAGAACCTAGTGGGACTTACTTCTACATATAATTAAGCAGCATGTGTGTTATTTTATAGCAAGCCCACATCCATAGTGGAGTACTCTCTGCTTCCAAATCTGGGACCTTCCTCAGCTGATGCAGATTGATATGTAAACTCATTATTCCTGTTTGCAAGCTTTCTGGAATTGCAGATTGTCTCCGTGATTAAACAATGGGTTGTATTCAATGCTGCTGTTTTGCTTGCATGGCAGATTTCCAGTTGCGCAAATGAACTTGCCCTCCCCTCCAGCCTGCCATGCACTCTCAAAATCTGCTCCAGAGGACTGGAGGACCCTCCAGAGTATATTGTGAGGGTGTGTGGGGAGAGGAGAAGATGTGGACTTTGCACTCGCAGCATTGGATACAGCCCAATATCTGAACAACTGAAAATCAACGATGGTAAACGACCACTGTTGACAATTCATTTGAACCAAATCAACGATGGTAAACGACCACTATTGACAATTCATTTGAACCATTGGTCCATCCATCCCTGTATTTTGTTTTTGACCGTGACCTCATCTAGCTCTTTTAACAGTCAAGAATACTAAACATGAAATCTCATAATATTTCACTAGGAACTCAGTGGGACATATTTCTGAGTAAACATGCCTAGAATTGCACAGTAAGATGTACCCTTTTTTTGTTTCCCACATCTTGGTTTCCAGGATTTATAGTATTTTTAAAAAAGATGTCTAGCACATACATTATATTTTCCTTTACTAAATAAATCCTCCTGGTATTCTGATCTTTCATGAAAGGTCTAATGCTTTTTAAAATGCAGCTCTATTGACTATTAGAAGGTGTGGACACACCGTTAATTGTGCAACTTGTGTAGCAAACAAAAAGTTCTTTTATTCCAACCTTGATTTGCACTAATGTTATTTGAGGCTATTTAGTTCTTCTACAGTAATGTGAACAGACAATAACAACTTTTACATAGCGCGTTCAGCTATGACTCTCCTTAGGTGAGGATTCAAGGGCAATGACTGAATGGAGTTAAGGGGGCTTAAAGAAATCCACAAATTCCATTCCCTGATTCATTCTTGCCAAATTATGGCTGCATGAAAATTTCAATAAATAAATAAATAAGATGCCAAGAAGGGTAAGTGGTCTGCGCCAGCTTTGGTTTCCTTATGCTTCAAGTATACTTGAATAAAAATTCTCAAATATCCAGGGCTAAACCCAAGTAAATACCTTAGTTAATGGAAGATATATGGGTGAAATGGGTGAAACTTGGGACCATATTTTACCGTATTTTTCACCCTATAGGACGCACCGGCCCATAGGACACACTTATTTTGGGGGGGGGGAATAAAGGGGCCCAAAGCCCCAAAGAGCAAAGAAGCCATGACAGCGAGCGGGATGGATCCCGCTGGCTGTCCTGGCTTCGTTTTTCGCCTCGGAGTTGGGGGTCCAGGAGCGAAGGCGAGGTTGCGCAACCTCGCCATCACTCCTGGAGCTTGCGGGGCTGGGGGCAGCTTCCCCTGCCCTAGCCCCCAGAACGGGTCTGGGAGCGATGAGAAGCTTGTGCAACCTCGCCATCACTCCCAGAGCTTGCTTGCAGGGCTGGGGGCGGGGGAAGCCCGAGCTTCCCCCGACCCCAGCCCCCAGAACAGGCTGTTGCCTGCAAGCCTTGCGAGCCCGGGGGGAACTCCCCCTGGGTGCGCAAGGCTTGCGGACACCTGCACGAAGCACGAGGCGTCCTCCGGAGGGTGCCCCGTGCTTCGGGCTGCAGGCTGCTGCCCGCAAGCCTTGAGAGCCTGTGGGAACTCCCGCCGGGCTTGCAAGGCTTGCGGATAGCTTCCTGAAGCCTGGAGAGCGAGAGGGCTCGGTGCGCACCAATGCCTCTCACTCTCCAGGCTTCAGCGAAAGCATGCATTCGCCCCATAGGACGCACACACATTTCCTCTTCATTTTTGAAGGGGGAAAAGTGCGTCTTATAGGGCGAAAAATACGGTACATTTTTCTTGCAAATGAACACTCTAGGCCAGGTCTCATAAATGCAAACAGTAACTCAGAATATCTAACATAGAACCACACCTTGGCATTTTAGTAGTTTAGCCACCATAGTTAATTTCTGACATGCAACTTATTTTGGATTTATTTTGATTTTCCTATGTATATCATTTCCTTTTTCTTTGTATGTTTGGAATTTTTTTAATTATCTGTGACAGATGAGATTTAATTATTTAAGCACTATTAAACACTAAGAAATGAGGTTAGAATGTTAAATATCACAATCTAATAGCGTATTTGACTTAATGGGTTGGTTTGAGTTTCATCGGAATCTTCTTTTCCTGTTTATACCTTGTTGCTCCTTTCAGATGGCCATAATTAAAATAATTGATTCAGTTAAAAACCCAGCAGTCTAAAGCTTAACAGGCTGTCAAAAAGGCCAGGCAGCAATTACTGTAATTTTGAACAAAATGAAATGAGAACAGGCATGCCTTGAGCTTTCAATAATAACAAAAGAGGTTCCAATGATGATGATGATAAAAAACATGAAGTCTTTTAAACTTTTAAATACATATTTTAGGAAACAGCTGCTACACTAAAAAAGAAGAAGGATATACTTTTCTCAGCCTTCTTTGGATTGTTTTGGTCCTTGCCATCTTCCAATTATTAAGGATTATATATAATATTTAGAGGATTATATATAATTATATATAATATTTAGAGGACCGATTTTTTAAAATAAAAAAAAAATCATCACTTATCTTTGTTGGTGCCTTTCCATTTCTGAAACCCTTGATGCGATTTGACAATGGTCATGCCTGTAAATCAAAGCAAGCAGTATCCAGCTCAATAGTTCTACAACCACAAGGAGTTTGAGCTGCTCTTTAGAACTTCTTTGCCTTATCCTCTTTCTGCGCACCCCACAAATCTGCTCCAGAGGGTTGGGAGGGGGAACCCCCAAAAGAGATCTGGGGTTACATGAAGGCACACAGGGAGAGGAGAAGGCAGAGGAGTTTCATTGCACAGCTAAAACTCATTGTACTCGCAGAACTATTGAGTTGGATACCAATCAGTGTCCACATCCTCATCTTCACTTTGGAGACTGAGGGCCAGGAGGTGTTGATTAATGCTTTATTGATTTGTTACACATTATATCTTGCTGACTGGAGGGAGAGGTTTCTCCCTCTATTTTCTTCCAATGACATGCCTACTCACAGAGTTTTCCAGCTTTATTGTTTGTGGGGTTTTTTGGCTTATTTGTTCATTTGTTTCACTGTTTTTATTATGTCCTGTGTTAACTGTAATTTTTGATATTACTGTAATCCAAATATATTCACCCACCAGGCCGAATTAAAGGTTTTGCTACAAACATTTAAAGCCCACAACAATTTGGGAGTAGGTTATCTAGCAGATAACTTTCTGCAGTACAGAAGAAGCTGATTCTGAAGATCTGAAGACCTGAAGACATCCTGCTGATTGAAGGCTTGTCACGATGACATGCCATAGATAACAGCCACCCTATGGAACTTCCTCCCTTGGGTGATTAGTGAGTTTACTCCCTTTCTCTGTGTGTATTCTTAGAAAACACTTCGTATTATTTTATATTCACTGCAATTCATGTGTGTGTGTGTATAATCTTCCTGCTATTATTCAGATTATTGTTATAACTTGGCTCAATAATATCTGCTTCTTCACCAGCTTCAAAAACTGCTACTCAATTTTTAATTTTAGTAGCATACTTGGCTGTGATCCTTGGCTAGAATAATCACAATAGGAATTTCATGGTCACTTTGAGGCCAATTTATAGGAACATGTTTATCATGGGATAGTGGTAAAATAGGCAGAGTGTTCTGCCATACAAATGTAACACTCCTAACGCTCATAAATGTATAGTAAGGAAAGTTGTTTCAAGTGTCTCAATTTTTAAAAAAAAAACCATTATATCCTATCCAATTTCTCTGAAGAGCTTGTAATTTAAACTTTGGTGGAATATGAAATTCTTGCAGCAACCCTGAAGTCACCTCTGCAAAGGGTTTTCATGCAGTTCCATTGTCATGAAACTTTGGCCAATCTCTCTACTAAATTCTCAGCCTTCAAACAAATTTGAAATTCTCCCCATTATCTAAGATCTATTCTTGACCCAATAATTTGATTGATATATCAGTCTAGAAAGAAAATTATGATACTTCGTAGACTGCTTTTCTAACATATATTTTTCTTCTTCTGTTGTATATTTTATTTTGAGAGCTGCGAAAATACATCCATGAAATGCATTCAAGAAAGCCCAGCTTTGCCCTTCTGTTGTGCCAACACCTTTAAAGCAAAAATCTCATATTTGGTGAAGCCTATATTGATACAACTGTTCTCTTGCTCCCATTCTTTTAGCTTTCAAAATGATTCGTCTCACAATGACATCGTTAAATGGAACTACTTTTGGAAGAGCGGTTATATTGTGACAAATAAGACAGGTCTATTTGGAACAGTTTTCTGCAAAAAAAATTATTCAGTGCTCCAGACTGGCATGATCATCTATTGATTTTCTCTTTTCATGGTTTCATTTGTTTCTCAAAGTCAAATTTGAGGCAGAGGGCCTTCTTGGTAGTGGCACTCACCCTGTGGAACGCCCTCCCATCAGATGTCAAGGAATAAACAACTATCTTACTTTTAGAAGATATCTGAAAGCAGTCCTGTTTAGGGAAGTTTTTAATGTTTGAAGTTTTATTCTGTTTTTAGTTCTCTGTTGGGAGCCGCCCAGAGTGGCTGAGGAAACCCAGCCAGATGGGCAGGGTATTATTATTATTATTATTATTATTATTATTATTATTATTATTATTGTAAAAGTAAAGGTACCCCTGCCCGTATGGGCCAGTTGTGTCCGACTCTGGGGTTGCGCGCCCATCTCGCTTAAGAGGCCGGGGGCCAGCGCTGTCTGAAGACACTTCCGGGTCATGTGGCCAGCATGACAAGCTGCATCTGGCGAGCCAGCGCAGCACACGGAAACGCCGTTTACCTTCCCACTAGAAAGCGATCCCTATTTATCTACTTGCACCTGGGGGTGCTTTCGAACTGCTAGGTTGGCAGGCGCTGGGACCAAGCAACGGGAGCGCACCCTGCCGCGGGGATTCGAACCACCGACCTGACGATCAGCAAGTCCTAGGCGCTGAGGTTTTACCCACAGCGCCACCCGTGTCCCTATTATTATTATTATTATTATTATTATTATTATTTATTATTATTATTTTATTTTCCAGGTTAAACTTACCGATAGTTCACAATATATTTGTGCAAAGTATTTAGCCATATGTTCTGAAGATATTTCACCTCACTGGTGCCTTAAGGACATCCATTAGCGCCTTGACTCCTAAAGATTTACTTTAGTTGTGTGCTCAGGCAAGTATGGCACAGGAAGTACACAATGGTGCACCTCACCAGCATTCATCTCCTACCCATCTTCCAATGTGATTTTATGCCAACAATGCCCTTCTGTAATCTACAAAGATCAGATTGCCTTTAAACACAGATGCAGATATTTGCACCTCATTTCTCCTTCTTATGCTAACCTGCAATGCGGTAGAGAGCCTGGATGTGGCAATTTATACACAAGATTACAAGATGCAGTTTGAGGAGCATAGCCTAGTTTTCTCTTGGCTTTGAATGTCCCAATACAATAGAATTGCCCACCTGTTTTTGTTTTGTTTTGCTTATGGAATTATCCATTCATTTATCACCCATTCAATTCAAAATGAAACCTTTAAAACAGGCACAGGCAAACTCGGCCCTCTAGATGTTTTGGGACTACAACTCCCATCATCCCTAGCTAACAGTGGTCAGGGATGATGGGAGTTGTAGTCCCAAAACATCTGGAGGGCCAAGTTTGCCTATGCCTGCTTTAAAAAGTGTGAAATATCTTGAAGGAAAGCTCAAGGTGGAGATCCTAATAAATGACATTACAGAAAAGCCAGCCAATAAATGCCAAGCTCAAGTGGCTTCAGATTTAACTCGAAGATCTGGGTTTTGTTTTTGTTTTTTAAGCACCTGACCCCAGAAAGGAATAGGAATAGGCTTGATTGCAATAGCTAAGGAATTTACAAAACAACCTCACTGCTCCAAACATGCCATGTTTCTTTTCAGCCACAGTTAAATGACAGCTGGCAGGATTTCTTGCTTGAAAAAAAAAAGTGCATTGTGGCTCACAAGGTTCTGAAATTCTTTCAACTACTGAGGTGAATAAGAATAGCTTTCCCTGAAGAAACTCAGTATTGACTTCCACAAGTATTCAAACAACAGAACATGTGTTTCATGAATTTGTGTCTAGTGGTTTATTGTTTATTTTTGCTAGTACTAGTTATCTGCAGATGGTAGTTATATATTGTTGAATTAGAGGTCGCAAATATGAGAAATACATTCTGATTCTGATATAACTCAGTGCTGGGCCATGAGCTGCAATCTGAGATTCACCTTGAGATGACCTAGGAGCTGTGTGGGACAACATATCTTACTGCTGGTATGCAGCTGTTTCCCTCTGTGAGTAATACCACATTGATGAGCATGTACTATTCCCAACTGGTTAATGGCTTTCACAACAGTTTCTGGCCCACAGCTGAGAGCCTCAGGCTGAAAGCCCTTATGCTCTCACTCTTTGGCTCACAACTTCAGACAAGCTGGAGGCTTAAGTACCTGTGAGGTGGGGTAAAGCAGACAAAGACTCAAAGGCTGAGCTGGACCAAAGCTAGAAATCAGGCTGAAAGAGCAAGCTAGGACTGAAGAACAATCTAGGAGGCAGAACTAAGGAGCAAGGATGACCAGTGTGCCAGAGCTCAGGTAGACCTTGTTGCTTCAGAAAGGCTCAACTGGAACTGGAAACCATCTTATAGCCATTTGTGTCCATACATTGACTAGTGTGGGTGGATGGGGTCAGTCCAGAGGCTGAGGAAACTGCATTGCAATGCACAGTTCATGCGTGGCAGCTCTGGACAGTATGAAATATGTTTTCTCTATTGATGTGTTTTCCTTTATGGTTCATTTTTTGCCTTTAAAATCAATAAAATAATTTAGAATAAATTAATATGCGACAGTAACATTTTTAATGCCATCTGTTTACCACAATATAGAGGAAAAACAGCTGTTCCCCTTCTGATTACTGTTTTGCCATTTTTTGTGATAGAAATGACATTTATCTAGCATCTAAAGTAGCAATTGATAGACTGTGTGTCATTTCTGGAAGACTCTGGACTTCCATTTCACTACTAGCAATACTACTGGATAATGGGGATAGCTCTTGGTCATCAAGGAGCTTGAAACATCTTACAACAGAGATGCAATTCCTAAATTTCCACTGGATTATGGCTTGTGCTCCCTTCAGTTTTGCTCTTACAGACTTCCCCTTCCAACTATATGCATATGCACTGGAAATTGTCTGTTATTCATACTGAGAAGAGGTAAATGCTGATTTGGCAATTGTTGCACAGTGCACTGAATCTATAGCAGATCGAATTGACTTACCTAAGAGACCAGCTTCTCCCCTTTGTCTTATTGCAGGCATAGGCAAACTCAGCCCTCCAGCTGTTTTGGGACTACAATTCCCATCATCCCTGACCACTGGTCCTGTTAGCTAGGGATGATGGGAGTTGTAGTCCCAAAACAGCTGGAGGGCCAAGTTTACCTATGCCTGTCTTATTAGGACCTTAAAAAAAAAAAAAATCAAACGTGAGCAAGCATCCTTATTGCAACCAGCTCCCCAGGATTTCTGGCAACAAGGGAGCTCATGGGGGTGCTGAAAGTGGCATTGTTGCTGGGAATCTGTGATCTGTCATTTTCCATTATTTATTTAAGTTATCTGTTGCTTTTTCACAGAAGTGACTCCAAGTGATTTACAGAAACAAGTGCTAAAAACAAGAGTAAAAACTGACTCAATCCATTGATCTTACAGTTCCCAAGGGTTCCTGACAGTAATGTACACATTCACATAGAGGTGTCTGCTTCTCTAGACCCTCTCCATTTCCCATAACAACAGAGCCAGGTTTGGAAAAGGAAAGGACTGGCACCATCTAGCTTTCAGGTGAGTCTAACTGCAAGTTGATCCCACTATGAGTTGGGCCAAAGTTGAGCATATCTTTGGGCTCAGCTTCAAACTGGTGGGGGGGGGGGCTCCTGAGTTTGATATTTGTGCCTCTCCCAGTTACAAGACTTGCTGCCATCCCAGTTAAGAACTGCAGTCTCTTTACAACTTTTCATAAATACCTGAAACAGACACTGGAACCCAGATACCAAACTTACTCTTTTCTGACATTGAGGGTGGCTTCTTATCTCTTCAAGAAAAGTAAATAAATGAAACCAGGAGCCATTAAACATTATAATACTCACAGCTGAATGAATCACCCTTTGCTTTCCAGACTATCTGTTTAGTCAGACAATGTGTCTAGGTTCACAGAAGCAACCAATGTTCAATGTGCGTTTATAGGCACAATATTCTTTTATACCCCTAAGGACCAATTTATTCCCTCCTTCCCCTGCTCTTTGGCAACTTTGTTAAAAAACTTAGTTTTCCCTGTTTGATGCTTATGCCCTTGATTATATGTGTTATTTTAGCATCAACAGCCACACTCCTATCTGCTAAAACTGTATAAAAGAATACTTTCAGATATCGGCATGGGAGCCAAGAAACAAAAACTTAAATTGATAGCGGCAGCACAAGAGACTAGAATGAAATGACATTTAAAGGATGCTAACATAGTGCATGTCTTCCTTCACTCTTCTCTCCTGAGAATTGTCTGGTAACAACAATGTAGCTTTCTTCCAGCTGCAGGATATGAATTAGGAGAGCTGGTGCATCTGAGACCAACAAAGCACTTCTCTCTTCTGTTTCAAGATCCACCGTTTGCCATCACATCTAATACATCTTAATTTAAAGTTTTACTAAACCAAATAGTTTTAAATGCAGATTGTCCACCCCCCCCCCATCCTGTGGATAATAAATAATTGTAAGGAAACATAGCAAGTCAGACCATTGGCCTATCTGGATCTGTATTCTGTACACTAACTGGTAGCAACTCTTTAGTGCAGATGTGGGGAATTTGTGACCTTCCAGATGTTGCGCGTCGAGGTCCCCAAGCCACCCCTCAAATAACTCACAACTCACACATAATTTTTGTTTAAGGTTTTTGGCATAATTTTGGCGACAACTTTATTAAAATACATCCCGGTGAGTGGTTGTTAAGACTATCTGTCCCCCCCACCTGGGGATAGAACTGACCTCCGAACTCCCTCGGAAGCCAGTAAGGGAAAACAATATTGGGGAGCAATGGAGCTGAGTCACAGGCCCTCAGCACTCACCCGCATGCTTCCCAGGGCTTGCCGGCCCTAGCCCCATCCAGGGATTCAGAAAAAAACATGGCAAGCCCCTGGATTCCTTTAACGGAATTCCCTTCCGCAGCAGCATTGGAGGGGCAGGCCCAGCCAATCCTTACCCCTCCTCCAACCAATTTGATATCCAATGCCTAACCGCAACCTTACAAGTTGTGACGATTTGCTACGCAGTAGGCAAAAACCAAATGGCCCAGCCAATCAGCCAGATGGACAAAATTCCTACCAGGCCCCTGCCCCAAAAGTAGATGACCCCATGACAGGCATAGCAAGGTCAAAGCAAAACCCTCGAAACATCAGGGCGGGTGGGCGGGTGATCCGGTTCACGCAGCGAAAGAGAAAGCACCAAGCTGCGTGTCTGGAATTTAAAATGTTCGATCCCTCCCACCAAATTGCAACAATAAAATTTCCCCAGCAACCCAGCCAACCAATCAATTGCCAGGGGTCAGCTTAACCACCCTGCCTGGCGTCAGAGGGGTGACTCAGTGGACCCCACCGCAACACGTGATCTCATTTCAGGGAGAACACGCTTTGCTGAACTACAGTTCCCACAATCTCTGGCTGTGGGAACTGCAGCATTTGAAGGACCACACCTGCTCTAGGGTTTCAGGCAGAAGCTTTTTTCACCCCTACCTGGAAACGCTGGGCTTGAAACTCAGACCTTCTGTATGCAAATCAGGTGTCCTGCTATTATTTATTTATTTATTTTACATGTATAGACCCCCTTTATCTTACAAGGATCTCGAGGTGGTGTACTTTGTTCTCCTCCCCATTTCAGCCTCCTAACAGCCATACGAGGAAGGTTAGGCTAAGAAATGGTGATCGGCCCAGGGTCACCCAGTGCGCTTCATGGCTTAGTGGAGATTCAAACCCTGCTCTCCCAGGTCTTAATCCAACACTCCAACCATTTTGCCACTCTGGCTGCCAAGCTACAACCCTCCCTCATTCTTTTCATATCCTGTTCCAAATTACTCCTTTTGCTAATCTTCTTTAAACCAAACCAAGGATGCAATCTGATGGACACGTAACATGAGTTTGGACCCCTGTTCAACACAGTGGGATTTACATCTAAACAAACATTATAGGGTGAACTGTAATGGACAGATTTCAATTCTCTTTTCTGTGTGAACAGCATCTGCCATTTTTAGGAACAAAGCATACGCTATGAGTAAGATGAAGCTACGGGGGGGGGGGGGGAATGACACCTCCCACAACTTCTCCTTTCCCAAAACATATGGTATCACTTACTCCCATTGTGATGTCATTGTTTTGCATGACTCCCTGTCGCTGTTGCACATTCTCTCTCTGTGTGTATCCCTGTCTCCACTAGCAGCAGTCAACTGTTTTTATTTAATATAAATAAATAAGAATAGTCATCTGCTGCTAGTGGAGACAGGGATACACACCCACAACCTTTATAAATAGGAAAACATGAGGCAAGTGTCAGTGATGTTAGAGTGGTTGGGGTAACCCAGCCAGATGGACGGGGTATAAATAAAAGTATTATTATTATTATTATTATTATTATTATTATTATTATTATACCTTGGGTTACATACGCTTCAGGTTACATACGCTTCAGGTTACAGACTCCGCTAACCCAGAAATAGTGCTTCAGGTTAAGAACTTTGCTTCAGGATGAGAACAGAAATCGGGCTCCCGTGGCGTGGCAGCAGCGGGAGGCCCCATTAGCTAAAGTGGTGCTTCAGGTTAAGAACAGTTTCAGGTTAAGTATGGACCTCCGGAACGAATTAAGTACTTAACCCGAGGTACCACTCTATTATTATTATTATTATTATTATTATTATTATTATTATTATTATTGCATTGCTGTTTCCAGCAGGAACCTCAATGTTGCTTGCAAACGAGCTGGCTCTGGGTTTGAAGTGGGTCTCCTTTTATGACATTGGCTTACCACATATCAGTGGTGAGTACTTATGAGCCATCCTTTTAAAATTTCCTCAAGTGCCACAGAGTGTGGAAAGAATGTACAGTTCAGGGGAGAGCATTGGCCTTGTTTTCAAAAAGATCAAGTTTTCTTTGATTGGCTGTGGTGAGCCCCCACCCCCCCACCCCGTTGCGTGTGTGTGTTTTTGGATCAGGTTAGCCAGACTGATTCGAATGCTGTTGGCGGGTTCTTGTTGTCTTGTTGGGCTGCGTATGTGATAAAGGGCAACCATATTGGGGTGAAGGCGTCGTCTTCTATTTGTCCCCGTGTCAGTTTCACCAACTCCAACCTCTCTCACCACCAAAGGAATACAAGCGAATAGTAAAGAGAACCCACACAAGTGACGCTGACACAAAACCCCACACATACACTAAGTAGAATAGAAGTATTGCCTCCCGACCCCACCCACTCACCACTCCCCCCATCACCTCTTCCTCCCTCTTTCCCCCTTTTCTTCCTAATGTAACACTAATGTCTCAACAAATGAAACTGATCTGTAGAAAATGTAACTTGAAAAAAGAGACACTGCATATACTTTTGTAAACCAAGAAATCTTTAATTAAAATATATATTAAAAAAAGAGAAAAAATCAAGTTTTAGTCTTTAGCATCTCCAGGCAGAAGTGGGAAAAGACTTCTGTCTTAAAACCCCAGAGGGACATTGCCAATCAGTGTTTTTTTTTTTTTTTTTAAACAATTTATTGGGTTTTACAATAGAAATGAACATAATAAACAATGTAACATTTATCTTAACATAATTTCACATTTTCTTTGGACTTCCTCACATCTCCCGCTCCCACTTTCATCGTTATAACATTTTGTCAGCAATTTATTATCTTATTTACATTCTTATATCCCTTCTATGTTTCATAATCTTCTAATTCTCAAAAGGAGTTATATTTTCACAATCTTACTTATTTTCTTAAAATCCTCTAAATTTAGTGGTGCTCAGTTATTTTGATCTAGCATCCCGTTTAGCATTCACTCAAATTACAATATTTTTGTAAATAATTCTTAAATTTCTTCCAATCCTCCTCAATCCTCTCTTCTCCCAGGTCACGAATTCTGCCGGTCATCTCAGCCAGTTCCATGTAGTCTATCAGTTGCATCTGCCATTCTTCCAGTGTGGGTAGATCTTGAGTTTTCCAGTGTTTTGCGAGAAGTATCCTTGCTGCTGTTGTTGCATACATAAAAAATGTCTGGTCCTTCTTTACCACCCCTTGGCCGACAATACCCAAAAGGAAAGCCTCTGGTTTCTTAGTGAAGGTATATTTAAATACCTTTTTCAATTCATTATAAATCATTTCCCAGAACGCCTTCACTTTAGGGCAAGTCCACCAGAGGTGGAAGAACGTTCCCTCACACTCTTTACATTTCCAACACTTATTGTCAGTCAGGTGGTAAATTTTTGCAAGTTTGGGGTCATATACCATCTATAAATCATTTTCATTACATTTTCTTTCAAAGCGTTACATGCAGTAAATTTCAATCCAATACTCCACAACCTTTCCCAGTCCTCAAACATGATATTATACCCAATATCCTGTGCCCACCTTATCATAGCCGATTTAACCGTTTCATCTTGTGTATTCCATTTTAACAGCAAGTTATACATCCTTGAAAGTACCTTAGTCTTTGGTTCTAACAATTCTGTTTCTAGTTTCGATTTCTCCACCTGGAACCCTAGTTTCTTGTCATTTTTAAAAACTTCTTTAATCTGAGCGTAATGTAACCAGTCTCGCACTTTGTCTTTCATTTTCTCCAAACTCTGCAATTTCCAGTTATCTCCATCCTTTTCTAGTATTTCCCAATATTTTGGCCATTTAGCCTCCATATTGGGTCTTTTTCGGGCCTTAGCTTCCAAAGGTGAAAGCCACCTTGGTGTTTTATTTTCCAGCAAGTCTTTATATTTTGTCCAGACATTAAACAGTGATTTTCTGACAATATGGTTCTTAAAGGCCTTATTTGCTTTAACCTTGTCATACCATAAATATGCATGCCATCCAAAAGCATTGTTAAACCCTTCCAAATCTAACACATCAGTGTCTTCAAGAAGTAGCCAGTCTTTTAGCCAGCAGAACGCTGCGGCTTCATAATACAACTTTAAGTCTGGCAGGGCAAAGCCCCCTCTTTGTTTTGCATCAGTTAATATCTTAAACTTAATTCTGGGCTTTTTGCCCTGCCAGACAAACTTAGAAATATCTCTCTGCCACTTCTGAAAGCACTCCGTTTTGTCCAAAACCTGAAGTGTTTGAAATAAAAACAACATCCTTGGCAATACATTCATCTTGATAGCAGCAATTCGGCCTAACAAAGAAAGTTTCAATTTTGACCAACTATCTAAGTCTCTCTTAATTTCTGTCCAGCATTATTCATAGTTGTCCTTAAATAGACTTAGATTTTTTGCTGTTATGTTTACCCCTAGGTATTTTACTTTTTTAACCACATTAAGTTCCGTCTCATTCTGAAACCGTTCTGACTCTGTATCGGTCAAATTTTTTCCCAAAACCTTAGTTTTCTGTTTATTTAATTTAAATCCAGCCACCCGACCAAAATCATTAATCAGTTGTAATACTCTTTTCGTACTAGGCTCTGGCTTCTGCAAGGTCAAAACCAGGTCATCTGCAAAAGCTTTTAATTTGTATTGTTTCTGTCCGACCTGAATTCCTTCCACCAACCGATCCCCTCTAATCATATTCAATAGCACTTCCAGAACCGAAATAAATAACAAAGGGGAGATAGGGCAACCTTGTCGAGTTCCTTTTTCAATTTTAAACTCTTCTGTAACCACATTATTGACTATCAGTTTAGCTTTCTGCTCTGAATATATCGCCTCAATCCCATTCTCAAAACCCCGTCCCACTCCCATCTCTTTTAGATTTCCCATCATAAATTTCCAGGAGATGTTGTCAAAGGCCTTCTCCGCATCTATAAAGATTAAAACTGCTTTTGTGTTTATATCTGTTTGCAACAGTTCCAAGATATCAATAATGTTCCTTGTATTAGCAAACAAATGTCTACCTGGGAGAAAGCCTGCCTGGTCCTTATGGATTACTTCATTTAAAACTTTTTTAAATCTACTTGCCAAAATGTCTGCAAATATTTTGTAATCCACATTTAAAAGGGAGATGGGACGGTAGTTCTTAAGTTGTGTCTTTTCAGCTTCCGTCTTTGGTATTAATGTGATAAACGCTTCCTTCCACGACTCCGGTGCCCTCTTCCCCTCCATAATTTATTGCTGACCTCCATCAAAGGTTGTATCAAATAGTCTTTTAATGTCTTATAGTACTTGGAGGTCAGCCCATCTGGCCCTGGAGATTTGCCAAGTTGCATGTTCTGAATGGCTTGTTCAATCTCCTGTCGTGTTATTTTAAAATTCAGGATTGTCCTATTTTCTTGTGACAATTTGGATAGTCCATTTTTTGCCAAAAATTGTTTAATCTCAGCTTCGTCTTGCGGCCCTTGGGTGTATAGTTTTTTGAAGTATCTCTGGAAACACTTTCTGATGTCCACTGGATTCTGAATGTTTTTTCCTTCAATCTCTAAGTTTGTAACCGTATTTAATCTTTGTCTTCTCTTCAACTGCCAAGCTAGCAGTTTTCCACATTTATTCGCCAACTCAAACGTTTTTTGTTTCATTAGTTTAACCTTCCATTCGATTTCCTGATTTATCAGTTTAGAATATTGTGTTTGATAAAGTTTAATTTCTCTCAGAGTTGGCTGTGACTTCGGGTTCACTCTTAATTTCTTCTCTAATTCTTTTATTTTATCCAGGATCTTATCTTTTTTCTCATTTTGTGTTCTTTTCTTTACTGCATTCTGTTGTATCAAGAATCCCCTCATTACAGCTTTACTTGCGTCCCAGACGATTCTTTTTTCCACTGTAGTATTCATATTTATCTCAAAATAATCCTTCAAAACTTTTTGGGCCTTCTTAGTAATTTCCTGATCTCTGAACAAATTGTCATTCATCTTCCATCTAAAGGATCCAGTTGGTAATAGTGTCATATCCATCTTTACTGCATTATGGTCGGAACAGGTCTTTGGGCAGATTTCCACTTTTCTGACCTTAGGTGCCAGGCCTCTAGAAATCCATATTTGGTCGATTCTTGTCCAGGTCAGTTGGGCTTCAGAAAAGAATGTTCCCTCTCTTCCTAGTGGGTTCTTTGTCCTCCAAACATCAATCAAATCCATATTGTCTGTCATTTCAAAAAAGGTTTTAGGTAGTCTGCCGTCTTTTGTAACATTTTGACTTTGTGACTTGTCCATGTTAGTTGATACGACCCCATTCATATCTCCCATCATTATGATGTTGTTGTAGTCCAGATAATCCAGCATTGTCTCCTGCAGCTTCTTGTAAAATTCCGATTTCCCTTCATTAGGTGCATAGATTCCTAATATCAACAGTTTCTCTCCTTGATATTGTATCTCAATAGCCAAAATTCTTCCATGTTCATCTTTAAATAAGAATTTGGGTGACAGGCTCTCTTTTGCATATATCACCACGCCTCTCTTCTTAACTTTATCCGACGATACAAATTCCTGGCCCAATCTTTTATTTATTAACACTTTTCTGTGGAGCCTGGTCACATGTGTTTCTTGTAAACAAATAATGTCCAATTGTTCTTTTTTTAGTATATGAAATATTTTCTTCCTTTTTTCCGGAATGTTACAACCATTAATATTCCAACTCAACAATTGCAGAGACATCCTGAATTGATCTGGTTATTTCTCCAGGGGTGGTATCTTCTCTGGATCTTCAGGTTCCCCAGGTGCTGGTGTTGGTGCTGGCGTTGCCCCAGGCCCAGAAGGTAGTTCAATTCCTTTTTGAAGGTCCTCTCCGTGTGTAGACAAAAATTTGTCTCTCTCTTCCAATGTTCTAATTTTGACCTTTCTCCCTCTAAAGGTAAAAGATATTCCTTGGGGAAATTCCCACCTAAATGGAATTGCGTTGCTCCTTAATAGTTTGGCAAGTTCAGAGTAGGCGGCTCTAAGATCCAACAGTTGTCTTGGAATATCTTTGTAAATTTCAATTCTTCTGTCCAAAACCTCCAGTGACTTTCCGTAGTGTAGGCCCAAAATCTTGTCCCTTTCCTCCTTTGATCTCAATGTTATCAAACAGTCTCTGGGCCTCTCCTTCTTTGTAAATCTTCCAAGTCTGAAAGCTGACACAATTTTAAAGTCCTTTTCTTCCAAATTCCAGAACTTGGAGAATTCTTTAGTCAAAAACTCAGCTAGATTTCCTTCTTCTGCCTCTTGTAGTGATCTAATCCTCAAATTATTCTCACGATTTCGCAGTTCTATCATAGAAAGATAGATCTGATGTTCCCCAACTTGTTTAGTGAGTGGTCTTACCTCTTGTTCTAAATTTTCCAATTTTTGTCTGGTATCCTCAGCCAATTTCCGATTTTCTGCTGTGGCCTCCGTTAACTGTCCAATTGCTTGTGTATTCTGTACCACTTGTATAGTTAATTTATTTAGGCATTCTGTATTTTTGTCAATCTTTGCTGATTGCACATCTACTTTCTTGTCCAAAGCTTCCAATTTTTCAAAGATTTTGTCTAAAACAGAAACAGATGCTCCTGAGGCCATATCTTCCAATTGTAACTGCTCTACTTCACCCTCTCCCTCTTTTGCCTGTAACGAGGCAACTTCTTCTACTTCTACTTCTGAGGGCAAAGTAGGTACAGATGATCTGCGTGTCTGCGAGGCTGAGGTTAGAGTTGTTAAAGTTGTTTGTCTAACTCTTCCTCTTCTTCTTGTGCCACTCATTCCAACGTTATCTATCAGTCAAGGTCACACTGAGTTATTCCCATGGGAATAGAAAGGCCCAGAGCAAGCAAACAACAAGGGAATCGAAAGTAAATGTAAATGTAAAGTCACTGTTTTAATCCAATCCTCTAGAGGGAGCTTAAAATGTCTTTCAGAGTCTAGTTTAGTATCCAGGAACCTTCAGATACAAATATTTAGCAGAGTTAATAAATAATCACTTTGTTACAGACAGTGCTTATTTGTCTCCAAAAAGAATGTTTCAAATTTAAAAGGTCTCAATACCCTCAGATTGTTGCAAGTTCCAATATACAATATCCAAATCTGCAGTACTGACAGCTCAGTCTCTCAAAGCTCAGGCAGCTCCGGACCCTGGGTTTCACCTTTTGATTGTAATCCAATAAAAGGAGGAAAGTCAAGTGCAAATAATAATTCCAAATCTTTAACTTAGGATCTTTACTTTAGGTTGCAGGTTCAGTGGGTGCTTGGATCTGTAAAGTTTAAAATCTCTTTCTTTCAGCCTCCACTCCTCCAACTAGTTGCTTTTTTCAAGTTCAATGGCAGCGGAAGACGGACTTCCTGTTTCCACGTCTCTCCGCTTTCAGCCAAGTTCAAGCAGATTCAGATTTTTTGATTTAAAGTCTCTAATTTCAAGTGATTCAGTCTTTACTCACGAGTAAGTTGCTTTTCGTCCGAATCCGAATTTTGACAGGAAAAGGGATCAGCGCTCACCGGCAGCAGCAGCGCGGCTTCGCTCCGCAGACTGTGAAACAGCTCTCAGCGCCGCAACCCCCCTCCACGCTCCGGAGCCCCTTACGGGGTTCCTTTAGCGTTTGGAGGGTCACTTAAGGCGCCCACCGAGCCTCAAGACCACAGGCTCTTGCTGCCTGTGGTTTTCCGGAGTGGGTCTCCGCTTCGCCGTAGCGGACGACCCGTTGTCTGTGGAGCCTCCTCTCTGCCAATCAGTGTTGACAATACTGAGCTAGACGGACTCAGTATATCACAACTTCCTGTGCTCCTAGAGAGAAAGACTTAACATCCTTCATTGCTTGGAGATATTATGGGAAAATAGAAATGGCAGCATACATATTCAGTTACCAGCTGTGTGGGTCCCTGGCTGTGTCTCATTGTTGCTGGAACCTGCTGCTACAGGGCACAGTCTCCTCCAGAAATAATACACCAATTCCTGCCTCCCCGTGCCACATCAAAACAAAACAAAACATAACCTTGTTCCTATTTCCAGCAAGCATTTCAGGACTTAACTTAACCCAGCTATCTGCTTCTGCTGGTTTCAACAGTATGTTTACAAATCCTACAGCTAGCTTTAGTTGGATTAGGTCCTTAGTTTTTTTTTAGCTGTTATAGTTATAAATGCTACCAGTGGAAACTTAAAGGTTGCTTTGCTGTATACACCTGTCTCTTAGCTGTAATTCTGACGATGCTACCTGGAATATTTTATATACCTATTATTGTTTTGGTATCATTATAAAAAATCCTCTTAAGAATATTTGTGTTCATCCAAAATGCACCTTCTCTTCCTGTAATCACACTTACCCAAGAGTAATATATGATTCTCAAACTATATCCTTATAGAAACATAGATGTAGTATGGAGTGAGCAATTGGCCATTTCATATTCTTATTTCACTCATGTTTTTCTTCCATTATATAATAATTAGAGCTTTCTTCTCTTTTTGTATAAAATCTTGAAGCAGTATAACATACCAGCTCATAGTAGCATTATTGTGTCCATGGGCTCCTGGATGTTGCCATAGCAGTGTTTCAGTTACAGGGAGAGGTGGGGTGCAGTTGAGGGCAGGAGTGAGAGAGAGAGAGGGCCCCAAGGGTAGAGCAGAGAAGATCTCCCTCTCTGATGACAGTACATCCTACCCTAGGAGCCAACTCCTTGGAACCAAGGTCCCTTCACCTCTTCCTTAATAGAATATATTCTGGGCTGGGCCCCCAAAGTTAATAGGCATTGCCATTCAAATGGTGTGTTTGTGTCACATCATGTGATTGATTATGCGGGGTGGGGCTTACCTGGGTCCCCCAATATTTTATTCAGATTGGCACCCCTATTTACCACATGTGGTGGATGTGCCCCAAGGTAAAAGACCTCTGGGAAAGGATTTATAATGAATTGAGAAAAGTGTTGAAAAACACATTTATTAAAAAACCAGAAGCCTTTTTACTTGGTATAGTGCGGGGTGAAATCCCCAAAAAGGATGTTACTTTTTTCCTGTATGCCACAATAGCTGTGAGAATATTGTTAGCAAAGAATTGGAAAAAACAAGATTTACCATCTATCGAAGAATGGCAGAGGAAGATGATGGACTATATGGAACTTGCTGAACTGACCAGGAGACTCCGAGACCAGAGAGAAGAGACGGTGGAAGAAGACTGGAAGAAGTTTAAGGAATATTTGAAAAAATATGTTAATATTTAAACCTTAGAATAGCTTTGGAGTGGATATAGGCTGTAGGGTTAGAAGTAGAAGATAAGGTAAAGGGTAAAGGGACCCCTGACCATTAGGTCCAGTCGTGACCGACTCTGGGGTTGCAGCGCTCATCTCACTTTATTGGCCAGCATGACTAAGCCGCTTCTGGCGAACCAGAGCAGCGCACGGAAACGCCGTTTACCTTCCTGCCAGAGCGGTACCTATTTATCTACTTGCACTTTGACGTGCTTTCGAACTGCTAGGTGGGCAGGAGCTGGGACCAAGCAACAGGAGCTCACCCCGTTGCAGGGATTTGAACCGCCAACCTTCTGATGGGCAAGCCCTAGGCTCAGTGGTTTAGACCACAGCACCACCCACGTCCCTTTGAAGTAGAAGATAGGGTATTTTAAAATAGTATTATTTAAGTTATTTTAAGTGTGATAAAAAAGAGGGTTAGAAATTATGATATATGTAAACTGCTAAAGATGAAGTAAAATGAAAATCAGATAGGTGGGACTTGGGGAAACCCACTTAACAATGTTTAGAAAAATAAGGACATGCCAAGAATTTGTTCGTATTGTTTGTCTTTTCTGTTTGTGTTTTTTATTTGTGTTATAAAATGAGTAATTTTTTTTGAAAAAAACCAAACAGATTGGCACCCCTAATGCTACCATAGCAGTTGCTTCAGATGAATGTGTGAATGAGAGTTATAGGAAGCCAATTCTTCTTTGGCTAAAATTCAAATTCAAACCAGAGATAGGTGTTCATAATACTGACTTTGTATTATGCCTTGGTGAAATTCATAGTCTGAATCAAAAATTTATGAACTTCAGCAACATAACTATGGCAGAAGTTCATCAAGTTCAGTCCATAGTCTTACAGCAATATCTTCCATGAATTATCATCTCCCTGATACATTAAACTCATAATCCAGGATACAGCAGACAGTAGGAGCGAGCAAGGAGTGCTTACACTAATAGGAGTCATCTCCAGATTGTCAGATTGTGTCAGTCAAGGTTACCTTTTAGAATATTTAACATGTTTCTCAATATCTGTCATTGGTTTTAATGAGGTAAATTTAAGAGGAAAAATATATCTGGGTTGTGCACTGGCAATATTAATTGACGTCTCTTTCAAGTAGTACCAACAGGTTCCTGACATGGATATTCAAATCTATTCATTAAGCACAAAAGAATAATTTGTTCCCTAGCATAATGAAAAGCTGGTCTCTTATCACTTCCTCAGTTCTGGCATGGAGGGGGTATTTTAAAAATAACTTTTCATTAACTAGATTTTTTAAAAAAAACTTAAGTTTTTTAAACCACATTGCTCCCTCTGTGGCGTTAAACACCTACTGTTTCTAAGGAAGGCAACTATCATATTTGGCTTGGGAAGTCTTCTGGTAATTAATGTTGCTTGGCAATGCCGCCCCGTTAGATGAAGGGTGAAATCTCCCCTATCTTCTCCCCTGTGCTGTTCTGTGGATTTTCCCAGCAGGGATGAACTTTGGTATTATGACACCCTGAGCAAGCACAAAATCTGACACCCCGATAATATTTCTTATTTTCACAATAATTCCTTTTGGTACCATTGCTTTTTTATGGATCTTCTCAGTAGGTACCCATACAGTGGTACCTCTGGTTATGAATTTAATTACTTACAGAGGTCCGTTCTTGACCTGAAACCATTCTTAATCTGAGGTACCACTTTAGCTAATGGGGCCTCCCGCTGCCGCCGTGCTGCCAGTGCACGATTTCTGTGCTCATCCTGGGGCAAAATTCTTAACCCGAGGTACTACCTCCGGGTTAGCGGAGTCTGTAACCCAAAGTGCTTGTAACCCAAGGTGTTTGTAACCCGAGGTACCACTGAATAAATATAGTAGTTGTTGTTAATTTGCATCCCTTCAATTTGGTGCCCTGTGTAGGGGAACCAACTGCACCACCCTAAATCTGTCACTGCTCCCAGACTTCCAGATTTGGAGGAGATGAAAGGCTGTGCATGGTGTAGAAATCCTATTGCGCTAGCAGGAGTTCTTGTCCTGGATTCCACGAGCATGACTGGGTAGATGAATTCAGTTTTTAATGTTCATGGAGCAAGTTTAGCTCTCATTCAGCTGCTTTGGGGATTTCCCCCTCAGGGTTCCCCCCACCATGCATGAATATGAATATTATTTGTACTTTTGGAAACCTCAGAGTTCCTCTGAATCTGCCGATACCACCCTCTTGTGTAAGGGCGCTGCAGTTTACACTACAAAATTGGAAACACTCTTCTCTGAAGATTAGAAGCACGTGAGATGATGTTGTACTGATGGCTTTTATTGCATTGGCAACTACACTAGAAAATAATTTCTGTCCATTGGGTTTCTGTTGCTCCAGAAATTCATAAATGACATATATTACAACTTCTGAGAACAGAGGAAGTGTAACATACACCTCAGTTTATTAAAACATTATTCTGTAGCAGGAAAGAGTAGGCTGGGGAAAAGTAACAGCAATTATCATTTTGAAAATGTATACATATATGATGAAGACTGGACAGAGGGTACATTTCAGTTTCAGCACTTTTCTATAATATATGATTTATTGAATATAAAGATACTGTTGCATACTGGATAGCATGGGACCTTTGTGATGATTCACTGAGGGGTAAGGTACTTGGCTGAAACATCTTCAGATAACATGCATGGAGAACTGGAAGAAGTGGAGGTGGATTGGAAAGGTGGATTCATTGAGTTGCATTCAGAGAAGCATGGGTGGTGTTCTGTTCAAACAGCTGGCCTTTCCAACCCCACCTTCCAAACTAAAACCTCTATGCTTATCCAGATCTGCTCTTGAGTGTCAGGGGACTGGTGTGGGCTGTAGCTGAATGGATGAAATAGGCCAAATTTGAGAAGCACCTTGGATGAATAGAAGTGCTTTTTTGCTTTGAGTATTTTTTTGAATTCAACCTATTAGGTTTTTTTAATTGACACAGCTTAAGTTCCATGACTAGAATATTCCATGAGTAGAATATTGACATTTATCTAAATGTCAATTTCATGTGAGGGTCATGCCTGAGACTCACTCTCCCTCTCTCTCTTCTTTGTCTAGCAAGTGATGATCTTTATTGTACAAAAGGATTATACAAATTCTGGTTTACTATAACTTCTGTTCTGCTGCACACTGCGTGAAACATCTAGAGTCATTGATTTAAGTCAAACGGACAAAGTAATGGCAGCTTTTGTCTTATATAATATAAGCATGTGTGATAAAAACTGTGTGACATGAAGAGGACAGAGGGTGTACATATATCATGTTTGTGGCATTCTCATAATAAATAGGGACAATTTTTAGAAAGAGACTTTGTTACTTAGTATCACTTTAAAATGAATAAATAACTAAGCTAAAAACAGAGCCTTAGAAATAACCCTTAAGAACCTGTCAGCTCTGAAAATTACCTTGGTTTATTTTCTCTGCAACTAAAATGGGGGGGGGGCAGTATCTTTCTTTAACAGGAAATGCTAGCACAGATCAATTAATATCCAGTTTCAGAAGCTTCAGGAAAAATATCAAAATGAAGTGTCTCATTTAATGTAAGAGCTGTGCTGGATCAGACCAGCATCCTGATTCCTACAATGACAGACTAGATGCCAGTGGGAATCCTACAAGGGGGACTTGAAGGCAAGGAGTAGGCAGCTCTTGTTCCCCAGGAACTGGTCCAGGTGGTAGATGTAGCTATCACGACCAGTAGCCATTGAGAGCCTTATCCTCCATGAATTTGTCCAGTCCTGTTATAGCAAATTACATTTTAACTGCATGGGATGTGTGAATATATACTTCCTTTTGCCTGTCTTGAATCTCCCACTATTCAGCTTAATTGGATGACCCTGGGTTCTAGTATTATGACAAACAGAGAATATATCTTTATCCACTTTCTCAACACCATGCATAACTATAAACGTCTGGTGGCTGCCTTTCCCCTAAACTAAAAAAACCCCCCAAAGTTCTTCCTTTATAAATGTGTTGCTCCAGCTCTATAATGCCCCTTTTGAAATGCAGTGTCCAAACTGTAAATAGTATTTCAAGTATAGTTGCACCATAGATTTGTCCAAAGGCAAATTACAATATTGGTAGTTTGTATTTTCAATTCATTTTGTAAAGAGCTCTGACATGGAATTTACTTATTACATAAAGTCTGCTAAATACCAGGCTGATATTTCATTTGGCAATCCAATATAACCCCCAGGTCCTTCTTCTGGTCAATCACTTCCTGTTTTGACCTATCACTGTCAATCAATAAATCTTTATTGGGGTCAAAAACCAGACAACAGAAATAACATCAGCAGCATGTGCTACATCAGCACCAAGAGGCAGATTTGGTAGACAAAACTGAAAATTCCCTGTGTACTTATATACATTAAAAGCAACACTCCTTCAACTGAAATCTATGATCCAGAATTTAAAATCAGTATTCATTCACTGACCATCCCTGCCACTGCAGCCTGTGTTGTCCTCATTGCCATAAAAAAGAATTTTGCAACAGGCCTGGTGATATTCAGATCTTTGTCAGCAAGAAAGTATTTAACATACCGTAAGTTTCCTCCGATAGTTTCCAGGTAGTTTCCTTAATAACGATTGAATTAGGTCCCTTCCGGTATCACAATATAGTGGGCAATATAGGACAACATGCCCAATGGATTCAGTCTCATCAGAATTCCAGGGACATAATCTCTGTTTGACTGGTATCATGGTATCTGTCTTCTAATAGTGCTGAGGAGAGAACATTAAAGTGGGCTTTGGAAAATTCCCAGCAGTGTTTAGCATTGTCCAGTGCATTTAAATAATTTGTTGGATAGGATGTTTGAGGCTCATATAAGAATTTGTAAAATTTTGCAGGATCGGTTAAGATCAATTTGGAATTCTGTATCCCCGATTTGACCTATCACTGTTTATGGGCAGTTACTTAGAACTGAACCATGTGTGCCATTTTATTAACCATTCACCCAGTTCTAGGAAAGGTAACTTTTAGAGGTTACTGCAATCTGCTTTTGTTTTTAACATACTGAATAATTTGGTGTCGCCAACAAACCTGGCCAATCCAGTGGTCACCCCTAACTCTAGGTCCTTTAAAAAATAGTTACAGTGCACCAGTACACAGATCCTTGAGGGACCCCTCTTCCCCCATCTCTCCATTGTCCATTTGTTTCTGTGATCTGCAGAGAAATACTCGTTTACACTTTATAAATACTTTTTAGAAAGAGGTAAAGTTAAAAGTTGTGCTGCATTCTGAACTTATGTCTGTGGTAGAAGAATCTAGTGTTAGAGATGAGCACCAGTTAAGTATAAAAAACTGGTGCTGCAGTGGAATGCGCTGACAATATTAGATACAGAGGAACTTTAGCTATTTACCACTCTGATTCAGCAGCTATTTGTACAATCATGATAAATGTCTAAGGCACTGTCCACCATTTCCCTCCATATATCTTCTTGATTGCATTGAGGTTTTGTTACCACTGTCATGGTTTGGAGGTATAATGCACTGGCTTACAGGAGAACAGATAGTATGTTATGATGATAAATGGGAGGTCTTTATTTCTGCTAATATGATCAATGGCTAAAGACTTTGAAGCAAATGCCTATTAATTGACACGTATTGATCTCCTCTCAAAAGCCTACATCACTTACAGTCTTTTTGACAATTGCACAGTTTGTCTCTCCTTCCACCCCACCCTTGGAAGAAAAATAATAAGGAATTATTTTTTTTAATGTCAGCCATACAGTGCGGACTTACTAATGGCAAAAGAAAAGGGGGGGGGGGACCATTTATATTTGAGTAAATGTTGTACACATCAAATAATTCCAAGTTCCTCTACTATTAAAGTGTGCGGATAATTTAACTGTTACAGGACCCAGGTCAGTTTAGGTTTACTTTGCCAGATACTGATGATTACTCTGTTCATTTATGTACACACACAACCAGGTTTGCTAACATGATTCTAAATGCACTGAGCCTGATAGTGTGCACAAGGGCGGGAAATGAATTCCGTTCCTCCTCTCCATCCTGAATTGCTGTTTGGCAAAATTCAAACTATGTCTGTGCAGTCGTGTCTACTGAATTGGTGCAAAGGAGCTCACTCCTGTCTCCTGAACCAATGCAGCGGCCATCGTTTCTTCTGCTTCAGTCTAAGCCAATTTATGTGCTATTGTTCAAATAATTGTTGTTCGTCTCTTGGCTTCCATCCTGTTGGTTTATCTTCGCTAAGCTGGGGCAGTCTAATAACTAAGAATAAAGATGCCTGATCACCAGATGTTCACTGCCACTCTCAACAGATATGGAAAAAGGAGCACCCTAACATCAAGTTCCTTGGGATGTGGAACTCACAGAAGTCAACTTCCCATTCACCCTGATTCAGCCAGGATAACATCCTGCCACACATTCACGGACAATTCTAAGAGCCCTGTGTTCTTTTCTGTCTATATAGCACAAAACACACATAATCAATATCTCACTCTTTGGACATCTCTACACTATTTGCTCTCCAATAATTTTATTTCCAAGCTTTTTGACTCTTGAACTAAGTGTTATTTTGGGAGTGTGCTCCTTTTGGCACAATTCCTGCCCACAATTCTTCTCCCTCTCAGTTCCCATGGAGGGTCTAATTTCATATCCTATTTCCCCATGTTATCATCCATTCATTTCATCCCTGCGAAGTGGGACTTCCTACCATGGCTTGGTAGTTTGACCATCCCACTTGGATCTCATCCTGTTGTTGATAGTCCTGTTTCTCCCTTCCTCTATTCCTTCTTATCAGAAATGAAGAACAATGAACCATACCTCCTGAACTAATGTGCGGAATAGAATGTAATTGGCTGAACTCACTTTAGTGGTGGTAAAAATAATGCATGAAAGGGATTAATACACACATTGAATATGCAAGTTTTCCTTTCATAACAGACCCAATCATGGCACACCTTTTCAAGGTTTTGTGGCAGTTTCAGAAGTAATCTCCATAATGTTTCAATTAAAAGTGCTCTTCAGAAACCTTTTTACTTCTGCATAATAGAACATAGGCCTACATAAACAAAAGTCAAGAGATACTTTGTCGGATAAGTATATGTTAAAACAAGTCACAATACACCTGTGAAATTGTTGTCAACTTGATTATTTTCTCTAGTGACATTTGGAGATGTGCACCAAGCCAATTATTTTGACATTAAATCAAATATGTTTGCTAACTAACCTTCACATCGAAAATCATGGAATTCTAATTATAATCAATTTAAAACTCATTAAGCTTAATTATAATTTCAATTCAGCTAATATTGGTGGTTTTAAAAGTATGTTGAACTGCTGCTTGCCACTGAACTCAGGTAGAGTTTCAGATTGAACCCGTTCACACACAGATTCACTGGCCCAGTTACCACTACTGCTGCCACTAGTGCTGTCCACCTGGCTGTCTTCAGCATGTCTGCCACTGCTTCTGCCACCAGTCCATTAGCCCCTACCCCCCGCAATGTCAGCCATGAGAAGGTTGCAATCCTATGCACATGTCTAAATACAGACCCCCCCAAGTGTCCCTATTTTCCAGGGATGTCCCTGATTTAGAAAATCCATCATGGTTTCTGTTTTGATTTCTGTTTTGATCTGGCTTTTCCTTAGGGCACCCCTATTTTCATTGGAGAAATGTTGGAGGATGTGGAGTTATTCAACTCCCGAGCTGTCTGAAGGGAAGTTTTTTTAAAAAAATGTTTGATGTTTTATTATGTTTTTATATATGTTGAAAGCTGCTGGGGCAACCCAGTAAGATGCGTGGCGTATAAATAGTGAAATTATCATTATGGAATGGGACGTCCCTATTTTCATCAGAGAAATGTTGGAGGGTATGTAAATGAGAACAAGGACATTAAATTATTCAAGAACAATAGTTTTCTCTTCTTTGTTTTTAAATTGTTTGTTATAAGCTACACACAGAAACAAACATCCCAACACCACCACGATGTCTCAGGGCGGGATACAACAACTGAGAATATTGAGGCATCTGATCAAGACCTGTATTTTAAAATGAGCTTAAAAAATAGATTTGTAAATGTTTGTATCTTTCATGCCAGGCAGAAACCAGCTGGCTAAGTACTTTGGCAGATGTTTATCTTCCTAAACAGGGCCCCTCTGATTTATAGCAGTACCTCAAAGTTGTAAAAGGAAATTACAGGCTGGGGGCAAAGGTTACAGTGACCCTACATATTACAGAATACAATCAAGCTGCAAAAACACTAATTAAGAGTTGGTAAATAGTAAAATTTATTGTTTAGCAGAAAATAATACTATGTGCCTCTCATTAGACTCGAGCCATATTTTCATGAGGTTAAAGGGCAAGAGCTAATGGGAACAGCAGCTGGCTTGAAAGGGGGGTGTAAATTTAAGGGGTTGCTTTTGGAAACTGTTTTTACTAAGTTCCTTTCCTTCTAAAAAGCTATATATGTTAATGTATGAAATATATTGGCTTAAATGTAATTATGCAAAGGATTTAGAAAGTAAGAAATGTTAGATTCTTATGTTAGATTCTTATTTCATTGATGGTGTGTGAGAAGGTGAACCCAAGATCTCTGTTACCATGAGCCATCTGTTTTAGCCATCTGTTTTGGAGTGAATAGGGCAACAGGGCAATAGGGCAATAGGGCAAAAGGTGATCTGGTAATTAAGGTGCCTGGTCGAGGCAAATATAAAATATATGGCTACTTGTCTGCCATTTATGGATAGAAGGAAATATAGCTCTTTGTCTCACATAAAAGGTAATAGGAAATGGGTGTATCTTTTATGATTGGTTCTAGCAAACAGCCAATAGGAATTTCAACCAGGCTGATTGGACAGAGGCAGCCAAAGGAGGAGCAAGGGGGCTGGGCTGAGGAAATAGAAGTGCTGGCCATCAGGGCTGGAGCAGACAGAGCTTTGGTAACCATATACCACTGTGTCTCTCATTTACTTGTCTGACAAATAAATTATTATTTTAATTTCTCTATTGCTGCGTTGAATATTTCATTCCAGCTAAGCGTTAACCACAAGCAGGGTGCTACAATATTACAATTAGAAAAGTGTGTGTCCTAAAACATACGTATGAGGTGTCAAAGGCCAGGGTGAGGAGGTCCATCTTTAGCATATGACAAAATAAATGAGCCATATACACTTTTGTGGGATGGGAATTCCACAGCACAGGAGATGCTAGAGTTAATGCACTCTCCTGAGTCATTTCCTCCAAATTTCTGAGGGTGGTAGAATTACCCAGAAGGCTTCCTCTACCAATTTGAACATCTGAAAGGGCCAATAGTTAAGGAAGTAGTCTTTCAGATATTTGGGCTTTATGTGTTTAGGGCTTTAAACAGTAATGTGAGTAACTGAGATACCCCTTGCTAGACAATTCTATGACATGTCGGACCGGGGTGTATGTGGAAATCTGCTAGTTCTGTTTATTGTCAGACAATGAGTCTATCTTCTCCCTCTACATATCAGGGGAAATCAGCACTCCTTTCTTTTCTATTAGCAGGAAATGCCTTTTATAGAAATGTCGAGCTTTTTCATTCATTGCTGTTTTCACACTGAAAAGTCAATCTAAAATGCTGAATGCCTTTGTCATAGGGGAGCCAGGGCTAGTTCAGGGCATTCTGAGATGAAAAGCTTTATTTGTCTTCCTAGATCCAAGGTGGTGAGTTTGTTTTTTCTAGTAATTTTGAAAAAGGGCCTGCAAGGAGCATCTCAAGGCCTTATTGACCAAGAAGTCGAGAGTCTCAATTTCAGGTTTTTTTGCCCAGGCAATGCATGGGATCCATATTAAATTTCTCAGCATGCTGTGAAGGCATACAGCTTCCATCTCAGGATGCATATGAGTAACTTGGAACAGCAACTATTTTAAAAAACATGGAAATTGATAATTGAGCTTTTCTTTAAAGCTAACCACTTTAGGGAGATGTTGAATAAATTAATGATTCACTTGCCCTTAGTTGTTTCCTTCTTTGTGTGTGGCTGCGCATCTAAATACATCTCCAGTGTGACCTTGCTTTCAATGGAATGCACACATGGGCTGGATATGCACCCTAGTGATACGAACACTGAACCAAACTCACTTCAATATCAGACAACATCCCCTCTCCCCTACATACTTCTAATTTCAGAGGGACAACCCCCCCCTCACAGTTTAAAGTAGAGCTAAGCTAAAATATCAGTATTTCAGTCTTCCTCTGGAGAATATTTGGAGACAAGGCCTGCCCTTTTCTCCATCCATCAATTTTAGCTGCAACTGTGCATCCAGTTTTAATGTTATTTCCAAAATTCAGTTCAGTTTAATTGGGTTACAGACCATAAACATCAAATACAGCAAATTTAATGTTGTTTAATGCCATTTCAATATCACTGAAGGACACAGTGAACTTGACCCCTACGCCTTCTGGTTCTCCTCTCTTAATCCATTGCTTCCTTCATCTACAAATATTATGCAACAATGGACTTCCATTCAATATTTACGGTTCATCCACACTTACCTTTGCTTTGCTCCACATTTCTAGGCACATATCCATGCTTTAAAGTTCCCTGTCCAAGCCCTTTTTTTTAGTCCTGTTTCCCCCCCCCCCCCACAAAAAAGCAAAAAAACCAACCCAAAACCCACTCTTTACTGCTGAATCGGAACAAATGGTAATCTGTGGAAAACTCGAATTGTCATTTGTTCCAATTCATAATTAAAGAGTGGGTTTTCCTGGGGAAAGTGGTGGGGCAACAACAACAACCAAAACCCCTGGGCAGGGACCTAGAAAGCATGGGGCAAAAGATAAGTATGGATGAGCCCAAAGTGAGCCAAAATTTCTCAGAACTATCTTCTTCGGGAAAATGCTGTTGGGGATTTTCACGTGCTCTACAAAATCAACTCCCCCAGTCACTTTGTTACCCATAATTAGTGTGGGGAATTTTGAGAGAGCATTTTTCCTCAGCCATAAAGGGCATTTGTCTAAAAGTGGAAACCATAGCCTCTGGTTTGCATGCCCCAGAATAACAGCTGGTGGTGTTGACATCTTTTAAACAAAGAGCCACCTTCACTTTGGCTGAGTTGCATACCAACAGCAGGTGTGACCACCCTTCAATCTGGTGCGCACACAGGAGGACACACACAGCCCTTCCCTCTTCAGCTGATCTGTGCACATGATGGGAGTTCTTGTCCTCTCTCCGCCCATCACATGATCAACCTGATGATCACGGTGGCAGAAATGTGCATCTCTATCACGCTGCTTTGCTGGGAAAGTCACCCCAGTATGATATCTACTTTCATTTTTGTTTTATTTTTGCTACCACTATCAAAATCAATGGGGTCTTGGGGGAGAAAAAAATACACTGAGGGCTGGATCAGGCACCAAACCAAAAGTTAACTACCCCTGCCCAAGAGTATTCTTTCCTTACTTTAGTGTTTTGGCACACAGGGTTCACTGTTTTTTAAAAACAATGTTTTGACACACATTGTTTTGACTCATAGGATTCACTTGTTTTTAAATAGGAGTCATAATTCTCTCCCCCCCTCTTCTTTCATCTTCTCCCCTTCTTTTGTATCTTCTTAAAAATTACATTGTAAATCCACAGACAGGGACATCTCCCCCCCCCAACCCCAACCTTTTTATTATTTGTTCAGTGACTCATTTTCCTTTAGGCGCTATTAAAACAACACATTGTTTAGTTAAAGAACTTATCATTCTGCCTGGGCTGTTCTGGCTATATTCTCTTCTGACTTATAACCCATGAAGTGTTCTTGCTTAGCTTCTTGCTGCTGCATCCTAAGCTGTCATTCATACCAGATCTGGATCCACATTTGATGCATGTTTGATCCCTCTGGTGGGCTCCTCCTCTTGTCCATGAGCCCTGACAAGTATACCTGGCGGCAGTGGTGGGCAGCAGGATTTCAACCAGTGCATGTGAGGTGTGTGTGCCAAACTGGGTCTTTGACCCAAGTGAAAAAATAGCTTGGTTTTGCCTCTGTTGCTTACTGCCATGCAGTTAACAACATCTTCCAAGGGCTACTTTCTGAGTAAATTCAGTGCTAAAACATGCACCAGGGTTGGTTTTTGTTGTTGTTTAGTTGTTTAGTCGTGTCCGACTCTTCATGACCCCATGGACCAGAGCACGCCAGGCACTCCTGTCTTTCACTGCCTCCCGCAGTTTGGTCAAACTCATGCTGGTAGCTTCGAGAACACTGTCCAACCATCTCGTCCTCTGTCGTCCCCTTCTCCTTGTGCCCTCCATCTTTCCCAACATCAGGGTCTTTTCCAGGGACTCTTCTCTTCTCATGAGGTGGCCAAAGTATTGGGGTCTCAGCTTCAGGATCTGTCCTTCCAGTGAGCACTCAGGGCTGATTTCCTTCAGAATGGATAGGTTTGATCTTCTTGCAGTCCATGGGACTCTCAAGAGTCTCCTCCAGCACCATAATTCAAAAGCATCTATTTTTCGGCAGTCAGCCTTCTTTATGGTCCAGCTCTCATTTCCATACATCACTACTGGGAAAACCATAGCTTTAACTATATGGACCTTTGTTGGCAAGGTGATGTCTCTGCTTTTTAAGATGCTGTCTAGGTTGGTTTTTACCTCCCTTCATTGGAAGAGATTCCTGTTTGATGTTGAATTGCATGGCTGTGGTAAGTGAAGAGCAATTACGTTGTGTAGAGCAGCTTCCTGGTTCCATGATGTAGCTTTTTTGTTTTGTTTTTACACCTTCAAGATAATAAGCCATAACCTCTGTTGTCATGAAACTAAATGTGAGCAGTGCCATGGCCCAGTGCCATGGTAGAGCACATCCTTTGCATGCAGAAAGTTCCAGTTTACATTCCTGGCATCTACAGGTAGGAAAGCTGCTGGTGGTCAGTATAGATAGTAATGAACTAGATGGACCCACTAGTCTGACTCAGGATAAGACAGCTTCTTGTGTTAGTGCATGATGCATGTGTTTGCTGTAGGCCAGGTGAAATAGCTGCACACTGTTTCAGCTATTATTTAAAAGTGCAGGGCAAAAGCCTGGCATAGCATGTGATTGAATTACTTAATGCCTACAGATTAGTTTGAGATAGTCTCATCCAAATTGTTATCTAAGCATACAATAACCATAAAAAAAATGCTCCTAGGTATATTGTAGTAATTTTTAAAAAATCTAATCATACTTTAATTAGGTTCCTTCTTTATTAAGACAATAGAATTTTGAAGAAACATGTCATCTGTCTGGAGAAATTAGCTAATTCATATTCTTTCGAAGAAAGCAATCTTGATCTCCCACAGCGCATTTGCCCATCATCAATTAATTCTCAGAGTACTTTCATTTAGGTTAGGGGGATTCTTTTGTTTTTTTTATCCTCCCCTAATTGCCCTTCAACTTTCTCCCCTTTATTCATTACCTTTCTTCATTACTTTTAGCTTTCTTCATTACCTTTAATAATTGTGCCATGAATAAAATAAAACCTGGATCTGAAGCATTTGCAGTGTGACATATGAAAGATTTTGGAGAGCATTTAATGTGCTTATGCATATTAGAACAATTCTCAAGGGAATCCCTCTGTGTTAAAATACACATGGAGATAAAATTGAAAAGACTCAGCAACCAATTCAAATTAGATCTGAATTGCTTTGAAACTTCAAATGTGCTTGCTTTGTTTTACTTTTCTGGGAGTCTCGTTATCTGACAAGCTATCTAAATAGCCCTGTTTTTCTTCAATATATTGTGCATTAGGAACTGAACTTTTTTCTCTTTGCAGGTGAAATTACTTTTGGATTTTCATTACTTGAGAAGATTAATGGTCTTAGCTTTTTATGGTTTTTTGCTGAATCTTTCTAATCAGATGATTTGGCTATCCATAATAGTAAGAACGCTGTTACTTTCAGTTTCCAAGCCATTGTTCTTACACATTTACTGGAAAGGGGCAGCACTGCTACAAGACCCAGACCCAGATTAAGCATTGCTTCCCTTGCCCTCAATCTAAACAGCTATCATATTTACTTGAGTCTAATGTGCCATCGAATCTAATGTTCTCCTTAATTTTCGCAACAAAATTTGGCCCCAAAAGGTGAGCATTAGATTCGAGTAAATACGGTATTTTCTCTTTGTGGGATGCTCTTCAGAGGAAAGCAGCATCCCTATAACTATTTAAAGTCCCGCCCCCCCCCCAGGGTTAGTGGGGCAGGTACCAAGTATTTCATCTGCTATTTATATAGAGTGTGGAGTAAGTGAAAAAAAGGACTCCCCATGACCAATCATGGACTTCCCCTCCCCAAACTCCTACTTGGCCCCCAGAAAGGGTGACTAGCAAGAAACCCACAATGTAGTGGGAGGATGGGCTGGTACTGCAATGAAAAGAGGGAGGGGAGGGGAGGGAGGAGAAAGGGCGGAGCAGGCTTAGATAGTCACTACCTCACCCTCTCATTGGGCAATTAGCTCAGACCCACTCCTCTTGGGAGAAACCAACTCTCATCTTCCCCCAAGGCAGGGGTCTGTGGATATGTGCAGGGCAGTCTTAAGCATATCTGGCACCATGGTGCAAAGCTCCCTCTGGCGGCAACTGCCCCCCATTTACCATAGTTTTTTTAGGGAGGACAGTGCTGCCAGTGGGGCTGGAGGAGGCAGGCAGCGGCTGGAGGGCGGCTCCTCTGGTGGGGAAGAGGCGGAGGCTGGATGTGGTGCCTCCTGGCTTAGCTGGTCGCTTTGTGCCATGGTGGCAACGGCAGGTGGAGGCTCTGGGCACGGCGCTGCTTCGGCGCAGCATGGCGGAGGCAGGTGAGGGCGGAGAGCTGGTGCTGGAAGCCTCCGCCTCTTCCCTGGCTCCCTCCAGAACTTGGCGCTCTGGCACCCTGCACTACTAGCCTCTGTGGGTAAGATGCCGCTGGTATGTGTCAAATTCACTCCCCACCCTCCATGAGATGTGGAGGTGGTATAAGATCTCCAAACAAAGAGAGACCTGTATATAGTTATAGAACTTCACTAGACTCCTCTCCCCATCTTGAAAATGCTTCTGTACAGTTTCATTTGAGGAACACTTGGTTGCATTTCCCCAACCCTCTGCTTAGAGCAGCATTGTTCTGGAAAGGGTTGTTAGGAAGCAATCAGAGCCAAGCCCTTCCTTGCATCCTTGACTTAAAGCGAGTCAATTGGTAGTGGCAACTCAGAGCTCATTAATGGCCAATATGCTGCTTCGTTGCTATTCAGGAAGGCTCCATTTTACAGCTGCAGAAGGCTACTTCCAGAAAAAGAAACAATAGGGGTCTGATGACTGTCATCAGTTAGGCATCATTCAAGTTCCTAAAATCAGTTCAAATGTATTTCTGCTGCCTCAAAGAACCAGCTGCTCAGTTCATCAGCTTTGGCTTGGCCTTTTTGCTTTCACAGATTAACAGAGCAATCCTATGTAAGCTAACTTGGAAGCGTCACTGTGCTCAGAAGAGCTTACTTCTCAATGAGTGACTGTTTAAGACTATAGCCTAAGGCTAAACTCAAACCTGGACTTGTAAGGAAAGTGGTCCTTGTAGGCTCATCTCCATATTGCAGTACTATCCATAATCTGCCAATTAATTTAGGGTGTCAATTGATTTAGAGAGGAATTTGGGAAGTCTTACTAGAATTGATCACAGCTCCAGAAAGACTCCCTCAATGCCCTGGGCTTTCCCAAGCTTTTGCACTGTCTTCTGCATAGACAACCCATGATGCTATACTTACCTTGGATCCAGGTTTATCAAGGCATTCTGGCAGGCATCAGTATTTTTTGCAAGTTTGCTTATGTAGATTTGCTGTGAACAATGTTTCATTTTTTTAGGGAGAGAGCATGGGAAAGGTAAAAAAACCCGGAATCTGATAAGGGATCTGCTCCTTCATATTCTGATTTCACCACTAGCACATGCTAAGTTTCAGATTAAAGAATGTATAAAGAATTGCACATATTTTTAACAAATCAAAAATTGGGTCAAATGAAGTCTATTTCATTCAATCGAAATTCAGTACAAAAATTACATGAGTAAGAAATATATGTTTATGTTCATTCTGTTTGTACCTAATTCACCACTTTTGGGGCATTAGCTTATCTTGCAGCAGAGGAGGGACCTCTTGGAGATCACCTCCAAATGGGCTATATTTGGTGTACCTGAGAGAATGTTATACTTCAGATAGACCAACATTCACTAGAAGATATCAAATGGGTTTCATAGGGTTGTAAGCAACATTAGTCATGCTTAGAGTAGAGCCATTGAAATTAATGGACTACTCTAAATCTAACTTAGTTGGCTACAGCCCATAGTAACCAGAGGTCAATTACAAACCAAGTATAGGTTACCAAGGAACAGATAGCAATCATAATTTGGTCATAATGAACTAAACTTAAGATTTAAGAAGAAATCCAGAAGTTAAAAGGAAAAAAAATGTAAGCCTTTCAGTGATGTGTAGAGGTAGAAGTGTACAAAAATTAAATAGATCAGAATACACAAAGGTGAATAAGAGAGGGAGACTATATAAATGTTAAAACAGAGCAACTTGAGAGAAGTATTGATTAAAGCAGCAGATAAATGTAGAGGAGAAGGAAGGACTGAGGAAAGCATGGATAACAGAGGGTATAATTGATTTTCTGAAACAAAGGAGATGATTTTAAAAACTCTTGAGATGAGAGAGAGCCTACACAGAACTCTAAGCACAGTAAGCAGTGCTTCAAAAATACTCAGGGAATTTTAGAAAGACTTGCAATAAAATTAAAGAGTAATAAAGTGAGGATCTATTTGGTTCCAGGCAACTGAGGAAGGAAGGAAGCCATTATTGCAAGCCAAATATTGGTAGAGGGAAGGACATTAATACAGCATTTATGAACCTAGAAAAAGCCTTTGACAGCCTTGGCTGGAATAAAATGTTCATTCTACCGCAGAAACCAAGACTATAATACGGGAATGTATAATTCAAACAAAACCTAGTAATCTATAATTAGAGTATATGATTTGAATGAAGAGCCAACATTATTTAGTAAAAGGATCCATCAACTGTGTTTATTGTCCTCTGAATGGCTTCACACATTTAGAGAGAATGCAATTAATGACAATGATGGTAATAATAAAGTAGTAGCCTTAGCCTCAGGCACTGAAGTAAATGGGAATCAGGAATTGGCTATACTTAGCTTGTGATTTAGCAAGAATGGCATATAAAGAAGTAAAATTGCCAAAAATATTAAATACAGCAAATTCAGAAATAGGGCCAAATATAAATGAGAATAAAACACAAACGTTAGTAACATGTAAGCACCCCCTCTCTCGTTTCAGTGAATGTAATATACTATATATAAATTTAAACTGATTAGGAGCAATGATTGAGGCTGCAACCCTAATCACGATTACTCAGAAGTCCCACTGAATTCAACCTAAAATCCAAGAAAGGATTCCCAGCCTCAAATATCTGGGATGCAGGAGCCAGGTATCTGGAAAGAGAGACGTTGCAGAGCAAAAGTTAAAAGCAGAATAGAATGGAAGATCAGACACCCTATAATAAGATACACTTGTTGCCAGTACAAGTGTGTGGGGGAGTTGAAGTAACTTACATATGAAATGCAGTTCTGGCATAAAAGGTAAGAAAGAAAATCAGAGGTGTCTGAAATGTGATGCTGGAGAAAAATGTGTAAAGTGAGTAGGGATGGTGGAGAAATTCAATTCAGTCCACATTTGAAGGTGAACTTTCCAAGTTTGCGAGATCTAAAAAAAAATGAGAATCAATTCAAAACACAAATATCCTTCAAAAATGTTGAATTATTATTACCTATTAAATGTATGCCCCCCTCCCCACAAAAGGAGCCCTGGGTGGGAAACAAGGAGCAGCACGACAATGAAAACATGCATCTTAAAAACAATTCCAATACAGATGCAGAATGGGAAAGACCTGTACTTAAAAAGCTTATTGAAAGACCATGGTCTTTAATAGGTATCAAAATGGCAACAGAAACAGCGCCTATTTAATGGGAAGGAATTCCAGAGAGTAGATGGTACAGCTCTCATGGCCTGATTCTTACCTTGTGCGGAATGAACCTCCTGGTAAGATGGTATCTGCAGAAGGCCCTAACTTGCAGAACACAGCAATTTACTGGATATACAGTGGTACCTCGGGTTACAGACGCTTCAGGTTACAGATGCTTCAGGTTACAGACTTTGCTAACTCAGAAATAGTACCTCAGATTAAGAACTTTGCCCCAGGATGAGAACAGAAATCACACACTGGTGGCACGGTGGCAGCGGGAGGCCCCATTACCTAAAGTGGTACCTCAGGTTAAGAACAGTTTCAGGTTAAGAATGGACCTCCAGAATGAATTAAGTTCTTAACCCGAGGTACCACTGTATAAGGGCTAGGGTGATCTCTCTTTTTGTAACAATAACAACAACTTTTTATTAGTTTCTACATTTTTATACATATTATCTCTCACACATATATCCAATTACAACGTTCTCTGAACCTTCTAACTTCCTCTCTCCCCTCTCATGGGTTCTTAAATTAAATAATAACAATTATTATTTGCATCTTGTACTTTTCCCAGCTATTATGTATCCCTAATTTATCATAATCAATTTCACATTACAAATGTCATTACAACTCTACCAAAGATTTTAACTGTTTACAGTGGTTTTTTTTAATAAACTACAAATTTACTCCACTCTGTAGCAAATACTTGGTCTTCTTGGTTTCTGATTTTCCCTGTCAGTTTCACCATTCCTGCATAGTCCATCAATCTTGTCTGCCATTCTTCCTTTGTTGGTAATACTTCTTCTTTCCATCTTTGGGCTAGTAACAATCTTGCTGCCGCCGTTGCATATAAAAAGTCTTTTATCTTCTCTTGGCACTTCTTCCCCTATTAAACCTAAAAGAAAGGTTTCTGGTTTTTTTAACAAATGTATTTTTAAATATTTTCTTTAATTCTTTATAAATCATTTCCCAGAAGTCTTTTACCTTACTTACAACATGACCACTACATATGGAAAAAAGTACCATCTTTCGCTTTACATTTCCAACACATATTTGATTTAGTTTTATACATTTTTGCAATTTACTTGGTGTTATATACCAACGATACATCATTTTCATATAATTTTCTTTCAACGCACAGCATGCTGTAAATTGTATTCCTTCTTTCCCTAACTTTTCCCATGATGAAAAGTGGATATTGACCCAAAATCTCTAGCCCAGTGTATCATCAGTGCCTTAACTTCTTCATCCTTTGTATACCATTCCAAGAGTAATTTACACATTTTTGACAATATTTTCCCCTTATTTTCCAACAGATCCATTTCAAATCTTGATCTTTCTGTTTCAAACGCTCTTTTTTATCTCTTTTAAATACCTCATTTAATCAGTGATACTGCAACCAATCTGTTAACATTTCTCTTATTTCCTCAAATTTTCTCAATTTTAGTTGGCCGTCTGCCTCAATTAATAATTCTTTATAGGTGGCCCAGTCCCTCTCATATTTGAGGGTGATCTTCCAGGTATCTTGGTCCCAAGCTGTAGAAATAATATTATTACTAAAAAGAAAGACGGCAAGAGAGGCTCAATGATTACATCCACACGGGAAAAGAAAGAGGAGAAACACTGGGTATTCTATTAACTAGAGTCACAGTTTTATTAGCTTTACAACAGGAGTTCTGAAGCTCATCAAACTGCAGGAATTTATTCATGCCACCTCGTCTTGCTGATGAAAGAAAGGTGAGGTAGACCCAGCTCTGAGTCCAGAGACAGTGCAAGAGGTGTCTCTGTCTCCTCAGCCACATGGTGTCACATCCATACCATAATTGAGCACACATGACTTCCCCCAAAGAATCCTGGGAACTGTAGCTTTACCTGTCATGAAAAACCTGGCTATGTTTGATATTAGAATATACTCACACATTTCATCCCTGTTAATTTGTCTTGCCCATTGCTTGCACACTAACGTCCAGATCCTTGAGTCAGGGGAAAGGAAGGTTCAGAGAGTAGAGCAATATATATCAAATATATCATACACACAGAGTGTCATTCTGCTGACAGGTGTCTCACCAAATTGAATGCTGCTCTCCCCTTCCATTCCCAATAAGCCAAGTAATTGAACATCCTGAGATGTATTTTCCCATTATAGGGGAAACACGTCAAGATATGTAAGGCTGGGATCCTATGCACATCAGTTTGGAAGAGAGGTACTCTCAGGCCTCAATCAAGTTCCAACACAAGCAAAGAACTGAAATCCAATTCTGACATAGGCAAACAAGGTCCAAAGGGTCCAAGGAAGACCATAAAGTTAGTGACAGGCTGATGGTCAGATTCTGGAATATGCTTGCAAGAGACAGAATATGTTGTTAGAACTGATGGTAAAGCAGTTGATGTGACGTGGTTTGTGTGACTATTCAGTAGGGTAAGTTTCTCAGAATGAGCAGCAAGCCCTGAAGTGAATTTTTAATCCTAAAAAGATTCAGTGTAAAACTTGACTACCAACCTCACTTTCACTTCTCACTATCTCCATTGTTTTCAGATTATAGTGGATCTACTGCAAAGTAGTTGAAAGGGGCATTTGTCCCACATGGTCTTGTTTAATCAAGTATAGATCAACCTTTTGATTTGTAAAATAATATATTCAGTGCCACTGTTCATCCAGCTGATTTAAAGATTTAAAAACCAGCTGCCTGCTATTACTGATAACAATTCCATATCTTGTTGTTTTTTCTTCAAAAGAATATGGAGTCAACAAACAGGTTTTTTATGGGGTTTGATACCGAACAAGACTCCATTTTTCTGCTGCTGTGAAAAGGCGAGTGGTGGCTGTCCTTTCACACTACACACTTCTTGAGGAAATCCCATTGTGGTGTGATTTGTTTTTAAGAAACAGTTAGGGAACAATGTTTCTAAAGTCCTCTTCAGCGAAAAAGGTCTACATACATGTTTTCTATTGACATAAAATTTTGGATGATAGACAGCCAAGTACCACAAAGGAGACAAAGCCTTGTCTCAGAAAACTGATTTTACTCTTTGCCTTGTGCTGTTTTAATTACTGGCATCATAAAAACCCATTACTTCTTTTTTTAAGGAAACTTCTGTATACTGAGTCAGAATATTGTTTCATTTTGCTCAGCATTGCCTACACTGACCAGCAATGACTCACAAGGGTTTCAGGCAGGGAACATTCCCTGGATATGCAAGATATTGAACCTGGGACATTCTGCATGCAGGAGAGATGCTCTGCTGCTGAGCTACGACCCTTTCCCTCTAAATGGAAGCATATATGTGCTTCTGCTCTTTCTTTAAAAATGTTCAGAGCCCAGGCTTGATTATAATTTAAATAAAACACATTCATCTGAAAGAAGACTTGAACAATACATGATAAATTTTCAGATTTTCAGACATTTTATCCTGGAACTTAAAGGCATAGCACGTGAAAAGAGCTGGCAGCGCTTTTAAGGCTTTGCTGAGTTTTATCAGCCGTTTTGTATTTTGAAGCAACAGGTGGGAAATGGAATATGTACCGAGATTCTTTTGAGAAATATTGGCTGCTATCAACTCATCACAAATTTGTTTCCATATCCATATCCATTGGTGAATGGATTTTGACAAGGTTCCTCAGCAGTGTTTTCCATTATTTGAAACTGAAGCAGTGCTGATTAGACCACACTTTTTTTTTTCTGAGGGCAGAAAGTCTCTGGAACAATTTAGTCTGCTTATTTGAAATGCAACCTTTTTACCTATGAGGTTAATGCAGAAAACACTGGCTTTTTGCTGATTACCTGAAAGCTGTCATTTTTTGTTTCCAGGACTCCTGATACCTGGACCACTTTATTCTGTGAGTTGCATTAGCTGAAGCACCTATCATTTGCTCTAATTAAGCAGACTAGCATTGTAAATGGCACAAACTAATTATCTATAATGGCATCATTATGTTTTTGAACTTATTAGTGAGAACTCTAACTATCAAGAGCAAAGCTCAGGAAAGAGAAAAGAACAAAGCCTAATCATTGTGCTTGCAATGCTAAAACTAATAGCTACTAATGCTGTTATTTTATTAGATTTTTTTTTTCCATGAGAAACTCTGTAGAGGAACTTGTTGGCAATTCCCTTGCTCCTACATAGAACTCCTTTCCTTGTCTCAAAAACCAGTGATCTGTGAATGACTCAGAGTTTCACTGAGTATGCCCAGTAAATCACATGAAGGACGGGTTCTATATCAGGGTTGAGGAACCTGTGTCCCTAGAGACAGAATGATGGCAGTTGTGGTCCAAGCACCTCTGGAAGTCACAGCACTAGCTACCACTGACCTGGAATGTTTGTGAACATTCCATAACATCTCAGCAATGGCTAGAGGTTCGCAACAAGACTTCAGTCTGCTATGATAGGCAACAACTAGTATCGTATTTTTCGCCCTATTGGACGCTCCAGCCCATAGGACGCACCTAGATTTTTTTGGGGGGGGGGAAATAAAGGGGGGAATTCCCCCCCCACAGGCGCGGTGCTGGGGCGGGGGAAGCCCGAGCTTCCCCCGACCCCAGCCCCCAGAACGGGAGCCAGAGCGATGCTGAAGCTGCGCGCAGCTTCGGCATTGCTCTGGCTGCGCGCCCGGGAGCGCAGGCAGCTCTGCGCAACCTTCGGGAGCCCGGCGCGGCTTCGGCATCGCTCTGGGACCCGTTCTGGGGGCTGGGGTCGGGGGAAGCTTCGCACCGGGCTCCAGAGGGTTGCGCAGAGCTTCCTGAAGCCTGGAGAGCAAGAGGAGTCGGTGCGCACTGACCCCTCTCACTCTCCAGGCTTCAGCGAAAGCCTGTATTCGCCCCATAGGACGCACACACATTTCCCCTTCATTTTTGGTGGGGAAAAAGTGCGTCCTATAGGGCGAAAAATACGGTATTTATGCTAATACAGGTACAGTGGTACCTTGGTTCTCAAACTTAATCCGTCCATTCCAAAACCAAAGTGTTCCAAAACCAAGGCGCACTTTCCCATAGAAAGTACAGTGGTACCTCTGGTTAAGAACTTAATTCATTCTGGAGGTCTGTTCTTAACCTGAAACTGTTCTTAACCTGAGGTACCACTTTAGCTCATGGGGCCTCCTGTTGCCGTTGTGCTGCCGCTGCACTATTTCTGCTCTCATCCTGAAGTAAAGTTCTTAACCCGAGGTACTACCTCCGGGTTAGCGGAGTCTGTAACCTGAAGCATTTGTAACCTGAAGCGTTTGTAACCCGAGGTACCACTGTAATGCAAAATGGATTAATCCGTTCCAGACTTTTAAAAACAACCCCTAAAACAGCAATTGAATTTTACTATCTAACAAGACCATTGATCCATAAAATGAAAGCAACAAACAATGTACTGCAATCACACAATCAATCAATCAATCAATCAATCAGTAGCTGAACTGGGTTCCACACAGTCACAAAAACAAAACAAAAAAGAGCCGCAAAAACCCCACACACGAAATAAATAGCAAAAACAGACAGAGCTCAGAGTAACACTCAAAACAGAAGTGGGGCAATCAAATCAAAAGTGTAACACTCAAAATGGAGCAGGTTTGGCTTCCAAAAAAAAAGTTTGCAAACCGGAACACTTACTTCCAGGTTTGCAGTGTTTGGGTTCCAAGTTGTTTGAGTTCCAAGGTGTTTGAGAACCAAGGTAGCACTGTATAAGATTTATGTTTGCTACATACAGCTAACTCCATAAATAGAGAAACATTTCACTGGGCAAAGAAGGAAAAGCACATTCCATTACATTCCTGCACACAGAGACATGCACATACACACACACATTTCTGAAAGCCTGCAGCATTTGAAAATTAAATCCTTTGGGGCAGCTAATATTTACAGTATAGGAAACTTACATAAGAATACTTAGGTTTAATGCATGAGAAGCTATGTGCAAGGAAAGGCAAATTCTAAACAATTAGTGGCACAGTGCAGCTTCCAAATTCACTACTTCTTCCAATTCTATACCTATATTTGCATTTATCCAGATTTGAATTACACATTAATTCATCACACAATTGTGGGTTCATGGATGTTTATGTGACCCATTGATATAAGCACATTTCACATTGTCACATACTGCAAGCAATACTCACCCATACCATAATACTGGCTGCTCTTTCATTTACTAAAGTAATCTTTGCCAGGAGGTGAAGCCAGAGTTGATAGTGGTCTCAGCTCTAGAGATCTCAATACCAGCTCCTTTCCACACTTATAATTATGGTGCATTCCTCTCACAGAAAATACAGGTAATATGAGTTTTTGAAAGAGAACATGGGGTTCTGTACAAAATGAACTCTCAAAAATAGAGCTCCAAGAATGCAAGGAAAAAGCAACCATTTTGCAACAAACACATTTTTGAGACAATTGTCTGTTCCAGCGAATGGTTTGTAGTTCCCAAACAGCACTAAATATGTGCACTATTACACCAAGAATGAACTTTTGTGAGCTTTATAGTAAGAACAAAATGGGGTATTGCACCCTTTGTCATGAGACACTTTAACAATGCCAAGCAGTAATGACTTGGAATAACTTTTGACTGTATTTAAGACATTTCAAGGGCATCAGATTCAAAGATAAATCTGTCCTGATGGGTTATTAAAGGTACAAAATAGAGTGTGCCAGTTGCATATCATAGTCAGAGTTTGGCATTTGCCTTCCCAAACCTACTGCTTAGATTGTCATTGCTTGATCATCAGAGCCATAGGAACAAATTGCGAATTGTTTACAAATATGATCAAATTTATATATGCCAAATTGTTTCTCTGGGTGGTAAACTACCAGTAATAGGGTTGTCTATCCTCCCAGTGATTGTGAATTTTATTTAGCTTTTATTTAGGCCAGCTTAATCTGAAGTGCTAGAAAAAGTTTTTTCTCCCAGAGATTTCCCAGGAAATTTTGAGAGTAATTATGAACTGCAGCTTAATTGTTGTACAAGTTGACCTATAAATTCTACCTGAATATCTTCCACAAGCTCAGCTCCTCTGCATATTAAGATTACTTTTGAAAGATATGTTATCCTAGTTAATTAAGCCCAAGCATGGTTGTTGTTTTTTTACTGTGTGTTTTAATGTCTGAAAACTTCCTCAGAGAATTGCTTACGATATTTCCCTTTCAACATGACTACCTCAGCTTCATTGCACAGTTTTCTTTATTTGTTATTCAAATCACCAGGAAAGATGTTTCTTTAACATTATTCTATTTTACATTTCTTCTTTCTGAACAACATTAAATTAATATTTAATGCTGTATTGTTTTTAACACTTGATTGGAAGCCGCCCAGTGTGGCTGGGGAAACTCAGCCAGATGGGCGGGGTATAAATAATAAATTATTATTATTATTATTATTATTATTATTATTATTATTGCTCACATTTATTATATTCCAACAGGGCTGTTGCCGCTGTTTACTGGGATAGTGTGGGTGCAGTGTGGCCACAGGGGTGGGGGGCTGCAACAGCAGAAGCACTGGATTGGCTCTATTAGTGTGACTGCATAGCTCCACCCTTGCTGCTATCCTGCCTTACCCCATCCTGCAGAGCTGTCAGGAGGATGAGGTGTCCATAAACAACATAGAGAATTTGGGGAAGCCATTTAACTTTATCCTCCTCCTCCTACTCCTCCTCCTCCTCCTCATTTTCATCATCATTAAAAAAGGGTTGTATGCAAAAGCAGATATTTTCAGTAGTTTTCAAAATTCAAAGGTTATTAGTGCAGAACAAAACTGACATATGAATTAATCAGCAGCTAGCATGGAAGATACATGTGAGTACAACGTACAGTTTGCCATGAGAATTTCCGCATTGGGACTATCATATTTACATGCGAAGGTAAACAGTGTGTCTGTACTGGCCACATGACCTAGCAGGCTGTCTGTGGATAAACGCTGGCTCCCTCGGTCTGAAAGCGAGATGAGCGCCGCAACCCCATAGTCACCTTTGACTGGACTTAACCGTTCAGGGGTCCTTTACCTTTACCCTTTTTACCTTACCTATCATATTTATACACAATAAGGTTTTTGAGCACCTTCAGTAAGCTTCGATAGCCAAAATTTTGCTGAATATCTACAGGAAGGTGATCTAATAATGACTTATTGAAGCACCAGCTATAATAATGGTACTCAACAAATCACTCAATCCACGTTGAGCCAAAATGTATGGGCACTTTGGCAAACACAATCTTCATCAGAATCACGCTGTCAGGGGTTCAGGAGCAGAGGCAAGGGCAAGGGAGGAAACAGAGAGCGAGGGGGAGGAGGCAGAAGAAAAGATGAGTGATGACGACGACCCGAGATCTCCGAGTCTTTCCAGTGAATCAGAAGATTCACAGAAAGGAGCACCAGTGGCCAGGGCAAGGGGGGAGCCTAGGGGGACACCCCAGGAAGATAGAGCCAGAGGGGACTCAGAGGGGAGCAGTTGGAAATCAGGACCAGCGTCACCGCCAGAGAGCAGGGAAGAGGAAGGGCGCCAGGGATCAAGCGCTGGCAGCTCACAACAGGGGGGAGGGCACGAGTCAGGAGTGGCCACACCTCCATCGGGGAGCGAAGAAACGGTCAGACGGAAGGTGGAAGGTTGGGCGCGCGTGCCAAGTTCAAATGCACAGGAAGGTGGCGCAGTAGGCAGCCCGGAAAGGGAGCCAGGTCCTAAAGCCCGCCGAAAGGAGGGAGAAGAGTCAGGGGGGTCAGCGTCAGCGTCAGAGGAATCCCGGAAGGAAGAGACCCCGGGGGGCAGAGGGACCCAGAGAAGAACAGTCAGGCGGAAAAGGTGGAGCAAGGCTAGGATATTAAGTTGGTGTACAAGGGGCGGAGACTCAGATGGAGCTTCGCCGATCTAACCATGAGACGTAGAGTTGCACGCAGCAGCTTGAGAATGGAAACTGTAACTCAATAAAGACTTTTATTTAATGATCGCTGGCTAGCGTGATCCTCTGTGAGCTAGGATCTGGAAGCAGCTCTGACAGTAAGCTCCATCACTAGATTGTGGGCATCTACGTCCTTGCGGAGAGGAGAGAAAGCGGGTGCCTACTAGCGAGCTCACGAACGGCAGACAACATGACGGCCGAACAGCAGATAGTGGAACTCAGAGAAGCAGTGACACGACTGAATGCCGAGGCTCTTGCATCCAGGAAGAGAGAGGAGGACGCAGCTGCCGCCTACAGGGATCTCCAGGTCAGGTTGGAAGTGCTTACGAAGCAAGGGCAACTGACACCCAAACCGGAGGGGATTGGGTTGGGGAGACGAACAGGCGGTCTGGTCTCTCACTTCGATGGGAATTTGCAACAGTACCCCAACTTTAGAGCAGATGTAATGTGTGCACTGCAACTGCTGAACAAAGACTTTAGAGATGAGCAAGAGAAGGTGGGATTCATCATGTCCCATTTGCATGGAGATGCTAAAGCATGGCTGCGCAATTTGTGGAGAGATAAGGATCCGGCGCTCCAAAATGCGGATGCCTTTATTAAAGCGATGGATGGGTGCTTTTTATCAAGCATTGACGTGGATCTTGCTCGGCAGGAGATACATGGACTGAAGCAAGGGAGGGCCAGCGTAAGGCAGTACCATGCCCGCTTTTTCGCTTTGGTCAGTGCCCTGGAATGGGACAGAGATTCGGCTCCTGTAAGAGACCTGTTTTGGGAGGGATTGCACGGCTCGGTTAAAGATGAAATTGCGAGGGGGGAGAGACCCCGGACCACGCAGGAGATCGTTCAGAGGGCGCTGGCGGTGGGGGTGCGGCTGGAAGGACGTCCGTGGAGCAGGGACGAAGGGCGTGGAGGGCGCGAACCAGCCAGGGGCTCCTCCTTCCTTCCCAGAGAAGCAGCGCGTGCGCAATCCACGCCTCCGCCAGGAGGAGGAGCGGAACCTATGGAGGTTGGAGGTGCAAGGGCTCAGTCAGCAGCCAGAGCCCTAGCACCGGCAGCAGTGAAAGCGAAGCCTCCTAGAGGGAACAGGAAGTGTTACATCTGCGATGATCCACAGCATATGGCGAAAGAGTGTCCCCAGAGGCTCCACAAGCACACTGCAGCCTCAGCAATGGTAACTGCAGCAACGCAGCAAGGACAACCACAGCAGGGAAACGAAGGAGTCTGGTTGGAGGAAGAGGCACTGGGGCCCAGCCAGACGTGTCAGTGAAGCAGTCCCCAGAGATTTTACAGCCCATGGACCCCCTCCCGCCCAAACCGGTAGTGAAGCTCACCGCGTCGCTCCAGCTGCCCAATGGAATCACCATGGACGTGCCAATCACCATTGACTCCGGAAGCAATGCGGACTTTATAGGGCAGGACTTTGTCGACCGGCACGCTATACAGTTGCTGCCTGCCACGCTGCCCCTGCAGGTTGTCACGGTGGATGGCAGGGAGCTGCTAGGGGGGCAAGTGGTGAAGCAGACGCCACCAATGGTGATGCGACTTGGGAATCACAGGGAAATCATCAGCTTCAATGTCACTCAACTATCGGACACGCCCATTGTATTGGGCATGAGTTGGCTGGACAAGCACAGCCCGACGCTGGCTTGGTACCAGAGGCAGCTGACCTTCGGCTCTTCCTTTTGCGCTGAACACTGCATCGTGCCCAGGCAGGAAGGAGGGGAAGAGGAGTCACAGCTGCAGCTAGGCACGCTGCAAGCGGTTCCCCACAAGTACGCAGAATTTTTGGAGGTTTTCTGCGAGAAAGAGGCAGACAGGCTACCCCCCCACAGACCATATGACTGCAAAATTGACCTGCTGCCGGGGGCGGCGCTGCCCAAAGGGAAGCTGTATTCCATGTCTGAGGACGAACTGCAGGAACTCAAAGAGTTCATAGATCATAATTTGGAGCGCGGTTTCATCCGAGAGTCCAAGGCAGTGGGGGGCAGTCCGGTATTCTTTGTTAAGAAGCGGGACACGCCCCAAAAAAGACTTGTAGTGGACTTTCGCATCTTGAACAGTGTGACCAAGCCATCGGACTTCCCCATGCCCCGAATCGACGACCTCCTCGCAAAGGTACGGAAGGGCAGAGTGTTCACCAAGTTGGACCTGCGAGGGGCATACAACCTCATTCGCATGCGGGAGGGAGATGAGTGGAAGACAGCCATGTTCACGCCCCTGGGCACCTACGAATATAGAGTTATGCCTTTTGGATTGCAAAATGGCTCCCACGTTTTTCAAGCTTTCATGCATCACGTGTTGGCGGGGCTCCTCTACAAGACGTGCGTCTGTTTCTTGGATGACATCCTGATCTTTTCGGAATCGCAGCAGGAGCATGACAGACACGTCAAGGAAGTGCTGAGCAGGCTACAGCAACATAGGCTTTACGCCAAGCTGGAGAAGTGCCAATTCGACGTGACGGAGGTGGATTTCCTGGGCTACAAGTTGTCTGATAAAGGGCTCGCCATGGACAGCGCCAAGGTCCGAGCAGTGTTGGATTGGAAAAGCCCACGCAACCGGAAGGAGGTCCAACGGTTTGTCGGCTTCGCGAACTTCTATCGCAAGTTTATCAAAGGCTTTGCGATGCAGACAGCGGCCATCACGGACACGCTCAGCTCCAAGAAAAAGAAGTTCATCTGGACAGAGCAGGCGGAGCAGTCCTTTCAGGCACTCAAGCGTCTCTTCGCGTCGGAAGAGCAGCTGCTTCATGTCAACCCCAGCAGGCCGATGAGGGTGGAGACAGACGCTTCGGACAGAGCCGTGGGAGCAGTCCTGCTGCAGAAAGACCCGCAGGGGGTTTGGAGGCCGGGAGCGTTTTACTCAAGGAAGCTCAGCAAGTCCGAACAGAACTACACCATCTGGGACAGGGAGTTGCTGGCCATTCATGCAGCGTTCAAAGCGTGGAGGCACTTCCTGATCGGCGCCAAGCACACGGTGCAGGTCTGCACGGACCACAAGAATCTAGAGCACTGGCGCACGGCACAGTTCCTGAACCAGAGGCAGATACGTTGGGCTGAGTTCTTTGCGAATTTCGACTTCCGAATAGAGTATGTCCCGGGGGACACCAACATCATGGCGGATGCTCTCTCCCGTAAGCCACAGTATCTGGAGGAGGCAACGCCAGCGGCCGCCATGCACATCTTCGCACCGACAGTGTGGGCGTGCGCGGCGGCAACAGTTGACCTGGATGCGGTGCGACGAGCGTTGCAGGATGACTCCTTCGCGCAAGCAAAGATGGCAGAGGTGCACAGGGGCACGGCAGCGACCGACGAGTTCCAGCTGCGAGATGGTTTGCTCATCCGTAAAGGGGCCATCTACGTGCCGGGAGACGAACTTCGCGCCAAGGTACTGCAGCAGCTGCACGACGCGCCCACTGCCGGGCACTTTGGCAAGGAGAAGACGGTGGAATTAGTAGCCAGAGACTTCTGGTGGCCCGGAATGAGAGGGGAAGTCGCGGACTACGTGGCGAGGTGTGACACCTGCCAGAGGGCCAAACCAGTGCACAGACCGCCGGCCGGACTGCTGGAACCGCTGCAAACTCCGTTCGAGCCATGGGAGAGAGTGGCCCTGGACTTTGTCACGGATCTGCCCAGCTCGAGGGGCAAGACGGCTGTGCTGGTGGTGGTGGATTTGTTCTCCAAGATGGCACATTTCATTCCGTGTGCGAAGGTGGCCACGGCGGAACAAACCGCCAAACTGTTCATAGACCACGTGTTCAAGGTTCACGGTCTGCCGCGGTCTATTCTGTCCGACCGAGGGCGACAGTTCATCTCCAACTTCTGGCAGAGGCTGATGGGCTTCCTGAACGTCAAGATCAACCTGGCGTCGGCTAGACACCCGCAGACCAACGGGCAAGCGGAGCGGGTCAATGCCATCATGCAGCAGTACCTGAGATGTTATGCGAATCAACAGCCTGCGACGTGGGTGGATTACCTGCCTCTCGCCGAGTTCGCCTACAACAACACGAAGCACGTGTCCACGGGGGTCACGCCGTTCTTCGCCAACAACGGGAGGCACCCTAGAACCTTCCCGGGACTGGAAAGAATGGGGGAGGGGGAGCCGCAGACAGCAGATGCGTTCGCGTCGGAGTTGCAGGAGGTCCACGATCAGCTGCGGCGGCACCTGGAGCTGGCTAAACACGCATACAAGGTACAAGCGGACAAACACAGAAGGGTTGGCGAAGAGATCCATGTGGGAGACTGGGTCTGGTTAGCAGCCCACGCAGTGCCGGCCAGGTCGTTGGCGAAGAAGAAACTAGGGCATAAACAACTGGGGCCCTACCAAGTCGACGAACAGGTCAACCCGGTGGCTTTCAGGCTGGCTCTTCCGGAGGGTTCCAGAATGCATCCGGTGTTCCACAGATCGGTGCTCACTCCCTACAAGGCACCTCACAGGTTTCAGGAACCAGGAACGGCACCGGGTCCGCTCCGAGAGAGAACCGGGCAAGGGGGAGTGGCACAGGAGGAGCGCATCAACGAAGTCACGGAGATTTTGGACTCCAGATGGGGGGAAGAGGGGGTAGAATACCTTCTCGCCAAGGAGGGCACCCCGGCCAGTGCCAACAGCTGGGTGCCGGGCTACGCTTTAGACGAACCTCTGCTCAAAGAAGAGTTTCATGCCCTCTTCCCACATAGGCCAATGCCAGCAGACTTTTTCGACGACTGGCTTTTCACGCCCACGCTTTCAGCCAGCACGTTCCGGGGGTTCGACTCGGACGAGGAACCGACACGAGACGCCCGTTCCCCAGAGGGGTCACCCTCGGGATCTGCTTCAGAACCCTCGTATTGGTGGGATGATCGACCAGAGGAGCAGTTCCGCAGAAGGTGGCTGGAGGGTCCAGGACGAGCAACGTCTCCAGAAGGCAACGAGGGAGAGACGGACATGGACGTTTTCGGGGACGACCCGGGTTTCGAGCACGGCGGCACAGAGATGGAAGCGGAGGTGACCGTCGTCAACGAGAGCAGGGAGGAAGAACCGGAAGACTTCGGATGGCGGCCCGCCACGGGAAGCGAACTGTATCCGACATTCGTCCCCCTGACACGGCAGCACCCAGATCCCGCACCGGAAGGAGGGGAGGGGGGAAGAGGGGGCTTCGAGGGGGGGATGGATGTCAGGGGTTCAGGAGCAGAGGCAAGGGCAAGGGAGGAAACAGAGAGCGAGGGGGAGGAGGCAGAAGAAAAGATGAGTGATGACGACGACCCGAGATCTCCGAGTCTTTCCAGTGAATCAGAAGATTCACAGAAAGGAGCACCAGTGGCCAGGGCAAGGGGGGAGCCTAGGGGGACACCCCAGGAAGATAGAGCCAGAGGGGACTCAGAGGGGAGCAGTTGGAAATCAGGACCAGCGTCACCGCCAGAGAGCAGGGAAGAGGAAGGGCGCCAGGGATCAAGCGCTGGCAGCTCACAACAGGGGGGAGGGCACGAGTCAGGAGTGGCCACACCTCCATCGGGGAGCGAAGAAACGGTCAGACGGAAGGTGGAAGGTTGGGCGCGCGTGCCAAGTTCAAATGCACAGGAAGGTGGCGCAGTAGGCAGCCCGGAAAGGGAGCCAGGTCCTAAAGCCCGCCGAAAGGAGGGAGAAGAGTCAGGGGGGTCAGCGTCAGCGTCAGAGGAATCCCGGAAGGAAGAGACCCCGGGGGGCAGAGGGACCCAGAGAAGAACAGTCAGGCGGAAAAGGTGGAGCAAGGCTAGGATATTAAGTTGGTGTACAAGGGGCGGAGACTCAGATGGAGCTTCGCCGATCTAACCATGAGACGTAGAGTTGCACGCAGCAGCTTGAGAATGGAAACTGTAACTCAATAAAGACTTTTATTTAATGATCGCTGGCTAGCGTGATCCTCTGTGAGCTAGGATCTGGAAGCAGCTCTGACACACGCTGTTGAAGATTTAGTTTCAGAAGAAACCATTGAGAAACTATCCATTTTTCTGATTGGCTTCAAATGCCCATATGACTGACACCGGAAGCTTAGTTCAAACTCAAATGGGCTTCATTTGTCTGTAGTTATGTCAGCACATAGAAACATATGCTTAGCTCCATAGCAGTGAGATGTCATTATGTCTAATATGTGATTCCTGACTGGCTGGGACATGGGAAACAGTTGGCTTAGCAGCAGCCATAACATTTCCATAAACAAATTAATTTGTTCATGTCTTATGCTTCTTTCAGCATCTAGCTGCTGTTTTTCATAAATGATGGCAGCTGACTCAGGAAACACAACAGCACCCACCTGCCCACATTTGTGCATGTAGTTCTTCATGATGCTTTTGTGCACATAGCTTCCAAGCTCAGATGGAGACAGTTGTGTGTAACGGGCTGCTACGCATAGAAACCTACCCCAGGTTGAACATGTGATGTAGAAATTAAATATTTTCACATCTTCTTCCAAAGGAGATCTTTTTCTTTAATACTGAGAGACATCACAAAGTATATTCCTGCTAACAGCTGAAATTTGCCATACAATTTAGCACAGTTAGTATTAATACATCTGAGTTCTATGACAGTGCACAAGAATAAAGTATGTAATTGCAATCCAGGATATATGGATAATATAAGGCATACTTTTATTTAATACTTAAATATTTATAACTTTCTAAACAATGCTTTGTGTAAAATTTGTGCCCATAATTCTGTAATATCCAGCTCATTGTGTCATGTTTCAGCCCCCATGGATTTGCTATGGAAGAACGAGAGCTTTAGTTGGTTGTGCAGTTGGAAAAACACTGAAAAACAGTGAACATCTCTGGGAGTTGCATTGGTTTTCTTCTCTACATCTGGGTCATAGCTGTCAACTTTCAGATTTGAAAATAAGGGATCAGCAGCCTCGAAAATAAGGGATCAGCAGCTTCACCTGTCTACGGGATATCTAACAATCTGGGATAGCAGTGGGAAGCAGCAGGAAACGGCGCTGGAATAAGGGAATTTCCTCCCAAAAAAGGGAAGGTCGACAGCTATGATCTGGGTGCAGGTCGATATGTTGTGCTTAATGAAAGAAAAAGCCTAGTCAGGAGCACTCTGAACCCCAAGGTGGTCTCTTCTCCTTACAGACCCACCTGGCTGAGACCTTACTCCATGATTTTGGTTACCCCTTTTTATCATTTGACATCACTCTTTTTGTTGGGTTTTCATTTGGTTTTTCCAGCCAGTTCTCTCTGTCTCTCTCTCCTCCCGTCTCTCTCTCTCTCCCCCCCCCCTCTCTTCCCCTCTCTCCCTGTATAAACACCATCGGCTTCTCTCTGTCCTTCCTCTCTTATTGACTTGCCACTAGGATTAGGAGGCCTAGATCCCCTTTCTTCATCTCTCCCCTTTCCCCTATTCCAATATGCTCTTTGTGGCAATCCTACTTCCCGTCTGCCCTGTTCCCCTATACCTCCTCCTTCATCTCCCCGCATCTCACTTCCTTCACTCTGCTTGCTGCCTCCTCCTGCTTCCCACTGAGACTAAGAGCAAATGTTTCTGATCGTGCCCTTTAATCTTCTGTGGGATGCTGTCAGTGTTATCTCATCCAGCATCCTCACACCCCCTTCATCTCCAGCATGCCTCAGCTGTGACTCAGAGTCAGCCACAGAACCGCAACAGCAACCACCAGGATACCAGGCCTGCATGGTTTAGAACTGTAATGAAGAATCCCATTATCCTGATCATTGGTCATCTGGCTGGGGCTGAAAAGTCAGAATCCAACAACATCTAGAGAGCCACAGGTTTCCAACCATTGTTTTAGATGCCATTTTCATGGAATTGTCCAGTCCTAGCAAGGATGAGCCCACACTATGTAGACAGCTCAAGCAGGAGACTGAAAGGCAGAATAACAAGTGACATGATTAAGAAGAAAAAGGGAACACAGACAGGTGCTGCTGGATCTTTGGTCCAGGGAAGAGATGACTTATTCCAAGAAGTGGTGGGAATGTCCTGTTCATTGTGTCCTCCTTTGGAGTGGTCAGTAGAATAGTGACATGAGACACAGCATTCTCTGTCGCAGCACCCTGCTTTTGGAATTCCCTCCCAAGTGACATCCAGTTAGCCCTTGTGCCAGAAAAAAACCCTAAACAATAGCTAAGGATTATATATATATAAAATTATTACCCATATGAATTTATGAGCCTTTATGTAGTTTCTGATCCCAATTGCTTCTCAGAGGCACTAGACTCTTGTCAGAGAACTGAGATACTTAAAAGAGCAGCATCAGCATTCTGGGAAGAAGCTTGGCACTTTCTTGCTTCTCTGTTATCTCCTGCTGGGCACACTGCCTGTGGCGTTAAGCTGGTTTGACATGAAGAAGAAGAGTTTGGATTTGATATCCCGCTTTATCACTACCCTAAAGAGTCTCATAGCGGCTAACATTCTCCTTTCACTTCCTCCCCCACAACAAACACTCTGTGAGGTGAGTGGGGCTGAGAGACTTCAGAGAAGTGTGACTGGCCCAAGGTCACCCAGCAGCTGCATGTGGAGAAGCAGGGAAGTGAACCTGGTTCACCAGATTATGAGTCTACTGCTCTTAACCACTACACCACACTGGCTCTGGAGAAGATAAGATTCATCTCTCAGGTATGGCTTTTAGGTTTCAGCCACTGGACTTCCTGGCACAAGAGAATCTGGTTCAGGGCACTGGTGTTTCTGATGTTTCTTTGGATGATGGTACTGATGTGGGCATGGTTGATTCAGGGCAGCTGACTTTCCAGAGGTAGAGAAAGGGTGAGGCAGTAGTGAGGTTGAGGGCACTCTGGGTTGGTAGCGGCAGCCCCACAGGTGTGGGGGCACCTCAGGGACTGCTGCCACAGAGCTCCCCCAACCTCATTGCTTCACCCTGCCTTGTTCTGTCCTGCCACTCCCACCTCCACCCATCCTCACACCTCACCACTGCTCCCCAATATACTTAACAGTGCATCCATATGTGTTGCAGTCATCGGGGTTTACTTTATTGTGCTCCTTTCTTTTCAAGAAGAAGCTGTTCTGCAGCTTGTCCCAGTCAGTTTCCCACCCCCTCACTTCAGGTCATGCTAAAAGTAAGATAAAGCTTGCAACTGAGCCAAGATGGATGCTGCAACTGAAAGAATGATTCATTGCAATAGCATTTCGGGGGTTTGGGATATTGCAATTTACTTCCAGCTGTATGCGAATGTCAAGATATAATAAAATCATTTAAATGTGATTTCCCCCATAAAGCAGGAGAAATATAAAGGAAGGTAGCCTTGCAGGACAAAAAGCAACTGGGAAAGCAGAGACAGTTTGTGAATGTTTTTGTCCTGAGGATATATTGACACCAGTTTTCAAAACTGCATTTGGATGGAGCAGCTGGCAAATGATCCAAAAAGTCAGGGAACAAAAGGCTACATACTGAGATGTAAATACAGTTACGCAATGCAGAGAACTGTCTCAGAGCACTCTATGTTGAATTGCGGGTGGAGTGAAGGCCACCACAATATTTGGCAGCCACACATTCTGGTAGTCAGAGCAGAAAGCAAATTTGTTTTGAAAGTTACAAAATAGGCTTAGAAGCAGAACAGAAGAGATAGCATAGAGCACGCTTCATAAAATGCTGTCAATAAACACATTTTATCCAGAGAGTGGAAGCTCATTCATCCAAAAGAGAAAGTCGTGCCAGCTGAGCTACATAGACACAACAGCTCTAAAATATGACAAGAAATCATCATCCAATTCCAGAATGCAATAAAACACTAGCCCCTAAGAATAAGTCACGGGAGGAAAGCAAGACTGAATGAGACCTTGAGGGGGTGTTTTTAATTTTGAGCTGTGCAATAAGATACTTCTGTATCCTTCCAGCCTAATAACTGCCTGTGTTCCCACCAAGCGTTCTGGCTACTATTTCCTGACAGGCATTGAGAACTATTTTTACAAGCCCATCCACGTACTTTTCCTGTAAAGCAGTAAAATGGCAAATGCAATTCAATGCAGGGAAGTGTAAATGATTGCTGCACACTGGGACTAAATAATTCCTAATTTCACATATACGTTCATAGGATCTGAACTGTGATGACTGACCAAGAACAAATTATATGCTATTTGGCTTCAATTGGGTTTTAAGAGTATTTGAAGGAATGCACCTGCTGATGGTGTTTCCTGCTTGGCAGGGGGTTGGACTCGATGGCCCTTGTGGTCTCTTCCAACTCTATGATTCTATGATTCTATGAATTAAAAGTGTTCCCTCTCACATAATTGAATATGTGCATAATTTTTATCTTTTAAAAATAATTAAGGCTTGATACTATAAGACACAAGTCAGGTTTGTAAAAGCTGCATAGTATGACTCCCCACCAGGATACAGATCATTTCCCCCCTCCTTTAAAAAACAAATCACTTTCATAAACTGCAAAATTAATTTATAATCCAGTTTGTTTAGAACTGGCTTAATGCCTGCTTGTTTTGTCAACTGCAGAAAAATTCTCTGCTTCCTCTCATCAGCCTGAAGGGTTCTATAAAGTCTGCTTTCTCCTCTAATTAATCTGAATGTGAGCAGATGTTTGTTCTCTAACAGAGTTATTGGGTGCTTCATTTTAATATTGCCAATATTGCTCATGGGATTCTTCTCAGGCATGCAGTGTCTCTGATAACTGGGGATTATTTACATTCCACTTTTTCTGAATCATATTACTAAATATTTCATTTATTATGCATGGCCAAGGATTATTTTGACCAACTTTACCATACCTAATATTGAAAGTCGGATGCGGCAGCCAATGTGGTGGCCTCCAGATGTTGTTCAACTACAGCTCTCATCAACCTGACCATTGGCTATATTGGTTGGGGCTGATGGGAGTTGTAGTCCAATATTCAGATGGCATCATGGCTGGTTGTCTCTGCTCTAAAGCCTTCCTCTAGTTTCTGGTGTGCCAGAATTTGATAATTCTTTTTTTAAAAAAAGATTATAGTTGTCATCGCCACCTACATCAACCTTTGCCAACAAGGTATCCTTCGGATGTTTTAGGCTACAAATTCCATACTGGTTGGGGGCTGCTGGTCGTTGCAGTCTGAAAATATCTGGAGGGCGCCAGGTTGATGAACTCTGTCTTAGATGCACACATAATCTGCTCTTTAGTCTGTCCAGTTTAATCTATTGTAAGAAACTCAAATTCCCTATTTGTGCTAATAAACCTGAGTTGAAGTTCAGTTAATAGCAGTTATTAATATTGTGACATTAAGTCATAGTACTTTTTTCTTTTTCTTTTGAAAAACATAGTTCACAGCACCAGGTTAACCAACCCTTTGTGCCACTCCATCCCACCCCACATACTGGGCATGGGGAAGTAGGTGGTGCTGTGGTCTAAACCACTGAAACTCTTGGGCATGCTGATCGTAAGGTTGGCAGTTCGAATCTGCCCGATGGGGTGAACTTCTGTTGTTTTGTCCCAGCTCCTGCCAACCTAGCAGTCCGTAAGCATACCAGCATGAGTAGATAAATAGGTACCACTGCAGTGGGAAGGTAAATGGCATTTCTGTGTGCTCTGGCACTCATCACGGTGTTTCGTGCACCAGAAGCAATTTAGTTATGCTGGGCACATAACCTGGAAAGCTGTCTGAGGACAAATGCTGGCTCCCTTGGCCTGAAAGTGGAGATGAGCATCACACCTCATAGTCGAATTTGACTGGACTTAACTGTCCAGGAGTCCTTTACCTGACCTTACACAATGGACATGATCCAGTAAAAGATACTCATAGGTATGTCCTACTGAAAGAAGGGGCTGGGATCTAAGTGCGGACCAACTTTAGCATAAATGATCCAGATGGATTTGCAATGCAAATTTCATGCTTGTATGCTTATTCTAAGTGCTATGGAAACTAGGAAGTAACTGTGTGATTGCAGCTTCAGATCCAAACTACATGTTACACATGGTTACACAAACTACATGTTACACATGTGCCTAGGCTGTAAGTTGCTTCTAGATAGATGGGTGACTAAGAATAAAGAAGGGATGGGCTAAAGATGTTCAGCTCTTTCCTTGGTTTGCTGATTCTGACCCAAAGCATTCTGAGTACAGTACGTGGCTTCCAGCTCCTGCAGGGTTTGAACAATTTTGTCAGGATAGGGGAGAAATCTGATTCAGCTCAGGTAAACCTACCTCCTTTGAACTTTCTGAAACTATATGTGAACCGAAACACAACCATCTGTCAGAATTCACACCTCTCTGATTTTGCAACGTGATTCTCCAACAAAGTGTACAACCAGTACTTAGTTGTAACTGTGCCCTTTGTATCTAATATTAGTTCTATTGAAACATGATTTTATTTTTATTTTTTGCCTTGATGAACCACCCCTCTTCAGATTTAGGATGCTAATTAAACAAATTAAGCTACAGATCATTAAAAAACTACAGATCTTTATTTCTGCAAATTAGCTTGTTTTTGACTCATTTTCTTTGGTAAACGCCACCACATAAACATAATTAATTATCTGATTAAGGACTGATTAATTTTATTTTAAACCCTAATGCCAACTCTCCTCTCACAAGCAGCAAAGTAATACCAAGTTATATATAACTTGCCTGCAGTTAAGTGGAACATCACTTTCATGGTGCAATCCTAAAGGTGATGGGAGAAAGGGAGACCAAAAATGTTTGACCTGTGCTAGTCAGTGCTCTGCCAGGCTCACAATGTCAGGGTGGAAGTTGGGTTGGAAAACCTGCATTCTTTTGTCCTTTACATCAGTGCACACCCCCTGATCTTTGAGTGGTAACAGACTCCGGGAGTTCCAGTGCTTGCCCAGAGTTGAAATGAATGGAAAAAGTGATTTCTTCAGGATATATGGTTTTACTCACACACATGCACAACCTAGGCATAGGACAGAGCGGCTCACAGCATTAACATTCCACAGACCTTGCCTCACCATTAGGTTCCCAGGGAGATCCAAAGCCATAGCTTTGGATCCAGCACAGAGGAAGGCAAGCCTATGTGCCTCCAGACTTGGTATTCAGATTGGTGATTGACCCACCCATTTGTCGCTCACTCTTTAAGATGCTGGTGATGGGTACTTAACTGAGTGGCTAATAAACTGGTTTAACCGGTTCAGCTGGTTTCATTTTACAGATTCTAACCTCACAGATACAGGATTGCAAGCCTAGATGGAACCCACACGGATCATCCAGATGGTGACATCACCATAAACCTGATACAGGGACTTTATGTATGTGCTCACATATACTTATAGATTCCACTCCACAAGGAAGATCATGTTTTGTAAAGTCCTCTGACGCTAGCCACATTTCTTTTCAACAACTTTGAAATATACTCAGAGTCGCAAAGTGATTTCATGCTCTTTATTCAGCTCATAGTGGTGAGGAGGAATGAATAAATGTCCCCTCACAGTATCTGCTTTATATACATTATTTACACAATGGGCTGCACATGATTGGCTAATTCTGGAATTCTACTGTAAGCCAATCAGGTTGTGGATTCACTTCTATCTGGAGCAGGATTGGGTGGTTCCTGCCAACCAATCATACTGCTGCATTGTTCTAGGACCAATCAGACTGCTGCATTCTGAATCCTATTGTTCTAGGACCAATCAGACTGCTGCCTTTTGGATCCTATTGTTCTAGGACCAATCAGACTGCTACAGTTTGGATCCTATTCAACTCAGTACATAACACCCCTCCCCTCTAAGTTCCAGTCCTGCCCGGGAGGTCGCATTCATAGTCCTCAAGGTATGCCGGCGGCCTACGTGTGCGTTGTGGCCTGGGGTGTTCCCTGGTCCGGGCTCCGGGTTCTGGCTCGTGTTCCAAGGATGCTGGCTGTGATGCGGCTGTTTGGTCTGGTGCAACCGGCTCGCTCAGTCGTGGTTCTGGTTCCGGTGTCCTTTCGGCCTCACGGGTCCTCTCTGTATTTACTGATTCTGCCTCTCCTGCTGGCCCCTCCTGCTCTATGGGCCTCACTGCCCCGCTGTTCCCTTGGGACTCCTCTGACCTGTCCTCCTCCTGGTTTTCTCCCGGGAATCGTCGCCGTATCTGGTCGCAGTGGCGGCGCCAGCATTGCCCCCCATCCGTTAGCACCTCGTACGACACGGGGCCAGTGACCCTGGTGATTGTGGCGGGTACCCATGCTGGGCCTGCCCCAAAATTCTTTGCGTACACTGGGTCCTGGGCCTCGAAGGTCCGGGGGTTCCTGCCTTCCCCCACCACTACCTCATCCTGAGCTCTATCGGGGTGAAGGCGGTCCAATCTGATTGCAAGGCGCCGACCCATTAGTAGTTCAGCGGGGCTCCGGCCAGTCGTTGAGCTGGGGGTGCTGTGCTGTGCTAGAAGGAATGTGGCAAGGCGGTACTCCCAGTCCCCTTGCGTCATGCGGCGAAGGGTGTCCTTGGTGGTCCGCACCATGCGTTCTGCTTGGCCATTGGTGGCAGGGTGGAACGGCGCCGAACGGATGTGGCGGATGGCGTTCTGCGCTGTGAAGGTTTGGAATTCTCCTGACGTAAATGCAGTCCCGTTGTCTGAGACGAGAGTGTCAGGGAGCCCGTGGGTTGCAAACAGCCTGCGTAGTACCCGGATGGCTGCGGACGTGGAAGTGGACGGTACCAGTGCGACTTCCAGCCATTTGGTGTAGGAGTCCACCACTATGAAGAATGTTTTCCCCTGAAAGGGGCCAGCGAAATCCACATGCAGGCGTGACCATGGTGCTCGGGCGGACTCCCAGGACTGGACTGGGGCCCTTGGGGGGTCTGGGCGGGATTCTTGGCAGGCCTGGCAGTGTTTGACCCAGGCCTCTATCTCTCCATCGATCCCCGGCCACCACACATAACTCCTGGCAAGGGCCTTCATTCTTACTACCCCTGGATGTGTCTCGTGTAGGGCTGTGAGGACCCTTTTGCAGAGGGGCTGGGGAACAACGACTCTGCTTCCCCATAACAGGCACCCCTTGTGGGCCGACAGTTCATGTTTGCGGGTTGTGTAGCCGGCGAATTCTGGCCCGGGGCTGCTGCTGGGCCATCCCCTCCACACCCAGTCCAGGACCCGGGAGATGACCCTATCTTTCTTGGAATGGTGTGCAACTTCTTGTGCCTGAATGGGGCGGTCGGGAAGCAGCTCCAGGCTCATAACCTCTTGTGCAGGTGCTGGGTCAGGGCCTGTTTCCGGTAGTGGTAGCCTGCTGAGGGCGTCCGCATGGCCCATCGCCTTCCCAGGTCGGTGAATCAGTGCATACTGGTAGCTGGCAAGGAAAATTGACCACCTGAGGACGCGAGGAGACAGCACTTGGGGGGTCTGCTTTTCGGGGGCAAACAAGCCAAGCAACGGCTTGTGGTCAGTCACCACGGTGAAGGGCCGCCCGTACAAGAAATCATGGAATTTTTTTACTCCCTTTACGATTGCCAGACCCTCCTTGTCGATTTGCGAGTAGTTCCGCTCGGTTGTGTTGAGTGTCTGGGAAAAGTACGCCACCGGTACCTCTCTTCCATCCGGGAGTTGGTGCCCCAGGACAGCTCCAATGCCATAGGGTGAGGCGTCGCATGCTAGCACCACCGGCAGCCTCTCGTCGAAGTGTGCCAAGACCGAGTTTGAGACAAGCAAGTCCTTGACTGCCTGGAATGCGGCCTCCTGGCGCTGGCCCCACACCCAAGGGGCCCGCTTGTCCAGGAGTCTGTGTAGGGGCTCCGCTACCGCCGCCTTGTGGGGAAGGAAGGAATGGTAAAAGTTCAATAGTCCCAAGAAGGCCTGAAGTTCAGTCTTGCTCTTGGGCGCTGGGGCATCACAAATGGCCCGTACCTTGTCCCCAGTCGGGTGGACCCCTTCTGCGTCCACCATAAATCCCAGAAAGTCCACCTGAGGCACTCCTAGTAGACATTTTTCCCGCTTCACCTTGAGACCCGCCGTCTGGAAACGGTGCAGAACGGTGCGGAGGCGGTCCTCAAACTCCTCTGGTGTGGGGCCGGCAATCAACACATCATCGAAGAAGGGGGTGACGCCAGGAATCCCTTTAAGGAGAGAGTCCATTATATTCTGGAATATGCCTGGTGCCACGCTGACACCGAATTGCAGCCGCTTTACCCTGAACGCTCCTCTGTGCGTCACAATCGTCTGTGCCTCTGCTGTGGCCTCATCTACTGGCAGCTGTTGATATGCTTGGGCCAAGTCCAGCTTGCCAAAAATTTTCGACCCAGCCAGGGTGGCAAGGACATGGCTGACCACTGGCACTGGGTATGCGTGGGCCGTGAGGGCCTTGTTTATGGTACATTTGTAGTCTGCGCAGATGCGGACCGAACCATTAGGCTTGACGGGTGTGACGATTGGGGTTTCCCAGGGAGCATTAGGCACCGGCTCCAGCACTCCTTGCTCTACGAGTCGGTCCAATTCCTCGTCTATACGGGGTTTCAAGGCGAACGGGACCCGGCGGGCCTTGAGCCTGACCGGTCGTACTGCGGGGTCAAGCTGTAGCGCAATGGGGGGGCCCGTATACTGTCCCAATTTCCCATCGAAAACCCCTGGAAATTCCTTGCATATGGCGTCCACGTCCACTTGTAAGCTAGTGTGGTTCACCCCGGTGACAGCTAGCCCCAGTGGTCCAAACCATGCCAATCCCAGTAAGCTAATGTAGGGGCCCTTGACCACAAGCAAGTCCAGTTGCCGCGTCCGCCCTCGGTATTGCACCCTGAAGGTCCCCACCCCCATTGTGGGGACCTTACGTTTCTGGAAGTCCCGGAGGGTGAATGGGGCCGGCCTGAGTTTGGGACCCCCAGTGGGACACAGTTTCCTTAAGGTCCTTGCCGAGATTATGGATAGAGTTGAACCCGTGTCAAGCTCCATGCGGCATGGGGCCCCCTCTATCTGTACCTCTACATAAATTTTCTCTACGTTGGGGTGGGGCAACTGGTATACCTGGAAGTCCGTGAGCTCCGTCGAGTTGCCTTGGTGCGTTGGGCCCCGGGACCTGGGGCTCTTGGATTGGTCATCTGATGCCTGGTGTCGGGTGGGCCGAGCCCGACACACCCGGGCGATGTGTCCCGATTTTCTGCACTGCCTGCACTCTGCGTTGCGGAAACGGCAGGTCCTCCTCTCGTGACTCTCCCCGCAGCTTGCGCAGTTCCCTCCTTCTCGTCGAGGCAGCTGTGGTCTGTGCGCTGCTTGAGTGCGCTGCTGTACTCGGTGCACCTCCTCCCTGTCGGATCCTGAGTCGTCGGTGAGGTCTTCATGGTGGACCCTCGGTTGGGATGGCAGGCTCGGCCGTGCCTCTTGGGTCGACCTCTCGGCAGCTTCTGTTGCCAGGGCCTCCTCCAGAGCGACCTGGAACGTTAGGTCCTTCTTAGCGTAGAGGCGTCGTTGCAGCTTCTCATCCTTCAGGCCACCGACGAGGCGGTCACGAAGCATGTTCTCCAGCTCTGAGAAGTTGCAGAACCGGGCGGCTTGGCGGAGAGAGGTCACAAACCCAGTTATGGTTTCCCCCGGGGCTTGCCGCTTTGCGTAGAAGGCATTTCGACGAGCCACCACTGAGGGCTGCGGCGAAAAGTGCCCCTTCAGCTGTTCCATTATTGTTTTGTATGGAACAGTAGCGACGTCTTCAGGCGCAAGGAGAGCCCGGGCGATTTCAAACGTCTCCTCTCCGCAGACGCTGAAGAATATCGCCCTCTTCTTGGCGTCTTCTTCGTCGGTGACCCCTTTGGCTTCTAGGAGGAAGGTGAAACGGGAGGCGTACGCTTCCCAGTCTCCAGATGCTGGGTTGAATGGCGAGAAGCTGCTGTTGGCTGCCATTCTGAGTTCCTTGTGCCCCGGAGCTGAAGCCTGGATACACGGTGCGAGGCAGCGGTGCGGCAGTTGGCGGTGCTGCGGTGCTGTGTGTGGCAGTCAGCTCAGCGGGATCCCATCCTCGTCGCCAGTGAAATATACTCAGAGTCGCAAAGTGATTTCATGCTCTTTATTCAGCTCATAGTGGTGAGGAGGAATGAATAAATGTCCCCTCACAGTATCTGCTTTATATACATTATTTACACAATGGGCTGCACATGATTGGCTAATTCTGGAATTCTACTGTAAGCCAATCAGGTTGTGGATTCACTTCTATCTGGAGCAGGATTGGGTGGTTCCTGCCAACCAATCATACTGCTGCATTGTTCTAGGACCAATCAGACTGCTGCATTCTGAATCCTATTGTTCTAGGACCAATCAGACTGCTGCCTTTTGGATCCTATTGTTCTAGGACCAATCAGACTGCTACAGTTTGGATCCTATTCAACTCAGTACATAACAAACTTGTTTCCAATTTGGCGGACAGAGGCACCTTGGAAAGCAGTGGAGATTGCTATACATACACTGAAAGGTTCAATGAGTCTAAACAACTGTTTGGGCTAGGGTGAACCTCCCAGGGTTGGGTTGTTGTGTGAACGTTGTTGTGTAGGAAGGACAGAATAAAATTATAATAGAATAAAATGATAATAAATGAATAGGCTGTTTGTGAGCAAACTATTTAGGATCGCAACTGTGTGTTTCTCTTTATGCAGCTTTACAGCTAAATCCTAAGTATATTTACAAAGAAGTGTTCCCTGGATTTCAAATAAACTCAGGTCTGTAGCCTCATGTTTGGAAATCTGCCCAAACTAATTAGTAGTGATGGCTTGCTCCTACTAATACAAATTACCGGTAGGTTGGGGTGTGTGTATGAATTCACCAATGGTGTATAGCATAGTTCAGGAGAGGGGAAATTTTCTCAGTCCAGTCATGAGCAACCTCCCAGGGCTTGCATGCTAGTGGTGGGCAGAGGAACAGGTGCAACTCTTTCATTTGTACAGGAGGCCACACTTTAGCCACACAGAACCCAGAGGTTTCCACACATACCCATCTCTCCATTCTCCCTGTAGGCAAGCAGGAGGCATTATTCCCATTCAAGCACACACTACAGGGAGGCATGAAGCAGAGCTGGTGACAGGAGTAGCTTCATGAGAGAAAGGTGTGGAGATAATGCAAAGAGTTTGAGAGAAAGGACTAAAGACCTGAGGTTCCCCATCCCTTCCCAAGCTGAATGCATGAGATATTTTCTCAGGTTGGTTTTAGAGTCTATCCCGAAGGGTTTTGCTTCTGTTCTCCTTTATATATTTAAATATTATTATTATTTTTAAAACACAGATCGACCCCATGGACCAGAGCACGCCAGGCACTCCTGTCTTCCCCTGCCTCCCGCAGTTTGGTCAGACTCATGTTCGTAGCTTCGAGAATACTGTCCAACCATCTCGTCCTCTGTCGTCCTCTTCTTCTTGTGCCCTCAATCTTTCCCAACATCAGGGTCTTTTCCAGGGAGTCTTCTCTTCTCATGAGGTGGCCAAAGTATTGGAGCCTCAGCTTCACGATCTGTCCTTCCAGTGAGCACTCAGGGCTGATTTCCTTAAGAATGGATACGTTTGATCGTTTACCCCTCATGATACCTTTTTGCAAATCTAGTTTATGCTGAACTTGTGATATTCTACTACAGTGGTACCTGGGTTCTCAAACTTAATCCATTCTGGGAGTCCGTTTGACTCTTGAAACCGTTCGAAAACCAAGGCACAGCTTCCGATTGGCTGCAGGAGCTTCCTGCACTCAAGCAGAAGCCATGTTGGATGTTCAGCTTCCAAAAAACATTCGCAAACAGGAACACTTACTTCCGGGTTTGTGGCATTCGGGAGCTGATTTGTTTGACAATTAAGCTGTCTGAGAACCAGGGTACCACTGTATGTTATTGTTATTGTTATTTATTGTATGTAAGCTGCTTTGGGATTCATTTGGATGAAAGGTGGCATAGAAATACAATCAATCAATCAATCAATCAAGAATAGGAATGTAACTCTAAAAAGAAATATGTATGGGAATGTGATTCATTTTCAATATTGATAGCAATTTAATGCAGTTCAGATAGATGGCATCCAAACTTGGATGCATATTCCGATGTCAATTTGGAAGCACACCAGATATCCACCAGCAGTTCCAAGTACAGCAAGGTGGGTGTTTACACAAACTTGTTTAGGCATGTGAATCTTTTTATCTGGATTGGGGTAATATCAGGCTTAACTGGGTGCTGTTCTTATTCCCATTTAATTTGCATAGTCCACATGGCATTGCCCTTAAACTGTTGGCTATTTGCAGTATGGTAGCGCTGCAGAGAGCTTGCTGGGGAGACCATGCATTAAAAAGGGACACAAAAATAACTTAAACAAGGTTTTAATAAGAAAAATAAAAACTCCTTTTACACTAAATACATCAACAACAAACCAGACCCAACCACCAACCCATCCCCCAGGGAAATGGGAGAGCTAGGTGCTGCTCCTTATATACTACACCCAATTGCCAACACAGCTTAATCAATACAACTCAGCAGCACCTGCTATGTTTCACAGCTGTAAAGCTGGGTCTCGTTATCTTGCTCTGGCCCCTTAAAGACATACACATTGGGTGGAACAATGATGAACCTTTACATTTAAAGTAACCATTCAACATAAACATCACCAGTATTGATGCTTTTCTCATGTAAATTTGAGTTCACCTGAATTGGGGATAATCTGTTAAATTAGGGAAAACTTGTCTCCCACACATTCTACTTGGAGTCACAGTGTCTTTGGGTGGATGGATCAATCATCACTTTTTGCTACTCCCCTTTCCATGCCCACTCCTTCCTCAATGCTTTCATTTCTTTTCTACTTGTGCTAGTAACTATTTCTGGTGTGCAGCAGCCTTATAAATATATATATTTGCCTTTGATCCCTCAGGTTTTGACATAGCCAGAAAACTGCATAAGCCAATCAAATTAAATAAAAATAAAAATCTACACCAGCTATTGCACAGCAATTCAAAAGATTGCTGAGAATTTACAATTGCTACAGTTGCTTTTATTTCTTTTCCAGCAATGCTTGTAACTATTTCTGGTATGCTCTTGAATGGACATGTATAGACTCTCCCTCTCACTCTCCCTCACACACACACTTATAATTTGATCTCTCAGGTTTGCACAAAAGCAGAAAACTGCAAAAGTGTGTGCTGCAAATTTGCAATTGCCTGACTGTGAGTTTTTGTGCACTTTCATGCATTTTCCAATTTAAAAAAGCCGGGTGCACGTTCAGCTATCTGCTCACATTCCCTGACAGTACTTAATTGGCTTAATAGAATCAATAAATTAGAAGGCTGGGACAAACACAAAAGGGAATGAACGAGAAAGACCAAAGTTTCTCCTTCTATACAAATTCAGATATGTATGAGTGTGGACCACTCCAATCTGATTCAAATGGGAGAAAAGTGGATCAACAGCTAAATAATGCTCAAATGTAGACAAACCCAGTGTTTAATTATCTCTGCGGAACAATGGCTATGGCTGGCAAGCTTATTTTGAGAACATTTGTATCTACATTTGGTCCACTTCCTGTCGCCCATTGTGTAATTGAGCGTTGTGTGCATTGTGAAATTGCAGTCACCCAAAGCTTCTGTTCAGGCAGCACTTAAATGTTGAATCTTTAGAGAAATCCAAATGCACCGAAAATTGCCTGACAAATCTGTTCTGGACATACATTTTGCTTGAATTCAAAGGAATGTCAAAAAGATTGAATTGCAATTTATCAAACAACTACTTCTAACAAAGTAAATAAGGAGTTGCCTAAGGGATAGCTCGGATAATGGATCAACATATATATTAGATTTCAGACCTCCTACAACAATTATGGCAAATAGGTATTTCAAAGCAGGCAAGAGAGCTGGAATTGAAAGGCTGGATTCAAATGAGCAAAACACAGTAATCTGTAGCTGAAAATAATTTATCCGCAGAACAATAAACCTTCTCTTGCATGGATGTTTCAATATGTTGTAAAGTGATCATTTAAAATAAAATAGAAAGTGCATTGTTGCAAGCTGAATGCAACCACTCTGTTATATGAAGTTTGATAACCTTGGCTATAAACACCATTATGTATATCTGGACCGACTGTAACTTCCTGTACTTTCAAGGGGGAGGGGGAATAAAAACTGAGCACATCACAGTTACCTGCATATAAATCTTATTTGGTAGCTGTGCATACAAGTGCTGCTGTAAATTCCATTTGTTGACAAAATGTGCAAATTTTGTTGAGAGGTTTTTTTTTTTTTTTAAGTTTTATGATCAATATTTCTGTGGCCAATTACGCCCTTCTAATTTCTGCCTTTGGACCCAACTTTTCATTTTTATTCATTTATTATATCTCATCCTTCCCCTAGGGCAGGCATGTCCAACTGGTCGATCGTGATTTACCGGTCAATCGCAGGGTGTCTGTGGTCGATCATGGTCGATCGCAGGATCCTGATCGAACGCCCCCCCCCCCAAGCCCAACAACTCATCCTCCCCCCAAAAAGCTCAACAACTCTGGTCAATCCAATGGGTACATCACTGCCAGTTTATTTATAGTTGGAGTAGATTGCAGTCTCTTGGAAGTTGGACGTGCCTGCTTTAGGGATCTCAGAGTGGCATGCATGATTCACCTCCTAACCATTTTGTCTCCTCAACACTGGTATGAGTTAGGTTAGAATGAGAGATGATGAGTGGTCCAAGGGCCTCCCAATCCATTTTGTGGTTGAGTGATATGTACCTGAGTCTCCGTGGACCCATTACTGTAGCCTAGTCTAGTCAATATACTATACTACACTGTACTGTCTCCACTAAGGGAAGAATTGGGGAGAGATCAAGCAGAATACTTAATGCAAATCTGCTCTAGGGCACATTAGTAAAGCAGAAATAATAATAATAATAATAATAATAATAATAATAATAATAATAATAAATATGGCAGGTTAATATATTACTCTTTGCACTGTAAGTAACTGTAATTAAATTTTGAAGTTTAGATGTTCAGAAAATACTAATGCCTGGAGCATGTTTATTTATTTATTTGTACAACTATAAAAGCCATCTCCACAAACCTTACACTAGAAACCTCCATTATTAAAATGCACAATAAAACAATCCCATTAAAACATTAACATATAAACACCCATAATTAAAATATGCAATGAAAGAATCCCATTAAAGCATGTTAATTGTGTGATTTATTTTATTTGCTCGGTAATAACCTGTTAAGAACTGAACCAGCTGTTTGCATAAAAGGCATGATGGAAATATGGACCACTCTCTCTATTTATGTATGACCGCTGTTGTGGTGGAGAGCCCAGGTGCATTATCTATGTACCACGAGCATTTACAACCACCAGCTTTCAATGCTGTTTCCCATACTTCATTCCCCCCCGCTTAATAATTCCATCATCTTTTCTTCACTTCACTTTTGTGAAGACAGGAGTTGTGACCAAAGCAGACAACTTGAAGGAACGGAGATGACTGGCAGATCAGAAAGCGGCTAAGAATGACCTGCTGAGAACAATTTAGCCTACAGAATTTAGACAGCCCTCATAACCCTTCAGCTTGTGATGGATAAGTGGAGTTTCCCTTCACATGGCATACCGTTCATTTTTTAACACATACATTATTTATATTACTCTAGAGAGAACCACTATAAAGACTTCCACCAGTTAGACAATGTGAAGATAGATTGTCATGAATTATTCTTTAAATATTTAACACACACACACATATATATATAAGAATGTAGACTTGCAGCTAAACAGTTATGCGGTGCTTCCATCTAATATAGATGAAACAGGTTGTGTGGAATATGGGTGTGGGTCACATCTGCAGTGTCGTTTTTAAAACGGGGTGGCAACTACTGTAGACCATATAAAAATACTGGGTAGGTTGACTTGTTATCCATACTAGGTGCTGAGCCAAGGCCACAAGCCACCACAACTATGACATAGCACACGCCCAGTATGGACGTGAGAGAGAATAGGGTGGGGGGGGTGGCCCACCATATTCTGGCCTTGAACAAGACTGGCCTTGAAAAAGCTGAAAGTTCGAAGTCCACCCCGGCACCTTCTTGTCCAGTTCAAGCAGCAAAATGTCTTGGGCCAGTCCTACCACAAGGGCTGGTCTTGGCTAGTGCCTTGTTCCAACAGAGTGGAAGCCTCTAGGCTGCAGACCTTTCCAGCTTTCAAAACAGTTCAAGGCAGTGGTTGTCAACATGGGGATATTGTGGACTCCAACTCCCATAAACCTTCACAACTGGACATACTCCATCACAATTGGCTGAAGCTGATAGGAGGAGGAGTCCAAAACATCTGGAAGGCCCACATTGGCTATTCATGGGTCAAAGCACAAAAGGCTTTAGACAGGTCCCAAGTATTATTGGAGTAAGTTGCTGACTTGGAACTATCCTTGATGGCTGTAGCATCTGAGCTGCTTAAGGAACAGATGTTAATATCCAACAGAAAATAAAATAAAATAAAATAAAAAGCTTTTTAATATAATAATCATTCTCTGTGTGTTATATTTAGGATGCCTGTCATAACACCTATATCTGTATCTTAAGCCTGAAATAACAAAAAATGGAGAGAGTAATTGCCTGAAATAAAAAATCTGAAGCTGAAAATACGTTTAGTATTCTAGAAAGATGACTGTAGATCAGTGGAGAAAATAAGAAGAGAGCAGTATGGGCTTTTCGTTTGCTGAGTGGGGTAGCATATTTATCTGAAATAAAAGTAATATGAAGGAATGAAATAAAGTTCTTCCACTAATGCAAGGATTTCCACTTGTACAATAGAACCTCCCTTCTCTCGCCTCTACCCTTCCCACCCGCCAGAATCTTTTGCTCCAGGGTGGTGGGGAATCCCTCAGATTGAGAGAGGGAATTTCCATTGCACAGCCCCAAGTCCTTGCACCAGTGGAAGTAGTTCACTGGATACTTTGATCAACATTTACACTAGCATTCAAAGAACTTCATGTGCTTTATCAAAATTATGCCTTCAGCACATCTTTGAGGGAGGTCAGTTTTATTAGTTCCCTCTTGTAGGTGGTAACTGCGGGGATCCTGAAAGAGAGTAGACTTCCAAAGGTCACTTAAGGAGATCATAGTGGAGGTGAGGTAAAACCTCCTAACTCACAGCACGGCTTCTTAGCCATCCACTGCATCCACTCTGTAATTACATTCAAAAACTTTGCCTTGCTGGCAAACTCCCACTCCTCATTTCTGCAAAGAGAATCTCTCTTTTGATGTTATGTCAACATCGACTAAAACCTCATTAGCCTTCAGCAGTTCCTATTGTAATCTCGCAGTTTTCATGTGGAGAAAAGTGCCACACGAACAGCAGGGACTTCACACTATTTAATGCTGGACAGAGACTTCCTGCAGTTTCCTGCAGCTACAGGGGCTGGTTCAACAGATATTTCTGTGTGTACATGGGCTGTAATTCACCATAATGTGCTGTATAATGCAATGTATCATTTCAATGAAACAACCTGAACCTGCAAATAGCTATTCCCTTTCCATTTCCCCAAGCAACACTTACTTGAAACTTACATCAGTATTCTGTTGCACTGTATATAACTACTGAAGCTATTATAAAATGCTATTATAAATTCCACACCCCCCCCCCACAACATTTTGCTTTAAAGTTTATGCCGCCATGTAGGGACGTTTTCTTCCCAGAATTTCAGTTTCATGACAGCTAATCAAACACCATCACATTATTGTCAGGACATATAACTTGTGACTGATTGAAATTAACAGAATTTCACCCTCCATGAGTGTTTTTGCCTGGCTGGAATAGTATGGAATGATGACCAAATCTCTCTGTAAATTAGATATAAAGAAAGAAAAACCCTGTGCATTATTTTCTAAATAGTGGAAATTTATCCTCATGCAATCACTATGATCTCATCTGTTATGTGTATTATATATTTAGAGTCTTACATTTTCCTGTTATATAGCATTCTAAGTCCAGATTCTGTGGGACGCGGGTGGCGCTGTGGGTAAAACCTCAGCGCCTAGGACTTGCTGATCGCATGGTCGGCGGTTCGAATCCCCGCGGTGGGGTGCACTCCCGTCGTTCGGTCCCAGCGCCTGCCAACCTAGCAGTTCGAAAGCACCCCCGGGTGCAAGTAGATAAATAGGGACCGCTTACCAGCGGGAAGGTAAACAGCGTTCCGTGTGCTGCGCTGGCTCGCCAGATGCAGCTTGTCACGCTGGCCACGTGACCCGGAAGTGTCTGCGGACAGCGCTGGCTCCTGGCCTATAGAGTGAGATGAGTGCACAACCCTAGAGTCTGGCAAGACTGGCCCGTACGGGCAGGGGTACCTTTACCTTTAAGTCCAGATTCATCTGTTAGCTATTATTAGCTAGTATCAATGCTCTGTAGTGGTAATATAGAACTTTGGGAGCTGATGTTTATTTATTGTTTAAATTTCTATACTGCCCTTCATCCAAACATCACAAGGCATCTTACAATATAAATTTCTCATCAAGTGTGGCCCTCCAAGCTGGGATGAGAACATAGATTTGTGAAGTGTAGTGTCTGCTTTATTAGGGGATGAAACACATCGTTAAAATACGAATAGAGCTAAATATGTCACATGTTATGCAAGCAACTGATTTGGTGGCTTTCAAGATGTGTTGTTTTGATGCATTTGACTTGTTTGCTTTCAGAACTATCATATGTGTTTTTGTGTGAATGTAATCCACACTCTTTCAATTTGTTAAGCTGGACACATTTATCTATTTATTTATTATTTAAGAGAAAAGAAATCCACCAAACCCCCATATTGAATTAGTGCTTTTCTCTTTCAGTCTAGCAGGCCTTTTTCCAATGAATTATGATGATTTATGTGTGGTGCTTTCCTGATAAGAACTGCTGTTCACTGGAGACTGAACTGAGATCAAAAAACCCATTTAATTTAGAACTTGTAGGTTTCAGTTGAGTAAGATTGATGTAGACCAATGTCCACTAGATATGAACTGAGATCACCAAATCCATTTCTCTTCAGGCATGAACAGAATGCAAATCAGAACTGCAGAGATGGAAGAATGAAACCTGACTAATGGCAATAGTTGGGTAACTTTTAGAATGTTTGCTGCATATCTAAGGGGATATAATAATAGGCCTTATTTTATGTTGGTCCTCAGCTATGGAGCCCAATTATCTTGGCAGGGTTCTGTTGGTTTCTGAAGAAAGGACAAGGGGAAATTTGCCACCACAAACTCCAGTTTCTGCATTTCTAAAACCCAATGAGGATTAATGGAAAAGATCTTAAATATATTTACTCAAACTGTTGCCATGTCATCATTGCGTGTGGGAACAATGGGTTTACTAAGTTATGAAGTCCTTCCAAGGACAAGAAAGGCTCCATTAAACTGAGCCTACTGATATTTTTGATGAAGTTATTCTTCCAATGCTGAATCCAGAACTGAGTAGAGTTGCAAACCTGACAGGTGCATGGGAAAATTAGAATCCCCTCACATTTTGTCCTTTGACTGTTTTCAAGACAAGCGATGCAAAATTTTGACTTGCTTGGCCACTAACTTTTGCATTGTGCATCCATTGGACTTTAAATGCATAGCAGGGCTCTGCAAATGACTTCTCTTTAATCTGCCTCTGTGGAGCCAAAGGCAAGCAGTTCCAGCCACCCACTCCTCTGACAGCTGCATCACTGGGAGAAGCCAAGCACAGGAACTGATTGTGACTGCTACCTTCAGCCAGCGAGAATCCAAGACAAGTGGCTGCTATATCCATCCACTCTGGGAATTTGGCACGACTGTCTTGACATTCCTTCTATCTTAAAACAGAAACTGTGAGTGTCCCAAGGAAAAGGGAGATTGAATTGCTTCTGAAGCCATTGTTGTCTTGCTTGAAAGGATAATGGTTTCCAAATGTCTGTGGATTTAATGACTACTATAAATGAATCAACATAATTCATATCTAAACATGCCTTGGTATTGAGGGGTGGAGTTGTCTGATCATGAAGCTTTAGGATGGGCTAAATCACTAGTCGCTGCAGAATTGGAAGACAAGAGCACAACATAAATTTGCTTGGGTTGTCTTCAACCTTTATCTCACTGACTTATGTGACTTGAAGGTTTGAGAATCCTCTGTATGAGCTTGGAATAATTGTTGCTCTCTGGCACATCTTTGGGCAGAATCTGAATGATCCTGCAAGCACAGCTCTGCTTCCACTGTGTCTCATTTTCTTCTGGGCTAAATTGGATTAAAGAGGGCAGTTAGCTGTGATCATCCATTAGAAACTGTTTTGATGTATTGGTTTCTCCAGCTGGCCAGAAGTGTTCTAGCAACAGCATGGGCAATCTGTTTACATGCTATCACATAGGCCAAATCAGATGGCTTCAAGGCTGCTGCTGCAGCGGTTTCCTTGTCCCTATTCCTGGCTAAGAATAAAAGGAAACATTGATTTCCATTTGACCTATTTTTTTCACATGTAGCATGGTTTACATTCCACTGCAGTTTGGCTCCTGACAGAATTACATTACTCATCTTGCTGTCCACTGTGTGGAAATTACACATCATTTAAATAATTATGTAATTAATTACATGATTATTAGATTCTTCCACACAATTCACTTCCATGCAAAGACCATGCATTTCAAGGCAAAGGTAACACACTGCAAAGGAGGGTGGGAACCATCATCAATTATTATACAGTTTGTAGGCTGAAAGCGACAGCAGCAAATCACTGACAGAAATTTCTGCTTCTGTTATGTGAATTTTCCAACAGCCCCATTCGCAGCACCGTGTTTGGGCTACAGATTATTTTCGCTGAGTAGGATTTAGAGCAGGGATAGCCTGTGTGGTGCTAAATCCCATCAGTACTTGGAATGAACTAGTTCAGTTTAAGTTCACTGAACAGTTCAAAAACCTCTAACTACACCTGAATGTAGTGCCGAGTGAAGTGAGTATGATTTAAATTAATTTGGGATAGAATTATGAATGATTTCTAGTACATCTTTAAGTTTATTACCTTTCTTTTTTCTTTTTTTTTTGCTTTTATGATTTTATTGAATTCCAACTCATTATACATTTTATCCATTATACAACAAATCATATCCGTTTTAGACTTCCTTCAACGTCACTGACATTCTTTCATAGTTATCCTTTTAGTACACATTCCATTCTTCCATATTGCCATTTACACCTCCCTTCCCTCATTATTTCTATTAAACAATATTCATAAATTCTTTACAGAGCCTCTTTAAAACCCGCCAGCGTTGTATTTGCACCATAGTTATTTTCCAGATAACACACAAATTTCTCCCAGTCCTTTATAAATTTTTGGTCTTTAGTATATCTGATTTTCCCTGTTAATTTGTCCAGTTCTGCATATTCTATTAATTTTGCTCTCCACTCTTCTACCCTTGGAATTTCCTCCTGCTTCCACCTCTGAGCCAATACGATTCTGGCAGCTGTTACAGCATACTGGAAAAGTTTGCAATCTTTCCTTCTAATGTCCTTCCCTACAACACCTAATAAAAAAGCCTCTGGCCTTTTCACAAAGGTATACCTTAACATCTTCTTCATCTCATTATAGATCTCATCCCAGAAGCTTTTAACTTTCTTACATTCCCACCACTGGTGGAAGAATGTCCCTTCTTTGCATTTACATTTCCAGCATTTGTTATCTACCTTATACATCTTTGCCAATCTTACAGGTGACAGGTACCATCTGTAGAGCATTTTCATCATATTTTCCTTCAATAACGTGCAGGCCGTAAATTTTATGTTCTCTTTCCACAACCTTTCCCAATCCTCCAATTGAATATTATATCCTAAGTCCCTTGCCCACTGTACCATCACTGACTTCACCTCCTCATCTTTCGTGTGCCACTCTAACATTATTTTATACATCTTTGATAGATTTTTAAATTCGTTATTTATTATTTCCTTTTGGAAGGTTGATTCTTTTTCTGCATACCCCCTTTCCTTCAACTCTTTTTTAAACATTTCGTTTATCTGGAAGTAGTGTAGCCAATCATATGTTAATGCTTTAACTTGGTCGTATGATTTCATTTTCCACTTCCCTCCTTCATTGGTAACCATTTCTCCATATGTTCCCCACTTTCCTCTCATGTTAGTTTTCTTAACACACATTATTTCTAACGGGGATAACCAATGTGGGACTTTTGGTTCTAGTATATTTTTATATCTATCCCAAACCTCTATTAGTGCTCCTCTAAAAATGTGATTTCCAAATCCCTTATGTACTCTCTTTTTGTCACACCATAGGTACGCGTGCCACCCAAATTTGTTATTGAACCCTTCCAAATCTAATAATTCTTTGTTTTCCAATTTTACCCATTCTTTTAACCAGCACAGGCATGCTGCCTCATAATACAATCTCATGTCTGGTAGTGAGAAGCCTCCTCTCTCCTTTGCATCTGTCAATAACTTAAATTTAATTCTAGGCTTCTTTCCTTCCCAGACATATCTTGAAATCGCCTTTTGCCATTCCCCGAAAATTTTTGTACCTTTTAGTATGGGTAAAGTTTGAAATAAAAATAACATCTTAGGAAGCACCATCATTTTTACCATTGATATTCTTCCCCATAGTGATAGTTTCAATCTGTTCCAAACCTCTAAATCCCTCTTTATTCCTTTCCACATAGGGATATAATTATATTGGTATAAATCTATATTCTTATCCGAGAGCCAAATTCCCAAGTATTTAACCTTTTTGACTACCTCTATCTCCGTTTGTTGTTTTAATAATTCGATTTTATCTTGGTCCATATTTTTAACTATCATTTTGGTCTTCCTCTTATTCAATCTAAATCCTGCTAATTTTCCAAATTGTTCCATCTCATCCAAAATTTCTTTTGTACTTTCTATAGGTTCTTCCAGAGTCACAACCACGTCATCCGCGAAGGCCTTAACTTTATATTCATTTATACCTAATGTCACCCCTTTGATTTGCTTATTTTGTCTTATTGCATTTAATAAAACTTCCAGGACCACTATAAATAGCAATGGCGAAAGCGGACAACCCTGCCTTGTTCCTTTAGATATTTTAATATCTTCCGTGATGATGTTATTTATAATCAACCTAGCTTTCTGTTCTGTATAGATTGCTTCGATACCATTAAAAAATTCATGACCCACTTCCATAGCCTCCAAATTTTTCAACATAAATTCCCAGATCACATTATCGAAGGCTTTCTCTGCATCTACGAATATTAAGCTTGCTGGTTTATCACACCTATCGGACAAATATTCAATAACATTGACTATATTTCTTATATTGTTCCTTAATTGTCTGCCCGGTAGGAAACCTTCTTGGTCTTTATGTATGATTTTTACTAATATCTTTTTTAATCTCTTAGCTAGGATTCCTGTGAAGATCTTATAATCTGTGTTCAGTAACGAGATAGGTCTATAATTCTTAATTTGGGTTAAGTCCGAATCTTGTTTTGGTATTATTGTAATAAATGCCTCTTTCCATGATCCTGGAATGTCCTTTTCTTTTAAAATGTTGTTCATTACTTCTACCAACGGGGCCATCAACGTATCTCTCATCTCTTTATAATAGCTAGATGTAAGTCCATCCGGACCTGGTGTTTTCCCTCTTTTTAATTCTTTTATGACTTCTTCTACTTCCTCTTTACATATTGGGGCATTCAGTTGTTCCCTTTGATCTATTGGGATCTTTCTCACCATCTTCTCTTTCAAATATCTTTCTATTTTCTTCTTGTTATTCTTTTCTTTATTCTTATATAGTTGTCTGTAAAAATCTAAAAATCTTTTCCTAATTTCTTTCGGGTCTGTTATTTCTTCTCCATTTACTTCAATTTTATTAATTGTACTTTGTTCTTTCCTTTTCTTAGCCTGCCAGGCCAACCATTTTCCTGATTTATTGGCAAACTCAAAGTAACACCCAGATATTTTAAAAAAGGGCACTGTTCAATCACATGTTCATCTAAAGACCATCTAAAGGTGTGGCGAGCTCTAGTGAACACCACAATTTTTGTTTTGTCATGGTTTATCTTTAGTGAATTATGGGAACAGTAGGCTGCGATCCCCTCCAGCATGCTGCGTAAGCCTCTTCGGGTGAGTGCCATTAAAACCATGTCATCGGCATATAGCAAAATATTCAGGCGTTTGCCTTCAAGGGCTGGAGCCGATGACTTGTACTTTGCCATGTACTGAACAATGTCGTTTATATAAAAGTTAAAAAGAAATGGGGCTAGCAGGCATCCCTGTTTGACCCCTTTCCCCAATGGCAGTGGGTCCGTAAGAGTTCCCGATGACCCAGTTCTGATTTTGACTGTAATGTCTGTATGTAACTCTCTGAGAATTTTTAAAAGTCGTCTGTCAATGTCCGTTTCATATAATTTTTTCCATAGTCTATCTCTACAGATTGAGTCGAAGGCAGATGTCAAGTCAACGAAGGCCACAAAGAGTCTGCTCTTATACGCTTTTGCATATTTAGCTACCAGGGTCTGTAGTACCATGCAGTGACCTATCGTATTGTGGCCCTTTCTAAATCCTGCCTGTTCCTGGTTGAACAGGTTAGAATGGTCCGCCCAATCTACCAGTTTGTTTAATAAGTACCGGGTATAAAGTTTGTATGCGATGTCCAGAAGGCTTATAGGGCGGTAGTTTGCTGGATCTTGAATGTCTCCCTTCTTATAGATAGGGACTACCACACTTAGTTTCCAGTTTGCTGGGATTTTACATGTGTTGTTTATTGCCGTAAAAAGTTTGGCCAAAAAGATGGCCCACCATTGGGCATTTGATTTAAAAACCTCAGGGGGGATCATGTCCTCACCAGGAGCTTTGCCATTTTTTAAAGTTTTAATTAGCTGTAGGCACTCTGATTCCGTAACAGGATCCCAACTAGCTAGATGCTCATTCTTCAATGGGAGGAACGGACTCAAATTAGCAGTATTTGAGAGTGTGTATAGCTTAAGAAAGTGTTGATACCACACATCGGATGGAATACTGCTGTTTACAATTTTTCCTTTGGATGAGACTTAGCCTTTTGATATTCCATTCAACCTCTTTATTTATTAACATCGCAAATTGGGTTTGGAGAATCTTTATTTCCTGTAGTATCTTCTCATTGTTAGGTTTTTTTATCAATTTTTGTTCCTTATTCATAATCTGTTCTAAGATCTCTTTTGTCTTTTTTTCTTTGTTGTTTCTTTTCCATACATTCTGCTGAATAAAGAGGCCCCTCATCACTGCCTTACTTGCATCCCACACCACACTCGTTTTTATCCCTTTATCCATATTATCCCTGAAGTAATTATCTAGATTTTTTTGTGCTTTTTCGACGAACTTTTGGTCGTCCCATATGTTATCATTCAACCTCCACCTAAAAGTTCGCTCTTCAAAACCTTTTAGCTCCATTTCTATTGGGTTATGGTCCGAAATCACCTTAGCCTGTATTTCAATTTTTTGAATTCTTGGAGTTAGCTCATTTGATACCCATATTTGATCTATTCTTGACATTGATTGGTTCGACTCTGAGTGGTATGTGAATTGCTTCTCTAGAGGATGTCTGAGCCTCCAAATATCTACTAAGTTACAATTCTTTGTCATCGAAAAGAATGTTTTAGGTAATTTCCCTTCTTTATTCTTCGTTTTTCTCAATCTGTCCATTTCTATTGAAACCACACCGTTCATATCCCCCATTATTATGATTTTTTGGTCCATGTATTCAAATAATTTCTCCTCTAATAATCTGAAGAATTCCGTCTTGTTCCCGTTTGGTGAGTAGATCCCAACGATTATCAATTTTTCACCTTGCCACTTAATTTGAACCATTATGATTCTGCCTTCTTCATCCTTAAATAATTGGTGAGATTCAATTTTATTTTTAATATATAATACAACACCTCTTTTTTTCTCTTTATTCGAGGATATAAATTCATTCCCTAACCTTTTATTTATCAAAATTTTCCTGTGCTTTTTAATCACGTGCGTTTCTTGTAAACATATGATGTCTAAATTTTTCTTTTTTAACATATGTTCGATCTTGTTCCGTTTTTTCTTATCATTCATCCCATTCACGTTCCAGTTCCATAGTTTTAACGTCATTCTTCTTATCACTGTTTAGATTTGAGTTTTACCTTATAGTCTTTCTATCTCTTCTCCTTCTTCGTCTTCTTCCTCTTCTTCTGATTCTCTCCCAACGTGTTCTTCTTCTTCTTCTTCTCTTAATTCGAATTCCTGCCTTAAGTTTAATCCTCCTTCTGCCCCTTTAGCCTCTTCCTCTCCCCCTTGGAGCTCTTTATATCTCCTTGTAAATTTTCCAATTTCCTCCGGACTAGTTAATCTTCTTTTTACCCCTTTATAAAAAAACGAGACTCCTTCCGGAAGTTTATTACCTTTCATGTGTTTTTTAATCTTTAGACCATTGGTTCTCAAACTTTTTCTCTGGGCCAAACTTTCAGAATAAAAATTTGCTACGAATTTACCGCACTGAATTTTTGCTCCAAATTTGTCACACTGAACTTTTTTTATTGATAGGAAATTACATTGGAAAACAAAAAGAAACAACTCCTAACAGTGCTTGATCAATGGCATAGAACACAACTAGGGCCTGGGGTAGCTCAGCTGATAGAGCATGATTCTCTTAATCTCAGAGTTGTAGGGTTGAGCCCCATATTGCGCAAAAGACTCCTGCATTTCAGGGGATTGGTCCCTGCCAAATCTATGATTCTATGATTCTATACAGTGGTACCTCAGGTTACAGACGCTTTAGGTTACAGACTCCGCTAACCCAGAAATAGTACCTCGGGTTAAGAACTTTGCTTCAGGATGAGAACAGAAATTGCACGTCGGGGTCGCAGCGGCAGTGGGAGGCCCCATTAGCTAAAGTGGTGCTTCAGGTTAAGAACAGTTTCAGGTTAAAAACGGACCTACAGAACGAATTAAGTTCTTAACCCGAGGTACCACTGTACTTTATAATATGAACATGGGACAAATAGAAAGTATTTTCATACAGTGCTATATTACACTGAAATGTTTAAATGTTTCTTTGATAGTCCTTGAATCTTCTTGCCATGCTTGCTTTCTGCTTCTGCCACACCAGTGTGGCGCACCTTTTGAGAACCACTGTGTTACACTATATGGACCTTTAAGCTTAAAAACCATAATTGTTGTGGAAGGAAAAATAAAGCAACTCACATTCTGGATGTTTCTTACTCATTTTCTTTTGTTTATTTTATACTTCATCACATCATCTGAATGCTGATCTTCCCCCTCCCCCTCCCGGATCATTTTCATGAACTTTATCTGTGAACTGACCACAAGCCAAACTAGTTCATTTTGCGAAGGTATGAGTTAATTCATTTTGGACATGTTGAACAAAAGCTAGAAATAATTCCTTTTTAAAAATGAACTTCCCAAGCTTTGATTCCTAGTGCATTGTTTGGACGTCTGGGTGTGTAATGGAAGTTGTAGTACCCTTGATCCAGAGAGTATCAGTCAGAGGGGCTTACAGAGCTGCCTCATTTTCTGCTGGGCGAAACTGGATTAAACAGGGCACTTAGCCAGGATCATCAATTCGAATCTGTTTTGATGGTTAGCCTTCCAACCTGCCACAAGTTCTATAGCAGCAGCATAGACAATCCACAGGAACTACCACATAGACCACAGCAGGTGGGTTCAAGAATGCTGTTACATGGGTTTTCTTTTTGTTTTGTAATACGGTACATATATTACAGGCTAGGGACGTGGGTGGCGCTGTGGTCTAAACCACTGAGACTCTTGGGCTTGCTGATCAGAAGGTTGGCAGTTCGAATCCCCACAACGGGGTGAGCTCCCGTTGCTCTGTCCCAGCTCCTGCCTACCTAGCAGTTCAAAAGCATGTCAAAGTGCAAGTAGATAAATAGGTACCGCTGTGGCGAGAAGATAAACGGCATTTCCGTGCACTCTGGTTTCCGTCACAGTGTTCCATTGTACCAGAAGCAGTTTAGATATTACAGGCTATGTTTTAGATGTGTAATTTACTTATTGTAGAAGTGTAGGTGACACCTGCAGATAAAAGCAATTAAAAATTGTTACTAAGTAGTACATTTAGCTGCCTTATGTGGTCACACATTCTTCAAATTATCTGTAATGGTGTTGGCTCAGATTTTTGTGCACATTATACTTAGCATACAATTGGTTTTGATTGCCTTTGATTAAATATATTCTCCATAACATTTATAATTGATTTTCACCCGACAATTCTAGATGAACAGATAATGAGAGTATCTGACCCCTGCACCTGCAAATCTCTTTCCCCATTGCCAATTCACTTAAAGCTATACATAAGCCAGATTCCTGAAGGTGGATATACTATTATTTATGTTATTCATAATTAAAGGATTCTGTAATATGGGGTCTATGTAAAGGCTGCTCTGTTAATAAGCATCCATCCATCTTTGGATCAAATCCCAGAAAAGAAGGCTGTCCCAGTTATACCGAATATATCCTATTCATCCATATCATTTCCACTGAATTAATAATATAAAACCCACAATTTACTTATTTTAAGACTGATTTCTGGTTCCTTGGTATATTTTAAGCACGTCTCACTTTTGCAACACATGGCAAGTTACGTGCAGTGCATGATATAATTGCTTGAGGAGCAGAGAAGTAGGGATAGGTTTAATAAGGCATATGAATATTTTAGGCAGATTGTACCAGTGATCTACAAAGGTATTGCTTTTCAGTGGCTGGGAAATTAGGATAATTCAGTCCACATCCTTTGCCAGTGTCCAAGAAAAGGGAGTTTGGCACAGCTCATAACTCTTGCAATTCCATATTTCTGAAATTGGCCACCATTACTGCTTTTCCCTACTTGTACGTCACCACTTTCTGCATGACCTCAGACCACAAGGTCACCATGAGCCCACAAGAAAGAAAGAATATAGCTGGGCTAAATTGATGCCTATCTGAAGGCATAGGTAGGCCTTAAACTGAATCAGACCATTGCTCCATCAAACTCGGTGTTGTCTACATAGACTGCCAACCTAGCAGTTCGAAAGCATACCAGTGCAAGTAGATAAATAGGTACCATTGTGGCAGGAAGGTAAACGGTGTTTCCATGTGTTCTGGCACTCGTCACAGTTCTCTGTGCACCAGTAGCAGTTTAGTCATGCTGGCCATATGGCCCAGAAAGCTGTCTGTGGACAAATGCCAGTTCCCTTGCCCTGCAAAGCAAGATGAGCACAACACCCCATAGTTGCCTTTGGCTGGACTTAACCATCCAGGGGTCCTTTACCTTTACCTTTTACACAGACTGTTAGCAGTTCTCCAGGGTTTCCTATAGGCAACCTCTCCCAGACATACCTGGAGATGCTATGGATTAAACACGGTACGTTCTGCTAGGCAGATGCTCTGTTACTGAGCTGTTGCCCTTTAAGCATGCAGTGACTGTTAAGTGGCCTTTTAGCAGACATGTCAATTCCACCACCAAGTGCCATAATGTGCTATCTGAAAAAATGCAGTTGTATGTAGGTTAGGGGAAGAAGAGGATGAAGAACATACATGAATGGATATTTGCAAAACTGAATAGGGGCACATTAACAGAGGTGGTGTGGTAGTTAAAGCACTGGACTGAGAATGAGGAAATCCAAATTCCAATCTCCACTCAGCCTGGATGCTCACTGGATAGCCTTAATTCAGTGACCAATCTCTCTGTCTCAGCCACCTCACAAGGTTGTTGTGGCAATACAATGGAGGTATGTTGCCTTGACCTCATTGGGACATGGTGAAATATAAAGGGAATAAATAAGACAAATGTAGCATCAGTATCTCATTATATGGGTGCAGATGTCTGAACCTCCCCACTTGCACTATTGATCTAGAGCTTTTATATGCCTTCCCATATATATAGTTGTGTGTGTGTGTGTTTTGCTCAAGACTTACAACTCTTAAGGCTGTGTACACATCACACATTCAAAGCATCGCCCCATAGAATGCTGGGAGCTGTAGTTTACCCCTTGCAGAGCTACAATTTCCAGCACCCTTAACAAACCACAATCCCCAGGATTCTTTGGTGCCACTATAGCCTTAAAAAATTGCTCAGAGAGATGGGACGGGAAGCTACATATGAACACTTTATGAGTTAGTCATATTCAGTTATGTTAGATGTTCAAAGGCATTACTTACATTTACCAAAAAGATATTTCACCTCTCAAAAGTAATATTTGATAAATTCTTAACTCACAGGACAGTGGTTAATACTGTGGCAAGACTGCTCCATCCTGATTTATAGTTAAGGAGATAAAGTAAGGCATCAAGATCTCTCATGCAGTATAAATGTTTTATGTTTCACTGTTCCTATTTTCCCAGATTGCTTTTCACAAAATAGGGATGAAATGTTCTTCGAAAGGATCCTACGTAGTACTTTTGTTGAGTCATTTTTTTCTTTTACAATTGGACATTTTATTAGGCATGGATTTTGTTCACAAAGACGGGCATGTATATTATGAAGTGACAGTTCTTCGAGAAAATATTACCTTTGTGTGGAAATGTACTAACTTTGGGAGCAATATATCCGCAGTACAGAACTACATTAATGAGATGTTAGCTTTTTTTCCTTAGCATATGCCTCGTTGAGATGTCCGTCTAGCTATAAAATATTTCCTCACCCGTAGATAGAAAATCCCATTCTCCCAATCAATATTTTCTCTCTGTTCTCTTTATTCTTATTCTATTTTAAGAGCACCCTACTTGATTTTTATAGTCCACTCGCATTTATGGCAAGGGGAACTGACAAACTGACTTGCAAAATTCTCTGTTAGCCTCCCAAATGCTCAAACCTCTTATTATTTAAAATCATTTACAAACATCTTAATATTAATTATATATTAATAAACAAAAACAGGATCCCATTTCTCCTGGTCCCGGGGGGAAGGTTACCGTTGTCGTAGTCAAAGTCCAGTCCTGAGTCACTAGCCTGGAAACAGTTCACAAGGAGCGAGGCGAGGTCCGAAGCAGGAAGCCGGGCGGGGACAGGAACACTGGAAGGTCAGGTCTGGGTCCGGGTAGGAGCAGGTACTCAGCGACGACATTGCTCCCGCAACCTGGGACCAGGCTGACTGGCCTTTTATCTTTTCTGAGGCCAGGGGCGGTCCCGGCCCCCAGGAGACCCGCCTCTCCTGGCCTTAATGCGAGCACTCCTCCTGGGAGCAACCAGTTCCCTTTGCCTCTCTGCCCTGAGCCTCTGCAGTTCAGGAGAGGCTGAAGGGTTACTGGGCCCAGGGGGAGACTCACCTGTAGGCACTGAGTCCTCAACCACCTCTGGAGCCAGAATGGATTCACCTGGTGCCGGCTCCTGAGGATCCGGCACAGGTGCAGGCGCTTCAGAATCAAGGCCCTGCCCCAGTTCAGCCGGCCCTGGAGGCGGGGACTCCTGCGCAGGCTGGGATTCCTCTGGTTCAGCCTCTGAATCGGATTCCCAGGCCATCACACCATCTTTCGGATCAAAGAAAGCATTGGCAAAAATATATATAAAAAAGATACATCTTTAGAAGATAACCGTAGCAATGGATGGGTGATGGGATGGAAGAGGTAAGGGGCAATAATGGGAAATATTTATATAATATTAGGCAGAATAGTGGTGTATGGCGTGTTAGGGGAAGGGTAGTACCTCTGGTGGGGGACACATCATACTCCTTCTGGGGTAGCTTGTCCACCCTTGGTTCTCACCATAGGTGCCAACTCCCTGGGGACCCGAGCACCCACAAAATTCCCCATGAAGGGGCTAGGCACCGACAAATTTCAGTGCCAGGGCCATTCACACTGCATGGCACCCATGGCCCCAGGCACCCACAGTCGTGGGGCCAAGTTGGCACTCCTGGTTCCCACCCTGCACTCAGCTTTCACCCTCTGGCTCCCAGAAGCTGTCAGCATGTGACAGCAGTCACACCCAAGGAAAGGCTTCAACTGGCCAGCAAAACCAGGTGAGGGTAGCCAATGGCTCTCAAACCCTCAGTGAGTTAGGGACTTCCCCTGCATGCAAAGACAGGATCCGGGGGATTGAGTAAATGAGACCGATAGTGGGTCCAATGGTTAAGAAGGCAGTTTCTGCACAAGCTGTAGATGGGACTCGTCAAGCTGGGAAGATAACCCATCTAAGAGTAGAAAACCCTGATCCTAAACCTCCACTGCCTTGTGGGACATCTGGGGGTGGGGAAAGGATAAGGAATAAATCCTACACAAATCCAGTGTGGCATTCCTAAGACAGTTGGATGGCACCTTGTATGCCTCCTTCCGGCAACTCCTGCAGCCAAGCTGGTGCCAAATGTATTGCTCTGCTTTCCTTTGGACCACATCAGTGAGGCCAAGAGCAGGGACCTGTCATCAGAACAGCCCAGGCTTGTGCCCCAAACTTCACCCCTAGCAGCTTGACTTCACCCTCAGAGGTGCACTCCATTGCCTCTTGAGACAGATGAATGCCAACCACATGCAGAATAATCTTCTGCATAACTTAACTATGAACTCAGTACTAGATTATGTTGTTGTTTAGTCATTTAGTCGTGTCTGACTCTTTGTGACCCCATGAACCAGAGCAAGCCAGGCACTCCTGTCTTCCACTGCCTCCTGCAGTTTGGTCAAATTCATGCTGGTAGCTTCGAGAACACTGTCCAACTAGATTATAGCTCTGTAGATATAGAGATGCTGGAGGATTTTGATTTTTGCAAACACCAATGTGAACTGACTTGGTCTGCACCTCTTGCCCTGTTGTCCACGAAGGGTGTATGATGGGAATCCTGTGACCCTCCAGATGTTTTTGGACCCCATCTTTTCCAGCATGGCTAAGAGAAACAGGTGATGGGGAATGTAGTTAGCAACATCTGGAGGATTGCAAACTGCCTGCCACTGCGCTAGGGAGAGGAGAGGATGGTAAACATTAATTCCATGAACTTTCTTAAGTTAACTTATCTGAAGATCCACACTCAATTTGGGGTGATTCCTCTCCAGCGGTTCCCATTCCCCACCTTACATTATTCAGGAGGTCTCCCAAAGTGGCTTTTGGAAAGACACAGGTCATAGCAGAAGCAAGAGGGAATGAGAAACTTTTCTTCCATGAACTTCCTTAAGTTTTGCAAACATTCTTAACTAAATTTGCTTAGTATCTTGATTTTTCAGTTTTATGCCATAAATGACCAATGCAGGCATGTGTGGACAGGTGGACTATTTAAAAATAAATTAAAATGTGGGCTTATTTCTATGGACTTGTTTCCAGGCTGCTAAATAATTTTAAAAATATATCCTCCAATTTTGTCCCAGACAGCATTCTATTTTAACTGAAAGGCTAGGCTTAGATTGCCAAATGCTAGCCTGACTTCATTGCCATAGTTCTTCATGCCAAATGGATGAGATGTCTTTCCTTTGATTAACTCACTCTACAGCAGATGGAGTAGAAATGTCATTGATCATTTTATAATTACTTCTTAGATTTCTTAGCCAGTTTATAAAATGATCCCAGACTTTTGGGGCTTTACTTAATGAATTGGGCAAAGTGTGCATTTACCCAGGAGCCAAATGATTAAAATGTGGTATTTGAAGCTCTTATTCTCATTTCTGCAAGCATTTTTTTCTTGTGAAAGGCCATAATAGAAGAGACCCTGTAGTTCTTAGTGACTGTCTGCATGCACTTTTTTATTTGTATACATAGTTATAGAGGGGGGCGGGTGTTAATCACTTATTTCTGTATAACAATGTGCTGGGATTTTGGACTCACTCAACCATTATTCAAAACATTATTAATTAAAATTAGAACAATTTCATGTTGCTTTGAGGACTTGAGCTCATCTAAATCATACTGGAATCTCCAAAAGTCAAGTTTTTTTCTTTGATTGCCTTTAGATAGGATGTCCAGTTAAGTCTGGTTTATATGTTACCTTCACCAAAATGATTTCTGTGATTGCTACATCATTCTAAGTCATGTATATCTCTGCCCACAGTGGATTGCATGGTCATGTACGACACCGGAAAGCTGTGTTTGTAAACACATAACCATGCAGTTCATCTTTACCATTTGAGAATAGGGGGTACATATTGCCTAGATCAGCATGAATGGTTTCCTTGCGATCGATCATTTGAACTTATTTGTATCTGCCTGAGTTCCCTTCCTTTGATCACTTTGCCATATCCTTGCCTGTTCCTTGGTAAGGAACTCCTTGGATAATATACTGACCATCTTGGCTGTGAGTCCTGGAGGACTAACTCCCTGCTTTGAAGGCTTTTTCCTATCTAGCCTGGGAAGGTGGGGCCCTGACTGACTCCAGCTACAAAAAGCCGAGGCTGTTGAAGATGATGATGAAGAAGAAGAGTTTGGATTTGATATCCCGCCTTTCACTCCCTTTAAGGAGTCTCAAAGTGGCTAACAATCTCCTTTCCCTTCCCTTTTATTTTGAAATCTTTAAGATGATATTTTAGTTTCCTGTTAATTATGTTGTGTTGAGTGTATAGTTTATATTTCACTTTCTTCTGCAATGTTTTATTCTGGACTATTTTATCTGATGTTTTAATGTAGGCGCCTACAAATGGACCTTGAGCTTGTCTGGAGGTTCTAGCAGGGGAGCACAGCTACTGTGTATCCTTGACTGAATAGTCATCCTTTTATCTGGGATGGTTGTCCTCTTCCACTGAGTGCACAACTTTGGGAGGGATGTACATGGAGCAGAGAGGAAGGAAGGGGAAACTTGGCTAACCCTGGCAATCAATAGGGTGACAGGTGTCACAGCCAGATCACCCTCACATCCTAATGTAGGCTGTAAACCACTTTGAGTTTTTTTCCCTTAAAAATATAAAGCAGTATAGAAATGAAATGAATAATAATACAGTGGTACCTCTGGTTAAGAACTTAATTCATTCCAGAGGTCTGTGCTTAACCTGAAACTGTTCTTAACCTGAGGTACCACTTTAGCTAATGGGGTCTCCTGCTGCTGCCACGCCACCACGACGCGATTTCTGTTCTCATCCTGAAGCAAAGTTCTTAACCCGAGGTACTATTTCTGGATTAGCAGAATCTGTAACCTGAAGCATCTGTAACCCCAGGTCCCCTGTATAATAAATACACCTCTGATTAGGCTTGTTGGACCAGGAATGTGAAAACAGAAATGAAACAGTAGACTGTCTGATGTTTTTCCTCAGCACATTCCAACCTTTCATGTGACATATGAGGAGGACATGCATTTTCCCAGGGCGATATATGCACCTCCTGGCTTCAAAAAGATGTACGGTAGTAGATGTGTGGTGAAAGAAAGCAAAAGTCATTAACGCTTCTTCCCTACATGACATTCAAAGCCATCTTACATCCAAGGGTTAGAAAATCAGCATGCTCTTTACAGGCCTAAATGTAATGCAGTTTTTGCAAAGCTAAATATTATGTATAGTGGTTAAAAAATCACCACACACCCATTCTAGTGATGGGAAAAGGGACATATACTGTAATACATGCACAAAATGACTTTTAACCTGAAAAGTTATTTCAGTTAGTGAGCCTTTAGCTCTTTCTTTCTCATTTCTCTTTGGCGTTTTTGGGTCATGATTTTCTCCAGCTCAATAACACAAACTATTTTGTTGGTGACCATTCTTTGCGCCTCATAAAAGTTGTGGAGGAGAAAAGTCTAACCAGCCTAATTAGCTTCTAGTATGATGCAATAAAGCTGAGATCTCAGTTAGTCAGGAGGGTCAAACGCTGCCCTCTCTAGTGCAAAGAGTAAAACAAAAGTAAAAAACCCCACAAGACTTTAATCTCTTTATTAATAGATTCTCTGCGGTTGGAGAAACAGATTAAAAATTACGCCATCAAAGAGACTGCACCTGCCACATTTCCTTTTGCAAATGTAAAAGCCTCAGAGTATTTTCAACATGGTGAAGAATCAAAATGAGAGGAAGGGAAAGCAGAAGCCTTAGAAAGCTGCATGACCTGGCATCGCTACAAATTAAAATAATCAGTACTTCCCCATTTCAAAAGAATTCTTTGTATATTAGAACTGTCATCTGTCTTTTAAACATTGCTGTACAAATTGTTTGTTCCCTTCACATCTGGTGCCTCAAGTGCACATTCATTAGTGATACGCTTCCCGTTAGAATAAAAGGCCAAAATGTCAAAGTATTTGTTAACGAACATAAAAAAACCAAAATAAAAAGACTAGCATGATTAGTATGTTCTTCCTCTTCAGCATTCCTTCCTCTTCCCCCCTGTAGAGTTTCCAGTGAAATGAGGCGGCATCGGAGGCTCAGAAAGACACAGATGCTTTTTCTTCTTCTTGCCATGTTCTGTTTTCCCTTTTCCAGGGCAGACCCACCACTAGGCACTGTGCAGCAGCCATTTCTAGCAGCTGGCTGTTACTTCTTAATTTACCCTTATTGTATTTTTGCTCCCAGGAAGAGATGCTTGTGAGATTTCCTGCCTCAAGTGCCAAATACCTTGACTAGGCTTGGATGCTATGAGGGATCGGGGGCACCTGCTGTCATCCCTCAGACAGCAAAATGTTTTGGACCAGCCCTGAAAAGCCATTTGATCTTATTAATGATTTCCCATCAATTTCAAGTTAACAGGAAATGATATAACATTTCACAATGAACTCATTAAAGCTATTACTCTATAGGAGGCAGACTCTACTTAGCAAAATTCAGCCACAACCAACTTTTGTTGTTAGTCTGAATTAGTGGCTTGCAAATGTCGAACCACAAAGTGGCAACTTAAGCTGTGTGCAATGGCCACTGGGTGGAGGGGGGGAAATCCAGTAGAAGAGATGAGAGGGTTACATGTACACTTGACTCACCAATAAAGTTTGACAAGGAGGACTTCTCAGTATCAATCTGATATGAGGCAACTCAGCGTCAGCCATTTGCCTTGCTGCACTGAGATATGCATCTAATGAAAAACAGGACATACTGCCATCACAGCTAGTTTAAGCTTATTTATTGCCCAGGACCCATCAAATGCGTATTCAAAGTGCCTCTGGTTCTGATTCTTCTGTAGTCACTAGTGATATATATTTATATCTCTCCCTCTGTGTGTGTTTTGGTGGTTTTTTTGTTTTTTTAAGTCATAATACAGTAAATAAAACCCATAGTAAACCTAAACACTGCAAAAGAAGATGGGATCAAAACATCCAGTGCTGCAATGTATCATGAAATCTCCACTATGGTACAATCTCACCTCAGTGGAGGACTCAGTTATGTTACCCTATGATTTATGACAAAAGACCACAAAGGCAGTTGGATGTCCAGTTAATGAATACAAATAGCAGCATACCCACAAAAGTATCAGACTTTACCAAAGCCCAGTACAGTCTATTTTGTTAGCTTCTCAATGCCAGATTCTACACTTTAGTCCAGGCTAAATAGTGTTTCACATCTCTAATGATGAGCTATTTCTAGCTTTGCAACCAGCAGAATAATTATTGTGGGGCAAGTGGCTGCAGATCCTCTGGAAAAAACTGACATTTTAAAAAAATTATCTCTAGATCCATGGTTCCCAATGTGGGGCAACGCTCCACAGGGGGGAAATTTTATTTTTAAGGAGGGCAATTCGAGAATGAATTATTAACAGTTAATGGCCTTTTAGGCTTCCTCCATGTGAATAGTTCATTTTTTTAATAGTAAGAATTATATGTCATGGGGAGGGCATCGGGATTTTAGAGATGCTTAGGTGCAGCATGGCCTAATAAAGGTTAGGAACCACTGCTTTAGATGGACTCTAAATCCAACATCAAATCTACCAATTAACCAACTAGCTGTTACTGTAGACACTGAAGCCCCGCATCTCCGAAAGCAGGGCTTGATGGAGTTGCAACATTTGAGCTTGCCTGGGTGCTGTCGTATAGCAAATACATTGCTGGAACTCCTGGAAAGGTCCCTGTGGGGTCAGAGCTTGATCCCAGAAGCAGAGAAGGGCACAGGTAGCTTGGAGGGAAGGAGAGAACCATGCGCCACTTGGGTAGCCATGCGAGTCCTATAGCTCATCCTGACCTTGCTGGTCTTCTCTCTGTGGAGGTGCCAAGCACAGGCAGGCAGCTTCAGCGCCATCTGCTTACTACAGGTCACTAAACATTTGAAGGCTCTTTCTTCAGCTAATTTTATTTGTGCTATTACACAGAGATCCTTCCAAGATGGAATGCATGCTGGAGAAGTGGAAAAAAGTGGAAATAAAACATGTGGAACCTAGGGAAATTTGGTGGACGTCATTTTGGGGTTGTGAACCACAGAGCTGTTTACATTTAGGGAAAGTTGATGTAAGATGCTCTGAGCCTTTGGGATGAAGTGAGATATAAATAAAACAACATACACAAAAAACACAGTACTAGGTACCCATGATCCTTATATCGACAAATGTAAAGAGGTGACTTCTAGCTAGATGGAAAGCTAGGCAGAACACTTCACCTAGTAAGCCTAGGAAACTCTTTTAGCACCATGAAGATTGAGAAGTCTCTATTTCCTCATTCACCGTTCCTGTTGAATAGACTCTTCAAGACAGGGTTTTTGATTGTGTGAGTATTTCATCAGCCAAAGACTAGGGGTGAAATATTGGTGCATCTTTTACACTCTCAGATTATAAATTTGAAGTGAATTTATATGTATAGTTGTTATAATCTACTTTACTCCTTTTCAAGGTGGGGTATTTATTATAATATAAAAGCAATTGCACTGTAATTATTTTAATCTCTCCTTGTGACTGATGATGCAGTTTCTACAGCAATACTATATTGCATAAAATATCTCATGAATATTTCATAATTGCATGTTTTGGTACCAGAAAAATAAATGAATAGATTTTTTAAAAAACCCCAAAGCTGTTCACAATATTTTTTCAGTGAAATGTTATTTGTTAGCAAAATTGTAACACATGCACACAAATGTGCTGGCATGTATCAGAAGAAAAGGTTGAAAGTAAACTCTGTTGCATCTCACTGAACTAAAGTTACCCAAAGATCAAATGAACGACATATGATTATGTAGCTGAGAAAAGGAAGAGCAAAAGTGTCATATTTTCACTTAAAATTGTACGTGCAGTATGTTCAGAAAGGTTGTGTTGATTTTTTTCTGAGAAAACAGCCAGGCAAAGCCTTGAAAATAATTGGCACTTCTTACCAAAATAAAAATTCTAAGAAATGATTTAAAAGCAACAGGTGTTTAAATAAATAGCGCACAAACTGGAGGCAGAATAAATGCTAGTGAATGTAATCCTCTGGTTGCAGAGAGGTCATCCATGGGACCAGATGAGGACCAGATTACCTGTGAAACAACTTGTGACCAGGTTACCTAAAGGATAATCTCACTTCATACACCTGGAAAGTGTATTCCTTAGATGGTTCACGGCTTTGCAGGAATAGTTCTTATTGTTTTTAGAATTTGTATTTTGTGTATTTTTTATATTGTTGTGCACCTGGGTGGTAGCCTCAGTCTGTGAAGCAGTTTATACATTTGTAAAACAAAATAGAGAAATAAATATGATTTTTGTGGATCTCGCTCTCCAGCTTCAGAGTAGGAGTTCCCCTTCAAAGCATCTTTGTTGCGGCCACACAAAATATGGCCCTTCATTTTTGATGCTCCAGTAACAGAAAGGGACAAAAGGCAGCATTTCACCAATTAGATTTCTCTTATTGTTTTAAATATTTTTTAAAAGTCAAAAAAATTGGGTGAAGTCCAGTGTTAGCTCAACAGGCTTTTGGGTTTGGCACTTCATCCACTGCCACAATGCCTACGCCTGACACAGTAGGATTGCTCTGCCCAACATCATTATATCCTTTCAGACTGGTTTCTTCTGGGATTTATAGGTTCTGAATAGATCCCATAGTACTGTTAAGAAATAAACATGCAGGCTCACAGCATGAATTTATGTGGGTGTCACTGTCTCATTCACAGCACAGTGGTAAGCTGTAGATAAGCCTTCCTATTGTATTTTCCCGTCTCACACAGCCACCACTAGTAGGTCTAATATTGTGTGTGTGATCAATACAAAGCTTCAGGCTACATGCAAAATCTGTAGCTTCCTTTTTTATTTCTTAAATGTGAGACTGACAGATTAAAAATCATGGTAAAAGATTAAGTGGCCTGGAGTAAATTAATGGGATTTTTACTTTTTTTTTGGGGGGGGGGAGTAGGGCTAAGCCCAAAGAGTATTGGTGTTGTGAAAGCACCTGCCCCAAATATATTATTGTACCTCTTTTGTTTTGTTTGTTTGTTGTTGTTTGTTTTAGGGCAGACTGTGAACAGGGTTAAAATTCAGAATGAACGCACCACTTTCCGCCATTGGAGTTGCCTTCAATGACCATTTCCCAAATCTAATCAGAAACATGGCGTCATCATCTTCTGCAAATGTTGTGTAGTCCATTGGTGGGTGAAGGTTCGTCGGATTTCATGCAAAGCAATGACCTAACCCAGCTAAATCCTTACCTAAACTAAGGAAGGTTGTGAAGAGGGGGGCATAGGATGGATCTTCTGGGGCAGGGTGCTGGCGCATCTGAATGCCACCATAGAAAAACTAGAAAGAAAAATGCCCCAAACTTTACTTGATCCATTTTCTCAGGGCTGGCATGCACCTGATGCTCAGTGAGGCAGATGGGGGACAGCTGGGAGGGGTGGCAGATCCAGGCCCATGAGGAGTGTGTCATTCACTGCCTGCTGCACTTGTTGCCCATAGCCCCTTTCTCCTCCACCACCATCAACTCCTCCTCCACCACCACTACCACCACCAATTCTGCTGCCCCACCCCACCCCCCACTGGTTCCCTCCTCCTCTGCAGAGTCATTGCTGTTGGTGGTGATGGACAGCAGTGGCAGGGGGAGGAGTCATCAATGGCAGTTGGGAGGGGGGTCATATTTTGTTTTGCCTCAAGTGGAAAACTGTTCTTATCCTTATCTGTACAAAATGTCTGGTGGAACATGCTGAGAAAGGTAAACGGAGAAGCAGTGGTCATCTTTGTTACAGTTCTCTTACAAATTGCATCTTGGAAGTTGTTTGTCATTAAACATCCACAATGACACAAATTCTCCACAGTTTGTGTCCCCCCCCCCCCAAGTTGTTTGAATTGACAGATTAAAAAATATTAGAAAAAATATCACAGTTTTGTGTTTCCTTTTTAATCTCCTCTCTGCGTAATGCTTCAAAATAAAGATTAACATGAACAGATGGTGCTTAAGCAGCCTAGTGAGTGAAGCAACTGGTGTTCTCATACCGACATGGTTATGTTTATGCTGCACAACTAAACCAGGAAAAAAAAGTAGTTGACTTCCTGTAAAGACAAGTCTGCACAATTGTTGTGGTAGTCAAGCTAAAGGAAAGTCCATCAACCACGCATTATGGCTTGGCAAACGCTGGGCAATCTGCTTGTCATTGCATTTCCACAGAGATAGCTTTTGTATTTCATGACATTGCTGGTAAACCTAGAGGTACAAATAGAGCTTAGCGCAGATTACTGCAGCCCTCCTAACTACCATGGCTACTCCCATTGTAGAGAAGAAGCAAATGAGACAGTGGAAGTAGCACAGAGTTTAGGGATGCACAGATCAACTCAGATCCATTTCCTGCCAATTTCACATGAACTCAGTCATATGGCTGTCCTGTTTAGTATATTACCGTATATACAGAAGTGTGTATATGTCAGTGTGTAAACATGAAAAAAACCTCCTTTAAATTGTGTGCATGTTTGTATACATGTATACTCTGCACTTCTAAAACACACAGCTTTATATGCTTTTCAATGCATTTTCTCTGAATTATGTATTTTTTAATGAATTTGTAATGTAACCTTAGCATTATATGCATTTTTGGCCAGAAACTGCATTACAAAATCTAGAGAAGTGCACAATTTGTTTGATTGTTGCATTTCAATCTGCATATAACTCTGAGACGGGCAAATTAGATTGGTCCCCTAAAAGACACACCAGACTGAACAATTTTCTTCTCCATCTTTAGAGGGGTTGTTGTGTGCTATAAGCTCTTTGTGAACTAGGCCCAAACTGAAAAGGATCTGGATTCAGGGTGTAGAAAGCTTGTTTCTTACTCTGTTTCAGGCAGTTTATAAAATTACTCTGAATACCACCATTTTACACCATTATTGGCTCCCTCCTCCCCTCTGCAATTTCCCCTCTGTAATTTTAAATCAATATTCTCTGAAGTAATGCTTCGAAAACCCCTCTGAGCTTTCTATCAGAAAGTGTCCCATTAAATTCTAATGAATCCAATACACCATGTAAGTAGTGTTGAAGAAATAGGTAAAGAAAGTATTCTGTACAGACTTCTGTGTAGTTAAAAGGAAATTGCCAAGCACTGTTCTGTGTGGGCTAGTCCTCATTACTCTAATATCCTTAAAGCGCAAGTATGAAAGTTCCAAGTGATTCCTTTGCTTTTGCATGACAAACAGAAAAGCTATTCCATTTTATCTCATTCCATTTGTTAGACTTAATTTAAATTTCACACAAACAAACTTAGGACACCCCCACCTATATGGGCAAGCCATGTAACTAATTAAACTGACGGCACTGAAACTGATTAATTCTTCTTCCACTGTTTCACCAATATATTGCTCATTAAAGCCATATTGTGTTGATCTCTCCCACTTCCTTGTGTTTTTCTCAACAGGGACATTTCTGGCAGCAGAACCATATATATTGATATCACACACATCACACAAGGTGACACTTTTTGACATTTGGGCATTCAAATCTGGGTTGGAATGCGTATTGTTTTCCCATCCTTGGAACCTCTGAGATGATTTTGAACTTCTAGAACAGGGTCACGAGAGTGTGGATTACTGCCAACACATCAGTGTTTATGTTGTAGTGGTACGTGAACTCCCCTTGGCGTTTGCTTCTTGCAATCTTTCAAGGGCTTGAAGTGGGAAAAGGAGACAGATGTCTATGAGCGCTCACAAGGAAAATCTAAGAAGTTAAAGGATTTAGAAAACTTGCCCCCTTTCCATTTGTCAATGCCAGTGAACCCCTAGATTTCCAATTCTTTGCTCAGAATTACCTGATGGAGAAGCACCAATCACAACAAGCTCCCTCCCTCTCTTACTCACTGGGAAACCAGAATGACGCAACAGTGTCCCCCAAACAGTGGACTTCAGGACTTGGAGCACCGTTGTTGCAGCATTGTAAGCACCTTATGGAGTTGGGAGGAGAGACTTCACTGCTGCTGCTCTTAGCACTATTCCTGTTGGTGAATTTGGGTGAAGGAAAAGGATGTGGTGGTGGTGGTGGTGACAGAAAGGAGAGTCAAGGAGAGGAGGAGAATGACTTGTGGTCATGTTCATTCTGAAGGAAACGGAGCCCATGCCAGAATTTAAAAGAATGTAGAAGGATGGTAAAACTTGCATTCTGTACTGAGTGGGTTCATATTGTAATCTTTCCCAATTTGGAACTCCTTTCTATCTGCAGAGTGTATGGTACAGAGCTGTGAAAGAAACTAAGGACTTGTCCACACTTTGACTTCTCCCATGCATAGGTCCAAGTGGTTTTTCCACTTGTCCTGCACTTTCTAGACATGGGTTTGAGTGGTTGGTTTTGCCTTTGCCCTGCCGCTTCCCCCTGGAAAACTTGCTCTTCCCCATGGAAAAGAAGCAGGAAACCCAATTGCCATTTGTTCTGATTCAGCGCTAAAGATGGGTCCCCCTTGGAAAGCAGTGGGGCAAGTAGAAGTATGCATAAGCCCTAAGGGAGAGTGAGGCAGCCTTTTCATCAGTTTTGAAGGTAGTTTCTAAGGCTACTTATGCAACACCCCTCCCCCCAAAAAAAAAACACCAAAAGGAAACTGGTGTGGTGTAAAATTAGCATTTGCTAATTTATATGAATAGTTGTAACTTTAGAAATGATCACTATAATTTAAATAAAAACATAGTATGTCTCACCATAGCGGAGAAGGCTTTGACCTTGGTGACCTTGTAATTCAGATGCTGACTGTAGATCAGGCATAAGTAAATTCGGCCCTTCAGATGTTTTGGGACTACAACTCCCATCATCCCTAGCTAACAGGACCAGTAGTCAGGGATGATGGGAGTTGTAGTCCCAAAACATCTGGAGGGCCGAGTTTGCCTATGCCTGCTGTAGATGGATGATTTAATTCCTCTGCTCTCTCTTCTGATACTTATTTAACCTTATATCTAAATCATATTTGGACTAGACAGCAGGAGCAGCCAGCATGGTCGGCAGTACAGCGGAACCTCGGGTTGCAAACGTGATCCGTGAGGGAGGCACGTTTGCAACCCGCAGCATTCGCAACCCACAGTGCCGCATCTGCACATGCGCGGGATGCGATTCGGCGCTTCTGCACATGAGCAAAGCATGATTTAGTGTTTCTGCACATGTGCAAGCACCGAAACCCAGAAGTAACCTGTTCCAGTACTTCCGGGTTTCGGCACGTCTGTAACCTGAAAATGCGTAACCCAAAGCGTCTGTAACCCAAGGTACCACTGTACCATGGACTTGCTCTCTCAAAAGCAGTGTCCTTTGCATTTAGCAGGATAGTGCACAGATAGAGCAGGCTGCTGGTGAGTGTGGAGCTGTGCGGGTGTGCTAGCAAGAGACAGATTGACCCCATGAGTATATCCATGCTGTCTTGACCTAACCACTGCCCGGCCCCAAGTCCACAATGTTCAGATCAGTGGCAGTGACACCACTGTCAGGAGGGTGAACCACTCTACTGTGCCAACTCCTCTCAACTTCAAATAGATGACTCCTCCAAAATAGAGAACAATATTCGGTAAAGAAGGACACATGGCCACACAAGGAAGACATCTTGGTGTGAAATCACGAGCAAAAACTGGTAGATAATAAATTCTGCCTTTTGCAGCAGTCGCCTGAAGTGCAGAACTTATGGAGCCAAGTCTTTGTTTACATGATTGGACTATGGGTAATTATTCTTAATTGGAGTTGATATTTTGCATTAGACCTAGTTTTGTTTTAAAGTTAATTATTTATTTTTTGTGAATATTCCATATCAGAAACTGTTTGTAATTAGCCCTTCCATATCAGGTCAAGCAACTGTCCATGGCTTCGTTTTGCAAATGATGCAAAGCTCATTATCTCCTTACTTGAGATTTGCCTTGTTTTCTTTCCTGTTTATAAAGGCCAATTCTAGGCACTGCCATTTTCACACTTTACAACATTTTATGTGAAACATGGCACTTGACATTTTAATACGGTGGCTGCTGGAGTTTAATGACTTGCCGTGCCCTCCAGAATTTTAACACCTAATCATAATGCTGCTATATGAAAGTGGAAACAGTTCTGTGCTATAGTGTGGAAATATGTATATTTTACTCTGAAGCAGGAAGCCTAATAATAAAAACAATAATAATAACCCACCCTTCACCTAAGAGTGGCTTACATTAATTAAACACAATATTAAAAACAGTTTAATAACTGTTAAGGATTTTAACAATTTAGGATTACAGAAATAAGTTGGGGGTCTAAAAAATCTGCATCTCAAATGTCATAAGCCAGAGCAAGGAGGTGTGGTTTCAGCATCCACTAAAAGCTATATAATGAAATGCCAGATGTGTATCTGTGAGAAAGGAGTTCTACAATTTTGGGGCTGTCACAGAGAATGCCCTTTCCCAGGCTGCTACCCCTTGAGGACATGGAACAACCAACAGGGACATTTCTGCTGATTTTAAAACCCAAGAACATCTGTAGGGAAGGTATTTCAGGGTTGAGTCATTTAGAGCTTTAAACAATAACATGAGCACCTTGAATTGGGCCCAGAGATCTAAGTGGAACCCCAACCAGTAATCTGGCTGCTGCATTTTGGACCACCTGAAGTTTCTGAGTCATCTTCAAGGACAGTCCTACACAGAACATGTTACAATAATCCAATCTGTAAATTGCCACAGCATAGAGTATGGGGGCCAAGTTATCTCTGTCCAAAAGGAGCCACAACTTACAACTTAGCTTACAACTCAGTATTAACTAGAAAAAAGGCATTCCTAGCCACCAAGGCCACCTAAGCTTCTAGCCACAGTGCTGAATCCAGGAGCATTCCCAAGCTGCAGATCTGCTCCTTGTAGGGGAAGTTCAATCTCATCCAGGATAGGCCATCTCCCAGACATGAGAACGCAGGACACATAACTTAACGTATTATTGGATTCTACTTATGCCATTTTGTATTATGCCATATTTGGATTAGATCAGATTGTTATGTATGATCTTTTTTGTATATTTTCTTGTTTATTCAGCTTTCATATAGCAATACAGAAAGGTGATAAACAAGTTAGAAGTGAAATAAAAAAACAAAATGAAAATCCGTCTTTTCAGTATATAGCTTCAGTTTATTGGCCTACATCTGACACATCTCTGCCTCTAAGCACTGGTCTAATGCCTCAACTGCCTCCCCTGATTCAGTTCAAACAGAGAGAGAGAGAGAGAGAGAGAGAGAGAGAGAGAGAGAGATGCCATCAGCATATCGGCAGCTCTCATAAACTACATGCAGATATTAAATAGCATGTGGAACAAGATGGAATCCTCTGGAACACCACAGGACAACACCAATGGTAGTAGCCTCCCACGACTACTTTCTGGTAACAGCCCTGGAAGTAGGAGCAGAAACGTTGAAGCACAGTTCCCCCAGCCCCTTGAGACACTCCTGAAAGATACAATGGTTACTGAGAGGTTGAGCAGCAGCAGGGTCACATTCCCCACATCTCTTTCCTGATAAATGTCATCAACCAAGGCAACCAAGGTGATTTCAGTGCCACAACCAGGCCTGAAGCCAGACTTGAATGGATCCAAGGAACCTGCTTCCACCAAGCATGCCTAATGTTGGGGCCATGACCACCTTCTCAAGCACCTTGCCCAGAAAGGGAATATTTGCCACAGGACAATAGTTTTTCAATACTTCTGGATCCTGGTTGGTCTTCTTGAGGAGAGGATGCACCACTGCCTCCTTCACAGAAGATTATACCTCCTCCTTCTTCAGCAAAGCATTAATCACTTCCTGGACTCACATGGACCACCCCTTATGGCTAGTTCAAAAAAGCCAAGATGGGCAAGGGCAAAGGAAGCAGGTGGTCAGCCACACTTCTTCAAGCAGCTTGTCCACATCCTCAGACTGCACTAATCTAAACTGATCCAGTATAAATGGAGCAGACAATTCTCTCAACACCTCCACTGGAGTTGCTCCAACTGTTGCATCCAACTGTGTCTGAATTTGAGTGATTTTGTCCCTAAAGTGCCTCACAAAGTTGTTACAGCAGGCCTCTAAGGGTGTCACAGCAACGCTCCCTTGACCAGATGACAAAAGCCAATCCTCACTTAAAACATTCTTGCAAAATATTGGAAGTAGATAATAGTAGAAAGAAGCCAGAGGCTGCTATGTATGTGGAGCAGAAGTTGTCACACAAATGTGTTTAATGGGCTTTTTTTAAAAAAGGAGCCCATTGCAATGTTTTGAAAATACTTCATTTGCTAAGCAGATGCATTTAAACACCTGCTTGTTTTCCGCTTATTGCATTTAAATGTGTGCTTACCATTTGCATTTCTAGATCAACTGCAACAAGTATGAATCTGGTAAAAATGCTTAGTCACCTTGAGTGCTTTAAATGGAGAGTCCTATGAGCTTCACACATATTTAGTCTGAGGTGGAGTTTGGGGGGAAGACTGAAGGGAAATAGCCCAATGTCATTCCTAAATTGCCCCCCAAATTTGCCACTCAAGACAGGCTTTGATCAGGTTCAAAGCTTTGAATTAATGCCAAGCCAAAACTATCTATCTAAGGCCCCTGCAATGAGAATTTGTGATGATTTGCTTGCACAAAGCTTACAAAGAGCTTATGCTGGTCTTTATCAAGCATTTCTTTTGATTTGTCTGCAAGAAGGTTATATGACATTGAGCAGTCATCCAGATTTGCCTGGAAGGTATGTATATGTCCTCTAGAGATTTCCAGGAACTCCACACACGAAAAGCACACTGCACCTTCAGCCCCTGAACATCATCCAGCCTTCTAATAAATAAAAGTGTGGCATTAGGTTCTGGTGAGATAACATCATTTTTGTTTTTCCATTAATGGCAGATTATTGTTTAGGAAACTAATGTACTCGTGTGTCAAATGTTTTCCAGTTCTGTGTATTAATAGAGCTTTGAACTGGTTTCTGACTGCATTCATCTAGCTTGCCCCATAAGCAGAATTATGCCCAAGGACTTCTGCTAGTACAAAGCTTTCCCTGCTCTCCTTCTCTGCATGACCCTCAATTGTCTCAGGATATTTGTGTACCAGGAGAAGCCCCAGAACAGCCCCATCGTTCAGCCCAGACACTGAGGTCCAGTGCCAAGGGCCTACTGGCAGTTCTCTCACTGCAAGAATCAGGTCACAGGGAACCAGACAGAGGGCCTCCTCGGTAGTGGCGTCCACCCTGTGGAACGCCCTCCCATCAGATGTCAAGGAAAAAAACAACTATCCGACTTTTAGAAGAAATCTGAAGGCAGCCCTGTTTAGGGAAGTTTTCCATGTTTGAATTTTTATTCTGGTTTTAATGTTCTGTTGAAAGCTGCCCAGAATGGCTGGGGAAACCCAGCCAGATGGGCAGGGTAGAAATAATAATAATAAATAATGATGATGATGATGTTATGGGGGAAGAGGAGATCATAGATCATTCTGTCAGGCAAGCAGAAACGGACATGCTGACAGAGAGATCAGCTTAGTGCAATACTGAATTCACCCCACAGAGTCTGTGTTCCTTTTGGACTCATTCTGGTTAGTTCCTAAGCTTGGGCTGGTAAAAAGAACCCACTGCAACTCTGTATGAAGCAGACAGTTAAAGATAATATCCAAGCTGCACAGGGAGATTGGTATTAGGTAATGTTTGGCAGTATGGGTAGAAATCAATATCCTTAAGTGGGAACTGAGTTTAGTCCCACAGCCCAAGTTCACTAAGGTTCAGACGTGAACCCCTGATTCCTGATTCCTCCCCACAGTATTGAAGCTCTGGGGTAAGACTTTCACTTATAATTATACAGATTTATCCAGTTTAATCTCTCTATGCCACTTTATATCTCACCTGCAGCTCTAGGGCAAGACTTTCTCTTGTAATTATATAGATTTATCTAGTCTACTCTTTATATGCTACTTCATATCTCACCTTTATAGTTTTGGTATATATGTTTTAAGGCAGTTTGATGATTACTTGGGCACTGGGCCAGTAACATGTCTCTTTAGTACTGAAGATCAATACTATCTAAGGAAGCTGTCAGCATAATTTATGTCACTGCCATTATTGTAACCTTATTGTTGCCATGTATGCTTCTGATAGCCTGTAGCAAACCACTTGTTTTAATTTTAAATAGTTAAGGCATTGGCATTTTTCAGTTGCACATAATTAGTTGCACAAATTATATTATTGGGGGGAAATGAGCATCACAGCTGAATTCGTCTAGGGCATTTGTGCACAATCCATAGCAACTGACCGTTTGTTTTTGAGAACACAAACTGGGTTAGTTGTGCATAACATATAATTTTATGGACTATTTAAGGTGGCTCCTATATTTTAGTGCCTTTGAATTTCAATCGGGAGTTCCTTTGTGCTTGTTGAAAGAAAGGAAATGATTTTAATATCTTACATAAGTCTTCCTCCCCCCCCCCCATCCCATTATATTTCTACTCCCACTCTTTGTAACAGCAAAAATCGATTTGAGTACCCCCTGGTAAGAAATTGTTAAATAAATGTGCGTACCTTTCAAAAACAACATGGAGTCTTTTTGCACCTTGCAGACTAACAAATTTATTTTAATGTAAAATAAATGAACAAGATGCTTGAAGCAGGAGCAGACCTTGGTAATATGGTGCCCTGTGAAAGGCCAAAATTTGACAGGGCCCCTGAAGCCCTCACCCCACCTTCCTAATGATTGAAATACTTTATTGTCACTTGTACAACTTGTATACAGTAAGATTACATGAGCACTCCCCACTCAGCTCTCTTAGTCTTAATTCCCGTCGTTTACTGACGCACACCCACCAAACCCAAAAGTCAGTTGCCCTGTTGTTATCTTTTCATTCAGCAACCTAACAGCCCATGGATAGAAGCTGTTCTTTACCCTGTTGGTGCGACTAATCATGCTTCTATATCTTCTGCCTGAGGGCAGGAGATCAAGAAAGTGCCGGCCAGGGTGTGAATCATCCCTGAGAATTTTCCTCACTCTCCTGAGGCAACGTTCTTCCGCTATTTCATCCAGTGGATTCACAGGACAGCCCATAATATCTTGTGCTGTATTCACCACCCTCTGTAGGCACTTCCTATCAGATGATGTCAAACCAGCATACCACACCGTGATGCAGAATAAAAAGACACTTTCTATTGTTGACCGGTAGAAGGAGATCATCAAATGTTGTTTGACATCACTCTTCCTCAATACTCTGAGGAGATGGAGACTCTGTTGGGCTTTCTTAACCACCTGGGTTGTATTTATTTTTCAAGTAAGGTCTTCACTGAGATAAACTCCTAGGATTTTAAAGGAAGAGACTCTCTCCACACAGCCCTCCCCAATGTACAGTAGGGCTAGTTCTCTTCTCTTCCTCTGAAAGTCCAACACCATCTCCTTTGTCTTGCTGATATTAAGGTGCAAGTTGTTCCCTAGGCACCATGTAGATATTTTTTGGACCTCCCCTCTAAACGCTGATTCATCTCCACCTGTTATTAAACCCATTATGGTGGTGTCGTCTGCAAACTTAATAATTGCAGTAGACGGGTCAGATGATACACAATCATATGTATACAATGAATACAGGTAGGGACTTAGCACACATCCCTGTGGTGTGCCAGTGCTGATTTTTAAGGAATTAGATGTTACATAAAGCCAGGTAAGCAAAGCACCAAGCTTTGGGAAGGAGGCGCAAGGCTCTGTCAGGGTCCTAGAGCCCTCCTGTCTCATTTCCAAAGCTGGGAAAGCACTAACTAAGCTTTGGGAAGGGGAGAACTCTAGGACCCTGTCAGAGCTCTCACACCTCCTTCCCATAACAAGTGCTTACTAAGCTTTGGGAAGTAGGCAGGAAGGCACCTCCTCAGCGCAACACCCTGTGGGGGGCGGGGAGGAGAACCGGCCACTTGTGCTTGAAGTATCGTCCTAAATTGATAGTGGAGAGTTGCAAGCAAAGAACTCAGAGGTACATTAAATGGGAAAAGAGTGAACTGTGACAATTGTGTTTGAGCTTCCAGTTGTTACAGAGACTATTCAGAAAGCAGATGTTAAAACTAACAACACAAACAGTCTGGCATTATGAAACTGATTTAAAATGTAGTGGGGGGAAGACTATTATCTCAATTCAGTCCACATATGAGAGAAACAAATTTCTAAATAAGTTGTAATTCAGTGTTTTCACATAGAAACCTACCTTGGGGGTTTATTTTTCTTAAGGACGATCACTTTAAGGTCAGTCCTTAAAATGTGGTGGGAAGTTGAAATATTCTCCTACTGCTTTCAAAATATCACATTTTCTGATGTCAGTTTTTTGTCCATTAAATCCTTTGCATAGAATCCTTGTTCTACGTAGAACACAGAATGGCAAATTGTGGCAAAGGATAGCATGTTTCGCACAGGAAGATGAGCTGGTGAATGGACTCTTGATGATGTGGTAGACATGATTAATTCATGTAATAATGCTATCTGAACAGATATGGGGACAGAGTTGGCATATTAGTTTGTTGCAAGATCTGGTCCCTTTGTTTACGTCCCTGTTACATGGCCTCCTATTTCTTGCATGCTAGGTTAGAGGGTCATGTGACATTTATTTGCTCATTGGTTTTATTAAAGTTTCCAGCTATCTTTCACATTGACACACGATGAAACAATATTAACAATAAAAAGGGATGAATCAACAACACACAAATAATTTTCTCCCGCAAATATAATTGCATAGAATTGTAGGGAAATCTGTCAACTGTCATATTTCAAGGAAGGGGGATATTGTGTGAAATGTTGTTTCCTATAGCTTATTAATGGTTTCTATGACCTGGAATACCTATTACACTAGGGTAGGTTTGCAGATATATTTGCAAGAGAAAATCACTATGCTTAAAACCTGATTGAAATTTCTGTCAAGCTATAATTTGGAAAAAGGGTTAAGACTCAGGGCTTGTCATTTATTTGTCTGACCCAGATCACCAATCCCTTTCTGAAATCTCAAGCTTGTTTCATATGGACCACAGAAGAGCTGTCAGATGGTAACGATTTCCTGTCAATCCCAAAGTGAGGCTTGTGTTTACCAATGACCTAGACTCTTCCCCCCCAACATAAGGAATAAAGCATTCTGATGAAACAAAATGGGACAAATAGCCATAAATAGTACTGTGCATCTTTATCAGAACCTGCCATGTGCTAAACTCTCGATCTGACAGTCTTCTGTGTTTGCTTGTCACATTCTAATTAAAAAAGCCATTCTTTAGGGTACAGCTCACCTTTGAAAGAAAGCCTTTTCTGTTTCTTATTCTATTTTTTAGTTAAACAATTTTATTAGTGACTAATCAGGTACAGAGTTGTGCGAATGCTATAAATCTTTCCCCACCTCTCTTGCTGCTGCTGCAGTCTCTAACAAAATCCCTCATTTCATTTGAAAGTATGGTATTTGCATAGAAAAGCCTCACCCAAATTTGTGCCTTCCAGATGTTGTAAGACTACAACTCCCTAATCCCTGACCATTGGCCATACAGTCTGGAGCATATGGTCCCATCACCTCCTGGCAAATCGAAGGGGAAGAAATGGAGGCAGTGAGAGATTTTACTTTCTTGGTTCCATGATCACTGCAGATGGTGACAGGAGTCACGAAATTAAAAGATGCCTGCTTCTTGGGAGAAAAGCAATGACAAACATAGACAGCATCTTAAAAAGCAGAGACATCACTTTGCCGACAAAGGTCCATATAGTTAAAGCTATGGTTTTCCCAGTAGTGATGTATGGAAGTGAGAGCTGGACCATAAAGAAGGCTGATTGCTGAAGAATTGATGCTTTTGAATTATGGTGCTAGAGGAGACTCTTGAGAGTCCCATGGACTGCAAGAAGATCAAACCTATCCATTCTGAAGGAAATAAGCCCTGAGTGCTCACTGGAAGGACAGATCCTGAAGCTGAGGCTCCAGTACTTTGGCCACCTCATGAGAAGAGAAGACTCCCTGAAAAACCCTGATGTTGGGAAAGATTGATGGCACTAGGAGAAGGGGACAACAGAGGATGAGATGGTTGGACAGTGTTCTCGAAGCTACGAGCATGAGTTTGACCAAACTGTGGGAAGCAATGGAAGACAGGCGTTCCAGGCGTGCTCTGGTCCATGGGGTCACAAAGAGTCGGACACGACTAAATGACTAAAGAACAACAACAGTCCAAAATATCTGGATGTATGGATAGAGGATAAATTTAATTCAGATCATTTTTAAAGGTAGACTTATCCATTTGATGCTTTTTGTAACAATACGTGAACTGAAAGAGGCAACTATCCAAATTAGCACTTCCCTGAATTTTGAGTGTGATTCACCAGCCAAGTAATTGTGTACACAGATGCATACATTAGGGGAAAATGTGCAACCAAATGAGCATATTGGTGAAAAGAACATACAAAACAGATTATATTAAGGGAAATTGCTTTGCAAAAATGTGTATAATAGGTAAAACTATGTGAAAATGTGCAAACTAGGAATTTTAAATGAATGAATGAATGAATGAATGATGTGGTAATTGCTGGAGAGATGTTTGGAAGAGAGATTCCTATTCTCCAATAGCAGAGTTAAGCAATATGGGAATTGCTACCAAGCATGCTGAAACTTGGTTAGATTTGCATCTGCCCTCATCCACCTTTAAACAAATGTTTCGCGCCAAAATAATTCAGCTAGAATAAATCACAGACACTTAGTTTTGCATGGCTCCTTGTTCTTCAAAGGAAGCAGGAGAAAGAGAAGAAAGCTTACAATTTATAACCTTATATATGTGTATTGTGTTCATTGTCGGTTTCTGTCATCAACTGGAAAGTCAATATAAGCAGTGACCAATTTGCATGGGGGTTACGTTCTGGACCCCTATATGTGCATCAGTAGAACCCACCCAAGGCTGCCCCACCCCATTCTGCCTTTGCCACACCACTTTTTGTGACTTTTAGGGTCACATTGGGTTCGGCACAATGCACGGTCACACGTATATTAGACGTGCCTAAACGGCCGCTTCCTATAGTTTGAAGTAAGCTTTGAATTTAAGATTCCACCAGCTGATTCCTCCAGGAAACTAGTATTGCCATGTGCTGATTTTTAAAGTATAAAAATTATAGAATCTGATCTGCAAGCAACCAGTTACCCTGACAGAGGGTTTTATTTTTGTTTTGTTTTTTAAGTGAAAGAATATCCATTGTGTTGTGCTTCTCGTTATTACTGTCCCAACCAAACATGATTTGCTGCAACACATTTTTTCATTGCTGGAGTAATAATGTAATGCATCTCTTTTCTAATACATTAACAAACAGATGATGATTAAATAAAGACTGTTATTTCCAGATCCTAATGGGAAGTTTGTGTTTAATATCTGACAGACAATGCGGCAAGAAATGAAGAGTTCCACAATTACAAATAATAGGAGCAAATCAAAGCTGTGGAACGAGCTGAGATGCCGTGTATAGGAATTAGTTTGTATAGGAAATTAAACATTGAATGGATACTAACTGAGCTATCTGCAAACTGAAGCATCCATCCAGTGCTATGGTGCTATGGTATCACAGAAAAATACTTTGGGAGCAGAGGGAGAAGTTTCCAATTAGCCACAATTTTAAATGATAGGTGTTTGTTTTCAATTATTTCCCCAGCCACTCAAGGCAGCTTCCAAAATACAATAGACCATCAAACATTAAAAGCTTCCCTAAACAGGGCTGCCTTCAGATGTCTTCTAAAAGTCTGGTAGTTGTTTTTCTCTTTGACATCTGGTGGAAGGGTGTTCCACAAGGCAGGTGCCACTACTGAGAAGGCCCTCTGCCTGGTTCCTGTAACTTGGCTTCTTGCAGTGAGGGAACCGCCAGAAGGCCCTTGGCACTGGACCTCAGTGTCCAGGCAGAATGATGGGGGTGGAGACGCTCCTTGTGTTAAGGGGAATGTAAGTTGAGCAGTTAATGTGCATTACAACCAGCCATGGTGCATATTTGCCAGGCCTCATGGAGAATGTGTTGACAGTCCTTCCACAAAGAGAGAATCATTCACATCTCCCAGTCAATACACTTAACTCTGACAGGCCTCAAGAAATGTACATATATTGTCTGGGTTTTGCACATTCTCTAGCCATTATGTGTAAACCTTGCTGGAGAATATGCATAAAGACCAGAGACATGGCTGCTCTGCATGCACTTCAGAGCCTGCGAGCCTGAAAGAGATCACTTGATTGGAGTGCGCAAAGACAGCTTTGAAGCTCCGGAGGAAACAGTGCTTGTTACTTTGTGAAAAGCCTCTGGGTGATCAATTATTAAAGGTACATATTTCGTTGGTAAAGAGATGTCACAATAGCCTGGCATGAGGTGGATATTCTCATTAAGCACCTATGGTGCTCTGAGGATAAATGTCAAGTTCCATAACGTTTTATTCATGGTGAAGAATATTAATGGATATACATATATATATATATATATATATATATATATATATATGTATATATGCTGAAATTAATGAGCTTTTCTATAACAAAGTGATTTTATACTTTTAAAAGTATCTAATGAAATACCATACTTAGGAAACCGTACCCTACAGGGGAAAAAAATGTCAATAAATAAATAATGAATTGAAAAACTGTGATTTAGCTCAATTAATTTCTGTTCCTATACTTTCCCCTCAACACTAAGGGAGCAATCCTATGCACAAGAATTTGGCATATAGGAAGTCAGTGTAAGCTATGCTGGTGTAAAGTTTCTGCTTCCCTATCTAAGCCTGGCAGGGAGAAAACAAGCATTGAAGATAGTGTTCTGTCCCAGGATGCTAGGTGACATGACTGAGCTGAATGGACTTAGGATCCAATCCAATTCCCCCCTCTCTGGTCCTGCCCCTGAAACACTCACTCCTTTTTGGCCTAAAGACGCCTGCTTCTTGGGAGAAAAGCAATGACAAACCTAGACAGCATCTTAAAAAGCAGAGACATCACCTTGCCAACAAAGGTCCGTATAGTTAAAGGTATGGTTTTCCCAGTAGTGATGTATGGAAGTGAGAGCTGGACCATAAAGAAGGCTGATCACTGAAGAATTGATGCTTTTGAATTATGGTGCTGGAGGAGACTCTTGAGAGTCCCATGGACTGCAAGAAGATCAAACCTCTCCATTCTGAAGGAAATCAGCCCTGAGTGCTCACTGGAAGGACAGATCGTGAAGCTGAGGCTCCAATACTTTGGCCACCTCATGAGAAGAGAAGACTCCCTGGAAAAGACCCTGATGTTGGGAAAGATTGATGGCACTAGGAGAAGGGGACGACAGAGGACGAGATGGTTGGACAGTATTCTCGAAGCTACCAGCATGAGTTTGACCAAATTGTGGGAGGCAGTGGAAGACAGGAGTGTCTGGCGTGCTCTGGTCCATGGGGTCATGAAGAGTCGGACACGACTAAACGACTAAACAACGAGCTGAGCTGAGCCAGTTACATTGGCATATCCTTGGCTGAGCTGGGTTTGGGGACTTAACGCTGGCTGAGCCTGGCTGAGTTGAGGTGCATTGCATCCTAAATTGTTCATCCTGTTGGATCTTGCTGTAGGATTGCGCCCTGCCATATCCAAGTGTCATATCCAATTGTGTTTTCCCCATTTGTGCAACAGACGTATCCTTCCTGTTCTCTATCTTCCAGTTCCCCATGCACTCCAAAAACTTCTCAGGATGCTCTCAAACACATTTGGAGGGGGTGTTGCAAGGAGGAAGAGAGGAAGAAGAAGTCACTTCACATAAGGTGCTATAACATGGGGTCCTGTCCATAGATTTATTTTTTTAAAGTGTGTTATTTTTTTTTCCTTTTTGTGGTTTAATTCAAAATCGTAACACTTTGGGCATGAAAGTAATGCAATTAAGAGCACCCTGGAACCTTCAGTGGTGAAGGAGCGTTCAAAAATGAAATGAATGTTTGTATGAGTGAAATGGTTGCTTGCTAATCTGTATTGCCGCCACTTGTCCACACATATTCACTGCTCAAATAGCAGCCCACATAATCAACAACAGGGTAGCAAAAAGGAGGCATTGGAGACCTCACAAGTCCTGTGGGAAATCTTCATTGGTTAGTGACCCCTGCCATGACTACTACCTGTATAAGCTTGTCTTGTTATCAACATACTTTTCTGTGAGTACATTAGATTATTATTATAAATTTCTCTTGACAAGTGTAATAGCATTAATCATCGTGTTCCCGCAGGCGCTTGCACTCAAACTACACAAAACATTTCAATGTATAGACCAGCTATTGTAATCAAAACTATCTCCAAGACAACTTTTTAAGTATTTCTCTGTTGTGTTAGATAAACAGTTTTGGTACAGACTATAATTAACAACAAACCTCACAATAACTTGTACAAATATTTAGAAAGATGTGCCTATTTTCACCCTTTCCACATTATTTAGTAAGAAAAATTATATTGCATTTGGCAGGTGGTTGGATAAAATGAACTTGTTGCAAACTTATAATCCTACCAATGTTTGTGAGAAGCATCAGATGCAGATGTGTATGATAATTAAAAACAGATTTACATCACAATCCTATGCATGACAAGAGTATTGGAGTTCATAGAGACTTCCTCTCAAGTAAGTATGCATCGGATTGCAGTCTTCAGGTGGCGACAATTCAGGATTTATAAGGTGCAGATAAAGTGTAGGAATAGTTGTATGGATTCTTTGGCATTCTGTAAACATTTTTAGGCTACTTATTTGAGATTCTTTTCACTTCCAATAGTTATCTCTACTGTAAGATAACCAAATAGTTATGGTGGAGATCAATGCACAACCCGCTGTTGGGAATGGATTCCAAGCCTTAATTTTACTTTTCATCCTTCCTATTCAGATTGTTGAGTGGCTAGTGTTGTTTCTACTTGAATTTTTATTTGATAATGACAGCATTCATTTATTTAATTATTCACGAGAATCCAGATTTACAAGATCCAGTGGTATTCCCTCTCCTCTATCCCTTGCAATGATACCCTGGGGTTTGGTTTCTTAAATGATTTTTGGAGCTTCAAGACTTTGGTGCATGGAAGAAACATGCTTATATGCTCCAGAGATACATGCAATGTGGAAACATTTTAATAAAATCTCATACTGGAAGGTAAAATCCCATAAATTCACAAGTCATACTGGGTTTCTTCAAAATAACTCTCAACTTTCACTTCAGCAAGTGGAAGTGACAATAACAGAGTCCAAGAGTGCTTTTTACAAGCTATAATCTTGTCCACTTCTTCTGCAATAGCTAGTTTTTTAACAGAATGTCAGGTTTCTGCTATACTTTGAGTATTGTGCTATACTGAGCCCTCAATGGTTCAGTTGTCTAGAGCAGAGATAGGGAAACGGGGACCATACAGATGCTGTTGAACTACAATTCCCATCATCCCTGACCATTGGCCATGCTGGCAGGGACTGATTGGTGCTTGTAGCCAGCAACATCTGGAGGAACATCTCCCTCTTCTAAATGTGAAAGAACAGCTATTTCCCAAATTTAAAATCCCAATGTAATTTTTGAAAAACTATTGAAAAGAATAATATTGAACCCAATACCAATGTGACCTATATTTCTTGTGGTCACTTCACAAACAAAATATGCTGTGCCATTTATGGTTATTAAATTGTTCTTGTTTTTCTTGTAGTACTGAATTGAAGCCCCAAGGAACATTCAACAAAAGGAAGGTCCGCCAGCTTTTTGCTGCATTTCCCCCTTTTCGCTGCATTTATCTGTCCTTAGGACATTGGAAAATATGAATAATTTCCCCCTTATTGAGAGTTGCAGCTGCTATTGTGGTTTGCATAATAGGAATAAACTGGCCGGCAATTTTCTCCAATTTCTGGCAGGGAAACAGAGCAGAGAGTCAGATCTCTGCTGATCCATTTCTTGCAAGTAGTTATAGCATATGCCAAATATGAGGGCACAGATGTCCCGTAGTCCCACTGCGAATACAGCCAGAAGGTGGGATTCCTGGGAGCTCTAGTGAGTCACTTTCCCATTGTTTCCAATGCTGAATGTCCACTTTTTTTTGGAAAGCAGGGCAAATTGCTGGGTAAAAAAAAGGAAATATGTGCTTTTGATCACTTGCTGGGCAGAAAGTTGAACACATGAACAGGAGGAAGATGGCTCCAATGCATTCATTTTTTTATAGAAGACTTGTGCTTTAGTTGGATCAGCAGCAGAAGCGTTCCAAAGCTATTGACTGAAGCTTTTGGGTTTTTTTCATTCTGTCTGCAAAGGCATACATAGATCAGCTGTGATCCATGCTGGAATAAAAACGAAGCAAATATCTGCAGGGAATGGCTAGCTGCTGGTTAGGTCTTCAAATTAAAGAGAGAGAGTTTGATTATTGATTTTCCCCTTTCCCAGCTGTCTCCAACACCTCACCCTGAACTGCTCAGGAGAGCTGAACAATTCTCCAGAAAGACTTTTTTTTGGGGGGGGGGGCACAGGTGGCTGGAAGGGGCTAGGGTAAAGAAAAGAAAAAGAATCACCCTTTCTGTGAACTCCCGTCTATTGACTTACTTTAGGCTCTAATACTATAGAACTATGCTGGACCCCAGTGGCACCAGGGGGCGGAGAGCAGGCAGGAGCAGGGCTGGTGTGTGTCCTGGGGGCGTGGCGCGTGTACTGGGGGTGTGGCACACCACCTGTGGGGGCATGGCGCCCAGCGCGGGGGGGGGGGGGCAACTGTAATGGCACCCCACCTGGATTGTGCTGCCGGGGGTGGTGCACTCCCTCTGCACTCCTCTTCCTCCGCCAGTGCTGGACCCTCACCTCAGACCCCTAAACTGAAGCAATAATCAGAAAGCCAACGCTTTGGCCCCCGCATTGACTTGCACTGGGAAACCAAAACAACCATAACTCTCTGTTTTTGTTTTCACACAGGAACATAAAACCTGCACATAGGAGTTCCCTAACCCTTTAAATTAAATTTTATTATGGGTAGGGGCTTCAAACATTGGAAGTAGCCTGACTCTCTCTGGCCCCTGAGAGACTTGTCTATGGCTGGAACTACACAGATATAAGAAACACTATTTTAAAAAATGCTATAAAAATATAGCTCCCAATGCATTTTACTGTTGACTTTGGATTGCTGCTCTACAGCGCCATCCAGTGTCACATTTTTATAACGCAGTTATAATGTTATTATTGACCCGTGGAGCTGAGTCCTGTATCTATGCACCTGTATCTCCATCTAGGTATAGTCTGGCATCTACCCTGGAGGGTTTTTAGTGTCTGTGTAAATTCCTACCATATCCTCATATGCTATTCATGCAGTCATATTATAGCTGGTAGTGTTTTCCCTGGTCACTTTTGATGAACAGCATGTACACAGATTTCTAGATCTATTACAACCACCCCTAACATGGGTGGGGGGAACAGATTCTAAGTTTGTATATAAGTGCATTTGCCTTTGATCTTGCACTGACTAAAGAACCTTATGGACTGTATCCATCAGAAGAGCAGTTAGTTGTTTTATGGGGGTTGCTTTATCCATTATTAGTTAGTAGATCAGAGAGACTTAGGAAGAATAGTTACTGCAGGACTGGTGTATTGGAGCACTTCAATGGGTTCATTTCAACTCTGCATGGATGACAGCTTATTGCCCTCACTGATTAAGCATATTGTTCTCGCTATCGGCTTTCTGTCTTTCTTGAATCCATTGCTAAATTCTAACGGACAAGTATACATTCTTGAATATTTCACTCGTTATAGCTGTATGAATTCATTTTCAAATGGCAGTAACAGCAAATAACAAACAATGTCCATACTTAATAAAAATTGTTATCAGCTACTGTAATTAATAATCGTTTCATGCCATTGGAAACCCAATTGGGGATATTTGCTGATATACATATCTTGGGATTAATTGCCATTACACATATCCAGATAATCTAACACTGGCTTATGGTGATAAAAATAAAGCTGTACCAAAATTTTGCAAGGCTCTCTGTTTTTCAGCAAAAGTACTTTTAACTCTTTCACTAAAATAAGGAGAATTAAATATGCTTTACTATGACTATATCATGCTTTTTGCACATTGATAGAAACAATTATTTTGAAATAAGTGTGTCAGGTGGTTTATGCATGCATTTCACACTTTAAAAAATGGGAACCTCATATTTTTCCTAAATTAAAGCAGAGAGTCAGTCATCTTTTTGGAACATGGGAAGTTTTTCTATAGCTGTGAAATAGCCAGCCATTTGGGCCAGAATATTTGCCAAAATGGCCAAGGGGATCACACTGCATATTACACTATGGTCTGCCTCCTTTTAAATGGTTCTTGCCACTTTAAATGAACCAATGGATCATGAGATTTTTTAATTCTAATTTATTTATTAAATATGTACACTGCCCTATTCCCGTAGATCTCAGGGCAGTTCAGAACACAAAATCACAATATAAAAACATAAAATACACAATAAAAATAAGAACACAAACAGGTTGGGGTAGGCTTCTCTAACTCATGCACTTTACACATAGATGCGAACACTGCTTCTTACGGTTAGTTCCACAGAAAAATACTGGAAACCATTCATGTTTCTATTTATACAAAAACACAAAGCAATCTTAGTCATCTTTTCTGTGTCTTTTATAACAGCATTTCGCTATGCATAATAAAAACCCTCCATTTTCTCTGTTGGTGGTGGAATAAGTCACTCCAGTGAGGTGTTATGATTTTGATATGTGTGTGCAGTATGTTTAATCTGTTGCTATGGAAACCACAACTATTCCTACTGATTGCTTTTTAAAAAACCAAAAAACCCCCACCCCACAATGACTTTTGTGGCAGGCTGTGATGGGGTGGTGTCTCACACTTCTCAGTAGTTTATTTGTTGTGCATACTTCATATTTTTTGATGAACATGAACATATACACCAGCAACGAGGCTGGAATGAGGAGGACAGTAAATGTAAACTTTAAAAACCTTAAGGGGAAGCTACATTCAAAACTATCTGAGATTTGGATGCCTTAGTACCTGAAGACTACAGCCATTTAATTCTCTCTTACAAAGGGTTAATTTAATCTGTGTTACCAACCGAACTGTACCAAGAAAATGAAGTATGTTTCCTATCCTAGTTATGAGAACGAAGGTCTAAGAAAGGCAATTGCCAGCAGGAACTACTAGGTTAAGGGAATCTTATATTGTAGACACTGCCACCTTTTGACCAACAAATATAACTGCTGAACAGACAGCCATTAATTCCTGCAACTCAACCGTAAGCTGCTTCACACTTTATTCTTCTGACATGGAGATTAATGCTCATGTCACAAAACAGCATTTTAGAAAAGCATACAGTGGCTTCTCAGCTTGCCTGTAGTGTGCATCAGTTTAAGTGTTCATTATATTATCCAGCTTTATAATGAAAACTGTCCCAGTGCCTACTCACCCAGTGTTGCTCATGTGTACCAAATACGCAGCTCGGAATCAAACATATCCTTCAAATGAACTCTTTTTGCTGGCAGAATGTTGGCTTCCCTACTTTAATTCTGAATAAAGCCAATGAAACAGCACTGTGACTTTTGAAATTCAGAAAACTATTATAGTACGTTGGGATTTATAATATCAAAATGTTAAAAAAAAAGGAGAGACATGGCAGAGAAATAACAACTTGGGAATAAGGCTGACAAAATTCTTGAATGAGGCCAAGCACTGGAGACCATGCAAGCACGCTATTAATACAGCTACATTGTTATCCCACTATAATGAGCTGCTATGTAAAGCATTTACAAGCAGCTTAATTGTATTATTCTACTGCAGCAAAGATAACAAGGTCTTGTGGCACCTTATAGACCAACAAGTTTAGCTTAAGCCACAATACATTTGTTAGTCTTTAAAGGACCATAAGACTATATGTTGTTTCTGTAAAGCAGTTGTGAGGAACCTGTGACCCCTTGATTCTGTTGGACTCCAACTCCCATCAGCCCCAGAGACCACGGGTAGGTAAGATGGGAGTTGTAGTCCTGCAGTGTTTTGACGGTGAACATTTACCCATCTCTGATATAAAGTATGAGCATCTAATTATCTGTAAAAACCTGGAAGGCATGCATGTATGGGGATGAAACAGGCCCATATGTAATTGGTACAGCCATTTACGTACGGGCTAAATCAAGCATGGAGGTTCACATGAACAGGGCTGGCACTGCCACATAACAGGATGAAGTGATTCACTTCAGACAGCACCACAAGGTGGTCAGGGAAGGGAGGAATTGATGTTTGAATGGTGCATCAAGATTTTTAAAAGAGTTGGCTGTAATAGCTGCAGAGGACACAACCAGTGCTTTTTTTCTGGGGGTACGCAGAGATGCACATACCCCATAACATTTTGTAAATCTAAGTTTGGCCTCATTGAGGGGCAGTATTTCAATATGAGTAGGAAAATGAGAGTACCCCTAAACATTATTTTAGGGGGGAAAGCACTGGACACAACTCACCATTTTGGCTTCAATTAAAGTGCCAAAATGTGCCAATTGAATCCATGTAATTTAAGGGTGACAATAGAGTAACTTTTGTTTGCACAAAGCTTCTTTGCGAAAGAGGCTCTCACTGAAAATGCAGAAGAATGGAGATCTTTTAAAATTCCTAATTATTAATTCCGCTACCTATGTTGAGATCTATAGAGTTTTAATCATTCCTTTGGTAATGAGCACATCTTGTGACATAACCTACATTAAAGCAGTGGAAGTGGAATTTTATGTACCAGATGGAGGAGCTGGATTGGAAATATGGAACAGTTTGCCTCTTGGTTATTTGTTTGTAGCTTACTCCTACTGTCGGTCAATAGGCCATTGACAGACACTGGTTACTGTCTGGTCTGACAGCATTTTGGCAGCCTATGCAGAAATGAGATGATGATAGCAGGCAGGTGGCCAGCTACAAAAATTCATCATCATAATTGTCACCCTTGTTTGGCACTCTGCAAAGAAATAATGGCTCGGATAGACGCTAAGCCTTCCTTCCCAAGCAGGTGCTAAAAGTGCATTTTGGATATTCCACTTCGGACTTGCAGGCATGACCGAATCCTAGATGGAGAAGAGCGTAGGGACCCTAATGCTCTCCTTTGAATTCTAGTGAACTTTACAAGCTGCGGAGGTTCATATTCTGAGTCAAGAGTACCATACTTTGAAACATTACTAGGAGAATTTTAAACATATGTTTGTAGGGAATGAGCACTCACACTTGACAATGTGGGTGCCCTTTGCAGGATCGCGCATGGTGCTACAATTCCCAGGGAGCTTACTGGCAAACAGGGGCTGGCTTGCCTCTCAGTGTTAATTTTTGGAGGTTCACGCCCAGCCTCAGTAATCAAGTTTCTTGCTGGGAGGTGGGGCCAGCTCCATTTATAAATAGGGGGTGGAGCCGACCATAGCCAGGCAGTCGGCTCTGGAGATTCACCCTCCCTACCCTCCCATTGTTTAATGTTTCTTGTTTGCAGGTTAACTTTTTCTTCCTGTTTAGCAGGCGCTGCTATAGTTTTTGACTGGTTGCTGTTGAAGGACCGGGAAGAAATTTTCCTGCGTTGGCAGGTTTTGTCTTCCACATAGCAATTCATTACACCTTTGGCGGTTATGGCCTTGGGTGGAATCCTTTAGTCTTTTCTTCCCTATATGGGGGAGGGGCATGAAGTGGTGACTCACCCCCCTGCGGCGGCGATTCCAGGGTCCCGCTCTTAAAGGGGTTATATAATGGGTGTCAATGGCCATACACTGAAAGGTCGTCAGTGAACTACCCTGCGTGCAGGGATATGGGCTTGGCTGCCTGCTACACTTACGTCTCACAGGGCACCCCCATATCCATTTACACTGATGAGCCCCAGTTCCCCTTGGCTGGGGGGGGGGCTGGGAAGGATACACACTCAAGGCCTAAGGCAAGGAAATCTGGCTACATTCGAAAATTTAATAAAGTTGTGGCCTAATTTTAATTCCATATAATGTTGTCAGAGTCTTTATTCCTTCCTTATGATCCCTGGGGGCTGGGGCTGCTGCCGCCTAGTCATGCAATCCAATTTGACATGCACCACATAAATGTTTGCTATTTGGGGGTTAATGACACAGTCCTGTGATTGCTGGGGCCTTAGGACAGGATAGTCCACAGGCAAAGAAGGATAACTATCCTTGCGTGTACTGAGAGCATGAGAACCTCTACTGCTTTAGCTGAGTCCCACCACCTGTGCTTTGATGGTCATCAGGACATCTCCCAGATACAAAGTCCTTCCATTCCCCTGGAAACGGCGTACTGACCTTCCTTCTCATTGTGGGGCAAAGGCTGCATAAGAGAATGGGAAAGGGGGGCATCGCTATCTTCTGCCTTGCCACTACAAACCAGCAGAGATTAGAATTGTGTGAATTTTAATCTGTTTTAGTATTGTAAATTTTTCTTGATTGTCTTGTTTTTATCTTTTCGTAAACAGCTTTGATGATTTCTCCCCCCCCCCCAAATAAAGTGATGTATAAATTTTATGAAATAAATACATAATTTTAAAGAATGTCCACCTTGGATTCCACTTCCATTGCTCCAAGCAGGATTGCTCTGCTCCCCCTCCATCTGTCCCCTACAGCACATTTCAATTTTTGAGGTATTTTACATCGCTGCAGTATGTCTAATTAATCTTACTAGAAATGATCCTTGAATACGTCAATATTCTTGTGTCCAACTGAGTTTTAGTGCTATTGCTCTGTGTTTTGCGTTCAGGTTCAAAAATGAAATATGAAAAAATTAAAGGGAAACAAACCAGAAATTCAGCTAGACAGCTAGTATAATTTCTCATGGCTAATGCTTAGAATCTTGATAGCTAGCTTCAATTATTTTCACCAGCGCTCAAAAATTCCTAACAATTCAGAGCATCATAAAAAAAAGTTTGATAGCTAGTGTTATTTAAGAGTGACTATATAATAATGTATATAACTTATAATCTTCTTCTGTTTTAATTGTAGCCCTTCCAATAAATGTAATTCTAGTAAGTGCTCAATGACTCTGAGAAAAGCCTGTTGGAACAATGAAACACATGCTGCCACAAAAAGAAAAAGAAAGAAATTCAACCTTTTCTCAAAAGGATCTACTTGTTCTGTGTTATTTCTACTCTGGTTGAGAATCATTTATATAAATATTATGGCAAGCAAAGGTAACAATGCTAGAACTCTTAAGCTACAATCCTACACAACTTATCTGAACCACCTTTTCTTTGAGCAGATAAGTATAAAACTGAACTGTCAAGCTCACCTATTCTTTTGTTCTTTTACTGCAGGCATGGCTAACCTGTGGCCATCTGGATGTTGCTGAATTATTATTATTACTATTATTATTATTATTATTATTATTAAACCATCCTTTATCCAAAGATCACAGAGCAGTTTACAACATGGTCTTATGGTTTCACTCCTTCATGTGGATACAGCCCTTGTCCTTCCTCAGCATGCTTTTTTATGCTGTGAGACAGGAATACCACTTTGTTTGGGCACATTTAGCTAGTTCCATTAATAGGAGCCAAGATCTGGTGCTAGAGGTCTGTTCTGCTATCCTGTCCAACATTTAAATTTTCATCCAAGCAGACTCGGCTGGGTTTCTGGCACTGAGCTTGCATGCAAACACTGTAATCAGGCCTTGAAACAGCTCTGTCTTCCAATATATTATAGGCTGGACTCTCAGGATTCTCTAAGGCCCCTCTGCAGAGAGCCACATGGATGGATCCCATTGACTTCCAACATGCTATTGGGCTGAAATGCCAGTTGCTATTCATCCCCACCCCCACCCCCATCCTTTTTAGGTCACTCTGTTTTTGCTCTTTGCAGGGTTTGACTCACAGCAACCTCAGAACCAGAGGTTCTACTTCAGCACACTTAACTAAATCCATCCTAATTGCTCATCCTGTTCAGGATGTGGAATTTTACCATCATGTTCCTTGTAGAATTACTTAAACAGTGATTTTAATCATCATCATCAAATATGCAATCAGCATATACACAGGTTCTACTTTACAAACGTTCACTATGCAAAAATTCACTTATCCAAACACAAGGTATTACTACCCGGACCTCACTATATGTACCAGAGTCCATGGTTGGGAATGCATTAGAAATTTCCCCACAGTGTTAAATGGTAATCATCAACTCACCTAACAAACAATTTCCAAGGAATGCATTGTGTTTGTAAAATGGGACTTGCATGTGGTGTGCATATCCACATCCATAGTATATATCAGTCTACTATGGTATACGTCATAAAAGCAGCATTTAACAAGGAGCCCCTGTGTGGATCTGAAGGCAGACAGACTTCAATGAAAAGCTGTTGCTTTAATGAAGTGCAGACTTCCGTTAAAGTGATGCATTGACCATAAAGGAGTGTTGTAATTGATATTTTAAATTTGCATGCTTCTGCAACTGTAGCATGAAAGCTTTTGAAGATGGATTTGCCTACATTCAAGGTCTGACAATTGCCACATTAGAGGTCAAGAAGAAATGCCCCCGTCTAAAATATACTAGACAACCATATTTTATTTTTGTTTTGTTTTTTAAGAAAAGAAATCCTCCTCTGGTTTGTGCAGCATGCTTTGCTTCGATGAGTCATCTAGGGCTAATTACTCTGCAGCACCTAGGGAATTAGATCAGCTTTTGGTCTCTGCCAAATATCCGATCATAAGTTCCAGGTGGGGATGTAGAAGACATGGTTTTCCATTTCACCCTGGATTTTCCACATGCAGCATTGTTTCCTTTCCAGTGCAGTTCACTTTCTGCCAAAAATGACATCACACAAGTAAATGCCTAAAAAGGCAATGCAGAACAGCTTTGTTTTAAACCCCTTAGTCAGCAGCAACCTTTGCAGCTAGACTTGGTCAAGGCCCTACCTTCCTAGGCCAGGTGCAGATTGGTCAGAGAGCAGCAAACAAAAAGGATTTTCAGCAGGAGTGTGACCACTAACCTGCTCATTTCTGAGAGATTGCTTCACAAGGTCTACAAAGTACTGTGCAGTTTCATGCCTAAAAATCCTACTGAATGTAGTCATCCCCTTTGCCAGCAATGACATATCAAAGCGAAACTGAAGATGGTTCTTTCAAAAATACAATAGTATTAGGGACAACATTCACATTTCAAAATAAACATCTCATCCCTTTTTACGTTTTATAACTTCTCCGGCAGTATTGCTTCTCTGGCAGTTGTTTCTCACGGTTGTCAAACAGTGACTCTCTAGGGCAGAAAACAATTATGAAAATGGCCCAGAAAAATATTCCAAGTTATTTCTCTTCTTAGCTTTAGGGCTTTAAAAAAAAAAAAAAAGATCAAGAAAGTACACTGTAATAAAGTTGAATAATATCTGTATTCTCAGCAAGAGGGAGAAATGATATAACCATTACAGAATTTTTAAAAAATCCACTTAATACAAATAGTCTCCCAACAGACTATCACAGCAGGTTGCATCATATTTTTATTTTTTAAGAAACCTGACTCAAGCCAGAAGAAGCTAAACATAGCTAAACCCCAGGGCCATACAATCCTTGTTAGCTCTTTCTAAGTGAACACAGATGTCCTATAATCTCTCCAGCAAGACTATCATTTAAAAAGCAAGAAGAAGATGTACAGATAGGGGGCAAATATTCCAATACAAGCTACCAGCTGAAGCGAAGAGATCCAGCGACAATGCTGAAATAAATGCTGCATCCTATTTACTTTTTACTGTTTCTTCTGTTCACACATCTGATGAGTGTCAGAAATTCTTTAATAACGTAGCAAGAAAAATAAATGTGTGTCTGCTGTCAGGAGACTCGAGAATTAATGGGCCAGACCTCTCGACTCAGCTCACCTCACAGGCCTAATCAAGGCAGCTTATATCTAACAAATATCCCCCCCATTGCCATGGTTACTAGACTCAGGGCACACAGGTTATAAAATCTGATGGGGAATGTTATGAGGGAACAGCTCTGGTGTGTATGTGCAACTTCAGTTGTTTGTTGTTATTAGCATTATACAAATGGGATTTGGGGAGCCAATTCAGAGGCTTTCTGTTTGATAGATACTAATACATAGATACTTTCCAAAGTCTTGCTAGGGAAATTAAATGGAGTATGTCTGTAACAGGCCTCATTAGTGTCCAGGATACAGCAGAACCAAATTTAACAGTCATCTGCAGGGGGGTGGGGGTGGGGTGGGGGGTGGTCCAAAACAATGACACTTAAATTCATTCACAAAGCTGCTTCTTTTTCTCATAATAGGATGGAAACGCCGTCCTGTGATGGATGAGTTTGTATAATGTGAAGTTCGGTATGAAATGTCGGATGTGGATAGAAGGTGTAAGCAGGTGCCACTTAGTAAGCAATTTGAATTTGTTTTATGTTTTGAATTGCAGAATATACTCCTGGGCACCTACAAGAATCGAGTTAATAAATAAATAAATAAGCAAGCTGAGTTGCAGCTCCATTTAACTTGAGAGACACTACAGTTAAATCACAGATTAAGCATCTTTCATATTTTTTTCTGTTAAGGTGCATTTCACCCACACAAATCATGTGATGTTAGTGGCACAACTCTTAACTAATGCTAGCCATGTTTGTTACCTTAAGGCTCAAGATGTTCACTCAAGCAGGAGTTTCTTTTGCTGAACAGGGGCAAACTAAGGCAAATTCTTCTTCTTCTTCTTTTTGCGTGGACAGGCGGAGACCCCCCAAGCCCCAGGAGACCCCTGGGAGGAATAATGACACCTGACGTGTTATGGGATTAAAATTGGCCACAACTTTATTAAATTCTCAGATGTAGGAAGACCTTGGCTTAGGCATTGGGCGTTTATCCCTCCCAGTCCCCAGCCAGGGATCTGGGGAACATCCAAAGTGTGTGGGGATTGGGCTGACTCTGGAGAACGTCTGTTCAAGCAGAGAACCTGGCCCCCCATTTTGCCACATCATAGGGGAGAGCACTGACAACCCATTGGCATATGGCCAGTGCCTCCCCTCAAAATAACCCCTTTAACGGGGAACCCTGGGATCGCTACCGTGGGGGAGGGGCATGGGTCACCGCTTCAGGCTCCCCCCCCCCAATTGAGGGAAGATGGACTAAAAGATTCCGCCCAAGGCCTACAAATCTCTCTTTCTTCAACTCCTGCTGTTCTCTCTCTCTCTCTCTCTCTCTCTGTCCAAAGCACACTTTTCCGGGTTTGCCCCCATTCACATTGTTATATGGAAAACCCAGTGCGGAGAGAGCCCTCCAACTTGCTTACACTAACGGGTCTGGCCTGGGTTTCCCATGCTGCTGCTCAGCTCCTTCCTGGACTATTGCTGTTAGGTCATTGCTGTTGCCCTGCGCACAGAGGAGCCCAGCCTGGGGAGCAGGATTTGGGTCAGCTGCTGTTTCTGAGCCAGCCCCGTGTAAAGTGAGAGAAGTGGGGGGGTGCATGGGGGGTATGTGTGGCGGCACCCCAGCTCTTCTTTTGGCCCACCCCGCCCACTTTCTATTTAATTAATGATTCCCGGCCAAGTGCAGAAAGCTGTGATCACCGAGGCTGGATTAGAATGAGCAAATTTCATGCAGCAGTGTGCTGCTACCAAACTACATACACAACTTGAACTAGCCAGGTCTTATTCCCCTTCAGGTGTCACCGAGAATGGATTCCCCACGTATAACAATTTCTCAATCACTTTAGATCCCACTGCCATTAAACCAGCCATACCTGCTTATTATCTTGCTAATTCAGGCAGGAAACCTGCCATACCCATGATTAGATCGTTGTATCCAATATTTGCTATGATTTAGGTATTTATCTTAAATGTTTGACCCCAGTTAAGGAAAAGTTATGTTTGCATAGCACCTGTGTGAGAGAGAAAAAAAGAGGATCAACCTCTGAGACTTCTTTCACTTTTGCTAGCATCAGGCTATAGAAAATGCATGTTTCACATGGCTGCGACTACATCTAAAATGTACCTTATTAAATGTCTATTCTGCCAGAATATAGGCATGAATTCCTCTGCTGATTTACTATTTTTAAGCTACCACTTGAAATGATGAAGACAGGTGAGGAAAAGTGGGTAGAAATGAAGGCTGAGATAAAATTGAGTGCTTCCCCTTCCTAAGGCATTGGGAAGCCACATAAGATGCCCTGTCTTTCAATATATATATATTTTTTCCAGAGGCAGCTGGAATAAATGTGGAGAGTGATTTGCTATTCACTGAGAACAATGGTGATAGGGGAAGCGTTGCCTTCACTGTGACATTGTCACATAGCCACATTATGGATGGGGAACGTCCAGGTCTTGCTGTACTCAGTGTGGCCAATGGGCAGGAATGATGGGATTCTGAGTCCAGCATCTGGAGGTCCACAGGTCCCCAACTCTGGGCTGCCTATTATTGTATGTGGAATGATTACAGCATGATTACTGCATTGGTTGATCCCTGATTGGGTTATATTTCTCAAAACAAGATTCATTTGGGGAAAAAGTTACCCAAGCAGCATTTAGGCAGTTAATGATATGAGGAATGGAGAGGATTGGGGCAGCAGCATCCTCCCCAAAATTACTTTTACCACCATCCCACAATTAACTATAACACAGCTTCCTCATGAATTTCAGAGGCTTGTTGTCTACTTTCAGTCCCAGTGAGGTCAGATGCCATCTGCCCATATTCAACAAACTAGTATCTCAGAAGAATACAAAGCAAAACAAATGATATTTGTCAAACTTTGTTAACTGCAGATTTATTTCCCAAAATAAATATAGCTCTCTCACAGCATTTATGCAGTGGATTGCTTGATTATAAAAATAACATATATGTAGCAAAAACCAGTACAGTATCTTGCCAATGCATGTTGTCTCTTCCAGACTCAGTCTTCCCTCAGCCCTGGTTCATACATACATAATAGGGATTGTTTTCCCTGCGTGAAAAAGCCACAGTGAATCTTGGGCTTGTAAAATCTCCTCTTGCTTCATCTTTCATGTACAGAAGAAATCAGACGCATTTGCTTCTGGGTTTAAACGTGCTACAGTTCCCTGTTACATTTGAACTGGGGAACAGCGGTTTGTTTAAATTCTAGTTAGTGAGAAATACCCAGGATGAAACTCTGCACTGCAATCCTGGTTTGTTTACTAAGCTGAGTTTGTTTAAAATCAGCTTCCAGTCTCCTCTGATGTGAAAAAGAGGAGCAAAGGTGAAGTTGGTGGTGCAGTATTGCAGGGGGTGTTCACAGGATGGGAAGCCATGTTACTTTTCCTTTTATCTGAAGGGGGCCTTATGCTCTGAATTAAGCTGGAGTGCTGTGAGAGGTGCCTAAAGGGACATTATCATTTGTCCTCCTCATTTACCTACATCTCCATTGCTGAACTTCAAACACATGTTAAGCTCTATCAAAACTGTGACTCCTCAATTAATGTTTTGCATTTGTTGCTCTGCCAGAATGGGCTGTTAAAAATCAAGCTGCCTGGAGGAAAGGAATGATGAAAAGTTCTGACAGTGCTAGCCAGAGATTTTGAAAGCAAGGACTCAGCTATACAGTTGCAAATAGAACGTTTTGAATGTGTTGTAAAGTGCAATATACAATTGGGACACTAGACAGTGATTGTGAGCTGTAGCAAATTCAATACATTTTTCAAAACGATTTTTAAAAAAGCATTTTCACGTTTTTCCACCCAAGTATAGGCATTTCCATTACAATGCATAATTTATCTTTATTGAATTGAGCATTAAGGGTTATATCCAATTGGTCCAGTAGGTGGTGTCTACTAACAGAATAGGAGTTCACCTGTCTGGCCTGCGGTACCCTCCCAACAACTGTTTGGGGGGTTTTCCCAAACTTCCAGAACAGATTATCAGGGGGCATTGGGAGGTGTAGCAAAGGGTGGAACTGGCAAAATAGCCTCCTGTCCTATCCCGGATCAGATCATTCACTGACCTTTATACCCTTTTTGTGTTCTCATGATTACTGTAAGTTTCACTATTCCTAACTGCTTCCATAGTTTTCTGATTAATTGCATTTTTGTTGCTTATATTATATTTTTGTTGCTTATATGTTGCTTATATTTTTAGCATATGCAATCTATGATAAGGGTGTGTGTGTGTGTGTGTGTGTGTGTGCGCGCGCGCGCGCGTGTATACACACACACACACACACATAGTACATGGGTACTTCAGGTGATTTATTTATTTTTATTTTAAAAAAAGATAGGTCCTTTATTACTTGAATCCAGAAAATCTCTTTTGTCACTTCAGTTGCCACACGCCAAAACATTTCCATTTCAGGACATTGCTACCTTATTTGGAATTGCCCTGAAACAGAAATCATTGGTGTACAGTAACTGAGCTGAGAAAAGATTAATTCTAAAGTAATTTCCTCCAAAACAGTTTAACTTCCTGCCTTACTAAAATACTGAGCAAAACATAGTTTGCTTGGGGGAAACATGGCGTGGGACCTTGTTTTTCATCCCACACCTAAGTGCTGTGATATCACACTACCCAGTTTGGGAAGATGGTTAAAATTCAAAAGTCAAAGGCAGCGAGAGGAGGGGGAGGGCGGGAGAGAGAGAGAGAGAGAGAGAGAGAGAGAGAGCCACTTGGTGGCAGCAATGAGAAGGAGGGGCAGGGTTGGCTGGTTTGCTTGCCTCCTTTCCCTTTCATGGTGCTGACCACAGCATCCCCTTAAAATAACATTATACAGATTTTTGGAAGTGAATGACATGCCGTGGCAGAGAGCAGGGAACGATTCTGCATAGAAAAGTTTAAAATTTTACTGCCCTGTAATTCAGAGTTATCACTGGGTTTATAATACGTACCAAATTTTCCTGGAAATGAAAAGTATTGATCTACTAGGTTCTTAAATTAATGCCACCCTTCATCCGGGGGGGGGGGGGAGTATGAAAGTCTCCTGTGGGGACAGTACGAAGAAAAATTTGCAGAAATATGAAGTGTTTCCTCTACCTTTAGAAAAGCTTACATGTTTAAACTTGAATATTTTCCAATTAAAAAATAGAAAACATTCTGGGACTCTTTAAACCATGTCCTTGATTCATGCCCTGCAAGATGGTGATGATTTTACTCAAATTAACTTTTCTATACAGTGGTGCCTCGCAAGACGAAATTAATCCGTTCTGCGAGTCTCTTCGTCTTGCGGTTTTTTCGTCTTGCGAAGCACGGCTATTAGCGGCTTAGCGGCGCTTAGCGGCTATTAACGGCTTAACGGCTTAGCGGCTATTAACGGCTTAGCGGCTATTAACGGCTTAGCGGCTTTAAGAAAAAGGAAACAAACTGGCAAGAACTCACAAGACGTTTCGTCTTGCGAAGCAAGCCCATAGGGAAATTCGTTTTGCGGAACGACTCAAAAAACGGAAAACTCTTTCGTCTAGCGAGTTTTTAGTCTTGCGAGGCATTCGTCTTGCGGGGCACCACTGTAGCTGCAAGCCCTTAGGCATCGCTGGTGTTATGCCAATGTAAGAATCTCAGCATTGTGCAATGTATAGCAGGAATGGGGAGCCTCTGGTCCATGGGCCAATTGGACTGCCAGGGGGAGGGGGTCGAAGTTGGCACATGAGGCTATTTTGCTTAAACCATGCCCTCCTACCAACCTGCTGACATCAGTTGACGGGCAGGTGGATATGGTTCAATCCTGATGTGTTCTGTTTTGTCACAACAGACCCCTGAACCAGCTGGATTGAAGCCTCTGCTCATCACCACACAAGCATGAATCCAAATGGGAAAGATAGATTGTCTGCGACCAGCAAAGATGCCCCACTTTGTCCTGGTCCTCTGTTGCTTTATGAAGCAAGAAGCATCATACTCTTTAACTCATTCTGCCAGCTATTGATGCAAGCAACAAACAGACAAGGGTCAACTCACAGGAGAATTCTTCCAGCAATATAGTAATGTTCAAATGCTTCATAAAGCTATACAGGACCAGAGCAACATAGCAGTGGCATAGCTAGTCGCTTGGGTGACTGGGGTGAAGTGCCCATGGGGGTGGAGCAAGGCATCCATGGGGCGGTGAGCGTCAGAATCCTAGTGCCCGAGGCCCATTCTGCTCTGACACGCCGCAGCCCCGCATTGCTTTTTTGAGCAGTGTGGAGTCTGTAGGGAGTCTGCCCGCCACCTCTCCCTCAGCTGTAGAGTGCCATTTTGGGCAGCCCGGAGCCTGCAAGCGCCCAAGCCAGTGTGTCACTCCCAGGAGAGACGTGTGGCTCGGGTGCGGTAAGTGCTGCCCCCTTTGGTGTGGCACCCCAGCCCCCTTAGCTACGCCTCAATACTTCCCATCTGGATTTTGGCCTGATACCACTAAAAATGTGATTGCATTGAGGATAAGTTGTCTACAAGCAAATTTAGACATTGCACAACTGAATCAGAGAGTGATTTTTATTCTGGGTTAATTTTTGTAGAATAAAACATATCTTCAGAATGTGCCCCAGTATAGCTGTGGCTAAAAGTGAAGGAACAAGGGTTATTAGCAATTATTACATGGGCTGTACACTTCACCTATCAATAAATAGAGTAATGCAAAATTCACACTTCATATGTTTTTATGAAAGGATGTTTGAGGACTAATGTGTGAATTGGAACTTAACTATCCACTGGATTTTGCTCATCACTGAATGTTGTGATGCTGCTTTGATCAAGTCATCCCCAGACTGTCATTTAAAAAAAATAAATCTGGAGGGATTCAAGTGCACAACAGAAATCTAGGTTTGCACAATTAAAGTGGATTAAAGCACTCTGTCATCCCAGCACAACATACTCACTTCAAAAAGAAGAAAGAAACTTCATTAGAACCCCACCCTTAGCCACTCTGAATATTTATTTGTCTGTGTAAAGTGCTTCCCACTAAGTTTGGACCATTTTAAATCATGCCAGGGGGCGACTGGGCAAGGGAGATGTTAGGTTGGGTGCTTTGGTTAAAAGTTAACCCCAAATAAGTGAGAGCCATTTTACTCAAACAACAAACTGTGCAGAGTTTTGTCATTGGAAGGGGGAAAAAAGAGGAGGAAATTCTGAACTATAGTGTGGGGTTTGTTTGAGATACCCCATTATCTTATACCAGTCGAACATTCAATGTTGTGTGCTGATAATGAAGAAGCTTTCCATGAAATACAATTAATATTGCACAGCTGCTCTGAAGCAGCACAAAAAAATAAAAGAAAAAATATTCCATCATGCTATTCTTCTGATGAAGCTATTTTCAGTTCTAGTATCTGTGCTATTGTACCACCTCTACTATAGCTTGGCAGTGCAGAAACAGTAGTAAAAATATTTTATTATCTTTTTTAAAAGGTCTCACTGTGGCCTCAGCTGAGTAACTTGTAAAGCTAATGAAGTCCCCAAAGTGTGAGAACTTTATATTACAATTGGCAGCAGCCTACTCTAAAACTACTCTCTTCTGTCATACATATTAAAAATACAAAAGCACAGATGAATTCAATGAATTAACAATAAGTTGCTCATTTAAAATCAGAATGCAGCTCTTTCCCTATTAATTTTCAAGAAGTAATTAAGTACAAGCGTTAGTCCTGTTTTGAAGGTGATTTGTTATTTTGCCTTAATATGTCAGAGCTACTTAAAAAAAGAAGAAGAAGAAGAATAGCTGTTTACCCCCAGACACTGTCATTCCACTCCTTACCTTGACAATCTAGGCATGCTGTGCCTTACCCTGCCTATGCCTCCTCATTTATTGATATTTCAAATCACAGTGCAGTAGATTTTGTTAGGCTCTACCTGGTCGTTTCCTGTAACTGAAGTTCAGAGCTTTATTGCTAAACCACAGAGGGTAAAAACATGAATGAGAGGTCCCTTCTCAACTAGGCATCCTTATGTGGATGAGTGGCTTGGTACATGTGTCTCGCAGGTCAATTGTGCACTGGATGCATGCCCAATGTGTTGCAATCATACTTGCAGAGGCTCAACAGTAATTTGGTTGTGCCTCATACCAGCCGAATGCACAGACTGGGGGGCATGGCTACCATGTGCATCAGAGGATAGGCCAGACTGCACAGCCTCATTTCCACCCCATCCCCCGCTTGTTCCTTCATTGTGTGCTGGCAGGGATCATCTGAACCCCTCTATACTAAAGTTAAAAAGATTTATTATTTTTTAATGCTGAATTATGACTAGATATAATTTAATCATGTATCAAACCTATGTGCTGATATAGAAGGAGGATTTTGTAATTAACCTGATTTGTATCAACCATGATATCTAAGATCTGGCTACCTGGCATTACATTAATTTTGCAAAGCCAAATCCCATTTTGACAGCTAGCAAAGCTGTCACTACGCATAGTTTGTCACCTAGGCAACCAAAAACCTGCTCTCTCAACCTAGTCAGTGGATGCTCAGTCACTTGCAAGTATCCTGAAATGGTCAGAAGAAATTTCCCAATTCCTGCCCAGAATAAATCGAGAAAGTAAACTTCTTTTTTAAAGGCCTTTCAGGACTAACTCAGGACTAATGACTCAGAGTGCTTAATTTATACTAACTTCCATTAGCATGTACAATTCTAAAACCCACTTTAGCATAAGTGGCCCTGACTGGTTTTTCTTCAGCCTTGATTTACATGTCTCCAGGGTATGCTAATATTGATTGGTCCATGTCAGAAGGAATGGGTGGCAATCCTTCCCCCAATCCTGGCAGTTTATTGAAGGAACGTACCGTATTTCCTATAAAATTTGTAGAGAGATTTCTTTGCAGCTTCTTTTTCAGGAAAAAGGTATTGGTCATAATTCCTATTCTTGTTTTTTTTCCATTTTCCTCCAGTAACAGCTGCTTTCACATTAGGGTTTTAGCACTACTGAGACGTGAGTGGAATTAGGTATCCACATGGTACCTAGTATGATGATTCATCCCACATTGGTGTTGTCCAGCTTCTCCCTCAATTAAAAAAGCTCTTTAATTAGTAGCTTTTCTTACCATCTCTTTCTTTTTAGCAAGATGATTAGCTACTTCTCATGTACTTGCTGTGGCTGCAGTGTATGGGGTGTTAGGGGAGGAGTCGTACCTCTGGTGGGGGACATGTCCTGCTCCTTCTGGGGTAGTTTGTCCACCTTTGTTTCCCACCCTGCACTCAGCTCTCACCCGTGGCTCCTAGAAGCTATCAGCATGTGATAGCAGCCACACCCTGGGAAATGGCTTCAACTGGTCAGGTAAACCAGGTGAAGGTAGTCAATGGGCATCAAACTCTCTGTGAGTTAGGGACCCTCCCTGCATGCAAAAAACAGGCTCTGATGAATTGAGCAGACGAGATCAATAGTCCAACGGCCAAGAAGGCGGTTTCTGTTCCTACTGCAGAGGGACATGAGGGGAAGATGGGGCTCGTCCACCTAGAAAGATACTCCATCTAGAAGAAGATAAACTCTGATTCTGAACCTCCATACGCCTTGCGGGATATCTTCAGAATGGACCAAGGAGTAAACCCTACACCAATCCAGAGTTCAGTTCCCCATTGGGCGGCATCTTGTATGCCTCCTTCTGGCAACTCCTGCAGCCAAGCTGGTGTCAAACGTATTGCTCTGCTTTCCTTTGGACCGCATCAGAGAAGCTGAGAGCGGAGTCTTGTTATTTGGGCAGTCCAGGACCTCCATACACACTGTCCAGGCTTGCACCCTGGGGAAGTCACTTCAGTTTGATTTCAACCCCGGAAGCACACTTTATTGTCTCCTGAGACAAACAGATGCCAACAACAACTTGTGGTTGCATCATTCCTGGTTTACCAACAAGTGACTAACAAGAGGTGGTGTTGCACCAATTTGCTCATGCTATGAACCCACAGCAAATAGTATTGTTCCCCAGGGTATGGGGTGAGCTGATAACAGCTACCTGCAAGTGTCTAACAAGGGCAGTGCACTACTGAAAAGGAGAAGAAAAGTATTAAAATTAGAACCACTATCAGTATCACCAAAGGGAAAACAGTCTTTCATCTTAGAGTGAATTCTACCAGCCCCCTAGAATTGCCCCCTTTCACCCACCCAGTTTGCTACTGCCTCCAAATTTCAAGCTGAATTTAAAGATCTGTTCAAGTTGTGAACAGAAATAAAAGCAATAATTGTTTTGCTCTTTTAGCCTTTAAAAACAAACAAAAAACACATATACTTCAAATCCTACACAAAATATGCATGGCATGTGCATTAGTACACATTTTCAAAGCAGGATAACAAAGAACAGGTAATCACCGCCTTAGAAAATAGAGGTTTAGCCTTCAGATGTAATTCAATTGAGATGTTTGTTTTTCTTTCTGTTTCATTTGCTTGACGTTGTTGTTTTTGTTACACTGAAATGACTGGAACCTTTTGAAGAGTTATTTCAGATGGTCAGGATTAGTCATTTTTAGAATGCTGTAAAAGACACCTGTCAGGGCTGCCTCAAGTCTCAGCTCACAAAAGACCAACGCCTTTCTTTTCTTATATACAAAAGTGTTTATTGCAGTTCATTGTTTGCTTCAGATCCGAGGCGCGCAGCCCTACGTCTGCTAGGCTTAGACCGCTGAAGTCCCTTCTGAATCTGTCCCCGCCCTGCACCAGTTTAAGAGGCTTGCGCTGCTCCACCTCTTTCTCTCTTTCCTTTTCCGCAGGGTCTTTCTGCCCACTGGGGTTTCGCCCCTCCTGGATTCCTCCGACGCGGAATCAGACTGCTCTTGCCCCCTCCTGCGGGCTTTGGGACCTGGCCCCTCCTCCGGGCTCCCTGTACTTCCGCGCGCCTCTACATTTGAACTTGGCGCGCGCCCCCAACCTCTAACTTTCCTTTTGACAGCTACGCTACTCCCTTCACTACTCCCCTCCACTTCCGGGATGGTGGCTTGCTCCGACCTCCCTCCTTTCTCTACTGCCGGAGCCACCTCCCCTGATACACTGGAACCTCCACCCCCTTCGCTGCACTCTGGCGGGGAGGCTGGTCCTGACGCCCAGCTGCCACTTTGGGATCCCCCGCTGGCCCCCTGCTCCTGACAAGTCCCCCCTGGGGCTCCCCTGGCCTTGACCACCGGCGCCCCCTTCTGGGAATCCTCTGATTCGCTGGAAAGACTCATGGAATCTCTAGAGTCATTGTCATTCTCTTCCTCGCTGTCCTGGGATTCATCCCCATCGCTCTCCATCTCCTGCCTACCCTGTGCCTCTGTCCCTGAACCCCTGACATCCATCCCCCCCTCGAAGCCCCCCCTTCCCCCCTCCCGCTGCTCGGGCGCAGGTTCCGGGAGCTCCGTTGTAGCGGGGGTAGACGCTGGATACAGTTCATCTACGTCGATCTCCTCTGCTTCCAGTTCAGTGTATGCGTGCTCGAAACCGGGGTCCTCCCCCAACACATCCAAACCCTTCCCTCCCCCTGTTACTTCAGGCGATGCTGCTTGCCAAGGCCCCCTTCGCCACCCCACTTCTGGTTGATCGTCCCACCAATAAGAGCGGTCCGTGTCCACCCCCGAGCACGATCCCCTTGGAGGGCTCGATTCCGGCGTGGTCTCCTCTGCGGAGGAGAACCCCCGGAAGGTGCTGCCTGAAAGTGTGGGCGTAAAAAGCCAGTCGTCAAAATACTCCTCTGGCATGGGCCTGTGTGGGAAGAGTGCATGGAACTCGTCTTTAAGAAGAGGTTCCTCCAGAGCATAATCTGGCACCCAACTGTTGGCGCTGGCCGGGGTACCTTCCCTGGCGAGGAGGTATTCCACTCCCTCCTCCCCCCATCTCGAGTCCAGAATTTCCGTGACCTCGTTGAGTGTCGGGGTCCTCGGTGACTTCCCCCCCCCTGGTGATTCTCTACGTGGGTCTGGTGCCGTCCCTGGCTCCTGAAATCTGTGTGGGGCCTTGTAGGGTGTAAGCACCGACCTATGAAAGACCGGGTGCATTCGGGAACCTTCTGGGAGGGTCAACCGAAAAGCTACGGGATTGATCCTGCCCTCAACTTGGTATGGCCCTAGCTGTTTGTGTCCTAGCTTCTTCTTAGCTAACGACTTGGCCGGCACCGCCTGGGCTGCTAACCATACCCAGTCCCCCACCTGGATGTCTTCTCCTGCCCTCCTGTGCCTGTCTGCCTGCACTTTGTAGGCGTGTTTAGCTAGTTCCAAGTGCCGTCGTAGCTCCTCGTGGACCTCCTGCAATTCTGCTGCTAAATGCTCAGCTCCCTGCGACTCCCCCTGCATCGTTGTCTCCAACGCCGGGAAGGTTCTGGGATGTCGCCCATTGTTGGCGAAGAACGGTGTCACCCCCGTTGACGCGTGCTTCGTGGTGTTGTAGGCAAACTCGGCCATCGGTAAGTAGTCCACCCAAGTTGCAGGCTTTTGATTGGCGTAACATCGCAGGTACTGCTGCATGATGGCGTTGACCCTCTCCGCTTGGCCGTTGGTTTGCGGGTGTCTCGCCGACGCTAAGTTGATCTTGACATTCAGGATGCCCAGGAGCTTCTGCCAGAAACTGGAAATGAATTGGCGACCCCGGTCGGACAGGATGGACCGCGGTAAGCCGTGCACCCGGAACACGTGGTCTATGAACAGCTTGGCGGTCTGTTCCGCTGTTGCCACCTTCGCGCAAGGAATGAAGTGCGCCATCTTGGTGAACAGGTCTACAACCACAAGCACCGCCGTCTTGCCCCGCGAACTGGGCAGATCAGTAACAAAATCCAGCGCCACCCGTTCCCACGGCTGTAGTGGCGTCTCCAGCGGTTCCAGCAATCCCGCTGGCTTCTTGTGCACTGGCTTGGACCTCTGACAAATGTCACACCTGGCGACGTAATCTGCGACCTCTCCCCGCATCTGGGGCCACCAAAAGTCTCTGGCTACTAAGTCCGCCGTCTTTTCTTTGCCGAAGTGACCCGCGCTGGGTGCGTCGTGTAACTGCTGTAAAACCTTCGCGCGGAGATCGTCTCCGGGCACGTAGAGAGCACCTTTGCGGGTCAGCAGACCGTCGCGTATCTGGAATTCGCCGTCCTTTGCTGTCCCTCTTCGCACCTCCTCCATCTTGGATTGTGCGAACGGATCTGTCTGCAGCGCGCGTCGTACCGCGTCCAGGTCCACGGCGGCGGAAGCGCACGCCCACGCTTGCGGTGCGAAAATGTGCCTGGCTGCCACTGGTGCCGCTTCCTCGAGATACTGCGGTTTCCTGGAGAGCGCATCCGCTATGACGTTGTTGTCTCCCGGGATATACTCTATCCGGAAATCGAAATCCGCAAAGAACTCCGCCCATCTCATGTGCCTCTGGCTCTGGAGCTTCGCCGTGCGCCAATACTCTAGGTTCTTGTGGTCCGTGCGGACCTGCACGGTGTGCTTGGCTCCGATAAGGAAGTGCCGCCACGCCTTGAAAGCCGCGTGGATGGCCAACAACTCCCTGTCCCAGATGGTGTAGTTCTGTTCCGACTTGCTGAGCTTCCGGGAATAGAAAGCGCAGGGCCTCCAGTTCCCTTGCGGATCTTCCTGCAAGAGGACGGCCCCCACTGCTCTGTCAGATGCGTCAGTCTCAACCCGCATGGGCCTGCCGGGATTCACGTGTAGCAGCTGGTCTTCGGACGCGAAGAGACTCTTAAGTCTCCTGAAGGACTGCTCCGCCTGGTCCGTCCAGGTGAACTTTTTCTTCTTGGAACTGAGGGTGTCCGTGATAGCTGCCGTCTCTTTCGCGAAACCCCTGATGAACTTGCGGTAAAAGTTGGCGAAACCGACGAACCTCTGGACCTCCTTCCGATTGCGCGGACTATTCCAGTCCAACACCGCGCGGACTTTGGCGCTGTCCATGGCTAGTCCCTTGTCTGACAGCCGGTAGCCCAGGAAATCCACCTCCGTCACGTCGAACTGGCACTTCTCCAGTTTGGCGTAGAGCCTGTGCTCCCGTAGCCTCTGCAGGACCTCCTTTACGTCTCTCTCGTGAGTCTCCTGCGATTCTGAGAAGATCAGAATGTCGTCGAGGAAGCATACGCACTTCTTGTAGAGGAGTCCTGCTAGCACGTGGTGCATGAATGCTTGGAAACAGTGGGAGCCATTTTGGAGACCAAACGGCATAACTCTGTATTCATAGGTGCCCAGCGGCGTGAACATGGCCGTCTTCCACTCGTCACCTTCCCTCATGCGTATTAGATTGTATGCTCCGCGTAGATCCAACTTGGTGAAGATCCTCCCCTTCCTCACCGTCGCGAGCAGGTCGTCAATCTTGGGCATGGGGAAGGCCTTGGGCTTTGTCATCGAGTTGATGGCCCTATAGTCCACAATGAGCCTTTTTTGGGGCGTGTCCTTCTTCTTCACGAAAAACACAGGACTGCCCCCCACGGCCTTGGATTCTCGGATGAATCCCCGCTTCAAATTGTGATCTATGAACTCCCGGAGTTCCTGCATTTCATCTTCAGACATGGAATACAGCTTCGCAGTCGGCAGCGTCGCCCCTGGTAAGAGGTCAATTGCACAGTCGTAGGGCCGGTGGGGTGGTAATTGGTCAGCTTCCTTTTCACAGAAGACCTCCAAAAACCCCTTGTACTTGTGGGGCACTGCCTGCACCATGCCTAGATGCAACTGCTGCCCCTCCTCCTGGCCCTCCTCCTCCTGGCTGTCTGGATGCAATGTTGTGCGCAGTAGGACGAGCCAAAGGTGAGCTGCCGCTGGTACCACGCTAATGATGGGCTGTGTCTATCCAGCCAACTCATGCCTAACACTATAGGCGTGTCTGACAGTTGGGTGACATTGAAACTGATGACCTCGCGATGATTCCCAATTTTCAGCAGCATGGGTGGCGTCTGTTGTACCACTTGCCCACCCAGCAACTTTCTGCCATCTACCGTGACGACGTTCAGAGGCAGCGTGGCTGGTAGTAGCGCTATGCGATGCTGCTTGATGAACTGCATCCCCACGAAGTCTGCGTTGCTCCCTGAGTCAATTGTAATGGGGACTTCCAGGGTGAGTCCATTAGGTAGCTGGAGAGTAGCAGTGAGCTGCACCACTGGCTTGGGTGGTAAGGGGTCTGTAGGCTGCAAAAGCGCTGGGGACTGCTTCACTGACTTGCCTGGTGGAGCCCCAGCATCTCTGCTTCCATCCAGGCATTCTCGTTTCCCTGAAACTGTTCTCCTTGGAACTCTTCCCCTGTTACTGTTGCTAAGGCTGCAGTGTGCTTCTGGAGCCTCTGGGGACACTCTTTAGCCATGTGCTGTGGGCTGTCACAGATGTAACACTTCCTGGTCCCTCTAGGAGGCTTCGCCTTGACTGCTCCGGACGCTGAGGCTCCGGCAGCTGACTGAGCCTTTGCACGACCCAGCTCCATTGGCTCCTCCCCTCCCTTCAGCATAGGCGAGGGATTTGTACATCCCAGGTCCCTGGGAAGAAGAAAAGGAGGCGCTCTAGCTGGTGGGCGGACGTGACGCCCCTCCTCACTGTGCCAAGGGCGTTCTTCGTGGCGCACCCCTATCGTGAGTGCCCTCTGGACGACATCTGCTAGGGTTTGAGGTCTGTCTCCCCTAGCCAGCTCATCTTTTACTGAGCCATGAAGCCCCTCCCAAAACAAGTCTCTCACTGCCAGGGAGTCTTTTTCCCAGCCCAGCACATTCAGCAATGCAAAAAAGTGAGAATGGTACTGACGCACTGTAGCCTTGCCCTGCCGCAATCCATGCATCTCCTGGCGCGCCACATCAACGTCAACGGTAGATTGGAAGCAAGCGTCCATGGCTTTGATAAATTCGTCAGAGTCCCTGCGGGCAAGACCATCTTCGCGCCACAAATTGCGTAACCAGGTTCTAGCTTCCCCATGCAAATGCGACACAATAAAGCCTACTTTCTCCTCCTCATCTTTGAAGTCTTTTCGAAGCAAATGCAGCGCGTATAGGACGTCTGCTCTGAAATTGGGATAATGCTTCAGGTTCCCATCGAAGTGGGCTACTAAATTGCCTCCCCTTCGTCCGAGAGCGATTCCCTCTGATCTGGACCCCGGGAACCCCTGTTTGCACGCCTGATCCCACCTGGCTTGCAGATCCTGGCATCGCGCTTCTGCTTCGGCAACTGTCTTCTGAGAGACCCGTACTGCAACGGAGAGTTCAGCGACTGCGTTTTGCAGGGTCGTTATCTGCTCCTCAGTAGTCATGTCTGCCAAACTTCGTGAGCTTTGCAAAAAAAATTTTTTGCAGTCTTTTTTTTTTTTTTTTTTTTTTGAGAAGGGACTTACTGTCAGGGCTGCCTCAAGTCTCAGCTCACAAAAGACCAACGCCTTTCTTTTCTTATATACAAAAGTGTTTATTGCAGTTCATTGTTTGCTTCAGATCCGAGGCGCGCAGCCCTACGTCTGCTAGGCTTAGACCGCTGAAGTCCCTTCTGAATCTGTCCCCGCCCTGCACCAGTTTAAGAGGCTTGCGCTGCTCCACCTCTTTCTCTCTTTCCTTTTCCGCAGGGTCTTTCTGCCCACTGGGGTTTCGCCCCTCCTGGATTCCTCCGACGCGGAATCAGACTGCTCTTGCCCCCTCCTGCGGGCTTTGGGACCTGGCCCCTCCTCCGGGCTCCCTGTACTTCCGCGCGCCTCTACATTTGAACTTGGCGCGCGCCCCCAACCTCTAACTTTCCTTTTGACAGCTACGCTACTCCCTTCACTACTCCCCTCCACTTCCGGGATGGTGGCTTGCTCCGACCTCCCTCCTTTCTCTACTGCCGGAGCCACCTCCCCTGATACACTGGAACCTCCACCCCCTTCGCTGCACTCTGGCGGGGAGGCTGGTCCTGACGCCCAGCTGCCACTTTGGGATCCCCCGCTGGCCCCCTGCTCCTGACAAGTCCCCCCTGGGGCTCCCCTGGCCTTGACCACCGGCGCCCCCTTCTGGGAATCCTCTGATTCGCTGGAAAGACTCATGGAATCTCTAGAGTCATTGTCATTCTCTTCCTCGCTGTCCTGGGATTCATCCCCATCGCTCTCCATCTCCTGCCTACCCTGTGCCTCTGTCCCTGAACCCCTGACAACACCTTAAGGGAAAGCACTGCACTCCGGGACTTTAAAAACCAGACTATTTTTCTGCCACTTTCATTGAGTTAGTGCTGCCAAACCTTTGCTGGGTCAATACTGAACCACACCAAGCCTGACTGTGGACATTAGCAAAATATATGACACAGAAATATTCCAAGAGAGGGATGTTCTCCCTAAAGGGATAAAAGTGTCAAGAACCATATGCAAAGCTTGTTTGGTTGTAAATTAGAAATAATAACACTTTCAGTTGCTCTTATGGGGAAATGGCACTTTTCTTTTCTTTTTACTCTTTGGGTAAAAGATAGTCCACAAAAAAAAAGCCTTACTCTATTTCATACTAAACAACCTTATGGGCAAAGATGTATGCAATCTTCACATTTATATGGCATAAACAGAAAATTATTTATCCCTCAACATCATATGGTTTCCCATGAGTGTGGATATCTGAGCAGAGCATATGCATGCAGACTCCCATGCTTAGTTTTGTTGGGATACTGCCAGGGAGATAAAGTCCATCAAGGCCCCCAAGCCGTCTGCCGGATGATCCATCGACCTCCCGTAGGCACGCAGCGACATGAGTTTCTAGAAAATATCTTGTCACATTCTCGAGCTCATGCACGCTCTATCAGCAGATAATGCACAGCCAAAAGTTGCAATCAGGAGAGCATTATTTACAAGTTTATTCAGCGTTGATCAGAACACAGAAAAACATGACTGACTGCTTTTAGTGTCTGCGACACAGAGAGAAAACGAAAGCAACAGAAAACATAAACATCCTGTGAACAGGAAATACGCAGACTCTGTGACTCACAGCCTGTTCCCTTTTAAGGTGGAACGGAAATATCCTAACATCCTCCCCCTTTCCGTGTAACCTGTAGTACCTGTGGTTCAACCCAATTGCAACCTTTGTACGTAAACCTTAAGTTGTTCTCTGTTAACAACCTTAGACAACAGATCAGCAGGAATTTCATTTCCTGGCATGTAGGACACCTGAACGAGTCCTTTCTCAATACACTCTCTTGCACGATGTAGCTTAATCTGCAAGTACTTGGTCCTTTGCTTGCAACTCTCCGAGTTCAGCAAAGCCAAACACGATCTATTGTCTTGATACACTTGTACAGGACATTTCACAGAAACTCTGATGTCCTTAAACAGTTGCATCAACCATTCACAATCCATGAGTGAAAATGACAGAGCATTGAGTTCTGCTTCACAGGAACTTAGGCTCACTGTCGTCTGCTTTTGGCACAACCAGTCAAACAGGCAGTGGTTGTACATGTAGCATACTCCAGAAGTGCTTGTACCATCCGTGGTGTCACTTCCAAAACTTGCATCTGCAAAGATTTCAAGACCTCCAGTCTTCTGACTGGTGAACCTCAGCCTGTAGTGCAAAGTCCCTTTCAAATAGCGGGCTATGCGCTTCAGAGCTTTCCAATCCTGAACAGTAGGATTGTTGGCATGTCTGCTAAGCAGGTTAGTGCTTACAGCTATGTCAGGTCTTGAGCATCTAGCAATGAAATTCAACTTGCCTAGAATGCATCTGTACAGCGTTGTGTCAGAAAACGCTTCAGCAGTACTATCTACCTGGTAACCTGTCACCATCGGTGTGTCTGCTGGGTTTGCATCAACCAAATTCAACCTGGTTAATACATCAGCAATTTTCTGTGTTTGGTGTACCAGAAAATTACCTGCTTGGTCCCTCTCCACCTGCAGAGAAAGATAGTTGGATACCTCACCAAGATCCTTCATGTCAAAGTGCTCCTTCAGCTGAGCTAGGGTGCTTTGGTAGAAAGCCTGATTCTTCCAAAACATCAGAAGATCATCAACAAAACATAAACAATACAGTTTGTTTTGCCCCTCCTCCTTGACAAACACACATGGATCAGCTTTGCCCTGGTGAAAACCTAGAGAAAGCAACGTCTCAGTGAGCTTTGTGTTCCAACACCTGGCACTCTGCTTGAGACCATATAAGGATTTCCGCAGTTTACAGACCATTCCCTTCTGTATCTGCATTCCATCAGGTGGAAGCATAAACATCTCCTCGTCCAAAATCCCGTACAAAAAAGCTGTATTAATGTCATGATGGGAAACATGCAGTTTCTCCTCTGCAGCTATCTTGAGCATCAGCCGAATGCTCTCATATTTGACGGTGGGTGAGTAGGTCTCGTGGTAATCCTGTCCTGGTACCTGTGAAAAACCTCTGGCAACCAATCTGGCTTTGTGTCTGACAACCTTGCCATTCTGGTCTGTCTTGGCCTTGAAGACCCATTTGCTGCCAACCAGTCTCATTCCTGGGACTACCGGTACCAGTTCCCAAGTTTGGTTCCTATTCAAGGAATCAACTTCAGCCTTCATGGCATTTAGCCAAGGCTCAGCATCTTTAGAGGTTAACTCCTGAACCTCTTTGAAGCTTGAAGGTTCCCATACCTTCTCTGCGCTACTAAGAACAGCAGTTGCTGTCTTAGCATACTCATCAGCAAATCTCTTTGGAGGTCTGCCCTTTGTGGCCCTCTCAGATCTGCGTACTAGACGCAAGTCTTCTGGACTCATCTCCTCTTTCTTAGGAGAAAAGTGACCAATGGTGAACAGTGGTTCTTCCAGTTCATTGTCAGACACATCAGATGGTCTGACTGAGGCCTTTGCGCTCTTGTAGTCTGCTGTGTCATCACTGTCACTGACACCAGCAGCAGCGCCGCCCACTGAACTGGAATCCGAACTCTGATCATCATCATCATCATCCTCAGCAGCTTCCTCAGCTTTAGCTGCTTCTTTGACATCACCTTCATCCTCCTCTGGGTAACTCTGGAAAATTCCCACATTTTCCCCCCACTTAGGATTGTACTCAACACTCTTTGTGAACTTAATGGATTTAGAGTCAGTCATCCACACCCTGTATGCACCTTTTTCGTACCCCATGAACAAACCATGTGCCCCACGCTTCCCAAGCTTGTTGCTCTGTGGGGTGTGTACCCACATGTCAGAACCAAAGATTCTCATGTGCTTGATGTTGGGTTTCTTACCAAACATCTTCTCATAGGGGGTACAACCAATAGGTGATGACAATCTGCGATTATAAGTGTAAGCAAAATTCGACAGAGCCTCCCCCCAATACTTATCAGGGAGATTGGCATCATGCAACAATGTTTTCATTCCTTGCAGCAACGTTTGATTTGCTCGCTCCGCAAGCCCATTCATCCATGGCGATCTAGGCGTTGACAAGTCATGCTGGATTCCCTTCTCAGTCAGGAAAGCTTCAAACTGCTGAGAAGTGAACTCCCCGCCTCGATCAGTAAACAGACAGCCAATACGTTTACCGTGAACATTCTCCAACCAAGCACAGAATGCCTTGAACCTAGGAAATGCTTGCGATTTCTGCTCGAGCATAAACACATGAATGTACCTGGAAAAAGAATCAATTAGAACCATGAAGTACCTTGCTCCACCCAAAGAGGGCGCAAGTGGACCAACCAGGTCTGCGTGCACTAGCTGGTAGGGTTTGGAAGCCTGCCTGCTAGACTCCTTGCCTTTTGGAGCAACCTTCACCTTGTTCTCTGCACAAGATACACATTTCATGTGAAACTTACAGGGTTTGATGTTCAAACCCTCAACCATCTCTGGCATCTTGGCCAGTGCCTTCCAAGAGAGGTGGCAAAACCTTCGATGTGCATCGTGAATGCATCCTGCATGAAGAACTTTGTTAGTTTGTGCAACACAACAAGAATCAGCATTAGACACAATAGCACCATTGTCATCATAAGTTATACAGAACAAGCCATCCATAAACTTTGCATGCAAAATGTCCTCTTTGCCTTTTCTGATGACACAAACGCTCCTCTTGAAGGAAATTTCAAAACCACGCCCAGTAAGCTGTGGGACACTGAGCAAATTGTCTGCAGCACCTGGAACATATAGTACATCTTTGATGGTAGTGTGCAGACTTGCCAGTTTCACAGTCCCTTCTCCTGCAATTCGCAACGTCTTTCCATCAGCCAGGTGGATCTCACCTTCTTGAGGTTTGAAGGAGATAAATAGGTGGCGGTCCTTTGAGACATGGCGGGTACAGCCTGAATCAACAACAAACCTGGCCTTGGCCTTTGGAGCAGTCTTTCTGGCAAGCAAAACCTTGTTTTCCACCGGCGTGGGCTTTTGCAGCTTGCCCCCCCTGCTCCTGGCCATCAGACTTGCCTTTAGCCTTTGGTGAGGCTGTGCCAGCAAACAAAGCATTGTTTTTCCCTGGCTTGGGCTTTCCACCCCCCCCTCTGCTTCTTGCCATCTGCTGGCGTCTGCCTCTGTTTACCTTTGCCCTTCCGGCCTCTGCAAAGGCGATGACCTTGGCTCCCATGAGAAACAGAGCTCTCAGCTGCCGACTCCTTGGCTCCCCCTGGAGGCTGGAATGCTGCCTGGGATGACGTGACAGTCAGCTCCCCCTGCAGCTTGCAACCGGTGCCCTCGGCATCCCTGCATTCACTCGCATTCTGGGAAACAACCAGGACCTCCGATGCAGTCAAACTCTGGGCTGGGATGATTGGCAGATGGGCTACTTTCAAAGCATGCCACATCTTACGTGCAGTCACATTGCCAGCAAGCGTCTTTATTTCCTCCAGAGAGACGGACAAGACTATTAAGTCTATCGCCTTCGAATTTTCGGCCTTCCCTCTATCTGTCAGAGGAACTGGAGGGGCTTCAGACACAGTATGCCACACTCCAAACTGACGCAGCAAGCTCTCACACCACACAGCCCAGGTCCCATAATTGTGCCGATTTAGGTGTCTAAGCCCATGGGCTTCCCCTACTTAAACACCCCCCTGCTCAGATGCTCAACACATCGATTTTGGGAGTCAAGCTTCGGAAGCCAGAAGCCAACATATATTCTGAGATTCTAGTTATTTCAAAGTAATATAGACCAGGTATCATCTAGTGTAGGCTATTGGTTTTCTAGTCATGTTCATAAGAGTTTATCTGCATAAGGGATGCCTTTATGCCTCATTCACCTCTTTACACCTCACAGAAGCAGGCCTCCAGTGCTTTCCTGGTTAACAGTCACATGTATTTTGATATTGCAAATCATGCATACATGTTCCTCCCATCAGAACGAACAGGTTGCAAAAGCACTGTACTCTGCCTTTGGCTAGCTGACCACAATTATTGTGTGATATGCAGCCCTTAGCTTAGTGATTACCACAAATTTTTGCTAATCTAACATCACACAGGTGCAAATCGATGCGATTTACAGGTGCATGTGACTTACAGGTGATTTAGAAGAATAGAACTAAAGCATTAAATAAGAATGATAAATTGTAATTAGCCACTAGACATGACCCAGAAAATATTTAAATAAATTTATACCCCATTAAAAGAAATGAATTCCTAATGCCTAACTTTTAAAAAAAACTTTTTTTTTACTTTTTTTGCACCAGGTAGATTAATTGCACTGTTGGCTAGATTTATTCCCATTTGCACAGTGTGTTTCAGTCAAGCCAGTGGGTTATTACATGGGCAAGTAGATACTAGTCCTGCCCTGCAAACCATTTTCCCAGAGTGAAACTATATTTATACTCCATGGTCATTTATCTTTGGACCTTGATTTGCACTCTGTCCATTCCTTTCCATCACTCTGTCCATTCCTTTCCTCCCCAGAACTTTTGAGTTAGAGGTGAGAGCTTTTATTTCCCCCCCCCTCAAACCATTCACTGTTTAAATATGACCTGACAGATTTGTCATCCTACAGTATCTCTGCTGCTAAACACTTCTCTTTCTTTGAATACTAGTAATAAATAAAATGATGGGATGCAAATGGTGGCATTTTATTCAGATAACTTAAATCTCCTACCCTAGTCCATGAAACTCCAGTAATGTAATTGGGGGGGGGGGGGGGAGGCTAAAATAATCTTAATGAAATTCCACAGTTTTTATCTCATCTTTATATTCCGCTCGAGAGGAGTGTCTTATCAATAAAGATGGAAAAATCAAGCTGAAAGTATATGACATTTATTTAATAAGAGTTCTTAACAAAACTTTCTTATATCAATAATCCTCAAAGGTAAATGCAATCTTGGTACTTTTTCTTAAAGCCAGAATGATATTTGTCCATCGTTTTTTATATCAAGCTATATAAAAAGTGATCTCCCAAGTGATAAAGGCATACAAATAGAACTGTCAGTATTATTTTCCTTTAGGAACAGTGAGGGAGAAAGTTAAGGGATAGCATTGCATTCCATGCAGCTGTATGACTTTCTGACTTGAGAATCTTTCCTCCTCCGAAACATCCAGTAAAGATTACCACTGTTCGTGCTTGGCAGTGATTAGTTGAGTGCCGGCAACGATTGCAGAACTATTCAGAAATGGAAGTTTCATCATGAAAGTGGAAAGATGGTGGCACAGGGTGGTGGGAGCTGGATAAGGCTCATTAAGTGCTGAGAACTGCCAAATATAGCAAAAGGTGGTGCAGCTCTTTCAGTGGCACAGAGGCTGCAAAAATGGCAAATAAAAAACACAGACTGGTAGTTTACCACCCAGCCATACCATATTTGGACAGAGATTTCCCACTTGGGAAATAAGGCCTTTAACCTTATGCAATGCAAGTGGCTATTGATTAAGGCCAGAATTCTAACCATGACTAGTCAGAAGTTGGTCCTATTGAGTTCAGTGGCACTTATTCTCAGGGGTCAGGATTGTAGCCTAAGTTAGTGGTACAAGTCAGAAGGAGCCTTTTCTCAACAGGGCTAAATAAAGGCCAAATTGGGGGGGGGGGTGTTGCCAGTTCGTATATGTTCATATGCATCATGACATTAGCATACATCTGGAGTTCTTGCACTTCTCAATCAGTGCAGGCCCTTCTCGATTAGGCTAGCTAATCTGTGTCAAGCCTTTATTTCCTCTGTGAACTTGCAATGAATCCTCACTCTCATTGAACAGTTCCTGTTGAGTGAAGTAAACACATAGTTAGAGGGTATGGGCAGAACGTGAACTGAATCACAGCTCTTGGTAATGTAGGTTTTCAATTGCATTGCAGGCACCACCTTTGATAATTACACAAGAGTTGTGACTGCTCTAAGAAGAACGTTGGTAGCATTCAAAGTGGTCTTTATCCCATGGCTGTGTGGACTGCTTATTAGAAGAGTTTTAAAACTTGGTAAACTGAACTGGTTTTTTTTCTGCTCAAGCATGTTTGCCATGCAGTCTTTATTATGTTCACATTAATGGTTGTGGACTACTGCTCTGTATAGGTTCATTCTCAGTACTAATGGTGTCATTTTCATAAAGCATGTCATTGTTATGCAGGTTCAGTATGACTAGAAAATAACAAGGAAGTCAGGAAAGTGGAGAGGATCCACTTAGAGCCCGAGAGGTTGAGGATTTGGGCACTTGCAAAAGCTAATTCATGCAACTCCGCTATTCATGGGATTATATTAATTGTCAAGTGATATTTCCTCTACAATAAGATTTCATCCATCAGTGGCCTTCTGGGTGATGTTAATAAAATCATAGGATTGTCGAGGTGGAAGGGATTCTGAGGGTCATCTAGTTCAACGCCCTGCAATGCAGAAATCTCAACTAAAGCATCCATGACAGATGGTCATCCAGCCTCTGCTTTAAAACTTCTAAGGAAGGACAACCCACCACCTTCCAAGGCAGTCCATTCCACTGTCAATCAGCTCTTACTATCAGAAAGTTCTTTCTGATGTTTACTCAGAATCTCCTTTTCTCTAACTTGAATCCATTGGTTCAGGTCATACCCTCCAGGGCAGCAGAAAACAAGCTTGCTTCAAGCTTGAGGAGGGCAACCAAGATGATCAAGGGGCTGGAAACCAAGCCTTATGCTTAGCCTGTAGAAGAGGAGACTGAGATGATATATGACAGCCATCTTCAAATATCTCAAGGACTATCATATGGAAGATGGAAGAATCATTCATCCAGTTTACAAATCCTGCCTCCATCTTGTGTAAGTGCTCCACTGTTGAGGGGGCAGTTTTCCCAGGCTGGTAACATCAGGAGCTGCAGCTTATCCACTCAGCAACTCTGCACTTATCGCAGTTCAGACCCCATGAGCTTGTGTACATAGGATCACATTTGCCATTTCAGTGCTGCTCACTTACCTTGGAGAGCTCCTTTCCACCTCTGCTGCCACACAACAGCAGCCACTAGTTTCTCTTAGTGAACCACTTGAATTTGGCAAAATCTACTGTATTGTATTTTGGAAAGTTGTTTGTTTGCTATGCATTTGGACCCCTCTAAACATATTATAGCTACATTTTGCATGGTGGTTCCTGAGATCAAGGAACAGGTTCCTGCCTATGTATGGATACAATTGGACACAACTGTGAATCAAGATGGTGGGCTGACCCTTTCAAAACTGTCCCGTTTTTAACCACTAGTTCCAAATCTGTAGCGATTTTTTGGGGGGGTTCTTAGAATTCCCAGGCAAAGCTGCTAGTTAAATATCAAAGAGGGAGGCAGCCCACCTTTAGGAAAGGGGGAAAGAAAATTGAAGCTTGAGCCAATGTTTCATTCACTGTTATGCCTGTGTGTCATATAGCTTATAAAGCCACACAGATTATGAAAACAGTGAGAAACGTCTATACTATATCTGTCTCCATCTGGAATTGGCTATGTGAGGGGAGTAATTTGCCAGTTTCAAGTCATAAAGATTTTCAGCTCATTAATCCCGGCTTTTCCATACCTCTGTATTTGCAAAATGAAGTTAGGAACACTTTTGGTACGATATGGTAGAAATATCTTATGTTTAAGGGCAAACTGTCATGCTGAGTCCCAAGCCATTTTTATCTGAAGGTCTTCCACCAGAGAAATATTAGCTTTGACAGGATTTCCTCTTCTATCTCATTATACTCAGAGCCAGCCCGCAGGGATGTATCTTTTTCTCCCTCCTCCTCATTCTCTCCTACAGGGAAGGAAGAAAGAACCAGATAGAAATGAAGACCCCCTTCCCTGAAAAATCAGTTTCTGTGAAACTGGAATCCCTGCTGCTAACAGGCAGCACTGGCAGCAAAAGCCATGTTACTCTATTTTCTCCCCTTTAAGTGATAGACTTCTATCCCTCAAAAGGAAGAGCACCAAATTGTTCGGCTTGCCCAGCTGTTTTCCAATTACCTCTTCCCAATATGCCAAGCTTTATTCATCATTTCACTTCCTGGCATGGCTAGCCAAGTTATGGTGTGGCTGTTGGCATTCATTATATGTTCCCCCAATGTCATTTCTAAAAAGTATTATAAATGTAGTAATGCTGTACTTGCCTCATGACAAGTATGATTTGTGAAATGTGATTTTTTTAAAAAAAACTTTCCCACTTTAATTTACAACTTCTTTGGATTTTCGTATCCTCCTTCCCCCACCCTTCACCACAGGATGATGAAGTGGGGTTTGTGCTCATCAGTGTCTGTGAGTTTTCTTACCTATGGTGAGTTCACAAACTGCGTAACAGCTGCAAAGAAGGGCCACATCACATTTCAACAGATAAACTTGAGCTATGCAGACTTAGAATCATAGAATCAGAGTTGGAAGAGACCACAAGGGCCATCGAGTCCAACCCCCTGCCAAGCAGGAAACACCATCAGAGCACTCCTGACATATGGTTGTCAAGCCTCTGCTTAAAGACCTCCAAAGAAGGTGAAAGAAACTTTGTTCCAGAAATTCTCCCCTGTGAATTTTAATATTGGATATTTTATGGATATTCAATATTTGCCATGTATTCACCAAATATTTGTTATCTATATCTGAAATACAGTGGTACCTTGGTTTAAGAACAGCTTAGTTTATGAACAACTTGGATTAAGAATGTTGCAAACCTGGAAGTAGGTGTTTTGGTTTGTGAACTTTGCCTTGGAAGCAGAACATGTTCTGCTTCCTGTTGAGTGTGTTCCATTTGTAAATTGAGTCCCCTGCTGCTATGGGGAAGCACGCCTTGGTTTAAGAATGCTTTGTTTAAGAACGGAGTTCTGGAACGGATTAAGTTCATAAACCGAGGTACCACTGTACTGTGATTTTTTTCACTATCATCACTGTCTAATATCTGAAAATACCTGAGATGCAATTGCAATGCTATTTTATACTTGACTGTATTTCACAGTTGGTGTGCAGTAGTATTTAGCATTTAGCAATTGACGTACAATGGTATTCAAATCATTTGACAGCATTTCATATTAACAGTATTTAGATGCTCTGGGTATCTTGCCTTCCAAAAGCTGAAGCCAGCACTTCCTATGAGGATCCACTTGTCTCAAAAGACAAGCCTTCTTAATTCACTTATGCCCACTGCTGTAAGTAAACAATCTTATGAGTATTAATAAAAAGAGCCTGTTTTAACAGGTCACAGAGAAAGGGTTTCATTAGAAGAGAATTATGCAATCCCATATTTTGCAAGTACTCAAAATTAATTTCTTCTGTGGAGGGTGTGCAGGGGCACTTGTGTATTACCTCCCATAAACAAATGAAGCAAAATCAGATAAATGGAAATAGCGCTAAGGTGTTATAATGTCAGGACAAATCACTCCAAGCTTTAAATATGCATTACCTATAAGAAAGGGAAGCCGTGTTTACAGTTGCAATGCCTGTATTTCTGAGCCAAAGCAGGGAACTTAATCGACAAGCCTCAGCTGTGACTGTAATAAAACCGAGGCAGATGAGAGGAGGGCTTGAAAAGTGGCTCTCCTTCCAGCTCACTGATTCTGGAGTCATCCAGAGACTATCCTGGTCCTTCATGCCAGTTATAGTAGCCTCCTCTTTCTCAACAATACAGCTGAGGGTGACTAGAAAAGGCTAAATCTTGGGCAGGCTAAATTTTCCCCAGGGAATACCCTTCAGGTCAAGGATGGCAGGGGGCAGCACAGATTACTAGCTGTTCATTATGGCACTGGATGCATATATACATGTACAAATACGCATATGCAAGCCCAAAATTGTTGTCTCAGAAATTCACAGACCAAACAGCTTTATATAATGCCCATATTTTTTCTGTCATGTGCTAATGACACATCCTACAGATGTTGTTAGACTGCAGTTCCTATGATAGCTAATCATTGCCCAAGCCGGCTGGGGTTGATGTGTATTGTAGTCTGACAGCATCTGGAAGGTGCCACGTTGGCTATCCCTGGCATATACCTTTCTGGCAGAACAAATGCTTCATGACCTCACATGAAGGCCCAGGAAACAGTAACAGTAGCAAGTCCCACTGTCTGCTTAAGGCTGCATGAATGGTAACTGTTTTAGAATAAGAAGGAGACTGTAAGAAGAACCGCAGCAGACCAGAAGATCTATCTTACCCAGCATTCAGTTTCTAACAATAAGTAGTCAGATGCTTTATGAATCACCAGTAGTGAATGCAAAGATTCTCTGACAGCTCTCTTCAGTTGAGGATCTTGGCTGTTGATTTGCAGAGCCAAATACACACAGTTTATGTATTGTGTTGTGGTGTATCTCAAAGCAGAAAGTGCTGTGCTTTGAGGTCTGGCTTCATCTGTCATGCCATATCATGTCACTTAACTCCGTGCAAGTAAAGCATACGACGCTGTGTGGCTTATCACCACCCAGATAAAAGATGACATGACAAGCAGGTGCTGTTCCAGTGGAAAGAATGTTAGACCTTGTTCGGAACCACGAAGACACCTCAGCTGTGATACGTAATGTTTTTTTTTCTTGCAGGAGGAGCAGAGCAAGTGAGCAGGATAGCTGCAAGGGTTAGAAACCATATTGTACTGCAGCCAACACAAGGCTTTTGAAAACCTTCCTTCATTTCAGCCAACTTTCCCTTTTGTTCTCCACAGTGACAATAATGGCAGATATATTTCCTTTGTATTTTCTCCTTTTCAGAAAAAAGCTCCAAGGTCAAGCAGTGCCTGCGTTCCTAGGAGGCTTGGTTCACCTACTGTACTCTATTATGTTCTTTATGTGAATGCAACTCTAGGAACAGTCAAGGTGCATCGTGTTATGCCCTTTTATAATATCTAATGGGACTAAAGAGGCTTTGCAATGATTTACTCTTAACTGGATCCTGAATGTACAGATTTATATGTTAGACCCTATATACAACTTGGAACAGGAGGAGGCAATCTTTTTCCTGTCAGGGAGTTAAGCTGTGTGCTGCAACTAGAACCCAAGATGGGTGAGGCAGCCTCTTCTCTCCCCCCCCCCCAGCATCCTGTCCCTCTCTAGCACAGTGGTTAGAGTGTTGGACTAGGACCAGGAGACCAAGGTTCAAATCTCAATTTGGCCAAGAAGTTCTCTAGGTGGGCCTGTCATTGCCTCTCAGTCTAAGCTTTCCAAGCTTTGTTGTGAAGATAATATGTGGAGGGGGAGAACCATGTACACCAACTAGAGATCCTATGAGGAAAGATGGGTTATATGAGAGAGCATGCTGGAACATCTTTCCACATGTGCTTTGGGAGATGCCCACTTGATTTATTTTATTTTATTTTTTGTAAATGAATTTTTAATTGGCTTTCTTTTCTTCTTTCCACAGTAAGTAATAATTCCACAAATAACATCAAAAACAGGTGTGTCCCCCTCCCCATATATACATTTATCCTTTCAACACTATCTCTTGTGAGATTCTTAAAATTTCGTGACTTCCCTCCATTCCCGCTTCTGGTTCCTTATATAGAACAAATTCTTCTGCATTTCTATATCTATGCTTAACCCATTATTATATCCTTAATTATCCAAATTTCTGGTAATTATCCAAGCGTTTAGTCGAAGCCTGCTAATGTTTCAAATTATTTACAGTATTTTGGCACATATACAATACATGTTTCCCACTCTTTTTAAAACTTCTCATTATCATAGTCTCTGAGCTTTGCTGTCAGTTTTGCTATCTCTGCATAGTCCGTAAGTTTGATTTGCCATTCTTCTTTTGTTGGTATCATTTCTTCCTTCCATCTTTGAGCTAACAGGATCCGGGCTGCTGTTGTGGCATGCATAAATGTCCTCTACTGTTATTTGGGTAGTTCAGCTCCTATTAATCCTTTTAAGAAAGCTTCTGGGTTTTTTAAAAAAGTCATTTTGAATATTTTTTCCAATTCATTACAAATCGGAAGATGCCCACTTGAAATGCTTATTGAACACTTACTTATTAATAATCAGCTGTTAACAATGGCACCCCTGTGCTGTTGTAAGATCCTTTTTACTCTGCAATGCTGTGCAAGTTTACTCAGAACACAAGGACATGCCACTGCGTTATCTAATGTTTATTTTATCATGAGCTTTAGCATTTTTGCATTATAAATGCACTTTGAATCTATGCCATTCCGATTTTGTAAATGAAGAAATGAAAACATAAAGCAGTGTTGAAGTACTCTGCCTTCTAACCTTGTTTATGAAGGTGATCTTCTGGAGAAAGTGTACTTCATTTGAAATCAGTTCCTTCTAATTCCCACATAAGTGGGAAATTTTTTTCTTCTTAGTTTTAAGTACCTTTCATTGGTAGTATGTCAGATGCCCAAGGTTTTGCATTGTTCAGTTGGTTTTTTTGTTTGTAGCTATGTTTGATGGAACCAGCTACCAAATGAAAGTGTGTATCTAGAGTTCCTTGCAGAAATAGTCATGTTGTTATTTTGAAATGCATTATTTTATACCTGTAGAAGTAGGAACACACATGGTCTATTTAGTTTCTTTTGCTGTTTCTTGGCATGCACAATATCTTTGATAATATCGGAGTGAATAGTGTGAAACACACTTAACACCAGTGCTTTTTTTCCTGGGGGTACTCAAGGATACACAGTTCTGGCATCTTTCCCTCCTAAATGTTAAAAGTGTGGCACTTACTGTTAGTGGCAGGGTGTGTCTTCATGGCACCCAGGCACGCTGGAGAGATGAGACACAGAGGCCAGTGTGTGTCAGGCTTCAAGGAATCCAATCCCTCCCATTATGGCAGCCAAGAAGCAGATAACAATAAGAGATCGTACCAAGCAATTTATTCAATATATTCACAGGGAGCGACGGAGGAATGCAGTCTCCCTAAGGCAATGGCGTTGCTCCGAGTAAAGTCCCACCCCCTCCATCTCTCCTATTCCATGTCTCCCCTGTGTTGGCTAATCTGAGCTTTCTGCATCTGAGCTTTCTGTTCTGCTACTCTCAATGCTCACCTGGTCCTGGGGGGGTGGGGGTCAGGAATGCTTTCCAAGACACTGAGTCTGTCAGCTGTTTCTCCCCTGCTGCTGCTTCTTGCTGTTGTTCTTCCAGTATTTCCCAGCTTCTCCCCTCTGCAGCTTCTGAACTATGACCTTCTGCAAACCACTGTTCTAAATCTATACTGTCTTCCTGTTTTCAGGAAGGTTCAGGAGAAGAGAGGGTGGTCCCCACCATTCCTCCTCCTTCCAGCCCCTGACAACGTGAGGAGGATGCAACAGGGCAGGCATGCAACTTTCAAGTCCAATGCATATGATTTAGAAATGCTTCTTTCCTAGTTCACAATTCCTTCTTAAAAATGTCTACATCTTCCTGACCCTGTTAGCATGCAGAGAAATATCTGGAATGATTTGCTTTCCTTGATCTAAACTTATTTGTATTATTATAGTGAATATGTAGCTTGTTTAAATGTCAAGCATCAGGTTAAAGTTCTGAAAGTTATGAATGATTGCTAAAAGTAACCATAGTGAGCAAGGGGATAATCCTATGGTAAGATCTGCCAGGATGAGCAGCTTAGGATATAGTGGATCTCTGGCTCAGCTGGCTGAGCCAATGCTGGTTGAGCTGAGAAGAGTATACAGCCCACCAAAAGGGGGGGCATGGCTGGGATAGGACCAGAAAGAGAACTTAGGTTGGACCCTAAGCCCAGTCAGCTCAGTCCTGACAACCCAGCATAGAACACTATTTTAAAGGCTTGTTTCCCCTCTGCCAGGCTTAAGCAGAGCAGCTTATCACTGAATGGGGTTTGGATCTAGCAGAATTTTGTGCTGGCTTACTTTATACCAGTGGACGTCATGTCAACTTCTTGTGCATAGGATAACTCCCTAAGTAACCTGGTTTTTCTTAATACTCTGAGGCTGCATTCCTTACCTGTGATTAAGTCCCATTGAATTCTTCTTCCAAGTAGGCATACACTGGATTTCTACTGCAAGTCAAATTTAGGCAAAACTATATTTAAAAAATGGTGTGTGTCTGTCACATATTTTAGTTTAATGAATGTTATGTGGCAGAAAATTACATAATCAGTGACAGCAATCAAAGCACTTTATGTGAAGATGTGTTTTCACATCCAAACCTGCCATACTTCCCCCCCTGAAGTAAACTTTGGAAGTTTATTCAGTAGCCACACTATCGGGGGGGGGGATTTTGAGTGAGTGACCCACATGTTAGATTTCTGAAACTGAGCACAGGAACTGCATGCTGGATCAAGCCAATGACCTGTGAAGTCCAGATATCCATGGGAAGCCTGCATTCAGGACCTGATCACAACAGCACTCGCCCATCCTGTAGTTTCCAGGAACTGGTACTAAGGTGCACATTACCTCTTAGAAAATCAAAATGATGGCATACTCCCATTAATGCCCTCATCTTAAACATATTTTCTCTGAATTAAGTTCTATTTGCTTTTATGAAATCAAAATCATTATTAAATGAAATATCATTATTATTTGTATAAATTATAAATCAGAACTTGGATGTCTCCAACTCAGAGGGAACATTAGGCACATCATATTAACAGTGCATCTTGCTGTGTCATGAATCTTAGCCATAGGCAAATATAAAAATCATTAATGAATATGTCACATATGCACAAACTGAAATGCCTCTCAAGCTAGAAAAACATGTATGGCTAAGGATGTTGTGGTTGTTTCAGGAAAAAAATGACACTAGTAGTAGAGTTTCTATGATAGGGACAATTTATATTTGACTTTTATGTGTTGTTGGGAAATATTTTGAATACAGTCATTGTATGAATGCATCCTCTATTCATGAGGAAGCTTTTTGCTGTCAGTGCAAACATTTTAATATATTTTCTGGCAGCAAAGACGAAACAAAACAAAACAAAAGTTTTCCACTTACATGTTTGATTCTTCGTCCATTAGGTTATAAAGGGAATTCAACAACACCGGCCAAGGAAATCTCCCATCCCCACTAGGCCAGAGTGGTAATATGATAATCTCTGATGCTTAAAGGAGCAGCTGGGTGTCCTTTCTGGCCACAGACCACCATTGGCCTCAATGCCATCACTTTCATAGACCTGTGTCTGAGCTCATTCCACTGTAGACCTTTCATGCAACTATGTAATACCCTCCAACATTTCTCAGATGGAAATAGGGACATTTCTTACAACTGACCCTTCTCAACCCCCCATTTTTGTTACACATGCCCTTGCAGAGCATTTCCTATTGGGCAACAGGCAAGTGCCACCACCAATGCAACCAACAGGACACAGCACACACATCCTCCGCCATCCTAAGAAAACCCTTAATCCCAATTGTATTTCATTTTAATTTTTGGTCGATTTACCAAAAGAAAAACACATCAATAAATAAATTTTAGAAAGGGGCAAGATTAGACGTGGATGCACAATGCATCTTTTTTTCTTTCTTTTTTTTAATCAGGACTCCTTGCACTCTGCTCCGCTGTCGCTTTCTTTTCGCCAAATGCGCCCCAGTCCTCTGTCTGGGGCACTGGCAGGGAAAATAGGGACCTTCCAGGATCAAATTAGGAACCAGGATAGCTTTCATAAATTCCGGGACGGTCCCTGGAAAATCAGGGCACTGGGAGGGTATGCTATGCAGCAAATGCCATGCCATGCAGATTCATGGATACTGTAGAAACACCAACTTTGATCTAAACACCAACATTTATCATTCTGTATATCTCCCTCTGGGGACCCTACTAGTCTGACTTCCTAAACTGATTTCCACTGAAAGTAATTTGTAACTGTTTACTTTTAGTATATTTCTAGTTTGGTCTAAGATACAATGTTGCATCACAATCCTCAGAGAAGTTCTTATGAAGGCACTTGATTAAAATACAGTGGTACCTCGGGTTACATACACTTCAGGTTACATACGCTTCAGGTTACACACTCCGCTAACCCAGAAATAGTGCTTCAGGTTAAGAACTTTGCTTCAGGATGAGAACAGAAATTGTGCTCCGACGGCGCAGCAGCAGCAGGAGGCCCCATTAGCTAAAGTGGTGCTTCAGGTTAAGAACGGTTTCAGGTTAAGTACGGACCTCTGGAACGAATTAAGTACTTAACCCGAGGTACCACTGTAACGGGAGTGGATAATAGCACAGCACACAACCCATTTAAATGGGATTTGACCGGGGGCTAGCTTCCAACAGATTCTGCTGGAAACCTTAAATTGCACTATTTTTTCCATTAGAGATGTTAAATCAGTTTCTGGCTTTTCTATATACAAACACTTAATTTTTATATTACTGCTAAAAGTGTAATAAACAGAAAAGTGTAATAAACAGAATTTGCAGTAACCACCATTCTTGATTAGAAGTGACCTTGAGAGCTGTATGTGCAACACGGGTTACAGACGCGTTTAAATAATTACAGTTGGGCAAGAACACAAAAGCTCCCAGATAATAGTGTGAAGAGTAACTGGCTAATCTTATGAGATATTAAGCCATTTTATACACAGCATATTCTACCTGGATTCACACATTAAATTATACATGTACTGTCCTTTGAAAGGCATCCTCTGGTGTGTTTTCTTTTATCCGATTGCCTGCTACTTTGATGGCAAACACTGAGGAGCTGGTCTGAGCTCATCTTAGGCCTCAAGCCTTGAGCTCTTTTCAAAGTCTTCTTAAGGCTTAAATTTAAAGCTGAAGGTTGAGAGGATCACATTGGATAGGAGGAACTATGCATGCCACCTTGAACTCAGAGGAAAGACAAGATAACAATACAATAAGTGATTATATTTAGAAAGGGGAGAAATAGGAAGCAAAAGAGGAATATCTTTGTAGTAGTGGGAATAGTATGGACCTACCGTAACTCTATAGAATGGGACTTTAAAGGCCTTTGAAAGCATAATTTCTAAGTTTATAATTCTGGGGAGAAATTGGGGCAAACAAATCACTTTGCAGTAGAACACCAGACAAATGCATGGTAGAGACCAACAATCACTGCCTCCTCCTTTACAGACTCACTTGGGTGCTAAGATCAGCAGTGGGGACTCTCTAGGCAGTTCCAGAGCTTCACACCGGCTTCTTGTGTTATAGGATTGTTCCCTAGATAACAAATTCACAGTTGAATAAAAGCCATCCAAGCCTTTTATCAAAGTGGAACTGAACAAATGTCACCGTATTTCGCATATATATCAAGTTACTTCCCTCTTTTCAGACCTTGTTACTGACACCCTTCCTATTTGTATAGCGTTCTTTCCCAGCATACAGATCATATGTTTTTTTTAAATAAACACACACACACACAAATTAACTGCTCCCCCACTTTCCCAAAGCACATCCACTTGTTATAGGGTTATTATTCAGCTGCTGCATAGGAGACATGATTAGGACAGAAAGAGGGTTAATGGGGACAAGAAAGACTGCTTAAAGTCACTGGCCAAGTATGCCTTTTGGATACTTTGGCTGTGTACATACTGTTTGCTTAAAAGGCAATTAGTTCATTCTTTATCGCAATACATATCAAAGCAGGTTTGAAGGAAAAGCACATCAAAATGCAGTATTTCCTAAGAAACAGCAAGATAAATTCAGGATAGATATGGAATGCAGCTAATGTCTTAGGTACACAGCCTCTCAAACCAGTGGGGTAGTGCAATGGATGCAGAATAAATGGGAGTGTGTACACAGCTGATGTCAGAAAAAAGCTGATGAGCCAGAATGTCTGGAAGATGCTTTTCTCAATTGTCAGGCTATAGCTGAATCTTCCTTGAGGATTCTGAATGGGGATGATGTAATTTAGAGCTGCTTCCAGATGGGTGTTTATTGTGAAATTGCTGCTGCTCATGCATGCAAGCATTTTGCAAGCATTATGCAACACTCACACACAACACTGTTGGCATCTAAATGCCAACCTGTATCCCATCCCCCCCCCCCCTTTAAACTGGATTGATCCTTTCTGGAGGAAATCCAATAAGATGTGTTAAAAAAACCACACAACTGCTATCAATGACCTTGTAAATTAAGCCCTATACAAAACTGCCCTAAGTGTGCATATGACTGTAAATAATAATAGTTATAATAATAATAATATTTGTCATTAAAGTTAGTTTCCTGCACTTCTCATTCCCTGCTGATGCTATAAATAAAATGTCAAGCTAGTTCAACACATCATATCCATTTCACCTCTTTATTCCTGGGTTTGGCTGCAATAATCTTTTACTATTGTTCAGTGATTAAGATAGTCTATATGTCCCACTTCTATTTTTATTACAAAATTCATAGAAGTGTCAGTTGTGAAGGTAAGCTGTGCTGTGGCTGAAGTGGTGTGTGTTTTTTTGGGGGGGGAGTGTAAATTAGGGAATATCGCATTAAAATGTGAACCAAGCCCAAATGTCCCCCATCTCTAGGAAGGCAGAATCTCACTCAGGAAGGAGGCTATTGTAACTGGGGAAGAGTGTTAGGTGGATTTTTCTACAGCCTCCCCCACCTTCAGTGATTAATAGGGCTTCTCTGGTCTGACAGGAAGGCTAAGAAGAAAGTACAGTCTGCTCCTTAAAAGCACAAGGAAAGCTGTCTAAGCTCTGAGGGATCTGAGACTCTGAGAGTGTGGCAGGTGGTGTACAGTACACAACCTCAGTTTTAATAATATTGACCAGACACACAAGTATACAATTCAAGGCCATGGTCATATAACATACTCCAAGATCTCTGATAAATGCCACTGAGATGAGTAGGAAAAAATATGAAATATATGAACACATATATTTTCAGAGAATATAATCCCAAACTAGGACAGCAGGACCATGTGTTCTGGCTTGTCCTCTGACCTGCTGCCCTCAACTTTTGCTTCATTTAGCACCTCCATTACCTTTTCTTGTGGTGTTGGGAAACATTATCTATGCCACAAGACATGTGCGACTCCAGTTTTGTGAACCTGTACAAGACCAAAAGTATCCGCCATGACTGTAACAACTACTGTGAAATCTCCCTTCTAAGTACTGTGAGGAAAGCCTTCACCCATATAGTTCTCAACAGAGGACCACAGTGTGGCTTTAGAGCTCAAAGGTCCACATAACCAGATGCCTTTATCTGCCCCAGCCACAACAAAACATGTCTCTCCCATATCAGTCTCTACAGCCACAGCAGCTGAAACTCTTTAACTCTTTGACTTCACACCTGAAAATGCCTTCTTCCATTGTCTTGCAAGACTGATGGGTGCCAACCAACCAACCAACCAACCAGTGAGCCCAAGTGATTCCCGCCCCCCATGGGCAACCGCAATTAGGGAAATAATTACTTTCTTTGGATAAAATAGCTCACAAAACAGGAAGGTTTTTTAACTTAAAAAACCTATTATTGCCCCCCCCCCCAATGCTATTTTCACCTACAGTTTAATGGTATGAATAAAACCTGGCATTGCTTTGACAGCACTGAGAGGAATTAGTAATAATAACAGGTTTTTATTAGGCGCAGCAATTTTTAAAATGAGTTTTAAAAATTCAATTCATGTTGGAAGTACATGCTAATGAAAAGTGGCTAATTAGTTTTAAGATAATTGGTAGAGACAATTCAAAGTATCTAAGTATGTTAGACCTCTTCACTTGCACTTTACACTCAATTTTACACGAAGGAGGAGGGGGCAGATTTCAATTTTATATGCTAGCAGAGATCTAAGCAATTAATTTATTACTATCATTTTTAATCAATAGAGCATTTCTTACATTCGGTGAGCAAATATAGCTATGTTGTTAAATAAATTTACGATTGATAGGTTTCAGAATGGGGAGGGGGGGAATGTCCAAAGAAATAGAGCAGGCTTCCTCAACCTCGGCCCTCCAGATGTTTTGAGACTACAATTCCCAGCATCCCTGACCACTGGTCCTGCTAGCTAGGGCTCATGGGAGTTGTAGGCCAAAAACCTCTGGAGGGCCGAGGTTGAGGAAGCCTAAAATAGAGCAAGGATACTATTGGCAGCTTACTCCTTTCAAATGAAGGTGAATTTCCACAGACCAAAAACAGGATCCAAATGGTCTAGATTATATACCCAAATGCTCCCAAATGATTTTGCCCTCAGCATTCCCAATTTCTTATATGATGGGAGAAATACAATGGTACCTCGGCTTACAGACGCTTCAGGTTACAGATGCTTCAGGTTATGGACTCCGCTAACCCAGAAATAGTACCTTGGGTTAAGAACTTTGCTTCAGGATGAGAACAGAAATTGTGCTCCGGTGACGCGACAGCAGCGGGAGGCCCCATTAACTAAAGTGGTGCTTCAGGTTAAGAACAGTTTCAGGTTAAGAACGGACCTCCGGAACGAATTAAGTACTTAACCCAAGGTACCACTGTACACTGATTCCGTGCCACCTAAGTCCCTGGTATATCACTTTCTGGTTGCACGACCAGAAACCTTTACATGGCAGTAAAGGATGATGACCAAGCCCCATTTACCTCAGGAGATGGGAAACTTGTGGCCATCCAAATGCTGTTGGACTCTTAGAATCATAGAGTTGGAAGAGACCACAAGGGCCATTGAGTCCAACCCCCTACCAAGCAGGAAACACCATCAGAGCACTCCTGACATATGGTTGTCAAGCCTCTGCTTAAAGACCTCCAAAGAAGGAGACTCCACCACACTCCTTGGCAGCAAATTCCACTGTCGAACAGCTCTTACTGTCAGGAAGTTCTTCCTAATGTTTAGGTGGAATCTTCTTTCTTGTAGTTTGGATCCATTGCTCCGTGTCCGCTTCTCTGGAGCAGCAGAAAACAACCTTTCTCCCTCCTCTATGTGACATCCTTTTATATATTTGAACATGGCTATCATATCACCCCTTAACCTCCTCTTCTCCAGGCTAAACATGCCCAGCTTCCTTAGCCGTTCCTCATAAGGCATCGTTTCCAGGCCTTTGACCATTTTGGTTGCCCTCCTCTGGACACGTTCCAGTTTGTCAGTGTCCTTCTTGAACTGTGGTGCCCAGAACTGGACACAGTACTCCAGGTGAGGTCTGACCAGAGCAGAATACAGTGGCACTATTACTTCCCTTGATCTAGATGCTATACTCCTATTGATGCAGCCCAGAATTGCATTGGCTTTTTTAGCTGCCGCGTCACACTGTTGGCTCATGTCAAGTTTGTGGTCAACCAAGACTCCTAGATCCTTTTCACATGTACTGCTCTCAAGCCAGGTGTCACCCATCTTGTATTTGTGCCTCTCATTTTTTTTGCCCAAGTGCAATACTTTACATTTCTCCCTGTTAAAATTCATCTTGTTTGTTTTTGCCTAGTTCACTAATCTGTCAAGGTCGTTTTGAAGTGTGATCCTGTCCTCTGGGGTGTTAGCCATCCCTCCCAGTTTGGTGTCATCTGCAAATTTGATCAGGATGCCCTTGAGTCCATCATCCAAGTCGTTGATAAAGATGTTGAATAAGACCGGGCCCAAGACAGAACCCTGTGGCACCCCACTAGTCACTCTTCTCCAGGATGAAGAGGAACCATTGATGAGCACCCTTTGGGTTCGGTCAGTCAGCCAGTTACAAATCCACTGAGTGGTAGCATAGTCAAGACCACATTTTACCAGCTTCTTTACAAGAATATCATGGGGCACCTTATCAAATGCCTTGCTGAAATCAAGGTAGGCTACATCCACTGCGTTCCCTTCATCTACCAGGCTTGTAATTCTGTCAAAAAACGAGATCAGGTTAGTCTGACATGACTTATTTTTCAGAAATTCATGCTGACTATTGGTGATCACAGCATTCCTTTCTAGGTGGTCACAGACTGTTTGCTTAATGATCTGCTCCAGAATCTTCCCTGGTATTGATGTCAGACTGACTGGGCGGTAATTATTTGGGTCCTCTCTTTTCCCCTTTTTGAAAATAGGGACAACATTTGCCCTCCTCCATAACAAGGACTGACAAAACCCGGGACCAGGAGGAAGGGACGCTGGATGAAGATTGGATTTGTTTGATTTCTCTTTTTCGCTACTAGGACTGTTTTACAAAATTGATGAATGTTAGAAAAATGTTGGAATGAAATTACTTGGCTTTAGTAAAAATGTTTAAAGAATTATGCAAGAATATTATGGTTATGAGAAGTTGGTAAAAATAAGATTTAAGTTTTAAGTTTCAAGGTTTTTTTATAGTAAGATAAGATTAAAATAGTTTAAGGTAATGTAATGACAGAATATTATGAAATATGGAAAGGATTTGCTGTGACAATTAACAACCAGGATACAAGGAAGGGGAGGAGGAGGAGGTCAAGGAAAGAGGGTAATGATAGTTGAGGAGTTGAGAATAATGGATTTGTTTTTAAATGTTTTTAAATGTTTGTGGTGTATTTTTGCTTTTTGTTTTTTCTCTCTCTTATTTTGAATTTGTATATGTATGGTTGGAAGTGGCTTGTTTTTTTCTTTTTCTACTTTGTTTTTCTTTTGTAACTCTAATTTTTTATATATATATAAATATGATTAAAAAAAAAAAAAAAACATTTACCCTCCTCCAGTCTGCCGGGACTTCGCCTGTTCTCCAGGAATTCTCAAAGATGACTGCCAGTGGTTCTGAGATCACATCTGCCAGTTCTTTTAATACTCTTGGATGCAGTTCATCTGGCCCTGGAGACTTGAATACATCTAAACTAGCCAAGTATTCTTGTACTATCTCCTTAGTTATTCTGGGCTGTGGTTCCTCTGCTGAATCATTTGCTCCAAATTCTTCAGGTCGGGCATTGTTTTCTTTATCGGAGAAGACTGAGGCAAAGAAGGCATTGAGGAGTTCAGCCCTTTCTGTGTCCCCTGTTTGCATTTCACCATCTTCTCCTCTGAGTGACCCCACTGTTTCTTTGTTCTTCCTTTTGCTACGAACATACCCATAAAAGCCTTTTTTGTTGCTTTTAACCTCTCTAGCAAGCCTGAGTTCATTCTGTGCTTTAGCTTTTCTGACTTTGTGTCTACACGTGCTGGCTATTTGTTTGAATTCCTCTTTGGTGGTTCCCCCCTTTTCCATTTTTTGTACACATCCTTTTTTAATCTTAACTCAGTTAAAAGTTCTTTAGATAGCCACCCTGGCTTCTTTAGGCACCTTCCATGTTTCCGTCTCTTAAGTCCCATCATCTGTGAGCGTGTGGTTAGGGCTGATGGGAGTTGAAGTCCAAGAACATCTGAAGCAACCACAAGTCCCCCATCCTTGATTTCCCACCACCCATTCACCTTTGACCAGTCTTCAAGCAATACAACACATATGTGTTTATCTGTCTTAAACACCTTATTTTTGGGGGTGGGGTGGGGGAGTCCCAGCTAGTGGTCCCCCATGGCTCACATGCACAGCTTGTATTGACAAGGAAATGTATGTTCAGTACTATGGGATCAGTTTTGTAGAACTCCCTTCCAGTTGCGTTATTGTGTCATTCTGTGTTAGCCAAAGGATGAGATTGCAATATATCTTCTTTTAGTGCCCCACTCCAATTCATTTGGCAGGTTCTTCTTCTTCACATTCGTACAATCCTTTATTTATTGTCAATAAGCAGCCAATCAAGCTCTCATGCATGATTTAACACACTTTTAACTACTTCTCAGTTCTGGAAAGCAGTTCATTACAGCTGATGAATGACCCCACCCAATGTTTCTATCCCCTTAATATCTGCCTGTGGCTCCAGTCCATTTTTAAAGATGAGAGATAGGAAACAATTCTTAATTTCAAAAACAAAATTGTGGCACATTTGTGTTGAAGTTTGTTTTCAATATTAACTGCCCTCTGTAGTGCAAGGAAAACAATAAATGATTTAACCAGATTTCTAGTGCATGGAAGCTTTTGAAAATTTATTTTTGAAATGCTCATTTTTAATTCCCCCCCCCCTTTCTGATGCATTTGCAAGATAGTTCCAGCTGTTAATAGGACCGTTCCAATGGTTAACAATGTTTCCAGTTCAGTCAAATAGACTGTTCTAATTTATTAAGACAATTTGAATCACCCTACAGCCAATTTCCAATGCCATTCTCTGGGTACTGTTGCTCCTGTAGCTTAAATGACACTATCCACCCACAAGCATGACATATAGAAGACTCAAGGTAACCCCAAAGTTGGCTGAAGCACAAAAAAACCTTTAGGGGTAGGAAGCCTAAAGGAGTCAGCCCATGCTCAATGCCCATTGAATGATCCTTGACTGTTGACCAGGGTGTGAGAAGGAGGTGCGGCTGAAAGCTGGGAGGGAGAAAGGAAAAGAAGGAGAAGAAGACAGAGGTAAGAGAGAGCTGTCTTATTGTTAGGATATGTCATTTCTTGTTGAGTGGCCATTTACACTTTCCCAGGGACAATAGAGAGTGCTACCCATAGAAATCAACAAATAAATCCAAGATTTTAATGCACGCTGTCAGTGTGTCTGTCCCTACCTCCCCAAGAAAACTCCAAATGGAGCTGTTCAAGGTTTATTATCATTAAATGTCAATCATAATCCTGGCCATGTCAAACAGTTAAAGAGCCAGATTGAGCTATCAACCAGAATAGTCTAGTAATAATACACCTCACCATGTTTAGTACATGAAAGAAAGAAAGAAAGAAAACCAGCTTCCAAAAGAAGTACGTGGGCAAAAAATTCCTACATTGCCCTAAGGTGACCACACTAGTCATACTATGAGAGAAGCAGGGAGGTTGGGTACAAGACAAGATGGATGGTGATGAGGAGGAGGAGAGCTCAGGCTGTGGAACAGGGATTTTATTTTATTATTTTATTAAGCCACTTGGAATGCCTTTGAAAAAAGTGTAATACAAATTGCAACAACACCTTAAAAGAGAATCTCCCAAGCCATGCTTTGAAGAAGGGATTACATTCTTGGGCTAGCACAATGGCAATTAGACTTTTGAACTCACAGCAGCTTTTATCATCTTGCTTTGCTCCGCTCAACACACGCTCTGCAATATCCTAAACTGAGAATTAGCAAAGGAAATGTTTTTACTCTATGCATGTTCTCTCTGCCTCCCTCCACTGTGGGAAGCCCATCTAGTCAATTTGGCTATATCCATCACTGTGGTAATCATGCTACATTATGCAAAGCTTTGGGGAGTCAGAAAAGATGATAAATTATTTTATATGGAATACTGCACATTACTAGGTCATCAATTAGTGTTAAGCCAGCAATCTCTGGGGCAGTTTAAAAAACTGGTCTAATTGACACTTCTCCCTTGCTCCCCCCCAATAGTATCATACACATGTATATTATATCTTGGAATAAGTGGGCATTTATTACTCAACCCACCCAAGAGTAAGCGAAGCTGAGTAATTCAAAATGTAATTGGTTTTCATGGAGAGCAAAGGAGGGGAAAATCTGAGAAGCCATGGCATACAGATACTAATGTGTTGTCCTCTGTGTATGCAGATGCATAACTCCAGATGGCCCCATGCCAGGAACCTCCCAGCCTTTGCATTAATGCAATAATAAATATTTATGCATTTCTGCATTAGGCCATATCCCACGATAAATATGATTTATGCTGTTTGCTCTACAGATGCAGTTTTCTATTTTTTGTTGAAGAAACAAAAAAATAGAATGAAACATTACATTATGAAAGTTTTTCAGGTCTGTTGTTAAGGCATCCAATAAAGCTCTGCAGCTACTCAGCCCCCTAATATTTCTGAATGGGGATGTGGGTGGGGAATTTGCATTTTCTTTTTGTCCAAATTGCATTCTTAGTTCATCATCATTCACTTGCAACTAAGCTTTCCCAAGCTCCCGTCTATTCTGGGGTTTCTTTTGATGCCTTCATTAATTTTTGAAGACAAACTAAGCTTTTGAAGATAGGTTAATATGGAAGTGGAAACAATTTACCCAGTGATCTCTCAGCTGCAAATATTTTAGGCAACTTTGAAGGCAGTTGTAAATAAGTCCACAACAGTTACTACTAGCCTTCACTCCCCCCCTCTTTATTTTACTAGCCTTCTAAGAGGGATGCTGGCTTGTGTTTCGATGCTGGCCACTGGCCAATGAGGAATAGAAAACCTTCTCGAATAGATTTCCCTACATTGTGGCATTATACAATACAAACAAAATCAATATATGGTAAAATAAAAACACGGGGAAAGAATGAGAAAATATAAAACAGCAAAACAATTCTCATTAGACAGAAGACTCAGTTTAAACCAATACGATCAACACAAAAAGTGACTACCCTAGAGGGGGAATTCTGCAGTTGTGATGCCACCACTGAGAAGGCCCCTTCCATGGTTACCACCAAGCATATCTGCAACAGGTGGGCTTCCAAAGTTGATCTCAGGAAACAGCCAGGCTCCTATGGACTTAGGTGACATAAAGGACTGTATTGGAGATTGCTACACCTTAATGAGCACATGGCTTGTTTATAAAGAGCAATAAATTAGAAGCTGGAGAAAACAGCTGAGTCCCATTTGAGTATTGTTGCACTCCATAATTGTTGCACTCCATCACCGGAACCCTTTCTCATTTTTCCATTTGATGTGCATATTTACAGTATATGCATGCCTGTCCTGCCTTTTTGCATGTCCATGATGTTATTAGGATTGCAAATTGCACTGTAATTACTGGGAAATTTGTGTGGAGGAGAAAGGAGTTTCTTAAAGGAATAATTAGAATTGACAAGAGTTTGTAACATTATTATAAATGTATTCCAAACCACTAATATAAAACAATAGGTATATTGATTTGGAATGATGCTGATCATATTCACACCATGCATTTAAATTGCTCTCATACCACTTTAGTTGTGGCTTCAAATATTCACGAAAACTATAGTTCGCTAAGTGCCTCATAACAACTCCAGGGCTGCCACATGTCCAGATTTTCCTGGATGTTACCAGGATTTCAAAGGTAGAAATGATGTCCGGGGGGGGGGGGGGAATTTCTGAAATGTGTCGCTTTGTCCTGGATCTCAGGCAAGTCAATCAAAAAAGCACATTTTTTTGTCGTTTTTGTAAGAAAAACCTCAACAATTTTGGGGTTTGTCTTAAAAAAAAAAAGTGAACAACTTTTAGGGGTGTCCTGGTTTTTACTTTTTGAAATATGGCAACCCTCAACCATTCTCAGTACCCTTAACAAACTAGAAGAAGAAAAGGCAGAAGAGTTTGGATTTGATATCCTGTTTTATCACTACCCTAAGGAGTCTCAAAGCGGCTAACATTCTCCTTTCCCTTCCTCCCCCACAACAAACACTCTGTGAGGTGAGTGGGGCTGAGAGACGTCAGATAAGTGTGACTGGCCTAAGGTCACCCAGCAGCTGCATGTGGAGGAGTGGAGACACGAACCCGGTTCACCAGATTACGAGTCCACCGCTCTTAACCACTACACCACACTGGCTCTACAGCTATTTGGGGTATAACAGTGCTTTAAATGGAAGGAGTGGTTGTGATCACAGATAAAATGGGTTTCACCATACATGTCCCAATTATTTCTAATAGGAATTCCGTTCAGAAGTTCTACCAATGCATGAGTAGCCACACCTCCGATGTGATGCATGTATCCTAGTGTTCATGTGTACAATGCAAATGTCTATAAGGCAGGGAGGGGAGCTTTGGCCCATCCCATGATATCTCTGGGTCCCAGCAGGGCTAGCAGTCATGACTCCACTCACCACTTATGTTTCGGTCTTATACATGGGTAGGCAAACTAAGGCTGGGGGCCGGATCCGGCCCAATCGTTTTCTAAATCCGGCCCGTGGACAGTCAGTGTGTTTTTACATGAGTAGAATGTGTCCCTTTTATTTAAAATGCATCTGTGGGTTATTTGTGGGGCCTGCCTGGTGTTTTTACATGGTTAGAATGTGTGCTTTTATTTAAAATGCATCCATGGGTTATTTGGGGCATAGGAATTCGTTCATTATTTTTTTTTCAAAATATAGTCTACCCACCCACAAGGTCTGAGGGACAATGGACCGGCCCCCTGCTGAAAAAGTTTGCTCACCCCTGGTCATATATAGGAGTATATCTTTGGAATAGGGCTACTACTTGTTCGGTGTCTTGGCTCCCGTCCTCCCATCCTCTGAATCAGGATTGCTCTCTTCTCCAGCTTCTTTCTGCTGACTAAACTTGTTGCCTCTCCAGCTCCTGATACCTCCTACTGCCTATCTTCTTCCTCTTCTCCATCTGACCACCTATCATTGTCCCTGGGCTCTGAGCCTTCTCCTGGGGTTCCCCAGTTGGTGCCTCCAACCATCCTCTACATCCAGCCAGTCCATGACACTACTGCCTTCTGACTGTTATTTTTTGGGTTCATCTGGAAGCCCTAACTTGAAACGAAAATATTTTGACAGTAGCTCCCCTTCCCCCAAGCCCTCTAATGCTTTTTTAGGGAAACATAAATTAGAATGTTTGAAAAGTTGTGCCTTAATGATTGATTTAAAAGGGTTTGGGGTTTTTTTTGCCATTTTCAGTGCAAAATTTTATGACTTTTTGTTTTTTTTGTATTGACAGAGTTTTCCTCTGCTCTTTGGATTTCTCTTTTCCTCCTGTTAGGCATCTTAATGACTTTAGATTTTATATTAGTCAGAGCTGAGGATCATCTTCCCTGTGAATGGCTTTTGTGCCCTTTCATTTGATTGGTTCACACAGAAACCACCAAGAGGCTGCATGAATCACTCTGACTCATTACCTTCCAGTAATAGGCTAGCCTTTTTTCAATTTCATCTGACTGCAAATGTGATTTGAAACTTTTTTTATGTATTATCTTCCAAACTTGAGCTGACAAGAGAATAAATTCAAGACAAAGGGTTTTAATTTTTTTCCTTCCCTTCAGACTGGTAATTTTTACCACTAAAAATTCCCAAAATTGAGCCACATCTGTAATTTATACTAATTATGGGAGGATTATTTTCATCAGCTATTGATTAAAACAGAGATGTTTGAACTGAGTTTATGTGACCTTCAAATGATATAAATCAGCATGCCTTCATTACACTTAATACTAATAAAGTTGATGCTCTCAGACGTATAATAACTCAAAGGTCTGTTTATGTCCCTTTTAAACTTTTTTTTTTTTTTTTGCAATGGAGGGAAGAAATTAAATTATGCTTGTTACTCAGTTTTTCCATCTGTGAAATGGGGTGTGTGTGATGTCATTTCAAGCCTTTTGAATATTTTGTATCTTTAGAGCTGAAGTTCCTGTATACATGCAGAAAAGTTAACTCACAGCTTGAAATGGAATTGAAAACATCTCTATTTAGTTTATTTACCACACACACACACACACACACACACACATACAATTTGGCTAGTTAGTCCAAATCAATATGTGAAATTCATTCCTCTGTCCCTCCGTCTATTGCTTCTTTGCAGTAGAGTTAAATTGTAAAGTGAATTGTGAGCTTCCAATTCACAAAGCTACATTTATAAGAAAACAGCAGATATAATCCTTCTGCGAGGATTTAGAGGCTTTAGGCCTAGTGATTCTGTATTACTTTGGCTATTTCCTTTCCCATTACCACATCTCTCTTGCCTGCCCGCTTCCTTCCTGTCAACAGTATGCAGCCTATCATGCCTATAGGCAGTATGGAGAAGATTTGCCTCAGCCCTACTCATTTCTTAGCTACTCTGTTGTTCTTCAGATCCATGCTTCTGCCACCAAGGGTTTCTGCAGGTCCCAAACTCACTGCATGTTTCATCCCATTCCCTTTAACCAGCCTCACACAACACTCTGCCATGCACACCATCCCACCCAGCCCCTGACCTTAAACCATGGGTTTTCCCCACATCCTCTCATTAACACCCACTTTTCCAATCAGCTCTGTCCTTTCTGCTCCTTTCCTTTCATCTTCCCTTTCCTCACATTCCCTTTCCTTCGCCTTCTTCCTACTTTGCACTGTTCCCTCAGCCACCTTGCCCCTGGGCTCCTCCAAGCAGTTTGGGATGTTGGAGAATTCTGCCTTAAGTGGACACAGATATGGAAATCCTTCTCTACTCTCATATTCACTCAGCATTCAGGAATGGTGTTTCTCAAAGCATATTGCAACCGTAGGGCTTTTGTTTTTGTAAAGTCTGCAGAGTACGTGTAAGTATTTGCATACAATTTAATTAATAATTATTAATTAATGTCACATTTCTTACTGGGCCTCTTTGATGTTTCCTCAGCAAACTTTAACTTGTAATATTTATACATGTGGGGGGGGGGGGCTGCTATAACCCTGTGGGGAGATGGTTAATTTATGGGTCACTAGCTGCTTTGTTTACTTTAAAGAAAGAACACAGAGGAAAGATATGAGGAAGATAATGTGGCCATGTGTGACACAAGGATTTGCTGATGACTGGGAGAGGGCCTGCCAAGGTGGATGAGAGTCCCAAATGCATGTCAGGCCTTTCCTTGATATTATGCAGTGGTGAGCTTCAGCAGCTGACTCATCGTGCCTAATTAATATTGTTATTGAATAAATAAATGGGGTAGATGGATGAAGGGCAAGAGTGTTCAAATCCAGGTTAAAAACATACCCACACAATGCACAACTTCTAGAAGCACACAGCACTTTTAAATGTAGCATTGCAATAGTATGAATGGGATTAGTTACTTGAATTTATTGTTGGTTTTAGTAGACTATTGGTTCTAGAACAATAGGATTCAGAATGCAGCAGTCTGATTGGTCCTAGAACAATGCAGCAGTATGATTGGTCTGCAAGAGCCACCCAATCCAGCTCCAGGTGGAAATGAATCCACAACCTGATTGGCCTACAGGAGAATCCTGGAATTAGCCAATCAGGTGCAGCCAATTGTGTAAATAATGTATATAAAGCAGATATTTTGAGGGAACTTTCATTCCTCCTCACTACTATGAGCTGAATAAAGAGCATGAAATCCACTCTTGACTCTGAGTATATTTCAGTTTCAATTTTTTAAAAAGCTTTTAACCCCATTTTCTTGATAATGTTCATGTTTAGGGTTTTTTTTAAAAAGGTTTTATTACATTATCTAAACTTTGTTAAATAAATAAAAACAAAACAGAAAGGGATGTTTTGGGGAGGCAGCAAAGTATAGGGCAAATACAGAGATTGACAATATAGGTATAATAGAAAACATAATGGATACACTCAAATGCTGTGAAATTATGTAACAAGCGGTCTAATCTACGGCAAATACTATGTATAATTTTGTTGCACTTAAAAAGCAAAACAAAAGCACCCACTGAAGCAAATACTATGAAATCACATGAAAGACATCTGAACAGCAACAATCATTATGACAAAAAAATGTGTATAATTCTGCCACACTGGACAGCAAGTGGAAAAAGACAGGGGTTCAGGCCAAAGTAAGGTACAATATGAAGTATGATATATAAAGCAAGCAAGGTTCAACAAATGTACCCGAAATCACAAAACATACAATGCATAGAAGCAGTACTCCAAAGTTATTATAACAAGTCCAAACTTTATTTGCTTTATATATTATATTTTATATTGTACCTTACCTTGGCCTGAACACCTGTCTTTTCCCACGTGTGTATATTTTCATACAGTGGTTTCCCCACTTTTTGTACCCTGGACAGCAAGACAAATGTACACTTTGCAATTGTAATGAGGGTTTGTCCATTTTGGTGTAAACTTTTACTTGTTAATATATTGTTATTACAGTCTTGTGTCCTCCAGCACTTCCTTGTAGTAATCACTACCAATAAATGATACTCTAAGACAGGCATCCCCAAACTCGGCCCTCCAGATGTTTTGGGACTACAATTCCCATCATCCCTGACCACTTGTCCTATTAGCTAGGGAAGATGGGAGTTGTAGTCCCAAAAAATCTGGAGGGCTGAATTTGGGGGTGCCTGCTCTAAGATGATTAAGGACATCATATATCAGCACTACTGACTACATTGGTTAAAAGTGCATTCTTCATTTTCAAAGACAGTTTATCTATCTACTAGTTTTGAGGGGATTAATAACAGGGTTCCAGTTTCTGAGATAGCAACTTTTATTTTCAGTTTCATTGACTTATCTCTTTTCTTTACAGCAACTGAAAACCCATTATGCTTCTTTCCAATGGTCAGTTCATAAAAGATACTGAACCTTCTGGGACACGGTCCCATTAAATACTCAACCGTAGAACTATCTAAACAGTACGATAGCAGCTGTAACTAATTCCTCTTCTTACTGAAATTGCAGAAAGGATTTGAGGCATTCAGGTCAAACGTGATGGACCACTGAGAGGGAAAATGATCTAAACATTCAGCACAGAATAGCCATAGCTGAAATTAACAGAAGCAGTAGCCTCTTGGGGGGAAATCCAAAGGGTCTAAGTTAAGTGTACCAGATGGTTAAATCACACATGCAAGAGTTGATTACTTTGTAAGACATGGATTCTAAAAATAGGGCTGCAATTATCCCCAACAAATTGTAATGTGATGATATACGGCAGATGGAGATGTATTCTGCTGCGTTAAGGCATTAGAAGACTGGGCATATGACACACATTCATACCTGATGAATGTATAGGCATTCTCTTGTGAATACACAAAATTGAAGGGGACAGTTCAGGGAGCCCCACATCCCCTGCAGGCTCATCAGGTTTTAGACATTTGTCAGCTCTACCCCCAGCTATTGGTAGTAGTCTTTATTTTATGTACTGCTTAATGCCAGATGGCTTCTAAGTGGCTTACAAAACAAACACCAATTCCATAGTATTGTTATGGAGCTAACAGCCCCAGAGTAACAGCCCAGACCTTTCCACCCTCTTTCCCGCTTCCTCTTTCCCTCTCCTTGTTCTCCTCACTGAGGCAGCAGAAATTCCCTTTGTAGTGCATCTCTTCACCCTCTGTCTCCTCTGTCTTCCTCCCTCATAATTCTCTCCTTGCATTTAAACCACCCTGGTTTCTCTATCCCTTCTGTTTTCCTCATTTGTTGCTCCTGTCCCCTTGAGTGTTCTCACACACTAACTTTTCATGAGCTGCCGGACACTCTCTGTCTCCTCTTATGCTCCCAACACTTTACATTGTTCTGGAGAAGCCAGGGAACTGTGTGGAGACCAACCCTGCCTTGCCAGGATCCCTTCACAGCACTGTTTCCAAAGGCATTTCTCCAGATCAGTGAGGCCTTATCTTGTGAACATGTAAGTAGTACTAATCCTATGCATGCAATCCTATACATGTCTGCTCAGATGTCAACGGACTCCCAGAATAGAGGAGGTGCCTTGCAGACATGGAAACTTCTTTTTTAGAAATAAATCTGTAACTCAGCTGATTGAGTAACAGAAAAAATAATGTTGGGAGGATGAAGGAAGTCAGCTTAGTTTGAATGAAGAATAGCTTGGCACGTTGCTAAACAGCTTTTACCATATTTTGAAATATAAAGTGTGTCCTAAATAACTGAAGCTTCTGGTATGTGCCATGTGTTTATTTGAATATATTCCAGTTTAGAAAGTTTGCAAACAGAGCTTCTAATACCTGAATGGTTTCCAAAGGTACCTCTCTTGTTTTCCAGCTTTCAGCACCCACGCAAGTGCAAAGATCGCTTTTGCCTCCTGAGCTGAGGCTGACAACTGCAATAAAGTGTGTGGTCCTTTTATGATGTCGACAGACATCCCAAAGGGCACGGTTCAGACAACTGAGCTCATTTTCATTTGTGATGTGGCAGCTACAAGCTCATGATGTTCCCAAAGGTCAAAGAGCAGAGCATCTGGTCACTCTTTCATCTAAACCACCATTCTGCGTATGGTAAGAGATTGTGCTGAGAAAACAAGGTATATGAATAAAACCATAGGAGACTATGCCGTATCATCTAAGAGGTGCTTCAGCTGTTCAAATCTCCAAGGAGGAGCAGGAGAAATGAATAACTTCTACTGCTTCCTTTCATGCTTTTTATAGGGTAAAGAACTACCCACGTTTCAAGAAAGGGGGGGTAACCCACCTTGGAGAAGTGGGAGTGGGTTGCAGGTTGAGGGTCCAGCATTGATGATATGTGAATCATCAGGCTTATCTTTCATCAGGGAATGGTGGTCTGAAACTCATTTCTCAATAGGGACAACCAGTGTAATCCATGGTGGAAAAGATGTCCAGAACGTTATTTCCCACCAGAGGTGAAATCCAATGAGCCTTTCTTGTCATAGCTGAAGCCTTCCTCTATTAGATAGGCACCTCCTCCTCCATCCAGAAGGTAAGACCTTTTTTGTTGCAGGGAAATGTGGTAGTAGTCAGAAGGCAGTATTGTGCCCTTCGTGCATAGTTTGACAACCCCTTCTAGGATTTCTGAGCATTTGATTTTAATGCACGAAGTGTGAAAATTATTTTTAAGGGGAAGTATATGAGTGCTCACCAAACATTACACACACACACACACACTCCTGAGGGCTGCCATCAACAATGTACACTCATGAGTCTAAGGCTGAGGAGCAGTTCCAGGTTTTCTGATTGGTTCATTCAGCTGCTGTTTCCTCCTTTTGTTCTATAAATCAGTATGTTTGAGGAGGTGCAGGAAAGAGAAAAACTGGCAGATGAGAGGGAGGGAAATGGTAAAAGAGGTCTTCTGGTTCTGAACTATTGGAAATGCCCTTTAAAAAAGCAATAATTCTCTCACACGCACACTCTAAAAGAAAGTTAGGGTAGGCCAAGACTAGCGCTGTGCTGAAAGTTCCTCCTGAATTTCCTCCCCTGCCCCCTCTTGAACCACTCTCTATCAATGACTGAGGAAATAAATTGCATTTGAAAATTACCAAAGGGGATATAAAATTTATGTGAAATTATTATGGGCAGGGTGCAGGGCTTTTGTTGTGCTCAGCGTACTTTTGAGGTGCCTGAGGGGTGTTTGTGAGAGATAAGTTAAGCTAAAAAAAGCCCCACACCCACAAAAGTTATAAAGAAATCCTAAAGTGAAAGAAGAAGGCAAGCAGGAAGCCTCTTTCACAGGTAGATAAAACTTTTGGTGGGTTTTGGCACAGCACTACCCTAGACTACTCTGATTTGAGATCAACAATCAGGCCTACAATTCTTCAGAAGAATACACAATCAATCCTATCCCTTGAAAGTGCATGCCATGTTATTAGGATTCTTATCTTCCAAATAAAGTAAAGGATGTGCACATATTTTTATGTGACAAATCGTAAGAGGGCACTGATGTTTCATTACGCATTTCCCCCAGAGATTAGGAAACACTTTCATGTGTTTTCACAGTCAATAAGTGACACACACAGAGGCACACTGAAGTCTTAGACTGAAAGGGCAATCCTCTCTGACTTCATGGCATTCATCCAGCACGGAGGGATGTCATTATTTCTGGATATTTAAATAGCATGCGGCAGAACCGAATACTTTGTAATGCGTAGCATCCAAAGAGATTAGTTTATAGCATGCAAATTGATAGGCAATTTTCATGGCTTTTATGGAGGGAATAATATCTCTAAAGCAGATGGGACAAAAAAGTACTGGAGCCAGGTCAGGCATGTGGCTTTCTTGCATTCAGTCTTTGGCAAGGCACTTCAATGTTGATATTAAATTTTCTTGTGTGGGGAAGAGCGGAATTTAATCTCTGCATTAGTTACGTTAGAGGCAAGGCTTTGCCAATTGACTTGACACATAACAGGGAGCCTACCACTGGCTTGGCTGTTGTGTTTAAAGGGGGTGTCGGGGGAAAAACAGAAACTATCTGAATAAAAGAAATAGATATGCAGGGAGCCCACTACTTTGCATGTTAAGTAATCTGGGCTATAGATCAGCCTTGTAAATAAGCCCACAACAGTTACTAGCCTGCTAAGAGGCTAGCCAGTATGAAAATGCAAGGCATTAGCTACACAGAGCCAACAGATGAGATTGTACTGCTTGAGCCATGGCTGCCGCCCCTGGTCATTATTGCAATAGTGGGCAGTGTTGGGATACTGCCAGGGAGATAGCGTCCATCTGAGCCCCAAGCCGGCTGCCGGACGTCCATCGATCTCTGTAGCCACGCAGATCCAGCAATTAGCGACACGAAGCCTTGGAAATAGACTGCCACATTCCAGGCTCGTGCACATCCTTTATCAGCAGAAACACAGCCAGAAAGCTTGCACCGCAGAAGAGCAGAAGAGCATATTTACAGACTTTATTTAGCGTTGAACAGAACAAAGAAAAACATGACCGTTTCTGAGTCAGCGTCTCTGCCCGACTGAAATCGAAAGGAAACAGCAAGCATAAACATCCTGTGAACAGGACATGCGCAGACTCTGTTACTCACAAAGCCTGCTCCCTTTTAAGGTGGAACGGAAATATCCCAACATCCTCCCCCTTTCCGTGTAACCTGTAGTACCTGTGGTTCAACCCAAATGCAACCTTTGTACATAAACCTTAAGTTGTTCTCTGTTAACAACCTTAGACAACAGATCAGCAGGGATTTCATTTCCTGGCATGTAGGACACCTGAATCAGTCCTTTCTGAATACACTCCCTTGCACGATGTAGCTTAATCTGCAAGTACTTGGTTCTTTGCTTGCAACTCTCGGAGTTCAGCAAAGCCAAACAAGATCTATTGTCTTGATACACTTGTACAGGACATTTCACAGAAACCCCGATGTCCTTAAACAGTTGCATCAACCATTCACAATCCATGAGTGAAAATGACAGGGCATTGAGTTCTGCTTCACAGGAACTTAGGCTCACTGTCGTCTGCTTCCTGCACAACCAGTCAAACAGGCAGTGGTTGTACATGTAGCAAACTCCAGAAGTGCTTGTACCATCCGTGGTGTCACTTCCAAAACTTGCATCAGCAAAGATTTCAAGACCTCCAGTCTTCTGACTGGTGAACCTCAGCCTGTAGTGCATAGTCCCTTTCAAATAGCGGGCTATGCGCTTCAGAGCTTTCCAATCCTGAACTGTAGGATTGTTGGCATGTCTGCTAAGCAGATTACAGCTTACAGCTATGTCAGGTCTTGAACATCTGGCAATGAAATTCAACTTGCCTAGAATGCATCTGTACAGCGTTGTGTCAGAAAACGCTTCAGCAGTACTGTCTACCTGGTAACCTGTCACCATCGGTGTGTCTGCTGGGTTTGCATCAACCAAATTCAACCTGGTTAATACATCAGCAATTTTCTGTGTTTGGTGTACCAGAAAATTACCTGTTTGGTCCTTCTCCACCTGCAGAGAAAGATAGTTGGATACCTCACCAAGATCCTTCATGTCAAAGTGCTCCTTCAGCTGAGCTAGGGTGCTTTGGTAAAAAGCCTGATTCTTCCAAAACATCAGAAGATCATCAACAAAACATAAACAATACAGTTTGTTTTGCCCCTCCTCCTTGACAAACACACATGGATCAGCTTTGCCCTGGTGAAAACCTAGAGAAAGCAATGTCTCAGTGAGTTTTGTGTTCCAACACCTGGCACTCTGCTTGAGACCATATAAGGATTTCTGCAGTTTACAGACCATTCCCTTCTGTATTTCCATCCCATCAGGTGGAAGCATGAACAGCTCCTCCCCCAAAATCCCGTACAAAAAAGCTGTATTAATGTCATGGTGGGAAACATGCAGTTTCTCCTCCGCAGCGATCTTGAGCATCAGCCGAATGCTCTCATATTTGACGGTGGGTGAGTAGGTCTCGTGGTAATCCTGTCCTGGTACCTGTGAAAAACCTCTGGCAACCAATCTGGCTTTGTGTCTGACAACCTTGCCATTCTGGTCTGTCTTGGCCTTGAAGACCCATTTGCTGCCAACCAGTCTCATTCCTGGGACTACCGGTACCAGTTCCCAAGTTTGGTTCCTGTTCAAGGAATCAACTTCAGCCTTCATGGCATTAAGCCAAGGCTCAGCATCTTTAGAGGTTAACTCCTGAACCTCTTTGAAGCTTGAAGGTTCCCACACCTTCTCTGAGCTACTAAGAACAGCAGTTGCTGTCTTAGCAAACTCATCAGCATACCTCTTTGGAGGTCTGCCTTTGGTCGCCCTTTCAGACCTACGTACTAGACGCAAGTCTTCTGGACTCATCTCCTCCTTCTTAGGAGAAAATTGACCAATGGTGAACAGTGGTTCTTCCAGTTCATTGTCAGACGCATCAGATGGTCTGACTGAGGCTTTTGCACTCTGGTAGTCTGCTGTGTCATCACTGTCACTGACACCAGCAGCAGCACCGCCCACTGAACTGGAATCCGAACTCTGATCATCATCATCATCATCCTCATCATCATCATCCTCATCCTCAGCAGCTTCCTCAGCTTTAGCTGCTTGCTTGACATCACCTTCATCCTCCTCTGGGTAACTCTGGAAAATTCCCACATTTTCCCCCCACTTAGGATTGTACTCAACACTCCTTGTGAACTTAATGGACTTAGAGTTAGTCATCCATACCCTGTATGCACCTTTTTCGTACCCCATGAACAAACCATGTGCCCCACGCTTCCCAAGCTTGTTGGTTTGTGGGGAGTGTACCCACATGTCAGAACCGAAGATTTTCATGTGTTTGGTGTTGGGTTTCTTGCCAAACATCTTCTCATAGGGGGTACAGCCAATGGGTGATGACAATCTGCGGTTAAAGGTGTAAACCAAATTCCCCAAAGCTTCCCCCCAAAACTTATCAGGGAGATTGGCATCATGCAACAAGGTTTTCATTCCTTGCAGCAATGTCTGATTTGCTCGCTCCGCAAGCCCATTCATCCATGGCGATCTGGGCGTTGACATGTCATGCTGGATTCCCTTCTCAGTCAGGAAAGCTTCAAACTGCTGAGAAGTGAACTCCCCGCCTCGATCGGTAAACAAACAGGCAATACGTTTACCGTGCACATTCTCCAACCAAGCACAGAATGCCTTAAACTTCGGAAACGCTTGCGATTTCTGTTCGAGCAAAAACACATGAATGTACCTGGAAAAAGAATCAATTAGAACCATGAAGTACCTTGCTCCTCCTAAAGAGGGCGTAAGTGGACCAACCAGGTCCGCATGCACTAGCTGGTAGGGCTTGGAAGCCTGCCTGCTAGATTCCTTGCCTTTTGGAGCAACCTTCACCTTGTTCTCTGCACAAGATACACATTTCATGTGAAATTTACAGGGTTTGATGTTCAAACCCTCAACCACCTCTGGCATCTTGGCCAGTGCCTTCCAAGAGAGATGACCAAACTTTCGATGCGCATCGTGAATGCAACCTGCATGAAGAACTTTGTTAGTTTGTGCAACACAACAAGAATCAGCATTAGACACAACAGCAGTGTGTCCTCATAAGTTATATGGAACAAACCATCCATAAACTTTGCATGCAAATAGTCCTCTTTGCCTTTACTGATGACACAGACGCTCCTCTTGAAGGAAATCTGAAAACCACGCCCAGTAAGCTGTGGGACACTTAGCAAATTGCTAGCAGCGCCTGGAACATAAAGTACATTACTGATGGTAGTGTGCAGACTTGCAAGTTTCACAGTCCCTTCTCCTGCGATTTGCAACGTCCTTCCGTCAGCCAGGTGGATCTCACCTTCCTGAGGCTTGAAGGAGATAAAGAGATGGCGGTCCTTCGAAACGTGGTGGGTCGCACCTGAATCGACAATAAATCTGCCTTTGGCTGTTGGAGCAGTCTTTACAGCAAGCAAACCCTTGTTTTTCACCGGCGGGGGCTTTTGCAGCTTGCCCCCCTGCTCCTGGCCAGCAGACGTGCCTTTAGCCTTTGGTGAAGCTGTGCCAGCAAACATAGCCTTGTTCTTCCCTGGCGCGGGCTTTCCACCCCCCTTCTGCTTCGGGCCACCTGCAGGCTTTTTCCTCTGTTTATTTCCAGTCTTTGGACAAAACTTCTGAGTATGACCTTGGTTCCCACAGTTCCAGCACTTCACAGCTGCCAACGCTTTGGCTCCCCCTGGAGGCTGGAATGCTGTCCCACTTTGCTCCCCCTGAAGCGCACAAGCCGACTCAGCTGCATTTCTTCTATCATATTCGTTTTGTAAAGTCGCCAAGACCTTTGTAGCAGTGAGGTCTTGTGCTGGGAGGGTCGCCAGCTGACTTGCCACGGCATGGTAGCTTTCATCCAGGGAGTCCAGGATGAGAATTGCAAACAGTGACTCAGGCATATTAAAACCTCTCTGAGTCAATTCCTGTCTGAGATGCTGCAAATGTAAAACGTGGGCTCTAAGGTCTTCCCCTGGCTCCAAACGCTTCCTGTGCAGTTTTCTGAAATAAAGCAACACAGACCCAGCCTCTTGTCGGAGATGACAGGCTTTAAGCCCGTCCCACATCTCACGGGCAGTTGCCTTGCCAGCCAAGGTGATTAACTCTTCAGGAGCTACTGAGAGCAAAATTATCCCCATGGCTCTCGAATCCTGTGCCTTCCACTCATCTGTCACAGGGGCTGGGGGGTTCTCAGAAACGGTATTCCACACTCCAAGCCTTCTCATCTGGCCCTCACAGTACCTTGCCCAGGTCTGATAGTTGTGGCCATTCAGCTTTGGTGGACATGGAGCTGCTTCTGAGGATTGTAATAGATCCATCCCAGCTTTTTACTTGAGCCGTGAGCTCTTTATGCCTTCAAAGACTTCGTTATCTTGGCAGCTCATTAATCATGAACTCTCTGGCTTGGCTCCCAGAGCCATTAATCTGCCGGAGTTCCAAAAGCTCCTTCCGAGGTAAACAGAGAAAAACCTCTCTTTCGCTTTTGACATACCTCTCAGACGCAGTCTGTTGCAGCTTTACTCTCCTGTAGGTGCTGTGAATCTGGGCCCGAAACCTTGTTGTTGGGATACTGCCAGGGAGATAGCGTCCATCTGAGCCCCAAGCCGGCTGCCGGACGTCCATCGATCTCTGTAGCCACGCAGATCCAGCAATTAGCGACACGAAGCCTTGGAAATAGACTGCCACATTCCAGGCTCGTGCACATCCTTTATCAGCAGAAACACAGCCAGAAAGCTTGCACCGCAGAAGAGCAGAAGAGCATATTTACAGACTTTATTTAGCGTTGAACAGAACAAAGAAAAACATGACCGTTTCTGAGTCAGCGTCTCTGCCCGACTGAAATCGAAAGGAAACAGCAAGCATAAACATCCTGTGAACAGGACATGCGCAGACTCTGTTACTCACAAAGCCTGCTCCCTTTTAAGGTGGAACGGAAATATCCCAACAGGCAGATCTAACTCTCACAGTGCGTTTTGTTGTTATGTCAACCTTTGAGGTTTGGGGTCCACCTGAGAATGGATTCAAATCTACCTGTCAGCATTCGATTGGGAATTCTTTTCCTACTCAGTTCATACAAGGTGAGACCGGAAAGTTCGGTGAATGGTCACAGAAATCAGACAGCGAGAAATATTCGAACATACATCCCTCACAGGTCTTTAAAGTAGGCCCCCTCTGATACAATGCACCATTGACAACATTTGTAGAACTGTTGGAAACTTCTGGAGAAGTCCTCTTTTCATACTGCTTTCAGTTCCCTCATCACAGCAGCTTGGATGTGTGAAATGTTGGAAAATATGTGCCCTTTCAGTGCAGATTTCAGTTTTGGAAAAGAAAGAAATCTGGTGGGGCCTGATCGGGAGAATATGGAGAGTTGGACAACTCAGTAACCTCAGTAAGGATTTCACATGGAATACGCAATTCTTCTGTCATCATTTGGATGGACAAATGCCAATCTCGCATCAATAACTCACAAACTCTGTTGACATTTGCCACTGTTCTGCTTTTTGACAGTCTGCCAGACCAATGGTAATCTTTGATGGTTTGCTGCCCTTCATGGAAACACTTAAACCACTAACCCACCAAGATTTTCCCTCAGATCCTTCCTAGACTAAGGCAGCAAAGGAGAAGTTGGAGAGACTCTCTGGGTAGGAAGGAAGCATGGGTTGGCTGGGTGGACCAGCAGAAGGTGCTGTGACCACCACCAGAGGCCTTCTCAGTGGTGGCACCCTTGTTATGGAATAACCTCTCCAAAGAGGTCCACCAGTTTTATGTTGTTATAATTGATGTTTGTTGTATTGTGTGGTTTTTTTTAAAAAAAATAAGGCATGGTGTTTGTTTCTGTTCTGTAAGCTGCCTAGAGAGCTTTCTTGATTGGTGGACAATTTATATGTAATAATGATGATGATGATGACAGGCCAGAGGGGAAAATATCCTTCTACTAAGTGGGAATTAAGGGTGTTTTCTTTTTCTTTTTCTTTTTTTTAAATTTATTTTTCAATTTTCTAATTTTACATCATGGAAACATTTTTATACAACACATTTCGTATACCCAATATTGATATCAACCCCTTCCCACCCTCAAGGATGTTTTCCTTCCTCTGTGATCACCATTGACCAGTGGATGAGGAACAGAGAGAGATCTTTCTGCATCTTCCCGTTCATTTGTCTGCTTGGAATTCCTTCTTTCCTGTGGCTACAAGCCAAGTTGTTATCTAAAAGGCTCCCACAGTTTTCCAGAGAGTAATTAAAAAGGCTTGTCAGATGTCCAGGACAGGGAAATAAGTGTATTGTATAGAAATTAGTATTGGTTGGGGAAAGATACCTAGCAAATTGCAATAGAGCAGTATTTCACTTTAGCAGGAGAACACGGATGGCAGAAGGAGACCACGGGCTCCATTCTTCAGAAATGCATGGGCTATCACCAACTCTGTGGAAGGAACTCCTTGGCATATAATGCCTAGAAACATCCTATGAATGAGTCTAAACCAAATGCAAAAGGAATGCAAAAAGAATTTTAATAAGAGTCTCAACATTGCTCAGGGGCATCGAACACATGCGTATGTCTCCCAGGGAACAATTAAATGCAGAGCAGGCCCATTTTATTGCTTTTGGTCTTAGTGGTACAGTCTGGGAAACCAGATGTTTTTGAACTGTTTTAAACTGAATTAAGGTATGTAAGTGTAAAATATGTTGTTCATATTTTCTGTCTCTCCCATAACAGAAAAGAAATAATGAAGCTGTTACACTGAGAGTAAATTAGTCATTTTTAAAGTGCAAAGTAATGCCCCTAATGTCACATCTCATATTGATTTAAATGGCTCAGGTTGGTACATTAATTAACATCTCTGATTTCACCAACTGAAAATGAGAATCACTGAATCATAAACCTCAAGAATACTGTAAAAGTGATTATGTTTTATGCAATATGTATGATAGAGAAATATTTCACAACAGTCATTTTTAAAGATCTTGCTATCAATATTTCACACAGCCAGACATTTTTTAAATTTTACATGACACGTTTCCCCCTGGCAGCCAGATGGCTTCTTTGACTGTATGAACACCATCAACAAGTATCCAGAAGACATCTACTGGGGGAACTAAGCATCGGGGGGGGGGGTGTAGCTAGCTCTGGCCTTCAGAATATATGCCAGATATCTTTACTAGTTTTATTTTGATGGTAGATGAAAGGAGTTGAGAGTTCTAAAAAGGAAGGTATGCTCTCTGAACATTGTTAATGAAGCAGCACCATCAAAGAAAACAAGAATGATCATTTTCAAGGAGAAGGAAGTAAAGTGGCAGACACCAGTGGCTGAGATTAAATAGCAGGGGTGACAGTGACCTCTGGAACTGTCCAGTGCATGTGTGTGTGTAAGTGAATTTTCCAGTTCAGAATTTCTATATCTATCATGAGCCAAACCCAAGGCACCTCAGGAGTTTGGTCCCAGCTTGTTATGGGCTCAGCTGGCTGACACCTCTGTTGCCACACTCAAAATTTACGTGGCAACAATGTCAGCTACAATGAAGGCAGTGCCTTGTCAATTCTGCTTCTCTTGACTTACTGCAGAGGTGGGTGGAAGAGCGTCAGGTTCACTGAAGCATTTTGCAAGCTTTGCACACAATCCTTTAGTTTAAGCAAGATGTTGCAATACTGATAATGCTGATCATATTATCAGTACTCTTAAGGACTATTTCATATTGATTTATGTAAACTGCTGAGAGGTTTTTGTTAATTAAGCAGCATATAAATCTTGTTTAATAAAATAAAAATAATTCTGCAAAGTGTGCAAGACTTCTGCCTGAGTCCTCTGAAAGCCACTGCTAGTCAGAGAAGATAAAATGGGTAGCAGCCAACTTCTGCAACCAACATGGTCCTGGTGTATGTGACAAGGTCTTCAGAATGGTAGGTAGAAGATGGCAATACTCTAAGTTCCTAATAATACTTTCCTAGTGGTAGTGCCCAGTAGCTCATTGCATAGGCAAATGGTTGATATGAATTCTTCAGGCTCCATCACGAGGGATGTTAAGGTTAGGGTCTCGCTCATCTTTTCTGTTTCTGGCCAGCAACAGTCATGCTGAAAGAGAAAGAGCTCTGAGGACTCAAACCCTCACTATACAGAGCAGCTCCCTTTTCACTCAGTCGCAACAAGGCAAGAAACAGAGACATCATTTAACATATCCTAGGCACCATTTTGAAAACTTCAGTTGCATATATCAGAGCCATGTTGGTTTTACTATCATGGCAGGATAGTAAAAGTATCATGCAGGTGGTCCAAAGCTCAGATTTAGACATGAGCCTTTGGGGTGGACCACCAGTTTGCCCATGCAAGTTATAGTCCACATATTGGCCACCTTGGGAGATTTAAGCATCACAACTGCAGGTGTTCCTGTGTGGGAAATCACACTCAAACACGGTGTTTCTACTAGGTCATATCATGCCAATTTATATCAACCACCCCACATTGTCAGAACTGGGCTTGTGAATCTGCATCCAGTGGAGTTGATGGAAAGTTCAGACAAAGAACAAAACTGGACATTGAATGAACCAAAATCTTATGAGACACACTTTTAAATCAAATATTAGACTCTATGAGTGGTGCCAGCAAACCTGTGAAAGATCTAGATATGGATCTGGGGAACAAATGGAAGTCTCCTGAGAATATGATGTTGGGTCATTTAACTTTGAAATCAGTGAATATCTTAAATAACACTTCCCATTCCTGGAGACCCTGTATATAAATTAAAGATCACGACCCCCAAGAAAGCCTATACGCTAACAACGACTTTAAAAGAAAATGCTGTAGTCTTAAAAACAACTATTTTGGCATGAGTCCAATTATACTGAATGGAACTTGATTCTGACTAAATATGCATAGGTTCAGACTACGCAGATCTTACAAATATTGTTTTGGCTATATGAATGCCAAATATTGATGCCAAATAAAGATTGCCTCTGTTCCTTCTGTGCCTGAAAGAGAACTGTTAGTTTTGCATGTCAAAACAATGCCACTGCAGATATGTATTTTGAATTAAACTACTTGTTGAAAATGACTTTACTTGCAAGCTTGAAAAGCTACGTCTGGGTGGTTTTTTTAAAGCTTTACTGAAAAACTGCCTGGGGGAGGAAATTTGTATTATTAGCAACAGAGTTGTTAAACATATCATTAAATACGCACATACATTGGAAAACTATGGATTAAATATAGATATCCTTTTTTTAGATATGGAAGAAAAATAATGAATATGAACAGCATCTTTTCCTTTTCATAAACAATTTTCTAAGGACAGTAGGGAATTCAGACAGCTTGGAAAACAGATTGTCTTTTCTTTAGCCATAATTTCTTCATAATCAAGAATAGAACCAGTGCATCTACAATCTGGGATAATATAGCCTCAGAGACTTTAATCTTCCTCTCCTAATTTACATTGGTGGCCCTTGTGGTCTATAAAAACCATGCTACCTTTCATCTGTTATGCTGTTTGTATTTTTGAAGTGGGAAAAAAACCCCAGCTTCTTTTAAGAATATCCTCCAATTTCCCAGGAAGCTTACTGTACATAATATTAATCTGGAAAGGTAAAGAGCTACCATGCTCTCTGGTAGCTTTTAAGGATTTCAGACCTAATACTATGATATCATATCATTATGTTAAAAGTACACCTGGTGAAGTATTCGTTTGCTAGTTTGGGGTTACGAAAATAAAGTAGGGAAAGATTTCATCTACCATTTGGCAACTATCAGTGGTTTTTGGAGTGATAATATTTCAGTGACATGGTAATGTGAGTTAAGAATGATTGAAGAGCTGAAAATAAGGGCATGCCTAGCAGCTCCTGGGAATTTAAATGAGGTTTGTACTTACAGGTTAAATTTTTTCATCTCTGTGAAATAGGACTATATCATTACTAAATACATGGGCTAAATGTAGGCTCATGCACTCAGTGTTTCATCCATCAATTTATCATTGATGAAGGTGTGATTACCTTAATATAGTAGTGATGAGTTTCAGGTCGTATGAGAACTCTGTACGATCTGTGATTACTGAGCAATGGACAGCTATGTGTTGCTACCACGTGTTCACAATCATACAAGCACATATGGTATGCCCATGTACTCGATGAACATGTTTACTGAAAACTATAAAACCATTCCATATGGAACAGAAAAGTGTTGTGGTGTGCATTATATTGTTGTATATGGAGTACAAATCCATCTCACAAAATTGTATTGTGTATACAGTGGTACTTCAGGTTAAGTACTTAATTCGTTCTGGAGGTCCGTACTTAACCTGAAACTGTTCTTAACCTGAAGCACCACTTTAGCTAATGGGGCCTCCTGCTGCCGCCGCGCCGCCAGAGCATGATTTCTGTTTTCATCCTGAAGCAAAGTTCTTAACCTGAAGCACTATTTCTGGGTTAGCTGAGTCTGTAACCTGAAGCGTATGTAACCTGAAGCGTATGTAACCTGAGGTACTACTGTAGTTTTCTCTCGACAAGTCTTTGAGCTGGGAAGAAGGAAGGTTCGTAACAGGATTCAGAACATTATTTTTCATGCTCCACATAGTTTCACAAAGTGATTCACATAATTAATTTAGCTTAGATGGCCAAATCTTGAATGACAAGGTGAAGCTCTCACCCTTACAGTAAATAAAAGAAATCTGCCACAAATTGCATAATCTAATGAAGCACTAATTTGATTTATTTGCTGCTGCATTAAAAGAGGATTATTTTTTGCTAGCAAATCAGGATTTAAACCCATGCATTTTAATAACTCCTAAGAAGTATCCCCGAAGAGGAAACCTGACTGTTGCTTACAACATTCAGTAGTTAAATTTCACTAATATATTTGCTGCAGAGACTTTGAAAAACATAAAACTGTGTAGAGTGATTAATTTTTTCCAGTGAAGGGATCAGCTGATCATCAGTACAGCAGGGTTTGGAGTCAGCAACAAGCTACACTGACTGACTGGTTAAAAGGCAAAAGAAGGGTGTCTCTCTTGGTGGTCCCACATGGTTCAGATGCATGGCTTGTCACCTCCATTCAGTACTATGGACCCAGTCCTGTGGAGCTCCCTCATGACTTAGATTAAGGAGGCTAAATTTCAGATGCTTGTCAAAGACTTTCCTGTTTCTGCAGGCATTTTAAAATTGCTTTCTGCTTCTAGGATGAATTTTAATTGTTCTTATTCCTTGTAATTTCTATAAATATTTTATGTATGCTGCTTAGAAATTCTGAATATAAAGCTGTATATAAATACCTGAAATTAACAATAATTTCTCGCTCCCAAGGCTCAGAAACTTTATTGAACTGTGTCCCATGACAGTGTCTCATGGAACGTGCAGCTTCTTCTTTTGGAAACTGCCCTCTTTGAGGACTTGCATCTGAGCTGCAATTCAAATCTGGGACTTGTGGAACACATGGAAACCACAGCCACTAGGCCCTAGTTCAACTCAGACTGTGTGTCTCTTTATTTGGCCATCTGGTCACAATAAGCAAACACTGACAACTTCTGCTCCCATTTCTGTTTTCATCAGAATCCTCTGACATCCCCAGGGATTGGTAAAGGACAGCCAAGAACCCAAAAAGATTGTGGGGTCAGAGGACTCTCATAGTCATTTGTCCATGATTTTGTGATATTATGGAGATCTCCTCAGATCTCTTTCATACGTTTCAAATCAAACTTATGAGAATCAAAGTGTATGTTTGAAATCATAGGATCTAAAAAGAGGCAAGGGGAGGTGAATCTGAGCTGTCTTCCACAGTGTCTCTATGAAGTTCATTCAGCTATTGAATCAGGTTCCTTAAATATACTTCTGTCCTGTATATCTGATGTCTATTCTTTCCCTGCACCATCACAAAATACAGACCCCCTTGAGCTCTCAACTATCTAAATGGCCTTTTATCTCCAGTTGGTATTTATAGTTCAATCATTTTGTTTCTCAGACTTACACCGCTGAAATCGGTACCTACTTCAATTCAGAGTGTTGTGAAAAGCCAGCTCTTAAAGTACTCTTTTAAATAACACATTTCCTTCCAACACTGCTGTAGCTTGAGCTTTATTTCATATAGAACCACTCTAAATCATTTTTGTTGTGTTTGTTGCTATCAACATTGGGTGTTATACCAATTCAGAATATAAAGCAAAAATCTGCTGTTGTAAGGAAAAGTGAAATATGTTTTGTCTAAACAGAAAACACAGGTGCAGGGAGATGAAGAAAAAGTGGGGAGATTTGTGCTCTAAAAAAAGTGATGGCAATGGAATGCTGGTACACTTCTTACATTATGCATAAAGTGAGGGCCATTTTACAACAAATCTTATGTAATCATCCTTAGATCCAACCCCATTTATATATTATGGGAGCAGCAGAGTGAAAAAATCAGGACTATGTGGGTAATTTACATGTTGTAATTTCCCCCCCACTTATTTCACATCACATCCTAGAGTCCCTGGAAGGTTCACATTAAACAAACCAAATTCACAATTTCTGAAACAACTAGCCTTTGACATGTCAAAATTTTGTGATACAGTTCTTTGACTAAAAATGGGTAAAAAATTGGTGATACTAGCAAACTTGACATTGGCTTGCTCAAAGGTCAAATCCACTAGGTATGAAAATGAGCAGAAGTATTCAGAGCCTGGGTCTCTCTCTATCAAACTATGTTCTCATCATTAAAGCAGAGATTGATTATGAGTTAATCTGTAGTTTGCATGCATACACGTTCAGCACAACTAAGCATAAATTGCTGCTATCTTTGCACATGCTCAGGTGTAGATTGATGCAACCTTTTACTTGAAATCAAAGGTGCTATACAAATACATCAATAAAATGAATGAACTGTGAATGCCCAGTTTTCAATGCACATGCATTGGAATCATTTTCCTTTAATCCTTCAGTAATTGACCAACAACTAACCAGTTTTAAAATTTGGATCTGAAATCCTTCAACAACCAATAGTATTTCCAGAAAGACTCTTGACATGTCAGTTCCATCCACTATTAAATATTGATTTAAATAGCAATTATGGTTGTTAATGTTATTTCACAGTCTAATTGTAGGCATGTCTACTCAGAAGTAAATCCCACTGAGTAACCCGTTTGTTTCTTTGTATTTCTTTTAAAAAAGAAATCCTTCTGGGAGGTAACCAAAAATGGTCCATTGAGGAATGAGGATGCTCTGTGGGCAGAGTGCCAACTGACTTTTGAATGGGACAAGGAATGAAAAGCTCGGGGGATTGGAATGGAGTGTCCAGAAAGAAGGTGTGACAGGATGGTTGGGACCCTAAACATGCTGCACACTCCACACATTCTGGCTGAAGTCTCACTTGTTGCGTCTATCACATGCAACAACTGCAGTTGGTCATTGTCCTTTCCTGCTGATTGCCGAAGGCATCCAAGGAAGGCAAGGGAAAAAGTAGCTTGTTGTGTAGTCCAGAAACAGGAGGCCTTTTCAAAACAGAGAGGGGCAGGCTGCATCTAAACTCAAAATTGATCACTGTCTTCCTTTTGGCCCCAACAGTGTCTTCTTTTCTTCTCCTCTGCATCTGAGAAATTAAACCATGGCTAGCACCAGCTCAAAAACAACAGCAGCAGCAGCAGCAACAACAACAACAGTATTGTGGGTCACAATCACACACTGGTGTGCATTCAGTTTGCAATTTTGAGACCAGATAATGTAGCTGTGATATGAAGCCAATGAAACACAGGGTGGCCTTCTTGGTGGTGGCATCCCTGTTGTTCTATGCCTTCTGCATAGAAGCTCACCAACTTATTTATGGCTATTCCAGCACCAAGTGAAAACTTACTTTTAAAAGGCCTTGAGGAATATTTTTCTAAAAAAAAAATATGTGTTTGAGCTGTTATTTATATGTTGTGTATTCCTAGTCATCTGAAGATTTTTCATGCAGCCATTTGTTAAATTTCAGTATTGTATTCTAATATGGCTTTTATTATGCTTGTGACCTACCAAAGATCAATATTATTGGGCAGTCTATATAAATAGAATAATAAATAAATAAATAAAATAGCAAATAGCACCTGAATTGTGCCTTTCTTTTCAAAAGCATAATAATTTTTCTCCTACGCTATCTCACACGGCCTGTTTCTGTCTCTGGCTCAACTATACCTCATGCATGGACACACATACACACACATTCTCATTTTCAAATTGATTATACTGGAGATTCCAGAAGCAATGCGAATAAAACCTGTCCAATCTGCTTGGTTGTGGAGAGATTCTAATCAGCAAAATTACTCAGAGATGAAAGGATATTGCCATCCAAAATAATATGATGATAGATACATCCTCCTGTATTTTCCCTTTTTGCTAAAGCATATACATGGCTCTTTCCCAAACGTAACCCTTTATGCTTGAAAATAAAACATGGTGGGCTTTGTGTATGTACTGCAGTTGAAATAAGAATCCTAAATATATGATAGCTAAAGTAGCTATCTCACTAGATTGTTCTCTATAAGGCCGTGATGAGGGTACTGTAGCTTTCTGAATATTTTTGGACTCCACCTCTCATCAGATATGATCACTGGGCCATGCTGGTTGGGACTGATGGAAGGACCAACATCTGGAGGACCATCCCTGTTATAAGACTTCAGGCAAGCATATGGGATCCTCCTAAATTGAGGGTCCTGGTTGCGACCGGGCCCTGAAGCCACCCCCACGGGGTGAGTTGTTACTAGGTGTGGCCCAAGCCTTGTCAGTTGGGCCCTGGGATCGTGCCTGGCAGTTTGGGCCAATTGGGGCAGGTGGCGTGATCCCGGGGTCCTATAAATGCAGCAGCGATGGACCGCTTCAGATTCCTGGCTCCGGGGGCACAGATGTTGCCAGAACTTTTTCCAGATGCACTTTGGAGCCATGGAAACACATAGTGTTTCAGGGAGTAGTAGCTGCTTTTGGCCCCTCTACACTCAGGTCCTATAAGATAGCTTGGCAGGACTTCATGGTTTTTCGTGCGCGCTCTCTGGCCATTGCTTCAGAAGAGCTCCCCTCTACCCCTCAGGGGATGCAGTACCTAGCTCACCTGTTTCAGTTGGGAAGCGCACCCAAAACACTTAGGATCCAGGCATCAGCAATATCTTTTTTCAGTAAGGCTCTTTTCGCTTTGGACTGATTTTCTTCTGCACAAGGCGTTGGAAGGTTGGCGTCACCTGCAACCTTCAAGGGGAGTTCCCAGTAGGCCAATCACTTATGATCTTCTGTGCAAGATACATATGAAGTTACGATCAGTGTGCTGGTCTTGCTACGAGGCTTGGTTGTTTTCAGCCGCGTATTCCATATCATTTTTGGTGCTCTTCGGGTGGGCAAGGTAGTTTTTGAACTGGTTCCAGGTGGCCTTGCTCGGGGCCTCCAGTTGGAAGACGTTGCCTTCGGGGAGTCAGAATTATTGGTTTTCATTTGCAGGTCTAAGACAGGTCAGAGAGCCTTGGGAGCACAGCTGAGGCTTCCAGCATCGATTCGGGGGGCGGGGGGGGGGCTTGTCTGGTAAAAGATGCAAGGAGGTTTTTACAAGTTAGACCTCCTGGCCCGGGTCGCTTTTTGGTTCATGAGCATGGGATCCCTCTGTCCAGAAGTCAATGAACAAGAGTCATGCGTAAAGGTATTGAGGCTTGTGGGCTCTCACCTGGGCAGTACGCAGCACATTCCTTTTGAATTGGGGCGGCCACAACCGCTGCTCATTGGGGTTTGTCGACCAAAAGGGTTAAGAATCTTGATCGTTAGAAGTCAGATGCCTATAAGGGTTACATTCTTTAATTTTCCTTGGCGCCTTTTCAGTTTTTACCTGTTTTCAGTTTGTTTTGGACTTTTTCTGTTTACTTACCTGTTTGCGTTTCCTTTCTTTTCGCGTTGCCGGTGCTGCACATCTGGATCCTTGTCCTTAGTATCGTGCACTGGGTTGGCATCTGAGCAGTCGAGACCGGCTTGGGGCGCGATCTCACTTTATCTGCTCGAGTAAAAGTTTCATGGTTCGCCAGGCGGGGGATGCTCTGGAGGGATCTGTTGCCATTGGTGACGGTGCAAGTGGCCTGCTTAGGTCCGCCGTCCGTGATCCTCATACAGCTGGGTGAAAATGATTCACCTGCATCAAGAGGTGTGGACTTAAGGTTCTGTATCAAAAGGGATTTGCAGGAGCTGGCTGTGTCTTCCCCCAACACATTAATTTTTTGGTCATGTTTCCTCGTGAGGCGCTTTTGGCATAATAGCATTGACCCAGTTGTAACAAATAATGTCTGAAAGTGGGTAGACTGCAAGGTAGTGTGGAAGGTGTTATCCTTGGGTGTCAGGGTGATTCCCCACCCAGGCACTGCATTCTCTAATGCAGCCCAGTTTAGGGCAGATGGAGTGCATTTATCTGACGAAGGTAATGATGTGTGGTTGGCCGAAGTCTGTGATGGCTTAAAGGACTGGTTGCGAGGTGAGGGTACTGGCGGCAAGCAGTAGGCTCGTGTGGGCATTGGTTTACAGAAATGTGTGGAAGGGGAGGTGTGGCCATCACCTGCTCCTCCAGAATTAGGGTATTCCGGTAAAGGAAGCGGGGGGGGGGGTTCCTGGATTCCGTCCAAAGTCCGCTTGAGGGGCTAAGGCCATGCCAGGACCACAGGAATCCCAGGGTGAGCTTCAATCGATCTTCACCGATGTTGCTTCCTCATTTGGTGTTTACCCTTGCAGACTGCAAGCCAGAGAGGCTGGAGTCAGTTATAGTCTCTGACCACTGCCTAGGCCAATACCGCTCAATTTGTTTTGTAATAAATAAAGTTGTGACCAAAATTTTGCCCAAAAACCTAAACTAAAATAATGTGTCCATTTGAAATTATTTATTGGGGAAGGGCTTGGGGGCCTTGGGGGGCAAATATCCCTCCTAGCATCAGATCTTCCTCCACACCACTAGTGTGGTGTAGTGGTTAAGAGCAGTAGTCTCGTAATCTGGGGAACCGGGTTCGCATCTCCGCTCCTCCACATGCAGCTGCTGGGTGACCTTGGGCTAGTCACACTTTTCTGAAGTCTCTCAGCCCCACTCACCTCACAGAGTGTTTGTTGTGGGGGAGGAAGGGAAAGGAGAATGTTAGCCGCTTTGAGACTCCTTCGGGTAGTGATAAAGCGGGATATCAAATCCAAACTCTTCACTCTTCTCTTCTTACGGAGATAATAATCATGACTTGCCTTACAGAGGTGTTCTATGGCTAAAGAGTTAAAAATGTATGTGAGTTTCTCCAGCATCTTATAATAATAATATTACAGTGATGACATCCTTACTTACAGAAGATACACATCACTCTTTTATTTGCTGTTCAAGTTGTCGAAGCAGAGAACAATGGTTGAACCCATGCACTGATAAGATCTTTATACTGCATCAAAGAAATGATAACTTCCCTCAAATGATTCAAGGGCTGTGATAAACAGTGCACTGAGCAATGCCACCCAAATGCCATTGCACCATTTGGAAACCATTTCCTGACTTCAAGGCTGCCTCAAAGATTGTGTATGCCCTTGGGCAAAACACACACACTAGCCCATCCTCCTCTAGGAGGACCTGCAGTTTAGCTTCCATTTCTCCTCCCTCACGATAGCATGCTTGCAACTCGGGACGCAAACACATTCAGATCTCTGAGTCACGTGTCATTTTCTACCCCCCATGTTTGGAGACGGGCATGAACAGGGCTGTCTGCAGGAGAAGAAAACCCCAAAGATCTGTCTCCTAAGATGAACAGGCAGCATGACAGCGAACAGACCCTGAACATTATTTATGTTCTTCTGGTCTTGAGTGTTATACCGTTGCTACATTTGTACACCACATCCATCATTTCCCGCTAGTGCAGCCTTGTTCCTTCATTACCTCTTCTTGCTTATTTCCCCTCTTTCATGTGCATCCTCTTGTTTATATCAAAGAGATGAATTTCTTGGGAAAGATTCATCCTGTTAATATGATAGGTCTCTTCATTTTGCCTCAACCAGTAAATTCTGTGCTGTCTCAGAGGTATCGGAGGTTTCCAATAAAAGGTACTCTGTCTAACCATAATAATTTTTAAATGAAAATAAAAGGCACACACTGGAGAACAAATATTGAATGATGAAACCACTTGGAATAATGCCAGAACATACTGTTTCATCTTCTCTGAACAATCAGATTTTCTTTCAATCTATAATGACTGATCAAAACTCCCCGCCCCCCATGTTTTCCATTCCAAATACTGATATGCTCATTTTTTAAAGGGAAAAAAATCACAATGCTTCCTCCAACAGACAAGCCTTGCAGGAGCTGGTAATAGAAAGCTGTTTTAGTTTCACATTCTACTTGATTTTTTTTTAACTACAATATTTTATTCTCAGGCCTCAGAAGAGAGAGGAAACTCTCTTTTCTCTTTTCACAGCAAGTTAAAAAAACAAAAACTGGGCCAGTTCTTTCCTGCTGTTCTTGAGAGTTTTTTCCCCACAGCATGACTCCAAATTACAGCAATATATCATCAGTTCTGATAGATAAGAGTTCAGGGCAGGGTCAGATGTTGTTCCAATAGGTCATCAGAAAAAAGTGCTAGGACAATATATTAGCAAGATTTGTTGTACTGGGTTTTGTGCATATTACATGAAAAGGTGTTCTTGTATTGCTCTTTAAAAGGAGACTGCTTTTTCCTTGTAAGCTTCCTTAATTTTTGCTTGGGGAAAAAATATCTGAGAGGGGGGGCAGCTGTGCACTTAACAATTATTGGAACAAATAATATTGGACAGGGTGATAAAGTCTGAAGAGATTATTATTATTATTATTATTATTATTATTATTATTATTATTTACTTATACCCCTTCCATCCAACTGGGTTGTCCCAGCCACTCTAGGCAGCTTCCAACATAATATTAAAACACAGCGAGACATACACTTTTGATTTGATAATGAATCAAAATAAAATCATAAAAATGCATTTTAAAAACCCTGTTTAAAATATATAAAGCAAAACCTTCAATACTTTAACTGATTTTCTATAGAAGCCCAATCAAATCATGCCATGCTGCTAAAGCATGTTAAAACATCTCTAAATGGTTGCTAGATATCTCTGTACAGCCTATGGAAAGTCCTGTGAGTGTCCTAGGATGGTTTACTCAAAAATAAATAGGCCGTACTACATTAGTTCTCAATTCCTGCTTGAAGAAAAGGGCATTAGAACTTCTTCAGGAGATCTTATGGAATGGAATTTTATAGTAATTGAGCCTTCCCTCATTCTACAAACACAGTATTTTGGGAATAATTAAATGTGGGTAAATGCTCACCTCCTTCGGGGCAGGGATGTCTATTGACAGCCAATTTCCCTTAAGAATAGTTTGGTGGGGGACACATGTTAGAGGTGAGTGGGTGGGGTCTGGATAAAAAATTGTCAGTTCACCCTTTTCCCTTCCTCTCTTTTCCATTATTCTCTTCTTCAGCTTCTGAATTGTTTGCTTGCAAAGAACTTTTGAGATTGGGCTGAGGGCAGCAGATTGTTCACTTCACTCCTGCTTTAATAGGACAATCGCAACACCATGTTTAATGGAGGTGGGGTATGGAGAAAATCTACAATACAATGTCCAGTGGAATGTTTTCCCAAGTTTCTGAGAGACAGAAACATATTTCAGTTTTGTGGTGAAAAGTGATTCCCACCCCCCCGAAAGAATAGCAACACTCTTTCAGAGAAAACTTTGAGCTCTTCAAAATGTCATCTTTTGCTGTGAAAAATAAACCCTATTAAAGCTCATCTCATCTCTAATTACATGCCTTTTGAACAGGACTTTGAGGTCTGGTAGGTCAGGAGGCTTCTGAGAAGAAAATGTCAAACCTAACAATCCCATCTCAAGATGTCTTGGAAAGATAGAACATAACAAGATGGGATATAAAGAGAGGGACAAGGGCAATTTGAACGTGGGCTCCATCAGGGTTGCTAGGTAGCGATTCTGAGTTGTGTGGGCCTGTGGTTCTAACGGCTATGTTTATGCCAACCTAGACATGGGGTTCTCTACTGTGGCCAAGTGTCAGAGCAAACTCAAGGCAGGCATGGGCTAACAAGTCTTACATGCAGCTATGAGAGCTCATATTGTATTATCTTGCTTGAAAGGAACACTTACTGCTAGCTGGAAGGGAGCAGCGGTTGCAGTCCAGTGTGATCACAGTGGATCGGGGTGGCCTCCCAGTGGCTGAAAATATATCACTTCCTCCTCTACTGGCTGTGTTGACTGCTAGGGTTCTCCCACTGTTGTAGGCAATTGTCGGCAAGCTAGGAGACATGACTTTGGGAGTGGACCAGAATGAGAAAGTGCAGATAAGCACCATGCTGGGCAAAGCACATGGGGGTAGAAGATACTCCTTCCCTCATAGAGGAGTGTTTATGAGGGTGCATTGGGAACACCCCTTGGAAGGAGATATTCTCTACCACCTCTGTCATATGGAGAGTGCTCTTGAGGGTGCTGGCTCAGGGTGGCTGACATACGGGTGAGAAGTTTGGGGCCAGGGTTCCCCTCCCATCTACATCTGTGGGGCACCAGCAAGACAAGGCTCATTGATTCCTTAGGCACTTTGTGGCTTGCGGCAACCTGCTATCATGCAACATGCTATCATCAACCCATGCAGTGCTGCGGAAAGCACTTTTAGCTTCACATGGCCAACGGGCACCTGGTTTCACTCAGCTGTGGTCTGTGCTGGTGAACAGCATGGGTGAAATTAAAAACGCCAATCCACTTACAAAACTTAGAATGCATGGGAAATGAAATGAGTCTTAACCAGTTGCTAAAATGAGAACAATGTCAGTATTAGTTGTAAGTATAACAACGGCATTTCACTAATTGGGTGCCACCACAGAGAAGGCTTCATTACAAGAATGAGGGAGGGGATAATGGTACTTTGTTTGCTAGCGCTTCCCAAATCTGCCTAGCAGCCACGCCCACTTTGACACATTTGATGAGTGTAACAGAGGACCCTATGTGTGCAATGACATATCTTTACAGAACTCCACCATGGATTCAGCTAGGATAGCCCTACCCAGAGAAGCCGACTTTGGCCCCAGGTTATGGTTGCTCAGTGTGTGTGATGTCATGACATCACGTTACAACATGAGGTCATGATGTCACGTACACCCCCTGGCCTCGGAACCTAACTTCTGGTGCCACCGGAAGTCAGGTTCTGAGGTCTTGGAAGGCCTTGGACAGCATCTTCGAGGCCTTGCAAGGCCTCAAACGTGACTTCTGGTGCTTTGCGAGGCACTGGAAGTTGCGACAGGGGCCCTGTGGTGTGGGTGCTGCACCCGCAACAAAATTTTTGTGGGTGCTCAGGCACCCAGAGCCCCCTATAGTGGCACCCTGGCCCCACCCTCATGCAAAAGGAGTTCTGCACATGTATTTTGGTGTGTGCATAGGACGTCTTCCAAATGTGAGACCAGTGGGGAGTGTGCAAGTGTGGCAGTGGCAAGGGAGGGGCCCATTCCCCACCTTAACACGTGTCTTGTGTTTGTCTGAAATAACCCCATGTCATGGGCAGAAAAGAAATGGTTTGGAAGGAAGTTGTGGGTGCTTATGGCTGGCTGTATAGCAAGTGTCCATCAGCAACAAGTACCACATTTCAAATTCATGTACACATTTACCTAAGAGGAGTGGGATGTTCTTTTGTAAAGCTGTTCAGAAATTTGTGCTATGAAAGTGAAATTGACTTTCTAGGTGACTGCTATAAAATGGGACAATTTACCTGACTTGCATTTGTGACATCCTGACACTGCAGTACAGTGCACTATGCAGAGTCTTTAAGGAGTGCAATTATCCTAGCAGCTGGGCTGTGTCATGTGAGCTCCTTATGAATTTCTGCACTTCCGAGTTATATTACTACCAGTGTATGCATATATAACACTTTCCTAGTCTCATATGCTCGCAGGTACTCAAACTTTTTTCCATCTGTCTCTAATTTGAGAGCCATAGAGTTATACCACAAATCTTCAAAGGGAACTAATCCTAATTAAGCAGAGAGGCACAACAGGAAATGCACTTTGAGTCAATTATCGTATGGCCTGGATTGTGTTATCAGGCAGGAAGCCAAAGGCAGAAATGTCGTGCCTGGAGTGTCTCCTGATGCTAGGATCACTAGCAGCTAATAAGACATTTCCACTCACATTCTTAAGACATTCCATTATTTGAATAATCATAGTGTGCTGAATATAGTCTTTTTGGAGGGAGGGGAGCAAAAACTGAGTTGTTTAAAAATCAAGGGAAGGAATGATCTTCAAGTGACCCTACATATGAGCCTTGAGCCGTGAGAAAAACACTAATCTGGAAATATTTTGTTTAATTTGCAATCTGTTCTCTGCTCAGTTAGTTACGAAGAGCTCTCAAAATGAATTAAGCTGTAGCCTAAGCAGCCATCTGAGAAAAATGTTTATGGGGGGGGGTGTTTTTTGTCTGTCTTTGGTTTATGAAAATTTGGGCCATATCCACACAATTCATTTGAAGTAATATGATACCACTTTAAACAGCCATGACTTCCTCTAAAGAATATTGAGAGGTATAATTTGTTAAGGGTATAGGCACTGAGTTGCGCCTGACCCTGGTTGGGGGGCTGATGTCACAGGCCCAATGCGTTGCATGTTGTGTGCGTGACGACCAGGCCTTCTCCTGATGTGCCATTTGTGTGCCACGCCATGCTGGTCTTTCCCAATGCTCTGCAGCTCGGGGAGACTTCTCGCCAGGTCGTTCTGCACCTCCTCCTAGTGCAGCACAGCACAGGGTGACAACACGCCATGCCTCCTTTGCCCTCTCGAGATTGGGGGTGGGGGGCTGAGCCCCATCCCAGTGGACGTACCTGGTTAAGGGTGTTAAGAGTAGATAGGAGAGACTTGTATTCTCCTCCCAAAGCTACAATTCCTATAGTTCTTTGGGAAGAGAGATTGGTTGTTAAACCACTCTGGAAATGAACAACAGCAACAAGGTAAACAGTGGTGAAGGCATGAAGATATTCTTCTAGGTCATGGGTAGGCAAACTAAGGCCCGGGAGCCAGATCCAGCCCAATCACCTTCTAAATCTGGCCCGCGGACGGTCAGGGAATCAGCGTGTTTTTACATGAGTAGAATGTGTGCTTTTAATTTAAAATGCATCTCTGGGTTATTTGTGGGGCATAGGAATTCATTCTTTTTTTTCCCTTTCAAAATATAGTCCGGCCCCTCACAAGGTCTGAGGGACAGTGGACCAGCCCCCTGCTGAAAAGGTTTGCTGACCCCTGTATCTAGGTCAGCAGAGCTCTGGTGACATCAAGTTTTGAAACTGGCCCTTTTGCAGTAGCAGCAGAAGTATGAAAGGCTAAAGGACACACACATGGTTTGACTTTGTTGCTTTTATAAATAAAGGAAACAGTGGTTGGCTCAGTGTGGCATTAGGTCCTTTTCACTGCTAGGGTTGCCATATGTCTGGGTTTTCCCGGAAGGAATTTCAGGAAATGGGCAAAATGTCTGGGTTTTTCTCAACAACTTTCCCAACAAAGGCTTTTTGTGTCTGGATTTTTAGTTCTTGAAATATGACCACATTAATCATATGAACCATATTAATATGAACCACATTAATCTCCAAGGTTAGCTTATCCATAAGCTTTTTTCAGATAGCTTTGTTATATTTAAAGTATTGTTCTTTATCCAAGTTTTCAGATTTTAGGTCTTTCTTTGCTTTTAAATTCCCTTTAAGAAGCATTGCTTGGGTGACTTTCAAGATATTGTTTCAGAACAGGTAACGTTTCATTGTTTGCAGACTTTCCATGGGAGATCTATCCTGTTTTATATCTCACAAGATAGCTGAAAGCAGACAACGGCTCAGGTGCTAAAATACCACAATGGGTAAAATAAATGTTCACTTTAGGACAAAGCACTTTAGGTTTAGATCTTAACTCTGCCTGTGACAATATCTCTCAACAGTTATGTTTCACCAAATGTTTATATTCCAGATTATATGATTATAAAACAAAATGTATTAGAAGAAGAAGAAGAGTTTGGATTTGATATCCCGCTTTATCACTACCCCAAAGAGTCTCAAAGCAGCTAACAATCTCCTTTTCCCTTCCTCCCCCACAACAAACACTCTGTGAGGTGAGTGGAACTGAGAGACTTCAAAGAAGTGTGACTAGCCCAAGGTCACCCAGCAGCTGCATGTGGAGGAGCGGGGAATCGAACCTGGTTCACCAGATTACGAATCCACCACTCTTAACCACTACACCACACTGGCTTCTAGGGTTGATAAGTGAAAATGGTATATTCAGGTTACATGCATCCTAAGCAGGCATGAAAGATAGAGAACTACAAGCATCTTTCTCACAAGTGTATCCCAACTTTTGTCCCATACAAAAAAATATGTTCCATCCCAGCTCTCACCTGGGAGCATCCCTTTCTTCTCTGAGCATCTCACTCTGGGAGAGCTCTCCTTCCCTGTCTCTCATACAGGGTCCTTCAAACTGTCCATCATCTTCATCTGCATGCAATTCTTACCAAAATACAATAGGAAAGAATATTAAGAGAAATAATAATAGAATATGGAGAGAGAGAGAAATATAAGAAGAATAACAAAGTAGAAAGAGAAAGAAGAATGAAAGAGAAAGTGACTTCCAACTATCGAACAATTTGGGCATGCACAAAATGAGTACATTAATTGTCAAGAGGTTTGTCATCTCCCAGGATGTTTTAATATTTTCTCCATTATTGTGAGAAGACAAACTACTTTATAATCCCATTAAATTGGGTCAGCTTTCTCAACATGTATACAGTTTCAGATTTTCAGCGGCTGCCTGAGAACTAAAATTAAATTACTGAATCATTACTTATCATTGTCATGGACCTTTTGTTTTGTCACAAAAGAGCAATGTAGCTATTCTTCTGACATTTATTATTTTAATTTTCAAAGACAAAGAAAAAAGAAGAAAACACATCCACGTCCATGAATTGTCATAGACTGGGGGGTGAGGAACTGAATTCTTACCTCCCTCACCCCATTAGCCAACTTTTGCTGGATACCACCCACCTGTAAATCACCTGACATCATTCTAACATCAGGTGGTGACTTTAAAGGGGCTTGCTATAGCTGCCAATCAGCTGATCAGCAGTTACAGTAAGTCCCCTTTGAAAGCCAGAGGTTCCCCACGCCTGCTATAGATCCACTAAACATATGTGTCCCAATCTAGTGCACAGTTACATGCTCAAGCACATTGATTCCAGTGGACATAAAGCAGCTGAATGTTGTAGCTTGTGGACCATAGCCAAGAAGGTTTGCGCCTGTGTTTTTATAATGAACAATATTATTGTATGTTCCGGCTCCCGAACGCCAAAAATCTGGAAGTAAATGCCCCGGTTTTCAAACATTTTTCAGAACCCGAGCATCCGACGTGGCTTCCGCTTGAGTGCAAGAAGCTCTTGCAACCAATCGGAAGCCACACCTCGGTTGTTGAATGTTTCGGAAGTCAAATGGTCTTCGGGAACAAATTACATTCAACAACCGAGGTTTGACTGTACAGTATTCTTCCACTGCAATCCTATGTGTGCCTTTTGAAGCTAAACTCAATTGGGTTCAATGGGACTTACTCTTTGGTCACCTAGTACAGGGTCTAGTCAAAGGTTTAATCTTTTATCCACTTACCTGGGAGTAAGCCCCATTGGATCTAGTGGGACTTGCACCTGAGTAGATGTGTGCAAGGTTACACTGCTAAGCACATAGCTACAGGAGATCTCCCACTGAATTCAAGGGCACTTTGCCTGTTCTGTGCAGAGCGCATTTCTAAGTACAGGTGCTTAAGTTCATACCCTTGTTTCCTGTGGCTATTGCAGATAGGATTGTAGCTTTAAGACCACTTTTTCTCCTGCTACTTCTTTATTGCAAAAATTGTTCGGCATCTGTGTAATTAAAATGCAGCACCTAGTGACAATATACTGCTGACATAAGCTCTATAGGTGAGAAACTTGGATGATGATGATGTTGATGATAATGATAATGCAACTCTGCAGCTTCTTTGTTCTGGTCGCTTTCCCACAATGGTGAGATAAATGCTTTCCCCCAACTTTCTGCTATCAGATTCCTGCAAAATCCCCATAGCCCAGCCAATGGTTCTTTTTGAAAACTTTGATACAGCCTCTATAAAAGAGTCACTTTTATTGTTTCCTAAGTGTTTGGCAGATGTACTCCCATTCACCCCATCTGTCCCTTCCCAGCTGGTCATTTCCAACCATTCAAGGAAAATATAGTTTTGAAAATGAACTCTTTATGCCAGAAACTTCAATAATGATTCTCTTCCCATCTGCCCTGCCTGTGTTCCCATCTTCACCAGATGTCTAACCCCACTGTGAGTTTGTCCACTGAACATGGCACAGTAACTACCCAAAGACTGTAAAGTTAATTTCTTCTCTCGATCTACGTCTTACCCACTTCCAAATATCATGTATATTTCTCCCAAGGTAAGCTGCAGAAGGAAAAAAAATAATACAGTGGGTGATAGTAAGCCAAGACTTACTATTTCATTCTGATAACCAGTAGTGTTGTATTTTTTAAAAGCCCCTAAGGGAGCAATCCTAAGTATGGGAAGCTAAAATAATGTAAATGGAGGTAGAATAAAGTATTCCAGATCCAAACTCTGTTCAGGAGCTGGCTACCTGTGGGCTGAGACTGTTTAAATCTAGCATAGGGGAAGCAACTGCTAGGTAGGCAGGAGCTGGGACAGAGCAATGGGAGCTCACCGCATCGTGGGGATTTGAACCGCCAACCTTCTGATCATCAAGCCCAAGAGGCTCAGTGGTTTAGACCACAGCGCCACCTGCAGTGGCAGGAAGGTAAACGGCATTTCTGTGTACTCTGTTTTTTTAATGGGATGCGGGTGGCGCTGTGGGTTAAACCACAGAGCCTAGGGCTTGCCAATCAGAAGGTTGGCGGTTCGAATCCCCAACTGGGGTGAGTTCCAATTGCTCAGTCCCTGCTCCTGCTAACCTAGCAGTTTAAAAGCACGCAGTGCAAGTAGATAAATAGGTACCACCCCGGTGGGTTCGCCAGAAGTGGCTTAGTCATGCTGGCCACATGACCCAGTGTGGCAATTAGAGACCTGCAGCTAATCTTGCACCAAAGAGTTGCCCCATTGTATCAGGAGACATTCTGTCCTTTAGGTATCAGGAACAGCCCTACTCCTTATCTTGTTCACCACATACCAAAGTGTATGCATAATACAGAAGAGGCCCACGTGCTGCATGAAGGTGCTCAGAGAATCCTTTGTTGGTTGGCTTAATTAAGCTGCTCTGTAAGCGCCGCTCAGAATTTGGAACTGATTCCTCTGAGTCAACTTTACTGGCCAATAAAGACAATAAACCCTTTTCTTCTCCTCAACATGCATGGGTTTTCCTTTCAGCCTGTTTATTTGCAACACCGGAAGCTGTACGTCGGCTCCCTCAGCCAGTCAAGCAAGATGAGCGCCACAACCCCAGAGTCATCCGCAACTGGACCTAACAGTCAGGAGTCCCTTTACCTTTAGGGGAAGCAAGCCTTTACAAATAAGCTTGATTGACACCACCCTTTTTTGCTGGTGTGCATTCTGCTGGGTTGCCAGGTCACATGACCAAGCTGAATGAAGTTAGGATCCAGTGTTAGGATCCGCTGTAAACCCGCCCCCTCCCCCGGCCTGGTCCTACCTCCACCACTCCCTCAGAACACAAATTTGCAGGGGTTATGCTTGTTGGAAAAAACACCCGGGAAGGCCACCACCTTCCCAAGACACCGGGGCGTCTCTCCGGTGGTCACACCCTGGCTGTAAATCTTCCTCAGTCCAGAGAGACTGGTGATAAGCGACCCCTCCCTCCTGAGAGGAGCACGCTCCTCTTCTGGCATCTCATTGCAGAAGAAAGAGACAACCAGTAGCTCTAAACTACTTTATTTACAGTCTATATACAAAGAATCTGTCAGCATTCCTGTGCTCTCTCAGCAGCAGTACAGAAAAGCATCACACACGGAAATGAAGCTAAACTCTCCAGCAATACTCCAACAGTCCTGAGACTTCCTGTCTCATGCTCTCAGACACTCACATGATATAAACAACCATAGTGCTACTACTGAGCAGCTTGGGTGGATAAAAATCCTAACAATGCTGAGGTAAGTTTTCTCTGTCTTAGTCAGTTTAGCCACATCTCAGTCAGGTTGAGGGAGATACACCAGTGTATCTCTGGTTGAACTGGGCTAAGCTGGGAACCTGCTGGCTAAGCTAGAAAGCTGCCACATCCTAACTCGCTCATCCCAGCAGATCTTACTGAAGCTTGCCTGGTGCCTTCATTACATGTCTGTAGACACCAGGTGAAAGAATTCTTCTCCCAGACCTTTGGCTAATTAAACAATATACCATATTTTTCGCCCCATGGGGCACACCGCCCCATAGGATGCACCTAGTTTTTTTGGGGGGGGGGAATAAAGAAAAAAAAATTATTTCCCCCCCAGGCATGGGGCTGGTGCGGGGGAAGCCCGAGCTTCCCCCGACCCCAACCCCCAGAACAGCCTGCTATCCGCAAGCCTAGGGAGCCGCGCCGGTCTTCAGCGCGCCCCAGGCTTCGGAATGCAGGCGGGCTCTGCGCAACCCTTGGGAGACCGGCGCGGCTTCGCGTCGGGCTCCCTAGGGTTGCGCAGAGTTGCGCGAAGTCCGGGAATGCAGGCAGCTCTGCGCAACCCTTGGGAGACCGGCGCGAAGTCGCGTCGGTCTCCCAAGGGTTGCGCAGAGCTTCCTGAAGCCTGCATTCGCCCCATAGGATGCACACACATTTCCCCTTCATTTTTGGAGGGGAAAAAGGGCGTCCTATAGGGCGAAAAATACGGTATTTTAAATGGGAGGGGGGCAATGGCTTTGTTTGTTTGTTTGTTATGTGTTTTTATATTGTAAACCACACTGTGATCCTCCGATGGATGGTGGTATAGAAATTAAATAAATACATCCAGGGTTGGAATTGCAACACCACAAAAATGTCACTGAATTAATACAAAATGTTTCCTTGAGTTTCTGGTTGCCTGCATTTTACTTGATTGGTTACAAGTTGTGCAGGCCTGTTCTGGCCTAATTCCCAAGTTCTGTGACCCAGTTAGACAACTTGTAAATTTACTTTGTCAACATTTCTTCAAAGCTAAATTATGATAAAAGAGAAATCTTTAATGAAATCCAAGGAATGACTCAGCTAAAAACTTGATCCACAACCCATTCAATCAGGATTTCTTGGGCTTAAATTTTTTGTTCCACTGCAGTCACAGATTACTGATGAGCTGTGGCAAAGAACATGAGTTCCTGGTTTGGGTAGCAGTTCATTCATAGTCATAATTCTCTCTTTTCATACTGCCAAATTCATGTTCAGATCCTCCATGATTAGCCCACAACCACATGGTTGGATCACTGAAAAATGATCCCAGCAACTCAGGAACTGCTTGCACAGCTAGGGTTAGATTCATATACTGTCCTGGTACAGGACTGGTGTCGAGGTCATAGAGAAAATGTTCAGGAACAAGTCCTGCATAATATCTGCAGTTGATATTGTGGTTTTTATTAACACTGTTAGTTCAATCTAGAAATTCAAATACGGCACTTCAGTTAAATTGGTTAGTGAATCAGCCAGCTATGATTATTTTCACATGAGATGCTTGCTGCTATTATTCTGTGTCAAGCTTCATTGTTGTGTCTTCACAGTGTCCTACATTATACATGTTTTCATGCAATTTTTTTTTGTGTGTTTCCAGAAATACCACATCCACAATTTTCTTGTGTACTGCAACAGCAGAGAAAAATCCTGTGTTACTCAATTAGGAAAATGGCTTTTTCCTCTGGAGTAAGTCTTCTTCACTCATCAGTACTGTTTGTTCAATTATCAAGCTGACATTGATGATCCAGCAATGTGCCATGGCAGTGGGAGGTGCATCTCACATTGCTCTGCAGGCACAAGCCTTAACGTCTCTTTAGAAAGCATACTACATCCCTTATTGGCACATTCATTGCAGTTAATTGGCCATCTTACATGTAAGTTTTGGTAGTGTTCCTGCTGTATTCTAGAATAAAAATCATCTGTAAACTGTTGGGCAGTATTGGGATGCAATGCTTAATGCCTTTTCTTGAAAGGTAAATTTCACACTAACATCCTCTCAGTAAGCCCCAAACCTTTAAGTAAAGGTCATTTTCTTATTAACTGTAAACCTAGAAAGACCTTTGTGCAGGCAAGTTAGAACCACAAGTGTACCCAGAAGTAGCTTGAATGCTTTGTTTCTCTTTGACTGCAAGATATCAACCTGGAACAACTGGGGAAGGTGTTTTTTTCCATTTTAAACCAGGTTGCTTATTGAGTCTCTTATTGAGACAGAATCAGGATTCAAGATGACCTTAACAGATTGGTGAACTGGGCCAAAACTAACAAAATGAATTTCAACAGGGACAAATGTCAGGTTCTACATTTAAGCAGGAAGAACCAGCTGCACAAATATAAGATAGGGGACACCTGGCTTGCCAGTAGTACATGTGAAAAGGATCTAGGAGTCTTAGTAGACCACAAGCTTAACATGAGTAAACAGTGTGATGTAGTGGGGGGGGGGAGCAAATTCTTCTAGGCTGCAGATTCTTCTAGGCTGATTGGTTGAAGGAATTAGGTATGGTTAGCCTGGAAAGGAGGAGACTGAGATCAGCTATGATAGCCATCTTCAAATATTTAAGGGTTGCCACATGGAGGATGAAGTAATCTTGTTTTTTTTCCTGCTCCAGAGGCTAGGACCCAAACCAACGGCTTCAGGTTACAAGAAAGGAGATTTGACTAAACTTCAGGAAGAACCTTCTGACAGTAAGAGCTGTTCAACAGTGGAATGGACTCCCTCTGGAGGTTGTGGATTCTCCTTCTTTGGTTTTGAAACAGAGGTTGGATGGCCATCTGTTTTGGATGCTTTAGTTGAGATTCCTGTATTGCAGGCGGTTTGCATCTGACCACAGAGGAGTGCACCTTCAAGAGTGAAGTCAAACCTTTGGAGAGTTACAGCACCTGCTGTGGCTATAGAGACCAATATGTGAGACATGTTTTATTGCAGGTGGGGCAGATGAAGGCATCAGATTTTGCTGGTATAGGTGTACCATGGTGTTTCTTCTTTCTGCGCTCCTCCCAATGAACATTCTTCCTCTTGTCACTGCTGTGGATGCATGACCTGACTGTCTGTCTCTAGGCACTGTGATCATCTGTGAAGGATTCCTACACAGTGTGGTCAAATTTGCCAGCAGCCTTCATGTCATGTTTGCAGAGATCTTTGTAATATAGAGTTGGTCTGCCAACAGGCCTAGTGCCTAAAGCCAGCTTCCCGTAGAGCATGTCCTTGGGGATCATGATATTTTCCATTCGGTGTACATGACCAAGGCAGTGCAGACATCACTGAGACAGAACTGCAAACATGCTGGGAATGCGGGCTTGTTTGAGACCCTGTTCCTGCCATGTGAGACCCAAAATCTTCCTGATGTAGCACATAGAGAAGGCGTTGAGGCATCGCTCCTGATGGTTGTAGGTTGCTCACGACTGACTTCCATAAAGCAGCCAGCTCAACACGCAAGTCTGGCAGACCTTCATCATTATGTAATGATGTCCATATTGAAAGTCCAAATACATTTAGACTCAAACTACCTGTTACACTTAATAGAGAGTGTGTTGCTATCCCTTTCTCTTTCCTTTAATTAAATACTGGCATGTGCACCACCCTTCCATTTAAAAAATGTTACCACAGCTTGTGAAAATGGGAGTTTTTTATGAATGGGGAGGAAAGTCTCCTCTAAGAAAGCTGAGAAAAGAAAAGTCACTGGGCTCAAGGGCACAGCTATCTGATTAAGAGAAAACTTTATATATCTGCCTGGAATTGTGGCTATTTGTTTTATTAACTGCAAATATCCACTGAACCATGTTAGGAATACTTGAAGAATTCAGTCTTTTTGAATTCCTGAATGAACTGGCCAGTATGAATTCTACTTTGCACCTTCTAAATTAACATGCAGTTGGAACTTTGTCGTCCTGCAAATTCCATACTTCCTGAATCTTCCAGCACCGTTATTGGCTTTAAAAAATCATCATCATCAAAATATGCTTTAAAATGCATGTTTTCAGAGAAAATATGTGTATAAATGTTGAGAGAAAAAGGTTTAGAACATTATTTAAATGCAAATTCTCATGTAGATTTATGTGGGAGATGAGACTGAGCAGACTTATTGGTGAAAACTTCTGAAAGTGACACACAGACTCTGGAAATAGACTGACTTGCCCATCCCTAAAGCACGGTGTTTTGCAATGCACATTGTGACATATTTAACAATTATAGGCTATCTCTGGATTTTAAAGTACTAAAAATTCATCCCCAATGCATCACTGATGTTAACCTAGTTTCTGGGGAAATGTCATTATCTGTGCTGATATAGTAATGCTCTTTGCAATGTGAAGCACTCTTCAGATATAACCTATTAATCTTCTTTATCAGTCACTAGCTGACAAAAATCACAGGGAAATAAAAGGTGGTTACAGTTTAGAAGTTAAACACATATTAGAGTTCATGCTGGAATAACAGATTTTGCGAATTAGTTCCCTGGCTGTAATATATCAAACCCAGTTGAGAACAGTTGGTGCATCTTTGCTTTTTGTATTGTTGGATCTCCTGAGACAAGCAATAAAGAAAGTTGCTGTAATGGCTATTTACATTAATATATGGGCACTGGATTTCCGCCAAGTAAGCTTTTTTACTAGGATGTCTAATTACTGAAGTTGTTTTGTTTTCTCAGCCATTCTCAAATGCTAATCGGCTACTGTTAGATGCCAAATGCTGAAGGTCTTCCATGTATTTGACAAACAAATCAGATCTAATTCCATCAGTGAAATGATGCGAGCGATTTTTGTCTTTTATGAAGGACAGTTAGTGGGACCATCAAGGCACAATGTCGCCAGCTGGAAATAATAGCTGATTTCCAGAATGCCGGGTATCTTGAAAACCCCATTATAGAATAAATCACAAGCTAAGCGCCATCAGCAGCAAAGCAGAGAACAGAGCGGCTGCTCCTTCTGTCAACAGCTAAAGATGAACTTGTACTCCTGGGGCAAATCCAGAATGTCAAGCTGACACTCTTTCGCACTAGGTAATCACACTACTAATTTTCACTGTGCTGCTTCAGATTTCTTGGTGCAGATCTTTGACCTGGGCAGGCAGGAGGGCGAAGGAAACTATATGGATCCATGGTTATACAGAGGCTGTCTACTGGTGGAACTGCCAGTTCCACCAGTTTCCATCCATTTTCCTCCATTTTCCAGCATACATGGTTCCTTCTCCTTTCATATTATCATTGCTAAAGCACTGTGATGTTATAGTGCAAATAAAGAACTAAGGCAAATAAATATGGATTGATTCAGCATCACCTGCTGAGTTTCATGGATGAGCAGGTCCTCGTGGTGTCCCTGTCTACATCTAACAATCTATCCACGGTTACACAGAACCTCCAGAGCAAATTCTTAACAGTAGATAGCCCGCCATGGGTAGGAAAAGTCATGAGTCATGAATTGCATGCGCTTCCTGTCCTGGACTCTTATTAGCTTCTTCCCCAGCAACAATCTTACTTCACTTCTTCGGAGCTCTGTATGTGTTAGCTACAGATTAGCAAAGGGAAGCTGTGGCAACCTCAACCTGAGGATCTCCTGAACTGAAATGGACTTTTTGAGGAGGAGGAGGAGGAGGAGGAGGAGGAGGAGGAGGAGAAGAAGAAGAAGAAGAAGAAGAAGAAGAAGAAGAAGAAAAAGAAGAAAAGTTTGGACTTGATATCCCGCTTTATCACTACCCGAAGGAGTCTCAAAACAGCTAACATTCTCCTTTCCCTTCCTCCCCCACAACAAACACTCTGTGAGGTGAGTGGGGCTGAGACACTTCAAAGAAGTGTGACTGGCCCAAGGTCACCCAGCAGCTGCATGTGGAAGAGCGGGGAAGCGAACCCGGTTCACCAGATTACGAGTCCACCGCTCTTAGCCACTACACCACACTAGTCTCATTTCTGAATATCATTCAGAATACAGTTTTAAGAATCCCGAGGGATAACAGCATGCTTCGATGTATAGGGTGATATTAAAGCAATACTGTGCATGCAGCCATCACTTGCTTCCTATTTCTCCCACAGGGCATGCACAATGTGACTTAATCTAGATTCTAGGACTTGCTCCGGATGATTTATGCTGAGCCTCAAGTAGGAAATTTGTGCAGAGTGCTCACATTCCACAACCTGCCAGTCAAGTCCATCCGTAGCAGTAGAGGTCATTCAACAATCTGAGGAAGACAATTCAGGTTGTCAAAAGAGGTTAAAGCAAATACAGTTGGAGGGAAGGAAAGTAGTTTTTTAAAAAGAGAAAGAAGCAACCTAAACTAGATTAAGTTAGTGTTTGGAATCATAATGTTCACTGGGCATGCGGACATGTGTAGTTAGTAACTACTCACAGCAAATCATCTGTTGCTCCCAGTAAACCAAGTTGCCTTGAGGGTCCACATCAGTGTGCATTTTTTTAAAAAAGGAAAAAAGTAATTCTGATTTTTTAATGGGAACTTTCCCTAATAGTAGCACTATACTTTTTGTGTGCATTTTTGTCTAATATAGACTTTTTTGCAAATGTGGTATGTTGTTATTCCGAATGTGTGCATTTCTATATGCTACCATAGGTGCAAATTTCAAAGGATGGCAGTGTTCAAGTACTTTCTGACAATTAGGTAGCCTCACCTTTAAATGCAAATAGAATAGAATTTCTTCTCCATCCCAGATAGTTAAGGGCCACTCCTGAATTTTGTAAGCTGTCTCTCTTTTTTTGAAAGAAAAGCTTACAGTGAACTCAAGGCCAAGGTTCACATGACCTTAGCTGCACTTCTGTCCTTGAGTGAAGGGTTCACCACAGCTCACCCACAAATTGCCTTTTCAGGTTTCACCAAGCCAGTTCAGAACCCTAGCATGGTCAATAGGGGATTCAATCTCCAGATGCAGTCCCAGTCTGCCTTGGGTCCCTGTGTCTGCAATTACAGATACCCCCTTTTTATTTTATTTTGCAATGCAGGATGCAGCACTACCTCTGGTTGAGATTTGGACTGCAATGAAGGAAAGCTATCATACTGCCACACTAGGTCACTCACCCTGGCAATTTATGGTGGCGAAGTCCTGTGGTGACGAGTTTTCATGAGAACTTCTTTGAAATAAATAAATAAATAAAATTGCTAATTGAGGTGGAATGTGGAGAACTGCTTTTAAGATCAGACAAAGGAGAAATGGAGAGAAACCAAAACTGACAGATTTTCCCATCTCTGTCATGGAGCAGAAAGTGCATGGTATCTGTAATATTAATCTTCTACTTGTCACCAAAATAGATTTATTCTCCCAAGGCTGAGAAGAGCTCTTACCTGGATCCCCTGCCCCACCCCAGTTCATGTTTCATTCAGCAAAGGAAAATAGCTAAACAATAATAAGAACACATTTCCTCACAAGGACATACTATAGAAGCTACTAGGTATGGCTCCCCCCCCCCAAATGTTCTAAGCTATAATTGGCTCACACATAAATGTTGTTTGGAACATTTTCTTTCAGTCTTCTAATTCCGAGGCTAAGAGTTTAAACAGATGGCTTGTTTTCCAATTTATCTGTGTAGATTTGTAGCCTGCATGATCCTTTGGACTCAAAATGGGTAAAAACATTTAACACTCACTGTAATATAGAATGTAATAAAATTAACAAATGGGGGGGGGGGGACTAAACAGGGATGTGTTTAACCTCTGGCACCTTACACTATTTTTTAAAAAAGGCAGAGATCAGTGGATTTTTTCAAAGGGAAGAGGTGTTCAACTATTCACCCCTAGTCAATTTGCAGCAGTCCCAGTTGAGTTGGGCACAATTCTGCTCTCAAAAGGCCAACTTGAAAAGAAGGCACTCCCTGTTCTCCTTGACACTTTTCCCAAAGCAAAAAAGAAAAGAAAAACAGCAGGAGTTGGTGGCAGAGAGGTCCCTCAACTCAAATGGGCGATAACTGGTGCACATAATATATTTTCCCATCAGGAATTTTGAGAATTAGCTACAAGCTCTGTGATCCCTGGCAGAAAACTGCACATCACTTGCCACTGAGGAGGAGACAACTAGTGGCTTGTCACTGGCCACATATGATGCACAGAACATCATGGGGAAAAGGTGCTCTGCACATTAATTACCATCAGTGAGAGGTTCTGCACTCCATCACATGTGGAGAAGGAGCACCATATCTTCACGTAGAACAGGCACCCCCAACCTTCAGCCCTCCAGATGTTTTGGACTACAGTTCCCATCATCCCTGACCACTGGTCCTGTTAGTTAGGGATCATGGGAGTTGTAGGCCAAACATCTGGAGAGCTGCAGGTTGGGGATGCCTGATATAGGAACTCTGCTGGAGTGGGTGATTTTTGGTAGAACTATGGTGGAAAAGAAAATGACAAAAGGGGCTATTTAATATAGTGTTATAAATTTGGCAAGGGGGAAAGTAGACTGTATGCTGAGACCCTTCTAACCCCTGGATCCAGCAAGTGTTAAAATATAAGTCAGGCTAGCTTCCTGATGAGGAGATTACCTGGGTGCCGAGTCATTAAGGGAAACAAGGAAAAGGGGCTCTGAGTGAGATAGCAACTAACCTCTCTCTCTCTCTCTCTCTCTCTGTGTGTGTGTGTGTGTATGTGTGTGTGTGTGTTTCCATCTGTTTTGCTATGCTGAGCTTTAATAAATCACCAAAATATAAAATGTTTAAATGAAGGAAACATATAGGGTGGCATCCAATGAAGTAGATGTTCACCTACATAAACTGTGAAGCCACATCTGATAAAATCATGCATATAGATTTCTGGGGTGTAGAATGCTCATGAATTAACTGAAACAAACAAACAAGCCAAGCAAATGCTAGACAATTGTTATATTCAAAATAGAACTCTACTGGTAAATGAGGCACCTTAGTTTTCAAAATTAGATCATCTGTCCATTAGGAGCTCATTTTTTTCAAACTATCCACAGTATACAGAAGAATAAAAAAGCTGGGGAGAACATTGTTTCAGTACTGTTGTTGGACAGAGTTCTTGAGTAATTCCCAGCTTTAAACCTCTCTCAGTGACTGCTCCTGTAACTTTGACCATTTCAGAGCTACAGTGCTATATTACTTATTTAACATTTTTGGATAAAAGGGCAAAATAATATCCTACAGGAATCAGGAATATGATTTTGAAAAGTGTCTTGAAAGCAAACACTCCATACCCTTGCTCTGTGTTTTTTTGGATTGTTTTATAATACATTGGCTACCAGCACTTTCTTTGTCACCCTTCTGCCATTTAACCATAAGGATTTATATCCTTTCTGAGACTTTTGCCTCTTGCAGAGAGATTTTCGGCTTCTGCGCAGACATGTTGATAGAAAATCGAGGGGTGAGGTGGAAATGCCCAACAAATCATTTTGAGACGAGAAATAAATTGTGTGATGCGTAAAAATGTCCTTGGAACAGGAAAAGTTGTGATCACCTTAGGAAGTTCCCCATTTTCATAGGAGAACTTGAAAATGATAGCAAACCATTTTGCTTATACATGAACTTTCCCCAAATTGCTTGAAATTGTCAGCAGAAATGAGAAGTATGAACTGAAAAATGAATGAGACTTGGCAGGTCTATGAATATCATTCTTATGAGCTTATTGATGCTGGGCTGGATATATCTCTTGTCATCTACTGAGATGATATACAACAATGATTTAAGGTTCTGGTAATATTATATTTACCTATAAAGTAAAAACAAAACAAAAAACCCTGTTCATATTATACATCCCGCTCCCTCCTCCTCTTTTTATTGCTTTTATTTTAAACTTTATTTCAAAATAAACTTACATGAAGGAGGATTTTTTTAGGAACAGAAGCAATGTTTGGATTACAGTAAAAACAAAATTTATCTATTTTCTTTATTAAATGTGTATCCCATCCTGCCTCCCAAATGAGCCCAGGATGTCAAACATCAATATGTCAAAACAATACAATTTAAACAGGAATGTGTTTAAATTTCTCCTAAAACTCAATAATGGGGAAGGCAGACACACCTTGCCAGGGAGGACGTCCCACCTTCTCAGCCTTCCTGGTTCTGAAAAAAATCAGAGGTAGAGTGTGAGTCATCAGCATATTGATGGCAGTTTCCCAAAGCCCTGTATGGCAACTCCAAATGTTATACATCATGAATAGCATAGGAGACAGAATGGACCTTTGTGGGACTCTACAACTCAGAAGTCAGGGCACAGCAACAATCTTCCAGTACTACTTCTGGAGATATCCCTTGCAGGTAGGAGTGGAGCCACTGTAATATTACTCTGAGTTGTTCCAGAAAGACACTGTGGTCACTGGTGTCAAAAGCCACTGAGAGATTGAGGAAAACCAACAGGACCACACTCCCTCTGTCTCTCTCCTGACAGAAGTCATCAATCAGGGCAAACTGCAAGGTTATTTCAGTGCCAAAACTGGGCCAGAAGCCAGATTGAAATGGGTCTAAATAATCTGGTTCTTCCGGGCATACCAGCAGCTGGCTGACATCACCCTCTCAATCACCTTGCCTAATGTTGACAAAACCCCAAAATGTATGAATGCATTTGCATTATATATACTGTACATATGGTAGGATAAAACAAAGGCTCATATATCACTCAAGGTCTCGACTGCATTTCTTTAATATGAAGTTGTAACATCCTGAAACTCTGGTGAAATAGTATGTGGTAAAGTGTTATATTATATCATACTTAAGAATTCACCTATTGAAATTAATGGGCAGGACTAATTTATGTCCATTAATTTCAATGGATCTACTCTGATTTTGTTGAACTTTGGAGGCAACCCAAAGGTAGACCTTGGCATTGTAGTGTCTAATTTCGGTTTGCCTCCTGCATAATGTTTAATAATAATAATAATTTTTTATTTATATCCCACCCTCCCCAGCCATAACTGGGCTCAGGGCGGCTAACATCAAAATATAAATACATTAAAGCATAAAATTCAGCAATCAACTGAAATACAGCTTAAAATCGGATTAAAATCAAATAAGATCAGAAGGCAACCGGCAAATTATGACTATTGGAGTTGGGAACCTTAGGTACTTACCAGGCTCAGCTATTTATATGAGCTGGTGAGAGGAGTTAGAGAGGCCTCTTATATATAGGGTCTTGTAGGAGGAGAGGGGTCAGACTGGGCCCCAACCAAAGGCCTGGCAAAGCAGCTCCGTCTTGCAGGCTCTGCCGAAAGATGTCAAGTCCCGCAGGGCCCTGGTCTCTTGCGGCAGGGTGTTCCACCAGTCTAACCTCAATGAGGCCCAGGACCTCCCAGATGTTATTGTTTGCGGACTGTAGGGTTCTCCGCAGGGCATACCAGGAGAGGCGGTCCCGTAGGTACAAGGGTCCCAGGTCATACTGGGCTTTAAAAGTTAAAACCAGCACCTTAAACCTGACCCTGTACTCCATTGGGAGTCAGTGCAGCTGATGTAGCACTGGATGGATACGGTCCCACGGCGAAGACCCCGTAAGTAGTCTCACCTCAGCATTCTGCACCCGCTGGAGTTTCTGGGCCATAGGCCATATTCCAGACAGTAAAACCCATGCTGTTAAATTTCCCAATCCCAATAGTGGCAGTCAATGATGTAGAGTGAAGCAGGAGTGGATAAACTCACAGCCTGATGATGTCACTGGGAGCTGGGGCCAGTGATTACAATTCCGATGTGACAGAGATAGGAAGAATGAAATCCAATGATGAATGTGAAAGATGTGCCTTAGGTTGTGTGTGTGTGTATGTGTGATGGCCACCATCTTGGATGGCTTTAAAATTCATGGAGGTTAAGTGGTTAAGCCCTGATAGCTGTATTCTTTCATTGTTGGATACATTTTGCTTTTGAATACCAGTTGTGGGGAACTGCAAGTGAAGAGACTGCTGTTGCATTCAGGTCCTGCTTATGGGTTTCCCAAAGGTATCACTAGCAGTTGTGAGTTCATGATGTTGGACTAGTTGGGTCTTTGACCTGATTCTGCAGAGCTCTTCATACATTCCTTATTTTCTGTTATATACATTTCAATGATTTTACAATCATTTTAACATTTCAAAACTCAGCTTCCTTCCCCCTCATTCTTCAGTTCCTTAAATTTATTTTTTATATTTCCTGCATATTCCAAATTAACTTAACTTATTCATTGATTCATCTACTTATAAAACAGCAGGTTATTACAATAATCCTGCCAATGTTCTTATCTGTTTACAGTTTGTTTGTAAATATTCAATAAACCATTTTCATTCTTTTATGAGAAGTTTGTTATCTTGATTTCTTATTTTTCTGGTAAGTTTTGCCATTTCTCTACTTTCATTCTTCAAAGCGCTCTTTAAATTTGCTAGGTGAGTTATTTTCTTCCAAAATCCTCCTTATCAGAATTTCTCTATGGATGTTGGAATTCTGATTTTTTTGGTCCTATTATTTTACATTGGAACGTAAGCATTTGGAGTTCCTCAATGCTATGTGCAGTGAAGCTGTGACTTGCAGTTCGTTCAGAGTGCAAGCCTATACATATCTGCTCAGAAGTGATGGAATGCAATGCCAGTGTACTTCAGGAAAGCTGCAGCAAACTGTTCAGCCTGCAACTCCAGAGTTACATTTAGACTTTATCCTAGTTTAACTGGAATTTCAGCAGAAAAATACAGAGGGCAGGGCAAACTAGTAACACAATAAAATAATGGAACAAAGGAAATTGTCTCATCCCTAAACATTCTCCAGTGTACAATTAAAAGCAACCAGAAACGTAACTTATTAGCTGGTGCAGAAGCAAGTGTTTTGAGTATTACTCTCTGTTGCTGCCATGTCTGTGTCTAATGGGTACTTTGTAAACTATTCAGAAAAACGTTTTAGAACTTGTACCTTCTCAGTGAAATAAATTGGCCTGTGATCAAACCAGGCTGCTGAATTTCCTGCAAGATAATATTTATCCTAATTTATTGCCTAATACTTAATTGAATAAAGCACAGGCACATGTTTATTATCATAAATTACAGAAACATCTGTTTTGAGATGGGTGACCTTGTAGGATGTTTCCTTTCCGGCTTTGACTGATAACTAAGGCATGTTTTTTTAAGACAGCAAGGACAAACAAAGTACATGGGAAGGTATTCATGAAGGCAATGCAATTTATAAGCATAATGCCGTATGAGCGATGTGAACTAAATGGCCATGAACACAGGGTAATACCTACTTATGGGGCATGTTTAATGCTATCACTTTGCAGGCTGTTGCCTTGCTTTACAAGCAATGTGATTGGAAGGCTGCTGATTCTGGAACTGAGGGGTTCATGGTCGGCTACCCCCCCCCCCAAGACTGTTCAGTGTGTTCACAGGTAGGAGAGAACTGAGTTTTTGCCTTCCTCAAAGCAAATGTCTGTTAGATATGCATTCTTTGTGATTTATCCTACAGAACCTTTATGAATTCTTTGTCACAACTTGCTGTACCTTGCGACTGGCACGGGAGCAAGTGGGCTGGATCCTGAGTCAAGAAGGAGAGTGAGCAGAGCTCCTGCTGTCTCACATATGGAAAGGGTTCCTTAAGAGACCGTTTGGATATGGGACTTAGGCTCTGCCCACCTTACGCCACATTCCGAGGTGGCTGGACTGCAGTCATAAGAATGGCTTAATAATAATAATAATTTATTACTTATACCTAGCTCATCTGGCTGGGCCTCCCCAGCCACTCTGGGCAGCTTCCACCAGGATTTTTAAAAAGCACAATAAAATATCAAACATGGAAAACTTCCCTAAACAGGGCTGCCTTCAGATGTCTTCTAAAAGTCAGATAGTTGTTTATTTCCTTGACATCTGGTGGGAGGGCGTTCCACTGGGTGGGTGCCACTGCCGAGAAGGCCCTCTGCCTGGTTCCCTGTAACCTCATTTCTCACAGTGAGGGAACCACCAGAAGGCCCTCAGAGCTGGACCTCAGTGTCTGGGCAGACACTGTGGCCTTAAACCTTCTGACTTGACCAAATCAATGGGCCAAGCAACTCCAACAGTATTTGATTGTCTGAAACAGGTTCCTCGCCTATATTTCATGTCCTGCCACTGTGCAGCTGCAGACAGACAGGAAAGTTGTGGCCTTTTTCTCTACACAAATACTTCAGCTCCTCATTTCAGCTTTACTCCTGCCTGAGGTCCAATAAAATACGTTTAGATAGGTAACTGCGTATTTGCAAATAAGATGTGTGAGCATTCTTGAAGGAATTAACTCACAGAGCAAAAAGGAACTGAAGAGTTAAATAAATCAGTTTGAATGCATCTCATAATGAGACAAAAACACAAGGAAATGGTTGTTGGCATCCGTCTGTCTCAAGAGTGAATGGGGTGCACCTCATGGGTTGAAGTCAAACTGTTGCATCATCAAACTGTTGATGTGTATGGACCCCGCCCCCTGCCCCCTGCTCTTGCTGATGTGGTCCAAAGGAAAGCAGAGCAATATGCTTTTCACCAGCTTGGCTACAGGAGTTGCCAGAAGGAGGTGTACAAGGTGCCACCCAAGGTGCTCTGCTCAAGATTTGTGTAGGGTTTACTTCTTAGCCTTTTCTTCTCCTGAAGATATCCTGTAAGGCAGCAGAAGTTTAGCACCACACTGATGAGCTGCATCTTCCCCTACCAGAAAATAAGTAGTAGTTTAAAGCTATAAGTAAGTAAAATTTAGTTAGACTACAGGAATGATGCCTTTCTAAAAGCAGCTCTGCACTGAACTAAGCAGTTTTTAGAAGCGTGTGGAATAGCCTGACATGAATATAGTTAAATAAAACTGGTTATTCATCTGCCAGGGATAGATGATGGAATACAAAATCTGTTGTGTTGCTTTCAGAACTGCAATTCTAACATTATAAACCCTAATGGGTTTCAAAAACAACAACAAACCATCCAGCAGTTCAGAACCAGACATCTTAAATCTCAGTAACTTAGTTTGTCCCTGAGATCCTAAAACTTTGTAGAACTTGCATCTGTTTTCCTCTTTTTTTTCCTTTAGAGAAGAAAAGGAAGAGAGAAAAAACTTACCCCAAACTCCCAAGCTACTTTTGCTTTCAAAACACGGAGTACCTTGATGTCTCCAGTGGTCAAGGCAAACAGCTAGAGGATGACTCCCCACACAGTAAGTGGCAATAAACAAGTTTTGATCATTTAATGCTTGCTCTGACACACAGTCCCTGTCTTTTTGAAGCTGTATAGAAAGAGAAAGTTTTGAAAATGATGTGACATGTTTGTGCAAACATCAAATAGGCTCATAAATATATGTAAGAGTACAGTCTGTGTAGCTGCTGCTGGTGGTGTTAGGTTTACATGAGGTGTCACAGTCGTGTGTGTGTGTGTGTGTGTGTGTGCATGTGTGCAGGTGCAGCAATTTCAGAAATATTTTTTCCCCTTATGGCAAGGACAATGCATGCTGTCAGAGGACTGGAAGTCCAAGGTTTCACGCCCAAACGCCGTTGACAGTTGCATTGGAGAATAAGAACAAAGGAATCTATAGACAGCAAGAAGCAAGGAAGGTCTTTGAAAACAAGATGTTGCCATGGAACTAAAGCATCTAGGCGTTTATTTTCCCTTGGAAGATGCTTCCTTACAAATATAAGGAAGGCAAAGCAACAAGGCTAATCTTCCAAACACTTTGTATCATGACTCCTGAGTGCACAACACATGGACCAAAGAGGAAGCAGCAAGTTCACGATCAGATGGCATAGATGCCAATCAGTCTCCACGTGGTAATATGAACAGATTGCACATTCTGACATGGAACCAGAGTTATTCTTCCCTCCACATGCCCTGCCATCCATGTGTGGAAATCTGCTCTATTTAGCCTGTAGGTGGTGATGAATAGTGTTAGGATTCAGCACAGAGGGGCATTGAGCAGCGTATGTATGGGGGGTGCAGGGGTAGCAGCCCACATAAACAATTCCTCAAAGCCTCCTTGCTGTTTCCACGATTCAGAGCCAGGGGATGTATGCTTGTTGCTGCCCAGTGCTGTCTATCTGGCTCACCTAGTCAACATTTCTCAACGTGTCACAGACGGCGTCATTAAGAGAGGCTTCTGTCATGATCTATCTGGCTCCCAGCCTTAATCAGCAACAAGTAGACGTCGTCAGTTTTACAAGCATATTTATTAAACACAGTGATTGCACTCAGAGCAGCTCCCATGGCTACTGCCTCTTTCAAGATGTTGAGGCATCTGGGCTCCAATTTTGGCGCCAACAGGATGCATGCCAGAACCCCACCTTCTGCTTCCTTGATTGACACCTTTCCCTGACCCTCATTAACCTACAAGTATGGGGAGATTCTGGCTGGCCTCTTTCCTCTTCCTCTGACAAATCATTGCTCCCCTGTGTTGTTGCTAAAGAACGCTTATCAGTGACTTGGCCTCTCTCCAGCCCCCTCTCGCCTTCCTGAGAATTTATATCATCTTCTCCTGTTGAGGAGAAGGTGGGTTGCAGGTGACTGTCTTCAAATGGCTGAGAAGGAAGCAAAATTACTCCTTCCTCCTCTGACTCTCTGTCCCCCTCATCCCCCTCATTGTCACCCTGGGGAGCCCTGTCCCTGACATCTTCTGACCATGACCAGAGTCAGCCAGGCCAGGCCACACATTCTAGCACACATCATGCTCATGCATACACTTCTCTGCTCATATCATGCACACTGGTAGCACCGTTGCTGCAATGCAACATTTGTTCAAGTAGGCATATGGTTCTGTATGTGGGCAGCATCTTATTTTTTTGTCTGAGACGGCAAAATTTCTTGGATCCACTCCTGCATAGGAAGAATGTGATCCTTAAGAGGTAGGTTTTCTCTGCCGTGGAATATCTCTGCTACCCACTCACTTCCATACTCCTTTATGAAATTACTTCAAGTCTTCACCTTTCCTATTGTGAGCTTTAGTATTCACTTCCATGATCCTTGTGATTCTTCAGCTTGTCACTTTCTTTGTTCTTTGACAACACCTTTGGATTCTCAGCTTCGATCCAGTCATGAAAATCACTGTTCTGGTCATCCACAATGCAACCAGAACTAGGTGTGTTGTGACAACACTTGAAATAGGAAATATTGCAATGTTCGGTGCTACTCAGTTTAGGAACAAGGAGAGCAATGGGGAACATATTTGAGGTGTTCACTAGTGGTTCCCAATTGGTGGTCCATTACCCTGCAGTATGAATTTATGCATGTATTTTATCCCAAAATATATGTTTTAATGTATTTTAAACTAAAAAAAAAGTTTTTACCTGTGTTTTGGTACATATTTGAGCTGAGGATTGTTATCACAAAATTTGAGGAATTCAGGAATTGCAAAAACTGAAAGATAACTGCATTGCAATTCCTGAATTACCCTTGAAGTGAAAAATCTGTTTGGTTCACTTAAAACTACAGAACAAATGAATTCCTAGAACATCCCTAGTGTGGTGGTGTATATCATGAAAATGGCTTCTTCTAGATCAGCAACTGCCCTCCTCTATCCATGCCAGAAGGATTGGAGGCAGGTTTCCTTTAACCATTTGGGGATGGTGGCAGATATTTATGGATTATTTTTACATATTATGGGTAATGTCTCATTTAGCCAAAATCCTTAGAAAGAATGTCTGATGCCACTGGGCTATATTTTATTTCCTGGCACGGATGTTAGCAATAACACTTTTTAACAAGGCGAGGAGAGTCTGTGCTATCACCTTCTGATCCCTGGCAGTTGCTGTGCCAGCATATTTTAAGGCAATGAGATGTTAAGCTCTCCTCAGGGTTGAGATACACCAATATGGACAGAATACAGCTAAATGCTACAGAGCAGCACTAGCCTACAGAGAAGTGCATTATGCAGATTCAGCACTGAATTGCTAGGCACTATATGCTTTCTTTCACCATTTTATCCCACATTCCATAAAATATTGTTGTTTAGTTTCATCAACTTGCTCAGGCTGATTAACATGGGCTATTCTCCAGGTCTTGTGTGTAACTTGATTTCCGCAACCTGATTTGTTCAGGGGGAGGCAAGAAAACAAAAACACTTCTCATGTATCTTGGAAAACACTTTTTAATTGCTTTAAAAGCTACTGGACCTGTGGGTGGATGATTGCAGAAGTATTTTTTTCTACCTGCCAGAGAATCATTAGGAAACACTTGCTGAGTCACCCCCTCACTAGCCTGGCATGCTGTCGAACACTTAAAATAGTTTTTGAATGTCTTGCAGAGGTTGCAAAGTTTGTGAGAAGTTGGCTGGACTATTTTCATTCTTTCTTTAATGTGACTGTTAAGTGCAACGAGTATTTTAAAAAAACCAATAAGAGTCCATTGTATGCTTCTCTGGCAGGCATAACAAAGCTGTCACAAAATGATCCACCCACCAATTTGGCTGGAATCACTGTCACAGTGCCTTGTTATGCTAGCCCAGCAGGCAAAGCAGATTGCTTCAGCAATCATCCACCCACTAACCTCTTGAGGAATTAAAACACATGCACGCACACACACAAACAACCCTGAATCATTACACAAATGTATCCGGATACGTCAGACCCAAATACAAATACTAGCTGCAGGACACAGCCCTACCATTCAGTATTACAGGCAAATTTCAAATACCCTGAATTATGCAGCCCAATCATCCCCTGTATAAATACTAAATGTTCAATGAAGGCTCAGCAGAGACTGTGGCTTAGGTCAATTCACCCTCCGACATTCATTCATTCATTCATTCATTCATTCAATCATACCCTGACCATCTAACTGGGTTGCCCCATCTACTCTGGGTGGGTAACAACATATATAAAAACATAATAAAGCATTAAACATAAAAAAAAACCACTTCCCTATACAGGGCTGCTTTCAGATGTCTTCTAAAGGTTGTATAGTTATTTATCTCCTTGGCTCGGGGGTTGGGGGTCACCTAACATTTCGCCAATGAAAATAGGATGTCCTACCATACCCTTCAACATTTTTCCAATGGAAACAGGGACATCGTTAGGAAAATTGGGATATTCCAGGATCAAACGAGAAACTGGGAGGGCTTCTGTAAATCCAGGAATGTCCCTGGGAAATAGGGGCACTTGGAGGGTCTGGGTCAGCTGTTGTTGATGAGACAGCTTCTCGCTTTTGTCTTCTTTGTTTTTTAAGAATAACATTTATCACAGAGCAGGGCCATGGCCCAGATAGTTGGCCACCACTATGACAGAATTCATACCAATGTAACACTAGTTGATAGCATATGGTCTCCCAGCAGGGATACCACAGTAAGAGCAACAGAAAAGGCTAAGCATAAAAACAGTGATGATCACTAATAAAAGTCCCAGCAACACTGTTGTCATTCATCAACCATCGCATGCTCCCCACAACAAATTGGGGTCTTCAAGCCATATGAAGCCTTAGGCAGCAGGTCTAGAGCAAAATGCAACTGGATGAGTAGATTTGGATCCAGTAGATCTCTAGCTGAGTCACAAGGTTCCCAGAGCAGCCAGCCTATGCTGACTTAACTCTTTCATCCTCAGCTCAGTCAACAAGACATCAGGTTCTTTGAGAGGTAGTTTTATACCGGGGGGGGGGGCGTCAACACATAGAAGGACCTCTCTTTTACAGTTCTAGGTAGTCAACACATCAGGAGAGTATCCAGAACAGATGTTAAGATGCTGACTTTATTTATTGCAACCTGCTTAAGTTGTGTGCTCATCTTTCTGTTAGATAGGTTATTCACAATGGTGGCTTCTGCCCTAGCAAGTTCTCTTCTAAGCTGACTCCTTCACTTCTGGATTTTAAGGAAGTTTTAAAAACCTATCCAGGTCACATGGCTTTTACTTGTACAGGCTTGTAAAGGCTGCAGCTTATGGAAAGGCCATAGCTCAATGAAAGACCACCAGGTTCAATCCCCAACATCTCCAGGTAGTTTGGGGAAGGATCCCATCTGAAACCCTGGAAGGATTCTGCCAGTTAGAGTTGACAGTGCTATGCTACATGGACCTATAGTCTGACTCTGTATAAGGCCGCTTACCATGTTCCTGTTCCTCTGGATTTTGGTGGTGCTTATTTTATTTTATTGGAGACTTTTAAACTGTTTCCTCTATTGAGGTATGAATTGTATTGAAAGGCAGCTTTGAATTGTTTGAAATAACAATAATAATGATGCATCTAAAAACATGTTTTTTCTTCTATGAAATGTATTATTGTGGATCTTTTTGAAAAAAAGTTCTCCACTTTCCTTATTAGCTTTGCCTCATTGACCCTGAAGCTATGAAAAATTTAGGCAAACTGCCAACATCAGAATACATGCTGTTAGCATCTTCCTTCCTACAGAAACCATTTATATAATTAAACCACACCAAGAATAAATGCTTAAATAATGCTAAAAAAATGACTCCTTTTATTTTATTGGCTCAGTGGTGTTTAAAAGCATCTTCCCTCTCCACCCCCCCCCCTTTTAGGTCTGTTTAATGCCATATACTGATTGGTGGAAAATAATAATTTAGCTTGTGATTTGGATTCAGATACGCATGAGATACTTATGTATATTTTGAATATATTGGGGAGAAATGGATGGGGGGGAGTGTGTATAGTCCTTCCTGACCTGATCTGGACAGGTGTTTCTATGTTCTTAGCCCTGCATCACTTGCCACTAGCCAGGCATTTTGATGGTGCCTCTGAAGCTACTTACAAGTTTGCCATCTTCTCTGCTTCTACATTCCTGGGGGAGATAGAGCCCTGGGGTTGTGATATCCAAATCCATTGGCTCTTTGGGAACACTGGTAGTGTGGCGATCTGCTGGTAGATCCTTGCTTCTCCCCTTGTTCCTCCTCTAAGGACACCTCAGGTTCAAGGTCTTGGAAACAGAACTGAATGCTGTGAGAACTTAAGAGAGCCAGTGTGGTGTAGTGGTTAGAGTCCGGGACTAGGACCTGGGAGATGGGGGTTCAAATCCCTACTCAGCCATGAAGTTCACTGGTTGAGCTTGGACCAGTCATTGCCTCTCAGCCTAACCTACCTCACAGGATTAAATGAGGAGAGGAGAATCCTGGATGAAACCTTGAACTCCTTGGAGAAAAAAATGGGAAATAAATGTGATAAATGAATAAATAAAAACATGACAATAAGTTTTGAGTGACTCAAGTTTTCTCTTTAAAACTTCTCATGTCTATATACCTCCTTGCATTAAAGTTCAGAGTATTGCTGTGAGATTGGGGTTTGGACAAGAGAGGATCAATGCACCAGACACGATATGGCACATCCTCAGTTAGGGAAACAACTGGTGATATTTCGCCATATGAACTAATACTCAGCCAGTTACTTCTTAGTCACCACTAAGATGCTTCGGAAAGCCTCAGCCATGGGTACTTGATCAGATGCTGCCATGCACTTAGTTTGGGGCTGCTTCCTCTTCATTTGTTGGCAATTTTTGACTACACTCTGAAGTTTCAAGGAGCATTTCACCCTCAGAGTGCTGAGGTAGGAGGGGTCTCATCTCATGTCGTGGAGAATAATCATAATCTCATCTGATTGGTCTATGCAAACTTTTGAACCAAGAAAGCACATTTTTTTTATATAAAAAAGATAATAGCCTCCAATTGTATAAATCTCTCAGGTCACTCCCCCCGATTCCTTCTTTTCAATAATAGTTCTGCAGAGTCTCACATATCCAGGCACATCTATACTAGGCACTCCTAGCATCTTATTTCTATTCAAATTTCTATATTATTTTTCTTAAAGAATTAAATATCATGCCTTCTAGTCCATCCTTTGTAAACAGCAGTAAAGTGTCAAAAGCGGTTGTTCTGAATAAGTTCCAACACTGCTTTTGGGTCCAGGAGGAAAATCCTATCTATTTTATTCTGAGGATGGATTGCACTACATTATTAGAATAGGTGTGAGTTGTTCTGTAAATGGATAATTATGAGAGAGTACATCCAGTTGTGATTGCAAATGGCAGGCATGGCAGCGGGGAGCAGGGGATATTAGTTTTCTGAGATTGGAAGGCAGCTGTGCATTTTATTTTATTTTTTTGGAAAAAAATGGGTATTAATAACAAAGGATTTCTCTTCCGTGTAGGAGAGCCGCAGGAAAGGATAAGGCAAGGAAGGTCATTGTGACATTGATAGGCATTAGAAATTGACATCTGTTCATATTCGGCATAACACGGTGCTGTGATTAAATTAACATTTCTTGCTAAAAAAAGAGAGGGAAAAACCACCACTTGAAATACAAATTGTTTGCAGTGATTTCACCTGCTCTAGAAATTCTAGGCCACAGCTGGTTTCTCCCCCTCAAACAGAATATGCTAAGAGATAATGAAATGTTTCTAAACTGTATACACACACACACACACACACACACACACACACACGAGAAACATTAATTATTGGTTCTTCCCTAATTGAAATGCCCTGGTTCTTGCTGAAGTCTATTTAGAGAATAAGAATAAGTAATGGTGTACTTGCCCATTTAACCCAATGTACACCTCATGCCTTCATTCCTGGCTATATTGTAGGGTGGCAGAATGGACCATCCCAGTCATATGATTTATTTATCCATGATGGGATGTCTCTGCGCAGATATTCCTCTGGACACATGCACATCCAGCATTCTGAGGAAGCATGTCATGATAACAACCATTTATCCACTGAATGTGTGCACTGAGATCCTGATTTCTTTTGGAACCAAGAAAGCAAATCACACCCATACTTCCATCCCCAAATGTTTTCAAAAGGGCTTAAAAGTCTTGCTCAAGGGCAAGACTTTTTTAAAAAATAAAATGATTCCACTGAGGGGCATGCATGTATAACCGAATGCTTCCCCCACATAGAGGAATTGCAATCCTTCGTAGGAATATTGCCAATTTCTCTCATTGGATTAAACTGTGATTAATACAGACTGTCTTTGCTGAAGGATAATTCTTGAATTGGCAAAACATACTCATCATTCCATCAGTGACTTTTTTAGAGCCAACTTTCGATAACTGCAAAACAGTAATCTGATCAAAAAAATTAAAAAGCTTATTCATATCCCTGCATCCCTCCCCACTCCTGTCCAAACCTTCCATTCTAAATCACCATTTTGCATTATCCTTTCTCCCCATCCACCCTTTACCACTTCTTTTTGTTTATTACATTTATTCCTCTTGGTCCTCTGTTCCATTATAGATCTTGGATCTGAAACCTCAGAATATGAGACTGGATGTAGTCTAGAGATGAATCCCATGTTCTTGCTGCCACATATAGCACTGGGTCAAGCTCCTCATGCCTTATTTCACCTCACCACTTCCCTCTCTGTCATTAGAAGTGATCCACTGTTTTTTAGGATGCCAGGAGAGCAACAATACCCCACCTGTGCCATCTCACCATTTGTGACTGTCCACCGGAGGATTGCACTACGACATCTGTACATGAAAATCACTTTCTTCTTATGGGGCACTGCAATCTACAACTAGTGTGTGAAGGACTGCTTGTCTAAATTGAAATGCTCCACCAAACTCATTAGCATGGCAGTGGGAGCTTGGTGATAGGCTGTGCTGATCCAGGGGGGAGGTTACCGTGGGGCGAGGTCCAGGACCTGAGTCGAGGGTCGGCAGACAGTGCTCCACGGGCGAAGCAGGGTGCACACCGAGGAGCCGGGCACGGACAGGAACTCTGGGGGAACAGGACTGGGTGCTGGCCGAAACAGCTCTTCAACGACGTTGCTCCCGCAACCTGGGACCGCGCTGACTGGCCTTTATCTTCTCTGAGGCCAGGGGCAGTCCCGGCCCCCAGGTGACCCACCTCTCCTGGCCTTAAGGCGAGCACTCCTCCTGGGAGAAACCAGTTCCCTCCGCCTCTCTGCCCTGAGCCTCTGCAGCTCAGCAGAGGCCGGTGGGTTACTGGACCCAGGGGGAGACTCACTTTCCCCTGACAGGGCTGGGAGAGGTGCACCTGTAGGCAATGCGTCCTCAATCGCCTCCGGAGCCAGAGTGGATTCACCTGGTGCCTGCTCCTGAGGATCTGGCACAGGTGCAGGCGCTTCAGAATTAAGGCCCTGCCCCAGCTCAGCCGGCCCTGGAGGCGGGGACTCCTGTGCAGGCTGGGATTCCTCCGGTTCAGCCTCTGAATCGGACTCCCATGCCATCACACCAGCAGAGATGGACAAATCTGTCAATTTTGATTTCTCATCCTAAATTCAGTTCACCACCTCTGTTTACTTTTTGAAAAATTCTCACAAAAATTCAGCAGCGTTTTATTGTACATTTTTCCTAATGTACACATTTTTGCACACACCTCTCGCAAGTAGATAAATAGGTACCGCTCCAGCGGGAAGGTAAACGGTGTTTCCGTGTGCTGCTCTGGTTCTCCAGAAGCGGCTTAGTCATGCTGGCCACATAACCCGGAGGCTGTATGCCGGCTCCCTTGGCCAATAAAGCGAGATGAGCGCCGCAACCCCAGAGTCGGTCATGACTGGACCTAATGGTCAGGGGTCCCTTTACCTTTACCTTTACCTCCCATATTTGGATGCTATTTTCCCTAATGTGTGTATCTTTATGCACACGTTCTCCTAATATAGTCATTCTTGTATACACCTTTGGTTGGAGAACTTCAGCACAAAATCTGGAGACGTGTGAATTTCAAAGAAGAACTGTATTTTGGTTTGCCTCTTGTTTCAGGAATAAGCGTGGGTTAGGTGTGTGAGCCAGAATAAATTTTGTCCCCATTCCTACATAAAAGACGCGCCAGTGTTCTGAGCATATGCATGCTCTCACTCCCCAAAATTAATCACTAGGACAACATTTGTAACTGAAAAGTTATTTCCAAAATAATATATTGGTGTACCTTACTGCCATCCAAAACGGCATCTGGAAACAATATGCTTTTGATGCACTGTTGTAATGCCTGCTTCTTTCTTTTCTCCATTAAAAGACACAAAAAACCATGTTTGGGAAATATTTCTCAGGAACATCTTTAAGTCCTCCACCTTTATTATTGTTTACAAGCGAATTTCCCTTTTACTGAAGTTAAATGAGAATTTGCTGACAAATAGCCGCCCAAACTATTTGTAAGGCACAGAAGAAAATGGCCAGGCTCTCTGAGGTATGTGCTAATCCAAACTGATAGCACCATCTGAAAGAGAACTAAGCTGACACAGCCATTATTAGCTAAGGGACTGGATAGGTCAGTGTAATGACATGCTGGCTTTGACAGTGAGGAGAAAATAAGCAGAGAGCTCTTCCAAATGTGCTATAATCATCAATCTGAGGTGCAAAAAAAGAAGGGAAAAGTGACTAGGATTGCAAACATTGGTTATTTTCATTGCCCATGTGGCCATGTTGTCAAGAAAAACTTGGCATTCGCCTCATTTGAAAACAGAAGAGGCTACAATTGTACATTATTGGAAACCACCAGGATAGACTTTGGAGAGTATCAAATAGTCCATCTGGTTGCATTAATTCTCTCCTTCCAAACCACAATCTTGGAGCATCAAAAGTGCTGATAAAAATTCTGGGTGTCTGGAATGATGTGCCCACCATAAGTTCTTCATTATGAGTTTCAGACCACAGTGCTATACAGAATTACCTGGGAGTAAGTCCTATTGAGCTCATTTGGGCTTACCTCTGTATAGGCAAGTATGGGATCATACTGTAGGACTTTCACATGCAAAGGGAACCATTCAAGGATGTAGGTATTGTTCCTACTTGAATTACTAGTCTAGGTGATGTATTAACCAGGGCACAAAACTTTAGAAGGAGCTTTGCTGGCTTAACAAAATATGATTTTTATTTGTTATCCAGAGAAGCAACCCCAAAAGGCAGTAGTAGCCTCTTTTGCTGTCATGTCCCACAAAAGCAAAAACAAAAATAAATGTGTTTCTTCTCAAGAAATCTTGCTGGATGGGGGAGGCATGGAAATGTTCTCTGAAATGATTATCACTTTCCAAAGCTGCTGCTTCCTAGTCACTGCGTGTCATCTACCTGCAATTCTCCTATCAATATAAGCAGGATAATAGGATGGGAGTGATAAGCTGGCATCCTAAACATACTTCCTCAGTACTAAATTCCATTGGCATCGCAGCAGTGGACATGTGCATAGAAGATACAGATATCAATGGCAATTAGGCAGGATTGCTATTTTTCTACCTTTGCTATCAGAGGCTTCCATATACCAGTTGCTGGGAACAACAGGTCAGGAGGATTCTGTTGCTTGTGAGCTTCCAATAGGCATCTGCCAGGCCAATATGAGAAGAGGATGCTGGACTAGACGGGCCTTTGGCCTGATGCAGCAGGACTTTTATGATGTATTTCTAAGTTATTGGTCTTGATGTCAACAAGCTCTCATGAAGAAGGATGGTTGACATTCAATTGTGGGAACATAGGTTTGGAATATGGACTCCCCATCTCATCAACGTTGGTGGGCCACACTCACTGCAATAGATCCATAAGGCTATCAGGCCTATTTAGGTGTTGTATGCAGGACACAGCAACAACTTGTGTGTCTGGGAAAGGGATCGACTCACAAAATCCTGTGCCCACAAATGGATCACTCTATTTTAGTATATCTCTTGATTTGAAGTGTGGGCTCCTAGCATGGCAAATCCATAGGAAGATAGGAAGCTGCCTTATACCAAAGCTGACCATTGGTGCATCCAGTTCAGTACTGTCTACACTGATTGGCGGTGAATGTCAAGGGTTTCTGACAGGCGTCTTTCCACAGGCAAACTGGAGATGCTGGGGTCTGAACCTGGGACTGTACTCATGTGAAGAACTTGCTCTACCACTGAGTTGTGGTCCTTCCTTAATTTGAACTCTTAGAAACCAAGCAAATCATGAAATGAAATCTTACTGCCAGCCATCTATAGAATATTTTGTGCTTGCAGACATACATTTCAAAGTTTGACTTGAGAATACTCAGCACAGAAGCCAAAAATATGAGCCTTTGAATGGAAAATATTGCATAAGCTGCTCAAAGTCTCCTTGGCTATTAAAATTATGAAATTCTAAATGGCATTTGAACAGCAATTAATTTGCCAAACAGATAAAATGGTTATTGCTTTTCAATAGATCCACCATACCATTAAAATTAAGATCTAGGCATCCTACCAAATATGAGGAGGTAATGTAATGTCAACAAGCATTAAACAGTGTATGCTTCTGCCCTTGAGGAAATAAAAAGACAACATGGAAATAAACTGAAATGAAAAATGTATATAGGTAAACTGTATTTGGTTACAATAAAAGAGTAAATTACTAAGCTTCAGCAGTGCACAAGAATGTTAATCAGATCAGATTAAAATCTTGAAAAGCCTTGGATAATTTTCAGATACACTGATGCAGAGTTTTGGGGAAAACCAATTAAAGCAGCTTATGAAAGTCAGTGACGTTTTAACTCCCTGCTCCCTGAAAATGTACTCCTGCCCAATTCATTAACTTCTTTTGCAAATGCAAAATAGTAAAAGCTGTAATTCTCTTTAAACTTGTGAAAATCAATGAAAATCATAATCTGAAACCCCCAAGCACTGCTTTGAAATTTTAAGAAATGAAGTAAATTTTTCATATTTGAAGTAGTACATTGCTATCAAGAGAATGCAGTGCTGGACTGGGGGGGGGGGGCATTCCACTTACTGCTGTGCTATTTTTGTGTGTCAGTAGGTGCATACCAAAATCATAAGGCTAAACTGGATTTCTTCTCCACACACACTTAAAAACTCCCAGAGCATTTCTTAAAAAGCTGCATAACATTAAAGCAATACTATATAACAGTGCTCCAGTTGGAGAATAGCCTCTACCAAAGGCGTCATGGACTTTAAAGAAACACAAACTCAGGTCAAGAGGCAGAAACGAGCTAAGAGGAAGACACATTTGGCAAATCTCAACCGTGATCAATTCTCACCCGGAAAGCTATGTCCCCATGGTGGAAGGACTTGTGGATCCAGAATTGGCCTCCACATCCACTTATGGACACACTGTTAAGACCGTATTCATGGGACTTCCGGGTCAGCGCCATCGATGAATGGCGGAGTTCCTCCGACCTGAGGAACTAGCTCCGTGAAAACTGGGTCTTCCCGCCGCGGCGAAGGCGGGGACCCGCTAGAAATCCCAGGCGGAGGAAGCCTGGGAACGTGGGGTTCGGCAGGGCACCAGAAGTGCCCCGCCTACTCACCGGGAACCCCTTTTTGGGGCACCGGATTGAAGCGGGGTGAGCTGCGCGCTGCTACGAACTGATTGCTACTTTCACGGAGTGAAGCCGCACAGCCATTGCCGGAGAGCGCTGACTTTTTCCTGTGGACAATTGGATTTAAAACAAGTACCCGTGAGTAGAAACGGAAAATTGGATCAAGAAATATCTTAATTTGGCATCGAAGCGGGAAGGTTCAAAACAGGAAGTCCGCCTTCCGCTTTTTGTATATAGACTAAAGCAAAAACTTTGTAAGCTAAAGCCTGGAAAGCTGTCAAAAAAGTCTAAATTTCCTTCATTCAGAACTACTGAAACCCCCTTGGAAGCAGGAGAAAAGGGGGGGAATTTTGTTTAACCCCTGCAGGAGAGGGAGTGAGAAGGATAAGTTTCCACCGTCTCTAACCTGGGAACGGGGTGTCAGAGACAGAAATTGTAGGTTCATTGACTGTGAATGGAATATTTTGACATATCGTTAAAGAAGAGAAACAAGCTGATTCCAATGTTGCCTTTTGCATCTTAAAGAAACAAAATATCCGGAAAATATCTGAAAAATGAAAGTAATTTTCCTTTGTTGGACTTGCCTTAAAAAAAAAAAAAAGGATACAAATAGAAATTGTCTCCTCTAGAGGGAGCTTGTTGAATTGTTGCAGCAATATACTTGAGGACTCAACAGCTGTGAGATTAAGACCGTGGGAACAGTCTTTTCTGACCTTGCCTAAAGATGAGCTGGGAGGAAGATTGGGTGCTTGCCTTATGCAAGACAAGTGCCCTGTTGGAACAGATGCATGAGAAGATGGACTTGATGAATGAAAAAATGGATTTGACTGTTGTGGTTAATAACTGTGGACAAACAGGGAACATTGACACAGAAATTATTCAGGGACCAACTCATGAATTTGTACTGACTGGGCAAGAACAGAAGATAATGGAGGAGGATGCGGTTGCACCTCAAATAATACAAATGGAGAGACACGAGGCCCTACAGGAGCATAAGCCGCTGTCATTGAAGATTGAATTTGGAATGGGCCAGGGGGAGTCTGGTGCTGAGGAGGTTCCTAACTTTGGAGAGACCTTGAAATATGTTTTAAAATACTTTTTGGATTTTATCGAGGACTGTGGGGAGTGGGACTTTGGGGAATGGGTGGGTTTGATGAAGGGAGATGGAGATAATTCTGGGTTGGAATCCCCCAGAGAACTACTCCTCAATGAGAAAGGAAAGGAATTAAGAAAGAGACCAACAAAAGACAAGGAAAAGGGCAAGTATAAACAAGAAGAAGAAGAAATGCAGAAGGGACATGGAAGAGACTTAAGGGCCTCGGACATAAGCCTTCCAGGTTGATGGACTAGATGCATTGGACAGTAAGGACTGACACGATCCGAGACCAGGAAGACGAGACGTTGGATGAAGATTGGAAGAAAATTTATAAAGGAAACTTGTTATTTAAGGAATTAGCTAAAAATTAATGAATATTAGGGGAAATGTTGGAATGAAACTATATGACTCTAGCAGAAATGATGTCAGGAGTTATGTATATTTGAAAACTAAGATTTAAGCTTTAAGGTATTTTAGGGTAAGATAAGGTTATATAAATTAAGGTAATTTGAATAACAGAATATGGGGAAAGATGGTAAGGATTTGCTGAGCTAATTATTAAGTTAAACTGCCAAGATAAATTTTTTAACAAAAATTGAGAAAGATGGAAAGAATTTGCTGAAATAACTAATTAAACTAGAATACAAAAAGGGAGGTGTGAGGAGGTCAATGAAACAAGCAAATGGAAGTTATAGATTTGTAATTTGGGATCTATGTTGTTTTCTTTTTTCTTTTGTTTTCCTTCTTTCTTTTTACTTTTTTGTTGTATTGTTGTTTCTTTTTGTTTTCTATGTATTATAGTGTTGTTTTTAATTTTTCTTTTTTCTTTATAACTTTGAAACTACTAATAAATATTATTATTTTTTAAAAAATAAGACCGTATTCATGGAAGATAATCTTACTTGGCTATGAGTGATTGCCAAAAAAGAAGAAGACTATATAAAAGATAGCGGAGCAGCAAAAAGTGTATGCATTAACAGGACTAGATCTAAACAGGTTCCAAATCCTGCACAAATAAAAAACCCTTCATGCTACCATATTAGGGAGCAGTCATAAGCATGGGAAAGTAATGGGAAATGAACCTAATTTTCACAGGCTTAAGTTAAGCAGAGGTAAAGTACACCAGAGCCAAACTCTGTTCAGGAGCAGGGCTACTGCCAATGCCGCCTAAGCCTGGCAGAGAGAAAGCTAGCCTTTCAAATAAGGTTTGGCTTACACAATTCTTTTTGCCAGCATCAAGTTCTGCTGGGTTGCCAGTTCACATTGCCAAGCTGAACAGTATTGGGATCCAGTGTTAAGTACATTCTGCCAGGCCCTTCCCCTGACACTCCCACAGAATGCCTATTATTCAGAGTTGATGCTGTAAGATCTGCAGGTCTTGGCTCAGCCAGCTTAGCCCTAGCTAAACTGGGATGAGGGAGTAGTTCATTGAGTGATCTTGGACCAATCATTCAACTTTCAGCCTAATCGGCAAGATGGGAAAAGATTTGAGGATTAATATGGTGGAAACACCACATTCCCAGGCCTGAAACTCATTTGAGGAAGGGCAAGTTAAAAATAATAAAGGTTGACATGCAATATATATAACTAAGCATTTTTAAATTGATTTTGCAGACACGTGCCAGATCAATTCTAATGTGCATGTTTGTTCAATTTTGAAAAGTTTAAACCATCAGTTAAACGATACATAAAATGACAGGCTTGTCACAGCCTACCCAATAAGAGAGAGGGTGGATTTGATAGCAATTACACATGATGTGAATAGCCTGATGGCCACAGTCCAGTGGTCAAATTCCATGAGCACAGCTGGGACTTTTCCTGCTGCTGCTGATAGAACAGCTTGTGGGCCTTTAAAAAATTGATCTTAATTGGACTCAATTGAGCACAAAGTTTTCTGGATCATGGCCAAATGCAATCCAAAAATCACTCATATTGGTTGTCAAGGAAACCAGTCAGCCAGTGAATTCCACTCCTGTGCTTATAAGATACCTACGCAGGTTGTAGTATAGCTTTCGATTGATCGGCCTTCAAAACCAAAGTATCTCATTAAAATAAGTGGAGGTGGGCATCACACTAGCAAAATGAAGAAGTCGCTTGCCCCAATAATTGTTTCAGCTTCCATTACATGATTGGTGTCAGTGCTACATAACTCAGAGTGGTTTAACAATGAATCCTTCTTCCCAGGGAAATCTGGGAGCTGTAGCTCTGAGAGGGGAATAGGGGTTCCCTAATAATGCTCAGGATCCTTAACAAACAACAGATCCAACGATCCTTGGGGGAAACTGTTAGGTTGTGAGTGAACATATCAGATGACACAGCGATTCTCCAAACAGCTCTTGTTTATTCACAGGTCAGAACAGAACTGAACTGAAGGGTTCAGCCAGCCTGCTTATATAGAGCTCCAGTACAATGTAACTGTAACAACTTTCTGTAACTATCCAATCACTGAACGTCACTTTCAATCCCTTATTTGCATATGTGGACCTGAACTATCTACAGTACCCCCCTGCTGGCCCAGGGTGAGAACTTCAGTACATAACAGAAACCATGACTGTTTAAAATAGTATGATACTGCTTTAAATGTATAGTGCAGATGTGGTTAGAGCATGGTGCTGATAACTCCAAGGTTGTAGGTTTGATCCCCATATGGGGCAACTGCATATTCCTGCATTGCAGGGGGTTGGACTAGATGATCCTCAGGGTCCCTTCCAACTCTACAATTCTATTATTTTAAATGAATATAGAACTGCAGCCTTATGTGATTTTTTGATTGTCTCCAAGGCTTCTCCTAGTGGCAGCATTAGCAGATATGCCCAAATGAAGTGAGATGGCCTAGTACGTTTCTGGGCACAATTCAAAGTGTTGGTGCTGACCTTTAAAGCCCTAAACGGCATCGGTCCAGTATACCTGAAGGAGCATCTCCACCCCCATTGTTCTGTCCGGACACTGAGGTCCAGCGCCAAGGGCCTTCTGGCAGTTCCCTCGCTGCGAGAAGCCAAGTTACAGGGAACCAAGCAGAGGGCCTTCTTGGTAGTGGCACCCACCCTGTGGAACGCCCTCCCACCAGATGTCAAAGAGAAAAACAACTACCAGACTTTTAGAAGACATGTGAAGGCAGCCCTGTTTAGGGAAGCTTTTAATGTTTGATGGACTTGATGTATTTTAATATTTTGTTGGAAGCTGCCCAGAGTGGCTGGGGAAGCCCAGCCAGATGGGCGGGGTATAAATAAATTATTATTATTATTATTATTGTTATTGTTATTATTATTGTTATTATTACTGCAAGGGAAAGGTAAAATGGATGGCATCACTAGAATTGTTTCACTAGATCATTTTTAAAAGAATCAAAATATGTGCAAAACAACAATAACCAGCACTTGTTGATTCAGATTTACACATATTTGTGATTTTCATGTAGCTAACTTTAAGAATCATCTTTCAAAAGCCTGTGTAGGCTGAATTTTCCAGGGACCCATGCACGTGCGCATACACACACACATATATATAGACTGTGATGCTCGTAGATTTATTGTTGCTGTCCTCAGCCTTGGAGACAGATTTTGTTAAGCTTTGCTCTGGCTTGTGCACTCCAATTGATATGATTGTGTCAGATGTAAAATTCATTCCTGCTAAGGCTTGTAGCGCTTGCATCTGCCAGCCAGGAGCTCATGTTGAGTTGAGATAAGTAATATTATCACCTTATTTTCTGTCACTGCAGGTATGGTGTTCCTCCCCAATGGCAAGCTGGAAGGACATATTGAATGTTGGGCTACAGCTACATGCTTCCTAGACTTTATCACAAAAGGCGGTTTTAACAAGTTTTTGTATTAGCCTTACTTCAGTGGTTCTGAGATCTCCCCTGCCCAACACAAACACAACTCCTTCACGATGGAAGGCCAAAATATGAGACAGGCAAAATTTGTTTGTACTAGGAATGAGCAGAATGGGGACATCTCCCTTGTTTTCTGGATTTCAACAACCATATAAGAGACAATCCTGTGGCAAGATCCACTAAAACCAGTGGGATTTGGATCAAGCGGATCTATGGGCTATGCTGATTTAATTCCTTTATCCTCTACTCAGCTGGAGATATGTCAGTGTATCTCCTTCATTCGTCTGAACTGAGCCCAGCAGATCTTAAGCTGACAAAAATCTTTTAAAAGGGGTGTTCCAGGAACGCGGCAGAGGCAGGGACAGGAAGCAGGGACACAGGCTGGATCCTAAGCCCACCCAGCTTGGTCAAATGACCTGGGAACATAGTGTACATTAAGCTAGCAAAACGAGCATTGTAACTCAATATTTTAAAGGCTTATTTTCTATCTGCCAGATTACCTTTCTTGCGGGAGCTAATGCCATAGTTTAACTATGTGCTGAATTGAAATGTTGTAATCTTTCCTTCATAAGGGAGTTACTTTAACCCCCTTGATCATTCTGAACCTCCCTTGGTTCAAATCATTTACCCTTATATGTGCCATTGTACAATTTTGAGAGGAAAGCAGGGTGTGCAGGAGGAAGGAGAGGAAGGGAGACTGTTCTTCTGCTTGCACATGGACACTGTTGGATACAACCCAAAGGACAGGACAAGTTTAATATGAAATTTGTAATGCTAAATAGTCATCCTAGAATAAGCAAAGAGATTTAAAAGTGGACTCCAAAGATATATCTATATGCAAGAGAATGACAAGATTTGGTCCTTTAGAAACCAAATATCAGTGAAAAGAACTGGATGAGTTTTACTTCAGAACCTAACTAGAATGCATTTGGTGATCTTGAGAAAATAATACCATGTCAGAACATTGAACTAAATCAGACTTCCTGAAGATATGGATATTTTTTGTTGTTGTTGTTTAGACAGTCATTGCCTGCTATCTTTCCTTAGCAGGGGGTTTATATATCATTTTAATGAATACAGCTTTATGGGGGATTTGTCTAGATGGAAGAGGCTAGTTCCAATTAAATTGGTGGATTTATGGAACAACAGGCAGTTTACAGTTTATTAATTATCAAGATCTTCCTACTAGAAAATTGAAACAATGGACAGTTTCAATTTTCTTTGTTTGTTTGCTGGTTTTTTCAAATGAGGCATATTGTATCCTAGAAAAATATTCAACACAGTCAGCTTACAAGGTTGATGAATGGAGAAATCTTAAGTATGGGAAGTCAGTATAATTTACACCAGTTTAAGTTAAGCCATTGTAAAGTATACCACAGCCAAACTCCATTCAGAAATGGAGCAACAGCTGGCTGAGCTGATCTAAGCCTGGCAGAGGGAAAACAAGCCTTTAAAATGTTAGTATTTTGGTTAAAGGAAATCGGCATTGAAAAGAAAATTCCCGGATGCCAAGATCCAGGTTTGGGGCAAGTACTCTTTGGTGAGAGAACCCCAGCAGAGATTTAAAATCACAAAATATGCAGCAAAGCAAAGCATGGAAATCTAGGTTGCTAGACCTTTAAAATATCCCATTCTACATTTCTTCCAAAGTTCCCCTCCTCCTTTAGCATAGAAAGAGATCACACATTCAGTAAGTTAAAAATTGTTTACTTGCAAACTCTACGAAGGCCAGATTCATGTACTTTTCCATACAGCAGTCAGAAAACACAGGCAGTAAAACTTAGGTTCCAAAGCGGTGAATGTTTCTAAATTATCTGTATAGAAACACAAAAATGGCTTGCATAAGCCAAGCAGTCTGAGCTTGGAACAACCAGCTCAGATCTCTTTACATATAAGAGTTCACATGGTGGAATGGGAGAATGAGGAGGTTGACAACTCTTCCTCCCAAGGTGAGGGGAACTGACAGCCTATCAGGACAGCTTAGAAATAATAGTCTTGAGACTTCCGGGACAGCGCCATCGGCAATGGCGGAGTACCTCTGACAGAGAGGAACCCGCTCCGTGAAAATCGGGTCTTGCCGCCGCGGCGAAGGCGGAGACCCTTTAAAAATCCCAGGCGGAGGAAGCCTGGGAACGTGGGATTCGGCTGACACCAGGAGCGCCTCCCCTACTCGCAGGGAACCCCATTTTCGGGGGTCCGAAGCGGCGTGGGGTGAGCGGCGCGGTGTTTTGAATCAACCGCTACTTTTACGGAGTGAAGCCGCACAGCCGTTGCCGGAGAGCGCTGACTTTTTCCTGTGGACAATTGGACTCTAAACAAGTACGCGTGAGTAGAACGGAAAATTGGATTAAGTACTAAGAAATATTTTAATTTGGCATCAAAACGGGAAGGTTCTAAACAGGAAGTCCGCCTCCCGTTTTTTGTAAATAGATTGAAGCAAAAACTTTGGAAGCTAAAGTCTGGAAAGTCGTATATAAAGTTCTAAATTTCCTTCATTCATCACCACCAAAACCCCTCTTGGAAGCAGGAGAAAAGAGGGGGATTTTTGACTGTTTAAGCCTGCAGGAGAGAGAGTAAAGAAAGATAAATTTTCCACCGTCTCAAACCTGGGAACAGGGTGTCAGAGACAGAAATTTATGGGGAAAGTTCATCGACTGTGAACGGAATGTCTTTTGACAGACAGTTAAAAAAAAGAGAGAGAGAAATATATTGATTCCAATGTTGCTTCTTGCAATCAAAAGAAACAAAGTATCTGAAAAGTGAAAGTAATTTTTCCTTGCTGGTCCTGCTTTTAAAAGATGGATACAAATATTAATTGTCTCCTCTAGACGGAGCTTGTTAATTTGTTGCTGGAGCTGATCTGGGGACCTCACAGCTGTATGATTAGGATTGTGAGACCAGACTCTAACCTTGGGGGAAAAAATGTGTTTACAAGAAGTCTTGGTGCTTGCTTTTAGCAAGACAAGTGCTTTGCTGGAGCAGATGCATGAGAAGATGGATTTGATGACTGTTGCAGTTAAAAACTTTGGACAAACGGCGAATACCCATATAGAAATCATTCAGGAACCAGCCCAGGAATCTGTTTTGATAGGGCAAGCACAAGGGCAGAAGAAAATGGAGGAGGTTGTTGTTGAACCTCAAATAACACAAATGGAGAGACCCAAGGCCTTGCAGGAGTATAAGCCGCTGTTCTTGAAGTTTGAAACTGGAGTGGACCATGGGGGGTTTGGAGTTGTGAGGGCTCTTAATTTTGGAAAGACTTTGAAACATGCTTTTAAATACTTTCTGGATTACAGTGTTGACTGTGGGGAATGGGACTGTGGGGAATGGGCTGATCTGCGGAGAGATGGAGATATTTTTGGACTGGAGTCCTCCCGAGACCTACCCCCCAATGAGAAAGGAAAGAAAACAAGAAAAAGATCAACAAAAGATAAAGTAAAGGGCAGGTATAAACAAGAAGAAGACCTGCAGAAGGGACATGGAAAAGATTTAAGAGCCTTGGACATAAGAGCACCAGGTTGATGGATTAGATAGATGAGAAAGGACTGACAAAACCCAAGACCAGGAAGAAGAGACGATGGATGAAGATTGGAAGAAAGTTTCAAAATTTATTTAGAAAAGTATTGTAAAATTAATGAGTATTAGAAAAATGTTGGAATGAAATTATTTGGCTTTAGCAGAAATGTCAAAAAGAATTATGAAAGAATATGTTATGGTTAAAAGAATTTGGTATATATAAGTTTTATGTTTTAGGGTTTTTTAGGTAAGATAAGGTTAAAATAGATTAAGGTAATTTAAATGACAGAATATTGTGAAAGATGGAAAGGATTTGCTGAGTTAATTAACAACTAGAATACAAAAAAGGGAGGTGTGAGGAGGTCGTTGAAATAAGTTAATGAAAGTTAAGGATTTGGGAATATTATAATTTTTTTTAATTGTTTGTTTATTTTTGTTTTTTGATTTAGATGTATTGTGTGTTTCGTTACCTTTTTTGATTTTGGTTTTTATTGATCTGTATTGTTTAATTGTTATGTTTATCTACTTTTTTCTCTCTTTTTCTCTCTCTCTTGTCTTTTCTTTCTTTTTTCTTTATAACTTTAAAATTCTCAATAAACATCATTTTTTTAAAAAAATAGAAATAATAGTCTTACCCCTGTCATGCATTAATCAGACAAGCATATGAGGCTGATTATCCCACGAAAAATAGAATTTGACTTACCCTAACCCTTTTCCTTGCTTAACTTTTGCTCCATAGCCAGGTCACATGACTGAGTTGATCCACTCTAAGTTTCCCCATTGCCTGATCCCCCATCCCCCACAACACCATTTTTTTATGGTTTACTCTGGCATAATTCTTGCCAGTTCCAGATTGGCTTGGAATTGGGAGTTTCACTTTTCTTTTGTGGAGACAGGCCCGAATGGACCCAAATAACTTGTCAAGCACGATGACATTTCCCTTTTTGTTTTATTTTGGAAGAATCACCAGCAAGCTTCTGCTTTTCAGAATGCCATAGCTGGTGTTGACAAAACATTTGATCTATTACATATCTTGATGAGTAAAAACCACACTATTTAGTATATGATACTGTGCAAGTCACGGAAAGATGCTTAACAATAATAAAAGTGTTAATAACAAAACTAAACAAAAGCAAAAGCAAAAAACCACCTGGTGAAGCTACAGTGAATTAGTTCAACAGGCTTCTGAGGGAATACTTGAAAGACGGTGACATTTGAGAATTTTAGCCCATCTGGCGCCATAGCAGCCTGCCCAAAAACCTAACCGAATTTTAATAGGGCATAGCTTTTAATGTGTTATTTTTTAAAGTCAGGTTTCCTGAGCAGTTTTTACCATAGGTTTTCAATTCAAAAGAATCAAAGCTTTTTTTCTGCTTCAGCTACTCTAACAATGCCACCTACACAATGATTATGATGTCCATTTCAGCACCCAGAACTTCTGTCAGAGTTCCTTTCTGTGGAGCTATATATACCTAAGATCTCTTGAAGTCACCAAATTAAAATGTGCAAATGAAATATTAGACCTTTGTGATCTTTACTTAACAACAGGCTTCTGTTAGGACTCTTTTCTCTTTGAAAAAAATGGAGGAGTAAGAGGAAAAAAGAAAGAAAACTGCATTCCACACAAGCTGTTTGCATTGCAGACTGGAGCCAGGTGGCAGCGATGGGGTAGGTTGCAATCCCAAGAATAATAATTTAGATTTCATTTGTTCCAAGCAGCCGTGTGTGTGTGTGTGTGTGTGTGTGTACTGCCTAAAGCAAATGAACCTGAGTTTGGGAGGTGCCTGTTTTGAAAGGAATGGAGATGATTTGCATTTACATCCCTGCATTAAAAAATCTTACAAAAATAATAACCCCATGGTCAAATATTCCTTCTACCTATTTCTGTGGCAGAGCATGCTTGTGTATTTTATGTGCTTGCCTGCTGATCTATCTATGGCATATGCATATGGCATTAGGCCTTTTTCAAAGTCCACTGCAGGGGTGCCCAAACTTTTTTCAAAGAGGACCAGATTTGATGAAGTGAACATGCGTGAGGGCCAACCAAAGTTGTTGACCTTTTTTTGTAGGATTGCAGTTGTTCAGTTGTTGAGCGTTTTTTAGATTTAAGATTGAGCTTTTTTTGTAGGATTTCCCCCCAGGAGATAGACTGCCACAGGGGCCAGATTAAACCGACCAGCGGGCCGCATTAGGCCTGCGAAATGAATTTTGGACATGCCTGGCTTAGAATAATATCCCCTAAATACAATTTTAAAAGGGCAAAAATGTCACAAACAAACTATCCAGGCAACCACATGGACAGAGCAATCAAAAAGAGGATGGGAAGGAAGAAGCAAAGGTAGACAAGCAGCCATATCCAGAATCCTGCCAGGCATGTGGTGGCAAGGAATAAAAGATGGCAGAGTGGTGTTTTGCTTTTTTTATTGTTCTTTTCCTGAGTTTTTCCAGAGAGAGAGAGAGAGAGAGAGAGAGAGATGATACACCTACCTATTGTTTCCATACATATAGCTGGTCCATACATGCATGAAGGTTGGTGTAGGTGTTCCTCATCTTGGGGGCATCTCAGGGAAATTGAAAGGTTGTGTATTCTCCAGATCTACACATTTGCCCCCAACACTTCTCTGGCATTCCCTCCTTTTGCCTCTACCGACACCAGAGTTCTGATGCAGGCAATATAAGAGCTGAAGAAGTTTCTGCATCAAAGAGCAGGTCACGAAGTCAGGTCTCCCTGTCTGAGAGGGTGGACCTCTCTTTCCATCCATGGAAAGGGAGCTCCAGAATAACCTGACACTCCTTGAATGCAGCTTCAATGTCAGCTGTTAGATGTTTTAATTGATTAAGCAGTATATAAATTTTAATAAATAATAGCAACAGCAACAACCATCTAAGAGTGTGTAGTACAGCTGCAGAAGCTTACTGAATTAAAATCAAAGCACAGGCCCAGATGCCTTCCTAAATTAGAATATATTTTTTTACCAGCTGCCTAAAAGTAGAGTGATTGGATCTGGTTGGTTTTTTTCAAAAAGCAAGTTCCATGGGGACTTAACTGAAACACTTAAATACTGTAATTAGTCATGTTATAGAGACCTAAACACATTTGACAAATGTCCTATAGTGATGTTAGCCATTCATGTTTCTAAATAAAGAAAAGTGCAGTTGGCCTTTCATGTGGAACTGCATGTTCTGACAGATGCTTTCTTATATGAACCAGAAAAAAACTGGAAACAGTCACTATATCATCTAATTGAATTCATCATCCCTGTGGAATATACAACAGAGAAACCACATATCTGCAAAGACATGGCTGAAGCATGAATCACAGCACTTACTTAAAGTAAGAGAGAAGCAAATCCTGAATTTCCCTGTCCACTAATGAGAAACCTAACAGTGCATGATCAATAGCTGCAGAAGTCTTTCCTATTGAAGGAATTTTGAGAGACATTGATATTTCCAGACAAATAAATGTTTATTTGTGTTAAGGCTATTGCATACATAAAGATGATGCTGTTTAAATTATTACAATCTCCCTCTCTCTCTCTCACACACACACATTTGTTGCTCACACTAGGACCTTTTTCTTAAATAAATACATGCTGATTTTCCTTCAAAACCTTCTTCTGAAACACCTGGAAAATAATAAAATCATGAAGTTGGAAGGCTATCAGACATTTTTATTGCCACCCCCCCCCATTGTTTTGTCCAACATTTTAATTTTCCTTCGTCTTGTGAGGGCTTGCTCTAAAAGCTGGGCAAGAAATCTATTCTGGTCCCACTCAGTAACCAACAGAGGACCACTTTCCATATCAACATACACAATCTGATTTGCTACAACAGAGAGCAAACACACTGTAGGAAAGTACTTCATAGAACAAATAACTCAATGTGGTCCATATACAGAACCAGAGCCATTTATTATCGGGCAAATGATAGATTTTTGCAAGCAGCCCAGCACAAGCAAATGAAAGATAAGATATGGAAAGACTAATCTGTTTTTAAAATGTTTTTATCTTGTATTTTCATTTTCTATTTTTTTCTCTTTTTTTCTTTCTTTTTTCGTTTATTTTTGTAATATGTTGAAACTTTAATAAATATCTTTAATAAAAAAAAAGAACCAGAGCCAAATACTACAGGTGAAACTGAACACCTCACAAGGTCTTCTTGAGGCAATTGAACTTGGGTGGTGGTAAGGAAACTCTTTCCCAACACCAGACACATTAACCAGTCAAACAATGAATGTTACCAACAGCTCTCTCATAAACCCTTCCCAAGAGAAAATTAAAGCATTGCTCCATGAGTTAGGTATGCATCTATATTCTATGGGCTGAAAAGCTGATGGCCCAACTAAACTAAATTGTTACCATTAACTGATTTATTTATTTGTTAATTTAATTTGTATACCACCCTTCATCACTGGATCTCAGTGCTGTTCACAACATAAAAATACACAATAAAGACAAAAACGACCCCCCCAAAAAAAACCCTCACTCTTCCCACCCCTCCCACAATACATTTACAAGGGTATAGGATGTTAATCAGACAAAGATGTGGTTGAAGAGGTATGGTTTTGCCTTGTGCCTAAAGGTGTATAAGGAAGGCACCAACCGAACCTCCCTAGGGAGGACATTCCACAAACAGGCAATGCTATTGACACTGAACTGCACATTTATTAGGATTTTGTTGTACACTTCTGGTATAGTGTACTATATCAGTGTATCTGACAAAGCCCCACAGACACAAAGCTGGCATAAAACTATAACATTATGATTACACTGTTTAATTTACACTTTTGACTTGCACTAAGCGTCTGTCCTCTTGGCACCTTCCTAGGCTCTCACTTAGCAATTTAGTGCTGAATTCAAAAAGGGAAAAAGCATCCTTAGAAAACGAAGATATTCTCTCAGGACACAACATATTTCTGTCAAGTTTGTGAAGCCAGTCAAGCAAAAATGTGTAGTCTGGGCTGCTTCTTTCTCCACCCATCCCCCAATGTCAACTTCTGCCTTTATAAAAAGACACAGAATGAAGTCTATGGCAGGTGAGGAGTGTGGCACATTGGCTGCACATTGGCTGGATCTGTAGCCCCTATTTACATCTTCATGCAAAAAAAAAGAACATGCTAAAATGAAGGTGTCTGCAAAGCATTTTCATGCTTGCTCTCTGCCACACTGGGTTCATCATAGATGGCATCCATTTGGGAATTCGGTAAAGTATTACTGTACATATTACTATCTGGATCATGGTCTGTGAATTAGGGTTAGGTACGTATTATAAGGGTTTCTTATAATGCTGGAGAGGACTTTTTCTAGAGCCCTGGAATCTAGCCTTCAGAAGCTGATCTAGAAAGGTTTAGAGGGTGTTTGCAATCTGAATTTGGGAAACAACCTAAGCTTGGGTGCTGTTTTAGGCAGTAATTCTCCGTGAATACAAGGTGGAGATAGTAGTGAGTGCATTTCTTTCCCCAGGGTTCTTTTGTATATTTATAGACAAAACAAATATTGCATAATTCTTCAGTGCTCTCTTATCAAAAAAGGAAAATAAACTTCAAAACATTAACCTTGGGACTTTTCATCACTCGGATAAGCGGGGAATGTCTAACAACATTTTAATATCCCCCAAAACAAGAACATGTTATGGATCTTCTAAATAGAACATGATGAAAGTAGGAGAAATGTTGATGTATCTGCTTCCGAGTTGTATGCTTTTCATAAGGAATGCCAATCAGCTAAGTACTGTAAGTCTCCAATCCTGATCCCTTAGGATGTGGTTCCCTGTTCAAGATAGTTCGCTGGAGGAAGGCAGAACAGGGAATTCTTTCTAGCTTCTCTTAGCTAAGTGAAAAGGAGAGCTGAAGCAATAATGGATAACTTGTAGGTCTTCAGATATTTTGCTAGACTCTAGCAACACCCCAGTGTTGATGGTACTTGGAGTCCAACAGCACATAGTGTAGAAAGCCACAGAAAAGACATCCCTGGTTTGAGAGAAGGCAGCAATTTGTATAGACTATAGACGATGGACAAGACAGAAATGGAGAATGAAGACAGAGCACACAATATCTCATTTAAGAAAGGATGTGGAACTTGTGGCCTGCCAGATGCTGCTGTCTACAGCTCCCACCAGCCCTGACCATTGGCCATGCTGGTTGGGTATGATGGTAGTCCAACAATACCCAGAAGACCACAGGTTCCTCCTTGCCTTTAAATGTTGCCAGCAGTGATTTATAAACCCTCTCCATGTCTCCTAGTATTTTTCTTTTAGTTAAAGTAGGTGGGAGAACATGACACAGTTGATCCAGCATTTTCCCATGTCTATTCTTCGTCATTAGCTGCCATTAACATGAGAGGGATAGGGAAATGCTGAATATGATTATCTGATATGTCTTAGAATGGGTCTGTTTTCAATAGCCACTTTGAACGCCTGAACATATTTGTCATGAAGCATTCTCATTCACCTCAGAGGGCAAACAGATACACACACAAGACACACTATTGCAAGAATCAAAGGAACAATGTTAGCTAAACTTGGCTCGGGATATACAATGGCTTCTCCACATCTGCCTTCAGAAACAGCTGTCACCTTCAACTACCCTCAGGCTCCAACCTCTTCAAAAAAGTATTCTCAGAGAAGCCCTGGAGCACAGACCTCTGGTTCTCTGTGAAGCCTAATGAAAGCCTTGAACAAACTGTTTAGACTCCCGAGGCACCTGCTGTGTGTGGGAAAACCTGAGCAACTATTAGCTTGACTTTTACATGTCCCAGTTTAACACTTCTCATTTAGACTCCTCTCTTGTCACAAGTATCTCCTTGTTAGCTTCACTGGCTAGGAGAGCATCCTTATCTCTCTCGCTTTTACACATCACAAGCACACTCTTACCGGAACTTCTGATTTATTTTTCATCTCTTCTACACAGCCAGCCTCTTTTTTATGATCACTATATGACAGAATTACCTTCTTGTTTATATTTTCACAGCCTTGCATTGGGATTTGGCTGAGCCTGCATAGTTATAACTTCAGAAACAGCCATGCAGGAATTTTAAGATACTGTGAATTATTCAGAGACACAGAGGGGATTGTTTTATAAGGAAGCTGTTCTCTACCTAAAGTCCTATCTAATAGCTACAAAACGCAGTCAAGAGGGGCAGAATTGTGTCCTTTTATGGTGCTCCAGAATAGGGAAATGTATTTCGGGAGGGGATATCTTATTATCTGAAATGGATCGTGTAAACATTATTTACGAGAATGAGTAAAAGGAGATGGCAGAGAATGTTTGCTCATTTATGTACTTACACAGCAGAAGAGAATAAAAAGAGCTTATTTTGTGTTAGTACAGCATTTTGTGGCAGAAGGAGATTCTCATGTAACAGAACAAGTTAATTTGGGTGGGATGTGAAGATCAAAGATAAAATGTTTGGGGTACGTGATTATATAGTTGCACTCTTAAATTAGAAAATGAGTGACCTGCAGAATGTGATAGAGTAACTTTCTCTGCTTATTACCATGCCGAGTTTGGTGATGATATCTCAAGAGGCAGCCAAACCTATAGAGAACAGATGGACAAACCATTTTCAAAAATATATATGAGATTTTTATGTTATTTTCACTAATATATGCATTCATATGCACACATTTCAGATGTAATGGAGAATTGTTTAATTAGATCAGCGCTGAGAAAGGTGTGTGTGATCCTGTTGCTTCTTCCCAGCTGCTACACTATGGAAGTTATGTGTCTAAATTGGGCCACAATGTGAATGTAAGCTAAAGGTAAAGGTAAAGGACCCCTGGAAGGTTAAGTCCAGCCGAATTTAACTATGGGGTGTGGCGCTCATCTCTGCTTTCAGGTCGAGGGAGCCGGCATTTGTCCACAGATAGCTTTCCGGGTCATGTGGCCAGCATGACTAAGCCGCTTCTGGCACAATGGAACACCGTGATGGAAACCAGAGTGCACAAAAACACCATTTATCTTCCCACCACAACAGTACCTATTTATCTACTCATGCTGATGTGCTCTCGGACTGCTAGGTTGGCAGGAGCTGGTAAAATCAATGGGACCTCACCCTGTTCCACAGATTGGAACTGCCAACTTTACAATCAGCAAGCCGAAGAGGCTGGGTGGTTTAGACTACAGCGCCACTTGCACCACTATATGAACAGACAAGATTTGGGTATAATGTAGCCAGTATGCTTATCTACTTCCTCTCCCTTCCCTTTACATCTAAGCTAGGACTACGATTCTGTATAATTTCCTAGATCTTCTGCTTATTTTAATTGCTTTGTCCAAATCTAACTCATTAATTATTTCATCTGTTTTCACGGGCAAGCACTTATCCAAGAACTACATGGACTCCAATATAAGGGATATGAACCTTTTACACTTCAGACCAAATTGCATTCATCTGTTCAGGTTTGTCATTCCATTCTCTATTTTATATACTCCCACCAAGCCTCTCATTGATATCAAAGAGGAATCTCCAGGTGGGCAATGAGAGTAGAATATGCAAGAGATGAGTATAGTGTAGATCAGAGAGAAGATTGTAATTACCTACTGTGTTAATTAAAATTCAACACCTGTACTCCTAGAGATTTTTATTCCCTATGTGATGCATAGGATTTTGGCTGCACAATTTTGATTAGATTTTTGAAGCTTTCCTGGATGAATAGTTTGTATTAAAACATTGCTATAAGCCTGCCCTTCTCAAGTTTATATACTTCCCCTTTATTGTCCAAAAATCACCTGTATGTATAATAAATCCATTCCCAGAAGGCTGCCTTTAGTACCTCGCTGCTGGGAAGTGTCTCCAGGGATCCCCTCAACATCCCTTGAGTGCCTGAGTTTGTTAATAATAGAAATGTCAGATTGCCTGCATCAAATCATGATTTTTATCATTGTACACCAAGTCAGAATCCCAAAACCGCTTCTAACTTTCATTATATTCTGGTGGATTTTAGTCACATACTAGCAAATTCAGGTTGCACAATTAAAGTTGATCTCACTTGCAAAGCAAGCTCACCTCCCCTTCAAATAATAATAATAATAGTTTGATTTTTTTTTTCAATAGGGAAAGGAGGAAAATACATAGTGGAATAACACTTGTTTGATGCAAACCAGTTCACAAACCGATCAGGGTTGCATCCAGCCATGTCCTTCCTTTCACACAAGGACTTCTGTTTCTGCAACAGAACTTCCCTCCTTCTTCTCTCTCCATACAACTCCCCCCAAGTCTGTCCCAGAGAGTTGGTAGAAACCCCTGACCATATCTGAGGGTGCTTGGAGGGAGGAGGAGGAGGGAAAGCTCTGTTGTACAGTGGTAGTCCTTGTGAGAACAGAACAACTTAGTTGGATACAACACAGAATCATCATCTGCTTATTTTGTTTTTATTTTGTGTGCTCAATAAAAAGCTGACTTTGTCCAACCTTCCCACAAACTTTGTGCAAACAAATCAGAATGAATGGTCATTAAAACAGGTCATCTGGAAACAACCATGGGGGTCCGGGTATAACTGCTACTGGTTCTAAAAAACAACAACACCTACCCAGCATCTCACTTTTTAATAGATAATTCATAAGGGGTTGTAATTTTTACCCCCTCTGGTTTCAGCATTGCTTTATTTGCAAATAGGGGAAAAAGTAGATTTGCTGTTGCTGAGTGTACATGACTCCTGCTGCTATGTTCCAACACCAAGGAGAAAATAGCAACATCCAAAGGTTAAGGTAGTGTGCTTTAAAATTACAGTTCTAAGAAATCCTGAGTGCAATTCTTTCTTTATATCTGCTTCAAACGAGTTGGCATAGTTTACTGAGAAACTTTTTAAACCCCTAAAGACTAAGAACTATAGAAGCTGTTGAAGACATTAGGTGCATGCACCAATTCTATACCCTGCTATACCCAACAGATAACTTTTTCTCTGCTGGAACCTGTGGGAGCAATCATATAGCAAAATCTGCTGAGATGAGTGGGTTTCAGGCTAAGCTAGAAGGCTCCGAGTACAATCTAGCAATGCATGCTTAACTCTCTCATCCTTGGCTCAACCAGAGATATGCTGCCATATTGCCTCCATCCTAACTGAGATAGGACCCAGCCAGCTTGACAGATCTTACACCGGTATAAGCCCTGGGGGGAGGGGGGAAGCATTTCAGGAGGGACCAGAAGGAAGGGATTTAGGCTGGAACTTAAGCCTGTTCAGCTCAGTCATGTTACCTGACAACCCGACATAAGTTTAAGATGGCAAAAAGGATGCCTTAAACTCAAACATTAATTTAAAGGCTTGTTTCTCCTCTGCCAGGCTTAGGCCAGCTCAGCCACCAGCATATCCATTTAATTTACACCAGCTTAATTTACACTGGCTTTTAGTAAGAAAGGCCAGCCATGAAAATGGATTAAAACTAGTAGAAGGATGAGAAAGTAATTAAAGAAGAAGAATGAAGTGGTAACATCAGGAATGCAATGGATATATGTTTGTAACAGGATTGGGAAACCTAATTATTATTATTTTGGGGGAAAATGTATTAAATTTAAATAATTTGGATTGATTTGTTAAAATTTGTAATACTAATAAAAATTAATATATATATAATTTACACTGGCTTTCTTTATCTCAGCTTCTGGTGCATAGGATTGCTACCAGTGTGCATTTTATAAGAAATGCATATTAGCACGGGCAACATTTTAAATACACCACAGTGGCGGACCTTGGAGCCTCAAATTTCAGCGGCACCACATGCAACCCCAAAATTCAGCACCCTGCTACCTCCTGTGCTCCAATCTAAAGAATACTTGTAACATCCCCTGCAGTGCCCACAATGCTCCTTGCCCAGTGTGACTGAACTGGTTACAGTCTCCTAAATTTGCCTCTGTGTGTACACATGAATTTCTGTTGATCTCTACCATTTTTTTAATAAAAAAAACACACAACAACATGAGGAGTGAGAATGAGAAAACAGTCACCAATGTGGCAAATCCTGCCACTGATGACCAAGGTTCTCTGTGGCAAGAGTAACAGAAAAATCTACCTAAAGATGGCAGGAAGTCAGATGGCATAAGACATGAGCTGCCTGTCTTCACCACTGGGAAATTTCCACAATGGGTCTCTCTGATTGGAAGTGGTGGGTGAGCTTCAGACTTGGCACATTCATCTCAGGTGGTGGGGGGGGGGGGAGGAATCAAAACAACCAAAATTATCATACAACTGTTGATTATGATGAAATTATCGTATATGATAATTTGAGAAGATGTTTGTGTTTGGTGGGCTCCCTAGAATCTGTGGGATATCAGTCACTGAATACCTCATATGAATACCATTGCTGAGAACTAGTGCCTTGAGTCAGAGGGGAATATATATGTCCATAGGCTGGTGGGGTAGAAGGGGGGGCTGCAAGACTAAATATATGAAACCAGCTTGCTATTGCTAGCACAGTTACATTTACTTGAGAGATTGAAATGGACATGACTGCAAAGGTTTATTGAGAATCCAGTGAGGTGAATTCCCACTGAGTTAGACTGACCTTTTGAATCATTCACTACTGATTCCCCCCCCCATCTATCTGGGAAGAATAACTTGGAGGTTTTGAAAACTGCAAAATCTTTTACAAACATATGTCTGTATTAGGGATGGACGGATCAGTCTTAAGTCTGTTCTCTCCTGTTTGTGTACCAAATCTGTCCTATTTCTGTGTGGCTTTGTAAGGGGAGAAATTCTCAAGGATGCTTAAAAATATGTACTAGTTTAGAAAGCAATCTTATGTGCAAGAAGCTGGTGTAAAACAAGTTTGTGTAGGTTAAGCTGGCATAAAGTTACACCAGAGCCAAACCCTGTTAAATAGCAGGGCTACTGCTGTTGCTTTGCCTAAGCATGGCAGAGGGAAAGCACCCTTTTAAACAGGGTTTTCAAGTCACATGACTGAGCTGAACAGGCTTAGGATCCAACCTAAGTCCCCACTCTCTGGTTCTGCTGTGCAACATAGTTAAGAGAGGTGTGGGGACGGCTGCAAAGAGGGGATGCAGTGGAACATTCTCATTTTACCTCAATCGGTGAAAAAGCACATACCTCTTCCCTTCTCTTTTCCTTTGATTATACTAATTTAAACAGGCATGACTTCTCCCCAATGAAAAGAAAAGAAGAAAAGAAAAGGAAATCCTGAAAACTGTAGTTTGCTAAGAGAGCTGTTAAGATACTCTAATTACTCTCATAGAGCCACAATTTTACAGAGTTCCCTGCAGGGAGAGATTGGCTGTCAAACCACTCTGAAAATTGTAGCTCTGTGGGGGCAAAAGGTGTCTCCTAACAATTCTTAGTACCCTTAACAAAATTCAGTTCCCAGGATTCTTTGGGAGCAGCCATGACTGTTTAAAGTGGTATAGTAATGCTTTAAATGTATAGTGTGAATGGGGCCTTTTTCTCCATTAATAACTGGCTTCACCAACTCTTTTGGTAATGCTAAAATATGCAATATTTCCCATCCCTACTCAGTATTAACAGCCCAAATGCAGAATGCTAGGCCACCGATATTTCTCCCAAAGATATGATGGACCTATTGTACAAAGTCATAAATACCTTCAGCATATTGTGTAAATCCTCCAGTGCCTATGTTTTCTCTGTTCCTCTCATGGTTATCATTCAATGCAGCAATGACAGCACAGAGCACCTGATTTATTATTCTCTGAAGCACTGCACATATATTGAATATACTCTATATGCTAATGCTTCATGCCTGAACAATTGTGTGTGTGTGTGTGTGTGTACACTGAAATTAAGGAATCTGGTTTGCCACCTCTATACATCTGTGCATTCCCTGGGGCATCAAACTGTTGTGAGCCTCGAGGTTCTGATAATGTGAATAATGAGAAATATTAATGCCCCATATAGCCATTTGCTCATGAAAGGTAATGCATTCAAAAACAAAAAGACAGAATCTGTAGACATGGAGATACTTAAATGAACATGGATATTCTATGAACAAAAGTTTTAAGTGAACAAAAATTCTGAAAAAAATAAATCTTAAACATCAGGCGATCCAATCAGAGATTTCCTATATTGTTTGTAGTTTGGGACTTATCAAAAGTCCAGCTTCAAAACAAACATAAAACAATTAATGTTACATTCAGATAGTTGCATAATATCATGTGCTGATCCCAGCACAGGCTAGATTTCTTAGAAATATGGAATAACTTCGTCCAGAGCTGAAATCAAAGCTCTGCCTCTCCAACACTGTGCTCTCCTAGAGAGAATATGCACACATCCTTTCTTCTTTGAGTTTCAGAACAAAGGCTAGCTCACACACCCAAAATGGATATTTGTAACTGAATACCTCATGTGATCTAAGTTTAACACCTCCAGCTAGCAGACACACATTCTCACCTAATCATTAAATTGTTAGGCTCTCTGAGAGCTTTTGTTTAGCTGAATGGAAGTTTCCATACCACGCTTTTAGATATACAGATACAGACATATACAGAGTTATTTTCCATTTCAATGTACAATTAAACAATTATACTTAACATATGGAACTCAAGTGAAAATGAGAAAAGACTATTTAAATAAAGAAGGGTTTTAATTGTATCAAGACTGGTGCAGTCCTAAAAGAAGATGGCCAGGTTCTGAATGTGAGAAAGGGAAGGGTCTATGTTCTTTAAACTAGATTTGGACCCATTGACATAGCGTGATCCTCTCTAGCATGGATGGGGAACCTCTCATTTTCCATGTGTTGTTGGACTCCAACTATCCAATTCCCCTAACCATTGAACATTCTGTATGGTTGTTTTGGGGTTATTTTGCTTGACACACACCATGCAAAATGTCCACCAGTGTCATAAATCAATGGTTTGGCACCAGGAAACTAAGTGTTAATATACTTCTAGTTGCAAAATGGCATGGACCTCCATAGGTGACAACCTGCTTCTTTGGATGTTAAACTGGAACATTTACTTCAATTATTATAGTGTGATATGTTAAGGTTATCAGCCGCATATGTTAAGATTTAATGTACTATTTAAATTCTGGCTGTCTCTAAGCATTTGCTAAGATGCCCACTGCCACTCTGGGAGCAGACACTAGTCTTACCATCCTTAACACAAACTCTTCTTCCTATCAGAAGAATTTGATTATATATTAAATCCCTTCTTGCTATTATGATAGGAAGTTCATGCTTATTGAATTGAGTATTGCAGGTCTTACCTCCATTCATTTTTATTCAGAATATCACTTCCATAAGGATTTTCTTTCCTGATCTCCTGTTATATATTTCATCCACACACAAAAAGCCAAAAGGCATTAGTTGTATCAGTACAGCATATGGATATATTCTGCTATTGGTTCACCACCCTGCAGCCAAACTAAGTACAAGGGAAATTGCCTGGAACATGAAAAGGACAAATTGGCACAAAACAACCCTTTACTAGTGTATCTTGGATCATGCAGCCCATGTTGGTCTCGTTGTCATCTTCATGAACCATGTCAATGAGTAAGTAACTAGAATGGGCTGATGCTTGTGTTTGGCTTGAAATAATTGGACGCCCAGAAACACATGATACTCAATTCCCAAAGAAAGCACCCATATTGCTGCGCCCTGAATGTACTAAATTAGGCATGGTAAAATAGACACTCATCCTCTTGCCTCCCTGCAAGACCAGGGCCCCGGAAGAGTGGGATAAGACTTCAGGATCCATCTCAAAGGATAGGAAGACAACAAAGCATGCAACATGGTTTACCTCCAGGCAAAACAATAGAGATCTTTGATAAGGGCCTATAAATGTTCCTATCAGTGTAGACACTTAGGGGGACAATCCTTTGGCAGGATTTTAGGATGGAGTGGATCCTCAGCTCAGCTGAAGATATGCAACTGTAATTTTCTCATGCCAGCTCACCTGGGGCTCAGTCAGCTGAGCCAAAACTAATTGAGCCAATACAGGAGAAAGTCCCCGCCCCCCAAAAAAGAAGGGTAATATTGGGGGTGTTGTGTGACCAGAAAGGGGGGCTGTGAGCTGGATCCTAAGCCTTTCTCAGCTCAGTCACATGACCTGGCTAGAACACTATTTTAAAGGCTTGTGTTCCCTCTGCCAAGCTTAGGCAAAGCAACCATAGTAGCCACAGTTATGAATGAGGCTTGAATCTGGTGTAATTTACACTGGCTTAATTTACACTAATCTTGCTTTATGTCAGCTTCTTGTGCATAGGATTATTCCCCAAGATGTAGGCAGAGATGGATTCCTTGTAAGCATCTCCACCGCCTTCAGCCTTTGGGAGGGAAGGCGAGATATAAATGCAATGATAAAAGACTGTTTTGCCATTGCTTCCTGCTGCATTACAGTTGGCCGCCAAAGGGCAATGTTTCTCTAAAACGTGACTCAGAGTGTTGTTATTTTTAGAGATCTCTACCCTGCCCTTCCACTGCCTGTGCACCACTGAGGTTGGCTTACAAGAATTTAAAATCACAATGTCAAAATACAGAATGCAAGATTACTGGCATCCGGCTGATAGACAAATCCTGGGGGGAGTTGTATTATAATGTGTGTGTTTTTATTTCTAAAATCACACGATGAACATCATTTTTGTAGCATTTATCCTCATCTATGTCTGCCATTCTTCTGGTATGAATATGAATGCCTTCTCCCCCCTTTTCCACTTGAAACTATCAATGCATAAAAGATGTAGAGCTGCTCACCCAGCATCATGTTGGGAGGTTGACTTGCTCACGTATGTACAGTTGAGCAAGTTGAGAATTAATCCCAGAGGCTTGTTAATAGGCTCTCTTTTTTTTTTTTTTTACAACCCTTATTAACTATGGCAAGGCATTTAAATTGCAGATCACCTACTGAGTGAATATTCAAAGGCCCCTTGCCAAGCTAATACCACCATATCAACTATTCTTTTCCAGCCTAAATGCCTCCTCTTGTTGCTCAAACTACAGAAGAGTGAGGCCTTTTGGAAAAGATGCCAAGGCTCATTGCTTGCAAGAGAGGCAAAAGAACATAAAACAAAATCCGTCTTCAAATTAGGAAAATGTGTGAATGTTTCAGCAGCAGCATGTCAGCTTCCCCAAATACATCTGCCTGTTTTTGAGAGACCCGCACTGCAACCCTTTACATTTTTTGTTGCCTTCATTCCCATCACCAAAGCAAAAGGGGGAGTGTGGGTGGGCAGAAAGCAGGAATATTGTAATGTCTCATTATGTAATGAAGTGGGACGGCCAAGGTACATGTTATGTGGGAGATCTGCGCTTGGATTTCTTCACGTCTTTATTTTCACTCACAAGCAGGCACCTGCCACCTACAGTCAGCTAGATTAGAGCAACGATACTGGAGGTGGAGGCCAGTATTTGCTCCCTACCAAGCGGGGCAAACAGTAGCTTGGCATGGGGAGATTTTGACCTGAAAAATGGTTGGGGGAAGAGTTAAATGCTTGTTCTCCCAAGGCTCTTAAAGTCAGGGCACTGCCTCCTTGGTTCCATAAACTCATCCCCAGGGCCCCCTATCCTATAAAAAAGCATTATTCAGAGTAGCAATCTGCACAACCCACTAAGGAAGATGATGACACAATGCCATTCAAAACAGTAACAATTGCACATTTATTCAAAATGCAATTAAAACGATTAATTCAGCAAAACTTATGAACTTAATCCAGAGATACCAGCTTTTCAAAGTCAAATAGCCATTTATATTATTGGCAAAACCTATTTGGTGTTTCGCAACTTTCTGACTAGTTGCAGGACCTTAGCCAGACCTAGCAGAGTACATGCAGAATCCACGGAAGCAATTGGCAACTTGGCTGCAGACAGGATAGACGAAGCAGGAACCAGGAACTTGTAGTTAGGTGTTTATTATATACAGTGGACTATTTACAGGAACAGAACACGGATCTTTTGCTAGCTCTCTCTGACACGACTCACAACTCCTACACTCACTGACACACACTGAACCACTGAACTCACTGAACCTAAACACTAGTTAGTAGGCCATTAATTATCACTCCCTTGAGAGAGCTTGACCAATCAGGGAACGGTCTCCATGTCTCTGTTATCTCTAGGCAGACTTACTCCTTCAGATTGCCTTCTGGCTGTCTGCCAAACCTTAACTGACTCTGTGTGAGTAGCTGCACGTACAACAGATTCCAATGCCCCCCCTTGTTTCATAGGGCTCCCCAAGCAGCAGCCCGCAGGTACAGTACTGCCCACTTTGGGAACCACTGCTCTAAGTGAATTCAAGGCCCTCAATGTCTCTTTTAAAATGGAAATATAAATACCGTATTTTTCCGTGTATATGACTAGGTCCCCCCCCCCCTAAAAAATAATGTCAGAAATTAGGGGGTGCCTTATACACAGGGCCATCTCCCCCCATTTTCTTAAATCTGAGTTCCCCAAAATAGGGGGAGTCTTATACATGGGGGCATCTTATAGATGGAAAAATACGGTATCTCAGGGGAGTCAGTTGTGCATCACCTCCATAACTTGGAGACTAGCCCTGTTTCCATTTAAAATGACATTAACAGATCATCAAGCAGAAGAAAGTGATAGAACATTTTTTTATTGTCATTTAGGAAGTTCATGATTGACATCCCAATATGTGCATCTAAATTTGAAAGACGTGTCATCTTTTATTCTCATTCGGAATCTATTCTAATTCCACATTTATGGAAATCATTTGTGAGCCTTGCCATTCAGTTTAAATGGAATTGGAGAAGGGGTTAATGAATAGTTGCTATTTGTCATTAATGTAGTGCTTCACTTTCCAGCATGTAAGTAAACATGGTAATTTGCATTTTAATACTTTTCTCCCCATATTACTTTACCAGATTAATCTGCTTCCCACCATTAAATTTTAATAAACAGTTTTTAAATAAATAAACAGCTTTAGAAATGCAAAATCTATTGGATCCAGGTTTAAGTTGATAAAATAGTGTCAGAGAAGACGGAAATATTGTCAAACCAGCTCTATTATAGGGGGGAAAGCAGAGATATGATTTAGTTATAAACAAATGTTCATGGCTTCATATATTTTCATTGTGTTGGGCTCAAATGGAACTTCCCTCACAAGTGGATGGTGGCTCACACAACTGACCTTTTGCCTCGCCTCCTGCTCCCAAAGGCCTGTTCAGAAGGTCATGCGAACAACAAGGACCATCATATGAGGCTGCAGTAGAGAGAAGGAGTAATCTCAAAGGAGATTGAGTCATCTTGTGCAAGAAGAAGTTCAGCTCACACAACTTTTAAATACAAACCAATGATTAGATGTAGATTTCTCAAAGTATAACAAGGGGAGGAACCAAATTCAATATTATGGCTCAGGTCTGTACAATTGAATATTAAGATGTGAATCAGGAACAGAGAACCTGATATCCTCCAGATGTTACTGGCCATGCTGGTTAGGGGCTGATGGAAGCTGGAGTTCAACAATATCTGGAGAGTCACAGGTTCCCCATTCCTGACCAGGTTGGTCAGCTGGAAGCTATAGACTTTCTAGGAGCTCAGGAACAGTATGATCCCAAAGTAATGGTGATTAAAAATAGAGATGGGCAAAAATGGCCTCTCAAAATTCTCCATACTCATGTAAAGCTTGTGATCTCCTAAGACCTGTCAACCTTTTTCATATGTACTGCTGTCAAGCCAGGAGTCCCCACCCTCTATTTCTCATTCCTGCTTTTTTCTGATCATGAGGTCATGCTGTATAACGGTGATTGCAGTCTGTTGTTGCAGTAAAGGATTTCTAAGAGGCAATTTCACTATTTGTGGACCTGACCGATTTTTTAATAGTAATACTAGCACAAATTAATGACACTCCATTGTTAGATCATATTGGTAGATGGCGGAAACAATGAGCTAAGATAGTTGGGAAGGTGAGAGAGTCTTAAAATGCAGAACTTTGTTGTAAGTTCTGTTTCAGGAAGTTTTTGTTAGGGTTGGGTGACTTTTTTTCTTTTTCTTTTTTGCTTGTGCTTGCTTTCTATCCTTTTTCAATCAAACCCAGACCCATCATCATCATTACAGTATTATTTTCAAAAAGTTTGTTGTCTCTTTTTTGTATTATCTTCTCATTATTGTTCTTGGTAGTAGTAGTAGTATTTACAGTTACTAGCAACAAACAATAAGAAGGCCCCAGCGTGTAGCTTAGTAAAAGTAAAAGTAAAGGGACTCCTGACCATTAGGTCCAGTCATGACCGACTCTGGGGTTGCGGTGCTCATCTCGCTTTATTGGCTGAGGGAGCCGGCGTACAGCTTCTGGGTCATGTGGCCAGAATGACTAAGCCGCTTCTGGTGAACCAGAGCAGCACATGGAAACGCCGTTTACCTTCCCGCCGGAAGTATTTATCTACTTGCACTTTGACGTGCTTTCGAACTGCTAGGTTGGCAGGAGCAGGGACCGAGCAATGGGAGCTCACCCCGTTGTGGGGATTCAAACCTCCGACCTTCTGATTGGCAAGCCCTAGGCTCTGTGGTTTAGACCACAGCACCACCTAGTAGGGCTACACAATTATATGTCTTATTATTAGCCAGCTAGCCAATAAACTGAACAACAATAGCAACGTTCTTGCCATTGTTCTGGAACAAGAATTCTTCCTGTACATCACACTGGTATGATAACAGTGGTTAATACTGACACCGATCCACCATCTTTTATTTAGAAAGGCCTGTCTCATATTTCTTTTGTTTTCCATGAAGCAGTGCCTTGTTTTTGCTTAAATATATTAGGCTATTCTTGAGTCTGTCTATAACTTTAAACAAATCCTGCTACCTGGTCTTAAGCCACTGTCTATTAGTTTTGTTCTAAGGGGCTGGTGAATCCTGGGTTCACTGGAAAACAAAGGGATTTAATTTCCCTACGCTTTCCAGTAACTTGGTCATGTCTGAACAACTAGTGGTTTCTAGCAATCATTTGACTACTGGGTTTGAAAGTGAACATTAAACACATTGTTCTTTGTTTTGTCATAGACCATTTAGCAGCAGTCTCAAGACTCACATAAGAGGTGCTCAGCAGAGTGGTCCCTCGATCCATAACAAGGGTTCCTCTCCAGAGAGAGCCAAAATACTGTGGGTATTCCTAAGTTATGCGAGGGTGGTGATATACAATTGCACCAAAAAATCCTAGGGCTACAACTACATATAATTTGCCCACCATATGAACACTTACCTTTTGCTCTGTATTTGTTTGCTCCATTTTGCTGCAATTCATTCATTTTCTCCTCCTGAAATCTGCCCAGCAAGTTTCCTTCTCCAATGCCTCATGGAAATATAAACTTTGTATAAACCCTTCTCATGCCGGCTTAATTAATTCCATGCTGGGAGTGCTGGAGAGAGCCTTCCTGCCATATATAATATTATTGAAAATGAAACTGGTGCTTTCACTCAGGGGTTGCTGTGGGATGAATTTAGCAAATAAATAAAGAATGCTGCTGACTTCATACAGTAATTGGACGGTTTGAATGAAGATGGCAATTGCTATCTGCATGAACATAATTAACAGTAGAACAACTGCTGGATTCATTATATCTTTGTGAAACTGTTTTTAGCATGTTCTCCTTAGTATAATATTTTAATGAAAACTTGTATCTGAAATATGATTCATCCAGCCATGCAAGGGCTGCTTGGGGTTTCATAACTACCCAGAAGTATAGTTACTTCATGTACAAATTCCCAGACTTGTACCTTTATTTCTAGTGTACATGATATTTAATGGAGGACATTTTCCTGCAGCTATCAAATTGCAGATATACAATTTATACTGACATATCCTGATAAACAAGGCAATGCAATACATAACAAAAAAGAATCACACTTTATGCTCAACTAGAATAATTTTCATACACCATAAGCAGAAGGATTACTCTTTTTTTTATCTTGATTTTTTAGAGCAGCCCAAACTGCTATGTATGAAATAGAGCTTTGAAAGCAACCTTTAAGAATTCCTATATTGCTAAAAATCGAGCAATAGAGAGAAGGTGAAAATATTTGGCTGAGGAAGGTAAATGATATTAAGGAATGGGGATTTGACTAAAATAATCTGAATAATTTATTCTGTTTACAGTTAATTTGCTGAAATGACGAATTCTGTTTTGGATATGCTGTTAGCCTTCTGCCCTGATCTACCTGTACAATCCAAACTGCATTGCTCCACAAACAGAGAGCAGGTGCACTGTAACAAAATGGTTACAAAGCAAAGGAATTGAGATGATTCACACACACACACACACACACACACACACACAGAGAGAGAGAGGGGGGGGGAGGGAGAGAGAGCTCAGCCAATTTTTCAAGAATAATGGAGAAATATTTGCTTACAAATGTAATTAGTCAATACTTGTTGGATTGTGTTTCTTCCTTGGAGAATATTTACTTTATATTGTGGTTGTGCATGATGGATCTGAAAGATCACACTGTAGTCCATTTGAACCTGATTCTTTCTTTCTCTGTCTCCATTTGTCACCTGGATGTCCAAAACAGTTTTGAACAATGTAGTTATTATCTGGGCACTGCCAATTAACTGCTATGTCTATAGCTAAAAATGAGTGCTCCAAACCAGGCCCATTTAGCATAAACTCCATTTCCATTCACATTATAGAAGCTCAAATGAAGCTGGGGGGGGGGGTCCCAACAAGAAGGAAATGTTTAAATAACAGCCAGGCATGCCCTAGACTACTTTATAGTATTGCTACAGCCTAATGTGGTTTTGTGTGTTCTGCCCTCTGTGTACTCTGAAATACAGATGTCATTAACACACACAGAAGCAGAATTATCTTTGCCTTGCAGATATAATATATCCAGGCATTGTCATTATGCTGTTTCTCCATTGCACTTCTGGCACCCAGACAAACTAAGGGGAATGAAATTTGTTTAAATGTGAGCAAAGCCAACTGTTGGGAGTTTGTGAGGCAAAGATACAGGATAGCTTTCACTGCTAACCATCTGCCTCTGTATTTGTACCAAGAATCTTCAATGACCTGATCAGTATTCCCCTTCTACAGATGTCTTCCTTTATATGGCAATTGATAATTAATGTTAAAAAGAGACACTGAAAAGGAATTAATTAAATTTGAGCCACATCTTCTCTTACTTCACCTCACAAACAAGTTTTAATTGAAGAGAGGATAGGGTATTGTTTAATCTTTAATTGCAATTATGAGCACTGGTGAAAATTCATTTAATATATATTGAATTTTCCAAGATAATGGCAAGAGCTGTAGAGAGCAGTGCTAAGATGTGAGCTGGTTGTAGTCATGGTAAAGTGAGGGTTTTATTTTAGATTGGAGGGAAGCACAAGAAGGACTGACTTACCAAGGCTGCAATCTTATGCACACTTACCTGGAAGTAACAAAGCTCCACTAAACATAGTGGGATTTCCATCTAAGTAAACCTGCTAAGTTTACTGCTAAGTAAACCTCAACATCAAAAAAACGAAAAGAAAAAAAATGAAGATCATGGCCCGTGGTCCCATCACCTCCTGGCAAATAGAAGGGGAAGAAATGGAGGCAGTGAGAGATTTTACTTTCTTGGGCTCCATGATCACTGCAGATGGTGACAGCAGCCACGAAATTAAAAGACACCTGCTTCTTGGGAGAAAAGCAGTGACAAACCTAGACAGCATCTAAAAAAATAGAGACATCACCTTGCCAACAAAGGTCCATATAGTAAAAGCTATGGTTTTCCCAGTAGTGATGTATGGAAGTGAGAGCTGGACCATAAAGAAGGCTGATCGCCGAAGAATTGATGCTTTTGAATTATGGTGCTGGAGGAGACTCTTGAGAGTCCCATGGACTGCAAGAAGATCAAACCTCTCCATTCTGAAGGAAATCAGCCCTGAGTGCTCACTGGAAGGACAGATCCTGAAGCTGAGGCTCCAGTACTTTGGCCACCTTATGAGAAGAGAAGACTCCCTGGAAAAGACCCTGATGTTGGGAAAGATGGAGGGCACAAGGAGAAGGGGACGACAGAGGATGAGATGGTTGGATAGTGTTCTCAAAGCTACTAGCATGAGTTTGACCAAACTGCAGGAGGTAGTGGAAGACAGGAGTGCCTGGCGTGCTCTGGTCCATGGGGTCACGAAGAGTTGGACACGACTAAACGACTAAACAACAACAAACCTGATTAGGTTGCACTGTCCACAATGAAAGCAGAATGATATGAAAAGGAGAAAGTGTGTGATCTGAGTCCAGTTGTGTATATTGCAGGAAAAACTTGTTAGTGTCCCCCCAAATTAGCAGTCGTTTCATTCACACCCTTAGGGAGCAATCTTATGCAAAAAAGAAGTTGGTGCAAAGCAAGCTGGTATAAGTTAAGCTGGTGTGAAGTTACACTAGAACCAAATTCTGTTTAGCAGCAGGGCTGTTGCTCTGTCTAAGCCTGGCAAAGGGAAAGCAAGCCATGAAAATAGTGATCTATGCTGGTCTGCCAGATCAAGTGACTGAACTGACTGGGCTTAGGGCAAGTTAAGTAGAGTTATCTTTAAATGCAAAATGCATTCAAGTTATAGGTAAAGGTAAAGGGACCCCTGACCATTAGATCCAGTTGTGACCGACTCTGGGGTTGTGGCGCTCATCTTGCTTTATTGACCGAGGGAGCTGGCGTACAGCTTCTGGGTCATGTGGCCAGCATAACTAAGCCGCTTCTGGCGAACCAGAGCAGCACACGGAAACACTGTTTACCTTCCCACCAGAGCGATACCTATTTATCTACTTGCACTTTGACGTGCTTTTGAACTGCTATGCTAGGTTGGCAGGAGCAGGGATCGAGCAATGGGAGCTCACCCTGTCACAGGGATTCAAACCGCCAACCTTCTGATCTGCAAGTCCTAGGCTCTGTTGTTTAACCCACAGTGCCACCCACGTCCTATCAAAGTTATATCCTATACCTATTTCTGGTTTCCAAGATCATCATTTTGTGAGCTCTCACTTTTGGGAAACGAATGAATAAAGTGAATTAGCAAACATGAATCATCATTATCCATTTTCATTAAACCCTTTCCTTAAAACATTTGTTGAAATAATTATTGGCACTTAGAGATATATATGCCACATGTGCACAAACATTTATCTGCACCAGTCAGCCTTTCCCAGAATATATGTGGCTATTGAGATATACTATAAGAAAAGAATTACAATATTACATATAGCAATATTCAGGGCAATTTTACTAGAAAAAGAGGTGCCAGAACTCCCCATGAATGCCTCCCTTGATCTCTTATAATGGCAATGGTGCCCACCTAAGAGGTGCTGGAACTGAGTTCTGGAATGTTCCGGCTGAAAAAAGCCCTGGCAATATTACTATTGAAGTGATGTCAGTAATGGATTGTTTGTGGGTTTTCCCTTTATGTGGTTGTAGGTACAATGTGCTTCTTTCAAAGGGAAATATAAAATGGTACCTTACAGGCTTGGTTGTATTCGGTCACTACAGACTTGCATTTCAAACAATGACATTGATTGCTATAGGCAGCATAAATGACTATAGTTTCACTCCTTTCAGCTAAGTGATCTGCACCTGAGATCCAGATCTCATAGAATATTTCACATATGACGATAAAATATTTGAGGGGAAGCAATCATTCCCTAGCTGGATAATATTATTTTAATCAACTTCTTTTTAGTAAGGAGAATTGGGTATACTAAAATAATGAATACACACTTTAAAAAAAAAATTATGTCCATAAGATGTGTTTTGAACATGAAGCAAAAGCTGAAAATGATATATGGAGAGAAATCTTAATTAACACAGAGGCACAGTTTGGAAGTAAAATGGAAACTTCTTTGGAATTTCAAAGATTATGGAACTGAAAGGGAAAATAGGCATCTTTCTGGAAACTGCTCCCCAAGGGGATTGTTTTATACTGCCTCCTGGTAAAGCCAGCCCTATAAGAATTATATAATACATTTTATAACCTACAGCTGGGGCCAAACAGGATGGATCTTATACATAAGACTAAAATAAACATAAACCAGGAATTCAAGAAGCATTCAAAAACATAAATGCGACTATTTTACAGCAGTCAGTAGAGGGTGATAATATGCAGATCGATCATACGCCTGTCCATTGGTGTTTACAGGATTCTTTTTTCCCCTGGAAGTGGGTGATACAAAGTATACACTCCAGATAAATGCAAATATATAGCATCAGAGAAATGATCTACTATTTCTAGTAGATGCTGTAGTTGAACAGCAGTAAGGCCTGGGTATCCCTAGCCTCTGAGAAATGAATGTTCTAGGTCTACTCTTTCGATGCACCTCAATGGGTAGACCTTCTGTTCATCTATAGATTGGCTTGGATCCTGCTCTAGTCCTTAATTAATTGCACTGCTGCCATGATAAATTTCACAGCTCTCACCTGCTGCATTTTTGTAAAACACACAAACACTAAAAGCACTGGAATGCACTGCAGGGTTATCCTACACTAATACTAATCTTTAGATGGCTCCACTTCTTTGCATCCTTCTGTTGTGACAACTGCCTATTTATTCTTACTCGTTGCTTCCTGTTTCTTAACCAGTTCCTGATCCACAAGATGACATCATATATTTTTCCAGAACTGCTCAGCTTACTCAGAAGTCTCTGATGAAGGCCTTTGTCTAAAGCTGTTTGAAAGTCCAATTGTGCAATTTCCGCTGGATCATTTCATCTTTTTTGTTGTCTGAGTTCAGACATTTGCATGGCAGGACCTGCCTTGACTCTAACCTACCAACAGCTCTTACTAAACCATTTTTTAAAGTGTTTTACTGTTACAGCTCCTTTCATTATTTGGCTACTGCAGGTGAACAACCAATAGGGAATTAGAAACATAATCCTATATGCCTGTAATCAAAACTTAGTGGTGTGTACTTAGTGGTGTGTACTACCAGGTAAGTGGATAAAGAATTTTAGCCCAAGAAAAATACATGCATGGAATTTTGCTACAAGAGGCTTGAACTTTCATGGCCAAAATCATCTTGTTTTCAGTGCTTTCCACACTGGTGTGGCCAGAATTACAGCCTTTTGGGAAACATAAATCTTCTGCATAGCTCTCCAATTTCAGAAATGCACATCAATATAAAGAGTTCTTCCTAACTCAGAAGTAAATGAATACCCAATAGGACAGATAGTTTTATCCCCTGTTACGTATAATTCCAAATTAGACTTGCAAATGAAGAAGTGTGTGAGTTTAGGGAAATTATCTTTTAGATGATACAAAGTTCATGGAAACTGTGCGGTTTTCAAGTGCTAGGGGGCTGGCTTAGTTTCTTGCAGAGAAAGTATTAATATTAAGAATTCCCAGAAGTTTCACAGGATGATAAAATAGTTGGTCAAGAACCAATTAAAGATCACCCTGGAGAGAGATTCCATATCAGTGAGGAAGCAAGAAGATATGATATTGGCTCATATCTTCAGCAAGTTGGTGGCTTCGACTGCATTCAGACCATACCCTGGGGCAGTAAACTGGTTAGTGAGTTCTCAGGAAAAGTCTGGCAATTAACTGTTAGATTAAATCATAGAGGAATGTTCTAAGAGTGAGAAACATGAGTGAGATAAGTACAAGATTGTTAAACCTCAACAACATGTCAGTTTCTTAAAAGTAGAGCTGTTTTGTCTCTGTAAACTTTATCTGAATACATATAAAAAAGGAAGGGAAAAGGAGAGATGTATTATGCAGACCAGATGTAATGAATCAATATTTGGTCCAAAGCCCATTTTTTCACTGCATTCCTCTTAGCCAATGCTAACAGTGAGCATGATCAAGACAAAACCCAGTGCACGCTCTCTCTCTCTCTCTCTCTCTCTCTCTCTCTCTCTCTCTCTCATGCACACACACTTGGTTTCCTCAGTTCCCAACTATAATTACTCCCCCAAACGGCCTCTGCATTGCAACTAGGTTTTTAAAAATGCTATTGTTGCATGCTACCACATTCTCCTAGCACTGCAAAATGCCAGGGGTTCCAGGCACTCACCAAGGGTCCGTGCTTCCTTTTAGAAATAAGACACAGCAAAGACTGTGGTGTCTTTTTGATATATGGTTTGTTTACACATGTATACAATCTGAACCTAGGATGGAAGACTTCACAGTATCAACACCTCAAAAGGGTTTCGCTTCTCCCACAGCTGCAGTTTTGGATTCAAACAGAAATCAACCATTGCTCTCCATCTCTGGGTTTCCATTTTGATGCTTTGCTTCTCCATCACATCATTCTCCCTCACCGCTCTATTCTAAACTCTGGCTTTATCTGTTGAGGGAGTGGGGAAGGACCCATTTTCTGTCTCACACGAGCCCCTTGATCCTTGTTCTCTTAATGGCCTATCGCCCAGGCAATCACCTCAAGACAGGAAGCTAACCTGTCTTAATTACCTCTTAACACTTCTAATCTGTGTCTGTGACATAGTTTGATACTCCAAGCCTTAATTAAATTCTAACTCTTGCTGGATCCAGGGATTACAGGGGTCTGGCACCCACAAAATCATAATATTATATGTTGACTCCTCTGAATTTTGCAATGCAGTTTTCCATCCAAGTAATGCATATAAAGTTGCACATACTAGGGCAAAGTGGTGCATATAAATACATGTATTGATATAAATGATATACAGATAGACATATTATGAAAACGGCTTTGCAAAAACATGTGCATTTGGAAAATGATATGCAAAATGTGTGTATTAGGAGAAATCCATGCTACAAGGCTGATGAATTTTCATGAGGACATAAAAAAAAAAAATCACAAATGTAGAAATGTGGATACTGGGAAAATGAGAAGCCCTGAGTAACTGAAATTGACCTTTCTGACTGTTCTTAGCTCCAACAGAAGGCTTTTTCCAAGGATTGGGCAATCAGTTCTGAATTTGCCACTACACTTATGGGATAGATGTGCAGGGTGGTGGTGGTACTGGTGCTAGGTCAAATTGCTACAAACGTAAGCAGAATAGTACCATCCTGCAACTAATTATACCAGCAGGAAGGCTATGGCATCTCTGTTTCCTCCAGTGTACATCCTCAGTAACAGTTCTGCTGTTAAGGCTGGCAGGAAGCTTGACGTGAGTGCAGGTGTTAATCCATGATTTATCACGGAATGTCAGAATTATGACTCAGACTGTAGGTTGTGCATATCATAAGATAAATTAAAATACCCCCCTACCTGTCATTCTTATTGATGTAAGTATTTGATGATGGGGAAGGAAGAGGTTTGAACCAAGTTAATTTCCAGATAAGCAGTTAAAAAGATATTAAAATGTGAACTGTTGCTCCAGATAGGCGTTAGAATTATTGTTGTGTTAACACAAATTAGTTTATAAGCTCTCTCTTTTTTTCACTGGGATGAAGTGTACTTAGAGACAGATTTTAAAAGCTGACAATGAAATGAAATATGCTCAATGAAGCATACTAGGGACATTAAGTGGAAAACCATGCTAGCTTTACAGCCTCTGGTGATAATAGCATTTCCAATCCAGTGCTAATTCCCAATATTCTAAAGAAAACAACATAAAACCCACCGCTATGAGAATCCGTAATGGCGTGGAGAATCTTTATTCTATTGGCTCCATTTGATTTGTTTTTAATTATTTCATCTTATTTCTGAGATGTTTTCATCTACCCCTCCACCCCTTATTGACTCATTACAAACATTAGTTTGCATGGAAGTAATTTCCTTCCCCAGTCTAAACATTCTCAGTGAAGCCCATAAAGATATTTCATGGCCAGCTTTTTTGTGTTTATACAAGCTTCAAGGATTAAAAGATAACCCACATTTCAGTGGTAAAGGGCTTTTTCTTCAACAGTCTTGATTTGTGCCTTTTATTTTATTTTATTTTATTTTTAAAAAGCTTAGAACAGATTTTTAAATAAATATATCACTGCCATCCACCTGTTGGAAGAGATGGCTTTGCCTCATCTCCTCAGTGCTTAGGACAGTTCTACTGGCAAGGATAACAAGAGACTTGAAGTGAATGCAGGTGCTGATTCACAGAGGAAGCAGAGACCCAGGAGCATAGGAGCAAGATGTGGAAGGGGTTGGCTGAGAGCCTTGTGAAGCTGCTCTTCCTTCTCACACCTCAGTGCAAAGCAGCAGCCCATCAACTCACCTGTAGGCTAGGGATGCATGACTATTCAGTAGTTGTTTTTTATAGGAACCAACCAGGAACATTTTGCTGTCTGAAAAGTTGGCTCTTTACCTTTCCGTTTGTAGTGCTGTAGTTTATCATATCACAAGATTGTGAGATCTTTTTCCTTCTGAAAAAAGAAGGGCCACACAGCCCTTCGGATGAAGTGATGAGGGACAGACCAAAGGACATAATCCCCCCCTCTCTCACACACACATGTGGGGAGAGAGAGGTGAGTGAGTGTGTATGCAAGTGTTGGACCCACCCACTTTTTTGTTTTGGCTCTATTCCAGGCTTCCTCAACCTCGGCCCTCCAGAAGTTTTTGGCCTACAACTCCCATGATCCCTAGCTAGCAGGACCAGTGGTCAGGGATGATGGGAATTGTAGTCTCAAAAACATCTGGAGGGACGAGGTTGAGGAAACCTACTCTATTCACTACTGATCCAACTAACTTTCTGCCCTTGAAGGGAAAATGTGTTAGTCTATGTCAACTCTTCAAGGATGACCTGCATGAGCAAGAAACTACAGTAAAGAAAGTGATTGTATCTCAGTGGCAGAGCACATGCTTTGCAAGCAGAAGATAGCAAGCTTGGGAAAGACCTTGGCTTGGCAATTTGACTATTTATGTTAAATTGTGTGTACTGCAGGTCTCTTAGAGAATTGCATATATATTGTTGTCAGCTACATACTTCTTGTTAGCTAACAAAACAGCTTTCATGAAAGCAGGCAATGTTCATCAATGGCAGATGTTCCATGGATCACCAAAGGAAAGGGAATTACTCATTAATAAGACATCTATTTTTCTAAGCAACAGCCCAGAAGCAGAACATTAATCTGTGGCTACATCTGAACACTGTTCAGTTAACATAAGGTGCCCAGAAACAACACTGGAGACCAAGTTGTGTTTGAGCCTTCTTTTTTACCCTGGATGACATGGGTCAATTTATCTGACTGAAAAGTGGTTTTCTTGTGCTCTCCTTGATGCTTTCATCACTGTATATCCACAGCTTATAATGGAGCTGAAAAAATTTATTGTCATAAAATAAAATGAAGGAAAATGTTGCTTTTCTCATGGTTAAAAGCCCAACTATGAAAACGTTTAAAAATAATACCTGAAGCAAAGGTAAACTGAAGAGAAAAATTTAAAAGGAAAAAACTCAAGGAATATGAGCTCTTAATCTTCAATAATTACTCATGTGCATTTATTGCTTGATCCATTCTGCCCATCTTTCTTCAGTTAGGTTGTTCATTTGTAGCTGCATTTAGAACAGAAAGAATTGAAGTGAGTGTCTAAGACAGCAAAACAAAAGAAGCACAAATATTCTAGAAGGGAACATATCCTGGGATCTATTAAAGAATGAGGGTGAATTATGCTATTTAATAGCCTCTGTGGGTGAAATAAAGTAGAAAGAGTAAAGGGCTCACTTACCTCACTTTTGCACATCATGAGTGATCAGGGTTGTAGTGGGTGAGGAGAATGAAGATGGCATCAGTAGTCCTCATGATTGAAAAGCCTGAGATATTTTGGGGGTGAAGAAGTTAAACTGAGATTTTCAGGGAGATATCAGATAAGTTAAAAAGGAAAGGGGGGTTCAGAAAGGTAGCAATGTGATTTATCTCCATAATAATAATTGTAATCAAATTTGTATGGGTGTATGAAGTCAGTAAGGAGATTGTAAACATATGGGAAAAAATGATTGGTGGAAGGTAGATGCTAAGGATACTGCTCCAGAAGATATAACTCTTTTGATAGAAACCTTTAAATGAGTGATTTAAATCACAAGGAAAATTTTCAGTATATGAACTTTGTATCCACACCTCTATAATGGGAGAATTTATAATTGCCAAGTTGGCAATTTCAAGTCTTGCCCTAACATCACATGACCTTGGCAGTTTCAAAAACCTGAAAGTTTGTCTTAGAGGCCCTGGAATATCAAGTTGTTTCAAACAATCATTCATTCCTCTACTATATCTATAGACTCAGAAACATTGCAGCCCCGGCACATGTACACAGACCACTTTGCTGGGGAGGGGGTTGCCCATCATTCCAGCAAATTCTATCGAATGGTACACAGTCCCTCCCTCCATTGGGCCCCAAATGAGGATATCACATCAACCAGAGTAGTTTTACTGATTGGAAAAACAATATGATCAGACTCTTACCCTCTGTATGATCATTACCCCTAAAGTATGATCATTACCCTTTGGATGATCATAACAGCAGAAGTAATGGCGGTGGGAAGGGAAGCTGCTCACAGGTGTCATTTTAAAGCCATTTTAAAATGTAAGAGTTTCACAATTGTCATCAAGTAGTGAATTATGACTGTAAAGGCTACAACAGATTAAGGTAGGATAATGTAGAATAGTTGAATGGATTTATGATTGCAAAGTGCTCAGAAGGATAGGTTGGCTTAAATATAAAAAGATACAGAGGAAGAAGAGAGAAATAAAAAGAAACACTTGACAGAATATGACTATTGTCCTATAAATCAGCTATTAAATCTCATATTATTCACTGGGGGAAATAGATAGTACTTATAGTTAATTAGGGACAGAAGAATCGAGCGATTAAATGAGTAAGCAGACAATCAATTGAATGAGCTATAATCAATTAAGTAAGCAGACAGTCAGTTAGATATTTGAACTAATTAGGATTAGAATACAGAAGCAATGGAGTGAAATTAAGCGAGTAAACTGATTAAAAATTAGTAGAGCAAATGAAATCAATAAGCGGACAACCAACTGAGATGCCAAAGTAGTTAAGCACAATGAACGCTAATTGAATTATTGAAGAAGTCAGCTGGTGATTGATAAACTAATTTTGGAAACAGACGTACTTTCTAAGGACAAAACAAATTGTTGTTAAGCAAGTGGGCAGAGCATATTACTGAGATGAAAGCTCTTCCCACGAGAAAGTTTAGGTGCAGCTTTTGACATCGGTAGCCACATTATCCAGGACATTCTGGTGGTCCCATTAAGCTTTCACTGGCAAACTCCTGAGGATATAGAGAAAGAAGGACTGTCTTTCAATAGCAGCAGGTTGCCCAGTACTATAGCTCAGTAAGAAGCCTGCATGAAGAAATCATGGGCTCACAGGAGAAGCTGCTAACTAGGGTTGGAGGGTAAGTTTATTTCAGTATTCATTTGAAGCTCAATCTTTAAAATCCTCAATTTCCAAAACAATATGCAGACTGAACCACAACTATCTTTTGAAATGTGCACTTGTTCAAGTTTTGTGATGCAGTTCTCCAATCAAACAGTGGATACAAAAGTTCATCATGTGGGGAAATTGCTTGCAAAAAATTTGTTCATTAATCAAAACTGCATATAAAATTGTGTTTAGTATGATAGATTGCCACTAAAAAGCTTTTGGATTTTCGTGATAGTTTTTCCCCTATGGGAATTTGCAAACTGCTGCAAATTGTGGGGAAATGAATTTCAGAGACTGGGAAAAAAATTAAACTGAGAGATCTGCAACTGACAGATCCTTTTATCCCTGCACCCAACACAGACACTCATGAAAATACTACACACAGCACAGTTCTATGCATCATGCATGCAGTGTGAAAGGAAACACTCTGTACTCAAGGGAGGGTGAAAGGAGAGAGTTGGATAGAACAAATAATAATAACGTTAGCAAGTAACATTAGAGCTGTACACCCGCCCCTTCCTCTCATGAAGACTGGATATGTGAGAAGGGAGCATTGTCGTCCCCTCCTGATGTTGTGCTGCCTGCTGGCCATGTCTCTCTGACAGCATGTGGCATTAAGTGACAAGGCCTTTAGGACGGTGAATATGATTGTATGAATGTGGAGCTTTTTCTACTGATGCGAATCTTAGCTCAGTCAGGAATTCCAGGAAGAACTGTGCATTTTCATTAGGGTCAAAGGCAGGCTTCCTCAAACTTGGCCCTCCAGATGTTTTGAGACTACAATTCCCATCATCCCTGACCACTGGTCCTGCTAGCTAGGGATCATGGGAGTTGTAGGCCAAAAACATCTGGAGGGCCGAGTTTGAGGAAGCCTGGTCAAAGGCATGGACACAAGGGGACATGGCCAGTGGGCACATCTTTATATGGGAACTTGACCAATCCATTGTCACATGTTCAGTGAAGAGGAACATGTGTGCTACCAAGTGCCTAGTAAAGTAACGGGCATAATTGGTGATACGGAACATAAGACAGAATGTCAGGGAGTATGTTTAATTTATACCCAACTTCTCTATCAGATTTTTTTGAGGTGGCCAATTCTAAGGGTTATTTGAAATATTTGGAATTTACAAAGAATTACAAAGAATATCGCAGATATTTATTTAATGGTTTAAGAAGCATGTCACATTCTCAAAAGGTTGAACATATTTCTTGAAATTAAATGCCAAGCCAAACTCTGAATCTAAGATACATAGTGGTTATGGGACATTTACCGATGAGAGTATGAATGTAGGATATTTCTGAAATGAAGAAGAGGAAGGATGAAGAGGAAGCACTATAGTAGTTACTATATTTACAAATCTTAACATTTTGTCAGATAAGAATTAATGACGGCTGCTGATAGAGCAAGCTGGCCTATACTATGCTATTTGCTAGAAGTGAGAAGAAAAATATTATCTTCTAGATTTCTATTTATACTTTGAAATATTAAACTATATAAACTTGATGCAATGTAGTCACAAACTACTGTTAACAAGATGCAGTGAACCAACTGTGAGTGTAAAAGGAACTGACAATGTACTTGTTTGCACATCAGTAATGACAGAAGTGGCTTTGCTGAATAGCTACAATATGCTGATCAATGTGGCCAGTGATTTGTGTTCTCCTTTTATAAGCTGCGTCCAGGTTATATTAATTACGTTGTATATGAGGATGCAATAAAAATGTAAAGATGGAGCAAAGTATTTGGCAGGAGGGGGCTGACTTTAAGAGCGCAGTTGCAAATTTAGCAATGCTTTAATTAAAATCATTCCTTAAAAACCTACTTTAATAAAATGAATGGGTCATATTTTACAATCACTCGTATAACCATAGTGTGGAATTGTAATAAGCAGAGACGAAGAAACATGTGACATTGCTGAGGTTAAATGACAGGTTAAATGCACTAGGGCAGGGGTCTGCAACATTTAAGACAAAAAGAGCCACTTGGACCCATTTCCGAAGGAAAAAAAAACTGGGAGCCGCAAAACTCGTCATTATAAAAATAACTTTTTTGTCACTTTTTTATTATTTCTTTGTTTGACCCCTCAGAATTACTCCTCCTCATAGAAATAAACGTTAAATTAACAAGTTACCTTTTTGTGTGTGTGTGTTCTTCACTCCCCTTCAAAACAGTGACCAGTGTACATGCCCCTTTCAAAGCAGTGACCAGCGTACATGCCCCTTACAATGCAGCGGGCGGGCGGGAAGGTGACATCGGGACGGTGCGTGACTAACGCACGCACCGCCCCCATGTGACGTCACAGCCAGTACAGCGCCCACCACAGTGGGGAGTGTCGGGGCGCACAATGCACCTCCTCCCCTCACTAGTATCTGCCCCGGAGCCATGGCAAAGGTGTAAAAGAGCCACATGCGGCTCCGGAGCCACGGGTTGCCGACCCCTGCACTAGGGCATGCTTTCCACCAAAGAATACCAGGAACTGTCATTTACGCTTCACAGAGCTACAATTCCCAGTACACTTAACAAACTACATTTCCCTGGATTCTATGGGAGAAGTCTTGTGCTTTAAATGTACTTTAAGTATATGGTGTGTACACAGCCACAGCTAATATTCAATGAAGCTTCTTTCTTCCTAGCAGCTGAAAGCAGAAATTAAAACATAGCCACCACAGTTGTTAATGCTCTGCTTTTGTTTGATATTTTTGTCTGATCTCCTGCTGTGGAATGATGCATGGATGACCAATGCTGGCTCAAAATATTTTGCTGCATGAAGCAGAGAACCTCTGCTGAAGCCTGCAGTTTCTTGAAGTCTTGCTGCACCATTCCAATAGCAATTGTAGCCCTCATATATCCTTTTCATACCTGAAACTGACCCTGCTGACCAAGCTGATTTCAAAATTGCCTCTCCTGATTTGCCCTGGGCATGGCTGCAGAGTACCCTCTATTTGCCCTCCCCACTGTAGAAACACTGATGGCCCATTGTGAAAGGTTCCACAGTTGATAGGAGAATGCTTTGCAGATGTCCCACCCATAGATAACATCACTTCTCCCACAGAGGAAGAGGTTTGCTCCATTCAGTGGCCCCGTGGTATTCTTTCTCCTACACACCATAGATCTTCAGCCTTAATGATGATTTTATACGTGAGAGCATGAAAAGTTAGGGATGGGAGTTATGCCAATGAAAAGAAATGAAACATACATGTTCAGCCTGGCAATTCATTGCCTGCTTTCTTCTGCCACGTTTTCAGTGTCAAATTGTGATTGCGTCTCGAGCTCCCCAGGGCCACCCCAATAACTCACACATCACACAGAATTTTTTGCTTAAGGTTTTTGGCATAATTTTGGCCACAACTTTATTAAAATAAAAAAATGTGAGTGGTTGCTTAGGTATTGGTTGCGACTATCTGCCCCCCCATGGGGGACAGACTGACATTTCGCACGATGCGAAAGTCAGAATAGGGGAATACACTTGGGGGGGGTAGCGACGGAGCAGGGAACCTGCCCTCAGCCCTCCCCAAATGCAACCAGGAGCTCATTGCTATGGCCTGAGCCCCCTTGACAGAGCAGACAAGCAATAGTTAGCCCCCGATTCCTTTAACAGAATCCCTTGCAGCAGCAGCATTAGAGGGGCAGACACAGCCAATCCATGCCCCTCAACCAACCAAACCATAAACCAATGCCTAACCACAGCCTTACAAGTTGTGACGATTTGCTACGCAGTAGGCAAAAACCAAATGGCCCCAGCCAATCAGCCAGATGGACAAAATTCCTACCGGGCCCCTGCCCCAAGAACAGACGACCCCATGACAGGCATAGCAACGTCAAAGCGAACAACCCTAATTCTAGGGAGGAGGGATGGGCAATCCGATGCATGGGCGAAAAGAGGAAGCCCTAGCCTCGTGCAAGGAGTTTTAGCATTTCTGGCTGTCAATCAACAAATAGCAACATTAACTTCTTCCCAACAACAAGAGAAGCCCCAATTTCATCAGTGGCCAACGATCAATTAGCTCGCCCCCAACTTTGGAGTGTCCTGGCGGCCCTCACTGCAACATGTGCTCTCCATGAAGGAGATGGAGAACACGCTTTCTTGTAAAATTGCACACACAGACATATAAGTATTTGGTTATCCCCCTTCTTTCGTTTAAAGTAGCTGACATTCATTTAAGAGAAAGTTTTGGAACCATGTTAAAAAACAATCTATACTTGGCTTCCAGTGAGATATATCACTGTCAGTATTAGTAGATTGCTTTTCCTTCCAGTTTAGCAAACTTCCAGTATATTTTTATTCTTTACTGCTTGTTTTAGGAACTCAACCAGGCAGTCACCCTTGTTCAACTTTGTCTGCGGTTTAATGCAGGCAGATTCCATGTTGCGATGGCTTACAAAGAGATGCTCCTGGGTTTTCTCTCTGCTGATGCAGCTAGCAATAAGGGTGTATGTTCTCTTTCTGAGTCACTGCCCTAACTTCTAATCTCTTCTAACCTATCCATCTCCATTTCCCACAGATGGGAAATCTCAAGCTACAATAAACACTTAAGTGAAGGACATTCGTTATTGTCTACCCTCTCGTTATTTGTACTTATTGCAGCCAAGTTATGTGAGATATACACACATTTCGGGGAAGGGAGATGACAAGAATGATCTCATGGGGAATGCTAAGCCTTGTCTTCTAGCTGCAATGCTCTCACCCAAAATAACTTCTTGGGCAGCAGTTTAAGTTTCGCATTGGCATCCATGGAAACTTTTTACAAATAGGTGGAGGAGAAATTTAGGGTGGTATTCAACTAAGCTCTACACAGAATAGACCCATTGAAATTAATGGACTGACATAACTCATGTTCATTAGTTTCAATGGGCCTAACCTGAGTAAAGCTTAGTTGAATACCACCCTAAACCCATAAATGTATTTTCCTTGTATGAACCTAGAACTTAACTTTAATCCTCTTTCACACACATAGCAAAATGCTGGTTGCCCCACCCCAGAACAGAAAGCGTAGATGCCATTAGGCTTGCATGTAGACTTGAGAGAAAGTGGGGAAGCACTCACATTTCTTCATGAAATGGGAAGCAGAAATGTGAACATCTAGGGATTTGACTTAGAGACAGTACACACACCTGATTTCTGGAGTGTAGGCCAAAAGTCGTATGTGAAGAAAAGGGGACAGAAAACCAACTGAGCCCGTGTGGTGTAGTGGTTAAGAGCGGTAGTCTCGTAATCTGGGGAACCAGGTTCACGTCTCCACTCCTCCACATGCAGCTGCTGGGTGATCTTGGGCCAGTCACACTTCTTTGAAGTCTGTCAGCCTCACTCACCTCACAGAGTGTTTGTTGTGGGGGAGGAAGGGAAAGGAGAATGTTAGCCGCTTTGAGACTCCTTAAAGGGAGTGAAAGGCGATATATCAAATCCAAATCCAAATCCAATTGAGTACTTTGTTTGAGGCACACAAGCTCATATGGAATCCAAGGCTTTAATAACTTTGTGTGATTCTTTTGGATGTGGCCCTCACTGCCACTGCTCCCCCTCCCCCAAATGGGCTATGAGCTGGAGAGTATGGGATCCTGCGCTGACAGGTCACCACTGTCTTCAGGAGGATGCCATGGGCAATGCCATCAAAAGCTGCTGAGAGACCCAACAGCACCAACAAGGTTACACTCCCCCCATCTCTCCCTTGAAAGAGGTCACCTGTAAATAAAGCCAAGGCTCATTCTGTTCCCAAACCAAGCCTGAATGGGTTCAAATAAAGTGTATGCAGCTGAACTGCCATCATTCTTCTCAAGCACCTTACCCTCAAAGATGGTATATAAATAATCATAATCATCTAGACTTCTGTCCAAACTTTCAGAAGTAATAATAGTTTGTGTCCAGCAACTTTTATCCTGCTTTCCTACCATATTTATAGGAGATCTTAACATCAAAACTTGCCCTAGAATCATAGAGGGAAACACCAAAGCATGAAAATAATAGTTTGAGAATCAGCATACACAGTTTGCTTTGAAACCACATCAAACCTATCATTTTGTGATACTAATAAGTACTTAGAGAAAGAGTGTGGGCAATGGGCTGTTTCAGTGTGATATATTTCAGAGGGATAGCTCAGCAAGCAATGAAATGCTGGTTGGGAAGCCTTTGTTATTGTGATTAGAAAGTCGTTGTATAGAAATAAGCTTTCCCCACTCCTGTTTTGGACATCATCCCAGCAATTTTCTTCAGCAAATTGGCTTAGCAGAGCGATCTCAGACAGACCTTGGCTGCAGCAACAACAATGAAATCAAGGTAGCACAAAACATATTCCAGTCCTTTCAAATAATGCAAGAATGCATTATCCAGTGCACCATCAAAGGAATGGGAGAAAGGGATATTTATATACTTCTTAAGATTGGCAAGATCCATCTGTAAATTATTGCTTCTCAGAACTAGCTTCTGCTTTTCATAGCAAGGAGGAAATTTTGTTGCTCGCCAGCACTAGACAGATGGATTGACAAAACAGTTAAGGCTGCAGTTCCATACATCTTACTTGTGAGTAAATCCTACTGAAGTCAATGAAGCTTCCTTATGAGTAGACACTGGGTTTAAACATATGATTAGTCCTTTGACTAAATTGGTACCATGAGAATGTATAACTCTGGTAAAGGCATCTCTGTCACATGGAAGATGGAACAGGCTTGTTTTTTATTGCTTTAATGTGCAGGGCTACAAGTGATGGGTTGGATTCGCAAGGAAACAGAATTTGGCAATCATTTAACAGAGGGACAGACTGCCTTGGGGGGGGGGGTGGCACAGTCTCCTTCACTATTTAAGTAGGGGCTGGACAGCCATCAGTAGAGGAATGCAGCCTATATTGACCAGGCAGTTGAACTAAATGACCTTCAATATAATTTCCAAAAGTCTAAAATTATATGTTCTATAAGCTGGGCTGAAATTTCTTAGAGAGGGGAAAAAAATCAGGTCCATTTCCTGAGAGTATTCTTTTTCAGGTTCCCCTGAGCTGTTGTAGCTTTTCCAAAGTTCTTCAGAGGCAAAGCGGTTGGAGAATTTCATGTGCAATGGGGGATCCAGTTTTAAGGTTGTACACATCAATTTATGCAAGTGGAAGGCAGATTTTGCAAGCATTTCTTTCCTACTACTACTGCTCCCACTGCATCCCCATTTAACTCCTGCTGCAAGTTTCCCCAGAGAGTTGGGGACCACTCCTGAACACTGTGGGCTGCTGTGTCACATAGAATTGCATGGAACCCAATAATAAAAATAATTTATTATTTATACCCCACCCATCTGGCTGGGTTTCCCCAACCATTCTTGCAATGGATGGAAGGATCTTGTATTAGTGGAGCTCTGCTCTGTGCAAGGTTCCTCTGCCAAATTGGGGGCAATAAACTGCACTGCAGTTCCCAGTAACACAGCCAACACAGTTCCAGGAACGCCTCCATCCTCTGGTCTTCTGGATAAGCTTTGGAGTAACTGGGGGTGGTGGAGAGCAGAAGCAGCTCAGCCATTAGGCGGACTAAGGTGACTACCTCAAACAGCAGAAGCCCCCAAAGGGTTCATCCCCACAAGTGCCTCATCTGCTCCCCCACCAGTACAGAAGTGGCACCGGCACTGGCACCAGCCCAAATTATGTGAGATTTCGTGGAACATGCAAGATCTCACATGGTTTTGGCCAAGCTCTCATTCAAAACAGGCAAGATCTTGGCCTCAATTGGTACAAATGTCAGTGTGCTTCTCTGCCAGTGGTGGAGGTGGCAGTGGGTGAAGAAGCGATGGTGACAGAAAGTATTGCTGGCTGCAAGGCAGCACTTCCTGTTTTGCCTCAGGCGGCAAAGTAGGATGTGCCACCACTGTGGAAGGATGCAGGGGTGTACTAGGGATGGGAAAAATTGGTTGCACAAACTCCATTCAACACCTGCAACCTTCTTATGCATTCTTAAATACTTTTAATATTGTTAAGGGAAGATAGGAAGCTGCCATATACCAAGTCAAGCCATTGGCCCATCTTGCTTAGTTTGTCTACCCTGACTGGAAGAAGCTGTCCAGGGTTTCAGGCAGAGGACTTTCACCATCCTACCTGGAAATTTAACATGGGTCCTTTTGCATGCAGAGCACATGCTCTGTCACTTAGCTTCACCCATTCACCAATGGGATGATCCCCATAACTCTTCAAAAAATTCCCCTCCTGCCCCTGGCCACTTTGCAGATTGACCAGCTTTAAACAGGATGGAGTATGTCAGGATAATGTTTTGGTTCTGCTCTCACCTAGGCTAGGTAATCGGCTTCTAGATTTTCTAAAGTGTAAAAGAAGGAACAAGCATATCCATGGTGGCTTCAAACCTTCTATTACGCAGCAGATATCTCACAACTGCAGACAAGCTGGAGCCCAGCCTTGTATACCCCCAGAAAGCAATATGAAGTTGTCCTCTTCAGAAAGGCATTTAGGGCTGTTTATGAGACTGTAATGTTATTTTAATGAGGTTTCATTATTGTAATTTTGAAGGTTATCATTTATTACCGTAATCCGTTTAGGCTAGGTTAATTTGAATTATTGGTGATTAATTAACTTTTTAAAAATGGTTTCAAATTGGCACTCATTTATTTATTTATAAATTAGTATTCTGCTTGGAAGTCTACTTCGAGCACTTGGAAATGATGTAGAGTACAACATTTAAGTATAATCATCTGGGGAAAGCCAAATCCTCCATAGTCTCAATTACTGCTTTCACAGGGGGCAGAGGGAATTTCTCTCTGATCACAAATAGGGCATTGAGACAGATTCACCATAAAACATATAAGAAAAGGGGGAAAGAGTTTGCAGGGTTGAAAACTTGAAATATTTGTAAAATCTTGAACCAAATGCTGTCTTATTCAGCTTGCTTTTAATGTACCATATTGCACAGCCACGTAGAGTCAGAATGCCGTTTTATGATTCTGCTTCTTAGATCAGGTCTTCATACTTATGACTGGTTATACCAAACATACGTTGTATGGTCTGCCAGCTATATGGGGTGTTGTTTTGTCTTTTGGTGGGTTGTGTGCTTGCCTTCTGGTTTTCAAATCTTGGCAGTAACCAAAAATAAGAACTTAAATGAACATCTGGTAAGCTATCCCATATATTCAGTTGTGTGTGTGTGTGTATAAACTATAGACTGTGTCATAGCATTAAGTCATCAGAGCAGTGTACATGGTAGAAGTAGTACACAGAAACTCCAAGAATAATAAAATCAATTCAACAAAATCTAAAGCAACATAACCATCTATACAAACTCTAAAAACAACAAGACAGTTGTAGGTCATATAACATGCATAACTCTGTTGGATGGTTTTGTGTGTTTTTTCTCGGTTAAGACACATTTTACTGTGATTCACTTTGGGCAGCTTTCATTTTTAAAATTATTTTATGCTGCCATTCAATCATATTCCCAGGGTAGTTAGAACAAAACGTTTACCATTTAAATGCAATGCAATAAAATAAAAATCAGCTAAAAGCTACAAAATTAGAATCACAAAACAGTCGGCATGGTTAAAATTCAAATTTAAAAGTCCGGGAAATGAAAAGAGCTTTGCCTGACACTGATAGGGCAATAAGGTAGGAGGTGAGTGAATCTCTCTGGAGAGGGCATTCCCAAAATGGGGTGTCACCAATGAGATGGCCCCCATCTTTGGTAGCTGATGGGGGCACCTGCAGGAAGAACTTCACTGAATATCTTAGGTAGAGGTAAAGACAGGTGATCCTCCAAGTCTTCACACTGAGTCCTGTCTTTTAACTGCGCAGCATTGTTCACAATCTCCTTTCACCTTTCGTGACGATTCTGTGCTATGGTTGAAATGTCTTAATTGTAAGGGGGTGAGGTGGGAGTTTTCACAGGCAGCTTGTTAATTATTTCTAGCTGTAAAGCCCAGTGAGGTGGATAGAGACCCAAAGAGCTCTGCTCCTATCTCTTGTCTGAAATGTGCAAGAATACAGAGCCATCTATTAGCTGCGGATCATCTGCTGATGCTGTAGCTATTGATTTTCTTGAGGTGCTGGCAAGGCAAATAATTACATTTCATTACGTGAACTGGGGGAAATTATTCACAGTATCTATGCTGGGAAGCCGGGCCAAATATAAAGATTCATCACATTGTCTGACAGTCTTCTCCAATGAGAGCGGAGATTGAGTGTGTGTATGTGTGTTAGGGAGAATGGTTGTTATGCAGAAGGACTGAGAAACTCTTAAATATCAGTTAAGATTTCTCAATTTCTGTTCAAAAAGCATCTCTTTAAGAAATGAGGCGTGATGTTTCAACCATGCCTGTTTCTAGATAGCTGGAGCACCTCCTTCAAAGCAACGCTAATGCCAGCTCAAAAGGCAGCATCAGTCCTGAAAAAACCCACCATTGCAAATTTGTTTTCTCCTCGCTAAGGGGGCTGTATTCTGGGGGGGGGGGGGGAGAGAGAGAGAGAGATTGAGAGAGAGAGAGAGAGAGAGAGAGAGAGAGAGAGAGAGAGAGAGAGGGCAAAGGCTGTCCTGGTCCTGAATAATTGTCAGCTTTGTAAATAAATGCCAGCACTGTAACTTGAACCCAGGAATGTATCATTAGGAAGATGCAGGAGGGAGAGAATCTTTTACACGTACATGCCTACTTGTCCTTACAAATCCAGCACAATGATATATTATGTTCACCCGGCACATTGTTAACTGGAGATTACTTATTAATATGCTGTTTGTTGCTGTGCTTCACTGTGGAATAGCTTCTAATTTCTAGTTCAGGTTTGATACTTGTTTCCCTGTGGTGTTCTCGCCATGGATTCTGTTCCATTTTAATTAGGTTTTAGTAGCACTATTAGTCATACTGCTTAAAGCAAGTCTTCTGAAACTGTATCGTAGCAGGGCATCCTAAATCAGGAAAATATGATACGAGTTTCTTCAAAAGTGGCTTGTCCGGAGAGTAGCTTCCTGCTTCTGGATAGTGCAGTATAAAAGAAGAAGAAAATATCACCGGGGGGGGGGGGGAGAGATTTCATGAGACGCTGTTAGGCTCAGTTTGGAAACATGACCCCTTTGCAGCAAATAATGCTTGTCCTTATCAGTTGCATTCACAGAGAATTGGGGGTGGGGGTTAAAATTAGGCCACAACTTTATTGATTACATGTGTCCTTGTGTTTGGCATGGTATGGGAGAAGCTGCCATCACCTCCATCTTGTCTGCTGGATAAATAGGATACCGGTGTTCAAGGCCAATTTTTAGTAGGCACAACCCCAATGGACTTGCTGCATTGGGAGAGTGATACGATCCTCAGCCCCCACCTGGGTTTGCAAACACAAGCACCTCCACTGGGATGCCTTTAACGGGATACTCCACCACCCTGGGGAGGGAAGCAGAGGCTTCCAATTCCTGTTTGACCAGTGACTAGGAACCAAGCCAATGCCATATCCGCCACAGTTGTGACAGTTGCTATGAGGAAGGTGAAACCCACAGGTAGCGTCAATTTTCCTGATGGGATAAATTCTTCCCTGGCCCTGAATGTGGTGACCGTAACAATTCATAGTGTACAACACAGTTGCTAAGCCTAACATTAGAAACCATGATTATAGGGGCAGGCGGGAGAACCAGAGCCGACTGTGATCTCAGTCAGAGGCCACGCCAGCCTTTTAAATCCTTGGAGTGGACCTGAGTGAAGACACCCCTGGGTGACCACACCCCCATGGCTGCCTGCAATTGGGTCAAATCACGGGCAGGAATTCCAGAGGAGAATTCGTCTCTCATCAGTTGCAAGAAGCAAGACCCACAGTGGTGAAGAGGGTGGTGGTGGTGGAGGCACCGGGCCACAACCAATGCATCATCATGGGAGAGGGTAAGTGGATATTCATATTTTAATTGCTTACTTCAATGGAAGCAGAAACTTTACCTGGCAAAAGGTATGCATTAAGAAGAGACACAGTTGTTTTTTCATGGAGAAAACAGCAGGGCAGCAAACTTAGATGATGTTTCTGACATTGTTTCTGAGCTCCTGTTAATAACGTCAGGAACTCCTAATACGAGTTCTAAAGCATAAGCTTATCTTCCTGGATCTTCAGTCTTTTTGAGGTAAGCTTCACTTTTATATATTGCGTAAGCTTCCCCTTTATATATTGAAGTGGACTTCTAAAATGCCCAGTGGAGTAATACGCAAGCATACCTTTCTGCTCTACATGTAAAAGACAATTTTATCTCACAAATATTCATGGGAAAAGGCACACAGTGGTGACTTTTTCACTTCAAAAATAGCCAGAGAATCCAGGAAGCATTTGTAGCAATGCAGTCAACTTTCAACTTTCTGTTTCCCTTTTTCTTTATGAAAATCAAAGCCTTGAGATTATTTCTATTTTTTTTTCATTGTGGCATTATTCAATATGCTTTCCTATCAGATGCTTTTCTGCTCAGAGGTTTGCATGAATGACAGATGAGGGAAGAGGTATCCTGTTTGTAATCTAATGTGTTGTTTCAAAATTAAATATATGAAGAAGATTGCATGCTAGAGGATGTTTGCTGAACTGATGAAGGCTTTCACTTCTTAATCGTATGATTTTTATCACTGCAAAAGAAAAAAATGCACAATGTTGCTATATTTGCTCAGGCTAATACAGCATCCACTGACAATAAATCACTATTTATCTGTATTCCACTTTTTGACAATATTCATTTTCCCTTCACTGATTTTTGTGAATAAATGCTTCTTCCAAAATATTCTTCCGTCTCATTTGGTTACCCTTCGTGTCACATTTCTTATCTGCCTTTTTATGGTACTAGTGGTCTTTTTCTTTTATATTTCCCACTTTATTCTTGCTTAATGTTTTTAGCTTCCAGGCATATGCCTTTTTTTGGGTCCTTTTCTATCATCAGAGAGTTTTATTATCCTTTGAAGAGTAGCTTTGTGCTTTCAAACTGTATTATCTTTCAGCACTGATTCTGAAAGTATTACTTTTACTACTATGGAACAATGTTGGCATTTCCGTCAAGTTCATTGTAAATGGAGTTCTATAAAAACAGGAGGGGGGGTTCTATCCCCATCTTTTGTACTGTTACATTGATACTCATAGGATCTGCTTTTATTAGATGTGACATGAGGATACCTGCTTAAGTGTTGTATCGTGACTCCTTGATCTGTGAATTGATGCAGCAACCACCATTCTCACTGCTCTGCTGCTTGTTTGCTTGTTTATTTCTAATTTCATGAAATGATACATTTTTAGAAATGGAAAATATTCCTTGTGTAACCCCCCCCCCAAGGGTCTCCAGCACCACCTCCCCTGTTAAAGCCAATTGGGTAGATGATCAGTGGAAAAAGTATTCAGTTTATTGAGAGATGCATTAATCAAGATCACAAAGCCTGCGCCCTGAACATTGGAGGAAGCAGATACTTACACATATTGCAAAAATACCTGAGCTTCTGCCTGGTCCCTATAAGCTTCCTAATTGGCTAGAGTCCTGCACAGACAAGGCATGCTAAACTCTAATTGGTTGGTCTTCACCCCACTTGTTTGGGCTCTCATGTTTGTACCCTACTTGCATTAGCGGTTTCATATATGATTTTGGCAAGCCATCTAGCTTCCTGTTATGCTCTGTGGTTACAGTAATTTCCAGACCTGTGCTTTTCAGACCCTAAAGGTCACATTTACTGTATTTTGCTAAGCTGGTAGATTCTTATCTCTATTACTGGAGCAGTCTGCAAATTCATGCAAGCATAACAAGGCTTCTGCTATACCATAAGGGAGGTGGGGGCAATTACAGAAAAGCAAAATAAAACTTCATGTTAGAAATATCCTGGTGATAATGATTGTCCACTTATGTCCAACTGGGACTGAATCCCTTGTGGGCTGGCTATCACTTGGAAAAAATAAAGCAGCAAATGAGGGCGGAGGAATATATTGATTACAGAAAAATTCTTCCCCACATCATAGACACAAAAAACAAGTGAACTATATTAGAAAGAAAAATTGGAGTGGGAAGATGAACTAAATAATCCTTATACATTTGAAAGCAAGTAACTAAAACCCGTTGCTCGGTCCCTGCTCCTGCCAACCTAGCAGTTTGAAAGCACATCAAAGTGCAAGTAGATAAATAGGTACTGCTCCGGCGGGAAGGTAAACGGCGTTTTCGTGCGCTGCTCTGGTTCGCCAGAAGCGGCTTAATCATGCTGGCCACATGACCTGGAAGCTGTACGCTAGCTCCCTCGGCCAATAAAGCGAGGTGAGCACTGCAACCTCAGAGTTGGTCACGACTGGACCTAATGGTCAGGGGTCCCTCTATCTTTACCTTTTTAACTAAAACCTAAACTGAGTGGAAAAAAAGGGGGAAAGTAGCCAGTGAAGGGATATAAAAAATAGAGAGAACTGGTCACCATTGGCTGCTCTTGTCAGAATGCAAAACACATTCAAAGGATCACTGGAGGGGAGGATATTTAATGAGCATCACAGTAACCAATCAGGATGAACTATGAGAGTGACTCAGTGTGTGGGAGAAATAAATTCTTAATTGCTAAAAGTATAGAATCACCACTCCCGTTTTTGTATGGTTATTTGTTCGCTGACGTAACTAGTCATTTTTACGCTATATGACATTTGTTTCAAACATTTCCAGTTCTTTGGCTGGGTTGCTAGACTAAACATTTCCCAGTATAAGCTGACATTTCCTCTTGTTGCTTTTGGACTGCAAATTCTCTGGATAGAGATTCGATCACTTCAGTCCTGAAACCCAATTACTAAATACACATACTAAGTGGCAATCATGTTTTGATCCCATCTAGTTTGTTAAATCAGCAATTGGGTTTATTCACTTGTTTTAGAAGCTGTGCTAAAATAACGCTACCTGTGCTGTTTGGTTTGCCTGTTCTTTCTCTCCACCACACTCTTCCATTTTATTGAACTGCTATACCGCAAGCCACATTTGCTTAATGCCTTCAATTATCCTTTTAAACAGTAATTGCATTTTGACCACTACACGCTAGCAACGGGAAAAAAAATCAGAGAAAGTCAGAGAAATTCCTGCTGAGACCTCCAAGGGTGGTCTGCCTTTAGCTCCTTGCATCCACGGAGAAGTAAAGACAGCACAAAGAGATATTGTAAAAGGAAGCTATGAGTGTAATTCAGTAGTGGCAATTTTGTAATTGAAATTTTATGATACCATATGGTTTGTGTCGTAGCAAGTGGCTTGTAGAAAGTGATTCTTGAGAGAGAACCATTTCCCCTATACCCATGAAACCTTGGCCCATTTTAGAGCACACACAGGATATTTATGTATCCCTATATACCACCTGAGATCTCAGTCCACTTCAGGTAGTAGCTCTCAGTTCTGTGCTCTGGCCTCTGCTGTGGAGTCAATGTGATCTCCTGCAAGCCACAGGAGAGGAATGGGTCCCATGCTGAAACAGTGAGCTTACCGTCATGCAATGCATTTTTGCATGTTGTTTCTCACTAATACATTCATTTTAATGCACACTCTCCCCTAGATTATGCATTTCTGTAAGCATTGCTTGGTTGGAGAAATGTATCACAAAATTAGGATAAGTGTGAATTGTAAGGATGTCAGTGTTTGGTCCTCATATTTCTCAGAAATGTGAATTTTATCAATTTGGCTTTAAATGCAACTTGTCCTCTAACCCTATCCTTCAGACTCTCTCCTGGCTGTGCCCATCGCCAGATTCCTGGAGCGCTTGTGTCTGGCTGGAATATGCCCTTGAAATGGTATAATGCCTCTTGCCTGCCAACTTGGAGGAGGGAGAGATGTTTGTTGTGGTGATGCTAGATACCCCTGGCCCTTGTGTGACCTACTGTGAAGAAGAAGAAGAGGAGGAGGAGGAGGAGTTTGGACTTGATATCCCGCTTTTCACTCCCCTTAAGGAGTCTCAAAGCGGCCAAGTCTCCTTTCCCTTCCTCCCCACAACAAACACTCTGTGAGGTGAGTGAGGCTGAGAGACTTCAGAGAAGTGTGACTAGCCCAAGGTCACCCAGCAGCTGCATGTGGAGGAGTGGAGACACGAACCCGGTTCACCAGATTACGAGTCCACCATTCTTAACCACTACACCACACTGGCATACGTTGAGTCGCATACGTTGCTTGGGCTCCTTTTGCTTCTGCTCTGTCTGCCTGTCCTGGTGCCCACCACTCAGACTGAAAAAGCCCCCCCTCCCCATGTTAACCAATTGTGTGGAAAAGTATGAGCATGCCTGTCGCAATCTGAGATATATGCATTTATTCTATATATTATGCATACTCCAGTACACAAACACAGTACTGAAATGAGAATTTAAAATGACATTAAGTACGTTAGTCTTGGAGGTCTTTCCCCTTAAGCAAATTCCACTTTTGAATGCTCCTTCATCCTCCTTAAGGTGACTTTCTTCTATTGTTAATGTTAGCTTCTTTTTTCACAAAAGGATTTCAGGCTACTCAAATGTGTAGCTTATTATTATAGCTCTGCTTCCAGCTGCCATTATTATTTGGGCTCTGGCAATTTTTTCCTGCCAGCATTCACAATTCCTAGCATTTTAATTCTTTCAGAAATCAGACCTGGCATAGAGTTCCGTAGCCTGAAGGTTCTCTTTTGATTTCTTATAGCATCTGATTTCCATTGATAGGGGTGTTTTAGATTTGCTTAAGCCCCAGAAAAAGTTAATATGCCAGAAGCACCCTGCTTCCGCTTCTGATCCAAAAGTAACATGCAGCTATTTACAGGATCAGAGAAGCATGTAAGAGTCTTCAAGTGCTTTCCCCCTCCCTCTCCATGAGTGGGGAAGAGTAGTTTGTAGAAAACAATTTTGATGGGAGGGAGAATGGTCCCCACAGGAGACAGTTAAGCACATGCTCCTATTCAACCACTGCTTTAATCAAAATTTCTGCTGCTCTTGCCTGCTATTCATTTCTAAAAGTCATCCAGAGACTTCATCCAAAGACAGTAGTATTGTTTTGGGGGGCAGGGGGTGGGCGGGGGTGGAGGACTCCCTGGTCCTGAATGGGGTAACTGTGCCCCTGAAGAATCAGGTGTGCAACCTAGGAGTCATTTTGGACTCACAGCTGTCCATGGAGGTGCAGGTCATTTCTGTGTCCAGGGCAGCTGTACACCAGCTCCATCTGGTATGCAGACTGAGACCCTACCTGCCCGCAGACTGTCTTGCCAGAGTGGTGCATGCTCTATTATCTCCCGCTTGGACTACTGCAATGCGCTCTACGTGAGGCTACCTTTGAAGGTGACCTGGAAACTGCAACAAATCCAGAATGCGGCGGCTAGACTGGTGACTGGGAGCGGCCACTGAGACCATATAACACCGGTCCTAAAAGACCTACATATGTTTCCAAGCACAATTCAAAGTGTTGGTGCTGACCTTTCAAGCCCTAAACCAGTGGTCAGCAAACTTTTTCAGCGGGGGGCCGGTCCACTGTCCCTCAGACCTTGCAGGGGGCCGGACTATATTTTGAAAGGAAAATAATGAATGGATTCCTATGCCCCACAAATAACCCAGAGATGCATTTTAAATAAGAGCGCACATTCTACTCATGTAAAAGCACGCTGCTTCCTGGAGTGTCCGTGGGCCAGATTGAGAAGGCGATTGGGCCGGATCTGGCCCCTGGGCCTTAGTTTGCCTACCCATGCCCTAAATAGCCTCGGCCCAGTATACCTGAAGGAGCATCTCCACCCTCATCATTCAGCCCAGACACTGAGGTCCAGCTCCAAGAGCCTTCTGGCAGTTCCCTCACTGCGAGGAATGAGGTTACAGGGAACCAGGCAGAGGGCCTTCTTGGTAGTGGCACCCACCCGTGGAACGCCCTCCCATCAGATGTCAAGGAAATAAACAACTACAGTGGTACCCCACAAGACGAACGCCTCGCGAGACGAAAAACTCGCAAAACGAAAGGTTTTTTCGTTTTCGAGTTGCCTCGCAAGACGAATTTCCCTATGGGCTTGCTTCGCAAAACGAAGCTTGCCCCGGGGACAGCCGGTCTTCTCTTTTGAAGCAAGGGGCGGCGGGGAGAAGCGATCTTCTCCCCGCAGCCCCAGGTCCGGGGACAGCGGGAAGCGCTTCCTGCTGCCCCCGACCTCTTTTGAAGCAAGGGGCTGCAGGGAGAAGCGATCTCCCCGCAAACCCTTGCTTCAAAAGAGGTCCGGGGGCAGCGCGAAGCTTCCCGCTGCCCCCGGACCTCTTTTGAAGCAAGGGGCTGCAGGGAGAAGCGATCTCCCCGCAAAAGGTGTTATCAAAGTTCAAGGAGACATTTCAGCCAAATGCAGTTGAGGAGTGTGCAAAGTACGGTTGGTAAAGGTTCTTCTCTCTTGGATGTGAGTCCTGCTCTCTGCCTTGCAGGTCTTTTCCCACCTGGCCTGGGAGGGTGGAGCCCTTACTGATTCCAGCTGCAAAAAGCTAAGGCTGCTGAACAGACTCTTGTGCTGCAGGATTGCTTCTTGGGCTTTGATGCTTTCGTTGAAACATTTTTTGTGTGTATCTTTATTTTAGACCTTATGATTTTGTGAAAATTGATCACTGTGTACTTTTTGATGGTTTATTTATTGTTTACGACAATTTTTATTATGTAATTTTAATACATGTTGTAAGTCTCCTTGAGCATGGCTTTAACTTTGAAAAGGTGGCATACAAATTAAATGATTGGTTGATCCACTCCTGATGTATAGGACCACAGCCTCAGCATGCAGCGATGAACATATTTACTAGGGAGTAACCACCACTGAAGATAGGGGGAATCCAAGTAAGCATATTTAAGTCTCTATTTCATTCTAGGGCTCTTGTAAACAGCAGACTGGAACTTATTAAGCATGCCTGGGAAGATCTTATTCCCTGCTTCTTCTTAGACATTTGCTTGTTTAACATCAACCTCGATGAAGAGCTTTAATGAACTCAACAGCTTGCTTGCTTCTCTGTGACTTTTCCTTTCTTTAGACCAGCACAGCACCATGTAAGCTCAAGATGTACAGTTTTTTCCCCTTATCACAGCATCGCAGTTGCATCATTATGCTGGGATCCAGGCCAAACCTTGGACTGTGTACCAAGTGCAGCAAAGAACCACAGACACTACCATGCAAAGAAAACTGCACATGGTTTTCCTTATTGAAAGTGGAGGGAGATTATGTTGTCATAGGGCAGAGCCCTGTCTCCATCTGGAATATTAATCTTTTCCTCCACATGCAAATGGTAAGTGGAAAGGACTGCAAGTAGGGCAGTAGCTCTTCAGTGGAACTCCTCTTCTTCACCAGTCTTATTTTTGCAAGTTGCTTTGAATTTAATTTTTCTGTTTGTTGGGAGGGGGGAGCAGCTAATCAATATAATAAATAGCTAGTTGGATTTTAGAACAAGGATTCCTTCTTGTTCAAGAGATGTCCCTATAGCCAGAGAAGAGGTTGAGACAATTGTATCCCACTCCTCAGATCCCTTAGGCTAGGAGTGGACAAGCTGTGGACCTACAGATGTCATTGAGCTACAAATCCCATTATCTCTAACTGTTGGCAATGTTGGTTGGCGCTGTTGGATGATGGAGTCCAACAACATCTGGAAGGCCACAGGTAAGCCACCCTAAGTCTTTGATACTTCCCCATCCTTCTGTCATGATTAAAATGAAGAGAGCTATAGATGCTGACCTCATCATGGCCCTCAGCGATTACTCTAGGTTCTTTCCCAGGAGGCTGCACTCACCCAACTGATAAAATATCTTCCTGGACTGTTGTGCTATGCCTATTTGGGTGTGATTCTAGACTACTCTACCCTTCTTTCCAGCCATATTTATGTGCTACTTGTATGTAGGGCACTCCTGGTTTCCAGGAAGAGTGTGGCTGCACTTCTTGCCCTATTCTTGGTGTTATGCTGTTGTTCTGAATCTGCCTTCCAAAATATCTGTTTGTCAGGAGCGCCTTCACATGAGAAGGAATTCCCTTGTGGATAATTGTGCTCAATGGACACTTCATCAGAGGACTGAGTGAGCGGCTTGAGTACCCTACCAATATGATGTGCATAATTTGAATTTGTATACTGACATGGAGGAGTATTAAATCACGAGGAGCTAAGAATTTATTAGAATCATAGAATTGTAGGGTTGGAATGGACTTTGAGAGTCAACCAATATAACATATGGACAATGCTGCTCAGCCATGAGTGTGCCTTGTTGGCTTATTGCATACTTTCATTTCTTCCTAGAGGATTGGGAAGGCTTCTCCTCAGCTTCACAAGGAACAATGGAAACAAAGGGTTGGCCAGGGCTGCTATTATTATCATATGTAGTTTGGAAAGCTCTGATTTTCTGAGAATACAGTGGTACCTTGGGTTAAGAACTTAATTTGTTCCCAAGGTCTGCTCTTAACCTGAAACTGTTCTTAACCTGAAGCACCACTTTAGCTAATGGGGCCTCCTGCTGCCGCTGTGCCGCCGCTGCACGATTTCTGTTCTGACCCTGAAGCAAAGTTCTTAACCCGAGGCAATATTTCTGGGTTAGCGGAGTCTGTAACCTGAAGCATATGTAACCCAAGGTACCACTGTACAGGGAAGAAAAGTTCAGGTAGAATATTATGTTCTGTTAGGCTCCTTCTCCAAGATACCAGGATTTGAGGGTATGGATCAAAAGTCTGATTTTGTGTCTTGCATCAGTGAAAGTTCCTAGCAGAATTTTTATCCATCTGCAACTTCTCAAGAGGATTGCTAAACTTGCAGAGAAGCTTGCATCTGAAACTTGCAGGGAATGTAACTGTACAAAACAGCAGATGGCAGGCATTGCAAGAGGTGGTAGGGGAAAGTTCAGTTGCCCCCCCCCCCTTGTAAAACTCCTCTCTGCAGTTCCTGAATAACAGAACTGATAACACACACACATCCAAAGAAAAATCTTTCCCAAGCAGGAGATGAGAGAGCATTGCATGTGCATAGACCCCAAAATCCATAAAATAAATTTCATTAAATGCCAGAAGCACAATGTGCTCTTGTATTTCATGTAGTGGTCGCAGGTCATCCTAGGAAATGACTTTCAACAAATGGTAAAGCAAGGCATATTTTATTTCATAGTGGCAAGACTGTCCTTTTCCAGGTTTGTAACGGTGCGGATAATGATGTGAATTTAGAATCCTGTCAATTTCTGGCTAGCGTGTTTGTTTCTCAGGAGAGCCTATATTGTAGCCACTCAAAAGTCACACCTAGAAGATGGATAGCCTTTAGTGGGACTCTTTAATCAGCTTTACTGGAAGCAGAGCTGGAATGTAATTTCATACAAAGTCAAATTTTGGCAATGTTTCAGAATTTAGCTTCAAATAGTTCTTACTATATTCTCAGGAAGTCACTTGAATTCTTTTTTTCTTTTGTTAAGATTGCTGGGATGTCACTGACATTATATGTTTTTACTGCCCTTGTATGTTTAAAACTTTCCTAGTCTATCACAAATCTACCTCTTCTTCTTTCTGCATGTTCACAATAAGCTTTTAGTGGATCCTTCACCTTTGGCACAACTACTTTTGCTACTTCAGGAAAGCATGTAGTACTGAACCACCCGAGAGTCCATGTGAGGATTTTCTTGTCGGAAATGTTCCCATGTGATCTTGTCATCTTGAAGAAGCTGGACTAGAAGTTCTTAAAATGCTTCTTAGCCAGCCCAGTGCTGCCCAAATGACATTGAAGAGTTCAGCCACTTCAGAATTATTGCAGAAGGTTCAACAAGGCAGTATGCAGGGATGTCTGAGAACTCTGCCAGAAATCGAAACGGGAGAAGGAATTGCTCATGTTTGTTTATTTGCCGCATGTCTGGCATGGAAAGCAATCCAGTAAATATGACCAGTATTTGCTGTTGATGTTTTTGTTTTAAATTTGCAAATAATATGTAACTGATGGCTTCCTTGCTCCCCCAAAGAATTCCCACGATTCTTTGGGGGAAAGCCACAACTGTATGATGTTGCTTTAAATGTATAGCACAGATGGGGCCAAAATGTGACTAAGTATTCTGCATGTGTATCATGGAAAGGAAAAACAAAGAGAACATTTTTTTCCAAGCACACAGATTTCTGCAAATGTTAATGTTTTCCAAATGTTGTAATAGTCAACATAACAGGACTAGGAGGGTGGGGAAGTATCAAAATTATACTCTATTTTACTCTGGTTTTCTCCTGTTTTTTCCCTTTACCATTTTTGGTTGGTTGTGTATTTTGGATTAGAAATCGGTGTTAAGTAGCTTTCCATATGGTGTCCTTTTTTGGAATGTTGTGCTGACACAGTAGCTATTGTGGAATGCTAGAATATTTAGGAGGCATGACTCATTGAGGCCATCTGTAAATTGTTCTAAGTCTACCACAACTTCAAATGCCTTCATTTGTGAAACAACTTCATCTCCTGCCTCAGTATGTTTAGACCTTTCAGCAGTGAGTGACATTTTTCTGCTTCAAATAAATATTGGCTCTTCTTTAGAAGATATAACCCTGCATAAAAGCACTCAAGCTCATGGCTGGAAAACTGCTTTCCAGATTGCTGTGCAAAACAAAATCCCCCTCTGCAGCTAACACCATATATTTAAAACACACTTATATCAGTCATGGCTTACCCCAAAGTGTTCTGGGAACTGTTGTTTGTTAATGGTTCTGAGAATTGTTGGAAGAACACTATTCACCTCACAGATCTACAGTTCCCAGAATTCCCTGGGGAGAGGGATTGATTATTAAACTGCTCTGGAAATTGTAGCTCTGTGAGGAGAATATAGGTCTTCTAACAACCCTCAACAACCTTTAACATACTACAGTTGCCAGGATTCTTCGGGGAAAGCCATGGCTGTAAAATTGGTCTAATAATCTAACATGACTATGGCATAAGAAAGCTGGAGTTCTCCAAGGTGTGATCCCATCACACAAGGAGTCACATTAAATATAGAAGCTGTATTTTGCGAATTTAAGCAATAGGTAGCAGAAGCATGCAGTTTTAGTTTCTTCTAGCAATGCGTGCAGAAATCAATCCCACACTATCTGGGTTTGACGCACTTGCCCCTGTCCCATGTCCTCCCACTCTGTCAGTTTGGAACATCAGCTGCTAACAACAGGGCATTTACTGTAGTTGTCCCAGATTATGGATTTGTGTTCCCTTTGCAGTTTGGGGATGTGTCACATCTCTGCATTTGAAAAGCCTGGACAATCTCTCTTTTTTAAGCATGTGGGTGGGAAAGGCTGTTTATCTGTTCCATACTAGTTTGGTTCTTTTAACAGGAAGCTGTTGCTGTTTAACTTAAAAACAGATTTCGGTAGATTTGTTTAGATTTGTTGCTGGATTGTGTTTCAGTTTGCTTACACCTCTTTTAACGCTCACAGAAGAAACATACAGAAGTTTCAAATAAATAGGTGACAAGTGTCCTCCATGGATCTCCATGCCAAGCAACACGAAGTGATCCACTTACCGAGTACAGCATCTATGAAACACTCTTGAATCTTGCCAGTCTGAGCATAATTGTGTAGGTGTGGATCTTCTTGATATGCAAATGTATTCTGATTGCAAGGTTTGGATTTCTGGGGTTCTCTGAAACCTCTGATCTTCACACAGGGGAACATAAGTGTTTACAGAATAACAACAACAAAAGTTACAAGCCACTTGACTTTACCATCTGAAATATAAAAATGGCAGTTCAACCAATCCTATTAAAAAAAAGTTGGCTATGCCAAAGGCTGTCAAAATCAAGAGGCTGTGTCAGGCTTACTTCAAACTTTCAGTCACCCACATGCATAGCTTGTCATAATTCAACCGTGTGGGTGGAGCACTTGCTAAGAAATGTGTGCGAACACATGTGGGTTGAGAAGATTTTTAATCAAGCAACTGTTTTAGAGCAGAGATGGGGATCCAGATATTGTTGGACTCCAACTACCTTCCTTCCTGACCATTGACCATGCTTACTGAGGCTGATGGCAGGTGGAGTCCTGCACCATCTGCAGAGCCCTCAGGTTCCCCATTTCCGTTTTACAAGCCACATGGTGCATAGCCATCTTCATGTGTAAGTGAATGTGAGAAGTGGGCCTAGAAGTTTGCCACTGCCATTACATGGAAGCAGCAGTCTTAAGTGCACTTACGAAGCACTAAAACCCTCTTAAAGCCCTGTCGAATGAATGCTTACCCAGAATTCCCACTAATTCATTAGAGCTTTGGCCATAATAAGTGCACTTAGCATCGCAGCTTCCTTGTGAACAAAATGGCAATGACAGCCTTCCATTTGTCCGCAGTAGCTGCTTCACATTCTATGTGAAGTTAGCAGCATATGTCTCCTTCTTTTCTGTATCTCTGAATCATAGGGGATAAGGAATACTGCATTAGTATTTCACTGGCCAAACCAAGAGCTGGATATTGATAAAAGAAATATTTTCATTCCCGGCACAGCTTCATCCCTTTAAAATGCATTGCGGCAGAGCTACAAATGACTGTTAAATCATGAGGTAGCTGACAGCAGCTACCAACAAAAATTTGTATACCTTTACAATAAATTACCTGGGATCCAAGGATGAAGAAAACAAGAACAGAAGGAGAAAGTGAATTATCCTCCATGCTTATTTAGTCAAAGCTTAATCTCGGCTGCAGCTGAAGATGGCTTCAGCTTGGTTTCCTCAGGGGGATCTAGGCACTTCCAGAGAAAAAGGGCAACCGTCCCAGACACTAAATGAATGGGATACTTAGCAGCAAGGCAATGAACTATAAACTTCTGGTACAAGAAAACCATTTTGAAGCTTCCCTGGGTGAAGAACTTTGAAACAATGCATTAATATTGATTCCCACTTCCGCTGCCAAAGCTGGCTGTCCCAGGTCTCTTATGTCTCTGCTGGTGCATTCGCAATTCTACCTGTCTCTTTCTTTTCCCCTAGCTGTTTCCTGCTTCCTTGTTTTAGCCCACACAGAGCACACTGCAGATGAAAGAGAATGAGAAGTGAATGCAGTGTATCGCAGAACAAAAGAAAAGGGCATTTATATGAATATGTAGGGAGCTGCTGTATGGTTAGGCTTTTATACAACCTGTAATGCCTTCAAGGGGTTAAGCTGACAGCTTCAAGCCAGTGGGAAAGTACTAGATATCACTGCCTTAGAGGTTTCAGTGAGGTTGACTTCAGATATGTGTCAACATCGTAACCTTAGTGGTGTGTGCGTGTGTGTGCAATGCCAATCATGTAGAGAACGATGAATTTTGGTTTCTCATTTTTCCATGCTTACATTCAGTTCTCCCCATTTCCAAAGCAATCTGCAATATATTTTTATAAAATCCTTCTGCAAATTTGTCAGCATTTAGTGCTAATTTATCTCAATACACACACGTTCAGGTATGCAGTTTTGACTAATTTACTCAGGACTAGAGGATATATATATATATATATATATATATATATATATATATATATATATTTTCCTGGTTCCCACAAAAAGCAAGCAGCAGCAATCCAGTGAATGGGTGGTTGCTGGGTTTGCTCTGCTTACCTCTCCAAACTCAACATTTGTCCAGGAAGGAAAGGCTTTTGTTTTGTGAAATCTGTGCCAAATCCTTGGCGTGGTGGGACTTTGTGCGATGTAGGCCCAAAGATTAAGCGCTGCAAGGCAAACTCACTGTCTTTCCCTTGCACCACCTGTGTTTAACCCACAGGCTTAACTGTAGTGAACTGAGAGGAGTTGTACTTGGACTGCCCAGGGCACAGGGAAAGAGTACCTGAAATCCAGCAGTAACAATGAAAGCAAAGTGGCCTGGCTTGTAATCACTGGCGTGCAGGTGTAAGAGAAAGGAAGGGGAAATTGATTTCTTATAAGCAAAGCACATTTCTAATGGAAATGTAAACTGGACTCTGTTGCCTTGTTTGATGTACATTCAAACAATTGCTTCTTCACCCAGAAATGAAAGTTCTTTGTGTCAGGGCGGGTGTGTATGGATCTACCGTTTGTCAGAAGTCAGGCCATAAAACAAGGTCAAGGTACTGATGAGGATCTGTTTGAAAATGTCTCCTTTCAAAGCAAATATTTTGTAAGACATGGAAAAAAGAAAAACAACTTCAACAGAAGAAATCTTTCCTCCACTTCCCCTCCTCTGCATTCATAATAACTGGAGACGGTAGCAAAAGACAGACTTTTCTGTGTTTGTTTTTAATACGATTTCCAGAACTGAGGTCATTTTTCAGACGGGCCATTGAATAATGTTTTATTTTGTTGGTTTCCTTTTGTTTCCTGGAAGAAACAGGAGTGGAAACAAAACCCAGGGAATTAGCAAAATTAATATTTACGGGTTTACCTTCCAAAGCAGGGGACTTAGAGCACAACTGTTGTTCATTTGTCTACTGCTTTGTATTACATGTCCTGAAAATGTTCAAATACCAGGATTTTCTTGTCTATGCTGTAAGGTTTCCTTAAACCCCATACTGCTGCTGATTTTGGCTTTCTGTTTGCAAAAGGATTCACTCAGGCTTAAGGAGAGGAAAAAGCGTGGATTCTTTCTGATAACTGACTTTGACATCATTTTGTGTCTGAAAGCTGGAAATAAAAAGAAAAGTTGAGTTACAATTCTACGGAACATTTATTATTTTATAGTACACACAATGCATTATTAGAGGTCCTTTTCAGATGCACTAATCATGGCAGCTCAACACATAATAGGCAAGATGTCCTGAAGGTGGTAAGTGTCACCACCCATGCCCCTTTTTACTATAAAAAGGAACCTATGTGTTGTCCATTTACAGCCAACAAAGGTCACCACCAGACCATCAGTGTTTTGTGGAATGGATTCAAGCACATACCAGAAATTTAGGTTTGTGCAAGTAAAGATTAAATGGCTCTTGTGCAAGAAATCCCCTTTAGAAAAGAAACAGATTTATTACAGTTAGGAAACTGTAAATGTTAAATAGGAAGATGTATTAACACCCCAGAAGGAAATCGGGATAAATTCTCATTGTTGTATAACCAACCCACTAATGAATCAGAATAGATGCTCCATGTACAGATAGGTTAACAGAGCATTAAAGGAAAAATAAGGTTAGAATGAGTTAAGATAATTATAGGATAGAAAACAGAGGCAGATGGAAAGGAATTGCTGAAATAATTAATAGAAGTGGAATACAAAAAGGGAGGTGTGAGGAGGTCGTGGAAATAAGTGAATGAAAGATGGGATAATGAAATTGTTTGATTTATTTTATTGTTTTTGTTTTGTTTTGTTAATTTGATGTGTTGTATTGTATTGTCTTTTTAGTGTTTAAGTTTTTGGAAAAAGAATAAATATTATTTTTTTAAAAAATAGATGCTCCATAAAGCCCAGAGATAATCCGACCTTCATGTAATGTAATTTTGGCAGCTCCTGCATCCAAGCCGGTGCCAAATGTTTTCTTCTGCTTTCCTTTGGACCACATCAGGGAGGCCAAGAGAGGGGGTCTTGTTGTCTGGGCAGCCCAGGACCTCAATATGCACTGTCCAGGTTTGCGCACTAGGGAGGTCACTTTGGTGCTGCTCATGCAGCCGTTTGACTTCAGCCCTGGAGGCACGCTCCATTGTCTTACAAGACAGATGGGTGCCCGCAAAAAATGTAAGCTCTGTGCAAACAAATCAGGATGCATGCTGAATAACTAGAATGTCTAGATGAGCTATTAGAACACTGAGCACTTCTGCAGTAGAAATATGTACATTTTAATATGATGATTGCATAGTGTCCAGGACAGATAACAACCGTATTCTCAGAACAATTTTGGAACTGTTTCATCATTTTTAAAACAAAAATGTACATTATATATACCGTATTTTTTGCACCATAACACTCACTTTTTTCCTCCTAAAAAGTAAGGGGAAATGTCTGTGCGTGTTATGGAGGGAATGCCTACGGGTGGCATGCCTATGGATTTTCCTCCTCTAAAAACTACGTGCGTGTTATGGTCGGGTGCGTGTTATAGAGCGAAAAATATGGTATATATATATAACTGTTGCAAGGCTACCATTTCTCATCAGCACATTATGTGATGTTCTTTTATCATCACCACTCCTATCCACACTATTGGTGGTCATAGGAAGAATCACAGAATTGCAGAATCAGAGAATTGTACAGTTGGAAGGGACCCCAAGGGTCATCTAGTCCAAAAGTTAAGAAACTCACCACAGAGCAGCTGGTTTCAGTGGAATACGGCCCATTAGATATGTAAAAATGCCCATCTTCAGATGCCCAAGTCAGAAGCTTGTTTCTGTCTACTCACAGAGGTACAAATTGTGGTTGTGCTGATCTACACCATCACAAAAGCAGGGATAGGAGGAAATGAGAAAGGAAGCAGAATACAGCCACTTTCAGACTGGCAACTCCTACTGCCAACCAGCCATCAATTTCCCACTGTCAGCTACATTCAGAATTATAATTGGCTTTCCTCACTTTTGAGGGGTGAGGTATAGTAGTGTGTGTAACTTTATTTGATCCACTAGTAGAGATGACATAGTCAAAGGGATGGGAAATCTGAAATTGTGAGCCAGCCGTTTTTAATCAATTCTTTAATTTAAAGTACTTTTTATATCAGCACTCTTTCATAATTACTTTCATAACTTTTTATTTTAAAAAGAGAGAGGCTAAAAAGTGTTGAAATACTAATTAAAAGACCAGCAAGAAAAGGGAGAGGGAAATGAATATAGTATTAAAATGGTGCCTTCTGGAAAGGCAGCATGTCTAAATACCCCCACCCCTACCCTTTAAATAATAAATAATAATAATAATAATAATAATAATAATAATAATAATAATAATTTATTATTTGTACCCCGCCCATCTGGCTGGGTTTCCCCAGCCACTCTGGGCGGCTTCCAACAAAGATGAAAAATACACTAAAATGTCACATATTAAAAACTTCCCTGAACAGGGCTGCCTTCAGATGTCTTCTGAATGTCAGGTAGTTGTTTATCGCTTTGACATCTGATGGGAGGGCATTCCACAGGGTAGGCGCCACTACTGAGAAGGCCCTCTGCCTGGTTCCCTGTAACTTGGCCTCTCGCAGTGAGGGAACCGCCAGAAGGCCCTAGGTGCTGGACCTCAGTATCCGGGCAGAACGATGGGGGTGGAGACGCTCCTTCAGGTATACTGGACCGAGGCCAAAACAATGTACTGGCACAGCAACCCAAATCTCCCTTATACCAGGCTGGGAGAGGGCTGGATTAGACAGAGGTTCCTCTTCACAACCAGCAGATATGGGAGGGCCAGTGGGAAGCTCTGAAACAGAGTGTTTTAAGGACAGGGCAGAGGCTGAGCTGCCCTGGAATCTGCATAGGGTCCCAATTGGGCCTAATCATCTTGCCCCCACACCCAGATTTCAACGCGGCTGCCACCAACGGCAGGGCTAAAGATGAAAAAGTGGCTCTGCTGTTCTACAAAATGTCACCAGTGGGAAGTGTAAGTTACGGTTGCACCCCAATACGCTTTAAAAAAAGTGAAATGAGGTTTTAGTGCAAAAGATCAATAAAAAATAAACAAGGCACATGTAGGAAAGAGGTGTGCCAAACTAGATGCATGGCAAAAGGTTTCCCCATCTTACACGCCACTGTTTGCATCAGAACTACACTTCTTTAAAAAGAGGGAAGAGTATCATTGATTTGATGGTGCACTTAGGGATATTGTGCTAGTGTTATTTTTGTTGCCCAAACAAACAATTTTTAGTTAGATTTTTCTGCCATCTGACAGTGAAAAGAGATGGGAAAACACAGTGGGACAAAGACCTAATGATGATGATGTCACAAAGTTCTCTTATAAGAATGTGAGTTTTCCAAAATAAACATTTGGTGTGGGAGACCTTATAAAACTGGAAGCAGAGAGAAAATTGATCCATTTGATGCACCTCAATACTATATATACACACACACACACACACACACACACACACACACATATATATATATATCCTGTAAAGTTCCATGCCAGGAAACTCTCCAATTTTTATTTTTATTTTGAGTTCCATAAGTGCAGGCATATATGCCAGAAAAAAGCTCTGCTTTTAAGGCAGTTTCTGATATACTCCTAACATTTCTGAATATAGCAATATGGATAAACTACATTACTTATATGTGGGTAGGTTTTTATATATTTATCCTGCAAAAGAGTGCATTTCTTTTTTAAAAAAGAGCAGCTTGTGGAATGTGTAATTATAAGCATTGATTTTGCTTATAGATTTACCTCACATTTTCCTCTTTTGAATGAATTGCTGAGATCATTTCAGATGTTTAAGATGATCCCATTAATTGAGAATAAATATTTGCACTCTCCGAAACATCTTCATGTTTGTGAAACAGAATCATGTGTGCACACAGCTGTTGGGCAGTTGTATTCCAGGATATTGGCGCCAGCAATTCATCACATTCCTCTTCATTCATCTTCTCATGGGCTTCCTAATCAACCCCTAAATAGCCATGTAATTTGAAATGGAGCAAAAATGCTCTGTTGGCTTCCCTTTTACCTTTCTGCCCTCCCCCTCTGTTTTTCCTGGCACTGCATAATTGTTGTCTGTCACTGTTGAAAACTGCTAGCCTGTTTCCACATAGGAAGATGGTGATCCTCACATTATGTAGGAACATAGTAATGTGCCTTATACTGAGTCAGAGTTGGCGTTATGCACATTGGGGGTTGCTGACCTGGTGCCCCAGAGGCAGGGGGCCCAGACTCTGGATTTTCTTTCTTTCTTTTTTCTTTCTTCCAAAAAATAAGTCTCTAGTCCTCCTAGGAAAAAATAGAGTTCTGAAGCTCCCAGCTCAGAGGCAACCCACTCCCCTCAATGCAATGATGTAGTACTGTCCCAGTGGTACATTGGGAAGGAGGGGGGGATATATAATGTAGGGGTGCCACTGCTGCTGTTATGTCCCCTCCCTTTTAACTTGTCTTATGAATGCACTTCTAGCAACCCCCCACTCCTAAAAAATAGTGTGAATTCTTCCATGCCTCCCCCAGATAGGTCAATGGTTTTCATTCCTTCCCATGTTCACCATGAATTTTAAAATTGGGTGGGAGTTGAATTAGCACTCCTTGTCGTGTAGCAAGTGTTGGCAGACTGAGTTGTACAGATATGATTCTAGAGACCTAACACACACAAATGATTCTTGCACAGCTCTTTCAAAAACATATAACTGGTTGAAGGGGGGATTTTAAAAGTACAAGTCATTCTGGAGTTTGCTGAAGTTCACTGAAATTAATACTTCTCCATTTAAAGTGCCATTCAAGACACACATCAGCCCTGTGGAAATACATGGGACATACTTCGGAATAGACACACATGATTACATTGCAAGCTGGGCTTCTATAAATTTCAATGGGAAGAAAAAACATGACTCACTTCCACTGGATTTGGAGCATCATCAACATAATAAATAGAACACTATTGTCACACAGCCTATATATTGAAACCAATATTAACTCCCAAATAACTCTCTAAGAAAGTGTGTCTTCGCTGCCAAATAGTTTACATAAATTCTGAAAAGGAAATTGTCTTCAGGAAGATTTCTTCCACCCATGAATTCATGTGAACTCCAACAGGACAAAATAGTTCCTTTTAACTCAACTTGCCTTTTTTGCTTTCTGGGGAAAAGGGTATTTTAATTATAGTTAAACATGGAATGAGCTGCAATGTACAAAGGGAATAAACCTCTGAGCAATATATTGTTATAGATCTACATAGGAATGTTGGATCAATGACAGCTCACTGTGATTTCCCATTATCTTAGTCTATTACAGCACTCTGAAAGATGGTTAACACTTCATGAATCTTGGCCAATTATTCTTTTCATTTCATCAGGATTTCATTTTCCCTCACCACCCGGCTCTACTCATAGCAGGGTTGTATCTGAATGGCACAAATGATTGAATAAACTTTAATTAGATGCCTCTGAGCAGGAAAGGTTCTATCACTCTACCTTCTTTCATTCAACACAGTGCTGAGTAGCTGATGAGACTTTTGTGTGCTTGGGTGAAAATTGAGTAGGAGAAAGGTGGTGATTTCTAATATTTAAAAAATGTTGATAAAATCATTTGGTTTCCTTTCCACCCAGCATTATTCACATTATACCCCCTTCAGCATCAAACGGAGCAGAGATCATTAGAATCTGCTGGCCATTTTAAAATATATTGGAAACAACGAGGAACTGCTGGTAGGGCATTCATATTTTAACAACCCAGTCCTATGCGTGTTTACCCAGAAATAAGTGTCACTGAGTTCATTGGGGTTTCTGCTGATGAAAGGGTGCATAAGACTAGATAAACACACTTATCTGGAATGAAGTCTACACTGGACTCAATGGGACTTACTCACATGTAGGCACATGAAGGAGTGTGCTGTTGAAGAGTTAAAACATTTAGTGCAACTTGTATTTTTGTTTCAGGAAAATAAATAAGGGACTAATGTCAAGAAGACAAATAGAAAAGTGTATCTACTGTCTGTAAGGTAGGTAAAGGACCCCTGGATGATTAAGTCCAGCCAAAGGCGACTGTGGGGTTGCGGCGCTCATCTTGCATTCAGACAGAGGGAGCTAGCGTTTGTCCACAGAAAGCTTTCCAGGTCATGTGGCCAGCATAACTAAACTGCTTCTGGCACAACAGAACACTGTGATGGAAACCAGAGTGCATGGAAATGCCATTTACCTTCCCACCACAGCGGTACCTATTTATCTACTTGCACTGGCATGCTTTCGAACTGTTAGGTTGGCAGGAGCTGGAACAGAGCAATGGGAGCTCACCCCATCATGGGGATTCAAACCACCAACTTTAGACCACAGTACCACCTGTGTCCTCTACTGTCTATAGAATGCATTAGCAGTATGATAACAGATGCACAGGTGAACAACCTGCCCAGATCATAAGAGCTGTAAGTATTATCAGCAATATTAATTAAATTTCTGCCCTACTCTTCTTTTCAAAGGAGCCCAGGGTAACATACAACCAAACTGTAAAACAATACGATTAAAATAAAATAAAAGCAAATATAAAATATTTTAAAACACTAATAGTATATATGTGTGTGTGTGTGTGTGTGCATGTGTGTGCATGCGCACAGCATGCACACATTAATATCTCTATCACTGATGCAATATTTATGTTTCCAGGGATAAAAATTGTGAAGGCTACTTAGTAAACAGGGCTAATCTTTGACAGACTGTCTCAGAGGGTGATACAAATACTTTTATTTCTGTAATCTCCCATCCAAATGCTCATAGTCATAATGTCACACTTTGAGCAAATAGCAGTAGGAAGCAGTAAGTACATGCAAGGTTTTAAATATTTGAAGGTGGTGGCCTGGAGCTTGAAAGCATTAAAAAGAAAGAAAAAGATTGCTTTCTAAGCACTTGTAACAAAGTTACATGACAACTATTATTCAGAAACTAACAGTGAATCAAACCAAATAGCCCTGATCAGGAGATGCCACCATGTGTGACAATCTTCCTGAAACTGGGTTGACGTGGTAAGCTTTTAAAGTGCTAATTACCTTTTGGTGCAGAGAGTGACTAGAATTAATCCACCTGCTTTCTCCAAAACAAGTGGTGGCATTGTCAGATTTGTCAGTAACAAGTATTTCTTTAGCAGTGAGTGTAGCATCACAGTCCAAAAGAATATACCACAAGTACGTTCCTGGACACAACCATTCCCCCACCATCCACTCCAAAGGGATTAACCATCTTTGGTGGGTCCTACAATTAGTTGAGATGCCTCGCTTACAGTTCCATCAATGGCTGTAGTGTAGTTTGTTGTAAAACACTATGAAGCAAGCTTGTTCTCTGTCATGACACCCTGGATGTGCGACTCCCTCCCGCTGGAGATATAGTTGCCTTCCCATATTAGCAACCTCCAGATATTTCCATAACACATAACCTACGGCCCATGGGTCTGATTAGAGGCCTGCTAGCCCTCCTCATTCAGCCCGTGAGGCTGTTTGGGTCAAACCATTGCACCCTGCCTTATACCTTAAGTATTTACCTGTGGGACAGGTAAAGATGTAGCTGAGCTAAAGGAAATTTGGAGTCCTATCAGCTCTGTGGCTCTGCAAGCCCCAACAACCAGCTGTCAATCATGGCCCAAGAGGAATGGGGAGGATAAGAACTTAACCAGATTCCCATGCCTGAATTAGACTTACTTTTTGTCCAGACCTACAGAATCAGCTGATTTAAAGGCTGGTGCCTTTGCATCTGCACTACCATGCTGCTGTATTTATTGTTTTAAGGTCTTGATGATGCTTATCATTTTTATAATTTTATGCTAATTGTTTAAGTAAGAGCATTGCATTTGATAAAATGTTGCGTGCCACCTTGAGAACCTGTGGGATGAAGGGTGGATTATAAATAAATTAATACTAATAGCAATAACAATAATGATAATATTGTGAGTACTATGGGGGCAGGGGGGTGTAAACTCAATCCTTTATTAACAGCTGAAATAATAACAAAGTAACAATATATCTGAATTTAGTATTAACTGAAAATAAATCAACTGGCCAGTCAATTCTCTATTTTCTGTCCCGTTTGAAGGATGGGAGGAAAGTGGAAAGTCTAATTTGCTTATTTCATTGCTGCCTTGCCAAGGGCAATAGTAATTACACTAAATAAAATTAAATCAATACATTTACTTCCCAGGCAGGTATCATGCCATGAGGCCCAAGCGGAAAAGATAAAGAGAAACTGAAATAATTAAAACTTGAGAAAATAACTATGCTAATTAGAATGCTCATTAGTCTTCATAATGGGCAACAGCACACAGGAGGTAAAAAAGTCACTTGGTGTTTCTGTGAGTACAACATCAGAAACATCCTTTTAAATAAATGAATCAATCACAAACAAAAAGTGACTAACAGGGCACACTTATTTGTTTCTACTCAAAAGTAAGCTTCATTGAGTTCAATGAGACTTACTTCTGGGGTAAGTATATATAGGATAACAGCCAAAATAACATTTCCCTTTCCCTTTGCCTGGCGAGCGCATATCTTCCATCTTCCATCAAAACAGATAAATACGCTGCATGTTCAAATGAAGGTATTTTCCTCACTCCACGGTGGTGCTAAATTGAATGAGACATTAATTGCATTCAACATTCCACCAGCTCATTATTTAATTTCTCACCTGCTTACTGATTTTTAAGTTATGATCTGTGTGCTTTCCCCTCTGGCAAGTTTATTCCTCACTTTTCAATTTACTCCCCTCATCTGCACGTCTGCAGGTTATTTGACTGTCTCTTAAAAGAGGTGGTATGCTTTGCATACTATTGTGGTGGTGAAAATTGATTCACTTCCATATTATGTTTCACATGTTTCAGGTCTTTGCATACTCAACATGATGACAATTTGCTGCTGGCTGCAGTTGTTTAAGAGACAGAAAAGAGGTGGGTAATCAAGATGGAACAATGCATGTCTGTCCCTGGGATTTCTGCAGGCCCACTGCTAGAATTTTGTGAGAAATTTCTTATTATTCCTGCTCCTCTGAAAGTAAGTGTCTGACAGTGGTGTGTGGTCAGTGGACTAGGGGGACTAGGCTAGGCCTCTAATTGTTTTCCTGGTGCCTCCTTCCCAAAGCCTGGGAAGCTTCTGTCTGGCTTAGGCAGAATGCTCAGGTACATAACGTCAGGACATCGTGGCGTCAGGACACCCACCCACTCCCATCACCCTCACAAGCTGGTGCCTCTGGCCCTAACTGTTCCCCTATGAAACAATTCCCCGCATGCCCCTGGTACCTGAGACTACTGTTGTGGCAAAAGCAATAGGTCCTAGTCTACAACTCTGCCTTAGGGTGGTTCTCTCACTGCTGATAATGCAATGCAATGGCAGCATTGGGAAACCTTTAGTCTATGGGTCTGAAACAGGGACATGGTCAGGACCTTGGACAGCTCTGAACATGCTGATCCAGAGCCCAGAGGCAAAGTGCCAGAAACACAACTATGAATCCTGCAGAAAGACCAGTTACCTCAGCATTGGCCTGGAGCAACTGCCCAGTTTTTATGTCTGACCCTAAGAGTTAATATGGAAAATAGTCAATCTCCCACCAGCCATTTGGTAGAGAAAAAACATCTGTAGCTATTGCAGAGTTATGTAATTATTGAAACAGTTGTCTGTTTCCTGATGTATCATTTTACCTTGCTATGTGAATTACTTTAACATTTTTTAATTATGCTATGCTTTATATTACTTATTTATGATTAGGTAAACAGCAGTATAGAAATCCCTAAGTAATTAAAATTAAAATTAAAGCCTTTCTGCCTCTTGTCCCCGAGTGCTACATCCTGGTATGAACCCTGCATCTGAGTCATGGGGAACCACTAGCAGGGACTCCAGTGAAGATCTCAGTGATGGAACAGGAATTTATGGAAATGGGAAGTTCCTAAGATATCATCAACCCAATTCATTAAGGGCTCTCTAAATTAATACAAGAAACCTAGTCTGGTAGCATATGAGCAGTTAGTGTAAGCTGGAGTTATCCACCACCTGGTTTTTTTTCTGGATGACATGGTCAGAAATGGAGAGATCATGATCTAGAATTAGAGGTATTTGGAACACTGGAATATTTATAAGCTCTCGAAGTAATCAATGAGAGTATATCATCCACAGTATGACCACCAACCATTCTTTCTGGCATTTAACAGTTATGTAGCAGGCATGCTTGACAAGTGAGATGTACATTGTTTGGGATCTGTTCTATTTTTGTTATTGTAAGCTGTTTTAAACAGCTTTTTTAATGTTATACCCTGGGACCTTAGAGAGAAGGGTGGGAAATTATTAATTATCATTATTATTATCATCATTTATATAATAAAAATAACAATTGGTAATTTAATAATTGACATTTTTCATATATATAATTAATATTTAATAATTAATAATACTTTTGAACTGGTTCAGCTCTCCTCAGCACTGCACTTCATTACGGGCGTGGGGGGGGGGAGCTTCATCTGTTGAATCTCTGTCCATTATGCTATCATGAAAGTCACTCAATGGTGGCAAGGAAGGAAACTGCCAGCTGTGTAAGGCTCTATTTAAGCAGCATTATATTGCTTGTAGAGAAGCATATGTTCATCACAGTCCAAAGCTTTCCGTTAGTGCTGTCCCACTGTCAGTAGTTTGGCTGTTACCCAGAATCAACACATGGCGTTATCTGGAATCAGTATGTCTAATATAGCATTTCCATAAGCTGAATTCTTTAGGCTTGGAGTTAGGAAGATATCACACAAATCTCCTCCAGCTTTTCCACATCTGGTGCAAACTGTGTTTATTTATTTATTTTTGTAGGGAAAGCATCTAAACTCGTGAAGGCCTTGACTAACGTGAATTTTGAATTCCCCAGCCTTGGCTACTAGGCCTTGTACGTCCCACTGATGTTGCCAGAAGACAGGTACATTGCGCAAAGATATGCCACAGCCTACAACTGACATGAACATGCTGTTAACAAGTGCTGAGAGTCAAGCTGTTAGCCGAGGGAAAATAGAATTCACTTGCTTTCTGGCTTATTCTGAGGTTATATCCTCTAAATCCTGCTCTTCCTCTTTTCAGTCTAAAAAGTGTGTGCAAAAAAATTACATGGAAACAATAAAAAATATCACAAGATTTAAGGCCTGAATTGAAACATTTTTTTCTGGACTGTGTACCCTAGGGGTAGATAACACAGTCCCCTCCAATTGTTGGACTCTAGATCCCATCATCCCTGACCATTGGTCACACTAGCTGGGGTTGATGGGAATACAGGAAAATTGTAAAAAAAAAAAAGTTTTTTGTTTTTTAAAAAATTATAGCCATTCTAAAATTCCCTCCTTTAGTGAATGGGGAGGAAACTGAGCTTTGTTTTTAGCTGTTCTAATTTGATTCCAAATTGGAGGTTGAACTGATAGGTTTGGTCTAGCTCTTGACCCTGCAGGTGAAGTATATGCCTTGAGGGAATTGCCAAAAGAGCCCGTGGATGGCAAATATACAGTCCACTGGAACCCAAATGACTGAATTTTTAGGTATCTAAATTTAATGAAGAGTTCTTGACATGCCAGCCTCATCAGTCACATGAGCCTATGCCTCCAAGCTGGTGATGCAGTTACAGCATAGACAAGGGTCTACTGCTTCAGCAAGAACTAGGCCTCTGAATGCTCATTCCTCTCCCCCCACCCCCATGCACAGAGTTTTTGCTCAACAAAATGTATCCGTGAAACGCAGTGACAGAGCAGTGAAGCTAACATATGAGTCCTGTTAGTTTCACACCTTTTAGTTTAATAGATTTTGTTTGGAACGCATTTTTATTTTGTTCACATTTGTCTTTAGGCTGGCTCAGAGATCAAAAGAAGTAATATTTAAGAAGGTGTTGTGGAAATATTTCTATTTCACTACTGCTGAGAAGAAAATGAATCTCTAGGCTGGGTTTCCCCCGCTTTCTTTCTGGTTAGAAAGTTCTTCATCAAAATGAAGCAATCTGTTTTTCTTCTATTTTATTTAATTATTTTGCAGAGGACTGACATATGCCAGCAAATAAACTGGGGGAGAAAGCTCCACTGAACTAAGTGGTACTTATGTTTGAGTAATCATTGAGTGGCTGCAATACTGCATCACAACCCTGCATAGAAATAGGCCAGCTATGGTTCTCCAGATGAAAAGGCAAGCAACATCTCATAGCCAAACCACTTCACATTACTTCAGCTCTTTAGAAGAGTTTCCTATTAAGCTAGTTCTACAGAGGGATGGGGAACTGAAGGCAGAAAGTGCGCTACTGGAAGGAGTGGAAGAGATTTGGGGCTAGGGACAGGAAAATTTGTCAATTCTGGTTTCTCTTATTTCCAATATTCAGTTCTCCACAGGAAGATTCATCAGCATTTTTGTGCATATTTCTTCTGATATTGCAATTTCTTCCAATGTACACATTTCTGCGAAGCAGTCTTTCCTAATATAATGCAATTCTGTATGTTATTTTCACTAATATGTGCATTTTTGTGAACACGTTATTCCAGCATATGCATTTATGTACACATTACTTGGCTGGAGAGCTGACGTTAAAGGACGGCTGTGTTTTGAATCATACACAGTTTCAGAAAGTGTAAATTGAGTAGACTCACCTTCAAATGAGAACAGAATTTAATTTCTCCCCCATCCCTTGTTGGAAGATGGAAAGTTAACCAAGGACGGTGACATGTGAGGAGGAATGATAGCCCAAACTGAACATTGCTAAACACGTTTTAAAGCCTAATACAATAAAGTGTTGTATATTTTTAAAAAGCTCCCCATTTGTTATATAAATCATATTTGAAATTGCATTATGTCTTAAATATCCTCCTCCTGATCATCATCACTGTGAAAAGGGACAAAACGTTCTTTTTGTTTGTTAAATAGGAGATCTGCTGTAGCAGAAGCTTCACAGTAGCTTAGATGGCATATGCACTTATTGGCCCAATCACACACATGAAGGGAGCATTCACAAGCTCAACAATTGCTCCTGCTCGCTACTGCATTTAAAACTTATGCATGTCAGTCTTCAGACTATAGATGAACCTTACATACTGCCTGATACCCAAATGATAATTTACACCCATTGTTTAATTTGCTCTGATGAATGGGGAAAGCAAACATGATAATTATCATTATCACCATTATCATCTATTATCATCTGGGTGGCCTTTCAGCAAACTTTACAGAACTGTTCCCTGCTGAACAATTCTCCCATTGTTATTTTTTCAGCAGCCTTTATTCTCTCATAATCATAGTACACCCACTGAAACCAATAGTGGTGTCCATTGCAAAATTATTCACCTGCTGTTGTGTGGGCAGGGCGGTCCCTCCCCCTACCTGGCTGATCCCTGGCAATGACTCCCCAGGCGGGATTGGGCGATTGGCTGAGGTAGGCGGAGACCCCCAGGTATCCAGCCTGGGGAGGGCGAAGCCAGCCCGTACTACCAGGAGCCACACTGGGATCTGGGGGGCTATGCGTGACCATGCAAAAGGTGCCCCGCATTTGATGTGGGGAGTGATCATTGCAAAATTTGCCTCGATATCAGTCTGTCTCTAGAGTTCACCAAATGTCAAAACTATGAACAGTCAACAAAGGGTAAGGAAAACAATGTATTCATTGGTCCATGTCTATGCTGTGTATCTCTGCATGTTGGGAAGGCATCTGAATTATAGCAGGGCTTCCAAGCCCCTAAAAATCCCATCTTTCTTGCTGATTTGGTTATTGTAGGATGGAAGAACCATTCACTCCTTAACAAGAAAGGTGTATGCTCACCATCATGTTGGGACCAAGTGGATTTCCTCCTCTTCGTTGAAACTCCAATTTGAATCTTCCTCTCCAATATTGATCCTATCTCCCTGCCACTGCTGGATTCTAAAATGACCCAGCCAAACGGATGTCAGAATTCTGATGTTGGTGGTACCAAAAAGGGTGTGTGCCAGAGGACCAGGAAGTGGTTTGAATCCTTCAAATCCATCTTGGTTCCCAATGTCATATGAGTTGTTTCCACTGGGAGGGAAAAAGTAAAAACAAACAAAAACACTTTTAAAAAACATTTGAAAGGTGGAATGAAGGAACTAAGTGTGGGAATGTTAAGGATAGTAGGAAAGGATATATTGAATAGGTATTATCTTTTCTTCACTCACGCTAGTAAGTGATGTAGCAGAGCAAATTCCCCTCAATATAGCTGGAAGCTAGTTTGAAGATTTGTTTGAATCTCTTAGTTAAGATTATTTCCTGGTGTCCCCTTTAATCCCTCTTAGAAGAATAAAGACACAGGAGTCTTTCTGAGTAAAGTAACAAAAAGTTTACTTACATTTCAGTTCATGATATGATCCCTGAAAGGCAGGCTTTATTTGGTAGTTACACAATAAACAGTGAGTTCATCAAAAATTACATTAATACAACAAAATGGCTGCAGGAGAGCAGCATAGCAGCAAAAAGATAGAACAAGCAAGACAAGAGGAAAACAACAACTGAGAAAATGGCTGTGTGATTTGGCTCTTTTGTGGAGTGAGCCAGAGCCAGGGAAATAAGGAATGTTGCTTTTGACAGTACCAATGGATTACATCCCACACAAAGAATATTCCCCTGCCTTCACATTTGCCCTGCCAGCTTGAGCCTGTCAGGGTGTTTGGCAATGCAGCTGTAGCAACTTTAGATTTGGTCCTTCCTTCACCTTAGGATTGAAGCCCTAGCAAGTCAAGGTTCATGAAAGAAAGAGGTATACAGTCATACCTCGGGCTACAGATGCTTCAGGTTGCGTTTTTTTCGGGTTACGGACCGCCGAAACCTGGAAGTACCAGAACGGGTTACTTCCGGGTTTTGGCGGTTGCACATGTGCAGAAGCGCCGAATCGCAACCCGGGCATGTGCAGACGTGGGTTGCGAACGCTGCAGGTTGCGAACATGCATCCAGCACGGATCACGTCGCAACCCAAGTGTCCACTGTATTGGATTGAAATGTGAAAACAGAAGGGAGAGGGGAACAATACTATAGACAACGAGGCTTGCAAAAACCTACTCTTTAGCCAGCAGTGAAAAGATACAAATATCAAATCCTCACTTTGGTATTTCTGAAATGTAAAGCTAAAACAAAAGTCTCCCTGCACTGGCCACATCTGTCTTCCCATCTCTTCTCATGGGAATTCAAGTGCATGTTTGATGGGGTAAGGAATGAGGGTGCTCTTATGCTCCTCCATTATTCTGCCACAACTGTGCTCCTATCTGATCTCAAAGGAAGACATGTCAAAATACAATTTAAAAATTGGAAAGTTGGAATATGGTTTCTCAACCAAAAGCAGTTGTTTAAATGCCAGACTTTGCATAACTCTGTAGAAGGATATTTAATACTGGATATTCTCCAGAATCCTTTTCCACACCACTTTGGCTCCAGGCATTAAGGGGGAAAGACTAAAGTTTCATTTGCCTTTCACAGCAATGTATAACATAAGTAATTATTATTAAGTATTTGCAAACTGGGTGGGCATTTTTCAATATCCCATTTACAGACAGACCACTCTTATGGTTTAGGGCACATACTGTAACTGGGTTCAGAGATCTGGCAGAAAAGCAGCCCTTGTGACTGAGCTGGGAATTATGGCTTTAAAAGGAAGTCCAACTTGGGGCCAAATAAATAAGCACACCCAAACCTTGCAAGTCAGTTCCAGATTCTGCCCAATTCCTAGCTGCCTATGTTGAAATCCTTACCTTCTCTAATCTCCACCAGTCCATTTGAACCTGAGAATTTGCACACAAGCTGCATACACACCATACATTTAAGGCAGGCTTAGAATCCTGGGATCTGTAGTTCACAGAGCTACGATTCCTAGCACCCTTAACAAACTACACTTCCTGGGATCCTGTTTTTAAATGCAGGGGGTGTCTGCATCCAGGATGTCAAATACAGTAATAAGAAAGCCTTCCAGATCCTTTCGAATAAATGCTCTCTCATTTGCTAAGCAAAAATGGCATCCAGATTTTACAGGGTGCTGATGAGAACTGGGATGTTTCCGAGCTATTCCTCACCCCCCGCCCATGCTATGAAAAGAAGCTAGTAACAACCGGCGTACTCAAGCTAAGCATACCCAAATGGACTGTAATCTGAAGGTTCACATTTCTAATGCTTCCAAAGCCTCTAAGTCTGGATCTGCACACTGACAGAGCAGAGATGATTAGGGGGAAACGTGCCTTGTTGAGATTGGTCGATGTGTTTCTAGCCGATATAACCTCTATTTCAACACAGTGCCTCCTTATAATAAAATGATTTGAGGGAAGACGCGCAGATCATAATTGTTTTGCACCCAGTATTACAAGTTTAATTGCTACATCTAAGTGCTCTGTATGTCTTGCACCTGCTCTTGAGAACATTTCTCGCTGGCACAGACTATTATTACTTTCCCCCCAGTGAGGTTAAAATATTAAACCCGACCTTTCACTGCCCACCAATTAGGAACCACCCACATCAATTTCTTAATATGCAGCTACTAGTCGCGCTAACCTTTACGTTCTGGCCTTGGCAGTTTATCCATAAGATGCAGGAAGTAGCGAAAAAGATTCTGATTTACTCAGATGCATGTGGATGACATGTATAGTTTGTAAAGGCAATTCTCAGTAATAAAGGCATTTCCGCCCCACCCCCACCCCCAAGCAGGTTGAACCAATTGTCTGTGATTGTATGCTATGTGAACATTTTGTGATCTGTTCAAATAGCTGTGTAAATAGCAATCCGATAAATTAATGAAAAATGTTTTATTTTGAAAGGGGAATTTTTTTTAATATTGTGTGGCACACAAAGTTAACCTTCCTTCGAAATATAGTCATGTGACCTGGCTTTCCCACCCTCTCCTCCCACTCCTGGCTCCTTGTGCTCTCTAGGAAACCTCTGCTACAGAAAGCGGGACTCTCAGGAAAATCTTGGGATTGGGCACCAGGGTTTGGGGGGGTTGCCAACAAGAGGGGGGAATCAGTGGAATTTGGAGAAGGAGTCTTGCCCCTGCCCCTGGATGGGGAACAAAATGGGAATGGGTTTTGTAAGCCAGGTCTATAGTCCCTCACCCCCCCCCCCCGGCTCTGATTATTATATGTGATGTTGGCTTTCTCCTCTTAAATTTTAAAGCTGAATTCCATTGCTTGGCATTGCCTGTGCTAGATTTTGACACTATATTCTGCCTCCCTTTGGCCTTTTGACATGAGGAATAATACTGGATTTCTCCTAGATTGCTATGAGTTCCTGCAGGTGACCTACTTATTGAGCATTTATCCCGATTTGTTTGCAGAAAGCTTAAATGGAGGTTAAATGATATCTGGACTTCACAGAGCATTTGGTTTGATTAGTTGGTGAGGTGGTTATACATAAATGAATACTGTATTCTTCCTGATTTGCTTGTGGGGTGTAAATACAACTTCCTGTTCATCATTGCTTCAGTCCAAAACTCGCAATGCATTTCCCCATCAATTTCCTAACCACAAAACCTCAAACAGTTAATGAAATGGCAGAGCATTTCTGATGGGGATAATGGGATGTGAAAGAATGCTTTCCTCTCTAATCATTCCTCCCTATGTACCCTGTGCACATACCTGATGGATTTCTCCATTCATGAGAGTGGAGGAGAAAAATTTCTTTATTTGCATTTCAGTGGAAGGCTCTGCAGATGTAGAAGCTGCGCAGTGGGTCCACTACAGCCCTTAGTACTAAAAAGAAAAGGAAAAAAAGCTGTCATGAAATTGGGACTCCCTAGTAGGAAAGCAGTTTGTGCTGGTTTTTGAGCAATATCCAAGCTTTTAAAAGTGTGGTCTTTGGCTTATACCGACGTGTTGCACATATTTTTGGAAGCTTACTCCATGGATACCAGCTGTTTCTCAGATTAGCAACTGATATGAACACCCAGTCACTCCTTTTTTTGTTCCTCACTGACTCAGTTTCAAGAGATTCTCATGCTAGACTGGCACCAGTACAAAAAATGAAATGAGTCCTTGGCTGCAAACTCATATCTGCTATTTTTGTGGCTTTATTATAATTAAACCTACCAAGCTCCTGCTTTTTATAGTTGATATGTAAGGAAGGACCAGAGATCTGCCAAAAGTAAAATAGGCTGCACTGAACTTTTCATCATACAAGCATTTGTGTAGCAGAAAAGAATAGTAACTCTAAGCATCATCTTCCATTTGAATGTAACTAGGGTCCACCTCAACCAGGAGACTATTTTAAATATTTATTTGGATAAAGCCAGCTGCAGACTTGCATGATGGAAATGTCTCTTCTGGGAGTTGTCAAATTTTATTCAGTCATTTGTGCTTCATGTTGATCGTCTTAGAATTTTTTTCCTGTATGCCAACTGTACTAGGATCCCACTAAACACAAAATCTATAAGCTATTGAAGAGCGTGAGAGTCCTTTCAGGACCTAATATTTATTCATCAGTGGCATGAGTTTTCAACAGAGTAGTGCAAAGTAATGTGCTATAAAAGCTTCTGGAACACTTAAAAATTATCTATCTATCTATCTATCTATCTAGATATTTTAAGTATATACCTAAAAATGAAAAGTGTGACTGCTCAATGTTGGCTCACATTCACTAGCCTAGGTGTGGCCAAACTTGGCCCGCCAGCTGTTTTGGGACTACAACTCCCATCATCCCTAGCTAACAGGACCAGTGGTCAGGGATGATGGGAACTGTAGTCCCAAAACAGCTGGAGGGCCGAGTTTGGCCATGCCTGCACTGGCCATATTGAGTCTGCCACCATGTTGCCATTATTTTTATTCCATTTATATTCCATATTATATATTCCACAAGCTCACAGTGACCAACATGGTTTTGTTGCTCTCCATTTTATGCTCACAGTAGCTCTGTAACCCCCTATGGGTTAGACTAAGAGACAGTGACTAACCCAAGGTCAACCAGTGAAATGTCTGAATGGGGTTTGAGTCCTGGTCTCCCAGGTCCTAGTGCAACATGTTGACCACTACATCACACTTGCTGTATTTATTATTTTCTACCCCATAAGTATCCACTTATATCGGCATATAGGGTGGTATATAAATAATAATAATAATAATAATAATAATAATAATGCATGAGAATTATTGTCACTGTGGGTTATGGAATTTCAAATTAAGCAAGTGAAATCAAATGTCATTTTTCATAGAAGGTAGTGCAACAAACACAAGCTGTCCTCTGCCTATAGTGATAAAGCAAGCTGGTTTTTTAGTCAGTACCACATCATGAGAAATACTTAGAATGATCCCAACATAGCACAATTTGCTGACACCTTCCCAAGGTTCCTCGATAAATCACTCCTAGAAATGTACAAAGCTAATGCGGCAGTCTGAGAGTAAATGTGGCGGCTACCCATCATCTCTGTAAATAGCATGTTATGTTATAAAGAGGGGGAGCATCCTCTCTGTGTTTAAAATCATTATAATATCTAGGGGGGAAAACATGCTATTACCCAAGTTGGAGATTTCACACTGATCCTCAGTTATTTTCCCAGGCTGGTGTAACTCATTTATTTCTTTGCGACCTGATTAAATAGAAGGGTCCACAACACATGTTGCTTTTAAAAGGCAGAAGTGCACTTTACTGAATTGCATCCTTCTCTTAAGAGACGTGGAAAAAAATGTACAGCTGGAAGGACATCACCTAATGCTTGAAATTCCAGCACCACTTTTGCCAGAGGGCCCTTCACAGGTTGTTCTCTGCAAGGAAGTTTATACCGAACGTGGTTTTATTTCCATGCATTTGCCCTCTGCACCGCTGTGAAATTTTCTAACCAGGTGGATAGAAGCACAGTATGGAAAGATGCAGATGGGTAGTGGTTAGAATATCAGGCATTTTAGGGAGAATGCAATGGCATTCCATCCATGGATGCTTAGTTCAGCTTTCAGCAGTAACCATCAGAGCAAACACTGGGGACAAAGATGCTTTTCCCCACAACCCATACAATATTTCCTTGCATGATTTTTAAATAAACAAATAAAGGGGTGGGGTGGGGAGATGGAGGAAATTCAGAACAGAACCCCTGGATCACCTCATAATGGAATCTGCAGGACTGCGGGTTCTGAAGTGGACCACTGATCTGTTCCAGGTCATAATCCATCCAGATTGGATAAGGTGAGTCTCCTTTGGAATCCAACTAAGGCAGATTCTTCTTCCATCCGTAAGTCCTCTTCTGTGGGTGGGTGGGGAGTAATGTGAAGGTTTCAGAATAGCCAACATCCTTTTGAGTAAAAGTTGCTTCACTGTAGGACATTAGCAGCCTGTTTACTTTCAAACCAAACCAACTGAGTCATTTGTAGTACAGTCTCCATTCACACTAACAACGCTCCTAAATAAATAAAAAAAGATAATTATGTTGCCTTCTGCACTGTACTGTGAATTTTGCTAACTTGGTTTTTCATGCAGTAAACACATGCTTCTTAAGCCACCTCCATGTGTGACTTGCATTATTGCTTCAGAGGCTGAGGAAAGGGGCTGTGGGGCTGTACCTGTAGCCCCACCTCATGACATCTTTTATATGGGAATTGGATATTATACTGCTTGTGAAGCATAAGGAAAAGTGCAAGGATAGTACGACTAATAAAAGCATTTTCTGAAATAATTTTTATTAAAGATTCTCTTGAATTACAAAAGAATGTGCAATGTTGCTTTTCAACAAATATTCTCAAAAGACCCAAGCCCAGCATAGGGGCTATATTTGCCCAGTCACCAATTTAGTTTGTGTCACACTCCTTTAGTGTGATACAAAGCAATGCCTGTGATGCTTATACCAAGAACAAGATCTGAACCCCCTGGAGCCCAGTGTCTTTAAATATTTGACCAAGTGACTAATTTCATTCCAGTGTAACTGATGAAAATGAAACAAAGCAAAGAGAGGTCTCCACAGAGCAACAAAACAGGTTCTGCAAATGGGATAGTGTGCAAAAGCAATAGAATAAGACAATTGCTTTGAAATGGTTCCAGAAAGCCTTTGCAGATACTCTCAGCATAAGAAGTGCCAGCCCAGCCTGCCCCCTAGTGACACCTAAGCAAGTCTCCCATTCATCTCGGTGCCAAGGAGGGGGTCGCTTACCCGAGTCCTCCCTCCAAGCTACTAATCAATCACACACAGGCACCAAAGGGGTTACCAGGTTGGATTGGCTTCTTCTCCAGCACCAGCTACAGAACATCAAACGGCAAGTCTAAAACACGGCATGTTCTCTCCCGCTCCAGAAGGTTAACTTGAATATTTATAGGGGCTGGGGAATGCTGGCAACCAGCCAGCCCCATCACAGGCTCCCACTTGGGGGCTAATTGTTACCATCTGCCTGAGGGGCTCCACCCAGTGATACTTGCTCACAGGATCACTACTTCATGACACTCAGGGCCAAAATGCACTGCGCCCTACAGAATATCACTAGGGCAGTGTCTCAAAAATAGGCATTTTCTGCTGCTGCCCCTGTAATGTGGAATGTAATTCAGAGGTGAAGCAACGGTCAACAGTAGCTTCAAATGCTTTTCCTTGAACCAGAAAACTGGACCCTGATTTATGCATAAGAATCCCCCAAATCTCTGCTTTATTTGATTTTTAATGTTTTCGTACTGTTTTATTAGTTTTAGGTTGTATTTTTGTTTTAATGAAGATTGATTTTACATTGTAGGTATTTTAAGGGTATTTTAAAGCTTTAAAATAATTAATTTTTGTGCTTCGTGAGATGCCTACAGCAACATCTTGAGACTCACTTTCATTGCATATATTTTTTGGTGGGGGGCAGGCATTGTTATCCAGACTGCCTTGCCACAAGCAGAGGGGATCATAATCCCAATCATAGCTGGAGGGAGACAGCGATAAATCTCCCCTCCCTGTGTGTTGCAGCTTAGATAACAACATCCCCCTCCCCTCATTTGAAGTCAAGGAAAATCCAGAGACATCAATGTATGATGTTCATTAAGTGTTAAATGTTTGGCCTTCAATTGCCACTACCATCAAAATACAACCTCTCTATGCCCCACTCCCCACATATTTACTATGGGAGATTTTAGGGCTCTCCCAGAGAAAATCTGTTTATTGAACATTGATCCTGATTTGCTTTCCCAAAGCTTATGCGAAGGAAAGACAATGTCTGAGCTTTACTAAGCATTTGTTTTGATTTGTTCGCATCCCTCCTCACTTCATCCCAATTTCCTTACACATATTCCCGTTAATCAGTTGATTATCCCACACTTATTAGTTTATTTCCCCACTGGCGGAGGCAGCGTGATCCCAGTGGGGTTCCATCACAGCTGCCCTCCTGCCCGCACTGGAAGCCCTGGCCCCAGAATGCACACCCCGCCCCCAGAACACACAACCCGCCCCTTTGGGTGGCGCGCCATGCCCCCGGGACGTGCGCTAGCCCTGCCCCTGCCCGCTCTCCGCCCCCCGTACCAGAGCTTGAAGCTCCGCCACTGCATTTCCCCATCACTTTCTTAAATGCAAAAGATCCTTCAAAAAGAAAAAGTAGGCTTCTTGTGCCTGAGCTCTTTATTCCCCTTTAAATGTGCAAACCTAAATTTCCAGTATTCAAATGAACCCTTCCTACGAAAAGGGAGCGCTGTAGCCAGCTAACTCCTACTCAGAATAGACTGACTGAAATTAGCAGGCCTAAATTAGTCATGTCCATTAATTTCAAAGTGTCTACTCTGAGTAGGTCTAACAATGGATTAAGAGTCTGAAGGTAACCTTTATGTTATAACTTCCTTTCCTTCTGGTACAAACAAGGAGCTATCTCTACTTTAAATTATATTGCTCTTTGCTGCCCTTCTGTTTCCTTTTAAGGTTTTGAACCTGACTGTTCCCCCGTTGTACAGTTTTTGTCCTTGATATTAAGAACTGAAAGCGGCATTATTATCTTCTTCCCATCTTTTTCTCTCCCCTCAGGTCTTTGAAACCCTTTCAAGCTATTTTCTGCTCTTGAAACCGTTAGGTTTGACTGCTAGGGCTCCCTTTTCTCAGTGACTCACAAACACCACTGTCACCCAATGAAGGGTGCTGGACAGAAAGTCAGCAACTCTACTAGCTGCCAGTTAGCTTCCAAACTCCAGTCAAGGCACTGGTGTTCACATTTAAAGCCTTGCAGAGCCTCCAGGCCACATATGTGAGGGAAGCCTTCCTCAAACTGGTGCCATGCAATACATTGTTTTGCCATACATTGTTTTGCAATACAACTCCCATTATCCCCAGTCAGCATGGCTAATTGTCAGGTTGCTGAGAGTTGTAGTTTAAAGATCTGGAGGGCACCGGGTTGGGGAAGGCTGTGTGACAGATGCAGGGTTGAGTTCCCATCCTGCATTACATAGCTGATACCTCAGTCTTGGAGCCTTCACTATGGGACGTTGGGTCAGATGAGCTGCAAGGAGCAAGACCGCACTGTGAATCCCAAAAGGCTGTGGAATGATGTGTCTGATGTTGTGAGAGGTTCGTACTTTTCCCTCAAGGGGGCTCTAAAACGGGGATGGGAAACCCCAGACCTGGGGACCAAATATTCCTCCCTGGCCTCTGGCCCTTGGGATTCTCCTCAAGCCACACCCCATTACTACTGGCCCTGCTTTGAACTCCCCTTGAGGATCTCTGGAAATACTTCTTGCTTGTCTCAGTGGAGGAAAATGTGTGCAGAAACTAGCCTCCATCCAAAGCTAACATTCACATTTGTTTCTCTGCTCAGTTCCCACTTTTACCTCTCCCCACACCACCGGCATGTGGACCCCAGAAGGTTGAAGGGAATGTGGCTGAAAATGTTCCTCACACCTGAAACAGACATATTAGCCAAGCAGGTTCATTTTTCTCCGATTACTAGCTGCATATAATTAACCCTCTGCCATGAGATTTGACAACTGCCACTAGCTTATATGACTTTTAAGTGGATTAGACAAATGCATGGATGAGGAGTTGATCAGTGACTATGAGCCATGATGGCTCAATGCATCTTCCAGGTTCCGAGGCTGTAAAAGGTAAAGGACCCCTGGACGGTTAAGTCCAGTCAAACATGACTATGGGGTTGCGGCGCTCATCTCGCTTTCAGACCGAGGGAGCAGGTGTTTGTCCATAGACAGATCATGTGGCCAGCATGACTAAACTGCTTCTGACACAATGGAACACCATGACGGAAGCCAGAGTGCACGGAAACACCATTTACCTTCCCACTGCAGCGGTACCTATTTATCTACTTGCACTGGCGTGCTTTCGAACTCCTAGGTTGGCAGTAGTTGGGACAGGGCAACAGGAGCTCACTCTTCACACAGATTCAAACCACCGATCTTCTGATCAGCAAGCCCAAGAGGCTCAGTTGTTTAGACCACAGTGCCACCCGCTCTGTTCGATCTGCTGGGGGGCAGGGAGAATGTGAAGTAGGGTCAGCCCTACCATTAGATCGAGTGACGCAGAGGCCACCAAATGAAAGAGCAGCAATCATTTCAGTAATTACAAGGCCATCAGAACATATTAAGTTGCCTCATAGAGTCAGGTCATTGGTCCATCTTGCTCAGTAGTATCAGGGTTCATCCACCCTGGTGAAGACTTCTGAAAAACTCAAAAGCTGGTCTCCCAAACCATTACAGTGGTACCTCGGGTTAAGTACTTAATTTGTTCCGGAGGTCCGTACTTAACCTGAAACTGTTCTTAACCTGAAGCACCACTTTAGCTAATGGGGCCTCCTGCTGCTGCCGCGCCGCCGGAGCACGATTTCTGTTCTCATCCTGAAGCAAAGTTCTTAACCTGAAGCACTATTTCTGGGTTAGCGGAGTCTGTAACCTGAAGCGTATGTAACCCGAGGTACCACTGTATTGCTGAAATGTGGCTTTTGCATTGCTCCCCTTCCCCATATGGACCAACACAGCAACTTTTGCTTCTTAAATTTGCTCTGCATTCTTGGTTAGGATGATGCTGACGATGAAGATTTGGCGATAGGACACCTCTGAATTTCCTAAACACTGTATTTCCACTTAATCCTGGAGAGGCTGTTAAATCTCAGTCTGCACAAACATTCGGGAAGGGGTTTCAGATCAAAGCAAGAACCCCTCTTGACTCGCTCGCTCGCATCTTTTTTCACCCTCCTAACACCGCTGATCCCACCTCCCCCCAACCCCATTTCCAATGTCTTGCCCCCAGCCACCTTCCTTTCCTCCCCTGAGCTTGCAGGAGCTGAGCTCAGGGCAGGCTAAGGGCAGCGGCTTCACCGTCTGGCGCGGAGCATGTGTGCGCGGCCTCTGCACATGCTCAGTGGGGCGGGGGCGCCCAGCAGGCGTTACAAAGCCGAGCTGAAAATGAGCACATTCCTGCTCTGGCGAAGGCAGCGGCAAGACCCGCCCTCGCTCCGCCTGGCTTGAGAGATTTGCTGCCGCCGTCGCCGCCGCCGCCGCCGCCTCGGCTCTTGCTGCCTTCTCGGCTGCCTGAACTGCCGACCGCAGCGGCGGAGCTGAGCGAGGGAGCCAGACGCCGGTTGCCGCCGCCAGCCAGCAGCCGGAGCGGGAAGGAACGCGGCTGAGTCCCAGCCGGAGAAGCCTCCGGTGGAGTCTGCCCTGGGGGTCGAGCGGCATCCCGCGTCTGCGGATCGCCGCGGCGGGAGTCAAGTTCTTTGCAGGAGTTGCATCTGGAAGACGGCTCCAGGCGGCTGGTGGCGATTCCTCGAGAAAAGGGAAGAGAACAATCCCTTTCTCTCCATGCAGGACCACTTTTTTTTCTTGATTGACACTGGCTGCCTTCTTCCCCATTTGGAAAGTCGTTTCGGAGCTGGCTTGATGGAAGTTCGAACTCAGATGTAGTAGCAGCATCACTGCACTTTTTTTCTTTCTCGGAGGGGGAGAGAGAGCAAAGGATGGGAACGGGAGAAATGACAGGCGGCACCCACGTCTGGGGACAGAGCCTTTCGATGGGCAGCTGAAGTTCAGGCTTCGCTACTTAAAACGAAACCGGGCGAATGCAAATCCAGCTAGAAGAGGAGGGGAGAAGAAGAGAAAGGAGCGATGTGGCAACCGGATAGTTCTACTCCTGTTTCCTCTTGATATACTGGCATCATTGCTGATGGGATACGACCCCCGACCCCCAAAGTAGGCTGCTTTTTAAGGTACGTCTTTCTTAAAAACGTTTGTTAAACAATGTAAAGGGAGAGCATGAGGTCTTTTTCTCTTTGTTTGGTTCTGTACGGCCGACCTCCTGTTGGCGATGACTTTTAAATATTTGCAGCTGTTGGCAAAGAAAAACTTGCTCTAACTTCTTCAGCCCGGAGACATTTATTTGGGGGGTATACTAATTGGCTCATAGCGCCCTCTGGTGACTTGCAAGGGACTGTCTCGATTAGTAAGTCACAGGTGAAGATAGGATGGGGGGCACAACTGCAAAATGTACACAGTTATGCACAGCGATTGCATTGCGGGATTTTTTTAATTGTAAAGTTTGCCTTTGAAAAAGAAAAAGCCGTTTGTGTTGCAGGTTGCAGTGTACAGAGACATGAATGGGTGTCTTAATTGTAGAACAGCTTGGTGTTAAAACAACAACAACAACTTTTGTTAATTCTGTTATGTTTGAAGATGACAGGCAAATAGCAGTCCAGATTGTGCTTTTGAAGGAAGGCTATTTTGCTTAACTAGTAAAATAGTGCTTTACTAAATGAAGCATTACATCAATTTATGGGATTTTCTGAATACTGAACAGTTATTCAGTTAGAAGTAAAATCTATTAAAAAGTAGATTTTAAAAACAGTTAAAAAGTTAACATCATATTACTTCTGACATGAATATGTAGAAAAACTATTTACAGTGAGATGATCTTTAAAAAACAAAACCAGTAGTTGGCTATCATATGAACACTTTTCTTGTACATTTTAAGGGACACATGTTTGTCTGTTTGTTTTAACAGAGGAGATCAACATGCAAAGCGAACAGATTCCAGAGCCAGCTATCTGTGCATCCCATTTCATATTTTTAATTTGGCTTTGTGATGAGGCAATAGAACTAATTGAAACTCAGAGACAGGGTCTGGCTTCACAGACTGATGAGGACCTGAAGATAATGAAAGGCGACATGAAAGCAGCGAGTGTGTTAGACGATCATCAAACCCAACAGAGTTTTCACAACTGGAGGTTAGCAAGTGTGAGAAGGATGGCAGCTCTGCCAAAATTGGCCAGTGGAGACATTTTGCTGAGTATCCCTTCCCCACCAAAATAAAGGACAAACTTCTGCGGATGTGTGTGAACTAGGAGAGAATGGGACAGAAGAGGGCAACTTGAACTCATTAGTTCATATCTTTGGCACTAAATTACATTTGTTTCCTCATTTGCTGTACATGTATTGTTATCAGTGCCATCCTATCACAACAGAAGAAATCAATGATTTTTTTTTTAAAAAAACAAAACTAAATAAGAACACTTCCACGAGTAACACCCTGGATGTGTTTTTCTTCATGGTTCAATAGACATCCTTTCTGTCATTAAATTTACTTGTTAGTCTAATGTACATGGAAGCTATTGAAAGGTTTCATTGTTTTTTAGCCCTCTGGGCAAAAAACACTTTTCAGTGTGGCCAAAGGGTTTCTAGTCTAAGCGCCTGCACACCAGCGTTTTTCCAGTGCTGTGTCAACTGATCGCTTCAGCTCAGAACTGTGTGTACCTGGTAGCACAAGGTCCCCTCCGCTACTGCCGCCTGGGATTGCATAAAAAGCTTTCAAGTGTATTTTTCCCACGCTGGCGAGTCTGATTCATGTTTGAAATCTGAACAGTGGTTTTGTTTTTTCGAAAGAGGTGTACGCCCGAAGGGAGGAAACTGCCTAATGGATCATGGCTCTAATGTTTACAGGACATTCCTTATTTCTAGCCTTAGTGATGTTGGCAGCCTCTACTTTTGAAGAGTCTGTAAGCAATTACTCTGACTGGGTGACTTTTACAGAGGATGTGGATCCGTATGAGAAACAGAGGCTAGATGATTTCAGGACTAGTCAGAAGACGAGAAAGGCCGTGCTTCACCCAAGCTTATATTTTAGTGCTGAAGAGCTCCCAGCGCTGAGACAGAAATCTCACACCAGCCATCTCCACCTCTTCAGAGCCCTCAGAAATGCGGTGTCAGTGATGCTGTCCAGTCCATCATACTACCTCCCTCCCCCCAAGCATGCTGATTTCGCTGCCAAGTGGAATGAGATATATGGGAACAATCTCCCTCCTTTAGCCTTTTACTGCCTCCTGTGCCCGGAAGATAAAGCTGCCTTTGATTTTGTGTTAGAGTATATGGATAGAATGGCTGGATACAAAGACTGGCTGGTGGAGAATGCCCCAGGTGACGAAGTTCCTCTGGGCCACTCCTTAACCGGCTTTGCCACCGCTTTTGATTTTTTATATGCCTCATTGGATGATGTCAGAAGGCAAAAATACTTTGCCAAGATATGGGCTGTGACTGAGGAAATGTACGAGTATTCCAAAGTCCGTTCCTGGGGCAAGCAGCTTCTTCATAACCACCAGGCCACTAACATGCTGGCATTGCTCATTGGGGCCCTGGTCACTGGAGGGGGCCTAGAGTCCCAAGCAAATGCCTGGAAACACGCCGTGGTGGACGTGATGGAGAAAACCATGTTTTTGCTCAACCACATTGTCGATGGCTCTTTGGACGAAGGCGTGGCTTACGGTAGCTACACCGCCAAATCGATCACTCAGTATATATTTCTGGCGCAGCGCCACTTTGGGATTAACAACCTCGAAAACCACTGGCTCAAAATGCACTTTTGGTTTTACTACGCTACCCTTCTGCCGGGCTTTCAGAGGACTGTCGGCATAGCCGATTCAAATTACAATTGGTTTTACGGCCCTGAAAGCCAGCTGGTTTTCCTGGATAAGTTTGTGCTGAAGAGTGGGGTAGGCAATTGGCTTGCACAACAAATTAGAAAGCACCGCCCAAAAGATGGTCCAATGGTGCCCTCCACTGCCCAGAGGTGGAGCACGCTTCACACCGAGTACATATGGTACGACCCGGGGTTAACTCCCCACCCTCCACCTGATTACGGCACTCCTAAAATGCATGTGTTCCCTAACTGGGGGGTAGTCACGTACGGAGCAGGTTTGCCAAACGCTCAGACAAATACCTTTGTTTCTTTTAAATCTGGGAAGCTGGGTGGCCGTGCTGTCTATGACATAGTCCATTTTCAGCCCTATTCTTGGATTGATGGGTGGCGAAGCTTCAACCCAGGCCATGAACATCCAGATCAGAACTCTTTTACCTTTGCTCCTAATGGGCAGGTGTTTGTCTCCGAGGCCCTCTATGGACCCAAGCTGAGCCACCTGAATAACGTCTTGGTGTTCGCTCCATCTCCCACAAGCCAGTGCAATCAGCCTTGGGAGGGTCAGCTTGGGGAATGCACACAGTGGCTTAAGTGGACTGGGGATGAAGTTGGGGAAGCTGCTGGTGAGATCATTACATCCTCTCAGCATGAGGAGATGATGTTTGTGAGCGGTGAGGCAGCGCCTGCCTACTCATCAGCAATGAAGCTGAAAAGCGTGTACCGTTCTCTGCTCCTGCTGAATCCTCAAATGTTGCTAGTGGTGGACCATGTGGAGAAAGAGGAGGACTCTCCCATTGACTCCATCAGTGCCTTTTTTCATAACCTTGACATTGACTTTAAATACGTACCATATAAATTTATGAGCAAATATAATGGAGCCATGATGGACGTCTGGGATGCCCACTATAAAATGTTTTGGTTTGACCATCATGGGAATAGCCCTGTCGCTAGGATACAAGAAGCAGAGCAGGCGGCCGAATTCAAAAAGCGGTGGACTCAGTTTGTAAACGTCACTTTCTCTGCAAAGACCACCGTAGCAAGGATTGCCTACATTTTCTATGGGCCGTATGTCAATATTTCTAGCTGTAGGTTTGTTGACGATGCCCGATCAGGGTATCAGATTTCTCTCAATGTCAACAACACAGAAACAGTTCTCTCTGTCGTTACAGACTATCTAAATCTGAGGACAAGGTTCAGCTATTTAGGCTTTGGTGGCTACGCCAAGGTAGCCACTCAGGGAAAGGTGACGAGGTTTGGCCTGGGCACCGAAACTGTAGCAAAAGAGGCACCCAGTAACAGGATCGCTTTCCCCTTTGGATTTAAAGTGAATGTCGTTGCAGGGTTGATCTTAGGGATTAGCTTGGCTTTGCTGGCCTTCCAGTGGCACTTTTACATTTCCTTCAGCAGACTCTTGCGTTGGATCCTCATCCTGGTCATCACATTGTGGTTTGTCGAGCTGGTTGATGTGTGGAGCTCTTGCACTCAGCCCATCTGCGGAAAGTGGAGCAGCGACGCGATGAGTGCGGAGCACAGCACAGGGAAGGACCAGGCACACCCTGTGACTTTGCCTGATGTGGTCATTACCTCCCTGCCCAGCTCAGGTGCGGAAATCCTGAAGCAGCTGTTCTTCAACAGCAGTGACTTCCTATACATCAGGATCCCTTCAGGCTACCTTGACGTCCCCGAAGCAGAGTTTGAGATCGACTCCTTCGTCGATGCCTGCGAGTGGAAGGCATCCGATGTTCGGAGCGGCCGTTTCCGGCTCTTCCAGGGCTGGCTGCATTCCCTAGTCAAAGACACAAAACTCCACCTTCAGAATATCCATTTACATGAAACCAGCAGAAGTAAGTCCGCGCAGCATCCTGCTGCCAGACAGGACAAAAAGCGGCGGCCCAGAAAAAGAGAATCCATAGCAGAGCAAAGAAGCCGATTGAGAGGGAGTTCAGAGAAAGATGCTGATTACATTAGGGAGCTCAGGAGACACATAGCCTCTTATCCCAATGCACGCCCCGTGCTTAGCCTGAGCAGTGGGAGCTGGACATTAAAGCTGCCTTTCTTTCAAGAAATCATAGGCGCTTCCTTGAGAGCGCTCTATGTAGTACGAGACCCCCGGGCATGGATCTACTCAGTACTGCACAAAAGCCAGCCAAGCCTTTACTCCTTGAGGAAGGTTCCCCAGCGCCTAGCGATGCTGTTTAAAGCAGAGGGCAGGAAAGAAAAGTGTAGTTTAAATGCAGGCTATGCTTTTGAATACGAATCGCTGAGGGAGGAACTCTCCGATTCAAATTCAAACGCTGTCTCTGTGATGTCCCATTTGTGGCTGGCAAACACGGCGGCAGCCCTGAGACTCAATGGGGATTTGCTGCCAGAGAATTACCGGCTGCTCAAGTTTGAAGACCTAGTCAACTTCCCCCAGAAGGTGGCCGAATCCATCTATGCTTTTCTGGGCATCCCTCTGTCTCCCGCTAGCTTAAACCAAATCCTATTTGCCACATCCACCAACCTTTTCTACCTTCCTTATGAAGGAGAGGTCTCCCCGGCCAGCATCCAGGCTTGGCGACATGAGATGCCTCGCGAGGAAATTAAGCAGATCGAGGACATCTGTTTGACTCTAATGGACCGCTTAGGCTATCCAAAGTTTACCGATTTAGAAGCTGCGGGTCAGCGGTAGTTTGCACTAAGGATCCCCAGGCTCTTCAATTTGTAGATAAGAATCCAAAAAGCTGGTTTATTCTTGTAAAATGTCTGTACAGTCTGTTACACTTGCAGAGAGAGAGATTATTTTAAAGGAAATGAGATATTTGGTCTGGTAAGCTTCCCCCACCCTCCCTTTTCCTTCCTAAACAACAACAACAACAACGAGAAAAAAGCCCCCTCGTAATTACTTTTGCTGCCTTTGAAAATAAAGCTGTGTGAATCTTTGCATTTGTTTCCAGATGGGGACTGACTATAGCTCAGAGGATGGGTAATAGGATCAGGGCCTTACATTCCTTGGCTCTTGGCATGAATCCCAGCCGGGCAGGGAGTTGCCAAGTGTCACTGCCATCTGCTGGTTATTTGGTGGCCAGTGTTGGGAGGAGGTTGGGCTCAGCCCTAGTTTTCAATGAACAACTGTTTGTATTGCAAAGCAGACTTGGCGTTTGGCAGCAGTGATCTCCCATGGGCTGGATTTACTGACATGTTATGTCTGCTTTTAACTACCCCAGCGGTGCTGAGAAGCCATAAAGTCAACCTAACCAGCCAGTTAAACTGTGTTTTATGATTGCCTGACATCACTGAAGTGACAGAAAGCAGATCACACACACACACTGGCACAATCTTGGCATCCTATTGGCAGCCTTAGCAAAGAGACCAAGACCCAAACTGACATGGAAGCATACTAATACTATTTCGTGTGTTTCTTCCATTCCTCAGCAGTAAGGAATCTGAGTCTGTAAGGTAATTTCAGGATAACGGTTCCTACTGTTACTGTGCTGTGAGTAAATAATTCATAGTCAGAAGTAATGATAAATATACATACAGAGCCCATTTTTGTGATTGTCTTTCTGACACGGGCGTCTTCTGTTGTTTTATCTGGATTACATCTGCACAAAATCTTCTCCATCTCAGCATCTTGAAACGAAGTCGGGCGTGCAGAATCAGTTGCCTGAAAAATAAGGTACATATAGATGGGGAGAACCATGGGCAGATTAAGCAGTAACTGGAGCTGTGCCAGCAATGCCCATCTTGGTTTTGCTTTTCTCAGGGATGGGGAATCAGATGTTGCTGGACTACAACTCCCACCATTCCTGACCACTTCCCAAGTTAGCTGGGGCTGATGAGAGTTGAAGCCTGAAAACACCAAGAGGGTCAAAGGTTTCCTATCCCTTTGCTATGCTAATAGGTACTAGACCAATGCAGGTACACAGATAAATTAGACTCACCTTTCTTCTCGCTCCACAAGTTGCGTTACAATATTTGATGCCCTTCTCATTGAAATGTATTTATTTATCCATTCGTTGTTAATGATGTGGTTAATAGGATGTATATCACAGTTTTATCTATATCCTACAAACTGGAGAATAGCTCCACAGACTTTTAACACAATGACTTCAGTGTAAAATTGCAGCCTAAGGCCGATTCCTCCTTTTCCTAAAAAGTTTACTTTTTAATGCCAGATTTAAGGGTCGAGATGGCTGTGGTAGCATCTTCATGTGGCAGGAAGAGAGTAAATGCCACTTTCATCAGCTGGAACAGATTCAAGAGAATATTTTAACACCCCAGTTCTTAAATCACAGAGATAAATACTTGCTCAAGGAGTGGGAACATGTGCAACACTACCCTGATTTCTCAGGGCCCCTTACTCTTGACTTCTGGAGTAAGTTTGCTGATATAACGGGGCTTACCTTTCAGATTGCCAACTGGAGGAAGCAGGGACTAGGTTGGTTTTAAAATCATTTTTTTAATTTCTAAACAGCCCCAAGCACATACTAGGCACTTTCTAAATAATAAATAAATAATCTAAATAATAAATCACAGTGGTGACTAACAGTCATGGGCATAGGCAGGATTTTTGTTAGGGGGAACAGGCCTTTTAGACAATCCCAACATGTCTAATCAGAAGTTTTTATTGAATTCAGTGGGGTTTATGGCCAGAGAAGTGGGATTAGGATTGCAGACTCACTTGCAAGTAAATTTGTTTAGGATTGTGGCTACAATTAATTTGTAAAGAATGCTGGGATGACCTTATGCTTTCTCATTTCATAGGTTTATTTTCCACCTGTGTGTCAAATTCCGGTTAATGATGAATGATATTTAATCCATTTCCAAAATCTGTTTGCATTTTCATGTATAGAAAACCAGTTCCATCATTCCTTGAATTGCACTGAAAATATATATATTTAAAGGCAGCCACCCTCTTCCACACTATTCTACCCCCTATCCAAGTAGCAGGCAGTTCTCCCTCTCCCCCTCCCCTTTAAAATGGAATGTATTCTCCTGATCTCTTGCTTCACATTCTCTGCAGAAGCATGCCTATTGTAAATGTCTGCGGATGTGTGTACCAAGCTCTAGCTATCAGAGACGCCTGTTTCTTACTCCTTTTCTGTCTAGCATTTCCTTACAAATGAAGTTGCTATGAAATATGTTTCATCTTCTTTGTTTGAACCAGAATTGGGGTTTGGTGCCACAGTGTTGAAATGTGCCAGATGAGTAATTGCCTTTCATTTGGGTGACAAAAAATTAGCTGATGTCAAGAGATTTAATGAGTTTGTCTCCTCACACTGTTAGGAAATTCTCCTGGTGATCCTGAATGCTTTGCTGTGGTGTCCTCTCCCCCCACCCTTCCTGTCCTCCACTAACATGTCGCAACATTCTGTGATCTCTCATTCTGACCTAGATAAAAGTAGCTCATTCCCAGCCGTTCATTATTATGTCAAAATGTGCCTCTAGCCTGATAGAGCTGTTGATATGTTGCAGTTTCACTGAGTGTAACTTGGCTGTCACTTGTCCTGGATTAGAAGAGGGACTGGCAGCCCTCTTTCTCTTTCCCAGGCTGTCCTCTGGCTAGGTAGACTGTCACATGCTAAAGGAAATGGCAAAGTGTATTAATGTGCACTGATGTGTCAGTGAAACCTTGGATTATTACTTTCATTCATGCCAGGCTGTTTCTTTCTCTCGCTCTCCTGCCATCCTAGTATCAAACATATGCAAAATGAGGTGGTTCTTTTTTCTTTCTTTTTTTTTCGACATTGCCAAAGTGAATCTTCACTCTTCAAACTGCTTGGCTGACTCCCAGTGCCTTGTTCAAGGATCAGGGTTTAACACAAAGAATTTCCTTTCAGTGAAGATTTGAAAGAAACCAGCAAAATGGCTGGTCTCTGATAATACTTTCAACACTGCTGATGGTAGGAAATTGAGAGTTCAGTGAAGCTAGGGAGACAGTGTTACGTGCCATTCTTCAAACAAGAAAGGGTTTGTAACGCATGTCCTTGATACGGTGATCGTTAAAATATTCACCTTGATGAGAAAATACCAATAATTGTAGCTTCGCTTTCCACAGAGTGAGCACCTTGAAACATGGGACAAATAGAACACTGGAATGAAATTTGAAAGTAGCTTTTATTTTTGCTTCAGCTTCACAGCATTCACTCTGAGCATCGACGGGAATGCTGTTGTACTTGTCTCCTGCCTGTGGGCTTCCTCTGGGCATCTGGTTGAGCAGCATGAGAACAGAATGCTGGACTGGATAGACCTTTTAGTTCAAGCCCAGCAGGCTCTTCTTATGTGTTTCTATGGCATACCGTATTTTTCGCTCTATAAGACGCACCAGACCACAAGACGCACCAGACCACAAGACGTTTTTGGAGGAGGAAAACAAGAAAAAAAATATTCTGAATCTCAGAAGCCAGAACAGCAAGAGGGATGCAGCAATCCCTCTTGCTGTTCTGGCTTCTGGGATAGCTGCGCAGCCTGCATTCGCTCCATAAGATGCACACACATTACCCGTTGCTTTTTAGGAGGGGAAAAGTGAGTCTTATAGAGCAAAAAATACGGTAACTGATATATGATCCCATATAGCACCCAGCTCATCAGGGCAGCTCCAGGCACACCCTGACCTCTTGGTAATGTGAAGAGACTATCTCAAACAAACAAAATGACTTAATTTTTTTCCTAGATATGTTTTGCATACTTCTGGTGTGCTAAAATGGAAAAATGGGAGCCAATGCAGTGACTGCTCAGAGTGTATTTGTGCCTGTGTGTGACAGAAAGAGTTCTAATATATGTGTATTGTAACTTCTCCTATGTAACCATCACTGAAATGAACAAGGGCTATGCTCTTGGGGAGTCCTTGGCCCTGTCACTGCAGAATTCCCCAGTGCTGCTTGCCTATAATACTGATCTACCAAACTGGCCTACCAAATGCAGACCACTTTATATTATGAACCACCTTCTTTTGGAACAGCACCCCACAGCTTTGCTGTACAGAGATGCTGCATTTGAAATGGCTGAAAGGCACAGTGTAGCCTGAGTATCCATTACCTAAGTCATTAGCTGCATGCGTTGTGTACATATATATTTTTGTGTAATGTTTTTGTGTAATTTCCTGTTGGTCAGTAAATATTCCCAGGGGTGGGCGGAAAGGAAGCTTGTACTGCAACTGCAGTGATATATAATGAAGGAAAATCGCTGTTTTGAAAACCACAAATGGGGAAAGTTCTATTTGTAAGCAACATTGTTAAATTACACTCCACAAATGGGCCACACGGTGCCTTTGCAACAGAAACAATGACAGTGGAATCAAGCTGGAATACTTGCTTGCTTGGGAAAGAGGAAGGAAGCATGAATATATTCTTCTTCTTCTTTGGCGATCACTCATAGCCGAGTAAGATTGTCTTCCACAAACATGGTTTTAACAGTGAGTCCGTAAGTGACTGTGGAGGCCAAATCTGGATCCACGCGTCCTTCCGCTGTGGGGGTGTATTAATCACAAGGCGGTAGCTAATAGTGGAGGAAAATGGAAACAGGGTTTTACTTTAAAATATTTTAGTGTTTGCAATAAATATTCCTTAAATGACTTCTAATTCTCTTCAGAGCTAATACTTCTGTATCCTGAAAATGTTTGTGTATAAAGGAAGTCCATTAGTTTTTCAACCAGATGGTACAAAGAAGCAGAATCTGATAATGGTGGGATGCATTCCGTGGTTCATATTTTAAAATCCCCCCTGCCCCCCCATGTGAAGGGTGTATATTGGTGTAGGGCTTGGGAGGGAGGGAAGTAAGATGTCAGCTGGGATTCTGGTGCTGATGCCTGATCCTGAATAGCTGCTCTCATTTGTTGTCTCTTCTCCCTCTTATTTTTCTTGCATGCCTGAGGAAAGGAAAGGAAGCATGAAACAGCCATGTATTACAGAATATTTGAAAAATACATAGGTGTACCGCAAATATCCGATTTCCATTATTAGAAGTCTCTCCTTAGATATGACACTAAATGCACTTTATTCTGCGTGAGGCTTCTATTTTGTTTCTGTGTTGGATGCTGTGGGATTGGCAATCAGGTTTTCTTCATCATTCATATTCTTCCTATTATAACAGAAAACATGAATTTGTTGGAAGAAAGTTCATGTTTTGTCAGAACAAAGGTTCATCAAGTGAACAATGGTCTTCTAGACACTTTTGGACAGCTTATCAGCAGGGCATGATGGCATCAGCTATTGCTTGTGACCTTTTTCCCAGCATCTGATTTTAAGGAGTATTTCAAAAAGATGCATTATTTTGTTTTTCTTAATATGAAAGTTCCATTTAATTATCATGGATAGATGGTGATAGTACTACCTTCCATTAATTTGTCTAATAGTTTCTGAAAGTCAGTTACTTTTGTGGCAATCACTGTATTTTGTGATAGCTAATTTTTTTAGTTAATTCAGTTCATGCTTGTAGTAACTGAGTGCTGTGTGCTTGTGTGTACTGTGTGTGTGTGTGTTCATCTCAAGTGTGGTTTACAAAGGGTAGACGTGTGGCAAAACAGACATATCTATGATCTTTCCACTTTTCCTCCCTGTATTTTTCAATTTTGAAATACAGTATCATAAATGATGAGATCCCTTGTTGTTTTAAAAAAGAAGCTGGAAGGTAGGGTTTATCTTTTTTCCCACTAAAGAAATTGATGATCTGTAGTCTAGTTCAAAGGTGGAACTTGCAAATGTGATTTGAATGAATAGCCTTATAAATCTTTTATCTACAGGCCTGGGGAGACTTCCTGTTGTGGGGTCATATGTTAAAGAGAACAAAAGAAAGTAAGGGGCAAAGTAAAGGAAACTTTAAGTATGACAGAAGTTTTGAAGTGGTTGTTATGTTTCTTGGATCTATAGGATCTATACATTCTCATATGGATAAAGAAACCTGGTTTGCTCCCTTCCACAAGCAAGCATTCTAATTCTGCATATGTCAGTTGAACAATTTCAATATTGTAGGATGGATGGGGCCTTGAGATCATCTAGTGAAATCCTATTAACTAAGGCAGGTTTCTACATAATCCAAAAACATTGCTTATAGAAGAATGTGGTTTGCTTCCGCTCATTCCAGTTACAGTGTGCCTCGGGCAAAAATCATGCCAATTTCGCCAGATAGCATAGGTCTTCATTGCTCTACATTATTTGGTGGGTTTAATCCAAGTACTGTGATATACTTGTATTTCCCACAGTTGTCCATATGATGTATTCTCCACTCGATTTATGGGCAGAGGAATTGGAGGAGGATCATTCAGAGCAGTTATTCAACTCTCACTTGGAGGTGGGGCCACCATTTGGCAGTGGCAGCAGCCTTTTTCTCCACCAGCCCCATGATTCTTCTCCCTCCCTACTACAAATGACAGGAAAAGTCACTGCGTTGGCAGCCTAGCCAGAAAGTGTTCTCCACATTGCCTTTGACCTTGCACTAGGGCATTGTGGGGTGGGGGAATGTTGGCCACCAAACACACAAAATTTACAGAAAATGCTTCATGGTGGATTTCAGATTTTTTAAGAGAGGGGGTTAGAAAATTATCATCATCATCTTTCTCCCCCCAAAAAAATGTCTCCAGAGAAATTTTGGCTGAGCTCTAATCATCATAGTATTTCATACAAAGCAAAAGTGATTTTGAATTCTGAGGGTTTGATTCAGGTGGCAACAACTTTAGAAATACAGAAGAAACATTGAAAATTTTGATAGGGTTGGTGGCATTTCTCAGAAAGGTCCCACAGAAGAAGGTGAGGTGAAATTATATATATTTGGGAAGATGGTTTGACATACTAAGCTTTCCCCATAAACAGTTTATTTTACGATTTTAGGCCAATGCCTCCTTTTTTTTTCCTTTTTCTAAAATGGAGCCTGTGACATTGCTGAGGCACATACTAAGGCCTGTACCATGGATCTTTTCAGTCTTTTAGTGCAGGCATGTCCAATAGGTAGATCATGATCCACCGGTAGATCACAGAACATCTATGGTAGATCATGGGACATGTTCTCCCCTCCCCAAAAAATAAGAGCTCAATAACCTTGGCTCTCCTAAAAAAGCTAAACAACATTGCCTGTCAATAACAATGGGTAGATCACAGTTAGTATTTTTATAATGTGAGTAGTTCACAGTCTCTTGAGAGTTGGACGTGCCTGTTTTAGTGGTATGAATTCAGGTGTTTGTAGCATTGTTGTCGCTGTGTGAAATTTCCTTTCTGATTCTTCAGTCCAATGTTCCAGGTTTGCCAGTTACTATTCTTTTGGTTGGCAAAGGTGTATAAAGCTTTTTCAAACTGAAGTCCAGACAAAATGACAAATGACATATTTCTCTAGCCTTCCATTGTAACTTTGATAAAGGATAGAGAATCCTTTCAAAAAAATACAAATTATGACCTTTACACAAATTTCATTTTTTTTTTAATGTAACAAAGAACAGCTTATAGTTTGTGGCATTGGTGAAGTTATGTATTAATCACCTATGGCAGTGTAGGACATCCTCTTTGGGCTGCAGGGAGGGTGACCTCAGTGGGGGTTTGTTGAGTTGCTTAGCTGACTTGAGGAAGTTTTCCTTCACGTCAGATGGGCAGCCTCAACAAAGTCCTACTGCACCTCCGTATCATGAGAAGACCATCCTCAGAGCCTGAAGAGGATGTCCTCCTTGGGCTCTGGGAAGGGTCTCCTCATGAGGCACAAGGACTCTTCAGGGTGCCTCCCAATTACGCACATTTGACTTATGCACACAGGGCCCAGGACGTAATCCCTGTGTAAGTGGGGAGTCGCCTATATTTAGTTAGGAAACATGTTTGCCAATGTCCTTGCATCAGTCTGGGTGGTTCCAACAGAACATTTTCCCTCAAAGAAATAAAACCACCGCATAAAAAGGAAAACAATGGAGAATATTCTGAAACAAAGATGTATTGCATAAAAAGCATGTGTGTGACAAATGAAGTGTTTGCCGAAACAGGAGAGCTTCAGTTGAAGAAAAACAGTGAGGGAGGAGGCTAAGCAGATCTCGCCCTTTGTGAGGCATTACACATTCCAAGAATAAGACACTTTAAGAAGGCCTTCTCTGCCATCCCAAATTATTATGTACTGCTTATCTTTTTATTTTATTAAAAATACATTAGAAAGGGCCTTTGACATTATTTCATTCCCATAATGAGTTAATAATTAATAACTAAGCATCAATATTTAGCTAACTCAAGAATCAGATATGCTTTTGCAGCAAATTGGAACCCTGTTGTATCTATTACTGAGAGTATTCAGCCAAGGCTGATTTCCAATTTATCCAAAGGGTATCTTTCCAAATGACTGTGGTCCATGTAACGGGCATTTCCAATTTGCCTCCATCAGATCAAGGAGACTGCAGTTAGATAACTTTCCCTGAAGCCCAGTAAAACTTGTGGATTTTCTACAAATAAAGAAAATCCACAAGTTTTACTGGGTTTCCAAAGACATTAGCGATTTATTTGTGGAGTAGGCAGACTTAGGGAGTCACTGGTGAGTACTGAGATCAAAGGAGCAGGTTGGCTACAGTCTTACGAGACAGCAAATGAAAACTTGATGCAGATCTTTCCATAATGTCTTTTGCCAGACAAGTGGGAAGCAATGTATCTTTGACAACTGGAAACAGAAGCCTTAGGAATACCATGGGAAGTAATGGAAATGTGTTTAAAGCTGCTTAGCTGGCATGAACCACATCCATTTTGCTGCCAACAGAACAGGTCTGAAGATCGCAGTGACCTTCTGAATGGAATACTGAAATCATGTGGAAATAATCTAACCTGGCCTCTTTCTGTGTTTTCAGAGGAAAACATGAAACAGCAGGCCAGTTTCATAGCTGCTGCTATGATTTTTATTCTTTTTTAAAAAAGAAAGAGCCAGGAATTGTTTTGGCAAGAAATAAGCCTTGAAACAATATCAGCAAAAGCAAGATTAGCTACATGGTGGAATATCGTTTGAGTCTTGGCACCAAAAACAGGTGTCAGGACTAAGCTAGATTTAATTGATCCCTAGCTAGTCTTAGCTGATCCCAACACCATGACATGGTTGGACACTATCCACTGAGGTCTCCTGCAAGGCCCCTTTGAAATGAATGGGAGCTGCACAAAAGAAAATTGCTTGCCCACCTTCCTAACCTGTACACAGATGGCATAAAACACACAAAAGGATGTATTTGTCATCTGTTAAAACCAAACACCTCAATTATGATTCATGAAAGAGATTTCCAGGGACAGCATTTCAGTACGTTCTGTTTCATATACACAATGTCAACTGGTAACCTCTCGTTTGAAAAGGTTTATTTTAACCTCTCATAGATAACACTTTCATTTTTCCGATTGCTTTTTACCCCTTCATGGTGTTGCATATTTTATCTCTTGGAATTTAATAAAGAAGTCTGTAATGGGGAATATTTTTAGTAAAAGCAAAATTAATTTCTGAGAGATTATATTTGTGAAGTATTTTCTAGTAGAGAAATAATATATAACTGTACTAAATATTGTTTATTTCTGCTCTCTTTTTTACATTTCTAAGCAGTATTATTTCTATTTATTAATAGCATTTATACCACAGCCATAAAACAATTCCAAAAACAAAGATAGTAAAAGGTGCAATCCTAATCCTAGATCAGTTGGAGTAAACAAATTAGGATGTGGAAGTTCTCCAGCTCAACCAGCAAGTTACCAGCTCAGCTGGGCTACACCTGTATAAGCCCCCTCCCCCAGCTCAACCAGAGATACAATGACTAAATACCACTATTGCATAATAAATCTTCATAAAAACAGAGCTTTTGAGATTAAAAAAGTGATGGACAACTACAGTGGAAAATGTACGATAACAACATATTGGTGATATATAACCCCTGTACATATTTTGTGAAAAGAGATCAGGGCAATTGCTCAATATACACTTCATCTGGAAGGATGACTGGTTTCACCCCAAATATTTATTTGACATGTGCCCGTATCAGATTACTTGCAGGTAGACAAGCAATTCTTAGTAAATTATTTCAATCCACTACCTAAAATTAAATGTCTAGCTAACCAAAAGTAATTCTCTGGATGTTTGGATTACTACAGAATAGCACAAGTCTATGACTGGCAACAACGTATACATAACAATTTTTAAACCAATCCTTTAAAACTATCAATAAGAACAACAATATAAGAATACTAAATACCAAACCTGGCGGTCTTACTCATTTAAATGCCTGGGGTGGTAAGTGTATTTTTACTTGTTGGCCAAATCCCATCACAGTCTCCAGAAGCCTTTTTCATGCATCATCATCTAGCAGGCCAAGCCCAATAATGGGATGATGGGAAACATCACTGCAGGTCCTGGGTGGATGGTACAAATCAATCAGTATAATACAAATCAGTCAGGGGCAAGCTAAGAACTTGATGTGTGCCAGTAAGCATTTATAATGGGACTGCAGCCAGTTGAAAACATGGCAGGCTTAATTTGTAAAGGAGGATGCGAGAGGAGAAATAGGAAGCCAAACAATCAACATGGGGAAACAGAAGTCTTTTTATTGTTTAAGCAGTACAGAACAATATAATGTTTATTATTGTTTGTTTGTTTCATTTATATTCCACCCATTTTTCCAAGGAGCTCAAGGTACATGGCTCCCCCCTCCTCATTTAATCCCCACAATAACCCTGTGAGGTAGGTTAGGCTGAGAAGCAATGACTGGCCCAAGGCTACACAGTGAGTTTCATGGCTGAGATGGGATTTTAACCTGGGTCCGACACTCTTAAGTGCTAGCTGTCATGTGAGAGACACTGAATATTTCAGGTGTGATATGAAATCTCGTGCATCTAATAAAACACCAGACTCTGAATAAATGCTGCTCAGGTGTTACTCGATTCTCCCCTTCATCGCAGTCCCAAGAAAAAGAAGAAGAAGAAAGAGTCAATGTCTCTTTAAGGTCACTTCGTCTAGCGTCAGGAGACAATTTGCTGTGCACCTTCTGTTACAGGTTGTTTTCTTGAGCTCCAGCCCAAAGGATTGTGGAAGGTGAGTAGTGGGCTTAGGGTCTTGTGCTCCCAGTCCTTGCTCTCTCTATTGCTTGAGGGATGCATTCTGCCCTGGACTTTCTGATGGCCAGCTGCTCCAGGGCCAGGATCCATCTAAGACATTTTGCTTTCTGAGGTGTTATCCCACAAGTCCAAGCCCAGAAGCCAATGGGGCATGCAGAATCTTGTTTCACCAATGGTAATGGGACATAGCAGACTAGCTTCGGGTGTGAAAACAGGAAACATATGCCATACAAGTATCCCATTTTGAGTGGGACATCCTGGATTGACAGAAACCGCCCTGGCTTCCAATCGCAATCCCAGATGTCCCAATTTCTCTTTCATCACTGCTGCTGCACTTCCAAAAGTGCCAGCTTCTGGAAGAGTGGCAGCGGCCTCTGGAAGTATGGCGACAGCAGAGGCAGTGGCATGGAGGTGGAGGCCGTGGCATAGAGACAAAGGCTGCAGTGGCAGAGAGAGTGAGAGACAGGCCTGCTGTTGGCACTGAGATGCTCACCCAGAATGTCCCTGTGTGGCTGTCATATAGTGCATGCTCTAAGGGGGCCTCAGGTTGCCATGGCATGAGCCCGCAAAGATAAGGCAGCAGGTGGGCAGAAGTGGGGCTGTGGTGGTGGCATAGTGCAAGAGGAGTGTGTGTCCCCCGATTTGCCCTCTTAAAAAGTTGGAGGGTATGAAAACCCCTTACCAGCATTCCCCAACCACCAGCATATGCCAGGGGTAGACACCTAACTCTGCCTAATGGTAGAACTAGCCCTGGCCAAGGAAGCAGGAATTTCCTCCACTCCTGTCAAGAGAGGAAGACAAGGTTTGTACAGCTAAGCCCAACTGCCCTCCCCCCTCTTTCTCCCAACACTGCTTCCTCGTTCTGTGCTACCTTTGCCCTTCTTGCGGGGCTGGGGCACAGCCACATGGAAGCAAAGTCAAATGACTTTGGCTGGAATGTTTGTGTGATCTATTTAATAACCAAGTCCTTTCAGAAAGAACAGATTTTGTTCAGAGTTTCATTTGGGAAAAAGAAGGATAACAAAGCTTTGCTTTAGCTAAGGAAAGTTTGGGCAATGAATTTATTGACACAAGTATCTGAGTTAGAGGTCTTGTGTGAAAACCCATAATGGCTATTTTTCATTGGGCTCCAGAGTCCCACAATTTTCTTTCTTTCAGTTTGCTTTTAGTGAAGTTTTTGTAATTCATTATAGGTAAACAAAGCAATAAAGTAATATTTATACTGTTTGCAGTCTCCCAGTTTCAATTATTATTTGAAAAATAGTGAGTCACTTCTGTTGTTTTTATATTTGTTGTTTCGGATAAAAGATCACTCTGTCTGGAAGATATAAACATCCTTTGCTTCCAGGATAGCCAATTGATTATATCTTTATTAGACTTGTCAGGGTTTTATTTTATAAGTATAAGTACTAAAAGGAGTTGGTGGTTTGGAAGCTGTTAGTGATGGATGAGGTGTAAAATGGATCCTTTTGCCACTCAAATGACTTGAATCGATACTGAATTTATGACTGGTAGATAGAGCTAGGGTCATGAATGAATACTGGAGCTATTTTATTCTAAGTCTGCAAAAGTCTGCAAAGAGTTTAGTGTGTCTCAATTAGATTCACATCAAATAAATCATAATTGCTATAAACCATCCATCAGGAATGTACATGCTTAAAAATCAGGCATGCTGATTCACAATTCATACATCATTAAGATGGTGCAATAGTCACTGGACAAATTTGTCCATGTAGTTGGCTCTCACATCAACTCAATAACTCATGGACTCATCAGTTACAGGAGGCTGTGTCGCGAATTCCTCACGGCACTTTAGCAGAAATGCTCAGAGTTCCAGGTTCTTCAATGCAGTATTATTTATTGTGAGTTAAATATATATAAATATCTACAGAAGCAGTTTATACAGTCAGACAGAGTACCTGGCTGCACCTTAAAGCAAATAGGAAGACTCTTTCTCTCTGACCACACTCCTCTACACCGCCACCTTTACTGACCCAGCACCTCCATAGAAAGTATTGCATCAACCAGCAAACTCAAGCCTGCAGACTTACTATCTTACACAGCATTCTGTGAATCCCGACAGGCTGCATAGATCATACTGACAGTACTCTTTCCCCTTGACCATTGCTCCCTGCATGGGAAGCAAGACCATAATCAGGACAAGATATTATTGGTTAGAGGGCTGTAAAAACACATATCTTTTTCAAAGGGATATGGGATATGCTCACCACTTCGCATCCCAAAAATCTAAAGTTCCAGGGAATGGTGTAGGATATGATTCTTAACGGGGAGGAGCATATGAAGGAGACAGTTGACAGAAATTGCAACCTGTGTGAAAAGAAAAGCAACTCAAGATCCAAGCCTCTGTTTTCTTTCTCTGTTATCGAGACATTAGCATAAATACATGTGGTCATGGTTTTTTAACAGCACACATCTGGACAAAGTATTGTTAGATTATGGTTTGTGGAATTGGAGAAACAAACTGATCAGTGAACGATGACACTGCAATCAAAAAGTTATCAAGTCATGCAGGAAAAGAAAAAGAGTTCCCGAACAATATCAATCTGCCTCTCTATGTTACTAGTGTGTCAGGGTCGATTCATGGTTACTGGGGAATAGGGTTGCGCTTCTGATTCTGTCCCCAGCTATCAGGCACACTGCTTGACCATTAGTAGGGCTGTCTGCATGAGCAGGTGCTTCTCCTTTTCCTTTGTAATCACCTAAGATTAACAAAAGCCACTTGCATCCTCATTTACATCTCTTAGGAACACATTAGTATCTATCAATGATGCTCAATAGGTCTGTATTGTGCCCCTTAGAGCACAAACCTATTCAGAAGTAAGTCTGACTGGCTTGGTTTGCATATCACAATAAGCCAAACCATGGCAGCAGGGATGCAAGAATGTGTGTGGACTCCTGGAAAGAAGATTGTGGTTTTCTTTGCTCCTTTCTTGTTGTCCTGCTGCTGAGCTAAGCAATGATTTGGCTTAGTATTTTGTCCAAACCCAAGCTCATGGCTCTCTCCAGAATAACCATGAGCTGTAACCAAGATTTGTCCAATGGATTACAGCTCATGGTTTGTCCAGGAGACCTAAACCACAAGCCCAGTTTTGGATGACACACTGAACCAGACCCTGGCTTAGCACAGCACAGCACAATGAGGATGCTGAAAGATCTCCTAAGCCCTAGACTGGCTTAGCATGATGAGTGAACCAGGCCACTGAGATCAATGGGTCTTGCCCCCAGATAAATGGTTATAGGATTTCAGCTATATTCTGGAAAGAACCCCCTCCCCAACACATTTAAACTTCTGTCATTTATAGTTGATGGTTGTTTTCCAAATTTGAGTAGTTTCAGAAAGAAAGAGTGAAAACCTCCCTCCCCTTCTTCCTCCTCCAGAGAGAAGGTGGGGGCTGACTCTGCGAACAAATAGACACAATTGTGCTTAACTGCATTAAATGTTATCGCATATGAACAAGTCTCTGAAGATGGGAGGGGAGCGCATTTCCTGGGCATCTCTAGGCCTGGGTTTCTAAGCTGCTGTAAATTTTCAGTTAGGTTGGAGACAAAAGCTGTCATGCTAAATTACAGCGGATGAGGAAGCAGCACGGAGTTTGCAAGAGAAATGTCAGCATGGGACAGTGACTTTAAACTGATGGCAGGTCGGCGTACTCCGTAGGAGTTGGAGGATTGATGGGGCCGTAGCAGAGCTTTGCTGCCTGGCTCAGATCCTTGGCCGTCTTTACAAGCATTTCATTTGACCTTCTTCCATTTCCAATAAAAGCGGAAATAGCCCACTGTTCATTTTCATAGGGAGAGGTTTTTTGTTTAAAAATCCATTTTCTTTTTGTAACATTTCTCACTGTTCATCTTTTCAGTGATTAGTTAGTCTATCTATTCCTACCCAGCTCAACACATAAATGTAGGCTAGGAAGATGTCCTCTGAAGGAGAAGCTCTGCTTTTGGGGACATGACTTTAGGACCATTTGCACCTGAAATGAAAAGTCAAAATGACATATCTCCCTGTGTTTTTCCCAATGCATGTGGACTTAAGTGACATGTAGTGATCTTTCTTGTGCTTCCTGTTATGAGGCTACACATACCCACAATTTGCTGCATTTATTGTGGATTTCAACAATAAAAGTGCATTTATGTACTTTTAGTTGTGTTCACTTCCAACTATAATTGGGGGCTCCTACTTTGCTCAGCACCACTTGAAAGGGATGTCTGAGGAATCTGTGGACTATCAAGCAGATTTCCTTCCATCTGCCCATTTGACCCCCATCATAGCATAGACTCTTGCCATGAAGGCTTTTTCTGAAGTTGTTTACAAGGCAAGTTGTTGCAATTACATTATAGAACCATAGGCTTGTAGAGTTGGAAGGGACTCTGAGGATCATCTAGTCCAACCTGCTACAACAGGAATTTCAAATGAAGGCGATACATTAGTGTATAATTGCAACTTTCCCAAAAGGTGCCTCATTGCTGTTTTTCTGAAATCTTGCATGCTGTACATTGTTAGAAGCAGCCTGTATGCACCAAGTTTGCAATCCTAACCATGTCTACTCAGAAATGAGTCCCATTGAATTCAGTGAGGATCACTCCCAGGTAAATGGGGTTAGGATTGAAGCCTCAATCAGCTTCTTACTGTCATTTTTTAAAAAATCAAGTAGAGTGCAATTTTCATTGTTCTTTTCCAAAGGAAAGAAGTTGATAAATTTTGTCACCTATGGACTTCATCTATGATTCTTAAAGTTTGAGCTTCTTTGTAAAAGTGGAGAACACAATCTGGATTTGACTGATCTTTTTTTGACCATCCATTTCCTAAATCAGAGATGGGAAAATGGATCTGGCCAGTGGGCGAGACCATTATCTCCCCCATCCTTCACAGGCCATGTTTTAACAGGTGGGTAGGGCCAGTTATCTATCAATCATCTGATGTTATGAGGACATCAGGTGTCCCGTTTTTGGCTGCGTGTCTTAAAATAAAACCATATGGGCAAAGGCATAGCCCATGCGAAGCACTGTGCATGGAACTTGTGAAGTCGTTTGAATAGTGCTGTGCATGGGTCCTTCACAACACCAGAGAAAAAGCTGATTGTTGGGTCTTCTGAAGCCTAGTGTATCTGACTTCACCAGCTTGAATGACCTACTGATTGTTGGAGCTTGGGAAACCAGATACACAGTACTCTGCAGGTACCATCAATCAGCTGATCAATGGTTCCTATAAGCCCCTTTCAGCTCAGCCATGTCCTTACCTGCCTCATTCCTCTGGAAACTCATTAACTTTAAAGGGAGCACACAGGGGCGATTATAATTGGTTTGTAAATTTCAGCTGATGACTAAGACATGTGTACCTATTATACATCATGGGGTACATAAAAATGTATATTTTGTCATCAGTGGACAATTAAATGGAAGAAAGAACTGGGGAAAATAAACCGATTGCAGCAAAATGGAAAATACCGGATGAGAGTATTCATACATATCCACCACTCCTATACACTGCAACACAAATTGCACACTACAGCTTGAGAGGATCAACTTTGGGCTGTACAGGGTGGAGAAACCTGTGGTTCATCAGATGTTGCTGCTGGCCTACCATTATTTCTGACCATTGGCCATACTGCCTGGGGCTGATGGGAGCTGGAGCCCAATTACATTTAGTGATCCATCATTTTAGTCAAATAATGCCCCCCTTGGAGCCAAAGAGAAGTTAAAATTTTCATTTTGGAGTTTGAGAGAAGTAAAATTTGCAGTATATGTTTTGGAAGGAGGATCTAATTTTTAAGAGTTGTGGTTTTTTTTTAAGTTACCAGGGAAATTAAAGTATAGACTAATTGATTCTGTAATGTTCTTTTCTTGACAAAATAATTAACATTTTCCAGAGCATGGGATGAATGAATCAGTCCTGTCTTAATGGATTTAAAAGCCGTTAAAGACAAGGAGAACGACAGAATGGATTGCGATTGACGACATTACTTTTATGTGCATTTTGGGTGGGAGGTGACAGAAAGGAATTGATTGATTTATCCTGATATTAATTTATTGTAGAGCAGTGGATTGTGGATACATGGTAATATTATAGCAAAATGCACTTAAAGGTCATTTTTTAAATCATTCTCTTAAAAAATCTTTTAAAAAATAGCTGTGCTGTTTTTGTCCCATAAATTGTCCTTTCTACTTGTGATTTCTAAATGTGAGCCAAACAGAAAGTGTTTCTTGTTGACATCCAATATTCTATACTTGGGAACACCAAGATGGTACCCATGGACACAATTGATTTCCCCCCGCCTTCAGTTCTTCATCCAAAAATGCAGACAGCAGGGAGGGAAGCATTTTTGACATGTTTGCCAGTGACAGGAGGAATGGCCATAGCTTAGCGCCAGAACATCTGTTTCGCCTGCAAATGGTCCCAGGTTTAATCCTGGTTATCTGCACATATGGCTAGGAGCAGAGGCATAGCAAGGTCAGGTGGAACCCAGTGTGGATTTATTTTGTCGTCGTCCCCATCAACGGCTCAGGGTAGGCTTGGGAGTCACGGGCTGGTGGTGCACCGAATGTCACCCCCCCTCAGCATTTACACCTGGGGTGGTCCACCACCTCCGCACCCCCCCTTCCTACACCTCTGGCTAGGAACAGTAGCAGTCTGTCCCATTTCTGTGCCTGAGGTGAAGTGGGTAGGTGCTGCCTCCCCTCCCAAAGCTTCTTTCCTGGGTCATGTGTCAGCACCAGGCAAGATCTCACCAGGCAAGATCTTGCGAGATCTCTTGGAGCACACAAGATCTTGTGATATTTTATTGAAAGCTGCTGTATAGAGATCCACCATCATCAGGGGACGCAGGTGGTGCTGTGATCTAAACCACAGAGCCTAGGTCTTGCCGATCAGAAGGTTAGCGGTTCGAATCCCCGCAATGGGGTGAGCTCCTATTGCTCGGTCCCTGCTCCTGCCCACCTAGCAGTTCGAAAGTGCAAGTAGATAAATAGGTACCACTCCAGCAGGAAGGTAAACGGTGTTTCCGTGTGCTGCTCTGGTTCGCCAGAAGTGGCTTAGTCATGCTGGCCACATGACCCGGAAGCTGTACACCGGCTCCCTCAGCCAGTAAAGCAAGATGAGTGCCGCAACCCCAGAGTCGTCCGCAACTGGACCTTTAGCTTTTTACCATCATCTTATTTCAAAAAAAGCTCTTTGCATGCATTACTTTTTTTAAAAAAATCTATGCATATATATCTTTGTTCTACATATATAGATGCCCCAGGTTAATGGAGAAAGCCTATAAACATTCTAAGGGAACCTCTGTGTTGTCCTATGAGTGTTCCTGCAGAGCTTTGAAATAGGGTCATTAAGTGCTAAACTCCCCATTATTGAGGCAGTACAGCCTTAATGATTTTGGCCCAGCTGGGCCTGAATAATGAATAAATAAGTGGTATAAAATAATTATGACAGCTTTAAATGGAACATTTGCAAGTCTTAGCACAACGCTGGCTGCAAAGTAAAACCTGTGTATGCAAGTTTAATTGAGTTTATTACATTAAAATATGGTTGCTGCAGAAAGGACTCGCATAGCAGTATTATAATAAAAATGGTGGCCCGGAGAATTGGAACCTGCTTGGAATTTTTAAACAAAATTCAAAAGAGGAGGTGAAAAGCTAATAGAAGAATGTTTGTTAGGATAACGGGTTGTCAATGCTCATGGCGTTCTTTCGTAATTTGAAAGATCCAGTGGTTCAAATAAAATGAACAGGATACATAAGCATTTCAGGCCGCCTTTACACGTTCTCAAAGTCAGCATGGCATTGGCTCATATAAATGCTCCCATTGCACCTACAACATGCTAGCCCAATGCAGGTGATGCCAGCGGCGTAGCGTGGGTTGTCAGCACCTGGGGCAAGGCAAGTAATTTGCGCCCCCTAACCCGGGGCAAGGCAAGTAATTTGCGCCCCCTAACCCCTAACCTGCTGCCGCTGCCAGCTTCTTCTTGCTGCTGCCTGGTCTGGTCTGGTGTGGTTCTCTCCCACGCTCAGCGCTGTGCTGGGCGGCCGCTGCACTGTCCCTCCCCCAGATAGTCCCTCGCTTTGTCTCTACACCGCACGCCTGGCACCCACCCCCTCCATAGTGGGCGGCGACCCAGCGGCTCGGATCGGATTCGCACAGCCAGCACTGCAGTGAGAGAGAGTGAGTGAGCCAGGTAGGGGCAGAGAGCTGCGAGTGCGAGCGCGCCCCCCCAGGTGTTGCGCCCGGTGCGGCCGGCCCCCCCTGCACCCCCCACGCTATGCCACTGGGTGATGCATGTGAATAGGCAGGTGTGATGAAAGGAGCAACCTGCCCCCACTACTTTCCCAGAATGCCAATTTTTCTGGGCTTAGGCTAATGTAAATTTTGCCAGTCTGTGCTCAGCTGGCTTAGCCCCAGTTTATCTGGAGTTGGGACTGATGCTGCTGTTGCTGGGCTGAGCTGGGAACCCACTGGCTGATCTGGAGAACCACCACAGGTCAACTCACTCAACCCAGCAGAGCTAGGCCTGCATTGTGAATGTTTACCTATCTCTTTTACCTAACCAAGTGAGGATTATAAATGCTAGCATTTCCACTCTTGCTGAGAATAGTTTGCCGTTTATTGACGTCTTCGTTTGCTTGGCTGACTTCTTTTGTTTTGCTCTGGGATGGACTTGAATTCTAGATGTGAGCTGTTCTTCATTTTTATTTGCCTTCTCCAGCTTAAACATAGCACTTGGATATATTTGCATTGTAAACTTCCCTGGGATAAATGTTTTTGAAGAGCAGTTTAGAAATGTCTTAAATATAACAAATCAGCTAATTTATAGCCAGAGGGAAAGTCTTGACATTCCAGGAAATAAATGCTTACAATGGAGAGTATTGATGGCTGTGCTAGTGCAGCGTAATGACAAAGGTCATTATAGATACTGCCAGAGTGTTATTCTACTGTTATAGGCAGGAGGGTATACTGGCATACATCTTAAAAATTAGAGTGTCTGACCCTGAGAAATCAGTCAGTTATGATTGACAAATGGATGTTTCTGTAATTTCTTGGGAATTTGCTAAATCTGTTCCCCCAAGCATTGCTTAGAAAAGCTTTGGGGCTTGTTCATCTTTGATCATAATCCCCACTCTGCTCTCTGTTACTCAGTAAATTAAATTATGTGTTTATATTAGGGAAAATATTCAGCAGTGGTAGTTATTTACCAATCCCTCTTCCCAGGGAACAGTGGGAAATGTAGCTTTGGGAGGGGACTAGGGTTCTCCTCAAAGAATCATAGAGTTGGAAGGGATCCTGAGAATCATCTGGTTCAGTGTTTTCCAAACTTGGGTCTCCAGATGTTTTTGGTCTTGTCAGCCAAGGATGATGGGAGTTGTAGTCCAAACACAGAGCCAAGTTTGGGAAACACAAATCTAGTCCAACCCCCTGCAATGCAATAATATGCAGCTGTCCCTTATGGGGATTGAACCTGCAACCTTGGCGTTGTCAGCACCCTTAAGAAATGACATCTCCCAGGGGGGCAGCTTCACCCGCAGATTACCCAACACGTGCCCCCAATCCAGAAGGAATGAGGGGGCAGGGGGCGCTGGGTGCAAAGCACCATGCATCTCTTTGGCAACTCTTCAAAGTTGCTGCCGTGAGCAACAAATACCTGTTTTTTAAGATGAAAATTTGGACTTAATTAACGGGCATGCTCTGAGCGAGGGGAGATAAACTACACTGCTAACTGATTCAGCCACTGGGGTGCCAAAGGATTCAAGTGGAAGAGAGGATTACCATCAGTATGGGACTGGTATGTCAGAACGGAAGGGAGGTGAGCCTCCTTTGTTTCCTTCGGATATACTTTGTATATGCTATCTTACCTGGCAAATCTCCCTGGAAGGACTGACTGCTGGATTGTTTATGTATTCAAGCGGGACTGTAGAGTATTGTATTACTGATATAATTTTGGTCTAATTATTAACTGTGTGGAAATGATTTATGAATTTGCAATTACCTTCAACGAATTGTTAAGACTAGAAGAAGGAAATTATGGTTTCTTTCTAAAGTACAGGCTTATTTCTTTTGGAATGAGATAAAACAAAGAAGTTTAGACATATGCCTGCTACAATTGGAAAAAGCCAGATTTCCTCCATTTTGGGACATGTCACTGTGGATAATCACAAGCACGAGGAAGCGAAAGTGAAACGCCATGGAGAGAATCTGAGTACAAAGAATATAAAGAAGAAGGAAAAAAGACACACAGAAATATACTGTATTGGTTGAACTCGCTTGCCAGATGAACTCAGAGGCTGTTAAAAATAAATGAAGGATTAACATCAGATTGATTTATTGGAACTACCTGGAGAAGCAGCATAAATGTGAGATGATCATCACTCCCCAACCTCAGAGCATGGGAAGCCAACCAAAATTTATAATTTGGCATAACATTTGAACTGTTTGGTTATTTTATAATTTGGAATTTTTTTAATGTAGTTTTTATTGGATTGTTAAAATGGAAAACTTAATAAATATTATTAGGGGGGGTCGAGAAAAAGAAACGACATCTCCCAAAATTATTTGGGGGAAGCCATGACTGTTTAAAGGAGCATCATAGTGCTTTACATGCATGGTGTGAATGTGGCCCAAACCTGATATTCCTCAGCGTTTCTCATAAGCGTAGTGCTTGAATTACGGTGTAAGCAGCACAGTCCTGGCCCTGTTGCTCCCTCCCCATCCCCACTAGCAGCAACTGTTTAGCAGGTTGTGTGTGTGTGTGTGTGTGTGTGTGTGTGTGTCTAAAAGTGAAAGGAGTCAGTGGATGAGATTTCTCTCCCATATAGCATGCTGTAAAACAGGGAATCGTGCTAAATTAAACAATGGTTTTAAATACACCATGTGAAACCTTTGATGGCTACATCAGACTGAGCTGGGAATGAACTGACTCCCTACAGCATTATCCTACTGTCCTGTTCTCCACTGTAAAGTTCTATTTCACTGCTCTAAATACAGAAAGGGTAGACTGTTGAGGAATTGCACCATGTCAATTCACCCAGCATTTGAAAATTAGAAGCTTTCAAAGACTTTGTCAGCCGACTCAAAATACTTCAATATTTTTTTAGACTGTTGAGTAAAGCATCACTTTGTCAGAAAACTGCTTCTTCGACTATTTTTTTCCTGCAGTGTTTGAACACTGTGCTAGTTGCATGGAACCATTATGATCTAATTGAGGCTTAAGTCCAGCGAATAACATATGGTGAGCATTGATCGTTTCCTTTTGATGCATTTTTTTTTAATTTGCATTGTCTATCAATGCCTTTCACAGATCATTAACCTTACTTTTGTTTATCTAAATTTCTCCTGAGTTGGCAATCATTTCCAGGCATTGCACCAGTCAATCAAGTTCACACTAATACCCACACTATCCATTCTGCAGTTTCATCATTGTCACATCCAGTCAAGTTACTTAATAAAAAACCTTTATCAGCCATTTGTGTGAAGTTGGAGTATAATTTTTGTGTGCATTTTTGTGTATCTCCCATCTCTTTCTCTTGCCTTTGTTCAAAAAAATGGAATGTGATCGTTGATGTGATGAAACATTCAGAGTGAAACATCTCCTATTAGGTTTGTATCACTAAGGCCCATGTCAAGGGAAGAGACAGATAATTTGCTTCCAAGGTTATTTTATAGTCTGATAGTTCATGTTTTCCACAACCGGGACCTGTCACAAAATGTTACAGTGTGGACAGCTTCTGTTCAGAATTCCAGCCAGCCACCCCTGCCCTTTTCCAGAATATTCCACTCTATTCTACTATACCAGGTATTTATTTATCAGGCTTATTTATAATCCACCCTCCATCCCAGCTTCACAGGGTGGCATTGCTGAGAACCAGAATGAAACATTACAATAAAAAAAGAATAAAACAAAAATGCAGACTTAAGTTACCAATTAAAAAACAGTAGCAGTTTCAGACATTAAAATGCTTAGTATCTCTCATCACTCCCCAAAAGCCTTCTCAAAGAGGTTTGCCTTCACCTGACACCAGCATGGTGAACTGCACCTCATGTCTAGGCTTCAGGGAATCCTCTCTCCCATGGTGGGATGCCAAGAAGCAAAAAAAAAACCCCAAGGTGGTTTATTAAATATTTACAGAGAGAGAAGAAGGAATGCAGTCTGTCTTAGATAACGGTGTTACTCCAAGTCCCACTCCCTCAGTGCCTCCTATTCTACATCACCCCTGCATTGGCTGATCTGTGCTTTCTGTCTCTGTGCTTTCTGTTCTAATACCCTTAAGCCACGCCTGGTTCTGGGAGTCACCACAGAGAGAAAAGGGGTCACCACAGTGAGAGTTATTGCAGTTTCTCACCTCCAGTATTTATTCAACATCCCACAGTCCATTGGAGCCAGTTCCTAGGGGCTGAGGTTCCTTCGCCTCCCATAAAATATTTAAGGGACTGGGCCCCTCAAAGTTGATGGGCATTGCAATTCAAATGGTGAGTGTGTATTGCGTCTTGTGATTATGTGTGGCGGGGCTTACCTGCCCCCCCAATATTTTATTTTATTCAAGTTCGCATCCTGGCATAGTCAGTTAGCATGCTCTGTCCTTATGGAGGTGTTTGGGGTTTTCTCTCTTCCACTTAAGGTTCCCTCCCAAAGGCTTTTTTGTTTTTTACTATGTAGCCCTGGTGGTTTGTCCAAGCTTCCAAAAGCCTCCTCTTGTAAATGGATGGTGCTGTTTTGGCTACATAACAATTTACACGTGGAGAATGAGTTTGCTATTCATTGATATGATACTGCATTGGGCCAGTACTTTTCTAAAAAGTCCTTGAAGCAACACTCCACTGAAGAATGGGGCTGAAAATAACAATTTGTGTGAAAAAGTCTTCAGAAGCAACAGAAATAACCAGAGACACACAGTGACATTTTTGCTCAGTGACCAGCAGTTAGGGAAGGGCACATCTGTCAATTACGGTTTCTCTTAGCTTCTCATTCTTCCATTCTTAAGTTCTTCACATTTCCACATTGATTTGCTTTAATAGTAATAAAAAAAGTATTCACAGCATTTTAATGCAATTTTTTGCATGCATTTTTGTATGCATTTTCCTCCATTGCAATGCAAATCTGCATATATCCACTCAGATATGCATTTCTTGTGCACATTACTTGACTGGAGAACTACAATGAAAAATTCAGAAAATGAATTTCAAAAGATGGCTGTTTACATATTGTTTCTGAAAGGTCAAATTAGGTAGATTTGTCTTTAAATGAATGAAATTTCTCTCTCATTCTTAAATTCCTTTGCAAATTCCTCATCCACTGAGTCAATTTTCTTACAAAGTGCCACATAATGTTTGTTTTGCACTTAGCAAGAAATTGATGTTTTAGAAAGGCTGATGTGGAAATGTGGAGAATTGAACTTATGAATGGGAAAAATGAGAAATGGAGAGAACCCAAAAGATTCACTATTCCTATGTCTATTCCAACCGCCACATCAGAGTTGATGTGAGGTGGGATGGGGGACCATCTCCCTAAATATCTGGTTCCAGACAATTTAATAGCTCAAGCACAGTCATAAATCTGTCCCATGGTGCTCACTTAGGTACATAGTATCCAACTTGCATGGAAAATAGATAGTCCTAAGAGTCCTTTGATATTCACTTGCTTTCCACTTGGCAAATGGATTTCAGCAATAAATCCTTCTTGCTGCACTTCATAAGAAAGTCTTCTAGGAGCCATCTTCATTATTCATCAACATTACCCAAAGCAGAAGTTTTCTCCAAGCACTGGGATAATGGACAATGAAGGCCAATAAGCTGTGTGGTCGATGAGGTTTGTGGAAATGAATGGACCTTTGGGGAATAGGGGAGCTGTGATTTCTGCCATTAACAATTACATTTTTATGGCCCCAGATTGAATTAAGTTGTTGAAATGGGAAATTGATGCAGGAGCTTTGAAGGAATATTATGCAAAATATAGAAAACCAGGCATAGGAAATTCGTTAGACTTATAAATGTGGACATGATCAAGTATAGTAAGCACAAATTAAGCCAGGTTGCCTTCACCAGACAATACAGGGAAGACCCATCTCATGAACGGATTCTGCTTGGCGAGTTTGTGATACAGGGAACTCCTTGTTCAGAGTTACAGATGCCTTTGGGAGCATTTGAATCCTCAGAGATGGCTGTCTGTGTGATGCCACAGTCGCAATGATGTGTATGCAAAGAAATGCTAATTAGACATCTCAGATAGTATAGGCTTCAAAATTAATGATGCAGGAGAGAGGGGAAGCCAAGACAATGTGTCCTTTAGAAATTAATTAAAATGCACCACTCTGCCCTTTCATGCTGTAATGACATTTTAGGGAGGTGGGGAGTAATTTATGTATTCAAGTCTCTGGTGGCCAGTTGGGAAAACGGTACACTTGTTTGTTTTTCAATTTGTTATGCCAGTGTGCGTTTAGGTTGAAAAGGGGTCTATAATTGCTGGCAGCTGTAGTTAGCAAATGTTTAGTATGCAACATATAGTCTTTTCTGTGAGTTCTGCATACTTCAGTGACCACGGAAGTTAAATAAGTCACCTATGATTTATCTTGCTTTATTTAAACTATTTAGGATCAAAAGCATTGCACTTGTCTGGGCAAGCCCATGAACACGCAATGCGAACCTCCTTTGTTCTTGTGCTGTCAGATGTGGCCCCACAAATGAGAGGTGCCAGAACATTTTGCCAAAGGATTCGTTAACAGTTTGTGCTCTGTTACAAGCGCCTCAGACTAATGAATGAGCTTCCCACAATGCCCTGCATTTGTCATTGCTGCTTACCATGGTCAATGACAGGGAGAGCATGGTTTTCCCCTGCTGGCTCTGATGCCATGCAACAAAACTACATGACTGGTTTTTTTAGGTGGGATTTTCTGCAAATAGGAGAGGAGAGAGAATCAACGTTTTAGGACAAGGCAATGTTCTGGTTAAAATACTAAAAGGCCCATTTTGGGAGTGGAGTGAAACAGAGGGCAACCAAAATGGCCAAGTAGCAACTCCCCTATGGGGAAAGGTTGCCGCGTCTGGGATTTTTCAGTTTAGAGAAAAAGCAAATAAGAGGTGCTTAGAAAATTAAGCAAGGCATTGCATTTTTTTCTCCCTTGTAAAACTGGAACTTGTAGACATCCAGTGAAGCTGAATGTTGGAAAATTCAGGACAAATAAAAGAAAGTACCCGTCATGGTCTGGTCTACGGGCGATCGAAGTCCCAGCTGAGGATGTCGGGACCGGGGGCAAGATGGCGGGGAGGGAGCAGGAACGAGAGTCCAGAAGCCAAGGGGTCTGAGGGTCAGGAAGCAGGGAGTCATGAAGTCAAGGGTCTAAGGATCAAGAAGCAAGGAGTCAAGAAGCTGAGGTCGGAAGAAGCCAAATGCAGCAAGGCAGGAAACATGTTGCTGTGGCAAAGAGCTGAAGGGAAACGCTGACCTTATATCCCTTCCGGGCTCTTGCCACCAGGTGCAGTGAGTTACCAAGCAGCCTCACCTGTGTGGTCACGCTTTACCTCTCCAGAACAAACTGAGGAAGGCCCCAGTCCTGCAAAGCCCTACTGGTCACAGGGCCTGGCTCCTGCACGCACTCCTGACAGTACCTCTTCATGCAATGTATAGTGAAACCACAGAACTCACCCCCACAGGATGCAGCAACAGCCACCAACTTAGATGGCTGAACAATAGTATTAGACAAATTCATGGATGGTAAGGTTATCAATAGCTGCCAGCTATAATCTGTCTCCATGGTCAGAGGTAGTAATGCTTCTAAATACCAGTTGCTGAAAACCACAGAAAAGAAGAGTGCTCTTGTGGCTGGATCCTGCTTGTGGGTTTTGCACAGGCATCTAATTGGCCATGGTGAGAACAGGATGCTGGATTAGGTGGGTCATTGGCCAGATCCAGCAGGCTCTTTTTATGCTCTTAGAGCACAATACAGTACCACTGGGGACTGTATCAGGTCTTGTGGTTCTGAACTTCAGGAAGGTGGATAGAAGGAAGGGATACACTGTCTAGAGATCATGGAACCATGGGAAACCTTACATGCCAACTCAGTTTCATGATTTCAAAGGGGAAATCCTGCAATGATCCTTATCAACCACTATGTCCATAACACTTCATAGCATTTATAGTACAAAAATCTGGTTTAAAGAATCGGATCATAGTGGGAAGGATGAAGAGTGGAAAATAAGTGGCTTGGCGTGGCCAGTTGTGATGGATTTAAATGCATTTTCTGATCCTTAAGAGTTCTGTATGAACTGTATCTGTATCTGTACTTCCGCCTACGGAGCCACAGGACAGCTGGAAATCTCTTTATCTACCACATCTGCTTTCTATTTCTTCAGGATCAGTGCTTTCATTGTGAACCTCCTTCAGCTGGAGTTGTTCCATACAGAACACCAGACTTCTAGAGAAAAGAAACTGTCTGTGAAGGAAGACAAACTGTGAAAACAACCATGACCCCTAGTGGGAAAGGTTTATTGGAATGGATAACTGTAAACATTCCAGTCTTTGAAAGTGCACAAAGGTGATGTCAAGTACATTTTTGTTTAAGTCACCTTCCTTCTGTCATTACATCTATACTCTGTTGTTACTTAGTGCAGTATGCTCAGTCTTTCTACCATAGTTTATACTTTTGACAATATTTTAAGCAAAGTCAGATCTTTTGAAATATTATTTGATGGGACTCTAAGTGGCTTGCAGATTAAAAACAAGAACAGGTGAAGACAGAAAATTCAGTTATGAAAATACAATTAAAACCAAGGTTACCAGATTTTTTTCAATGAATCTGGGGACACTTTTCAACTTCAGTGGATTTTGTATGGGGACTGATTTGTAAATCAGGGACTGTCCCCGGCAAATGGGGACATCTGGTAATCTTAAATTAAACACTGATAGAATTAACATACAGATAATTACAATAAAAACAGCACGGTTCCAGCCCTTTGATTAAAAGCAATCAATTCCCAAAAGCCTGTTGGAACAAGTCTTCACCTGCTAGCAGAAGAACAGCAAGGAGGGAGCCAGTCTAGCTTCTCTAGGGACAGTTTCAAAGTCTCTGAGTGGCCACTAAGAAGGCAGTCTTTCCCATCTTCACCAAGCATGTATGTGAATATATCAAGGTGGTTGTGAAAATCAAGTCATATTGGGTTGCATCCAGACTTACCCTTCTGCAATTTTTTTCAATCTATCGTACCCTAGAATTCCAGATAAATATTCCACATTGGATTCCTCATGTTGGATTTTGGATCCAACATGGACCGTGCACCGTGAGTGTTGGGGAAGGCCGCTCCCTCTTCAGGCTAATTCCACTAGGCCTAGGGGGTGGGGCCCAGACTCACCTCCGCTACAGCTTTAAGGACACTGGTGCTGCTGCAGCAAATGTTAAAAATGTTTTTATATATTTTAAAGTGTTTTAAAGGTGTTTGTACTTTTTACTTTGTTGTACCACCGTGAACAGTGGTTTTTATCTATGTATTTTTATTTTGTTCCGTTTTATTTTGGTTTGGGGTTGGATATTGAGTGGGGTGGGGATTGGTTTTGTTTAGTTATAATTGTTTTTGGTTTGGTTTGTTTTTCTATTTTGTAAATGGAGGCTGGTATGAGGCTTGGGATTGCTACCGTGGATGGGGGAGGGAGGTATGGCGTGTTGGTTTCTATTTCCCTCACTGAGCAGCAACTGCAGTCACAAGACACTGTTTTGCATTCCACAGTCCAAGTTACTGTTGGATTCCCACAGGAATGGGAGACTGGATGTGACGTACACTGGTTTCCTGTTTTTCACTGTTCTCTCGGTTTCTTTGTTAGAGAGACGGTTGCTTCTCTGCTCTCACAGAGGCAAGATGCATGTTTGTATTCTCTCAGCATAGAGTGGAAATAAAGTTAAGAATGTGGCACATACTGCATATCCTTCTGCTGTGTGGACTACTCTGCTTGGGCTCAAGATAAGACGAGCCTGTATCAGCTTCAGATGGGCCGAAGCTGGTCAAAATCTCACATGGCGGTGGGGGCAGATGTTACAGGCGAAGGGGATCGAGATACGGATATGCTCGTACCCCTTCCAATCTGCGCCCCATCCTGAGGGACGAGGGTAGGGTGAGCAAGGATTACTCACCTCCGTCACTGGTGTTGTGCAATGCCAGGTCTATAGGCAACAAAACCGCCACCCTGTGAGATTTCTTTACCTCGCAGGGGGTCAATCTGGCTTGTGTGACGGAGACCTGGCTGCGTGAAGGGGAAACTGTTACCTTACGAAGATGGCGCCCCCGGGTTTCTCCGTCCTCCACCAGTCACGGACTGTGAGCCGGGGGGGAGGGGTGGCATTATTAATCCGGGAAGATTGTTCTTTCAGGGCTCTACCATCGCCATCGATCCCTGGCATTGAATGTGTTGGCCTAGTGTGGGGCTCTGAGGTGAGCTTGGCTGTCTGGCTGGTGTACCGGCCACCTAGCGCACCAGCAGCCACCCTGTCAGGCCTGCTGGAGGCGGTGGCCGGCTGGGCCTTGGAGTTCCCTAACCTATTGGTATTGGGGGACTTCAACATCCATGCTGATGCCACTCCCTCCTCACAGGCTCTGGACCTGGTGTCTTCCATGGTGACACTAGGGCTCTCCCAGTTTGTTTCGGGCCACACACATCAAGCAGGCCACACACATCAAGCAGGCCACACGCTGGATTTGATCTTTGGCGCCGGTATAGATGAGATCATGTCTCCTTCGATTAAGGTGCCATGGTCTGATCACTACGCTCTGAAAGCCAGGATTGACTTTCCACCCCCACCCTGCTTAGGTGGCGAGCCGATTTGGGCTCGCCTGCAGAGGCTGATGGACCCTGATAGATTCCATCAAGCCTTGCGGGACCTTGCTCCCCCTGGCGACTCATTTCCTGAGCTTGTTGAGGGCTGGAATATCCAGCTCCTGGCAGCCATCGATGAGATCGCACCTAAGCGTCCTCTGCGACCCCGCAGAAACCGGGCTCCCTGGTTTACCGAGGAGCTTCGGAAAATGAAGTGGGACCTCAGACGGCTAGAGCGAGCATGGCGGGGTGCCCGTGACGGAGCCTCAAGAACATCTTATAGGGTTTTTATGAAAACCTATGAGATGGCAGTGAAGGCCGCTAAGAAGTCTTACTTCTCGGCCTCCATTGCATCCGCTAGCTCTTGCCCGGCGCAATTATTTAGTATAATTAGGTCTTTAACGTCCCTTGAAGGACAGCCAAATTTAAATAACAATCTGACACACAGCTGTGAGGCATTTGCGAGCATTTTTGCGGAGAAGGTCCTGTTGCTCCGCCATGACCTCCCTCCCTGGATACAATAAAGGAACTGGAGGCCCCTCGACTGTCCTCGGGTCCAGTATTGGACCACTTTGACCGGATATCCCCAGCCGATGTGGACAGACTCCTCTGAGCTGGAAAGCCCACCATCTGTCCTCTTGACCCGTGCCCGTCTTGGCTGATTAGAGCATGTCCAGATGAGGTGTGGGCCCCCCTGGGGGATATCATCAATTTGTCCCTTGGCACCGGGATATTCCCAGGGGAACTGAAGGAGGCAGTGGTGCGCCCGCTTTTAAAGAAAACATTATTAGATCCCTTAGATCTATCCAATTACCGCCCGGTTTTGAATCTTCCATTCCTGGGTAAGGTGATTGAGAGAGCGGTTGCTGAACAGCTTGGTAGGTTTCTGGATGAAACATCGGCTCTGGATCCATTCCAGTCCGGCTTCCGCGCTGGTCATGGGACCGAGACGGCTCTGGTCGCCCTAACAGATATATCCGTAGGCAGCTGGATTGAGGCGGGTCGGGGCTGCTGATTCTTCTAGACCTGTCAGCAGCCTTCGACATGGTCGATCACGAACTCCTGGACCACCGCCTTGCCGACGTGGGGATCCAGGGCACGGTCCTTCAATGGCTGCACTCGTTTCTCTCTGGCCGGGGACAGGGGGTGGCGCTGGGGGGGGGGGAATTGTCATCGCGCCACTCCTTGGTGTGTGGAGTGCCTCAGGGTGCGATACTCTCCCCGATGCTTTTTAACATCTTTGTGCGCCCCCTCGTCCAGCTTGTCCGGAGTTTTGGGCTGGGTTGCCATCAGTATGCCGATGACACCCAACTCTATCTCTTGATGGATGGCCATCCTGACTTGGCCCCAGACACACTGACCAGATGTCTGGAAGCTGTGGCTGGATGGTTACGTGGGAGCCGGTTGAAGTTAAATCCTTCAAAGACAGAGATTCTCTGGCTGGGAAGTGACGCTATGGGATTGAGGGGGCAACTCCCATCTCTTGCGGGGGTGCAATTAGTGCCAGCACCGTCCGTTAAGAGTTTGGGTGTAATCTTTGATACCTCCCTCTCTATGGAGGCACAGATTACAGCTATAACAAAGGCGGCATTTTTTCATCTCTGCCAAGCTAAGCAGTTGGCCCCTTATCTCTCTCGCCCTGACCTAGCCACTGTGATCCATGCGACGGTCACCTCCAGACTGGATTATTGTAACTCGCTCTACGTGGGGCTGCCCTTGAGACTGACCCAGAAACTCCAGCGGGTGCAGAATGCCGTGGCGAGACTCCTTATGGGGTCTTCGCTGCGAGATCACATTCATCCGGTACTATACCAGCTACACTGGCTCCCGGTGGAGTACAGGATCAGGTTTAAGGTGCTGCTTTTAACCTTTAAAGCCCTATACGGCCTAGGACCCTCGTACCTACGGAACCGCCTCTCCTGGTATGCCCCACAGAGGAACCTACGGTCTGCAAATAAAAACATCCTGAAGGTCCCAGGCCACAGAGAGGTTAGGCTAGCCTCAACTGAAGCCAGGGCTTTTTCGGCTGCGGCTCCAATCTGGTGGAACGCTCTGTCACAAGAGACTAGGGCCCTTCGGGACCTGACATCTTTCCACAGGGCCTGCAAGACAGAGTTGTTCCACCAGGCCTTTGGTCAGGGCGCAACCTGACTCCCTCCTCTGGCAACCTGCACAGAATTTTGCTTAACGGTTGCTATCAATTTGATTTTAATTAATTTTTATAATGAAATGTCTTTAGAATGTTGGATTATTTGATTGTTGTTAGCCGCCCTGAGCCCGGCTTCCGCTGGGGAGGGCGGGATATAAATAAAATTTATTATTATTATTATTAATGTTCTGTCATCTGCCCCAAGATCCATCATGCTTACAATAATTTTTCCAGCAAGACATGTGTATATGTTAAGAGGTATGTGGCTGAGTGGTTAACGTGCATAATAGAATACTTTTTTGTTTCAACAGCTGGATAAATGAGTCTTTACCATGGGTGTCCACTTTTCATGGTTTTAGTCTTGTTTTAAATATATTTGTTAATTTTGTGTTTTAAACTGTTTTTAATTATTTTATGTTAAATCATCTCGTGATGGTGGCTTAGAAGGCAATTAATACATTGTGAAGATGAAGATGATGGTAGATGGGATCCTCATAACAGAGGGTCCTGGTTGCGTGTGGGACCCAAGAGCTCATCTGATAGGGTTAAAATGGGGGGGGGGGAGCAAGAAGTCCTGACCATTCCCCTGGGATCACACCAGGTGATTTTAGCCAATAGCCAGTGGGTGGCGTGATCCCAGGGGCTTTAAAAACAGCAGTGTGATGCAAGGAGGGGCACTTGCTTCGCACTGTTGAACACTTGCCCACCCTCCCTAGTTTAGTTAGAGTCACTTGGCCTTGCTTTGGTTTGGGTCGCCTGTTTTGGAACAGGGGCTGGGTAGGAATTTTTCCCATTTGGCAGATTGGCTTTAGCCATTTGGTTTTCACCTACCCCTTAGCAAATCATCACAACTTGTAAGGTGGCGGTTAGGCATTGGCTCAGTTGGATTGTGGGGAGGGGAGGTTCGGCCATCACCTGCCCCTCTAAGAACTGGGTATTCCGTTAAAGGAAACTGGGGGTCCTGGATCTCATCCGAAGTCTGCTTGAGGGGCTAGGGCCATGCCAGGACCACAGGAACACCGGGGTGAGCTGGTTGGCCCTCATCAACCTAGCTCCCTCGTTTGGTTTACCCCATTTGACGATCATCCTGAGAGGTGGAGCCAGTTATAGTGGGGAGTCAATGCTTAAGCCAATACCGCTCACGTGATTGTATTTCAATAAAGTTGTGGCCAAAATTGTTGCCCAAAAATTTAAACTAATATAAGTGTCTGTGTGTATTTATTTTGGGGGTGGGTCTTGGGGCCTCGGGATGCAATTATACTGGCTGGCCATTGTGCACATTTCCCAGTCCTCATGGAGAATGGATACACAAAAAGGAAGTGTGCACATTTTTCAGTCAATGTACAAAACCCCCAATAAGCCTAGGGGAATATAGATATATTGACTTACTAGTCCACATAATATCTCTGATATTATGTATAATTTCCAAGAGGCCTTGAGGAAAAAGAATATTATGATTGCATTTTCTGCATTCTCTAGGTAATATGTATTTGAATCTGACCTCTCATTATTTCAGTTCAGAGAGCATACATAGGTTCTCCTGGTTAAATTTCACAACTATCCTGTTGGCATAGGTTAGGCTGAGATATACTGAGTGCCCCAAGGCTACTTAATGGGATTTGTGGCCAAAGAAGGATTTGAGCACAAGTATTTAAAGCACAAATTCAGCATCCCAACCACTACACACGCTGACTCTCAAATACCATGGCAAACACATGTTTCACAAGATTTAGTATGGCCATCAACTTAGAGAGCTCTTAAAACAGGATTAGACAGATTCATGGAGGATAAAGGCTATCAATGATAGGCATGCTCATTAGCAATGATGGTCATGCTTTACCTCCACTATAAGAGAAACTATGCCTCTGAATACCACTTGTTGGAAATTACAAGTGCGGAAAAGATACTCAGATCTGTTTGCTAGTTTCCCATCAGCATCTGGTTTCTCATTGTTAGAACAGGATGCTGGACTAGACTGGCCTTTGGCCTGATCCAATCAGGCTCATCTTATATTCTTATGATTATATGCACAGCACTGTACATTCATTGTGCATCTTTGTGATGAATATGCATATGATCATAGAAACGTCACTCTCAAGTTGTATATTGTGAAGCATAACTGCTTCAAATCAATACTAGTAGCACATTAAGCCTTTTGAACACCATCACTTCACTCAAGCCAAATGTTTCTCTTTTAGAAGTTTGTGAACTTAGAAAACTTCAGTGTAATGAAATGTGAAGAATAATAATAAAAAAACCTAAACTAAACTGAGGAAGTGTTGGTATTTGGTGAATTGTTTCATTAACTTCTGATCAGCCAATGAAACATTTCCCGTTAATGTGATGCAGCAGATTTGTAACATTCATCATCCAATGCTTGCTCTGGAGCGCCCAAGGATGTGTCTGTATAAATCAGAACAACTTAAAGAGGCAGGGAAAGGGCATCCAAGGACAAACCACAAGCTAAATGGAGCCAAAGTGAGTTCTTAAAAGCAAAACTGTTGGTTACCCTTCTTTAATATGAAGCAGTAGCTCATGCAGTCATAACTGTTCCAGCCCACTGAGATCAAATTGGAGTATCACATACGGAGATGTGTGGTCTCGGCAGGACTTCATCAATATATTAAAGATTAAAAAATACTGCAGTCTTCTGTATTTCGCAGGTCAACTTCTTGCATTTATCCTCATGTTCTCTAGTTAGGAGGAGTAGTCTGAGGTTACATGAATGATTTGTGCTCTTGACGCTATTGGGGCAGTCACATGCCATCCAGCTTTTAATAGTGTTTGTGCCTGAAAAGGTTTTGGGGCAGTCCAATCAGTGCAAATCCCAGCTCGTCCTCCTGAAATCCCCCCCTTTTTTTTTTTGTTTAAAATATCACAGATGTTCTGGTTTATTTTTTGCCCTTATAGGCACTTCCAGACAGCAATAATGTGGTAGCGCTGGAGAAGCAACACAGTACAATCTTAAAGCAGTATATATCCACCACTGATGCACTGTTGTTGTGCTAAGACAGTGATGGCCAAACTTGGCCCTCCAGCTGTTTTGGGACTACAACTCTCATCATTCCTAGCTAACAGGACCAGTGGTATTGGAATTGTAGTCCCAAAACAGCTGGAGGGCCAAGTTTGGCCATCACTGTGCTAAGATGTTGCAGAATGCACCTACAATAAAACACCAGTCTGGAAGGGTTGTAACTTCCTGTACAGTAAGCTAATGAAAAGGTAAGTATTTGCTTGAAGTTAAGAGAATATAAATAAACATTGCAATACTGATTCCCCACCCCTACAGTTGGATTTTGTGTCTTATGCCTCCTGACTGAGCCACACACTCCTCCCCCCTGGGAAAACCCATGGTTTTGTGCTGAATCAGATTGTCGTTTGTTCCAATTTAGCGCTAAAGAGTGTTTTTTTTCTGGGGGAAAGTGGGGAGGCCAAAGCAAAATTGCTCAGACCTGTGTCTAGAACGCATAGGACAAATGGAGAACTGCTGTGCTTTCTTGGCATGGGCAAGTCAAAGTGTGGATGAGGCCTCAGTGGAAACAGTGTATTCAGTTCCTGAATTCTGAGTGAGTTCATATAAGCATTTATAACACTGTGCTCATCAACTGCCACAGATCCTTTGTTATCTACTGCAATAATTCTCAACTGAATATTTTCCTATAAAAAGTATTCTAATATTAGGTCATCTGTGGATGAGCATGCATGTGTGAGCCATTCCTTGAGGCACTATCTGCATGTGCTCTGCATTGCCAGATAAACTGACAATTGATTGACTCTCATTTTATCTCTGTTTGCAATGCTCCTCTCCCTGTTGGTTTTATTGCTTTGTTTAGCTGAAGTGCTGCTCCTCTGCTCTTCTTTCAAGCAATTTTATTTTTTTTAACTAAGCAGATGGCCAGCTCACTGCCTTTACTGCCAGTGCCTCCTCTCTGCTATTTTTTGGAGAGTTGGCAATGTTCTCTGTATACATTCTGGAATTTCTCTGTTCCTACCATTCTAGCTGGTGGTGGCCACTAGACTTTTGAAATTCATTAAATAATGGAAGGCATGCGGGGGAGAGACACAGAAAAGCTTTTGGATGCATTAACAGTTCTTCGGGGAGTTTAACTCTTTAGACTATCGAACAGATGCAAGTGGAGAGTAAAATATTTATAGTACTAAAAGTAGTTGAGAATAAACACAATCTCGGCTGTGTTATCTTTCTTTGGAAAGCAAAATGGAGTGGGGGGGGGGGTTGAGGAGGTATACAGTCCTTTAAGGAAAGTGAGTGTGTTTTGCTTTGTAATTGTTTGACATCCCTGCAATTGGCAATTATTTGACAGCAAAAAGTGGATCTGGGATGCAGCAGTTTTGTCCCCAAAGACTTCTCACATAAGAAATACTTTTTTTATGTTTGAGAGGGTTTGATATTCATTTGTTTTCTTCCATCAGAGCCAAAGAAGAACTCTCAGTTTGGAATGTAGGTCAATTTTAACCTGACCGAAACCTGGGAAGGACATTGTTCTATATAAGTTGTTCACCAGCCCACAACAATGGGGACTTGGGACCGTTGGAACTGGTGGAGTGGAAGGCAGGGAGACCAAGACTAAATGGAGCTAAAGCCAATGACAGGTAGAGCGATGCCCTGACTGGAACATAGGAAACTGCCTTATCCTTAGTCAGACTAGTAGCCTATCTAACTCATTATTGTCTACACTGGCTGGTAGCATCTCTATAGGATTGCAGATCCTCTACCTGGAGGTGCCAGGCATTGAATCTGGGGCCTCTGCATGAAAAGCAAATGATCTACCACTGAGCCATGGCCCATCCCTCACTGGTTGTAACTAAGAAGGCAAGCAGGTTGGGGCTGACTAAGAGCAGGCTGGCGTTGGTGAGACAATCCCCTATTTGCCCTAATGGACCATCCTCCACCGGTTCACATGCTTGTAGCATCGGCATGTCAGTTGTCAAGTACCTGAGCTTTGCATCTTTTTGATTGGAACATTGGCATGTACTCCATATGATACTACTGTATGTAGAAAACATTTATACCTGATGGTCTATAAATAAGAAACCCCCCTTTAAATGGAATAGGCTTTAAGTTTATGAACACTTTCCTGTGAGTTAACTCTGTTAAACACACAGTGGGATTGACTTCAGAGTATGCAAGCATAGGATTGCTCTTTTATATATCTTTTTAATCAGCCATGAAAGCTTATGGTATAAAACGTGTTCATCTTTAAGGTACTATAAGATTCTGTGTTGTTTTTGCTGCAACAGGCTTAACGTGGACACCCTACTGGAAATAGGATTGCACTGTTACAAATAAATGAATCTGTGGATTGCTCTGTTAGTGATTTTCCAGCTTTCATTACTTTCACTCTCCAGATAAACAAGGAAAGCTATAGGTGGGCTCAGAGGAATTGCTGTCTTTACCTCCTTGTCCTCCTTCTTGCCTTGCGAATAAGGATCTGGCTGTTGGGTTGCTGTAGGGCCTCTGGAAGCTTGTGTTAGAGGCTCCAAGCTTCCTAAGGGCAAGCAGCTGTTCTCCTTCTCACCAAGCATTCAACAAGTACAGAGAAAGATAAAGAAAAGTCTTAGACTTGGGTCTAGGGTGTTTGGATTTAGCTGCTACCATGCCTTCAGAAAATTATTCTGCTGGAAAAAAAGAAAGGAATATTTTGTGATAATAACCAGTTAGCAGGGCCTTCTTGCTGATCTTGCTACTGCCGTTGGCCTAGGGGGAGGGAGAAAATTGGGTTAATAAGAACCTACCTAATTTACACTTCCATAAATGTTGGGGAAACCGAAACACAGGTTTGCTTCAAAATTTGCAGCAGATTCTGCGGTGCAGTTTGATAAAAAAGAAATACTGTCAGAGCTGGCTCCAGGTCCCAGCTCACAGAGGACCAACGCTAGCCGGCAGTAATGTACAAAAGTCTTTATTGAAGTACAGTTTCCATTTTCAAGCCGCAGCGCCCCAGCTCTACGTCTAGGGGTTAGATCGGCGAAGCTCCATCTGAGTCTCCGCCCCCTGTACACCAGTTTAAGATTCTAGCCTTACTCCACCTCTTCCGTCTCTCCTTTCTCCTCTGGGTCCTGCTACCCCCCGGGGTCCCTTCCTTCCTGGATTCTTCTGACGCTGACGTTGACCCCCCTGACTCCTCCCCCTCTTTTCGGCGGGCTTTGGGACCTGGCTCCCTATCCGGGCTGCCAACTGCGCCGCCCTCCTGTACATTTGAACTTGGCGCGCGCGCCCAGCCTTCAACCTTCCTCTCGACCGTTTCCTCGCTCCCCGATGGAGGCGTGGCCAATCCTGACTCATGTCCTCCCACTGGCAGTGCGCCGCCTGATCCCGATGCCTGGGACTCCTCCCCCCTACTGCACTCTGGTGTGGACGCTGGTCCTGATTTCCAACTGCTGCTCTCTGAGTCCCCTCTGGCCCCTTCTTCCTGGGGTGTCCCCCTAGGCACCCCCCTTGCTCCGACCATGGGAGCCCCTTTCTGTGAATCTTCCGATTCGCTGGAAAGACTCAGAGACCTCGGACCGCTGTCATCGCTAACATTTCCTTCGGACTCCTCCCCCTCGCTCTCTATTTCCTCCCTTTCCTGTGCCTCTGCTCCTGAACCCTCCTGCTCCTATAACAATGTATATATTAGGAGAAAGCATGCATCAATAGGTATATATTTGTGACAATTGCATACAAAAATGCACTCTATTAGGGAACATTTCATGCAAAATTACATACAATTAGGGGGGAACTTCTTGCAAAAACATGCCAAAATGCTGATAATTTTCCAGGACTAAGAAATAAAATGCACTGCATTTAAAACTATGAAATGAAGTCGAGAGAAACCAACATTTACAGATTCATCCAGCCCTACTCTGGACTTGCTGCTGGGGCAACCCCTATATGTGCATGAGTCGACTTGAACAAGTGAATGGAATAAGTCTAAGGATGACTCCCCTTTAGGCTTCCATGGGATTTGGACTGCTGATTGCATAGATGTCTGAGGTGTCTGGATGTTTTTGTGTAACCTGTTGCTTACACATAGGCTTCCTGAACACAGAAGTAGGAACCCTCATACTAGTTGTAATCCTGTCATCATCTCCTTCAGTACACATGGCCATGCCAATGTGTGAACATCCAGGTAGCATCCTGTGATTCCCCCTTCATGCAATTTACATGTGAAGGTGTGTGTATATATTTATATGCAGGTGTGCAATCCATGATAGTACTCTTACAGAAGCCAACAAGTAAGCAGAAAGAGAACCAATTTGACAGAAAGGAGCTTTCTAATACATGTAAAGCCTTTTAAAGTTTAAATTCTTAGCCTTTACATGTTCACTTATGGCTAAGTGAAAAACCAAATTCTGATAATATCTTCTGTGGTTGATTTTCTCAGTGTTACACCACAAAGTGAAATCAAGGGCAATCCATGATCAACACTAGTTTGCTCAGTAGATGTGGCCTAATGAACAATCTTAAAGTGATGCCATCTCTCATAATTCAATTTGAACTGATTTCTGGAGTAAACAACATTGTGGTTCCCTCCTCCACCCCCACATAGGGATAACATCTACAGAAGCCATCGCTAAGAAACAGTAGCCACAATGACATTTATAAACTTTGTCCCATATCACATTCATTGGCATGTACTGTATTTTTCCTTGTATAAGACTAGGTTTTTTTCCTAAGAAATGATGCCCAAAATTTGGGGGCATCTTATACACGTGTAGATCTCCCTCCGTTTTCTTAAATCTGAGTCCCCCCAAATAAGGGGCTTCTTATACATAGGGGCGTCTTATACACGTAAAAAAATGGTACATTTTAAATGTGTTTACAAATGTGGGTTAAGAAGATAAATCAGAAAATAATCCTTCTCTTTTGTAAGTGCAAAAGACAATAGCTGCTCCTTAGTGCTTAATCAGTGTGTTGGAAACATGGAAGTGTAGGTGACTTCCATGCCTGAAAGAAAAAGGCAAGATACAGGTAACTGGGCAATTACTACCACAAATTTATTTACCATTACCAAGCAGATTTGCAGCAGTTCTATCTAGTACTGTGTTGAAATCCACCCTGTAGTTTCTTAAAAGTTTTATTTGCAAAGTTTAATCTATTTAAGCTCAAAGATGGGTTCTTTCCTGCTTTAAGAGCTCCACAGCAATAATGGAAGCCATGATCCAGGGAATGCATGTCTGTACACATTACTTGCTGGGAAAACTCCATTGCAAAATTCAGAGAAGTGTGACTCTCGAAGGATGGCTGCATTTTGGTTTGCATATTGTTTCAGGAAGGGCAAATTAGGTAAATCCAAATAAGGTTTAATCACCTTTAAATGTGAACTGAATTAAATTTGTCCTCTATCCCTACATAGGACACTCATCTGTGACTCTCCTGGTGCTCCCCCCCCCCGCCCTGCCCTATGTCACCAACCTATTTAAGCAGACATCACCCCTGTCAAGAAGAAGAAACACCATGGTGCATATGTAGCAGCAAAACTGGATGCCTTCATTTGCCTCATCTGCAATAAAACACGTCTCGACAGCCACAGCAGATGCTGTAACTCTCCAGAGGTTTGACTTTATGCCCAATGACACACTCTTCCATTGTCTCTTGATACAGATGTATGCTGACAACCACCCTTGTCAATAGTGCAATCGCCCCTCCAAGTGCAGTATAATGTATATGTAAAATGCCCAGTATTCACAGACAAACAGGAAAATAGACCAAAAAAATCTACCCAATCCCAAAGTGCCCAGTCTTACCTATATTGACACCTGTTGGCAGGAATAGGTGATCCATCATGCCATAAAAAGACAAACCAGAAAGGGGGCATTGTGTGGTCCCACTGTCCAACATATCCACATGATTTTAGCTTATTCCACCTCCCTTCAAGAGCAGACCCAATGCAAACCCTTTGGGCCTTGTGAGAAGAGGAGTATGTTTCTCTCATCAGTGAACACTGCTCCTAAAATTCCTGCAAGCAGAGTTGAGGTCAACACAATTTGTGGTGAGCAAAATGCTGCTTATCTTAGGTAGCATCCTGTGTCAGCCCTACTCAAAGTAGACACATTGAAAATAATGGGCGTAACTAACTCAAGTCAATTAATTTCCATTGGTTTGCTATTAACTAAAAACAATCTCATTATCCTCAAAACTGCTGACTCTACCTCTTCCTTCCCCAAATTGAAGAAAGCCACCCTAGGTATCAGATAAAAGGTGAGAAGGAGGTCACAGATGAGAGCACTGCTACATTCCAATGGAGTATCTTCCTACTACCAGGGAAAGATCATTGTCTCCCCTTCTGCCTCAAAGTACGTTCCTCCATCTTAGGTCAAAGGAGGAAGGATGTTGTGGAGGCAGTATTGGGTGCAGACCACCGACTCATTTCAGAGCGTGCATGATGTGGGTGCACACCCAATCAGATGTGTGTATGCATAGATGCACAGCACAAACACTTAGGCAGAGTAAGGCGAAATGGTGCTTCCCAGTAACGTTACATGAATGAATTAGAGAAACAAAGCTCTGAGGGATTGCAGTAATTCAGTGAACAACAAATTGAAATCTGACATTTGTTGACTTTTAAGATTACTGGTAGTCAGCTGCAGAGGGAAAACAATATATAATATGTTTTCCTTTCTGACTTATTTTCTTAATCCCTATAAAATGTCAGATGGAAGGTGACAGAGAGCAACTCTCCCGTGCCACTGTGTAACAAGGAAAATCCTTGCCATGTGACCCAGCAATACAGGCAGAACATAATTTCTGCTGACAGCACAGCAGCAAAGTTGTACTCACGCTGGCAAGACTGCACATAGCACATGAATTTGGGTGACATTTATTGCCCAGCTTTTCTTTCTCTTTTTTTTTTTTATTTTCCTTTGGCTGACTCTGTACGTATTGTTGACCTGTTAATTCCTCCACCAGGCATCAGGTGCACCACACTGACAGAGACCTCTCCGAGAAATGCTTTGTCTTCTTGCGGCATCTGTGGTAAAAGCAGAGCAGGTTCTCGGGTTCTGATCTTCGCCACACCCATTCATAAATAATACACATTGTGGGACCCAGTGTTCTCAGCCAGCACAAGGAGAAGATAAATCATGCATAACAGACCTGCAAATACCTTATTTACTTCTGCTTTTTAACTGGTCGTGGCAAAAACATCCGTCATTGCAGCCTTGACAACTCTGTTGACTCTGAAGTATGAAGCAGCTTTGATGGGAGTCAAGTGATCTATCGGTCCAAAAACCAATCCCCCACAAACCAATGCAGGTTGTTTGGTTCTTTTGGTCTTTGGGGAGCTGTTGTGCTTTGAGAAAGGAAGGAAAAGGCTAATTCAGCTAGTGCTTTTCCCTTCCCTACTTTCCCCCCTTGTAGTTCTGTTGTTTTAACAGTAAACTTCTTTTCTTAGGGTTGACAGATAACAATCATGTGATTCATGGATAATGGTAGTTTTCAGGCCATAGACTCAGTCTCTGAAGATGTCATGAATGCTGTTCATGTGTGGCCCCCTGCCCTAATCTGGGCTGTAGGGATGAACCTCCTAGATCTACTTCTCATCCCTGTTACCGTCTGGGGTGACTGTCTGAAGTGGGGAGCCTACTTCTACTCATATAGGCTCCTAACATGGTGCAGAACCCCAGTTTTCCAGAGGTTTACATTGCACAAGAAGACCCAATACTACAGAAGCTACCCCACACCAGACTCTTCAACACAGAGAAGGCAATGGGAATGGAGGGGTGGAACTAACAGGAGGCTCCTTTTCATACTACATAGCAGACAGGCATCATATTCTGTGTTTCGCCCCAGTACTTATTGAAGGCCATCTTTTTCTAATAAGCCTTTTAACTGGATATTTTTATCCAAGTCTGTACTTATACTAGATTTGAAGTTGTTTTAAAATATGCTTTTAGTGTTGATGTTTTTATTGTCAGTTTGGGATGTTTTCTAGAAAATGATTCTTAAATGAAATAATGTGTGTGTGCGTGTGCGGCCGCGCACACAGAGAGTTATTTTCTTTCTGCTTGTCGGGAAAACATATCCACCAGGGGTTGAAATTTTAACAGAAAATATAACAGTGTGAAAGTGGGCAGCACAACATACTTGTTTTGAAGATTTGGAGGTACGGTACAGTAGGGCTGTATCTACATTTCAAATGTATATCAGCTCAAATGACAGCTAATCTCTGATTCTAGTCTTACTGTTCATATCATGAACAGAACAGAACAGACACAGCAGGATTTTTCAGAAAGCAGGTTGAGCCTGTAGTGCTGACAATTGGAAAAACACTGTTTTGACTTGTAAAGCAAGTAAAATTTGCACAGAATCACTGGGGGAGAATAAATATTGGAATACAAGCAGGAGAGAAGGCTGTGAATTGATATTTCCATTTTGTGATGAGGAAAGCAGCCTGGAATATTGCAGCTGTCAGTTTAATTGTCTATTCACCCACAAAATCCTACGTGACCATGAAAGAAAATTATTCGGGCTGCAAGTGACTTGATGCTGAGCAGTTTCTGTAAGTGGGTGGGGATATTTGCAAATAATTTCAGAACACAACTGTGGTCCTTAACTGTGTTTACACATAGTGGTCCTTAACATGTTTACACACATGTAAATCCTATTGAGTTCCATGGATCTTACTCCCTTCCTGGTGGTTCAACTATATATGATATGAGAGATCAATTATCAGGACCACCTGCAATTTTAACATATAAGAGTGAATATTTGTGGGAGAGACACCGGATTGGAAGCATAGCACAGTGGGAGGGAGAGCTTACACTTCTCAAACCCTTTTCTAAATTAACCATCAGTCTAAGCTGGTGTTTGCTTTCAGTGAATTATTTGCTGGGGCTATTTCAACTACTAAGTAATAATAATGGTAGAAGAAGGAAATCATTCAGCAAAGAGAAATCCCACCTTCTGTTCAGGGTATTCTCAGTGTCTATTTGCCATACCAACACATGTCAGAACAACTGAAGAAGGGGTGTAGCTCAGTAGAAGAGCATCAAGTACAGTATGCATGCAGATGGACCCAGGTTCAATTCCTGGCATCAACTAGTTGGGCTGGGATTGTCCCTTGCCCGAAACCTGTTGCACCTGCTATTACACTGTCCTGCCAGTAAGAGACATTGTTCCAGTCTGTTTCCCCTTCCTTGCACCGAACCAGACCCAAACAGGGCAGTGGCAGACTTTGGGCTCTCACATTTCAGCGGTGCCATGTGTGGTGTTAAAATTTGGTGCCCCGTGCTTCTCTTCCTCTGTTCTACAGCACTGCTGTGGCACCCCCTACAGCTCAGCACTCGGTGCTGCTGCACTGGCTGCACCACCCTAAAACTGCCTCTAAACAGGATATTGCCATAGTGCTTATCCCACACAAGTGAAATCTGAGTATTTCTCTTACTATTGGCATCTCTGTAAGAATTCTATTGTCAGTCCCTTACCAAGCCAGATGTGTCCAGGCCTTCACTTGATATATGCAAATAAATTTCTAGGAACTGTTATCCAGTTCACCTTTTGACATGCAAAGTCTTGTTGACATCTACACTATAGGTGACATGGAGAAAACCAGATTAGCCCAGACGTCTATTGAATTGATATGATCTCCTTTACAATTGAAGTTTAGGGGTGAGAGGCACAAACATGGGAACCCAGAGACACAGTAAGACAGGTATGGGGGAACCACCTATTGCTATAACTCCAACTCCCATCAGCACCAGTTGTCATGGCCAATGGTAAGCGATGAAAGGAGTTTATTCATCCTAAAAAAAAATCTCAACCACTTAACAGCAAAAAACACCAAAATGATGCACACAAAAAATGGATGACACATATTATCATAAAATAAATATGAAATATAATTATTTCTGCATATTCACGGTAACTAGCAGTATGTTTGACCTCCACCAACAAAAAACTAATCTAGGACAGCCTGGGTGAAAATAAGTTTTTAGCATGTGCCAGAAACAAGAATCTTTTGCTCCTGCCTCACATCCAGGGGAAGAGTGGACCAAGCAGCAGGTGCTACCACACTGAAGGCCCTTGACTGTAGTTCAATGACATCAGGAGGGCCACAGGTCATCCAGTCTTGCTGTAAGGAGTGAAGAGATAGCATGAACTTTTCAAGCAGTGGTACTCGATGAATGCAAGCGCCTCTTCCTAAATCACAGGGAGCAAAACCAAGAAAGGCACACCTCACCACAAGCAGCCTCCCATCTCAGTTGCACTCTCCCCTTATCCTACCATCTGCCAACCCTTCCCCAAAGGGGAAAAAAAGAAAACCTCACTTTTGAGAAGGGGGCAGAACTACAGGTGGTAGAAGTGGTGTGGTGTTCTGACCAACCATCTTTTCCCAATGGTGTCACCATCTCCAAAGAATATTTTTTTAAAATAATGATGATGTAAAGTCACCATGGCTAGGATCAATTTACTTTTCCTTCTACAATGAGAATGGAAGAGCTCAGGCTCTATATGTCTAGACGACACTCCCAGCCCAGGTGTACCTGCTCTCCTCAGTGTGTACCAAGGGAGAGAGAGAAAGAGAGAGAGACAGAGAGAGAGAGAGCTTTGTCCATTTTGTCATCTGACTGCACTGACGTGTGGCCTCTGAAAGGTTGTCCAGAAGGAAAGATATTCCTCAAACGGGCGGGGGGGGGGGAGTTTCCCTAACACCGTTCTACAGTATCCCTATTATTTAGAATTTACTATATGGTTCTAGGGTGGGTCCCTACTCTCATGACTTCATGAGTGTTCTCTAAATTATTTGCTTTGATGTCTTGACACCAGCCATGACAGTTGATTTCCAACAGAGGCACCTGACAATAGTAACTCCCATACTGCATAAGTACTTTATTTTATCACACAGGATTGTTGATAAAAGAAAAAGAAAATTCACGAAGTGGCAATATTTCAAATGAAAAATTACTATGCAGACTCAGTAATATATCTACTAGATATGATAGAATACTTCCTTTACTCTTATTTTTCTTTATGGAAATAATCTTTCATGAGGAATATTTATAACTATTGCCTTGCCCGATCATTTCTAGTGGTGATTTAAAAGAGGACTTTTATGCCACCCTGTGAAATTGCATGGAAGTTTTATCTCGTCACTGTAGTGAATTGCATCCCTTTCTAAGAGAACAGCTGCGGATTCAGATATGAAAAGGTGTCTGCTGGTGCCTCAAGTCTGGTTGATGATCTGTGATGCGGAGCTGTTAGCATAATTGAGTTACCTCTATTACCACAGTGCTTGAGAGCCTGTCAATGTATCGCCCATAAACCCATCTTCCCAGGGGCTTATCTGACAGCTGTATAAGCAGTTCCCAATGGGAAGCACAATACAAATTGCAAAGCTATAGAGGAAACTATATTGAGGAGTGTACTGTTATGATGGATCCATTTCCCAAATGCAAGCCAGGACCCCAAAGAGCTTGATTGAAATGACTTCTTCTAGACTTCTAGTGAAAAGAACACTCTGGGGGAAAAGGAGGAGGAAATAATTAATCTGGAGACATTAAAGCAGGGGTGGAGAACATGTGGACCTCCAGATGGGTTGGGACTCCCAACTCCCATCAGCCCCAGTAGGCAAGCCCAATGGTCACAGATGATAGGAGGTGAGGTCTGGCAACACCTCACAGGTTCCCCATCCCTGTGTTAAAACCACTCAGTGCTTGTTGTAAGCTCTTTAAAGCATGAAGGGGATTCTTCTATTATTTTCAAGTCCCAGTGCATTGAAATACAAAGGGATAGCTTCCAAGGAAGTAGCTATGTTAGCCAGTTTCAGCAAAAACAACGAAGAGACAAATTTAAAACCTAACAAGTTCAGGAGTCATCATGGTGTCTCAAGATTCTGTGGTAAAAATTGAGAATTTCTTTTTCCTATCTATTTGATTAACATTATTTTTTTTTTAAAAAAATGAGATAAATAAAGCAAACACTTGGACAATCTGATATTTTGAACTGGATTTAGCTGTGCTGGCAAGACCGATATAGCACTACCCTGTATAAGATAAACGAGGCACACACAAATCTACCTCTGCCCTTCCTTGTCACCACTACCATCTTGATATCCCTTTAAGAAGTCTCATTGGATCTGAAAGGAAAAATACCCTGGCACAGGGAAGTAGAAGGATGGAGCCCCATGTTAGGACAAAGAACAGCAAGGAGAGATTCTGGGCAAAAGAAAGACCATAATCAACTACGTGCATGTTGTGAAATTGACATTTGAATCCTTATTCTAGGAACAAAATATTGTATTTGCAAGGATGTTCAATTACCTTCCTCTCCCATTAGAATAGGTCATAACAACTGGGCATGTGAGGGTCTTGTATTTCAAGGGTTGGGGATTGACCTTGTCTGTGTTCATTCTTCTCCTAGCAAAGGAGATCCATTTAAGCCTCTTTGTATTCAGTTTCATCGTTAGCTTATATAATATTTTTGTTTCTGACAGAAATTGTGGTTTAGTGCTAGCTAGATTTTCTAAAATCTACTGTTCTCTCTCTCCCCCCCCCCCTCTCACTTGGATACTGCTTTTAAGTTGCCTTAAGCTATTCTTGTTTTACGATGGGTCTTAGCTTGACGCTACTTTGAGAGGCCAAAGTGAGCCGAAAATGCAACATTTTTATAAATAAATAAAGCATATAGCTGGCTCTCCTCATCCCACCCCCACCCGCCGAAACAGCCTGTAAAAATAGCTCCTCACACCACCAAATGTACTTTAGTGGGGATGAGGGATTGTCGCTGCGCGGCTGGGGTGTGGTTAAATTGCTGCAGTGGCACAAAGAGGGAAAGTTATGTCCTTGTCACCAGAAGTATGTTTTCACCCCCTCCCTGCTTTTGACTGCAAAATCTTCTTAAGTCCATCCAAGTTTCCCTAATTTTTCTTGCTTCATCTTCATAGCAGCTCCTAGGAAAAGGAAGCTGGAAGAGGCAGCTCACAGGCTAGCCAACAAATTCAGGTTTTGGATAGGCTCTCAGAACTGCCTCTCCTCTTTTGGTCACCAGCTCAACACTTCCCCTTCTTTTCCCTAACTCATGTATGGTGTATTTGCACATTTTATTTCCTTCTTTTATTTTATTTTTGTCCTGCATTTCCAGGAAGTTTGCCTACTAACAACAAATGCAATAACCACTGGAAGATGGTGGAATCTCCTTCATTGGAGGTTATTAAACACAGGCTGAGTGGCTATCTCTCAAGGATTCTTTAGCTGTGGTTCCTGCATTGCAGAGATTGAATTAGATGACCTTTGGGGTCCCTTCCAACTCTACATTTCAATGATTCTATGAGCATCATTACCGTTGTTGTCATCATCATCATCATCAGTAGACCAATCAAAACAATGGCAAATAGCAAAGACCATCACATCCAATAATTAAAAACCCATACACTATATGGCTACTCCTGGCCCCACCCTTGGTATCAGGCACCCTGACTGGCCCCACTTCTAGATGCCCACAGGTTAGCATCTTCCTCTTCAAAGAAAAAACCCCACTATGTGCCAGCACTAGCTCATTCATAAGCTTCCACATGACTGGGAGAAAGAGACATCAGGTGGAATGTGTAGACTTATCTCTTTGCAGAGATAAGATGTGTGACTATGTAGATGTGGCGTTTGACAGCATGTCTGGCAGCAGAGCCAAGAGTACAACCCCACTCCCTAAATAGTGGTGAGAGGAACGTGTCAAACAGCATCAAAACTGATGATATTATAAGCCAAGGCCTTTCTACAGGAAAAAGTTGTCACGTAGTAGGCAGAGACAGATTTATGGAAGTGAGCGGTTGCACTGCGCACGGAATCTCAGAGGTGCCACAGGGGATACTACAGCTATTATTTAGAAAGGAGTGTGAGAGGCGAGGGTGCACCAAATTTTGGCGTTGCACAGGGCGTCACTGAAATTTGAGACCCCCAAGGTCTCAAATGGTCTCACTCACTGCGGTAGGGAGAAGAAGTTGGGCTTCCTGTGGCACTTACACATAAGCCACTTATCATCAACAGTTCTGTGTAAAGAATTACAGAAAAAGAGAGACAAAAGATACCTCAGAGCTTGCCATCACAGGGCCAGTTGCACTCTGGGAAGGCTCTTGATCACTTTTTATATGTAGATATTGTTTATTGTGGATTTGCACCTTAAAAGGCAGGATAGAAATAGTTCTAGTACAAGAACAAGATACCACCCCTTGAAAAATAACCAGATAATTCAGGATGTCTCTGCAACTGTTGAGCTGGAATATTAATGGTTGTAACATTCCGGAAAAAAGGAAGAAAATATTTCATATATTAAAAAAAGAACAATTGGACATTATTTGCCTACAGGAAACACATGTGACAAGGCTCCACAGAAAAGTGTTAATAAATAAAAGATTGGGCCAGGAATTTATATCGTCGGACAAAGTTAAGAAGAGAGGCGTGGTGATATATGCGAAAGAGAGCCTGTCACCTAAATTCTTATTTAAAGATGAACATGGAAGAATTTTGGCAATTGAGATACAACATCAAGGAGAGAAATTGTTGATATTAGGAATCTATGCACCTAACGAAGGGAAATCGGAATTTTACAAGAAGCTGCAGGACACAATGCTGGATTATCTGGACTACAACAACATCATAATGATGGGAGATATGAATGGGGTCGTATCAACTAACATGGACAAGTCACAAAGTCAAAATGTTACAAAAGACGGCAGACTACCTAAAACCTTTTTTGAAATGACTGACAATATGGATTTGATTGACATTTGGAGGACAAAGAACCCACTAGGAAGAGAGGGAACATTCTTTTCTGAAGCCCAACTGACCTGGACAAGAATCGACCAAATATGGATTTCTAGAGGCCTGGCACCTAAGGTCAGAAAAGTGGAAATCTGCCCAAAGACCTGTTCCGACCATAATGCAGTAAAGATGGATATGATACTATTACCAACTGGATCCTTTAGATGGAAGATGAATGACAATTTGTTTAGAGATCAGGAAATTACCAAGAAGGCCCAAAAAGTTTTGAAGGATTACTTTGAGATAAACATGAATAATATGGTGGAAAAAAGAATAATCTGGGACGCAAGCAAAGCTGTAATGAGGGGATTCTTGATACAACAGAATGCAGTAAAGAAAAGAATACAAAGTGAGAAAAAAGATAAGATCTTGGATAAAATAAAAGAATTAGAGAAGAAATTAAGAGTGAATCCGAAGTCACAGCCAACTCTGAGAGAAATTAAACTTTATCAAACACAATATTCTAAATTGATAAATCAGGAAATTGAATGGAAGGTTAAATTAATGAAACAAAAAACGTTTGAGTCGGCGAATAAATGTGGAAAACTGCTAGCTTGGCAGTTGAAGAGAAGACAAAGATTAAATACTGTTACAAACTTAGAGGTTGACGGAAAAAACATCCAGAATCCAGTGGGTATCAGAAAGTGTTTCCAGAGATACTTCAAAAAATTATACACCCAAGGGCCGCAAGACGATGTAGAGATTAAACAATTTTTGGCAAAAAACGGACTATCTAAATTGTCACAAGAAAACAGGACAATCCTGAATTCTAAAATAACACGACAGGAGATCGAACAAGCCATCCAGAACATGCAACTTGGCAAATCCCCAGGACCAGATGGGCTGACCTCCAAGTACTATAAGACATTAAAAGACTATTTGATACAACCTTTGATGGAGGTCAGCAATGAAATTATGGAGGGGAAGAGGGCACCGGAGTCGTGGAAGGAAGCGTTCATCACATTAATACCAAAGTCGGAAGCTGAAAAGACACAACTTAAGAACTACCGTCCCATCTCTCTTTTAAATGTGGATTACAAAATATTTGCAGACATTTTGGCAAATAGATTTAAAAAAGTTTTAAATGAAGTAATTCACAAGGACCAGGCCGGCTTTCTCCCAGGTAGACATCTGTTTGCTAATACAAGGAACATTATTGACATTTTGGAACTTTTGCAAACAGATATAAATACAAAAGCAGTTTTAATTTTTATAGACGCGGAGAAGGCCTTTGACAATATCTCCTGGAAATTTATGATGGGAAATTTAAAAGAGATGGGAGTGGGACGGGGTTTTGAGAATGGGATTGAGGCGATATATTCAGAACAGAAAGCTAAACTGATAGTTAATAATGTGGTTACAGAAGAGCTTAAAATTGAAAAAGGGACACGACAAGGTTGCCCTATTTCCCCTTTGTTATTTATTTCGGTTCTGGAAGTGCTATTGAACATGATTAGAGGGGATCGGTTGGTGGAAGGAATTCAGGTCGGTCAGAAACAATATAAATTAAAAGCTTTCGCAGATGACCTGGTTTTGACCTTGCAGAAGCCAGAGCCTAGTACGAAAAGAGTATTACAATTGATTAATGATTTTGGTCGGGTGGCTGGATTTAAACTAAATAAACAGAAAACTAAGGTTTTGGGGAAAAATTTGACTGATACAGAGTCAGAACGGTTTCAGAATGAGACGGAACTTAACGTGGTTAAAAAAGTAAAATACCTAGGGGTAAACATAACAGTAAAAAATCTAAGTCTATTTAAGGACAATTATGAAAAATGCTGGACAGAAATCAAGAGAGACTTAGATAGTTGGTCAAAATTGAAACTTTCTTTGTTAGGCCGAATTGCTGCAATCAAGATGAATGTATTGCCAAGGATGTTGTTTTTATTTCAAACACTTCAGGTTTTGGACAAAACGGAGTGCTTTCAGAAATGGCAGAGAGACATTTCTAAGTTTGTCTGGCAGGGCAAAAAGCCCAGAATTAAGTTTAAGATATTAACCGATGCAAAACAAAGAGGGGGCTTCGCCCTGCCAGACTTAAAGTTGTATTATGAAGCCGCAGCGTTTTGCTGGCTAAAAGACTGGCTACTTCTTGAAGACACTGATGTGTTAGATTTGGAAGGGTTTAACAATGCCTTTGGATGGCATGCATATTTATGGTATGACAAGGTTAAAGCAAATAAGGCCTTTAAGAACCATATTGTCAGAAAATCATTGTTTAATGTCTGGACAAAATATAAAGACTTGCTGGAAAATAAAACACCAAGGTGGCTTTCACCTTTGGAAGCCAAGGCCCGAAAAAGACCCAATATGGAGGCTAAATGGCCAAAATATTGGGAAATACTAGAAAAGGATGGAGACAATTGGAAATTGCAGAGTTTGGAGAAAATGAAAGACAAAGTGCGAGATTGGTTACATTACGCTCAGATTAAAGAAGTTTTTAAAAATGATAAGAAACTAGGGTTCCAGGTGGAGAAGTCGAAATTGGAAACAGAATTGCTAGAACCAAAGATTAAGGTACTCTCAAGGATGTATAACTTGCTGCTGAAATGGAATACACAAGAAGAAATGGTTAAATCGGCTATGATAAGGTGGGCACAGGACATTGGGCATAATATCATGTTTGAGGACTGGGAGAGGTTGTGGAGTAATGGATTGAAATTTACTGCATGTAACGCTCTGAAAGAAAATGTAATGAAAATGATTTATAGATGGTATATGACCCCAGTCAAACTTGCCAAAATTTACCACCTGTCTGATAATAAGTGTTGGAAATGTAGAGAGTGTGAGGGAACGTTCTTCCACCTCTGGTGGACTTGCCCTAAAGTGAAGGCGTTCTGGGAAATGATTTATAATGAATTGAAAAAGGTATTTAAATATACCTTCACTAAGAAACCAGAGGCTTTCCTTTTGGGTATTGTCGGCCAAGGGGTGGCAAAGAAGGACCAGACATTTTTTATGTATGCAACAACAGCAGCAAGGATACTTCTCGCCAAACATTGGAAAACTCAAGATTTACCCACACTGGAAGAATGGCAGATACAACTGATAGACTACATGGAACTGGCTGAAATGACCGGCAGAATCCGTGACCTGGGAGAAGAGAGGATTGAGGAGGACTGGAAGAAATTTAAGAACTATTTACAAAAGTATTGTAATTTGAGTGAATGCTAAATAAGATGCTAGATTAAAATAACTGAGCACCACTAAATTTAGAAGTTTTTAAGAAAATAAGTAAGACTGTGAAAATTTAGCTCCTTTCGAGAATTATAAGATTATGAAATATAGAAGGGATATAAGAATTTAAATAAGATGATAAATTGCTGACAAAATGTTACAACGATGAAAGTGGGAGCGGGAGATATGAGGAAGTCCAAAGAAAAATGTGAAAATATGTTAAGATAAATGTTATATTGTTTATTATGTTTATTTTTATTGTAAAACCCAATAAATTGCTTTAAAAAAAAAAAAAGAAATAGTTCTAGTACAGTGGTACCTCGGGTTACATACGCTTCAGGTTACATACGCTTCAGGTTACAGACTCTGCTAACCCAGAAATAGTACTTCGGGTTAAGAACTTTGCTTCAGAATGAGAACAGAAATCGTGCTCCAGCGGCATGGTGGCATCAGGAGGCCCCATTAGCTAAAGTGGTGCTTCAGGTTAAGAACAGTTTCAGGTTAAGAACAGACATCCGGAATGAATTAAGTACTTAACCTGAGGTACCACTGTACATAATTTTTATTATTTCATTATTTAGAAAATTTTGAAGACCCCTTGATGAAAAGTTTGTCCTAGCAGTGCACCTCCACTATTACTGTGCTTCCAACTTACCAAGTGAGCCATTGCTGGAGGAAGGGAAGCCGCTCCAGGAAGAATATTTCATCTGGGGGAAGCCTCTCATCCCCCACAGTCAGCTTAGAAGGATTTCTTTTAGAGAGCTATGATACAATTTTGTTGTTGTTTTGTCTTGAATATGTCCTGAGTTGTAGCTAATAGTTGATAATACTGCTGCTATTGAGAGGTATAGATTGTGCTGTGATCTTTTAAGATGCTTTGGGTGGGCTATGTCCCCCAAACAGCTTGCGTACATGATTTTATAAACCAGTAAGTATTTGACTCCCTTCCACCCTTATCCTACTGTGCCACTGTGATCCTGGCTTGCCCTTTAACACTACTTACATTGTCCAACAGGCGAGATTCCTGGGAGCTGTATGTCAGGTGTTATGAAGAGAATGACTTATAGACAAGATTTAGACTCTCTTCTGGAACAGGCCAAGTGAGTTCAGGAGTCTCCATTCAAATGCTTTGGGAATAGAATTGATTTTTCATACAGGTTTTTTTCTTTCTCCCGAAGTTCAAAGCTGACTCCCGTTTCTTACTAAAAGCAAGCAAGCTCTTCCACAAATCAAGAGGATTAATTAACTTGGATTACAAAACAAGAAAAGCTCCTTCCCACCATCCCATTTCTTTTTTTATCAGCCCAATCATTCCTCAGTAAATATTTAATTGGGGTTTTTGCAAAGCTGGGAAGGTTTCTGTGGAATAGTGTAATTGAAAGCTGCCAAGTATAAAACATTTCATTCACTCTGTCTCTCCCCCCCCCCCCCCGACAAGATGAACTCAAATGCCCCAAGCTGTGATTACTGAAACTCCATCCTGGGTAATTTTTCTCCCCTCCCCACCTTACAAAGAACTAGATGGATATATGGGGAAGTAAAGGAACCTAAAGCTATTTGTGGGCTATATTTATAATCTTGTTTCTTGACTTCAGCACACATGTCTCCAGCTTCCTCAAATACACTAGCTACTTGTGAAGGAGTGTGAATTAGAGGAGCTTGAGGGGGAGAGTGGAATATGCAAGCCTGCCTCAAGAATGCAGAAAAGGCTTCAGTACACTTGAATTTGATTAGGACAGTTGCATTTGTTGCTGTGGTGTATGTATGGGGGACATAGGGATGGGAGAGATTTTTGACTCAGTTCACTTTCATGGGTGAAACTGTTTAGTTCACACTTTCTCAGACAATACCAAAACACATCCACCCTCTCAAATTCGCACTTCTCTGAATTTTCAGTGCAGTTCTCCAAGCAAGTAATGTTTACAAAAACACATATACTAGGATAGTGTGTGCACAAAAATGTGTATGGTAATTAATATAGCATACAAAAATGGACTATATAAGGGGAAACTGTCCAAGGGTCACATGGCAATAGTGGGCGGAACCAGAGACAAAAGTGCAATGAAAGTAAATTTAGCTTTGCATAGTAGGGTATGTTTACACACACACCTGCACATTTATCTCTGTCCTCTATCTAGACAAGCATTATCAAAGGATACATTGCATGGCAAAAACACTTGTTTGAAACAGGGCCAGTGGTCTGGATAGAGTTCTGATGGCCAGATAGAGAGGCCTAAAGAGCTGCATTTGGCCCCTAGGAATGTGTTTCATGACCACTGCATTACAGGGACATTGTGCAGAAAAAAGATGACAGACCCCACAGGTACTAGGGACTGCCATCTTTTTATGTGTATGATTAGCATCATATAACATACCACCCCTTCTGATGGCTTTGAACTCAAAAGTTTTAAACAGCTGCAGTGCAAGCAGCTCAAAATGGTTTTAAAATCATGAAGAAGAAGAAGCCCTTGTACCACCTCATAAGGACTTCCAGCTTAATTGAAGTAATTTGAAAGTGAGCAGAATGTTTAGGATTATTTAGGTGTTGTGTTTTTCTTTTTCAAAAATCTGCACAGATTTGGGATGGAATTTGCTGTTTTATTCATGTGCCCTGAATATGGAGTTAGTTAGTTAGCTAGTTTCTGTAACACTTTTCTACAATCATCTCTAGGCAATGTACAAAAAATACTGTATGGGGCCAAGACACTTTCACTCGCCCCTACTGAAAAGCACAGTGGAAGCAGATATGTGTATGTCAGGGAAATTAAGGGAAGGAGAGTTAAAATATATTCAGAAAGCTGATGCTTCAAAAGAAAAGTATCAGTGGATTTTAAGGCCAAATCCAAATCCAATGTCATCAACCAAAGTTCAGGTTATAGCCAAGAAACAAAAACAAAACAAATGAGGGGGAAAATGGTCCCACTTGTTTTGTTTTATATTTGTATTGTATTTCCTAATTGTGCCTCACTTTGATTTTCTGTGAATTTTGTTCTCTGCAGCTTGTGAGACTTGAAAGATCTGTCAATCCCCCAGGAACAGTGATTAGTCTTTTCTACTGAGCCTGTGAATTACATCAGAGTCTGAAGAAGAATGGACCTTCCTTCTATTAATGAGAAGAGCCAGTGATAAAAGCAGGAAGCCACAAGGCTAAATATTATTAGTCCAAGCCAAGAAACATAGAATTGTAGAGTTGGAAGGGATACTGTGGATCATTTAGTCCAACTCCCTGCAAGGTAGGAATATGCAGCTGTCCAATACAGGGTTTGAACTTGCAACCTTGGCATTATCAGCATTATGCTCTAATGAACTGAGCTATCTAGGCTGACATGTCCCAAGTCTTTTGGTATAACTTAGAAATGGATGAATCTGTCAATTTGGGGTTTTCTAGGTTTCTCACTTCCCCCATATTAAATTCAGTTCTCAACATCTCTGCAGCTATTCTTAAAAAAAAAAAAAAATCCTCATGAAAGATTATCAGCTTTTTGAGATGCCGTTTTGAATAATATGAACATTTTGCAAGCAATTTTCTGAAATATTGCATTTTTTGTATGTTATTTTCGCTAATAGGTGCATTTTTGCACACATTGGTTGGTTGGAAAACTTAATGGTAAAATTTAGAGAGGTGAAATTTTTGAAGGAAAGCTGTGTTTCAACTTGTGTATTGATTTTAGAAGTGTGAGCTGGGTAGTTTCTCATTTAAATGCAAACAAAATTGAATTTCTCCCTCCATCCTTATCTATCAACTTTCCTCAAATCTTTTTTTGGGATAATTATGTATGAGCCACTGTTATAACAATATCATAAAACGAGCCCTTCTGTTGAAGAACTCTGAATTTGCTGGATATCTGTGGAAGTTTCTTGAGACTTAGAGTACCTTCATCCCATCTATAATTTAATTTTCAGTTAGAAATTCTTTTTCTCTGGACACAATAATCCTGTTATGCAGTATCTTACAGTTCTATCTAAGTCCAGAGATTTCTGCCAGAGCTGCAGTTGGTTTGATCCTGCAGCCTTCTCAAATCTTGATCTGTCCCTTCTTGCATCAAATGGTGCAGCATTTTCTTGAGTGGATGACTGATGTCTGCAAGTTTCGAACTGGAAACGACAGTTTTGTTGACACAAAAAACAATGCAGTTCAAGTGCTCATTCCAATTAACTGTGAATGAATGTACTTTTACTGTACACTAATTGAAAACACCTTATGGAACAAGCTTTTGTTGTGGAACTGCTTAATTGCTCACAGTGGGTAGGATCAGCATGTTATCTGGATCATGCTCATGAAATGAACATTTTCATTTAAGTGAAACAAATATGGCCATTATTAGGACCATCAGTACACAATTAATAATGTTAATGAAGTATTTACATAAAAATAAATATTTTGAACAGGATAGTTGATTATACTGATTGTTTTCAATGCCTCTGATGTCAGGCATGATTTTGGGAATTTGCACTCTGAAGTCTTGCTCCATGTAATTTTAAAAATAGTTGTATTTCATCCCTTGACTTTGAACAGAGCTGATGTTAGCACCTGACATAGCCTAGTAGCACAGGACAGGATGTTTTGCCCAGGACATCTTCAAATCTGGAAGCTAGCCCCTATCTCAGAATATAAACTTCAGTTAAGTTTCTGATTCCCATCTGCTTACTACAAGTAGATCATATTTGACTATGTAAGGCTTGCTGAAATGGATGAGCCTCAGTCTCAAGAAACAGGAGACAGCCATCAATACAGACAGCTGAATGACATTTAAAAAAAAATAACCATGGAGTCTGATTGATTAATTAATGTACTAATCTCCTCTTTCAGAAATAAATACCCATATATCCATCTCAAGAAGAAAAAGACAAACATAAAACATTAATCGATTGCAGGAAGTTTCATTTAGGCTCCAAGAAGTAATCACATTTACTTTATTTAACCATATTTGCATTCTACTTTGCTGCAGTTTCTGGGGATCCTGCAGTTGTGTAGATGGGACTAGAGCTCTAGAAGGGCTGAAAAGACCCCTGTATTTGGACTCTGCATCCCTTGTGGCAAAGAAAGGAATCCGGCGGTCATAGATCCTGTCCGACGCCCTTGCTGGTGGCTAGGGCCATGGCACGATCCCCAGTGACATCAGGGGGAGCTTTCAGTTGTATTTGCATCAACAGGCTCCTCCCACTGGTGGTTAACCCTTGCTAGACTCACCCCTCCCTGAGGGGGTGGAGTCACACTCTGTTGTTTTATCCAATGCCTAAGCCAATACCTCTCACATGCTGTAATCAATAAAGCTGTGGCCTTTTTTAGCCCATTAACCTAATATACTGTGTCCATGTGTCTTTCTCATCCTTGAATCACAAAGCATGAGCTGACAAGAAACAAGCCCCCTGCTCCCTGGGCAACCATACTGAAAATGTTCATTTTGAAGTGATGTACTTGGTTTATATTAGCAGGGTAACTCAAAGGCTATTTGGGTACAGAACTGGAATAGCAGTGTTTAATGAATCTTACAGTACAGGCACAGATGATCTAGTAAGGAAAATGGCCAACCCATGTTCATCCCAGTATGATTTATGTGACCCTCTGATAAATCAAAGTGAACAACCTGGTGTCACATATTGCATTAGATGACATTTTTGGTACCTGTTTATAAATAACAAATCTACCCCTGAATGCTGATTTCAAGGAATAATATTTTGTAAAAATGGGAGGGATGGAAGCATCAAATATATCTAACTATACTAGTTCTTGCTTTTCCCTAAGCAAGTTAGAAAGCTTTTTATGTTGCCTCTAATTATGTTGCATCTGGCAAACTGAAAGTAGGGAGGAAGCACTTCCAGAACTAGGCAGGTGCTGACAAGTATGTTTGTCTATGGTGATCTAAATATTTATCATAGCTAGCCCTCAACATCCATCAGTGCCATGCTCTGAACTGTCACTGGTTTAGGGGAGGAGAAATAGGACCCCACTGCCTATTCGTCCTAGCTGTAGAAGAGCCGGTGGTCTCAGGTTCTAGTGTACCCAGTCTGCCATATAAAATAATGCTGAATAATTCCCAGGTTACATCACAAGCTAAATATACACAGCTTTAAGTTAATGTTGTAAAGTCACCTCTTGGTAGCTCAGGGTAACTGAGCTTAAAATAGTTGGTGTGTTTGTGGGGGGATCTAATCCCAAAGAAATCTCAATTGAATTAGGTAGTATTGCTAGGGATTTGCTAGAAATAGCATTGCGTGTCAAAGTCCCCAAGCCACCCCCCAAATAACTCACAACGCACACTTAATTTTTGTTTAAGGTTTTTGGCATAATTTTGGCCACAACTTTATTTAAATACAAAACCGTGAGTGGTTGTTTAGGCATTGGTTAAGACTATCTGTCCCCCCGCCTGGGGACAGAACTGACTTCTGGGCACCACTGAAAGCCAGTGCGGGAAAACAGGTCGGGGAGAAATGGAGCTGAGTCACAGACCCTCAATTCTCACCCGCATGCTCCCCGAAGGCTTGCCAGCCCTAGTCCCATTCCAGGGATTGGACGAAAAGATGGCAAGCCCCAGGATTCCTTTAACGGAATTCCCTTTCCGCAGCAACCATGGAGGGGCAGGCCCAGCCTATCCTAACCCCTCCTCCACCAATTTATAACCAATGCCTATCCGCAACCTTATAAGTTGTGACGATTTGCTACGCAGTAGGCAAAACCCAAATGGCCCAGCCAATCAGCCAGATGGACAAAATTCCTACCAGGCCCCTGCTCGAAGGCAGACGACCCCATGACAGGCATAGCAAGGTCAATGCAACAACCCCTTACTCAAGGGGGGGGGTGTGTGATCCATTGCACGCAGCAAAGAGAAAGCTCCAGGCTGCGTGCAGAGTATTTAAACATTTTACCCATCCCACCAAAATTGCAGCATAACTTTTACCCCAGCAACCCAGTGAACCAATCGCTGCCCCAGGCCATCTTTAGAGACCCTGCCTGGTAACAGAGGGGTGGCTCGGCAGACCCTACCGCAACACGTGCTCTCCATGAAGGAGAACACGCTTTATTGATGTTGGAAATGGGAAATGTTTGCAAAGCCAATGCATCGCATAACAAAAGGTGGCATATAGCTGAATGAGCAAAATTATACTCCTATAATTTGCATCTATCATTGTACAGTGCCACATTTGGTTAGTCATAACACTGTTCCTTATGAACATCTCTTAACCAGTATTCAGAAAATAGATGATTTTTTATTTTTATTTTTTAAAAAACCTGCCTAATTCATATTCTGCGTCAAGAGTAAGAAGATTGTTCGTGTTCATACAAGCAGAATGGGTGGCAGGGGAGACTTGCAGTGACAGTAAAAAGAACATTGATGTAATATTCTGGTTTATACAATATTCTCAAGTGACACATTTCGCTTATTTTTACACTCACAAAACATTAATATTCCATCTGATATTGAAGCTGTCAAAGGGAAGCATGGAAATGTCTGCAGCTGAGCTGGGCAATCCTATAAAATTTAACCTTGCAGGAATTTTGAATTTTCAAGTTCTTCCAGGATTCTTTTAACTACTCTGTCTGGAGCAGAGTGGGAGTGAATGAAATCGAGTGAACAGTTCTCAGTGCACTGGGTTTCAAATTGGCCACTTCACCCGGCAGTAGTCATATACAATGGGAAGCCACGTGATAACGGCATAAGAGAGAGGACAGCTAGCAAAAGAGATGGCTTTTATTCTTGCTCTGTTAATTCAAGGCAGGGCAAATACTCCCATTTCACAGGACCATTTGTCCTGGGTCAAAATTTGTTGACTTGGAAGGGGTGGTGGTATTTCTTAAAAAAAAAAAAAAGTCTTGCCTTACATGTGAAATGACTGAGGGTTTTTTTTTTTGGTTGTTGTTTCTTTAGTTTTGCTGACACTTCAGACAGTGGTTTGACTGATCTGAAAGCATTCCTGGGACAAAGTGTTCCTGACCATGATGACATAGCATTCCCAGAGGAATCATTGAGGGGTAAAACAATTCTCCCCATTGGCTAAAGAAAATTAAACTTCAGGACTGTTTTATACCATGTCTATCTAGTCTATCTAGCTCTTTAAGGACTCCTTTGAAGTCCTGTCCAGAGATAGCAAGGACCTGAGACCTCCTGCATGCAAAGCATGTGTTCTGTTACTGATCAGTGACACCTCCATTAACATTCCTCTCTACATGCATACTTTAGCATGTGAGCCTGTTCATGAAGATGACCATGGATGACCAGCACAAGATTATCTGGAAAAGGTACTTTGGATCTCATTATAGATGCAGCTAAGAAAGCCATTCTAGCCAGTGGGGCTGGTGCACTGAGGAGCACTCAGAATGTACATGGCAAGTCCAGCACTGATTTCATCATACAGCATTGATGAACACTTTATCCTAGGGAATGCATACCATGATCAAGTGTATATAAAGAAGATTTTTTTCAGACTGACAAGTAACACAGGTACTGCTCCATTGAAAGCAGAGCATTTTCTCTGGAAATGAACATGCAGTTTTTTAAAAAACAAACGATCCGTGCTTTTCAGTGCTACTAAATACATTGAGTTTGACCCAGGGGGAGGGTCAAATTATGCAATGGAGGTGATGCCAATTGAGTTTGAAAATAAATAGGTGAAACTAGTATGACTCGGTAGGTTACTTCTCTGTTTTGGCAAGGATATATTACTCTGCAGCTTGTATATAAGCACTAATGAGAAAGAGGGAGGTACTTGCACAGAACATTTTCCCTTGCATTGCAAATTTGACCTTGTACAATGTGCCAAAATCAGCAGAGCACTACTTGGGGGATCAACTGATCATGATGTATAGCCATAAGGTCTCCAGTGGAGTTGTTGGTATGCTGTGTCAGGGCTCACCTGGGGAGAGAGATTTGAAGCCTGACTAGAAAAGGGAGGGGGGAGTCGAATACCTTCCAATCGATTTGTCTGTCTGGTCAAGACCTATTTAGAAACCTTGTGTTTGCAAATCACTAAAGCAATAGGTTTTAATGGCTTCAGAGGAGCCATTAAGATTTTTCGCATTGAGGGAAGTGTTGCTGTAACACCAAACACTTGAGGAGGTTTTGTAGAAAGCCTCACAGAAACAACTTTTCAAATTGATTGACTCTCACTAAACGCACTGCCATAGCAGACATAATTAAGCTGAGCTGGTTGCTGTCAGGGTTTCTGAGACTTAAAATGCCACAGGCAGCAAAACAGGCCATTAGAGGAGAGTGTAGATATCATTGTATTTGCACCATTGACTATTTATCAGTGTTGGTTGCTGCCTGCTCTTTCCCTTCTCAGATATCAGAACCAGCAAAGTGTAGTGATTAGACTGTTCAATTAGAACAGGAGTGGGGGAACTTTTGCAGCTCCAGGGCAATCTTCCTTTCTGGATGATATTGGGTCAGCAGTTGCCTTTAGACAGAAGGCTGGTTTCTGTCAGAGTTCAAGGAAATATTCCAGCCAGGCAAAAGCTGTGCAGGTTCAAAGCAGAGACAGCAAGAGGTAAGATTTTGCACCTCAGAATTCAGTAAAATCCAAAAGCATGCCTCTGAAGACCAGGGGAGAGCACTGTTGCACTCAGATCCAGCAAGTGAACTTCCTGTGGGCATCTGGTTGACACAATGAGAACAGGATGTTTCTGGTATTATTGCCACTCCAGTGCTGAATAGATTTGTAACTGCTTTTCTCAACATCTCGCTGCATAAGCTAAATTCCTACCTCCCCTGTTTTTAAAATAATTACCTCCTCCAAAATCTGTGCTTACAATTTTCAAGGACAATCAAAAGGAAATGGCATTTAGGATGCAACATAAGCTCAGCCGAAGGGATATGGCACTCTTTGCAAAGTTTATTTTAGATCTTTAACCCAGGGTTTGTTTGTTTTTTCCTAACCCCTTCCCCAGTGCAACACAATTGAATCTGCCTCATTTATTTTAAGTCCATGTTATGGTACCAAGAGTGTGCACCAGTTGTGTTATTATACACTAGAACTGCAGGGGTTTCATAGCAAGTAACTCTAAGTATGGTTAAAGACACTTTGAATGAATGTTCAGGTGAAGCAAAATTGAGGACAGTCAATTTGGCACCCTCCAGATGTTTTAGACTTCAATTCCCATCAGCCCCAACTAGCAGGATCAATGATCAGGGATTATGGGAGTTGTAGTCTACAGCATCTGGAACATAAATGATACAACCTTAAAATGAATATTTTGGGAAATAGAAAATATTGAGCAGGCTCTGTATATTTGTAGAATTGCAAGAAAGGACCTCAATGAACTTAGGCTCTCAGGTGCTACTTTCTCCTCTTCCCTTCTGTAGATTCTATTTTTAATGAACTACAGTTTTTTGTGTCAGCGTAAGCTAGACAAACCATGGTTAATCTTACCTATACCGTGGTGTCTCTGGTTATGTATTTAATTCATTTTGGAGGTCCATTCTTAACCTGAAACTGTTCTTAACCTGAAGACCACTTTAGTTAATGGGGCCTCCTGCTGCCACCGCACCCCTGGAGCACAATTTCTGTTCTCATCCTGAGGTAAAGTTATTAACCCGAGGTACTACTTCTGGGTTAGTGGAGTCTGTAACCCGAAGTATTTGTAACCCAAGGTGTTTGTAACCCGAGGTACCACTGTAGTTAATAGAAACAAGCCAACTTCAAACCATCGTTTATGAAACGTGACAGGGTAAAAAGTTGTTTGGTTGGACTCTGACTTCTTCACAGAAGGTTTCTGGCATCCCACAGAAGAATCCCATTGATATGGGGGAGGTGACTTTTGATCATTCTATTGCAGTGCAACCAGTGCCACCTACTATACTATGGGGGGCATGGAATGATGTGCAAGATTGCAGGGAAAGTGGGGAGTTGACAAACATGATGCTATCCTCTACCCCCAGGATCTTCACACAGGAGAGATTTCTACCCATGCAGGTGGAGTCCATATCCAACCCACTATGTGGAGAATTTCTCCCAAGATCTGCAATGACAGGGGGAAGAAGAAAAGTTTGATTTTTTGACCATTCATGCATTTGCCACAGTTCAGGACGCTCTGTCAAGAATGGTATAGACCACCTCATATAATCTTCTAGATTTAGCCATCCACTTCTTTAACTATTACCACAACCAACCAATCAACCAAGGTCAATATGACTCTATGTGTCTCCATGACAGATGAGACTGATGCTAAGTTTAACTTCAAATTAGTGAAGAAAAAATGACCAGGCTTATGGTTTACTATTTATTTACTGGTTTATTTATTCCATCTGTAATCTGGGTGGTTTCCAATAAATAAGTAAAAACAGCCCCAACAACAATTTAAATAGATATATTGGTTGTAGTACTTACTCATCTTGCTGAAAGGGGATGTTGCATACATTAGATCATTTTAAAAATGTATAAATCATGCAACTGAAAATGGTCAGTTTGAAATGCAAAAACCATATTACAGGGCAACATAAATGAAAGTCAAATAGCACACCAATCAACTGTTTTAAAATGACAAACACATACGAACATGAAAAGCAACAAATGATGCCTTGGTTATCTGTATCAGCTGTAGCATTACTTTATTTGTTCTGACTTCTTCTTTTTTTAAAAGCTAAGCAGAGAGTATATTGAATTATGATACTATCTGGACACAGGAAGTCTCCAAATAAAAGGCTGCTTAGCAGCACAAATCTTAGCAGAGGCTAGCATGGATCCCATAATTGCAGTTTCAGTTGCACATAATGCAACCGCCAGTATAGTACATGGATTTCAGAAACATTGCTCAGAATGTCCATTTGTTTGGGATATGAATCCTTTGAACTGAATCTGCCACTATCCTAAACTCAGAGCTTGAAGCGGGAGACTTGACTGACTTTTCTTCCTCAAATAGCAGAGGTGTTAGGGCAAGATGCTGGTGGTGTGGCACATTGCTTATTTTAGAGGACTGTTGCATATCAGATTCCTGCAATCCATAGAAAACATGTTTCAGTTCACGTTGGCCCACTGCGTATGCACACAGCTTATAGGAAGGCATGCATGTGTGCAGTATAGAGATGTCCCAGGTGTATCTCCTGCCTCCATTTCTGGTTCCTAGCCAGGAATATGGTCTGCTACCATGCAAACATGCTCTGGGTGAAATAATAGATAAGAAGGAGTCATGTTACTTGAATTCCCTCTGAAGATATATAATTGCCTTACATTTCTACAATCCATGGTAAAAAAGAAGAATGCATTAAGCCTCATTATTCTAGAAAGAATTCAGCAAGTGTCCAAAGCTCCCCTTGGATAGTTCTCCAAAATTTTCTGAGCCAATCCAAGGGCCCATTGTTCCTCTCCTCCTTTACTGGGATAGTAAGAGAACGTCATATACATGGATTGGAACACACCATAGGTAACAAAACGTAGGGGGTACTTTAGGATAAAACTGCCCAGACACCATAAGCTACAATGGTGACTATCTCCATTTCTTATGTTTCCAATATTTAATTCAGGCTCTGGTTTATTTATTTATTTAAAAACCATAATGAAAATTCAGCAACATTTCATTGCCGATTTCTCCTAATACACACATTTCTATGCAACCCCCCCCCAATATATATATATATATATATATATATATATATATATATATATATTAAGAGAAGCACAGATTTCAAAGGGTGACTGTATTTGGGTTCAAGTATGGTTCTGGAAAGGGACGCAGGTGGCGCTGTGGGTAAAACCTCAGCGCCTAGGACTTGCCGATCGTATGGTCGGCGGTTCGAATCCCTGCGGTGGGGTGCACTCCCGTCGTTCAGTCCCAGCGCCTGCCAACCTAGCAGTTCGAAAGCACCCCCGGGTGCAAGTAGATAAATAGGGACCGCTTACCAGCGGGAAGGTAAACGGCGTTCCATGTGCTGCGCTGGCTCGCCAGATGCAGCTTGTCACGCTGGCCTCGTGACCCGGAAGTGTCTGCGAACAGCGCTGGCTCCCGGCCTATAGAGTGAGATGAGCGTACAACCCTAGAGTCTGGCAAGACTGGCCCGTACGGGCAGGGGTACCTTTACCTTTACCTTACCTATGGTTCTGGAAAGTGTGAATTTATCAGTTGCACCTTTAAATTTCAATTAGATCAAATTTATCCCCACATCCTTAGTTGAGGAGAAAGCACAGAGACAGAAATGGGTTGGGACCCCAACCCAAATGGACTGGACTCAGGACTAGTAGAAGCAAATTGAAAGACAGGAACCAATACCCCCCCCCCCATGGGGGATTGTCTTCAGCCCTTTGAGGACAATTTGGTGACATGTTTTGAAGCTCACTTCAGTTCTGAGGTGAGCTTTGGTGAACCACTGACATTTATTCCCAAGCCTGGTTTGGGGCACTTAGCCAACATTCAGACCAATAAGCAACATGCTGTTCTTTCTAAATCCAAAGTTAGAGGAACCCCAATAATATTAGCAAGTGGGTTGAGCTCCTGATAGTCAAATACTTCTTACTCCTTTCACAAAGTTCAGCTGAAAGTTTTCTGTCCTGTGTTTACTCAGAAATACTTGAAAGCAGTGAGAACTCAAAGGGATGTGGTATCCATTTTGTTTTGGGGGGAAAACATTCCCCCTGTGGAGTTCCTAGAACAAAAGGCTTCCCTTTGCCTTGTGTCCTACTGCTTTAGTTTGCCTATAAGATACTGGCACATACACTAAGCCTATGAAGTGCATATTTTCATTGGCAAGTGTCTTGCAAGATTGGCATGAATAATTCCCTCCTGTGTTGGCTGAGCTCAGAAAGCAAAACACGTTTAATGTGGAATCAACTGATGTTTCTTAGAACAGCTGTTCTTGAAAACAAAAATGACATCAAAATTGATGAAAGTGTGTCATTTTCCCCACAGGTCTTATAAACATCCTTTCCAAACAAATGACAACAGATAAGTTATCTGCAGGCTGTTTTCTCCTTCCATGGGTAGAAGTCTGCCTCTGCTAATTGAGCTAAAAGAAATTTGAAATGTAAGAAAAGTGATCAAATGTAATTGGGTTAATGCACAGAGGTGCAGCATTTGGACAGAGGAGGAAAAGGAAATCTTTTTGGTTTTCACTGTGGGAAGGAGATGACTATTTCAGTCTCTGGCTGCGTTCAACTGACTGAAATGTGACTTGGAAGAAATAGGGCAAAGGACATAGATTGTGGATTGAGCAGAACAATGCAAAGTCTACACACATTCATTGGCTCTCTACTCACTAGGGTGAGAAATTCAATTCAATTCATATTTAAAAGTGAAACTACCAAAGTCACACTGTCTGAAACAATGCACAAAATGAAACACAGCCATTCAAAACTGACACAGACATGCACATAGCAGTGTAAAGTGTGCATACAATGCATACATTCAAAAATACATTACATTAGGGGAAGCTGCTTTGCAAAAATATGTATTTTAGGAGAAATTTGCTGCTGAATCTTCAAGAGCACTTCAAAGGAAAGAAAATACAAGCTGATGTGGAAATATGGAGAACTGAATTTAAGACTGAAAAATGGGGGGGGGGGAGAAATTGTAACATTTCCCATTTCCTTTCAACTGCCATATGCTTAATTTGTGTGTGTGCATGTGTGCACGTGCATGGTGTGTGTGTGTGTGTGTGTGTGTGTGTGTGTGTGTGTGTATTTAAAGCCCCAGAACTAATTTGGAACTGGATCCAGGGTGAGTGATCCCCAGGTAGAGCATAAGACTCTTAATCTCAGGGTCACGGGCTAAAGCCCCATGCTGGGCAAAAGAGTCCTGCATTGCAGCTGATTGGACCAAATTACCCTTGTGTTTCCTTCCAGCTCTACAATTCTTTGATTCTATGATTTTGAGCCCAGGGAGTGTCAGCTATGAGCAACCCCTGCATCATGGTCATGTGACAGATGGGGTGCAGCCCTAGCATCAAAGGTACCATTTTGGCTATATAAGGACTAAGAGAACTGGATTCTCTGTTAGCATGTCGACAACTGAGTGCAATAAAAAGTTGCAGCGCAGAGTGTTTCAGAATAGGATTCAATACATTTCATGTCCTCCCTCCAACAGTCAGTCAATTTTCTATCCCACAATGATCATGCTCAGACCACTATGAGCTGCTTTTGGTGGGGTGGGGGGAATTGGTTCCTCCTGCTTACTATCTTTTTCCAAAGTTTCTTCTTCTTCTTTTACTTCTACAAACCTCAGGGGTTACCACTAGCCTAGTGATACCTTCTCCTTTGTTATTAGTGGTGTAGTTTTGGTTACATAAACATGTGCACTGGAAGACTTGGGGTCAGTATTGGTGTATAGATTATGATTATGATAGCGTACTTTTCCACTGCTTTCACATGGCAAGGAAACAGATACGGAATAGTGGTCCCACTGCTTCAGGAAGTGAAATGACCCATTTTCAAGGGCTGCACATTTATGTAGAAAGAATGTACTTCATCCATGGTGCTGTTTACATTTCTTGTTCAGTGTCCTTTGAGCTAGGAGAGACAAACGTGCAACTGTCTTGCCAGCTCCCTTTGTATTTCAAAGTGACTGGAACAATGCACAATATAAAATAATTTGTCTGATCTACTGGTGCTGAGCATCTTGCCATTTTGAAAGAGCAGGGAGCCTCATGCATATTTGATTGTTCCTCTGAAGCAGCAGGACTCTGAGGTAAATGTTGGAGCTTTTGTTTCACCTCAGCCTTGGCAGTTCCTTCCAACCACTAAACTGGTCGCTTGGAGTGAGGCCCTCTCTAAGGATATAAACAGGAGATAACTTTGTGTAATGGGCTATGCAAAAAGTTGGGGTTTTTTTTTAAAAGAGCTAGCTTTGTATTGACATTTCTCTTCCTGCCGTGTCATGCAAGAAAGGTCACTCATTCTTCTATTGATGATTCAAATTACACTTACTGTTGTGGGAAGCAGAGCACTTTTACCAACCCCCTGCAAGGCTGACCTTTTATTTGAATGAAACATTTATTCCAAAAGAAATGGGCAGTGGACAGATAAAATCAGGGCCTGATTTGTTGTTGTTGTTGTTGATAACTGATTATTGATCAAGAATTTACTATATTTTTGTTATGGTCTTCATTGGCACATGGGAGAAGTCTGGAAATCTGAGACACTGAACAGCAAGATCTTTCCTAATTCTTATATATTTGTAGCTAGGTGAATTAAAAAACAAGAACAAAAATACAGAATTGCTCTAAATGTTTGACTGCATTTCAGCTGGTTCTGGTTCCATGTGGGACTGGAGTAAAGCTTGCCCTGTCCTGGTCCAGAATGTTTTTTTGCAATTGAAATCTACACAACTCCCCAAAAAGTTGGGAAATATTTTCTTTTCTGTTTTAACATGGGCTGCCTTTCTGTCTTCTATACATTGCTTTTAAAAAGACATTACAGACTCTGGTGTCTAATATTCTGAGCTCCTGGCAATGTACATGTTGAAAACAAAACAAGTCCCCCTGGAAGCCATGGATCCTTATGATGCACCACCACTCTTGGGGAAAACTATGTTGGAAAAATAAACATATGTGCACTTATGTTGGTGTGGATAAATGTCTCAGTTGAGGAGCAGAATCCACACTAGGATTTGGCAAATTGCTGCCACATCACTACCACAGATTTCTGTATTCTTTGCACCTATGAAAAATTACCCCACATAGTGGCTTAGGAAGCAGAAATCTATTTTGCCATACAAAAATGCTTCCTTATGAGAAACCAGCTTTCAGGGTGATAAAACAATAAGGGCTTCCCATTTATGTAGGTTAGCATTTTGAAAGCTCGCCTAGGCTGTCTAGTATGCTCCCTTCTCCTCTATGCTTAGTGGAAACAAGCCAAATCCAAATTATATTTTGCAAAGCTGGCTTGTTTTCACTAACTGTAGTTAAGCTAAACCATAGTTTAGAGTCATAATGAACTGCAGCTATTCTAAAAGAGAAGTAGATACTTACAATCTCATGATTGTTGCCATGCCAGAAGAAAGTGACTAGGAGGCATGTGGGAGCCCAAGGCTTACCAAGGTCCAATCTAGAGTTTAGCATTATACTTACATGCATTTAATGTGTGCATTTATATCATTGAAGATATGTTACATGCGCATGTGATTGTAAATTACAGAAGGAGATCAGCAATATATTGGCAAGCTGACTTCCAGAGAAGATTGTTCTTTGCAACATTGATAAGTTCAGAGAAGTCAAGGGTTCCCCAGAGCACAATTTGAAAACTTGTAGCATGAACAGTGTTAACGTGTAGCAGAAGCAAATTACATTATCTCTGACATCTTGATGTATGGGAAAGATTGTACAATTTATCACGGCATAGATCATTATCTATTAGTTCACACATTACATTGATCACAAGAATGAGTGACTCCCATGACTGGAAAAAGGACAAGAGCCAAGGAGCCCTTATCCCTGATGTTTCATATGACTATAAAGCCATTTTTACCAATATAACACAAAGGCCTATTAACTCAATACTTTTATTAACAGCAAGCAATGGTCAGTGTTTCCATACCCTTTATGTACCTATTCATCATGAGCACAAAATGTAGAAGCATACTGCATCTTTATTTGTATTGCTGTTCCTAGGTTCTCATGAAGATTTCAAAACACTTTGCTGAATGACAAATGAAGTCTCCTCCAGTTGTCTATGTAAGTATTATTCACTATGCCATGATTTTTAAGTTGTAGTTCCTTATGAAAACAGTACTGGGGAAGAAATGCTTTGTGTTCTGTAATGTGACATTACAATGACATTTAAGAGAGGCCTTAATTCACTTTGTATATTAAAAACTGACATGCTGTCTATTTAAAATGATGAATTGCATAATGTCTTGATCTCTAGTGAGCTACAACTGATGAAATTTCATTAACTTGTCCTGTATGCATTTGTGACACCCCATAAAGGTGCAAAACACTTCCTGGCCTTTCCCATTATTGCTGTAGGCACAAACCAACCAGAGTCAAGTATTTTCAGGTCCAAATGATTTCAATATGTGAGTTGAGCAAATGCTGAAATTTCTCTTGTTGAGACTAGTGGGATTTAAATTAGGAGTGCTTAACTATGGCTGGCATGTACCCTTCAACAAATATTTCTGTGACACTACGTTTACAGTGTTAATAATGATTGACAGAATACTGTAAGCTAGACATGCTGATCTGAAAGATAAAAATGTCCCTCCACCTGAATAACAGCAGCTTCACAGTCTGATGACTTAAGGAAAAGTGATGAAAACTAAGCTTAAAATTTCATGTATCTTATGTAAGTCCTATTGTTGAAATATCTTTGTAATGATTGTGCTGTTGATCATAGAATCATAGAAGTGAGAACTTGGGAGGGACCTGGTGGGTCATCTAGTCCAACCTCCTGCAATGCAGGAATCTCAACTAAAGCAGTTAGTACAGAATGTTGCAGCGACTATGGAGTGTGGTGCTCCCAAAAACTGCTTTGAGGTTTTCTACAATCAAGCAGTATATAAATTTCAAATCAACACAAAAATGTGTCATTTTATTTTTAAACTGCCTGGCAAACTTGCCATAGCAGGCCTTCAATGGCTCCAACACTCTGCTCCCATAAGATATTGGCATAATATGTTGGAACTTACCCCGCTTGCATTCTAGCCTTCATCCAATCTATTTCACAGCTCTGGGCTCTACAATATGAGAGAGGATACTCAACACCAATCCTAGCAGGCTGGCAGACCTTGCTATTCCATAGTGAGACCAAGACCTCAACTGGATTGCTGGCTCTGACTTCTGGAATATTCCCCAGAGCATTCATAAATCCCTCAGATTCCATAAGTCTCTGAGGGTCAACCATCTCATCTCTGCAGAAGGAGATTTGCACTGCAAGACTAAACTTCACCAGATAATGGTCTAACCATGACAATGACATTAATTCAACCCCCTCTCTAATATTGGGAGGGGGGAAACCACATGCTAAGCCATTGACTAATTGAACCAGGTAATTGTTAATATTGCTCTTTTAATGCTGATGTCTCATTGATTTCAATAAGATTTAATCAGGCTCAGCTTTAAACAAATTTGAACTACTACATTTTGTGCAAGATATCTAATGCAATGTTTATTATTTCTTAGTATGCACAAAATATCCAACTGGCCTTCTAAATGTGCATTGTAATAGCAAAATCTAAGGAAATAGCTTGCAATCTATACTGGATAATGTGCATAGTAGTCAAATAATGTCATTGATTTTGGACATTTTCCAACTTTAACAAAGATAGCTTAAAACCTGGTGGAACATTATCTAAGTAGGACCGAGTAATGTGTGCATTGGCTGTATAATTTAGTTGACTTTGGAATTTTTCCAGCTTTGCTTGGATGACATAGATTCAGATGAAACTGTAGAGAGAAAATCAGATGCTCTGGAAGCAGCCAGGACCACCACAAACAATATTGGAAATTGCTTTAATACCATTTGCAGTTCTCTGACTTAGGTATGCTATTAATAACTTAGATGAGGTTTGTTTTAATTCTTATTTGTAGAATGCATATATACAGTGTGCAAAGGCTTCTAAAGTGAAAAACCCAGCTGCTACCACTAAAAGACATGTGATAGGAGAGAAGAGCCTAGTAGACTTTTCAATGACCATGACGAGAAGCCAGAAAGGAATGATAAGGCCCAGAGTTGCATGGGTATTCTCCACAGTGTCAAGCATAGTCCATTGATTGCACCAGGAACTTTCTAGACACCATAGGGCCCTGCTCCTTCCTGCCACTCACCATCTGGCCCGGGGCGGGGCCTGAAGGACTCACAGGGACTGCTGCGCTCTGCTGCCCAGGAGGACTCTCCTGTGTGGGTGTCTGAGGGCCCTGCTCCTTCCTGCCACTCACCATCTGGCCCAGGGCGGGGCCTGAGGCCTCACAAGGACTGCTGCGCTCTGCTGCCCAGGAGGACTCTCCTGTGTGAGTGTCTGAGGGCCCTGCTCCTTCCTGCCACTCACCACCTGGCCCAGGGCGGGGCCTGAAGGACTCACAGGGACTGCTGCGCTCTGCTGCCCAGGAGGACTCTCCTGTGTGAGTGTCTGAGGGCCCTGCTCCTTCCTGCCACTCACCATCTGGCCCAGGGCGGGGCCTGAGGCCTCACAAGGACTGCTGCGCTCTGCTGCCCAGGAGGACTCTCCTGTGTGAGTGTCTGAGGGCCCTGCTCCTTCCTGCCACTCACCATCTGGCCCGGGGCGGGGCCTGAGGCCTCATAAGGACTGCTGCGTTCTGCTGCCCAGGAGGACTCTCCTGTGTGAGTGTCTGAGGGCCCTGCTCCTTCCTGCCACTCACCATCTGGCCCGGGGCGGGGCCTGAAGGACTCACAGGGACTGCTGCGCTCTGCTGCCCAGGAGGACTCTCCTGTGTGGGTGTCTGAGGGCCCTGCTCCTTCCTGCCACTCACCATCTGGCCCAGGGCGGGGCCTGAGGCCTCACAAGGACTGCTGCGCTCTGCTGCCCAGGAGGACTCTCCTGTGTGAGTGTCTGAGGGCCCTGCTCCTTCCTGCCACTCACCACCTGGCCCAGGGCGGGGCCTGAAGGACTCACAGGGACTGCTGCGCTCTGCTGCCCAGGAGGACTCTCCTGTGTGAGTGTCTGAGGGCCCTGCTCCTTCCTGCCACTCACCATCTGGCCCAGGGCGGGGCCTGAAGGACTCACAGGGACTGCTGCGCTCTGCTGCCCAGGAGGACTCTCCTGTGTGGGTGTCTGAGGGCCCTGCTCCTTCCTGCCACTCACCATCTGGCCCAGGGCGGGGCCTGAGGCCTCACAAGGACTGCTGCGCTCTGCTGCCCAGGAGGACTCTCCTGTGTGAGTGTCTGAGGGCCCTGCTCCTTCCTGCCACTCACCACCTGGCCCAGGGCGGGGCCTGACAGGCCTCACAGGGACGGTTGTTGTCACTGCTGCTGCGACCCAGGGGGATCCGGAGGGGCGCAGAGTTTGTTTTAAAATGTTCCTTTTCCTTTCATTTTTTTGTATATGCGGGGACGGGGATGGGGGTGGGATGGATGTTTAGTTGGGAATTTGTTTGATTTTAATGGATTTGTAATTTTTATAGTTTTTCATTTGTATTGTTTTTTGTTTTCTGGGGTTTTTTATTGTTTTAAGGTCTTATTTTGTTCTTAAGGGGAAGGGTCAGGGCTGCCGGGGAGTGGGTCCCAGCCAACAAAATGGCTGGGGTATGTTCCACGGAGGGGGATGCGCTGGGACAACCGATCTCAGTGATCACGGGTAGGAGGAGGAGTTACGCTAAGACCAGACCATGTCATTACAGAGGAGGCAGGTTTAGTCGTTGTCTGAGGACTATCCCTGCCTCCGGGTCTGGTCCTGTCCGGACGGATACTAGAATCAGCAAGGGATACCCACATAGCCTGAAGGTGCTGCTGTGCAATGCCAGGTCAATGATTCATAAGACCACTGCCATCCATGACGTGATCATGGATGGAGGATTTGACCTGGCTTGTGTAACAGAGACTTGGTTGGATGAAGCAGGTGGGCCTGTTCTTGCCGCTGCTTGTCCACCAGGTTTCTCTTACGCACAGCAACCCAGGCCCTGTGGGCGGGGAGGGGGGGTTGCAGTGATTTTTAGGAAGTCATTAGTTTGCACCAGGCATCCTATTGGGAAGACCCAGTTCTCTGAGTGCATGTTCTGGAAGTTGGGCAATAGGGGCAGTACAGGATTCCTTTTGGTGTACCGACCTCCCCGCTGCACCAAGGATTCCCTGCCCGAGCTGCTTCAGGTCGTGGCGGATGTTCTCCTGGAGACACCTAGTTTGGTTGTCCTAGGGGATTTTAACATCCATGCCGACACGACCTTACAAGGGGCCGCTCGGGACTTCGTGGAAAGCATGGCCTCCATGGGGCTGTCCCTGAATAAGTTTGGCCCAACCCATAGCCACGGACATGCCTTGGACCTGGTGTTTACCTCCATGGATGTTGGTGTTCTGACACTAAGTAAAAGCGAAACAAAAGAAGTGCCATGGTCAGACCACTTCCTGGTGCAACTTGACTTCTCCGCGACCCTTCCCCTCTGCAGGGAGGTGGGACCGATTCGGATGGTCCGCCCCCGCCACTTAATGGATCCAAATGGTTTCCAGAGAGCGGTAGGGGATGCTTTATCCCATGTTGATGGCCTTTCAGCTGATTCCCTGGTGGCCCGCTGGAATGTGGAGTTAACCAGGGCTATTGACTGTTTGGCTCCGAAGCGCCCTCTCCGATTGCATGGAGCCCGGATGGCCCCGTGGTTTTCCACGAATCTGAGGGCAATGAAACAATCGTTGAGACGGCTAGAGCGCCGGTGGCGGATGACCCATTCTGAAGCTGACCGGACACAGGTTAGAGCTCAGTGTCGAGCCTACCAAGTGGCGGTAGCGACGGCGAAGAAGGCTTTCTTTGCCGCCTCTATTGCATCTGCAGAAAACAGCAGCAGGAGACTTTTTCAGGTGGTCCGCAATTTAGCGGAACCACCTGCTACATCGGGGCCCAATACGGGCCACATGATCTCCTGCAATGATTTTGCAAAGTTTTTTGCAGATAAAGTCGCTCAGATTCGGGAAGAGGTAGACGCCACCGTGGGAGCAGGGCCGGGGCGGGGGAGTGCTAGAGTCCTGTCTAGTCAAATTGTGTGGGATCAATTCCAATCTGTTACCTCCGAGGATGTGGACAGGCTGCTTGGACGAGTGAAACCAACCACCTGTCTCCTTGATCCTTGCCCATCCTGGCTTATAAAAGCTAGCCGGGAAGGGCTGGGCGATGGGCTTCGTGGGGTGGTGAATGCTTCCCTCCGTGAGGGAGCCTTCCCAGACCCGCTGAAAGAGGCGGTTATTAAACCGCTTCTTAAAAAACCATCTTTAGATGCGGCCACGATGGCCAACTATCGCCCAGTCTCAAATCTTCCATTCTTGGGCAAGGTGATTGAGCGAGTGGTTGCTGAACAACTCCAGGCACGCCTGGAAGAAGCGGACCATTTGGATCCCTTCCAATCGGGATTCAGGCCTCATCACGGGACTGAAACTGCCTTGGTCGCACTGGTTGATGATCTCCGGCGGGCTAGGGACAAAGGTGAGAGCTGTTTCCTAGTTCTGCTGGATCTCTCAGCGGCGTTTGATACCATCGACCATAACATCCTTCTGGACCGTCTTGAGGGGCTGGGAGCTGGGGGCACTGTCATACAGTGGTTCCGCTCCTTCCTCCTGGGCCGTGTTCAGAAAGTGGTGGTGGGGGATGAGTGTTCAGACCCTTGGGCTCTCACTTGTGGGGTGCCTCAGGGTTCTGTCCTCTCCCCCATGCTTTTTAATATCTATATGAAGCCGCTGGGAGAGATCATCAGGGGGTTTGGACTGGGTGTTCATCAGTATGCAGATGACACCCAGCTCTACCTCTCCTTTAAATCAGAACCAGTGAAGGCGGTGAAGGTCCTGTGTGAGTGTCTGGAGGCGGTTGGAGGATGGATGGCGGCAAACAGATTGAGGTTGAATCCTGACAAGACAGAAGTACTGTTTCTGGGGGACAGGAGGCGGGCAGGTGTGGGGGATTCCCTGGTCCTGAATGGGGTAACCGTGCCCCTGAAGGACCAGGTGCGCAGCCTGGGAGTCATTTTGGACTCACAGCTGTCCATGGAGGCACAGGTTAAATCCGTGTCCAGGGCAGCTGTGTACCAGCTCCATCTGGTACGTAGGTTGAGACCCTATCTGCCCGCGGACTGCCTCGCCAGAGTGGTGCATGCTCTGGTTATCTCCCGCTTGGACTACTGCAATGCGCTCTACGTGGGGCTACCTTTGAAGGTGACCCGGAAACTACAACTAATCCAGAATGCAGCAGCCAGACTGGTGACTGGGAACAGCCGCCGAGACCATATAACACCGGTCTTGAAAGACCTACATTGGCTCCCAGTACGTTTCCGAGCACAATTCAAAGTGTTGGTGCTGACCTTTAAAGCCCTAAACGGCCTCGGTCCAGTATACCTGAAGGAGCGTCTCCACCTCCATCGTTCTACCCGGACACTGAGGTCCAGCACCGAGGGCCTTCTGGCGGTTCCCTCACTGCGAGAAGCCAAGTTACAGGGAACCAGGCAGAGGGCCTTCTCGGTAGTGGCGCCCTCCCTGTGGAACGCCCTCCCACCAGATGTCAAAGAGAACAACAACTACCAGACTTTTAGAAGACATCTGAAGGCAGCCCTGTTTAGGGAAGCTTTTAATGTTTGATGTATCATAGTATTTTAATATTCTTTTGGAAGCCGCCCAGAGTGGCTGGGGAAACCCAGCCAGATGGGCGGGGTATAAATAATAAATTATTATTATTATTATTATTATTATTTCATCCTTTGCACCATCTACGCACTGATGAGTCACTTCCTTTCTTTTGTTGTGTTGTTGCCCCCCAACAGCACATGTTAGTAAACACTCCTCTCCACGACTCTCCTGAATTAACAAGCATAAATGAATATGTGAACACATGTTGTTGGCAACAGTATCATAACACTAGGAAAAAAATGTATTGTTGGCATTGTATTAGTGTCCAACAAACTTGTATTGATGCATGTGGATACCTGCACCAGCACAAAATATTGGTATGTTAATAACCCACTTGGGCACTAATCTGGAGTAGTATAGGGACTGAGAACGAGGACTGAAGACCAGTTGGGAGAAACCAGAATACAAGAGCATCTCAGGGCTGAAGGAGAAACCTTGAGACAGGAGCAAAAAGCAAGTCAGAAGCCCAGGACTGAAGAGCAACCAAAGAATATAAGAACATAAGAAGAGCTCTGCTGGATCAGACCAGTGGACCATCTAGTTGAGCATTCCTCTTAACACAGTGGACAACCAGATGTCTATGGGAAGCCAGCATGCACAATCTGATCAAAACAGCATTCTCCCTACTGTGATTCTCAGTCTAATCCTCTTTTAAAGCCATCCAAGTTGGTGACAATCACTGCCTCCTGAGAGAGTGAGTTCCATAGTTTATCTATGTGTTGTGTAAAGAAGCAGTTTCTTTTATCTATCCTGAATTTTCCAAGGTTCAGCTTCATGAGATGCTCCAATATTCTATTGTGAGAGAGGGACGAAAACTTTTATCTATCCACTTTCTCCATACCAAGCATAATTTTAGATACTTCTGTCATGTTGGCTCTTACTCACCTTTCCTCTACCTCAAAAAGCCACAAATGTTGAAACCGTTCCTCATAGGCAACCATCCCCTTGATCATTTTAGTGTGCTAGAGGTCAGGAAGACTTTTCTGTTTGAGCAAGGCTTAGCTAGAACAGGAAACTCTTTTGTAGTCTTCCTGTCAATGAGAATTCAATGACAAGCCTTGATGATGGGGTCCGTCTGGATTCTGAAGAAACTACAGCTGCAAACCCCACTTACCTTGCAGTAAGTCCCATTAAATTCAATAGTACGTCTGGTTTTGCTGTAAGCTGCATAGGCAAATGCTGCAACTTGAGAAACTCAATTTTGGGATGCTTGAGAAAGTCAGTCACTGTTAATTCTGATGCAAACTGAGCTGTTCCCCATCTCCTGGGCTAAAAAGAATATAAAAGCACAACTATCATTTGGATTTTGTACTTTTGTAATTCTTAGCTAAAAAATGCAGCAAAATATATTAAAAATCGTATAGGATAATATCTGTTTAGAAAGGTAGATACCTAATTAACTATATATTTTGTGCAATGTATAAATGCAAGTGTGTGTGTCTGTCAGAGAGAGAGAGAGAGAGAGAGAGAGAGAGAGGATGGAATGGACTTAGAAATAATGGTAAAATTTATATGGACTACAAATTATATCAGTGTGCCCAACCCTAGCTGCAACACACAGTTCAGTACCCTGCTGTACTGAGAAGCTGTTCACAGGTCAAGCAAACTTCCACAGAGACAATACGTCTGCCACTGGCCAGACAAGGTGGAGTTAGTCCTAGGTTCTTCTCTACATAGCTCTAGTGATGTGGCTTGCCACATGGGAAGAAGTTTCTGGCACCACCTTTCACAACTCAGCTCAGGTGTTTTGCTTAGTTATGAAACTGAGTTAGAGATATTTTATAGCAGTTTAACAGTCAAAACCACCTGTCAGACAGGTCTACATTTACTTTTTCTCAAACACATGTTTGATGGAGTTTGGCCACATTAATTAGTGAACTGATGATTGTGAATTACAGTGGTACCTCGGATTACATACGCTTCAGGTTACATACTCTTCAGGTTACAGACTCCGCTAACCCAGAAATAGTTGTTGTTGTTTAGTCATTTAGTTGTGTCCGACTCTTCGTGACCCCATGGACCAGAGCACGCCAGGCACTTCTGTCTTCCACTTCCTCCTGCAGTTTGGTCAAACTCATGCTGGTAGCTTCGAGAACACTATCCAACCATCTCGTCCTCTGTCGTCCCCTTCTCCTTGTGCCCGCCATCTTTCCCAGCATCAGGGTCTTTTCCAGGGAGTCTTCTCTTCTCATGAGGTGGCCAAAGTATTTTTTTTTAAATGATATTTATTACTTTTTTAACATTTCCAACACAACACTACAAACAAAAAAAGAAAAAACAAAAAACAAAAAAACAATGCAAATACAATACAAAAACGCTACATGGACTAACAAAACAAACAAAAACAAGCAAAAACAATTTAAAAACACCTCAAACATTTTCAATATCTTATATTTCATTCACTTATTTCCAGCGACCTCCTCCCACCTCCCTTTTTGTATTCCACTTCTATTATTTGTTTCAGCAATTCCTTTCCATCTTACTCTGTTTTCTGTTCTATAATTATCAACACATTCTTGCCATACTTGTCCTTTAATTTTCTATTAATCTATTTATACTTAATTCCTTATGACATTTCTGCTAAAGCCATATAATTTCATTCAAACATTTTTCTAACATTCCTTAATTTTACAATATTTCTATAAATAGTCTTTAAACTTTTTCCAATCTTCTTCCACCGACTCTTCACCCTGGTCTCGGATCTTGCCAGTCATTTCCGCCAATTCCATATAGTCCATCAACTTCATCTGCCATTGTCCAACGCTTCAGTGTTTTCAAAAAGCAACCATTCTCTCAACCAGCAAAAAGCAGATGGTTCACAGCAAAGTTTAAAGGTCTGGCAGGGCAGGTCCACCTCCTTCTTTGGCATCCATCAATATCTTAAATTTTACTCGAGGCTTCCTGCCCTGCCAAACAACTCTAGGAGCATCCCTCTGCCACCTCCTGAAACCCTCCATCCCATCCAAAGCTTGCAATGTTTGAAATAAAAGCAACATCCCCAGCAAAACAGCAGCCCTCATCCCCACCACAATAACTCGGCCCAACAGTAACAACTTCTGATTTGTCCATATTTCCAAATCCCCCTTCTCTTCAATCCAACATCCTTCACAGTTATCCTTAAGCAGATTCACATTTTTGGCGGTCATACTAACCCCCAAATACCTCTCTTTCTCAACCAATGTTAGTATCGCCTCCTGAAACTCTGTCAAGCTTTCCTTTTCCAATTCAGATAGGGCTCTGGTCCTCAAATTCATCCGTTCTTCTTTAAGTTCAATCATAACGAATGTCAGCTTATGCTCATCAAGTTGTCTTTGTATGGATGGGACTCTCCTCTCCTGTTGTATTACTTTAGATTCAGCAGCAAGGGTTTTTCCCCTGACTTCATCTGCAGTTTGCCATATCGAAGTAGATTCCTGTGTCAGTTTCTGGGTGGTTTCTGAATTGGTATTCACCTTTTGTCCCAAGTTATTTAAACTTTCTACAGTTGAATCAATTTCAATATTTGCAACATCCAATTTCACATTTATCGCATCTGTTTTCTTGTGGAGTTGTTCCAGCAAATCGTTTATTTTCAATAATGCAGCCACTAAGGCCTCCTCTGTCGACATCCCGTCTGTTTTTTCCTTTCCGTTTGCCATAACACTTAAGAGATTCAAGGTCAATTCCAAAGTCTCACACTTTTTTATCTTGCAGCTGGAAATTCCCCTAGCCCAGCTCCTATAAAGTAACCAATTTCAAAAGCTTCCACTAGGGGAAAGCGAGTTGTATTTGTATCGGTCAGTATGTCCTCTTTTAAACACAGTTTCAATAATCCAAAGTTAGTTTCAATTTTCCGTTACTTTCCTCCTTTTATAATAAAGTTCAATAAAGTTGTTTCAATTTTCCGTTACTTTTACTCCTTTTTAAGTGCAGGCGAAGACAATGGAAACAATGTATCTCTCTTATGCTAGCTGTCACCGAACGTTCTATTTGCTGTCAATGAACCTTCCAAGACATGTCGGTCTTACTAGCAGCCCGTTTCCAGGTTCGGAACGGTGGTATTTTAACTTCCTTCACTCACTCCTGCAGGGATACACAATCCAAAGCCCCCCCCCTCTTCTCCTGCTTCCAAGGGGGGTTTAATATTTTTTACTGATGAGAATTTAGTCCTTTACAATAGGCTTTCCAAGACTTTAGCTTGCAACCTCTTTGCCTCAGTCTTATTTACAAAAAGGGGAGGTGGACTTCCTGTTTTGAGCCTCCCCATTTCGGTGCCAAATTAAGACGTTTAAAAATCTAATTCTTCACTCTACTCACGGGTAGTTGCTTTAAGATCAAATTGTCCACAGGAAAAAGTCAGCGCTCTCTGGCAACAGCTATGCGGCTTCGCTCCGTGGAAGAAGCAGTCGATCCGAAGCACCGCGCCGCTCACCCCATGTTGCTCCGGATCCCCGAAACTGGGTTTCCCCGTGAGTAGGGGAGGCGCAAAAGGTGCCCGCTGAATCCCACGTTCACAGGCTTCACCCGCCTGTGATTTTTAGTGGGTCTCCGCCTTCGCCGTAGCGGCCAGACCCGAATTTCCACGAGGCAAATTCCTCCCGATCAGAGGAATTCCGCCATTGCCGGTGGCGCCAACCCGGAAGTATGAGGTTGCCAAAGTATTGGAGCCTCAGCTTCACGATCTGTCCTTCCAGTGAGCACTCAGGGCTGATTTCCTTCAGAATGGAGAGGTTTGATCTTCTTGCAGTCCATAGGACTCTCAAGAGTCTCCTCCAGCACCATAATTCAAAAGCATCAATTCTTCGGTGATCAGCCTTCTTTATGGTCCAGCTTTCACTTCCATACATCACTACTGGGGAAACCATAGCTTTTACTATACGGACCTTTGTTGGCAAGGTGATGTCTCTACTTTTTAAGATGCTGTCTAGGTTTGTCACTGCTTTTCTCCCAAGAAGCAGGCGTCTTTTAATTTCGTGGCTGCTGTCACCATCTGCAGTGATCAAGGAGCCCAAGAAAGTAAAATCTCTCACTGCCTCCATTTCCCCCCTTCTATTTGCCAGGAGATGATGGGACCAGTGGCCATGATCTTCATTTTTTTGATGTTGAGCTTCAGACCATATTTTGCACTCTCTTTCACCCTCAATAAAAGGTTCTTTAATTCCTCCTCACTTTCTTCCATCAAGGTTGTGTCATCTGCATATCTGAGGTTGTTGATATTTCTTCCGGCAATCTTAATTCCGGCTAGGGATTCATCCAGCCCAGCCTTTCGCATGATGAATTCTGCATATACCGTAAGTTAAATAAGCAGGGAGACAATATACAGCCTTGTCGTACTCCTTTCCCAGAAATAGTATCTCGGGTTAAGAACTTTGCTTCAGGATGAGAACAGAAATCGTGCTCCGGCGGTGCGGCGGCAACTGGAGGCCCCATTAGCTAAAGTGGTGCTTCAGGTTAAGAACAGTTTCAGCTTAAGAATGGACCTCCGGAACGAATTAAGTACTTAACCCAAGGTACCACTGTATTTCCCCCACAAGATGACGGGATTTCCCCATAATTTCTTTAAGACCTTGTAAGATGGCAGTAAAGTTTTCAGAATGTCTCCTGAACTTCAAAACCATTGCTATTTTATATATTCTTGTAAATTAAATAATTGGGATTTATTTTGTTTACCTTGTAAATCTTGCACTGCAGTCATCCAGGAACATGCTATTCTTCCCCTGATTTAAATGATGTGCTGTCTTTGACTTTATGACCACAGAAGTAATGTACTAGGGTTTGGGGACGAAATTAGGCTGTGAGGCTCATCTACCAACTGTCCATCTACCTGTCCATTTAGCATTTTGTCTTTATTTTTACCTCCTAATTGCTTGTAGTACCACACATTAATTACCCTCTGCGTGAAGAGATTTAGTCTCAAGTCTCCTGCTGCCAGGTCTTTTCTTAGCTTCAGTTCATGCCCTCTTATTTTTCAGCCCATTACCCTGCCTAATTTTAAGGCTTCCACCTTCCCGTTGCCCTTCAGAAATTCTATATGTTAATCATTGTCCATCTTAATTATAGCTGGAATAAATATTATATGTTGCTCTTTTCTTATATGTGTGGCTTGATCCTTCATTATTCTTTATTACCTTTGTCCCCATCCTTCTAGGGTTCAACCTGTTACATTAATTATTATTTTTTTGAGAGCTTCAATAAAGATCTTAATGCTCAACTGAGCAGTTCTGCTGTGCTTTCTTCTGTTTCTCCCCCATCTCTTTACAAACCCAGTGTTTTGTTTATTTTACTAATTGCTGTCAGCCTCAACAGCGGGCTGGTGGCTTTAATTTCTTTGCCAATTATCCGTTAAGCTTTCCATTGTGGGCAAAGCACAACGTCTCTGGGTTAAAAGTGCTGTTTGAAGCTGTGGTGAAACATCAAACAATGAAGATCAGGGTTAAAATTGTATTGGCAGCATTTAAAATGCAAAAGCGTGTGTCTTCAAAAGCATAAGGAGAGTGTTGTTAGCCAGCTCTCGTCAAAAACAAAGCTGGATCAGAGCAAAGGCCTATCCAGTCCAGTGAAATTTTCCCACAATGGCCCACAAGATTGCCTTGGAAAAGTCACCAGCAGGACATGATCTCTCTACCAAAGGATGTCTTGTGTCTTCAATAACTGTTTTGTGAATAACTGCAGTTTGTGTAGCTATTCTGCATTTTGATTTCCCCTGGCCTCACTGTTTACAATTCAGTTCTCATCCCAGACTTGGGGAGTTTTATCTTCTATCCCTTTCCTAAATATCGTTAACATGGGATCCCTCTTTTTCACAGCTTCTGTGCACTGGGTTGACATATTGTTTGACTATCTTCTACAGCTTCAAGATACCATTCTTGAAGAGCAACAGCTAGCTCAATTTCCCATCCATGTATATGGGAAACTAGATTATTATTATTATTATTATTATTATTATTATTATTATTATTAGGTCTCTGCATGCATCACTTTACACTTACTTTATATTGAATCTCATTTGAACACTGAACTCTCATAGTAGGTCCACAGTGCTATTTAAGATTAAGTCCAGAGTTTTTTGTTGTTGTTTTTGTTTTATTTATACCCCGCCCTCCCCAGCCAGAGTAAAATTACAGTAAAAACATAATAGGTAAAAAAAACCCAATTTAAAATACAGGTTAAAATGCAATTTAAAATGCAGTCTCATTTTAAAAGTAGCCCATAGATCAAAACCATAAGGGGAAGGAAACATAAGGGTCAGACTGAGTCCAAACCAAAGTCCAGGCAGAACAGCTCTGTCTTGCAGGCCCTGCGGAAAGATGTCAAGTCCCGCAGGGCCCTAGTCTCTTGTGACAGAGCATTCCACCTAGTCGGGGCCAGTACTGAATTGGCTCTGGCCCTAGTTGAGACCAATCTAACCACCTTTTGACCTGAGACCTCCAAAATGTTGTCATTTGTGGACCTTAAGGTCCTCCATGGGGCATACCAGGAGAGGTGGTCCCATAGATACATGGGTCCTAGGCTGCATAGGGCTTTAAAGGTCAAAACCAGCACCTTAAACCTGACCCTGGTCTCTATGACTTCCACTCAAGGGCACAGTTCAAGGGTATCAAAAAATGTTACTCCTGTTATGTGCCTGTGGACTTTTCCACACTTACCATTTACAGTGATACAGTTGCTGATTGACCCTACATATTTTTAATAGTAAATTTGTAGCTGATTGTCTGCACTTTTGGCCACATCACTATTATCAGAGAGAGTGTGCAGGTGAGCTTTCCCTTTCCCACTAATGGCCCAAACTGTGAAAAGTTGTGTGGTTGCAGTGATATCAGTTACACACCCTCATGTTCCTCCAGCCAGTACATATTGGTGTTATGAACATGAATAGCTGGATAGCCCTTCTGCTTCTCCCCTCCCCTTATAATGTTTAATCTTCTGGAAGTCTAACCTTATAGGAGCATAGGAGATCTGAAGAGGTTAAACAAGAGAAACTATGTCTGTTTCAGCTGTTGCTCATCCTAGAACTCCCAGAGCTACCTGCCATTTTCTCCTCAGATATTGTTGTGGGGAAATTAATTTGGGGAGGGAAGGAGGAAAAAAAGGAAAGGTGGACTTTTGGCCACAGAAGCCCTCAGAGGAAGCCACTGCTGAGATTACAAACCTCCTGACTATAACAGAAGAATGGTAAGCATAAAAAAAATACCAAAGGAATGACACTGCATATTTAGGTAAGTACTGACACCAGCTTACCTCTAAAACTTAGCTCTTGAAGTCTCCATGAAACCCCATGGCCATAGTGGCTGGTCCCTGAACTCCCACCACGATCTGCTACATCTCTCATCTGAACTGAGGAGCTTGCAAACTGATAGCTCACCCCTGGTATGAAACAGATGTCTCCAAACCCACGCCCACCAACCCTTACCCCTCACACACAGAAAGTTTGATGGTGATTGTATACATGCCACACACATGAAAATATTGAGGATCCATTCCAGATCTTTCACAAATTCTGGATTTTTTAAAATATTTTTTTTTGCAGTAGACAAAAGAAAGGGGGCTTGAATAAATTATCCAGAATTCTAGCTGAAAAGTTCCATTAACAAAAAATGGGGGGGGGGGGGGACACAGCAATTATAGCACCGTAAAAGGAAAGTGCAGAAAAGCCTTGAAACTTACTTTTAGCCAGTTTATGTGAGGGCAGTTGAAGTCATCCATTACTGCAACCCTTTCTCAGTTGGATGCCTCTCTGATTTCACTCTTCATTGCATTTGCATATGAACGCATACACATGATAACCCTCTCCAAGTGTCTCTGGCATGTACACTTTCCTTTGCAAACTCTTTGACTTGCCATTTTAATAGGGACAGGTAAGCTCTGGCAGAGGTCAAGGACATTCTAAGATGGCCATTGACTTCCAGGCACAATGTGGGAGCATCACCTTTATCTTTATTTTTGAGGGTATATGCACAATGTAAGGAGATGTCTGCCATCTATATTGTGTTCTTAATGACTCCTGAAGTAACATTGCATTGAGGTCTATGGCTTCATACAGGTCTATAGTTACATCCAAGGCCTTTCCCTTTAACTCTGTCTTTCGTTCTCTCTTCCCCAAATCACCTCTGAGTTATATATCTTGTTCAGTGATCTGACACACTATAACGCTTTTAAGACAAAGCTAACTGTCTCTCTGCCAAGGCTCAGATTGTAAAGATTTAAAAAGAAGTGCTTACTTTTTGTCAACTATCATTGAAAGCACCTGCAGAGGCTGTTACTGAAACTCAGCTTTGTTTGAAGAATCATTTCACCACAACCATGCTTCATAAGCCTTGACCAAGTACCACCCCTGGATGTGAATTTACGGAACTGGCATCTTGACCATGAATCTCCACATGCTCATCTAAGGCTATGGGTGTAAACTATGTAAACTATGTGAGAACAATGTAGATTATTCAGGGTCCTTGTTCACAAATGGTTTGTACACATATAAGGTGGCGCTGTGGTCTAAACCACTGAGCCTCTTGGGCTTGCCGATCAGAAGGTCGGCAGTTTGAATCTCAACAGGGTGAGCTCCAGTTGCTCTGTCCCTGCTTCTGCCAACCTAACAGTTCGAAAGCATGCCAGTGCAAGTAGATAAACAGGTACTGCTGTGGTGGGAAGGTAAACAGCATTTCCATGCGCTCTGGCACTCCTCATATTGTCCTGTTGCACCAGAAGTGGTTTAGTCATGCTGGCCATATGACCTGGAAAGCTGTCTGTGGACAAATCGGGTCCTCCCTTAAAGAGGGCATGTATTGCAGTGAGACCTGGACAACCGACACCCTGTGTTGTGGGTGGGCACAATTGGTTAGCCACAACACCCGACTGGTAGGTCCCTCATTGCTGGGTTTAATCTGGCCAATGGGGTGCAGTCTAAATGGGTCGAGGGACCTATATATACCTTTGCACGTGACCCAGAGCTTCCTCTTTTGGCTCGTTCATCAGAACACCCGCCCACCTCTCCCTACTTTTAGGACTTGTAGTGCTTGACCTTGCTATGCCATCGTGTGTAATCTGTCATTGGGACAGGGGTACGACAGGACTTTTCCCTGCTTGGCTAATTGGCTGTTGTTATTTGGGTTTCACCTGCCGCGTAGCAAATCGTCACAACTTGTAAGGTTGCGGATAGGCTCTGGTTCAGGTGATAGGGATGGGAGAACGCTCTCGCCATCCCTATGTGAAGGGTATTCCGTTAAAGGAATCCAGGGATTTGATGGTTTGGTCAACCCCTGTGAGGGGGTTGTGCCCATGCCTGAGTCCAAGGGGACATTTGGGTGGCGGAGTTAGCCCGTTCCCGGCTTTCTGCTTATCCTGGTGCCCACCCTTGGCTGACCTTTGCTGGTGCCCTGGGTCAGCACTACCTGCATAGCAGGGAGCTAGTTGAACCAGAGCCTATGCAACTTCTTTCTGTAATGAATAAAGTTGTGACCTAAATTCTGCCAAAAACCAAACCAAAATTTTGAGTCAAGTGTGAATTTATTTAGGGGGGAGGTTTCTGGGTCTGAACATGCAAACCCCCGCTCCCACGGCCTGAAAGTGAAATAAGCGCCGCAACCCCATAGTTGCCTTTGACTGAACTTAACCGTCCAGGGGTCCTTTACCTTTTTTACATAGATACAGTAGTTGAGGGACCAGAGGCAGTGTGCCTGTGACCCTGCTCACAAAAGAAGATTCCTGCTGGATCAGACCAAAGGCCACCTCAGAGTAACCAATTTAAGAATAGTATTTATCTTATTTTACATTTACAGTCAATAATAAATAATGAACATTTTGTTACTTTAATTTACTGGTGAAATAAGTCCAGCCGAACCCTCTCCAGAAACTTGGTGACTCAGAAATGGTAAATAGAAGTTTGTTGGCCACATATTAAATGGTGGCTCTCCACAGTCTCATTGCAACACATCCCCTTTCAACCCAGGCAGGCAGCAAATTACAGCCTTGCATATGAATTAGTTTATCACTTCCCTTTATTTGCTGATGAAAAGATCACACACTCACATTGTGTTGTAGAATTTTTATTTTCCAACTGAACAAAGTCTTACAAGTGTAAAAGTTGGGAGCATTTCAAAGAACAATAGCATGTTGCCTTATCAGCTCTACAGTAGAAGCACTGAAACTTGGAGGGAGAATTGAGTGCCAAATATTCCTCCTTAAAATTGTATTTTTTTCACTTGGAAGAGCATTACTGTAGCAATGTGTCTGCTAAGCATTAAAAATCAATATAACGGAAAGGCAGTTCAAATTTAATTGCACATTTTATGGAAAGAGAAGTGCAAAGTTTATACCTAAGCTCTTGAAAAGTGAGCACCCAGTCTGGTTGTATAATTAAGATAGAATCGCAGGAAAGTGAGCAGATGGATTCATTAATTGCTTCAATTATGGGGACATATTGATGCAATAAAAGTTATACAGCCATGAATCATCTCAGTAGTATCCACACCCTGTGGATATTTCTTCATCACCTCCTAAAGAGTCTGCAAATATTTTGTTGTTGATTTAGATGCCATTATACCACATCAAAACTAAACTAAGTATGGAGTATTAATTTCTGATACAGAACTTGGGCTTTGCTTTTGGCACACGTCTTTACCCAGCAGAGAAGCTGAGAAGTGGGTATGGTGAATACTGATGTAGCAAGACCACAGCCATCAAGCTATCTTTTTAAAAAGATTCTAGCCCTCCTAGAAAGAAAGCTATGAAGCAAAATGTGCAGGTACCCTTCTAAGCATTTTCTATGAGATAAGCCAGCCTAGCTGCTCTCGCCTTTCACTGTTTTAGGCAATGACTGAAGCCCTTCTTTCCCTAGGGTGCATCTTTCCTGTTCAGGGTTTCCCTAAAATCAGGTAGTTCCTATAAGTTATTTTCTGAAAACACTGCTACAAAATAAGAGCAGGTGGATATTAAAGAATCCCCTTCCCTGAAAAGGAAATGCAAAATGTAAAAACTTTGTATATCAGCATAGGCATGTCTCCTGTTGTGCAGGACCTAGACCAGACATTCATTGAGAATTCATTGTATAGTTAACCTACAGTACAGTTCTATACATATTGTTGCACACCACCCCAATCTCTGAGCAGTTTGAGACGTCAGGGCTTCCAGGCACTTACTCAGGGTTTGGTTTCCTTAGATTGAGAGACAGCAGAGACTGTGATGTCTTTAGAATATAGGGTTTATTTACACATATATACAACCTGAGCCTGTGGTGGAGGTGCTCACAGCATTAACACCCCAAGAGGCTCTTGCTTCTGCCATAGCCTTGGATCCTAGCAGGAATCAGATACAGCTCTGTCTCCAAGCTGCCCAGCCTGCAGCCTGCATCTTCTAGCTTCTAGCTTGCATATACAACTCACAGAGTTGCTTCCTTCATTACCTTAGTGACCCATACTTAGATGGCCATTACCAAGAAGCTGTCCTGGCTATTCCAGCAATTTGAATCCCTGCTTGTTCCAGAAATTTGAAGTAACTCAGAAATACGTCTATGTCCCCCATTAAGTCTGTTTGTGTTTAATGGAGCTCACTCCCAGGTAAGTGAGTGCAGGATTGCAGCCTAGGCTTTGCTTTAGGGTTGGCTAAACAGAGTTCTTCTGCCTTTAACAACTGTGTTCAATAATTTAAGTCTTTTCTTATTCTTATATAAGAATAGAGCTCCTTGGAAAGCTTCACCTGCTCACATTATGTCTGTCATACATTTTATTATGTGCTTGTACTTATTCAGTGCCGGATTTACTTATAAGCTAAACAAGCTATAGCTTAGGGCCCCACTCTATTGCCCCCCCCCAAAAAAAAATTAAAGAAAAAAACTTGGATGTACATTTCCAGAATATAAGATCAAAAACAAATAAAATAAAAGCTACATAAAGTTAGAGCTTAATAATTATTTCACTATTAATATACTTCTTAATTGTATTTCACTATTAATATACTTCTTCTTAATTGTATTTCACTTCAACAATTACTTTGATAAAATACATATTTTGTTATGTGCAAATGGCTTTAGATAACCATTAGGTCCATAAATTACCATATAGCATATATTTAACACAAAAAACAGTGTCTATTTGTTGTTGACAAAGGACAGCTGGACATATAAAGGGCGCCATTACCTTCAGTAGCTTAGGGCCTCATCAAACCTAAATCTGGCCCTGTACATATTACAGAAATACCAAATGTTTCTGGGATCACTTCCTCCAAAGGAAATCAAACCTGGGTAAGCACTGCATCTGTGGAACTTCTCACTGTTCATGGAGATGGGGTGCAGGTAACAAACCATCAAATCAAGGACGTAGGTAAGTTGAGAGGTGGCTCTTTTCAAAAATATTTCGTGTGAGTTAATCCAGCCTGCTCAGCATCATCAGTGCTATGTGACAACTTAGCCAATTGATTGCTTTGAGGCTGTCCTGGCAGACTACGTGGAAGCTATTAGCTACTGCGAAATTCTGCTGACTGATTCCTAGCTATAGCTAGGGTAAAATTCCAGCTCTGGGCTTTTCAGTGCTTGCTCTGAACTCCCAGTTTGTATCTGTTGTTGGTTTTTCTCCCTTTCCTTCAGCACTGCTTTAGGGCAGAACGCTTCATTAAGTTCAAGCAGTTTACTGAAGTTTTGCAATACTTTGACAGACACAAACACACACACACACACACACACACACACACACACAGACACACACTGCTGTCAAGCAGCACTCAATCCCTGCATCATCAGTTCAAGAACAAGGAGCATGAGCTAGTCTCAAGCATGAGACATGTAGCCAAAGATCCATTGATTGTAGGTTTCTACCTGGATCCTTTAGTGCAGGGGTTGGCAAGGTTTTCCTCGCCAGGGCTGGTTCACTCCAGCAGTGATTTCCGGTGTCTGTGTCTGCGCAGATGCAATTTCTGGCATCTGAGCATGCGCAGACATGATTTCTGGCATCGGAGAAGTAAGTCCCCGTGTTGCGCTGTGCTGGTTTAGCACAGCACACAGGGACTCACCAAGCGGGCGGCTCATGGGCCACTTAAAAGCCCCCCATGGTCCGCTTGTGGCCCATGGGTCTTAGGCTGCCTACCCCTGCTTTAGTGACTTTTAAAATATAGCTTCTGTTATTGCTGAATTATTGTAGGCATAATTCAAGGTTCTGGCTGTGAGCTTTGAAGTTTTAAATGTTCAGAGACCTGCATTGCTTCCGAAAGGTCTTTTCCAGGAAGTAGCTCTTGTTTACTTGAGATCCACTGGCCAGAGTTGATTCCTCTTTTGTAAAGGCATTTGTTTGCTTTTGGAACAGACTCTTTCGGTCTGGTAGTTCAAAGCTGGAATTGTCTCCCAAGTGACAACACTAGCTGGGTTTTTGTTTGCTTGTTTTATGTGAGAGAAAAACTGTTCTTCTCCTTTTGTGTCTTTTAAGAGTATTTCCTCCCTTCTCATATAAATCATTTCAAACATTGAAAAATTTCCCCCTGTGGGCACTGTAGCCTTTATTTTAGAAACAAGAATATGTGACTTCCTTGGGGAATCTCGTTTGTTCTGAGCTAGAGGTTTCCACTTCCCTTAACTGGATGCTATAGCGTTAGGAAAGTTATTCTTACCCATTGGGAGGGAGTAGCTGAGATGAAGCTGTTCTGTACCTTTAGCATGAGCTCTGGCCTGGTGTACAGTGTGCCTTTGGGCGCACGTACTGGATGATGGTGCTGTGGTCTAAACCACTGAGCCTAGGGCTTGCCAATCAGAAGGTTGGTGGTTCGAATCCCCGCGACGGGGTGAGCTCCCGTTGCTCGGTCCCTTGCTCCTGCCAACCTAGCAGTTCGAAAGCACGTCATAGTGCAAGTAGATAAATAGGTACTGCTCCAGCGGGAAGGTAAACGGCTTTTCTGTGCGCTGCTCTGGTTCGCCAGAAGTGGCTTAGTCATGCTGGCCACATGACCCGGAAGCTGTACGCCGGCTCCCTCAGCCAATAAAGCGAGATGAGCGTCGCAACCCCAGAGTCGGCCATGACTGGACCTAATGGTCAGGGGTCCCTTTACCTTTACTGGATGAGGTACATCAAGATTGGAGAACCTTTGGCCCTCCAGGTGTTCTTGGTCTTCAATGCCCATTAACCTCAGCTAGCGTAACCAATGGTCAGGAATGATGGGCTTTGTAGTCCAGCAACATTGGGGTTTCATAGGTTTCCCACTGCTGAGCTACACATATACACATTCAGTTGTTATAAGAATTGTTTCACAGTCTTAGCCTACTTTTTGATTCTTTGTCCCCTTTGTTAGCTCAGTTTTTAGAAGTCTTCCATAATCCACCCCCCCCCCCTTATTACAAATCTCTAGTCGTCATTGTATGACCCCAAACTAGAAGTTCCTTCACTCGATCCTGGAACATGGAAAGAACATTACCAGGTGTTTTAATAACTGGGGGAGCCTGTTGTGGTCTGCTCAGACTGGGGCTGGGGTTGTAACTTGTTAAATGAATATATTTATAATATTTTAGACCCTATTAAAAAATCTGAGAAAATGGCAGAGTTGAAGCCAAATTTTACATTCTAAAACCCGTTTTCTAAACCCCATTGTACTAATGAATTCGAGGAAATGAGTTAAAGCCTTCTATATGGATTTATTCCAGACATAAATTGAAATAATTTATAAGCAGTAAGAGACAGTTCACACTAGATTGCAACATTTGCAAGTTAATTTATTTGGAGTTTGTTTTTTTTAAAAAAGAGAACGAAACTGAATGGGTCAGTAGTTTCATATTTACTAAAGATGACTAGTTATTAAAATATGCTCAGTCCTTTACTGAACCTCTAGAGACTCATTACAGTTTAAAACTTTTATAATTGAATTCATAGTTATGTCTGAAGTTAGTCTAGGGAATGTGCTAAACCTTTTTTTAAAAAAAAATAATAATTTCTGAATAATGTATGAACTTTAATTGGAAAATTTAAAGTGAAGATTGTCTCTTTGTGTCTGCTATGGTCATGAAATTCACAGGATTGAAATATATGTATCTCTCTTGATAACGGAGTGATTACATTGGCTTGCTGCAAATGGTGATATGCTATCCTCAAAGGTTCAGAGTTTGAATTGAGATAATTGTCATGAATTCACAGGCTGTTAAGTCCTTCCATTCTGCCCAACTCCTTGGCCTATATTTTGTTTAATTTTTATCCTGCTGAGGTATAAGTGCAAGGAAATAATGTTACCTTGGTGTCTGATGCCCAAGGAAAGGCAAGAGATGGAATAGGGCTTTCCAATCACAGAAGGCTTGTAGTGACTGTCAGAATTATTTCCTACTACACGTTCTGTGAGGCTTCTATATATTGTGTGCCTCATTAAGAAACTAATGTGTGAAATGAGTTGTTCATTTAAATCCCTCAACTATGCTTAGTTTTGTTTGTTTATATTGATTTGTGAATCTGCTACATTTTCCCACTGTACTAGAATATTGGAACCATTATGAAATTCTGAGCTGCTAACTATACCTTCTGAGTTTTCCCATAAACATCTCTCAGCTCTCTTAAGAAGTCGTGTTTCCCACAATGTCACTTCACCCTTGCTCCCACTTAAATAAATTATAGGCCGTTACCCTGTAAAGACATTTTCTAATCCCAACTGTGCTCAAGGAACATTTGACCTCTTTGTTCTTAACAAAATATTGGACACATTGTATGCACAGGGTTGACCCCTTCTGTGTGCTAGAAGTATTTAGACATCACCTACTCCTGACTATCATAAAAGAAGACTTTCGGGTAGCAAATTCATCTGAGATGTAGAGAAAACTATTTCAGGGTGACAATGTACTATGCATACATTTGAAGGAGTTGGACTAAAATGATAGTTTAAAATGTTTTTTTGGCTAGGATTCACAGATCAGCTCAGTAAAGCATTACAGCCATAAGTGCAAAACTCATGAGGACTTGACACAAAAGCAAAATACCTCAAAGTTTTATTTCTGAGACGGATCTCCAGGCACAAGCATCCGACAGCAATGCTTAATCAGGCTTTTGTTCAATAGAGTCTGAATCAAGGGAAATTCACAGAACATTTTTGGAGGGGGGGAAACCAACAATTGGTCAACCATGAGAGAAAACAGGGGAAAGTCACAATACAACGACCTTGTTCTCCTGGAAAAAATATGAAAACTGTTAACTAGTATGCATTCTCCACAGTTGTATTGTTTTTATTTATTTAATTAGATGGTTATATTTATTTCCTGCCCTTCATATAAATATTGAGGGAAACAACAACATTTAAACAAACAGCAATAAAATACAATAGAAGAAATAAGCATGTAATAAAACCAATAAAATAATTGGCAGCAAGAACAGAAAATTAAAAGCAGATCATTACATACTCATTACAACAGTATTTGAGCAGAGTCTTGCACAGTGTCATAGCATTATTTAATGGCAGACCTGGGGTGCCTTTCTCACTCAAGCAGTTTCCTCCAGTCCAGTATCATTAAAGGGAACAGGCCCTATCATCTAGATAGCACTAAGGAACGCCTCATAACATTAGCCCCTAGAATTAACTGCTAGCAAATACTGTTTCCACAGGGACCACATTCTCCTTACTAGGCTTGCCATTAAATGCAAACTGAATCAAATTGTTGCCTAACCTGACCCCTCACAGGCTTACAATTCCCAGCACCCTTAACAAACTACAGTTCCCAGGAGTTTTTGGAGGAAATCATGGGGTTTCAATATGTTATAAATGTTCTTTGTGGATATGACCTTGCTTTTCCTGTGCTCCAGGCAGGAAAAGGCACCAGCTGCTCTGAGGTGAATATGTCTTCCTGTGCCCACAAACTGGCATCTACTACTGACTTTGAATAAAAAAAAGTCCTCCCTCATAGCCCATGGCAATTATTATTGAAGAGAATACTTAGCACCACAGTGTAGATGAAACCTATTGGATAGAATTGTTCTCTTGGCAGAGCATGCCATGTTCATAATTATATCTTTTATTATATTTTTATCGGATTGTATACTTGAAGGCATTAGCACAACAGAAACCATGGGACTGTAATGACTTTGCTTCCTGCTGCAGTGAATATACTTCATCAGAAAACGGCTTAATGAAAATCTAAAATTGCAAACAATGGTGGTTGTTTGCTCTTTTTTTAAACCTGGATGGACGTGCCAGTTCTAGTGCAACTGTCTAGTGTGTTGCAGTTATCAGATCTGGCTCCAGGCACCCACACAATATGATTATCACAGATCTTTATCCAGTTTTAAATCTGCTTGAGAATGAAACTCTGTGTCTTATCCCCCCACCCCGCTTTTCTTTTCTTTTCTCCCACCCACTGACTAATAGCTTGTGTTGCAAAGCTTTAATTAAGAGGAAGAAGAAGTGATTCTCATCTGCAATTTTCTCATTTCTTATCACTTTGTAGACAAAAGGATTTTGCCACCGTCAATCATTAGCTTTGTGATACCAAAAAGGGATTTTTATCGCCTATTATCTGAGCGACAAAAATGCTCCTTTCCTCTTTTATCTTTGAGGAGAGCAAAAAGAGGATGCGGAGGGGGGTGAGGAAGAGCATGATGCATTTGTTTTCTCTTTTGCCAAGTAGGAGACAAAATGCTATGGAAAAGACAGGTGGTTGCGTTGTAAGGTCATCTAGGCTGATCTCTCTTCCGCAGGGTGTCCAGCCCGAGAGACTCATTATGAACAGATTTTTCTGCTGGTTTGACACAGGTGCTTTGTTGTGAAGATCTATGCAGCTTCCCTTTCTCTACGTCTCCAAATAAGAGACCATAACAAATGCGTGTAACAAAAGCATAAAAAGTGGGATAAAATCATGAATTTTTAATCATATCGGCTGGCATTTGTCTTTGTGATAACATATATCAATTCTCTGTCTCGCTTACCCTGAGAGATTTAACTCACCATTCCCATTTGTTTTCCTTTTGCTCATTTTTGTTATCTATGAATGTGAGGCTTCTCCAGCTGGAGGATTTGCTTAGGGTTTTGTGGCTGCCCGGTGCAACAGAGGGCATTAAAGCACAACAGACCAAGGTTGACCCACTGAATGCAAGCAGATTACTCAGACAGGTTTTGTCCTTTGGTGTACATAAGTTAGAGAAACATGTGTGTTACAGACTTTCTGGATCATGTTGCAATTTAATAACGCAACACTGTTAATTTATTATGGCAAGGGTTGGGACCCATTGCAACATTTGCAAACCAGAGAGACTGTCATGGCCAACACACACACACACTGTTCTCTTGGTTACAAAAGAATGCTTCTTTTATGCTTACTTTCAGTGGGAGAAGGGGACTCTAAGGGCAACTGGGAATGCCTGTGGGCACATGTTTAACTATAAGTGTCACACAGTTAGTCATTCGCAGGGTGGTGAATGCTTCTCTCTGTGAGGGAGCCTTCCCAGACCCACTGAAAGAGGCGTTATCAATCCGCTTCTTAAAAAACCATCTTTAGATGCGGCCAATATGGCCAGCTATCGCCCAGTCTCAAATCTTCCATATTTGGGCAAGGTGATTGAGCGAGTAGTTTCTGAACAACTCCAGGTATGCCTGGAAGAAGTGTTGTCATGTTCTATCTCTTGCTGCCATGCGGTCATTTTGTTGTCTTAATCTAAATTTGCTGTCTGCTGGCTCTATGAGATGAACTCATCCCTATGAGATGAACTCAGTTTGTTGTGTAACCACTAAGCAAAGCCTGCTTTTCAAGGATCAAATCGTGAACTGAAATGTGAGTAAACTTTTTGTTGCTTTACTCAAAGACTCCTGTGTCTTTATTCTTTTAAGAGGGATTAAAGGGGACACCAGGAAATAATATTAACTAAGAGATTCAAACAAATCTGCAAACTAGCTTCCAGCTATATTGAGGGGAATCTGCTCTGCTACATCACTTACTAGTTTGAGTGAAGGAAGGATAATACTTATTTAATATATCCTTTCCTTCTTTCCTCAACATTCCCACAGCAAGACCCTCTTGGAGTGATTATGCTGTGAACCCCTCCTTCACAGGCTCAGGTTGTATATACAGTGGTGCCCCGCAAGACGAATGCCTCGCAAGACGAAAAACCCGCTAGACGAAAGGGTTTTCCGTTTTTCGATGCGCTTCGCAAGACGAATTTCCCTATGGGCTTGCTTCGCAAGACGAAAACGTCTTGCGAGTCTTGCGGTTTTTTTCGCTCCCCCCCCTTTTTCTAAGCCGCTAAGCCGCTAATAGCCTTTTAGCCACTAACCCGCTAAGCCTTTAATAGCCGCTAAACCGCTAAACCGCTAATAGCGCTAATCCGCTAAGCCGCTAATAGGGTTGCTTTGCAAGACGAAAAAACCGCTAGACGAAGAGACTCGCAGAACGGATTATTTTCGTCTTGCGAGGCACCACTGTATGTGCAAATATATACAGTGGTACCCTCTAGTTATGAACTTAATTCATTCCAGAGGTCCATTCTTAACCTGAAACTGTTCTTAACTAGAGGCATGCTTTTGCTAATGGGGCCTCTTGCTGCCGCTGCACCGCTGGTACACAATTTCTGTTCTCATCTTGGGGCAAAGTTCTCAACTCGAGGTAACTCTTCCAGGTTAGCAGAGTTTGTAACCTGAGGCGTTTGTAACCTGAGGCGTTTGTAACTCGAGGTACCACTGTATATCCTAAAGGCAATACAGTCTCTGCTGTGCCTCATTTCCCAAAGGAAACAGAAACCCTTGGTAAGCAAGCCTGGAACCCCTGGAATTTCACACTGCTTGGAGATTAGGGTGGCATCCATTAGTAGTGGTAGATACTGGAGATACCCTGGCAGTGGCAACTGGCAGAGCTAAGTGGAGGGTCATTTCCACTGGATCAAAAAACCCCTACAGCCTAGCACAATAAGTTTTTGGACTGCTCTTCCAGTTTCGGTGGGAATTAGTAAGCATTATTTTAACAATGCTGAAACCAAAATAGCTGAACATTTTATAAAAATAAGGGAGAGAGAATATCTTACTCCACATTAATGAACTTAGAAGACTCATTAACATCCTGCACTCTAACCTTTTCAGATGTGTTGTAAAACTATTTGGGGTGGCTTTCAGTGTTTTCTCTTTGGGAACTGGGGATAAATGCACATAGGATGATGTCTTTTTATGATGAAATTTTATATTCTCGCTCAGGGGTTCTGTTGCTTTTGCTACAGTCCAGCAATGGCTGCAACTTAATTAATATTCATTGATTTATTTGCATGCATAGAAACATATTTATATTAATGGATATGGTCCTTAGTACTGCCAATATTCATAATTGTATTCTAAATTGCATGATAGCCTGGTGATATGGTGAGTTTGTCAAACATGGTGAGTCATAAATTACTCACTTGCCAGCACTTGTTTATGATTTTTTGGAAGCTGTCTAATTAGACATCACTAGGCTAAATTAGCCTATTTCTCCAACGCTGTTGTATCTGGTTGATGGAAGGAAAGAAGGGATGTTTCATGCAGGTGTTTGTCTTCAAACCTTGATATTTGTAATGATTTCATTCCTAAAGAGGGCACCTTTCATATTTCACGCCTTGCTGCAAAACGTAGATGAAGCACACCTGGAAAACTCTCAAGATAAAATGCTCTCAAATTAATATGCCATTCACTAAAGAAATAGAGTAGGAAAAGATTGTTCATGATTAACATTTTGTCGCATTTCACTTCTCTCTTTTGTTAAAGATGTCAGTTGGAGCTTTTAGCCAAGAAAACATTTACTGAAGGACTTAACCTTTTAGTTTCAAAGTATTTCATGAAGCATATTCTAGCTCTACTGAAACTCTTCAAAAAGTTTGTTATTTATTTATCACTGAAATTTCTATACCACCCTTCATCTGAGGATCACAGGGTGGCTTGCAGTATAAAAACACAAAAGGACATAACATAACAACAAACGAAGCACGCTCAGACCTATCAAAATAAATGGACTCAAAAAAGACAACCCCATAGATTTCAATGAAAGCTGAAAACAAAATAATATTAATATACAATTTCCTACAGTTACCTTGTCCCCTGTAGTCCACCAAGCACTTCTGATATTATCCCCTGTGAAGCACTATACCCATTCCAAAGCACTGGGATGCTTTCTGTCCAACAAACTTCCTCTTGCCTCATTTCTCTTTTCCTCAAGCCTCCAGCACTCCAGATTCTGTACCCCTCCAACTTTTTCAATTCCTCAGCATTCCCTTTTCCTCCAAAAACCTTACTGTTGCTCCTAATACTCCTTTGCAAACATTCTGACATTTGTGGTCTTTACACAGTTTAAATGATCATGTTGCGAATGTTCCAATGTCATCACAGCCAATCACAGCAGAGGCATTATCATGCCATATCATTTATAGTACTGTATAGAGAAAGCCAAGCTAGGTTTAATGGAGGAAGAATAGGAGAATAATCCAGGCTGCTGGAACAAGAAATATATCTCAAGTATTACAATAATTTTTACAGGCTCATCTCTTTAAACTTGGATGAGGATTTATCTCTAAAAGATGCACATATTTTTGCCAGCAAATATCCATATTCATATATTCTTGAGGCTCTTCAATTGCTTGCTAATCACCATATTAACTTTACATACTAAAGAGGAAAAAAAACAAGTCTAGGGAGATCTAGCAAATAATAACATTCAATTAGGGAAAAAGGTTACTCTTGTTTAAAAGAGCAATTATGCAAATATGCCATAAATATGCTGGAAACATCAAGCAGCATGTGATAGTTAAATTGGCTTTAGCAATTTGTGTATTGAAGTTTGCATTTCATCTATGCATCATTGAGTCCCACATCATAAGGAATAATTACAATATTAATAACACAGACGGTCTTATATCTGTTTAAGAAGTATACACACAGCTGTGACCTTGCCTGCTTCAACTCCCCTCCACTCGTGTCCACAGCAACTCATTGAACTGTACCCTTTCTACCTCGTGCTGCTGCTGCCACTGCACATCCCAAGACTAACTTTCCTTCCATCCCATGGAAGGAAAAAAGGAAATGCTGATAGGGCCACCTTAGTTTCAATATCATCTTTGCTGCTGCTACTGAGGCTTTGTCAGTGGTCTTCCCCACCACCATTGGACTGAACTGGGTTTGAGGTGACTCCAGGACAGCAAAGAAGAGAAGTAGTGGTATCTGTCTCTCCTTCATGTCTTCCATACTTTTCCTTCTTAACTAGAGGGAGGGAAAGGCATGGAGACATGAAGGAGAGGTTGCCAGGGCTACTCAGCTGCAATAGTGTCTTCACTGGTCCTGCTCCTGATTCATTAATGGTTTTCTCCCCTAAATCCATTCAGTTCTGCTTGGTTTGGGGACTCCTATTGGTAACTTGCAGCAGCCCTGGAAGCGTGCACAAAGCAGGGCTGAACTCCCCGTGCATCAATTGATCTGTGCACAGTATCTTGCTTTGTGCAGTATCTCCCCACCCCAGTGGACCAACTTTGACATGTGACATGAGATGATGCACAGGTATGTGGTGGCATCAACCTGTCCCATCAAGGTGAGGGAGATAAAGATTGGGCCCACCAGGCCAAAAAAGAAGAAGAGTAAAAACGGTACTGTTTTTACAGAGAATATTATGTTGGGGACTATAGATGTGATTCCCAACATGATGTGTTGGTCTTTAGTGGTTATAACGGCGATCTGCGAAATGGGAATTTCATTGCTCAGCTCTCATGCTATGAAGTTGCAAGAAATCTCAGCCACAATTCCATGCAATTACTTAATATCCCTGAATAAAGGTAACATTGATTTAAAAGATCATATTAATCAGGAGGATAAGGAGCAAAAGGGGAAGTTCAAGAGTTTATCCCTGGCATCTACAGGTACGGCTGAGAAAAAGTCATAGTCTGAAATCCTGAGAGCTACCAATCAGTGAAGACAAAACTGAGCTAGATGGATCTACTGATCTACAGTGGATCCTAAAAATAAAACAAATAAACATACTCTGAATCCAGTATATATGCTCAAGAAAATTCCTGTTCTTCTTTTTGTTGGAAACTGAATTAGTATATCAAGACATGCTGGATCTATGCCAGAAATGCTTTCCCAAAAATAAGCCAAATGTATCAACCCTGGCCGGTTAAGTAAATATTTATCAGCCAAATTCAAAATAAGGCTTTCCCTCTGGAGTAAATACTAAATATGCTAAGGTCTTTTACATGACACTTAATTCATTGAAGGGCAGGATATAAATACCCAAATAATAAAAACTGCAAAACTTCGAGGCAAAATATTTGTGCCATATCTTTACAGTAAATTTTCCTGACTCTCTTCAAAAGCCCAGAGAGTGGAACTAAATCCTTTCAACTTCAGTCAGATCACAATGATAAACGTGTATATTGTATGGCTGCTGCCTGATAAGCACTCAACCTTTTATGCTTTGTTTGAAGAAAAAAGGATTGTTATCTGATCTTTTTATAGGCTGGCTGGCTCTGTGGACTGTGACTAAACCTTTGGACCTTAAGTTTCAGCAAAGAGTTTGTTGTATCGCTATGCCATTAAGGTATCTTAGCATTATTTTTTAATCACGCTGCAGGTACTCTCATCCTTGGGAGCCAAATCTTTTGTCTGGCTCTACGTGAAAGCTAATACGCATCTGCTGAATATATGTGGAAAGATTCCAGTTGGCCATTAATATCAAGGCTGCATATATTCAAAGACCAAGGACACATTAATTCCAAGTGAGGACTATGAAAATCAATGTTAATGAGCCTTGTGGTGATTATAAATCTTCCTAGAAGTAAATAAACTGAGCTCAGTTAAACATGAACTTATGTATCCTCTACTGTAAGCGTTTTGATTTACTACAGTCTATTTAGGGAGACCTAATGCAATGCTTTTTGCCCATGTGTTCTTTAAACAAATCCCCAATGGTTTCACTTGCTATGTGAGCTTTCTTTTCTCATTCCTTGTTCTTCATTCCTAAGCACCAGGTTCAGCTTCCACAGCAAATGCTGTTTTTCGGGTGTGATGTCTGTATGTACTCCAAAGGCACCTTGCTTTATGCATGTCTTGCAGAGAAGTCTATGGATGGGCATCTTGTGTTCATTTCAGTTCACATGGACGTATAATTGAGCTGGTTCAATGGGGGCCCAGCTGAGCTTTGATACATTGGCTTTGCATACAGAAGCCAGCTTCCACATCTAGATCTCCCTTGCTTGGTTGAAGTAACCAAATGTATATGCTTTGAAAATAATGTATAGAAATTCAGTCTGTTGGGGGGGAATTGCTTGCAAAAATGTATATATTAGGCAAAATAAGGGGAGAGAACTCAGCTATACAGCTGTAAATATAATGTTTTAAGTCTGTTTTAAGTGCTTTATACAATTGTGACACTAGATGGTGATGGTGAGCTTAATGGCAAATGCGAAACCCTTTTTAAAAAGGATTTTCACAGAGTTTTAAAAATATTTATTCTCTATATAATTCTACATATGTGATAGGAATTTTATGGTTTTAGATATATGGCAACGTTCATAACCACATGTACATAGATCAACACAGGAAGACCAATCTGGAACCATTTTGATTCCTAAACTGACCAAATCCTGGAAAAGCCTCCCCATTGTCTCTTTCCTCACAAATCCTGTCTCAAGGATATGTCTGTTTGAATAAGGTGTGAGCCTGTGACCTGGCCCAGGAAATAAGTATTTTACCACTACAAAAGAATGGCCAGGCTCCCCAGGAAATCCAATCAAGTAACCTGCTAGACAGGAGATAAACAACAACAGGAGAAAAACAATATTTAAATTTCTGTGATGTAGGGGGATGTATCGGAGGGGTAGTCTTAGGTTACACCCCTTCTGTGATGAATGCATAATGTTTCTGGGGGTGGTCTTGATCTAGAGGATGGGAATTTCAAAAGTCTTTATAAGCCCTTGCACAGCATTTTTGGGGGTTCTCTTCCTCTCCTGCGTGTGAGGGGAGCACCCTGTTGCAACAGATTAATAAAGATCAAGCTTACTAGCTGCTTTGCTTCTCAATATTCTCTGGTTGGCCTCTGTTATTTTCTCCTACCAATAGGGAACCTATGTAAGGACTCTATATGGGCTCTTGGATACCCCATAAGGGAAAAGGGCATATTTTTATTTACAACAGATGGCGACCACGCACGAAGGGACTTTTGGTTACCCGGATTCTGGAAACGAGGAAGGACTGGTTATCCAGCGCGCACCAGGCAGTTTGCCAGGAGGAATAACCAGTCTTCCATCGGTCCCAGGGTCTGGAAATAACTGGAGTTTCAGCGGGGCTAACCAGAGGAAGCAACGCTTGATCAGGCCGGCCTTAAACAACCAGTCAAGAGATCGTGGGATCACCAGGAACAGCGCATGCGGAAGTGAGTATTAAGTAGGAAACACTGGTAGTGGGTTGGGGTCTCTAAACCACAGCAACCAAAATTCTTGTAATTCTTCCTTTTCCCTTCAAATCTAAAATTTCTACTTTTTTCCTCATCTAAAAATTGCCTTCTCCTTTCTGTCCCCTCAATCTCAACACCAGCCCTAGCCCTTCGGAGTATGCCCAGGCAAAAGTTGTGTGTGACTTCTTTCATTTCCCTTCTACAGTCTATATGCCGACCTATTCCTTCGGAGTTTTGCCCAGAAAAAGGTCGTGCTTTTTCTTCTGTACTGAAAACTATAACTCCCAGGTGCAGCCGCACCTCTGCCATGGCGATCTTTGTTAGAGATGACCTGTGAGCAGAGAAAGCAAGGGCACCTGATTCCTTTCCTTCTTTGTCATTTCTGAGTCCCAATCTGGCACTGCGCTACGCAAGCGTCCAGTAGGGAACTCTCAGGTTAGATTGTAAGAGGCAGGAGGTTGCTGTGGGCTCCCTGGCTGAGTAATGACCAAAGGGGGGGGGGTTGAGATCGCTGACCGCACTGTTAGCTTAGTAGCCAGGAAAGGCCAACAGCTGTACCAGCCTAGTAAGTCAGGCCAGACGAACGGCGGTGTGTCACAGTACTAATTCTCGGAGTTGTCCAAATTGAGTGTACTGTGGGTTATTTATTGTGTTTCCTGAAAAGTGGGGATAAAACCCCGACTGCAGTATAAAAGCAAAAGCTAGCGCTATTAAAAATTCTTAAAATGGGTGCACCTCAATCAAAAGAAATGAACCCGCAGACTCGTGATGGGAAAGAAGCCCAGTTGGTGCTTAATTCCCACCTGGACTCTGACAGTCCCCTTCAATTTGTGTTTAAGAAACGTTTTTCCAGTGTTTAAATTGTACTTAGGTAACATCCAGCAGCTGCTTAACTTAAATGTTTGTTATTTGAGAGAGGCTCCAAAAGAGTTTTCCTCCCAAGTGGTAGAATCCTGTATACGTGCTTGTTCCAGTCTATTCTGGGAATGTGAAGTTAACCCAATGTTTCTGCTGCAAAAGCCTAGTTGAGCCAACTGCTCTCTCAAGCTAAAATGCAGTGTATGTATTTCATTAAGCATATGCCTATGAAAGTATGGTCTTCCTTCTAAGAAAAATATCTGAGTCCAGTTTTAACTTTGATTTGGTTGGACAGAAGAGTTATTGTAAGGCTCCTGATATCAGTCTCTATAAGACTTCCTGGCCTCTTTTCTTAGAAAATGCCCCCCCCCCCTTGTTTCATTCTGTCTCTTTCAGGTTTTTTTCCCCTTCTCCTTCTTATTCTGTGCCAGGTAAATTTACTCCCGAGTAAGCTTCCTTTAAAGGAAACTGCAAAGGGGGGGCATAGATTAGGCTTACTATTCCTCTGCAAGTTCAGGAAAAATTGTCACTTTTGTATTCCTTTTAAATCAAATCTATGGCTGTTTTAACTATGCTTTATAAGAGATCCTCTCCCTATCTTAGGAAAAATGTTCACTTCAGTCTTTAAAGATAATTTATCTAGGAACTTTCACTCTCTAGTCTAAGGAAGTAAACTCTCACTCAAACTAGCTTCAAGATCTGCTAAAAGGGTTCTGTATAAAGTTGGGTTATTTTATTTTCCTCTTCCTTAGTACATGATAGGCGCATGGTTTGTGATAGGCGCATGGCTTGTGATCTCTTCCCCAGTTGTGTCTATGTACATAAGTATGTGTGTGTTTCTGGTAGTACAAATCTTGCTATGAACCCTGTATTTTAGGGTTGGACTAGATGACCCCAGGTCCCTTTCAACTTTCCCAATTTGTAGCTGATGTGTTGAAATTCAGCCCAGATTTGCTCTTTGTTTTTTAAAAGGTGTGAGGTGAAGCCATGATGTTTGAAGCAGAACTGGTGATATCAGGCATTTAAGTGATTACAGTGTTTATTGTTTTGTCTATTATTTACAAAAATCAGACTTAAAAGTCTACTCAAAGTTTAAGCACATACAAATGAATAATCAAGTAGAATTAGCCTTGACCAATCCTGTAAATAAAGGGCAGTAAAATTTGTCTGCAAATGGTAAGGCTGAAATGACTGAGAATGTTAAAAAAAAAAAATCCTATGAATTCTAACTCTCTGGCCATTTTTACTCATAAATAAGAGAGCGGTTGATTGTTCCGCGAATGACCAGATAAAATGACCAATAATGATAGCCCTTTCCTGTACATAAAGGAAGCAGTCCTTTTGCTTGGGCTGAAATTGCTAGCTTTAGTGAATACTTAAATTGCTGAGTTTCTCTTTTTTGTTTTAAAATCTAACCCTATTTTTAAAATCTACTCCTTACCTTTCCCTTCCTTATTCTAATTGAGCCAAAAGATGCAACATTTCAATGGTATAAAAGGTTTGCTGAGACATGAACTCTGCACATGCACAGAGGCTAGATCAGCTTGCAAAAAAGAGAGAGCGAGAGAAAGGAGGGGGGAGAGAGAAGGTTTGGAGAGCATGAAACCTATCCAAATTTCCTTATGTAAAACTTGGAACCATTGAGGGAAATCGCCCTTAATGTGTTTTGCTCCAGGGGCTACTTAAGACAAAAGAGTTAAGTACTGGACATGCCAAATTCTTTTCACAGGTAAATATCAAAGCACTCCCACTGTGAGTTCCTCTCTTGAGTAGTTTCTCCCCCCCCCCCATGGGATTTAAATTTTATAAGTTTTTTTTTTGGGTGTGTGTGTGTATATGCCTATGCATTTTAGGAACAGCATTTCCTGACAGACCTCTCACATGAAATAATTTTCCCTTTTAACAGAGTGTCCTTTCTTCTCTCCCACAGCACAAATGATAATGAGGGGATGCAAACAGTGATTTAAATACTCTATAAAAAGTAATTGCATTTGTTTTTCTTTTGTCTTTCTTCCCTTAAAGCCAAACAGTCACTTTCTTTCTGTTCAGCAAAACAAGTCTGAATCCCTGCTATATTAGTTGATTTCCCTCTATCTCTTTGTGGCTTTGACATTTTTTTTTAGGTTACAAATAATCTGTTTTCGTTTATTAAGTTCGTTTTATCAGTTCTTCCATTATATATATGAAATTAATCGAAGCACAACCAAACATTGTTTATGGAATGGTATTTGTTTACCTTTTTGCCTGAGCATTTCTTATTAATTCTGTCATTTTGGCTAGTGCAAGGTACTTGCACAACTTTAAATTGCCATTCATTTTTTCTTGGTATTAACTCATTTCCCAGTATTCCGCTATTAACATTACAGCCGATGTTGTCACATCAAGAAACACTCTTTTATTTTCATTTGGGATGTTAGAATGCCAAAACAGATTACTTCAGGTTACTTCAGGTTGCTTATTAATTGTGTGTCTTAGCATTTATTTATTTTTGGTTCCTCATAGGTCATTTTGTGTGTGTGTGTTTTACTTTGGGGACATGTTCATCACATGTTGAAAGTCAGTTTCATGAAGTTCTTTTATTGGATAGCACATGGTGAATTTTAAGTTTTCCCCATTGTTTTCCCTTTTTTTTTTAGTCCAGTAGTAATCTGTGTGGTTTTGATAATATCTTTGTACTATTTAATAATGGTTCTTTTCTTAATCTGATGTCTTTGTGTCAAGTCCGTTTTCATCTAACTGGTAATCTAATTTTTTGCTTTCTTTTTAATTTTTAACCTTTCTTGTATTTTTTACAGTTCTCTTTCTCTACATGTGGAGTAAGTTTTTATTAAGTGAAGGAAAGCAAACAAACTTAGCAGATGATAACAGTAATTATATGGAAATGTGATAATGAATAAAATGTTTAATCCACTAAGATTGTTATTATTTGCAGCTTCCCATGGAAACTGGAGGACATCCTTTTTGCCTTTTGCCCCTTCCTTGTCTAACTGTGTTTTTAAGTCGCCCCAAAAACCCTGCCCCTTACAGGATATCACTTCTACAGATGTGCAATGATGAAAAGCAGCAACAACCCCTCAACTCAGTTCTTCGCCATCACAAGACCTGCAACACCAGAGTTTTCAAAGTGCCCACAGCTATCTCTTTCAAAGGATATAGACTGATGGGGGAGTGGGGCTGACAAAGGGGGGAGGACTTGAATTGCAAGGACATTTTCTCACTTTTGAAACTCAAGCCTCTGTGCTCCAGGATTCAAAAGATACATACGTAAAAGATCACAATTGTGTCAAGATATGCAACTGATATTTAATTAGTTTGTTTTTTATTATGTGTTATTATGTAAGAATGTTGAAATGTGTCTGACAGTGTGATTTCCACAAAAGGGGGGCAATTTTTGTGTGTAATTGTTTTTATGTTTAATGTCTTATTGCTTACACACCAATGGAGAATTCTCATGCATTTTATACTTTCTAATAGCTCACACTATTGTGTAGTCCAATGTTTAGCTCAATTTATAACCACATTTCATTGTTCCACCTGGCACTCTGCCAACTTTCCCTATCCATTTTAAAATGTGTTAAACCTCGTTTTGCCAAGGACAAGTTTCTGGATCCATAAAACACCAGGTACATGAAGGTGCAAATGCTTTGGTTTAGCAGGAATGATCCCTTATAGAGTTAAATTGACTTATTTGGACAAAGTGCCCTTTTAAGAATGGTTTTCTTTTAACAGATTGGTTTGAAGAGTTGAGAACGATGGGGCAAGATAAATTCAAATTGGACTCAGTTTGAATTGGGCAAGTGTATCCAGGCTGCAATTAGCTTTTTGGTCCTTTAAGTGCAAGTGAGCAACTTCCCATGAGTGCAAGACCACAGCCTATAATAAAATCCCATAGCTAAAGGCCAAGGCAAAGGCATGTCCCTCACGAGATGTCCAAACCTGTGCCAGCTATGGTGAATGCCAGGCAACATGGTTAATTGAAAGCCCTGAGGGGATTCAACAGACAGGATGTGTTGCTGTAGCACTATGCCGGTGTGAGACCACAGAAGAGCTAGCTTGACACCTGAGAACACACAAAAATGGCGAAGGACAAAACACCAACTGCATTTTTCAGTCATTAGTGGACCTTCCTGCTAGGTGTAAAGCATAGAACACTATTGAGTAAATGGTCTCTTCCAAAGTGTTAGAATGCCACAAGTAATTTAGTAGCAAAACGCAACATGTGTTATTTTTATGATATATTTATACAAAGACATCCATTTACAACATACGATGTTATTATTTGTGGGGCAAAAATTTTTAAGAAAAATTCTAGCCCCAAAGGGGGGAATAATGTGATAGGAATTTTATGGTTTTAGATATATGGCAACGTTCATAACCACATGTACATAGATCAACACAGGAAGACCAATCTGGAACCATTTTGATTCCTAAACTGACCAAATCCTGGAAAAGCCTCCCCATTGTCTCTTTCCTCACAAATCCTGTCTCAAGGATATGTCTGTTTGAATAAGGTGTGAGCCTGTGACCTGGCCCAGGAAATAAGTATTTTACCACTACAAAAGAATGGCCAGGCTCCCCAGGAAATCCAATCAAGTAACCTGCTAGACAGGAGATAAACAACAACAGGAGAAAAACAATATTTAAATTTCTGTGATGTAGGGGGATGTATCGGAGGGGTAGTCTTAGGTTACACCCCTTCTGTGATGAATGCATAATGTTTCTGGGGGTGGTCTTGATCTAGAGGATGGGAATTTCAAAAGTCTTTATAAGCCCTTGCACAGCATTTTTGGGGGTTCTCTTCCTCTCCTGCGTGTGAGGGGAGCACCCTGTTGCAACAGATTAATAAAGATCAAGCTTACTAGCTGCTTTGCTTCTCAATATTCTCTGGTTGGCCTCTGTTATTTTCTCCTACCAATAGGGAACCTATGTAAGGACTCTATATGGGCTCTTGGATACCCCATAAGGGAAAAGGGCATATTTTTATTTACAACACATACATGCCAAAAAAAGAGTACAGTTATACAAATAATACAAGTTATTGAATACCAAAAAGCTACTAATAAGAAGAAAAAATAAGAAAATTATACATATTGAAAAGAAAAAAAGGAAAAAAGAGAGAAATTGTGTGTTTTTTAAAAAAAGTCAAAAGGAAAATAGAAAAAGTTGACTTCCTTCGACCACTATACAGCTTATATGATCTCATATCTTTAGTTGTCTGTAATCATTTTGATGGGATGTCTTTACAAATTATATGAAGAAAGTCGGTTCCCCAAATTATAATTGGCTTAGTCTAGTCTAGACTAAAAATTTGACTGGTAAACAAATAGTGCCTCCATTCACAGTGTCTTTTATATGTGTCTAGATTCCACCTGGGTCAAGATTTGGTCATGTCCAGTTCCCTACCCCTGGTATAAAGGATCAATATATTTGTAACTTTGTGGTTGGTTTTAATGTTGTTCCATATTCCATAGCAAATATTTCAAAAGTCATTAATTATACACTGAGAAAAATCACCACAAAAGCATAAGGGGGTCAGTGCATGAATTGTCCAGTTTTTAAAGATACCTTATAGTTGGCTGTGTATGTAAGAGAATCTAAATGTGCATGCAAAGGCTTTATTTGGTTGTTATTTTTTGTGGCGGAGAGAAATGAAGGGTGTTTTTTAAAAATATATATGTATAAAATCATTAGTAGCTTCATTCATTTTAGGACATCAGTGGAAATACATTGTAGAAACATGTATTCCAATGTAAATGGAAAGCAAAATGATAGTTATTTAATTTTACCATCATTTAATTGACTGGTTCAAGCCAGGGTGGTATCATTAAGAACGGATCATGCAAATGCCTGCTGAGAAATATTTGCAAAGCCCTTTGAGGGAAAACTTGCACAGTCTATGTTGAACATGATGCCACAATTAGTGTGGGTCTATTTGAAGTTCCTGGAGCACTGTCTAGTTACAGCCTCTGAGCTTTTATAGCACATTTTTTAAATGATAAAAATTGACTGTGTTTCCAAGGAAACTTATAGCTGAATCTAGAGCTTCCTGTCTGCTAATGTAAGGGTGGGGGGAAGAATCTGCGAAAATTGCTTCCCACCCCTTTCTATCCTGAAAACAAAACTCTGTTGAGCACAAATTTGGATACAACCCCATTATATGATGTTTGTGTTCTTGCAGATCGATGGATATTGTGTGCAGGGCTCAGACACAAAATTATGTTTGGTGAGGGCTGGGGCAGTCGGAGACTGTTCACGCTAATGCCAAACCTAGTCAGGTCACATCCTATGAATGAGCTGATCAGACAAAGAAGGCTGGATTGCCAAGAGATGGAGATAGGTTTGTGTGGCCTGCCATTACTTGCTTATGAGCTTCCTGACTTCAACCAGGATTCTAGTGCATCCCTAATGGTAAGGGACAATTTTCTCCTGATTTGTTTTTCAAATTTTCCTCAGTTGTTTGTTTGTTTTACTACCTTTATTGAACAGTATGTGTATCTCCCTTCACTCAAGCATGGATGGTGTTTATGAAGGGAGTCCATTACAGTGATGACCACATGACAAGACATTTCCTGGCCTCAGAATCAACTGGTGCAGTGCAGAGTGGGAACATATTCTCAGTTCTTTGGTTTGTCCTTTATACCCTTGACAATAAAGTCCTCTTGATCCATTTCAAAATGCCCTTGTTTGACTTCAGCTTTCCCGGAGCCATTATTTGATGAGCTTTCTTCTGTTTTTGTTACTCTTCTGTTCTCTTCCGTTTTTGACCATTCTCCATGAGGAGAATGAAATCATTAACTAATGTGTTGCTATCACTAGTCCCCCCCCCCCCCGACTGGATAGTCCCACATTGGCTGTCAGAGTGCCTGCTGGATGTTTCTTCAGACCACAGGCATGTCTGATTGTGGACCTGAAATATATTAGTATCAGGAGAGTTATTTTTCCAACTGCTCAAGAAGCTCTAATTTTGTACAACCATATGATCTTGCTCTATCCTTTCTCCCTAAAATCAGAGAGGCAAACCACAATACATTTGGATAGCAGCTCAGCAAAGGAAGATCCTCTGCAGAACAAACAAACAAAACACCAGAACAGAATCCTGAGCTTTTGGCAATGATAAAAATGCACTCCTGGTTTAACTGTTGAACATTAGGCAGCATGTGTGAATGACACCTCAGAACCCTGGCAGAAAAAAGGAAGTCATCTTTTCTTGTGTATTGCACATGCACCCACAGAGAACACCTTGAAGGTGCTATATTAAGTTACCCAATAACATTTATATGCTGGTCTTTGCTGTGACCTACATGAAAGAGATGAGCCCCTTTCATGTTTCATTTCAGATCACCATATGTATGTTTGCTGAGATGTAGCACCACCTATATTAACCATGTAAATATTTCACCATGGTAGAAATCTAATAGCAGATGGCATGACGGGGATGCACTGGTTATGGGACTTCCATGCTGCCCAGTTGATGCTACATACCAGGAAAGAGATGAGTGAGGTCACACCAATTTTGGTATGGTTCAAACATACCAGCAGAACCAATCCGGTGCTCCTGCCATTGCTTTTGAACTGTGCCAACTTCATGACCATCTTGCCCCATCCACCTTTCTGTCCTGGTATGCAGTTGTGACTCTGTCAGAGAGTTATCAGGTATCTGGCAAAGCCCTATATTGTCATCTGCTAAGATGCAGTAGCCCTGATATTTCCTGTAGCACAACATGTTGGACAATAAGCACTGGATTTCATATTGTGCAGTTATTGTCACCCTTATGTTAGTGCAACAGCCCTTATGCTGGTGGTTGAAGAATGTTAAATCTGGGTCAAACTCATATTCCATTGTATATAACAGGAGAAGATAAGAATTCATCTCTGGTTTATGTTTTAATCCGAGGTGGAGGGAAATGTGAGGGGCTTCATGTTCTATTTGGAACCTAAACTTGGAGTTTACTGGAATCCCATACACCATGTGGACCAGTTCATGTTGTCAGTTTTGTGCCCGTGATTACATGAAAAATGTACCACATATGAACCAGGTTTTGGGTGGATAGAGTAGTTGATTCTTGGTGGCGACTTCTGAAATCGCACTGGCACATTTGTCAGTGACAGCATTTCCTGCGATTGCTATGGCACATTTTTCAGTAGCACATTTTTCATGCAGAGACATTCTCTGCAAGAATATGTCCTCAGGGAGTACTGCGCAAAGACAAAATTGACTCTGTAAACCAGGCCTATTTCTCTGCAGAGTCTATGCTCTATTCACTCATAACAACTCTGTGATTGGTCACTTGGTGGTGTTTGTATTTTTTTAATTTTTTTTTTGAGTTGGACAAATGTACCTTGAATAACATTGGGAGGTGGAAAAGGGGAAGAGAGTTGAAAAGAAAAACATTTAGCAACAGTTTGTGTTAGTATGTTGCATTTTCTGGGTGGTTGAACCATACATTTCTCAAACAACTCTATGCACAGTTTGTCCCATTGTTTCACTTTTCAGTTTTGCAGAGAGTAATTATTGCATTTTAGAAATGACAGTTACATCTGTGTTGAAACACCTTGGTCTAATTGACCTATTAAGGATTTAATAGTAGAATGTTCATCTATAAGAGATCTGTATTAAATTGTAGCAAATGATATATCTATATCCTTAACTTAGTTGCTTCGTTATTTCATTAGTTACTTCTGTCATTCATCATTCCTCGGCAGAGAACTGGTAAAGTACAAAGAAATCCCAAAGAAATCCCTTGCCTTGCTTGAACCTTGATTAAAAATATCAAAAGCTGTTAGGCAAAGGGAAATGATTTTATTCCTCTCATTAATTTCAATTTCTACCAGGATGATGTGACATATTAATCTACAGAGGTGTGACAAATGCCCTGAAGATCACTCGGTGTTAATCAAATTAACAGTTGTCATACTTTGTTTATCTTTTAAGGTTATTGATGAGGCAAGCTCTTCGTGGTTTGGTTTCTATAACCCACTGCTACATAGAAATTTCCAGTTATGAACAGCTTTTTGGAATAACATGGAACAGCTTAAACAAAGCCCAGATTCTGATGTATTCAGTTTAACTCTTCAGTTGCTCATCACTCATAGCAAAAAAGACCAGCTATAGCATGCATAAGGATCCAATTACCGGTACTCATTAGGTTAAGCAGCACTTTTTAAAAAAGTGCTTAGCAGTGACTGTCTGGAAACCTGTTTTCTCTGTTCATATCCTATCCAGAAATATGTTTTATTTTACTCAGACCTCTGAGCAAAGTTGTTTCCTTAGAAGGAGCTCTTTCCAATTAATTGGAAGGTGATATCATGACTTACCTCTGTGCTATCAGACTGTTTTAGGTCTTCAAGACCACAATGGCTGTTCACTAACTGGAAGAGATTTATAATATTCTCTAAAGTTCTGGGAGTTGTAGCCTGTGAGTCTTCCAACTGGCTTGGAAGACTTAAGGGGCAATCCTTGTTAAAGGTATAACCTCTTGGTCAAACTGCTGCTGAGTAGTTTTTGTGGACTTGAGGTTCAAGGGCATAGAGTTTGATTTTTAGCTCTTGTCCCTGTGACTCTCAAGTAACATCCAGTAAGATTCTGGGAGTCGCCAGGTCCAGACTGGTTGGACTGCAGAGTGGTTGCAGGGATAGTCCCCCCCCGGGCATTTGGCACCATCTCAACCAACATGAACTGTGTCCTTAGGTTTACAGGGCAAGTTCTGGATAATGGCTTTTCCTTGTTCATCAGAAATAGAAGCCACATGGGACTCTGATTTGTATGAGGACCAAAGCACACAGTGAGGAATTTTGAACCCTATCCTCTCCACTCAGATGGACGATTGGGAAAAAATTATGGCAAAAAAGACTTAAAATTCACAGCTTGCGGACTTCCGGGACAGCGCCATCGGCAATGGCGGAGTTCCTCTGACAGAGAGGAACCCGCTCCGTGAAAATCGGGTCTTGCCGCCGTGGCGAAGGCGGAGACCCTTTAAAAATCCCAGGCGGAGGAAGCCTGGGAATGTGGGATTCGGCTGACACCAGGAGCGCCTCCCCTACTCGCAGGGAAACCCTTTTCCGGGGGTCTGAAGCGACGTGGGGTGAGTGGTGCGGTGTTTTGAATCAACCACTACTTTTACGGAGTGAAGCCACACAGCCGTTGCCGGAGAGCGCTGACCTTTTCCTGTGGATATTTGGACTCTAAACAAGTACCCGTGAGTAGGACGGAAAATTGGATTAAGTATTAAGAAATATCTCAATTTGGCACCGAAACGGGAAGGTTCTAAACAGGAAGTCCGCCTCCCGTTTTTTGTAAATAGATTGAAGCAAAAACTTTGTAATCTAAAGTCTGGAAAGTCATATATAAAGTTCTAAATTTCCTTCATTCATCACCACCAAAACCCCTCTTGGAAGCAGGAGAAAAGAGGGGGATCTTTAACTCTTTAAGCCTGCAGGAGAGAGAGTAAAGAAAGATAAATTTTCCACCGTCTCAAACCTGGGAACGGGGTGTCAGAGACAGAAATTTATGGGGGAAGTTCATCGACCATGAATGGAACGTCTTTTGACAGATAGTTAAAAAAAAAAAAAAAGGAGAAATATATTGATTCCAATGTTGCTTCTTGCAATCAAAAGAAACAAAGTATTTGAAAAGTGAAAGTAATTATTCCTTGTTGTCCTGCTTTTAAAAGATGGATACAAATAGAAATTGTCTTCTCTAGAGGGAGCTTGTTAATTTGTTGCCGGAGCTGATCTGGGGACCTCACAGCTGTATGATTAGGATCGTGAGACTAGACTCTAACCTTGGGGGGGGAAAATGTGTTTACAAGAAGTCTTGGTGCTTGCTTTTAGCAAGACAAGTGCTTTGCTGGAGCAGATGCATGAGAAGATGGATTTGATGACTGTTGCAGTTAAAAACTTTGGACAAATGGCGAATACCTATACAGAAACCACTCAGGAACCAGCCCAGGAATCTGTTTTGATAGGGCAAGCGCAAGGGCAGAAGAAAATGGAGGAGGTTGTTGTTGAACCTCAAATAACACAAATGGAGAGACCTGAGGCCTTGCAGGAGTATAAGCCGTTGTTCTTGAAGCCCGAATCTGGAGTGGACCAGGGGGGGTCTGGAGTTGTGAGGGCTCTTAACTTTGGAAAGACTTTGAAACATGCTTTTAACTACTTTCTGGATTATAGTGTTGACTGTGGGGAATGGGACTGTGGGGAATGGGCTGATCTGCTGAGGAGAGATGAAGATACTTTTGGACTGGAATCTTCCCAAGACCTACCCCTCAATGAGAAAAGAAAATAAGAAAAAGATCAACAAAAGATAAAGTAAAGGGCAGGTATAAACAAGAAAAAGACCTGCAGAAGGGACATGGAAAAGATTTAAGAGCCTCAGACATAAGGGCACCAGGTTGATGGATTAGATAGACGAGAAAGGACTGACAAAACCCGAGACCAGGAAGAAGAGACGTTGGATGAAGATTGGAAGAAAGTTTCAAAATTTATTTAGAAAAGTATTGTAAAATTAATGAGTATTAGAAAAATGTTGGAATGAAATTATTTGGCTTCAGCAGAAATGTCAAAAAGAATAATGAAAGATTATGTTATGGTTAAAAAAGTTTGGTATATATAAGTTTTAAGTTTTAGGGATTTTTAGGTAAGATAAGGTTAAAATAGATTAAGGTAATTTAAATGACAGAATATTGTGAAAGATGGAAAGGATTTGCTGAGATAATTAACAACTAGAATACAAAAAAGGGAGGTGTGAGGAGGTCGTTGAAATAAGTTAATGAAAGTTAAGGATTTGGGAATATTAGATTTGTTTTTTAATTGTTTGTTTATTTTTGTTTTATGATTTAGATGTATTGTGTGTTTTGTTAATTTTTTCCCCTGACTTTGGTCTTTATTGATCTGTATTGTTTAATTGTTATGTTTATCTACTTTTTTCTTTTTTTCCCTTCTTCTCATATCTTTTCTTTCTTTTTTCTTTGTAATTTCAAAACTCTCAATAAACATCATTTTAAAAAAAAAATCACAGCTTGCTACACAATAAAGGATTTTTTTATGAAAATGCTATATAGATGGTACACGACCCCCAGAAAATTGGCCAATATATCAAACTCAAATGCATGCTGGAGGTGTAAGCAAATGGAGGGAACAATGTAACATATGTGGTGGGGTTGTGACAAAATTAAAACAAAAATTGGGACATTGTCTATGAAGAATTTTTTTTTAAAAAATTAGACAAATATTTGTGAAGATGCCAGAAGCCTTTCTTCTGAGTATTCTGACAATTGATATCTCAAATGATAAAAGGAGGGTGATCCTATATGCTACATCTGCAGCAAGAATGTTGATCACTAAAAATTGAAAAGGGGATAGGACACCTATGAAGGAAGAATGACAAATCAAATTGTGTGAATATTTGGAATTAGCAAAAATGGCAGAAGTAATTAGAAATCAACCAAACTTAAGGTTTAAAAAGGAGTGGGACTGTTTTAAATGGTATCTAGAAAAACATTGTTCTCAAACAAAATCTCTGATTTGTTTCAACTAAAGCTTGCAAAGTAAATAACAGATAGATAATATATATTATGTAAGAGAAGTGAAATAAGGAAAACAACACAGTTAAAAAGATAACGAAGAAGTAAGAAGCCGCAATAAGGTGGAGGGAAGTCACTTGTGAAGAAGTATTGATTTATTTTGGTTTACATTCATGTAGAAGTTAACATATTTTGAAGAACGAATGGAAAATGTGTATAATTAATCAATGTAAAAATCAATAAAGAATATTAGATAGATAGATAGATAGATAGATAGATGATAGATAGATGATAGATAGATGATAGATAGATGATAGATAGATAGATGATAGATGATAGATGATAGATAGATGATAGATAGATAGATAGATAGATAGATAGATAGATAGATAGATAGATAGCACACAGGGAGGAATTTTGAACCCTATCCTCTCCACACAGTACTGCCACAGAAATTCACTACTCCACTATTTAACCCTGAGGAATATAGTTTTCTGGAAGCTGCACCCTTGGAGACGGCAGTGATTTGTTGTAGGGAGAAAGGGGTTAACACTTCTTGTTCCCAATCTGCTGTCATTTCTGAAACAATGAAATTATTCATTGCTAAGCACAGTTGTTTACTACTGCTGCTAATAATAATAATCATAATAATAAATTTTTACATAATATGTAGTTACGCTCAAACTCCTCTTTGTGATTATTATTCTTATTTTTTAGAGAAGCTATGATTAAGCAAAATGAAGGAAGCAAATATTGGAATATAAATTGTGCACAACCAATCTGAAATGTCTGCTCAGTTGTAACAGATGCCCAGACTAGTAAAAAATACTTTAAAATGTACACCAGATGACTGCTGTCTTTGCTGCATATAAATCTCATCCAATCTCTGTATTTAATGCTCTTGTGTCATTTTCTCAGCATTGCTTTGGCTTGCAGCATGACTGGGTATAAAACAATGTGACACATAATAATTCAGCTTAATTAAACACATGTGGGGGGAGGACCTCCATTCATATTTTGTTTGTCAATGCCTCACCAAAACATTATAACTTCAATAGAAACAAAATGAAAAAATATTTTTTAAAGACACGGTCTTTCACTTGGACTTTGAATATCTGGAAATCACTACAAAGTGAGACTTTAGGCATGCAGCAATCACTGAAAAATAAATTTTGATTTTTCTATGGGAAGAATCTTAAACTTCAAAAATTTTAGTGGCTGGTTTTGTTTGGTGAGGGTTTTGGAGCCTTGGTGTGGTACCCACATAACATGTCCCATCAGCACAAGAATTTGTGCTTATACAATGGAATTTCCCTACTCTTGTTTGCTCAGCATGCCCCATACACTCCCCAAATCTGCTCCATAGGGTTGGAGGAATCCCCAAAACATATTTAGGTGGTCCTCAGAGGAGAAAAGAGATAAAAGTTCTCCTGTACAAGCACAAATTATTGCACTGATGAAACAAGTTACTCAGGGTTATATTGGATACAACCTTGATTTTCAGCTCATGTCACAGGTATAACCCACCTTCCCAAATATAACAATTTAGGGAAAGATATCAGTCCTTGCTTTGCGAATGGTACACATTGCAAAAGTACCTACAAATAGAATTCCTGTGGCAAATGTTCCCTCTTGAGTATATAAGAATAATACTTCTTTAGCTTACTTTATAGATTATAGATGAGGAGCATTTGCATAGTAGAGGATTCAAAAATTGTAGCACTCCACCAATAGTCTGAAGTGGTACCTCATTCAGCAGATGCCATCACATTGGATAAAAAAGAAAAGAAAACTAGTATCTCTCTTCAGTCTGCTTCATGTATAAACTAGGCCTTAGATGTTTGTCAGCAAGTGTGCAAAAAACAAGCATTGTATACAAATGTGTGAACTAGGCCATATAATTGTGAATGAATTGATAAGAATGATCATAAGAATAAAAATCAGAGCACACTTTATTTTATTTGTTCATTTGAAATATTTTTGTACCCTCCTTCATCATATCACATTACAGGGTGGTGGGCAACAGAAGTGTATTGTTTTGCCTCTGATGTGTTTCCCATCCTGGGCTCCTTGGGGAGGAAGGATAGGATATAAATAACAGAAAATAAAACCATTCCAGAGAAAAGAGCAGACAAAACCTTAAAATCAGCTTAATTAAATCAGTAAAATGCCCGAGCAGAAATAAAATAAGTTTTTGTCTGATGGCTAAATGACAGAAGGACAGATCATGAAGCTGAGGCTCCAATACTTTGACCACCTCATGAGAAGAGAAGACTCCCTGGAAAAGACCCTGATGTTGGGAAAGATTGAGAGCAGAAGGAGAAGGGGACAACAGAGGATGAGATGGTTGGACAGTGTTCTCGAAGCCACAAACATGAGTCTGACCAAACTGCGGGAGGCAGTGGAAGTCAGGAATGCCTGGCATGCTCTGGTCCATGGGGTCATGAAGAGTCAGACACGACTAAACAACTAAACAACAAAAATGATAGAATATATTTTTTTACTATCAAAAATATTGTATTGTATTGTATTGTATTGTATTGTATTGTATTGTATTGTATTGTATTGTATTGTATTGTATCGTACATGTCCTTCATCCTAAGGTCCCAGGCAGGTTACATCATTAAAACACAACATTAAAAACAGCTGAAAACAACTTATAATCACAAAGGAGGGACCATAAGATTAATGTGTGTGTGTATGTGTGTATCTGATCATTTTGTATCAGAAATTTTGTGGCAATTTTTAAATAGCAGTAATAAAAGAAATGAGGTTAACAGAAGAAGCTGAGGAATCCTAGAAAAGACAGCAATGAGTTAAACTTTCCCCCCTTTTTCTTTAAGGAAACTTTCTGTCATGACATGGTTTGTTGATAACCCAAAGAGGAAAATAAGTACTTCCATTTTTTTTTACTTCAGATGTGTGAGGTCATAGGCATGATTGCTCTGAAAGTTCAGATACAAATAAGACAAATGTTCTTTGCAATTTTGATGAAATTGTGAATTGCCTCCATTAAGATACAAAGAAAGGGTTTTAAACTGTCACCACCAGCACTCTTACTGCTGTTTGATAAGTCGCTTGAGGGTACTGAAATTTTATTTTAATAACAGCAAATTTTGTATGTCAGCCATAACACTACTTAACGTCACTGTCACATACATGATGTCTATAGCTGTGGTTTGATTTGCGGAGGCAATGGAAATGGCTGCTGTCAGGCTCGGAATGGACGAGGAACAAAATCTGTCATGAACCTTGAGAACTTAATATATCACTAACGACAGTTAATTTAGCAGCCGTGACCCATGTAGGCAAGAGAATGAATAGCAATTCTGCTCAGCAACAATATTTCCCCTGCACTAGGCCCAAACAGATTCAAGCTTTGTCTTCACTGTAGCTTAGAAAAAATTTGATCACTGTAGTAGGAGCTGGAGTTCTCAAAATGCATCATTGTGGGTACCCCAAAGAACAAAAGAAAATTGTTTCAGCTACTCAAAGGTACCAAAAGGCTAAAGGAGTGAGGATCAAATGGCAATTTTCACTTGTGTCCTAGGAACAGGGTGAACCAATGTAATGTGTGGCCTATGAATGACAGTGCTGCCACATTTTTTGAGTACGGTCTCCTTAGGAAATCCATCAGTCACAGTAAGCTGGCTGAAAGTGACTAGTGATGAATTGCGAGAGATAGAGGAGGTTCACAGGGAGATCGATCCAGTCAAGAAAATGGGAGAAACTGATCATGCAACTGTTTTTGCCACATTGAAGAATCCTCTACATTATGCCATTAGAACCTTGACCCCTTTTCAGTGATGCTGTTGCAGGCTATTCTAGCTGAGCAACATCCTGAGGTTACACTCAGCAATGTACATTCTCCTTCAATCTCCATCCCATAAACAGAGAAAGTCAGGCGAACATCTGAGGTATCTTCCTTTAAAGCCTTCTTTGCAAAGAATGTTATTTTTGCAACCCCTCTTTCATCATACCTCCTCTTCTTCTTTTTCCTCTCACTTTCCTTTTGTTTCTCTTTGGATTCTTTTCCCCATTCCCTGTGTCTCTCTTTCATTTCCCCTTTACAGAGCTTCTTCATTAGTTCTTCGAATAGCCACTTGAAAAGGCAGGGAGTAGCATCTTGTCACATTATGGTACCATGGATACAATGGAAGAAGGTGTTGATATCTGAAGTGTCAATTCAATGAAGTAGGTGTGTGAGAAGGAAGGTGCAAGAAAGGATAGGAGGCAGAAAGTAGATACAAAATTGAGACACTTTTCTAAAGGTGGAAAATGGCAAAAGAAAATGTGAGGACCAGAAGGGAACATTTTGATGCATTATAAAATAATGGACCCTTGGTCTTCTTTCCAGATGCTAAAGCTAGATTTAATGATACCATACAAAGGACCCTATTTCTTTCTAGGATAAAAAAAAGGAACAAGTGACACAATTACAAGAAAACCTGAAAAAGCAGAGACCATAATGAAGTAGACCACATATTTCATTGTAGATTGAAATGTTTTTATTCATTGCTATTGTTATTCTACTCTAGCTAAAAATGACAACAACTCCCTGAGTGGGCTGTGTAAAAAGCAATTTGCAAGGAAATAATGCAAATCTGAGCAACCACAATAAACATAAAAAAGGCAAAACCTTCTTAAAAACAGAATAAAAAACAATAGGATGGGCTAGAATCATGTATTAAATGCCTGGGAAAATAGAAAGATCATTGTCCAGTGCCAAAAGGAAAACACAAAGTGCCAGGCAGACCTCTCTGGAGAGAACATTCCATAATTGGGTTGCCACAACTAACTAATAACTAATAACACCCACCTAAGGACATTTACTAATGATCTTAACATATAGCCAGGCTCATACTAAGGACATATTCTTGTACTAAGTCGTAAGAACAATGTAAAGTCAAAACCAGCACTTTGAGTTTGCCCCCCAAATTCTAGGAACCGCTAAGTTGGCATAGCATGTAATGATAAGCCTATCAAATTCATACTTTCCAAAACAGTACACAAACCAAACCTTTGAAATTTGCATTCCTCTGAATTTTGCAATGCATTCCACAAGCCCTGGATTTCGGATGCAGAAATTCCATGCTGCTGTGGGAGATGTGCCTGATCGCACCTTTTCTTCCCAGCCCTGCTGTTTGCCCCCCTCCCACACCTGCAATGGCAAGGAGGTCTCTAAGTGTGCCAGACCATGGCTGTGTGACGGGAGGTAATAATAGAACAAGGAATCAAGTGGGTGGACCAAGGTATGTACTGTATCCCACTCCATTGAGAGATGTAAAGATCTTCGTTTGGTGTTCAGGGAAAGATATGGTGACCCTACAACATTCATATCTATTGAATTTATTAAATTTTTATTCTGCTCTTCCTCTCAAAGGAGACAAGGGTGGCACCGTCTCAATTGTAGCAAATGATAACAAGCATCATTGCAACTTTCTAAATCAATTGTTGTTTTAATCTGTGCACCAAAATAGAGTTGGGCTACCAAAACTTTAAGACTAACAGACTCAAACAGCAGTTCATCTATCACCACCGCCATCATCAGATGCTTCATTGTAACCAAGTTGGCTAAACCATCCTAATCGTAGTCAAAGTCCTACTCTTCTTTGCATTTCGGTAACATGAACAATTGCCCTATTACTGTATACTGGAATAGCCAATCTGATGCCCTCCAAGTAATGTTGGACTACATATCCCATTATTCCTGGCTGTTAGCCATTTTGGCTAGTACTGATAGGAGATAAAAGTGCCTCGCTGACCGTCCCTGCTTTAAACATTGTTCATACCCTTTTCTACCTTTTGTCCTGTGAATCTTTTGTATTTTGGGCACCTTGTAAACCATTATATTGGCATTGCTGCAAAAATTGCTGTTTTACAGAATTGGAATTAGAATGTTTTAAAGGTCCCGTATGTGAAAAAGAGCAACAAATCAGAAATCTTTATTTTCATAGATAAAAAACAATGCAGTTTTAAATGGAATGTAATCTGATTTCTGATTACTCTGCATTTCTAAAAGCCATGTGGAGGAAAGTACCGGCAGCTTGTTATTCTGAAACCTTTGCAGATGGACCTGCAGTAGCCAGCACAGTATAACTGAGCACAGCTAATGTCATCCACCTCAACTTTGATACTATTGATAGCATAGAGAACATCTCGGCAGTTTTTCTTCTTGTGGTTCATTTTGCAGCAACAACGTATGATACCTGAAAGATCATCTCACCCCTTATGTACATGGTCGATCACTGCACTTGGCAGGTGAGGGCCTCCCACAGATACAGTCTCAACAGGAGGTCCATAGTGCACAATTTAGAAGTCAGTCTTTTAATGTTGTGGAACCTGCCCTTTTCAGTTTTCTCCCATTAAATATTAGGCAAGTGACATTTCTGTTACCCTTTTCTCTCCTGCTGAAGACCTTCCTTTCCCAACCAGCTTTAAAGAAGATATACAGTATTTCCCAGTCTGTATCTCTATTGGAATAGTTTTAAAGAAGTTTTCTTGTTTTGTTTTATTATTTGTTGATTGCCAGCCCAGGCTACTTTGGGGAGCAAGTGTGGGGTATAAATGTAATAAATAATAAAAATTATTCACCTGCCAAGGCAGAGTGGAAGTCTTTCTTCTTTCTGACTACTGTACTTCCTTTCAAGTCTCCCTTATTTTGTAGACTACACCTGCTCATCAGTATTTCTAATCATTTACTGGGTTCATCACAGACCAAGAAGTCAAACTCTGAGAAGAATTGGTCTACTTTACATAAAAGGGGTGTTCCTAATACAGAGTCCCTGTTTTTTTTGTGTTTTTTTGAATCTAAATGATTTCCCCCTCTTTTCCTGCATTTAAGTGTAAATGGAAGTGAGTGTAATAATTTGTATTTTAAACCTTTGTGTAGGGCAGTAAAGCTGACAATCGTACATTTTAATTCATTATCTCTGTGCTGTTTGGAGGAGTAGGCAGGATAAATATTAGTTCACAAGCCCACATTTCTATAAAGATCTGATCTGCATCTTTCAACACTGCCTGAATCTTTAGATTGTCTTTCTGTGAACTGAATTCAAGGTTGGAAAAATGAGAAATGAGAAGGCAAGCTGCACAACAGTGGCTGGGACAGAGGAGCAAGAAAGGAAAGATGCTGAGAGGTGGGGGGGAAAGTGGTGAGAGAGGAACACTGAGGGTTTTGTTTTATTTTTAGAAAGAGTGAGATATAGCCGATTCCCCACGCAGGGAGTCGACGTTGCGGGCAAATCATGAACCTGACCCGTGCACATGGGGCTTAGGTAGCTACACATCACAGGGAGTTCCTGGCCACGTCGTTTCATATTGGCCAGTCCAATCGGCCGAAGGGGGCGTGGCTTAGCCCATTTAAACAAGCCGCAGCCAGGCTCGCGCCCTCTTTTACCTCGCTCCGGCTTGCACAGTTTTCCCTCCCTCCCTAAGGTTAGGTCCTTATCTTTTGACCTTGCTATGGACTTCGGTTGGTCTCCTTGGTTGTCCAGGGGGCCTGGTAGGAGTTTTTTCCACTTGGCAAATTGGCACCAGCCACCTGATTTTTCTCCTATCTTGCAGCAAATCATCACAACTTTGTAAGGTTTGGCAGTTCGGCATTGGAGTATTCGGTTGGAAGTGAGGGGAGCTGGCGGCCATCACCTACTCCTCCAATTTCAAGGGTATTCCGTTAAAGCAGCCTTTCTTAACCTTGGGTCCCAGATGTTTTTCGCCTACAACTCCCATCATCCCTGACCACTGGTCCTGTGAGCCAAAACATCATGTAGGCCAAAAACAGCTGGGGACCCAAGGTTGAGAACCACCGTGTTAAGGGAATCCGGGGGGCGTGTCCTCTGTCTGAAGCCCAGACAGGGGCCAGGCCATAGCACGGCCCCTATCGGTGACCCTGGGGGGAATTCCTAGTTGATGTGCATCAACAGGGCTCCCCCTATCGGTGGTTAACCCTTACTAGACTCCCGGCAGGTGGGCAGGAGTCAGATATAGTCATTGGTTCCAATGCCTAAGCCACTCACATTCTGTAATCAATAAAGTTGTGGCCTTTTTCAGCCCATTAACCTAAATTCTGGTGTCAAGTGTCTTTATTCTACAATGGGGGGAGGGTTCAGGACCTTGCCACACAAAGTGGAGATCTGTAAATAAAGAAGCTAACAACTAAAAGCTATCAGCGGTACAGCAGAACCTCTCCCAGTTCCCTTCTCACTGCGATCAAACCTTTCCCATTGTTTAAAACTGTCCTTTCCCCCTCTCAGTGTCCTTTGATCTCTGTCTTACTCAAACCTTTATTGTAATTTGAAAGCACCATTTCCCTCTGTGTCCCTCCATCCCTGCTTTACTTAAACTTCTGCTGTGTTTTAACCCCCCCACTTTTATCTCAGTGTCCCTTCACCCTGCCTTACTCAAACTTCTTCCTTTTTCAAAACCACCAATTTCCCCTCTCAGTGCCCATCCCTTCTCACATGCCATGACCACTTAGGTTGTGCAAACTGTCTTCTTTTTCTCTTCCACCTTGCCCTGACTTCAAGCAAACCTAGTAATGTGATGCGGTATTACAGAGCTTGCGGAGGGGACTGTGCATGATCATCATGGCACTCTAAATCTGATTCTTTGTTGTTTCTCCTTTTACAGAAAACTTTTTTTTTTCCAGTTCACTGAGTTCCAAAAGCTGGAATATGAGTGTGAATGCTTTCCCCCTCGGGACATGCCCTCAACTGCTATTGCACTCAGCAGAATTGCCAGGCTGTTCCAACTGCTTACATCCAACTGATACTTCTCAGATCACCGTTAAAGGTCATCTTTACAAATATATTTCAAAGTCATCCTTATAAGATTCACAAAATGCACCGGGGGGCAGGAGGGAAGAGAAATAAATGCCTTTCATTTATACCTTCAATCCTGAAGTACTGTGTTTCCCCATTCCAAGATCCTGGATTGTAATATGTATTTTTCCTCCTTAAGCAAATGTATTATGGAGATACATAGGGATAAATAGCACAGAGAGTGACTTCCAAATATGTATTGTTTTCCAAAATAGCAGCTCCTTTTTCCAATACTGTCAACACCATTTATAGCTGATGGTTGATCATAGGACAAACAAAATGAAAGGGAAATGAGAAAAGGTCTCAGTATGTACTGGATTGGTTACATTTCAGGAGCAATATTACAAGCAGTGTCAAGGTTGTCAACATATTATGCCTGCTGCAGGAATATAGGCACTAAATCCTATTTTCCTTCTTATCAGGCCCCAGAAAGGGACAAGATTAGACATGGCCACACAAAGTTGTTGTTTTTTTAAAGGAAAGACTCCTTGCACTCTGCTCCTCCTTTCTTCCCAGCCAGGGCGGCCCTACCCTGTGCCTGCCGCTCACAGACAGCCCATAACGCTAGGCTGGACTTTGGCAGCGGCAGCCTCTCCTTCCCCCTTCCCCACTCTCCAGCAGCTGCAATGAACCTTTCAAGGAAGGAGGCTGGCTGTGGCGGCCATGGAGAGGCAAGGGGAGTGTCCCTGGAAAATCAGGACACTTGAAGGGTATCATATGCACATGTAGTATGAGTGTGTGAGGGGAACCACATCCCTAACAATTAATCAGAGCAGCTCTGGCTGTTACAACCACTTGATTTGAAAGGTTGGACAGTTGCAACAGAACTCGTGGTTTTGTTCTTCCCATTCTTCTTCTGCTGGTTGACCTAGAATTGTTAAGAAAGACCTTGGGTGGTATCCAGCTGGTACCCCCATATCCAAGACCAATATAGGTCATAGCTGTCAACGTTTTCCCTTTTTTAAGGGAAATTCCCTTATTCCGAATAGGATTCCTTGCAAGAAAAGGGAAAAGTTGACAGCTATGATACAGATATGAACTGGGATAATATACCTGTTGCATTTTTCATTTGCAAAGCATATTTATATAATATTTGATTGTTGTTAGCCGCCCTGAGCCCGGCTTCGGCTGGGGAGGGCGGGATATAAATAAATTATTTTATTATTATTATTATTATTATTATTATTATTATTATTATTATTAAATATTGATCCAACACACTTATACATGTTTGGTTAGCCGCATATATTCTTTGTTATGGAGAAGGTACATTTCAAAATTGAGACAAGAAGAAAAAATGTTGAGTCAGAAAAAAAAGTTACCCTGGATAAAGGATCTGTTTATTGAATCCATCTGGTATATTTAAGCTACTAAAACACTTGAAACAGCTTAGAAGCTTAGCAATCAAATTTGTTCTGGCAATAGAAATGCAAAACCCTTTAAATACATTTTTTTTTTGTTTCGCTTCATATTGGAGATCTATTTCTGTTCCATTCATGGTTTATTGCAATTCAGCCCCTTGGCGTTGCCTTATCCTGAAGCTTTACAAAAACCATTGCAAAACCTCTGGGGAAGAACATCAAGATGTTTTCCCTTTCATTTAATCTTAAAATATGGGTTAAAGGTCTTTCCTTTGAGTTTTGCAGCTTCATTTTACAGTGTGAGATCTTCACCATTGTCCCTACTTATATCTGCAATAGAAATACATTGCCCCCAAAACTCATGTGAGTCTATAAAAATATTGCATAGGAAAAAGGTCACTGGTTCCTGCTGGGAAACATGAGAAAAGCAAACAAAAACCTTTGCATTTTCTCATATTTCTCTCTCACACTTGTAGGGAAAAAATGTTTGCATATTATTAACAAATCATTGTCTTTAAAAGATATATAACTGGGGGAGTAGGGATTTCTCAGGCTAAGAGTCACATTGCCTTATAGACAATGGTATGGTTCACATACCATTGATGGGTGAGACCAGAAGCAAAAATGAATGGCGTAATGGATTATCTTTGTTCAGTAGGCTATATTCCAGTTATGCAAAAGTCAGAGGTTTCTACAAGGACATATCTCTTTATTCTCCATTCAGATTAGCTAGAAACATTGTCACAATTCAGCAACACATTCCAGCCAGGCCAAAGCACTTAAGGAGGTCACAGAGCAGGGCTGGCTGTGAGAGGGGGCACAGGCTGTATGCCAAGACCCTCCTAATCCCAGGATCCAGCATGTGTTTACAGTGGACACTCGAGTTGCGAACATGATCTGTGCGGAATGCACGTTCGCAACCCACAGCGTTCGCAACCCGCATCTGCTCGTCTGCGCATGCACGGGTTGCAATTCGGCGCTTCTGCACATGTGCAACCACCGAAACCCGGAAGTAACCCATTCCAGTACTTCCGGGTTTTGGCGGTCCATAACACAAAAACACGCAACCTGAAGCGGCTGTAACCCAAGGTATGACTGTAATATGAAAAAGGATTCAAATTCCTGGTGAGGTGATAGTCTAGGCAATGGACCATTAAGACAACAAAGTAGTGGATCTGTGCAGGATAGCAAATGGGTAGGCTCCCTCCCTCAACTTGCTGGTTCAGTGGTACCTCTGGTTACATACTTAATTCTCTGAAAGTGTTCTTAACCTGAAGCACCACTTTAGCTAATGGGGCCTCCCGCTATTGCTGCACCACCGCTGCGCAATTTCTGTTCTCATCCTGAAGCAAAGTTCTTAACCCAAGGTACTATTTCTGGGTTAGCAGAGTCTGTAACCTGAAGCGTATGTAACCTGAAGCGTATGTAACCCGAGGTACCACTGTAGTTAGAAAAACAAAGGCCAGAGTGAATAGTTGAGAGATGAGTGATGTGAGCTAGAAGCTAGAAGAAAATATGCAGACTGGGAAGCCAGAGAGAGTCAAAGTGATGTTTGCTTTCTTTATGAATCCAAGGCTGCAGTTATGGGGAAAGCAAGTCCCTCTTGGGGTGTTAATGCTGTGAAGATCTCAGCCATGGACTCAGATTGTATATATGTGTAAATAAACCATCCATCAAAAAGACACCACTGTGTCCACTGTGCATCCCTGCCGGAAAGTAAGCATGGTCTCTGGGCAAGTGTCTGGAACACCTTGTCTCTTGCACTGCTCAGAGATTGGGATGTCATGCAACAATATCATCAGCGACCAGATAAAATTTCTGACATCTTCTAAATTTGAAAAGATTCAGCATGAGATCAGCTATCGGAATAGACTCCATGTTATTCTTAAAGATTCCACAGCTGTACGTGCAGCAATTGTGCTTGAGGATACATCAACAGAAGTGTAGTGACCAGATAAGTAGGAATTCTGCTTTGGTCAAACTTGACTAGGAATGCTGTATCCAGTTCAGGGCTCCAACAAACTGCAGCATGTTCAGAGAAAGGCAACAACAATAATGGAGGTTTGAAGATCAAGTGTTATGAGGAAAGGTTGAAGGTGTTGGGTATTATTAACCTGAGAAAATATTATTAAGTTGTGGTATGTTAGCCATCATCAAACATGTTAAGGGCTGCCACAAATATGCATCAAAATTGTTTTCTGTTGCTCCAGACTCCAGAAGGTAGGACCAATGGGTTGAACCAATGGACTGAAATTTCAAGAGAAAATGATTTAGGTTAAACATTAGGAATTTTCTGATGGTATGAGCTGTTTGACAGTAAAACAGACTTCTTCAGAAATAGTGAGGAAATTCAAAGCTCTCTTGTCTTCCCAGGCCTGTGTATCACTGCCGCTTACTGAAGAGGCAGGGGGATGAGCAAGACAATGGGAGCTCAGGTCAGTGTGGACTCAGTGTGGGGCTGTCAGATTGGCTCTGCCATTCCATTCACACCAAACCGAGTTCCTATAAATGTGTTGGTTCATGTTAATGAGACCAATTAAAGGTTGCAACACTAATTGTAGATCAGTTTCTTTGGACAAGCCATGCTGACTATAAACCAATTAACTTGTCCCTTATTTAAATCAGCTTTTGTTTCTCTTGTTCCTAAGGTCAACAGAGTTAGAATCCTTGCAGACATGACTTCCAGAGTGTTAGGCTGTGTTAGTCACTTTCAACAAAAACAATGGCATATAGTAATAATAATAATAATAATAATAATAATAATAATAATAATAAATTTTATTTATATCCCGCCCTCCCCAGCCAAAGCCGGGCTCAGGGCGGCTAACAACAATAAAACAGTACAACAGTACAACACAACACAACACTCTAAAATCATTCATTATAAAATTAATTCAAATCAAACCAATGGCAACCATTGGGCCAGAGCTCCACGAAGATTGCCGAAGGAGGGAGTCAGGCTGTGCCCTGGCCAAAGGCCTGGTGGAACAACTCTGTCTTGCAGGCCCTGTGGAAAGATGTCAAGTCCCGCAAGGCCCTAGTCTCTTGTGACAGAGTGTTCCACCAGATCGGAGCCACAGCTGAAAAAGCCCTGGCTCTAGTTGAGGCCAGCCTAACCTCTCTGTGGCCTGGGACCTTCAAGATGTTTTTATTTGAAGACCGTAACTTTCTCTGTGGGACATACCAGGAGAGGCGGTCCCATAGGTACGAGGGTCCTAGGCCGTATAGGGCTTTAAAGGTTAAAACCAGCACCTTAAACCTGATCCTATACTCCACCAGGAGCCAGTGCAGCTGGTATAGCACTGGGTGAATGTGATCTCGCAGCGAGGACGCCGTAAGGAGTCTCTCTGCAGCATTCTGCACCCGCTGTAGTTTCTGGGTCAGTCTCAAGGGCAGCCCCACGTAGAGCTAGTTACAATAATCCAGTCTGGGGTGACCGTCGTGTGGATCACAGTGGCTAGGTCAGGGAGAGAGAGGTAAGGAGCCAACTGCTTAGCTTGGCGGAGATGGAAAAATGCCGCCTTTGTTATAGCTGCAATCTGCGCCTCCATGGAAAGGGAGGTGTCGAAGATTACACCCAAACTCTTAATGGATGGTGCTGGCATCTTATTTATACTCTAAACAAATAAGCTCCAAGATGAGGAAATCCTTATCTACTTTTTAAAAAAGGAATACATATCATGATTTAATGAGATCTGACTTTAATACATAAATTTTGGAAATTGAGTTTATAATCTCTTAAAAGTGAATGAATGAACCCTATAAACAGTAAACACATTGACTAAAGCTTGCTTTTCTTTTTAAATGTCTGGACTAGACTGGAAAAAATGACTTTAGGTTAAGCATTATAAATCTGACACAACAGCTCATGTATTGCATTTATCGTTATGACAAATTATGAATATTTATGACTGTACTGGTTGCTAGATGGCCTGGCAATAACTTTCCATTTCAGAAGAAATATACTTTCCCCTTCCCCTTGTACCTACTAGCCTTTGCTTTGGAAATTTCTGGGCATATAGGCAGGTATTTAAAGAAATGCTTAGACTTCCATGAGGAACTTATGCTTGCCCAGTGGAATAGAATTCAGCCACAGATCTCAAGCAGGGAAACATAAAGTGGCAGTGATCACCCATGTTATTATTGAGGGAGGCCTTTACTGCAATGTTAAGGTAAATGACCCCTGCATGGTTAGGTCCAATCAAAGGCGACTATGGGGTGCAGTGCTCATCTTGCTTCAAGGGCCAAGGGAGCTGGCGTTTGTCCACAGACTGCTTTCTGGGTCATGTGGCCAGCATGACTAAACCACTTCGGGTGCAGTGGAACACCGTGATGGAAGCCAGAGCACATAGAAATGTCATTTATGTTCCCGTCGCAGTGGTACCTATTTATTTACTTGCACTGGTGTGCTTTCAAACTGCTAGGTTGACAGAAGTTGGGACAGAGCAACATGAGCTCACCCCATTGCATGGATTCAAACGGCCAATCTTCCAATCAGCGAGCTCAAGAGGCTCAGTGGTTGAGACCACAGCACCACCCACGTACCTAGTCATACTGCAGTGCTTATTGAAATATTATATTCCTCTCCAGGTGTTCCATTCCATTTGGTGTATATACTGGAAGGTTGTGACCAGAACAATTATGTATTCTACTGACATCCACCCTGCTGTCTAAACGTCTTGCTTCTTGAGCTCACTGGGGCAGTGGTGGAGCTTCATGCTCCAGCACTGGGGGGCGGGGCAGGCGCGCATCCTGGGGTCGTGATGCATGTCCTGGGGTGTGGCACGCCGCCTGTGGGGACATGGCACCCAGCGCGGGCAGGGGGCAGCCGCGATGGCACCCCACCGGGATTGCATTGCCAGGGGCGGTGCACTCCCTCTGCACTCCTCTTCCTCCACCACTGAACTGGGGTGGTCTCTGGTATTGCATCAGAGACCATAATACCTAGTTTTATTGTCTCCAGTGTTTATTCTAGGCCCTCCTTCTTAGAAGTTACCAATATAGCTTGTGTATAAAAATGCTGGTTTTTATTCTGACTTTGTGTCTGGTTGTTGTTGTTGTTGTTATATTGTTTTCCGCTTGCATTGCCTGAGGATATGGTCACATTTTTTTACCTGTGCTTTAGATGTTTTCCCATCCCGGCTAATATAACGCTACCAGAGAGGGTAGTGTTGTGTCTAATGCAGCTTTTCAGAAACAGCTTTTTTAGGTCTCAGGGATGTGGTGGCAAAGTGACTTTTAAAGAAATCCCTAATTGGACCTAATGGTGTTGGATAATTATGAACCAATCTTAAATACCCCCCCCCCCCCTTTTGGCAAGGTGTTGGGCAGCTGGTGCCATCCCAGCTACAGATTTTCCTGGATTAAACTGATTTCCTATACACATCACAATCTGGCTTCTAGCTTGGTCAGGGAACTGAAATGAGCTTTGTCACTTCAAGAAAACCTTTGCCAGGACCTTCACCATCTGTTTCTCTTGATTGTGCTGGACCTTTTGATATTGTTCAGTACCATTGACTGTGGTCTCCTTCTGAATCATCTCTCTGGGATGGGCATTGGATGAGCCATTTTGTGTTAGTTCTGGTCCTTTCTTAAGAATATGTCTGGAAGATCATGACTGAGGATTTTTCTTCAGTATTCAGCAGATTGGATCCTAACATCCAAGCAAACCATTTGAGCTAGGTGGAAATGTGAGTTGGCTGGTCAGATAACCTTCACTAAAGGGTGCCTCAGGGTGGTTACCTTAGAGCCAAATTCTTTCTCTGCACATCCTAAATGCAAGTTGTGACAAATAGGAAGCCAATTAAAACCAAATTAGCCCATCAGATGTGCAAAATAATAATAATAATAAATCCTACTTATATATCAAAGGTAACTGGCACTGTTAAAGGATGGGCAGATGCTGCTAACACTGAAAAGAGGCCAAATAAGTTGATATTTCCTTTTTAAAGGGTGCAGCCACTGCCTCCCACCAGCCACTTCAGTGGTATAATTCCCTCTACTGCATCTCCTCCCATCCATTGGGAGTAATCCTTGCAAGACTCCTTCTGTGTATAGGAGGGAGGCAAAGTTAGCCATCAAGTTTAATGGTACCTACTCCTATGTAAGTGTGTGTAGTTTGGATTGCATCTTGGGGGGGACTGCTTTAATTAAAAGTAATTCATCCCATGTACTATGTCAAGAGCACATCAACAACTGTGCACCCTGTTGAGTTATAACCCCCTCTAATCCACAAAACACATTTGCCACAATTCATTCAGAAAGCTGGACATGTTGCCATGCTGCCTTCACAGACAGTCGCTTTAATGAGAAATGCAATACCTGACATTTTTGGCATGTGTTTGATTGATGGTGTTTGCATAGCAATACACTTTCTTGTTTACTGTTTCTAAGGAAAGAACCTGCAGTTCTATCTTAGTTTTAGACTGATTAAAGTGAAAACCTTTCAGCATTTGATAAAGAACAGAAAATATTAGATATATTTCATGAGCTGCAAGATCAAAATGTGTGTATTTTTATAGCAATTAGAAAGTAGAATAATAATGATAAACATAGGAGGTATATGCATGGATGATGAGCACTTACATGAAAGAATGTCAACTTTTGACAATCCAAGATGGAGATTTAAGGTTTCACTATTGACTTTGACATTTATGCCACATCTTCATTACTTGATTAAAGTAAAGCTAAGAAGGCAAAGGTAAACATTTTAATATTAATTAAACATTCATATTTTAATTTAACATCAGGTTATTAGATGCAAAACAAGTCAACATTAACATGTTTCATATATTGATGATTTAATTCTAAGTAGTAGATTAAATCATTAATCAACTCCAGTTATCTAATGCAGTCATTTGCTGCTCAGTTTACTGGCAGCGACTTTTGAAACTTTTACTAAAACTGAACCATTATCTGGTACACATTATAGATGAGAGATGGGAGTCATCTAATAGCTCAGATTTAGCCATCTGAAGATACAAATGTACCAAGTTATTTCAGAAAGCTTGCAGAGAAGCTAAACTATCTCTCATGATGTGCTGTTCTTAGAAAGCTGACGTTTATTTTTAACAGATGTCATGGCCCTTGGGGCTCCCCCTCCCAGCAGATGGGGGGCGGGAGCAAAAGCTCACCAAGTCCTTTTCAGTCACATTCCCAACAATGCCATGAAAACTAGAGACTGTCTGAATTCTGATAATGATATCTTGGAACTTGAGGCCCTGGATCCAGGATGCCCAGAGACAGTTCTTCTTGAGACCAACTGCCCTGTTACCCCAAACACCTCCCATTCCCCAATTCATGTTCAGAGGCACAGGTGGGAAATAAAGGAAGGATGCCAGTGGGTTAGGTTTAAAACTCAAGGGCTGCCATTTTAACTATCTCCAGTTGTCAGCAATGCAGATTGAGCATGAAGGTCAATCAGAACCTAGAACAGGAATGACTAATCCATGACTCTCCAGATGCTGGTGGCCTACAGCTCCCATAATCCCATCCATGCTGGTGGGGGCTGATGGGAGTTTGAGTCCAAAAACAACTATTGTTGTTATCCCACCTCTTACTTAGAACTAGGGCTCAAGGCGGCTCACAAAAATTAAAACAAACATGGATGAAACATAGAAAACTAAAAAGATAATAGTGAAAGAGTAGTTAAGCTTTAAAAGAAGTAAAATGATATAAAAACAAATTATAAAATATAGAAACAAATCTAGACAACATAGTATCATCATCATCATCATCATCATCATCATCAGTGTCTATCCTTGTCTTATCCCAAAAGAGCCCAGGGCTGAAAACATATGTGTTAAAATTCCTCCTGAAAGTCAATAACACTTCATGGATTACTTGTGTGCAGAAGGCAAGCATGATGAAAGGGGCTGTGGCCTTGCACCTTAAGTCAGGCAGCAGGGAGCCTTCTACGTTCCTGGAGGTTCCTTGTATGGCTTGGAACCTTCTTCTTCTTCTTTAATGTTTCTAAATAATGCCAAGACCCTCTACAAGCAGAGAAGGCTCCCTGCTCTTGGTGTTATAGTGACAGTGGGGGAAAGAAACAGCAGCTTGACACTGGAGAAAGGAGCTAAACGCATAACCCCATAGCTCCTTTCATCTGCCTTCTGCAGGGGGGCACTGCTTATGCTGGAGCAATTCCTTGCCCTCACCATCTGTCCATGATCCTGAAACCTTGCATCCAAACCTCTTGCTTCTTCTGAATCCCACATTTGTATCTGCTGCCACTCTATGCCTAGGGGCAGAATACTGCCCTCCTCCTCATTTATCATCATACTTTCCAGAGCGCTGTCTGGACCTCCTGCCTCCCAGGCCATCCTTCAAACAGGTCAATAACATCATTCAGTGAACAGATGAAGGAAACAGGGCCAAACAGTGTCACTAAAACAGATTCCAAAGCTGACGAGAGGAAAGAGAGTGTCTTGGTCAGCAGGACAGCATGGGATAGGTGGAAAAGAGTGAAGTACTATTGAACATCTACTGTAGGTTTCACTGAAATGTAACTACTTTCTTTTTCAGAACTAGAGAAAGGTATACTATTTTGAATTGAAGACAACTTTGCTTCTTTGTCTCACAATGTTTTGTAAGGAGAAAAGAAATAGTTTTCATAATTTGCACAAGCTGATTTAGTAAGTATTTGAGGTGAGCAGTACTTGTGAGCAGTAAGAGTGTAAATGGAAACATTAAGGCTTCTTCTACTCCAGACTGACAAGTTCCCTAGCTACACAATTCAATGTAGATATTTTTGGAATCTTTTGGAGTTAAACTACTTAAGTAGTATAATTTGTCAAGGGAAAATTGGGCTACTTATGAATACGCTGGGTGTATTAAAAAGCAAGAGGGATGTGAAATTTTGAAATACAATATATTCCATAAAGGGAGTAAAGCAGAGTTGAAACAGCTGCAAACGCAGTCAGTGAAATTTATGCACCCTTTGTGCACAGGACTGCAGCCTGGTTGATCCTTCAGAATAAAAATGGTGATATAGTATTTTGTATTGGACCAGTTTGTATTTAAAATGCTAGAATTTAGTAAGATTTCAAATTACTGGATATAAAGTATGCATGGACCCAAAGATTTGCCATGTACATGTACTCTTGAAACTGTGTTGATGTAGGCTTCTTGTCCTCATCCTTCAAGAAATTGGAATATATATTTCAACCACAATCACACTCTAGGTCAGAATTGGTGACATTTATGGGGAATGCAGCTTCAGGTTCTGGGAATTGTCCTGCTTTAAACATTGTTACCATTAATCTAAGTGTTGAAACAGAGGGTTTTTTCTTAACTTCCCTGACTCTCCCTTTTCAAGTTGAACCTTCATGGCTGCCGGGGATATGATAAACTCTTTGGTATTTTCCACCATCTTGCTATCCTCCTGGAGCACTTATTCTGCCACATGTTCAGGTTCCCTCTCCACTTATTAGCTGGGAGTTGCAAAACCTCCATCTATCAGTCCACAGTGGTGTGTCAACATCATAGAAAGGTCACATGCCCCCTAAAACCAATCAGATACCCTGCTTTACCTTTCTCCAGTTTTCCCCTACCCTTGTTGGCTAGGAGTTTAAAACTTCATCCTATTGGTCCACAGTGACGCGCCATCTTCACCATGTCATGGGGGCCCTCAGAGGTGGGATTTCAGGGGTGGCACTGCAGGGGCAGAATGTGTTGCATCATCAATCAAACTCTAGAGGGATCAATTAAACAGTAGAGGACAGGGGCATAAACATTTGACAGAAGGTAGTATTCTTATACTACTGGGGTACAAAAGGATAGGAGGGGGGGATCCATTGCACTAGCAGAAGTTATTTAATGGGCTTTAGCTAAAGGGATTAGTTCGTTGAATCTCACCCTAATAATTTGAATTTTCTGAAACTTTGCTGATAAAAAGCAAATTATGAGAAAAAATGCAGGGTGTGAATATATTACCCCTTCTGTTTTGTAATATCAACACTTACTACAGCCACACAGAATTCTTGTAAGGAGGAACAAAGATGAGGTAGTACAATAGAGACTTGGCTTTGGAAAGAAAAAAGTATGATTAAATAGTCCTATTTTAACCAGCAATTTGAACAATTCTTATTGACATTAAAGGGAATAAATTTAAATATCCTTAGGATAGAATACATATCAATATTATTGAATATGCAATTGTTTTACCAACCAGTGCTGCTGCACAATTACCATTCATTTCACCTGATTTGAGCATACCACTCCTCCCGTCACAGAAATGAATAGTGGCTACATTGTCCAGTCTTTCATGAGCAGCAGAAACAATGTCCTCTGCCTTTTCTTATTACATCATCATGCCAATTCATAGAAGCATAGTCCAAGTCATTTAGGACTTTCAAGATCAATGCCTTCACCTTGACTTTTGCCGCAGACAGCTACAAGATATATGACTGGTGTTACAACAGAAGATGTACACCAAACCAAGAAGTTCTAAACCAACAAGGCTGCTTCTGCTGAGCCTCTCCTCTTTCTAAGCCTACTCAGCAAGTGCCAACACTCCTTCTTTGCTCACAGTTCTGTTTCTGGTATCTGGAGGAGGGAGAGGGGAGCCTCTCTCGTATACCAGGTGAATGGGCAGGTGCAGGAGCAATGGGAATAATGGGAACAATTGCAGCACTTTAAGGGCTAATCAGTCAGCTTCAATTGCTCCCATTAGGCAGGCTCTCCCATTGTGTTTTACAGATACAACCTGTCCATTACAGTATTTTAAGAAGACATAATTTGACAAAGCTAGTGCGGAGTGAAAATTGCCCGCAAAGATGTCTATACAGAAAGTACGTAATTTAGCAGGCAGATTACACAAGAAACATATCACAGCCATCATTATACAAAGTGACAGGAACTAATAGGAGACAGTTAGAATTTATTGTTCAGAAATTACAAAATGCCCTGCATCTCTCAGTTGAAATGCCCTTTCTTTCTTTGCTTCTTTCAGTTGTTGACTATTCAGAAAACCCATATATTCTCTGGTGGCATTTGCTCTATTCTGTGGCATTAACATCACAAAGAGAAAAACTGCACCCAGCAAGCTAGTGTTCAAAGCACAGGCTCCCTCTGTTTGTGCTTGTAAAAATTGCTAAAGAAAAGAAAAATACCAAAACCCTGCGAATTAAATCCTAACAGTTCTCTCCTTTCCCCTCTTACACAATTGTAGTCAATGTTCACTCTATTTTCACCAACGTGCTTAGGTTTCAAACTTTATTATTTGCCAAAGCCCTCCAAATAAAGAAAATGCTAGTATATATTTAAAATAAGCTACATAAATTAAAACCATATGCTCTGTACTGTTTCCCTTTTCATTCATGCATGGCATGAAAATGAGCAGATATAATCATTACAAGCAACAGGTGCTTGTTGATATTAGTTTTTTTCTGTTTGCTTGAAGCCATTCACTTATATTGTCTCAGCAGAATTTCCAGTGACCCTGCAATGCAGCACATAATTAGACTACGGATCTCACTCCCACAGGAGGCAGGGATGGCGACAAACCTGGATGGGTTTAAAAGAGGATTAGACCAATTAATGGAGGTTAATACTGTCAGTGGTTGTATGCTCTCCCTCGGTGATTGGAGGCTGTATGCTTTTAAACACCAGTTGCTGGAAACCACAAAAGGCAGAGGCAGATTGAGGGGAATGTGACTGGTCCAGTCGCATTGGGTGCAGAGCCTCGGATATACCACATCTATCATGTAGAATGGAAGGCGAGAGGCAGGGGGCACATAGGATGCTGCTGAAATTTGGGACCCCAAGGTCCACCATTGCAGAAGGGGACAGCGCTCTTGTGTGCAGCTGCCAGTGGGTTTCCTACAAGCATCTAGTTGGCCACCGGGAGAACAAGATGCTGGTCTAGATGGGCCATTGACCTAGTCCAACAGGCTGTTATGTTCTTATGAAACTCTCTCCCTACCAAAAAATTGCCTTATTCCTCCTTTATTGGCTTTCAGAGATCAGACCAAATTGACCTTCTTGGAGAAAGTTGTCGGGGTTACCCTTCTGGTAAGAATTCACATCTACATCACCTTGTCATTACCCAGGTGAGGAACAACCATCTTTTGAATGAACCACGGAACCAAGGAAACTATTTTCAAGTCCAGCATCCAGATTTAGGGACCCAGGGTTTATTATAGCTATTGCAATAGGACAGAACTCACTCAACTCAACATGCCCGTTGAGAAGGTCTGCCCCAAGGCACTTCAGAACAATAGTTTATATAGTAGTTCAAACACAGCAAACAAAGAATCATAAAACATCTTCACATACACCATGAAAGGTTACAGGTCATGAGAAGTAAAACACACATGGCTCCATACTGGTATCTTAACCCCGCAATCACCTTGGAGTGGCCCCGATGTGCCCAGACCACTTGACCATTTTAGGTCTTGGATGTCTGATATTACCTTGGCAACCTAGCCTTCAGTGAGGGAAGAAGATAATAAAATCCTCTTCCTGGGTCTCAGATAGCTTCAAGGAGAGCTGATTTACACTCTGGTGCTAAAGCAACCTGCCATTTGTACCACTTTCAGTGGTAGATAAGGAGAGATGGAATGCAACGTAGAAGGGGGAAACTTGCAAATGCAGAACACACAAAAATCAAGCCTAATACATTCTAAAAGGTTAAATGCAATTAAAGTGAAGCATTGAATCATTATTAAAATAATAAAAATATACACCTGGGGTCTCTAATTCTTATATTACCATGATTATCTCCTTTTCTTATTTCTGCTGCTCTGATCAGCTGCTTCTAAATTAGTATTTATAGGGTTGTTTTTAAAAATGTGATATGATTTGAGATGTTTTATTATTAAATTTAATATAACTTGAGAGGTGCCTTGGAAACTTAGCAGATAAACAAATGAAATTAGGCTTAAAAGCTTTCAGTAGCATCTGACTGTCTAGTAAAGTCCTCTTTTGGCAAATATTTTTAATCATTCTTTTTTAATTGTACAGGTATTGTACAAGTAGCCCTCATTTCAGATACTTAAGAGTGAGATCCCATTCTAACAAGCTGCCACAATTTGATGATTTCATTCCTGATGACTAAGTCAATGCCGTGTGCCACTGAGATATGTGCCTGCTACCTACTGTCACTTTTGTATTGTATTAATCCATCTCAGCCAATTCCAGGCATTGTTGTATACCCTTTGCTGAATGTGACAGTGGGGTGACTTTTCTCCTGGAAACCAATTAATTGGCCTCCCCCCTTTGCCTCCTGGCCTTTTAGTTTCCTTTGATGGCACATTATTAATCTCTGTCGCATTTTAAGGGTTGTTTACAGACTTTCAGTGATTATCCTTGGAAACTCAGTGTCTTGTTTGTTTTTATAGCATTTGCGTGGCGAGGCCCCATGACCACCCTATTCCCTAAGGTGCAAATAACTAGACAACATACAGCATATTGGGTTTTGTTTTTGTTTTGTTTTTTAATTTTTTTTATTATTTTTCCAAAAACACTAAAAGAAAAAGAAAAAAAGAAAGAAAAAGAAAAGCAATACAACACAACACATCAAATTAACAAAACAAGACTAAGACAACAAGATAAATCATCCAATTTCATTATCCCTTCTTTCATTCACTTATTTCCACGACCTCCTCACACCTCCCTTTTTGTATTCTACTTCTGTTAATTATTTCAGCAATTCCTTTCCATCCTCCTCTGTTTCCTATCCTATAATTATCTTAACTCATTCTAACCTTATTTTTTTCCTTTAATATTCTATTAACCTATCTGTACTTTAATTCCTTATAATATTTCTACTAAAGCCATATAACTTCATTTCAACATTTTTCTAACATTCATTAATTTTACAATATTTATGTAAATAATCTTTAAACTTTTTCCAGTCTTCTTCCACCAACTCCTCTCCCTGGTCTCGGATTCTGCCAGTCATTTCCGCCAGTTCCATATAGTCCATCAACTTCATCTACCATTCTTCCCGGGTGGGCAAATCTTGTGTCTTCCAATACTTCGCGATGAGTATTCTTGCTCCTGTTGTTGCGTACATAAAAAAGGTTCTATCCTTCTTTGGCACCATTTGGCCGACCATGCCCAGGAGAAAGGCCTCTGGTTTCTTCAGAAAGGTATATTTAAATACCTTTTTCATTTCATTGTAAATCATCTCCCAGAATGTCTTAATCCTTGGACACGTCCACCAAAGGTGAAAGAATGTGCCTTCAGTCTCATTACATTTCCAACATTTATTGTCAGGCATATGATAAATTTTTGCAAGCTTGACTGGTGTCATGTACCACCTATAAATCATTTTCATTAAGTTTTCTCTTAAGGCATTACATGCCGTAAATTTCATACCTGTGGTCCATAGCTGTTCCCAGTCAGCCATCATTATATTATGTCCAACATCTTGTGCCCATTTAATCATAGCTGATTTCACCGTTTCATCCTGAGTGTTCCATTTCAACAGCAAGTTATACATTTTTGACAAATTCTTGATTTTAGAATCTAACAATTCTGTTTCCAATTTTGATTTTTCCACCTGGAAACCAACTTTTTTGTCCAAATTATATGCCTCCATTATTTGATAATAATGGAGCCAATCTCGCACTTTATTTTTCAATTTTTCAAAGCTCTGCAATTTTAGTCTGTCTCCCTCTTGTTCCAGAATTTCCCCAGCATATTGGGTTTTGGGCATCAAATAAGGACACAATTCCATTGGTTACAGGCCATAGGCATTGAGGTAAGCAACAGTGCATATTACTCCCGTCCATGTGTTAAACATTAGGAAGAACTTCCTGACAGTAAGAGCTGTTCGACAGTGGAATTTGCTGCCAAGGAGTGTGGTGGAGTCTCCTTCTTTGGAGGTCTTTAAGCAGAGGCTTGACAACCATATGTCAGGAGTGCTCTGATGGTGTTTCCTGCTTGGCAGGGGGTTGGACTCGATGGCCCTTGTGGTCTCTTCCAACTCTATGATTCTATGAAATCGGGGCATCCCCCAAGTGGTCCCCATTGGAGGAGTGGTATGGCCCTAGCCCCTTTCTGGGCATCAGACAGGAGCCACTTCTCCTGGATCCTTTTAACAAGACACCCTTACAACCTCCCCTCCAACCAAGACTAGGCTTACCCAATGCCTATCCACCTTACAAAGTTGTGACGATTGCTGTGAGGTAGGCGAACACCCAAATGGCGGAGCCAATTTGCCAGATGGGAAAAATTCCTATCTGGCCCCTGAATCCAGCGACTGACACTGTCCATAGCAAGGTCGTACCATCGCCCAAAAACCCTAAACTGAGAGAGGGTGGTTGGGAGAACCTGCGTGGTGAGAGAGAGCCAAAAGGCCCTGTCGGTCCAGTATTTATCCTCCCCCGGGTGTGGTGCCAAGCACCTCTATTGGTCAGTTGACACCACACACAGGTGAACGCCCCCTAGATTCCTGCTGCCATTGGCCAATTTGGTGGCAGGGGTACGATACAGCTGGCAATAGACTAGTGCACAGGAGAGATGCAGTGCCTGCCCGCAAAGCTGCCTCCCCAAGGAGGGCAAGCGGACTTCTCCACCAAATATCAACCAATTTCCCCTCTGTTTGAATGTTAACAACAGCCTACTATATGTGTAGGGGTTTTTTTATTTGGCTTCTAACAGTATGCTTTCCCCACACTTCAGGATTTAAGAGCTTCAGGCTGCAATCTTCTATTCAATTACCTAGGAGTAAGCTCTGCTGAACACAATAAAACTTACTTCTAAGTAGACATGTGTAAGATTGCACACTTTGATGCAATTGGGTGCGTGCATAAAATTCTTCTAAAGGCCATACACTGTTATTATTTATTTATTTTTAGTAAGGAGCACTACTTTTTCAAGATTGCTTCATATAATGGATGCAATTGTTTCAAGTATTCTACAGAAGAAAATGGAAATTTGATAGAATCTCATTTTTGCACAGGCCTGGGACATAGAAAGCTACCTTATATTGAGTCAAACCAGTGTTCCATATAATTTCTGTCTATAGTGTCAGACTGCAGATCTCTACAGATTCAAGACAGGAGTCCTAATTGAGTATTGAACCTGGGACTTTTAGCACCCCAGGCATGTGCTCTACCCCCAAGTCACAAAATTGCACAGTGCCCCATTTCATCAAATCCCACAATTTGATGGAATATTAGATACTTCTTAAATTAGGAAACCAAAGCATGGCAGATTTGGTTATTGTTGGGGATTTTTTCAGCTGGAACTCAGATGAACTCAGTTCTGATACCTCTTAGGCGGGTACCATTTCTATTCTAAGAAACAGGTAGGTAGCTGTGTTGGTCTGCCGTAGTTGAAACAAAATAAAAAAAACTATGCATGCACACGAAAGCTCATACCAATAACTAACTTAGTTGGTCTCTAAGGTGCTACTGGAAGGTGGTTGTTTTTTTTTGTTTTTTGTTTGTTATTCTAAAAAAATGAGGGAGCTGTCCATGGTGAGTTCTGACACCTCTTTTTCTAGAAAAATAGCACTGCTAACACCTTGTTATGTGGGTATATTGGGTTTAGTTATCATTGCCGATTTCCAGATACAACCATTGAACTTTTCCAATGCAATCAATCCTGTCATCTAAACTACAGGGGGAAAACATGCAAGAGCAGTGCATAAAATTTGCCTTCCAAATTATTCTTAGCTTTAAGCTTTGCTACTGTATCCTTAATGTTCATATATTAGACATAGACATCAATATTCATGAACTACACTCTTAAACAAAAATGATATGCATGGATCATCAGTACAAATGGCAGAGCTAACATATATAGCATAGATAAGTAATAGAAGTAAAAAGCAAATTACAGCTTCCAACATTAATTGCAGCATACCCATATGTAGAAACCATATGCCAGTACCGTATTTTTCGCTCCATAGGACGCACTTTTTCCCCTCCAAAAATGAAGGGGAAATGTGTGTGCGTCCTATGGAGCGAATGCAGGCTTTCGCTGAAGCCTGGAGAGCGAGAGGCATCGGTGCGCACCGACCCCTCTCGCTCTCCAGGCTTCAGGAAGCTATCCGCAAGCCTTGCAAGCCCGGTGGGAGTTCCCGCGGGCTCACAAGGCTTGCAGGCAGCAGCCTGCAGCCCCGGCGAGTGTCCGCAAGCCTTGCGCGCCCGGCAGGAGGTCCCGCCGAGCGCGCGAGGCTTGGGGCAGCAGCCTGTCGCCCGAAGCACGGGGAGCCCTCCGGAGGGCTCCCCATGCTTCGGGCGAGTGTCTGCAAGCCTTGCGCGCCCGGCAGGAGGTCCCGCCCAGCGCGCAAGGCTTGGGGCGGCAGCCTGTCGCCCGAAGCACGGGGAGCCCTCCGGAGGGCTCCCCGTGCTTCGGGCGAGTGTCTGCAAGCCTTGCGCGCCCGGCAGGAGGTCCCGCCGAGCGCGCGAGGCTTCGGGTGGCAGCTTGTCGCCCGAAGCACGGGGAGCCCTCCGGAGGGCTCCCCGTGCTTCAGGCGAGTGTCTGCAAGCCTTGCGCGCCCGGCAGAAGGTCCCGCCCAGCGCGCAAGGCTTGGGGCTGCAGCTTGTCGCCCGAAGCACGGGGAGCCCTCCGGAGGGCTCCCCGTGCTTCGGGCGAGTGTCTGCAAGCCTTGCGCGCCCGGCAGGAGGTCCCGCCCAGCGCGCAAGGCTTGGGGCTGCAGCTTGTCGCCCGAAGCACGGGGAGCCCTCCGGAGGGCTCCCCGTGCTTCGGACGAGTGTCTGCAAGCCTTGCGCGCCCGGCAGGAGGTCCCGCCCAGCGCGCAAGGCTTGGGGCTGCAGCTTGTCGCCCGAAGCACGGGGAGCCCTCCGGAGGGCTCCCCTTGCTTCGGGCGAGTGTCTGCAAGCCTTGCGCGCCCGGCAGGAGGTCCCGCCCAGCGCGCAAGGCTTGGGGCTGCAGCTTGTCGCCCGAAGCACGGGGAGCCCTCCGGAGGGCTCCCCTTGCTTCGGGCTAGTGTCTGCAAGCCTTGCGCGCCCGGCAGGAGGTCCCGCCCAGCGCGCAAGGCTTGGGGCTGCAGCTTGTCGCCCGAAGCACGGGGAGCCCTCCGGAGGGCTCCCCTTGCTTCGGGCGAGTGTCTGCAAGCCTTGCGCGCCCGGCAGGAGGTCCCGCCGAGCGCGCAAGGCTTGGGGCGGCAGTCTGTCGCCCGAAGCACGGGGAGCCCTCCGGAGGCCTCCCCGTGCTTCGGGCGAGTGTCTGCAAGCCTCGCGCGCCAGGTGGGAGGTCCCGCCGAGCGCGCGAGGCTTGGGGCGGTAGCCTGCAGCCCGAAGCACGCGAGGCTTGGGGCGGCAGCCGCGGGGGGGGGGGGGAATAATTTTTTTTATTCATTTCCCCCCCCAAAAAACGAGGTGCGTCCTATGGACCGGTGCGTCCTATAGAACGAAAAATACGGTATATGGATCATTTATAGAGTGCATTCTAATGAGGTTTAACACAATCACCAAACAGTATTTAATGACCAGATCTTAAACAACAACCCAAAAAGCACTGCTGTCAATTTCCAGAAACCAAATATTTATTCTGAGTTGACTCTCTCCTGGGTTTTGCTTAAAGGTATTTGCTGAACATTAAAATGACCTCCATATATCTTCTGTGTGTGTGGAATAAATGAGAGTTCTTTGATTGATTAGCCAATTAACAAAATGTTCTCTCGCTTATACATGTGCATATTAATGAGTATTTAGATGACAAAAAGAATTAAAGGACTACAAATAAATCAAATAGGGTAAGCAGGCATATAGGATATAGATATATAGATATGTCTCATATGTTTAACCTGTTTATAAATCTTTGATTTTTATGACAAATGATCATTTAATGCAAGTTAGTATTGTTCCTAGCATAGCTGTCAAAGTTTATATGTACTTTCACCCTACAAGTTTTCCTCAAGGAAGTAGGAGGCTGGAAGCCAGGGAGGAACAACCTACATCAGCAGTGCAAGGAGTGGAAGATCAGAGAACATTTGTGGGCAGGAACTAGGTAGAGAGACTTCTCCACAAGGCAGGGACCTGGATGACAGGGGTAAAGTGGAGAGGCCCCCCTCTATAAGTGGTAGGAGGCTCAGAAGGACAATGGCAATGTCCCTCATGGAAATGCTCCCCTGCTGCACACAATCAGGCTTAGCTAATCTGTACAGTATCAAACTACAGTCAAGGAAGCTTTGTTTTGACTGCTCCCCCATATGGGAAAAAACCCACACAGCTTCAATCCCATGCAACAGTCTTGGAAGAAAGGTTGTATACTATTGTTCTTCCTGATACTTCCTGATTCTATGTGCATGCAATGCCATTTTCTTTCTATCAGGGAGGGGGATAATTCTCCCACCTAAAGTCTGTAATTGTAGAGTCTAACAGCAAGATTGCATTATGTGATTCTGCTGTCTACATAGATTGGCTCCCAGGCAAGGACAGGTGCTTATAGCTGAAAAGAAAGATTGAAGATGGGTCTCAAAGATAAGTGAGATTTTTTCACTGGATGAAGGAACATAATTCATTGGGGAGGTTTGACATGGTCAGCAATGTGAAAAAAATAGACAATCTTAGTTACTAAGTTTGAGCAGGAGTGAGAAGATGAAGGTTCAATAAATGAACTGGACAGTAACAACTTGCGGCAATCAGGAGGACAAAAATACAGAATCTGTAGGGCAGATCAATGCTTTGATAATGATGAGGAAGACTAGCTACAAAAGGTTGCAGAAATCAGAGACGGGGAAACTGAATCAAGGAAGGCAACAATTGCCAAGAAATGACAAATACTGTGTTTCAAGGATGTGATGTTGGGGAGTTGAATAGGTTTGATAAGGGGCTTTAGGTACACATCTCTTTTACACCATTGTGAGTTTCCAGCTTTGTGCCAAGCACAGGACCTGCATCTTTGAAAATAGTTCTTGTGACATCTGAAACCTTTGTTCAATGATCTCATATGGGAGATCAGATAGTCTCTGTCCCCAAACTACATTAATTCATTCATTGCATAGGGGTTCTCTGTGCTTGTAAGTACTTTTCCAGGGTTCCTGAGAGCAGGGGAAACACTCTATCCATATACCATTAAATGAATACACCTTGACTTGGGGAAGAACCCTTTTTGAAAGCATTAGTTAAAAGTTAAAACAATTTTCAAATGCATTTTCCCAAGAGTTTTTCCTAGGGCCAATTCCTATGATTCTACAATCATAGGTAGTATTTACTTATTAAAATGCCAAGACTTTTTTCCTGAGATGCAAAGAGTTATGTGCCTTCTTATGAAATGTGTTTCTTCTCAAGAACCACAAGTTTCAGAGTTTCTTAGTTCATGCTGGCATTTTCTGTTTGATGAAGTCAACAGGGTAGCCAATAGATTACAGGAGATGGAACAAGCCCAGGCAAGACTTGATCCCAGAAACGGTCAAAGTCATTTCACAAGCTAAATTTGCAGGCCTCGGAAGTTATGTGACTAAAGAAGCTCTTCTTAATTTACAAGTTTATAAGCTTCACAGAGATACCAGTGGGATTTTGGGGGGGAATTCCTCCCTCTGAGAATTTTGGACATTTTTAGAGCAGTGCCAAGTTTCCTGAAAGAACAATAACCATTTCATATTTAAACACATGCATCATTATATTTATTTACTTATTGAAATAAATGTGTTTCTCTTTTTTAAAAAATGTGTCAAAAAGCATGACATAAACATGCTCTTTTCAGTTCACTCTCCAGTGAAGACTGATTCTTAAAAAATGTCCTGTGCTGATTTCCAGTTCAGACATCCTACTTCTCAAACCACCCTTCCCCAATTCCATTCTGCAAAGCTCACCAGCGCATGTGTAGTATCAATTTTTTCATTATTACTTCAGAATAGTCCACACACTTTTTTTTTTTAAAAAAAAAGATAACATAGTGAGTCCTAGCCAATGATGGCCTAACATAAATACCTCCCCCCCCCCCAACAGATAGAAGTATCTGTTGGGTGAAAACATCCTTGCCCACTCTCTGGGAGACAGCTTGAAATGCAGAGGGTGAGAAACGGTCTCACTGATTTTCAAGCGACTAATGTGCATGTAGGCTAGATCTGATTAATGGTGGTCTAGATAGTCCACAAATAAATAAATAAATGAAATAATGTGAGCACTTATGAATGACAGCATAGGATTGCTGGGCTGACATGCTGGAAGTCATCTCGCACCCTCTGTTAGATGCTGTGAGCCGCTTTATTCCCTAGCCCATTTCCTGTTTGCCTTCATATCACTTAGCTTGCATTTATCCATTGTTGGAATGGACTGACCTTAACATCATTCCTGTTGAAAAGCCATGTTAGGGTTGTCTGGGCTGATGAGACTTAATAGAATGAAAGCTTTTTAAAAGTAGGAAAGTGATATGTTGAGTTCATTCAGTCATGGCTTGTTACACACACACACACACACACATATACTGAAACCAAGTTTTTAAAGTATTGTTGGTTGCAGCAAGAGGCAGCTTTAGACAAACCTTTTTTAATATCTGACTTCAAGGACTCTTTGACTTCACCTTTTCTTGAAGTACTCACTTTGTTGCTTGGTTTAACTAGATGGTGCTTTCCCACAACAAACTGTTTTGATGAGTATAGCAGTATTTTCAGATAAAGCCAGGTGTGTACCAAGCCAGTCAGTGTGCTTCCATGAGCTTATAGGAAAGAAACCCATGTGTTGTATTTGAAAATGAAAAAAATGTTAATAATGCCAACAGGCAATTCACAGTGTTTCACTCTTTTCTTATGACTCAACTTTTACCTAGTTGCCTTATTTTTAACTTACCTATTAGTTGTTACTGACAAGTTAATTTTTAAGGTTTCCTAACTTTTAACATTTTTAGTTGTGTTTCCTATGACTGTTAGTAATCATTTTCAATCTGTTCAATTTTTTTAGCTTCAGAAATGAAAGCTTTTGCTCCAAATATTAAACAAGCACAATGCATCAAGTAAAACAAACAAATCCTTAGTTTCCATTTACTTTTTCATTTTAATTTGATTTAATTTTTAACTGGACCAGCTCTTGTCTTTTTGAAGCAAGGCTCTGCTGCTTTATCTCCTTCCAGTGAAGAAATGGACACTTGGCAGGTCTGGTTTGTTACTTGAGCATTCAGTTGATTTCAGACCCACAGTCAAAACAGTGGCCAGATTTCATGGGAGCTCTCCAAGGTGCTGAACAACAGTCTCTGCATCTGCTTTGTTTATCACTGCTGGAAAATTTCCTCTGGGCTTGCTGAGAAGCACTCAAAACAAATACTCTTTCTTTATTTCCTGGTTTTTAAAAGCATCATTTAATTTTTTAAAACTAAAATTCAAATTGGAATCAGTCACGGCCACTCACCAGGAGGAAAGAGTCAGCAGGGAACTCAGCACTGTATGGGCACACCAGCAAAACAAATTTGCTGCTCTTGACCGTGTGCTCCCACAGCACCAACCTCTTTGCTGACTCATCCCTTCCTTTCTCCAACCTGGGGAGCTGCAGTGACACTGCTAACAAGAGGCCAGGTGTGTATGAATGCTACTGACTGGAATCCAAGTGTTCCCATGTAAGCTGCAAATTGTATACACTGCTCTTTATTTCTTCATCTAAGTAGTTTAAAGCAAAATGACAGTGCTGGCCCCAGGGTTAATCGATGCTCCTCCTCCTTCTGCAGACGAACAGATGAGATTCATTTGTCTCCATCGTTATTAACTTTCAGGAGCAATGTCAAAACATTCCTGTTTACCTGGGCATTTGGTGGCTGACCAATACTGCTCCTGACAACCTTGTAACCACTGGATGAAGGAAAGCTTTTAACTATCACTGTTTCCAGAATGTTTTCCCTGTAATTCTTTTTACAATAATGTATTAGCTGTTTTATGATGCTTTAAAAAAAACAAACAAACAAAAAAAAAACAAGTCCTGCCCCCCAATGTAGATATGTTTGCTGCCCTGGGGTCTTTTGTGAGGAAGTGCAGGATATAAATTAAATGAATAATGGATCTAATAATTATCACCCTTTGACTGTGTTTTTCCAACTGCTAGCTGTGTATCCATTGTGTAGTACAGTGATACCTTGGGTTACATACACTTCAGGTTACAGACGCTTCAGGTTACACACTCTGCTAACCCAGAAATAGTGCTTCAGGTTAAGAACTTTGCTTCAGGATGAGAACAGAACTCGTGCTCTGGCGACACGGCAGCAGCAGGAGGCCCCATTAGCTAAAGTGGTGCTTCAGGTTAAGAACAGTTTCAGGTTAAGTACGGACCTCTGGAACGAATTAAATACTTAACCTGAGGTACCACTGTAGCTTGAATTGGCTTACACTATTTCAGTTTGTTTATAACATAGCAGTAGATGGAACTTTCCCCATCCCTTATCTCCATGCCAGGAAAAGCTTCAGCTGGTCAATGTGTAGGGAACAAGTTGCAGAAGCAAAGGGGGCAAACTCCAATGGTTTTCATTGAAGTAAGGAAACCCAAGGGAGAAAATGCAACCAAGTTGGTCAGTATTTGTTGGGACATCTATAGAAAACACAAAACTTTACTTTCTCATTTGGTAGCTCTCCTGTGCCACCTAGTGCCTTCAGTTTGCAGTTCTAGGCTATAGTCTTATATTTAAAAGGGGTTCTGTACTCATCTTCCATCCTTAAAAGACAAATTAAATATCATTAATGGCTTGTTAAAGTTCATTAGTGTTAACATAGCTTTTAAATGAATATAGTCTCATTAAATAATTGAAGTACAGAGGGAACACGGATATGCATAATATACTCACAAGCTTCAGAATGTGAATGTTGCTAGGATCAGACCTGCTTCACCCTGCAACAGAGCCCAGTGCCTCTAGGATAATAAATGGCATTGGTCTTGAAATTCCAGAAATTTTAGCTTTATTTTCAGGCAGTTAAAAAAAATCAGAAAAACAAGATTGAATTGATTTATGGGTGAACATATGTAAAAGTGATCCTGAGTGTAAATAGATATATTTGCCCATCCCTATGCAAGATGAGGTAGAGGGTTTTTTGAATAGTATATTTAATAAACTCTTTTTTTAATAAAAAAGTATGCCATCTGTGAACATTTGCTAGTTTCTTTTGCATGAAATTTAGACTAGATGATTTATGGTTTCCACCACTGATGTTAACGACGGCTTAATCTAATATCAGTGCAGTGCATTGTTGGCAGCAATGTCTAATCTCATTTGCTACAGTACATCTGAGTTCATTGCTGTCATGTTTTAGTGGCTAATTGTTTGCATGGGCACATCCAGGAAGCACCTCAAGTTACTTATTGCTACACTATATAGTCCTTACATTCACTTCTCTATTAATTCTCCTTTATAATGATTTCTGAACAATGAAACTTGAGTTAGGAAGATAAAAATATAATCTTTAATGGCTTCCTTGGAAGAGAATCCTGCTTTGCTGTAATTTGTTATTAGCAAGGGCATCTTTTATTACTCTCTCAATCTTAGGTCATTTGATCATACATCCATATTTAAAAAACTTTAGCCTGAATGAAAACTAAAATGGATTATGTAAGACCTAAGAATTCAGATATGAGACAAAAAGCATATGCACTCTTCAACTTTTTTAAAAAATAAATAAGGTAAATGAAAATAGTTAAAGTATATTTTATGCTTGCAGCACAGATAACTGGGATTAATTTTTAGATGTTGTAGAAAGACTGATCAGTGCTGCAGGTTACAGTTAACTTGTGTTTTAATTCAGATAAGGCATACCAGCAAAAGGATAGAGCTAGTAGAAATGTAGGTTTCATTACTGGCTCAGATGAGGATTAATGCAATATTATGTTTGCAGATTTTCAGAACTCATGAAATGAATTGATGCTTACATATGTAGGGATGGAATAAAATTTTAGTTCATATTTTATTGTGAACTGACCTAGTTGCCAGTTCCCAGATCTATATGCAGCTGACATCACAATCAAGAACTGTATCTCACCTTTGCCTGAATTCTGTGATTGTGATCTAAGTCTGCAAGGACTTCATAACCAAATTTCAGCAAGACCCAAATTTTGATCTCACTGTAGCAATGTTCCCAAATATAATACTTGACTTTTCTACATTGTACAACACAAGTGCATAACTTTAAGACTCTGGGGAAATTTTTGACTGGCGCTTCTGTCCAAGCCCTGGGCTGTGGTCACAATTGTGGCTGAGTGCCCTCTTCCACTTTGTGGAGCCTGGCTGGCTCCAGGTGCTGTGGAGGCTCTTGTAGTAGCCCGCTGTGACTTGTTTGCAGAGCATTTTGAGGATAAAATGACTTGCATCCACTGGGATCTTGACTCCGTTGTAACAACAAAGGGGTTGTCCAGAGCAATGTCTAGTCCTGTTGTGTTGTGTGAGGATGTGGACAGGGTGCTTGGATAGATCAGGGTAACCACTTGCACTCTGGACACTTACCCATCTTGGCTGATAAAAACTAGCAGGGAAGGGACAGCTAGCTTGGCCAGGGAGGGGATTAATCAGGTCTGCTGAGAGGGGATGGTTCCTCCCTGCTTGAAGGAGGCAGTGGGAAAACCACTCCTCAAGAATCGCTCCAGCTGCCAATCTCCCAGAGTTCTTGAAGAAAACTGATTTTCTAGATTCATTTCAATTGAGGTTTAGGCCCAGGTTTTGCACAGAAACTGCTTTGGTCACCTCTGTCAGGAGAGAGACAGGGGAAATGTATCCTTGTTAATTCATCTCGACCTCTCAGCAGCTTTTGATCCCATCAACCATGGCATCCCTCTGGAGCATCTGTCTGAGTTAGGGGTTGGTGGCACCACTTTGTGGTGGTACTGGTCCTACTTGGATGGTCATTTCCAGTAGGTGATGCTTGGTGAGTGCCCTTCAGCCATGTGGAGTCTCCAGTTTGGGCTTTCTCAGGGTTCAATTTTTATCTCCTATACTGTTTAGCATCTACTTCAAACCACTGAGTGGGGTAATCTGCAGTTTTGGAGTTTTAGCTTTATGTGTTCATTTTCTTCCACACAGGTTTGAATATATCTTGTTCTGGTGAGAGTTTATTTATTGAGGAGCATTTGAATTTCCAGGTATCTCTTCACCATAGCTGATCCTATGGGGTGGATATGGGGCAAGTGAAATAAAGAGTAACAGATGTGCTATGCCAGCAGTCATGTGCATATATGAGCCCACAGTATGAACTGGCAGATAACTTTTGGGAAGCATATAATTTCTTCTTGCCCAAAACACAAATACAAGCTAAGAAGGTTTATGAATACCAAGCAAGTTCCATATTAAGCTCAGGAGAACTGGCTCGATCACTTGTGTCTACTAGTTCAATAGAATTGTTTTAATATTAGACTCAATTTTATCAGTCAATGCTGATCTTCCAAGTAAAGGTATCTCTGCACATTTGGGAATCTACACTAGAGGAATAAGCAGAACAGAGGATAAGCCAATCTTCTGGTTTTAAAAATAGAAGAACAGTATTATGATTTAATATGCATGGCAAGTGTTTTTATTTCCCCGAAAAATCCAGTTTCACCTGTGAACAGAACCGTTATCAATAATATAACTTTAGCAGATTAATGATCTTTCAGAGCCAGGGAATTAGATAAATCACATAATCCTGTGGTCTTTCTTTTTTTACTTTTTGCTCCATTTCCCCACTCCTGCTTCCCTTGATTATTTTTTAGAAAAGGTGTAAGTCAATGTTATTCAGTTAAGTCATTGGTCTGTTCTACTATCTAACTGGCTCCTTTTCCAGTTCCAGGGATCTCTTTTTGGTATTAGAAGAGAATGTGAGCATGTCTGTGCATGAACAGTGTGAATTAAAGGATAACCACATGTAAATCAGGGGTGGGAAACCTATGGCCCCCAGATGTTATTGGGCTCTGGCTCTGATCAGCTGTTGCCAGCATGGGCAATGATCAGGAATGATAAGATCTGTGCTCCAACATTATCTGGAGGACTATAAAATAGATTGTTATATAAATGAAAATAGCCAAAAAAAAACCCAGTGAAAAGTAGGAGAGCGGTGGTCAGAGGCGAGACAAGAAAAAGGAAGGGTTTTGCAGATTTTGCAAATTTAATGAGGAACAAAATCATGTTAACATGTGTGTGTGTGCATTTTAACTAAAGTTATCTTTTTCCTAAAAAAATAAAATAAGTACTCCTTTTAGTCACTGTACGTGTCAAAAGTTTACATATCTCATGTAATAAACTTTGGAACAGGGAGGAGGAGCAGATAACATGTAAGAATACTAGATTTGTGTGTGCCTTTTATTATTCTAAGCCCTAGGTAATGGTTTGATGAATTTTAAAGACCTGATTCATACAGAGGAGATTCCCCTTCTGAATTACCAAGGTCAGATAATTAAGTGAGAAAATCCTTTCCTAATTCTTGCCCTCCAAAGTATTGTAATCCATTCAAGACATTAAACATTACTGGATTAATGGCTGTTAATGTCAGCCTGCTCCTGCACCATGTCTGCATTGGTCGATGATATAAAAGAGAAAACACTGAGAGGTCAAAAGAGGGCAATTGGGAAGAATCTTTCTTCGGAGTGCATTAAAGAGTACAGCATTATAAGAGGCCTTAGCTCTTCCCTCAGAGAATTACTGGAACTGCCGCAGTGGATCTGTCTTCATCATCACACATGACATGTTTTGGCTCAGAAATGGAGGAATCATGTCAGAAAACAGCAGCTACTAACTTTGGTCCACAGCAGAAAACAGCATTAAAAGAGCCTGATACAGAAGAACAATTGCTATAAGGGCAAGAGACAGTGTCCTTTCTATATTACAAAGGATGCAAGAGGGTGTTAGGCTATTTCTGTTTGTTAAAATCATTAATATTAGAAGTATTTTTAACGTTTTGGGCAATTATTTATGTTTATATTTTGTTTGCACTAAATAGTTTGAATGGGGTGAAGCTGAGAGCACACTTGGTTCTTCTGCTTAGGAATAGCTTCCTTAATACTTCTCATTGTTTGTTCAGGTTTCCATATCCTACATTTGTGGGATGTATAAAGTTTGCTTCTGGTCATCCTATCTTGAGATTCTGATGTCTTATGTCATTTTGATTGATTTTGTGGCATTTTGTTGTACTTTGCCGTACATGTTGTTCAATGTGCTGTTTGCTGTCTTGGTGGCCTTTGGGCTGAAAAGTGGTATATAAATAAATAAATAGCAACAATCCCCTCTAAACAAGTGAGCAGTGATTAAAGCAAAAAGATAAAAAGATCAGCAGCCTTCACTTGCCTTGTCATCTGCTGGGATGATAGCAGTAAGGAGGCTATAGGATGTCCTGCTCAAAGACTGCCTAGAGCTACAGAATGTGGTAGAGGGGAGAACAGGTATTTCAGAGGCCATTCTTTAAGAGCTATTCTAGCTCTAACCATATTAGTAGATAGAAATTAGCTGCAAGCATACTGCCCATTTTTTGATTCCATCATCATCATCATGTTCCATTGTCATTGGTTCACGTTATCACAAATGGCACTTAAGTAAAGGGAAGTTAAAACATACCAGGTCCAGCCACTAGCAAATCGTTCTCAAGAGAACAATAATGATCATAATTAATTAAGAATGATGATTTAATTTTCGTGAAATCAATGTGCAGTAACACAGAGGTCAATGGGAAATTGATCATCAAGCCCACACAAAGGCTGTACAAATGGCAAGTCCATAATTTTATGTTTTGCTTTCAAAGCTTCCCTGCACGTTCCCTCATTAGAACTATTTGTATGAGTATAGAAGTGGTAATCAATGAATACACTTCAATGAAATGCCATCCAAAAAAGATTCATTCATGTTACCTGAGTAACCTTGATTAGATAGCTTCTTGTTGATGTTTCGGTGCATTTTCTAATTATTACTTGGAATGTTTTCTGTTTCAGTATTACCTTTTCACCTATGGATTTTGTTTAAATCATTTCAAATTAATTTCCTTCCTTCCTTCTTTCCTTCCTTATCTGATCTACTTACATTAAAGCCAGTAGGAGGTAGGAAAAATAAGACGACACAAACACACGTTTTGCATATGACACAAAGGTGCAAAATAGTAAACACACACAATGTCTAAATGGTCTAGTAATGGTCCATTCAAATGGCCCATCTACATTTATATTCTACATATATATTCTACACAAAGTTCTTCGATGTCGCAAGCTATTTCTTTTGAATTTCAATTGTTAAACCTTTGTACAACCTCTTGCTCTTGCATATGACATCAGCTGAGGGGCTTGTTTTGAGAAAATGGCATTGTAGGCCAAACAGGGACCCATGCTGGGCCAAATTTCGCCCATGATTTAGAGGCTGACCACCTCTGTCCTAAAGCATAGAGTAGCATATTTTTATACTTTCTCTATTGCCCTTTCTTCAGAAAATCCCTAGTTTATCTCTTTTTCTTTGTGTCCTTTGACTCGCATATCAAGTTGGTAAGTGAAATAAGATCCTTTGCTAGTAATGGAAACTAGCAAAGTTCTGGAAACTACAATATGAAGATTTTCAAAGAAATGTGCTATGTTTGTTTTCTCTCTATTAACTATGATTGGTCATGGCTGATAAGATGATGTTATATAAAATTGTATGGTATTCTGTTCTGTTAGTTTTGCTGTTGGCTGGTCTGTGGTTTTAATTATAATTAAAATTGTGTTAATTTTATCCTGATTTTAATTCAGATATTTTCATAACTTGTCCTGGAATCATTAAACGAAGATGTCCTGAGTCCTGAGGTGTCACCAGGCTCAGGCATGGAGTAGCAGGCTGAGACAAATGAGGAGTGGAACAGGAGGATGACATGGGGGCTGAGACAGGGGAACAGAGGCTGGAGAAGGTAAGCACTTTCTCAGAATACTTCTGCTCTGGATATGGACTCCCACCTCCCCTCTTTACTTCCAGGGAGAGGAGCACAGCAGTTAAATATGGGAGACAACCAACCAACCATTAGGGGTTAAGGAACTAGGGTCAGAAGTGGAAAATCACCCAAGACAAGGTGGTGCTCCCATTGCACAGGAACAGACCTATCCCATTGAGTCATCTCTGCTGATTTGATGCAGTTCTGAACTCCTTGCCCTCATTGTGGAATCCCTAAGCTTGAACCACTCTTCTAGCTCAGCTAGTCTTGCCTTCCCTGTCACCTAATCTGAGAGTAAAGGGTGTTATGATTTACTACATGTTGCAGAACTTATATCTCTAGTTTTCCTTCTTATTCTCAAGTAACAGCCTTTGTCATCATGGTCTGAGTGGTAATCAGGACAGCAGGTTGTCATGATGGTGGTGGTGGTGATAGTCTGATGTAGTTCTTTCTGGAAAGATTGACCTCTTCCTATCTTTATGAAGTAATCTAAAAATTGAGGTTGGTTTTTCATTCATAACCTCTCTCTCATTGGTCCAGTTTCCAATCCCACCCTCCTCTCCAGAAACCATCCACTATACTTCTAGGTTTTGTATGACACACCCTAACTTTGTTCTTCTTCTTCTTTCACTTTTTTGTCCCTCTTTCTTGAATGTCATGTTTAAGATTCACAATCCTGAATTTCATTTAATGTAATATTTCTGAACCAACATGTCTCTTGATTAGCCATTCAAAAGATAATAGCATATATCCCAATGATGATATGAAATCAGCATTCTCTTCAGCTGCTTTCTTTTTCAACTCAGTACGGACAAAAAAAAACCCAACCAAATGCATTTCAATAGCTTTACCATCCTGATTCAAGTGAGAGTTTTCACGATGCAAAGCCAGTTTTCTCAGTCAATCAAGACTCTGTTTCCAGGTAATACAAGAAAAAATAATCACTTGTCCCAGGAATGCAACACACATCATTTTTGAACACTCTGTCAGGATGTGCTTTCACATCCCCAGATATGAGCATGAATACAGAAGTAACAAATGTCACTGCCAAAAAGCAGTCTCCATATTATTAAAGATGAAATCTCCCACAACAACTGGCAGTCTGTGTAACTCCAGAAATGTGTTGTGCTGACTCTTTGTCACGAACCTCCAATTTGTGTCTTTTATTTTTTAGATCAAAAACAAAGTGGCATGTCGTACATTCTGCGGAAGAAACACCAATTTAATCCCTTCCATTTTACTGGCAAATTGAGATAAAAGTTTCTGGTTTTATACTGTCAGGTGAAAACTATCAAATGCAGAAAAATGCAAGAACAAAGTTCCCTGCTAAAACTTACACTTTGTTTGTTTGTTTCTCATAACCCACTCTTTGTCACAAGATCCCAGAGTAGGTTACAACAAATTCATGCTTAAAAACTTAAATCCCAGTAGAAGAATGTTAAAATGGCAATATATTACTAAACTGCAGTGCTCCATAGAGCTGCCATTCATACAAACTTTAAAAGTCTGTGAATAATAATAATAATTATAGTCTTCAGCAGGTGCCTAAATCTGTATAATATTGGCATCAGCCTGAGATCTTGTTGTTGTATCCCTATGACCACTTAGTGGGTTTGTGGCAGTAGAAAGAGTTGAACTAGAAGCTAGAGTTTTCGAGGTCACCAGGTGTTGTGAGGAATATCCATAGAGAGAAATTAACTCTTTATTGTCAAAAGTGCACTTGCAAGTTAGAAAAGGGCATGTCCATCAGTCCTACATCTCTCAGCTACTCCTAGGTGTGCACCAGATGAGGCAGTTGTCACAGCAGAGAGGTCCCTCCCCCAACTGAGCTGCATGCAATCAGGAGAAGACTATGCCTGTGTGTCAACTGCTTCTGCTCCCCCCTCTTCAATCCTTGTCTGGTCCTGGGAGGCAGTGGAGCAGGAAGAGTGGGGACAGGAGGTGGCGGCGTGGAAGCCCTTGAATCTACGCCAACCTAACTTGTCTCTTCCTCCTCTACACCAGCCTAACTTGTCTCTTCCTCCTCCTGCACCTGTTCTTCACTCTCCAATCCTGCAACTTCTCTTGCCTCTGACATTATTATTATTATTATTATTATTATTATTACCATCACCACCACCACTACTACAGGCTCCCCAGGTCACCTATTCAGGCAAGCAGCACCATGTAACATATTAAGAGACCATAATGGGGGAAAGACCAGGGGAGATGCAGGGCTGATCTTTCCAGCAAGTGCCCATATGTTTCCTGTAACACCTAGTTTTTAACCTCAGGAATTCTGATTTGTCTGCTCTGCTCATCATGTCCCTACGATTTTGCTGCAGCCTTTTCGGTCCGAACTCTCCAAGCAACATGCAGTAAAAGCCTTTACTACCTGCTGAGTACATAGCCTCAAATGTAATAACAATTTATAATAATAATTTATTATTTATACCCCGCCCATCTGGCTGGGTTTCCCCAGCCACTCTGGGTGGCTTCCAACAACATATTAAAATACAGTGGTCTGTTAAACATTAAAAGCTTCCCTAAACATGGCTGCCTTCCGATGTCTTCTAAAAATCTGGTAGTTGTTCTTTTCTTTGACATCTGGTGGGAGGGCGTTCCACAGAGTGGGTGCCACTACCGAGAAGGCCCTCTGCCTGGTTCCCTGTAACTTGGCTTCTCGGAGTGAGGGAACCACCAGAAGGCCCTCAGTGCTGGACCTCAGTGTCCAGGCAGAACACTGGGAATAGAGACGCTCCTTCAGGTATACTGGTCCGAGACTGTTTAGGGCTTTAAAGGTCAACACCAACACTTTGAATTGTGCTCGGAAATGTACTGGGAGCCAATGTAGATCTTTCAAGACTGGTGTTATGTAGAACTTATGAGAGATAAAAGCAACCCTTTTGAATATGGGGCTGCTTTCTTCCCTTAATCTCAGGCTGTAGCAGTCAAGCTGAGCCACATGATCTGGTTATATCTGCTATGCGTTGGATAATGACAGTATGGGCTAGAAAAATAGAAAAGAAGGAAGATGCCTTACACTGAGTCAGATCATTGGTCTGTATAGCTCAGTATTGTCTACACTGATGGCAGGGTTTCAGAAAAGGGTATTCCCCAGTGTTCCTCTGCAGCCCTGCCTGAACATTCAATGAACTGATGTCATATAAGGTCAGGTGATTGGCAAGTGGGCAGTTCACCGACTTATCAAAGTGGTTTGTGGATAATTGCCCATTTCCATGTCTGGATTCAGTTTGTCCTCCCTGCATAAGATTTGTAGATATTTTCCTTGTACCATAAGGATCACTGTGTGTATATTATTCTTGCTGCTCTATCTTGCCTATGCTTTTTGAGACATCTTTTTTAGCAGTTATGATGTTGGACCCTTTATGCTTTTGCCCTGAGGTTATTCCCTTTTGTCCTCTATGGAAACAGCTTCTGTAAAATTCATAACTCCCTGTTCAATCAGCGTTGTACATAAAGTCCCTATTTTGCACAAATCGCTCTTGCTATTTTTATCTCACCTTTTCTTAGAAAACAAACAAACAAACATGATGACACTGTCAATATTTCCAAGCAAAAGAAAATAATTAGAAAATAATTAGGAATTCTCAACACGAGACAGGTGGCTGCTCAAACATCCCCCCCCCTCAGAAAAGTGAAACAAAGGATGTACTGAGCAGTTGAAGTCCGTAATATACGCTAGGATAATTTGTCAGTGAGAATGCTGGAAGTAAAAGATGAGCCATCTGCTGTCTTCAGCCTTCCCTCCTGCCAGTTTCCATCTTTATTTACCTTTGCAATGTAAGTTTAGGAAAAGAGGGGAGCAGGGAAACTGGTGGCAGAAATGCCTGGGGTTTGGCAGATGCTGAAGTAACTCAATTGTGAGCTGAGCTGGAAAAAACAACAACTGAAAAACAGTTTGGATCAGCTGGTTATTTGGCTACCATTTCCAATTGAGCAATTCATTGCTCATACTTTTCTTGAAATTCTGAATATTCATTTTGAAGGAAGGCTAGGAAACTCCTCTTGAATGCTGTTAACAGTCAGCATATACTAGACTAGACTAGACTTGTCCTCAAATGGGAAACTGGCATGGCAGTTAAGAGCAGAAATACTCAGCACACGTTTATTTTCATGCAATAAATGCAGCTGTTCTTGAACATGGATTTCACACCCACCATTTGCATTTTGCCATCTCTGGAATGATGCTTTGGGTTGACAGGATATGCTTTACACTAAAATACTAAAACAATCTTGACCTCTTTCTCCTTAAATGTTGATATTTTTATTTTTATTGTTTTGTCTATTGTTGCTAAGAAACTATTTTTAAAAAAATGAATGAATCATGGACTAAATTGGACATGATTCCAGTTGCTGGAAATCTCAAGGGACTGGGAGTTCTCTTGTGCTCAAATCCTGACTGAATTCTGTTTACTAGTTCCCCAGAGGCAACTGTACAGTCAGTATGAGAACAAGGATGCTGAACCAGATGAAACATTGGATTGATCCATCAGGCTCTTCTTATATTCTTACTTTCTTAAATAAGACAAGAATGACGTGGCCAATGAGTGAGTTGAGATGAAGACAACTTGTGAGAATCAGCCTTATTCTGATGGTTATGAAACACCATTTGATTTATATTTTTAAAGTCTTATTCTGGAAACTGCCTTGTGAGTTCTCTGCCCTGAAAGGTGCAATTATGATGAACATGATGATACCCAAGAAGGATTTTATGAAAATTCTGGGGTGTGAGATGATTATAAACCTGTTTGGCTTTCAGTGTTTAGGAATCATTGCTAAGGATCCAGCTCTAAGCAGTTTACATTCTAAATTTTGACAGTGGAGGAGACAATAAAAACAGAGACTCGAAAGAGAGAACAAGATAACAGAAGATGAATGTGAGCGACATAATCTGTTAATAAGATGTAACTCATTGTATTTAAACATGGATACAGGTAGATGAAGAAATACTGTTTGTACCTAAGAGGCATTCAACAATATTAAGAGTGTAATCTTTAGAAGCTTATAGTTCTCAGCTAAAAGAAATAATGTTCTCTGTGCCATCCATTTTCCTCTCTCTTCTTTTTTCTGTAATTATTTTTTTATTGATTTGGTTCCCAGTGGCCAATTGCATCATCTCCTGAGTCACTAGCTTTGAGGCGTTGAATACTTGCTTTATTTTTCTACTCAGCTATCACAGTCAGCAGTAAACAGCTCTGTGGATTCCCCTCTAGGCTATGTGCCTTTGGTCATATTGTTGCTTGCAATCCAGCTTGGATCAGAGGCTTATACCTGCAGGTTTAGAAATATATGTTCCTTTCACAATCTCTTGCTTAATCCACATCTGCAACAGCAGGAATCTATTAGATTTGTAATTATTCTCATTTCATTTTTCTTTTTCCATGTTGTCTCTTGTCATTTAATACATTGACATTCTTAACATTATCGCCATGGACTTCTGCTATGAGGCAGAATGGAAAACCAGTGGCTATATAATGCATTTCCTTCTTAGATGATACTATATACCGTATATGCCAGCAATGGAACAGTCTGAGTGGGCTGATACAGAAATCAGCAGGGGAATCAACTGAGTTGATATTTAAGTGTTGATTTAAGTGGTAAGAACAAACATTTTCAGTGTATTTCCACCAATAGTTCATGTTGTGGTGGGTAGAGGGAGGGAATCTGAATACCTTCTATGATGTGTTTTTCAATAAAATATACTGGTTGTTGATTCAGGATAGGCAAAAGGAAATATTTGCTCATGTAACATTTTATTAAATTGTAGAATTTATTGTCGTGAGATATGGAGATGGACAATGTAATGGACAATGCATTCATCAATGGACATTTGCCATAGAGGATTTTAAAAAATCACAAAAGCAGTATGACACTGAATAACAGTTGAAGAACGGGCAATAATGAGGAAGACCTATTGCCTGCATTCCCTACTTGTGTGTTTCCAAGATACATCTGGTTGGCCACAGATTGGCTGCTTGGACTTTGGAGCTGATTGAGCATGGCACCTCTTCTTATTTTCTTTCAACTAGCCTGATTACAGCCTAAGCAAGCCAAAGCGCTTATAAGATGATAAACTTACCCTACCTTACTTTAACGAGAGTGCAGATCACTCAACTTGTAACTTACAGACTCTAAGACAAGGGTGAAGAATCCATGGCCAACCAAATGATCCCTTGCCATTGGCCATGTTGGCTGGAGCTGATGGGAATCCAACAACATCTGGCGAGCTCTAGGGTTAAAAATGGTTCAATATTTTTTATCTAAAATTGCTAGCACTTCCAAGCAAATTTCTGTGTAATATATTTTTTTGAACTGTTCTTTATCCATATAATTTAACATCAAATTTCTGGGTCAATAATAGAATTCTCTCTGTGTGTTTTTTTTAAGGTCTGCCTTGAATATTTTGCTAAGGTGTGAACTGAGCTGGTGGATACTAGAGAACAAGAACAAACCTAACTGTTGTTGTTTTTAAAGTCAATAATGCCTCTGTAATGCCAATTACAGAGTGTGCTGCTAAACTGGCATCCCATTTCCCAATCTAATTTGAACAGTACTCTGAAGTCCTCCTTATCAGGTGCGGGGTTGCGTGATTATGCAGGCTTTGTTTCTTGGAGAGTAATCTTTTATTATTATTATTTTCAAGGGCTTACCAGACTAAGCAGTGAAAGCTCAGCATAGAGTTCATTTAAAATATAATATACTGTTTGCATTATGAATCAGAATAATAGAAACTCAGCTGGGGCTTATTACGAACCATTGTGTGCATGAGAAACTCTGGTTTTACTTAATAGTTCCATGTTCAGTGGCCTCAGGGAACAATAGTATTGTGATACCCTTGATGATGCAGGGAATTAACCCACTTCCAAAGCAGTTGAAATCTATCTATCTATCTATCTTTATTTATTTATCTATCTATCTATCTATCTATCTATCTATCTATCTGTCTGTCTGTCTGTCTACACACAAACACAGATGCATGCACACACCTACCCCCATAGCCTATGTGCAGATGATGAGGGAGTCTATAGAAAACTTTAAATAACAACACCCTTTAATGACTAGGAAAGCTGGAAAGCTTCAATCTTTGAAAGTCCCAGTATGAACTGTCCTGATCTGCTCCTGCAATGCGCAGATCAGAACTTGCCCACTGACTTTCGCACCTTTTGACTGTTCCAGAGCAGTCTCAGCTCAGAAAGTATGAGCTCAGAAAGCGTTTAAAGTGGATATTTTCATAGAAAATACGTGCACCTTGAGAGAAAATACACAGGGTGATATCCAACATTGGTCATACTCAGCAATCAGTCATTGACTCATGTTTTCAATAAGGTTACTCTTTGAATGACTTAGTGGGATATCGCCTGTATTCTTTGTATATGTATGCAAATAAATAACAGATTAATGAGGAAATGGGGCAGGATGGTCTTACAGAAGTGATACAGAACAGAAATAGACTGATTCACCCATGCCTCATAACCACCCAGAGCCTGTAGCACTGCCATGTTTCAAGGGTTGTTAAGCACATCACCCTAATACTCTTAGAATTTTATTTCATGTTTAGTGGAGAGGTGGTGGTGGTGATATTTGATGTGATTCATCCCACAACAGCACAATCTGTCTACTTCTGTGGTCCTAGGTGTGATTGTGAAGGACCTGGATCTGGGTTCTGTGTGTGACGTCAGGTCAAGCAATGTCAATTCTCTGAATTCTGCAAACTTTTCAAGTGGCACATCTTCCAGGGTGACAGTTTCATGAGTTTTGTCCATGTCCACTGAGTCTGCTGGATTCCAGTGTATATTGCTGATTACATTTCGATATCACCTTTCTTCCCAAAGGACCTCAGGGCAGTGTGCAACACCACCAGTTAAAACATACCCGATTCTTGAAATAGAATAGAAAATTGAAAATGAAATAACCTTTATTCGTTTTTTCCTAATGGGGGGAGGGAAAGAATGGTTTTTAAAGCATACCATTCCTTCTTTTGCACTTAGCTGAGCCTGTTCTATGCCCCATTTGAGCACAGCACATCGCCAATCAGCGTTGTTGCATTGGAGATATTTTGAGGTAAAGGTTACTAGTTAGAATTATTTACAGAAGAGCAAGGCCAATGAGATTTATTGGCATGCTTTGATTGTACCGATTTACTTATGACCCGAGTACATGTATTGATTGCTATAACTGTTTCAGCAAGCATCCAAGTAAACATTTCCTGAATTATTGGGAATAGCCTTTTTTGTTGCAGCTTGCTTTTTGATTCAGTAACTCCCACTGAGACAAAAAAGGAATGCAGAACTTCTTTAAAAGTCTTTCAGCACCGAGAATGGTGCAATACAAGATATGAAAGTATTCCTGTGACAATGTGTTCCTGTTTGTTAATTGTGGCACACGTACAAGCACACGGACATACACTCATACATTCTTAATATATAATAAAAATTCGAGGCTGTCATCATGCTGCAGTTTATGTGGCTGCCAATAGCTGGCCATGTGAATTGTAGCATGATGACCGAACAGCAGGCGGATGACCCAGGCAGGTGAGGGAGGGAGTAGGCAGCACAGGTGAGTTGCAGAGGAAGAGTCAAGACAGAACAGGACAGCTCCCCGGGAACTGTGATGCTCTGCTGCCTCTATGCACCTCACACCACATCTAGCATTTGGGCCTTAGCAATGTTAGAAGGCAAGGAACATATATGCAGCAAGTGGGCACATAACTCTTGTTTTTAAATCACATTGGACCATATAGACTCTGTCAGAAAGGCAGAATATGCAAGATTTCACCTCAGGTTGCCTGATTTCTAAAATAAGACCACATTGCCATCTGGTGGGCAATACAAAACCTGCACTAAAAGAGAAGTAACTGGGTGAATTGATCTGTTACATCAGAGCTTTTGCATAGCTTGGTAAAATGGTGTCCTTTGAAAGACAACCTGACAGGTGCACAGTGATGGCAAATGGTCTGTGAAAAAGGAATGATTTTTTTTTAAAAAAAGATCAGAATAGTTCAGCAATATTTGTTTGTCTGTGATGAACCTTATAATGATTTCAAGGCATAATAAGCACACAGAAGGGGAATGAAAAAGAAAGAAATGAGCCTTGCTGATCCCCTCGCTACATTGTTTAAAGGAGTTGTTGTGACACTCTTGTATTTATATTTTACAAGTTTTTTTCTGATTGTGCATGATCCATTGCATGGCATATTGGAAAACTTGTTGATTCTGTGTTCAGAACACTGGAAGGTTATTGGAATCTTTTCACAACAACAACATAATTCTATATTGAATTATGCTTGTCGAAGTGAAATACCTAACAATTCTTGGCTGAGCTGGTGTGGTAGCACAGAACATTCAGTTGTTCGGGGCTGGGAAGAAGCCCCTGACTGTAGACCAGCTTAATGGCAAGGAACACAGAGACTAGAAGCCTGAAGGAGAACTTCAGAGTAGGCAGTGGATAGAGAATGAAGAAATGAGGGGAGTAAAAGTGGAAAATTAGACTTTAGGAAAAGGACAGAGGAAACAAGGAATTGAGACAAGAAGGAACTAATCAGTAAGGATTTGCAAAGAAAGTTCACTGTGCCTAGAAGATCAGAAAGGGCTGTTAGCAAAGTCATGTAATTAACCCATAAGTTACAAACTGAATGATCCCAGCTTTTGCTCTGCGGAAAGGAGTCCTGATCAAGGGTCAGGGTAGCTAAAGCATAAGGGATAAATGCAGCAGTGGTCCTACAGTTTCTGTTTGTGTTGTAAACAGAAAAGCAGGAAAGAATGAATCAAGTTGAAGAAACATAGACCCAAAAGAAACCAGGACTGGTGCATATTTATCCTTGTTCTAAGGAAAAGAAGGATAGCTGGTAGGGAAAGAGTTGGAGGGAAAGGGGTTTGAGTAACTTTTGACCACTGAACTAGAGAGACATATGATTTCCAGATCTAGACCCCGGCACTTGATAAGGTATTTTTGCTGTAGTTTCTACTGACATTACAACATGGTTACATGGCTACCCAGATGGATCAAAAAGGGCCACACAATGTGTGTGTATTGGTCTCATATATTGATTTGAATGAACCAACCAATTATTTCATGACTAGCTTACAAAACAAGTAATTGCAGTGAACTAATTGTTGCTTTTGAATAATCAGAACCAGTGTTGTTTTACGTGGTTATTTGGCAATTTGCTCAGGGGGTGTATGATCTGAAAGACCAAGAACTTAAGAAGAAGAAGAAATCAGCAGGTGTGATCTATGAACCATAAAAAGGTAAAGGTAAAGGACCCCTGACAGTTAAGTCCAGTCGCAGATGACTCTGGGGTTGCGGTGCTCATCTCGCTTTACAGACTGATGGAGCTGGTGTTTGTCTGCAGACAGTTTTTCTGGGTCATGTGGCCAGCATGACTAAGCCGCTTCTGGCGCAATGGAACACCAAAACCAGAGCAGCGCATGGAAATGCCATTTACCTCCCTGCTGGAGTGGTACCTATTTATCTACTTGCACTTTTTGGCATGCTTTCGAACTGCGAGGTTGGCAGGAGCTGGGACTGAGCAATGGGAGCTCACCCCTTCACGAGGATTCGAACCACCGACCTTCTGATCGGCAAGCCCAGGAGGCTCAGTGGTTTAGACCACAGTGCCACCCGCGTCCCCTATCAACCATGCATGCACACAAACAGCAAAAGCAGATTATGCAGTACAGAACAGAACCGTGCAAGGTCACTTCCTGATACATTTCTTATGTGTTCAGATAATGTTGTCTGTACTTTACAAAACAAGCGCTACTCCACATAGCTGATTATACTGAATTATAAATGTGCTGCTGCCTGTTTCACCACTCTGCTCTTGTAGTACATGGGTATGCCAAGTGCTCCATCTCAGTGCTTAGAGTGGACACCAAGCACACTTCCAGCACTGCTGTCACAACTGCCATTCGCTCTGCTGCTTTGTTCATCACCTTCTGCCTCCCATCTGGCATGGTGGTCCCAGCAGAGCACATACCATGGTGACAGCAGTGAGTGCGTTGATGGCAACATGGCTGTCATCACCCATAATTGTGTGGTATCTGGTAGACTTTTTGACAGTTTGTCAAGCATTCATAATCTACACCTAGTTATCATCATAGCAAGTGCAGGGTGTGTTTGCTTCAGCTAAAACAGATCATAAACAATGGTCTGGTGGTCCCTTCCTTCCCATACCCTCCAACATTTCTCTGATGAAAACAGAGACGATAGTAATAATAATAATAATAATAATAATAATACTATCCCACCCATCTGACTGGGTTGCCCCAGCCACCATGGACAGCTTCCAACACATACAAAAACATACCATATTGGCCCGAATATAAGCCACACTTTTTTTTTTCCAAATTCTGACTGTGAAAAGTTAAAGTATGGCTTAAATTTGTGACCTTACAAAAATGGGCTTTTACAATATCGCTGCTGAAACAGACATACGGTAAAATGAAACAAAAAAATGTTTTATTGCCAATTTGTGAGCTTGGGACTGTTGTGCAATTAATTCTAATGTTATTCATTGCTTTCCCCATATTTTACAGTGCAGTATTGGTTTTTTATTTGTATTTACGGTGCTACAGTGCTTAACCCATTTGCATGTCCTCATAGGATTTTTTTTCTACATATGCCATTTATGGGTGTGAGTGCCTGCAGAATTTTAAGGAAGCAGCATATATTCAGGTATTATCTTTTTTAATTTTTCCCCCCTTGAATTTTAAAGGCGTGGCTTATTTGCGGGTGTGGCTTATATTTGGGCCAATAGGGTAATAAAACATTAAAAAACTTTCCTATCCAGGGCTGCCTTCAGATGTCTTCTAAAGGTTATCTCTCCTTGGCATGGGGGTCACATAACTCCATACCCGCCAACATTTATCCGATGAAAATAGGGATGTCCTAAGGAAAATTGGGACATTCCAGAATCAAATCAGAAACAGGGACCGCTTCTGTAAATCAGAGCTGTCCCTGGAAAACTGTGTAATTCTTGTCATGAGGATTTTGTTGTCCAAATCATCATAGATTAAAGCATTTGGGCAGGTTTCCTTTAAGCCAGTGATACCTGACAGCTGTACCTTAAACTGCATGGCTCCATAGCATGATATTGTGCCCTGCCCCTAAATAACATAGCCAGAATCCCTGGAGGGAAGACTCTTATTATTGCTAGGATACTTTGCAATCTTAGGCTGCTAAAATGAAGCTGTTAGGCTAATCCTCTCAACCACAGAGCTCCCAACTAGCAGTGCAGCTGATAAGGATTTGGGCCCTTATCAACCTCAAGCAGGATTATCTCTTCTAGTTTTAACATGAAAGTCAGTTCCCTTAGTTAGCACTTTTTTAATGGAGTAGTTTCAAAATTTGACCTGAGCCCAATAATCTCCTTTTCAACTAATCTGCATTCTAACCAGATGGTAAAAGGCCTGAGTATCTTGGGATTTAACATGGATTTTTTTCCTTCTTTGTCAGTGCAAGAATAATATAGGTAGTAATTCTAATATACTTTAAAAAAAAAACCTTCCCTGGTGTGGGTGGGTGTGACAGAGGGAGAGAGAATTGGATGTATATGTTTAGACTATGCACCAACATTCCTCAGTCAAAGAAATGAGTGTGCCCCACAATCTATATTTTTTCTCACATTTGTGCTGGAACCTGCAAATTAGCTAGTCTCCCTTCAGCTTGCTCCTTCATCTTGTTGCAGGACCCCCCCCCCCCCAATCATTCAGTTTGTACAGACACGACACACACACACTCACACATGACATACGCGACGTTTCTGTTATAAATTCATAGTAAATCAACCATACATCGGATTTACACCGGTTCACTTCTATTTTACTCCATGAAGGAAGGACTATCAAAGGGGGATAGTTTGATAATCCCTTAACCATACGAGCCATACACAGGAGCCCTAGCCATTTGGCATGACAACCTTGATGGTCCCAGACAGAAGACCATCAAGGTCACAACTGACTTGCATATGGGAGTGGATTCAACATGGCCTGGAACAAAGGACAATGATCAGATCTTCCCTCTGGGGGCAGGAAACTGCCAGCTCCCCATTGTCTCCTGGAAGTGACTCATGCAGAGGGGGAAAGGAGGAACCAGCCAGGTGACAAGACACTCAGGTTACCTCCACAACTCCTCCCTCAACCCCTCCTTTCTGTGATGTGTCAATGATGTAGTCATGATGTAGTTGTGATGTAATTCTAGGGGTGTAGTTTGGGGGATTAGTAACTAATAAAAGTTTGGGTGCTCTTTTGTTTGGGGCTTCCATTTTGTTTCACCTGGTGGCAGGTGGGAGTCCTGTCGCGACAGTCTTCAGTAAAGACCAAGCCTACTGGCTGCTGTTTTGCTCTGGTATTCCTGGCTGGTGTCCTTGTTTTTTTGTCCAAGGGAGCCCTCGGATTTCTTCGTTAACAATTGGCTGTGTACAAATGATGCAGCTGTGAGCAGGCCATGATTCGATAGTGTCAGTAACATAATTGACCATGACAATACGGAATTCTGTCACTATGTAGCTTCATTGTCAAGCCAGCCCAAGTGATGGCAATGCTTCCTGTCCTCAGGAATGATCGATGGGAAGGGGAAAGGTGGTGGCCGTCATTCTCTCATATTCTGGGGTGTATCATTTCTGTCATCACAGGGAGAAAAAGGTAAGAATGGGAGGGCAGGGGTCAGGCCAGTCTTTCAGGCCTTCATTTGGTGAAAAAGGTCTAATAACTTCTGTAATTGGCAGTGTGTTCACTTTCTAATGTCCATTTTCCACAGCTGTCAACTTCAGTGGCAACTAGAAATATAAAGCTGTGTGCTCTGCAGGGAGGGAGTAGACTCAAAGCAAAGTGATAGCACCACACAGTAAGTTCTCGGTCCTAAATATTACTGGATTGGTGGTGACAACTACCACAGTTGGACCCTCCAAGTGTCCCTAATGTCCAGGGACGTCCCTGATTCAGAGAAGCCATCCTAGTTTCTGATCTGATCCTGGAATGTCCCACGTTTCCTTAGGATGTCCCTATTTTTATTGGAGAGATGTTGGAGGGTATGGAGTTATCCGACCCCCAAGCTGTCTGAAGGCGATCCTGTATAGGGAAGTTTTTAAAATGTTTTGTTATGGTTTTTTTATATGTTGGAAGCTGTCCAGAGTGGCTGGGGCAACCCAGTAAGATGTGTGGGGTATAAATACAGTCGTACCTTGAATCTCGAATGCCTTGGCTCCCAAACAAATCGGCTCCTCAACAATCGAAACCTGGAAGTGAGTGTTTCGGTTTTTGAATGCTCTTTTGGAAGCCGAATGTCCAACAGGGCTTCTGCGGCTTCTGATTGGCTGCTGGAGCTTACTGAAGCCAATCAGAAGCCGCACTTTGGTTTCCGAACACCTTGGAAGTCGAACAGAATTCTGGAACAGATTCTGTTTGGCTTACAAGGTATGACTGTAGTAAAATTATCATTATGGAATGGGACGTCCCTATTTTCATCAGAGAAATGTAGTATGTCTTTGGCAACATCTTTACAGCAACTCTAGCATGTGGTGTGTGTTAGGAGTTCAGCCTACACTAGAGTAGGACCCTGGCAGAGACACATGCCCAACTGGTATGTTCTCTCCCTCCTGGTCTTTCATTTGGGAGCTTCAAAAGCTTTCTTCAGCCCGAACATCACAGTGACCAATGCCAACCGACACCAGCACACTTAGGGATCCGCAGAGTTTGCACATCATGCATGACAGACCTCAGCAACTCAGCATTTTGGCTAATCTACTTTATTTACATATAAACACACAGAGAGACTGCAACATGGCTCCCTCTCTCTCTCTAGCATCAGACAGCAAAGAGAAAAAAACAAAGAACAATAGTCCCACTTCAGGGAACACAGTAACAAAAACATCCTGTCTCCATCACTTCCCACTCTGTGGAGTCAAAACATATCACGTCATGTGAAAGACAACAAACATATGACTGCAATCACAGAGCAGGAATTATAACAGTGTGGCCCATTTTCCCTGTTTTTCTTACTGCTTGATCAGTCAATCTGGTGATAGATTTCTACAACTTCTGCATCTTAAGACAACATGGAAGAAAATCTGTGCAGACGGACAGTTACCAAAGGATGTAACAAAATGTTGGGTGAAGGGGGATGTAAAACTATTTATTTGGTACTTTGTTATAATGTGATATCCAACCAGAAAACCCTATGGAGGAATGAAATTTACCTTCCATCATTTCTGGTGCCCCTATAAGGTAGATGAAATCTTTATTTATTTATTTATTTATTTTTAAATGATATTTATTGAAAATTTTAAAGTTACAAAGAAAAAAGAAGGAAAAAACAAGAGAAAGAGAAAAAGAAAGAAAGAAAGAAGTAGATAAAAGTAACAATTAAACAATACAAATCAATAAAAACCAAAGTCAAAAAAAATAACAAAACACACAATGCATCAAAATCAAAAAGTAAAAATAAACAAAAAATTTAAAAACAAATCCAATATTCCCAAATCCTTAACTTTCATTAACTTATTTCATCGACCTCCTCACACCTCCCTTTTTTGTATTCTAGTTGTTAATTATCTCAGCAAATCCTTTCCATCTTTCACAATATTCTGTCATTAAATTACCTTAATCTATTTTAACCTTATCTTACCATAAAAAACCCTAAAACTTAAAACTTAAATCTTATATATACCAAATTCTTTTAACCATAACATATTCTTACATAATTCTTTTTAACATTTCTGCTAAAGCCAAATAATTTCATTCCAACATTTTCCTAATTTTCTAATTTCTAATTTTATAATACTTTTCTAAATAAATTTTTAAAACTTTCTTCCAATCTTCATCCATCGTCTCTTCTTCCTGGTCTCGGGTTTTGTCAGTCCTTTCTATTCCGTCCATCTAATCCATCAACCTGGTGATCTTATGTCCGAGGCTCTTAAGTCTTTTCCATGTCCCTTCTGCAGATCTTCTTCTTGTTTATACCTGCCCTTTACGTTGTCTTTTGTTGATCTTTTTCTTATTTTCTTTCCTTTCTCATTGGGGGGTAGGTCTCGGGAGGACTCCAATCCAAAAATATCTCCATCTCTCCTCAGCAGATCAGCCCATTCCCCACAGTCCCATTCCCCACAGTCAGCACTGTAATCCAGAAAGTATTTAAGAGCATGTTTCAAAGTCCTTCCAAAATTAAGAGCCCTCACAACTCCAGACCCCCCCCCCCGGTCCACTCCAGATTCAAACTTCAAGAACAGCGGCTTATACTCCTGCAAGGCCTCGGATGTCTCCATTTGTGTTACTTGAGGTTCAACAGCAACCTCCTCCATTTTCTTCTGCACTTGTGCTTGCCCTGTCAAAACAGGTTCTTGGGCTGGTTCCTGAATGGTTTCTATATGGGTATTCGCCATTTGTCCAAAGTTTTTAACTGCAACAGTCATCAAATCCATCTTCTCTAGAAAAAGGGACACGACAAGGTTGCCCAATCTCCCCATTGCTTTTTATATTGATCCTGGAGGTCCTGCTGAATATGATTAGAAGGGACCAGTTGGTTAAAGGTATACAAGTCGGAGCTAAACAGTGCAAGTTGAGAGCATTTGCAGATGATTTAGTATTGACGTTACAGGAGCCAGAATCTAGTACTAAAAGGGTTTTGGAACTGATTCAAGAATTTGGTCAGGTTGCAGGATTTAAACTGAATAAGTCAAAAACAAAGGTCTTAGAGAAAAATTTAACTACGATGGAGAGAGAGAGGTTTCAGAATGAGACAGGTTTAACAGTAGATAAGAAAGTGAAATACCTGGGGATTAACATGACAGCTAAAAATGGGAATCTATTTAAAGACAATTATGAAAAATGTTGGGCTGAAGTGAAAAAAGATTTAGAAATTTGGTCAAACTTGAAGCTTTCACTGCTAGGCAGTATTGCTGCGATAAAAATGAATGTATTGCGTAGAATGTTGTTTTTGTTTCAAACATTGCAAGTTTTGGACAAAATGGATTGCTTCAAGAAGTGGCAGAGAGATATTTCTAGATTTGTCTGGCAGGGCAAGAAGCCCAGAATAAAATTTCAAATATTAACGGATGCAAAGGAAAGAGGTGGATTTGCCCTGCCAGACCTTAAACTTTATTATGAATCAGCAGCTTTTTGCTGGCTGAAAGAATGGCTGCTTCTTGAAAACACAGACATTTTGGACTTAGAAGGTTTCAATAATGTATTTGGATGGCATGCATATTTGTGGTACGACAAAGTCAAAGCACATAAAGCATTTAAGAATCATATTGTCAAGAAAGCATTGTTTAATGTCTGGATAAGATATAAGGATTTATTGGAAAACAAAACCCCAAGGTGGTTGTCACCGATGGAAGCGAAAGCACTGAAAAAGCTCAATATGGAGGCCAAATGGCCGAAATATTGGGAAATTCTGGAGCAAGAGGGAGACAGATTGAAACTGCAGAGTTTTGAGAAACTAAAAAACAAAGTGCGAGATTGGCTTCATTATTATCAGATAATGGAGGCATATAATTCGGACAAGAAAATTGGCTTCCAGGTGGAAAAATCAAAATTAGAAAAAGAACTGTTAGAACCCAAAACTAAGACTTTATCAAAGATGTATAACTTGCTGTTGAAATGGAATACTCAGGATGAAACGGTGAAATCTGCTATGATTAAATGGGCACAAGACGTTGGACATAACATAATGATGGCTGACTAGGAACAGTTATGGACCACAGGTATGAAGTTTACGGCATGCAATGCCTTAAGAGAGAATATTATGAAAATGATATACAGGTGGTACATGACACCAGTCAAGCTTGCAAAAATCTATCATTTGCCCAATAATAAATGTTGGAAATGTAAAGAAACTGAAGGTACATTCTTTCACCTTTGGTGGATGTGCCCAAGGATTAAGGCTTTCTGGGAGATGATCTATAACGAATTGAAAAAGGTATTTAAATATACCTTCTTGAAGAAACCAGAGGCCTTTCTCCTGGGCATAGTCGGCCAGTTGGTGTTAAAGAAGGATAGAACTTTCTTTATGTATGCCACAACAGCAGCAAGAATACTTATTGCAAAGTATTGGAAGACACAAGATCTACCCACTCTGGAAGAATGGCAGATGAAGGTGATGGACTACATGGAATTGGCGGAAATGACTGGCAGGATCCGAGACCAGGGAGAAGAGTCGGTGGAAGAAGATTGGAAGAAATTTAAAGACTATTTACAGAAATACTGTAAAATTAATGAATGTTAGATGATGCTATAATGAAATTAAGTGGTTCTAGTAGCAATGTCATAAAGGTGTATGTAAAAATGGGGTTAATAGGTGAGAATCTAAAGTTATAAAATATTAAGTTAAAGGACTAAGATATAAACAAAGAGGGAAAGGAATTGCTGAATTAACCAATTGAACTGGAATACAAAAAAGGGAGGTGAGAGGAGGTCAGAGAAGCAAGGAAATGAAATGTAAGATACAGAAGGATTAATTTGTTTTTAAGTGTTTCTTTTTTATTTTATTTTTCTGTACTTTGTATTTTGTATGTTTTTTTCTCTTTTTTATATATTTTTCCTTGTTTCTTTTCTCTTTAACTATGTAATTTTTTGTTTTTGAAATTTTAATAAATATCTTTAAAAAATAAAATCAAATCCATCTTCTCATGCATCTGCTCCAGCAAAGCACTTGTCTTGCAAAAAGCAAGCACCAAGACTTCTTGTAAACACATTTTTATTCAAGGTTAGAGTCTGGTGTCACGATCCTAATCTTACAGCTGTGAGGTCCCCAGATCGACTCCGGCAACAAATTAACAAGCTCCCTCTAGAGGAGACAATTTCTATTTGTATCCATCTTTTGGAAGCAGGACCAACAAAAGAAAATTACTTTCACTTTTCAAATACTTTGTTTCTTTTGATTGCAAGAAGCAACATTGGAGTCAATTTGTTTCTCTTTTTTTTTACTATCTGTCAAAAGACGTTCCATTCACAGTCGATGAACTTTCCCCATACATTTCTGTCTCTGACACCCCGTTCCCAGGTTTGAGACGGTGGAAATTTATCTTTCTTTACTCTCTCTCCTGCAGGCTTAAACAGTCAAAAATTCCCCCTCTTTTCTCCTGCTTCCAAGAGGGGTTTTGGTGGTAATAAATGAAGGAAATTTAGAACTTTATATACGACTTTCCAGCCTTTAGCCTACAAAGTTTTTGCTTCAATCTATTTACAAAAAAACAGGAGGAGGACTTCCTGTTTAGAGCCTTCCCGCTTCAGTGCCAAATTAAAATGTTTTTTAATCCAATTTTCCATTCTACTCACAGGTACTTGTTTAGAGTCCAATTGTCCACAGGAAAAAGTCAGCGCTCTCCGGCAACGGCTGTGCGGCTTCACTCCGTAAAAGTAGCGGTTGATTCAAAACACCGCGCCACTCACCCCATGTCACTTCGGATCCCCGAAAAAGGGTTTCCCTGTGAGTAGGGGAGGCGCTCCTGGTGTCAGCCGAATCCCACATTCCCAGGCTTCCTCCGCCTGGGATTTTTAAAGGGTCTCCGCCTTCGCCACGGCAGCAAGACCCAATTTTCACGGAGCGGGTTCCTCTCGGTCAGAGGAACTCCGCCTTTGCCGATGGTGCTGACCCGGAAGTCTGGTAGATGAAATCTTTAAAAGCATCTCAGAGAATCAGACAAGAGTTTCTTCTTACCAGGTGGGCAAACAGAACTAAATTTAGATATGCTGGGAAACAGGGAGATATCTGATAGTAATGCAGCCTTCTGTCCTGTTTAAATTATAACTCTAATTGATTATTGATTTCTGGAGACATGGTTCAATTTCCCTTCTGCTTTAGATAGATTGCAGTTTGGGGAAATAGCTATTTGAGAACTGAGAGGAAGTGTTGAGGAATTAGTTATACAAATAAAAGTGGGTTCATTTTGAAGAAGGATAGCAACTGTATGCTCATCACTGCAACCAGTCTTATTTAAGGGCGGTCTTGAAGTGATTGCCAATTAACAGGAAAATGGCACAATTTCACTAGTATAACTAGGAGTGGGGCATGGAAACAGCTTTAAAAGTATGGCAGATATTATCTTAATTCCAACTTTAGTTTGCAGGAAAGCAGGCTTCATTTTTTAAACAAGAGTATTCATTTTAAACCATCCCGCTTGTAAAAAGGTGTTACAGAGCCATGGTTACCATTTATCTCCTTTGTGGAAGCCCTTCAAGTTTCTGATCAAATCCTGACCAGGTGCAGGTGCATATCTATTTTCTGACTACAGCTACATAAATAGTGTCCTCCCTAAAAGAGGGCACTTGTTGTGGTGAGACCTGGAGACTGACCTCCTGGTTGTGGGTGGGTATATTGGACAGCCACAACACCCGATTGGTAGGTCCCTCATTGCTGGGTTTAATCTGGCCAATGGGGAGCAGTCTAAATGGATATAGGTACATATATATATATATATATATACCTTTGCATGTGACCCAGAGCTTCCTCTTTCAGCTCGTGCATCGGAACACCCGCCCACCTCTCCCTACTTTTAGGGCTTGTTGCGCTTGACCTTGCTATGCTGTCATGTGTTGCCTGTTGTTGGGACAGGGGCACAGCAGGAATTTTTCCCACTTGGCTGATTGGCTGTTGTCATTTGGGTTTCGCCTGCCACATAGCAAATCGTCACAACTTGTAAGGTTGCAGATAGGCACTGGTTTGTGTGATAGGGATGGGAGAATGCTCTTGCCATCCCTATGTGAAGGGTATTCTGTTAAAGGAATCCCGGGACTCAACTTGGTTTGGTCGACCCCTGAGAGGGAGTTGTGCCCATGCCTGAGTCCAGGGGAGCATCTGGGGAGTGAACAGAGTCTGTTCCTGGGCTTTTCACCTACCCTAGGCATTCACCCTTGGCTGACCGAGAGCCCGTGTGGTGTAGTGGTTAAGAGCGATAGACTCTTAATCTGGGGAACCGGGTTTGTGTCTCTGCTCCTCCACATGCAGTTGCTGGGTGACCTTGGGCTAGTCACACTTGTTTGAAGTCTCTCAGCCCCACTCACCTCACAGAGTGTTTGTTGTGGGGGAGGAAGGGAAAGGAGAATGCTAGCCACTTTGAGACTCCTTCGGGTAGTGATAAAGCAGGATATCAAACCCAAACTCTTCTTCCAAACTCTGACCTGTGCTGGTGCCCTGGGTAAGCTACCTGCAAGGGTGCAGGGAGCTAGTTGAACCAGAGCCTATGCAACCACTCTCTTTTCTCTAATCAATAAAGTTGTGGCCTAAATTCTGCCAAAAACCAAAACTAAAATTTGAGTCAAATGTGTCTTTATTTAGGGGGGAGGTCTCTGGGTCTGAACACGCAACTGAAGTTGCAATCCTATTCCCAAACCCACTCTGCCAGAAGGGGCTTAGGATTCAAACAACCTTCACAAGTGAGGTACAGGCTACTGCTGATAGTTGGCACTAAAATGGAGCATTGCAGGAATGAGTGGGGATGATGCTGAGCCAGACAAGGATCCACTGGATCCTCAGCCAGTCAAGTTCCAGAGAGGGAGAACAGTAAAACAACAACCACAACTGCAAAATATCCCTTCCTTCCTTCTTTTTTATGTTGTCACCCATGTTCAAGCATATTAAATTTAACAGAATTACCAAAAAGGACAAAATTAACTGACAGTTCACGTCTCATTCACAAATTATTGATAAATGAGGAGCTGTGCTTTAGAGGTGGTTGGTGTCCAACATTATTTTCCTAGTGAATAATTTTTTTTTTTTAACTGTATCAAATCTCTCTCCCATCCCAACTACTCAGTGATGTCTCTCTTGATGGTGCTTGATCACAGCCTGCTTCTTTCACTTTTTGACTTTTGCTCTATAAACTAAAACCTAAAAGGGAAAAAAACACACCTGCAAATAGACAATAACTTTCATCTTATTTGTCAGTAATGCAAGGATGTGATTTTACCATCTTACCAAATAAATATCATGTGACGGAGAGTAATACTTTTTGCTTGCTATTTTTGCACTGTTTTGCTTTGCCATTGTCTCCTGTGATATCTGGTTGATCAATGTGTAATGAAATCTTACCAAGATCTTTAAAGCAAGTTATTGACAAAACAATTATGCTTGATTTAATGCAAAGTCATTAGCTCTTCCCTCATACTGCCCTGTGCTCCCTTATATGCCATTTTTAGAGTCTAGTTGTATCTCTGTAAAATCTGACACTTGTATATCAGATGTTGCTGCTCAGTCACATTCTACTATGTTGAGGGGCAGATCCAGTGTGGGGCTTTGAATAATGTGATATGCTAGGTTTGGTGTTTAAGTATCCATCAAGGTTATGTAGGGGAATAAGAAATCTGCTATACTGTTCTTGCTGAAAATGGCTTATGCTCTCTCACCTGTTCCTACTTAGGCAACCATGTCTTCCCTGTCATTCTGACACTACCTCACCCTTCTTCCTCTTTCCACTTGCTCAACCCAGCCTCCCATTCCTCCATTCCATCAGGTCATAGGAAGCTGCCTTATTTATCAAATTACTCTATTGGCCCATCTACCTCAATTTTGCCTACAGAACAGTTAGGGAGCCTCCAAACCTTGGGCCAAATTAAAGCCAGGAGGGATGCTCATGGAGCCCACAAGGCTGTTTCCCCACAAACCAAGGCACCTATCTACTACAGCAGACATAAGGAAAGGGAAAAGGGAAACAATCTGTTTGCCTGGGTGGTTTGACAATAAACCATGGAGTCAAAGGAACCTTTTTTTCTTTTTCTTTTTGGGCAGATCAGCTTAAATGCATGGGGGGAAACATGCACCAAAAGGAAAACATGATGACATCAAGTGATTGGCAGTCCCACCTGCCAAAGTGGCCTGCAGGGCTTGAGGGAAGTTGGTGGTTGGACCCAGTTCCTCAGTTCTGGCCTATAGTGACTAGCAGCAGTTCCCCAGGATGTCAGGCAAGACTTTTCCCAGCCTTACTCAGAGATATCAGGGATTGAACTTGAAACCTTCTGCATACAAAGCAGGTGCTCCAACACTGAGCAATTGTCCTTCATTTGCCCCCTAATCCTCCCTTCACTCAAGCCTGCAGCTACCAGCCCATCTCTTTTTCTGTGTGGAGACTATTCCACTGACTCTCCTCTCACCAACTAGATGATCTCTGCAGAAACAAAAGCCCCCATGTTTAAGATGTGGGTACATCTTCATGACCACAGCCAAGATAGCTCTTCTCTCAGACTTGATCTGCTTTGGATGGCTTTAGAGACAAGGTTGAAAGAAGAGGCAGAGGAAGAAGACATCTTCCATGCAAATTCTGGGTTTAGCTGGCATTCCGTTAACTCATTGCACTCAGGTTTGTTTACATAGTGAATTCATATTTATGTGGACTATTCTTTGGGTTTGTATATACCCACATCGTTTGTAGATTCCAATTATTCCCCATGGACATATAGACACAGAAAACTGCCTTACACTATGTCTCACCCTTGGTCCATCTAGGTCAGTACTGTTGAGTACTGCCCAGGTTTTGGGCAGAATTTTTTCTCAGCCCTTCCTAGAGATGTCGGGGTTTTAATCAGAGACTTTTGTCAGCAAAGCAAATGTTATACCACTAAGCAATGGTCCTTCCCTTAGGAAGAACCACCTTGAGTCTTTATAACTAATTTTATCTGTCCTACCTTTACCTGAAAACACTGTTGCTCACCACCATCGCCCTCATTCATCTCTTGCAGTAAGATGTTTACATGATTCTTTCCCTTTAGGATCATATGGGAGTTAGAAGAAGCTTCTCTGTGCTTGCAAATACTTCACTTTGAGATCATGCCGTTCTTTGCAAAAGTGAAACTTTACTTGGATCAGAATGTTGTTCATCCTCTTTGAAATCTTAAAAGGTTTAATTAGAACACTGTAAGGATTCATCTTTTCCAGTGAGAATAAGTCCAGCTTTCTTAATCTTTTCTGTATGACTTCAATCTTTGAAGCTTTGCTTCTCTCTGATTGTGCTATACTGCATTAATGATAGCATAAAAGGTATGAATAAACATTCAGATGCTTGGATCTTAGAGTTTCAACTTCACCTCATTAATTTTGATGTCCTATAAACTATACATATTTGCTACTCAAGATTTCTGAAGACTTTTGAGTGGGGTTACTAGGCTTGCTGGTGCAATCATGATAACTGAAAGATGAAAGGGTTTGCTATTTCAGGGGGAAAGTAACAGCTGGTCTAAATTCAAACAAAGTGGTAAGCAAATTAATGCCAAAAGTTTGTTAATGTGAGAAATTTACATTCAGTGAATTCTGTATTAGAGAAACAGTCCAGCAGTGTGTTCATCATCTCCAACCAGAAGATGCACACATTCTTTATTATGGTCCAAAGATCCACAAAAAACAATTTTGAAAGCAAAGTACAGCACAATTTGCATTTGCATCTGGAATTCAATTGGGCATGTCAGTACCCAATTACCATCGTTGGTTTACCAAAGCTAGATTAAATGTATTCCCATCTTGAAGTCCTAAGTGGCAGACCAGAAGATGTTTGTTGTTTAGTCATTTAGTCATGTCTGGCTCTTCGTGACCCCATGGACCAGAGCATGCCAGGTACTCCTGTCTTCCACAGAAGTAATAATCTATAGTCATTTTCAGGCATACTCTAATCATGTGCAGTAAACATGCAAGGAGGGTCAATGGGAAGAAGCAGGCTGCTCTGCCCCTGGTTTCCTTCTGTGAGTTGGAGGGGAATCTTCAAATGTTGGGAGGTTCTTGTACTAATGGAGGCTACCTGCATATTTCAGAACTTGGACTCCACACACACACAAACACACATACCCCACAAAAAAGACAGGACAACCAAGAAAAGTATTTTAGGCATCAGAGGGCAAATAATAGCAAGATAGAAATACCACAGAACTTCACAAGGGGCCCATTTGTTTGGGGGAAGGGGAATCCCAGCTACTTACCTGAAATTTCAAGTAACAACATAAGGAATTGACTGATTATGAATAATGAGATGCGGTTGTTTTGGGCAGTTGATTCCAGAGATGTACCTTTTTATTGCCTTCACTTTCATTTGTCTGTTGCAACGGCAGGAATATAGGAAGCTGCCTTTATACTGAGTCCATTTACCTCAGTATTTTTCTCTATTTTTTTAGTTTCTGAAAACGCTTGTAACAAACAACTCCCATGTACCCTCACCTCACCACCAAGAAACATTCCATGCAACATAAACAATACCATCAAACATTAAGCAGGTTTGTTCAACAGTTTACAGTTGGATTATGTCAGATAAGTGTCTTCTGCTCTCCATCTTAATAGATGGTAGCTGTTGGAGAGAGGACAACATTGTCCTTTCCACTGTACTGAATAAACATGTACCATAGAGTTTCAAAATCATATTTGAACTTTGTGTTCCTTAGTGCCCTCTGATGCTTTCCGGTAACAGCTATGTTCCATAGTCTAAATCCAAAAGCCCCAGCAACTGCACCACTATAAATGGTAGGTGTGGAAAGGCTATGACTCAGACCAATGGCCTCTTAAGCCCAATGCTGTGTTCTCTTATTAGTAGCAACTCTCTAGGATCAGCCCAGAGCCTTTCCTCTCCAGCCTGGCTTACCTGTGTGCACTAATTGCAGATGCTCGATAATGAACCTGCTTATTGTGATAATGTAATAAACAAGCACTTTCTTGACTGTGGAAAAAGCTAAAATGTAAGGGGCAGTATGTAACTAATGTGTCTCATCATCACAAGGATTTTCACTTTCTGCATGGCCCCTAATCTGTTATAGATGTTTCCCCAGTCCTCTGGAACAGGTTTGGTGAGGGTATGGGGTGCATGTAGGGTGAAGAAATCAGGAAGATCCATCACACAAGCATAAATCTTTGTGCCACTAAGGCACATTAATTGGATACTCTTCCATGTGATGACCTTTTCTCAACCAAGAACCGAAGTAAAAGGTGGAGAGAAGGAATCATTTTGATATTATATTTGGGCACTGCAGATACAAACCAGTCTTAGGCTGTCCTAGTACCTAGTCACACAGATTTGAGGTAAACATTTTGCCATTGTGACATAAACAAGAAAACAAGGAGAAACCACCAAAGTAGCTCATTTCCAAACATCATTTCAAAAATGGTGTGTGCGCGTGCAAAATAAAATGCATTTTTATATAAAGGCTCAAATCTTTTTTTGACACGCACACATTAAAAAAAACCAGCAAAGTTTTCTGATACTCAGTTACAGCCCATTATAATATAGCCAAAAGGTATGGTTTGTAATGTATCATAATCATGTTTAATTTCAGATATAATTTGCAGCAAATTATCTCCTGTACAAAAGAGAAATGATTGCTGTATAGTCTTAGATAGTAAACCCAAGCAGAAAATACCTCTCAAATCCAAAACATCCAAGTCAAAATGGAATATAAACAGAATAACGTCAGTTTACAGCCGCTACAACAAACATCCCACTCCACCACATACAAACATGTTGAAGCAGTAGAGGTGAAGTAGAGTAGAGTCAAGCCCACAGGCTGATCAAATCTCCCCATTTGCCCCACAAACCCATTTTGATTAAGCCATACTCAATTTCCCTACACCTGATACTGTATATGATGTCAGGTGTGGGCAGGTAAAGATGGAGTTTGACTGGAAGGGAACTGCAGCTGATTGTTGGGTCTTGGGCAGAGCTGTTCATGAAGCTTCAAAATATCAAATGCCCACCTGATTGTCAGTGCATTGAGGGCTGTGGCTTTCCCCACATGGTGTGATTTTGCACCATGTGTGGAGAAATGTCAGTATTACATCAGGCATTTGATGGGTTGGCAGACCACAACACACACAAGAACTTCTCAAATAACAGGATCATGTGCTCAGAAGGAAGTCAATCACACCCACAAGCCACATTCCTCCCACATCCACTGGCCAAACTCTTCAGGCACACATTCAGTGGTTAGGAGGAGACTTGCCTGCTTATGCCTCTCAGCCTCCTTCTTGTGAACAGAAACTGTGGACAATCATAGTTCCCACTCATGTGCAAGAGTTATAGGCACAGGCATTCGTATGCATGCAGACCTCTTTCACTGTAACATTGGACATAGGTTTACTAGGAGGCATAGACAATGGGAGTAGATTGTTTCTTTTCGTGCTATCATTTGGTGTCCCCACATTACCTGCTGCCATGATGGGAGATGTCAGTCATGGAGGAGTGCACCTTCAGGGTAAAGTCAAACCACTAGAAAGTTACAGTGCCTGCTGTGGCTGTAGAGATTGATACTGGAGAGACAAGTTTTGGTGCAGCTGGGGCAGATGAAGGTGTCTGGTTTCCCTGTTACAGATGCACCATGGTGTTTCTTCTTTTTGCGTTCCTCCCAGTGATCATTCCTCCTCTGGTCACTGCTGTGGATACACAACCTGACTGGTTGTCTCCAGGGTCTGTGGTCATCTGCAAGGGATTCCAACATGATGGGATTAATGTTGCCAGTCTTCAGGTCACATTTGCAGACATCTGTGCAATACAGAGTTGTTCTGCCAATGGGCCTGGGGTCTGAAGCCCGCTCCTGTCACTGTGACAGGAGTGCAAACATGCTGGAATGTGGGCATGGGGAAGCATATCTTTGTTTGAAACTCTGTCCTGCCATGGGATGCCCAAGGCGTTGAGGCATTGTTCCTGGTGGGTATAAGTTCCCCATATCTAACTACCATAAAGCAGCGAGCTCAACACACAAGCCTGATATATTTTCATCTTGGAATTCGTTGTTAGCATCACATTCTGAATGGCAGTCCTGACCCATATCATGGCTATTCGGGGGGGGCGGGGCGGTCAGTGATTGATGGTGGTATATAGAAGTAATAATTGCTGCTTGTAGTCATGATTCAAAATAAATGGTAGTGTTAGATAACATCTGTGTTGTGGCTGTCATTTGAGTTGTGATTTGAGATATTAGGATGCACAGAACATGTCCTCATATTCATACTAGATGTGGTGGGATAAGGGTGACACTTTAGATGGAGATTTGGTTTCACAAGTGGTATGTCGTTCTTCTTCCCATATGCCTGCAGCAACTGTTATCATTATAGCAGAAATGTTGAAGAAATCTTAGATTAGACTGCTTGAGGGATGTGCAACAACAACAAAGTTTGGCAGGATTCTTTTTTTAAAATTGGCCTGTGGATCAATGTTGATTTTTATTTCAAGCTATCTCTGGAAAGGAAAAGAAAAGTTGTTAATGTTGTGGTGTATAATGTCCCAATCATTGATTTTAAGGATTTTAGACACATATTTATTCGTTTGCAGTTTTGGGGCATGGGGTGGCATGCTCTGAAAGTAATATATAACTAAGTGTTACATTCCCATTAAAACAGTGTTTTCTGTTCTCACATTTATTCTTAGGCCTAGTGGAGACTTGCAGCTGATAATTCTTGAGCTGATATTGGCCCTGCAAATCAGTTCAGAGCTGTCATGTTTTCTAATCCCCTAGGATTTTAACAAACATTCACCCTTTGCTTTCCATCCTTTCATATATCAATGTATGCATACAATCCTATTCAGATTCCTTATTGACTTTAGAGAGTTTTCACAAGTGACAAACTGATTGCAGTTTGAGGTTGGGTTTTTTTAGGGATTAGACTTAGGTAGATGGACCGATGGCCTGACTCAGGAAAATGCTATGTTCCTATCAACTGACTCAGCACAACCCACCTGTGCCATTTAGCTTCATTTCCTTTGGGTGAAATCCAGCAAAGCACTAAGTGAATGTTCCATCAGTGCAAGGATTTCTGCTTGCAAAGCCGAACATTCTTCTGCTCTGCTCCCCACTCAACCAAACCCACTCAATGGATTCTCCCAACTTCTGGGGCAGATTTGGGGAGGGAGCAGGGCACATTTTGGGGTGGGAGAGGAGAGTGGGGAAACTCCCATTGCGCAAGTGGAAATCTTTGTGCTGGCAGGACAGATTAGCTAAACACCACCCTATATTTTCAGGCTACTTACGTTAGCAACCATCTTGTCTTCTAACACAATGGCTGATCTTTCCTTCCTGAGATGAAAGGAAAGAAAGAATTAGTCTGAATTGTCCTGAAATGGGGGGAAGGAGCCAAGCTGACATAGGACATCTGTTGAAATGATATATGTGAATTAGTGCTGTGCAGAAAATTTCACGTTATAAAACCCCCATCATTGATCACATTATTAGAGTTGCCATATTTCAAAAGGTTAAAATATGGACACAATACTTACTCAGCTTTTTAGGGGCCAAAGTTGTTGAGCTTTTTTTTAACGAGAAAAGTAATTGCATTTGTAAATTTTGAAAGGGAGGAGAAAAATTGCTGAAATTCTCATGGGTGAGGTGCAGAGTTTTTGTTTTGCTTATCTTATTGCCAAAGAGGCCAAAGTGTGCTTGTGGGTGTCCTTCCTTCCTTCCTTCCACAAATCATCTATCTCATGGTCTGAACTCTGCAGGCTTCCTGGGTGCTTGTCTTTCCTGAAAACTTCATGACATCCTCAGCTGGACTTTCCTGTAAGCACCAGAAGGTAGGGAGGCTCCCACATGTGCACCTGACAGTTGTTTGTTTGTTTGTTTGTTTGTTTGTTTGTTTTAAAAAGTGAAGTCTTCCTTTAAACATATCAGTATGTAATTATTTTGCACTTAAAAACAGGATCAGTGACCATGCCAATCTCAGGTGCCGGTAGCCAGCCTTGCTTGGTTCCTGTACTTCAATTAAAGTACAATTAAAGTACAAGGAAATATGTCATGAAATGAAGTCTCTCATGAAGCCTTTTTTTTTTCAGTTCAGAGAGTGTGGGCAGCTGGGGAGGCTACAAAGTCTCTTGACACACCATCCACAGCCATCTCACACTTTTAAGGTCAACTCAACTTGACTCTTCACCAAAAGAAAGGAAGAAATTTGAAAGTGACCCAAGAAAAGAGAAGAAAATTTAAGCCTCTTTCACTAGGGAAGGGAATTTATGAGAAACTGGAGGACAGGTTTTGGGCTAGCACTAATTGGAACTTCTCTTTCCCCAGTGATAATAGAAGCCATGAGATCAGCAAACAAGAAAGGACCTTTTCTTTCTTCTCTTACAGATGAAAGAGAAAGATAGGAGAGAATAGTACAAGAATGTCACCTGGAGAAATGTCTCTGCTTAAAATAAATTAAAGCACTCATGCATTTCAAAGGCACATTAAACGTGCTTGCAACTCATAATCTTTTCTATGCCGGGTGGTGTTTGTTAACACTCAGGTAGCCAACCTGTTGAACTCCAGATGTTGTTCAGTCCAACCCCCCCTCAGCCCCAGCCAGTATTGCCATTGATAAGGGATAATGGGCTTTGTATTCCACTACAAGGACCCCAGGTTGGCTATCCCTGTGTCAACGACGTGTTCTCCAAATGGCTCTTTCTGGAAGTACAATAGTAATAAGGTAGTGCTTGAAATACTCAAGATAACAAATTTTTATTTAGCATAATTTTCTCTTTTAAAAAAGAAAAGAAAAAAGAACCTTCTGACTCACTCCCACTAACCCCCAATCCTACAAAGGTTCAGGGTTTAATTTCTTTGAACTTGAACTGTCTCTCTGTGTGTCTTGAAATTTCTCCTCTCAAGCTCATTATAGATGAAAGAAACATTGACTCTCTTCCCCCCTTCCAACGTTTTTCAAAATCCAAATGATGTTTTCAAGATTCTGCATTAATATTAACTTTTTGATCATCACTGAAATTACATCTTGACATTTTATTCTAATGCCTTCTCCATACACTTAGTAAAGACTTTCATCAGAGGAAAACTGCGATTGGCATGGGAAATAAATTAGAAGGGGTGGGAAGGAGCTCTCCGATACTTTGTGTTGTAAAAGTCAAGTGAGATAACAGGCTTCTTCTATAGGTGCGGGGAGAAAAAACCTTAAAACCATAAATATTAGTTTCTGGCTTTAAAATTAAACTTCATTGATGCCAGTTTTCTTTACTCCCTCCCACCCACTCTATTTACAGTTCAAGAGTTTCTTGAAATAATTTTCAAATAGGGCAAAATAGTGCTGGAACTTCTAAAGGTGCTTTTTATCTAACATTATTAAAAAATCTTCATGGAAATATTAAGGGCAGGCTTTAAAAAACACACACAGCTCTGAGATGATGCTGCTGTAATGGAAGGCAGTGATGAAATTCCAATTAATGCCAATGTCAGTAAAGGTAGGCAGACAACGCATGGCTTTGGGGCTGCACTCAGGTGGCAGTTTATTCCATTTCCCCCTGACATTTCCCTACCTGATAATTTCTGCATTTTATTCGATCTTTCACATGACTTAAGAGTCATTTCTCGAAGTCTAGCAGAATGTAGTGAAAGTTTGGCACTCATTTCTGTGTTACCTGATTCCAGAAAAGAAAAGAAAAGAAAAGAAAAGAAAAGAAAAGAAAAGAAAAGAAAAGAAAAGAAAAGAAAAGAAAAGAAAATGTAATCCCAATAACCCAGAATCATGGGAGTAAAGTGATGGAATTTGGGGCAGTATACCAGAATGCAGTCCTTTCCCATCATAGGGGAACACAAATGAACAGGGGTCTCTCTCTCTCTCTCTGTGTGTGTGTGTATGTGTGTGTGAATGGAAAAGATAGGGAAGTAGTGACATGTCCAATGATATTTTGTTGTTGTGTCATACCTTCCCACTGGAGCGAATGAAATTTAGTGTTAGTCAAAAAGCCTCAATTTCATACCATAACAGGTGCAACAATGTGAAGGGAATATTAGAAATTGGGGCAGAAGCACTACCATTATATGAAGTAAAATTAACACAATAAATCCAATAGCTGAATGCAGACTAAGCATCCAACTCTAACATCTCAGCAAACTTCTTCCGCAGGGGGCCGGTCCACTGTCCCTCAGACCTTGTGGGGGGCTGGACTATATTTTGAAGGGGAAAAAATGAAGGAATTCCTATGTCCCACAAATAACCCAGAGATGCATTTTAAATAAAAGGACACATTCTACTCATGTAAAAACACGCTGATTCCCAGACCATCCGTGGGCCAGATTTAGAAGGCGATTGGGCTGGATCCGGCCCCCGGGCCTTAGTTTGCCTACTCATGATCTAGGCAGTTTAATACTACTGGCACTGTCCTGTTTGTCAAGAAATTCCACAATTTATCTTGTGTATAATATATGGCCTCATTTGGACCCATAAGTGGCCCAGATACAGTCATCAGCATCTACATTTTTGTCTGGGTCACAGGAGGATTGCTCCCCCTCTATTAGAAGGGGTAGAGAAAAGCAAGAATCTGTTGGTCCAGTTACACAGAAACCTACAATTCCTTTTGGCTGAAAAATCTACAGAAAATGCATGAAGGGTTTGTTGGCATTTGCCCAAGTGAACTGACAGAATCTTGTTTCTTTCCACCTCTTCTAACAGAGAAGAACAATCCTTCTGTGGCCAAGACAAAGATCTAAATAGTGGTGGTTGTATCTGGACCAGTTCTGAGCAAGAGGTGACTTCCAGAAAATCTGATTTGTTTGTGGAGACATTAAATGATATCAACTATTTAATAGGCACTCATCCTGATTTGTTGTAGGCAATCTCACAGGTTTATCCCATGCTTTCAAGTGCATTTCCTGCCACTTTCCTTATCACAAGGATCTTTAAAGAAGCAGATTTGTTTCTCGTTTTTGCAACCTTAAGTACAATTCTCCATATTTCTATGTCCGTTTACTTTTTTTTTTAAGTTCTCATGAAAATTCATTTGCCATTTTGTGTGAATTTCCCCTAATACACACATGTTTGTATGCAGTTTTGCCTGTGATACAAATTTATTCAAAGAAATTGTTCCTGGTTTACTATATTTTATATGTTATCTTCATTAATATATGCATTTTGTGCACATCTTACTCTTCCAGTATAAGCATTTTTGTACACATTACCTAACAGGATAACTGCATTGCAAAATTATGAAAAGTGCAAATTTAGAATGATGGTTGTGTCTCAGTTTGCATATAAGTTGGGAAAGTGAAAATTAGATAGGTTTGTCTTTAAATGCAAACTGAATCACATTTATCCTCTATCCCTAGCTGAAGGACAGATTCAGGATTGCCCTTTACATCTATGAGCATCTTACAAGCACAGAAGACAACTCAAGTGACTTGTGAAACAGCAAATAAGGATGTTTAGGTAACAGAACTTTAAGCAAATACCTTGAATATGAACCTGCAAATACTGCATTAAAACCTAAGTAGTCAAGGTAGCAAAGGAAGCATGACAGAAGACAACAATTTGAATAACTGCCAAATGAAATCACATTTGGTAATACTTGGTAGGAATAAATCCATAGAACTTGAACATTTTCTACAATCAACAACTCACAGGTTTAAAACTATGGATTGAAGCCTGACATTGGCAGAGAGCTCAGGCAACTTGACTGATTTCTTTCCTTGACTTTTGAAAATCTGCTCTGGATGGTTGGGGGCAAAGCAGCTGCAAGGGAAGGAAGTATTTGGTGAAAGTTGACTCAAGCAACAGGATTCCTCCACTGGATACAATAGCTCCTTTGAATGGGAGGAGCCCTTCTATTCATGAAACCAGAAAATTGGGTCAAATCCTACAATCCATGAATGCATGTATGGAATGTAACCTTCCTTAGATTTGATATCTCTTTCTGCACGAATCTCCAACCAGATGTTTTCATATGGCACTGTGGTCTAAACCACTGGGCCTCTTGGGCTTGCCAATCAGAAGGTCAGCAGTTTGAATCCCCACAATGGGGTGAGCTCCCGTTGCTCTATCCCAGCTCCTGCCAACCTAGCAGTTCGAAAGCAAGCCAGTGCAAGTAGATAAATGGGTACCACTGCGGCAGGAAGGTAAATAGCATTTCCGTGAGCTCTGGCTTCCATCATGGTGTTCCGTTGCACCAGAAGCAGTTTAGTCATGCTGGCCACATGACCCAGAAAACTGTCTGTGGACAAATGCTGGTTTCCTCAGGCTGCAAGTGAGATGAGTACTGCACCCCATAGTCACCTTTGACTGGACTTAACTGTCCCTTTTTTTTTTTTTTTTACCTTAAGTGAAACTAGGAGTAGAGAAGAATGAAGGGAGAAGATTAGTCTGCCTATAAATGGCAGTAACAAAAGCCAGATCTTTTCTATTCATCCATTGCCTCGTTGAATTATCATTGTGTCCACAAGCCAGTCTGCTTGGGCACAATAAAACAAATTGCTTCTTCATGCATATTCCCCAAGGACTATATATGTGACAGGTTAGAATAAGATAAATAGTTATAATGTAAATCTAAATTATGGAGGCCCAGCAAGTTTTCTCTGATGTTTACACAACTTGTGCCAAGTAAGATTTGGGTCTTCCTTACAGCTTAACCAAATTCAGAAAGATGCATCTTCAGTGCATTGATCACCATCAGTATATGAAGCTGTGTTACAGCTGGATGATAGGCTCTTTTTTTGCTACTGTGTACATATTTTTACTTCACGTATATTGGAAAGGAACCCTCCCATAAACAGATGGTTTAACAGCTAACAAGGCTCTTTCATGCTGAGGGTAGTTTGGTGGTACGGTATTTGCAGATAGCAGCATATTTCATTTCCAGATCATTTTGGAATCAGTGAAAGGATGTAGAATTTCCCTATCACTCTGCTCTGCTACACTATCTGTGAGTCTCATAAATGAAACATGAGCATTTTATATTAAAAGAATAAAAAGGAATAAAGGGATTTAAAAATATGATCCTCTATGCCACTAGATGTCCCTATATAACAAACTTTCAGACAAGAAAGGACACCATGGTACAGAACAGACCTCATCCCTAAGAAATGGAGCAATGAGCACAGCATACAAATAATTGTCATAAAAGCAGACTGAGTGGAAATTTTCCATTCTTTTTAGACGATAATTTCAGTAACTACTGACAACACTGAAATTATCCACAACCCACCACAACAGATTTGCAGTATTGACAGTCAGTGTCATACAAGTACCTACATAATGTCCTTTTGTGTAAAAAAAACCCAGGCACTGTATATTCAAATCAATTGAACATCAATTGTATGTTCAAGGCAAATGAATGGATAGCACAATAAGCTTTGAAGGGTTTGTGTACAACATTCTACATAGTAGTTTTTAAGCCAACTTTGATGGAATCTTAGTGGGATGCCTTTATAGTCCAAATGTGCACCAGGAACTGGCACTGAAACAGCATTGTGTGGGAGAGTCCTGGCCAAACAGCTTTATTGTGAGTCTTGTGAATGCTCAGTTGTGTGGACGTTCTCGGTTGTATGGAGAGCCAGTGTGGTGCAGTGGTTAGAGTGCTAGAGTAGGATGTCAGAGGCCAGGAGTCAAATCACCACTCAGCCATGAAGCCTACTAGATCCCCTTGAGCCAGTTCCTGTCTCTCAGCCTGCTGTTAGGCTCAAATGGTAGAGAGCCATGTATGCCACCTTGACCTCTTTGAAGGAGAGAAGGGTTATAGATGGGAGGAGGAGAGCTATTGCTACAAAGATAAAATGTCACTGTCTGTGCTGTATCTTTGTCCTTCGGTCCTTCCAGGTTCTGATGCATTGGTTCTTTGTGGCGGTAGTTCTTATGCTTGCACTTCTTTTGCTAACAAATTAATAAAACACTGGCTATTTTAAAAAGAAAGAGCTGTTGTTGTTAGTACAAGTGGGAGAAATTGTGTAAGCAGGGGTACCAGCCAATCAGGCATTCAAACATCTGACAGGGCTTGGTTCGGTGGTCTGCAAGGTGGTTTATTGTCTACCATCCTATGTCAGCACTGGTCCCTGGTGAAATTCTGAACCGGGACAAATACGTAAGAGAACAGGAGAATAAAATAGAAAGTGGCTTCACCGTTTCCATCCCGCAGTTCAGAGAGCCTGACTAGCAAGGGTTATTTCGAAAGAAGCGGGCTTGGAAGTCAATATTTCACAAAGACAAGGTTTCTAAATTATGTTAACGTGGAGCCAAGAAAACTTCTCCTATGATAAATGAGCATTGTTTGAGGAACAGAAATGTGTCAAATGATAGTAAAGTAATTTAGACAGTGGTGTGCTGCAGGGATGCTCACATGTTTTGAACAGGATCTAGGATGTTGATATACAACAATTATTCTGTTGTCTCCCTGAGGTCTCAGTATGGGCATGGGAATCACTCCATAAATCCTAACATATTCATTTCCTGGGTAATGTTGCTATACTTGCTTGTTATTGCTTTTCCATTTTTTTATTTTTATTTTTGCTACTGCAGAAGAGGACTTTTAGTTTTCTCCTGTTACAGTATCAAAATTTGTTTTTCTGTATATCTTCCAAAATACAAAATGATGTAAAATGTCAATATGTTCTGCAGTTTGTGAAGCACTTGCCCACATTTAACACACCTTCAGTGGGGTTTAACAGAGGGGTGGAGAGGTCCTTCACCCAGAGGTTTAGCAGGTTTCCGGGTAAATCACCTTCCCTCCCCATTAAATTCATCTGCAGGGGAGAGTAGGAAGAGATGCTTCATGGAGCAGTTTAGCAAGGTGCTCTGGAAAGCCCCCCCCCCCATTAAACCTCACTTCAGGCATCCAGCGCCCACATCTCCTTCAAACCCCCAGTGAGGTGTGAAAGCTCTTTGCAAACATATCCTCAGAAGGATGTTTACAAAGGGCAGTTTGAAAGGCCCATGGTTCAATTTGAAGTTCCAACAATCAAAGATTCAAAGGGAAGCATGCCTGGGGTGGGAGGAACTGTGGGGCTGGAGGGCTGGAAGGAACTTGGGGGAGGTTGTGTGAGGAATAAAGGGTGGGGAGTTGACAAGGGGTAGAGGTTTGGCAAGTGAGTAGGTGGTGTTGGTGAATGGAATGAACAGGGACAGAGCCGTGTGTGTGTGTGTGTGTGTGTGTCTGTGTGTGGTACCTTGGATTTCTTAAAATTGGGGTGTACACTGTACACATTGTGTGATAATGTGCCTCCATTGATGGATACTGGAGTATTTTGGCGTGTCGTTCCTCTTCCATGCTGTTTGTTGATCTAAAGTGCATTGTGCTTGTTGTTGTCGTTTAGTTGTGTCCAACTCTTCATGACCCCATGGACCAGAGCACGCCAGGCACTCCTGTCTTCCACTGCCTCCCGCAGTTTGGTTAAACTCATGTTTGTAGCTTCGAGAACACTGTCCAACCATCTCGTCCTCTGTCGTCCCCTTCTCCTTGTGCCCTCAATCTTTCCCAGCATCAGGGTCTTTTCCAGGGAGTCTTCTCTTCTCATAAGGTGGCCAAAGTATTGGAGCCTCAGCTTCAGGATCTGTCCTTCCAGTGAGCACTCAGGGCTGATTTCCATAAGAATGGATAGGTTTGATCTTCTTGCAGTCCATGGGACTCTCAAGAGTCTTCTCCAGCACCATAATTCAAAAGCATCAATTCTTCGGCGACCAGCCTTCTTTATGGTCCAGCTCTCACTTCCATACATCACTACTTGGAAAACCATAGCTTTAACTATTTGGACCTTTGTCGGGAAGGTGATGTCTCTGCTTTTTAAAATGCTGTCCATGTTTGTCACAGCTTTTCTCCCAAGAAGCAGGTGTCTTTTAATTTCGTGACTGCTGTCCCCATCTGCAGTGATCATGGAGCCCAAGAAAGTAAAATCTCTCACTGCCTCTCCTTCATGGATCACTGCCTTGTATAACTCAGAGAAGCTATGAGCTATGCCGTGTAGGGCCACCCAAGACAGACAGGTCATAGTGGAGAGTTCTGACTAAATGTGATCCACCTGGAGCAGGAACTGGCGAGCCACTCCAGTATCCCTGCCAAGAAAACTCCATGGACAAAAACAACAGGCATTGTGCTAGCATGATTCTAATCTGTTTTCTTCCAGGAATGCATTTCTCTGTGTATACTTTCATGCAGCAAGTGTACACAGAGAGCACTTTCTCAGGTCACCTTCTGCTGAGGGAGACTTGCTAATAATGCAGAGCTCTGCCACTCCCCCACACCATAATTAACTTCTCTTTAATTAAACCAGGCAAAATAGGAAACAATACAGTAACTGAGCTGCCTCTGTGTATGGACATATATTCTCTGTGTATCACTATGTATGAACACACTAGCCCCCAGCATCTCTCTTATAAAAGACTTGAAAGATTTGAAAAAGGTCTGTGGAAACACCAACTGAGGCGAGGGGAACAGAGAACACTGTTGTGTGCTAGGTTGACAACATGTTCACCTGTGCGTACAGAAAGCACAGAGAGTAGCTGCTACTGCAGACATTGTTGTTGCATGAAGGTCTGCACCACTGCAAATCGATTTTGCCGAGTGTACTGTGAAAAAATGACACATGTGCATTTCAGAGGCCATATGTATATATAGCCAATAACTTCACAGATAATAATGAGGCAGCCTTGTTAGCCCGGCAGCGTTGCCATGTCAGAATTGCATGCATGGATTTGTCTATGCTTTTCTTCCTTAGAAAGTGAGATGTGATGTTCATGACTAGTATGGCAGATGCTACTGTCACAAGTGCTCTCCACATTCAAACTGTTGAATTGGACCCTAGTGGAAGTGACCTTATGCTCAAGAGACTGCTCTCTTTCCTGTGCCTCATCTCAGTGGCCTGTACCAATCAAATTGCTGGCTGGTTTCTTCTAATGCATGAACTCCCTCTGTTGGACCCCACAATGAATTTGCACCCGCTTTGCCCATTCAGAAGCACTTGTCTGAATTTGTTGGTGAAAATAATACACAAGAATGCATCGTATTTGGGGAAATTCAAGACTCAACCCCCATAAAAATAAGTTCCTACTGCAAAGAATATGAGTTTCCCAAAAACTCTGAATATGAGTTCTATCACAAAAGGCCTCAGTTTGGAGAAAGTAAGTTGAATATGTCCTGGTCCTTTTGGGATTTAAGTTAGGTCATTTCAGCAGCATCACCACCAGAGTTTGCAAAATGTCACACTGGTGTTTCGTTTTCTTCTTTTGCTACTTTGCTGTTTTGAACTTGCCTTTAAAAAAAAATTCCAATCCACTAAAAATAAATTATTCCTTCTCTTCGTGAAGATAACAGAGGGCACTTGTGTAATCAAAGCTTAGAAAACTGCCATTTTACACGTTTCCTTCTACAAATTCACAGTATACATTTCTGTGCAGACCTTGTAAGCTTAACATATACAGATGGTAATTAAATGTTTAACTCTTGCCATTTTAATTGCACTATTTCCTTTAACACTTTTTGAGTAGAATATATTGAGAATGATCACTTGTGGATGTTTGAAGGACAGCCTTGCAGTCGTGCTCTTCCTTTGTCTGCTTATAAATTACACTTAAGCGTCTTTATGGTGACATCAACATAATGATGTATTACGCTGCCATGTAATCAGTAAGATATTTCCCTAGCAATATATTACTTCAAGCCATCAACCTAGGCGCATTACAGCAGTATTACTTTGACAATCATTTAAACTAGCATATCATCAGTACTGCTGAGCATCCCTCAGACGACAGAATATGTTAATACATCATCAGACTGATGCTGCTGTAATATAGAATATAAGCATAAAAGGGGTGATGCAATTACAATGGGTAGGCTTTCTCATGCAGCTGAAATATGGCATTAGCATAATGGTGGAATGATGGAGCTGTGGGAGTCAGCCTTTCTGAAGTATCTCCTCAAGATATTTGCAAGAGTTGATAGTATACACCTCAAAATATACTTAGTATGGTACCGCTCCCAGCTGGTACAGAGGCTGTGTATAAGAGGGTAACTTTATCAGCTTTGCTGACAGGAAGGAAAAGTGCATGCATAACAGTCAAAACTTAGAATTGTGCCTGAGTGGAAGCTGGTTTTCATTCTTGAGAACAAGTAGTGTGTCGTCTCTATGGCCGGTCTCAGTTAATAGTCTGACTACTATATTCTGGACCAGGCAAAGCTTCTGAACAGTCTTCAAAGGCAGGGGCATAAAATCATAGAACTGTGGAGTTGAAAGGGACTCTGAGAATCATCTAGGCCACCCCCTGCAATGCAGGAATTTACAGTTGTCCCATACTGGGATCGAACCTGCAACCTTGGCATTATCAGCAGCATGCTCTAACCAACATATAAAATTCCTTACAATAGTCCAGTCCTGAAGTTATAAGGGCATGCATCATAATAGCTAAATCCCCATCTCTTGGATAGGGCAAAAGCAGGGTGCAAACCAAAACTGGTAAAAAGGCTGACTGTAGCTATCATCTGATTGGATCGCAGGAACAAAGGATGCTGTTAGTCTTTATAAATGACTTGGATGAAGGAACTGAGGGGATGCTCATCAAATTTGCAGATGACACCAAACTGGGATGGTTAGCTAACTCTCACCTTTCTCTGCATCACCTATTTTCTATCAATAGAGCAAAGGATGGAGACTTTTTTTCAGCCTGCAGGTCACATTTTCTTCTGGGCCACATTCCAGGGGCCACATGGCAGTGGTGGGCAGAGCCAGAGGCCAAAGCAGAGAGGGCAACAAATGTAATATAATTTTTTACCTTTGCACAATAGGCTAGTTTCTACACCCACACCCACACACCCACCCCCCCCACTCTCTATCCTCTATCCAGGGAAGTAAAATGCATTATTAGAGTACAAGGACACATTCTAGCTGGGCAAAAAATACCAATAGAGGGCATGACATAGGGCTAGTGAAGGGTGTGTGTGGTCTGAGGAGGGGGAATATGGCTAGGGAAGAGGTGGTCTGGAGAGAGTCAGAGAGACCCCATATGGAGAGGCTGCATAGGGTCCATGGGCCTGAGGTTCCTTGTCCTTGCATAAGAGACATGGAACTTGCAGAAAGTCATAATGAGACTTTGCTTCTCCAAAGTGGTACTAACCAATATATTTCTCTCTCCTTGCCACCAGGAACCTCTGACATTTAGACCACGTAGCCATCCCAACTCTTATATATCTTCATCAATGGGTCAAATGAACAACTTCTTCTTCTTCTTCTTCTTCTTCTTCTTCTTCTTCTTCTTCTTCTTCTTCTTCTTCTTCTTCCTCTTCCTCTTCCTCTTCCTCTTCCTCTTCCTCTTCCTCTTCCTCTTCCTCTTCTTCAGAAAAAAACAACAATTCAAAAGTTCCTCTATGTTTCACTCAGCAGTTCCAATGAACAGAGGTGGGCGGGAGTAGGCAGCAAGCAAAAAGGCTTGTATTTTATACAGATGAGATTGCTCCTAACAATGCTTAACTGCTGAAATACAACTTCTCAATTCCTACTTCAAATTAAAAGTGCAGAGTTGATGCTCCCTTATAAATTCTCATAACAGAGTTGGAGGGCTCTCAAGTCCCAGGTAGATTTGGCCCTCTTCATTTTTATTAAGGATGTTTCTCTCTGCCTCCGCTGATTAATAAAGGTTGCATTGACAAGCGACACTGCAATGACACAAAGTGGTTGGGAGGTAATTTATAAAGAACCCTTTTTTATATGCTTAATTTCTTCATTTTCCTTGTCTTATCTGCTGCCACTTTCAGCCAATCTACTGTAGCTGACTCAGTCGGTGAAATGTCGTGGATCAATTTAGTAGAAGCCATTAAAATAATTCACCAAACTGGAAAATGCACATATTCCATGTACAGTAACTGAAATATATCATGCAAAAGGAGCCATTCTATCAAATCTTCAATTATAGTTTTGAATGTAAGTGGACTCTTCTAGGTTCGTGTTTTGTCCATAGCAGTTTGCAGGGATGTTGAAATGCATATGAATTATTCACAGCTTCTTATGGCCTGGTCACACTTTTACTGAAGAGGATTCTAAAATCTACCAACTTCAAAGAAAGGTGGAATTGGCCTCCATATCTCCATCAGCCCCTAATATTACCCAAGCCAGAAGCTTTAAAGCAGACCAGGATGGGGCCAGAATGTTGACCCCAATTGACTTGTCAGCTGCTGAGCCAGTTGAGAGAGGCTGTTGAAAGTTGGCTTCTCTGAGGTGGCTATTGCTCTCAGAGCACTATGGGGCCAACCTAGCATTTTGATTGATCTGCATTTAGTTTGATCTGCAGCTGTCAATCATGCCTGTTCTGCATCAGTAGAAGAGGAAGTGGTGGAAAGAAACAGAGGCAGAGACTTGGAAGAAGGCACTGAAGATGGAGGACAAGATGAGGCAGAATGAAGCCTGGTGCCAGACATTATTCCTGGAGTACTAGAAAACAGCATGGTTCAAGGATCTGGTAAGGGAGAGGGTTGCTGGAGCATATAGGTGGGAGAGAAAGGGGTCACCTTTCAAAATCAGAGAAGTAAAGAGAAAGGCAGACTTCAGCAGAGTACTTGAAAGCAGAAATGTACTTGTGAGGTGCTTCAGCCAAGTTTTTTCTTAAAAAATAATAATCCTTGAATGAGTTCTTTTCAAGAGTGGGTGGGGCTGTGCAGAAGAACTACTTTCCCAACACAAGCATTGCTGTCACTTCCCAGGATAATGTGGGGTGCAGCAGGGTTTTGGTGAGGTCAGGGTGACCTGGGTGGAGCCATTCCTTTTTTAAAAAAAGCATCTAGCATAAGAAACATACAAACCATTTCCCTGGTTGAAGCAGCTCAGGAAGTCTTCACAAATAAATTGACACTTTTGAGCACCAGCTTTAGATTTGCCTTTTCTCTGGAGCATGTGGGTGCTCTTATGTGCTGGTAGTAAACAAATCAGCAGAGCTGCAGAATCTGCTTAGAAATTCATTAGTAAGTAACTCTCAGCACAAACCCCTCTGGAGTAGCAAACTTGTATCTCAAGGAACTTTCTGACTTGTGTGATGACTTGCATGCTTGAATGATCTTCTCTGCTTTCCCATACTCTTAAATGGTCTTCTCCCTGACTTCCAGTTTGCTAAGAGCAACAATCAATGCACTTGTTCTGATAGCGTAAGGAATTAAGTTCGTGCAACTGAACTCCCCCCTCCCTTGTCTCTCTGTGTGAGCCCTACACCCTCCCCAAATCTTCTAAGAGAACAAGATTCATGGTGAGTATTTTCTTTTTATAGAAAAATAACACTGATTGTTCTGATATGTTCGTTGCACTCACCCATGGAGATCCATGTCTAACCTGAGTCTTTGCAGATTCAGCTTAAATAATTCCAGCACACAGGTCTCTTCAGGGTGATTTCCTCCAGTTATTCATACCCACAACCCACAAATGGGCTGATGATCTCAAGGCTTTCTTGCTTATCAACCATCTTTTATTTTCCTAACTATCTTCTTCTGTTGAGCTTCTGGGAGTTTTTCCTTCAAATATTATTGGTGGTATTCAATTACGTTTTACTCAAAGCAGACCCGTTGAAACTAATAGGCATAATGTAGTCATCATCATTAACTTCAGTGAATATACTCTATTTAAAACTTAGTTGCATTCTACCCTGTATGCTTGTGTTTTAAAATCATTTCAATTCTGTTATTTCAGTGTGAGCAGTCATTGATTGAATGTCTCAACTCGGTAGGTGTGCAATCAAGGTCCCAATCATTGCATTTTAACTACCAGAGACGGGAAAGGACATGTTGCAAGGCATCACTAAAGTGGCAAGTACAATGTGGGGAACTCACACAAAAATCCAACATAAACTCAGTTCAATTTGGGATCATAGAATTGTAGAGTGAGAAGGGACCCTGGGGGTCATTTTGTCTAACCCCCTGCAATGCAGAACTCTTAATTAAAGCATTCATGACAGGTAGCCATTCAACCTCTGCTTAAAAACTTCCAAGGAAGGAGAGTCCAAGGGAGTCTATTCCACTTTCAAACAGCCCTTACCATCAGAAAGTTTGTCCTAGTGTTTAGTCAGAATGTCCTTTCTTGTAACTTGAATCCACTGGTTCAGGTCCTACCCTCTGAAGCAGGAGAAAACAAACTTCCCCCATCTTTCATGTGACAGCCCTTTAGATATTTGAAGATGGCTATCATATTTCCTCTCAGTATCCTTTTACCCAGGCTAAACATACGCAATTCCCTCAACCGTTCTTCATAAAGTTTGGTTTCCAGACTCCTGATCATTTTTGTCACCCTTTGTATATGTTCCAGCTTGTCAATATCCTTCCTAAATCATGGTGCCCAGAAATGGACACAGTTCTGGTGATGTGAGATTCATTTTACTTACTGCCTGTTAAGTTTCAAGCAAAAAGGTTCCATCTTATTTTTATACAAGCGGTGTGTTTCATAATCTCCAGATAGAACTTTGTAGTTGAGAACACTAATGTACCCTGCTGTTATTTATAAATTTGCCATCTGGTCTTAGGCTAATTTTCCAGCCTTAGCATTCTTCACCTTTGCAATGGAAGCATCATTTAGTTGCCTTGGTGATCAAGTCTTTCTATAGCCCCACCTAATGTATTTTTAGGGTTTGATTACCATTCCTGATCTATAGAAACTTATGTCTTAAGACTTGTTCTATAGGTGTGCCACTTTACGGTAAGGTATGGTTCATGGGCTGCAGCTGGAAAATGACTGGATCCAAATCACACACCTATCTCTTTATATATTTAGGTTTCAGGCAAAAATGTTTCTCTTCAGCCAGACATTTAGCTGATTAACATTTTATGGCCTTTGAAATGTGTCTGTGAGAGTGGGGTCACTGGTATCTTTTTGTTTTTATTAATTTTGTGTTCCCATTTTGTATTTTTAAGTTGCGAACTGCCCCATGATCTTCACATGATGCTCGTTGCTATACCAGGACTGAAAATGTGCTTTCTAAGAAATGTCTTCCTGGTAATGCTGATGGTGTTAATTACCTATGGCAATTTGAGGTGGAAGGACATATTCCAGCCATGCTCTTCGTAGCAAGAGATGATCGCTATTGCCAAAGCTGATAATCTCTTACAGAGAAAATCTCCCTCTGCAGCCTGCTGTAGAAAAAGACCTTTTGGTTTTGACTCATTTTTAATGGAGAGCTATCTCCCCCTCTGCTTCTTCCAGCATCAATAATATTGATGTGTAGGTCTGAACTATGTTCCAAATGTCTGAAGCAATGCGAACCTCATTATTTACCAAATAGATATGAAAATGAACGCTGTTCTGGGAAACTCTTGAGTAATTATGGGAGAAGAATCCCAACTGATAATGTAAGAATGAACATTTCACTGAACATTAATTAACATTATATTGGCAGGGTTGAAAAACCAACAACAATTAAAGAAGCTAACCAGGTGAAAATAATTAATGTGAATTTGTCCAGACTTCTTGATGCTGTGATGCTTAGAAATTGTTTTGCCAGTAAATGAATGAGCGCCGGTGCAGATTTCTTTTTTAATTAAAAGACAAGCATGTAAGTTAGAGATGGGGAACCAGTGGCCCTCCAAATGTTGCTGGATTCAAATTCCCATCAGCCCAGCTGGCATGATGAGTGGTCAGGGATTATGAGAGTCGTAGTCCAGCAAAGATCTGGAAGATCACAGACACCCACCTCTTCTATAAGCCCACATAGACTTCTAATGCAAGACAGGGTACTTTACAGGACATAAGAAGACCTGGATTCAAATACAACCATAAAGCTCCCAAGGTCTTCCTGAGCTGGTCATCGATTCCTAGCCTACCCTGCGAGGTGTTGGCATTCCATCACAACTGCCTTCCTGCTAGGGAAGACACCTGCAAAGGAATGGCCTGGACCCTGAAGATTTCAGCCGCCTTGCTCTCAGTTGGGACGTGTGTGGGTGAGGAGCTGCAGTGTCTTCTTCTTCTCCCACCCTTCTCCTGGACATAAAATCTTTCTTCTAAGTAACCACATAGGACTGCAGCCTAAGTAATGTGTCTTAGGATCCAAGTCACTCTCATGAGGCTAATTTGTCAGCATCACATAGTTGTGGGTCTTCTAGCTTAGTTTTTATTTAACCGGAAATATCCTGTAGGTGTCCACATTATGCTTTTAATGATGTTTTCAGGTTCAGTTAACTACAGAAATAAAGCTTTTAAAGCATGCACCTATTGATTTTGTGAAGAGTCACAGATTTTATTAAGTGAACAAACAGCAGCTATATCAACAAGCAAATTGAGAACATTCAAAAACAAACAAACGCACACCCACAAAGAGACATCCATTATAATTAAGTGTTGTTTCATATAGATCCATGGTACTGCAAATGAATGAGTACTGTTTACAAGGAACGCTAACAAAAAATACAGAAATTGTCAAGAACATTTGATTGTGTAAATGTTTGTCCATATTATATGTTAGGAGGGTAGACCCATTTCAAAATGGTGACTTGACAAAGAGTTACCAGTGTTTTTATAGCTACCAGAATAAGAGTGGCAAAAAAACCATGTTGCTTATTTATTCATGTATATGCTGCTTCATATATCAAAGAAAATATATAAGTGGTTTACAAGATCCAAAAAAATAACTGAATGCTTTTATTCATTGCAATCCCCAAACTATTCACCAGTCCAGGGAGATGTTGCTGTAGGTGCAAGGCAAGTCTCTTTGGAGAGAGGCTCTCCCTCTTGTCACCACCCCCATGAAAGATGAAACAATTTTCACTTTAAAACACAATCATAGGATGGTATTCAACTCATTATGTCAGCATGAAGATTTCTGCTTCCACAAGATAGCTGCTCCCCTCTCCTAGCCCTGTGTTTGTTCTGAGGGTTCCCCCAAACCCATGGAACAGATGTGGGTGTGGGATGCATAAGGGGAAGAGATTTCCCTAGCACATGTGGAAATCATTCTGCTGATGGAATAAATTAGCTGGATACTGCCCGTCATCTTCCCATAAAGCCTGTTGTTATCAAGACGGAATCCTGTCTGTGGCTTGCCTTGTGAATCCTCCAAACAGCCTCAGAGACATATACACACAACAATGTGAAGGCCCAGAAGGGGATGAACTGAACATGTTTTATTGAAACACACACATACACACACACACTGGGTAAACCTAATCACAGGTGTTCCTTTGTCAGATAAAGTTAGGAATAATGTTCATGATCCACCTGTGCAAATAATAGAATTTGTCCCACGGAAGAGAAGTATTTCAAATGAAGTATAAGCATTCTCTGAAGTGAAACAATAACATTAGCAGACGTCCTCCATAAGGGAATGTTCCATTTGGAAATTTGATTTGTAAGATCTCAGAATTTTCGCTGTGAAACTGATGAGCCCGTAAATCATAATAATGGAAGCGCTATCCAAGGTTCATGAAATCAATTCTGTACAACTCCAAAGAAGTAAATAAAAACACACAAATCTAAAGAAATGAACTGGTTCGAATTGGAACAGCTGGGAAAACTCAGTGGGGAAGCTGCAGGCAACCACGACTTCCGTCATGGCAGACAAGTCAGTACTTGACAGGCCTGTCAAAGGGATCAGGACAGTTGCCATAGGCATCAAGAAGTGACAGCGATTGTCGGGGACTTGGAATCAATGCAGAGGCTGCTGTGCAAAGCAGATCAGTTGGATGGCAGCTAAGGCCGTTCACAGCAAAAAATCTTCCCCTGCAGCCGCAGGAGGGAGGGGGGTGGAAGACACAGGCAAGCATGTAATTCAAAGCAATTGATATTGCATACTTTCTGCCTCTTTATTCGACTCTTCAGAGGTTTCTTGTATAACAAGATAAAACACACAGGGCTCACATGAGGAGCCTCAAACATAGGGTTGGGTAAATCTGTCAGTTTTGTTTGCTCTCCTTTTCTCATTTTTCCACCATTCAGTTTTCTACATCAGTAGATGATGGTGGTTTAAGAAGTCCTCATGAAAACTCTTCAGCATTTTAGTGTGCACCCCCCCCCCCAATATACACATTTCTGTATGGAATTTTGCTTGACTGTGTTTCAGCAAAGGGTCTTGCTGCTCAGTTGTTTCCTCTTCTCCAGTGTAAAATACTTTAAATTCTGTCCTTGTCACAAAACCAGTTGAATCTGTCACCCCTTTTGGGGGGGGGGCATTTTGGCTTGTCTGTACTCCATATCCCACCACCTTTTCACACTACAGTCATACCCTGTAAGCGGTTACAGATGCTTCAGGTTGTGCATTTTTGGCTTGCGCACCGCGCCAAACCCAGAAGTACCGGAACAGGTTACTTCTGGGTTTTGGCGCTCGTGCATGAGCAGAACCGCTAAATTGCCATTTGCACATGTGCAGAAGCGATAAATTGCAACCTGTGCGTGCACAGATGCGGCGCTGCGGGTTGCAAACACTGCAGGTTGTGAACGTGCCTCCCACACGGATCACGTTCGCAACCTGAGCGTCCACTGTATAAGTTTTCAAACTCTTGTACATATGTAAAACTTCCCTAGAGGTGTAAGATTCAGCGTACCACCTGTTCCAAGCCTTGCCTTGTAGTGCTGCTGCAGAGTTAACCTCCACTAGATGCATGGACCAAGTTTCTTGCCATCAATTAGTCAATTAAACAGGGCTGGCTTAACAGTGTTCAATCTGCTTGAGATCATTGAGAATCCAGATGGGCACATTAATTTTCCTAGTTCCTTCCGGGACTCTAATGTTCTTCTGTTTAAAGCTGACTTCCTATTTATAATGTAATCTACCTGCCAATATTGTCTTCACCTTTTACTAATTCAATTACTCCTTACAGTGCCTAGATGAAGACTTGGGCTGCATTAAGAGAGATTGCAAGATGACAACTGGAAAATAGGATGTTTCTCTAATGCAGCGTAAACTGATTAGATGCATGTTAGCAGCGACAACGTGCCTTTATTTCTGCAGAGGCTTTAATTGTTTCCTGGATGCTGGTTCCTCTTTTGTATAAGCTTGGGTGTTATTTAAAAAGAAAGAACAGGGAGAGCATTTGTTGGGGAAAACAAATGCATCATGAGAGCGGACCATTAGCACCTATCCAAAGTCGTAATGAGTTCATTGCTCCTGACAAAACTTATTCTGAATCCACTCTGAGCATTCTTAGAGAAATGTTCTGCCTTGGATTGGGGTTTCCACAGAGCTGAATGAGAATGGATGGCCATCTAATGAAGGTTTCATGAACATTATTGTTAGTATTGGGGTGGGGTGGGGGTGAAGGCCTTTTGTTTCCTTTGGAATTCCTCATATATTTTACTTGCTTTAGACTAGACTTGGTGGCAACTCTCATATAAGAAAAATGGTCCAAATTTCTCTTTAACCAACAATTTTTCCAAGATCCTTTACACCAGTCTGAGGCCATAAAAATAGCATTTAAAAATGTATGCCAGAGCTCCAAAACACATATTCATTTCTGACTGGTGCGTGAAGCTCTGAGAATATATAACTGGCATAATTCAATACATTACAGCAGCTTTCCTTAACCTGGTGACTGCCAGAAGTTTTGGACTACAAATCCCATAATCCTTGACTATTGGTGGATGGTGGGAGTTCTAGTTCTAGATGGGAATAGCCAATCCTGCATACTTTCTTTTCCAATCTCTGTCCCTTTCAGCTCCTCCAGTTGACCTATTTATTAAGCATTCCTCTTGATTTACTTGTGCAAAGCTTTTGCAATGATCGATTGTATCCAGTCTTTATGGAGCACTCATTCTGCTTTGTTTGTGAGGTTAGGACTTGTCTTATAGAAAGTAGATTTGTTGCACTCAGGTGAGAGTGCTTTAATTCACCTTAATTGTGCAAACCTTAATTTCCTAATATGCACTGGAATCTCTCCAACAAAACACTGACAGTGTGGAGGAGTCTACTCTCTCCCCACCCCCACTTTCTCCTACTCCTTCTGCCCCTTCTGGGGTGTGTGTGAATGATGGGTGACAGCCAGCTGTTCTCTCACTGTCAGGTGGAAAGGAGAGTACGTGTGCATTTATGTTTTTTGTTTTTGTTTTTAAAAGAAACAGATAAGTGACATGACCACTCAACAGTAATGCACAAACCCTCATGTGACCCCACAAATTGGCAGCCATTCTGTAATAGAAACAGTTCAATTGAACCAGGCCTATTTTCAATCAGCACAGAGCAGTTTCAATGAAAGCTAAGGCTTGCTGTAATTACCAGAGAACAACCAACAGCATAGCTTTATCCCGTGACTTATTTTTTGTTAACATAATCATAACTGCTGACTCTGGAACATCAAGAAAGCACACACAATTGAAATGATCTATGGTAATTAATTCCAATCTCTCTCTCTCTCTTTCAGTTGTATGCTACAGAAAACATTTTCTTCCTTCCTGGGAAAGAAAATAGCTTTTTAATTATCAGTCCTTCTAAAGGGTGGAAGGGTAGTGTATTCATGAGGCCTGTGCACTGGTTTTGGGTGCATTCAAAGGAATCTGGACATTGACCGAGTCAGGCTGAGATAGCCTTGGATTGCTGTGAGTTGGGTTGGGCAGCCCAGAGCAATCAGGAGCTGTCAGGGGGTGAGGTACAGGAAAGAGAGGCAGGCATGGGCAGAAATAAGGGGAAACTATGAAAAAGAGGGACATACCAGGCAGCCATGTCTTTGTGTGAGAATGTGGTGGTGGGTGGATGCAAGGGCCAATCCAATACATTTTGCCTCTGGATACTGCCCTGATACTGTCTCCATCCCAATGATGATGCTCCCTGGCAGATCCAGGTCCTCACTCCCTTCCCCCACAGTGCTGCCAGCCCCATCACCACAACTGCACCCTCACCTGCTGCAGCTGCAGCAGCAGCAGCAGCAGCAGGGTCAAGAGTGCAATGGCAGCGGTGAGGGCAATGGAACTGTGTTGATGGCATAGATGAAGCCCCGGCGGAGTTGGCAGCAGTGCAGTGACAGGGGATGGGATCAGATCTGCCACCTCACCTAATGCACAGTCATCCTGTGGTGGATGCCTCTTCTTCTCACTCACTACACACAGAATTGAATCATCCTGCTTGCTTGGCTTTTCTTGCCATTCAGTAAAAACTCATTTTCTGGGCTAAGTTTTGACGTTGTGGCCCATCCCCTTCCTTGAAATCTTATGGAGATGCTCTGTTGTCCAGGTCAGAGAGCCCCAGTGCTTCTGTTAATTTGGCAAAACATGTTAGTTTCTGGCCCAGCTCTACTAGAATGACAGCAGCCTGTCCTCTGACAGGAACAGTGACTAGCACCAAAGGCCTGTCAGCAGAACCAGATCTATCTTCTGCTCACCCTTGAAATGGACAATGAACCTCAGCAAATCAGTACTTTGGGCAGAAGGCAGCATCATGCAATCAAAATGTTTATGTTTTGGAAGGCAACATATAAATTATACATATGAGAGTCATCTTAAGATCAAAAGAGTTGATATCTGTTGGTACAACAATCATGGTTAAATTGTCATGGGTGCTCAAGTCATCAGCACAACACTGAACCCTGTAGAAGCTTCCCTTCCTCAGAACAGCAAGGCAACGGTCCAACAGGTTTTGCATCAATGTACATATGGTCCATCAAAGAAACAACTCAGCAATTAACATGACTGCTTTAAATGTAAATCAGTTCAAAACCTGGCCCATTGGCTCTCCCTCTTCTGCTCCCAAAGTTGATTCTTTGAGGCTAGCTTAGCCTTGCATAGTTAACTTGCTTCACTGTAGCGCCAAACTGAATCAAAGGCAGGTGTAATGTTTGCTTTGTTCCCTGTGGATAGAAAGGAGCAGAAGGTAGTTCTCATTCAGCCCATCTGTAACCAGGAATTTGTGAAACTTTCATGTTATTCTTGTAAATGTGTTTATTGTTTAAATAGAAGTAATTATTTTTCTTCTCCTGCTGGAAGCTTAAGGCTTCTGCCAAATGTCTTTAGCATTCTGCTAGCAGATATAGCATTTTATAATGCAGCCCTTATGTTCGATTGTTTTTAAGGGTAGGTAGTAACAGCACTGGGGAAGTGTGGAAATGGAGATTCAACTTCTAGAGGAGGAAAATCTGCTAAGTAGCGGCTTGGTCATTATAAGCAAATGCTCAATAAAAAGCTATTTGGGAAATGTCACTGCTACTTGGCTGTATCACCACTGCTTGTAAAGCAAATATTGCCTTACTGTCACAATGGCACTCCTGCTCTTTAGCAGGGGTGAATTTGCCACTACCACCCTTTGAGGGGAAGACATGAGTTGATTTCTCCCAAGGGGAGGGAGTCTTGGGGATATCATGGGCTGGAGCGCTCAATAGGAAGGGGGATATCAGGTTGCTATTTCAGCCTGCTCTGATCCTTCAATATCCTTCTTTTCTTTTGAAGTGCCACTCCCCTTTCCCTCTACAGTGTGTGGTTTTGTTAGTCACCCTTTCCAAGAGAATAAGTAGGAATTTTTGAGGAAGTTCCTGATTGGCCCTTGTGATTCCTCCTTTTTGCCTACATTGGTTTACGGTTGATGTATTTCGTGTGTGATCTGTTTGGCATTCAGCATGAGTATTTAAGGACTTAATTGACAGGCAACCTGAGGCATCATTGGGTTAAGAGCATTCTTGAGTTGCATTGCACAACCTGGGGATTCCTTGGGCTCACATACTCAAGGCTCACTTAGCAAGAAGAGAGTATTTTTTTCCGAGTCCTTGGCTGAGGAGTCGCAGGATGTGGCTGTTTTTATGCCCAGGAGAGTGGATGAATGTGTCTCTCATATTCATTGATTTGATACTCTTGATTCAACACTTACATAATGTGGTTTTTGTTGGCTGTGCTTCTGCTGTTATATCTGAATAAATATTACCTTTCCACCATTACACCGTCTCATGAGTCTTCTTCCAGGGTGTGCTGGCAAAGCCATGGTTTTGTTTTTACTTGTTTGAAAACTATATGGTTCCTTACCTTCATAATGCCCACAGAAATAATGGAAGCTGAGTAGTAGTGTCCTGAATTGGATCATCTGCCTGTCGGAGGGCAAAAAATAAAGAGAGATCTTATAGAACTGATGGGTGAGATAAAAGTTTGAAAACAAATCATGTGGCATTACCTGATGCATAAAAGGCTCCCTTGTTCATCCTTTCCTTTTAAGTGATATGGGGTATAACCGGAGTCCTGTTTCCTGTAGCAGGAACCAATGAGTGATATGCTGTGGGGCAGCTGGGATAAGGTGAACAAAAGGCCTTGCCTGCTAAAGACATATTTTCTCTCATTGCTTCTGATTTTTTTAAAAAAGGGATCAGTAGAGCCTCTGGATAAGGATCTAGCAAATCTGTATTTGTCTTTGTGTGAAGTGAAAGAGGAGAATGCAATGAAACAGCTTGTTTATATAGACAAGGGAAATTTCTTTAAAACAATATTACTTGGGGTAACTGCTTTTTAAACATTAGGTTAAGCATTGGGAAGAACACTGTCCTTTAATGGCTTACAGAGCTATTCTTAAAACAGTGGCACAGCAGGGGGAGAATGGGACTTAGAAGCTGTGAAACATTTTGTTGATTCACAGCCTAAAGGTAACTCAAGAGAACCTTAAAGAGAACTGATTTTTTTAAAAAAATAAATGTGAGTGTTGTAATGAGCTTTGCTTTTATGGATGGAGGGGGGAAGAGAGAAGAGAATATGGGTGAAAAGGAATACACTTAATCTTTATCCAGTGAATAGTGCCTAGGGGGAGAAAAGGGGGATTTGTTAATAGTCAGAAGGGGCATGTGGTGGAACCCAACGGCAGATCTAGGGGAGCATGAATGGTTTGGTTGCACTGGGTGCAGAGCTTCTGTGGTACCACAGTAGGCACCACAACTATGACATGCAGCAGAAGGCAAAAGGTAGAAGGACACCAGATTTTGGCATTGTTTGGGGAGCCACTGAAATTTGCGGTGCCCAGGTCCACCACTGTGGAACCAAGCAAATGAAGGTACATTTCATTAGCTCATTTCCATTCATACAACTGCATTTCTAGGGATTACATACAAAGTTATGGCTTCTATGGAATCAGGACAACATCTTGTGAAGTTCTTATGTGGACACAGTTGTCCACAGTGTACAATCTACATTACATTTTGTCTGGGAAAATGCATCCGACCTTGAGTACTCTGTAGATTTTAGCTATAGAACGCCATTTTTTGTGCCTAAAAAAAATGGTTCGTTTTTAACTTCCAGGATTGAGCCTTTATTTGCAACACCACTCTGCTTCATGAACTTTTCCTTTTGTGTGGGTGGGTGTTCATTTGTAATTTTGAAACACTCTCCAGCCTGGCAATTCAGAACTCCAGGAACATATAAGACTTTGTCAAGTTCGGTTCCTTGTTTGTAATAGAGTATGAAATTGACAAAATTCTGCTGCGAGAATCTTCCCTTTCCCCATCTGTGCACCATCATCCAGGGACTAAGAAAGCCCTGTTCAGTTGGTACTAATGTGAGAGGGTAACAAAAATACAAAAGAACCATGGGACTATGTACTGCACTCCTGTTTTTGCGTGGCTTCTGGCTCCCCACATGTTCTCAACAAATATTTGCAGTGAGGGGGCCTCTTGTACTAAGTAGGCTCTCTGATTTAAAATGCTGATTGTGCAGGGTTCTAGGTCACAAGGTGAGCCTCCACAAGCTACCTGCTGCATGTATTTGAATCAGAAGCTGGAAAGAAGACACATGGAAGCCCCAAAGAGCCATGCAATGAAGGCTAAAGGTCTAGTCTCATAATACTAATGTTGCCCCTTCACACAAGTGATTACAGTGGTACCTTGGGTTAAGTACTTAATTCATTCTGGAGGTCCATTCTTAACTTGAAACTGTTCTTAACCTGAAGCACCACTTTAGCTAATGGGGCCTCCCGCTGCTGCTGTGCCACCGCCGTGCGATTTCTATTCTCATCCTGAAGCAAAGTTCTTAACCCGAGGTACTATTTCTGGGTTAGCAGAGTCTGTAACCTGAAGCGTCTGTAACCTGAAGCGTATGTAACTCGATGTACCACTGTAATAGGAATGATGCAGAAATTCATTTTTTTATCTGTATTTTAATTAGAAACTACTTCTTGAAGCCATACATGAACCAAAACACAATTATCCTTTGATAATTCTCTGAATTAACACTTCTCTGAATTTTGTGACACAGTTTCTCAACCAACCCACATATACCAACATGCATATACATGCATATATTTGGGGAAAGTGGACATAAAATGCATACATTAGTGGAAATTACACAAAAAAATGCATATATAAGGAGAAACTGGTTGAAAAAAAATGTGTATATTAAGGAAAATGTGCACTGAAATGCTGACAAACGTTCATTATGATTTTTTTGAAAATAATCACAAATTTCCAGGTAGATAGCTAAATTTATGATCATAAAAAGAGCAGCTGAGAAATTTCTAAAGTGGCAGAGTTGTCTACCCCTGATTCGGAAAAAAAAAGCCTGAATTTGGAAAGAGTTCACAGAAGACAGAAAAATACGAGGGGAGGGGAGGTTAAACCTTTGTAGCAGGGGTAAGGAATTTTTTTAAGCCTGTGGACTATATATTCTTTTGTGAGCAACTCTCCAGGGGCAACATGGTCAAAGGAAAAAAAGTGAGTAGAGCAACAGATACCATTTCTGCCTTTGTGCATCAGGCTATGTTCCAGTCACCCAAGAGCAATATATTTCTAGGCTATCTGGAAGTATTATCACAGTTCAGTGACATATTCCAGCTACACAAACATACTCGATAAGGGCATGGAGCAGGGCTTGTGAGGAGTTTAGCTTGACCGACAGCTCTGAGGGCCACATTCGGCCTCCAGGCTGAGGTTCCCCACACCTGCCCCATAGGATCAAGCTGTTCTACCTCAAGTCAGTGAGTTGTTCTTAAATAAATGCTGAGTTGTGAATTGCTTCTTCTCATTTCAACCTTTAGTAGCGAATTCTATATTGCAGCACACACAAAAGCACCTTCCTTTAGGACATGCTTTATTACCATTCTTAAGATTTAGCAACAAAAATCTTTCCAGAAATACTTTCTTTTGCCTGTGGCATGGATTTGATTTTGCAGATCGTTTGTGCCTCTCAGATTTTAGTCAATGCCTCTTCAATTTGTTATTAGATTGTGTTAAACTTTAGAATCCCTCTAGTTACCCAGCTTGAGAGATTTAAAGGTTGTGAGCTTCCAGAATAGGTTTATAGTCAATGTACTTTTCTTTTCTTTCATTTTTTTTTAAAAAAAAGAAGATTAAAGAAAATTACAATACAGTCTCTGAGGGTCTTCCTGGCATTTTCAATAGCCCTTTTCAGTTGCTTCATATAGTTATGTAAAATATTACAGAAACCTGTTCAGCTACATTTGGTGGGGGGAAATATTCTATTTAACGAGAGCTCTTTAAATATTGCCTCTTGAGAATTATGTTCTTTCTTCACATCCCTGTCAACCATTTAAGAGGCATGTCCCATCTGTTTAATTTTTTCACTTCTTGATAACTAGAGTTTAGAGAAAATTAAAAGCAATGTTTATGGAAGGTCCAAGGTTGTAGAGATGCATTAATTTTCCAGTTTTGGTTTTTCTCAGTTTCCCATTTTTAATTTCGTTTTGCTCTATTTCCAGTTTACAGTTGAACTTTTTGAAAAGTCTACAGAAAAATGTGTACCAGTTATCATGTGTGTGTCTCCTAATATATTCTTTTTTTCTACCAGACACATATTTGAAGCCATTTTTTTTCCCTACTGTGTTGCACTTTTTCTGTAAACTTTTACCCGTACCATAAAAAAAAAATAACTGAAGCAGTGGAGATGTCAAAGGATAGCTGTGCTTACTCGGTCAGAAAATGTGAACTAGGTAGATTCACATTAAAATGAGAAACTAACGGATTTTTTGCCGTTCCTAGTTTTAGACAATAGAAATGCTGAAACAATATAACAAAACACTTGGGGAGCAATCCTACACTCCAGAAACTGGCATAAAGCCAATGTAAATTAAGATGGCCTAATATTCCACCAGTTTCAAACCCTCTTCGCCAGTAGTCCTGCTGCTGCTGCTCTGCCTAATCCTGCCTGGCAAAAGGGAAACAAGCATTTAAAATGATGTTCTGTAGTGGGTTGCCAGGTCATGTGACCAAGCTAAACAGGCTTAGGATCCCCCAACTCTGGTCTGCTCCACTATGTCCCCCAAACTCATATTCCCCCCTTTGGGAGGAATTATACAGGCTTGGGCTCTGTCAGCTGAGCTGAGAATCAGCTAACCTAGCCAGAAATTGGTTGCATCCATAGCTGCTCATCCTGGGAGATCTTGCCATAGTATTGCACGCTTAGTATAACATAGTATCATATGACACGGCCCAGTCACAGAGCACATACTTTACATGCATAAGTTTCTTCATTTAATTCCTGGCATCACAAGAAAAGGCTGAAAGAGACCTCTGCCTCAAACCCTAGAGAGCTGCTTCCAATCAGCGTAAACAATATTGAGCTACATGGATCAATGGTCTGAGTTGGTATATAGGGCAACTTCCAATATTCTCAAATCCCTCCTGCTTTTGTAAAATAAATGACTACCTGACACCCTATAATCAGATTCCTGAGGCTCCCAGGTTTGATTCTGGGGGATTGCTAAGAAACAAAATTAGTGAATAAAAAAAATCAGAAACAGAATTAGGGAATAAGAATCTATTTCTAGAACTTCATTATAATTAAGCTCAGTCAACCCATTCTATAATATTAGATTGCAAATGAGACTAAACAACTGATTAAGCTAGTAGTGTTTATGCTTGTGGAAGGGGGCGGGTATTGGTTTGGGTTTTGTATTGTTTTATTGTGTATTTTCACATTTTGTATTTTTATGTTGTGAACTGTCCTGTGGTCTCCGGATAAAGGGTGGAAAACAAATTTAATAAATAATATAAATAATAAATAATAGTATTTTCTGTGTGTACGCAGGAATACTCAGCCACAAAACTGAAGATATTATTCTGTAAATATTAGAATAAATCTAGAACTGTATCTGTTTTGATTTTATTCTAATGAGGTATGTAATAGAAAATCTAACAGTGCTTAAAGTAACAGATTTTTGTTAGCTAAGCTTGACTGCTGGTGAAAAATTGTGGGCAAACATATTAGGTTAGAAATATAATGTGCATTTAAAATTGCTCAAAGTAACTCGGTTAGAATTTAGGAAAAAGCTAATGGAAAATACCTTGAGGGTAGCAAATTACTAGTCTGAAACCTCATTCTCTTGAAACAATTATTTCAGGAAGCGAATTGAACAACAAACTCCATTGGTGGACAAACATGGCTTTTCAGTATTAGTGGAAGAATATGAAACAAGCCATGTCTAATGCAAGTTACAGGTATACTTTAGGAGACCTACCCTGTACTGGCAAATTTGCTGTAGTGGTGCAATGCAAAGAAGTGATACTGTTACTAAAGCAAAGGTGGAGAAGAGGGTAGGAACTTCTGCTTCCATTTCTTCAGTCATCATGTTTTGTGTCCATCCATTCAGTGATTATTTCCTCCTTTTCAAATCCCCTCTGAAATTTCATTTCTACAAGATGATTTCCAGTGCAGCCATAGACCCATATACCAAGCATTTGCTGTTACCAGTTTCTCTTTCTCTTCTCACTCACGTGAACGAACCCTGACACTATAATAACCAACTTCTTTAACTTTTGTCCTATCCATTGTGGTCCTATCCATTGTGGTAGAATGCAAGGTCTCTGGGAAGGGATGGCGTTCATTTTGAGTTTTGTACATTGCCAGGATACTGTTGTGGTTAAATATTGATTTACCACAACTATTCACTATGGCAATAACAGACTGATATTATTATTTCCAGCGGGTATTATAAGCCTCTGCTTTTGAAGATTATCACTTTCATTTAGAGTTTATCCTCTTTGTTTGGTTTTTTTTTTAAAAAAATGAAAGAAGGAAAGGCACTTCAGTTCACTTATGCAAGTATGCTTTGACTGTTAATCATTTGCCTGAGGCATCTCTGAGCATTATAAAGGGGATCCAAATCAAATACATGGGTTAATTTGACAATTTCCAGAGATAAGTGCATCTTATGTGCAATATAGGTCAATGTTACAATCCTCTAATCACTTCTGCTGCTTAGCCTTCATTCATTTCCACTGAGCTTCTGACTGGGACCTCCCTCTGCTACTCCTACTGGGAAAGATGGAGATACTGCAGCGGCATCACTTATTGCAACCCAATTACATATGATGTAGAATAAGAGGCGAAATACTTAAAAGTATTTTACTCCAAAGGACAAGCAGGAAACCTAAAATGAATTATGAGTCCTCTCTGCAAGCCCCTTTTTCTATGGGTTAATTTGATGACTGGAAAATAAATCATACTGTCTTACAGGGATAATGAGAAAAACAAATTTGCTGTTGTTTCTTATCAAGTTGGGACTAGCAACTGCACTCCTCAGATGGAGCTCTGTTGCGTGAACCGTATGCCCCAGAGGTGCACTTGGCCTATACTGGAAACTGGACTTTTAGTGCTGCAGCTCCAGTTCTCTAGAATCAGTTACCATCTGAAATCAGGCTAGCATCATGATGTTTAGGTATCTACTGAAGACAGTTTTGTTTAAAAGGGATTTCCTGAGATACAACTCAGTCATTTATGGAATATCAATTTTATAACTAAAGCAATTTGTGTTTTGTAGATAGAGTTTTATTGTTTTGGGAACTTGCTGAATTGATTTTATAGCTTATGATTTTGTGCTTTACTCTGTTTTTATCTTGTATACTTCTTCAATAGCTTGATGGGTGAAGCTGATGCATCTTGTGACTGTGAAGCAGTCTTCTGCTTCTTCACAGCCACAAGATGTAGCAGCTGAAGCCAACTTCAAAATATGATCACACAAATTCATGGAAGATATCTCTCAATGGCTACTAGCCAAGATGATTGTGTTCTACTGCCACTGTTGTAGGCGCCATGCCTCTGAATATTTGTTCTTGGACAAGACAAGCGGGGAGAGTTGGGCAACCATTTCCTGTATCCTCAGTGCCACAATTTGTAAATCAGGGCCACATATTGAGATTGCTCTTCACAATTGGTGACCCCCCCCCCCAGGATATGTGGCAGCTTCAGGAGAGGGTGATTTGCACTGGGATCATGGCATGGAGGGTGGGGTGGGTGTGGAGAGTTGACACAATCTTCTCCAATTCCTTATCTCAATCCAAATGCAGCTGAGGGGGCAGAGAGCTGCTTTTTAAAAAAGAGACGGGTAAAAATGCAAATATGAATTTAATGTAAAGTGCAGTTTAGGCCTCTGGAAACAAGAAGTAAACCAGAGCCAGAAGTGCAGCATGCTAGATGTACATATAGAACAGAAGGTGAAAAGGAATGTCAGCAGCAGTACTTTTTCCCTGAAGGTTTCTGATAGAGCAACCTTTTGACAATCCAGTTCATAGTCACCCACCTTATCAACATTTCAGTTTAACAGAGTGACTTTGGGAATACTGCAGTATGAGTTCTGCCTCAATAGTTGCAACATGTTCTCTAATAGGTGCCAATTTGAACACAGCAGCAGGTGGGTGAATTAGTGAGTCAAAAATTTGTGGAGTTCAGGTACTTGCAAGTTATGTAGATAGAAAAGGTCAGCATCTTTTTGTTGCCCAAGCAGATTCCCTTGCCTGATCAAGAGGCATGTATAGAAAACACATGCACCACTTGGATGGATGGCATTATGACAAAATCTGGGCTGTGGGTATGTGTACGTTTATGTGTACAGAGGATAATACAATTTCATCTTTCATGACTCACCCAGGGCAGGATTTAGGTTTGATGAGGCCCTAAGCTACTGAAGGTAATGGGGCCCTTTATATGTCCAGCTGTCCTTTGTCAACAACATATTGTTGCTGTTTTTGTTGTTGAATATATGCTATATGGTAATTTATGGATCTAACAGGTATCTCAAGCAATTTGCACATAACAAAATGTGGATTTTATCAAATTGTTGAAATGAAATACAATTAAGAAGAAGTATATTAATAGTGAATTGGGGGGGGCAAGAGAGTGGGGCCCTAAGCTATAGCTTGTTTAGCTTATATGTAAATCCTGGTCTCATCTATCAGCTGAAGGAACTGTGTCCAGTTAGCCAATAAGAACTTGGGAGCTCAGTCCATGCACAAAAAGAGGTGCATCCACATTGCTGCTTGGGTGGAAGAGACAGTTTGTCTTCTCCGTTGTCCCTTGTCCTCCCACACTGAAGAAAATATAAATCATTCACATGAAAATAATGGATGAGTTAGACTATTCATTACAAACACCACATTTCCTCGGTTTCACTGACAAGTCCCATCTTGTGATTATGTTGTGTAGAGGTAAAAACGTCTGTGGAATTAATGACAAATCTGTCAAGGCCTTTATCCAGTGCCCTGTTTGAAATGATTAAACTCATTGAGTGTTTGCTTAATCTATTTTCCCCTTTTCACATATAGCATGCTTGGCGCCTGGGGCAAGCCCATCTAATAATTTTCAATTGAATAAAACCATAACTCATGACCCAATAAATTATTAAGGAGCCCTGTGTTGCATCTGATTCATCATTCATCTTACCACAATGCCAGAAAGCCTACAGAATTCTCTAACAGTTCTCGCAATGAAAAATAGTTCTATTAAAATTTATGAATACAGCGTGGTATATATTACAGCATACGCTGCTACGGAATTATCTGTCAAATTGTTATCCCCCCCTCCCTTCCACCAACATCTTGTATTAATAATTGTGTTGGTAAAGAAAACTCACCTCATTAGCGCTTTTATTCCCATCTCTGAAAATGCTTTTGAGATTACAGGGATTGTAAAATGACAGTTCTCCTACAGTATCCATGTTGTAGACTAACAATTATCCCAGCCCGGTGCATTTGTGTGTGTGTTTGTTTGTGTGTGTGTGTTTGACAAAGGATGAGCTTGTAGCTTTTAACTGTTCTTAATGAAAGCATTTCTTAGTTGTTACTTCTTTAAATGGATTCCGCTCCCTCAGTTGCCACTGGATAATTTATATAATCTTAACTATACAGTGGTGGCTGCTGTCCATTGGGACTGACAGGACACAAGATAGGGAAACTAAAAGTTGGTGAGACCAGAATTTTAGTTTTAATCTCCTCCTCCCTGATAGTTAGGAGGAGTGAGCTGCCAGTGGAACCCTCTGGGCAGATTGTAAAGAGGAAGGCAGCAAGGTGGAAGCTAGCTGAGATCAAACTTAATTTCAATTCTCCACATTTCCACATGTTTTCTGTTATTATTATTATTATTTCCTCATGTAAATTTTTTCAGTAAATTTTTCCTAATGTACACATCTTTGTAAATAATGTGGCTTATGTAATGCATTTCTGTATGTTATTTTCAGTAATACATTATTTTTCTGCATATTTTACCCTAGTACATTTAGTTTTTGTACAAATGACTTGGCTGGAGAATTGCACTGCAAAATTCAGAGAAGTGTAAATTCTGAAGGATGGGTGTGTTTCGGTTCACATATTGTTTAAAAAATGCCAATGAGATAGGTTTGCCTCTAAATATAAATGGATTGGAATTTCTCCCCCATCCCTGTGCTGGACATGAAATGTTTCTTTTTCTTTTACCATTTGAATAATAATGCTGACATTATTAATGTATTTTTAGTGCCTTTGATTACTTGTAATAACTGTATTATCCTTAAAATTGTATTATTATTAAAATTGCCAATGTGTTTGGAAAGCATTTGGACCATTTTTCTCATGAAGTGGAATTGTAATGATGTGCAAGAATTTAGAACGAGGTGAGAAGACTCCCTGGAAAAGACCCTGATGTTGGGAAAGATGGAGGGCACAAGGAGAAGGGGACGACAGAGGACGAGATGGTTGGATAGTGTTCTCGAAGCTACCAGCATGAATTTTGACCAAACTGTGGGAGGCAGTGGAAGACAGGAGTGCCTGGCATGCTCTGGTCCATGGGGTCATGAAGAGTCGGACACAACTAAACGACTAAACAACAACAATCCTATCAGAGATCAAACCATTGTTTACCAAGGGGTATGTTTTAATGGCTGGTACAGCAAAGAAGGACTTATTTCTGAATCTGAAGAAACAACATATTTCAGAGAGTAAAAACTAGAGTGCACACCAAATAGGCTATGGTATTTATTTAGTAAAGGAGAGAGAGAGAAAACAAGCGAGAAACTTCTGTTCAGTTTGAAATTTCTTTGGATTGCTTTAATTTACACAGTGTTAAAAGACTCCCCACTGCTGCTTCCTGTCTATCTTTTGGGACAAAGCTTCCCATCTTTATGTGAACAAACAGTATCCACAGCAGCACAATCAGCAGGAGGCCTTTAAAATGCCAAAGTTATATAGTTTGGTACATTTAAGCCAGATGCTTTTTCCCAGGGCATGTAAGCAGACTACAAATAACAGAATAAATAATTACATGTTCATGACTCTGTGTTACCTGTACTCAATTACCTGCTATTGAGACAGTTCCCCACCTGCAGTCACAGCACAGCAGGAGGAACAAGTTGTTGTGGAAGCCAAGGAAAGAGCTTCAAGAAAGTAGCATGCAATTACTGCTTCTCCTCTGCTTGGCTGTACACAAGTGACCATTTACCAAGTTATAACTTACCATACAGAGCAGAAGTATATAATCATACTCTAAAGTAGTTAACAGCATTGTCTTGCCAAGCTTGGGGGGGGGGAGAGATATCTACCCACACTTCTACACCTGATCAGAAATCTAGGGAATCAAGGGAGTTATTATGATTATTCATAACATTTGGCAAAACAGTCAAGCTAACCAGCTTATCAAATGGTAACATGCATACCATGATAAATTAGCACTCCTCATCTGTTTTCATCCACTGCCTACATGCATCTGAAAATTCACTCTAAGCCTTACAAAAATGAAAATATGATGTCCTATATATTTAATGGTGATTTTTTAAAAAAAATCTTCCTATCGCTTGCCTGCTCTCCCACCCCGATCTACAAAATCTGGAACCATTCCTCTTTTTGCCTTGACTACTTAGCACTTTTCTCACTGGCACACTTTTCTTCTGCCTTGGTCACCTTGCTTTTAATCAAACCTGGGCCTGCTGCTTTTATCAAACCAGGCCTCTACCAGGGCTCCCCCCCTGCAGTTCAAGCACAAATATTGAAGTTGTTCATCCAAGAAACCTGCTAGCTTTGCCAAACTCTTACTTCTTTTTAGCAAGGATACATGAAACCATCAAAGGTGCCTTCACAAGGAAGACTGCTTTGTTTCAAAGGCAGTGTTTAAAAGCTTGCCATTACAACCTGATGTAGCATCCAATACAGGATAACTCATGTTTGAGTCAAAGGATATTCCTTAAAATATTATCATTAAATTCAAATGCTTTGGTGGGGAAAAAATGAAGTTTTAGGGAGATGCAGCAGAGGTTACAAGGCTTTCTATTATTTTTGGACTATGGAAGAGTGAAGGAAACGAGTATCTATTGAAATTTTATATATATATATATATATATACATATATATATATATATATATATATATATGTGGACTTTTTCTGCCACCTTCTTTTAGGGACACCTTAGTATGAAGAAGGCCCAATATAACATTTGCAGCAGCAGGAGGAGAATTGGCATTATTTCACAAGGTATTTTCTATGCTAGTGGAGGTTGGAAATATAGACACCAGGCAACAGTGAGTTGGAATAACAAGGGCCATTTTTTATTAACATTAAACACATTTGCATGAAGTGAACATGTATACGAATCTTATTTTCTTTAAAAAAATTACTATGCTTGATAATTTGTGAGCTGAACACTCCTCTGTCCACTTTCTTAGACCCTTCCCAAAATCCAGCCCATCATTCTTTGTGCTTTTAACCTCCTTCCTGGACTCCTTTTCAGATTTCCCTGACATTCCCCCAATCCTGTTAACAATACACTTCCTTGGTGTAGGCAAAACAACAACAACACACAGCAGTAAGGAAGCCATTATGAATGTGGAGGGGACAAGATCTACTCAACTCCAAATGGTGGCCAGCTAATCCTGCACTGATATCTCAGGAAGAGTGGGCTTGGTGCCAAGAGCAGATGGCATGTTTGGCAGCTCCCCACTCCCAACATGACCTGCATGCATCAACACACTGTACTTCCCACTCCCTCCTTTCTGGAAACAAGTGCCCACCTGCAAACAGATTCCCACTCAGATCTCTCCATGGCTGGGCAGATGAATATTTCACAAGTGGTAGACCAAACAGAAGTACAGTATATTAATAGAAAACAGTGTACAAACGAGTACAAAATACGGAGAAACCCTTCTGCCAGTCCAAGCCACCCATTGGATTTGGCTTTTGTGCTGCGTTTAGAATAGGACTCCCATAATGGTTTTTGCACCTGTGGGCTTCCAGAACTGGATCTTACCCTTTCTGATATATTTCCTCTGCCTTTGAGAACACATTTCTATAGTCGTGTTCCTACAATACCGTAGCATGTGGATGTTCAGGTTTGATGGAAACTAGTCTGTGTTCCCTTTTCTTTTTCTTATCCCAGGTGATGATTCTGATCCTTGAAGCATTCTCAACAAAACCTTGAAATACGGCACAGTACTTTTACATGAAATTTGTAGAACTGAAATTAGTCTGGTAGCCCAAGGTGTGCAATATTCCACACAATTAAAATGGCATCAAATTAATAGCAATTATGTATGAGTCACTATGCAAACTTAATTTTGCAAGGGTTCTGTAAAATAGTGAATGGATTAAATTGGCAATTACTTGTAATAAGTTAGCTGTTAACTATCAATAATAGAAAAATATGGGGGGACAGAGAAGGAGAGCAAATTTGTCAACCTTTTCCAAAATGATCTGGGCATTTTCATAAATATTGCAGTTCAAAGCAAGATAAAATAAATCCATTGACTGTGTTCTGAAATGTGGCACAGAGCAATATTTTGACTATATTTCGTTTGGAATCACATAAAGTCAGGAAATGTCTCTAATTTTGCATGTCAACGCAGCTGGCTTCCCACCCACACTTCATTACTTGTGCTGTATAATGCCATTTTTTGTGATTTTCGTGTAAAGTAATCACTATGATCTGATAGAAACAGAAAGTGACGGTTTTCCCTCTCTTCTAATTATATGTTGGTCTTTAAAATCAGACAGTGATGCTTTGCAGAAAGGCACAGTTCAATACTTTTTATATGGGAAAGCTATCTACAATAAACCACACATTCACGTTTACAGATATGTGTACTGCATAGCTAATATTCATTTATCTACCTAAGTTCTTTTTTAAAACCAAGAGAGATGATCATTTTCAAACTACATTAGTCTCATTTATCTCCATGATGTCTTTAATGTTATAAGATGTTGCAGCAACATTACTGTCTCCTGCAGGCCTATACCAGCCTTTAGCTACTCAGGCACATTATTAGATTGTCAACATAATTCAGACATCTCATATAAAAACGAGCCAACCCACTGGCTCCAGCGCTCCGTAAATGTATTTGCCTGATGTAATAGCTTTACATTTATTGAATCTTCTTTTTTATCATTTATATACAAAGAGCTTACGGAATCATATCCACCAGTGCTACTATATTTTTCGTCAATCACTTAGCCTCACTACTCATGGTTACTGCAATAAATTTTGATTTGTCATGTGTTAACTGCAGAAAAATAAAATAAGGAGTAGAACTCTGCATTGATTACAAAATGTCAGTGGCTCTGTTGCTCAAGACCATAACTACGAGAATAATGATTTTGATCCTTAGCTGATGCAAATTAGTCTTACACTTTGATACTGAACTTCATGAAACACCTGGGGAGACTTGGATGGGAGCTCCAGAATCCAGTCAGAATCTAGGGAATACTTTTGAAATAAGCTACATTTAAGGTAAAACATCCAAATCTAGAATACTAGACAGTTCTGATAAATATAAATGTTTATTGCAAGTTTACTCAGAACTTACATTGCATTCAATTTAGTTTACTTCCAGGCAAGAATGCATATTATTAAATCAGTGAATATTATGCTTTACAGAGAAACAGTAGTAAGTGTTGGTAGGAAGACATGCGTGCACTTTAAAACCCCTGTCTTTTGGCAATAATCCCATAATAATAGGTGTTTATTTTTCAACTGAAGCTATCTGCTTCTTGCTGTCTTATACCCTGATTTTCACCTATTATAAGAGAGAGAGAAAATCATGTGCAAAGAAAGGATCTCTGGTAGCCGTACTCTAGAATCTATTGTGACATATAGAAGATTGCAAATAGCTTTTCCCTGCCCCTTTGCTTTAATATCATGACCACATGGCACATGAAGAATTTGCAGGGACAATTTCAGTGGGTTTGATTTAATAACTAGTAGTGGGATACAAACTCTGATGAAAAGCTATGAAATGCTTATGTGTGGTATCCAACTAAGAGCAGATAGCGTGTTCTCCCTAACAGAGAGCACGTGTTGCGGTTGGGGAACAGGCCGCCCTGCCATGACTAGGCAAATTGATCTGCAACCCTGGCCTTAAGGGTTAATTGGGTTGCTGGGGATTATTGATTGTTACCAATTTGGAGGAGGAGTCAGAAGTTATAAATAGAAGGGCCAGACGTGGGGACGTCCTCTTGGCCATTTTGCATCGGATCACCCGCCCTCCCTCCCTTTAATAGGGGGGGTTTTATTTAAGCTGATCGCTTGACCTTGCTATGCCTGTCATGGGGTCGTTCGCCTTGGAGCGGGGGCCTGGTAGGAATTTTGCCATCTGGCGGATTGGCTGGTGCCATTTGGTTTTTGCCTACTGCGTAGCAAATCGTCACAACTTGTAAGGTTGGCGGTTAGGCATTGGTTAATTGGTGCTTGGAGGGGTAAATGCCTACCCCTCCAAATGAAGCGGAAAGGGAATTCCGTTAAAGGAATCCAGGGGCTTGCCATTCTTTTCGTCCTTGTCCGTGGAGCCGGACTTGGGCCGTGCAAGCCCCACCAGAACATGAGGGTGAGAAGTGAGGGTCTGTTTCCCGACCTCACTTTCTCATCCAATACTTGTTTCCCACGCTGGCTTCCGGTGGAGTCCGGAAGGGCCAGCTCTGTCCTTGAGGGCCAGGACAGATAGTCATAACCAATGCCTAAGCAACCACTCACAATATTTTTTGTATTTGAATAAAGTTGTGGCCAAAAATTATGCCAAAAACCTTAAACAAAAATTGATGTGTGAAGTGTGTAATTATTTGGGGGGCGGCACTGTGGAACTCAACACGCAAATACATTTAAAGCACACTCAACACGAATTCAAAGCACAAGACTACCCCAGAGAATCTTGGGAGCTGTAGCACCCTTAAAATACTACATTTCACAGGATGCTTTATGAGAAGTGGGATCATCTTTAGAATGGTCCTGGTTGCGGGCAGGCCCTCAGCCCGGCTCCTCCCCCCACCCTGGCATGGGCGGAGTAACATTTTCATGCCAGGGTGGCATCACGATCACCCCAGGCCTATTGGCCAATCGTTTTTGAGCAGGGGGATCGTGGGGAGTTTAAAAGTGGCAGCACAACGTGGGCTGTGCACTTACTTCGTGCTGCCAAACACCTGCCCACCCTCCCTGTAATTTATGTTTTCTCTGGCCTTGCTTTGGATGTTGGTTGGTCTCCTGTCTTGGGACAGGGGCTAGATAGGAATGTTTCCATTTGACAGATTGGCACTGGCCCCTTGGTTTTTGCCTACCACTTAGCAATCGTCACAACTTTGTAAGGTTTGGCGGTTAGGCATTGGCTCATTGATTTGTGGGGGAGGGGAACTCAGCCATTGCCTGCCCCTCCATTTACCAAGGGTATTCCGTTAAAGGAATCCAGGGCCTGGTTCCTGTCCGAAGTCCGCTTGAGGGGCTAGGGCCATGCCAGGCCTCTGGGAACACCGAGGAAAGCTACAGGCGGGTTCCCCCGATGTGGCTTCCTCTTGGGGTGGTTTGCCCTTATTGACTACCTGCAAAGTGGGCAGGAGCCTAATATAGTCTATGCCAATGCCTAAGCCAATACCACTCACATTTCTGTAATTCAATAAAGTTGTGGCCTAAAATTTTGCCAATAAACTTAAACTAAATATTCTGTGTCCATGTGAATTTATTTTAACAAGGGGCTGGTCTGGGGGCCTTGCCATGCAAGTCATATGCTTTAAATGTGCATTGGGTGTGCTTCAAATGCATGCTGTAGATCTGCCCTCCATCATACTCCTACCCTGGGCCTACCCTGAATAGGGCTCAGCCAGTTACTGTCTGTTGACAATTTAACAATCTGCAGATATGTCATATCTTCTTTTTTTTTCACTGGATGGAAGGAGTTTCTGTTAGGAGAAAGGAAAGAAATATATTTAGTGTACTTTCCAGCATAATTACAAAAGTTCCTCCTCAACTGTTTTAGAAGGGGGGAAAGAGAGGTGACATTGACAAGGAACTGCATGAGTCAAAGGAGGAATTTCTCTAGGATTAAAAGCACGAACTATTAATTACCTTAATATTTTGTGTGAACACTGCAGATCAAAACACCCTGAAGTAATGTCAAACAACGTTAGACTGTTAACTTCATTATAAGCAATGAAGCAAATTTTTATCTCTGTTGCTTGACAAAAGAGCCGCTGTGCCATGGTTGGATGGCAGATGGGAGGTTTTGCACGTAACCACGAAGTATATTTAGCTGGTGCTTCCCAGAGTAAGAAATTAACTAACTAACTAACTAAAAAAATAAAGGTTTATTTTACTGTGTTTGGAGCAAGAGAAATAACAAGCAAGTGGGAGAGCCTCTGCGTGGAGAAGACTAAGAAATTGGGTGACAGAAGGCACAACACTCAAAAGGAAAGCAGTGCCCAACCTGGTGATAACATGATAAATGATTTAAGGAGGGTGCTGCATCCCAAGATAGGAAAATAGGTAATAAGGGAACATCTAGCTACTTTAAATGAATTCAAATCTCCAGGGCCTGATGAACTGCACCCAAGGGTACTAAAGGAGCTTGCAGATGTAATCTTAGAACCTGGGATTCTTTATAGCTTCTAACTGGCCTTCTGTGTCTTAAGTATCTCAGATACCATTAAAAGGGGCTTCGGTGTTAAATTTGTTAATTTCCCCACTTTATTTTTCTTTGTTTGAACTACACATGAGATCGAAAGACTGTATCTATCTTGAATATTTTGTATGATCAATACACTTTTATAAATACACCTTCTGAATGTGCATTGAAAGTTCCTCCCCCCCCCCCCCAGTCAGTTACAATTAAAATGAGAATTCCAATTTGCAAACAGAACCGTCTTCCTTTTCACGGAGCAAATGGAAAATGTCTATTCATTATATGCGATCCTATTTTACCAGCAAGGCTCTGATGCCAGTAATGAAAGGCAGTTATTGTTTTGCTGAGAGATTATGAAGGAATAACACTCATCACAAAAGTGGACATCAGTAGGAGGAGAAATATGATCTTCTGATAATGCAAACTTATTAGATGGCCTCTGATAGTCCCATGTGAAACTCTACAATAAATTGCCTTGCTGTGGTGGCAGTGACTTTTAAAAATACCATTTATAAGTAAAAGCTTGACCTTCAGATTTATGTGAAATTAATCAAACTTCATCAAAGGACAGACCAGCTCTTACAAAGGCCAAGTGTTGTTAAAATGTTGCCAGAGCCTCTCCCACCATAATGTTGAGAACTCTGGGGAGCAGATTATGGTATAACTGAGTTGAGCCACGATATGAGGTTCTATAAATAGAATGGATTCAAATGGCATAAATCCAGGCATGACGTGCTCATCAATGTCAGAAGCTTTAGGAGATCAGTTGTAAAGTAAGGAGCTGTCTTCTATCGAGTCAGTTTAATGATCTTTCTAGTCCAGTGTGATCGATCTTGACAAGGCAGGGAACCACCAATTTAAGGCAGTGTGCTGACAACCTTTTAAAAGGGGCAATTTAAGTAACTCCTTTTGTAAAGCTGTCTAATTAATCGCTTCAGACCAATAATAATAATAATAATAATAATAATAATAATAATAATGGCGGCAGCAGCAGAACACCTATGCAAATGTCCACGTTAGTGAAAATGCTGATTTGTGTCTTTTTAAACCAAAGCAAGAAAAAGAACTTAAAGAGCAATCCTAACACCTGGTTCAAGAGCAGCAGAGTTGAATCCAGTGTTCAAACTGCTGTCACTTCTGAAGGTCTCTTGCTCCTGCTGGCCAGGGCAGAAGGCAGGGTGTGGCAGTTGATTATCTAAGAGTCTAGAGTCACCGTATTTCAAAAAGTTAAAAACCAGGGCACCCCAAAATTTGTTTAGTTTTTTCCCCCTCAGGAAACCCGAAAGTTGTTGAGCTGCCTTTCACAAATTCTGCCTGGACATCAATTCGGTCTTTGATCTGGACATATGGCAGCCCTAAGAGAGTCAGACCCACTCTGGCCTGGCTTAGGATCCAATAGATCCACTGCTTGCTCAGCTCAGCTTGCATTATTCCCTCATCTTGTCTTCTCATGCCAGCTACTACCCACAAGAAGACTGCCAGCATTAGCCAGCATTAGCCTGTCAATAGCTCAATAAGTCAAATCAAATCAAATCAAATCAAATCAAATACCTTTATTGGCATCACAGTATAAAACATTTCAGGTCACTGGGATAATTAAAAGGACACAGGTGAAGCTGTTGAGGGTCATAAGGTCACACAGCAGAATATCTAAGTACACGCGATCACCGTGTGAATCTTGGTCAGTCAGTAGACACAGAAGGGGCCCTCTATTGTGGTGGAGCTCTCTATCTGCAGATTCCAGTGGAGGAAAACATGCACTGCATCCGTAGTACAGATCCAATGGTAAGATCAGTCTGTCAATTTCAGCACTACAGAAGGGGTGTGAACCGGGGGGGCGGGACTGCTTCATTTCTGAACAAGGGGTGTATTGAGAGGGAGATGATAAACGATTGAGGCTGTGTGCAAGTGCATTGACAATTGTGCAGTTCTGTGAAGAACAAAGTAGCACTTACAGTTTCTTTATTTTTAAAAAAAATTAAAATGGAGGTGGGGATAGGGAATGTTCCAGTTTCTAGCTCAACAGAGTTGTATATACTTTTGGAAAGCATTCAAATTTCCCAAATGCCTGCTGAAAATGAATCCTTGTTCAAACTATTTGAAGATCTGAATAGCAATAAAGGACTATATGATGACTCTTCTTCAGATTGTGTGCCAACAGAATATTTTAAGCATGAATATGAGATGTAGATATACTTAATAACACCAATGAAATGTGTGATGAGGCTACACACAAAAGCAGATTTAATCTCCAAGAACCTATTTGCAAACATTGGGAAACTGACATCAGTGGGAGTTTTGCAGCAGAACCAAAGAATCCATTGTATTGAATAGATAGAAGTAGCAGCCAAAATGCTATTTAACCACAGGAGGTTACGCTTGTTATCTGTGAAGCAACAGCACCACATGAAATAAAAAGAAATGCACACCAAGTATGTTTATGGGATAAAAATGTTTATATTGAATGCTTTATCAGTCACATTTTAAAGGGGTTAGTATCAGTATCAAACCTTATTTCAGTCAGACCAGCATAAAAGGGGGAAGAGTGTGTACAATAACTCAGTGCTGAAAGTCTTAGCTGTTTGAAACCAATGAGGTCACAAAATTGAACCCCAATTGATAGCACATCCAGCTCTGAAATGGGATACTGTGATCTAGGCAAAGTATTTACCTTTTTATCTCACTGTGTCCTCTGGATATTGGGTCATCCATAGGGATGCAGAAGAAATTCTATTCACTTTGAATTTTAATACAAATCTAACTAATCCAATTAAAGTAGAGGAGGGAGAAGCAAGATGGTGGGGAACTGTTGCAATGGTGCAGCAAATCTGGTGTCCCTGCCAATATGGTTTGCACTGTGCTGATCTCTTCCTGGTAATCAGCAGCAACTCGGCTGTTGAGATATCAGGCAAGTGCTGCTCTCCCATGCTGTCTGCTATTTCTGGCCAATGGTCAGATATGATGAGAGTTATGGTCCAATGATATCTGTGTGGCCACAGGTTCTTCCTTCTGAGTGTTTAAGCTTGCCCTGTGGAGATGACTGACACATGACATGGTTTAAAAGTGGAAAAACAGACACCTGTTGTTGACAATCCTCCCACTATTAAATGAGCACATACACCATGGAAACCAGGCTTTTTGCCATACTATTTCCAACTCTTATAAAAACTTACTTTCTATCTTCTCAAAAGACTCCACATGGAGCCCATAAGATCTGTACAAGTCCTTAAACAGGATGCTCTGAGAACATGCATTTCCATACCTATTAGCACCTCATAAAGCAAACCTACATCCATATTTTGCTATTGTGACAGATGAATCAGTGAAGTGTGTTTATTTGATCTTTTTGGGAAGTGGTGGGTTTCTTGTTAAGTCTGAGAAACCATATTCTGAGAATCTCTCAGTCCTGTTCCGCACACAAAAAGCTTTTCAGCTCTCATTGTTGTAGCCTGTTATTATAATTTCAGTTCCAAGCCCATTTCAAAAGATAATGGCTGACTCTCTTATTTAATTCCCCCTTCCCGCCCACACACACATGATGGCATATTGCAAATCACATTTCTTAAGAGGATTCAAAAACCAATGTTTTAATAAAAGCACATTGCAAAGCTGGAGGGATTACCAACACCTGTTTAGTTCATTATCAAAATCCACTCACATTTCAGAGCAGGAAATATAAGATTTCCAAAAGTGCTCATTATTCCGCTCCACTAAAATCAAGGGTCTTAGACTACTGTCCCCTAGGTTTTTTGTTTTCTAAAAAAATAATCAGAAGGACAGGTTTGTTGCATACAATTTTGCATCTGAGATAGAGCAGGCTATTAACATAACTATTAAGTCTTCTTAAGCACCCATTTTTCTGTTTCCTTTCTGCACAAAAACAAGGCTCTTTGCTCTTACACTTGGGCAGAACATGCTCCACTGACTCCTAAAAGAGTAAGATAAAATTAGGGCTTATTGTACAGTTTTCTGAAATACTGAAAGATCCCACTGATATCAGCGAAAGATATCAAAGCATTAAACCTAATCCATTGAAATTACAGTGGTACCTCTGGTTACGAACTTACCGTATTTTTCCGTGTATAAGACTAGGTTTTTCCCCTTAAAAATAAATGTCAAAAATTAGGGGGCGGTTTATACTCTGGGCCATCTCCCCCCATTTTCTTAAATCTGAGTCCCCTAAAATAGGGGGCATCTTATACATGGGGGCGTCTTATAGACAGAAAATATGGTAATTCGTTCCGGAGGTCCATCCTTAACCTGAAACCATTCTTAACGTGAGGTGCCACTTTAGCTAATGGGTCCTCCCGCTGCCACCACACCACCACTGCACAATTTCTGTTCTCATCCTGAGGTAAAGTTCTTAACCCGAGGTACGAGGTACCACTGTACTGGAATTTTAAAGTATTTTACTATGGTTGGCTGATGGCATTGCAAAAACATTATTTATTGCATAAAGTTTATTTATACAATGCTCTTTTATATGAAAACATATCCATGCATCATTACATGACACTAACATACACACACACATTGGCATTCATCTGTCTCAAGAGACAATGGAGTGTGCCTCCAGAGGTGAAGTCAAACCACTAGAGAATCACAGCTGTGACTGTTGAGATGGGTAACTGAAACTGCTGCCTCCTGCATAGTTTTTGCTGTGTTTGCAGCAGCAAAGTTACCTCTCTGGGGGACAAGCCTGGGCAGTATGTATATGTGTGTGTGCGTGCATATAAATGTTTAAAACCTCATCATCTGAGAAGAAAAGAGTACACCATCCTAAGTCAATTTAAAGTGGGGTGGGTGAATCAGACCCTGCAAGCACCTGGAAGGGCCTGTGGGGGTACAGATGGACTTGTGGACATCAAACATGTGACCGATGCTGCTAGGGCCTCATCATTCTAACCTACTTCTATCAAAGTGGTTGTTGTTGTGACCCCATGGACCAGAGCACACCAGGTAAAAGTGGCATGCTGCAACAAACTTCTCCCTACTGGCCTTACTTGATAGATACAACTATACAGGAGAAGGGAGGCAGAAGGATACAGCAGATCCAAGCCATCTACATGCTTTAAAGGCAACTGACAACCAGCACAGGCCAACCAAAATAGGTTCTCTGTCCAAGAAGAAGGCAAGAAGCCAGCTTACAGGAGAAAGATATTATGTTCTGAGGTGGTCAAGAGGACCCACAGAACTGTGTGGGGTGGAAGATCATTCTACCTGGCAAGCTGAAATGCTGTGCTGGTGGAAGAATTGACATAGTGGGGCACTAAATTCCTCCCAGAGTCTATTACTGAACCCACTGGATGAAGCAGCCTCCAAACCTGCTCTTCTAGGGAAACCATTTCATTATATCCTTTCAGTTCATCTTCTTTCATATCTTTCCCCCCATGCAAATTCGTCATTTCCAGTCTGATTGCCAACTTTTGCTTCTCCCACACAATGTCCTCATTCCACTGTAATGGGGTGTTAATTTTTCAAATGCAGCTTCCCTGATGTCATACTCACTGGGTATAAACTGCTCTAGGGATTCCTTGCATGTGTATTCCTTTATCCTGTTAATGTCACCATTAGTTCTGATTGCCTCCTTAACTGCCTTCTTGTCTTCTGTTGAGGGCGTCACAGATTCTCATTGCAGTTCTCCTTTTTGGCAATTTTACTTTAATGCTTTGTTTGTTTTCAATCTTCCCTTTATTTGTACAGGGGAGATTTTGTCTCGATTTTCTTCCAAAGAGGATTCCAGTTGTGTTATCGGGTGGTGGCGAAAGTGGTTTTCTATCATCCTGGACAGTTTTATACTTCTTTAATAGAGTAAGAGTTTCTGTTTCAGGGACGTTGTTTGCCTTATTTAGTCGGGTTTTAGGCATGCACAATATAAATGGCTTCTTCACAGCATCTTTTCAATTTCCTTCTGTTGGTGTTCCTGGTAATATTATTCAGAGTTATGACCACTTGCAGCTGTGTAATTTTGTGGTTGTAGACCAGAGGAAACTCTGCATATCAATAACTTTCTACTGCCTCCTGAACTCTCTTTACTCTGAACCTTCTTAGTCGCTGGAATTCACCGGAAGAGCATTCCAAACTCCTGGCCTCCTCAGCACGGCCACTTGAACTGGCCATGGCAGAAGAGGTGGGAGGGGTAAATGCTCTTTTGCTATGTGAACTCTCAGGCTGGTGCAGAGGAGAAACCTAGATTGGATCTACTGCCATCATGTGAAGACAGCAGAACCAGCTCAGGGTCTAGTGGATCCTTTGCTCACCCAGTTCTGCCCATGAAATGCCATGTTTTGGAAGTTTACACGATATCACAGGTGGGGATACACTGGTAATAGTTCCCAAAAACCTGGCTTAGTGCTAGGCAGGTTTAATTACTTAGCTTGGTTTATATTTTTAGGCAAATACACCTGACCAACACTTCCTTGATTAGAACATTTTTCTCCATCACTTTTTGTATTACAGTAATACCTCCACAAACATCCACCTTGTCTAGCATCCATTCCGGCGAACATCCATGGCAAACCCGGAAGTACTGGAATGGGTATTTCTGGGTTTGCTGCTCGTGCATGCGCAGAAGTGCAAACCCCTCCACGCGCGTGCACAGACATGGCACTTTGCCCTGCGTCCTTTTCGGCTAGCGGCCGGGGCTCTGGAATGGATCCTGGCTGCAAAACGAGGTACGACTGTACTAATATTGCAATACAGTGTGTAGAAAAATGTATAAATGTGCATTTCATATCTTTTCCCTCCCAAGTTCCAACTTCGCTCAAATCCCCTTCTGTAAACATGGCTGCAAGGAACTGTTCAATGTTTCCAACATCACCAATGTATTTTTTCTTCTTCAAAATTAAGCCTCATGGCAAACAGGACAGGTAATGGGGCAATCACAGCTGGTGACGGAATGAATAAACCCCCTCAGGCTGTGTAACCAATAACAAATTCCCCTGCTATATCTGTAATTAGGGGATGCAGGTGGCACTGTGGTCTAAATCGCTGAGCCTCTTGGGCTTACCGATCAGAAGGTTGGCGGTTCAAATCCCTGCGATGGGGTGAGCTCCTGTTGCTCGGTCCCAGCTTCTGCCAACCTAGCAGTTCAAAAGCACGTCAGAGTGCAAGTAGACAAATAGGTACCACTCCGGCAGGAAGGTAAACGGCATTTCCGTGTACTGCTCTGGTTTCACCATGCTGGCCACATGACCCAGAAAAACTGTCTGCAGACAAATGCAGGCTCCCGCGGCCTGTAAAGCGAGATGAGCTTCGCAACCCCAGAGTCATCTGTGACTGGACTTAACTCAGGGGTCCTTTACCTTTACCTTTTTATGTCTGTAATTAACTAAAGACAAGTAAGGGATGTAGCTGCACACTGTGCTTTAAGCATGATGTGTCATGTCAACCCCCCCCCCCCCAGTTTCCTGGCCTATTGTTCTATTCATCTGCATCACCCTGCACCCCAATATTAGTTCATTTCTTAAAGCTTTTGATTGCATCCCAATCAAATCCAAATTAATACCACCTCCCCCGATTATTAGATGACATAATTTACACTTATAATCTCTCCCAGTAGTCAGGTGACTTCTAACTGCCACACAAGGAAAGTATTCAGTAAGTTTTCTTTTCCCCTTAAATAGTAATATTGCCACATTGTTATGTAGCATAACCCCCCCTCTTTCTCTCTCTCTCTCTCTGATTTCAAAAATGAGGGACACAAAAGGTTTCTAATGGAGCAGGAACACAATATGACAGCTGAATATTGCAATTATTTTATTTTGGATCAAGGAATTGTGGTAAACTATTCTGAAATCTATCATGCTTTTTGACGACTCACCCTTTCATGATTTAGGCTTTACTATCCTGAAAAGTGGAAGTAGAAGGCCAGGAAGAATTGCCTAGAAACCATTCGTGGTCTTCTACTTTCATAAATTATTTTCTGGTATGTGAAATCCCATAGCTCAAAGTCAACAGCTTTTCTGTACCATCATTTGAGAAATATTTATTTAAGACAAGATATTGTATTTGGCTCTCAGGCAGATCTCATTTTAAAAACCATATTCATTATTATTTTTTAGGTCCAGGACTGCCCCCCCCCCCAAGTAGGAAACTGATCTTGCTTGGTGATTGAGATTTATTCTATTAAATGGGCCTTGAACAGTGATCACACCCATTATCTTGTGCATCTCAGTCATTCGTCATTTTAGTGCACACTGACATTTTCCCCAGAGATTGTTTCTTTATTATTACAAACTTCTTCAATGATTTGTTGGGGTGCCAAAGTGCAGCAGCAACAGCAAAGACTTATTTGGAGACACAAAACTGTAGCGTGCATTTTCATTGCAAGACGCTAAGTACATGAAGCAGCCCAGACCCTGCAAAATCTTCTCCCTGACACCTTGTTTGACTCAGGAATGAGCTGCTGCAGGGGAAATGTGGCAGGCGGCAGGAAAAGGAGCAGGCAATATTCTGGCAGGACTGTTGAATCTAGACAGATGCTATTAATGCCTAAGCTGGCTGGCTGTCACCTGCTCAGCCAATCAGAGCATAAAGTTAGGCTTTCTGCCTCTGTCTAACTGTCTGACATATTTTTATTCTGCATTTCTCCAAAGAGCTCAGGGTACATAGCTCACTCCACTCCTGAGTTTATCTTCACAAGTTTGTCTGGGAAGTAGGTTAGGTTGATAGTTACCAATTGGCCCAAGGTCACCCATTGTGTTTCATATGCGTAATTTATTTATTATTTAGGCTTCATTCACCTGCCCTCACCTGGTTTTTGCCTGCTTTGACCTGCTGAGATTTTCACATGCTGGCCCATACTGTTTTGATTAGGCTGTGTGCATGAGCTGCTCCATGTCTAGTGCTGCATTTCAGACTATTGAAAGTGGGACACTGCAAGTTCTACTGCAATTTCCTATTACCTCACTTACACTTCTTTGTGAGTAGGGGTTCAGCAAATTGTTTTAGTGCAAATGATTGTACACTTTCAACATCTCTATTTCAAGAGCTAGCTGTAGGATTAGGCACTCCTTTTGCTCTTGCTGAGACTGAGAGTCTTGCCACTAGACACACTTGCTTGGGAATGGTGGTTGATGCTGTTGCAACGATAGCCTGTTTGTCAAAATAGAAACAAAACCCAATTCCTTAGTTAAATAATTGCATGATTACTGGAGGTTAAAAATGCTACCCTCTAGGAATTTGATATGTTGTGTCGTTTTGTTATGTTGTCATTTTTGAAGACAACTTTGTACCATAAAAAGACAGTGTGCTTTCCACATATTAATTAAATTAAAGCAGACCAGAAATCTGATCTCAGGAATTGAGATTTGGTGTTTCTTTAGGGCATGAACTGCAAATTCACTTGGATACTTCAGTTTTGGAATATTCTTTTGGTATGTTTAGCTTTGGTTAAGGCTTGACAGACTAGTGGTTGGTTAGCATTGAATCAAATCCTTCTGGACTTCCTCCTCCCCTCCCCTGCCACTTCCTGATGGCTGTTCAGAGCCAATAATATCCCTTTTTTCAAGGATGTCATGAAACAAATAGACAGCTGGACCTTGGGAAGTATCAACAGGAATTAATGCATTCTATTAATACTCAGTGCTGTTGAATATTCTTCTAAGCTAGAAATGCCATAGTAATCTGCCAAGTTCAATTTCCAACGCAGATATCATAGTTCCGTTGGGGCAAACAAATATCCTACACCCACCACATGTCCAATTATTTCAAATTTAATTTCCATTGGGAAAATAATTTATCAGCAGCTGGCTGCACTAATTCTGTGCACATGATCCTCAGCGGGGGGAAATAGATCTAAATAGAAGCACATCAGCAGATTAGGGCTGGGCAATATCTGTTTTCCAGCATCGTAATATATCGCCAGCTAAACTTCATGATATCCTGATGATGTCAGAAAGGAGGAAAGAAGGCAGGGAGGAGGAAGACAGTTGCTGGCCATGCAAACGATCAGTGTCACAGTGCACATCTTCTGCCACTTTCTGGCAAGACCAGACAGGCAACGTTGCCCCAGACGGAGTGCATCAGTTAGAGTGCCACATGACATGGCATTGCACATGTAAACACAGACCCTGGGGCGCCAATAGCTTCCCCGGAGCCGCCAGCCCCAAATCGCCCCAACATTCTCTTGCCAGTGCCGCTGGAGGCAAAAGGAGATTCATGGTACATTGCCTGCTTCAAAATTCGGAAATCACGATTTTAACTTTTTTCAGGCAATATATCAATAAATCGTGTAGGCCTACTGCAGATGTATGTGTAGTAGCTACAAAGAGCAATGGTGAAAATGATAAGCTTTCCACACTAAGAAAAATCCAGTAGAGGTGAAAGTGACAAGGCATTTACCACAGCATAAAAATTTCACCTTTGCATTAGAGACAAGAGATGGAACTGAGAAGCTTGAGTCCAGAGAAGCCTGCTTTCCAGAGCATAAGCAAGATGTTGTGCAGTCTGTAGTCTCAATAAAAAGCTGAATCTGAGAAGCTTGAATAGGGAAAAGCCCTTTCACACTCCAGTAAGAATTGACAAGAAGTTTCAGACTCTTCCAATTTCACCTCCACAGTCAGTTTCTACTGACTTGCAGCAGGAGTGTGAGAGAAAGCTTGCCTGTTTCAGTTCTGGGTTTTGCAGTATTTGTTTGCAACGTACAACATTTTGAGTGTTGTCAGCTAATGTTTTTATTACTCCTGTTTCATTTGCTTTATGAGCTAACGTAAATTAAAACAATAAGAACCTCTTGTGTAAAGTCAGAGACTTTGTGCAATCCTACAATGGGCTGTGGAAAAACTGAGAAGTTGGAAAATCCCTTCTCTGTAGACGTAATTGAATCAAATGCCTTAAAAAAGTTGGAACCCTGTGCCAGTTTTACCTCTATAGTGAAGGGGCTTCTATAACTCAAGTTTTAACTATTGTAGCATAAACCCCCATTTCACTACTTATAATGAAAATTAAAGTGACAATTCTTAAAATTAAAAGCCTCGTAGCAGTTGTACTGGCAGACCACTGGACTGTCCATAAATTATATTTTTATTTAAGGAACAGTGTTACAAAGGAAATGTTCCAACCAAATAGTAACTTTAATTTGCAGCCTTGTCTTTGTACAACAAGGTATCCTTTCCCCTCTTCCTCTTCCTCTTCCAAAGGACAGTGTCACTGATCTGTCTAATAGTTATCCCAGATTTGGAATCTAGAAAACTTCTATCAGTTTTACAGTAATACAGATCCTCTATCAAGACTCCTATTGCCTGACCTCATTCTGCAGTGCCTCCATCAGGTTTGCTGAAAGATATGCATTGGACAAACCTCTGAAAGTGCCATCCAAAAGCACAGGTGCTATCAGCTCCATGATGTGGCAGGTAAATGGTTGGCAAGATGCTTCTTTTTTCTTACTGCCTGACAATAAAATACATAGTGTGTGGCAGAATAGCTGGAGAAAGCTAGGTCATGCCCTTGCTCTGTATTTATCTCCTCACATTTCTTGAAGCCATTAATAAAGACGGCACTGGCAGATTTCCTGCTGAGTAGGCAGCAGTAGGCAGATCCTGATGTTTCAAATGGAGCAGGAGATTTAATACGGTACGTGAAGGTTTGTATATGTTTGGGGCTCTGTTATGAATATGCTGACAGTTGGACACTACAGAAGTAACTTTAGGACTCCAGGAGTGGTAGTCCTACCAACAATTCTGCAGTATAGCTTTGAATTATGAAAAGTATCAGCACTTGTAAAGCACTTTTTAAAAAATAACAAATAAAAAACCCTCTTTGCTGGGTTTGGAGAGAAACTGCAAGTGCAGCTATTCTTCCTGCTAAATGTCAGGAGAGTTGGGATGGAATTATATAGCTACTTTCAAGAAAGCCACAAAGTGACCAGCAAACTCATGGCTTTGCCAGAAGAAAACATTACAGACTATTTTTTTGGGGGGCGGGGGTGGGGGGGACTCAACATTTCCCAGGCTGTGTGACAACAGCCTTAGTAACCCAGCTCCTCAACTTACCAGTTGCTGCAAACTCAAGAGAGGCAGGTGCTCCTGTTCTCAAAACTCCACACTTATCAGCTACAAGTGAGAGCAAATGACCCTATTCTTATTATTTTTAGTGTTCCAAAGCTGCTGAAAAATAAAAGGGCACGTCTCAACAGAATTGTGTGCTCACTACCTAAGAAATATGCAGGGCTGCAGACCATGAGCCCACATTTGAAAGAAGAGTATAAATGCAACTGAAAACACTGTTTTATGGAAGTACACTCATCATTTTAGCAAAAGATATGCCTAATAATCTCCCTAGTATGAGGTTCACAAGAGAACCTTAGTTTGCAGTAGCTGGTTATACACTGGGTTGATCAACTTATCTTCGGTGCTGGGGAAGAGACAAAAAGAAAACCAGCATTCAGTATGGAGGCAGCATGTGCATCATTTGAAAGTATGAAGTTAGGACAAACCTGGGATTGCTCCAGAAAAGGCTCCCCTTGAAAGAGATGCCTGCAGTTTTAAGGCAAGTAGGGCTGAGCACTGGATTCAGCCAAATCCTGTACTTAATTGGACTGATTTGGGCAGACTTGCTCCGTGCCCAGTTCAAAAGTAGCTATAAATCATCATAGGGTGATTTATAGTGATTTGTGACAATCTGTAACTTAAAATATTTTCTTGGAATTCTATGCAGATCTTTGTAGAGGCTATTAAGCATCCTTATATCATGTCTCTATCGGGGGGGGGGGCGGGAGCGGGTGTGACATTATGGTTGCTTTGGTATTGTAATGCAAGCCAGTGGGATTTCCAGAGATCTGTATTTTTCGGATTGTGATCCAAATTTGGATGCAGGAAAGGTGGTGTCAGGTCTGGGTTATTTTGGACCAAATCAGGTCCAATCCACATTTACAAACTGGGGTGGGGTGGATCAGGAGGGGGGCGGTCCATGTACAGTCCTACAGGTAGGTGGCAGAGATGGGTGATCTCTCTTCAGCTTGCCTGAGATTAACCTTAAAATGGTCAGAGTTCTTTTGAGCAACCCCTGAGAAACGTTTCTGAGCCAATTTGAGGCTTGCAAGTGGATCCTGTCCATTTCCTGCCCAGTCTCAAAGGCTACTGAACCATTTGTTGGCTGCATTCTGCCAGGGCTACTTCCCCCTGTCTCTGTTTCCACCACCACACCACTGCAACAATAAGTAAAAGTAATCACAATTATTTGTTGCATTTTGAATAACGGAGAATGCAAAGTCGAGGGAAGGGCAGCTTGCAGTTTTTGTCTAGCTTGGGTTTTAATCTGAGTCAGAGAACATTCTGAGAGTTGAATGCTCACATTTTCTTTGAGCTGATATTTTAGAAGTCACCAAAGTTATCTGCAAAAGCCCAGGCTCAGGATAGTTTTTTTTTGGCACTGTTAGAAACTTACAGTACTTTGTTATTCTCTGCTTTAGCTGCATAGCACTCACTCACCAGTTCCCATTTTATCCAGAATTAACATCCTTGAGTTACCTTGTGCATTTTGTGCTTTGGATATATAAAAATGGGGGAGGCATCTTATATTGCCCAATCCAATGCTATTATTTGTTATAGGACCCTAAGAACTGCAGTTGTGCAATATATTTCTAGCCCATTAAATAAAAAATACTTCTGGTTCTGCTCCCTCACTCTACCACACTGTATGCTGGCCACATTAATGTGAGCTCACTTCACTTGGCAACAAAACTGACAAGGAGGTGAATGGATGAATTACCTCCTAAATAATTAGGCACACTCACCTTAAGCAATGCATCACAATTATATAAGTTGAAAACACTTAGCAAGTGTCACCTTCTCAATGCTTTATACATGACACTACTTTCATGGGGCTGGGGGGGGGGAGAGAATCAAGCAAATGATATCACTCCATTTCCAGTGGAAGTTGCTGCATTAGAGAGAATGAAGCATTTCCCCAACAACCTCAGTTTGCCCTTAGCCAGTTCCCACCTGCATGCTTCCTTACTTACAGCCAATCCAGGAGTGACATAGTTTCCTCTTCCCTAGTCCCAGTGTTGACATTGAAGAACTCACCAGGAATGAAGATGGGGGCAAAACTAGAATCAGTTGTCTCTGCCTGGCATTGGCTCTGGTGCCACCTACACTTGGCCTCTTAGCCTTCCATCCTATTGGTTGGCACCACCTATATCCTTCTTTGATGTGAAATTCGAACATTGTTCTAAACTCCTGATAATGCAGGGTTGAAAGCATAAATTTGATCTCAGGGAGGTGGCCAGGTATGGGAAGACATTGTTCCACAAAAGATAACAGCTTAGTTTTCCCAAATATGATTAATTCCACATGTGGAATTTGCCTTCCATTCAGAGGACCAAGTTGTCATTTTTTTTGTTGAAAAATGTGACTCAGAGTATAAGCTTTCAGACACATTTTTGTTAGTTTGTTGAAAGGCACCCTTTGGAATGGACCACTGGATTGGGAGGTGATTAATTTTACCGCCCACCAAAAAAAGAAGAAGAAAAAAGAATACAATTACATTGAGAAATCCACTACATTATCTTGTCATTGCTAGCTTGAACTACAATAGTTTTGAAGACAGTTACAATGTCTGGGAATGGTAATTGTTGCTACTTGTAACATTATACCACAACAAGGAACATGACTGCAGAAAAGAGCTAGGGAACAGATTTTAGGCATGCTTAGTGGTTGCTTTTTCTCCCTTTCTATTTATGTCCCCCCATAAAGAAATGTTCATTGGATTACTTCTCCCTAGTTCAGACTACAGGCTTGTCCACATTTGAACTGAAGCTGACTTGGAATCCACATTTTCTCCATTCTATTTTGACCTCATTTGTTCATACACATCTGCATTTGCAGTTGAAGATTAAATGTACGTGCATACAAGTAGGCCTCCTATTTTGTCTTGTCTCTGCCTTCTAACTTGTTGATTTGAATGCGCTAATTTTGCACAAATGGGGCATGAGAATCTGCTGAGCAGTGAGCAAACACTTTACTTTAATGCTAAAATGACAGGCATTTCCCATTCCAGAACAGGAAAATGAGTGTGGGATGTCTCAGTACAGTTATATACTGTGAATAGAATAAAATGAAGCTGAGATCTGGAGAAATCATTCAGTCTTCCTGCAGAAATTTGATTGTTGTTGTTGCTGTTATCATTATTATTTTTAACCATAGCTGTGAATCTGCTTTCTGGAGCTCACTAGAAACACACACCACAGAAATGGCACGGGGATTCTTAAGGGTCATGGGGGTGGGGAATCAATATAATGAAATCAACAACAAAAAATGAAGCAGGGAGATCTAGAGAAATCACGGTTATTCAGGCTTCTTGTGCTTTGCAAAACTGTGTTAATGGAATGTAGGGGACATAGAAAGAAGATTAGTGAAAGTGGGTGCTCGTTCCACCCCTAGGAAAAAACAAGATAATGTGTCTGCTGCCTCAAATGGAGTCACATTTTTCAAAATTTATTGGATTATACCTAGATTAGGGAAATCCAAACTGTCAGTGGGAAAACAGCAAGGTAGGAGCTCACCAAAGAAACAACACATTCTATGTGCTACTTAAAAAAAAAAAAAAAATGCTACAGGTGGGTGTCTTTTATTATTTTATTACATTTCTTTGCAAATACACACTATATAAAGATTGCAGGCTATGCCATCATGAATTAATTCCTTTTGGATTCGACAGGTAAAACCTTGTCCTTCACATGATGTCAAACACAATGCGGCAAAAGGAATGTAGTCAGCACTCTTCATTTAGACTAGAGAGATGTAACCTTGGATTATGGCCTGTCTGGGGAAAATATATATTACCCACCATGTTACTGACTCTACAACATATGTCTGCAGTTCTGAACCTTCCCTTGGTGCCAGTGCAGGAGGAGGAAGAGGAAGAAAAGGATTTATTAGACTTGTTAGTCACTTGTTACCCAAAGGTCTCCAAGCAGCATACAATACATTTAAAAGGTAAATATAAATCCAGTCCATTTGATAGAGGAATTAGACCTTTAGTATGGTGAAACCTATGCTTTGAAACTTCTTCTCTGTATGTATCAGACAGGCACCATATCTATTGGCTTTTCAGCACCTTCCTTTTTCAGCATGCCTTTTAAGTGTTGGTCTTTATATCAGTCTATATTATGTATTGAATTTCAGAATGTTTTTACATAAGAAAGTGTTGTTTTTTAAAAAAGAAATCTGTGATAATTGCTTATATATACAGTGGTACCTCGGGTTACAGACACTTCAGGTTACAGACTCCACTAACCCAGAAATAGTACCTTGGGTTAAGAACTTTGCTTCAGGATGAGAACAGAAATCGTGCTCCAGCGGCACAGCAGCAGCAGTGGGAGGCCCCATTAGCTAAAGTTATACCTTAGGTTAAGAACAGTTTCAAGTTAAGAACAGACCTCCAGAATGAATTAAGTTCTTAACCCGAAGTACCACTGTATACATTCTGCGATTTTTCTCATTGCTGATACCTGTATTGTGAATATGCTGTTTTATGGGAAGCGATTCATGAATGGAACAAAATAAATAAACAAAGGTATCATTTCTACCTTTAAAAATGGACACAGGTGTCCATTTGATGGACAATTTTGCTACATATGTTTTAACAACGTGAATGAAAAGCTAACATGCCATCCACCCCTAAGAACGCCACTTGCAAAATATATCCATCCTCACAGAACAACTGAAAATGTAAATGGGCAAATTATTTGGAAGATATTTGGTTAAAAGCAAATTGAATAATTGTGGTGATTTTTTTGGGGGGGATTGAATTCCTCCAGTCAAATTACAGAGCTCTGTCTTCCAGTAATATTCTGGCCATAATGAAGGCAATGAACCCCACCCACTTTCAAAGCAGAGAAGAAGGATGAACCCTTTTCTATGTGAGATCTAATTTCCATTACCTTTTGAATTGGGCAGATGTTGGCAGGAACTGGGCTGAGAAGAAAGAAAAGCCATCTCATTTCAAAAAGATGAATGTGGTTGGTGCTTCACAGTGGGAAGCAATTACAATGATAGCAAGAAGCTATGTGTCATGTTCCTCATGTGTAGAGCAGTGGCATTGGGATGAGGCTCATTGTGTATAGAAGAGAATATTCTTGGTTCAGAGATTTGAAGCCCAATATGAGAATATTTACCTCTTGACTCGGCAAGAAACTGCATCTATTTTACCCTTATCGTCTAATTTCAGCTATGATAATCCATCATGCCATGCAACTGTCACTATCTCACCTGTATTCACTGCATTCCTAGGTCAAAATGTGTAAGAGTTCAAACAGGTCCAATCGGACATGACACCCCATGCATTTATCGCAAAATTTCTGGGGAAAGGGGAAATCAACAGCAACATATTCCACATCACAAAGAAATTGTAGGAAAAAGAAAATGTGGATTAACAAATATTTTTTATGCTCTGCTGGTAAGATAAACTGCAAAGTTACAAGCACTTTAGATATTCCTGAAGCATTAAAATTTCTACAGACTTTCCTGCCCTGAAATACCAGCTTAATCTCGGTAACTGATACATATATTTACTCTGAACTAATTCCCAGTGGACCTTAATTGTAGGGGAGAGTGTATAGCATTGCAGCCTAAAAGACAATCCATTTTTTTCTTTTCCTGAAAATGGCATGCTCTTGCTGCTGCCACATCACTGCTTATTATGTATCAAAAGGGCTATAGACAATGTGCAAAACTTAAAACTGACCCATATTCTCATGGACATTTAGCAGGAAAAACTGCTTCCTTCATCAGCTAAAATGCCTACACTGCAGTGTAAAGGTAAGGGAAACAAATGGAACCATAGCTGGGAATGATGATGCGTAATAAACCCATTGCATAGCTAGAACCAGCTGAAACTGAAATAAATGCTCCAAAAATATTTGCAGAGACACTTTTTACAGTCAACACTTTATTTATTTAAAGCATTTATAGCATGCTCTTCAGTCCAAAAGGCTCCTAGTATGGCTTACCCACAATTTAAACCCACAAGACAGTCCCTACCTGTAGGCTTACATTCTTTAAAAAGGAAGTGACATAGAAACTCAGACAACAATTTCTAAATAGTTGTTCCTATATTGATTAGCTGGCACAGTTCAGGGACAGGAGGTCCCTGATGGAGTTGGGCTTCCAGCCAATCTGGAGAAATGAGCCCTGCTTCCTATCTCTCCCAGTGAGGCAGCCTGATGGAATGGCTTCCCCTAGGTGACAGTTGAGGAAACAGGAGGCCTGGTGCAGCTGGCCTGTGGCAGCAGAGCCAATGGAATGAGCTCTGGTCCTCAGCTCTCTCACTGCTGGAATGGCTGTCCCCATTTATGACTGGAATTAAGACCATGAGCTACTTATTTCTTAGGAATAAGTATTTATTCCAGGAGCAAAATTCCAGGGGCAGAATTGCATAGAAATGCATGTATACTAGGAGAACTTTGCACTAATGTGCTGATAAATTTACACTGAGCCTTTAAATATATATATATATATATATATATATATATATATATATTAAATAATTTTTATTAAGGTTTTAAACAACAAAGAAAGAGAAGAAAAACATACGCAGTACATATAACAACAACACACACAAAAAACAACACAAAATTCAACAATAAAAAAGAAACAAAAAACATAGCAATTAAAAACAATATCTCTTTTCCATTTCCATTTTTAAGTTACTTATTTTCTGGACTTCCTCATACCTCCCTCATTTGTATTCCAATCCAAATTGTTTATCCAGCAGTTTCTCTTCCACTTTTTTAATCCCAACCTTTAGTTTAATAAAATATTAAAATATATAACTTCAACTTCTTTAAACCTAATTTTTGGTCTTAGTATCATATAACATTAATATTTTCCCTCTTAATATCACATTTCCATTTCTTTAAACATCTTTAATCTTAATCTTTAATCTTAGTCTATCATTAGCTTTAACCTGTACAGCTGGAAACCACTTGTTTTCAGTCCAACATCACTCTAACATTCCTTAATTTTGCATAAAAATATATATTTTAATGTGCTGATGTGGAAAACTGAACCTAAGATTGGAAAAATGAGAAAGGAAAGGGAGAGAAACCTGATTTGACTTGCCCATCCTGAACTTCAATTTGTGTGTCAGCTCCCCATGCAACCTGGAACCTTGGAAGATCATGGAGTGGAGGGTCCTCTTCACTGCTGCAGAGATTCAACTTCTAGTAGTATGAAGCATAATGAAGCCAATGGTTTTAACATGTCAGCAGAGTGGGGTGCCCCCCACTGTCTCTCCTTAATGCAACTGAAATTGCAAGGGGAGGTGAATGTATGCCTAGGGCTCTATTTATAATTATTGAGAGGTAACTGATCATTCTGTACCCTTTGGTGAAATTTTTGGATTGGTAAAGGAAATGTTGTGTATAAACAGTTGGTTCTGAGTTGGACCCACTTCTTACCTTATTTTATCAAAACCACAGTTTGTAAAGATGTTATAAACTAACATTGAGCAGCAGGTCTCAGATTGAGCAAACAAAAGCATTCTTTTCTCTCCAGCTCCCACTAACCTTTACATAAGCGATGGGGGGAAGGAATTTTCTACCCAATTTCCTAAAGGAAATAATTACTTTAAAAAACAACCGTTACTGAAAATAGATAGAGGGATTGCTGTTGTTTTTCCCTCTTCAGGGTGCATTGCCATTGAGGTACAATTCAATAGAATTAATTAAAGGCCTGCTCAGGCTACCTATTTTTATTTGCAGTCTGAATCATTTGCTGGCTAAGACAAAATCAAATTGAATGTAAAACCAAATCAATTTGTCTGTCAGTGAAATAGTAAAAATCAGTAATTAATTGAAAGACTCTATTTTTATTTGTCTCAGGTAAAAGGACAACACCACAGATGCGAGGCAAGCTACAATTTTCTCAGGCATTTAGCTCAGGGATCAGTAAGGTCTCAAGACACAAAGTTTACATTCTATTCCCCCCCGCCAGGCCTCAGTTCAGAAACATTGGTGTGCCTTTTGTGCTCTGAGTTGCCACATTGATTTCTACAGAAAGTAGCGCTTTATTACAGTTGCTTAACAGAGCCTAGGGCTTGCCGATCAAAAGGTCGGCGGTTTGAGCTCCCTCGGCCACTAAAGCGAGATGAGCGTTGCAACCCCAGAGTCATCCACGACTGATCTTAACGGTCAGGGGTCCCTTTACCTTTACCTTTAAACACTTTTGGAGCATAATAAAACAGAGAATGCAATATGAAAAATAGAGAAAACAAAGTCTAAAACTCAAGTTTTCAAATCACATTTGATAATTTATTTCCTCTAATAAAAGATCAAATCTCAGCTGTTGCATATGATCTGTAGTACCTGTGAAATTCAATATTGATTACAATTTAAGAAGCATTTCATCTGTACACTCTGATTATTAGTAGAAGTTGCAGCTCCATACAAAGCAATGTTGTTGTATCCAAAGAACTGGTTTATGCACTCACCTTTAAAAACAAATCAATTGAGCAGGTCTACATTGCATTTAATAAGGTTGTTCCACTACATTTCAAGGTCATTCCATTATGCAACATAGTCAAAGTCAAATCACTTCCAAAATAAGGACCTTGCAGCTCTCTTCGCCACATCTTTATTGAGGAAGGGTCATAGACCCTAAGCACATACAGGAAGTTCAAGGGCCAAGGTTCAATGCTTAATGTATCCTGGTATCTCTCTAGATCTAGATCTAGGGGATCTAGATCTAGGGGAAACCTCTGCTCTGGAAACACAGAGCTTGATGGACTAATATCCTAACTTGGCATATCAATGCTTCCTATGTTTCTTATGTTTCCATCCAAAGTCAAGCCATTGTAAAATTTATCTGTACTCTGACAAGAGCCTCACAAACAGCAAACCACCCAGATTCTACTTGCTGGCACATAAGCTGTGGAGGTAGCTGCTGGATTGGATTGCTTTTTTGAACACTTGGAGGAGCTCACCTGGTGTATATCAGCCTAACTGGGAACTCCATTGCCCTGTGAAGTCCTCCCCCCCCCCCACCTTGCCTGTCTGAGATACAGTGAGTGGGTAGAAGACTGTGGACCTTCTCAGTCATAGGTTCCATACTGAGGGACAGCCTTCCTAGGGAGCCCCGTCACTTCCTGCATTTCAGCCATCAGGAAAGATTATTTTATTCCAGCTATCATTCTTCAGATGTGGCTTCTTTGATCTTTTAACTGCTGTTTTTCAAAATTGTTTTATTGTTTGTTTTTAATGCTTCCCTCCCCTCCCCCCAAAATAGAGATTTTTGTATTGTGTATTTTGCTGAGAAGTGCCTTGAATACATTTTGGTTCAAACAAAATAAAAGAATTAAAGATCAGAGTACAAATAATTTAAATGAATAAATATTTTCCTCAGGGAACTTCTCCCAGAATGCTGGGGTATGTAATGAAGCAAATAGCTTGGCGGGGGGGAATCCCTACACAGGTGTACTCTTGAAAATATTTTCATATGTCTATAAAACAACAACCCTCTTCATATGTTTTTTAAAAAGCCTGTACTCATCTCAGTTTCTCTCTTTACGAAACATGGTCGCCAGTGAAAGAGAGCTACCATGAAAGTAAATTATCTCTTTTCAATGCCTAGCACAGTTTTCTGTGTGTATAGCTAAGTAGTTTTATTTAAAACAATGAGGCATAAATTAAAGTTGTGGAAAATAAAGGCTTCCCTCAATGGAAACAACATTCACACTGCAGCAGGCAGTCGCTCTGGAATTCTCCACCTCTGAAGAATATGGGAGTGAATTAATAATAATAATAATAATAATAATAGCCAGTACAGAAATAAATGATCGCTTCCAGACAACTTACTTAATGAGCATCCAGCCGTATTTATTTGTAGAGAGATTAAATGATGTGGACTACTTAATGATCATTGATGCTGATTTGTTTTTGAAGAGGTTGGATTGTTGCATCAAACAAGTGTCACCCCATGTTTTGCATATTGCTGTAGCCTTCTTTATTGCAAACCACCGGATCTTCCAGGAAAGAGGGTTTTTCCCCCATAAAAGCTTTAAATTGGCTTTAATTGTGCAACTTCAATTGTCTGGGATTGATTGAATCCCACCCCAAAATAGCAACAGTCAGGAAGCACCCTGGGAAACATTTCCAGAATCATTCAGCTGTTTGAGGGAGCAGCCTGTCTCTGAATCATGGTTGCTTTCAGATAACCGGTTTATTGAACCGCCACCCTGATTTATTTGCACAGAAGTTACACAGCATTGACTACTTACTGAGCATTCCATCTGATTTGTTAGACTTTTGCCCCATCAGCACTACACATTTAAAGCAGAATCATGCCAACTTTAAACAGTCATGAGTTCCTCCAAAGAATCCCGGGTGCTGTCATTTGTTAAGGATGCTGAGAGTTGTTAGGAGACCACTAGTCTTCTCACCGAGCTACCAGAGTCATTTAACAGTCAATCTTTCTACCAATGGAACTCCAGGAATTGTAGCTATGTGAAGGCAGTAGTGTCCTCCTAAGAACTCTCAGCATCCTTAACAAATTACAGCACCCAGGATTCTGTTGGGAAAACCATGACTGTTTAAAGTGCTATGAATCTGTTTTAAATGTATAGTGCAGATGTGGTCAGAATGTTATCCCACTCTTTCCATTGTATTTTCCCATCACTTTCTTTATGTCACATAATTTCCTTACTTTTGGGGAAGTGGACTTGTTGTGCAGGATCTCCAAATCAGCTTTCATTATGCAACCTGAATTTGTTGGTATGTGATTGAATCCCACCTGGAAATTTAGACCTGGAAGGGATCTTGAAGTCACCCAGACCTTTCCCCTGCTCAGTACAGAATCAACAATGCAGGATGCACCTGAAACACCCCAGACAAATGTGATCTAATAAAAGTAAAAAGGGCAGTGGTTGAGTTTGTTTGTTTTTTGTCAGTTGGCTGCACTGGTATAGCAACATCAGCCCTCTATATTATTTTGTTCCTTGCTGCAATAATTTTTGTCTCATCATTTTTATTTTTATTTTTGTCTTGAGATGTCATCATCTCTTACATCTGCTGGATGACATGAAGAGAGAATCCATCAACCTAGGCAGAAGCTTTGCACTGAATATTTGCTTCTGAATGTAACTCAACCTGGCCTTTAACTTTATTGACATGATATTTTAGTGGAGGAGGGAATGAGAAAAGAAAGAAAACAGAAAAGAAAAATAAATGAATAGACTATATCAGAGCTGTGAAATAGATATTTGTGGAGAACTTTGAACTTGATAAATGTGTCTAGTGAAAGTCCAAGGCATAAAAGTTTCTGGAAGTGCTATAAGACTTAAACAACTGCACTGTTTCCTGTTGGTTTTTTTCTTATGCCAGGGCATATTTGAGCAATTTAAGAGGAGTTTTGTTTGCCACCCCAATCTCTAAACAGTGCAAGATTCCAGGGGTTACCCAGGGTCCATGTTTACTTTTGAAAAAAATGACACACAGCAAAGACTGTCCTGTCTTTATAATATATGGTTAGTTCACACATATATACAACCTGTGAAGAGAGAGTGACTGTTAAATGACTCGTAGTTCGGAGAGAACAATAGGGGTATCCTAGCAACTCTCAGCATCCTTAACAAACTACAGCACCCAGGGGAAAGTTATGACTGCTTAAAGTGGTATGATTCTGCTTTAAATGTATAATGCAGATGTGGTCAATGCTATGTCACACTTTCCATTGCATAGTCTCATCACTTACCTTGTTTCTCATCACTTTTCTTACAACCTAAGACTATGATGGAGGAGTTCATAGCATCAACACTCCAAGAGGATCTTCTCCCATGGGTGCAGCCCGGGAATCAAACAGACAACAACCATCATGCTCTGCCTTTCTTCCAGGTGACATCACTTCCAATTCTGCCCTCTCTAAGCTCCTAAGACTTTATCTGCAGGGAGACCACACACATTGGCCATCTCACACTGAGTTCCTTTGAGCCTCTATTGTCATAATGGCCCATTAAGCCAGGCTACCACTTCACACAGGAAGCTAGTCTCGTTTAATTAGAGGATTTAGATGTGCTTGGTACACAACTCAATACACTCAACTCCCCATTTATGCAGGGGTTGGTTTTGAGGCATCACACGCAGCAGTGGGATGCTCATAAGCCCACCATGCCCCACCCCACCCCCACCCTGCCTTCTCCCAGTGCCAAAAATGATGCATGTGCCAACAGTCACAAACATGTTGGATGTGTACAAAGGGGAAAATGCCTATATATATGAGTTTTCCACCCAGTTTTAGCACACCCAGCATTGATCAAATGCTAAACTTGATTTGAAAATGATGATGATGATGATAATTTATTACTTATAAATTCAACTAATTAGTTTTGTCTGTACTAATGCTGCTCTTCCTATGGATTCATTGGACTCTGATAGAGCTTTCCTTCTCCTCCTTTACTTGCCTAGTGCCTGACAATCTGCTGTTCTGCCAAGCATGCTTCACCGAAGGCAGAACATCCATTTCATCTGGCAGGGTTTCCCCAGCCACTCCAGGGTGCAAAGATCCACCCGGCGCCCCTAGGTTGCCCAGAGTTGTTGACATTTTTTTGGGGGGGGGACCCAAAAGTTGTTGGCTTTTTTTCAGGAAATAGTTGTTATATATGTATATAACAGGAAGACCCGATGGCCTGCCCCTATTTTGGCAGGGGAATCTTGCTGCCAATTGGTCTGGAAAAAGGCAACAAGACTGCCTGGCCTGTTCTGGACAATCTTTGAGATCAGGATTATAGGCAGTATTTGGCAGAATAAGTTCAGGAGCAGAGCAACTTCCACTTCTGCAATGGGACTTTCCTTCCTCTCTTCCATCCCTGCACTCTCCCCGAATCTGGGTTTGGGGGAACCCGTACAAAGGATATAGGGGGATCACAGGGGGAAAAGAGGGAGGAAAGTCCCATTGTAGTCCACTCATACAATTATTTAATTGAATATCACCCTATGTCTGCATGCTGAGCTGCTGTTAAAAGCACAGCTACAATGGCCGCTTGAAAACACTACTTGGGCAGAAGGTGGAATCTTTTAAAATCACAGGGCACCCACAACCAGTAGCATTTGGTGGGGGGAGGCACTTAGCACATCTCCCAACGCTGACGTCACTGTGGCTTACAAGAAGGTAGAGGAGGAAGGAGGTGAGGTTGATGTGGTGTGAGCACCATTTTGGCTGCACCGGTGAGTTTGCACTGTGCCACCCTTACTCAACCCTGCCAGCGCCAGCAATGTTAGTAGTGGGAGGTCATGTAAGTGCCAGGACCTTACCCTGCCGACAGCGCTAGCTGCAACCCAACATGGAAACCCTATGCATAATCCTACTAAATCTAGTTGGTTTAATAGCACTATTAGGCTAGCAAGATCTTGTGAGATCTCACAAGATCTCATGAACTCTGTAAGATCTTGCACGAGCTTAGTGGGATCTCACAAGATCTCACCAGAATCTGCCATTGTTGCTGCCAGGCACCGCTGCACAATCCAGGTAAGGGAGGCTTGGGCGGTGGTGAAACTCTCATCGTGTTGTACGCTGAAAGAAAATTAAATGAAAATGATGTACCGGTGGCATTTGACTCCTAGTGAGCTTGCAAAAATGTATAAGACAAGTGCAAATATCTGCTGGAAATGTAAGCAAAAGGAAGGCACCTTCTATCATATGTGGTGGACCTGTAAGGTTCTAAAAGCATTCTGGGAAATGATATAGTAACTGATTTATGGATACAGCCAAAGTTTAAAGTCCTAAAAGAAGAAAAAGAAACCTTCAAAGTGCTTTTAGAAGTCAGGATACTTTTGTTGCCCTAGATATCTAGTGATCCCAAAAGAGGAGGTGTGTATGATAAATGGCCAGATACCCAGTGATCTAGAAAGAGAAAGTGGTTATGATGAATGACCTGATTCTGAAAAGTAGTCTTAAAACTGCTGCTTTCTCATCTCATAAAACTGAGTTAAAAATATAAAATAGGAAAGTGACACTCTGGTGCCCATGACTGATAAAAGGAGGAGGCCTTATCATGTGAACCTTCTGAAGCCATTCTTTATTTGAGAATAAATTCATTTGGACTGCAGTGCATATCTTTTAATTAGAAGACGTGCTAGTGTGTTGTTCCAAGCAAAGGAGCAGCTTTCTGGTTTCTGGTGCAGTCTGATTGTTGGCAATGGTGTTTTCATAATGGCTACTAATGAGCCACCTAGCTATCTAAACCCCACTTTGGAATATACCTGTAGCCACATCCATCTACAGTGTATGGGTATACTGTGAAATTAGTTTGCACAGTGAGGAAAAAGAAGTGTTTCTGAAAGAAAAGCTAAATGTATTTTAAGTCCGGCCAGGCAAGAGGTAAGAAATGAATGCTGATGCCCACAAGACAGGTTGCTAAGGTGTTCCCACTTAGCAGAAGCTGTTTTTCACTTTTGGATGTATGTTCTCATGATGCATTGGGACTTGTACTTCTTGCCTGCATGTCTACTTGTTTGCTATCTAAGTAGCCTGTGGCTGGCAACTATCCATCTTCCTAAATAAAGCCAATGCAGCATGCTTCTGCATGAAAACAAGGACAAAGTATTGTTACCATGGTCTGCTGCAAAAGTTTGAATGACAATATAGAGACACAAACTGGTTCAGCAGCTATGTCCCCATTTTGAACCCACAGGCTGAGACTAATTGAAGAACATCAGGCAATATATCTGTATTGGGTATTTGAGTTTGACAGAAGGCAAGTAAGCCTTAATCTTGACATTCATCACCTCGTGGGGTCCAGGAAAACCAGCACAATATTGCCCACATCTAAATGTACCTTATTTGCCAGCTTTCCCTCCCTGACCAGAGAGATCAGGTGACAATAGATGTGTTCGCTTCCATTCAGTCCTCCATTCTAGCAAATTAGTTCTGCCTACTCACAGCACAATAAAGAGCAAAACAAAGCAGTCACTGCCAACTATACAATTCCAGCATGATTTCCATGGAAAGTTCACAACAGCTTGACTCTCAATCTGTTTCCTCTGCCAGAAAGCAGTGAACAGGAAACAGACATTAGGAATCAAGGAATAATTTAGTCAACCTGCAGTTGTCTCATTTTGGATTAGGGTGGATGCCTTCAGCTGTGTGTATTTTGTAGGAGGGTTTCAAGAGTATACCAGTGGATGGAAGCACTCTGCCACCCTAACACAACAGATCCATTTACAAAAACACCTCATCCCAGCAGTGTGATCCTGATTCAGTTTGTCTCCCTCCTCCCATGACTGCTGCTTCAATAAATTTAATGAGTCAGGAGATCTGATCAAAGGTCTCCAACATTTAATTTTGCTTGGCCTCAAACAGCATCTTGCACTCAAGTTGGGGGGTTCCTATGAAATGAGGTACCTCCTGTGCTATATGGCTCCGAATCATTTTGGGGGAAAGTCTTCTCTGAATCTGGATGGTGGCAAAATCAGCACCACATGTACACCCTTTATTTAATTGTTTATAAGATTCCTTATGTGCACCATAAGGTACCGGACTGGGTTACTACAGTATTGTATACAGTTATACAAGAAACACTGTAAAACCATTCCAAATGGAATCGAACCATATAAAAGAGGTACGGTAGCTTCTACTAAACAAGCTACCCTAATTGCAAAGAGGGATATCTTCAGTACAGTATATCTATGATTCTCTGCTTGAAACTATACCATTAGATGCTAGAAGTACCTCTGTGGGGAGGGAGTTCCACAAATTGGGCCTTCCCACAGAGAACGCTCTCTCCCAGGCTGCCATTCCCCATGCTTTTGAGGGTGGTGGAACTACCAAGGCAGTATCTTAATACTAGAGAAGGTCAGTTTTACTTGGGCCTAGGTCATTTTGGAATCAAACAGAGAAGAAATAGTTTGGCTCCAATGATAGATGCTTCCACCCATCACTAACAATTAAAACAAAATATTTTCAATGTGCTCAGAACATGAACTTTTGCAGCATTAGAATATTTTCATTATCCCCATGCCAGTCCTCTCATCTCTTTTTTTCCCCGTTTTATGAGAGCAAATTTGGCTCCCAGGCTGTGTGGTGTGGGGGAGTTCATTATAACATGCTGTCATAACACGAGTCCTTTCAAAGCTGAACTTGTCACAGTTTGGGGTTGTTCATAATATATGAGTGCAGCAGAATTAGACAGATTCCATTATGGTGCCTAAGGGGGAAGGAAACCTTCACAAAGCTTGAGGACACTTCCTTCCACCACCCCACCACCCCCCTATCAACTCTTCAGTGAGCCTCTTAGTTCCTGGGCAACTTAAAAATGCACAGACCCTTTTAATGAGATTGCAGCTATGGTGTGTAAACTAAACCACCCAATGTAATTTTTGTGCTGTCACCCAAACAATAAGTGATTATTTTTCTGTCACCCAGACTGCACCCTTTTGACAGCTGATCTAACTCTATTATTTTTCTTGTGTTGTGGTTGCATTTTAAAATTGCAGTTTGTTATGATTTTTTGTTTCGTTTTTAAAACCTAATCTTGGTTTGCCAAGCATTTACAGAGCAAGAGCAGGGTTATAATATAGATCATTCTTTCTCATCAGAAATGCATTTGAGAGTTTGCAGGCGCAACGATGAAATTAAACTATAATCTATAGTTGGACCGAGGCTGAAGCTTTTCAGTTTGTAAAGTCCCATTGTGAATAACAGATGTGTGTTGTGGGGAGGATTCCAGTAGGGTTTGCAGAGAGAGCAGAGGCTCAAAATACCCTTCCCTCCAATGTCATGGTCCTGTTCTGGTTCCCCTCCCCACCATGCTAGTTATTTATTATTATTTTTTTAAAAAAACAACCAACCACCAGGGTTAAAAACATAAATAATGTAGAATCTAGTTTGTCCCTCAATGCATTTATGACAAGGAATAGCAAACTATATGATTTTCATTGACAGATTCATTTTGCAAGGAGAACAGAGAAGGACATCTGAATCTGGGATGTGACATAATGAGCATACAAGGATTGTGTGTGCTACCTCATTGCAGAACCGACTTCAGATACAAAAGGGAGTAGGATTATTGTCTTTGATTGGCAGTCAGCATGAAGCCTCTGGACCGACCATGCTTGGTATAAATACTATGGGATATGCTTTTTGACCTTGCAAGTTTAAAAAGAAAGCCACAGCGTTTGCCAGCTGGTTACTGTTGCCATTTACAGGGTCAGTTCTCTCAACAGGCAAAACAAGCCAATTGCCTCCGGCAGCAGGCCTGGGAAATGGTGAATTTGCTTGCTTGATTCAATGGCCAATGCAGCCAACGAGCCACTACTGCCCACCTGTTAGCAGAGGCACTATAATGCAGCAGATGACATCCCAAATAGAAATCCTGGTAAAAGTTTACTGACCAAACTGAACAAAACAATCTACAAGAGGGGTTTGCCTTTTTGACAAGCCTTGTTCAAAACAGAGTTACAGTCATCTAAAATTTGCAATATAAAATACAATGAGACAGCACACGTTATCTAAGGAAAGCTGTTGCCACTGTTCCTAGCTGCTCTTCAACAGTTCCACCTCACCCCCACTTGGTTAGCAGACTTAGGAGCAACAAAATTAACCCAAAATGATCCTTGCTGTTGCATTTATCACACTTCTCAATGACAGGTGGATCATTCTGTGAGGTTTGTTCCTTCCAGGAGGTTACAACAGTGATTCCTAGCCAGTGGCTTGGTCAAAGTACTGTTGGGAAACTGTGTACGTGCAGCTACTCACACAGAGTCAATTAAGGTTTGGCAGACAGCCAGAAGGTCATGTGAAGGAGTAAGTCTGCCTGGTGATAACAGAGGCATTGAGACAGCTCCCTGATTGTTCAAGCTCTCTCAAGGGAGTGATAATTAATGGCCTACTAACTATAATGTGTTAGTTCAGGAGTTCAGTGTTCAGAGTTCTGTGTCAGTGTAGGAGTTGTGAGTCGTGTCAGAGAGAGCTAGCAAAAGATCCATGTTCTGTTCCTGTAAATAGTCCACTGTATATAATAAACTCCTAACTACAAGTTCCTGGTTCCTGCTTCGTCTATCCTGTCTGCAGCCAAGTTGCCAATTGCTTCTGTGGATTCTGCATTTACTCTGCTAGGTCTGGCTAAGGTCCTGCAACTAGTCAGAAAGTTGCGAAACACCAAATAGGTTTTACCAATAAGTATCTGCTACTGTTTCCTCCAATGGGCAGTACAGGCCATGTTCCTGTGAGTCTGAGTCTGACCTTCTGAGCTCCAGTCCCAGATCCTGAACAGGCTTAGCACACTCATTCACATTTGATGTGCTCATTCAGATTCCTTCCCCTATCTTGGTTGTTTGGCATGGGTCTTTATTTTGGCTCATTTCAGTATTTGCTAGTTCCATGGTGCCTGAGTCTGGGATTCTCTTCAGAGTAAACACTGCAACTTACCAGTAGTGGTTTAGAGTATTCTGTATCCTTTGCCCTTCTTGCTGCACCCTACCAGTAAGCCTTCAGTCACTCCTTCTCTCGTTCCAAGTGCTTTTCACTTGGGGCATGCACATAGGCCTTGCATCCAAAGACTTTGATAAGGCTTATGCTTGGTTTTGTACATACCACATCTTATGTGGGGATGGCTGAATTGTCAGTGATGGAAATGAGTTCTGTAGCTAAGGAGCCATCATGATTGCTACTCCCCAAAATTTGTTGGGAAGGTTGGCATCTAGCTGCATGTATCTTGTCATCTTTATTAGGGACCTGCTACTCCATTCAGTTCAGCACTGTCATCTGATGCTGAGTGCCCTGTTGTTTGTGGAATTTTTGCCTCCTTCCCTCCCCCCCCCCACCTTCCCAGTATGCTGAACCACCAAGTTCAAAGCTAAGAGCGAGCTGTGCAGTGTTTCTTTGACCTGAAACTCTTATTAATCAACATCTCTTTCAGGCTATTATTCCATCTTACAGCAAGAGCTTATTCTCATAATCAATTTTGTTAAGTGTCAACATAAGGATTCATGGCTGCTCAGCCAAAAGGCTATCATCAGATAGATAACCAGACAGAAGCACACACACCCTTGCTCTACTAAGAAGACAGTTCTTTTATTCCTGGCAACATAGTTCCATGTTTGTAAAATTTAATTTTTATGAACAATTAAGTATGCAGAAAATAAATGTCCACATTATTCATCAACCAGCAAGTGTTTTAAAGTTCCCTCTTTGTTGTTTATAAAAATTGCTTTTTGCTGGGTAAATCTACAACAATTCTACCAAATTCATAGTCACTGAGGCAGAGTGCTGCAGGACAAATAGTTGTAAATTTCTCAGGCAACAAAGTATTTTTAGAAGTCACAAGAGAGTATCTGTGGCACAATATGTGCTTTGGAGATATTTCCCCAATACTTCAAGCAGAACAGAATTAGGATTCTAGGTAATGTGCAATTTTTGGAATGGTTATTTTCTTTGATTGAATAATGCCTCTAGTAAGACTGGACCAAAAGTGGGTTTCTATTTTTAGTAATCTGGAAACTATTATTAGTCACTGCCTAGACTATAAACATTTCTTATAAAGCAGGTCTTGGGACTGATGTATACTAGGCTACAGGTTCCTAAAATCTGGTCAAGGGAGGTCTGTGAACTTCATTCAGATGGCTTGTGGATTTGTGGTTAAAGATGGGAGACTGGTCCCCCCTCACACTTAATATTCATATTTATTTTTAATTGTATTCATATTTCTTCTTTTATTTATTATATTGCATTTTATTATATTACACTTTGAATTGCATGGAAATCATATAGCGTCTAGCAGAACACATTGCAATTACTACAACAGGTAGAAAAATCATTGTGGGCAGCCAAGACCCTCAGCAATTTTCAAGTGGTTCATGGGGAAATTTGGGAGGGAATTTTGTACTAGGCAATCATAAAACCTATCTTCATGGATGAGTTTATACTTGCTAGTGAACACTACTGTAAAATGCTTCATTATGATGACTGATGGTTTCACCCAGTGCTCATAAAGTCACTTAATCCTACCAGATGTTATTGGCCTACAATTTCCATCATTCCAGGCCATTTGTGGGTACAGCTGAAGTCCAACAACTCACAGAGAGCCGCAGATCCACCTTACGTGACACAGCAGTCCACCATATAGTCTGTCACAATAACAAGGAGAGTTTCCATGCCTTCAGCATCAACCATCAGGAACATTCAATGATGAGTGCAGAGATGCAATGTGGCCAATCCAGCAGACAGAGCTGTACAGCACCTAATCCAGGGGTGAGGAACCTGTGGCCCTTCACCTCTCATTATCCCTGACCATTGGGGTCCAAAAACATCTGGAGGGTCCCAGGTTCCCCAACTCTGAGCTATGAGAACAGGATTTTCCTGTTCTGATCAAAAGTAGCTTTATAGTTATTGAAAACAGATATTCAGTTTGAGACATTCAGTTTCAGACATTCAGCTGGCATCAAAAAACAAGTAGATTATAAATCAGGCATAAATATACTTGCTCTTTTAATGTACTACAGTCAGCTTTTCAGCCCAAAGAGTGTTTTTGTGTTTTACATGGTGTTTTTGACCAGCTGTATCCCCCGTTTCCTCCAGTTCGCCTCCTATGTGAAATTTATTACTTGAAAGATCTATAAATATATCGTTTACAGGCTACCATATATTTGGGGCATTTGATACCTGCAGACTTTGTGGTGGTCAGAGAACCATACATATGCTGGACCCTTCATAGCACCCAGAACCATACCGATCTCACCTTTACAAGCCTTACAGCACAATCATGTGCATGTTGCCTCAAATTAAGTCCCAGTTGATTCAATTAGACACAATGGTAGGGCTGCATGGCAAGGATATATAGTCTTAGGTGAACCCATATTGAACTTGGCGAGAATCCTCTGAGCAAACACGCATAGGACTGAGTTGCAAGGGTGAAATCCTTACCCAGGAGTAAGCCCCATTGGGCACAGTAGCATTCAGGTTTGAGTAAACACATAATAGGATTGTGCTGTTTAAAAGAGAGAACTTTTTACGAGGAAAAATGGTTCTGTGAATCCACTCTTAGACAAGATGATTGACAATAGGAATGCAATGTATAAACACTGACAAATTTTTAGCAAAAATGAAAATGGCAGGTATTCTTTTTTCTTTTTTCTTTTTGAAAACCAAAGAACCAAGGTCAGATAAGAGAGATTTAATAAGAAAAAGAGCACGCGTTCCTTGGAAAAAATTCCTGCCAGGCATCATAAAGAGGAGATGTACAGTATACTGAACCTCTTGTCATGTGCTATGGGACTGATCATTTAACATAACACCACAACAGCAGAGAAGTGCAATTTATCACTTCTATCAGGTTAGTCTCCTTGAAGGTTTTCACTGCAGTACTTTCCTTAACAGCTTGTTAACTCAGAAGTGCTAAGGTGAGAAGATGCAAGTTGCTTCCCCTTAACACTAACAAAAAGTGCCCAATGAAAGGACATAAACATTACTTTTAAAGATCTGGGAGCTACACAGGTTTTTATTTAATTAGAGAGGAGGTGAAATGTTATGTCAGCAGGAACAGTGTTGTCATATCAGTTCACCTATGCCAAATGAGTGGCAGCTAATGGGGAGAGGGAGTTAGCCTAAGTTCAGGGCAAATACTGTTTATGCAAACTGAGAGACGTAAAGGAAAACAGGCTGGTGAGCAGTCTTGGGCAGCTGCATATCCAGCAGGAGAAAGTGCAAGTAGGACTAGGTTAGCATTTCTAATAACAGGTAAAAAAGGCAAAGGTAAAGAACCCCTGGACAGTTAAGTCCAGTCAAAGGCTACTATGCGGTTGTGGCCCTCATCTGGCTTTCAGGCTGAGGGAGCCGCCGTTTGTCCAGAGACAGCTTTCCAGGTCATGTGGCCAGCATGACTAAACCGCTTCTGGTGCAATGGGGCAGTGTGACGGAAACCAGAGCACACAGAAAAGCCTTTTACCGTCCCGTCGCAGTGGTACCTATTTATCTACTTGCACGGCATGATTTCAAACTGCTAGGTTGGCAGGAGCTGGGACAGAGCAATGGGAGCTCACTCCATCACGGGGATTCGAACCACCGACCTTCTGATCGGCAAGCCCAACAGGCTCAGTGGTTTAGACCACAGCACCACCCACATCCACATTTCTTATAGGACTGTGACAAAGTGCCCCAACCTGTGAAGAATGACCCTTCAGTCCTCTCAGTGCAGAGCACCAGGTCATTTCCCCCGATTACATTAATTGTTGGAGTTAAGGGGTGAAAATTGAAGGGCAGAGTCACTTCTTACACAGAGATCCCCAAGCCATTTACAGCATATTTTAAAACAGATGCATAAATATATTATAAAATTAGCAAATACAGAAACACATGCAACTCATAAAAATATGCAAAATAAACCCCCATGACAGTTGTGGGAAGCTCTGGGTGCACACTAACAACAAAAACATCACCATCCTATTCCATCAAAACCCTGAGAGGAAATATAAGGTGTTTTTCCTAGCACAAGACAGATGCTAGATGTCAGATGGATTACTCTACTGCACCTTGTGTGGAGCTGTCCTTGAAGCTAGTCTGGAAGCTGCAGGACAGAATGCTCGGGTTAGGCTCCAGTTGGGGATGGTCTCCCACCAGCATGCTGGCTGCATTTTGGCAACCTGTGTATTTAAAATGCTGAACAACTTGGGTCCTGATTACCTGAGAGAATGTCTGCTTTCCCTATGCTTTCCCTATCTATTGAGGGGAAAGCATTATAGTGCTTAGTAAAAGGTGCTCAGAAACATTAACATGCTACAGCTGATTACAGCTACAGCCATACAGTGCTGGACACATTTTTTTCCTCCATTAAAGTGACTCTGGACTCATCCAGATTTCCTTTTGTGCCATACTTTCCAGGCACAGATCCACACATTAAAGCTCCATTTCAGAGTGGTTTGTTTGTTTGTTTTTCCCCAGTGTTTTCCTCAGGAAAACCTGCATTTTACCACCGAATCGGAACAGATTGCAATCTGTGGAAAATCTGATTGCTATTTGCTCTGATCCAGTGCTAAAAGGCAGGTTTTCCAGCAGAAAGTGCTGGGACAGCAAACAAACTTGTTAACAGAAATGCTTGGACTTGGAGCTTTAAAGCCCAGATCTTTGCGTTGTGAGGAAGATTGGGCGGCAACATCGCATGCATGATGTCAAGACGTTGGTAGGAGCTGGAGGGGGGGGGAGCAGCCAAACACAGCAGCTGCACAACTCAATGGCTGGTGGCTGCACCTCTGCCTCCTCTTGTTGCTGTGACTGGTGGGAGGCTGCTTTGACCTTCCTTCCCCTCGATGTTAGGAGGAGGAGGAGCTGGTTGCTGGAGGGATGCTAAGCTTGGCTCTGTGCTTCAGCTCCATGTTTTTGGGTCATGGGTGGCCCCTGGCCCCTACCTCCAAAATATAGGGGGGCGAAAAGGGCTCAGCTGCCAGGAGCTGGTGCCTGCTGTGCCTAGAAATGCGACACAAAAGGAAGTATGGATGATGAAGAAGAAAAAGAGTTTGGATTTGATATCCCGCCTTTCACTCCCTTTAAGGAGTCTCAAAGCGGCTAACACTCTCCTTTCCCTTCCTCCCCCACAACAAACACTCTGTGAGGTGAGTGGGGCTGAGAGACTTCAAAGAAGTGTGACTGGCCCAAGGTCACCCAGCAGCTGCATGTGGAGGAGCGGAGACGCGAACCCGGTTCCCCAGATTACGAGACTACCGCTCTCAACCACTACACCACACTGGTGACCACAAGGATGAGCCCTTGTGGCCCAAGAGTCACTTATGCTGCAGCAATGCCACTGACTTCAGTCATGGAAGAGGCAGCTTGTGGTGAGCTCCAGCTATTTATCCATATCACAAGGGAAATAATTGGTTGTAAACAGCAAAACAATCCCTGCTTTACTTTTGTTGTGCTAATTGCCATGAATCATAAATCTGGTTAACAAAACAATATAAACTGATGGATTTCAATTCGACTGCTTGCTCTGTTAATCCATTTTCAATTAAATTTAACACTAAATTACACTGTTTCCTATTATTCTACATTCTCTTCCAACCTCCTACACCCCATTATGCTATAAAATATTTAGGAAGATACTAAAACTGCCTCAGAAACAAATTCAGGTTGAATGCAACAATTGTTTTGCCAACGTGTCTTATTAAGCCCAAAGTTGCTTTAAAAAATGATGAAGCTATGAAATGTTGCTACTTCTTTTTCTTTTTCTTTAAATACTACTTTCTGCTTTGCAAGTCATGTTGGCTAAACAATTGTTGCGCTTACCCTCAATTTGAATGGTTTCAAAAGATACTACAAGAAAATAAGCTTGTTTGTAAAATGTAGATTAGTTTAAATATGTGATAGATGGAATAACTATTGTGACAAGTGGAATACAGGTTTAAGAAAGGATATACCAGATTAAATATGGAAAGCCATTAAGTAATGGAATAAGAGATGGTATCTCCCAATATGAAATTATTGGAATTTATATATAAAATAAATATTTAAAATCTATGCAATCCCCAGTGATCATCTGATTGTTGGGACTTGCATCATACATGGAACTTTGAAACATTATCAATCAACTGTTCATTGGAGCTTGCATAGAACCTGCACAGTTTAATTTCCAACTCACTTGGTGGTGTTGTGACAGGTAGATGGCCTCTATGAAAGATAAAAATATGGCTCACCTGAACTTAGAGGGAACTTCCCCATCCAGGAAGACAGGACTGAAACAGTATCTCCACAATCCAAAGCCACAGATTTCTGATAGGATACAATAGATTTCCCCCATATTATAAAGTATCTTTTCTATTTTTTTTTTATTCTCCTCCTATAGTTCAAATTTATTTATATGGTGTCAAACTTGACAGATATACCACAAGGAGTCTTTCCATTGCCCCCTCCATTTCTTCTGCTTTTACTACCTTATTATATTGCATTTCTAGCCCTATTCATGACTTTGATGATTGCTTTGCAAGCATGATTTATCCCCGCCACAGAAACCAATGAATTTGCATGCATGAATCTGATCACAACCACTCACATGCATAACATTTGTTGAACAGGCACTGACATTTTCATACACCTAGCAATAAAAGAGTTAATGCAACATTAGCCACACAGGTCAGTGCTGACCGCTTTCCAGGTGAAAATTGCAAAACACACACAAAAAGTATACATTCTTGTAAAGAAGAATTTATTATTTCAGTCACAGACCAGTTCCAGCCCACATACAATATCAAGGAAATCATAAAACACAATAGGGATACATTTGAATTTGCAATTAGGTATAACAGGGACACTACAGATATAGCAACAGTTTAAAAAATATAAATTAAAACTTAGTCACTAACATATAACCTAAAATTATCATTTAAGTCCTTAATCATTATGATAGCACAGCTTGTTCATTCTTGTAAAAGAGACATAAAACTTTGATTCTCGAGGATACTAAAGCTACCCAATATTAGAAGCACCAGGAAAGGCAGCAGGTTTTTTTTAAAAAATTTAGTAGCAACAATATTAAGCAGACCTCTGACAGGGGCCAACCAAGCCTAATGCTCCAGGCAGCCATCTGGACTGCCTGCCCAAAATCTGGTCCTGAATCCTGTGAATAAACTCCTATCCAGTGCATCTGTGGTGACTTCTGCTTTTCATTTCTTACCTTTGTCATCAAAGTAACATACCTAGGCTTTGGACTCACTTGTTTCTATGGAGCTTACTCATGATTAGGAACATCTTTGCTATTAGGAAAAGTGTTCTTATGAGGGGGGTTTTTGGGAGGTGGGTGGCTGAATGCCTGTCACCCTTCTAAGTCTTGGAAAAGCCAGGCTAGCTTCTTGGTGAAGAGATAGTCTAGGGCAGGCACATTCAACTCCCAAGAGACTGTGATCTACTCCCAATATAAAAACTGGCAGTGATCTACCCATTGTCATTGGAGGGAGGAGGAGCGTGAGTGTGGTGGGTGGATTGCACAGAGTTGTTGAGCTTTTTTGGGGTAGGATTGCACAGAGTTCTTCAGCTTTTATTTGTTAACTTTCGGTAAACTTTATTTAAGCTCATGATTGATGAGGGTCCCATGATCTATCAGGCTCAGCCAGGGATTTACTGGTAGATCATGATCTACTGGTTGGAAATGCCTGGTCTAGGGAATGGGCCATTAAAGGGGACAAAGGAATTGGATCTGCACCCCTCCCTCAACTGGCTAGTAGTTAGAAAGACAAAAGCATGAGTTGAAGCAGTGTGAGCTAGAAGCAAGCAGCAAGCTGGGAAGGCAGAGAGAAAGAGTGATGTTTCATTTCTGTTTGAATCCAAGGCTGGGGAAGCAAGGCCCTCTTGGGTGGTTAATGCCATGAACCCCTCCACTGAAGGATCAGGCTGAATATATGTGTAAATAAACCATATATCATAAAACACCACAGTTTCTACTGTACCTAATTCTGAAGGAATCACGAACCCTGCTTAAACTCCTGGAATCTCGCACCACTCAGAGATTGGGATGGCATACAACAGTATGAATCAGATTCAAACCGATGCATATATGGACACCATTGCTTAGGGCAGAGTCCAGTGGCAGACTTTGGGCTCTCAAATTTCAATGGCACCCTATGTGACGCTAGAATTTGGCACCCCTTGCTTCTCATTCTACATCATTGTTGTGGTTCCCCCTGTGACACTGGCACCCATTCAGCCAAGCAAGTTGTGCTACCCTAAAACCACCTCTGTATAAGGAATTTGGCAACACAGTTAGGAACTGCAACACAGGACTGCCTTGGTTTTTTGTAATAGTTACCGTATATGGGAGAGATTCAGTGTGTGAGATATTGGATAAAACAGTTTGTGACTTTTTGAGGCTTGAAGGTTTCTGATGCCATTCAACTGCTCAAGGTAAAATGATGTGGTCTAAATTAAGCGGTGTTTAGGTTGGATATTTTTCTAGGAAACCCATGAAAGCCTTTTTTTTTTTTTAGAAAAAGAAAAAGGGGGATCATATCTAACCCTGTCAACCAGCAACCTAGATTGCTCAGTGAAGGCTCTAACCTAATCTTGTGGGGCAAAATATTCCTGGACTCTTGAGAGGAAAACCTTATAAAGGTTTCCCCTTGCCCATCCTGCACCCATGAGGTGCTTATTGCATTTCTACCCCACTTTTCACTGGGGTTTTATGCAGAGAGGCATCTCCATTTCACCTTCAACAACAACCCTGTGAGGTAGGAGTGGCTGGTCCAAGGTCTCTAAGTGAATTTCCTGGCTCAGATGGGATTTGACTCCAGATGTGCAATTTGTCTATGGTTTGGGTTGCAGATTCTCAGTGTTGCCCTTACAGTGTCTGTTTGCAAGACCATCGATTCCAGCTCTTAAGCAGCCCAGATTTAACATAATTTGCAAAATAGCTGAGGTCTTGTAAAGAGCCAACTCTGACAGAGAATATCAGGCTTTGTGGGTCTTTTCAATCCCTCAAGAGTTGAGTTTGAAACATCAAAGCTAAGAACTGTGAGTCGCATTGCACAGTATCAGTTAGCTTATAAAGGACTTCAGTTATGTTACAAAATAGAATTTTGCCTTGATCTCAGCTATTTTTAATGGCCTCAATTACCAATAACATTTTTGATGACACAAATTCATAAAACTTCTTTGACACTTTTGCTTTAGGCAAGACTCCAGGTACTGTCTACTGAGCCAATGCTCACCAGGTCTTTAACTCCCTTAACTCCTCTTTATTTCTGACAATGTTGCTAAGGCGGTGCTGATATTCAATATCATTAGCATCATTTACCTAGGGATTGTGTTATGCTGCTCAAGAATATGAGGTGCACTGTGCCTGCTGGCAGAGAGTATGCTAAACTCTACTGTGAAATGCAAAGTGAGACCAGGAATTAAATGCAGCATCCCAGTGTCCTGTCGTCGTCCCCCACCCCCCGCTTTCAACAACTGAGGCCATATTCATCCAAGTCTGGCTTCACATCTTAAAGAAAATTCCTTAAAACAGCTAGATTTTCTTTGAACCCCTCAAACCTTTGGGAACCCCATCTTCCTAATTTTTTAATCACCACCTCTCACTGTTTCAATATTAGCATCATGACGACCAGCTGCACATCAGAGTAGGAAAGCTATATTTTGCTATTCATGAATCCCTTTTCTGAATAAATAAATAAAAAATCATTGATTTCCTTTTCTAAAAAGTTCTCTTGGTATTTGTATTTGTAGCAGACATTCCTCAAAGTCACTGTAAACCTATTGTTAGCTGTATGATTTGAAATGTAATAACAGGAAAATACTGGGAACTGGAGTGTGGTGTTTATATGTTAACCAAAAAGCAAATGACATTGGTGTAGCCCCCTCACAGTATCACCCTGACTGTAATGGAATTGACTGATTGCTTATTGTTATGCCCACAACTGCAGATGGAATCCAATTATCTATACAAAGCTTTGGGGATTTGAAAGTGCAACCAGAATAGCTAATAATTTACAAGAAGGAGTCAGAGCACTCATTGGCAAAATGTTACCACCTAGCTCTGAAGGGAGACTGAATTAACTTCCTAAAAGAAATCACATTTGCAAGCCTTTGGCTGAGCAAATGGGAAGGGATATCCTGCCCCCTCCCCAAGCATATGCTCAACATTTAATTGTCCTGTCTTTCCAGATAGATTTCTGAAGAACAGGAACTTTCAGAGTTTGGGGGGGGGGGGGGAAGCAGCAGCAGCAGCGCTAGAAAGAAAATGAATGCAAAAGGAGCCTTACCTATTGCAGGCCTGATCCATGGTCCATTCTGTGGGATCAATCAAGCTGAAATGTTTATCTCAATGACACATTCATCCTAAAAGTTTTGCAAGCATTTCAGCCTCACTGAAAACTTATACCAGACCCATGCATAACAGCAGTGGCAGTGAAGTCTAGAACCCGACCAACATAGACACAGGGCTGGCCCTTCTATTAGGCAAACTGAGATAACTGCCTCAAGCAGCAGAGCCAGGGGTTGTGAATTAGCATCCTCTGGGTCTGCCATTTGCCTCTGCAGGCCAGCTCTGCCACCTCCTGCCTGTATAGCAGTGAGCTGCTACATCTCCTCCTTCTCAATTATCACAAAGAAATACTGTAAAAAGAAATAAGCGATATCAAGTCACATTTAACAGCAGGTAAAATCCATCAATTCCAATTTAAACATATGTATCAATCAATATAAGCGGTTCATCTGTTCAAATAGATATGAAAATGAGACTGACAAATACAAAAGGTAAATTCAAAACTAGAAATGGCAGCAGGTTCTTCAGACCACTGAACAATGGATGGTGAGTGTTTATCCTTCCAACTTTGAAGTCTATATGTAACCAGAAGAGCTTGCAGGATCCACTTCCATTGCCTATCCCTTAGTCCCACTTCACAGGAACACTGTGGATATCTACATATATCAAGAATTTCTACAAAACAAAGTTAGTGCAAGCAGCCATATCTTTCTTTCTTGAACAATTTCTGACCAAAAGGAAGACACCATAGGTCATGCCTACAAATGCATCAAAGAGGTGTGAGCTGTTATTTAAAACATGTTTGTTGCATTGCAGAAAGTGCCTCACCCCCAGTCTCATAAGCATATCTATTGTGCTAGCAAAATATTGTAGAGGGATAAAACGTCTAACCTTACAGAGATTTCTGCTAGGGTTAAATTGGCACAAGTCTGCTACTGTCACTAAAGCTGAAATGGTATGAAACAATTGACTTGTTTATCTGTTTTTGATTGGAGCATGAATCAGCTTAAACACCAAATGATTTCATGTAAGTGAGCTGTGGATCACTCTGATAGCACCTAAGGTGGAATGGCTTCCTGATCCAGATGGAACTGAATCACCTTCTATACAAGTAGAGCAATTTAACTGATGTGCAGATGGCAGCCTCAGTGTAAATCAGGACAATAACTGGAGTTACAAACTGTAACAGATCATGTTATAGTATTCTGGATTCATTTCCCCAAGTACAATCTGGCAACAAGTATGAGGACTGACCAAACACAGCAAGTACATACTGTAGAATGATATCAAAGTCCTTTAAACAATCACCACTTGGATATCACTGCCTTCAGATTAGCAGAGCCCTGCACACCTTGTGAGCAGCCAAGACAAAAACAAAACAAAACAAAAACAAAAAACCTGTGTGGTTTAGCAATTAGTGTGTTCACCTGGGACAGGATTCAAATTCCCACCCAGAAATGAAGATTACTGGGGGACATTTCACAGAATAACCTACTTCATAGGGAAGTTGAGAAGTACTGTATGCTTAACATATTGAGATCTTCAGTGAAAAGATGGGATGTATATGTAACAAGTAGGGAATGGAGTAAAGGGCAGTGTGAAGTGCTCAGCCAATCAAGCCCTTTCCTACAATACTCCATTCCCCTTCCTTCCTTCCTTCCACCAGTCCAACAACCATATTGAACTAATGATCTGTCTCCATGTGTGGCTTGTGGGCTTCATTCAACTTGGTAGGCCACAGGTTCTGCTGGTGTAAGTTAACACCTTCTGAAGGTCCGAGTCTGCCCTTTCCGTGCCTCTTCTAGTTCTGGGAGATATGGGAGGAGGGAAGCCTATTGCAGCAGGAGAGAGACATCTGTGAGTCTTCACCTGCCTGACTCATCTCTATCTCTTGGCCTCTGTCCTCCCACTCACCTGCTTCAGCGTCTGCCTCTGATTCTAGACTTCTCTCCGCCACAGACTCTACCAGCTCACTAAGCCCTGTTACCACTTCAGCTTCTGACACCTTCTCTTTGCAGTCTTTCCCCTCTTTTTCCTCTGCCCACTCATCATTGTCCTGTCACCACTTCCCAGGCTCTGAGCCTTCTTCCCTTGGAGGTTCCCCAGCTTGTTCTCCCACTATTCCTCTGCATCCAACCAGTCCCTAGCACCAGGGGATTGTGGGACCCTTCAGATCAGCATGAGAGGTGATGCAGGACTCTCCAGGCATAAGAGGAGATGCCGTGGGGGGGGGGGGAGCTGCCCTGCCTCTGAGCACCTCTTCTGGCTCTTTGAGAATAAAATAAATCCTTCCACTCATTAGTTAGGATAGAAGCCACTGCATAGAATTTAACACTTAATCTCTGTGAGCTGCTAGAGCTGTTAGGTAGACTATGGATTAAATCAAATAAATAAATAAGAAAAAGTTTGAAATATTATGCAAAACTCCCAACCTAAAATGAAAAGTGTGGTCCTTTCTTTCTTACCTTAAAAATCTCCCTAACAAAAGCCTCTAAATTTGTTTCCTGATAGCAAGTCCCCTTGAATGCAATCAATGGCTTGGAAGCTTTATCATGCTTAATCCTATATGAATAGTGTTCTCCAGACCCATTGTCACACCTGGCAGGATGATCCATTATGACTGGAATGTGGCAGGCAACAATTTAAATAAAAAGTATTGTGGTGCTTCCAGTTTGTGATGCTACCTGTTCCATACTATCATTTAGTGCACTGCATTGTCAACAACGAATGAGCTGACAGGACCTGATGTAAAATGATGCAAAGAGCTGTGATGGATGTTGTGTGACACAATGTAATTACAAAGGAAGCCATCAAAAGAACATTACATTTCCTGCAAACACCATTTCCTACACATACAATGCCTAATCAACTAAAAGCAGATATTTCAAACTCAGTTGCTAGTCTAAGTGCAGAGGAACAAAAATCTGCAAAACATTGGGCTAGGTGGAAACAGAGAGAGAGAGAGAGAGAGAGAGAGAGAGAGAGAGAGAGAGAGAGAGAGAGAGAGGGATGAGAGTCAAATGACTTTCGTCTTTTTATACCTGTCGGGCAAATGGTAAAGAGTAATGGAATAAAATGTATCTATTCAATAAATAATATTTGCATTATGGTAAAGATCTGGATGCAAAATGAAACTTTATGTCTGAAAGCTTAATGCAAGCAATTGTACACCAGTTTGTCATCCTTTTTAGCACTAAATCTGTAAATATAGAAGAAGCACAGCAACGTTCTTATAATTTTAACATTAAAGAATTTTCCTTTCACTAAGAGAGCACCAATATTATTCTGTAACATTTGCCAAATACGTTATTGCCTCAGCTAAAGTAAAATGGTCCCAGAATGCAAAAATGTAGTTCTAAAGATAACCCCAGCCAGTAATCTGGACATGGCATTTTGAACCAGTTGAAGTTTCTGAGTCATCTTCAAGGGTAGCTGTGTATAGCAAGTGTATAGCAATAATCCAATCTGAAAGTTACTAGAACAGTCGCCTCTGCCCAAAAGGGGCCACAGGTGGTGGAGCCACACACAGCTGGAAGTAGGCACAGGTGGCCACAAAGGCCACCTGGGCCTCAAATGACAATGCTGGATTCAGCAGAACCCTCAAGTTATAGACCTGGTGTGCAACCCCCTTCAGAACAGGTAACTGACTACCGCATAATAAATACACAAAACCTGGCCTCATTCTGAGAAGCAACAGTCCATCATTCAGATGCCTGGCTGTTCAATGTGGTTTTCATCTTGTGCCAGAATACAGTCAGAGTTGATGCCAGGAGAACACTCCTGGGGACAGTGTTTTCCATAAGTAGGGGAGGGGTACTGCTCAAAAAACCCCTCTTTCTAAAAACAGTAAAATCTGTCCTTGAAGGTGATACTCTGCTGATATCTTAATTCCCTCAGAAGGCATAACTATGCTTGCAATTAGCATCCAATTCTTCCTGAAAGTTAAAATGTTGCTGATAATTTCTCTGTTGTTTTTTAAATAAAGGTTCCATACATAAAACCATCTGGTTGGATCTGCTCAAAATTTGTTAGGCACAATCCACTCTAGATCCTTTGTCTGCAAATTTCATCCACTTAAGTGTAATGGAAAAAAGTTAGTGTAATTTTTCAAGTCCCCGTTATAGTCCATGGTGGCAAAACAGAGCTTCAGATTGAGTAAGTTTCATTTGGACCCAGAATTTTGAAAATGGAATTGCAAGAACACAGAGCACATCCAAAACATACTGAGCTGCTAAACACTACACAGATACAGGTACAAGGCAAATCATGTGGTCACTGCATACCTCAATTATTTATCTAGGTCACACAGCTGTTTAATACTTTGCCTAGGCAGTGTAAAAAAAGAAAAAGAAAAAAGGACCAGTGCTGTCATGTCTATGTTGAATTTTCACGTTTCAGTTCAGAATATAGTGCACAACCCCACTTAGGAAATTATGCTAGGTTGAACAGTGATTAATACATGAAATGCTGAATCATTTAAACTGCTTGCTCTAATCAGTTTTCCCATTGGCCAACATTTCTGACATCTGAAATTCCATCCTCCTTGAATTTCAAGCATTATTACTGCCAAAGGACCAACACTCACTCACTTAATGTTGTCTGACATGAGAGAAAACTGCTGAATGCCAAACAAGCAATGCCACATTTCACAAAAGGATGAAACGTGTGCATGTTGTATCTGACTGTCAACAATAGACCTCAGAAGAGCTTTTGCATCCAAGACAGCTTGATAATAAATGCATTTCATTTAATAAAAAAACAAATACAGCAGAAGATGCACTTTTAACAATGCATATTAACATAATGTGTTTATTTATTGCATAACAACTCCAAGTAGTTTTTCTTTCCACTAATCCTTGCATAACTCACATATTTTAGGTGTCACCTGCTAAATGATAAACTGGATACCCAATAGCATTTCATTTATTTATGAATTATTTTCATAAGCCCAAAATATTTGTTTCATCTCATCCATACATTTGTTCCAAGGTCAAACAAATATTTAGTTAATTATGATAACATTATTGTTGTTGTTGTTGTTGTTTAGTCGTTTAGTCGTGTTCGACTCTTCGTGACCCCATGGACCAGAGCACGCCAAGCACTTCTGTTTTACTGTGCATTAACTCAACGACTCTTAAGGTTGAACACTGAGTTTAATAGATCTCTGTGATGACTAAATAAGAAGTAAAGTGCTCTTATTAAACTTTGAAATGGATAGTTGCAAACAAGTGCATCATATCCAATTTCTATATCAGAGGTGGGCAAACTTTTGTGTACGAAGGCCACATTTTATTTTATTTTTTGATGGCTAAAACTCCTCATCTTTAATTGGGGAAAGGTTGGTTCCACACCAATGAAGGAGGAAGCTTTACAAAACTTTATTCCTAGGGGAGGGGTTAAGATACTTCTCTCATATGACCTGCTTCAGTCAATAGGCACAGAGCTGGCTGCCTATTAAAAACAGCCCTTTTCCCAAGTTCTTCCTTCTTCCCTGTCACAGCATCCTGCCCTCCTACCTTTTGAAAAATGTGAGCAGCATGGGACTGAGTAGGATTTTTTGGTTATACCCTTTTTGGCCTGCTTTAAATTTTTCCATTTGGCTGTTCAGCTCATTTGGCATTAAGTGCAGGCAGGTAAGGGACTTAGAGCATCTCGACATCCAATTGTCACCCAACTGGAAGGGGTCTATCTTTAGGTCACACACATCCACACAGCTTCCCTTTATGAGAATATGCTATTTGCCTGCCTTCACAGCTTGGGTGATGGAGGTGAACTCGGTTGGATTAGCCCTCAGTAGTATGCAGGGAATTTTATATGGACCTGCCCAGAACATACCAACCCACACTTGTCATTTATGTCTGCTACAAGTACTTCTCTCTTGCATTAATAAATATAACCTCAAACCAATTCCTGTCTTGTTGAGTCTTCATTCCAGGTATAGAACAAAGTGGTCATGGACCAGGAACATATACCAATAGTGGTGGCACTATTTCCACCAAAGCAAGAAATGGGTGGGACACTCCTTCTCATATTTCTGTCCCACTTTCATCCATTATCCATTCATTCAATTCCTCTCTCTTCTCCCTTCTCTCTCACACAAACAAACCTTCTCTCTCATTTTCTTTTATCCTATTCACCCCTTCAATCCATCTGTCTTTCGCTATCTCTCTCTCTGGGCTTGGAGGAGCACATCAAAAAGTTTCATGCAACACTGTTGGTCCATAGGTCTCTCACCTGCGCTCTGCATCCCAGCAAGCTGTTGCTTATTTAAGAAAGTGTTTTCTTTTGGCTAATTTAGAAGTGGCAGTATAACAGGGGAAAGTGTTTGTCATTTGTTTCAAGTAGGGTTCTCAGAGATGAATTTTTGAAAGACTTTCTCAGTAAATGGTATGGTAGATGGTAGCCATTATGTTCTTTTTAAGCATAGCTTTAAAATGAGGATTTAGGGTTTTGTGAGCAACAGCATGTAATGCATCAGCTAGCATACACTACCCTTGCCAAACATCCTTGCATTCTCCTACAGACTCACAGTGAAAATAAATATAGTGATAATTTTTGGCATCCTCTGAGTGATAGATCCCTTTAGCAATATCCTGCAGAATAATGGATCAGATTATTATTTTTAAAAAAATTGAAAACAATTTAACTTGCAGTAACTTATACAGCACCAGCTGTTATAGTTATTAGCACTTGCATCATCATCATCATCACTATCATAATCAGCATAAATATAATTACATTTGGAAAGATAAATTAGGACCAATACAGCAAATGCTGCATGGAGAGTTGTTTGTCCTTTATGTCTGACTTCTGAAAGCGCAATCCTCACGATGAATGTTAATGTGACCATCTTGACATGGTTCCTAGAAATAAGAAATGAAGCATAAGAGGAAATCATCTATTGTAGAGCACACAGAAAAAATATACAGGGAGTATGTTAAGTAGGAAACATCCACTCTAATATATTTGGGTAAGGCTACGATCCTGTGGTGCCTGGGAGGGCTTGTCAGGATTGAATGATACAGCAGATCCCACAGAAAAAGAGAACTACAGATGTAGGGGAAAATCTGCCCTTGCAAACCATTCTGTTACAGGTTGGGAAGCTCCACTGCCTTTGTCACTCTGCTGTCAGTACTCTCTAACAGTGCTTCCAGCAAAAGGTGTGTGTGCTGGGGGCATGGCAGAGGTGGAGAGCAAGAGGTTAGGGATTGAAAACCTCCCCAATTCCTTCATTATGCCCCCAAATGGGGAGGGAGGTAAGTATGGCAGTCCTGGACCTGGCAAATTTATTTTCCCTCCCATTGGGAGTAATGGGGAGGTACAAAAAATATGTACAAAAAATATATATACAAAAATATGTATTGGGGGGTGGAGAAGGACAGTGCTGGATTTACATATAAGCTAAACAAGCTATAGCTTAGGGCCCCTCTCTCTTGGGCTCCACCCAAAAATATACTACTTCTTAATTGTATTTCACTATTAATATACTTCTTCTTAATTGTATTTCAGTTCAACAATTATTTGATAAAATACATATTTTGTTATGTGCAAAATGCTTTAGATACCTATTAGGTCCATAAATTACCATATATCTTATATTCAACACAAAAAACAGTGACAATTGGTTGTTGACAAAGGACAGCTGGATATATAAAGGGCCCCATTACCTTCAGTAGCTTAGGGCCTCCTCAAACCTAAATCCAGCTCTGGGGAAGGAAGAAGGAAGAATAGAGAAGCTTGCACATCCATCTTCCACCCTGCCATCTTGAGCCCTGCAGACCACTGGATTAGGTCAAACGTGACCAACATACCAACCTGTCAGTCACCCACCCAGTGTTATCTGACATTGGAGATCTGTTGACTCCTATCTAAACAGTATAGGTTCTGTAGGCTGGAGCTGTTAGAAAACAACATAAACAATCCTTCAGCTAAGCCACTTTGCAGTAGCAAGAAAAAAGGGCAGGGCAATGAGACAATGTTGAGTGGAACCTAAAGCTATCCATTCATATCTGAATAGCAGTAAATGAAAAATGTTCAAGGTTGCTCTCATTGACTAGCTGGAAGGTTCTGCATTTGTTCTGCTTTAATTTTTTTTCCCATTCAGCCTTTTTTATTATCTCCTCAGAGCCTTTGGGGCTTTTCCTGCTGTCAAAAATTAAAACACACCATTATTTATAGCCTCAGAAAAAAAAAAAATACATGGAAGCAGACCCTGCCCAGAATACTAATATATTGCCAGTGCTCACTTAAGCCCTTTAAAACCATTATCTAAAAATCAAATTTAGCTGCATAAATTTATTCTGCATTTACATGAAGATTGACTTCTGCCTCAGTCCAACCTCTTTCCAAGTTGCTTTTGTTAGATCTCCTGGAGAACGACATCCGGATACTTTTTCATTTTGCACTTAAGCATAGTTCTTCCTGTTGACAGACATTTAAACATAACTGAAATATGAATTATAAATAAGTTTGGCAGAACAAAACTTGAAATCCCTATACACCTGCCCACTGAAAGCTCGATAGGAAGGTGAATAGCTGAAAGGATCATCCATTTATTAGCACCTGGATAATGACCAAAATGTGCCCCTGAATTGATTTACCAGCAACGCCTTTCCATAGTTGAACTGAAGAGGAGAAAATTAAAATGAATGAAAGAAAAAGTGAACTATCTGTGTTTAATCTCCAGTTCCATCAGAAATCGATTAACCAACTGACTTTGGGTCCAAAAGAATTAATTATACTCAGTCTCTGGTATAATTAACAACACTATGGCCATCTCCCAAAATATTCATTAAACAGTCAGGAACAATATGAAATTCAAATTAAAATTGGAAAAGAGATTAAATAGAAGTAGTCATCGCTAAAAAAGAATCAGAGTACATCTGAGATGAAATCATTTGAGCAATACAAAATATGGAAATACATTTTGTGTTACATTTAATTATCATTAATTCCAGCACTGCAAGCTGGCAGCTATTTTAGGCTCATTACAAAGACTAAAATGGGTTGGAATTTTAATATGAATCAATCCTCATTGGAATAATAGGAATAGGAATCAAGCTTTCAGGAAGTTTAAAGCTAAAAATCCAAGTTGTCATTTTTTATTTCTTACGCTTGGCTGCACCAATCTGCATTTTAGAAGATCCCTTGGTAGGTTTCTGGCAGCAGTGCCAAAAAAATCAAGAAATATATATCTATTTGGAGTCCTTGCGAACACACCTTGAAGATTCCACTGTTTCAGCATTACCAGTGAAGCAGGCACTTCTATGATAGAGGGGATTTCTAATGCTTACTTACATGCTTGCTTACCGGGAAGCTCTGGCCAGCGAAACAGGCTGGGAGACAGGCTGGAATCTCTGGCCAGCGAAGTAGGCTGCAGAAGTGGCATAAGTCTCATTGTGAGGGCAACTGGACATGCATAAGAGCACATAATTGTGCAAATTGCATGATGGTAAATACAGTGAAAAATATCTACTTTATTGCCTCCCCTCCATCCATGAGTAATCATCTATCAGTACCAGCTGATATGATGGCTCTGCTCTGTCTTCACAGTTGTGTCCAGTAATCCTTCTGAATACCAGTTGCTAGAAACCATAGGAATGGAAATTGCTATTGTGTGCAAAATCTACTCCCATTACCAATTTCAGTTGGCTGGTTAATTATAACCATTCCTGGACAAGGGTAGCATGGTGGTCCATGCATTGGTAACCTCACAATCAGACTATTGTAATTCTCTATATGAGGGGCTATCCAGCACCTAGTTTGGAAGTTGCAACTAGTACAACATGCAGCTGGTAGGGTGTCTGAAGGACTGCATTGACTGCCTGTTTGCTACCAAGTCAAGTTCAATATTTTGTTACTGACATCTAAAGCCTAAAGAATTTGGGACCAAGATACCTAGCAAACTGCCTCTCCTGGTACCGACCACACTTTTAAGATCTTACAAGGAGACCCTGCACCATCTATAAGAAAGATATACGGGCAATGAATATTTATAAGGAAATAATTGTAACTATAAATCTCATTAATTTTCATTGGTGGTTCCGTTCTTTCTTCATTATGAATTGCTGGTTTTGTGAGGTGTCGGCAAGTACAGTACATGACATTATAAGACAACAGGATTTTACGATCAGCATGTGTTAGAACTAATGCAGGCATCAGATCAGCAATATATCATGAGCAGCTGAGAAGGAAGTGTGGTTCCTTGGAGCAGCCTTCACCTGGTTCCTAGAATGAGACTTTCTGCAAATCTTCAGCAGCCTGCTTTGCTCATAAAACAAAACAAACTGATCTCTCAGAATAACAAATATTATATTCTGTTTTCGGTTTGCTTGAGATGGCCTGGTTGGTGCCCTGGAGCTCATAGAACCTCTTTTGATCTACTTGAGGCACCTCTGTTGCCGAGGGGAAGCAGAGACCATTTTTGCAGATTGACCTTCCCTCTGTCATCCTCACCATACTATCTTCTCCTGTGCCTTGGAGGGTCCCTGAACTCTCTTGTCTCCCCTCTTTTGTTAGTAGAGGCACTCAGATAGTAGTTCTGTTGCTGCTTGTAGTGTTGGTGCATTTGTGCTTTTTAAAAGGAAGGGGGGAATGGACAGTCTTCTGCCATCTCATCTACAATAATGGTAAGAATATAAGAAAAGCCTGCCCATTGCCCCACCTAGTTCAGCATCCTGGGTGGGTGAGGGATGTGAGTGGCACTGTGGTCTAAACCACTGAGCCTCTTGGGCTTGCTGATCAGAAAGTTGGCTGTTTGAATCCCTGCGACAGGGTGAGCTCCCATTGCTCTGTCCCAGCTTCTGTCAACCTAGCAGTTCGAAAGCACGCCAGTGCAAGTAGATAAATAGGTACTGCTGAGGCAGGAAGGTAAACAGCATCTCCATGCACTCTGGCACTCATCACTGTCCCATTGCACCAGAAGTGGTTTAGTCATGTGGTTAAGTCATGACCCAGAAAGCTGTCTGTAGACAAACGCCGGCTCCCTCAGCCTGAAAGTGAGATGAGCGCCGCAACCCCATAGTTGCCTTTGACTGGACTTAACCATCCAGGGATCCTTTACCTTTACCTCATGGTGGCTAACCAGCTGCCTGTGGGAGACCCGCAATCAAGTCATGAGAGAGCATCACTTTCCCCCCTTTTGATTCCTGGCAACTGGCATTTGTAGGCACACTGCCTCTGGTAGTGGAGGTGGAATATAGTCTTATCCTCCATCAATTTGCTCAATCCTCACCATAAAATCAATAGCATTCAAACCCCAAATATTATTACAGTCTTCAAGGGCTATTTTGGCATCACTCATGAAAGCAATGCTAAAGTTCGGTCCACAATATTTCACCTTCATTAGAGTCCAGCACTAATAAAATCCACAAACAAAATCATTAAAGAAAAAAGGAATTTAAAAGAGAAACAATGGCTTAATGTTCAAAACATTCCCAAGTTGGGCCCACGCTGGGACTCCCCCCACTCCTCAATCTCCCCTGCTACTGAATGACTATCACCAACCATACAAACATCTATTATTAGGAGGAAGAAGCTCCAAAGCAGAAATCTTCCAGCCAGAATTAGACCCCGGTACTTTTCATTGCAGGAATTAAGTACTGGGGGTCTGAGCCGTTGGTCATATGCCACAAAGGATTAAGTAAATAAATGAGGAAATTATTAGCTGTTAAACAAGATGGGCAGAGTATATATTGTCTTTGTATAGTGCTTGTGCTCCATGGGGACTGACTTTCTCATTAGTAAAGGACCTTTTATATTACTTCTAAAGTATTTGTAACTCTGTCGGAGACATGGTCGGCAGAGAGGAATCTGCAGAGGGGGAGGAAAAGGCAGAGGAAAACAGAAACTTGATTCTTTCACACAACAAAAGTGAGATAAGCCCGTCTCGCTCTGGAATGCTGCCTGTAAGTTTTTGCAGCGGCACAGAGATGAAAGAGCAGGATGCAGGTGGTAGGAGGGGGCTGGATTCAACTCCAGAGGAGGAGGAATTGGCTGCACCTGAGTTTCCAAGAAGCAGGAGGCGGAGCAAGGTATTAGAACAAAGGAAGACCAGCAGGAAGTGGGGGAGGACATGGTGTATATCTGGCCTTGGGAGGGGCCACAAGCCAGTTGAGTCAACTGACTCCTTTCAGTGAGGTGCCCAGTTCTGTATTAACATTCAGACAGAATAATATCATCATAAAGCAAGTGCAGTAAATGTAGACATCACTGCATGATATCAATTATTGCATCATTTCCCCACCACCCACCAAAGTGAGGCAAAGCTATACATCTACTGCATAATGTTTTTACAAACCAGTATACTTTTAAATTTGCCACTCTTGAATGCAAAGGAGTTACGAGATGGTGCATCATTGCAGATAAATGTGTTGAGGAATTTCCCCCTGTATCCAGCAGAGAGAGAAAGGAATTGTGATCTTGCCTCTCATTTTATATCATAAAAATGTATCAAAGAAACATGTGGGTCCTTTTCTTATGTGCTCTTTTCATCATAACAATGCTTTCAAGAGATTTGAGAGATGATTGCATCCATTTAACAAACTTGTAAAATGGAAATCAAATGGTAATTGCATCGTATGCTGATGTGATGGTAATATGTTCCTAACAGATTTCATCTGGAACAAAGTAGCTAGGGCGAAAGAGTGTTCACTTTTTGTAAAAGCAAATAGTCATAGCTGGAGGGTCCCAAGAACATTCCCCCATCTATGAATCAGACTGAAATTTTATAGATTCACATTTTGCAGGTAGCTGAGCCATATCGAGCTGACCCTACGCTGTTCTCACTAAACCATTCAATAATTTTATTATAATTGACCTTGTCCAGACCTGGTTTGAAAGGTCACAGTGAATTATTTAATGGATAACAAACAGTTTCATTTAAGCACATGGTTAACATACTGAAACTCTTCCCCCTCCCAAACATCGAACAGCACATTCCTACACTCTATGAATTCAATTTGACTTACCCTCATGAATATCATAAGATTGCAGCTGTATTCTGGTATCTTATTTCCTGGGAGTAAGCCCAACAAACCATAATGAGACTTACTTCCATGTATACATATCCAAGTTTGCACTGTACAGCTAAAATACACTTTGTCCTCTGATGTAAAGAGTTTTTTCACTGTCTCTAAGCAATATTTTAAATAAAAATGGGTGTGGCACATACCACTGGTCTTTTCCAAGCCAATTTACAGCACCATCCTATCTGCACCAACTCTGCAGCAAATCTCAATATTTGATAGAGCATACTTCCAAGTGAGCATCTATAGGACTCCACTTTTAGGTGTTCTTACTTTCCCATGTTTGATTTGGTAAAAGAGATGGATTGGGACATTATATTAAGGACTGAATCAAAATAGGGAAGTTAATTTTTTTGCAGCGTCAAAAAGCCATAGTTTTCCATTTATAGATTGACGAGGAGTCCCATGAGCATTCAGCAATGATTGCCCAACATCTAAAGCATCAGTGTTTTACCTCAGTGACATTGCCAGTTAGCTAACTTGATTGGCTAAGACATTGTGATGTCAGCACATACATGATCTCCACTGCTGAGGATGGCTTGTATGACTAATCGAATAAGATAATGACAATACAGTAAGGAGAAGAGGGAAAAAAAGTTTAGGGAAAGAATGACATTGAACAGGAAGGTGTGTGTGTGTGTGTGTGTGTGTGTGTGTGTGTTCTCACCATTCAGGTCCTTTTTTAAAAGGAAAAAGAGAGAAGTTCCGATGCTAGTGTGCAAGAGGCAGCAATCCACCCCAATCAGATCAATATGTAAAGGTAAAGTACCCCTAAATTTGGAAAGGTTGGCGATAAGTGTTGGATAAGACTAGTGACCCATATAGTCCAGCCTCTTGTTTTCACAGTGGCATACTAGAGGTGTATGGGAAGCCAGCAAGCATAATGAATGCAACAGCCTTCTCCCCTCCTGTGGTTCCCAGCAACTGATATTCAGAAGCGTTCAACAGTGGAGACAGAACACAGAGATCAAAGTAAGTAGCCAAAGACAGCCTTGTCCTCCATGAATTAAGGTAAAGGTAAAGGTACCCCTGCCCGTACGGGCCAGTCGTGTCCGACTCTAGGGTTGTGCGCCCATCTCACTTAAGTCAAATCCTATTTTAAAATCATCCAAGTTTATGGCCCTCACTGTATCTTTTGGGAGCAAGTGGCATAATTTAACTCACTGGTTCTCAAAGGGTGTGGCAGGAGATTTTGACAACAGTGGTGAGAAGATTCAAGGGCAATTGAATATTCAAACATTACAGTATAGTATAGTATAGTATAGTATAGTATAGTATAGTATAGTATAGTATAGTATAGTATAGTATTAAAAAAAAAAAATTGGGGGTGGGTGGTGGCTATACAACCAGAAAAAGTAGCTGCAACTCTCTTCAAGTGCATTGGCTTTTCTTCAACAGTATTCCATGACATATTGCTGTGAACAGACATTTTCAATTCTGACAAATATGAAAGACCAGAAAAGAGAAAGGATTCTTTGTGTTGATGAGGAGATAAGAGTTTGTTTGTCTAAAACTGGACCTCTCGTTGAGTTTGTAGACATACTTAAGGTACATGTGTAATAGGCTCGTTTATATTTTGGAAATAATTTGTGGTCTTATGTAGCTTCATTGTTTTATACTTTCTAGATGTTCTGTGTTTCACAACCGTGAAGATTCAGGACATCAGAAAATTAGCATCCTGCTCTTAAAAAGTAAAGAACAACAACTTGCAAGTGCATCCCATTTAATTCATTGCTTTGAAAATAATCCCTTTAGTTCTTCCCCACTGTGGCTTCCCCTAGCTTCTAATAAAATCAGCAAGAGTCCCCACCAAATTGATTCTGTGCAATAATCTAATCTGCATTTCTCATCGCCCATTAATTTATTTCTATAGCACATTAACTGTAAAACAGTTTTTTGCCCTTTTGGTTACCTCCAACTAATATATCATGGCTCCGATCAACAAATGAAAGATGCACTGTAATCAGTAACTTATGTCCCTCAATAGTACATTTATAAAATAGTTTCTATCCCGGATAGGTTTGGAATAGTACTGGTGGGAGGGGGGAGTGTGGAATCAGTGCTCTTTTTTTTCTCTTCTGGACAACAGAAAAGAAATCTCTTAAAAGTAGACCGGTTGATTGCTTTGAGGCCTGAAGTAATCATAAAAAATGCCTAGATTGAGTTATTTTTCTGTGAAAGATTGGACTATTCTTTCCTCAAAACAGAGCTTTGAGATTGCCAGGCTCTTCCCCCCCCAACACAGTAGGGAGTGGAAGAGGGAGAGAGTTGTTCAAATTTTTAACTTTAAAGGAAACAATTATAGGTTAGTTCTCAGGCTTTTTTGGTTTAGCAGGGGACGTACCAATATGCCAACAACAACAACAACAACAACAACAACAACAACAACAACAACATATTATTTATACCCCGCCCGTCTGACTGGGTTTCCCCAGCCACTCTGGGCAGCTCCCAACCGAATATTAAAAACACAATACAGCATTAAACATTAAAAACTTCCCTAAACAGGGAATGGTGCCATTAGATTTTGGTGCCTTTAGATTTTGCTGGGCCTTAATTCCTATCATCCCTTTCCCTTGGTCATTGTAGTTGAGGCAGATGAGAGCTGGTAGTCCAACAACATCTGCAGAGCACCACACTGGCCACCACTGGTTTGCTTTGTGTATGGGTAAAAATCATGTCTACATATTCATTTTCAGGAGCAAATTAGCTTATGAGATCTCAAGACACATCAACTCCAACAATCTCAGTTGCATTGCCAATATATCCCAATATAATATAGGTGTAACAGATCATCAAAAGGGTTGTGAATCAGATTTATACTGAATGGCATAGGTGCATTCTAGAGAGTCATCACTGACGGAAGAGCTGTTAAGTAAGATAGCTTTCAGAATAAGAATTGCTTGTCTCTTGCATGTCTGTCTCAGAGGAATATTTTGTGAATAATTTTGTGGATTTTATTTCTGAAGTTTGGCATGTGGCCACAATATTCCTTTAAAAAATGCCAAGACTTATGTATGTCAGAATAGTACATAAATCATTAAAAACCACACAATCCAAAACTAAAAACATAATGAGAAATGGCTTTAATGCAGCAACAGTTGAAACAATGCGGGCAGCAGGTTAAATGTCATTGTTTTGTTACAGAAAGTGTGTTTAGCTAGCCATGCTCTCCTCCAGCCCTCCATTCCATTCTCCTTTCATTTTCTATATTTCTTTCATGTGACTACTGAACTTCCTTGGTTCTCATTGGGCCATGCTTGTGTGTTTGTGTGCTTGGTTTCCTTTCAACTTTTTTCTACTTCTGGAAACCTCAGGGTTCTTCCAAACATGCTGATGCTTCTCTGTTTCTCAGTGGCCTTTGATTTTGAATGCTTGCTGAACTTTGTACTGTTCTAGGGGTGGGCATTTGGGTTTGGGACCGTTCTGAATCCTTTGCAAATAATGAGCAATGAAATGGTTGGGGCGCCATTTCCAACATAGGAGTTTTTGATCAACTTTGTAGCTGTAAGCATGAAATTTCCCTTAGGAGTTTAAACTGTAGTCATCACTAGTGAAAATGATATGATCAGAAATTTTTAGGGAAATAAAAGGCCTTGTGCAGACCCCCTTAGTGTGTTCAAAATAAATGTTTAATAGGCACGTCCTCTCTAATTGCATTTTCTTAATTAACTTAATAGAGCTGAGAACTGCGAAAGAGCACATCATGGTGTGAAGAAAATCTCACTCTCCAAGCAGCACGTCTCCCACTGAGGTGATAAAAACCCACAGAACTGTAATTAAATAAACACTAACTGTTTGTATCACAGGTTTAAATCTCCCATGCTACTTCAGAGGGTGATTAAAAGACTTCTCTTAACAAGATATACAGTCTTGAAATGCACAGAACACCTCTTCCACTTCCAAGATTTCTTCTTGGGGAGGAATTTACTTAAAGGTAACCAGAGAGCCTTGTGGCACATTTAAGACCAACAAATTTATTGTGCTGTAAGCCAGAGTCCTCTTTGTCAAATACATGAAGTGGTCACCTAAGGGGATCAAGCATATATTCCATCACTACAGAAATAAGACAAAACTAGAAGAAATCAGAAAGTGAAGATGAAATTAGGCAATGCAAAAAAGAGTTGTCAGTGTGTCTCGAGAATCTACACAGCCCAAATGAATACAGAATTGAATCAAATGAATACAATCCAATCAACTTTGTATGAGCCACTCCTGATCTGCAGCCACTGATGTAGAACATAGCATCAGCCATGTATCCTTCTGGACCACCTGGTGGAAATGGTTTTGAGGGGCATTGCTTTGCCATTGCTCCAACCTCCCAGAAACATACAGGCAAACTGATATAGATGGGGGAGAAGAGTCGAGATGGATCGAGGCAGATTAATGGAGACCATGACAGAATATGTAAAGCTTGCAACTGCTTTCAGGGAAATATGCTTACATGCATGAACACAAATGCATACACAGACAGAGAGGGAGAAAGAATACTATCTGACAAATAATAAGGGACTTTCATGAACTCATGATGAAAAGCTTGACCAGTAGTTAATACAGAGGGATTATCTAGCTTTCCCATAAACCAGACTTTGAATGTCCTCCCTCCTAATGTTAATAAAGCCATTCCATGTGGGTCTGGGCTGTCTGCTGAAGTGCGAGGCTATCACCTGAGCCTCAAGCAACAGCTAAGGATCCATAAGTACCCCCAAGCTATGTACCCACTCCTTAAGAGGGAGTGTAATCCCATCAAGTGCAGGCCACCTCCCATCCATCCAGTCTAGAGAACCACCCACTAACAGTGCCTCTGTCTTATCTGGATTGAGCTTCAGTTTGTTAGCTCTTATCTAGTCCATTACCAAGGCAAGACATTGTTCCAAGACATCCACTGTCACACCTGCAGATGTAAAGATGAAACAGAGCTATGTGTCATCATCATATTGCTGACGATGTACTCCCAACCTCCAGATAAACACATGTAGCAGTTTCATTTAGATGTTAAACAGCATAGGAGATAGAATTGAACTCTGAGGAACCCCACATAGGGCCAGAGCACTCCCCAAGCATCACCTTCTGGAAATGACCATCCAAGTAGGACAAGAACCTCTGCAAAGCACTGCCACCCGACCAAATTCAGACATATGCTCCAGAAGGAAACCATGGTCGATGGTATCAAAAGCCACTAAGAGGTTGAGGAGAATTAACAGGGACACATTTCCCTTGTCTCTCTTCTGACAAAGGCCATCAAACAGGGCAACCAAGCCCTTTTTGTGCTAAAACCAGGCCACATTAACCAGGCCACTCGCTTAAGAACCTAGCCCAAGAAGGGGAGATTGAGAACCCACAAGTTGTTTTGCCACTACCTTCTTCAAGGAGGCAGGGGGCCAGTCACCTCTCACAGGGATACATTAAACACCTCCCTGGCCCAGTCAGCTGTACCTCCCTGCTAGTTTTTGTCAGCCAAGAGGGAGCAAGGGTCTATAGCGTAAACTGTCACCCTGATTGATCTAAGCACCTTGCCCACATCTTTGAACCTTACTAACTAAATCTCATCCAACACAATAGGTCTAAATAGTGCTCTGGACACCCCTTGAGATTCATCTGCTGATTAACAGCAGAATCAAGTTCCTGGTAGATGCAAGCAGTTTTATCCTAAAAATGCTTTGCAGACAAGTCACAGCAAGCTACCAGCAGTTCTGCCACTCCTTTGGACCATCTCTGCCAGATGACACATGAGGATGCAATGGAGGCAGGAAAATATGCTTGCTTTGCTGCCTTCACTGCCAATATGTAGGCTCGACGATGAACCCTCACCAGTGTTTGATTTCATTTGCAGTTTTCCTCCCCTTGTGTTCAGACTGTCTCCCATTTTGTTTCCTCACACTAAGATTTGGACTACACCAGCGAGCCAGTTGGGTTCCACTCACAGCCCAAATGGCCCCTGGCTCACAAAGGCAGCCTCAGCCTTTGTAGCTGGAGTCAGGCAGGGTGGAAAAGGTGGAAAAGGCCTGCAAATCAGGGAGCATGTCCTCCAGGACTCACAGCCAAGATGTTTATGAGCTACAAAGCTCTGTTGTCACCCACTGTGCTGTAATATCAAAGCAGACTGAAGGAATCACAAAGCCATAAATGAGAAAGGCATTGTTTTCTGTGCTCACTAATATGAAACAAAAGTGCACATACAATTAAAATGATGCTTCTAAGAAGAATACTTGCTTTGCATATGCTATGATCTCTGAATGACTATCTACTGCAAAAGTAAAGGGAAAGTAATTCAAATCAAATCCAACAGAAGCTCTCTCAAAGTCTCCAAGAAAATGGCTTTGATATTATAATCATGTAATGAATTATTCACTGGGATATTTTTCACCCACTACACTGACATTAGGACTTGCTGAGAAAATGGGTTTGTGTGGATTGTTTGGGTTTTCTGTTCCCTTCTGTTAGCACTGTGTTTAAAAAGTGTTTTCATAAGGAATGGGAGTTTGCAAAGTGTTGATATGGGGCTCTGAAGACCAGTTGGCCATTTTTTACTTTCAGTTTTATTAATAAAATGCTCTTCTTCAAATCAAAGCATTTTGTTTGATGCTGTTCATTTCCTCACAAGCTGGTCAACTGCATTATGCAAATAGCCCTGTTCACACAACAAATGTGCCTTACTTGGAGCTTTGTGAATCTGTGACCACTAGTGAGCCTTACTGCCTTGTCACAAGGGTATCACTCTCTCAGTGGATGACAACAATTCTTAACTAGACATGAGTTCACCCAGACAAATAATTTTTTTGCTAGCTTTATTCAAACTGCCATGAGAAACGTCAGAGATTGAATCATAACCTCCCCCAATTTTGAGTTGGTTCCAACTATCTTTGAGCAGAGCCTAAATCCCAATGGGATTTACACTCTCATGATGCTTTACTCTGGGGAAGGGAGAGAAGGCAACAGGCAATGGAAAGGGCTTGTGAGCACACAAGAGGAGGGGAAATCCTTCAGAGCAATAGTGTCACTATTTTCTGCACTGGTCAGGTCTCATGAGGAGTTCTTAAGTGGAACTCCACCTTATAAGGACATTGAAAAAGTGGGATATGTCCACGGGAGGGTGACCAGGACAGTGAGGTATCTACACTGACTGCCAGTGGTTTTCCAGGGTTTCCTTCAGGACTTTCTCCCAGCTTTATCTGGAAATGCCAAGAGTTGAATTTGGGCCCTTCTCAGCATGCAAGGCAGATGCTTTAAAACTAATGTATAACCCTCTTAACAATGGTGGTTCCCAGGTGTTCGCCCATCCAGGCACTGAATATTTCTAGGCCTGCTTAACTGTTTAACAGCAAGCTGTTGGTATGGTCTGAAGGTTCATAAAGTCGAGGAAGGAAGCTGTAACTTTCCATAAGGTTCAAAACTTAAGCATAAATTTTATTCGGGGAAAGGATTAATATCTGCAAAATGAAGAATCAACCTTTAATGCATCATTTCTTCCCTAGTACTTATACTGTGAATTGTTAGATGTTGTGCATTTCCAGTAAACAGGAAGCATTCTCCTAATGCTACTTCTAATGACCTGGGAAAGCGTTACATTTACCTATGGGTTTTATTCTGAATTATACTTTTGGGGTTCTACTCTGCATGATACTTCTTAAATCAGCTAATAAGACAGTCTAAATACTAAGACATGCTAAAACTAGAGGATCTGGACATGGACTGCATCAAGAAAAAATATTCCCTCCAGCAAGAATGAGTAAAATAGAAGAGAATATGCCAGCTTCTAAACAAAAAAGTACCGTATTTTTTGCCCTATAGGACACACTTTTTCCCCTCCAAAAATGAAGGAAAAATGTGTGTGCGTCCTATGGGGCGAATGCAGGCTTTCGCTGAAGCCTGGAGAGCGAGAGGGGTCAGTGTGCATATAGGGTGTGAATATATATCTGATATAATATATTAGAGGCTAAATGTTGCGAGTATCATTGGAGCAATGTTTCATGCACCACAACTGGTGTGCTTTTGCATTGGTCCTTTTGCAATGCTCCATACAGCAACATGAGCCCAGAGTTTGTCATGTGCTTAGCCATGACACCTAAATAATAATATTTCTAATACAATACTCTTCTTACCAAGTAACTCAATGTAGTTTTCATTAAAAACCAATTAAAAGCACTCAGTGGCCCAGTCTCATGCTGTCTTCCACCAAGAACATTGCAATGGTACAGGAAGAACAGTCCCTGGAAACAGCGGACATCACCCTAGTTTCATGTTTTATGGGCAGGCCAAAGGTGGATTTCTTCAGTGAATTCTTCTTTTGTAGCCAAGGATATATTTTGCAGTAACTATCATAGCTAATTTTAATGACCTTTATTTTGGCAGGTCTGGATGATGCATCCGTCTGTCTCAAGAGACAATGGAAAAGTGCACCATCAGGAGTAAAGTCAAACCATTGGATAGTTACAGTGCCTGCTGTGGCTTATAGAGACCAATATGGGAGAGACATGTTTTAATGCAGCTGGGGCAGATGAAGGCATCCAGCTTCACTGGCAGAGATGCACCATGGTGTTTCTCTTCTCTGTACTCCTCCCATTTCTCCTCTGGTCATTTCAGTGGTACCGCTACATACAAACAGCAATTGGCTATAATATTGCACATTTCTGTTACTATTTGAATGGAGTTTTGTGATGCACTAGGTCGGAGTAGGCAATGTGATGGTCTCTGATGTGATGGACTACAACAGGCATAGGCAAACTTGGCCCTCCAGCTGTTTTGGGACTACAACTCCCATCATCCCTAGCTAACAGGATCAGTGGTCAGGGATGATGGGAGTTGTAGTCCCAAAACATCTGGAGGGCCGAGTTTGCCTATGCCTGGACCTTCCATCATCCTTGACTTTAGAGGCTACCATTTTGCCTAACTCTGACCTACTTGGATGACTTGTATTTTGATTGCAATCTATCCTTATACCACAAAAAACCATGCTATCAAACAAATACTGAACCTACTCATTCCCTTAGGATGAGGATCTGAGTAATTGTGTATTCAGAACTATATAGGTAGGGATTTACAATGGCATAATTAGTGTTCTGCTGCCATGATAATCATTGTGGAGCAGGATGGGACTGACCTCAGAGGTTTGGCACATTGAATGCCCTGTGATCCATGGGAGAATATGCTCAAACAGCTGAAAGCAAGACAGGCAAACTCCAGTGCAGCAACTCCAGCTTTATTGGGCTGTGGACCTACAGCAGTTACTGACCCAAGCCCCAATCTCACACTCCAAACAATACAGCCCCTATTTCCCACAAGCTATAAGAACAACAGCAAACATCCACAGTTAGTTTTGCCTCACCTTTCTCTGTGCCTGGGTCCTCTCCAGTGACGTCAGCTGTAGACAACAGGAGTTCAGCCCCGGTCCTAATAATATTGGTCAGTCTGTGACAGGATCTTTCCTGATGTGGCACCTTAGGTCTCCTTCCCCAGAAAAAGAGGTGCAGTGGTTCTCTTGCTGACCACTTCTCATGACGCCTTAGGGCAGTGATGGCCAAACTTGGCCCTCTGGCTGTTTTGAGACTACAGTTCCCATCATCCCTGACCACTAGTCCTGTTAGCTAGGGATGATGGGAGTTGTAGTCCCAAAACAGCTGGAGGGCCAAGTTTGGCCATCACTGCCTTAGGGTGCTGCCCAGTGGCCCAGTCTCATGCTGCCCTCCACTGAGAACACTGCACTGGTAGGGGAAGCCTATTCACAGCCATAGCCCAGCTCCCAGTTGACTGGGAAAGAAACTGTAGTGGAGCCAAGAGATGGTGGTCCCTCAAGTCTCTGCTCCTCTTACCTTTCCCTTTCTCCTAATTGCTCTCATGAGCTTCAAGAACCCTTTAGTAGGCCTTGGTATAAGCAGCTGCTCTCAAGCTTGCCCGGTGCTTGGCTTGGAATGCTGACTTGCAGAAGCTGTAGCTCCTGTGCAGGTGGACTGGGGCTCTTTTGAATGGATAGTCATGGTAGAAGCCATTGTGCCTAAGGTGAGCCCCTGCAGATCTTCATATGGATGCTATGTGTCAAAATGAGGACCACAGTGTGTGTCTGTCTCTGTGGGATTTTAACACTTTGCTCTTCTATAATGGCATGCATGTTGCCACTATATATTTATGAACAATAATATTGCTGCTGGGCAATCTCTTCAGCCAATGGTCTCTGCAAGAGCTGTCAGCATTTTTCCTTTGCAAGTGCTTGCTCAATGTTCTCTTATTGATTTAACAAGCAGAGCATATGCTGTGCATTACTTGTTTCTCTGCTACTTTGTGAGGATAATTTGAGGTTAATAGAATCTCCAAATAAGTACTAGCTCAGTTTTCTCTCTTCAGATAAATAACTACTTAAGCCACAGATTATTTGATTATCCTAGCATTTTCTCTCTCTTTAAACTCAAGGAAAAGAATTGGAGTCTCTTACGAATCTGAACACCTATTTCATATAGGGCAGATTGGCTGCATAATGAAATATGGCATGGTGGCTCAGTGTGAGAGCCAAGAGACCCTCAGCTGAAACTCAGTTCATCCACAAAGGGACCAATGCTGTGGCAAGATCTGCTCGGATGAGCATCTTAAGATTCAGCAGATCTGCAGCTGAACTGGTTGATCCCTGTCTGATCTGGGCTCAGCTGGTGTTAAGTGCCCAACCCCAGCTGAGCCAAAGATATTCTGGCATGATTTGCTCATCCTGGCTCAGCTCTCTTCTGGGGACTGTAAACAAATATTGCCTTCCTCAACCAAGAAGCAGCAGGCCAGATAGGAGCAGAGTTCGGCTCACTCATATATGCACAGGAAAGGAAAAGCTTGCAAGTTATCCCTGCCTCAGCCGACTTACCACCACTACCATTCATCAGCTGGCAGGTCTTGCTAGATATCACCTGGTTTAATTTAATAAAGTGTATTCATTCTATTCTATTTCATTTCATTTTATTTATTAATCACTCCCCATGAAACATCCCAAAGCAGTTAGCAAGAAATATGACAAAACAAAGAAACAAACAAATCTCAAATTCATTACAGACACAGGGTGGTCATGGCCCTGGCTAAGAACATAAGAACAGCCTTGCCAAAGGCCCATCAAGTCCAGCTTCCTGTATATTCCAGTGGCCAGTCAGATGCCCATGGGAAGCCCACAAGGAGGTGCTGAAATCTGTTGCCCTAGTTTGTGTCTCACCTCTTTATTTCCAATTGTGGACATACAGCAATGTTCTTTCAAGGCATGATAAAACAGATAATCAATGCAAGTAAATGTTAAAACTTGTTTGTAGCACTGCACTTGCAGGGACACACCAGGATCTCTTTTGCCAATCAAGTGTTAAGTCAAGTTATTCCTATAACAATGACAAAATTCTCCTGTTGAGGCAACATTTCTCCCTAGGTTGCCTTGATGTTGGCTTGACAGGAAAACCTCAGTTGTGGGCATCTGAGGAAAGTTGTCAGCAACTGAAATGCACGAGGCATTTTTTTGTTTTATTAGGGCTATCATTATTTGATCAAGGCTTTCTTCTTCTCAGTACCATTTTGAAACTTTACTTCCTCCTGGGTTTCCTTCATGTATCAGGAGGAAATAGGTAAGGACCACAAAGAATTATCAGCAGGAAGAAAGGACTCTTTTCCATGAATAGCCCAAGGACAATATGAGGATATTGACCATCCTACAAGAGTCCTTTCCTGCTACCTTTTCTAGGCATTAACAGAAATCTAGGGCCAAGGCCTACAAGGTGGCAAACCAACCCCAATTGTTCAATTATAAGAGCATAATAAGAGTCCTGCTGAAACAGGCCAAAGACTCATCTAGTCCAGCACTCTGTTCCCACAGCAGCTCACCAGATATCTGCAAGAAGGACCTCAGTGCTGCAATACTCCACTCCACCTGCAATTTCCAGCAACTGGTATTCAGAGGCATACTAATACCTCTGACAGTGAAGGTAGGCCATAGCCACAGTGCCTGGTAGTCATTAATATAGCCTTATCTCCTGGCATGTGTTTAATCCTCGTCTAAAGCCATCTAAGTTGCTGCCCATCACTACCTATTGTGGGAGCCATTTCCATAGCTTAACTATGCTATGCATGGATTAATACTTCCTTTTCTCCATATTAGATCTTCAAACATCCACATTACACTGGATGTCCCCGAGTTCTAATATTATGAGAGGGAGAGAAAAATTGTCTTTCTGTCTGCTTTCTCCACTCCTCTTACTCATAGAAACATAGGAAGCATCCTTATACTGTGTCAGGTCATTGGTTTATCTAGCTCAGTATTGCCTACAATGACTAGCAACAACTCTCCAAGATGTCAGAAAGAGATCTCTCCCAGTCCTATTTGGAGATGCCCAGGATTGAGCCTGGGACATTCTGCATGCAAAACAGATGCTCCACGACTGAGTTATGGCCCTTCCCCACCTTTTCTCTAAACTGAAAAGCCCCAAATGTTATAGCCTTTCCACATGCAGGAGTTGGTCCATCCCCTTCATCATTTTGGTTGCCCTTATTTCAGGCGCTGAAGGTCAATATTAACTAGGGAGCCCTAACAATGGCACTGCCTAAGGCAATGCATTGTTTTCTTGCAGAAACTTGACAGAGCAGCACATGCATTAAACTTTGAATGTTAAAAGAGCTGTGTTGGAGGGGGCCACGCAGAGATCAACATGAACACGAACTGGCAGCAAATCAAGTTCTGAAGGTCTCTTTCACACTTTCACAACTCACACAGGCCAAAGACTCTCCCATAGGATTGACTGACTTTAATCCAACCTGATTACTATACTTTTAATTGGAGCATTAATTAGCATTCACTTTTCTTCACTCTCTCTCATTCCTGAGTATATATCTAGAGAAAAACAACTGCGGCAATGTAGTGGGTTTGCTTCTCACAGCTCATTGAACCTCCTCCCACTGACATGTATATTATGCCATGGAAAAATAATGATGGCAGTTATGGGATATGAGACTAAAATATATACCTTGCAGCTCATTCAGATGACCTGCATTTTGAAAGGGAGTCCTTGTGTACAAGGACATTTGCTTCATACTATTATGCAAAATAAACAAACACAGCCAAGGCAAAGATTTATTGTAGCGGACTTTGTTACTGCTTCATTTGTCCCCATGCCAAATTCTTTATACAAAGAAAACACTTTTAATATGACTATTACTTGTACTACAGGGGTGTGTGTGTGTGTGTGTGTGTGTGTGTGTAATGGTATATATAAGCCAATTTCTGACATCCTGTCTGATGACTCTGTTGTTATGAGAAGTTATGGGGATGCAAACCTTACCCCCATTTCATTTTCTAGAGAAGGAAACCACTGTTGTGCTGAAGTGCTGGTTGCAAGCTTCCCATGGACACTGTCACCATTGTGAGAGCAGGATGCTGGACTAGATGTACCTTTGGCATAACCTAGCAGGGCTCTCTCTTATGTTCTTAGGAGCTTACTGAAGGTTTATTAGTATTTTGCAATATGAGTGTTTATAAACAGATGCACAATTTGTGCATAGGTGGAGCACAGACTGAACACTTCAAACAGACAGCCTAAGTCCACTACTCCAACATCAGATGTATAACAAGCAGCCAGCCCTCAAACATTAGAGTGTTAGAGACCCCTAATTCGGCTCTCATATTTTGACACATGAAACTACGTTCTGTCTTATGTTTCTTCCCTAAACACATAGATTATGTCATCCTTCAGTGGGGTGGGGGAGAAGTATTCATTTTTCAAGAATTTCCTAGTCATTAAGAAGCCCAGTTATTGAGAGTGATCAGCAAAGCACCCTAGGAAAATGAGGGTACTAGGCTACTTTGCTAGGACAATAGGACTATTAATGTAGCATTCAACCCATCCACTCCAATGAGTTCCATTGAGTTATATAGGACAACGTGTACTAGAGGGTATTTATTCGATTTTCATGACATTGCCTGAACTGCTGATTTCCACATTATATTTGAGTTTTCACAGCCACTTCCATAACTATAGTGGAATATATTGGAACTACAGTGGAATATAGCACAAGTTTAGCACTCATTTCCATATTAGTTTCAAATGGATTTATTTTTTTCCTGGAAGGGGACAAGTTCAGCTTTGCTTCCTTGTACAAACATACTAGCACATTCAATGTGTAACTTTCTTTACTTTATCCACCTCAGGAATCCTTGTGCTATGTTTGGTAACGATACATCAAACAATACATACAGCCAAAACTATGGAGAATAAACACAGACAACTTTCTAAAATATATAATGGGTTTATTTAGAGGCTACACACACACACACACACACACACACACACACACAGTGTTCAAAGACTATATGACAAAACAACGGACATGCTATCCCAGATCACACCCTTAAAGGGTGTAAACACAGTCCTAATCCTCTATTTTCTATTATTCTATCAACTGCCATGGGACTCTTTCTGCACCAAAATGTGTAATAGAAATCAAATCAATGATTAAGGCTAACACCATATGCATGCTGACCTGAAAGCAAGTCCCATTGAACTTAGTGGGACTTCTTTTGTGCATAGGTTGATGTAAAAATGACTGATTGTGAAACCAGGAACTTCAATCTCCCCTGAAAAGTCAGAATCAATAGAATTTTGTAACTTGGTTGCACTTTGTGCATGAGATACTTCTGTAACATTTTCCTTTTCCCAAAGACGGGCCTTTTCCTCTTCCCAATGTTGTTTTCCCCCCACTTGCTTGTTTCAGGGGCTTTGCACTCCAAAGATTTGTTGCAACATATTTTTATTTTATTGCTGTTCCTATTCTATCTTAGAATGCTGGCATCATGTATTTGGCAAAGAAGCAAAGGTGGGGGAAACATAGATCTTCAACTAGAAGATGCTATATAAAAGCAATGATTAAATAAATGGCATCTGTCTTGCAAATGTTACACTGTTTGTATCAGCCAAAAACTCCAGAATGCATTGTAGGTCGGTCTCAAATATTGCACTGTGAGATGACAATTTTCTAAAATTCACAACAAGCTTCTTTCAACCTTGTTAAAACTGCTCAAGAACAATGAAACTAAAGTGTCTCAGGTTCTTTGAATTTAACAGCAAAAAGTCCAGATTCGAAAACTGATTCAATTGAAGAATGTAAAAATGTGCAGAACTTCGTTTAATCTGAAAAGTTATTCTGAGTGCAACATTTGAGAAGCAGAGTTTGTGATGTTTTTGTAGGGAGGAGGAAAGTGATGCAAAGGAGAAAAGATTGTGATCATTGGGTCAAGGGACAATAGGTATATGAAGTCAAGGTAGGGTTGCCATATTTCCCAGACATACCTAGAATACTGCAGCTGGAAGCAGTGTCTGGGTGGAAATCGGCTAAATGTCCAGGAAAATCCAGATGTATGGCAGCCCATGCTGACAGTGTCGTTATTGCTGATTTATCTTAAAAATAGCTCAAAAAGACATTTTTTTGTGATTTTGCCTATGGCAACCCTAAATCAAGGCACTATGGGAAAGATATTTAGCAATCTTGCTTTTATGGGGAGGGGAATAGGTGTGAATTTCTGGTTCATGGTACATTCCCCTCCCCATAAAAGCAAGATTTTTTTGCATTGAATTTAGGAAGCAAGTTGCATTGAACTTAGGAAACCCAGCCAGATGGTGGGGTATAAATAAATTATTATTATTACTACTGTTATTAAACTTAAATAGGTCATATACTTCTGTGCTTTCCTACCCTGGATAAGTTCAGAGTGTATTGTGGGGAACCATTGCATCTATCCCTAGATGGGGCAGGACAGGTGTATCGATACTATGTCACTATGTGCCAGGATGGGTGGAGCCATCCAGGCTATTTAAATCAGTTCCACTCCTGACTGGCACTCTTTGCTAGTCTGTATGGGTGGCCTACCACTCACTCACTTAATTGCTATGTAGGTAGTTCCAGTCCAGATTTTTCTGCCCATTTGAGATAAAGGGTTTTCTTTTGCTATTGCTCCTCCTCAGCCTCACCTTATGGAAAAGAGTACAAGTAATAATAGCAAGGAGTGTGAGGAAGACCATTGGTGAGCATTCAGAGGTACCGAGATGGTGAAGGGTGGTTCCCTAGACCGGGGGGGGGGGGACCCTTTTCAGTCTAATGGACTCATTCCCTTCTGGGCAACATTAGGGGAGTCACATGCCAGTGGTGGGTGGGGCCAGAAGCAAAGTGGGTGGTGCAATGAATAATAATAAAGGATCTTCACTGGTTCCCAGTAGATTTCTGATTACAATTCAAAGTGTTAGTAAAGGTAAAGGTACCCCTGACCATTAGGTCCAGTCGTGACCGACTCTGGGGTTGCGGCGCTCATCTCACTCTATGGGCCGAGGGAGCCGGCGTTTGTCCGCAGACAGCTTCCGGGTCATGTGGCCAGCATGACTAAGCCGCTTCTGGCGAACCAGAGCAGTGCACGGAAACGCCATTTACCTTCCCGCTGGAGCGGTACCTATTTATCTATTTGCACTTTGATGTGCTTTCGAACTGCTAGGTTGGCAGGAGCTGGGACCGAGCAACGGGCGCTCACCCCGTCACAGGGATTCGAACCGCCGACCTTCTGATCAGCAAGTCCTAGGCTCTGTGGTTTAACCCACAGCGCCACCTGTGTCAGTACTGACCTTTAAAGCCTCAGCCCAGTGTACCTGAAGGAGTATCTCCATTCCCATCATTCAGCCCAGACACTGAGGTCCACTTCTGAGGGCCTTCTGGTGGTTCCCTCAGTGAGAGAAGTGAAGTTACATAGGGCCTTCTTGGCAGTGGCACCCTCCCTGTGGAAAGCCCTCCCATCAGATGTAAAGGAGATAAAGAATGACACAACTTTTAGAAGACATCTGAAGGCTGCTCTCTATCAAGAATTTTTAATGTTTGATGTTTTATTATGTTTTCATATCTTGCTGGAAGCTGCCCAGAGTGGCTGGGAAACCCAGCCAGATTGGCCTGGTAAAAAAAAAAGTCGTCATCATCATCACCATCATCATCATCAGTGTCCTCCAGCTCAGGCCCTTTTTCAGTTGCAGCTGTCTTCTGTTCAGATTCCCATATAGACTGAGGTTCTGCTCCACAAGGAGGTCAGAGGAAGGAGTCAGAATCACTCCTCCCAAAATAATAGGAGGGGAAGATCTTCCGCCTCAAACCCAGGTTTTGATGACCACCACATTCTCCTCCTCCTCCTGTTTCATAGCTGCCAACCCAAGTTTTATCCCAACTGCTGTGGGGCTCATGACACACAATTTCACTCACTGTTTAGAAAGAATGTGCTTCCCTGCAATTTCCAATGCTGGTTTCTAATACTGACTTTTGGAGCAAAAAAGAGCAAGTCTCCATGTCTTCTGCATGATGGTTTGTAGCCCTAACTGCACCAAAGCAGTTACAAGCCTTTGCTTATCCTTTAGTAACAATTTGCACTGCGCAAATCTTTTTCTTCAAACTGGTTTGCTTTCATGAGAGGAGAGGAGAGGGAGATCAGGAATTACTCAGAGGCACATGCAGATGCTTAGCCTGTATTAGAGCATTTTAAGCACCAAGCTGTAAACTACCAAAACAGGAATTTCTAATGAGAAAGTGGCAAAGCTTTAACTAGAATTGCACCACCAACCAACGTTGCAATATTACAGTTTTATAGCGGAAATAAGATTGAGCAGCCATTTGTGGCTTGGACAATATCATAAAGTTTGTAATACCGTGAAATGAATTTTTGTTGGGCGTATGTCTGTGTGTGTGCGTGTGCACATTGAAAATATAGAGCACCTCAAAAGCCATTTGTAAATTGGGCTGAAGTATTCATTTTACATGAATTTTAGCTATTTCAAAATCAAGAGTCTCATTTAACTTCTGCTTGTGCAATTAACCATTCGTTCAATGTATGTTTTCCATGCAGCAGATAATTAACTTACAACTGCCAATCAAAAGAAGCAATAGAATTTGGGGCATTTCTTTATGTGCTAGTCTAATTAAGCTAACAAACATATGTAGCAGCTTTCTTTAAGAGTTCAGTGGGCTAAGGATGAATACTAGGGATGCATGAAGAAGCAATTATTTATGAACTCTAATATGAACTGACCCAATTCGTACCTTTTCGACAAGCATTTGGACTGGAACATTGTTACTATCCTTTGGATGTTGCACCTCTCTGAATTTTGCTCTGAAGTTCTCAGCTCATAAAATATCTTTTAAAATACGTGCCAGCTTTCATTTATTTTTGGTAGAAAATTACGTACCAAATAGTATTTAAATATGAACTTTTGTTAAATGTAGATTCATGCAGAAAGGGGATAGAACCAACTTAGGCCTGAACACATGCAAAAGTGTCATTAACCAGAAATAGACTATGTCAGAGGTTTTCAAACTTTTTGAGTCCATGGCTCCCTTAAACAACTGCATTATTTCTGTGGCACCCATGTGGGGCTCAAGAGCCCAATTATGTCACCCCTTGCCTACAGAGCTGGCAGCTTCTTACCCCTTTTTGAACATGTTCTGTCGTGGAGTGTTCCCTTAGCCTCCTCTCCTCTCCCCTCTCCTTTGGAGTTTTCTGGACAGCCACTGATGCTGCCCATGGTCACTGAGCTGCCCCCGCCCAAAGATAGGTGCCTCCTCAAACTGCCCCACAAGGTCAGCACCCATGTTACTGTAGGGAGGAGCTTTCTAAGAAGGATTTTACTCACCTCCAGGTTGAATTAAGGCCTATGAATGTATGAATGGATGAGTTTCTATTTGATCTATTTAGATCTGACTTAAAATGTCCTTTGAACCTGGGTCCCCCCCCCCCAGATCTCTCTGCAGCTAGAGATCTATAAATTATAGATGTGAAGATGTATAATAAATGCTTTGTTAAGCCAGAGGCAGCTCCATGATCACTGCAGATGGTAACAGCAGTCACGATATTAAAAGACGCCTGCTCCTTGGGAGAAAGGACATGACAAACCTAGACAGCATCTTAAAAAGCAGAGACATCACCTTGCCAACAAAGGTCCGTATAGTTAAAGCCATGGTTTTCCCAGTAGTGATATGTGGAAGTGAGAGCTGGACCATAAAGAAGGCTGATCGCCGAAGAATTGATGCTTTTCAATTATGGTGCTGGAGGAGACTCTTGAGAGTCCCATGGACTGCAAGAAGATCAAACATATCCATTCTTAAGGAAATCAGCCCTGAGTGCTCACTGGAAGGACAGATCCTCAAGCTGAGACTCCCTGGAAAAGACCCTGATGTTGGGAAAGATGGAAGGCACAAGGAGAAGGGGACGACAGAGGATGAGATGGTTGGACAGTGTTCTTGAAGCTACCAGCATGAGTTTGACCAAACTACGGGAGGCAGTGGAAGACAGGAGTGTCATTTAATCGTGTCTGACAAGAGTCAGACACAATTAAATGACTAAACAACAACAAGCCAGAGGGATAGTGTGTTTACACCAGCCGGTGTTAGTCTCTGGGAGCACCCTGGAGAAGAAGGGGATGCCTTTTCCTGAGCTGTGCAATGGGAGATTCTCGGTGGTCCAGGGCTTGCAGGTCTCCCCAGGAGCCGTTTTCCACAATATGTCTCCACAAAAGTTGAACTTTAGTGCCAACATCAGTAATCTATTTCTGATTTAGCATTTTTCTACGTATTGATATCAGTCAGTGACAAGGCAATTGCACCTAGAAGAGAGGCTCATTCATTTTCTTCACACCTGCTCCTCTTGTTTTGTGTGAAAATTGTATATATTCCAAAACTTTGTGAGGGGGTCTGAGAAACAGTAGTTTATTGAAACTCTAATTGCAATCTAGATGGAAACAGCGCAGCATGAAGTTTAGGTGCGTATGCATATTCATGTTCATTTTAGAATTCCAAACAAATCAAAATTTTGTGTTATAAACCATTCATTAACAGGCAGGGGAAGCTTTTGCATGGGTTTTCTGAGGGTTTTATTTAGCTTTGCAATTGGAATAGGATTTTGTTTTATGTAAACACATCATGAGTGATATCTCTGATTATGCAACACAGATGAAAGCTAAATACTGCACAAAATCAAAGCAGTGTCTCTCTGACCACATGAAGGCACAGAGGGATTATATATATATATATATATATATATATATATATATATATATAAACAACCACACCACTTTGCTTTGAACAGCAAGATAAAGCTATAATTTACAAGTGCAGTCCTTTAGCTAGTTAGTCTGTCTATATTCAAACACTCTTAACTCAGCAGTCTAAACTGAATACAGACAGAAGTGCTCTTCAGGGGTACTGTATACCTGGATAGCTATTTCCAGAATGGTGGTGATGGAGGATTTCTGTGCAACTCAGTTACATCTATGGGTTGGGCTCCCATAGGTCTGGGTCTGTTTTGTTCAGCTGCTTAGGTCCTGTTTCTTATTCCACAGCTATTATATTTTCCACTGTGTCGTATATTACATTATGATTTGTAATATTTTGTGTTTAAAATAAATTTTTATCTGCCCTGGAAGCGGTATAGCTGAAATGTGGTTTATGAATAACGAAATAAAATAAATAAATAGTCTACTATGCTATTTAAAATATACTAAGCATGAAAATGCTAAATAAAGTCATCTGGGGATTAAGTCCAGACAAAATGGAAGGAGTCCCTAGTTGGTGGTATTCAGTTTGCTCCAGTCACTGTTGCACTCCCCCTAAAGAATTGGAGACACAAGAGGCCCCAGTGGTCTCACACATCTTTATCTTATTCTAGTTATACCAACCCTGACATTAGCTGGATGGTGATAGTTGTGCTTCAATTATCTGTGCCCTGGTAAACCTCTGGATTACTTCAATGGGTTGTGTGCCTTTGAAAGCAGTCTGGACACTTCAGCTAGTATACAATATGGTGGCAAGATTGTTAGCTGGGACTGTGTATTATTAACCTACTATGCCAATACGCTGTCATTTCCCCAGTCCTGACTGCCAGTCCTTTTCCAGGCCAAATTGAAAGTACTTGTATTGACCTTGATGGTTCTGACCTTGAAAGCCTTTCATGGTTTGGGATCATGGTACTCGCAGAAAAGCTTTTGGGGTACCTGGTTTTCTTTTTTGGAAACCACATGGTAAAGATTCAAATGACATTGTAAAAGCTTTTCTTTTGTTCAGCTTTACAGGGGGGATTCAGAAGACTGCTGCTTGATTCTACATTAAATGGAGTGTGCACAGGGAAGGTGGTCAACTGTAACATAACCACCTGGCTATGACATGAGAATGCTTGTTGCTGGATGACTTATGCAAATACAGGAAGCAAAGTAAACAAATGAATGTCAAAAGATTCACATTAATGACTTGTATCTGAGATAGGTTCACCCAGCAGGTACTTCAATGTATTTTGGCACTGGGCAAAAATACTTTTTGTTCTCCCAACTTTTAAAAAAATCTCTTACTTTTCCCTATCTGATCTAAATCCTTTGCTTTTCTCAACACACAAATGCACTTTTGATTTCTTTGCTTTTTAAGGTCATATCTTCTGCTTGATACAGTTTTAGTTGCCTTTTTAATTGTCTAATTCCTGCCTTCATGTGTGTGGGGGGTGTGTGGGTGTGGGTGTACATTCTCTCTCACACACTTTCTTGCTACATATTCTTTTGTATGATGCCCAGAGACCATTTGTCATTGAGTCCCTAACAAATTTAGTAAATAAATAAGTGGGTGGATGGCTGGATATATTCCTCATTCATCTTCTCAGCAGTTCTGTATCCATCTTAAAATCAAAATTGGAGGTCAAAATGCAGTCTCAGAATTAGACATTGACATTTCATTATGTTACAGTATTGCTTCTGTCAAGAGAAAATGAGACTCATCTCAAATCTCACCTTTCATAGGGATGCTATGTGCTACATAAAAAGATCTCTGATGCATCAGGTCAAAGACCCATCTAGTCGATAATCCTGTACTCACAGTGGCAAACCAGATGTCTGGGTTTTTTTCTAGGAGAGAAAAAAGACTAAAGAGATACTCCTATACATGCCTGCTCAGAAGTAAACCTCCCTGATTTCAGTTGGACTTCCTCCCAGGCAATAGTGTCTAGGATTGTAGCCTAAGCCAGCTACCCACATTTCAACAAAAGTATAATTACGTTATTGTATTACTTCAAACTAAAAGTGTTCCTAAATGCAACAAAATTACCTGAAATTCTCTCAGATCCTCAACTGAATTTCTTTATTGACTTTATAAAAGAGAGCATGGTTCAATGTGGAGGCTGCTTACCCAAAGTCATTTATCCAAAATTGGCATAATTGTACGAAATTGCTTGAAACAAACCTGGCAATGGAAGCAGTCATGTTGTCTTTGCAGGTTTGCTTGGCTGCTTTCCACACCCAGGAGTTTCAGAAATTTCTCAAAAGATAACAGAGCAAAATATTTGGCAGTGGCAACTATGCCCCATGATTCAAAACAGCCTTGTTGGATTAGATTTCCTGGATTTATTGTTTTGAGCCTGGGACTTTAATGAGGTAGATAATGACACCGTACTTCCTTTACAGCACTCCCTATGCATATTTACCCAGACGTAAGCCCTACTCATCCCAATGGGGCTTTCCTCCAGGTTAGTGAGTTTTACCACTACGAGCTTGTAGTTTTACCACTTGCTATTTTCAGATATATACAAATTAAAGGAAGATAAATATATCTCCATTAACGAATGACAAGGGGTGAGACACTCCTGACAAATGATTATTTAAGTGTGTGTTAAACAAGTATTTTGCTAACACAGTATTATATCGTATGACACCATTCTGATTTTATGGCCTCACAGGCATTACAAAAACAAAGTGAATGAAGTACTAGAATGAAATGTTTAGGTTCATTTTCATTAAATAGTCTTCCATAACAGAACAGCCTTTTCTTTCAAATTTATTGGTGAAATAGGTAAACATATTAATTTATCCAGCAATTAATCTAATGCTTTGAAATGCCATGGAACAATTGTCTATTTGGTATTCTTGTTGTAACTTTATTCTCTTAACAATTTTATAGAAAATAGCATCTAGTCCAATCTATTATAGGATTCTATAATAATATTTTGCCAAGACCTTAAAATCTGAGAGAGCCAGAACACAGATTGAAGGTAAGGCTTTGAAAATGGATTGGGAAATCAAATTATTCCAGCACCTTTGTGTCCATCTCTAGTCACTGCTGCTTTGACAGCAACAAATTTCATAGAATGATGACCCTGAAGAAGAATTTAAAAATCATCTGGTCCAAAAGGGTCCTGCAACAGAGAGTTTTTTTGTGTTTCCTCTCATTTTGAACACAGTGTGAGTGACCCAGGAGATAAATTTGAGTTGGGGTGGTGGTGCCCACAGCGCTCAAAATTCCAAAGGTGTCCATGGACCCTAAATAAGGCTCTAGATGAAGAAGTGAATCACGTCTCATCTAGTGGTAGAAGCTGCTAGTGCATGCATAGCCTTAGACCCTGGAGAGCTGATGCCACTGGGGGCTGTCAGTGTTCAGTTAGATCAGGAGTGGGGAACTTGTGCCCCTCCAGATGTTGCTGGACTCCAGCTCCCATCAGCTCCAGCTGCATGGCCAGTGGTTGGGGGTGATGGGAGTTGCAGTCCAACAAAAAGTACCAGACCGCAAATTACCCACCCCTGGGTTAGATGGACAAACAGTGTGACCTGGCACAAGGCTTCCTTGTGTGTGCGCCATTGGAGCAATATGCTTCTCTAGAATTAGGGTATACAGTGGTGCCTCGCAAGACGAAATTAATCCGTTCCGCGAGTCTCTTCGTCTTGCGGTTTTTTCGTCTTGCGAAGCACGGCTATTAGCGGCTTAGCGGCTTAGCGGCTATTAGCGGCTTAGCGGTTTAGCGGCTATTAGCGGCTTAGCGGCTATTAACGGCTTAGCGGCTTTAAGAAAAAGGAAACAAACTCGCAAGAACTCGCAAGACATTTCGTCTTGCGAAGCAAGCCCATAGGGAAATTCGTCTTGCGGAATGACTCAAAAAACGCAAAACCCTTTCGTCTAGCGAGTTTTTCGTCTTGCGAGGCATTCATCTTGCGGGGCATCACTGTAATAAGAAAGACAGTAGTTGTTTGGACAAGAAAGAGCTAAGAAGATTAAGAAAGAGAGAAATTGCAGACTTTTCTGGGGAACAACTGCAAAAGATACATGTGGAATTGTTGTGAAAAATAGAGAAATTTCCCACCACTGTTGCTGTTTTAAGAGGAAGATAACTCACTTCGGTGTGCAGGTAGCCTCAGTTCTACTTGGCCATCTAATCTCATTTCAGGAAAACTCTCCCATTCCTCTTTTGGTGCCTTGATGTAAAATAATAATAATAATAATATAATTAAGGGGGATTCGACCCAGCTAGTAATTCTTAAAAACACCATTCCTGCCACCTTTTGGAATGAATCCGGGGGAAAATATATATTGCTGTCACGGAATCTAAAAAGGTATTTATTTCCCCTTGCGAAAAGGACCATCTGATACCAAAGGTAATGTAGAACATATTTCATTGTGTACTCCCTGAAGAAATCTATTTAAAAGGTGAAAGGTAAGAAGAGCTAGAAATGTATGGGGATGGGAAATTGCTGGCTATGCTTCTTAAATTCTAAAACCAGTTTCTGGCAACTGAACATTATTTATCAGTTGCTCTTCCTTGCACTTTTCCATTTGTGGGGTGTGTGTGTGTGTGTTTAAAGCCCTCTAAAGGCTGCTTTCTTTCAGCAGGACTGAGAGTTGATTCCGACATTCATGAATGTGATACATTTCCCCACCTGATTGCACTAGCTCAACCTGCACTGGGCGTGAGTGGATGGGTATTGCTTCTTTGAAAGTACATCTGCATTAAATTTCCGCTGCACCTGGAAAATTTGTAGAGAAGTCTTTACAAGTCTTTACACAGGATGAAGCAGAGCTATACATTAAATAAGAATAACAGGATTCTACTGCAAATAGGAGGCCACCCAGGGGCATAGGAAAGGAGGCGGTGGGGAGGGACCACCCCGGGTGCCCTCACTGAGGTGGGTGACATTTGGCACACTGCCCGTGACTCCCAAGCCTACCCCAAGCTGTCGGGGTAAGGGGGGAGCTGTGCTGCTTTGCTGGCAGCATTCCCTCCTTCCCTCTTCATTTTGACAGCTTGGGGAAGGCTTAGGAGCCACGGGCAGGCGGTGTGCCAAATGTTCGCCATGGGCGGCTTGCTCCACCCCCGTGAGTGACTCACTCTGCCCTCGGCTGTAGGGCACGTGCACCACTCCGGGCACCTGGGTGGCTATCCCGCACCTGGGCAGGCACTCTCTGCATCATGCCCCCCTCAGGAGTGCACCTGCCCTGGGCAGCATGGGCATATTGCTCCACCACTGAGACCACCAGCAGGATATGCTTTCTGCCACTGGCAGAAAAGGGCCACAATCAGTGGCAGACAATCAGTGGCAGACAGCATATTGGGGTGGTCCCAGTCAACATCTAGTCAGTTACTCTGGTGCTGCTTACCAGGAGGTAAAGGGAAAGGGCAAGGTGGCAGCAAGGTTCGTGTTGTGTGAATATATCAGTGGAACCAATCTGGCAATCCATGCCAACCTCAACTGATTCACCCTCCAGTCTGCTTCCAGTTTCCTTCTCCACAGCCCTCAGGCTCCTCACCTTCCAGGGCAGCTCCCAATGATGGCCCTACTTTGTTGATACTTCCTTCCCCCTCACTGTCTGATGCTGCTAAGGTCTAGACTGCAACACTGGTAACAGGTGCGCTGTGGCAGCAGAGCATTCCTGGCTTTTCCTCTGTGGCTATTCTGGGCCTGCCGGCCAGTGCACTGCTTGCTCACTTGCCTGTGCACACTGTCTACCTGCTGTTCTTTTTATCTCACGTTAGAGCTGGCATCCCACCTATCAGCAGCCATAAAAACTGCAGCATAATTAGGGGTTGTTGTTTTTTCAAAAATAGTGTGTATGTATTTGTGTGTGTATATACACACATTTAAAATGTACATTCATTTCCAATGTATACTTGGAAAGGATGGAACACTTTGCATCTAAAAATAGTATGCACCGTGATTGTTATGGCTTAAAATACGGGTTTCCCCCAGCCTCAGACTAAAGTGAGTCTTTCTGCAATATAAACAATCTCATATATGTTCACTGTAAAATGATTCCAACAACAAATCAGGCAGAGTATGGCAGGAAATTATAACGTCCCAAAATTTGCATATACTATTACCATTGTTTTATAAATCACCCTCAAACATATGGCAGCCTGTTTCAGTTCCTTGTTGACTAAAGAGATAAGAGCAGGAAAGAAAAAAAATAATTGCTCATTCTTATAATTATCCTCAAGTAAAAAGAGACAGCTATCACCATAATTTAAAAAGCAATTTTGAAAGTTGTGTCCTAAACGAAGGCAAGCATATAAAAATTGTTATGTCCTAGCTAATTACTAATAGAATATCAGTTGTTCTTCAACAATTAAGTGATTATTTCTAAATGCATCTATATTTAAGACTTGTGTAGGGATGCAATTCCAATCTGCTGTGTTTATGCAGTTGTTTTATGAAGTTATTTTGTTTTAATATACTGAACTTTTTTGTAGACATAATCAGAAGAGGCATGTGGTAGGAACTGAATGTATTCAGAAGGCATAATAAGGTTGCACCATCATGTCTGAACTACCACAATTTGGTAAACAGAAAATCACAGTGTAAGAAGAGCCTGATGAATATGGCCCATCTAGTCCAGCATGGTATTCTTACAGAAACTGACAAAACTTCTTCACTTTGCCCTACAAGGTCTTGGTGATCAGTGTCCCCTCATTCACTGTGCTTTGTAAAGCCTTTCATTGTCCATTCATCACTCTTTTCATTCAGGTGGGATTGCCCCAGGTACTTTTGCTATGCCAGAAATAGGGAGGGAGAAACAAATAAGTTAACAGCTTTAGCAAACTCTTTATCTAGCCAACACCCTCCTGGTTTTTATGTGGCCCCATGAATAGCAGATGCTTCCTCTCTGTGTCGTCTTCCAAACTTTAATTTAACATGGAAATGGAGAGGGAAAATGCCACACAGCTGCTGAATTATTCAAAGTGTTATATGACAATCTTAATTACTGTGAAAGTTTACTGTTGGAGATTACTGTTGTGAGTGTTCCAGTTAATTTGATTGGCCTTTGCATTGACATTTTAAGCTTCCACAAGCCATTTAAATGAATAAGTTGGCATGCTGCAAAGCAACAATCAGGTTAAAGTCCAGCAAATTATTATACATGGAGAGAGGGAGGGAAGGGAGCACATAAATGAATTTGCTTTTGTCTTATGGCACAATCTGTATACTGTATGCAATAAGATCAGGGAAACGCAACATGGCCTGTGAGAGAAAAATGAGCTGAGCTATCAGCCTCTCATAGAAAGGAACACATCTTGCTATCAGAGAGACTCTTGTTGGTCTGTACCGGACCTTAATTTTATGGCAGCAGTCTTATGTACATTATTTACCTAGGCAAAAGTTCAACTGGTTTCAGTGGGGCTGGATTTCTTGTGTGTACATGTCTCTGAACACCAATTACTAGGGAACAGACAGCTGTCGAACTCAGGCAGCTATGCCAACTCTATAGGGACAAGGTATCTCCAGCCCCCTCAATATTTGTTGGTGGGGGGGGAACCTCAATGTTGATGGGGAGGAGGAGGCTGAGCACAGAGCTGAGCATGATACGGCTCCTCCTGAGCATGAGAGAGGAGGAGCCACCAGCCACTGAAGTCACACACTGCTGGGCTCCGCGCTTCATCTCCTCCCAATGGTGCAGCATTGCATGTGTGGTGTGTGCCTGTGATGTCACACACACATGCAATGCACTGGGCACATGACATCACACACATACACCACACTCTGGGCCACCTCAATTGTGGGCATAAGATGCTGCCTCTGCACTCAGGTCCTGCTTGCAGACTACCTATAGCCATCTGATTGGTCACACTGAGAAAAGAAAACAGGATTTGATGGCCCTTTGGCCTGATCTAGTATGTCATATCCATGCATAAAAGGAAGAACTAATTTGATTCACCAAACTGGCTAAGGGCATCCTACCATTTTTTATGCATGCAGATATTTTCAATATCTTAGCTATAATCCTTATAGTATGGTGGGTCGAATGTAATACATACAAACATCTTACGTGCATTTAGTTTTTTTAGCATTTTTTAACATTTTAGTTATGCTTTATTGATAATTTCAAGAGTACTGTGATTAAGTGGTCCATAAATCTTTTAAAATAAATAAATATAATCCATAAATATATTGTGGTGCATAGGTTCATGCATACCATTGCTGCGTTAGCTCATGCACAATAAATATTGTTGGATTGGGATGAGAAATGCCTGTCTTGTGAATGTGTTTGTTAATTTTGTACAGCAGGGAGATGGGGAGAGAGAGAGAGAGAGAGAGAGAGAGAGAGAGAGAGAGAGAGAAATGAATTTATAACATACAGATCATCAATGACTTCCAAGGTCAATGACACACCTGCACAGGATTTTCTTGGGTACAATCCATCTATTATGTATGTCCCTTGAATGTCCTGCATTTTCCAAGCAAGCAACACTAGCAGAACTAGAACTGACTAGGAGCACTGAATAGACGAGAACAAGTGGATATATTACTTCAACATATCTGCTCCAAAGTATTATGCTTGGACAGCTGCTAAAACCTTTCCCTCTCATTAGAAGCTAGTCCTATTAGTCACAACATGTATTTCCCTCCTCTATCCACCTTGGTGTTTTCCTTGTCTGGCAGGTTAGGGAAGTACTGTTTCAATATGTTCAGACACACTGCACACACACACATTTAACATCTGATTCTTCAAATATTCTCAGATAGCTTTAGAGAGCCCTGCTTTGGTTAGGAATGCTTCAGAGAAATTCCGTTCTGGCTTGGACAAACCCTGAATATGTATGAAGTGGCCTGCTTTGGTTACTGATTCAGGATTCGTTCAAATGTGCATCCCTTCTAAATATCTCAGCAACACTTCTTTTGTCATTTCAGATAATCTCAGGGGTCAATAGAACAAAGTTGTGAACTTGACTCATGTTGTAAGGGACATCCATGCTTCACCAATTCAAATGGTTCAGCAACATATACCTGTTACATAAGCTCAGTTCTCATAAGCAGCAATTAGATCTGAACTACAGCACTTGAGTCTTCAGGTGGGTACTGATAGGACTGACTGTTCTTCTGTGCAATATTTTCTTTGCATAGATTTTCTGGGAGATAGCTAATCTGGGACCCTTCTCTTGATATCTAGTTTTCCATCTACAGGAACTTTGCTTTATGGAAGTGTGATCACACGACCTCCTCTCCTCTATCAGAAGTTGTACAGAGTAGGTACAAGTTTTCCATCTTATTTGCTGTTTGTGAGGATGAAGCCACAGTGGGGACAATGCAGCTGTCAGGGGACACATGATGCATCCACTTTTTTTAGGGTAGAAGGACACTGTTGCAAACACTGGCACAATTAAGCCAGACCTAAAATGAATGCTATGAATCCACATCAGAAGGTATGGTGCCCTCCAAGACAGACAATGCCTAGATTGTACTTTTAGATCTACAAACAAAATTTAGCCAAGCAAGCTGTGGGGGAAAGAAACATATTTCTTAAGACATAGTAAGCTCACCATAAAATGCAAAGAGAGTTTGAGTCACTGCATTGTGGGAAATGTTTGATGCTGATAGAATGAAATAAAGGCTTTAATTCATTGGCTTTCATATTGCACCTGCTAACTCCAACCCTGAATGCAGCTTTTGGGAGAAACGCCACGACGGACCTTGAGGTAATGACTGAAATTTTATTTTCTTGGGAGTCCTGTTACTGCAACCATCTCTGTCAGCTTCATATTGCAGCTGCTTCCCTTATTCTTCTATTTCAAACAAGGTGCCTTCCTTTATTTGTCCATAATCAGGACCCCCTCTAACTGGGAAAAACCCACCTGTGACTGTATGAGCCCTATTGTTCTTCTCCTGCTTTCTGCAATTATTATGCCCATATGAAATATTTCTATTATTTTGTATGCCTTCAGAATGACACAAAGGCACAAATTTCCTGAATACCATATCAAAATACATTTCTGACAAATGCAAAACAAATCCAATGTATTTAAGTTTAACTTTTGTCCATTTCAGATATTAACATAAAGTTGTTAAAAATCTAACAACTCTTTGAGTGGAAGCATGTTTTTTTTTTTTTTTTTAATAGAGTTAAATCAGTAGTAGGAATGTCAGAGAATCAGGGAGCAATCTTATAGCAAGAGCTGCTGGTATCAAAGAATTTGGATCCATCAGATCTATGGCTGTGACATGAGGTTCCTGGTACAGCCAGGCTATGCTGGCTTAATTCCTTCATTCTTGGCTTAGTCAGAAATGTACCAGAGCATCTTCCCCATGCTAGCTTAGAAGAAGAAGAAGAGTTTGGATTTGATATCCCGTTCTATCACTACCCAAAGGAGTCTCAAAGCGACTAACATTCTCCTTTCCCTTCCTCCCCCACAACAAACAGTCTGTTAGGTGAGTGGGGCTGAGAGATTTCAAAGAAGTGTGACTAGCCCAAGGTCACCCAGCAGCTGCATGTGGAGGAGTAGAGACGCGAACCCAGTTCACCAGATTACAAGTCTACAGCTCCTAACCACTACACCACACTGGCTCTTAGCTGGGACCCAGCTGAGTTCAAGGACTGTCATGTTTCTCTCTTAGCATTTTACAGCTGCATGAAGCAGTTAGTAACTTTGCTGTGTTTACATAGGAAAAAAGGTGTTTTCAAATGCTCCCAAGAAATGTTTGTGTGCCTTAGTGTGCCACCCCTACTTGGGAAAATGTATGGAGAAGAAGACAGCTGCCTCCATGTACCACCAACCTACCTGTGCCATGCATGGGAGAAGTGAAGATACCCATTATCTCTAATCTAATTCTTATGTTGCTCCACAACACCTGTGAACTCCTGAAATCATAGTCTGTCCTTCGCTTACTTCATGATGCTTCATACTGTTCCTAAGAACCTAAAACTATTAACATTTAAATGTGCACAAATTCTCTGTAATGTACTTTTTATTGCCCAAATGCAAGGAATTCAAAATAAATTATAGAAGCATCTTTAGAGAAAGCAGCCTGCTAACTCTAGGGTTGCTTCTGCCTCTGTGCAAAGCACAAATTCCTCCAGGTACAGCTTTTCCCATCACGGGATTACAGTAATCAAAGGGTGGGGGGGGGGGTGACTGCTGGATATTGCCATGTTTCCAAGCGCTTAAGAGACAGAAACTCTGTTCTTCTTGAAATATGCTCATCTTTCCATACATCCAAAGTAATTAAAGACATAATGCATCATAAGCCAGTCTCAGTTTCTCACTATCTCAATTGCTCCTTTAGCAACTGTTCTGCTGTATTTAATCCTTCAGTCATATATTCAGTTGCTTTACCTGTTGGTAATTAATGCTATTTAAGCATCTGCCACCAGAAAATTAGCATTCCTTATTACCTATTAGAAACTCATAGCATAGCATTTCAGCCAATTAGTAAATGTTTGTCTGCAAAAAAGAAAAAAAACCAAAACACCTTATAAATGATCAAATGCAAACAATACTGATGCTCATAATGTCTCCCTTGATGGGAATTCACTTCAGAGGTGTGCTACCTGATTTTAACACATAGCTTCAACTGCAACAAAAGTAGCACTAAAAAAAATACCAAAGGGGTTGCAAAATGCACAGAAGAAATATGGATTTGTGGCTGCTGATAAAATAAAAATTCAGAGAACTTTACATTTTAAAAAATGGATGAGGATTAAGAATTCCAATTTCAGCTAAATCTGATGTGTTTCTGAACTCAGGAATAATTGCTTACGGTAATTAATTGACATTTGGCAGGTAATAAGTAAAGTTTTCTTAAGTTGTGAACTATTAGATAGCCCACAATACTCATCTAAAATCTGTATCTGTAGCATTTGGAAGAAGCCTGATCTTTTTTGCATTTGCTCTCCCATGCCAACTCAATTCACTAATCAGGTCCAAATTTGATCTGATAAATATGAAACTTCAATTCTCCCTCCCCCCCCCCCACATGTGCTGTCATTGACTATAATGAGAAATCTAAAAGCAGCTATAACTTTTTTCTTTCAAATATAGATGAAATTTGAAAATGAAGGAACTCCTTCAGAATAGATTAAGCCTGCACATTCTGGGTTTTCAAGTTAGGAACCTTTGCATTTTATTTTATGTTTAAAGAAAAAAAATATATCTTAACTTTTTTTTTCCTTTTTGCCAGAATGGATTAAAATTAAATCTGAGGGGATGAAGCCTGCCAAATTTTAGAAAGATGCATGTAACAGTTCTTCTTCAAGGCCAGACTATACTGTTTTGGGGTGGAGAAGCAGAAATCAAAATATCCTCCCAATGGTCCCCCTCCCAACTGGAGACATCCCCCTGGGTAAAGAAAGCCTGCTAAAGTTCTGATAAACAGTCAAGGGCTAACTTGCTAGATGATTTTGCCTTCACTGTTAAAAAAAAGGCACGCTTTGTTCCTGAAATCACCCTCCATGAAAGAAAGAGCATTATGCAACTTTTAATTGCTTTTTAAGGAAAAATAATGGTTATAAAGGGATAGGCCACCCCAGAACTATAATTCCATACTTATTCCCTAATTCCATGACCAACACTCGAACAATGTCAGCACACATGCTTAGTCTATCACCTTTCCCCAAATCTCTGCAACTGGAGTGCACTGGGGAAAATGATTCACTGCACTTAAAAGCTAGACCTGTCTATTAACACAAAAACCCATCCTAAAATACGGGCATAGCAGAACCAGGGGCTGGGAAGGGAGGCAGCAAACACTATTCATGTTACTGTTGTGGGGTGCACAAAGGATCCCCTCATTTAAGGGGTGGAGAGCAATTACTTCTTTTGTGGGAAAGCCATGGCAACTGAACTACTTGCAAGTCCTGACACTTCCAGATCATCCTTGACACACCTTGTTACGAGTGTGTTCCAACTCATTAATTTCAAATCTCCCCATTATTTTGAGTTCACATGCATGCATATAACAACAGGAACTACTACTATGATTAGTGGAACGCGTGTGGTGCTGTGATCTAAACCACTGAGTCTCTTGGGTTTGCCAATTGAAAGGTCAGCAGTTTGAATCCCCGCTACAGGGTGAGCTCCTGTTGCTCTGTCCCAGCTCCTGCCAACCTAGCAGTTCAAAAGCACACCAGTGCAAGTAGATAAATCGGTACTGCTGCAGCAGAAAGGTAAACGGTGTTTCCGTGCTCTCTGGTTTCCACCACATTGTTCCAGAAACAGTTTAGGCATGCTGGCCACATGACTCTGAAAGCTGTTTTTGGACAAACGCCAGCTCCCTTGGCCTGAAAGCGAGAGGAGCGCTGCAACTCCATAGTCACCTTTTACTGGACTTAACCATCCAGGGGTACTTTACCTTTACCTTTATTTATTTTTTACTTCCTTTTTTTGTTACAGACAAGAGTTTCTTCCTTGTCTCCTGTGATAGTGTTGGATGATTCCAACAAGGAATCCCAAAGCACATGCTTCTTTGTCCATCCGGATATAATTTACAGTCTACTGTGTCGTTTTGTCCTCCTGAAGTACAATATGGCAGCCGTGAAGCAAGTTCCTTCTAACGAATACCAGTCATGGTTATATATCAGTTTTAAGAAAATTGTCCAATTACATTTCAGTTAACAACTTTTTATGGTAATATGACATTGGTGACAGAATGGAGGAACCAAGTCCTCTTTATGGATTATAAGCCTTCCATCTACTCTTGTAAAGAGCTTTCAAAAAACAATGTGCAATGCTTCACAGTGTCACATGCTCACTACAAGTCCATAGAGTACTTCATGTTGCAGTAAAGATATTAAGTTTTTGATATCCTGAAGGGATATATATATATATATATATTCATTCATTCTGTGGCTTCCACGAGCTTAGGTCAAATATGTAATCAGCCTTTCATGCTCATCAATGGAATTAGCAATGTTACATTTGTCATTTTATTAATAACATGTCAACTATCAAGACATGTTATTAATAAAATGAAAGGAACAACATGAAAGGGGTTCTTTTGAAATGTATTAAGTAGGATTACACAATGATTAAATGATGATTAAGAAAAAGCTAGGTTTTAATAGGATTGTACTGGGCTTCACAATTATGTAACCAATACTTATCGAAGTTGACAGTACAGTATATGTGTTGCCAATTTTAGTTAAACACGCACTAACTGCTTGTGCAATGAATGTTAAAATCATCAAAGACGGTGATGCATTTAGAAAAGGCAAACCATAGGAGACACATTTACAGTGTGCTAAGTGGCAATTATATTTAAAAGGAAGGTTGTGAAGAGTCTTTTCAAAACATACTCCATTGGAGAAGCTCCATAGGTGTCAGACGGATTCTTTCTTACAACAAGTTTTTCTGCATAACATCAGGTTTATTGCTGCTTCTCTTAGTAGCACAGCATTCCCTAGGTCTAGGGTGTTCTGAAGCAGGATCCCTCCACATTCAGAAATTTTTACTGTGTTTCATTTTTGGAAGACCAACCCTTTGATTTTATCAAGGAAACAGCAACCCTGCATCCAAAACATACTGAATGCCTCTAGGAGCTTGATACACCTTTTGGCTTTTTGTAGCTGTGTCATTTGGCCAGGTGAAAAAGAGGACAGAGTTTCTGCAGCTTCAATAGCAATACTGAAGAGGGCATTTCAGTAGGTGTAGCTTGCAATGACCAGCTTCATCTACTGAACTTACCTACGCCACGCAATTATTAACGGTGCATTTTACTCAACCACCCTAATCTGGGATTGCTAGGAGATCAGAGACAGGGTCTCTGTCTGAGACCCTGAATAGCCTTACATCTCAGCATAAGGCAGCATAAGGCAGAGGTCTTTCCTATGCCTACTGCCTGACCATTTTCTGGCTTTCCACCAGAATAATGTTGGTGCAGGCTGGTTTAATGGTGTCAATTTTGCAATAGGCAGCCCCCATAGTTAGCATAGTTAGCAGTTTAGTTAGCAGTTTAGGATGTGGTGGATCTCTGGGTCAACTGGCTGAGCTAGGCTCAGCTGGTGCTAAATCCACAATCCTGGCTCAGCTGGGGCTCAGCTAAAGTTGGATGAGCTGAGGCTAATATAAGTCTCCCCAAAAGGGATGTGGTCAGTGCAGAGCCAGAGAAGAGGGACTTAGGCTGCATCCTAAGCCTCTTCAGCTCAGTCAAGTGAGCTGGCAACCTGCCATACACCACTATTTTAAAGGCTTCCTTTTCCCCTCTGCCAGGCTTAGGAACAGCAGTAGCAGCCCTGCTGAACAGAGTTTGGATCTGGTGTAACTTTATGTGGGTCTAATTTACAGCAGCTTGCTTAATGCCAGCTTCTTGCACATAGTATCGCTTCCTAGGTGTCAATCTTTCGATAAATAACCATTTCCTTCTGCAGAAGTTGGGAGGAAGAGCATCCAGTACAATATTTTGTTCATCCCCGATAAGTTTGTGGCCACAGAATTGCCATGGCAACCTTGATACATCCCAACCCCAGCCCCCATAACAGCAAGATACATTAGAATGTAGCACTGGTGAAGTGGCAGGAGCTGAAGGGATTGTCAGGCACCCGGGTGACAGTGTCTCATTTAGAAACAGTCGCTGTAGCACAGATACATACTTCTTCTCAGCTGACAGGAACAGCCTGCCCTTGGACTGACAAGATCAGAATGGAACATCGCTTCCTAGCATTAATGCCAAAATGACAGCATGGCTTTTTTAATAACAGCAGTTTAAGAACACATAATATTGAGAGAACCAAGGTAAAGTGTGTGTGTGTGTGTGTGTGTGTGTGTGCAGAAGATTTCACAGCACAAGAATGAGTGTCTTTACTTTGAACACCGTGGTAACGTGGCACTTTTAACATGCCAAACAAGCAAATCTAACCTCGTCTGCTTGCCATCAACCAGGCATAGCACAAGATTTCAACAGCACCTTGACAGAGGTTTTTTTTTTGTCTGTTCCACCATTAACTGGCTTCTGTGCACTGAATGATGATGGCATGGGTCCAATGAACCACAGGAAACAACCCTAATGATCAGTCATTAATATTTTGATCCAGTAGGGAATAAGTCACCATCTATTTCATATGACATGAATATATATATATATATATATATATATATATATATATATATATTCCATATGAGTGTTGCATACAGCATTCATCTGACAAGAATCATTTTTAAAAATTGGAATACAGTGGTACCTCGGGTTACATACGCTTCAGGTTACATACACTTCTGGTTACAGACTCTGCTAACCCAGAAATATTACCTCGGGTTAAGAACTTTGCTTCAGGATGAGAACAGAAATCGTGCTCCAGTAGCACGGTGGGGCTGGAGGCCCCATTAGCTAAAGTGGTGCTTCAGGTTAAGAACAGTTTCAGGTTAAGAACGGACCTCCAGAACGAATTAAGTACTTAACTCGAGGTACCACTGTAATTAAAAAACATATCTAGCATAAGAGACTAGAGTCTTCCATATAATATGGCCAGTATTAGAAATAAAAATTACACACATACTCCCCACCCACATACCCAGGATACTTAGTCTCCTGAATAAGTGTGGTGGGTGGGATATTTGGTGATTTGGGAGTTGCCAAGAGAATTTTCATCTTACTTTTACAAGACAATCGTTGTAATCTCCCCCCTCCCTCCTTTCTTTTTACTAAACCTTCAAGTAGCAGGCTTGGCTTCTCACAGCAGCCCAGCCTCATTCGCAGGGCAGGGTGTCCCTGAGAAACAGACTACATAATGTCAGCCCTCCCAGATGTTTGTCCAAGCTCCGGGTCAAAAGAAGCAACATGGTAGTGCCCATAAGTTTGCCCTCTTTATACTTGCTGATCAAATAGCTCCTGTTGATCTGTTACAAGATTCAATCTCTAGGCAGCATTAATTTCACATTAGCCACCACAGACTTCAGCATTAGTTAAATGATCCCAACCCATTCCTATTAATCTCAAGCTTTTTGCACTTTAAAAACAAACACAGGTTTTTCTCATTGATTACATAGGTTATTTTAAAATCCATTCTGGATTGTTTACAAGCAATTTATTCTTGCTCTGATTTAACGTTATTTTTTGCTGTTTGTTTGCAGCCTGGTTTCCAATATGTCGGTTCCTGTGTTTACACACATTCCTGTTTGTTGACAATTAGCTCTCTTGTCAACAAATCGGGGGTTGGGGTTATTTTTTTTGAGGGGGGAGGGGTGCTATGAATAACAATTATTTACAAATCTCGGCTTAAACAACAGCAAAAGACAAAAGAGAGCAAACACAAAGGAATAAAGGAGTTAGCAGTCTTTTATGACGTTTTTTACTAAGAGGGTAATTATCTGAAAAGCAGCCAGCAACAAACTCTTCCTTAAAAGCAGAATGCAAATCAGTTAAGAAGATACAGGGAAGAAAGCTGACAAAAGTGGCCACAGAATAGCTAGGAACAATCCCTTCGAGTTGGCGCCTCTGCTAGATAAACACACTGAGGTTAAACAACAAAGCCAGTGGTTTAATTTTGTCAGAGAGAGAAAGGGTTATTATTTACCAAACTTAAGAACTAATGATGTGTCAACAAAACAATATTATTGATGTATTTTGCTGGAAACCAACTTAAACAAAAATCGTCTATCAACTCTAAGTGCCAAAGGACTGACATGGAGAAGAGAAACGGCTTGCCAGAAGCTGTAGCACAATTTTATAAGCAAATTAAGTATATTTTTGTACTGGGCTACAGAAATTGCTTTCTTCAGCTCTTTCTTTGCTTTATTCCTATATGACTGCATATGTGATGCAGAGCATCCCAATGGCTTTTACAGAAGGAAAAAATGGGCATGTGATTCAACACAAAAGAATGACACAGTTCCTGTGAAGTCTGTGTTGTTGTTTTTACTTCATGGAGGTTAAAGCTACTAGTAGTTCTGTGGCTCCCATGATTTGTGGAGAGCACCTTTGCCACACCCCAACTCCCCTTTAAAGAGAACTCTGTGTGGCTTTGGAAGGAGTTGGGGAGGCATCATGTGTGATGCTGAGCCAATCCACTTTAGGTAGGAGCCAGGCTATTTAAGAGGGTGGTACACCCTGCACCGTGACACTGAGAGGTAACATGTAAAGTTCATGTAAAGTTTTGCTGGGCTTTGGATTTCCTTACGCTGACCCTTTCCATTCAATGGGAAGGTCAGTACAACTGAAATTATCACTCTTTTTGTGGTGGACATGTTTGGAAATATGGTGCTGAAAATGGTGCCTTGATTGAAACTGATCCCCAACTTCCCCCATAATTTAAGGTACAGCTTCGACCTTATATCCTGGCATTTGTCTGTCCCACACTGGAGTTTGCCCTGGCATGTGGCCAGGGAAATATTAAGCACAATTACATGCAACAGGTCATTAGAGCCATGCTATGTGAGGGGTGGAGGGAAACTTGGCAATGAGCCATCATTTTCAGTTGGAGTCTAGTGCTATATTTATAATGAGAGCTGCCCACACTTGTCCTTTACTCAAATGTACAGTGTAGCAAGGCACATAACACAGAAATGTTCCTTGCTGGTTATCTACAGTTACCTGTTCCTTAATTTCCAATCCCCTCCTTGCCAACCACCATCAAGCTTATATTTCTTTTCTTTCTTTTTTGTAAGGCTGAGAATCAGATATTTGTCGTGTTGAATATGAAGTTCAAGTCGATTAAAGAATGACCTTGGCAGATAAGCTTTTTAAAAACAGCATTTCCTGTTGGGGTATCTCCTGCTCACAATACCAGGAATATATGGATACCATGTTAATTTTGATATGCTGACCCCCACCTTCCTTTTTGACTTTATACTTTTTATTGATAATCATTCCTATAATTTAGTCACATATATTATCTTTGCATGCTTTATATTCAGAGGAATGAATTATCTTCTACATGTCTCGCAAGCTAATTCCAGAAAAAACCCTTTGGGGAGCCATGATGCTAATGTGTGCATGTTAATAGACATATTTAATCAATTACTTGGCGAATGTTTTATTACACTTAGAAGCTTGCAAACAAAATGTTCTTCAGGGGCATGCTGTCCTGAAGTAACACAACAAAATGAAGTTTGGGCACAGATGGAGCTGCAGGATTGCGTTGGAGTTATTTCCCCCTCTTTCCTATGGTTATACACTATCTTTCTTTCTTTTTTCTAGACTCAGAAATCAAATTTCAGTTGAAAAGTGCTTTTCCAAGCAAGATTCATTTTGAATTTCTTCCCCACAATATAAAGTAATATACTGCCAATATACAGAACAGCAAGAGGAAAACATAACTTCAGAAACAAAATCTACTGCACAGCACAAAGTAGAAAGTTGCACTATTGATCATTTGCAGTTTCTTAAAAACAAAACAAAAAGCACAACCCTTTCCTACAACTAATTTAAACATCAAAGATTGGTACAAGCTCTATATGAGACAGGAGTCAATATAAATTTGTTTATATTTAGAATGCACTTAGGGATGAGTACATGGAATTATCTTATATTAGTGTGAAAAAGAAAGATTTCCCCCCTGACTTTGATTCAGCTGCACAACTTGCACATCCTCCTTAGGCCATTTAATGCTACTTGTCACACAAGCTTACTCATGATATGCTAAGCACTGTGATCTTGTTAGCTCGTTATGTGTGTTCTTCCTTTGTCTTTTCTGTATTTTAACTTTAAAGGTAAAGGTAAAGGACGCCTGACAGTTAAGTCTAGTCGCAGACAACTCTGAGATTGCAGCACTCATCTCGCTTTATGGGCTGAGGGAGCCAGCGTTTGTCCACTGTTTACCTTCCCACTGGAGTGGTACCTATTTATCTACTTGCACTTTTTTGGCGTGCTTTTGAACTGCTAGTTTGGCAGGAGCTGGGAACAAGCAACAGGAGTGCACCCCATCGCAGGGATTCGAACATCGACCTTCTGATTGGCAAGCCCAAGAGGCTCAGTGGTTTAGACCACAGTGCCACCCGCATCCCATTAACCTTATTTCAAAGTAAATAATAGCAAGACATCAGCTTGGACTGTGCCTCATTAAATTGTGAATGGAGGAAGAAGGGAGATTCAGAGTGAGGATACAGGACTCATAATAAAAACAATAAAACGTATTACAATAAGCCTATTATTTGCAGACTTGGTCAGCATCACTTGTTGCTGGATGTGACCAGGAGAGGAGTGCTAGTATTGGGTACCATGGATGAGCAGCAAGGAAGACTAGAAATACTGGCTGATTGCCTTGATCCTAATATAACTCCATCACTCTTTGGCTTCCTGCCAATGGGTCACAGTCATTTTGATTTGCAGTAGATGATTTTGGCCATTTAAAAGGGAAATTCCACAGGTGTCAAACTGATGCATAATCTGAATCCTGCCTCATAATGAGTGATGTGCCTTTGTTTTGAGAAGACACAACACTAAAACATCTATAACTGAGTTATACCATTCAATTAGAAATCAATCTTTCCTTTGCTAATAGAATGCCTATTCTGCTTAGCTACAGCAATCCCTTGTCTTATTAGAGTTCTCAGAAGACCTGAATTGACCTAGTAAAGGGAAGGAATGTCTTGCGGAAAACCTATCCAATTATTATCTAGTTTCCCTCCCCACTGATCTTGTTCAAAATCTGTGCCTGTTTAAGGAAATTTACAAGTATTTAAAAAACAAAAACAAGGTTTGATCCAATATGTATAATTTCACATCCTCTGCATTTCTCTTTCTGTGAGACAGAGCAATTACTATTGCCATACACAGTCATTTAAAGAATTGTCAGTTTGTCAGATTTCTACAGATGACAGATAGTCAGGCAGTTTGCGTAGTGTTTTTATGCTTGTAATTTTCCTCAAGTAAACTTGAAAACAAAAGCAAAAACTAAGGCGTTTCCTAAGCCCCATTACTATCTATGCTCAGTATAAAAGTATCTATTACTATTAGGTTAAAATGAAGCACCTAGAATCCGTGACCAGGGAGAAGAGTCGATGGAGGAAGATTGGAAGAAATTCAAAGACTATCTGCAAAATTAAAGAATGTTAGATTGATGTTGGACTGAAAATAAGCGGTTTCCAGCTGTACAGGTTAAAGTTAATGATAGACTAAGATTAAAGATTAGGATTAAAGATGTTTAAAGAAATGGAAATTTGATATTAAGAGGAAAAATTTTAACGTTATATGATATTAAGACCAAAGATCAGGTTTAAAGAAGTTGAAGTTATATATTTCAATATCTTATTAAAGCTAAAGATTGGGATTAAAAAAAGTGGAAAAGAAACTGCTGGACAACAATTTGGATTGGAATACAAAAGAGGGAGGTATGAGGAAGTCCAGAAAATAAGTAACTAAAAAATGGAAATGGAAAAGAGATATTGTTTTTAATTGTTATGTTTTCTGTTTTTTTATTGTTGAATCTTATTTTTTGTGTGTGTTTTTGTTATATGTATTGTGTATGTTTTTTTCCCCTTTTTTGTTGTTTAAAACTTTAATAAAAATTATTTAAAAAATAAAATAAAATAAAATGAAGCACCACATAATATCACATAATTGTTGTGCTGGTGTAATATAGAAAAAATGTGTGAAATTGCGCTAACTGCTTGGGCCATGTCTCAAGGAGCCCATGCCACACATCTGAGCAAGACTCAGCTGCAAGTGGGTTGTTAGAAACAGCCAAAGCGAAAGGCCTAAACATGACTTATCCACCCGCCCTTTCTCTAAGATATGTGTGTACATGCAGTGGCAGGCATAAAGGCAAGGCTGGATTCAGCAGCATTGACTGAGTGAGGTATTTGCTGAATGCTGGTATCAGTAGAAAAGCTGGAGGTATCATGCTATAGGGATGCTGGTGGTTCGAATCCCCACGACAGGGTGAGCTCCCGTTGCTCTGTCCCAGCTCCTGCCACCCTAGCAGTTCAAAACCACACCAGTGAAAGTAGATAAATAGGTACTGCTGCGGCAGGAAGGTAAACGGTGTTTCTGTGCGCTCTGGTTTCCATCACAGTGTTCCATTGCACTAGAAGCACTTCAGTCATGCTGGCCACATGACCTGGAAAGCTGTCTGTGGACAAACTCCGGCTCCCTTGGCCCAAAGCAAGATGAGTGCTGCAACCGCATAGTCACCTTTGACTGGACTTTGACTGCGCCAGGGGTCCTTTACCTTTATCTTTTACCTTATCATGCTATATGGTGATAGTATAGCATGGTGTCCTAGCATCGTAAGTCGCTAGTAAATCTCTCTGTAAACTTGGATATTTACATGATTTATTTCTAAGAACTTATAATAGTCCAGTTTATGATATACCACCATTTTTTAAAGTTTATATAGATAGTTTGCTTATGCATGTCTTGTGTCATGATACAATATACACTTAAAGACACTGAACTGAATTGTGTGTAGGAAAGGAGGTTTCTTAACTGGGAACTCTGGAAAAGGCTGACTACTGGAAAGCAGGAAAACTCTAATATTCTGCAGCTAGATTACTCTGCTGGAGCTATGCATTCTCTGCTGATCCCACTGGTCAAAGTGTTCTGTAGTATCAACAACAGGTAATTGGCCCGGTATAACAGGTTATGGGCTAATTGACTTCTACAAGTGTAACAATTGTGCTGCAGTTGTTTTTTCTGGTATAGCTATCTAGAACAATAAATTAGAATTACTGCTTAAATTATGGGGAAGGGGTTACATTAGATAACTAAGGGAATCCCAACTGATTCAGGTTCTCATGGATTATAGAGCCCAATCCATGCAACTAAAGCAGCTTTCCCCAATCTGGCGCCTTCACATTGTTTTGGACCTCAACCTTCATCAGACCTAGCCAGCATGACTAATGGTCAGGGACGGTGCCATCCAAAACATCTCAACATAACCAAGTTGGGTGAAGCTGCTTTAAAGGAAATCTTTGAAATATGTAGAATGTATCAGTTTAATCATTCTGATTTCTGAATGAGAAATGACAAAATAACATTCAAAGCTGAAATTTGAAAGAGGCACTTGCATTCAAATGTCCATTTTTTGAAATTTTCTTTTGATTTTGGCAGGCTTCACATGTGCAATCTCCTAAACGATCAACTGCCAACAACTAATTATCATTGAATGTTATCTGCTTAATTCTGTCAGATACCAAGTTTGCTTCCACGCCTAGGCTCTGTGTGATTTAGGAATTTCTTTCTGCAATCAGCTAGAAGTGGAATTAAATAGTTCTTGGCTTCCTTCTGTCTTGGGAGACAGTGGTGTTCCACATAATACTTAACACAGCACTATATTATCTAGCAATATTCATCCCCTGCAATCAAAATCAGAATCATAGAGTTGGAAGGGACATTAGGGTCATCTTGTCCAACCCCCTGTAATGCAGGAATCTCAGCTAAAGCATCCATGACAGATGGCCATCCAACATCTGCTTAAAAACCTCCAAAAAAAGAGAGTCTACCATCTCCTGAGGGAGTCTGTTCCACTGCTGAACAGTTCTTACTGTCAGAAAGTTCTTCCTGATGTTTAATCACAATGCCCTTTCTTATAAATTGAAGCCTTTGGTTTGTGTCCAACCCTCCAGAGCAGGAGAAAACAAGCCATGTGACAGCCCTTCAATATCTGAAGATGGCTATCATTTCTCCTCTCAGTCTCCTCTTATCCAGGCTACACATAACCAGCTCCCTCAACCATTCCTGATAAGGATTGGTTTCTTGCTCTTTCCATGTTGCTTACTCACAATTTAAGCAACTGCTGATTTAACTAGAAGCCTTCTCCTTTCGCATCCAACTCTTCCTGTTCAGGTAGCATTTCTGATGAATTGGCCCTTAATTAATCAGTTTTTAATCTCAATGCTTGGGTGTTTTAATTCTTGGTTTCCTCTCCATTTTCTTTTAATTGCAAAAGGACACCATTTCATAATACAAAAGAAAGGAAAATTAGTGTAAAGAAACTAGCAATCAAAGCCCAATTTCACTGCCTTCAGGAATGCACACGGGAAGAAGCAGAAAATGAAGATTCCAATGAATGATACCATGGCTCTGGAAAAGCCATAGTAGGGCTTTACCAGTTGATAGTGTACTGGTTGACCTTGAAATTGCATTCTAAGTCGATTAAAACACTATAAATCACATATAATTTTGCTTCTTCGGTCTAGCCTTAAACAACATCTGAATGAGAACGTTTTTTGTGATGGAACTGGACTCCATCATGGCGAGTTTGTCAGGGCTTGGGTACAGCAGGAGGGGTATATAGGGAGGCCCCACCTGTATCCTTCCCTCTTCAATATTCAGCCAGCACCCAGCTCACCTGGCCAGTCTGCAGTGTGGGGAGAGCTAGTCAAAGAATCATAGAACCCCATCACTAAATGAGTTGAATATTATTATTATTTATTACTGCCTATAATTGGCCAAAAGAGGGATTTCTGCCCCACCCCTCCATACTGCAGTGATGGGTAAGAGTAGTTAGTGGTAGGTGCTGGGTATGCAGATTGTTTGGTTCAGTCAAGTGGCAGGAATGTGCAGGAAAAGGGAAGAAGTTGGTCCAGGTGGTGAACATCCCGAGTCACTGATCAAGTGATGAGGGATTCTGTCACTCAGAGCTATAGGGATATAAGAGGTATGAGTCAGGAAGGCCACCCACCTTACTTGATAGTGTGTGGCACAGGGTGCGGGGAGGTGGAATGAAAGCCACCTCTCTCCTCCTTGCAGGAGTAGGCTCACCCAATGATCACAGTCATAGGAGCCTGATAGTTTATGTTTCCCACACACTGACTTGCCCCATTGCAGATCATAAGCTCTATTGTAATTAATAAAGTGGCCCTTGTTCATCTGGGTTCTCTGGGAAAATACAAATGAGTGACTGAATGACAATTACAGACTTAATTGGCTAGTTCAGAAGCAAACACAGTAAGATCATCATGCATTGCATCAAGTGTTGTCTAATAGGAAATAACATTGCATCAAATGCTATGATATGCTGTTATTCTCAACCTAGTTTAGAAGCAAACTCAATAAGATGAAAATTTCATTGCATCAAACATTATCTAGTATTAGATAATATTGCATCAAATGCTATGATATTGTATTATTTTCAACTTAGTTTAGAAGCAAACTCAATAAGATGAAAATGTCATTGCATCAGACATTATCTAATATTAAATAATATTGCACCAAATACTATGATATACTGTTGTATTCAGCCTATCTTCCAGGAAACCCTGGGTTCTTTTCAGTATACCTCAATAAAAAAGACAGCTTGATGACAGTTTGGTGATTGCCACTAATCTTCTTAGTAATTCATGGGGAAATTTCAAATGCACTCTTAGGGACTTTTAGTTCCAGCCCATGCATGTCCTTATGTTGCCTGAATGCTGACCCTAGAATTCACCACAGGATCCTTGACAATGTTTAGGGATCCTGTTGAAAGTTGCTGAAGGTAGAATGTTTGACAACCACTGTAATAGAGCATTCAATACCAAATACTAAATGGCATCAAATGTTTGTTCTCACATATTACAAACTACTGCAGAATGCCATCTGTCAGATACCTAGTATTTCAATCATATATGATTAGATGTCAACCACAGAAATATACAATATTCAAAGAATGCTCTCTTCATGCTGGTTAAGTCTGAGAACAGCATCCCATTTTGTAAATGCAGACTGGCAGAAAAAAGAAAAGGCCTGGTTATAGGGGAAAGTTATTGACTGGTGCCTAAATATACATAATGATGGTGCCAGGTGAGCCTCTCTGGGGAGAGCATTCTACAAATGGGGAGCCACCACAGAAAAGTCCCATGGTCATCTTACCACCCAATGGACCTCTGATTGAGGACTCACCTGAAGGGGGGCCTTAGATGATTATTGCAGGGTCTGGGTCGGTTCATATGGAGAGAGGTGGCCCTTAAGGTACTGTGGTCTTGAGCTATTTGTGGCATTAAAGGTGAAAAATAATAAGCTTCACTGCCAAATTGATCTTAAAGCTTTTCCTAACTATTAAATGAAACCTACCTGTAAATTAAGCCTTCTATATTTCCCATTGACATGGTTCAATGTGGCATAGAAACATAATAAAGGAAATGAAAAGGAAATGAACATCATATAGTGATATTAAATGGAGCAATGATGTTTGCCTATAACTATAAATCTTATTGCCAAATCTTTGCTTGCAATTGGCAAATTCTGGTAACTCAAGCTCTGCTCAATGTTCATATTTTTAAAAATACTAATAGTAAGAGTTCTTTGACAGTGGAATGGACTCCCTCAGGAGGTTGTGGACTCTCCTTCCTTGGCAGTTTTTAAGCAAAGGTTGGGTGTTCATCTGTTATGGATGCTTTAGTTATAATTCCTGCATTGTAGGGGGTTGGATTAGATGAGCCTTCCAACTCCACAATTCTATGATTCTATGAATCTATGACTGTAGTCCTCTGAATACATATTTGTGAGTAACTCAGTTTGACTGAGTAGGGGTAGGTCTGGAATTAGATTCATGTCTCATTTAAAGCTGGATCTCACTTTCTGAAGCCCAACTGTCCTTCAAAATTCACACTTACCTGAATTTTACAATGCAGTTGGCCAACTAAACCATGTTTAGAAAAGTGCACATATTAGGGGAAACTGCACATAAAGATGAATGTATTCATGAAAATAACACCCAAAAATGTGTTAGGAGAAATTGTTTGCATTCTGTGTTAGTCAAAACTGCATATAAGATGTGTTTAGCGCTAAAATGCCAATGAATTTTCATGAGGTTTTAAATAATAATAATTTGCAAATTGATGCAAAATGGGGAGAACTGAATTTAAGACTGCAAAAGTGACAAACTGGAGGAATTGAAATTAACAGATCCCTTTATCCCTACCTCCAAGTAAACGTGCCAGATTGCACTGTCCTAATTGAAATTGAGACACACACTCTTATTATATCCTCTTCAGGTTTGTTTGTCTGTTGAAGGTGCTTCTCAATTTTATCTTCTTAAGTATCAGCAGTGCATGTCGACGTGCATTTCAGAAATGCAGAATAGTCAATAAAGAATGGGATTGAAATAATGCCCATGCCAGGGATGATTCTGCTGTAATGGATCAAGAAGACAAAAGCAGCTTGTGCTGTATAAAATACAGTTCCATCTTGAGCACAGCACTGCATAACCGCTTAGTGCAGCCACCCAATTCTAACAATGTGTACAAATGTCAGTTGTTCCAAGATGGCTCATATTTATCAAACTGTGAAGTATGGCTATCTTTCCAAACAGGAAACAATAAATACAAAGCCCCATTGATGGCCAACATTGCCAGACTTTGCCATTGTTCGGAGGCAGATTCAGTTTGCAGGAAATATATTTCCAGTCATTCCACGAGATGGCAGTAAAAGTGCAACTGTGAGCTTTTCTAGGTAGCGTTCATAAACTGCAGGACATCTCGAAGACAGACCAAGATTATCACTCTATGGCAGCTTGCCCTCAAAGGTTAGCTGGAGGACACTATTGAATATCGCGTGGAACTGCAGTATAATATAAGAAATAATGTAATAAAAAATAAAAAATAAAAACCACAGCAATTGAAGTCTACAACAGGATAGCAACACAATAGTGTATGTATTGTAGGTGTCTCTGTATAACATACTCTGGGCCAGATTTTTATCTGAGTGTGGCATACCTGTTAGCCCAAATTTAGCATAATAGGCTGTCCCCACATATCGACTAAAAAGAGCTTCCTTGATGCAGAGAAGAAGTGTTACTTGAGGGGATGGCTATCTTTTTATTACAATCAAGGTAGGCATACGTGCATTATCATACTCGCCTGGAAGCATTAAAAGGAGATGGGGAGGGAGGGGACACACCAATAAAGCAAAATGTGAGTAAGGAAGGCATTGCTGTTAGCAGGAAAAGTAGCTTTGCTGGTACTGGAGCCTTTGCTAAATTCTTAAACTACTCTTATAGGGAATTAAAGGGAGCAGCCATAGCTCAGTGATAGAGTTGTCGTGTATGCATGGATGGATTAGTTTATTTCTGGCTGGCATCACTTTCACATGAGTTCATTCATTAGTCTATTCCATCCTGTTTCCATCTGAATCTGCATTAAATAAAAAAAAGCACAAAAATTCACATTTACATGCATACTTAAACACATATTTCTAATTGGTATTTTCTCTGAAAATGCACATCTTAAAATCCGTTTTGATATATACTGTAAGAGCTCGGACCACACAATAATGTGTCAGGGTACCATTCTTGCAGCTAGATCAAGACCTCCATAACCACTTGGATCAGATCCAGAGCATTCCATTTTCCAAAGTCATTCTTGACTAGTGGGACAATTCTGACATCTGGTGGGATCATAGAATCATCATAAAATTGTAGAGTTAGAAGGGACCCTGATGACCATTTAGTCCAATGCTCTGCAATGCAGGAATATGCAGCTGTCCCATTCGGGGATCGAACTTGCAATCGGCACCACTCTTGGTCAAGCACCTTAAGGCTCAGAGATAAGCCGTGTTCAGTATGTGTAGCCTCTCTCCCTAGTCCAGATGCAGTTTCCTGCTGGAAGATGTGGCATACCAGTGTGTCCAATAAATGGCACTGTGTCTGCAGATCCATACTGATATGATGTTAGAACATGAGGCTGCAAAGAAAATGAGCAGTGAATGGAATCAGGAATTAATCTGGAAAACTGGGGCAAAGGGCCATAAAGGCCTGAGCAGGGAAGGAGCAGGGACTGTGACCAGTGCTTTTCTTTTAGAAAAATAAGGTCTGGTACTGCATATCCTTGAGTACCCCCAGAAAAAAACCACTGGCTGTGATGAAAACATTCTAAGATGGATTCTAACAGGCCTTTTGCCTGTTTAGTTGATCTTTGAGACCTAGTGCAGAGGCAAAATCTCCTCCTCACCTCTCTGACAGCAAAAGGCCATCTCTGTTGTCTAAAGTGCACTTTGAATTATCTGCCCTAAATGAACCCACCTGTTTCCCCATCCTCAGGCCAAAAAAGGTCAAGGAGAAGGTTAACTCCCCCCCCCCCCCCGATGTCTGAAAGCCTGAAAGTTGGACAGCAGGTTGCATGTTATGAGCCTCCTAACATCCTGGTTGGGTGGTAATGCCATGTAAGGGATACATGGGGCCATTGAAACTAGAGGTTTTCATAAAATAGGGCATGGTGGTCAGCTGAGTATTGCAGAACTTTTGTATTCAAAATAGGTCATATGCCCATTCCACCCTTCCTTGAATGCGCTTCAAATGTGCTTCAAAATTTCACATAAAAGAAAATTCATGGATCTCATAATGTGATACCTGGTTACCATTCATAAAATTCAGTGACATTCTCAGAAAGGAGCCTTCTTCAAAGGTCAAGCTTTCCTCCACAGAACTCTGCTAAACAGAAGTGATTCTAACAGAGAATTGGAGAGTGAATTAGATTTTCATAAGACGCCCGAACATCTTGGCAAGGCCTCAAGATGGATGTTTAGGTTGTGTGTGTTTTCAAAAACTGTGTCTTTATTTCAAAAGGACAATGTGGTGGGTCAAGGGCTCAATTTAGCCAAAAGTGACTGACATGAACATTTGAAGGAATGTGGATTCTGCAGCAGGGAAAGTTTTATTTATTTTATCATATTATCTACTTCATCATTTACTAGCATTTCTAGGTCATCTCTCTGGGCAATGCCCACCCATGGCATCTTACATCAGGAATAGGGAACTTTGGGCCATCCAGATGCTGTCAGACTTGAACTCCCATCTCCCTTCTTTGGCCATTCTGGCTGGGGCTAATGGAAACTAGAGTTCAACAGCATCTGGGAGGTTACAGCTTCCCCACCCCAGTTTATAGCAATTAAAAAAATACGAAAAGCAATACAAAATACCATCAGATTCCCCCACCACAATAAGAGTCAATGAAGCAGAATCATTCAGCCAATAAATTCCTTTTTGCGGCTATCATTTTGTAGTCCAGCCAATAAAACATATCAGCAACAACCATCTTGTTCTTTAGCCAGTCAGGCCATTCACATAATAAACAGATAATAATAATACTAAAGGCATCAAAACTGTTACTTACAAAATACATTAAGCCATGCTAAAATATGTTTTAAAAGTACACTGTTACAACTGGTTGACATGAATTGACATGTTTTATGATCTAAAACAGTTAGCATTTTCCATTTCTTTAAAGCCAATTCCACAAATTCCACAGTCTTAAATCTGTTCCAACCAATATGGGTATTACTAATCCCAACAATAAGTGACTCAATAAGGACTCCTCAGATCTAAATAGAAGCAACTTTCCATTTTTATTTTTAATTTTTTAAAAAGTATCAGTCACAAATAAGCTAGCAGGAAGACATATGCAGTTTAAGGCTTTCAAATTCTGTAAGGTATGATAGTCTTCAATGGCAGAGAGATTTATTTATTTATTTATTTATTTATGCATTTCTTCCTATCCGCCAACATTTGTTCTCAGATATACCCTAACTCCCAATGTAATAGACTTATGCTTAGGAAATAGCTAAAAGTTTGTAACACTATGAGACATCCATCCATGTGCACAATGGCCTCACTCTAGCGCAACATACGTATTTATTTTTTCAATTACTTAACTCCAGTGCATTTCAATTACTTAACTCCAGTGCATTTATCAAACGGTTTTTTTTATTGCTTTCTCACTTCTTGCTCCTCCTCTTCTACCTGCTGGTTGTCAGTGCCACTAAAAATGGACCATCCTTGATCTGCATGTTCACTGTAAAGATGCACTGTTTGGTCTGATTGGATTTGCTCAGCAGAAGAAATCAGAGTAATCAGAGATACCACTCCATTTCTTGCAGATAATCCGTGCAGTGGGAAAGCTATGAATACCTGTGGTGAAGAGGTGCTGTTGCTGTCATGTGTAAATCATTTGCTGTCGAATGTAGTCTACAATAGCAAAACAAACAGCAGTGACACCCCCCCCCCCAAAGAGTGCCATCCTTATGTGCTCAATAAATCATCAACTTTACTGACTGGATCAACACAATCCATCCAGTAGTGTGGTTTGGGAGTAATATTTGAAACTTCATAAAGATTTCATATTCAAATCCATATTTCCTCAAAGACATATTGGGCAGTGAAAAGAAGCATTTCTACATTGACTACTTACCTAGGCACTGTACATAAATCAGAGTAAGATATAGACCTTCCCTTCAGCTTTACAATCTATGAGACAAGACACCTCAGGAAAAAGGACTAGGAGGAGGAGTAGATAAACGTCAATGAAAGAATGAAGAGGTCTAACAAGCAATTAAATCCAGTTGAGGCCAAGCTGATCTCCTCCTGCTGGTATTCTTGCTACACTTGAATTAATCTACCCAATAACCCTTGTTATTTTGACCTGTGACTGGAACCATATTTCTCTTTTCACAGCCCAGGGCTGGACAAGCTTTCTCAGTCTGAGGGACATAGCCCCTTCTGGGCAACATTCTATGGGGTGCATGTCACTTTGTGAGCAGGACCAGAAGCAAAAGTAGGAGGAGCAACAAATGTTAATTTACTCACCAGCTTTCACCCTGGCAGACAATAAACATTATCAGAGCTTTAGGACATGTTCTGACCAGCCAAAAATTAATAATAATTAAGGTGCAAATAAGGGTCAGTAAAGAAGGTCGTCTGGAGAGAAGGAGTGTGGCTTTTAAGGATAGGATGGGAAGATTTTAGTGGCAAACTACCAACTTGCACTTCTCAAACCAATAGAGGAACCAAAACACAGATATCTTTTGCAATTTGTACTTCCCTGAATTTGTGACACAGTTTTCCTGCTGAATAATGAGTGCAAAAATGTAGAAATTAGAGGCATGTGTGCATAAAAAGCTGCATATTAGTGAATATATCATACATAAATACATTATCTTAGGGAAACGTTATTACAAAAGGGTAAAAATAATCAAAACTGCATTCAAAAATATGCAGTCCAACCACACCCAAGAGTGCCACATTGGCTACCCCAGATATCCCATTGGGGTGTCTGTAGCGTTTGCAAGTATTTCCATTCTACTTCCCCGTAGCTTGTGCCCTGTAGCTAAGCATACTCTGAAATGTGGTATACTTAGCATGTTTGCACCATTAGAACTAAATCTCAGATTGGTGAGTGAGGAGGGTAGCTCCACCATTCCCCTTCCTGATTCCCATCAAGTCAGCTGTCTGAGCTGCCCAGACTATCTGGCCTGGACACTATAATCAGTTCTTGCCGTGGATCTGATGGGTGAGGAACAGCAGTGCTTCTAGAGAGGGATTGTTCTTTATTAAGGCAAGGTATCCAGAACCACCACTGATATAGGGATTCGTTTCCGCTCTTCTAGATAGCCAGAATCCACATAGACAAAACTAATGTATATAACTGCATTGCAACAACTATAACTTAATAACTTGTGCCTGAGCTTGCTTTCCCCCTTCTCTCTCCTCTTTCTTTTTCCTCCTTTGTCAGGTCTTTCTGGATGGTTAAGACACAGACCACCTTAGCACTGACTTTTGGCAGCCCCTCTGCCTTTGGAGCTCAAGGGTAGAGCATAAAACCACCAAGCAGTATATACATTTTATGAAATTAAATTTAAAAATGTATTTAAATTTAAAGGCCCCTCCCCCAGCATCTCTGTAAACAGGGCTAGTCACTTGTAGATTCTAGCCCCATTATTTTCAGTTTCGTGCCTAGCTGTAGGTTATTGGGGTTTTTTTAAGGCAATGGGATGAGTGTTTAGCCTGCTCCCAACCTAGGGTTCACATCGTTTTGTCATTCAAGTCAACATGTTATAAATAGAGGCACTAAAAGCATTTAAGGATAGTATCCCTCCAGCAACTACCAGCCAATATTTCCTCCATTCATTCTTAAGGCAGTTAATATTTTATGGAGGAAAAGGTAATTAATAGCAAGATTGCCTTCAGTCCCTTGAGAAAACATTGGCCTTAACATAGCTTACAACTGTAGCAGACAAAGGTTAGGAATATTTATTATCCTGCTCTCCCTCTTTAACTTGATCAAAATCACCAAGGATACTTTATTCTAATGTACACTTTGCATCTTGCAATCAATGGACCGAAGTGAGCAGGCATCATTTGGCTCAAAATTAAAAGGGTGCTTTAGCTCAAAGTGTATGTTCATTGGTTGTGATCTGAAGCACTTGCTTGAAGCAGTAACAATACGTTGTCAGTGCCACAAGACATCTAAAATAAGAATCACTTGAGAGATAAGAGAGACTAATTGTTTAGGTCTATGTTAAGTAGAAACTCTGGTGGATATCATTTTTCTCCTTCTTCATTTAGTTAATAGCCCTTAAGGCCACAATTTATAAGGATAACTCAAAGACATCACTTCTTGAGGAGGAAACTTGTGCTGCATGTACATAACTTTTAAAACATACAGTGCGGGAAGCTGCAGTCTGAAGCAGAAGCCTAGTGCAGGGAGAGAGGGACTTTGTAACACTTTCCTTTCATGTCATTTTCCCACTGAGTCTTTTCTTCCCTACTGCTTTTAAACACTGCAAAGGTGGAAAATAACAACTGGTACATGAACCTGGATGGGTCAAAAACAGCCTGGGGAGGAGGTTTTCAGTGGGGAAATTGTACAATCTAAAGTTCTGGTTATGATCAGCAGCACACTCATTTCTTAACCATGTCTGCTTTATAGTTTTGAACTCAATAGGACTAATGTACAGGAAAGTGGGGTTAAAAATGCAACCTAAATGAGTCAGGGCTAAGGAATACTTGTTTTGATTAGTTAGTGAACAAGACAGAGAGGAAGAGAGGTCGGCGGCCATTTTCTGTACAATTCTCTCCTAAGGGATTTGCCTTGTTTTCTGACGTTTACAGTATTCACCGCTATTTGAAAACCTCACAATGTAGACAGGCCTGAGAATGCAAAACTGGAATGGACATGAAATGGCAGAGATCATTCAGGCTACTAGTATTAAAAATCCTAAGAATTTTTTACTTCAACAAATGTTACTGTTGTTGGCTTGATCTGTAATTAGCTATTGGCATAGCTTGATTGGGTCAAAATGATATGTGTACCTATAGCCTAGTGAGAATTGTTGTCTCTGGGATGTATTTCTTATCTTAGAACACATTTTCATATCATATACACAGTTGATGGAACCCTCTGGAATGAAGTGAAGGATGAACTGATGAACAGTCTGGGTGGGAAGGTGGTAGGTGGGCTTTCATTCTGTTCACCAAATATGTGCACTCTTTATTTTTGGTCACTGAATACACAGCAGTGAAGTCTCCACACAGATTGCAGAAGTCCACGAGTCTTTATATTTGTGCTACTGAGATGGAAGGGACAGGAGGGCCCTTGCTGATGGAAACAAACCAGTAGGTCAACTAGGAAACTCCTAATGAGAGTTTTACTGAAGCATCAAGTCCAACCTTCATTAATAATTACGTACTCTACCAGAAACCACTGTAGAAGCACTCTCCATTTACAAAGACAATCATTCTACTGAGGCAATGAAGCTGAGCTGATTTTGATTTCACATAATTGTACTTAAGGTTTCCAACTAAGTAAAGACAACACACTGTTGAAATGAATTTATATCTGAATGGAAAGATAGCAGGAAATTGGTTTCTAAGGTATTTCCAATATTGAAATTTGATGCTTTAGATGTACCAACTAAAAATAATACATCTGCTGGCCCTTTAAAACATCCTTCCCCCAACCTGGTACCCTCCAGATGTGAATGGCAATTCTCATCAACCCAAGCGATGATGGCTGGAGCTGATTGGAGTTGTCATCCAATATATTTGGCTGCTTTAAGACAAAGGTTTAAACCATTCTTTGTTCTTTAGGATGCTATATTCAAGCAATCTTGCTATAATTAGAAGACAAATTACCAAGTAGCCCAGCGTATAAAATCTTAAATATTGCTGTTCATCATCTGTTACCTTTCTGAAAGTGCTACAACATTTCTGTCTCTATGATATGCTTGTACTGGCATATTATTTTTCTAGTACCCAAAGAAGCATGACCTTTAAAAAAAAGTAAGCTAAAGCTTTTGTTCACAAAGACAGTTATCCAGAAGCAGTTAAAGGCTTTCACAAGATAGATGGTAACTTCTCGTTAATCCCCAGCAGAATATAAAGTGGTAACATCTGCATATAAATGACATTTATCCAAGCTCATTTATTGGAAAGTGTACTTTAGCCTAAAAAAGCAGTTCTGGTATCTCCTCCTCACTTAAAGGACATCCACTATCCTAACCTCTTTAACAACTTGTTTCCCATAGCACCACAGGGCAGCAAAACCCACCCATTGAACTCAATGAATATAATATAGTCATGCCCATTCATTTCAATGGGTCTGCTTAGGAATGTCCAAGGGTTTGAGCATGACCAGTAGGGCTCTTTTCTTTTTTTCTTTGAAGCTGATTGAACTGAATTTCAAAGTCCCCCTTTAAAAAGTGATTTGCTGTTGTGGAGTGGAGGATTACTTGTGAGAAATTCAACTCCCAACCTGGAAGATCCACATAGGGCCCTCACTCTTTCTCTCTCCCCTTTCCTCTCCCGTCTCCAGCAGCAGTCACTGCTAAGGCAGTAAACCAATAATGCTGGAAATTCCTGATGCTTGGATTGCACCCACTATGCATTCTTCCCTCCAGCTGCCATTAGCACCACAGCTGGCACAAGATGAGCAGGTAGCTGGGGTGAGGGCTCCCAGGTGGGTGGGATGGGGAAGTGAGTTTTGAAGTCATGAGATTAAGGAACCTTGAATTCTTCTATGAGTATAACCCTCTTGGAAGACTTCGTTTTAGGGAGCTGCAAAGAGTTCTCCTTATATAGCTCAATATGGCGTACCCCTAGGTAAGTGTGCAGAGGTTGGAGCTGGGAAGCATCAAATTCACAGCCTCATTCAAAGTTAGTTTATCAATTTGCTTAACAAATTTATAAACTGCTTCACAGCCTCATTGAGTCCGGTGGCATACTTTTCAGGTAAGTGTGAATAGGATTGCAGCATAAGGTGCAAGTGTTTTTCATGAAACTATTCCCACAATCAAAACTGGTGAATATGTGATCTGCTCGAATTTGAACCATACTCAGTTCATAGTCTATGCTTGACAAATGTTAGCCAGGGAAAAAAAGATCATTTGTGTACTGTAATTTTTATTAAGTTGTAAGCAGAGCAGTTAAGTGAAGTCGGAATTAGGACATATGTAAGAATCTGTTTTAAGCCTGTACCTAATCTCTGCAATTAGATATCTGAGGACAGGTTTGGCCTTTACATTAACGCTATCGATGGGTTAGGATGAGTGAGCCTTTTGTTTGCAATTACCTAATTGTCAATCAATAACTATAATTTCTTTCCCAGTCTTCTTTGTGACTTTCTCCCTTCATTGCTGTGACATTTTCACTGTGGATCAAATGTTTCCAGAATGCCTGTAGACAGTTCACTTTAACAGACGTTGACTCTGCAGAGGTTACTGGTGTGCTATTAATGGAAATGCCAATACTGGTCTCCCTGCTAGTTGATTCCCCTCCCTCCTCCTATTGGCGATATAGCTTTGGATGTACCACACATCCTAACATGCAGGTTAATGCACTGTAGGAGCTCTTCAATTCAAAGATACAAGCTTAGCAGCATGAGGCTGCTCCACTTTTCAAAGGGCCAATCTTTGGATCAATAGTAAGTTTCTAATACTGTTTGGAAAGTATTGGGAAGGCAATTATGTAATTGCAGGAGAATGGAAGGTTACTGCAGACAACTAGTTGCGACTGCCATTGACTGAACACCCCATAAGTTTTGTCCCCCAAAGCAGGAGATGGATGGGCTAGATCTTAAATAATTCTTTTGTTCTTGATGTTTGCCACAAGTGAAGGGGCATTTCCCTAGTTATGACCTCCACCCCTCTGGGATTCACCAATAGGGAGGAAATATGCAATTTAGCTGCATTTTAGATACATGTGAAAACATTTATTGTAATTTAAATTCAGCATATATCTTAATTTTTTTAATACACATTGCTAAGGCTGCAGCCAGAGCATTGCTATTTTGCAGGTGGAATTCAACTACATAAGCCTACATTGTAAGATTATGCAATTAAAGTTGTTTTGGCACTTTTCAGGACAATTATGCTTCTATCCTCCAAGTGAGGTGGGATTCATTTAACCAGCCCTATAAGGAAAGCCCTGTGTAAGGATTTCTGCTTCGGCAACAGGACTTTCACCTCTCTCCTATATTCTACATAAAGAGAGAGAGAGAGTTTGGATTTTATATCTCGCTTTATCACTACCCTAAGGAGTCTCAAAGTGGCTAACATTCTCCTTTCCCTTCCTCCCACACAACAAACACTCTGTGAGGTGAGTGGGGCTGAGAGACTTCAGAGAAGTGTGACTGGCCCAAGGTCACCCAGCAGCTGCATGTGGAGGAGCGGAGACGCGAACCCGGTTCCCCAGATTGCAAGACTACCGCTCTTAACCACTACACCACACTGGCTCTCAACCACTACACCACATAGGAGGAGGTGAGAGGTGAAAGTCCTGTTGCCGAAACAGAAATATATATAGATATATATATAGAGAGAGGGAGAGAGAGAGAGAGGGAGAGAGAGAGAGTCTCTAGTAGCACCTCAGAGACCAACTACGTTTGCTCTTGGTATGAGCTTTCGTGTGCATGCACACTTCTTCAGATACACTGAAACAGAAGTCACCAGACCTAGATGAAGGTGATGGACTACATGGAACTGGCAGAAATGACTGGCAGAATCCGAGACCAGGGAAAAGAGTCGGTGGAAGAAGATTGGAAGAAATTTAAAGACTATTTACAGAAATATTGCAGAATTAATGAATGTTAGAATGATGTCAGAATGAAGTTAAGTGGTTTAAGCAGCAATGTTATAAAGGCGTATGAAAAATGGATTATTAACAGGTAGAACTCAAAGTTATATTATATTAAGTTAAAGGATTAAGATAAAAACAAAGAGGGAAAGAAATTGCTGAATTAACTAATTGAATTGGAATACAAAAAGGGGAGGTGTGAGGAGGTCAGGGAAGTAAGGATATGAATAGACGATATGGAAAGATTGATGTGTTTTCTTTTTAAATGTTTTTTTATCTTTTTCTGTATTTTGTATTTTTCTTTTTTGTTATTTTTATTTTTGTTTTCTCTTCTATTCTTTTTATCTATGTAATTTTTTTTCTTTGAAAACTTAATAAATATCATTAAAAAAAAAAAACAGAAGTCACCAGACCTTTATATATGGTGAGAGGGTGGGGAGGGGAATTACTCGGAAGAGTGGTGGGAATGGGTGTGGTAAACCTGTTGAGGACTGTTAATGACTGCAATTGGTCTTACAGGAGAAAGCAAGGGATGAGATGGCCAAAAATAGCTGAATCTCCTCCCATGTGTACTCTGAAATTTACTTGGTGAGTTCATGAGAACCCTCAGAACAACACATTGGAGAAGAGATACTGTTTTGTCTAGCAAGGTTTATTTCCATTCAAGATTTCTCCAATACTGTGCAGTCTGCCTAGATTTCCGCATAACATGATTTGAAAAACAGTCCCATAGAAAGAGTTACCTCACAATGCTTTCCCCTGGAACACAGGAAGGAAGGGAGCCTGGCTACTTAGTAGGTCAGTATAAACTCTGAATTTGTGGGAATACTGAGAAGAAAGGCTTTTCTATTTCTCTGCACTTAAGTCTCCACCAATCTCATTGGATATCTTATTCATAGTAAGGTAAATAGAGGTAAAGCCTGAATAAAAATGGAGATCTTATCATGTAGTATTGATGCAATGAGAAGCAAGACCATGAGGATCACATTCCTAGAGGAGATCTTGCTGTGTTTCTCGGAAATAGGGCAGTGGTGGGAGTTTATTGTTTGTTTACAACCAGGGGATTTATTTGTTTTATTGGTAACCTTGTTATATGGAAGTATTATGGACATGGAAAAGGGCTTACCAGAAACACAGGTTAGAAAGGGAAAAGAGTGCTCTCTGTGGATTCTGATTTATCTGCCAATCTCATTCAGTAAAGCAAAACACAAACAAATGAACTTTCTGGCCACATTTTCTTTCTAGCACCCTGTAAATTTTATAGGTTTGTTTTAAAAAAGAAAGAAAGAAAGAAAGAAAGAAAGAAAGAAAGAAAGAAATCAACTCCTTTCCTGTTCCAAACACTCTGCCTTACTGTAGCAAAACTAGTTACAGGTAGGTAGCTGTGTTGGTCTGCCATAGTCAAAAAATAAAAATAAAAAAAATTGTTCCAGTAGCACCTTAGAGACCAACTAAGTTTGTTACTGGTATGAGCTTTCGTGTGCATGCATCTGAAGAAGTGCTTCATACTATGCACTAGACCTCAAAACATAGAACCTCTACACTTCAAAAAGACCGCACATACTTTTTGAACTAGTTTATCCTTGTGAAGACTAAATTATTTATTTTAGATGATTGTTTATACCACACTTTGCACAGGCTGGTTTACAAAAAAATAAGATTAGAATAGATAAGACCCATTAGAAATCATATAATCTATTAAAAAACACATGATGACAAATGAAAGTTACCAATAGCAAAAATCTGGTCCCGCCTCCTCCAAATACACTCTGATAAAGATGTGTCTTGACCAGGTTGATGATGAGGAGGAGGAGGAGGAGGCTCATAGATTATTTTTTTCCTTTTAGAAAATTTCAATAAACTATTCTTGACAAAATGGTTGCAAAATTCAGAGCCAAGAAGCAATTTCCTCCCAATTCAAACTGGCTAGTGTCGCAGAAAGGGTGCTTATGGATTTTGTGTGTGTTTATATTGTAATTTATTTTGCAAACCACCCTGACATCTTTGCGTATAGGACACACACACACACACACACACACACACACACACATATATATGTTGTTACCTTCCTCGCACTTTTAGGCATGCCACAAATAAGTCTGGGGCTGCAGTTCACACAGATTAAACTATATGCTCACTCAATGGTGTAGGCCTTCTGAAATTATTTAAAGCAGCCTTCTTGTGAATAAAATGCACTAGCCCTTTCTTCATCTCATAAATGTTTGAGAGCAAGAACCTCTATTTTTTTAAAAGAAAAAACACACTCTTTGTGCTGATATTTTGAAAAGATGAGACTTTGAATGCTGGCCAAATAAACACTGTTGTAATAGAAAAGGGGATGATCATAGGAACCATCCTTTAACTGACCCAGATCATTGGTCCAATATTAGCTCACTATTGTCCACAGAAACGGGCAGCAGCTCTCTGGGGTTTCAGGCAAGCCATCTTTTCCAGCCCTACCTGGAGGTGTCAAATATTGAATCTAGGACCTGCATGCAAAGGAGATGCTCTGCTACTGAGCTATGATTTGGTTTTGGTTCACACTTTTAATGTGAGTCTACCTAATTCACACTTCCTGAAGCAATACTTAAACCAGAAGGCAGCTATCCTTCAAAAGCCACACTTCTCTGAATTTTGTGATGCAGTTATTGAACCAAAAAGGGTGTGTGTATTAGGAGTCAAGAAGCTAGAAGAAGATCAGTGAAAATAGCATGAACAAATAAGATTAATTTTGTTGCAAAAATGTGTGTATTCAGCAAAATCACCACACAAAAGTCTGTGTTAGGACTATACACACTAAAACGGGGGGAGGACTTTAAGAACTGCAACCAATAAATCACAAACTGTTGTGGAAACATGAAATATAGAAAAATGAGAAACTGTGAGAAACTGCAATTAACAGATCCATCCACCCTTACTCTCTAGTTGTATTCCTTTTGGAACATTGGTGTTTTCTATACTCTAATGCCCCCGCCCCGCATTTATAAATAAATAACATTTCTTTACTCACTATAAATGGAAGAGTGCTTATAGGAGAGGCACCATGATGTTGGGTTAAGACAAAATCTCTCTACCCCAAAGCTCAATAATAGGAGAAAGAGGAGTAATGAGACTTAACACTTAAAGATGCCTTGTCTATTCTTGTGGCAACTGTGATTTTGGTTTTGCTGTTAGTTTTTGATACTACACACTCCTCAGGACAGACACATTGTTGTTCATTGGTTGTTGACTTTTCAATAGCTTTGGGCTGTTAAGACAGAAACATTTCCATTCTTTCTCTGCCTCCTTCCTGCTTTGTCCCTAGAGGGAGCTCACATCCTTTCACTTTTGTATTTACTCTTACATTAGGTATGAAGAAGCAAAACAGCTATAATCTAGCCTTAGAGGGCTGATTCCAACCTTAGATGCTCTCTGCAAGTGCAAGTAAGAAAACTGTCCTGATCATCAGTAAGAACAGTACTAGTATTAGTCCTTCTGTGCTTTTTAAACATTGTAGTTTTGTGGGTATTCCTTGAAGGACGTAGATTTGCAGAATATGTTTATTCATTTAATTTAATTTAAATATATGTACATCCAACTTTTTTTAGGCTGAACTACTTCAAGGCAGCTCACAGCATGAAAAAGATACACGCTGAAAGCATAAAAGCAACACCATCAGTAAACATAATGTGGAAGCAAGAATTTCATTACAGACAACAGCAACAGACAACATTTTACAGTAAAATAGAGCAGAGCCCCAAACGCCATTTAAAATAAGACAGCATTACACCAAAAAGCCATCAGCACAGAGGCATGATCCGTCTCCCCTCAAAATGGAGCTCCAGAGCCTTAGTGCCACTGCAGAAAAGGCCCCGTTCCTGATGCAACCACATTGTACCTCAGAAAACAAGACAACATAATCTAACACCAAATTGATGGGGTCAGTAATTGCAACACACCATGAAGAGCACTGATATTCGATGGTATTAAATAATGTCGGTACTATGCAGAAAATGTTTTTTCCCAAAAAAACAAAACCATCACCACACACACTTCAGGGCCATGTGCTGTTCACAACATAAATGACATATAATATTAATAGTCATAAGAATATCTGCTCTATTGTTATGGGCTTATTGCGCACACCAATAATCACGTATCACTGATATTTTTTATAAACAGTTTTTGAAACACTGGCAGCCAACTCCTGTTACAGGAAATTCAGGGATCATTATTTCCAGAATTTTCAAATGAGAGTAAGGTGGAGCTACAGGATAGTAGCTAATATTCAGTTCTCCTTCACCAAGTATAAGAGAGGAGTTTAGAAAGGGACAAACTCCATAGAAATGCTTCAGCATTTCCTTGGAGCTGCTCAATTAGCTATCTTTGCAGAACATGAAAGCATTGAGTGGTGATTTAGGGCCGTAGAAAGGACTGTTACTTAGCTCTTTGAAGATGCTAGACAGCTTTTGCCTTTCTGAGCTAGCCTTTCCATCAAGTTTACTGATCCCCTTATAATACCACAGGCATTGCTATGCTACAACATGCCAACATATATGAAACTAACTAGCAGAAAACTTTTAATTAAACAAAGGATTTTTTTTTCCTGGGCAATGCAAATGCAAAGGTCAGAATGCCCTACTGGTTCTGAGGTTTTAATCAATGGAGACAGCAAGTGTGTTGTGCAAAGGAATGAAAGAGTGCAGAACAGATGCATGGACAGCTCAGGTTTTGTCTAAGCACATGATTTGTATCTGTGGGTAGGAGGAGTTCATCTCCATGACAAAAGAAAAATGCAAATGCCATGTTTAAGGTAAAGTGACAATAAAAGTCCAACAAGAAGAAATCGGATATGTCATTGCCAACATCTGCTACTGATAATAAGGTCTAGGGAATTTCCATGTCAGGAACTTAAAATGAGTCACAGTGACTTACAGTAATTGGGTATTTCAAGAAGTAAGGCATATTTGCAATGGTTTTTGAGCTCCTGTGACCCTTTCTGAGCTGAACAGTTCACAGACTGCACAAACAAAGAAAGACTTGGGTGCCAATATACATACTGAATAGTGGACACACCCCATTAACAGCTTATCTGATTGTGAACAACTCGGCTCATAAGTGTCATATTTCCACTGTAACAGAAGCACATTATACCACAGTGGATAGAACCATGAACAGTGAGGAATGGATGTTTCCTCAGGGGAGCCTAAACCTGCCCCTAAATCCTACCAATTACTATACAGGCAGAGCCAAGTGAGAGCATGCCAACATACCAACGCAATGAAGTCTTTGGATATCAATGGGACAAAATCCATTTTTTATACATCGGTGCCCTACCTCAGAGTGTGGTCTGATGTGGCTCATCTGCTATTTTTCTTCCCTGGTATAACATCAGAGAGTGGGCATTGTTCTTTCAGTCAAGTTAGTTACATTAAATTTATGTCCCATGAGGGTTGCCATATGTCCAGAATTTCCCACACATACCCATAATACTGCAGTTAGAAGCAGTGTCTGGGCGGAAATTGCTAAAAAATGTCTGTGAAACTCTGGGTGTATGGCAACCCGTGTCAGCAATGTCATTTTATAGCTCAAAAACTTCTTTTTTGTGTGTGAAATTGCCCACAAAACTCAGCAACTTTGGGCAAAACTAAAAAAAAAAAGCTGAACAACTAAAAAAAAAAGCTGAACAACGACCCTATGTCCCACTTTATTACGGAAATATCTATAACATGTTATGCAGTACAACCAAATAAGTCATTAATAGCATTTTTAAAATGATACATCACAGCTCGAGCAATTCCAGTGATCACTGATGCTGAAATGTTGCACTGTCATCATGAAAATCACCATTAGGAATCTGCAACCAGATCTAGACATAGATTTGTGTTTTTGTGTTTTTTTTGCATGGACATGTTCTATGAGACCCATAGCATTGTATATAAATTTTGAATGTCTGGGGCCACCTGGGGCCACCTGGGTCAGTGTTGGAATTGGATGTGAGTTGGACATCCATGTTCAATTCTTTACTCAGCCATGAAACAAAATAGAGAAGACACTTTATCTTAGCCAGCTAATTTGTTTTTAATTATCTCTGGGCCAGGGCTTAGCAGCTCTACTCAGTTTTGTACTTTCCTGCTGCAACAATGCACAGTAATATCTGGGAAGCCTCAACAGTACCACAGCCAACAATTATAGTGGGCATTGTGTAGCACAATGCAATAGCACCCCTGACTTGGTCTGTTTTCCTAAAAGCCAAAGGGACATTAGAAACTCTTCAGCTACATACACCCATGTGACACACCACTGGCCTTAGACTTCAACTATCTCTCCCAGCTCCCTCAACTACTAAACCCATTCAACTGCATTTCTGTTTTCTGGCTCTCAACTCCATCATAATTTCCATCATAATTTGAGAGCTCTCTCTGCTCCACTTTTAGGGCTGCCACCTGTTTCCCTGGCAGTGTGCAAAGAAATTCAAGAGATACAGCTTGAAGATGCATTGATGCATGTAAAAGCTGTACCTGCAGAATATTTTCTTTATTGTGTTGATATTTAAGGCACAGACGTCCTTCTGTCTGAAACCAAAAGTGGCAACATATTTGAAGAATCTAGCTTTATTTCCTTACTGAACGTACTTGCACAAATAAGCTGTTGATCATTTCTGTGTTCATTCATGGGAATGGAAATGTTTTCCGTTGCCAAGTTTTGAGACCAAACTGAGTCCCATTGATGTGGGATGTGTGTCCAAATCTAGAGACTACTATTTAGTCTTGCTAATAAGTTTCAGCCAAGAATAGAATGGCACTCCTCCAACCTTTAGTGGGGGTAGGTTTACCACAGCCAATGCCTGGGAAGAACCACTACAAGACTCAATAGTTTATTGTGATGATGGTGTATCAGTTGGCCAATGGGAATAAAACTCAATGCACCTTTATCAGGTAGCAACCCCAACCTTCAATCCTGTGTATTAGCCAGCCAACCAATCCCCAGTAATGATGTGGGGTAACAATCAGCAATGATTGCTGTTCACTTGGGAGTTGAATTAGGATTTGGTCTGGGGTTTCCCCTCCCCCAATATTGACCAAGGGAGCATTTTGAAAAATTGAAAAATACAATCTCAGCGTGTTAGTACTAATTTGGCTGATTAATTAGTTTGAATTGGCAGTGAATAAGAGCAAGGAAAGAGATTAGCGTAGGCTTCCCCAGTAAGCACCCAGAAACATATTCATAGTAAAGGGAAGCTTCTCCAACCTACCTCTCACTGCCTGCTAGATCAAGGAGACATGGGAGAGGAACTGGGCTCCGCAGTATTCTTCCCTCCAAATGCTGACCTATGGGGTGGGCACAGAACAGTTAACTAAGTTCTCCACAGGTACGGATACACAAGGGACGCGGGTGGCAGAATGGTCTAAACCACTGAGCCTCTTGGGCTTGCCAATCAGAAGGTCGGTGATTCAAATCCCAGCAATGGGTGAGCTCCCGTTGCTCGGTCCCAGCTCCTGCCAACCTATCAGTTCAAAAGCACACCAAAAAGTGCAAGTAGATAAATAGGAATTGTTTTGGATCAGGGAAGCCAGTAAGCAGGACTTGAGGGCAACAGCTCTTTCTCCACTTGTGATCTTCAGCAATTTGTATTCAGTAGCGTAAACATACAAGAAATCTAGCCCCACTCTAACCAGTTAAACTTCTGCTTCGTTAAATAATGTGCATAAGATTGTGATTCCCAGTTACTGGAATTCAGAAGAATTCAGAGGTAGAAAATAGCCACTGGGAATAGTTGCTACTGAATAAGAGCCTCTTGGACACAGATCAGCTGTTTCCAGGGCCTGCATAATGAAGTTACATATTGCAAAGAAATGCTTAGCACCCCTGAAATATTAAATCAATTTTAAGTTCTACTAGAATGTTACAGGTAGGCTTCCCCCCCTCCTTCTTTTCTACAACTACAATTACAGGAAATTGTTCTGCTAGAGAGACTTTTGGCACCTTCACCAGTGCAGTACAGATCGATAGGATATCAGGCTCATTGTGGTGTAAACTCTAATGGAAGGGAGGGAACATACTCGTTGCAAGTGCTTCTCACTAGAAACCTTGGCAAATGTGCAAAACATGAACAGCTGAGTTCTCAGGCAAGTGCTAATTGGGATCAGTTACCGGGGTGGGTGGAGAAAGCCTACTAAATATATGCTTTTATTTGCTATTTTCAAAAGTACTTAATGCCACATAGTGGTGTATTTAACATCATGTCACTAAAAGCTGATAGCATTGTGAATTTCAGGTTATACTGTAATGTCTAAACTTGAAAGACAACAACAGAAAGAAGGGCAGCTCCCATAAAACTGGATTAAAATCCCTTTTTGTTGTTGTTGTTGTTCAAATCTAACATGAGGTGAAAGATCCGTTATTAAAATTTCCTGTGGTTTTTGTTTTATTAAGAAGCAGCACTCTGAGGCTGCTTTGAAGATGAGTGGTGTGATGCTCTGGGTGTTTAATCCATCCTACTCTCACATCCATTCCTGATGTCAGTCCCCCCCATGAAGCTGCTATTAGCTCCAGGTAAGGGTCCAGGATGGTGGTGGGAAGACTGTTTAGATGCTGGACGAACTTGAAAGACTGCAATATAGCACATGACTTGAGTATAAACTGTTTCACTGTAATTCTGGGTCCATTCCTTTTCCATCATCAGTTGCCTCTAGTGGTGTTTCTTTTCTTTTTTGCTTCTGACTTTTCAATAACTTCCTAGCTTTGTTCCCAGCAGGGGAAGTTGTGCATGCAGTCAAACTGAACAGAACTGAATCTCTGCTCACTTACTGGTGGGCTGAATCCTATTGGTTGCCGGAGTCTCCTTCACCAGACCTTTTCCTGCAGGAAATGTGTTGGTGCAGTTGTACCCAGCAGGATTGAACTCTCCACTCATGAGCTGATGAACCCATGTTTCAATCCTGCGTTCTGTGTGCTGTCTTTTGGAGTGTGCGGGGAGGGGAGGGGTGCAGGATCTCCTTCTCCACTTGTCCCTCTCCTGACCACAAGTTTAATCAGGATTTTAAAAATGTGGTTGGGAGCAGAAAGGGAGAAAATGTTAAACATAATTGTTCAATTGTGCTTTGAAGCTGAAAACAACTCTGTATTTATCTATATGTATCATGTTGAAGGCATAGCATGGAAACTTCCACTGAGCTACTCAAAAGCTGCCAGAGAGTCTAAAAGTTAATGATTAAGTGAGAATGTATCTCTGCTGACTCTGTCATGTGTTGAGGTGTTTAACTTAGATCACATGAAAACGGATCCAGTCACAGGTCTCCATTTAGGGTATGTTAGTGGTTTTTTGTTCTGAAGCACCAAAGAGAAAGGATGTGCTAATGATATTTCCCAGGAAGAACAGCCTCAGGTTGGAATGCAGACAGAGCTTTGTCTTTACCTCGGGATAAAGAAATCCATATTTCTGGGATCAGCACATGATATTATGCAACTATCTGGATATAACTTTATTTGTTTTATGTTTGTTTTGGAGAAAGTTCTGTTAGTAAAGCTTTGAGCCATATTTTCGGACTGGACAATTTTCATTTCAAGAAGAGTCAAGTTTTTCCGTCCTATTGCTTCCAAATGTGAAAGATTAATAACCTCAATAGAAACTGTGTGCCCTTCTTTTAGCACCACCCCTCCTGACCTCAGTTTTAAACCCCAATTAATCATTAAATTGCTTCAAGGCCCAGATCCAGGGTCAGGTCAGTCCCAAATTGGCCTAGATTGGGTCTCAGGTCAGGTGGGGCCATGCACTGCCCTACAGTATACATTTACATATGCGTAAATCCCCTCAGAATCAATGTTACTGTCATGTGCACAACTCTTATTAATCCATAGCTGTGTTTGTGTAACAAATGACCGTAAGCAGTAAAAGAATATCCTTCATTTCACATCTTGCAGACCATGGGCAAGTCTCCAGAGAATTATATCCTAGCACTGGGGGGCGGGGGGGGGGTTCCTGTTGGTACTTAAACTCTAACAAGGAAAATAATTCTTTGGTTAAAATACCTACAACATGAAATATATAAGAAGTTACTGGATACCTTGTAATAGTTTGTTCTGAGAAGCAGCACATCACTCCTTGGCAAGCTCTGAAGTGAGCTATTCTGAGATGTCTCCCAGGAATATATCTTTGTGACTTAGAGGGTATTATATTCACCCTAGAGATGCAAAACACTTCCTATACTGATATGTTGAAACATAAGGATAACTGCAGCTGCTAAGGTGCCAGTACTAGATTCTTATTACACCACAGCAAAGTGAGTCAATAACACTGAAGTAACCTTCTGTCACCTGGCATATGGTTAACACATTCAGGAATGCATTTATGCCCCCAAGTGAGCTTACAGCTCTTCATCTTATGTTGCACTTTCTAAGTACCTTGCGTTGTGTGTCTTGAAGAAAAGATATTTTCTCCTTCCAAATGCTAGAGCTCGGTTTTGCATTTTATAAAAGGTGTCCATCTGCATGCCCCCCCCCCCGAGCAGCAGGCATCTATTAACTTTTCAGGCATTTTTTAAACAGTAGTGTTGTTATTATAAAGTGTCCTGTGGAGCCTCAGAAGTTGTGATAAATAACGCCCGACTCATCTTGTTTTGTAATTTGAATAAAAACTATTAACTGCAATGTGAGGAATAAAAAGCAGTTAACTTTCAGTCTGTGCAGAACTCACACTATCTTGAGGAGAAGAGTCTATGAGGGAACAATCACCTCATTTTAGAGAGCTCAGAGGCTTCAAATATTTGGCTCGTGCTCTTGGATTTTCTTTCTCTTAGCCCCCTTTATCCCAGTACACAGGAACAGAAAAATGAAATGAGTGAAAAATTAGATCCATGCTAAGGCTTGCTTAGAGTAGGCCCACTGAAATCACTTAAGGTAGTCATATGACTAAGTGGTTTAAGTGGATTTAGCCTAGGCATGGCCCTGGATTCTATCCACTGAGCTCAATCTTCAGCAGATTTCCACTCACAGTGATCAAAGGGATCAGGAAGGTGAGTTCAACAATTCCTCTTTCTACCCACAGCCCCTTGTGTCCCACACACAGCTTTTCTAGAAGATTATGGGATACAGGAAGTCTCCACAGGATCCTACTTGTCCCCCTAAATGGAAGGAGCCTTTCTGTTCATGGAGAAGCAAATCTGGATCTAACCCAGTATACTTATTCTTCTTTGTCTCTCTTTCCTCAACCTTATACCATGAGCATTGGGGCATTTGCGCATTCTACACCCCCAGTGCATGGTAAGCGGATATCATAATTGGTAGATCACACCTTGTAAATCAGGAATGGTATGACAGTAGTGAACCCATGCTGACCCCACAGTGGAAGAGGCAAACATTTGCACTAGCGGCTGCAGCAATTGCCAATTTGCACTCATTGGAGGTGCAATGCTGGGTAGATTCCTCAAACGTACATGGTTGAAACTGAGGCATAACTGACTGCCATGTCTTGCCCAAATAGTAGCAGACTCCTCCAGAGTTTGACCAGTCTCCTGTCCTGGAGGTCTAGCTTTTTCTCCACTTCTAGCTTAGAGACCACCCCAGAACCAGAGCACGGCTGGACACTGATCGGGAAATTTGTAACATGGAAATGCCATCTGACTTTTGGCAGCATCACCACAATCATTGCCCTCAGATCATAATCACTGTACTTACACAGGATTTCCCAGATGTTTGGCACTATAACCCCCATCTTTCCCAGTCAGCATGGCCAATGGTCAGTGATTTTGGGAGTCATAGTCCAAGAAAGCTGGAGGGAACCAGGATGGGGAAGGAAATGTCTTTCAGCGATATGCTGACTTGTCTAGAGTCATCCATAGGTCAGGGTGTCTTTTGGGAAAAGCTACACCATGTCCCCAATCTAAGTACCAAAAACGAACAAGGCTCTCAGTGTTTGCATGTTTGCTCTTACCAGAATGAATGTGATGTCAGAAGCCACTCCTTTTACAGAATGTTCTCAGCCTCCATTCCAGCCCCATTTTCACCCTTGAAAGGAGAGGGAAAGTTGTCAGACAATGAAGATGTCATCAGTATTAGGATGAATTATGGGTATTGGAATTGTGCTCTGTTAACACAGAAAATGACCAAAACCAAAATTAGTAATTGCAATGCTTTTTTCTTTTCTTTCTTTCATTCTTTTACAACAGACACTTTCCCAAATAAAATAAGACAGTTAATAAGGATGTTTTCTGACCCTTCTATTTAACTCGTCAGCATTTCATATCTTGTGAACACCTTTGAAATGATAAACAGTTAGTGAAGAACATGATAATCATATTGATGTTTTTTAAAGTTGGATGCCACCATTCTGAAGTACACACATATTCCACAGGCTGAAACCATCACAGTACCTTTAGAGGGGGATACAACAGCTGCAGTCTGCAAGCTACTAGCTTTGCACTACCTCCATTTATTGCAATGGGCTTGAACAGGGTTCCTCTCCCCCATTAAGGTTGTTATCTTTTACAATGGCCTTTCCCCATGCATTTAAGAGCAGCATGTCACATGGAAATGTAGCAGGCAAAGATTTCCTAGGGATCTAGATGTGACAGCTAAAGGTGCAGCTGTGCAGTTTTTTCGTCACCAGCCCCAAAGATTCTTTAGACCTTTAGCTCTATTTGGGCATTCATTCTCCTTGCATGTAAGCAAACACGTGGGAGGCCGTCCCAAGATGGGCCCAACTCCAGTGCACCACTTTCCTCCTTTAACTGTGTAGGGTTTCAACTGTGCAAGGAAAATTCCCATTTAGACTTTCACCATTAGTCTGCATACACACTATCCTGTTTATAATAGAAAAACACAGTTTCCCATTCATGCTTGTCCTCAGCAAGCTGCTTTCAGTCTAGATTGATTCTAGATCCTGATCCACAAGGCGGGATGCCATTCCTTGTGCCATTCCTCCCATTCACATATTTGACCATGCACACACCCTCAATATGCAACAGATCTATATTCTGTGTCCTGCATAGTCCATATGGATGCATGCAAATGTAGTTCCCACAAACTTTTCCCCATAAGGATGGATACAATTGTTCTTGTATTCATGGATTCTCTGTTATGTTATATGTATGTTGAGGAGTGATAGTGTGATTCTAGTGCCCCACTGAACATTGAGAATTACTGGATATGCAAAAGTGCATAACTTAGGTCACCATTTTTTTCAAGCTGATGGCTTTCAAATACCCTGTATTTCAAATGCCCACACGCTACACTATGTAATTTTGGATGCATCTAAAAACCAGCCTTTCTACAACTCTAATTACATTAGTTTTCTCTATTTGGCTGCATCTTTCTTTCAAAGGGGGAATATAATGACATCCTCCGAGTTTCCTGCTTCACAGCAAGAAAGACATTCTTGCTTTGAAATTTTAGATCATGTTCACCATCCTATTTCAGCTGAGTATATGCTACTACAGTTCTTTTAAAGTTATTTATTCGTTTTGAATTTGAAGTTCTTTTAATATTGCTGTGCTCCATACCCTCTTTTAAGTTTTGCATTGTCCTTGTCTGCATATCATTGCAACCTAAATACTACTATCAGGCCACACTTGGGCTCCAGGTCATTTTATATTTTACTAGCAAGCAAGGAAAATTTGCAGCAAGATGCAATATTGAATAACTGGTATAACTTCAGATCATTATTATCCCCAGGTATTTCTCCATCGGTATCTGCATTTACTTTAATTTACTTTCAACAAGCAAGAATATATTATAATTAGGATTTATGGGTTCAAAATGGTTAGCTCACCAAAAGATTTTATGAAGGAAAGAAAAATCATTAAATACTCAGAGTTGCTTCAGCAATGGATTCAGATCCCTGTGTTCTCCAACCCTGTTATACTGTGTAACAATGAAGAAACAGGCCTTAGATTTCTTATTTATAGGAGTCTAGATAAGCATTTATCATGACTAGTATAATAGGCATGAATGCAACAGATGGATTCGAATGGTGTTTTAAAATAAACACTAGCTTTAAATTGTACAGCATGATCATACAACAGGTTATCTCTCTCATAAACACATATATGCACATCAACACAGGTGCTCAAGTGTTGGCTTTGCTTCCATATTACTGACAAAAATTAAACACATTGTCCTAGCCTTGAAAAATTCAGGTTCTTCATTCTCATTAAAAAGCAATTTGCACATAGACCTTGAAGTGAGTGGACCCAGAGCATGCAAGACAAAGCAATATTTTCCTAATGACATGATGGCACACAACTTAACATTCTCCATTTACCTTTGTACCCCAGAGCTTCAACTTTATGTCAATGGCATCAATTGCAACAACACAAACAAGCCTAAGAGCTTCTCTGAGTGGTCCAAGTCAACCATTGATTCATCATTCAAAGAAATATTTCTCCATCGAGCTGCACTATTAATAATGAACAGAGTTCAGTAAACTGTCAAGGCTTGAAAAGCACTGCTAGCCTCAGTGCCTTTTAAATATATTGGCTGATCCAGCTTGTACATAAAATGCTGGAGCTTTGAAAAGATGAACTGATTGTATTTGCCATGTTCTGCAGGTCTACTCATTAATTTACAAGGCTAAGAACATTTCCATCAGTTTCACAGTTTTTAAAATATCATTTGAACTTTACCATCAATAGGGCAACACACACACATACACAACAAACAGATTTGAGGAAGACAAAATTGACAATGAACACCATCCTGGTTTTCTTTAACAAGCATGCAGGTTATATCAGTTCTTGGGTTCCAGTACTTTGCCAAACCAGTCCCTTTGTCCGGGCAACAGTTGTGACTGACTGTATGCCATAGGGCACATGTGTGGGCCTCCCCATGTAGCTGGTAGGCAGAGCAACAATAGGCAATGTGATGCGTAAGAGCTGAGCTGGAAAGTTGGAGACACAGAGACATGCTTGGTCTGGGCTGGACCCAAGGATGAGACTGATGGAGAAGCAATATCTGTTAGGCTGTTATTGCTGTGATCCTCTCCAACTCATCCTCAGCTTGTATATATGTGTAAATAAAACCATATATCCTAAAGACACCTCAGTCTCAGATGACCTTCATTCCAAAAAAAGCAACTTGGCATAAGCATCTCAAACCCCTGCAATCTCTCACTGCTTGGAGAATGGGGTGATGTGTAACAGTATCATACCAAACAATATGTACCGTACCTCTGATTGTAACTGATTTTTATTTTTATTTTTTAGAATTCAGTGTTGCTGTATATATCCCAGCAACTTGATTGACTGAAAGTGTTTAGAAAAGAGCATTATCCAAATACTTCTTACACACCACATACTCTCACCTAACAAGTGCAGGTTTTTAATGAGTCAGAACCCCTAGAAGGGAATGAATACGCACCGGGAAGTAATTCAGAAACACCAGTTAGCAGAAACATCAGCAGGGATGTGAAACTGACTCTAGCCTCTCTGTTTTCTGGCACTGGTTTCATGCTTCTTTGCAAGGGAAAAGAAAAGATGTCAGTCTGATAGGATTTTGTTTTACCTTTTGGCAGAGATCTATGAAATGTTCCTGGCTTCCATCCATTGCTAGCAGAATCTACACACCTCGGGTGCAGCACTTCCATTCTCCTTGTCTCTCCCAACCTACCATCATTGTTGTAACCTGCTAACTACATGCAGCAGTAGACACAATCTGTGTACTTTGCCTCTCTGCTTTGTCATTTTTACTTTATGGACACGATATCCCACAAACCACCAGGAAAATTGGTAATAAATCTTAAGGTCCAGTGTGGCTTTTAAAAGTCCTTAAATTCAGAAGGTGAAAATTGGCTGTGGGAGTTCCCGCTTTATATTTTATTTTACAAGATTTTACTCTGTGTGTGTGTGTGTTTCTGGACGGGGTGTGCAGGGAATGAGGTCTAGCACTTTCCTTATGCACTGATTTTCAGTATGTGTCGGTTTTACATGTGCTAATTCATAAGTCTGTTCCATTACATGTTAATTTACATTAACATGAAAATCTCTACTTATAACGAAATACACACACACAAATCTAAATGTAATTCATCATAAAGTATGCATTTTTATAGGAGGGAATTTCACAATTGGAGTGCCATTACTGAGAGGGTACTCCCTTCGTTCCAGTGTTGGGTCACTTGCTGGTGGACCAGCTAGAGAAGCTCTGCTAAAGATTACTTTGATACAATGTATTGCTTGTTTATTTATAACTTCTATACTGATTCATATTTCAAATGACTCTCTGAGTGATTACCATTTCATATATATTACACACACACAACTCATAATTTTTAAAATACTATCAAAACATTGAGATAAACTAAAACAACTAGCATATGGGGTTCATAATATCTACTACCAGATTCAAAATACAGAAATACAACATAACCAGCCCTAGCCACCAAATATACAATTATGCACATATGAGTTGGATCCTCATTCCCACTTATGCTCTCTCGCCAACCTAAGCCCACAGTAAAAATTAGGGCAAAAGTCTCACACTCCTTGTCCACTGGTACTCCCTGATCTCTCCAGACAGCACCCACAATCATTCTTCTACCTCATAAGACCAAGATTAAGAGCAGTGTGGCATCCTTGCCCTTGTTGTAACCCAAAAGGCACATGGGTATGGAAGCACATGTTCCTTCCTGGGCTATTGTAAGCAGTATAGGGCACTAGCACTCCTTGGAAATGGACAGGGAAGCCAGTGAGGTTATTTCAATTTTACCAATATATGTTCCCACTGACTCATACAGATCCATTTCAAAACAGGGACAGATTCAGCAAATAAAACAAGACACTTGGTAGAACATTATCTTTCCGGTAAAGCAAAGGCCTGTTGAATATATCTTATATCCTAAAACTGTCACCTGAAGTTCTTAGATAGGTACTCACATGTTTGCCATCAGGGTCCTTCTGCTGAAGTCTAGCTATGCATCCAACTGGCAGCATAAGACTGGGATCATATTAATCAACAGAAAGAAGCACAAGGTCCCTGGACTTCTAAACCTGATTGGGTGAAGGGACATCCTCTGCATGTGGTCAAGGGTGTCAAAATCATGTGGTGCATGACCACTTCACAAGAACTCCCCATGGGGCTTGAAGCCCATACAGCTTGTACTTCCAGCAGGAATCATATCACCCAGTGTCTGAAGCTCTAGCTTCCTTTGGAGCTGTCCAGGGTCCTGTCTGAAACCTGAATTCTGGCTTGGACATGGACACCCATCTGATTGTGCTCACCACCCAAAACAGTGTAGAGGAAAATCTCTGAATGTCCAGGAAGATGTGCATTAATATTTTCCTTCATTTTATGACTTGGAGACCTGGGGGGGGGGGGGGAGTTGCTCTTTGAGACTCAAAAAATTGGATTAGAAAGGAGCATGTGGATGTGCTAACTGAGATTCCATAAGTCTCATAAGAAGAAAGGAAATGATTTCCTTCTGTACTTAAGGCATGAACAGCAACGAAAGTGGTTCTTGTACCAGCCTTTGGACTTATGGAAATATGCATATGGAAGTGTTTGTGTTCCTCAAGAGAAGACAATTGCATTCTCCCCAGTGGGTAAGAATTCTGGGGGCCAGATAGAGAAGACAGGAGTGTCACAGGAGTGTGACAGGAGTGCCCCTGGGCCTGATGAGCTCCACAAAGAGTTCAAAACTATTTGTCTTGTCACAACGAGTCTCTAGCTCTTTGACTAGCTCCAGCGTACAGAGCCATAAGCCAAGAATCTCCTGTGCTTTCTTCACTGCTGCTAGGTGGCAATTACTGCAAAATAGAATTCACAGGAATCTATGATCTCTAATATCACTTTCCTGGAGGCATATTATCACCTATCAGCAGGCCCTCCCTATAGCTGTGTTCTCCATTGTCACCTAGTGTATTGAAATGCAAGTAATTCTCCAAATCCCCTCTGCATTCTGTCTATTTTTACCCTCAGGCTACAAAGTGATTGGCTGAGTGCCTGGACAATGATGCCCAACTAGAAATCTCTCCCAGGACCATTATCAGCAATGTAAGTGAAATTGTGTTCCCCCTGCTAGAGACCCCTTAACTGCTGCCAAGAGGCAACTTTCCATAAATTTTCAAAGGGGTATTACTAACGTGGCTCTGATTCATAAACAGCACATCAGAAATTGATGCAAATTATATAGTAGGGTATAATCATAATCTCTTTTGATACATATGTAAAGGTTGGGGGCTGACAGCCTTCCAGCATAAATTAAATACTTATTGGCACATTTAAATACAATTAATTTGGATGGTAAATTTTCAGTGGGCTCTAAAATGCCCTATGCACATAAATATGATTATTAGCATTTATGCCATTATTTTAACATGTTAGAAGAAATAAATTGTTCATATAGTGTCCTTTTTCCACATTCCTGGTGACTTAAACAAAGTCATCAGACATATGTAGAAAGTGTGACACAGAATAGACAAAGGTAATTTTAAAAAATGATGCTCTAGACAAACAACCTTGCAATCAATTGGAAACGCACCATGCTACAGACATCACAAGACAACCCAGTACAAAGAAATGGATGCTTTGCCTTAGAACGAAAACAAATCCCAAAGTTCCAAATCAATTCAAAATGATTAGAGGACTTGGCTGCATTGTACTTAATACATGTCAGATGATATACGTAATAATGAGGCAGTCCAGAAAAAGGTAGATGCCACGTCCAAGCATAATTTCTTTGGACCCAGTACAAACTGTTAACATGAATCCCCTTCTCTATCTTCTTTCCACACTGCATGAAAGATTATCCACAAATCCACGTTCATTTGGAGACTTGGTTCTGTCCCAGACATCTAGCTCAGGTCACTATGAATTCTAGAGACCAGAGTCCCATTTAATTGGCTGCATATGTCATGAGCACTGTAAATCATATCAGCAGCTCTCAGTGGCACTCTCAGAGCAGGTATCTGGAGCAGACGTCCCAGGCACCAGTAAGTCTGCAAAGCCTTCTCTGCTCCCGCAACCACAGAATGACATGCCAGACATATTTTAAATTAATATACACTATTATATAAATAAATACACAACCAGGAAAACTATTAAGCCCAAAGTCTAAAAATACCTCTCAACACCATTTGCAGCTGCTGTTCCTAGAATGCTTATTATGATGTTTGTCCCTTCTTGATGCTGAAAGTTGGATGATTTGTCCTACTGGCTCCTTCTCCTATCTGTGCAGAGGAAATGGTTGTAGGAATGGAAGTACTCTGGAATCTGTTCTTCAGAAGCTACATCATGTACGGTGGCACCCTTCTATCTGCCTTTCAGAGTGCAAGTTGTACTGTTTTGTATACAAGTCTGCTCTCTTTCTCTCTTCAGTCTAGGGAAAGGTCTAACCGTGCAGCTCCCACTTGAGAATATTGCTTGGTTCTGTCCTAACACTGTTTCTGATTGGCTTCAGAAAGTACAAGTTCTGAACATCCCATAGGGAAAGGTCTGCATTTGTATCCTCAGACACAAGCTACAATTTAGCCTCAGTCCAGGAAAGAACAACTGGATAAGTGATTAATCATCATCCTGGAAAAAAGTGATGAATGGGATGCTGCAGGGTTCTGTCCTGGGCCCATTGTTTTCCACCTCCTTATAAATTATCTGGCTGAATGAATTGAGGGGATTCTCATCACATTTTCAGATGACACCAAACTGGGACAGGTAGCTAATGCCACAGAATACAGAATCAGGATTCAATATTACTTTAACAGATTGGAGAACTGCCCCCCCCCCAAAAAAAAACCCCCAACAAATTTCCATAGGGCCAAATGTGGGGTTGTACACTTAGGCAGGAAGAACCAGCTGTACAAAAAAGATGAGGTTGCCTGTAGTATATGTGAAAAGGATCTAGGGGTCTTAGCAGACCACAATTTGCATGTGAGTCAACAGTGTGATGCAGCAGCAAAAAAGAGAGCAAATGCTATTCTAGGCTGCATCAACAGAAGTATAGAGTCCCAATCTGCCTTGGTTGGACCACACCTGGAGTACTGTGTCCAGTTCTGGGCACCACAATTTAAGAAAAATATTGACAAGCTGGAACATAGATAAAGGAGGGTGACCAAGACAATCAAGGTTCTGGAAGCCAAGCTTTATAAGGAATGGTTGAGGGAACTGAGTATGTTTAGCTGGATAAGAGGCTGAGAAGAGATATGATAGTCATCTTTAAATATCTAAAGGGTTGTCACATGCTCTGGAAGGTAGGATCTGAATTAATGGAACAAGAAAGAAGAACCTGATGCGACATAAGGAAGAACTTTCTGATGGTAAGAGCTGTTTGACATTGGAACAGACTCCCTCTGAAGGTGGTGGACTCTCCTTCCTTGGAGTTTTGGATGGTCATCTGTCATGGATGCTTAAGTTGAGATACCTGCATTGCAGGGGGTTGGACTAGATGACCCTCAGGGTACCTTCCAACTCTACAATTCTATGATTCACTGATTCTAAGAAAAATATCACACCTTCCCCATCCTTGGGATATGCTTAGATGTGCTTGAGTTCCTTAGAAATCAAATACTTCTTTAAAACTCAAAACTGGCATAGGGTGACATCTGACTAAGCCATTCCAAGCACAGACCCATTTAAATGAATGGATTTTAGTAATTCAGAGTCGATCCACTGAATCAGCCCTGAAATTCATACATTGGGTATCACCTATATTTTTTGAGATAGATAGCTGTCAATTTCAGGGCTGATTCTTAACTTATGCTTCTTTTAAAACCCCCGAGTAAAGGCAAAACAAACAGCAACCCTGAAGACACATAAAATTCAGTTGATACCCTCTGAAATATTAAGAAGTAATTGGTAAAGGTTATCAAATTGACTCCATAATACAGGACCTTAAATCAAATAATAAAATCCACTGAATATTGAAAAGGATAACAAGGTGGGTGAACAATTAAGTGGAGGAATAACAAACACCTCCTATAATGCCTAAAACATTTCTGTGCATTCTTGCGCTTTGAAACAATTCATTCAGCCATGAATTAGTTGTTAATCCAATCATTCAAAGAATGAAAATCCAATAAATTCAAAATCTGCTCAAGATATTTGTTTCAGTGCTAAACATTCCTAAGCTTCAACGTGTAAGAGTCTACCACATGGCAAGGAGAGAAAGGAGTAATTTGGCAGCGACTGCTGGTTTTTATTTCTGAATTGTTAGCTAATTTCCGAGGCCCCAGAAGTATTGTGACACATGCCAGAGGTAATGATCTAGGAAAACTGAAAAGTGTGATACTGATTAGGCAAATAAAGAAAGATATCTCTGCTATGCATGAGTCATTACCAAAATGTTTGATAATGTACTTAGGCATCATCCAGTGACAGACTTTTAGCAATGGACAATTAGAGGAATACAAATAGTGGAACAAACAGACCTCATAATTGGGTAAAAACAGGGATAGGTTCATTCTTGAGGAGAAAGAATTAAAGTAATTCTGGCACTTCGTAATTTCAGCGGCATGGATCAGAGCTTCATTTGGAAGGATGATGTGCATGGGAACTTAAATCGATACTGAAGTTTTGCTCAGAATTTTAAACAATAAAATGAGAGAGGCTCATCCTGCTTTCTAGGCCATTTATTCTTTCCTTTTGCCCTTCATGGTTCCCACCCAAATCTCCTCTTCTTAATAACTGTTACTAGAAGCAATTTCTGTGATAACACGTATGCACCACTCCTCCTCTTACGATGCCAGGCTGGTGTGCACCAAATCATCCCATTTTCTCTTTACACAAAAACCCAGTGAAAAAAAATTCAGGCCAACCACTGAGCTGCCTAAATTTGAACCCAGGTTTCTCCAGTCTGACTCCAAGATAGGAAATATGTACACTAAATATATCCACCATCCATTGTCTTCATCGGGCATTTGGCTTGGAAATACAAGAACAAAAGGATGCAGAGATTTGCTCCCACAAGAGGTGTTTGCTCCCATTAGAGGTACAGATGGCCACCAACTTGAATGATGAGGCAAACTGAAGGAGGAGATGGCTACTAGCTGTAATGGTTATGGTCTATGTCCCCTGTCAGTATGCCTTTGCATATCAGTTGCTAAGGATTGCAATTGGGTAGAGTGCTGTTGCACTCAAGTCTTGCTTGTAGGCTTGTAGGTTGGCCACTGTGAGAACAGGATGCTGGACTAGACGGGCCTTTGGCCTGGTCCAGCAAGACTCTTACATTTTTAGAGCAGGAATGAGGACCCTGTGGCCTTCTTGATGCTGTTGAATGCTGTGCATTCACCTAAATGGTACTTACAAGCTTCCTCATGATTGGTGGCCCTGATAAAGCAGGAGCCCCAATCTCAAGAATGCTTGTAAAGCAAAGACATATACGAACTTCCTTCACACCTTCATGCTAAACCCATGAACATCAGGCGTGGTGAGGGTGCACCTGGCAATGTTGGAGGAAAGGGTCTAACACACTTTTCCCCACTATAAACCTTTGCATTCATGCGGTCCAGGCTGAAGAAGGCTTCAGTCAAAATTCAAAGACCTCTGCAGCTGCTTGTAACTGAAAATAAATATGTCAGATACAGGTTTGACCTTGCCACGCAGTAAGGTTGAAGCCAGGAGAAAACCCACTGGAGTGAAAGGGTAGGTAGGCAAAGTCTCCCTAAAACAATTAGATTCCTGTTTTATTAATAGTAGTTTCATTAAGGAGTGCATGACTGCATATAATGAGATTATAATCTCATATTTTCATAGTATTCCCTTGTAAAATAGATTAGGCTGACAGACAGTGATAGACCAAGATCACTTCATGGCTGATCCAGGAAGTGATGCCAGGTCTCCCTAATCCAACACTGCTGCTCCATAACAGGGTTTTCTGTTGCTCAGAGTATAATCCACACACATTGAGGGCTGGAATTTCATCTCTCCTACTTTAATAAACCAGTTCATTTTTAATTAAGCCATAAGACACGGAGGGACATAAACCGCAGGGCCTTAATTCATTGCCTACTATACTGCTGCTAGTTGTGAGACTGAGGATAAGTCACTGCCTGTGTAACTATGCATGAATTAGTGGCACCAGGGAGCTCATGTGGCAGAACCTTATTGCCACTGTAAACTACATACATACAGAGATTCTTAATGAAAGGTGTGCAGAAATGCAGCTTCATCTTAAGTGCACTTCAGCTCATATGCAAAACCTTGGCTTATACCTACACATATCTTCCGTTAGAGTGGAATTGCACTCATTGCTGAGAACATTCTTCATGAGAGCACCAGAAATTAAATCAATTGTAAGTACAAGGAATAGGTCAATGTAAGTTTTCTAACTATCACCCAGACTGATAGAGATGTTGTCTCAGAATCGTAAGAATGGTAGAGCTGGAAGGGACCCAAAGGCTCACCTGGCCCAATCCCCTGCAAAAGAAAATAAATAAATAAATAAATAAATAAATAAATAAAAATATTATCATTTATTTTGTTTGTTTGTTTGTTTGTTTGTTTGTTTGTTTCTACCCCGCCCATCTGACTGGGATTCCCCAGCCACTCTGGGTGGCCTCCAATAAAAGATTAAAAATACATTAAAACATCAGTCATTAAAAACTTCCCTAAACAGGGCTGCCTTCAGATGTCTTCTAAATGTCAGATAGTTGTTTATTTCTTTGACATCTGATGGGAGGGAGTTTCACAGGGTGGGCGCCACTACTGAGAAGGCCCTCACACGAATCACAGATAATACCAAAGAATCCATTAAGAAGGTTGGAAGGACAGATTCAGTGTGGATATTAATCAGTATGGTTTTATTTAATTAGATGCAAAGAAGATAACAATTTGAAGTTAGTCAACGCAAGAAAGTTTGAATAGTATGCATAATTTTATCGTGAGCTTTACGATGCACTGCATACTATTCAAAGATGAGACACTGTATACTATTTATAATATTAATGGTGAGTGAGAGGAAATAAATTACTATTTTTAAGACATGTATAGATTTCTGTGTAAATACCGAAAGTCTTTTATATTATATTGTAGTAATACATTGCCTTGAGCATAGTACATATATCTAGCAGAGCAAATTCAAATTATCAAAATATTTACAGCTCTTTATGTAATAACTGAAAGTACTTCTTAATCCAGTATTTTGTTATATTATTGTTAGGTGGGGGGAAGCAGTGAGAGAGAGGGTGTATTATGTGTGAGAATGCATGTTTAGAGGTGTCATGTACAGATGCTTGCATATGAATGGGTGTCTGTGGATGGGTGTGTATGAAAGATAGAGTGAGTAGCCTCACTTCTTTTCCCCTTGGCTCTTTCCTTTAGCCCCAAACATATTGCCCCTGGAAGGTCATTCATAGAGAAATGTAGCCCCAAAGCTTAGAAAGGGCCTCAGCCAACATTTTAGGTCCTCTTTAGACTATCTGGGACCCGGGTGGTGCTGTGGGTTAAACCACAGAGCCTAGGACTTGCCGATCAGAAGGTGGGCAGTTCGAATCTCCACGACGGGGTGAGCTCCCATTGCTCGGTTCCTGCTCCTGCCCACCCAGCAGTTCGAAAGCACGTCAAAGTGCAAGTAAATAAATAGATACTGCTCCGGCGGGAAGGTAAATGGTGTTTCCATGCCCTGCTCTGGTTCGCCAGAAGCAGCTTAGTCATGCTGGCAAAATGACCCGTAAGCTGTACACCGGCTCCCTCGGCCAATAAAGCAAGATGAGTGCTGCAACCGCAGAGTCGGCCACAACTGGACCTAACGGTCAGGGGTCCCTTTACCTTACCTTAGACTATCTACTTTTTTTTCTTTCTCTGAGGTTGCCATTTTTTACTCTATGGCCACATATTTGTTTAAAAAAATGTGGTTAAAAATATATATTGCACAACTCAGATATGATGTGTGGCTCAACTATCTTATATTGGTTTTTCCATACCTGAAAGTGCCTTCTGTGACTTATTGTACTGCCTCCACATCCTCCTACCCTGTGCGCTGAGATCATCATACAAGCCTTCTTCTGCATATCTCCAGTGTCAGATATGAAATGCAAGGTAACTGTTTATGGAATTATCCACTCTTTCCTATCTTTGAAGTGCCAGATCAGCCCTTTTTTATTTTCTCAGCCTCCTTACTGGTTCAGATGTGATGCTTTTATCACAGCCAGCCTTTGTATGTTTTTCTGTGACTTTCAGTGTTGTTATTAACTCATTGTGATTTTTTTTTCTTTTTTACTGGATCACCCTGAGAAAATTATATTGAAGGGCAGAATATATATGGTTAATAACAATAGTGAAAAATCTCATTGTAAGCAGCCCTAAATTATCTTTTTTTCCCCTTCTACCATCAGATGTTGCCAGCTGTAGTTTCTTTCTAACCTAATTTTGAAAACAGATTCACTTACATTTCCTTTACATTGAAGTATCCAGGAATTGAGCTGAAGTCTGTGCTGAGCTTCAACACACGACAGCATCCTGTTTAGTGATCTCACTTTATCAGCCTGTGCCAAGATAAATGACCACAGGAAGGACAGTAGCAATCCACAGGGAGTTGAGGAAACATTCCCCAAAACAAGCTCCACTGTAATTTATGCTGCTATTATAATTCAGGCAGAGCTAGTGTTAAGAACTGCAGTGCTCCTTAAAGGTTCAGGACATCAGTCTTTGCCGGATGCTGCTTAGTTCCTACCCTAGAGCCTGCGGATCCTAAAGGCTCCTAGCCAATGATTCACCTTGTATATCCCCTCAAGCCCAGCCAGGAATCTTGATATGTCCTAATTCCACACTGGACAGTGTTAGGATATTTCCGTTCCACCTTAAAAGGGAGCAGGCTTTGTGAGTCACAGAGTCTGCGCATTTCCTGTTCACAGGAAGTTTATGTTTTCTATTGCTTTCGTTTCTCTCTCTGTGTCAGAGACACTGAAGCAGGCAGTCATGTTTTTCTTTTGTTCTGATCAACGCTGAATAAAACTTGTAAATAATGCTCTCCTGCATGCATCTTTCGCTGTGAATTATCTGCTGACAGAGCGTGCATTGAGTTCTGGAATGTGGCAAGCTATTTCTGGAGCTCATGTCGCTAATTGCCTATGTGAATTAGCACTGCGTGCCTACGGGAGATCAACGGACGTCCGGACACGGCTTGGGAGCCATGATGGACTTTATCTCCTTGGCAGTATCCCAACAACAGGTTATGGGCCCAGATTCACGGCACTTACAGGAGAGTAAGACTGCGACGGACTGCTGAGAGGTATGTGGAGGAAAAGCGAAAGTCAAGGCTTTTCGTTGCCGCGGCAGAGTCTCTTTGATGTCCGGCTCGACTAATTGGTCTGGGAGCCGAGCCAAGCAGGCCTCAAGATTTATGGCTGCCAAGATAAGGAGCCTCTGATGTGAATAAGGGCTCATGGCTCAAGTGAATAGCTGAGATGGATCTTTTACAATCCTCAGAGGCTGCTGAGTGCCCAAAGTTAAATCGGCACAATTATGAGACCTGGGCTGTGTGGTGTGAAAGTTTCCTGCGTCAGTTTGGAGTATGGCATACTGTGTCTGAAGCCCCTCCAGTTCCTCTGACAGATAAGATGGAAGGCCGAAAATTCGAAGGCCATAGACGTAATAGTCTTGTCCGTCTCTCTGGAGGAAATTAAAACGTTACCTGCAACGTGACTGCACGTAAGATGTGGAATGCTTTGAAGATAACCCATCTGCCAGTCATCCCAACCCAGAGTTTGACTGCATCGGAGGTCCTGGCTGTTTCCCAGAATGCGAGTGAATGCAGGGATGCCAAGGGCACCGTTTGCAAGCTGCAGGGGGAGCTGACTGTCACGTCATCCCAGGCAGCATTCCAGCCTCCAGGGGGAGCCAAGGAGTCGGCAGCTGAGAGCTCTGTTTCTCGTGGGAACCAAGGTCATCGCCTTTGCAGAGGCCGGAAGGCCAGAGGTAAACAGAGACAGACGCCTGCAGATGGCCCGAAGCCGAAGGGGGGGTGAAGAGCCCACGCCAGTGGAAAACAAGGCTTTGTTTGCTGGCACAGCTTCAGCAAAGGCTAAAGGCAAGTTTGTTGGCCAGGAGCAGGGGGGCAAGCAGCAAAAGCCCACGCCGGTGGAAAACAAGGTTTTGCTTGCTGGAAAAGCTGCTCCAAAGGCCAAGGCCAGATTTATTATTGATTCTGGATGCACCCGCCATCTGGCAAAAGACTGGCATCTCTTTATCTCCTTCAAACCTCAAGATGGTGAGATCCACCTGGCTGACGGAAAGACGTTACGAATTGCAGGAGAAGGGACTGTGAAACTGGCAAGTCTGCACACTACCATCAAAGATGTACTTTATGTTCCAGGTGCTGCAGACAATTTGCTCAGTGTCCCACAGCTGACTGGGCGTGGCTTTGAGATTTCCTTCAAGAGGAGCGTCTGTGTCATCAGGAAAGGCAAAGAGGACATTTTGCATGCAAAGTTTGTAGATGGATTCTTCTGTATAACTTATGATGACAATGGTGCTGTTGTGTCTAATGTTGATTCTTGTTGTGTTGCACAAACTAACAAAGTTCTTCATGCAGGATGCATTCATGATGCACATCGCAGATTTTGTCACCTGTCTTGGCAGGCGCTGGCCAAGATGCCTAAGTTGGTTGAGGGTTTGAACATCAAACCCTGTAAGTTTCACATGAAATGTGTATGTTGTGCAGAGAACAAGGTGAAGGTTGCTCCAAAAGGCAAGGAGTCTAGCAGGCAGGCTTCCAAACCCTACCAGCTAGTCCACACAGACCTGGTTGGTCCACTTGCGCCCTCTTTGGGTGGAGCAAGGTACTTCATGGTTCTAATTGATTCTTTTTCCAGGTACATTCATGTGTTTATGCTCGAGCAGAAATCGCAAGCGTTTCCTAAGTTCAAGGCATTCTGTGCTTGGTTGGAGAATGTTCACAGTAAGCGTATCGGCTGTCTCTTTACTGATCAGGGCGGGGAGTTCACTTCTCAGCAGTTTGAAGCTTTCCTGACTGAGAAGGGAACACAGCATGACATGTCAACGCCTAGATCGCCATGGATGAATGGACTTGCGGAGCGAGCAAATCAAACGTTGCTTCAAGGCCTAAAAACCTTGTTGCATGATGCCAATCTCCCTGAGAAATTTTGGGGGGAGGCTCTGTTGACTTTCGTTTACACAGGAGACTGTCATCGCCTATTGGTTGTACCCCCTATGAGAAGATGTTTGGTAAGAAACCCAACATCAAGCACATGAGAATCTTTGATTCTGGCATGTGGGTACACACCCCACAGAGCAACAAGCTTGGGAAGCGTGGGGCACATGGTTTGTTCATGGGGTACGAAAAGGGAGCATACAGGATATGGATGACTGACTCTAAGTCCATTAAGTTCACAAAGAGTGTTGAGTACAATCCTAAGTGGGGGGAAAATGTGGGAATTTTCCAGAGGTACCCAGAGGAGGATGAAGGTGATGTGAAGAAAGCAGATAATGTTGAGGAAGCTGAGGATGATGATGATGATGATCAGAGTTCGGATTCCAGCTCAGTGGGTGGTGCTGCTGCTGGTGTCAGCGACAGTGATGACACAGCAGACTACAAGAGTGCAAAGGCCTCACTCAGACCATCTGATGCGTCTGACAATGAACTGGAAGAACCACTGTTCACCATTGGTCACTTTTCTCCTAAGAAGGAGGAGATGAGTCCAGAAGACTTGCGTCTAGTACGCAGGTCTGAAAGGGCAACGAAGGGCAAACCTCCAAAGAGATTTGCTGATGAGTTTGTAAGATGGCAACTGCTGTTCTTAATAGCTCAGAGAAGGTGTGGGAACCTTCAAGCTTCAAAGAGGTTCAGGAGTTAACCTCTAAAGATGCTGAGCCTTGGCTTAATGCCATGAAGGCTGAAGTTGATTCCTTGAACAGGAACCAAACTTGGGAACTGGTACCGGTAGTCCCAGGAATGAGACTGGTTGGCAGCAAATGGGTCTTCAAGGCCAAGACAGACCAGAATGGCAAGGTTGTCAGACACAAAGCCAGATTGGTTGCCAGAGGTTTTTCACAGGTACCAGGACAGGATTACCACGAGACCTACTCACCCACCGTCAAATATGAGAGCATTCGGCTGATGCTCAAGATAGCTGCAGAGGAGAAACTGCATGTTTCCCATCATGACATTAATACAGCCTTTTTGTACGGGATTTTGGGGGAGGAGCTGTATATGCTTCCACCTGATGGAATGCAGATACAGAAGGGAATGGTCTGTAAACTGTGAAAATCCTTATATGGTCTTAAGCAGAGTGCCAGGTGTTGGAACACAAAACTCCCTGAGACATTGCTTTCTCTAGGTTTTCACCAGGGCAAAGCTGATCCATGTGTGTTTGTCAAGGAGGAGGGGCAAAACAAACTGTATTGTTTATGTTTTGTTGATGATCTTCTGATGTTTTGGAAGAATCAGGCTTTGTACCAAAGCACCCTAGCTCAGCTGAAGGAGCACTTTGACATGAAGGATCTTGGTGAGGTATCCAACTATCTTTCTCTGCAGGTGGAGAGGGACCAAGCAGGTAATTTTCTGGTACACCAAACACAGAAAATTGCTGATGTATTAAGCAGGTTGAATTTGGTTGATGCAAACCCAGCAGACACACCGATGGTGACAGGTTACCAGGTAGATAGTACTGCTGAAGCGTTTTCTGACACTACGTTGTACAGATGCATTCTAGGCAAGTTGAATTTCATTGCTAGATGCTCAAGACCTGACATAGCTGTAAGCACTAACCTGCTTAGCAGACATGCTAACAATCCTACTGTTCAGGATTGGAAAGCTCTGAAGTGCATAGCCCGCTATTTGAAAGGGACATTGCACTACAGGCTGAGGTTCACCAGTCAGAAGACTGGAGGTCTTGAAATCTTTGCAGATGCTAGTTTTGGAAGTGACACCACGGATGGTACAAGCACTTCTGGAGTATGCTACATGTACAACCACTGTCTGTTTGACTGGCTGTGCAAGAAGCAGACGACAGTAAGCCTAAGTTCCTGTGAAGCAGAGCTCAATGCTCTGTCATTTTCACTCATGGATTGTGAATAGTTGATACAACTGTTTAAGGACATCAGAGTTTCTGTGAAATGTCCTATACAAGTGTATCAAGACAATAGATCCTGTTTGGCTTTGCTGAACTCAGAGAGTTGCAAGCAAAGAACCAAGTACTTGCAGATTAAGCTACATCGTGCAAGAGAGTATATTCAGAAAGGACTCATTCAGGTGTCCTACATGGCAGGAAATGAAATTCCTGCTGATCTGTTGTCTAAGGTTGTTAACAGAGAACAACTTAAGGTTTACGTACAGAGGTTGCAATTGGGTTGAACCACAGGTACTACAGGTTACACGGAAAGGGGGAGGATGTTAGGATATTTCCATTCCACCTTAAAAGGGAGCAGGCTTTGTGAGTCACAGAGTCTGCGCATTTCCTGTTCACAGGAAGTTTATGTTTTCTATTGCTTTCGTTTCTCTCTCTGTGTCAGAGACACTGAAGCAGGCAGTCATGTTTTTCTTTTGTTCTGATCAACGCTGAATAAAACTTGTAAATAATGCTCTCCTGCGTGCATCTTTCACTGTGAATTATCTGCTGACAGAGTGTGCATTGAGTTCTGGAATGTGGCAGGCTATTTCTGGAGCTCATGTCGCTAATTGCTGATACTGCGTGCCTACGGGAGATCGACGGACGTCCGGACACGGCTTGGGAGCCATGATGGATTTTATCTCCCTGGCAGTATCCCAACAGACAGTTCTTTCTTCATTCCCTTCTATGTACATCTAAGCACTGTAAGTACATAAATAGATGGTCTTAATAAGAAATGTGTAGCCTCTTACGAATGTAATGGATTGTGCCAGTGGCCATCTAGTCCAACACCTTGTTCTCACAGTGGTCAATCAGATGTCTGTGGGAAGCCTGCAAGAAGGACCTAAGTGCAAGAGCACTCTCCCCTCCTGCTGTTTCCAGCAACTGATACAGTGGGACCTTGGTTTCAAATGCCTCCGTAGTCAAATGTTTCAGAACTCGAATGCCGAAAACCTGGCAGTAAACACGTTGGTTTTTTAATGTGCCTCAGAAGTTGAACAAGAAACACAGCTTCCGTTTTGAGTGTTCCATGTCGAGGCTTCCGTTTTGAGGCTTCCGCTTTCAGTTTTTGGTTTTTGAATGTTTCGGATCTTGAACGGACTTCCGGAATGGATTATGTTCGAAAACCAAGGTACCACTGTATTCACAAGCATACTGCCTCCAGCAGTTGACAGAGAACATAGACATTTAGTCTAGAAACCATATTGAAAGTACAAGGACATCCACTCTTAACTACAGAGGAACAAGTGGGACCTCTAAGGAAATGCTGCTGTTTATCTTGACCCTACTAACAGAAATGCTCCTGTTCAGGATTCCAGTCAGCCTGTCATGCCTCTCCCAGGATATTCCATTCCCTCTCCCCCTGCTCCCATTTTTTGTTTTTGCTTTCCTGCTGTCAGCGCTTTTTTTATGGGGGGACGCATACCCCTAAACATTTTGTGAATCTAAATTTAGTCTCATTGAGGGGCAGTATTTCAATATGAGTAGGAAAATGAAAGTACCCCTAAACATTATTTTTTAAAGAAAAAACAGCTGCCTGCTGTCATTCAGCATTCTGTGACTGCAAAGTATAGCAGATTTTTCTTCGGCTTTGGATCTAGAAGTTTGCCCCACAAGATATTTTTTTTAAAAGGTTTCCTTTGTCCTTCTGCAAACTTCTCTGGAGGATGCTGATATCTTTCCCTTCTTTTTAGTGGCTCTTTTTTCTGTTGGCACTTACACCTGAGTTTTCTATTTAGGGGAATGATATAAATTTGTTCTGTGCATTTGTGCATGGTCTGTTGTTGTTTTTTTAACTTACTAAAATAAAAAATGAAGATCCTGTGTGCTACACACAATGTATAGAAATATGCTGCCTAAACCAGAACACGTTGTATACATTTGGTTCCTGAATCTAATTAGCTACCCGCTGGAATATAAAACATGCCAACCTTCCTCTCTCCGTATCAAAGAAATTATACTACCACTTCTGAACATTATTTCAAGGTGGTTTCCCCTCCATGCAGTACATGAAAGAGTGTTTTTGGCCAGGATTCATCACAAAGTCTGCCAAAAGTACTCTTTGGTAAGCAGTAATTCAAGAAGCAGTAAGTTTTTATGGATAATTAGCTGATTGAATGTCCACGCAAAGTAGGTACCTTTTAATATTCATTGCTAATTCACATCTATGAATATCTTATTAGCTTTCATTTTTCTGACAGTGATATTTTCCCTGTTAATTTAAAGCAGACTTATCCTTTACCTCAACACTGTCAAGGAACACAGATCAATATACAAACAGTAATGAATGAAACAACAGAATATTACTGTGAGGCCAAATAAACTGAAACACACTACACAGGACTACCATGGGGTTAAATGATCCATTAGTTCTACAGGAAATTAAATGATAGAAGTAGGAACTTCATAAGTATGATAGTGCTTACCCTCTCTTTCATGATGAAATGGGACTTCAAGAGTGTCATTATCTCCTACAAGGCTTCATCTGTACAGCAGGTTTGATCTGTTGACCCAGATTTCAACTGACACTGAGTCTTGAGCTAGACTACATGTACATTAGACTTCTAAATGATTTAATCTCTTTGCAGGAACCCATAGAGTGGAGCCTTTGAAGATTCTGTCTTGTAAGAAAACTTTTAAAAAAAAATCAATGACAATGCCTGCATAGTTCAAAGGTATTTCAAATCGAATCCAGGTATGTGTCCGTAAAGTATATTTCCTTCTGCACTGTTTCAAAAATCTTAATTTCTAAACAAAGGCTCATGATTTATTAAAAATAGGCAATTGGAAGTGAAAATATGTAAGGCAATTTAGGATTTCTGTCTTTAGGCCTTAGCGAATTGCTGGTTCCAGAGCTGTGCTTGTGGTCCATGGACCAACTTAATTATCTTTTTTTTTATTTTATTTAATTTATTGGTCTCTGAATACATTTCAGCTGCCTTCTGCCATCCTGGTTAAAATCCTGGTTCTGATTCTGCACAACGCTGGAATGTCTGCAGAAGAGGGTGACCAAGATCATCAAGGGTCTGGAAAGCAAGCCTTCTGAGGAACAGTTGATGGAACTGGGTAAAGAGGAGACTGAGAGGTGATATGATAGCCATCTTCAAATATCTAAGGGGCTGTCACAAGGAAAATGAAACATGCTTGTTTTTTCCTGCTCTGGAGGGTGGGACACAAACCAATGGATTACAAGAAAGGAATTCCAACTAAATATCAGAAGTGCTTCCTGACAGTAAGAGCTGTTCAACAGTGGAACAGATTCCCACAAGAGGTGGGAGGGTCTTGCCTTTTAAACATTTCATTTATGAATCACTGTGCATAAAAATCTCAAATTTAATCTGACAATAAATGAACACCCACCCACACCCACCCACACACCAGTGTCTTTTTCCTTTCTTTTCTTTGCCCTTCCATTTAAAGTTTGTTTGTTTTTATCCAACTGTATTTCTGCCAGCTCTGGTGGTGTGGGGCAACAGCAATTGAGCTTTGACCACCATTACTTTTCTTTCCTGGAAGCCTCCCTGCTATTAACATGCTACCCAGAGGCATTCTGGGAAGGATGAATGGAGACATTACCCAGAGCTCTGCTGCTGCCAAACCAGAACACCTAGCAATGCCAACAGCTTAAACAAAAAACAAAAAACTTTCCCACTTTTGTATTTGTTTATCCTAATTTATGGATATTTTTTTTAATGGTGGAGCGACGTCATTTGAAATGTGAAGAAATGCTAGCTATTTTCTTATGTAATTAATAATAATAATTACAGGGAGAAAAGGGGGGAAAGGAAAGAAATGTGGTGAACATTTTTTTAAAAAAGGAAAAAGAAAACCATACTCAACACCTTTCCACGGCTGATCAAGTATTTCATCAATCAAAAAACAATTGCCTTCAAAGAACAAAATAAAATAAAAAAATCCCCGTTTACAACTAATTTACTCTGGGAGTTGTTTGGAGGTGGTTTTGCACTTCAAGTATACACTGGTGGATTCTTTTCTTTTGGTTCATAATGCTGTTGAAATAAAAAGTACAGATGATCACTAACCTTTTGATACTAATGACCAAATGGCCCCAAATGCCATCTGGAGTCTTTATTACCTTATATTCCATTCACATTCATTGCTATTCAGTAAAGATGTGTATAAAAGACAATTGGATTAATAATAACAAGAATGGGAGAGGAGATAGAAAGTGAAGGAAAAACGAGCCCTGCAAAATTCAGAAGCGACCACCTGAATTTCAATCAAGGTGGGAAGGGACTAATGTGGTGAGGAATCTTCACAGACCTTTTAGCTTTCAAATTAGGGGGGCGCATCCAGCATAGTGCCCTTTTACAAGGCTGCAGAATAGACACATTAATGGCCCCACATCTTCCAAAATTCAAAAGTCTGCAAAATTATTCGCATGCCATGCATATTGAATATTAATGGCATCTAATACTGTAGTTTATTAACCTTTTCCGTTAGTGGTCAGGAATGAAGCATGCTAGGAACAAATGCATGACAGAAGGGGAAAATGTTTCTGACGGCAATTGGGCTTCATTTGACAGTTAATAAAAACCATCAAGTTCGTATTATGTTAGATTAGCCAAGATCTGGATTCCATATGACAAGTCATTATTATTAAAGGCAAGTGGAGGGTATTTTCAAATACACCCTGGAGTGACGCATGCTGAAATATGTATAGCAAAGTCTTGAATGTCAAGGACATTTCTGTGCAGTATGTAATGGAAAGTTGCGTGTAATGTGCAGTTTGGGATCTATTTTATGTGCCATTGAAGGCCTCATAGCATCATAATGAATGTTTTATTGAAAGCTGTTATGCTCTGTTGTAGGTTCAACTGAATGGCAAATATTTGTAGATAATCATCAGTTTGATCATTCACAGAAATCAATTTGTTCTCCTGAACAACAGGCTGAATTTGTGAGTACTAGAGACTAGGCATATGCACTGACCTCAAGATTTGTTTTTTATCTTTATCTGTGGATGTTATTTTTTTAACGAAAAAAAAATCTGATCCATTTCTAATTCACTCTGTGCTCACTCTCTTTGGCTGTGTTTTATTCTAGAATCAGTGAAGACTGAGTACTTATGTTTTTCAACCTAGTACACACACATTCTAGATCTACTGCTTTTTCTTTCTTCTTTTCTTTTTTTTTTGCCCCTGTAAAGCTCTTCTTCAGAAACTGGTTTCATCCGGATAATAAAAACTAATTAGAGAATTTTGGATTGAATCTGCATTACCTCATGGTGTGTTCATTTGAAAACAGGTGAAAACAGATGTAGGCAGTCCTGGCAATGGGCTGTGTGTATCGATATCTGCCCAATGATATTATGGGTCAGTGAATGCCAAGATCACAATCAGTACTTCCTTCTTCATTCCCCTGGGGCATGTGCAGGGAAGAAAAAACACAGGTAACCTAATCAAGGGGAAGGTTTTCAAATTGTATCAAAAAAGCACACCCACCCTTGTGGACAGCAGGATCTATAATAAATCTAGATTGAAAGTTGAGGAAAAACATGGACAATTTCAGTTTGGGGAGGGGGAAAACTACATTTTCTGCTGTCAACAGTTTTGTGTGTAGGCAGCCTCTGCTTTTTCCTGTAATATGCACTCCAATACATTTGTTATACAATAGAAGCTCTGTATGGGAAATATAAACCAGTTACAACTTTGCCCTCCTTTTGACCAAAGTAGATAACATTTACATGCACAGAAGCACCCCCAGAGTGCATTAAGCCCTCAAAGTGACATACACGTAGGTCCCAGGGGCTTTTGTGGAGGAAGTAAAAGGGATTAACTTTCTTCCTGAACATGTGGGCGAGGGCCTTAAAATATTACAGCACTGCAGCAGAGTAATCCAATGAAAAACAATTTCTCAATGTGATATCACATTTAATGGGACCTAAGTGTGCCTCAACACGGCAGTTCATTTTGAAATGAACAATAGGTTATAAGCATGCTTCCTGTTCTATCTATCTGAGTGACTGGGGAAGCCCAGCCAGATGGGTGGGGTATAAATAATAAATTATTATTATTATTATTATTATTATTATTATTATTATTATTATTATATCTATCATCTATCTATCTCTATATATGGGAGAGCAACACAACCTGTCAATGTGAATGGGTTGTAATCAATTAATTTTAATCAGGGTAGACCCACTGAAATTAATGACCACACTAAGGACACAATCCTAATCTGAGATCCACTGGGATGAGTGAGTTGGGATGATTTTTGGGGGGCAAACACAGTCCTAGGTATAAATAGTACTTGGATCAGCAAGCAATAGAACAAACTTGCTCATTTAGATACCTGGGTGTACTCTTTAGTGAAGCTCTCTCTTGGAAGCAGGGCTTTTCCCTCCAGAACTCGGTTCCGGCACCTCTCAGGTGAGCGCCATTGCCATTATAAGAAAACAAGGGAAGCATGCAGTATACAAACATACACCAATTAACAACACAATAAAAAGTGAGATGTTCCCAAATCCAGGAGGAGGAGGAGGGGGGAAAGAAACTGTACCATGTCAGGCTTCCACTTTTCTGAATAATATCCCCATCTGTGGGGTTGCAGAGGGCAGATGGTTTCAACAGTGTTTTCATCTGCATTTCCCGTTTGTTCTACTAAAGGTTGTCACCTGGCCAGAACTTTGTAGGTCTGAGCAAAGGCTCTCTTGCCCTTTGAGTTCTTTCTTTAGCCGCCAAAAATTCCATCAGCTTTCCCTTTCAACTAAAGAAGCAGGAAATAGCAAGGGAATAAGCAGATAAGAAGAGCACAGAAAGTGTTTTTTCTTGTAAGTCTGCTAAAAACACATTGTTTGGTTGATTATAGGAGGCCTTTTTTCCTGCTTATCCTCCCCTGTCAGACAGAAATGGAAGCATTCATAATCCACCTCCCTGATGTAAAAGATCTTTCATATCAACGACAGCCTGGGCTTCTGTTAAACATTAATCCATTTATCTACCAATCTCTTGTTCTCACCAGATAGTTGTGTCTGCCTTTTCTTTGAGATATAGTAGCCTTTAAATTTCTACTTTAAGGCAGTAAAGCTACCACCAGTGAGTCTCTGAAGTTCGATAACAAGGGAAAATATCAAGCAAACAGCTACTACAAGGAATGTTACATTAAAACAGCAACTTGTATGTCTGTCCTTCAAATGATCCTAGCTGCCTCTTTTGGGCTTCGATTTTAGAGAGCTGTTGCAGTTCTGTGCACTTCTATTAAATATCTTATTTCCACATGTTATTCATTCAGCAGTGACCTTTGTAATAAACCTCTTAAAATGAGAAATGTATCTCATATTGAAATTACAGAGCTGTTATTCGTAACACTTCATTTCTTGTGCTGAGGGACTTTTAAAGGGGCAAAGCACTGTTCTGATAGTCAGATAAGGCAGGGAGGACAAGGCTTTGGGGGGGGGGGAATAGTAATTCAGGGACAGACTTTCCCTGAGGGTAGAAAAATGACTGTTTATCTTTATTCCACAATTTGGGTATTTGATGTTTTGATTTCATGGATAAAAAACCCCACATTAATCCAAAGAAAGAGAGGTTTGTTATAAAGTGATGTGTCATTTTATTCCAAATGGCAGTTATTTTTTTAAGTGATGCCTCTGTGCAATAAATTAATATGACTGATTTAACAGATTTGCCTTGTCACTTCAAAATCTATGTTGACATATCTAGCTATTGCCTTGATATCCCTCTTTTTGCAAAGGGGCACAATATAGGGTACATGACCACCCGCTCCTATTTTATTCTCGCAACTACCCTTTGAGGTAGTTTAGAGTGACAGTTGGTGGCTTAACTAAGGCCAGTCAGTTCCATGATTGTATGTGTGACTTTGAAAGCTTAGTCGGACATGATAACTAAGCACTACACCACACTGACTCTAAACTTCTTTCATGGTTGAACAGCATGTTTTTGAAGATATCAAAGGCATATTTTGACTTGTCTAAAAGAAAATGGCACATTCCAAGCCTTGGTGAGACTTTTCGATAAGGACAGGATCACTTGATAAGGGAACAGACTACAATTCCCCTTTTCCTCATTATCCTAAAGCTCATATGCTGCAATGTTCCAAAGCAGCTTCTCAGTCCTCAGACAGATTTTGAAGCAGGCTCCTCATTGGCCTGTTCAATTTTGATGTTTTGGCGACAATTTCACCCTGTAGTGCAGCTGGTCAGAATCTCACTGGTTGGCCAAGCTTGTGATTCATGGCTGCCAGGGATGGAGTCGGACTGCAAGGGGCTGCAAACTCTGCCCATCCAGAAAGGGGCAAGCGACCATTGTATCATCAACAATCCTGGAGTTGCATCCAATGTTCATCATACTAATGGACCTAAGCTAATGCTGTCCATTAAACTCTCACTTTTGGTGAATTCTATTCACATAAGGGTCACAGACTGAGGCTGTCATGAAGCCACATTTGATTTCCTAAGGTATCTGGCTTGATTAATGCCACAGCTCATATCCCTAGCTCAACCAGTTGTAGAAGGGAAATACAGTGGTACCTCAGGTTACATATGCTTCAGGTTACACACACTTCAGGTTACAGACTCCACTAACCCAGAAATATTACCTCGGGTTAAGAACTTTGCTTCAGGATGAGAATAGAAATCATGCTCCGGTGGCGCAGCAGCAGTAGGAGGCCCCATTAGCTAAAGTGGTGCTTCAGGTTAAGAACAGTTTCAGGTTAAGAACGGACCTCCGGAATGAATTAAGTACTTAACCCGAGGTACCACTGTATAGGAAATATGAGTATATTTAAGGTAGGAGAGGCTGAGCCAGTTCATACAGGAACTGAGCAGGAAGAGCAAACAGTCTCTCTGTGGATTTTCGAGGGGATATTACTGTGACCTTTCATGGACACTACTTAGCATCATATGGGTGACTCCTGTGTTATATTATTCACCAGAATCTTTTACCTAGCAAATATGCATAGAATCCATGTAATAGCTTTTCATGTTTATCAGACACAGAAGCTATTCACAACGGATATCAAGTCCTCTTCCCTGATCAACTTTCTTGGCTTTTTCTTATATTTGTAGAAAGGGTTGGCATAAGAATGGTATGGCATGAGTGAAAAACATTATCCTAAAAATGTTTCTAAAGGTCCCTTCATATGAACCTGCATCTAGCCTCATCTGTTAGATGACATTTCGGGGGAAATGTATTTTTCTCTCCAAGGCCTTCCTGTGTGAAACAATGAGAGCATCTTCTCTACTGGGAGCCTCAAATTTACATGTTACTGCATTCTCCACTGCAAAGGGCTTTGGAGAATCATTATATTGATATTTCTCCTTCACAGTCATAGTGTGCAAAGCACTCTTCACCAGTTGATCAAACGCTAAACCATTGTCCAGAAACTGCTAGAAGTAAAAGATTGGGAATAAAATTACAGCTTCAATTTCTTGACCATATTTTCATTTATTATAAAGGGCAAATGACCTGACCTCTTGAGATTGCATTTTTTTATGATAAAATTGGGACAGTTCTTTTTTCACATAACGATCTGGTGAGTGCCTAATACAATGAATATCTTCAAGCACATTTATCATCTACCTGAGGTTTGAACCTCTTTCCAGCTGCACTCTTAGCAAACTGTAGATTATCTGGCACTTAAAATCCTCAACAAGTTACAGATACTTTTATTCTCACGAACACCTGACTCCATATTCTCCTGCCTACAAAAGGTGAATATGCTGTTAGCAAACTGGGCGAGAAAATGTCAGTTTTATCATTTTTATTCAGAACACCTCTCCTTTTATTTATGAACACTTTCTTCTGAAGTCATTTGTGGACTTTATTGCCTGTACAAGATGTTGGGTTGTTTTAAGATGACTCTGTAAAAACAGAATAATTGGGTTCGTTGTTTATCGCCATGCAAACGCTTTAGCACAAAATATGCTCTGTTTTCGGGGGGGAGGGGGAGAGAGAATAAGCCCTTGTGTAGAATTTAGAGGATTTCAACTAGCTCCCAAGGCCCAGCTGAATGTCTTTGTCTTGCATGTTGTGTGGCAAGGCCCATAGCTCAGAAATACATGCTTCACAAACATATGGTTCTAAGCTGCATCGCTAGTTCAAAGCATCTTAGCTAGTCAGGCTGGTAAAAAATCTCCTCCTTGAGCAACTGCTGCCACTAATGGTACATGGTAACTAGGCTAATGGCTGGCTATTTACCTATATCTATAGATATAAACTTGCATGCCATAAACTTCAAGATCCTTTTCAAGCTCTCCTAACTGTAAATCCACTTCCTTTTTGGGCAGTGAGCACACCTAACAGTGTGTGTACTGGTTCAATTAATTTAGAATGGAAATAATAGGTAAGGGGTAAAAGTAAAGGACCCCTGGACGGTTAGGTCCAGTCAAATTCGACTATGGGGTGCAGCGCTCATCTCAGGCCAAGGGAGCCGGCATTTGTCCACAGACAGCTTTTCCGGCCAGCAAGACTAAACTGCTTCTGGTGCACGGAACACCATGATGAGTGCCATAGCACATGGAAACACTATTTACCTTCCTACCTATTTATCTACTCACGTTGGTATGCTTTCCTGCCAACTGCCAGGTTGGCATGAGCTGGGACAAAACAACAGGATCTCACCCCGTCACTGTCGGAAATCAAGCCTATATAGGGAGTAACTGGCAACACTCCCAGGCACCCGGCTTTGTCTCCTGTTGACCTTCCTGGCTGCATTCCCAGCAAGATCCAGGCTAGGTCGCGATAGGCGATTCTTCTCAGCGTGAGAAGAACACCCCCCCCCCCTGCTCTCCCGGCAGGGAAAAGGAGATGGACAGAAACGTTTTTACATGCTTTTATTTCTGTCTTTGAAGCATAACAGAAAACATGACTGCTCTCTTCAAGCTCCAGCAGTAGAGAGACAAATACCTCCTGTACTTCCTGTACAAGAGCAAGAGGAAGAGCTCATATTACACTCTGAGCTAATTCCGGTGCATTGCCCTGTGAGCTGACTGTCCCTCTGTTTCCCACGGACAGTCACAACATTCCCATCATGTTTACTTTTCAAGCTAGCAGTTTGCAGCTGCATTGCTTCTATATCGTAACAGTCACAAGGATTTGTACTGCCAACCTTACAATCAGCAAGCCCAAGCGGCTTGGTGGTTTAGACCACAGAACCACCTGTGTGCTAATGTGGAAATAATAGTGACAACAGTACCACTTCCTTACCCTATTTTGTTTTTGGGAAGATAAAACACATTCCACCAACCAAGCCCAAACATTTTTCTATAATCTCCCGCAACATTCAGTTGCATGAAATTTATATCCATATTAAATGCTTGGGGTGCATCTAATCTCTGTGCGCAGCCAAAATTGCAATAGGGATGATTCAGATGAGATTTTCACATGCCTGAGTCAGACCGTTCCAGATCAGGGGTTCTCTAAAGTCCTGAGTCACTCTTTGGACTTGGGTGTCATTTGAAATAAAGAGATCACTGCATTTTTCTTTTTTTAAAAAAGCAAAGCCAAGTTGACTCGGAAAACATTCTGATCTGAGCATCATGGACATGGAGGTGTAGGGGCAGTTTTCATTTTGATGGACAGGTCTAGGTTTTAATCAAACTGAATTATTTTCCCAGAACACTTCAATTGCTGTGAATTGGGGGAGGGATTTTGCAGTAACCTTGTTTAGCATATGTCCATTCTTCCTTTTTGAGTTCTGTCTGGTAAAGAATGGTGTTTAGAAGACCAGTGGGCTATTGTCTTGTTTCCAAACAATTGAAACCAGTACTTTAGTCTACTTTTGTCTCAGTTCAGCTGTTTTTGTCACCTCCCTAACCCTATTTGCATGTCATTGTTATTAGTGTGAATCAGCTTTCCTATACTTTCCTCTTCCCTTGGCTGAGTGGTAGGGCATTTCATCCAATTTAGTTGTTTCTTAGAAAACAGAAAGATATTTGAATAAAAATAAACTGAGATAAGAATAAACATTAATGATTCATTATTCAATTTTTGTCTTCTGTTATTTTTTCCTTAGGTTTGTGCAGCCTTTTAAGAGTCCTAACTACTGTGTGTTTATTAAAATGAATGGAAAGAGTGCTACAGCATTGTGGTAAGTGGTTTTTTTGGGGGGGGGAGATGAGTATTTTTAAAAGTGGGGAGAGGGCTTACAACATTTTCTAGAAGTATTTTAAATCAAATTTCAGAAATCCAGTATAATTAAGCTGTTAGACTAACGGGCTAAATTTGAACCATGTCTGAATGTCCTTCAGCAACTCATTATTTATTTTACATTTTTACCTGAAAATAATATAATTTGTAGTTAGGAGAGGCAAGAATTATACAACTCTTTTGCTTAGTGAATCTGTTAATGCTCCTCACGGTGCGCAGCATTTTGCCCCCAACACTTAAACGGCTGGAGACATGGGACACACTGGCCTGGTGATGCTGCCACATTGCACCTTGGCCAATGAAGGATAGACATGTCCATTCTAATTTAAGGCAATGAGGCCTCATCAAATTTCCTGTAGCAGCAGCCTGACCACTTAACTGAAAGACTCTTTTTTTGCCTATTCTGCTTTTCTGGGTATTAAGGACTCATTGATTGCTACATTTGGATCAAACCATGTACAGATCACAACTGGCAGGTGCAGTGGAGTTGGGAGTAAATGAAAGCAGATGAGACTTTACTAAAAATGAATAATTATAATAATAAAAACCTATGAAATGGTGCTGTAAGAAAGCTTATCCTAAGCAACCTTGTCACCCTATAGAATCTTGGAGTCCTGAAATAGCATCAAACAGGCTTAAAGCTAATGACACTCCCTCTTCTTTTACAATTAACCTTGACTTTAATATCAGTCTTTTTTGCCCTAGTCATTCCTAGAGGAGTTCTCATCAGCCTCAGCTAATTTCATATAGTAGGTCCCATCTCTTTCAGCATCTCTTAGCCCAAGGAGAGTTGTTGAAAATGAGGGTTTGTAGCTCTAATCTTGGGAGCCAGTAGGATAATTATTTAGCCTTAACTAGTTTAGTTGCAGATATGTAAGGAAATAAAGATAAGATGGTTAAACCTACCAAGTTATTTCTGTCTTCATTCATGCGGTGTAGGGTCAATGAGAATTTATCATCTTTAACTAGTGGTTTTATTCTCACTTGTTTGAAATAATCTCACTGCTTGTTTTATTGCCTGAAAGCTATCTTTTTGAAACATTGACCTATTTATAAATCAAATAATGCTACAAGCACTGAGATTATCCAATACACGTTCCTGCAGAAACCACTTATTTCACTGCAGCTAGGAGCATCTTATTATAGAGTTGGAAAAAAGAATACTCAGCATTTAACAAGCCTTATAAAATTAAATAAGTCCTTATGGGCATGTAATAATTGCACCATATATATTATTTGCTCATATTCTTACAGTATTTTTGCATATAAAAGTTTAATCAATGAATGTGCTTAATATTATTTTATTACTAGCAATTAACCAAAACAATCAATTTTAGAGAAGTGTCTACAATACTTTATGCTGAATTCTAATTAAACAGTTACAGTTCCATTGCATAACTTTATGAGGCTATAATTTTGTTCCTAAGAAGATAAACTATGAATACAGAGGACAAACAGACCATCCTCATGAGTGTTTTTAAAAGCTGACATCCTATAAAACAGTGAAGATAAACCTCCATCTATTCTCTCTCTTTCTTTCTTTTTTTCTTTCTTCTCTCTCTCTCTCTCACACACACACCATCCATTTTATGTTGTTGCACACTGAAAGTATTGAGTTGTCTATTGTTTTCTCACTTGTCAACTGGCCAATGCAATCTTGCAGAACAGCAAATTGTGACACAGCCCTTGCCATTTGTGCAGTAGAATTACCATGGAACCAAATTTATTTGAAAATCCAAAACCAGCAGCAGATCATTTTAATAATCAGCCTTTTGAATAAGAGGCAGTACAAGTCACTTCATTTGAGGATGATGTTTGCTTAAACACAGAGAGAAAATAAATGCAGATTATAATAAATGTCAAGGCCAATTCTTGGAATCAAACTGAGGATGAGGCCTGAATGGATCTGTGAAGAGTTCAGCATGTGGTAAAGTGATGATGAAATTGATTTACCATTGCTGAAATGCCCTCCTCTGCATTACTGCTAAAGGTACATAAGGCAACTTCAAGTGTCACAAGGCTTCGCCAACGTCTCATGAAATGCCACCGCAGGCTTGGTGACATCACATGAGAATTTGGCTTTTCTGCCCATGACATTTTGCTACCTGAAGTTGATCTCAAATGGCACTACACATACAGGAGAACACTTTACAAGCCTTCCTGTGCCACACAGATATCAATTTCTGCCTTAGGGAGCAATCATATGCTGAAAAAGTTGGCATAAAGCACACTGGTGTTAAGTTAATGTTACACCAGATCCAAATGCCATCTAGCAGCAGGGCAGCTGCTGTTGCTCTGTCTAAGCCTAACAGAGGGCAAAAAAACCCCTTTAAAATAGTGTGCTAAGTTTCCAGTACACATAACCAAACTGAACTTAGGAGCCAGCCTAAGTCCTCTTTTGTTTCACCCCCATCATGTCCACTTTGGTGTTTTTTTTGCACCAACCTGAATTCAGCCTGTCTCAGCTCAGCTGCTTAATCCCTGACTCAGTAATTTACATAAGTGTATCTTCAGCTGTGCCAGGGTTTGGAGTTTAATGAGCTGGGAATCAGCAAGCTGAACTGGAGATCCACTGTATCCTAAGCTGCCCAGATTTCGCCCACTAAATTGATCACCACCATTCCACAGGGCTGCCTGAAGTTGCTTCATTCCCCTGGGTGACAATGCTGACTCCAGTCTCACAAAGTACGTTTAGTGGACTTTATTCATAATCAAATGTGCACAGGTATGCTCCTAATTTGAGCAATGAAGGTTGCCCAGTAAAAGGTTGTAACCTCACATACTTTGCCTCATTTCTAAACCCATTTAGCTGAATTCAGTGGAATAGACTTCCATGAGAGTATTCTTAATAACTCAGCTTTCATCAGAAAGTGTCACTTTAATCCAAGCTGTGAAGAAAACTGGAATCTATGAAAGGTGACAATGACAGAATTCTTCTGGGCTTTAGACTGAGCACTTTTAACTAGATATATAATATTATTCTAAACTTTGCACCATGTGCATTTCCCCCTAGAATATGACTGGTGATAGCATTATTACTTTTCTCCAGTGGGCACTTTGGAAAGCAGAGCATGTTAGTCAGTACATGTTTACATCAAAAATAGAGTGACAAATATTCATATGATACAACATCAGTGCAATCATAGTTCATCAGTCATAACCAATGAGGTTTGGATCTGGACTTCAAAATTATAGTGATATGAATCCTGCTGGGGAACCTTCTTAAATTCACCAGATTATAAAGCCATTTGATTCCACGGCAGTCTATTGATATCTTCTATGGTATACTATTTGGTGTAGATGGATTGCACCACACTGAAGTGGGGAAAATGAGACATTTCTAAGAGAAGGAAGGCTCAATCTTCTTAGAGCTTGATTTATACAGGTTGGCCGCCCAACCTGTATAATCTTATACATATATATATATATATATATATATATATATGGGAAAAGATCAATTTCTGCTTGCAGCTTTAAATTTTCGGTTGGTTCTCTTTTCCATTATGCTGTTGAATTCAGCAATGAGAAATTCTAGAATTAAGAATTAATTCCCCTGATGGAAAAAGCACACATGCTTTTCGGCCATGCCCATGGCTTGCATGCTTCTTTTGAAGAGATTGGATAGTGACAATGAAAAGAGTACAGGATGCAGCATAAGTCCATTCCTTCCCTATGCTGCCCACATTTCCACCCCATTTCAGCTGGTCCTCTATACATCCTTGCTGCGTCATAGCTCCACTGGCAGAATCTCCACTGGTGTATTTGTCATGCTAGTGTGTCGGGGCAGACAGTAGTGGGAAGGGGCCAGTGATTTATGGGGTTCTGAGGTGGGAAAAGAGAAAGAGGCTGGGCATTCAGAGACGGGAGAAGAAGAGTAGGTGCAGAAGAGCTGCAGGAAGGTACAGAGGTGGAAGAGACAGTCCCTCACAGTTTCCAATGGTGAGAATAAGCTTAAAACAACAGGAGGAGTAGCTGGAGCTGACACACAGGAAAAATTGCTGGTGGCTTGAACACACTGCATCAGAAGAGGGGGTTTAAATGTGCTGATGGAGGCATGGTCATGCTGTTGCTCCAACTGTTGAGTCGGAGAATACTGCAGAAGGAGATGCCTAGCTATTTAGCAGGAGCAGTGCATGTGACTCTTGCACCTTAGGAGCTGATGTCATTGGGTGTCTTGCCAATAAAGTGTTGGGATACTGCCAGGGAGACAAAGTCCATCATGACTCCACGTCGCCTCCGGACGTCCATCGTTTTCCCGTAGATACAGTATCAGCAATTAGCAACACGAGCTCCCGGAAATAGCTTGCCACATTCCAGAGCTGATGCACGCTCTATCAGCAGAATTCACAGAGGGAAAGATGCACTCAGGAGAGCATATTTACAACTTTATTCAGCGTTGGACAGAACAAAGAAAACATGACTGCCTGCTTCAGTGTCTCAGACACACAGAGAGAAACGAAAGCAAAAGACAAAACATAAACTTCCTGTGAACAGGAAATACACAGACTCTGTGACTCACAAAGCCTGCTCCCTTTTAAGGTGGAATGGAAATATCCTAACATCCTCCCCCTTTCCGTGTAACCTGTAGTACCTGTGGTTCAACCCAATTGCAACCTCTGTACGTAAACCTTAAGTTGTTCTCTGTTAACAACCTTAGACAACAGATCAGCAGGAATTTCATTTCCTGCCATGTAGGACACCTGAATGAGTCCTTTCTGAATATACTCTCTTGCACGATGTAGCTTAATCTGCAAGTACTTGGTTCTTTGCTTGCAACTCTCTGAGTTCAGCAAAGCCAAACAGGATCTATTGTCTTGATACACTTGTAAAGGACATTTCACAGAAACTCTGATGTCCTTAAACAGTTGTATCAACCATTCACAATCCATGAGTGAAAATGACAGAGCATTGAGCTCTGCTTCACAGGAACTTAGGCTTACTGTCGTCTGCTTCTTGCACAGCCAGTCAAACAGACAGTGTTTGTACATGTAGCATACTCCAGAAGTGCTTGTACCATCCGTGGTGTCACTTCCAAAACTAGCATCTGCAAAGATTTCAAGACCTCCAGTCTTCTGACTGGTGAACCTCAGCCTGTAGTGCAATGTCCCTTTCAAATAGCGGGCTATGCACTTCAGAGCTTTCCAATCCTGAACAGTAGGATTGTTAGCATGTCTGCTAAGCAGGTTAGTGCTTACAGCTATGTCAGGTCTTGAGCATCTAGCAATGAAATTCAACTTGCCTAGAATGCATCTGTACAACGTAGTGTCAGAAAACGCTTCAGCAGTACTATCTACCTGGTAACCTGTCACCATCGGTGTGTCTGCTGGGTTTGCATCAACCAAATTCAACCTGATTAATACATCAGCAATTTTCTGTGTTTGGTGTACCAGAAAATTACCTGCTTGGTCCCTCTCCACCTGCAGAGAAAGATAGTTGGATACCTCACCAAGATCCTTCATGTCAAAGTGCTCCTTCAGCTGAGCTAGGGTGCTTTGGTACAAAGCCTGATTCTTCCAAAACATCAGAAGATCATCAACAAAACATAAACAATACAGTTTGTTTTGCCCCTCCTCCTTGACAAACACACATGGATCAGCTTTGCCCTGGTGAAAACCTAGAGAAAGCAATGTCTCAGGGAGTTTTGTGTTCCAACACCTGGCACTCTGCTTAAGACCATATAAGGATTTCCGCAGTTTACAGACCATTCCCTTCTGTATCTGCATTCCATCAGGTGGAAGCATATACAGCTCCTCCCCCAAAATCCCGTACAAAAAGGCTGTATTAATGTCATGATGGGAAACATGCAGTTTCTCCTCTGCAGCTATCTTGAGCATCAGCTGAATGCTCTCATATTTGACGGTGGGTGAGTAGGTCTCGTGGTAATCCTGTCCTGGTACCTGTGAAAAACCTCTGGCAACCAATCTGGCTTTGTGTCTGACAACCTTGCCATTCTGGTCTGTCTTGGCCTTGAAGACCCATTTGCTGCCAACCAGTCTCATTCTTGGGACTACCAGTACCAGTTCCCAAGTTTGGTTCCTGTTCAAGGAATCAACTTCAGCCTTCATGGCATTAAGCCAAGGCTCAGCATCTTTAGAGATTAACTCCTGAACCTCTTTGAAGCTTGAAGGTTCCCACACCTTCTCTGAGCTACTAAGAACAGCAGTTGCCGTCTTACAAACTCATCAGCAAATCTCTTTGGAGGTTTGCCCTTCGTCGCCCTTTCAGACCTGCATACTAGACGCAAGTCTTCTGGACTCATCTCTTCCTTCTTAGGAGAAAAGTGACCAATGGTGAACAGTGGTTCTTCCAGTTCATTGTCAGACGCATCAGATGGTCTGAGTGAGGCCTTTGCGCTCTTGTAGTCTGCTGTGTCATCACTGTCGCTGACACCAGCAGCAGCGCCGCCCACTGAGCTGGAATCCGAACTCTGATCATCATCATCATCATCCTCAGCTTCCTCAACATTATCTGCTTTCTTCACATCACCTTCATCCTCCTCTGGGTAACTCTGGAAAATTCCCACATTTCCCCCCCACTTAGGATTGTACTCAACCCTCTTTGTGAACTTAATGGACTTAGAGTCAGTCATCCATACCCTGTATGCTCCCTTTTCGTACCCCATGAACAAACCATGTGCCCCACGCTTCCCAAGCTTGTTGCTCTGTGGGGTGTGTACCCACATGTCAGAACCAAAGATTCTCATGTGCTTGATGTTGGGTTTCTTACCAAGCATCTTCTCATTGGGGGTACAACCAATAGGCGATGACAGTCTCCTGTTAAAAGTGTAAACAAAAGTCGACAGAGCCTCCCCCCAAAATTTCTCAGGGAGATTGGCATCATGCAACAAGGTTTTTAGGCCTTGAAGCAACGTTTGATTTGCTCGCTCCGCAAGTCCATTCATCCATGGCGATCTAGGCGTTGACATGTCATGCTGGATTCCCTTCTCAGTCAGGAAAGCTTCAAACTGCTGAGAAGTGAACTCCCCACCTCGATCAGTAAAGAGACAGCCGATACGCTTACTGTGAACGTTCTCCAACCAAGCACAGAATGCCTTGAACTTAGGAAACGCTTGCGATTTCTGCTCGAGCATAAACACATGAATGTACCTGGAAAAAGAATCAATTAGAACCATGAAGTACCTTGCTCCACCCAAAGAGGGCGCAAGTGGACCAACTAGGTTTGGAAGCCTGCCTGCTAGACTCCTTGCCTTTTGGAGCAACCTTCACCTTGTTCTCTGCACAAGATACACATTTCATGTGAATCTTATAGGGTTTGATGTTCAAACCCTCAACCAACTTAGGCATCTTGGCCAGCGCCTGCCAAGACAGGTGACAAAATCTGCGATGTGCATCATGAATGCATCCTGCATGAAGAACTTTGTTAGTTTGTGCAACACAACAAGAATCAACATTAGACACAACAGCACCATTGTCATCATAAGTTATACAGAAGAATCCATCTACAAACTTTGCATGCAAAATGTCCTCTTTGCCTTTCCTGATGACACAGACGCTCCTCTTGAAGGAAATCTCAAAGCCACGCCCAGTCAGCTGTGGGACACTGAGCAAATTGTCTGCAGCACCTGGAATATAAAGTACATCTTTGATGGTAGTGTGCAGACTTGCCAGTTTCACAGTCCCTTCTCCTGCAATTCGTAATGTCTTTCCGTCAGCCAGGTGGATCTCACCATCTTGAGGTTTGAAGGAGATAAAGAGATGCCGGTCTTTTGCCAGACGGCGGGTGCATCCAGAATCAATAATAAATCTGGCCTTGGCCTTTGGAGCAGCTTTTCTGGCAAGCAAAACCTTGTTTTCCACCGGCGTGGGCTTTTGCTGCTTGCCCCCCTGCTCCTGGCCATCAGACTTGCCTTTAGCCTTTGGTGAAGCTGTGCCAGCAAACAAAGCCTTGTTTTCCACTGGCGTGGGCTTTTCACCCCCCTTCTTCTTCAGGCCATCTGCAGGCATCTGTCTCTGTTTACCTCTGGCCTTCTGGTATCTGTGAGGATGACCTTGGTTCCCACAAGAAACAGAGCTCTCAGCTGCCGACTCCTTGGCTCCCCCTGGAGGTTGGAATGCTGCCTGGGATGACATCACAGTCAGCTCCTCCTGCAGCTTGCAACCGGTGCCCTCGGCATCCCTGCATTCACTTGCATTCTGGGAAACAGCCAGGACCTCCGATGCAGTCAAACTCTGGGCTGGGATGACTGGCAGATGGGCTATCTTCAAAGCATTCCACATCTGACGTGCAGTCGTGTTGCCAGCTAGCGTGGCAATTTCCTCCAGAGAGACGGACGAGACAATTACGTCTATGGCCCTTGAATCTTCGGCCTTCCATCAATCTGTCAGAGGAACTGGAGGGGCTTCACACACAGTATGCCACACTCCAAACTGTCGTAGTAGACTTTCACACCATTTTGCCCAGGTCTCATAATTGTGCCGATTTAACTTTGGGCACTCAGCAGCTTCAGAAGCTTGTAAAAACTCCATTCCAGCTCTTCACTTGAGCTGTGAGCCTTATTCACTTCAGAAACTCCTTATCTTGGCTACTCATAAATCTTGAGGCCTGCTTGGCTCGACTCCCAGGCCAATTAGCCGGCCGGAGTTCAAAAAGACTTCCGCGGCATCAGAAAAGCCTCATTTGTTTTCGCTTTTCCCACACATACCTTCACAGTCTCTTTCGCAGTTTTACTCTCCTGTAAGTGCCGTGAATCTGGTCCCATAACCTGTTGTTGGGATACTGCCAGGGAGACAAAGTCCATCATGACTCTACGTCGCCTCCGGACGTCCATCGATCTCCCGTAGATACAGTATCAGCAATTAGCAACACAAGCTCCCGGAAATAGCTTGACATATTCCAGAGCTGATGCACGCTCTATCAGCAGAATTCACACAGCGAAAGATGCACTCAGGAGAGCATATTTACAACTTTATTCAGCGTTGGACAGAACAAAGAAAACATGACTGCCTGCTTCAGTGTCTCAGACACACAGAGAGAAACGAAAGCAAAAGACAAAACATAAACTTCCTGTGAACAGGAAATACACAGACTCTGTGACTCACAAAGCCTGCTCCCTTTTAAGGTGGAACGGAAATATCCTAACATAAAGAACTAAGATTTTAATTGCATGTCCTCCTTGGGGGGCTGGGTATATTTGGGGTATATTGCACTGTAGTTTGTTTTTTTCTTAAACTGATTGAATAAAGTCGATATTATGGAAAAACCTGAAGAGTTTCTTGCTACTAATTTCCAAAGGAGGAAGAGTTAACCACTGCTTCATGTCTTTGCTGTAAAATTCTCTTTGATGTATTACATAAAGAAAAATCATATTACTTTACTTTTATGGCTTTGAATATATGGAAGATAACTGGCACCCCTAATTGTCTGTGTACTCCAATCTTATCTTCAGATTTGACATATTAAATGGTACAAAGCTCAATTCAGAAGCTTATCTTGGTATTTATGACTAATGGCATTTTCAGTGAACAAAAAAAGATAGAGAGACTCCTGCTTCTATCCATTGCAGAAACATACAAATAGCATAATGCAGAAACAGAAGAATCTGAAATGTTCTGTAGATGAAGTGAAATTTAACTTGTTTTTAAAACACTCAAAAACGCCTGACTTCTTCCTGATCCTCTCACTCTCTCTCTTTCCAGACTGTATATAAACATGGAAAGAGCAGTTTTAAATAGAAGCAACATATGTCCAAATGACAGTTTTATTCATAAACGCTTTGGTTTGAGCTAGTTTTTCTTCCTCCATATGCTAGCTAGCAATACCAGAATTCTAAATGTCAGTCAATCAGTCCTCTTGTGGTTTTGATCACTAATATTTGGCACTGTTATTATGAACGGTTATTTTTCAAATGTTTGTCAAAATCAGGCAATTTGTTTTAAGGTGAGTCAGATACAAAAACTGACACTGTGCTAGCAAACTTGGAATGCATCAAAATCAGCACCCTTTAATAGGCCTCTGACTGTATTACAAATGATTGAAATTAGCACCTACACACAGGCAATCAATCAGAGCCTCACAGGCAACTCCAGGCCAGGGGCGTAGGAAAGGGGGGCGGGGTGGGTCGCCCCAGGTGCCATCATGGAGGGGGGTTACAAATTATCAAGGAACAATTACTGCCCTACTAGGGCGGTTCATAAAAAAACTCTTTTTTTGAAAATGCCTGCTCCAAAGGCACTAGGGATTATATAGCTATATATGAAATTTCATGCATATCAGTTAATATTTTGACCCTCCTCCACAAAAATAGCTATGTACGTGACCATTTTCCTATGTCGTGAAGGCTGAAATTTCAATTCAGTGGAGCAGGGTTAAGATATTAACTGATATGCATGCAGTGATCAGACACTGGCTGAAAAATTCAGGAAAATGCATTGGGGGAGGAGTCTCCCTGAATTCCATGGCAGTGTTTTACAGAGTCAGTCCATGTTGCTACTCTACCTTCTTTCTGTCCAGACTGTGAAGAGAAATCTGTGGCCAACTGAAAATAAACCTCTGATCACTAGCAAGCGAACAAATATTAAATATGACTGAGGGCAAAAATCAACCCTTTTCTTACGTTCTTCCTTCAGGATGCTTTTATCCTCTTTTTTCTCCAACTGGAGGAAATGTGATTAAAAGACGAGATACTGAAAAAGAATGCATAACACAATGATAAACCATGGAAAGCTGAACACTGAGATGAACTTTAAAGATTCTTACATCCTTCCACTCCCCTCCCCTCCCCAATTATAGTCATCTTAAGTGTTCTTGGCAATCTCTAAAGATAAGAAACATGACCTACTCAGTGTAATGCTGGTTTTTGAGGTGAAAATTGTTGCTTTTATGTGCTGATCTATTTAATTAACGTTCCTGGATTATACAATGACAAGCAGGCTGCTGATCCCTTAGAAATTCAAATGAGTAATATGAGCAAAAATAGCACACCTGACTCAGAAAAAACACGCACCCAAACTGTTTTACATACCATCCAAGCCCAAAAAGTCCTTGAAAAGCTGGCAGTTTCAGATTTCAGATATTTTGGTAGACTATTAGGCAGGATAAAGAATGGAATAATAATGCTAAGAACATGAATCATGGACACAGCTCCAGTGCTCCCTTCAACAAGGATCTTTCAAAATCTATAATTAAGTAATTTAGTTCAGTAAAAAAATCAGCACAGTTTTAGGCAATAATGCCATTTCTTAAATTAAGGGGATGGTTTTCTTACAGAAAGATCACAACCATGAATGGTGCACTCCTGTATATTTTTTCAAGGGGTGTGTGTGGGGGGGTGTGGGTGTGGTTCTAAACCAGATTCTAGTTATACTAAGGTCTCAATGAACTCACTTAGACTTAAGTTAGTGATGCAATTATTAAGCTATTGAATGAACATTTTAGGTATTTTATACTACAGTCATACCCCGTGTTGCATTAGGTTCATGTTGTGTCTTTTTGGCTTGCAAACACGTGTATACTTCCATGTTTTGCCACGTGCGTGTGCGCAGAAGTGTTCTGCGCACTTCGCACATTCGCAGAAGTGCTCTATTGCACTCTGCGCTTGCGCAGAAGCGCCACTCTAGTTGTGGACTTTTTGGGATGCGAACGGCACCTCGGAACGGATCGTGTCCACAGCTAGAGGTACCACTGTATACAGATTTTACCCCTTTTTTTTGTCCCAGCCAATGTTGACATATAAAGTGAGATAAAATGCCACAGGATATTGTTTTTATTCCTTCTTCCTCATAACAAAAGTGACCCATGGAAGCAGATATCTTCTGATATCATACTCTTGGTTTGGTATTGAGACATTTTACTATCAAGAGATACACTGGAGTTTAGCTTGAGGTATAAAAATGCCCCCCTCATCCATTTGTTACTTATTTTTAATGGACCTGAATTACTGATAAACATTGGTAGTAAGTTCAGTTTCATCATTTATCTCCTGCTCTTTGCCATAAAAGATGGAACCAAAACAACTTTAACAATCAAATCACAAGTTGAAATGCAAATAGAAAATGCAAAAGCACAATTACAAAATGTAAAGGCAGCCTCGTACCTCAGGAACACAGTGTATAAATTAGCACAACTCTCTAGGAAAGGTATTCAGCAAAGCTGGTGGCACTACTCAGAACAAACCAAACCAAACAAAAGCTCTTGAAAAGTTCAACTGTAAAAGTTCTTTTCAACACTGAATATATCCTCTAATGGGAAAGCTGGTTGTGCAAATTAACTCTTAAGGAGATCAGAATCTTATTCTTATTTTTTTTTTAAAAAAAGAGAGTGAAAAATGCTATAGATTTATTATCCTATATACCACTACCAGACTCATTATCTGAATGAAGATACTTATATAGCCAAAATGTCACCACACACACATGGAAAGGAATCATCAGGCTTTCGTGAACCTAGAAGTTTGCAGAACAAAGTAAAAATAAAGGGGAAATGTCCAAACTGCACAATGATGCCTGAGCATGCACAGTGCTCATTGAATGTTGACTGTTTTTTGAGGAGTGGTGGTGGAATGGAGAATTCTTGAAAAGGGTATGGCTGAGTGGCTGGCACAACTAGCTTTCAACACTCCATTCGGTAACATTTTGTTATAGGTCCCACTTGTAGCTGGGAAACATGCATCCATGCTGAACTTTTACAAAATCAATATATCATTACATGTGGCTCTGCTATTTTCTGTGAACTTTCACATTCTTATCTGCACACCACTTAAACCCACAGGAAACTATCCTGGAAAGTTTAGATTATGCTATGGTACCTTGATTTCTCCCACACTACCATTTAGAAGAATCACATTTGCAAGAGTCCTGTGTATTTTAATGTACATTTAAAAGGAGAAAGCAGGAGAGAGAGAGAGAGAGAGAGAGCACAAACACAGAAGGAACATTCTTCCTAAAGCAGTACATTTCTTTACAAACACAAACAGAAATCTTGGCCAAAGTTGTCATCATTGCTTAGTGTGTCTGTTTAAAGTTTGCGAGGAGTTAGACAGATTCTGTATAATAAGTAAGTTTCCCACTTTGCTAACTCCTTAACCTAGAAAACAATAAGGAAGAAAGCTTTGACAGTTTTTGTGGGCAAGGCAACTTGCTTTATTGGGGTCATTGCATTCCTTCTGTCTACAACTGTGATGCCCAATTCAAGGAAACAGTAAATTGTTCTCTTGGGAAAACGACTTTTAAGTATATATAGATATGGGAGAAGATGGGGAGAGGTGAGGAAGAATTTTTATTATTTGTTTCAAGGACTGGTAGGTGCGAGACCTGTCAGAATGATATGGAGCCAACCTACATGTACTGAATTAATTTCCAGTGCTCTGTTGTTCTTAGCTGTTTTTGCTTGATAAGTCAACTTGCCCTGAAGTATTTCTTTTTTGTTTAATTTTATTATTTCCCAGTTTAAAATATTACCTATAATTTGCGCTTTTTTTCTCATTAGGTCAGAACCAAGTTACTGAACAATGTTCTTAGTCAATGAGCATGTGCAAACCTGGGGAATTGCCCTTTAGTTCCAGAGGGGAGTGACACATGCTCAATGTGATTGTTTGCCATTGTTTACAGGGCAACAGAAACCAAGAGGTGAGAGCAGGGCTGGCCCAATACATTTTGGCACCAAAGGTAAACCACAAAATGCCCCCACCAGGGAAGGAGGAGTGAATGAAAATATATACAGTCATACCTTGGATCTCAAATGCCTTGGCTCCCGAACAAATTGGCTCCTGAAAGATCGAAATCTGGAAGTAAATGTTCTGGTTTTCAAACATTCTTTTGGAAGCCGAACATCTGACGGGGCTCCTGCTGCTTCCAATTGGCTGCAGGAACTTCCTGCAGCCAATCAGAAGCCACACTTTGGTTTCCGAACATTTTGGAAGTTGAACAGATTTCTGGAGCAGATTCCTTTTGACTTCCAAGATACGACTGTTTAGGGAACGGGGGGTGGGTGTCAAATCAACCTTACCTGACAACTGAAGTGGGAATTAAAAGGTTGTTGCTTTTAATTTTAACACAGGGGAGGTCACATTCTGAATCATACTGGGCAGGCGCAGAACCCAGGAGAAGGCAACTTCTGCCATTTCCTCCCTAGGGATGGGATGTTGCAGAGGAGGCATGGGGAGACAGCCAAGGAGATGGCAGATCTGACTTCCAAGGAGCGCACCACAGCCACTGCTTTCACCATAGCAGCAGCAGCAGTGGGTGATGTATTTGTTGAAGGCAGAATCTGCTGCCCCCAAGGTGGTCGCCTCACCTTGCCACATGGATGGATCAGCCCTGGTTGAGACCCATAGGGTGGTGGCATGGGGGCAGGGCCTCTCTTTATGGAACTTCTCCATTGCTGAGATAGGATTGCCCTCCCTACTGCTGAAGTTTTGATGTTGCTTAAAAACACATTAATCTTGCCAGCACTTGGTGATGCTGGTCAAGATCAACAGGAAGAATTTATTGTTTTTGCTACTGTATCTTTAAAAGTGGTTATAAATTTGTTGTCATTTAAATGTATTTTTATGATATTTGTATTTTGTTATGACATTTGTATAATTTCTTTAATTGCTGTTAGGCATCCTGGGTCCTTCAAAGTGTTGGAAGTTAATTTAGGAATCTTATTTCTAGTTTTATCATTGTATTCTTGCTATGGCTATTGATTTTACACTTCTTGAAATCAGGAAAGAACAAAGCTGGGTACAAAAATGTTTGATATAAAATAAATCTGAAGGAAAAAAGAGAAACATAAAAGCATAAAGGTTTACTGTACCAAAAGCACTGCAGTAAAACTAGCCCTGAATATTAAACATTGCATCATATTAAGCATAGCATCAGTAGTCATTGCAGTGAGAAAAGGGGCTGCTTTTTATTTGTTTAAAAAATGCCATTTTAAAATCAAGAAATGAGGAAGATAGATTATAAACAGGTCACCAGATGATGGACTGCCCCAGACTTGTCATTTATCATTAAGGCATAGGTAGCTGAAGAAAAGTATCAAAATGCAAAAGTTAACAGGAAAAAACAAAAACAAAAAATGGATAATATAAATAAAAATGACTGTGAATGGAAATAAGCTGAAAGTAAAACCCAAGAGTCATAAAAAGATCTCAGAATAAGTCTTAAATTTTTTGAATAAAAACCATCTGAATTTCAAAATCAGAATTTATATTTGATTAAGTTTGCATATCTATGCAAATTGGGGGGAAAGTCTCCTTTAAAGTTTAAGACTCCTGAATAAACATTAACAGGATTAGTCTACTTGGCTGCAATCTATAGTTGAACTGTAAAGAGCTGTGTTTTACTAAAACCTTTGCAGCATCTTCTATCTACAGAATGACAGTTATGCATGGTGGTGTGACCTCCCAGTTTTTTCTTGCATCCTGTACCAGCTATATTTTGGCTTCGTCTGTTGCTGTAATAAACTGGTGATATTTTGGTCTATACATGCCTATTGGTGGTTAGTACCCATTGGCACTGGCAGGGCAGAAATCAGGGAGTAGGTGAAAGCAGACCCAATAACAAGCAGAGCGAACTAAGTCTAGTTTTGTCCTCCTCATCCTCTCTACAACATTTTTCAAGAACAGCCCTTTTTCTAAGTGGGGAAAGGAGTTTATGGGTAGCTCCATCTCCTGGACTGGAGATAAGTAAGAAGGTAAGCAGGTGGGAGTTGGCATTTTGATGCTGGTGGCATTCCCCCTAATGAACATATGACTAACCTATGGAATCAGGCCAGAGGTCCATCTAGTTCATCATCCTTTTCTTACCAGATGCCCATGGGAAGCCCGCAAACATGGCATGAGTGCAACACCATCCTACGCTCCTCTGATTCTCAGCAGCTTGTATTCAGAGTCATGCTGCATAATGGACCACCTTCCTCTGTGAACTTGTGGGAACAAACAATATTTATATCCAAAGGAAAAGAACGCAAACAATATGTATCCAACAGGGAACAGACCCACTGAAATCAACAGGCTTAAGTCTGGGACTGCTCTGCGCATAACTTAGTTGGGTATGTCCCAATTATCACAAAATTAATACAGTGGTACCTCGGGTTACAGACGCTTCAGGTTACAGACGCTTCAGGTTACAGACTCCGCTAACCCAGAAATAGTACCTCGGGTTAAGAACTTTGCTTCAGGATAAGAACAGAAATCGCACGGCGGCAGTGGAAGGCCCCATTAGCTAAAGTGGTACCTCAGGTTAAGAACAGTTTCAGGTTAAGAACGGACCTCTAGAAAGAATTAAGTTCTTAACCCGAGGTACCACTGTAACCACTTTTAGCTAATAAATCTTTACCCAGCTATGCTAAATCAGTAAGGTGTCTCAGAAGGTTTCAAACCAATTCACTTCATTACAATGAGGCAGTTGAAAAGTGCAGTATTAACAATCAATAATGTAAAGTAGCAGAAAACATGTCAACGGCATGCCAAACAACAGCTGAACAGTTTGTCTCATGTCACCCTTTAGATCTAAGCTCTAAGGCATCACCCACCAACAATTCCTCTGTCTCCTGCAAGGGGCCAGAAAAACCTACATGACCATGATTCTTCCCATAACATGCTCTGAATGGATCCATGATCTCTAGTCACCCTTAGTAAATGAAGCAGCCTTGGTAAATGTAGTCAGGCAGGGCTCAACCAGCCAGCACAGGTGGAAATGGGCCAGGCAGAAAAGCAAGAGGGAGGTTTTGCCACAATATGTGATTAGGTTTCTGCCGCAACTGCAGTCTGAGGTGATCCATAAGATTTGGGTGTCAATTTCATAGCTTAATGCAACTTTTTGTTTTCCTTATCTTGTTCTTCTCTTTTATCCTCTCTAATGGTCAGGAAGAAATAACACAATTAAATGCATAGATTTAAGTTGTTTGGTCCCTTCTCCTTCTGGAATCAATAGAGCTAAATCAGCATAACTAGTTACAGATGGGGCTGCCAGTCACCTTTTTCCCCCCAAAGAAAGTAATCCAATTTCATGTTGCTGGGGCTCCCCCCCCCCCAATTTCTTTCTGAGGACGTACTAACTTTTTAAATTGAACTCCCAGAGTGAATGGATTTGAATCAAAAGAGATTAGCTCCTTCATCTGGTAACATAAATTTTAAAAGAAACCAGGAGCCAAAATGAACAGTGAACTTTGAAAATCCTAAAGCAATTGGAAAACGACAAACTATTCCTGAAAATGTAAGCTCCGCAAAGATTTTCACTTCAACGGTCAAAACTACGTAGTGTAGTTCTCTGGAAAATCTCTTTGGTGAACTGTGAGTGACACAAACAATTCGTGATAGAGGGTTTTTGTTTGTCGGCTTGCTTGCTTGCTTTTTGCCCCCAAAACTTAACAAGCTCTACTTTTTTATTTTACTTTAGCTCTCTCCCTCTCCTTCTCTCTCTGTTGGATACAGTTCAGGAAGATGCTGAATCCATCAGAAAAAAACTGAGTCAGATGGCGGGTATGAAGCAAAAAAGGTGATCTTTTAATCATATGGTACATGGTGGAAAACACCGCCTGTGCATTTTGCTCTGCTCGTTTCATCTTCCAATTAGCAGCTCTGCAATATATATATATATATATATATATATATATATATAACCTTGGCTATTACATAATGCACTCTGCTTTACACTTTACTGAAGTGCTGATGTTATGCAGACTTCCCCACACACACCCTGGTCTCTCTGAAAAATAATAACAGGCATTTAAAATCACATTCTCAATGAATAAAAGCACTTGAAAGTGACTAGGTTGTACATCAAGATTTCTCAAAGGACATCTAAAGGATAAAATGCACCAGAAAGTTACTGTGACATGGTCTAATTTTTTATATTTAGCAAGCGATGGAAACTCTATGAACATTTGAATAAAAAACCCTTATTAAAGATAAGAAGACAGCTGCTTCAATACAGGGACTGACCTAGTTCAGCATTCTGTTTTCAACAGTGGTCAGTTAGATGCTTCCAGGAGCAGCAGCATTCCTTACAACAGGTATGAGAAATGTTTAGCTCTCATGATGTTGCTACACCATCAGCTCCAGCAACCAAAGCCAATGGGCCAGGGATCATGGGAGCTGTAGTTTGACAACTTATGCATACCCTTCAACATTTCTTTGATGAAAATAGGGATGTCCCATTCCATATTAATAATTTTTGCCATTTATACCCCACCCATCTGACTGGATTATTTCATCCACTCTGGGTAGCTTCCAACATATATAAAAACATAAAAAACTTCCCTATACATGGCTGCTTTCAGACAGTTCTGGGGTCAGATAACTCCATACCCTCCAACATCCTCCAATGAAAAGAGGGACTTCCTACCATACCTTCCAACATTTCTCTGATGAAAATAGGGGCACCCGAAGGAAAAGTGGGACATTTCCAGATCAAATCAGAAACCAGGATGGTTTGTGTAAATCAGGGACTGTCTCTGGAAAATAGCAACACTTGGAGGGTCTGACTTATGGCAGGCCCAAAGTTGCCCACACCTGCCCTACAGGTAACAGGTAGCAGTCAGGAGACTACTTCAGCCTCTGAAGGCATAAGGAGAGCGACTGGATCAGGCCAATGGTCTGTTCTGATCATCATTCTGCTTCCAATTAAATAGGTAATTTCTTTTTTAAAAATAAATAAATAAATATGTATACCGGTAATTAAATGTTGCCCCAAATACGAAATATTAAACAAACAACATAACAGAGTTTATATTTTAGTAGTTCTACAAGGAAATAACTAAACAATTACAAAAAGTTAAGCAATTAAATAAACCAATTTGAATCCTGTAACACTTTCTGCTGAAACCTGCCACCTTTCAAGTAACAAATGCCTGGGTGAAAAAATATCCCAATGCTGTCTAAATGATGCAACAGGAGGGGAACATCTGCTTGGGTCTGATGAACAAAGGGACATTCACAAGATACATCTTCTCTGCAGCCTTGTTGCTCCCTTAACTGTTCTAGAAGGTTGGTGGACCCTCCAGAGCATCATGAGAGGCAGTGCAGGGTCCTATAGTGGGAAGGGCAGATCAGAGGAAATATCACCTCAACTCATGTGGTAACATCTGCTGGATCAAGAGCCCTTCCACAGAGAGCTAGTTACGGTCAAAGACATTTTATGCCCCTTGAGGCATGAAGGGTTTCCCCACATCCAGCCTCATGAGGGTCAAGATCTTAGTGATACCTGCCTCACCTAGGCCATCTGTTCTTTTTTAAGTAGTTGTTGAGATCATCTGTTGTTCTGAACCATTTGCTCTGAGCTTCCAGAGCTGGGCAGGATATATGCTGAAAAATTCATACAACCTCATCCCTGAATGTGCAAGACAAGATGCAGAAACAATACAAAACAGACTACAGAACCCTGCTATGTTTCTCACATGCTCTCTGTTGGGCTGGCAGCAAGACCAGTGGATAACGTTGTTTAATGGCAAGCTTTATTATTCCAAACTGGTAGTTTTCAGACCTTTTGCAGCTGATATTAAAGAGCTCTGTTTAGCAAGCAGGTCACCTCTGTAAAATCAGCTTCGTTTTCTTCTAATCACCATCATGATAAAATGGAAGCTGAGGTGTATTTCCATGTTTTGGTCATTGTATGGATCCTTTGTAGATAGTCCTAAATCATTAAGATAAGCCAATTAGGTTAATTAGCCATCTTAGAGCTGTTAGCCAGCTGATGTGAAAGTGCTTCACTAGAAGCTCAGCTAGAGAAGAATGGAAACTCAAGGACTCCACAAGCTGAGCACCTGGAATTAGAATGAGAAATTAATGTGAGATGTGGTTCATTCTTTGGCATCTCCAGTTAGGGCTGAGAATGTCCCAAGTCTGAAATTATGGAGCGCCACTGCCAGTCAGCGCAGATAATACAAAGGTAGATGGATGAGTTGTCTGACTCAGCATCCTATTTTCCATGTGTCTTCCTATCTTTGTGGTGATAATCTGGTTCTACCAATAGGTAGTAATCTGAGTAAATAGATCTGGTGCTATGTGGGAGTCAATGAAAACATAGCCTGAAAATGTACCAAGGGTTTTCTGCTGTGCAATTTAAAGGGATGGGGGAAGAATGCTTACTTGCCCTTCCCTCAATAGATAAACAGCTGCAATAAAATTTGCAGCTGTCTAAATTCTTATGCATGCAAGCAGCTGACGTTACCACACTATAAGTTAACACAGAGGTGTCCTAGGGCATTAAAGGAAGAGCACAAATGGTTGAAATAGCCAGAGTGTGGAGGATTGATTGTCAATATAGTTTTATGTGCGTGAAATGGAGTGGTCTTTATTAGAACAGCACAAGAAACATCAAGCTGTAGTAAAAATTATCTTGACAACATGGTTTGCCTCGTGCAGACTGTTATCCAATTCCCAAGGTTGTTGCAATAGGCTCTAGGGAGTCTAAAATTAATTACTCCCATTTCATATTTAACAGAGAGAAAAGAAAAGGAAGACTGGAAACAAGAGAATCATGTCCAAGGAATATGAATGCAGAAAGCAATAATTAAACGGTTTGGCTTTCGTTTGACTCTGTACAGTATAATGCACTCACATTCAAAACAATACAAGAGTTTCACAGTCATCCTGGTGCCGCTTATAAATGCTATTTATAGTGACAGTTATATATATATAGCTTGTGAATTAAAAAAAAGAAAGCATGTTTGGGATAGTAGTGATTACTGGTGCACACACAGCATGGATTTGGGTGCTGTGATATACGATTCATAATTTCTAAAGCGTCCATTCCTCCTCCTTCAAGGCAGATGGATTGCAGAGGTTATGTGTACTTGTGCAGATATATGAATCACATTATAATTGATATGTAATAGGCAGCAGACATGTAGCCTGTGCTCCACTGCATATACAGGAATGCCAGTTTCAATAATGCTTGAACTGCCCCTAAGTTGCAAATCAAATTGCTTGTTGCTTCCATACTTTTAGCTAACTTAAAAAGGTTAGGGGGAGCGAAAGTGAGTTTGGTTTGACATTTGAATAGAGACATTTGAATTCCATGGCAGAGAACTAACCCATTAGGTCATTTTCTTTATTCAAAGGGATCTCTGACTAACACAGTTTGGGCTGATAATTGAGAACAGAAATGTGATTGTGTCCCATCAAACCAGGCTTTATAATCAAGTAAATAATGCTCAGAAGTCAGCAGCAGGGAATGATACAGAATGTCTAATCCACTGATATGATGAGTTCAGATATAAATTTGGCAGCAGTCATTTTGAAAAGGCATAAATATAATTAAGTTTGCCTTAAAAGAAAATTGCATCTACTTCCCAGTGTTATGAGTACAGAGTCTGGATGATACATGGGAATGGTTGAAGTTTAGAGGTGTTCAAACTGAAGTGAAGTTCAGAGTCATTTTCAGTAAATCTAAAAGTTGTTCTGCAGGATACTAGAGATGCCAAACAGGAAAGAACGAATCACGATTTGTCATAATTACTGCATATTATTATTATTATTATTATTCCTTTTATTTTTTCAAAAGTGCATAAGGTGGCTTAGTGTCATCTAAGCATCCAAATTTTAAGAATCCTTCAAGCAGCAGCAAAATCTTTATCTAGTGTAGAATCAGAAGCAAATTTTAAGGTTCTTAAACAGTTAAAACATTTGAGAACCTCCAAAGGAAATCAAAATAATTTTGAAAAGAGTGGCAATTTTCCCAAGGTAGGATCATACCTTCTTAGGTTGTGCAACACCCATTGCACACCAGCCTGGAACCATCTGGTACTAGCCATGACTCCAGATTCAATGTTCTCTGACCGCCAGTGCAAGGGTTGTGCTAGCATAAGAGCAAGAATAATGGCTGTGCCATATGAAATCCAACAGCTGCACTAGTGAAAGTTTATCATGCAACAGGTTTCACAACAGGAAGTATTGGAGCTTACAACAATCTGTTGTACAACCAGTAATGAGACCCATGCTGACTTCCTGTGCCTTATCTTGCACAAGCCATTCTTCTAGCCCAACTATGACACCACTAAAGGACTTTTGTTTAGTACTGCTTTGAATTACTTCCAGGATATTTGATTATCGCTGTTTTGGTGATCATTTATAGCTGTAAAGGTAAAGGTAAAGGGACCCCTGACCATTAGGTCCAGTCATGACCGACTCTGGGGTTGCAGCGCTCAACTTGCTTTACTGGCTGAGGGAGCCGGCGTTCAGCTTCCAGGTCATGTGGCCAGCATGACTAAACCGCTTCTGGCGAACCAGAGCAGCGCACGGAAACACCGTTTACCTTCCTGCCGGAGAGGTACCTATTTATCTACTTGCACTTTGACGTGCTTTCAAACTGCTAGGTTGGCAGGAGCAGGGACCGAGCAATGGGAGCTCACCCCGTCGCAGGGATTCGAACTAGTGACCTTCTGATCGGCAAGTCCTAGGCTCTGTGGTTTAACCCACAGCGCCACCCACATCCCTATTTATAGCTGTGCATCCCCATAAATTCCATTTAAAATTATAGATGCTCGTTAAGGTTCTGGTGTGTGATCAAAACAAGAATCCCTGTGAGATTGTACAATTACTATCATACCCAGTTTAGACATGGAAAAGTGTTAATTCACAGAGAAACTGATTCAAGGTTATTCTATTAATTTACAAGGGCCTTAACAAATTCGGTCCAGGATACCTTAAGGACCATCTGGAGGAGTCATGCCTAGTGGTGGCTTGAATGCACAGCTCACCTCTATCAGGAGCCATGTGCTCAATTCTGGGCCCAATTTTGTCAAACTTCCAGCTGAGATCAGACATGCCCTCCTCCCCCAATTCCTGTTGAACTTCTGGTGCTGAGCAAATACTTCCTTTATTTATGGTTTTAACTGATTTTATCATTATTATGCTTATTTAAATCTTATTGTACACCTCTTAGAGACTACTGTGTTAAGTAGTATATAAAATGTTTAAATAAAATAAAATGGAAGCTGAGATAGATAGAACCTCCCCAAGGCTGCCTGTTCCATTCACTGGATGAGCTCATATACTTGTGCACACACTAGGGGGAATTAAGCCAAGCAGCTTTTAGCATTACTGTAGGAGGCATACCTTTTATGCCTGCCATGTGCTATAACATACTGAAAAATGTAGCTGTGGTGTGTCTTCTAAATACAGGCGTTAGCATAAGCTGTAAAACTATAAAAAATAAGAAGAAACATGTTTTTTCTCCAATTAATTTTTTTAAGTGTTTGAAATTGCTATGTGCAGCCATGCAGATGGAAGGGGAGAGAAGATAAATATTGCACTACAGATAGTTAATCTCTAGCAGAAGCATTTTAATAAATTGGAGTTATGAAAAAAATCAGTGCACATCAATTGGTTCCAACCAACTCTTGTTTATCTTCCACCTCTGTCTGTGTTTGATGGATGTTGTTCATGCTCTTTGGTTTACAGTAACAAACAGGTTTTTAATTTTTCTAAACTCCATCTCTCCAGTGCCATTCTGTGATGGATGATGTGACAAAAGGTTCTTCAGTGAAGTCTGAATACTAAATAAATTAGCAGTATTAGAAGTAGCGCATCATTCACCCCTGACTGCATCCAGTCATTGCTGCTTTTCTCCTCCTTTACTTGCTTAATCTCTGGTGGTACAACTATCTGCTCAGCACATGACAACGGCCCAATCCATATGCCCTAACAACAGATGGTGTGTATGGCAAATAGGGCACAGAGTGTGCTTGCAATGAGCAAGGAAAGCACTGACTGCTCTTCCATATGTTCAGATCCCAAAGAAAACTGTGTACAAGCTACATGCAAAATATCATGAAGTTAAACCACGTCTATCTCAATCAGATCTCACTGTGGTGTGCTTCATCTGCTGATGAGAAAGAAAGAAATTGGGCTGAATCCAGTTTAATCCAGTCTGAACTTTCTAAACAATGGATTAGTTGTTTGTCCTGTTCCTGGTTGCTGTTGATCTTTTGAGACCATATAAAGTCTTACCATTAAGTACTGGTTCATATAAGTATTTCATAGTTTTATATTATTTATCTCTACATCAGTGACACAGGATTTATTATGAAATGTGTTGGGCCTAATAAACCTTTTCCTGAGCTCTTTAAGGTCATCTTGCTTTTTCTTCCTGTGATTGGTGTTGTCATATATGGAATCTGTGTCTTACCATTTGTTTCTCCTTCCCACTGAAATCAATGGGACATGCTAGTAATGATTTAAGTCCCGTTGATTTCAACTGGAAGTAAGCACAACTAAGTTTGTCTGGATACACTTCTTCACTTTTAACCCTGGGCCTTATATTCCTCTCCACAGAGATTTGTCAATATCTACCAGACCCAGGAGCAAGAAACAGTATACCTTGTCCAATGCTTTTTGCTGAATAAGGGCTATGGAAGAAAGAGAGCTATAAAGAGGATTACCAACAAACAAACCCTTACCCTGGAAAATGAGGCAGAAAACATGAGTGCACAACGGCTAATCCAACATATCAGTCAGGCTTGTTGAGAGCAAGGAAGAACTACCACTAATACAATATAAATCATCTGTGGCTCTCTACAGGTCAAGGTCTATAACAAACATCTGAGGAATAAAAGCTGCTTGTCTGTATAACTAAAGTGTTGGTAACTATGGAAGTTAGCCTGTGTGCTTTTTCTGCTCACTTACGCCTCCTCACCTGCCCTGAGATTTTTCATCAGCTTCGGAGTACACCATTCACCATATTTTTCCGTGTTTAAGTCTAGGTTTTTTCCCTTAAAAATTATGTCCAAAATTAGGGGGCATCTTAAACACGGGGCCATCGCCCTCCATTTTCTTAAATCAGAGTCCCCCGAAATAGGGGGCGTCTCATAGACTGAAAAATATGGTCTTTTCATGTTATAGTGTTCACATTTGTAGCATTCGCTCAGGATTCAATGGGATTTCTCACACAACATTGCAAACCTCTCCCATAACCCATATTCAAGTATGAAGAGGCTATCCATAACACAAGAGCTAGTGCCCACACTAGAAGCTGGCCACTTTTAAATAGGAAGGTGGGCAGAATTGGAATTGGAAGAACTGAGGATGGTGAGGAAGTACCCCATTTGCCTTGATAGAGTAACCTCCACTGTCTGCATCCTGCTGGCTGATGTGACATCAACAAAGCCAGTGTTCATACTTGTGTATCCCTGCACATAGTCCTCCTTCAGACTGATGTTGGTCACAAGTAGGCTGGGGGACATGGCTGGAATATGCATTAGTATCTGGATGATGAAGCTGGCCCATGCATTTTGAGTAACCCCTCTGGATAAAATTCTGGATAGCTTTCATATGGCGTATAGCGGCAATGCAATTTTCCTAGAGTCACATCAGCAATAATGGTTTCATATAACAGAATCATTTATATGGGCTGTTGTTGTTGTTGTTACCACCACATTTATTTATTTATTTATTTTTTACTGAAATACACAAAGGCAGTATACAAAACCAGCAGTACAATACAACAAAAAATAAATTGCCATAAATGAGTGGGATTTGTAAGTCGGCTTCATACATGTCACTATGAAGATAATACCATGCAATTAACACTTCTATTAATACATGGATATATCCTGCCCACATGATACATCCCATTTGCCTGCAGTGTGAATAGGCCTTGGGATGGTAACTTCATCACACAGAGCTCTATTGGGAGAGATGAACATTTGTATGAGTGTTCTATGTTCCTTTTCCCCAGTTGTGCCTCTTGGATGATGTTATGTTGTGATGTAGCCTGCTTCTGGAGAGGCTTTGTGAGTGGTACAGCACTGTTCTATGGTAGAGTCAGCCCTGGTGTGAATATACCCTCTGTGAGGTAAGAAGGAACAATTGACTGACCCAATCAGTCCAGTTCTTTCCCAAGGGTTAGGGTTAGGGTTACTGATCAGTCTAATAATGAATCAGTGTATATAAAGATTTCTTATATCCATTTGCTTAAAGCTAAGCTATCTAGTGAACGGTTCACTCAACTCTAATGATGAACACATGCATACAATTCTTGTTCTCCCCTTCCCTTGTGGCCTAAACTTCTCATTTGTGAAATAGAGCCTGCCATAGCCCTTAAATTGAGTTGAGTCTCCTAGTGCTGCTTTGTAGACTAAAAAGCCAGCAATCACAGCTGGAGCCTTCCTGTATACGATTCACTGCTATTCTTACATTATTATTTTTCCGTATTAAGTCAGGGACTAGGGACATAGTCTCTCAGAACAGTTTAAAGTGCCCCAGTTCAATGGAAAATAATAATACTACACAGGCACGCATACCCAACACTTCTCCTCACTGTAATTCCAGAGGGAGAAAATGGTCTGTGTCTCATACTGCAAATACATCACTGTACTGGCAGAAATCATGGCAGGTAGCATCCCTCTGCTCTTTGAGTACTAAAGTCTTTTGCAGAAAATGGAAGAACAGATAAGGATACAAAATATGAAGGCATAGAAATCTAAAGCACAGGGTACACTGCAGGCAGTAAAACAAGTTTTTATCATCAGCATGGAAAAAGAACTTTATATTTAAAAAAATAAGAAAATAACTGCTGAAAGATAATGATTAACAACAGTCAGATTTTTATAGTATTTGTATGTTAATGCTGTATAGGAAAAATGAGATTCCTTTCTTAAACTGGCAGTTGGGTCAGAAAAATTGGGGCATTGCCATCAATGGTTGTAATGACATTCAGGGCCAAATGCCACACTAACTAAGAAAGTCGCTCCAAATAACTGACAGCTCAATGGTTCCCATCAGATCCAACATCATCACCTAACATTTCAGGACATCTGTCAGGACCCACAACCAATGAAGATGCCTGCTGATGAGGCTCTGGGCAGCCACCATCTTAATTTTCCCCACATGCAGTGGCCCCAAACATCCTATAATTCTGTGCTACCTGGTGGTCCCCACTGTTTCTTTCTGGTGGAGACCTCCCCACCCTCACAAGGTTGTGTGGTTACAGAACTGCTAGGACAACACATCCTGGAGCATCTAAGGTAGCAGCTGCAGCCAGGGTCAATCAAATTATACCTTGCTGAATGTCCATTACTTAGTTCCTAAAGTGGACCCTGGGGGACATACTATTGACATGCAGGTGATTTGGTCATAGTTACTCAATCTGAAGGAAACGAAAGCTCAACATGTTGAGTGGAATTCAAAATTGCATTGTTACAAATGTTCCAGCTTTGCAATCATAGCAGCTTCCCAGATGGAAGCTCCTCCCTGCTGCATGCTGTTCTAGGGCTCTCCTGAAACCCTCCAAGCCAATTGTAGGGGGTGCAGGGGGGAAAAGGAAGAAAGCCCCATTTCATAAGTGGAATCCCTTGCATAAGGCCTCTACTCACAGGTTTAGAAGAAGAAGAAGAGTTTGGATTTGATATCCCGCCTTTCACTCCCTTTAAGGAGTCTCAAAGCGGCTAACATTCTCCTTTCCCTTCCTCCCCCACAACAAACACTCTGTGAGGTGAGTGGGGCTGAGAGACTTCAAAGAAGTGTGACTGGCCCAAGGTCACCCAGCAGCTGCATGTGGAGGAGCAGAGACTCGAACCCGGTTCCCCAGATTAGGAGACTACCACTCTTAACCACTACACCACACTGGCTTTATTAGGTGAATTCAGTCTGTTGATGTGAGACCATTAGTTTTTAACATGCCACAGCCCATGAGACTTTGTAGTCTTCTCTAAAAGTTGCATGGTTGGTCACTGGTGGTCACAAAGGAGCATATGCACAACCTTGCGCTGGGTGAACTTTCAGTGGATATGGTCATGGAATGAATAAAAATTATATCTGTCAATAGACTCTAGACCAAAAGTGGGGGGGAAAGAATACGCAAAGGAAATGATAGATGTTACATGCACACACAATAACAAAATCCTATACTTCCCATCACATTCTAGTATTTCCTATTGTTCTAAATAAACAGAATGTCACCCTACCTGTAGCTTGTTTCAGACTTAATAAGAATTGGCTGCCACCAACATTTACACCCACACTGGGCTCCACTTCAGGTGTTTAGCACAAAGGTAAGGAAAGGTCTTCTAACCATGCTCAGCTGAACATACAGCAATTGGAAGCCTTTGGTAACCAGGGTTCCTGATCATAGGGAGACATTTGACCACCTGTAGCTCAACATAGATAAAAGGCCCCTTAAGACCTCCCAACTGAAGGCATAAAGGTCAGAGAAGTAGCTGGGAGGCATGTTGTTGGAAAGCAGAACTAATCCATAAGCTATACATGAATTACTGAACTCCAGTTCTGACAGTATCAGAATGCAGCTTAATTTCATTGTAATGTGGGGACACTGCCTTCAGGTAACAAATCTTTCCTCACCCTCCTTAAAGCCATTGCCTGTAATCTCACCAAGGTTGAACACAAGAGGAGATGTTAATTTTTCCATTGAAACCTCCTCTTAACTGATAGCCAAGATATACAGTCTCCAAATCAAATATAAAGTGAGAAAACAATGGAGGACTTCAAATTAAGATGATATGAGGACTTCAAAAAAGAGAACCTCTCACAATGGTTGGTTATCAGAAATCAGCCCTGCTGATACATGTTTGCTGGCTGGCAGGTAGAATAAAATATCCCTTAACTGGCAGCTGTGTAAGTGACAATGGGTGTTTCAACACTTGAAAGTGAGACCATTATACAGAGATGAACAACTATTTTCAATGGCTCTGGAAACTAGATTTCACCATGCTACACCTACAGTCTACCAAGGTGCTCATGTAAAGAGACTCTAAAATGTATTTACTTTTAAAGATGAAATTCTAATCTTCTAATAACATAGTAGAACTACATATCTGATCATGATGTTACCCATTTTAATCTTCACTTTTTTAAAAAAGCAAGCAAAGGAGATACAGGTGACACAGTGAAGAACAATATTTTTTTCCAGATAATCTCTTTAAATAAAAAAAAACAAACCCAGATGCTGTCAAAGAAAATAAAATTGAGAAACCTGGAAAAGATTTTATGATGTCCTTATCTGTTGAAAGAGTTTCTCTAGGAGGTTGAAAGCTGTGGGAGGGGAAAAAATGATCCCTTAAAGGGACAATGTCATCCCACTTAGATCTGAAACAACCTTGCTCAGCTCAGAGATGGCAGATTGCTGGCACCAGAATCAGCAGGAATGCTACTGCATTTTAAGTTGCAGGGAAGTGTTACACTTCAAATGAAGTCAGTTTTATTTGAGCAAGTAGAATGGAGAAAGATAGAAAAAGCTCAGAGGAAGGGATTTGTTAGATGCCTTTTAGATGTGAGCATTGACAGGCTAGCTTGAAAGGGACTTTGCTTCCTGTAGGCCTCTTTGGCAGGTGCATGAATCGTTCCCCCACATACTTGATGGTGGCAACATGTATTCTTTACTGACCTGGCAAATATCCACAATTTTGACATGTACACAGCACACAGGGAAATGTCTTTCCAGGTGGACTTTCAGTAAAAATAGATTTCTTAAGATTGTACAGTTCCAGAAACCATGCTAGGACAGAAAAAAAAGGCCAGAAGTGTAACCTATGTAGGACTTCCTCTAAAGCAGGATCCTAATTATGCCCTGAGTAATTGTCAGTTGTCATGATGCTCTATAGAAAAGTGTCTGTCTGAAATCAAGAGGGAGGGAGGCAGAGAGACTTTGATCATACGCAGAATGCTTTTCTGTCACTTTTCTCTCACTACCAAAATGGATTTGAAGGTTGGCTCTCACCAGCTGACTCTCACTGTGAAAAAAATGAGGCATATTGCATGTTGTAATATGTGCTAGCTTCTTAAGGGACTGTGTAAAAGACAGAGGTACAGTCTTATGTTTTACCAGGAACTCAGTTATCCACTTGTGTTACTCTCACTACTACTGAGCTCCTTCCTCCACTTTTCCAACTATGTTTTGTTTGGTTTTGTAGCCATTTCTGACATTTCCAGGGTTTCCTTATATAAGAACACAAGAAGAAGAGTTCCTTTTGGATCAGACCAAAGGCACATCCAGTCCAACATCTTGTTCTCACAATGGCCAGCCAGTTTCCTGTAGGAAGCCAGTAGCAGGACCTGAGTGCAACAGAACTCTCCCCACTTGTACACCCCATAACTAGTAGTCTGAGGCATACTGCCTCCAGCAGTGGAAGCAGAATAAGCCATCATGGCTAATAGGCATTGATAGCCTTATTTTCCATGAATTTGTCTAAGTCATCTTTAAAGTCATCCAAAGATAAGCACAACCCTCTATGCCTGGTCTACACAGACTCTAAAACTCACTAGTCTCTTAGCAAAATCCCTACTTGGTCCCTTGAAGCCTTCTCAGACTTCAAAACTTCTATTTTCATGCTGAGATCCCTTGATCTACTTTCTTCCTTCGTTTGCCTTTCTTCAAGTTAACTCTATGCTCCTCAAAAATATCCATTCTTTTGCAAGATGCAGCAGTGCATACAAGAAAGATATACATTTCCCCAATATATATACACAGAAACATATGCTTTCCTACGGCCTATACAGGCTGTTCAGGACAGTAAGGCCCCATTCCATCACTCTTTGCATATAGCATCCATAGGGTGAAATCAGCAATGACATTAATTCCATTACATAGCACTAAGCTATTGTAGAACCGTGTGCTATATGCCTAAAGCAACGTGTTACTGTGTGGGTTTTAATTTGCATTGCAATGGCCCAAAAGCTGGAAACACTGAGCAGCTATTGAAACATCCAGTGTGTCAGCAGTCCCATTTCATTTTGTAGTTAATGTCACAAAAAATGGAATATTACAATTTATAGGCAGATTTTAGTTTTGACATATTTTGACAAATCATTGTCATTGTTGGATTTAATAACTGCTATTCTGCTTCCTAGACGAAGCATTTCATCCATAGTTCCTTCCTGATGTTTTACTGCAACTTCTTTCTTGGCAGAATTAATATCAAATCAAACACGTTTTGTTTCTTAGTTGATTTAGATACAACACCAAACCATGGTTTGACACTAAAATCGAGTCTCATGTCAACATACTCTGTTGTCTTTCACTCTTGCTGAAATGCAGATGCAATTGCTCCAAGAGAGCTGTGTCTTGATGACATGCCATCACTCTAGGGATAGGAGGGAGAAATTCAATTTGCATTTAAAGGCAAAGTTACCAGTCATTTTCCAAAACAATATATGTACTGAAACAGCTGTGTCTTGAAATTTGCACTTCTCTGAATTCTGCATTATTTACAGAATTCTGAATTCTGTAAAATAATAATAATAGCAACAATAAGCATATTCTACACTAAAAGTTAGAGGGATGTGAGTGGTGCTGTGGGTTAAACCACAGAGCCTAGGACTTGCCGATCAGAAGGTTGGCGGTTTGAATCCCCGCGACGGGGTGAGCTCCTGTTGCTCGGTCCCTGCTCCTGCCAGCCTAGCAGTTCGAAAGCACGTCAAAGTGCACATAGATAAATAGGTACTGCTCCAGCAGGAAGGTAAACGGCATTTCCGTGCGCTGCTCTGGTTCACCAGAAGTGGCTTAGTCATGCTGGCCACATGACCTGGAAGCTGTACGCCGGCTCCCTCGGCCAATAAAGCGAGATGAACGCCGCAACCCCAGAGTCGGCCACGACTGGACCTAATGGTCAGGGGTCCCTTTACCTTTACCTTACACTAAAAGTTAAAAACATGTAAGTAGATATTTGGGTGCCCTTGCACAACAAGTTCACTTTAAGAAAGGATCTGACTTTTTTCCTGTTAAGAAAGTGATAGGGAAATGAACTGAAAAATGTGGGAGGAACAATTGATTAATGGGAATAAGTGTAAACACCATATAAGCAAATCAGTATGAGTGTTGATTGCCATATAACCTCAACCTCACCATAAGCAAATCAGAACAAATGCTCAATACAGACCGAGCATAGTTCATCCTCCATGCAAGCTTTGTTCAATCAAATCAGGAGTTTGACATTGCCACAAGGGGATAAGCTGTTCTCTGGATTTGGAGGAATAAATTGAAATCTTGGAAGTCAGGGTGCATAGATGCTTAAATGCTGGATCAGGGCATTTTCCTATCCTCCTTCTCTGCTAACAGGCAAATCTCTTATCACTCAACTTCACTGTTTTGCATTCTGTGTAGCAGCAAATTTGGGATGAAAGACATGATTCAGCTTAGACCCTAGCCCTGCCTTGAAACCAGTTTGTGGTTTTAGGGGGGAAATCACTTGTCTTTGTTTAGCCCACCGCTTTCAACAGTGGCAACACAAAAAACTTCTGGGAAGCTGACAAGCAGTGAAGAATGAACAAATGTGTCCCTTTGTTGCTTGTCTCCAAGGTCTTCTCTTCAGAAAGATACTGCCTCTGAACATAGTGGTTACATTTTGCTATTGTTGCTGATAGAAATGGTTACTGTAAAGGGAGAAAGTATGTTTGGTTGGGTGAAGACTAATCTAGGAATGGTAGGCTTCTGCAGTCATTAGATATCTGTGTCCTAAGAGGCAGCTGGGGATGGGGATAGGGGGTCCTGGAGAGTTAATGAAGTCTGGTATTTGGCACTTGAGATGTTGTTCAGGAAAAAAAAATTGCTTGGGAATACATTATGTGGAAGACTGATTGGTATGGACAAAAATAGAATTCAGCAAAGCAAGGCAATGTTGTGATCCCAGCTGAGGAGGGACAACAGGGAAGGGGCTGAGTGGGAAGGGAAATGATGGGGTAAATGAGTCAAGGCCACTGGCAGAACTCAAGAGCCCATGCTAATGAAATCATTTGCTATTGTTAGCCTGAATCATAAAGTACTTGGCTTCCAGCCCACAGCAAAGCTTTTTGTATCAGATGCCTTCAACTAGGACAGGGTGATTGTCAGTTTGGGCATGCAGAAGTGTTTTAGATCTCTTCTTCCCCCCATTTATAAATGCTTCTGTGTATGTGTGATCTCTTCTGAGAATGTCTTAAGATGATTAGTAACCAAACCCTCGGATAGAAGAACCCCCTCTTCCCTTGTCATAGAATCATAGAATAGAATCATAGAGTTGGAAGAGACCACAAGGGCCATCGAATCCAACCCCCTGCCAAGCAGGAAACATCATCAGAGCACTCCTGACATATGGTTGTCAAGCCTCTACTTAAAGACCTCCAAAGAAGGAGACTCCACCACACTCCTTGGCAGCAAATTCCACTGTCAAACAGCTCTTACTGTCAGGAAGTTCTTCCTAATGCTTAGGTGGAATCTTCTTTCTTGTAGTTTGCATCCATTGCTCCGTGTCCACTTCTCTGGAGCAACAGAAAACAACCTTTCTCCCTCCTCTATGTGACATCCTTTTATATATTTGAACATGGCTATCATATCACCCCTTAACCTCCTCTTCTCCAGGCTAAACATGCCCAGCTCCCTTAGCCGTTCCTCATAAGGCATCGTTTCCAGGCCTTTGACCATTTTGGTTGTCCTCCTCTGGACATGTTCCAGTTTGTCAGTGTCCTTCTTGAACTGTGGTGCCCAGAACTGGACACAGTACTCCAGGTGAGGTCTGACCAGAGCAGAATACAGTGGCACTATTACTTCCCTTGATCTAGATGCTATACTCCTATTGATGCAGCCCAGAATTGCATTGGCTTTTTTAGCTGCCGTGTCACACTGTTGGCTCATGTCAAGTTTGTGGTCAACCAAGACTCCTAGATCCTTTTTTTTTTTTTTTAATGATATTTATTAAGATTTTCAGAAATACAGAAAGTAAAGATTAAAGTACATTCAAAGCCTTATTTTCATAGATCCACTTTCTGGGACTCCCCCCTTCCCCCACCCCTACCATATTCCCATTTCATATTGTTGGCTCCACAAGCTCTCAGTTCTAATTGAAACTTAATTTGTTTAGACCATTATTCGAATTTAAAATTTATACACTCCTCATCAATACCCCTAATAAAAAACAAAAGTTCTCTCCCCAGGGCCCACCCCATTTTCATTCCACAATTTCCCTTTTTTTAATGATAAGGACACCCCACACAATAGAAATATCAGAAATAAGAAATAAAAAGTATAATAAATGAAAAAGAACCAGTTCAAAAAAGAAAAGAAGTTAACAAGCCTTTGGATTTTAGTTCTCCCCCCCCTGTCCCCGGTTTAATTTCCCCCTGACCACCAAACCATATTATCCGCCTGGAATTCTTAAAGTCCATAAATCATCTATTTCCCCCAACTCCTTGCTGGCTTTTTCTTTTTATAGTTATTTTTTAAAACACTTAACTTCAGATCTTTAATAAAACTCCCCCCATTGTTCTTTCCAAATTGTAGTCCAATTTCCTCTTGTTCCGCTGCTGAAACGTTCTAATTCAGAAGCTTAGTAAATCTGCAGGGATTATTGTTATTCAGGAACAAAAACTTGCGTTCAGTCCCTTCCTTTCTTCAATAGAAAATTCTATTGTCTCCTTTAGCTGAACACCCTGTAGACAAAATATTATTTCCGTTTTGCAGCTTTCCCAGAAGATAACCAGTCCTGTAAAATTCCAATGGTATTTTTCCACTTACGACCATCTTTGTAATGTCCCGAAACTCCTCTAGGGGGATTGTTGTAACTTTGTTTTCTCTAGTCCAAAAGTCCGATTGTTATCCATGTTTTCGCCATTTTGTATCCAAGTTTTAACGAGTTATAGCAAATTGTAACAAATTTAACCAGCAAAGTTCTCATAATAAAATCCTCTCTGCTTTCCGACTTTGACAGCTACTTTGACAGCTGTCAAAATCTCCGACTCTTTTCACCAGGCTCTCTCTTCAATCACCCCGGTTCCCAGGGGGGGGGTTACGTTTCTTCTCCCTCAATTCTTCCTCCAGCACAGTTCTTATAGTTCCCCATCGTGGAATTCTTAGTTTTTATCAGCAATACAAATCTTTTTGGACCTTGGTTTCCCCGTCCTTGTTTTGGAAGGTTTACAGTAGGGGGGGGGACTGACTTCCTTTTTGGATCCCCCCCCGCTCGTGTCCAATCCAAAAAAAAATTTCTTTTTTTTTTCCTTTTAAACCCGGTTTCCAAATTACTCACGGGTTGTTGTTAAGAAGTCCGAATTTTCAATGGAAGAAGTCAGCGCTCTCCGCCGGATGGCATGCGGCTGCGCTCGGCAGGGATAGCAGAGGACTCAAAGCACCACGCTTCTCCCCGGCACCCGATCCGTAGCCTTTAAAAAGGCTCCTTCACGAGTCGGGAGGGCGCTAGCGGTGCCAGCCGAGTCTCCATGTCCACGGCCCCCGTGGCCGTGGTTTTTAAGGGTCCCCGCATCGCCGGTGCGGTAGGACCCAGCCCCTGCCGAGCAGGCTCCCTCCGGAGCTCGGAGGGAGTCCGCCATTCGGCGATGGCGCCAACCCGGAAGTCCCAAGCCTCCTAGATCCTTTTCACATGTACTGCTTTCAAGCCAGGTGCCACCCATCTTGTATTTGTGCCTCTCATTTTTTTTGCCCAAGTGCAATACTTTACATTTCTCCCTGTTAAAATTCATCTTGTTTGTTTTTGCCCAGTTCTCTAATCTGTCAAGGTCATTTTGAAGTGTGATCCTGTCCTCTGGGGTGTTAGCCACCCCTCCCAGTTTGGTGTCATCTGGAAATTTGATCAGGATGCCCTTGAGTCCATCATCCAAGTCGTTGATAAAGATGTTGAATAAGACCGGGCCCAAGACAGAACCCTGTGGCACCCCACTAGTCACTCTTCTCCAGGATGAAGAGGAACCATTGATGAGCACCCTTTGGGTTCGGTCAGTCAGCCAGTTACAAATCCACTGAGTGGTAGCATAGTCAAGACCGCATTTTACCAGCTTCTTTACAAGAATATCATGGGGCACCTTGTCAAATGCCTTGCTGAAATCAAGGTAGGCTACATCCACTGCGTTCCCTTCATCTACCAGGCTTGTAATTCTGTCAAAAAACGAGATCAGGTTAGTCTGACATGACTTATTTTTCAGTCTGACATGACTTATTTGTCTCCAACTAACACTTTCTAAAAGGGGACAGGCTGCATGAATCTGTCAATTTTGGTTTCTCTCAGTTTCTCATATTTTAAAGAAGTTCAATTCCCTACATTTCTGTATCAGATGGTGAGTTAATTATTGTTTTAATCAGGAAAATTTGTCAGCATTTTAGTGCACATATCTCCTAATGTTAACATAATGGTTTGTATTTTTGCCTCGTATACGTGTCTTTTGCAGGTAAGTTTCCCTAATATAATGCATTTTATTTTATTCTCCCTAATAACTTGCACATTTTGCTTGCATCAGTTGGAGAACTATCACAAATTTCAGCAAAGTGTGACTTTTGAACGGTAGTTGTGTTTCATAGACACATAGAATTGTAGAGTTGGAAGGGACCACGAGGGTCATCTAGTTCAACCCCTTCAATGAGAGTACCCCACACACGTTTACTGATTTCGTCACCCCCCACCCCCACAAGTTGGAGAGTGCATTTGTGAAGCAGGGAGCTTCCTGTACTTGTGCAGCCTCCCCACATCTTTTAAGGCCTCAGTTTTCAACAAGTACAATACACCCTTCCAAGTTTATGGGCAAATAGTATGGGGTGTATGTAGATAGCATGCTCATCTCCAGTGTTCTCCATTTTGTTTTTAAGCCACATTAAGAATGTCCAAAGGGAGGTTTAATGTGTGTGTGTTTCATTCTGGTCCCACAATTTGGTTCATTCATTTTGCTTTATAACTTTTCCATGGCTGCAGCATCTGTTCTTTGTTTGCAATACTATGTGCCCTAATAATGCAAAGGGCAGCATTGTTATTTCTTTATTTGTTGTTGTTATCTAGACGTTTAGTCGTGTCCTACTCTTCATGACCCCATGGACCAGATCACGCCAGGCACTTCTGTCTTCCACTGCCTCCCACAGTTTGGTCAAACTCATGCTGGTAGCTTTGAAAACACTATCCAACCATCTCGTCCTCTGTCGTCCCCTTCTCCTTGTGCCCTCCATCTTTCCCAACATCAGGGTCTTTTCCAGGGAGTCTTCTCTTCTCATGAGGTGGCCAAAGTATTGGAGCCTCAGTTTCACAATCTATCCTTCCAGTGAGCACTCAGGGCTAATTTCCTTAAGAATGGATAGGTTTGATCTTCTTGCAGTTCTTTATAGTAATAGTCAGAAGCCAGAGGGTAGTGGTCAGGTTTAAAGCATGACAATGTGTATCGAAAGCCAGCCATTAATTTGCCTTTGCAGCAGTGTCCTTACATCAGTAAGACTATATTAAACTTTGTCAAACATCATTACAAAAATGCTGTGAAGGGAGGAACTCTTTGACTATTGTGCAGAGACCTTCCATGCTCCCTAGTAAGTTACGGATCTTCAATATATATATTATGATGCCATAAATAGTGTCAGTTATATGCCTGATGTCTTGCTAAGTATTACATCAGTCATGCTGTGCAGCTGGGACTCAACCAACTTTGTGTGAAAAGCCCTTTATCTCCTTTGGAACAGGAGGGCTTTTTTTTTATACTCTGATTTCCCCTTCCTTATTTAGGACTTGACTTTGTCAGTGGAATAAAGAGCCATGGGGGCAAGATATTTATAAGAATGACCTATCTTAACTGAAAAGCAAATCTCAGTCCCAGATACAGCATATGTGTTTCAATGAAAAGACTCTAAATGGATAAGTTATCACCTCCCTGGTGAAGTGCAACTCAATTGGACATAATGTATTGCCTTTTCTCTGAAGCAAATCTCACTTATAGATTCTACGTTCAAGACCTGTTTTTGGCTGTAGCCGTGAGTATGGTTGTTAACTGTATACCATGGGCCTTCAAAAGTACAGTATGTTTCCTCCTCTTTGTGAATTGATGCCAAAGATGAAAGTGAAGCCCATTAGAATGCAAATAAATGAGAGAGATTCTGTGAAGCTGATTTGTTTTGGTGTGTTGTTTAAGGCAGAAGATACATTTTTGCTTTTACAAATTCTATGATGTTATGTGATGCCCCGAAGTCGGAACATTGTAGAAAATGTTGCATTGCTAGATTTATTCAATTGCTCAACTGGTGAGGAGAGAGATACCATGTAATAGGCTCCTCATGATGTGAATCAACTTCATGCTTCAGCTTCATGCTATAACAGGCTGAAAATTCAGCGCAAACTCATCAGGATAATTATTTCTTTTCTTCTTCATGTGAGAGGAGTGTCCTGCAGGGTGGCCATCTCTAGTGTGATCACTGATTACATTTGTAGTCATCCATGCCTGTGAAACAAGTGTGGCCAATCTATTGCTTTGCTGCATCACGCAGAGCCCCGGTTCCTGTCCTCAAATTTGTAGCTGGTGCGGTATATAAAAAGGAGAGAAACCCTCATTCCCCCTCCTCACTCCAACTATTTGAATTGCTCCAGTTTGTCCTGGTAATGGGCACCAGATGTCAAAGCATAAAAGGAAGCTGGACCCAGCAAAAAGATTGCCATTTTGACCTTCTATTGAATTCCAGAACTCTTGCCCTTTTTATTTTTTGGGTTTTTTTCTCCCCTGTTTCTTTCAACCAAATCAAGCATGCACAAACATGCTGAATGGAGTGGAAAAAACAGCTTGACTTTGGAGAAAGAAGTCACAAAGAGATGGCCGTTTGCCACTTTTCCTGTCAGGGTGACATCTGCCACTGTTTGCTGAGATGTCTTTTGTGGGCGGGTGGGGGGTGGGCAGATAAATAAAAAGATTAACCTCAGCAGGCCTGTTTTTTCCCCTTTGCCTTTAGAGCTGTTTTATCCCTCTCTGGAATGGTTTTTATTTTGGCTTCAGTCTATCCTTTAGGAAAGATGAAGGCTGTGTCTTAGGAACCTGTTTCCCCCGCCTCTGACTTCCCTTCTGCTATGGCTAGAGCCTTGACACAATTCCTCTTCTTATACAATGAGCATTTAGTTTATTTGCCACTCCATTTGTCTTGGCAAAGCAGGTTTACATCTGTAAAAACGCTCAGCAGAGTAAATCAAAGTGAATACAGCCAGATGCCTGCTAGCATTGATAACAACCCTGCCTCATGATAAAGTCAATCAGCTCCCACACAATTTATGTCTTTTAGCCTTTTCACCACATTTTTAGGATAATAGATCTCTGATGTGTGCAAGGAAATCTATGCAGGACTATATATTTCTGTTTGTGGATAGAGATAAGGTTTAGAATAGAAGGATTTTATTATTATTATTATTTCTCAGTTGCTTTTCACATTGTTTCCATTACAACACCTCACTGTAGAGTTTAAGCAAGAGAATAATAGTAGAAAATAGTAGAAACAGTAGAATAGTAGAAAAAGTTTGAAAACAAAAAGTGTTCTGACCCTTTGGATAGTACCTGGTTAATTGAGTCCATGCTAGGCAGTTGTCGTTTTCAGCAGTTGCATGAAATAAAAGTAGACTGACAATGAGTTTTCATATTATTAGGTTGTATTTTGCAATGTATCAGTGTCAGAATGTGGCAATGGACAGCAGTTCAACCTAAATAGCAATGATAGATAGTGGCTTAACCAAAAAGAATATAGTAGAAGGCTCTATTTGTCTGAGATGTGTATCAACAATATTATCAGGAATTTTATAGTGACTGTAGGAATAAAGTAACATAGATATTGCCTTGCTAGATCAGACCAATGGTCCAGTATGATATTTTTTTCTATTAATCCCTCTCCTGTTACTTGTGCAAAAATCCAGCAATCATTATGTAGAAGCTTTGTTTTTGATGTGATAGTTAATAGCCATTTGTAGATCGGTTCTCTAGAAATAAAATTTGTTTCATTTTTAAAAGCAATCCAGAGTGCAATCCATACCCAGCCCCTGGGTATGGAGCAGGGTTAGGATGGCACATACCGTATTTTTCGCCCTATAGGACGCACCGTCCCATAAGGCGCACCTAGTTTTTTGGGGAAATAAAGGACAAAAATTTTATCCCCCCCCAGGCGCGGGGCTGGGGCGGGGGAAGCCTGAGTTTCCCCCGACCCCAGCCCCCAGAACAGGCAACTCTCCGCAAGCCGGGCTCCCGTGCCTTGCGGAGAGCTGTGCGAAGTCTGGGCATGCTGAGCTCAGCGCGCCCAGGCTTCAGCATGCAGGCAACTCTCCGCAAGTCGCGGGAGCCCAGCGTCGGGCTCCCATGGCTTGCGGAGAGCTGCACGAAGCCTGGAGAGCGAGAGGGGTCGGTGCGCACCGACCCCTCTCGCTCTCCAGGCTTCAGCGAAAGCCTGCATTCGCTCCATAGGACACACACACATTTCCCCTTCATTTTTGGAGGGGAAAAGGTGCGTCCTATAGGGCGAAAAATACGGTAGGTTTATGTTAGTCAGTCTCCATTGGCAGAGAGGTGCACCACTGGGTTTCAGCTTCACCCTAGCAACTTGTAATGAAGCCATGGCTGCTTCTCTCACTGACAGCTGCCTGTGGTAGACATGGCAAGAGGGCACTTTGGGTGGGAGTGAGACACCAAAGGCTTTGGAATTGATGGATCTAAAGTCCCATGGTTCCCATCAACTATGATTGTCTAGAGCTGTTCTCATGAAAATGACAGAAAAAAGTAATCCCACCTTCCACCCTGGCCAGTACAAGCTGGCAAATCTTTGGACATGGCAGAGAATCTACTGCTTTAAACTTCCCCAAGGCCTCCTTAGGACTGCCTAGAGGCCACCACGCATTGCAGTAATAGATTTCATGTTAAATTATGCAGCATGTCAAAAAGTATTTGCTGCATAACCTCCTACCAGTTGTTTGCACTCAAGTCTCATTGGCTGGTCATCATTGGTTTGAATAGGCAATCAGGGATTCCAAAGTAGGATCACTGATAGGTCAAAACGAAGACTTTTGGGGCAGGGAGGGGAGTGGGTAACTGATGCTCTTTCATGCACAGAACTCAAAGTGAAAAGAAGTCTTTTGTTCCTTCTGTATAAATAAAATATTGATTTTTCTGCCTCCTGTTAAGGAGAATGAAAAACAACACAGGAAGCCAAGGTTTAAGTTAAAGACAATTGTGCCATGTTCCTTTTTAACAATTTAAGAAGAATAGCTTACTGTATGGACATTTCACACCGGAATTGTGACTGCACTTGCACATCCAGTGGTGAAAATTGGAAGGCTTGTGCTTCTGTTACAATTTGCTTATCTGTATCAATCTACAGTATATTGAAATGATTTGTCTTTTTTCTTTTCTTCTGTGTTGTCAAAGAGGCAAGAGTGGCTTCATATGTAACCATCATAGGTATGGTTGACACTTCTTCTATGTGCAGCACAAGGGGGTCATCAAATAACTGTCTGGCAAACTCCACTGTCTGTGCAGATCAAAGGCCATTGTGTGGTAACAGTATTTATCCCACTTTGTTGTGCAGCCTCCTATAGGAAACTTTTTGCAAACTAAGGGCAGTATTCCTGAAATATACTCAGAGTCACATAGCTCTTTATTGCAGCTCGTAAAACAGTGAATGAATCCCCCCCACTGCGCCCAACCCTCTGGCTTTATATACATTATTTACACAATGGGTCCCATCTGATTGGCTGATTCTGCTTCCCTCCTGGGGCCTGATTGGGCTGCTCCTGCAGGCCAATCAGGTTGTTGCATTCTAGGATCTTACCTGCCTATTGTTCTAGAATCCAAGCTTACTACATAACAACTCCCTGTGGGGCAACCTTCTTAGGATCACATACCAGTGTGGCCAGAGGCAAAAGTAGACAGGGGAAGGGATGTGATATTTATTCATTTATTTGTATAAAAATATTTCAGTGCCACCATATCATAAAATATCAGGGCAGTGTACAACCTTAAAGCATAAAACACCACTAAAACCAACACAGATAATCATTAAAGTGACTGGGTAATAAATTTAAACTGCTGATAAAGCCTGTTGGCAATATACTATGCTCCAGCCACACAAAAGCCAGAGGTTCTTATGACCTCCCTCCAGACAAGCAACAGACAGTATCACAGTTCCAGGTCACATTCCAGCCAGGCAAAAACACTCAAGGATGGTGTGAAGCAGGGCTGGTGCGGGTTGTGGCCTGGGAAGAGTCCCAAGGACTGAACAGAAAGGCCTGGAGGACTTCATTTGGCTCCTGGGTTTGAGATGCCCAACCCCTCATATAAATACTATAAAATATTCCAAAAGTAAGAGAAGGGATATGAATTTCCTGGTTAGCTTTTTTGGTCAATAGGATGCGGCTGCATATTTTAGATGAGGTTTTGATACTGCAACCATCTCCAGATTTGGGGGATCTGTGACATAGAGTGGGGAAGAGACAAAAGCAGAGCCAGGAAGAATGGTAGCACAGATGGAGAGAGATATCATCCCAATTCCCCACTTTCTTAATATTGCAAGTAGGGATGGGGGCAGAAATTCATTTGTTTTCACCTGAAGGTGAATCTATCACAACTTTCCAAAACAGTACCTGAACCAAAACACAGCTGTCTTCACAATTGCACAAATATTGTGAGGCAGTTCTCCAACCAACTAATGTTTACATGGAGGGGAAAGTTTAATTTAAGCGAATGTATTAGTGAAAATACCACAGAAAATATGTTCATGTTCATTTCTTCAAGACTCTATATCTAGCCCTACCAGCAAACAAAAGAGAACGCCCAACTTCAAAAGATACTTCCGAAGAACTGTAGTTTCCCAAAGAATCAAAGAAATTATTGCAACTTTTAACCAAACACTGGGGAGGGAGGGAAAGAGCTTTATCAGCTTTATCTTGTAACAATTAACATGACAGAGAAATACCAGAAGGAGGAGAAAAGCTTACTCATTAAAAATAACCCATTAAATCTTCATGAAGATATGTTGTGGAGGAGTCATACATCTTTAGGGATGACATAAAAAATAATCTAATGTGATGCGCAAATTTGCTCTGATATCTCTGATAGTAATTTTTCTTGATGCATAGCACTTTAGGATATTCAATAAGTGGCACTAGGCTATTTATCTTCAAGCCAAAATATGTAAAAGGTGGGGGACGTAGGCAACATTTCTCATTTAAATCCAATGAACCTGTACTTTAGATTACATCGAGCTCCTGAGCATTCAATTTGTTTTTCACCCAGAAGTATTTCATGCAAATGCATCCGTGTTTACACATTTGCACATTTAAGGGAATGCTTAAGAGCAAATAAATCTTTCTATTTCCAACTTGATATATGGTGGAATCTGTACATAAATAATGGCAGTTCATCGCTGTCTGACACATCACGTAAGCAGTCGACACATTTGGATACCATTTTCATTCTGGCAGTTGAAAAATGAGGTCCAATGAAGTCGTTGTCAGTTATTGTTTTTATGTAGAGCATCATCAGAATATAATAATACAACGGGTGAGATCAAAAAACAGTCAAGTACTCTTGTTCTCAGACAATGGTCAGCCAGATGTCCGAAATATGATTGCAAGGCAGGGCAAAAATGAGCAGACCAGCCTATGATCGTCTGGCCTCGGTATCTGACAATGAGAAATGTGCTGGCTTTGATCATGGGCATTTAATTCTAGGTACCATGGCTAGCAGCTATCAACAGAGCCAGCCTTCATTAATAGACACACACAATGCATATAGATAGAGCTTTTGAAATCCATAACTGGGTTTATTTTGCAAGAATATTGACAACCTCTCTGGGTATGTTTGAACCTGTGGAAGCTGGACGTATACAAGCCATGTGTATTCCGGGGTCATAGTAATCCACAGGGGCAGTTGACACCCCCAAACCATAATTTCAAGATCTCCTTCCCTCCCTATCTGGTATTCTTCTTCTTTTTAAGCTGTAAATGACCCTGCGATCCTTGAATGAAAGGTGAAATATACATTTATATTCTCCTTATATTGTTGTTAGGAGCTAACATGTTTGCCTTTCAGTGTTTTACATTGCCTCCTCCCTTGGAAAAAAATCCTGTGAATCCACATGACAGGGATTCTGTTGATGTAATGATAAGCTTTTGGGAAGTGAAGGGTAGATAGCTTCATCTCAGTAAACTCTGAACCTTTATCTTCAGTAGGAAAGCCACCCCTTGGGAAGGAGGCACAACTACAAATGCCTATTGCCAGATGTAATATATTTCCAGACTCTTCTTTGACTACTAGAGCTGAAGATCTTTGAGCAATTATGTTGGTTCTGCCCATGAAAACAGTTGCCATTTATGAGTAACTTAAATGCACCAGAACCATGTTTCCAATAAAACGCTTAATTTAATAGTGACTTGCTTAGTATAACATCTTCAGTCATTGATGTGGAAAGTGCCCTAGTGAAACATGTTTAATGGAGGATTTGTTTTGAGGCTGAAATGTCCAGTAAAATTAATATTGGGAGTATAATTTGGACAACAGCTGAAATGCCTATTTATTTTTGTTCAGGAGCAAAATGTATGCTGGAATCACATCTGGGATGCAAAGCATCTTACAGCCAGAGGTAAGATTAAGTTGCCTAGTGACATGTTGTGATAACATTAAGTTCAATGGTAAGATTACCTATTAAAACTTACTATGTTTCCCTTTTAATTCAGCTACAATTACCAGTGGTCAAAATAGATAGCTGAAGTGATAAGGTGGGGCAGAGACTTAAAGGTAAGGCTGATGCTTCTAATATTCTTTTAACATTTGTGCTTAAACAGATCATTAATTATGCAATTTTGCTACCTTTGGATTAAAGCACCGCTAATTGTGTGAGAAGAAAAAGTGCCACTATGAAATTTGTCAAACTGTCATTGTTCATTTTTTGACAGAAACCAACCTTCTTTCCCTCTCCACTGTGGCCTTCACCACCCCACTGTTCAGCTGTCTGGTTTGACAATTGTTCAGCTGTCCACCAGCAGACGCCTCTTTCACTAGCTTTAAATTGAGAGGCAGTCAGCCTTTATAGCAGGAGGGGGCAATGCCAGCTCACTGTACAGGATTTATTCTGATGAATGGCTGCCAGCCATTTCAGTGGGAGAGAGTCACGGAGGCGTGCTTTTGCAGAACTGAAAGGAATCACCATTTCTGCAGTATGGTACTGATATTCTCTTAATTTTCCTATTTTGAAAGAAAAAGAAAAAGGGGGAAGAAAACTCAACCTTCTAATTGACATCACGAACACTGACTCACCACTCATTTTACGCCAACAACTTTAGCAACAATGCAAAAGGCTGGGGTGTGATTTGCTGTGTGTCCATGCAGTCATAGTTAAGAGGAGCATGACACTGATTTACAAGAGCTGTTATCTACTAATTCGTCAGGCTGTTTTATTGGGCCATTGACAGCGCTTTCAGAATGTCGTCTGTATATTTCCTTCCCGTTAATAGAGTTCTCATTTCCACAGTTTCTTTTGAATTAAAAGATGAATTGTACTATTTAGAACGTTAATTTAGTCCATACATCAAAAATGCACTTGATTGAGCCAGTAAAGTACTTCAGACTCCTCACCACAACCCACTCAAGCCGAAGTGCTGATACCAATGGCAACTGGTATCTCCTTTATTCAGCTGAGAAGACAGTGGCTTATATGTAAACTCTTCAAAATATCCAACATATGGATAAAAAGGAACAATGTATAAAATAAAAATAATAATCAAGGTATGAGTCCTTGCAATGCCACCAAGAGTGCAGTTTATGTATAGGAAAATGTCTTGATCCACAGACAGATTACTATGGCTAATGGGATATGCCACTCCTAAACGCAACTTGTTCTAAGGGCCTCTCCAGACAGGTGTTCGAGTGCGAAATGTTCTTAACACATTAATAGTGCACCAGTGGTGGATTTATTCTGCTTTAGTTTCTGTGATGCTTCTTTAGTGCTACAAAACTATTGCTGTCTGGAGGGACTACAGCACATCAAAAGCAGGACAAAAAATAAACTGAACAAATTGGGCTTCTTCCAAATGTTGCAGATGCAAGGCAGATCCTGTTGATTGCTGCACACCCTTTAATCTATTTATTAGGATGTTCTATAAGGAAAAGGAAAACTCTGATGCTAAACCTCCACTGTCTTATGGCTATAATAATTTGTTGGAAAGCCTTCAGGAATAAACGCTGAGGAGAAATCTGTACCCACTGTCTTGCAGGACATCTTTGGGAGAAGAAAAGGCTACGGAGTAAAACCTAAACGAATTCAGAGTGGGGACCCTAAGATTGTTGGATGGTGTCTTGTAGGCCAAGATGGTGCCAAATGTATTGCTTTGCTTTCCTTTGGACCACAGCAGTGAGGCTGAGTGTGAGATCTTGTCATCTGAGCAGCCCAGGACCTCCGTACACACTGCCCAGGTTTGTGCCCTGTAGTTGTTACTTGAGTGCTAGTAATGTAGCAAAAACAATATGGGAGGCAGCAGCTACGAGTTACCAATCTCTGCAGCTCCAGCAGTTTGATTTCATCCTCTTGAGACAGATGGATGCCAACAAAAATTCTATATCAGAACTTATTTCTGGGTTATGATCATTACCTTATTGACTGTAACCCTTTGCAATCATTTAACCACTAGAAAGATAGAGCAAATTGCTATACCATAAAGTGTAATGGTCCATTTGACCTAGTAATGTGAGTTGCAGTAGCATGAGTTGATTGACATTGGGTGATGAAAACCAAAAGCTTTGCAAAGCACCCATGGATGCCCCAGAGTCCATGCACCTGTAGCTTCTGCTGCAGCAGCTCCCGCCAACGATGGAGTGGATAGGAGCTCCAGACTCAGCTTCCTCCTTGAAGGCAGGAGGCAAAGGGCAGCATTATAACTCATCCAGCCTAGTGGTTTGAAATACGGCATTTCTTTGATTGATGGTTTGCTTTATTGAGTGCTATTAGAAACCACTTTGATCACCCAGTGGTGAAAAAATGGCTTACAAATGGTGGAATAAATAATAGGTTGTATCTCGTGCTGCAGTTCAGCTGCACAGCAGACTTCCACTTGCATAATGGTACTTTCCCCTTGTTTCTCATGGAATCTCCCAGGCAATCTGAAAATCTGTTCCAGAGGGTTGGGAGACTAGAGTAAAATTTGGGGTTCCACGAGGAGAGGAAAGGGAAGGGAAGTCTTGTAGCATGAGTGGAGCACTGCTCATGCCACATCAGATACAGTCCAATATAAATAAGATTACATAAGTTAAAGTTTTAAATGAATAAACACAATTTATTTTTTATTTCTTTGAATTTATAACCTGCTTTTCACCACAAAGTCCCAGGAAAGGGCAAGTACTGTTCCACAATACAGTTTTAAAATAATAAAAATAACAGTTAAGTTAAGATGGCAACCAGCACCACAACACTGCAGGAAGGGTGCTACACAATAGGGTCTATCGCCACATGACCCTTCAGCTGCAATCAGAAGTGGCCCAGTCCAGGCACAGAATTACTTCCTCAGTTAAAACCTGAGCTGTTTTTGACAAGTTTCTGGTTTTGAAATCACAAACTGCCGTTCCTCATTTTGATTTCTGGGCTGGCTCTTCCAGGAAACATCACTATGAACAAAGATAATTAAAATGTAGAGACATGTTTTCTTCCATTCTTGCATTTTATTTATTGCACCACACTTCGGTGCAACTCTATCTAGTCTTAATTGTACAATCTACAATTTAATTAAACTGTAATACTTATAAGCTAAGGGGAAATTTTATCCTAAGCACATTTTGTGGAATTATGTCCAGCTGATTTCACTAGGAAGTTAAATGCTAAATGAATTTTAGGAATGTCGAGAAATTTAATGCCCCAGAATTGAGTCAGAAGGCTCCTTTTAGCTCAAGTAATGAGAAGATGTGATAGTATATGAATGAAGGGGGGCAATAGTGACCTTCTTTCTATTCTTTACTGTGTGAACTGAGTTTAGCCGGTCAAAGCCATACATTGTATATGACGTTTTTACAGCCATTCTAGAAATAGTCTTCTGGGGCTGAGCTACTTTTCACATCCTCTTATTTTAAACAAACTAAGCTATTTCAGCACTCATCAGACACTCTCCTTCAGAGGTTTCTATAAGATATTTCACAGCAAATGCATTATTGTCACTGAAGAGACTGTTTTGACAGTGATGTCTGAACGTTTGTTTATTTATTTGCTGGTTGGAAGCAAGCCTTACCCTTCCCTCAAAACAACAGAATTGAATTTCCTGAAAGATGGCATGGCTGAATAGCCGGGACCATGACCAGATGCACTCCTTAGTGTGGCATTTGCAGGTGTTTACCTGAACACTCTTAAACTGTATTTGTGAATGGGAGACAGGTTTGGGCATACAAGCCCTCTCTCAGAGTTCTCATGCACATTGACTTGCACTTTTAGTGATGAAACCTTCCTTGTGTTGAGAGTGGGTGTCAGTTGTGGAAAAAGGCAAATTCCAAGCTAAGGATCATGAGGATAGGAAAGAAAGAGGGGTTGGGTTGGTTAACCAGTTTGCATGCCTCCCCTCTGAGTCACAATGCAGGATGCAGCCAGTGCCATCACTTATTAACACTAGTTGGGGAAGATATATAAGCTAGCAGGTACTATATTTGCAAATGACTGCTTCTGATCTAACAATCTGCTTGCACTGCTAATACCTTCCAAAATGTCTCAATTTGCTCATTAAATCATAATTATAACCTACTGTACCTTTAGGCACCTTTGGAGTTTGAAATTCTACCATTTTGCTTGTTATTTTGCTCAGTGGTCAAGCTGTTCTAGCAATTGCCTGGCCCAGGCAGACACCCAAATGGTGTCTCCATCTGGCCAGTGGGTAGCTGGTTCCAGAAATGATTGACCTTGCTGCTGGGCTTGCCAACACTTGATCTAACTGGGACTTTGCTGTTTTGCCTCTAGGATAATTTCTTTTCCTCTTGTCTGCTGGGTAAGCTAGTTCTTAGCTGGCGTCTCGCCAAACTAACCCAGTTGCAGCTTTTCCATCTGGTTTATTCTTGGAAACATCAACTGATGTTGCTTCTCAATTATAACTCTTTCATTCTCAGCCCTTTTTACATATATCCTCCGTCTACTGTACACTGCCTTAATCCCTTCCTAAATGCAGAGCCTGAGTCTTGTGATATAACCTCCTGTGCTCCACACCTGTAGCTCTCAGTAATGTTCTGCTTTCTTTATCTTCATTGCCACACTTTCCTTGTGCTGTGCACATCATTTTTATTCCTTTGCATTCCATAACAGACCTACTTAGAGTACAGAGGCAGCTAGTTCTATACTGTAATGCACTAAGAGATGCTGTGGGATAGTGATAAAGTCTTTGGCAACAAACAACTGAATTGATGTGATAGTTTGTAATGTTTGTGTACATTGTATATGCTGATAATTTTTAAACTGTATTTAATGTGGTTTTCAATATGAATAAAAAAGATTTACATTAACAGAGCAAATGATGAAATACAAACTTTGTTTCTTTTTGTAAAAAGCAAATCCAAGCTTAAAGAATATATGGTCAAACCCACCATATAATTAAATACCATTTAATGCACATGTAAAACATGTGGGGTCCCATAAACTGTAATTTGTCCCTCACAGAGCTATAATTCCCAGCACCCTTAACAAATAACAGTTACCACAATTACTATTATTATTATTATTATTATTATTATTGAGCCATGTGCATTGAATGACTTTTAAATGTATGGTGTGGATGTGGGCTATTCATTGCAGCCGTACACATTCAGAACTGGGGGAGTGGGAAGAGGGGGAGGGGCAAAGGGAAAAGTAAGAGCAACTATTAGAGCATAGAGTCCTATTGCAGATATTAATATTGTGCAACATGAAGCAACTGGATGCACAAAAGCTGACTCCTTCTGGAATAAAATTGTCCAGACCATAAATATGATTCAGAACTTCACTAACCAGAACATCATCAAAACAGGTACAAAACAATCAGTGATACACCCAGTGATACACTTATGCTGTATAAAGCATAAGCATAGCCAGGCATAGGTTCTTCTTCTTAAATGAATAACATAATTACGTTCCAGGCTAAAATCAAAGCTCTGTCTGTTCCACAGCTTACATTAGCAGCTCCTGGAGAGAATAATTTTCACATCCTTTTCTCATTGTGACTGGAGAATCAAAAGACCAAAAGGGGCAATTCCCTTTAAAATGGAAAATTTGAAATTGAATACCTTAATCATGTGATCTAAGGTTAAACATCCATGTGAAGGCTAGCAGACAACATTAACAGTTAATTATCAACTTAGCTGGAAGCTCAGAGACCTCTTTCTAGCTTAGAATACTCTAATGAAATTTTCCAGTGTTGAACCCTTAGCAACATACACAAAGTCATTCTCCATTTCAATGTGCAATTAAACAATTATACTTAACAAATTCTCCGGAATTAGGCTTGAGACCCAGGAGGGTTTTTTGTTGTTGTTTTTTACCTTCAACAGAGGAGTTAATAAACAGAAAGGAAAACCATATGGCCTCAAATGAGTCTGGTTTAGGAAGCTCCTTAAATAGCCAAACATTCTGGGTTAACTTTTCAGAGAGTGCAATCTGTCAAATGTGATTATGATAGCTGCTGAAGGAGAAATTTTATGGGGGGGGGGGGGGAATCCAGTAATAAAAAGTTTGCAATGGTCCATGTTTTGTGAGTTGTGATGAAAGATCAGTTACGCTGAAACAAACATCCTTGAACAGGTGTGATTTTTCATTATTATTATTATCATCATCATCATTAGTATACATCCCACTCTTACACTAAAAGTCCACAGAACCATGTGCAACATAATTACAAAATAAAAAATTCAAATGCAACAACCAATTTTGAAAAGCAATAAGAAAGAACATAACACAATCAACGCTTACAAATGAAACAAAGCAAGAGCTTAACAGCAGCCAGGGTAAATGGTATTACACATTAAAATTGGGAGCAATAATATGAGGTGCTAACACATTAAAAGCCCATTGAAATTAAAGTGTTGCCTAGCAAAAGAAATAAAAAGAGGGACTCTGACAAATCTTGATTGGGGGAACATTTCATGAGGATCAGCACTACCATGTAAACGCCCCTATTTCTCATGTCAGGTGCCAAGAGCAAGTGTTAACTTCTGAAGCCTAATTTGAAACGTAGCTCTTATAATGATAACTTTCGTGAATGCTGACACACTATTTGGGCATACATTTCCATGTTGTGAAAAGCTGCCTTAGCGTTTTTGTGCTTCTGTAATAAGACACAATGAGGTGACTTTCTTGGTGTGTAGAATGTCCTTCTTCTGCATTGCTCCTTTCTCCTGTCCCACAGCTAAAATCCAAATGGGACACCCTGCCCAGCTGTTTTTAACCAAAAACAAACAAAACATTGGGAGATATCACCACTGACTTCCCATGTAACAAGTAATTTCACCCTGATATGGCACGGCATCTTTGCCACAAGTATCTGTGAGTCACAAACATAAATTTGGCCTTGTTTTATGAGGCAACTGGCAAAGGGCTTTCCTGGTGATTGCTTGACGCAGTTTTGTGCTGATCCAAGCTCTTGAATGCATCTTGTACTGTAAAGTACAAGAGCTAAATTTCCTTGCACACTACATTCTATACAGTTCTTATGTTACAAAATTTTGCTAAAAGCTATCAGGCTGCCCGCCGGTGTCAATTGCCATAGCTTTCTCCTTCCTCTTTTCTCATGGCCAGTACTGCACCATTGAGTGAACTTTGGTCACGATGATCTTTTCCAAGAAAACTAAATTGAAATAATAGATGAAGGAGTAAAGACCCAAAGTGTATCAGAAATAACTAATTTCTGCAGTCCACTGAAAGGTCAAGCAGTTCCTTGTCATACTCCACATCTAGAAACAAGATTCTTCCAAAGAGGTAGCCATGGTAGTCTGTTGAAGAAAAAACAGGGGGGGGGGGGAATCTTGTATAACCTTAAAATAAAACATTTGTGCACCTGACATAGGGAATGCATCTGATGAAGCAGACTTGAACTCACAAAGCTTATGCCATAGTAAATTTATTTCTATGCCACAAGGATCTTTGTTGTTTTTAAAATATTTGTGGTTGTCCATGTGTTTTGTGCTACTAGTAAAACCTTGTATATGTACCACATTTGCAACTTCATTTTATTTAGGAGACTACAATGAGCATGTCACTGAAATCCAATAAAATATAAAGGAAGAAAAATGTACTGCACAACTGATTGCCTATAGCAGGGATCGGCAACCTAAGGCTCATGCGCCAGTAGTGGCCCACAAGGCTTGTCTAACCGGCCCATGCGCATGGGCACTCCTCCGACCTGGATGTGCACTGGAAATAGCATGTGCGTATGCATACGGGACAGAGAAGTGCATGCACACACGCTATTTCTGGTGCACTTCTGGGTCGGAGGAGCACCAGAAATAGTGTGTGCACACGTGCACAGGCACTCCTCCAACCTGGAAGAATGTGCATGCCCACACGCTCTCGCCCATTCTCCAACAGATGGAGCGTTGACCAGCCCATCCTCCAATTAAGGTTGCCAACCTCTGGTCTATAGCTTTGGATATCCTCTTCTCAAACTGTTATGTGATCCATGACCCTAAATTCATTAAAAGTTCATGTGATGGGTGGGACAAAATGAAACCCTCCCCAAAGAACTATAAGGGGAATAAATTTCTCCAATTTGGGCGGTAGATGCTTACCTTAGGAAGAAGCCAGTGACTTTCCATTTTTATTGCTTTAGTAACTTAAAACAAAAACAAAACAAAAAAACCAACCATGCCACTTACTGTGTTGCAAGACTCCCCCAACCCCAGCTTGCTATGAGCTACACTTCCTGGAATGCCTTGAAAGCAATGCCACATCATAGTATCAGAAAACTGTAGAGTTGGAAGTGACACGAAGGGTCAAATAATCTAACCATCTGCAAACCCTCCTCCCACCCCCACAGGTTGCATTGCATCAATCCCAATTTGTTCCATAGCCAGCTGATGTAGTTTGGGCTCATTTCATAGCTTCCCATGGACCACACTTCTGGAAGGTAAGTGGAAATTGCCTTCCCAACATATTGAAAGAATTTCTCTTTCCCCATGCCAGAAAGTAGCAGAAAATCAGTCTTTGTTGTCACAGTGGGAGAATAATTTCAGGAAATTGGAAATAGAGATAGTAATGATAATAATAATACTACTAATGTTCCAGGGCAGGTTACAACAATTACAGGTAAAAGGGTTAAGGTAAAGGACCCCTGGACAGTTATATCCAGTCAAAGGCGACTATGGGGTGCGGCGCTCATCTTGCTTTCAGGCTGAGGGAGCCAGCATTTGTCCACAGACAGCTTTCCAGGTCATGTGGTCAGCATGACTAAACTGCTTCTGGTGCAACAGAACACCGTGATGGAAGTCAGAGCACATGGAAATGCCATTTACCTTCCCGCTGCAGCGGTACCTATTTATTTACTTGCACTGGTGTGCTTTTGAACAATTGCAACACAATATTGAAAACAGCTTATTACAACGTAGAACCATAAAAATAAGATGGGCCCTAAAAATATACATTACAAGTGTCAAAAGCTGGCAGAAATTAGGGTTCAGAGCTCTATGAAAAGAATAAGGTAGGCATGATCCACTCAGAGACTGGGAACAGGAAGGATTATTTAAGAATTTATAGAAAAATATAATTAAGGAAGCAAAAGGGGAGAGCTGCAGAGCCAGTCCTTTACTTCATATTACTTTGTAGCTCCTGTAAAATGATCAACTGTTTTCTTAACATCTAAGTGGAGGGCATGTCTATTTCATTTGCAAAACACTCACACAGAAAATGACTCTTCTCTTTAACACATCTGGTACTTGCCAGTAAGTCCTTTTTCCAGAAGAGAGAAAGAAAGAAAAAGAAAGAAAATCCGTTTTCATTTTGCTCACTACATCCGTCTTGCTTCATTTCAATGCTGGGTTCAGCCTGAACTTCAGAGAAGCATTATGATGTTTTGCACAAAAGAGTCTATGTTTTACTAGGAACACCCAAAATAGCAAGCAGTAAGCAGTGACATACTGTGAGTTTTCAAATCCCAAAGCATAAGTGCCTTTTACTGGCAGGAAATTGTTTCTTCCCAAAGCTTTCAGAAGGCTCTGAAGTCAAAAGAACTTCTCCTTTCTTTCATCAGACGTTTAAGCCAATTTTTTTGTATTATTCATTCTTCAAAAGCTAGGAGGGCCTGGTGCCGCACAGGTAAGTTTTCAATACCTTTTTTAAAAAAAGAAATATTTGTACTGGTTTTAATAAAAGAATAAAATCTAAAACGACTTCAAATGGGAGTTTTGGAAAGACCAATACTCTAGTTCTGAATACGTTTACTTGGAATTGACATCTTTTGATTGAGGTGGACACTTTACACTTTAAGAAATGTGTTTTGGATCCGAGTGCAAATCTTCTTGTTGTTTACAACAATAGTAGCTTACAATCATACTGCTATTTATTTTCTCTCTAAGCAACCTCGTAAACTCGGTTAGGCAGAGAAGTAGTCCTTTGTCTAAAGGGATGCATCAAGATGGAGCCAGGTGTGATAAAGTTGTACATATATTTCTTTGGCCTCATTGTCATTTGAAATCTATGAAGTGTTTTTAGGTTTTGGAAGCAGCATAAAAAAATCTGCGAAATATCTTTGAAGCAAATACAGTAATGGGATTAAAAATAACCACATTTCATGATCATATCATCATTATCACAGCAATAAAACAAATGGTTTCTTTTCTGCTGAGGAGAGATAGAGAATGGGACTTTTCTGTAATTTATCCAATATAAATATATTATTTTGTGCAAACTTGTTCAGATATCATTTTAAAAGTTTGGTAAATGTTGAATGTGACACCAAAAATGCAATCCTAAGCATATTTAGTCCAAAGAAGTCCAACTGATTTCAGTGGGAATTAGTTTCTAGTCACTGAGTGCGTGTTTAGGATTAGTTTTCCTTAACTAAAGCTGCAGTCCTAAGCAAATCAACTCAGAAGTCCATTCCATTAAGCTGTTTCATGAGGGAAAAGTTTCTACTTTTATGCCAAAAATTTGTTAAAGCAGTTATCTATCTCTGCTCATAGAAGGCACCAAAATTTGATCAAAAAATACATGGAAACAATAGATTTGTTTTCATTCAGAGTATCTTCATTTGATTTTGTGGTACTGCAGAGTGTACAGTTCCCTGATTCCTTCAGAAACAGTTTCATAACTAATTTGTTCCATAATTCAGCACCTTACTACAACAGCGGTCAACCTCAACAATTCATATTTCTCTTTCATTTTGGTTTATAGTTTCAAACAACGTGCTCAGATAGCCAAGACCCCTGAGACAAATTGCTATAAGTTTATTGAACTGCAGATTTGAAATTGTAGTATGCCATGAAAATATTACCACTAACACTTTCCTTTGGGAAAGAACTATTGAAAATGCTACCCAAATTAAAGCTGCAGGGATAGTTCTGGATTTATTTATATGCAAAAGTTTGGTATTTTGCATGGGAGGAGGCAGAAATGTCACAGGAGAAAAAGTTCTATGTGTGTACACAATGACTGGAAGTCTATAAATTAATGTAAATATGGCTTGCTCTAGAGTAAAGAAAAATATGCATCTTGGAATATTTTTTTGATGAAAATAAATTTTTGATCATGCTGAATATATTGTTCAGGTTTTTTTTTTTTAAAAAAAATCATCTACAGCATTATAATTCACAGGTTCAAAATGTTATGCTTATGAGCAAAGAACCTGTTTTAATAATTTAATTTTTAAAAATTGTGATGGGAAAACTGCAGCTATAGTTACTCAGAAGTTTGAAGTTCATTGTATATTTTAAATGGTTTAACAAGGAGCAGTTGTTGTTTTCAAATATGCCTTTTACTGTCTTTTCTTGAACTTGTAGATAAATTGAATAGACTGAGAAGTTCAAGAAAAGACTAACCTTATACTGAAGACAAGTGGAACATTAAAACCTTGAAGACAAAGACATAATTCAGCCAAAGTTCAGTGTGTTCCATTTATTTCAATGAGGGAGAGAACTAAGCAAGTGTTCATTTTGATGGATTTTAGTTAACCCAAATAGCACAAATAACTGAAACTCTTCAAAATAAGAGGCAGGAAGACACTGTGAATGGAGTTAAAGGCCAAAATTCAGCTTAACCCTGGCCATACAAACAGAATGTTTCACCCTAAAATGCTAGCTTTTGACTCTACACCCTCACACAAATAGTTTTCCTTTAAATTTTGAAAGATGAAGGGTTTTTATTTTATCTCTTTGACACTGTGAGATTATTTCAGCTACAGTATGTTTTTAGGTAGGTTGAAAATAGATTCCTGTTTCTCAAGGTGTCTAAAGCGGAAGAAATGGTCATAGCTCCATCAAACAAAATTACTTTTATGTTGAGAAAGATGAAAACACCAGCAGTTAAAAAACCAACAACTTTTCCTCTTGAAACTTCTTTTCTGTTTGAAAACTCTTCTACATTTTAAGGCATGGTGGATGCTGTGTTTTATTTTAAAAAAAATACTGTCAATTTCTGTATTTAAACACTTCAAGTAAAGCATACAATATTCGTACCGTTTGAGAGAACTGATTTGGAGCTGAATTGTGTCCTAATTTTACCAATGCTGATGAAAGAGAGAAAGAAAAGAACTGTAGCTCTTGTGTGTCTCTGAAGACTAGTTCACACATTCATGAACATAGCTTGTTTTTCTTATCACTTGAATGCTCAGTTATTGAAGCAGGTTCACATATGCATGTTTGCTTCTTAATTACTACAACATTGCATATTGACATGCCCAAATACCTCTATTCACAATGCACATCGATCAAGGGAGGAAAAGCTCTGTATTGCTTGCATATATTATTATATCTGTCCATAGCTCCCACATATGTAGCTGTATGAGAGGGAGACATTGATAAATGTTCAAATTATCATGCATAAACTGAGAGCAGAACCTAACATTATTTCGGTAATCTTGGATCCCTAGCTCCTGGACAGGAATTATGAATGGCACACTGCAAATATAAAGCCAAAGACAGAATAATATTGCTTCACATAATGCTGAATGCAGAGTCTTACAATGGCGTCAGTTCTCACAATCAGCCACACACCATCAATTCGGTATATAGCAATGAAGTGTCAAGAAATTAAGCTGTTGTATACAAGGCTACCAAATCTTGCTGGCCATAAATGAATTTATGGACCTATATGTGTGAACTAGCTCAAAATGATCAGAGGTCAGTGTAAGAATATTCCATTGTACTTCTCTTGCATTTACCAGACAAATGAGGAAGGAGTGAAAATGCACATATTGGCCACACCCTTAAACACAAATAGGCCTTCCTGCTGCATCCATTGCTGCTGTTGTCATCCATCTGTCTCAGTGGACAATGGAAGAGTGTGCTTTTAGGGTAAAGTCAAACTGCTGGTGAGTTACAGCAGCTGCTGTGGCTGTAGAGACTGATATGGGGGAGACATGTTTTATTGCAGGCGGGGCAGATGAAGGTGTCTGATTTTGCTGCTATAGGTGTGCCATGGTGTTTCTTCTCTCTGTGCTTCTCCCAGCAGTCATTCCTCCTCTTCTCATTGCTGTTGATACATGACCTGACTGTCTGTCTCCAGGCACTGTGATCATCCGCAAGGAATTCCCACATGGCAATGATAATGTTGTCAGCATTCATTTCACATAGACAGCTTTGTGATGCAGAGAGCTGGTCTGTCAATGGGCCTGGTGCCTGAAACCAGCTCCCTGGAGGGCACATGCTGGGAATGTGCACTTGGGAGAGTACATCTTTATTTTGAGACCCTGTCCTGCCATGTTTGACATGGCCATTCATTGACAGCCATCCCTTCAGCTGAAGTGTAAAGGGCTCCTATATATGTCCTGTACAGATGTAAATGTGCAGGCATTTACTATACCAATGGTAGCTGTGTTAGAGGAGGCTTCTGAGTGTACATCTGTACTCTTCACTCTTCCACAGGGCATGTGGCCAGGATATGGTATTGGGGACAAACATGTGACCAGGCGGAGTATTGTGGGCAGGCATTCTGCATCAGCCACACATGTATGCAATGCCTTTTCAGGCATCAAGTGATCAATGTGTTTGTATGAATCAGTCCTCAGACAAGACATTTTTACATTCTTTCCATTGGCTACAGGTAGTAATGTCTTAAATTAGGGCCAATCCACAAGGGCACAGAGTGTATGACTGGTTTATTTTCTTTGTTTAGCTGTCTTTCTAAATTCACTTTAGCTACAGAATAGTGAGTGAGTTGCTATCTGGATTATGATGGCTTTGCCATCAGTCAACCAGTTTTCTGAGAGTTCCCTGTGTCATGCCTAATTAGAAGAAGTCCTTACATAACCTGTTTGCTGTCCTAACCCCTTTACTTAATTCCATACATTGATATACTAAAGGCCAACATGGAGCTTTTGCTGGAAAGCAAGATACAATTGAAGTGCAAGCAAACACATCTTTGATAGCTTACTCTGTGTGATAGATAAGGAATCTAGGTATGAATCTGAGTTGTGAGATTAACAGTGTAATCCAAATTTAAGATCTGCTTCAGTGAGAAAGTTTGGAATAGGCAGATCTTGGTCTGTCCTGGCTCAAGTCATATTGGCTGAACTGGAGCTATGCTGGTGGAACTTAAGCCGACAGAATTTATGCCATTGTAAATTCCCTAATGTTATGCATTAGCAAGGTTTTTGTGCCAAGTGCTCTTCAGCTGACACTATTGCTGCTGCCACTGAGTTAGAGAAAGCCATCTTGTAATTAAATCAGATAGATGATACTCCTCAAGCAGAGAATAGCTGATAAAATTATGTGGAAAACCCAACAAGACTTAGAATAACAGCATCAGAAAACAAACCAAAAACTGACCAATGCTGTTGTACAGGAAGCAAAAATCATACTCAGAGAACTGAACACAAAGTGTGTTTACCAGTGGTTCCTCTTCATCCCAGAAATAAGTGAAAAGTGGGGTGCCACAGGATTCTGTCCTGGGCCCACTGTTGTTTAAGATATTTATAAGCAACTTGGATGGGACTTCCGGGGGCGGCGCGAACGACAATGGCGGTCCTCTTCTGAACGGGAGAGGAGGCTCCGCAGGCAACGGGTCGTCCGCTACGGCGAAGCGGAGACCCACATCGGAAAACCCCAGGCGGCAAGAGCCTGGGGTCTTGAGGCTCGGTGGGCGCCTAGAGCGACCCTCCAAGTGCAGAAGGAACCCCGTAAGGGGCTCCGGAGCACGGAGGGGGGTTGCGGCGCTGTGAGCCGTTTCGCAGCCTGAGGAGCGAAGCCGCGCTGCTGCTGTCGGTGAGCGCTGATCCCTTTTCCTGCCAAATTACGGATCCGGACGAAAAAGCAACTAATTTGTGAGTAAAAGACTGAATCACTTGGAATTTGAGATTTTAAAAGAGAAATTTAAATTGGCTTGAACTTGGCTGTGAGCGGAGAGACGTGGAAGCAGGAAGTCCGTCTTCCGCAGCCATTGAACTTGAAAAAAAGCAATCAGCTGGAGGAGTGGAGGCTGAAAAGAAAGAGACTTTAAACTTTACAGATCTAAGCATCTATTTGAACTTGCATTTTAAAGTAAAGACTTTAAGTTAAAGATTTGGGATCTTTATTTGTACTTGACTTTCCTCCTCTTATTGGATTACAAATTTAAAGGTGAAACCCAGAGTCAGGAGCTGCCTGAGTACTAAGGGAGCTGTCAGTACTGCAGATTTGGATACAACATATTGGAACTGGAAACAATCTGAGGGTATTGATACCTTTTAAATTTGAAACATTCTTTTTGGAAATAAATAAGCACTGTCTGCAACAAGGTAACCATTTATAAACTCTGCTAAGTATTTGTATCTGAAGGTTCTTGGACATTAATTTAGACTCTGAAAGATAGATCAAGCTCCCTCTAGAGGACTGGATTATAACAGTGATTTTACATACACTTTTTACTTTCGATTCCCTTGCTGTTTGCTTGCTCTGGACCTTTCCATTCCCATGGGAACAACTCAGTGTGACCTTGACTGATAGATAACGTTGGAATGAGTGGCACAAGAAAAAGAGGGAGAGCTAAACAAACAACTTTAACAACTCTAACCTCAGCCTTACAGACACGTAGATCATCTGTGCCTGCTTTGCCCTCAGAAGTGGAGGGTGAGGGCGAAGCAGAGCAGTTACAATTGGAAGATATGGCCTCAGGAGCATCTGCCTCTATACTAGATAAAATCTTTGAAAAATTGGAAGCTTTGGACAAGAAAGCAGATGCCCAATCAGCAAAGATTGATAAAAATACAGAATGTTTAAACAAATTAACCACACAAGTGACACAGAATGCACAAGCAATCGGACAGCTAACTGAGGCCTCAGCAGAAAATCGGAAATTGACTGAGGACACTAGACAAAGATTTGAAAATTTAGAGCAAGAGGTAAGACCACTCACTAAACAAGTTGGGGAACACCAGATTTATCTCTCGATGATAGAACTGCGAAATCGTGAGAATAACTTAAGGATTAGATCACTACAAGAGGCAGAAGAAGGAAATCTAACTGAGTTTTTGACTAAAGAATTCTCCAAGTTCTGGAACTTGGAAGAAAAGGACTTTAAAATTGTGTCAGCTTACAGACTTGGAAGATTCATAAAGAAGGAGAGGCCCAGAGACTGTTTGATAACATTGAGATCAAAGGAGGAAAGGGATAAGATTCTGGGATTACACTTTGTAAAATCACTGGAGGTGTTGGACAGAAGAATTGAAATTTATAAAGATATCCCAAGATTACTGCTTGACCTCAGAACCGCCTATTCTGAACTTGTTAAACTACTAAGGAGCAACGCAATTCCATTTAGGTGGGAATTTCCTCAAGGATTATCTTTTACCTTTAGAGGGAGAAAGGTTAAAGTTAGAACACTGGAGGAGAGAGACAAATTCCTGTCTACACACGGAGAGGACCTTCAAAAAAGAATTGAACTACCTGCTGGGCCTGAGGCAACGCCAACACCAACATCAGCACCTGTGGAACCTGAAGTTCCTGAGAAGATACCACCCCTTGAAAAATAACCAGATAATTCAGGATGTCTCTGCAACTGTTGAGTTGGAATATTAATGGCTGTAACATTCCGGAAAAAAGGAAGAAAATATTTCATATATTAAAAAAAGAACAATTGGACATTATTTGTTTACAAGAAACACATGTGACGAGGCTCCACAGAAAAGTGTTAATAAATAAAAGATTGGGCCAGGAATTTGTATCTTCGGATAAAGTTAAGAAGAGAGGCGTAGTGATATATGCAAAAGAGAGCCTGTCACCTAAATTCCTATTTAAAGATGAACATGGAAGAATTTTGGCCATTGAGATACAACATCAAGGAGAGAAAATGCTGATATTAGGAATTTATGCACCAAATGAAGGGAAATCGGAATTTTACAAGAAGTTGCAGGAGACAATGCTGGATTATCTAGACTATAACAACATCATAATGATGGGAGATATGAACGGGGTCGTATCAACTAACATGGACAAGTCACAAAGTCAAAATGTTACAAAAGACGGCAGACTACCTAAAACCTTTTTTGAAACGACTGACAATATGGACTTGATTGACATTTGGAGGACAAAGAACCCACTAGGAAGAGAGGGAACATTCTTTTCTGAAGCCCAACTGACCTGGACAAGAATCGACCAAATATGGATTTCTAGAGGCCTGGCACCTAAGGTCAGAAAAGTGGAAATCTGCCCAAAGACCTGTTCCGACCACAATGCAGTAAAGATGGATATGACACTATTACCAACTGGATCCTTTAGATGGAAGATGAATGACAATTTGTTTAGAGACCAGGAAATTACCAAGAAGGCCCAAAAAGTTTTGAAGGATTATTTTGAGATAAACATGAATAATATGGTGGAAAAAAGAATAATCTGGGACGCAAGTAAAGCTGTAATGAGGGGATTCTTGATACAACAGAATGCAGTGAAGAAAAGAACACAAAATGAGAAAAAAGATAAGATCTTGGATAAAATAAAAGAACTAGAGAAGAAACTAAGAGTGAATCCGAAGTCACAGCCAACTCTGAGAGAAATTAAACTTTATCAAACACAATATTCCAAATTGATAAATCAGGAAATTGAATGGAAGGTTAAATTAATGAAACAAAAAACGTTTGAGTCGGCGAATAAATGTGGAAAACTGCTAGCTTGGCAGTTGAAGAGAAGACAAAGATTAAATACTGTTACAAACTTAGAGGTTGATGGAAAAAATATCCAGAATCCAGTGGACATCAGAAAGTGTTTCCAGAGATATTTCAAAAAATTATATACCCAAGGGCCGCAAGATGACGTTGAGATTAAACAATTTTTGGCAAAAAACGGATTATCTAAATTGTCACAAGAAAATAGGACAATCCTGAATTCTAAAATAACACGACAGGAGATTGAACAAGCTATCCAGAACATGCAACTTGGCAAATCTCCAGGACCAGATGGGCTGACCTCCAAGTACTATAAGACATTGAAAGACTACTTGATACAACCTTTGATGGAGGTCAGCAATGAAATTATGGAGGGGAGGAGGGCACCGGAGTCGTGGAAGGAAGCGTTTATCACATTAATACCAAAGTCGGAAGCTGAAAAGACACAACTTAAGAACTACCGTCCCATCTCTCTCTTAAATGTGGATTACAAAATATTTGCAGACATTTTGGCAAATAGATTTAAAAAAGTTTTAAATGAAGTAATTCATAAGGACCAGGCTGGCTTTCTCCCAGGAAGACATCTGTTTGCTAATACAAGGAACATTATTGACATTTTGGAACTTTTGCAAACAGATATAAATACAAAAGCAGTTTTAATTTTTATAGATGCGGAGAAGGCCTTTGACAATATCTCCTGGAAATTTATGATGGGAAATTTAAAAGAGATGGGAGTGGGACGGGGTTTTGAGAATGGGATTGAGGCGATATATTCAGAACAGAAAGCTAAACTGATAGTTAATAATGTGGTTACGGAAGAGTTTAAAATTGAAAAAGGGACACGACAAGGTTGCCCTATTTCCCCGCTGTTATTTATTTCGGTTCTGGAAGTGCTATTGAACATGATTAGAAGGGACCGGTTGGTGGAAGGAATTCAGGTCGGCCAGAAACAATATAAATTAAAAGCTTTTGCAGATGACCTGGTTTTGACCTTGCAGAAGCCAGAGCCCAGTACGAAAAGAGCATTACAACTGATTAATGATTTTGGTCGGGTGGCTGGATTTAAATTAAATAAACAGAAAACTAAGGTTTTGGGGAAAAACTTGACTAATACAGAGTCAGAACGGTTTCAGAATGAGATGGAACTTAATGTGGTAAAAAAAGTAAAATACCTAGGGGTAAACATAACAGTAAAAAATCTAAGTCTATTTAAGGATAATTATGAAAAATGTTGGACAGAAATTAAGAGAGACTTAGATAGTTGGTCAAAATTGAAACTTTCTTTGTTAGGCCGAATTGCTGCTATCAAGATGAATGTATTGCCAAGGATGTTGTTCTTATTTCAAACACTTCAGGTTTTGGACAAAACGGAGTGCTTTCAGAAGTGGCAGAGAGATATTTCCAAATTTGTCTGGCAGGGCAAAAAGCCCAGAATTAAGTTTAAGATATTAACCGATGCAAAACAAAGAGGGGGCTTTGCCCTGCCAGACTTAAAGTTGTATTACGAAGCCGCAGCGTTTTGCTGGCTAAAAGACTGGCTACTTCTTGAAGACACTGATGTGTTGGATTTGGAAGGGTTTAACAATACCTTTGGATGGCATGCATATTTATGGTATGACAAGGTTAAAGCAAACAAGGCCTTTAAGAACCATATTGTCAGAAAATCATTGTTTAATGTCTGGTCAAAATATAAAGACTTGCTGGAAAATAAAACACCAAGGTGGCTTTCACCTTTGGAAGCCAAGGCCCGAAAAAGACCCAATATGGAGGCTAAATGGCCAAAATATTGGGAAATACTAGAAAAGGATGGAGACAAATGGAAATTGCAGAGTCTAGAGAAAATGAAAGACAAAGTGCGAGATTGGTTACACTACGCTCAGATCAAAGAAGTTTTCAAAAATGATAAGAAATTAGGGTTCCAGGTGGAGAAATCGAAACTAGAAACAGAATTGTTAGAACCAAAGATTAAGGTACTTTCAAGGATGTATAACTTGCTGTTGAAATGGAATACACAAGACGAAACGGTTAAATCGGCTATGATAAGGTGGGCACAGGACATTGGGCATAATATCATGTTTGAGGACTGGGAGAGGTTGTGGATTAATGGATTGAAATTTACTGCATGTAACGCCCTGAAAGAAAATGTAATGAAAATGATTTATAGATGGTATATGACCCCAGTCAAACTTGCTAAAATTTACCACCTGTCTGATAATAAGTGTTGGAAATGTAAAGAGTGTGAGGGAACGTTCTTCCACCTCTGGTGGACTTGCCCTAAAGTGAAGGCGTTCTGGGAAATGATTTATAATGAACTGAAAAAGGTATTTAAATATACCTTCACTAAGAAACCAGAGGCTTTCCTTTTGGGTATTGTCGGCCAAGGGGTGGCAAAGAAGGACCAGACATTTTTTATGTATGCAACAACAGCAGCAAGGATACTTCTCGCAAAACACTGGAAAACTCAAGATCTACCCACACTGGAAGAATGGCAGATACAACTGATAGACTACATGGAACTGGCTGAAATGACCGGCAGAATCCGTGACCTGGGAGAAGAGAGGATTGAGGAGGATTGGAAGAAATTTAAGAACTATTTACAAAAACATTGTAATTTGAGTGAATGCTAAATAAGATGCTAGACTAAAACAACTGAGCACCACTAAATTTAGAAGTTTTTTTAAGAAATTAAGTAAGACTGTGAAAATTTAGCTCCTTTTGAGAATTATATGAGTATGAAATATAGAAGGGATATAAGATTTTAAATAAGATGATAAATTGCTGACAAAATGTTTTAACGATGAAAATGGGAGCGGGAGATGCGAGGAAGTCCAAAGAAAATGTGAAAATATGTTAAGATTGATGTTACATTGTCTATTATGTCTATTTTTATTGTAAAATTTAATAAATTGCTTTAAAAAAAAAAAATATAAGCAACTTGGATGAAGGAATTGAAGGGATGTTCATCAAATTTGCATATGACACTAAACTGGTAGAGGGTAGCCAATGCTGCAGAAAACAGAACCAGGATACAAGATGAATTTAGCAGATTAGAGAACTGCCCCTAAACTAACAAAATGAATTTCAATAGAAGCAAATGTAAGGTTTTGCACTTAGGCAGGAAGAACCAGCTGCATAAATATAAGATGGGGACAGCTGGATTGCCAGTGGTACATGTGAAAAGGATCTAGGGGTGTTAGTAGACGACAAGTTGCACATGAAACAGCAGTGTAGTGCAGCAGCAAAAAAGCAAATGCTGTTCTAGGCTGCACCAACAGAAGTATAGTGTCCCGATCAAGGGAAGTCATAGTCCAACTCAAGTCTGCCTTGGTCGGACCACACCTGGAGTACTGGGTCCAGTTTTGAGTACCACAATTTAAGAATGATATTGACAACTTACAACATGTGCAGAGGAGGGTAACCATGATGATCAAGGGTCAAGAATGATTATGAGGAATGGTTGACGGAGTTGGGTATATTTAGCTTGGAAAAAAGGCTAAGAGGAGTTCTGATAGGCATCTTCAAATATCTAAGGAGCTGTCGCATGGAAGATGGAGGAAGCTTGTTTTCTGATGCTACAGTTGTAGGTCCAAAAGCAATGGCTTCAAAGTTCGGGAAAGGAGATTCCAACTCAACATCAGGAAGAACTTTGATTGTAAGAGGTATTTGACAGTGGAACAGACTCCTTCATAAGGTGATGGACTCTCCTTCCTTAGGGATTATAAAGCAGAGGCTGAGTGGTCATCTGTCATGGATGCTTTAGTTGAGATTCCCGCAATGCAGGGATTGGACTAGATGAGTCTCTGGGTCCCTTCCAACTCTACAATTCTATGATTCTTGACTGTTCCTGTTGCTAGTGGTGTGAGGGTAGAATAGAGAATACTGCTGTTAAATGTAAGTTCTAAATTTATTTAATGGTGGAAAACATATATCATAGTATTGCTTTATTATGTAATTTGAATTTTAAAATAAGTTTAAAAATGAATTTTCACATGGTTAAAAGTACTTGTTTGAATTCCTTCCCTACCAGTGAAAATTCCTTTTAAAAAGCACTGAAAGTGGTGGCAAACAGGATCCTATACTTCTGTGGTGCCCTACACAATTTCCAGATTTCTGTGCCATACTAACTCCTCTGTGCCATAGTAACTCCTCTGTAAGAGTGTACCAGCACCATCTGGCATCTATCAGATGTTAGCTAGGGCAAAAAATGAGAGAGCATAGGACTCCTCTGGACCTATTTCCTAAGCATTCACCCTCATTTGTTTGTCCAAAGCTCACAGGAGGAGTTTGTTTATTTTGTAGGTAGATTATAGAGTAATGAGCATTCATCCAGATTTGATTGTGGGGTGTTGATGCCTCTTGGTATTGATGCTTTGTTGCCTCCACATTTTTCAATGCATTTGATGACCACTTTCCTAACCACAAAAAGTCTGGGGTTTTTTTCTTAATGGGTTTGTTGTGCCAGGGTGACAGAGCCCTTTTGTCCACTTTAATTAAATAAACCTAAATTTCCAGTATGCACTTGAATTGTTTCTGCAGAATACTGGCAATCTGAAGGCTACCATAGCAATTGTTTTTCTAGTGCCTTGCTCCTGAGATTTCCAGTTCCTTGTGGAGATGCTGTGCTGGATCAAATGTAGTTTTAAATGTACCTGAAGTGCATATAGTCCCATAAAGTGAGTCCCAAATGTATCCAATGAAGCTTAGCTCTCCCTGTGTTTTTATGACCACAGTCTTCTCCAGCAAAGCATTTAAGCTTTCTTAATTTCTCTGATCTTTAATGAGCATTATTTCACATATTTTTGACTGAGCTCATCTTCATCTTTCTAAGGACTGCAATATATACATGCATCATCAATTAGATAGTTCAAAAGCATCTTATTTTCTGTCATTAACATATTTGTGTGTGTAGACACAGAAAGCTGAGCAATCAACACAGTTTATATCTGCATAGCATTTCCAAAAGCTCCTCATGGATTTCAGGAGTCACTTTTTTAAGGAAAATGACCAGGTATTCCAGCTATCTAATGATGTAGCATCTGAATCCAATTCAATTTATATGTTAAATGTGTGTAAGGAACCGTGAAGTGGTCTGTTAAGGATTCCCCTCTATTCAGAGGTGGAGCTAGCTGTGCACCCAGGGGCGGGGCTAGCTGCCCAGGGGGTGGGGCTAGCCACCCACCTTGCCACCCACGGGGGCGGAGTGAGCATCCAAGGGGGCGCCGCCCATGGTGAGCGTCCCGGGGGGGAGGCGCGGCGATGTCACCTCCCTCTGGGATGACATCCAGGTCGGACCGCACCCACCACACACCCCTTCCTCCACTCGTGCCTCTATTTATATTTGGTTAACATCTCTTCTTTTCTTTTTTCTTTTTCCAAATGGCATCTTGCCATATCATATAGAAACCTATGTATCTGTATTATTTAAGAATTGGCCGGGGACCCTTAATGACTTCAATTATGACAGACAAAACTATTCTCATTTGCTTCCCAGTCAAATGACAGAAGATAATGCATGTAGAAAATGTGAGAACAACAGCTTCTGCCAGAGAAAAGTTTAGTTCCACACCAACATAAAATTTCAAGTTTCAGATTGAGATGAATGCCTTTGTATTTTTTTTCTTGTAAAAATAAATACATTAAAAGCTGAATGAAATAGAATGAATATTTCAATCAACCTTTTATCTTAATTTTTATACATCTATATCATCTATCTTTTATCTATTTATCTAATTAATGACTGCTTTTTAATTTGTAATTTTAATTTTGAAGCTCATATGCATGAACTAATTTCCCCTTTTGTTCATGCAATAAAATGGTCACAACAGATTGCTCTTATCTAAACTATAAGTCTGTATAAAGCACTGCCTTCTTTCAGAAACTCAGGGTTAAATCTACATTGTTCCAAACTACCTTGGCATTCAACTCAATTTAAGGCTATTCTGAATGCAAGTATAATTGGTTTCCACTAATAATATTTTATTTTTTTCTATCCTTCTTTGTTCTCTTCTGCATAAAATAGCATAAAACTATTACGAAGCTATTTAAGTGTGAGCCATACTTAAAACATAAAACAATATAACAAAACGCATAAAAGACAATGTCTCCTAAAATTCACCATGAACAAATAGCATTTAGAGTATGCACTGCAAAGTGCAGTGTTTTGATGTGTTACATAGCAATCATAAAGCTACTTGTCTTGGGTTAGTTCCACTTGACTTATGTGAAACAGTCCAGTACATACCTCACACCAGGAATGAAGAATTGGAAAATCAAGCATTTGGGTAACACATTGTCAGAAATTATTATTTGCTATATAAATAAATAAAACCAAACCAAACCAAACAAATGTAGGCAGATACAATCTGTTCAGGCAGGCAAGAAATCTCCTCTGTCTACCTCTGAACCAAACCACCCCAGATGAATTCACACAGGTGTGCTCATAGGCAAACAGCATCTTCCATTAAAGACTTAGAATGACAATGTTCACAGGAGCACCTAGATTTAATCTGAAGCGTCAATTGCCATAACCTTTGACAGGAGATGTTTGTGGGGAGGTCTTACAGAATGGTTCAACAGAAACAGAGATAAGCTTCTCCAGGCCAATTCTGAATTAAGGACCAAGGATCAAGTCTAATTCAGTCTAAGTTGCATGTTTGGAGTTAGGCCCATTACAAACTGAATCCATGGGAGCTTGCCTGATCCTACTAGGGAGAATCAATGGGCTGATTGTGACCAAGCTTTGAGCTATTTTATTATGCTTATTCTAGTGATTATGATTTATTATTACAAGCCAAATAGAGTCAGAGATCTAAATTTAAAATAACAGACTCTCCAAGTGTCCCTATTTTCCAGGGACATCCCTGATTTAGAGAAGCTGTCCCAGTTTCTGATTGATCCCTGAATATCCCACTTTTCCATAGGACATCCCTATTTTCATTGGAGAAATGTTGGAGGGTATGGAGTTATCTGATCCCTGAGCTGTCTGAAAGCAGCCCTGTATAGGAAGATTTTTTTTAATGTTTAATGTTTTATAATTTTTTTATATATGTTGGAAGCTGCCCAGAGTGACTAGGACAACTCAATAAGATGTGTGGGTATGAACAGTAAAATTATTGTTATGGAATGGGATGTCCCTATGTTCATTGGAGAAATGTTGGAGAGCATGAAATAAATGAATGACATCCATGAGCAGGAATATGAGTTGGACTGCAGGGTTCTTCAACAGTTGTCTCCAGATGTTTCCCATCATCCCTGACCAGTTTAGTCAATAGTGAGAGATTAGAGGAGTTGTAGTCTAACAGCATTAGGAAACCAAGGCTGAAGAACACTGTTGGAGATGCATCATACTTTTGTCATGGGGACACCACCACATCTACTGACTTTATTGATTATATTAGCCCTGAGCTGAAACTTGTTCTACATTTCTCAGAAGCTTTCTTTTGCTACAAAAGAGGCTTCCATTTGCAGCGCACTTGTGAGTTCCTTAATAATTTCCATGTGGGGTGGGGATAAGCTTACTTATCACAAGGAATCTGATGGCCTAATCCCTGTAATATTATTGTTATGGATAGGGGAATGATCAGTCACTACAAAAGTGTGACTAACCATATACACTTTATATTATAGAAAAGTAGTTTCATTTTATGGGCATTCCAATTCTTTAAAGTTATTTGAGAATATTTCTATTTAGATCTATTGACATTCTGCCAAATGATGAATTGTACTCTTTCTTTTTCCTAGTCCTTTTACATCTCTGCCTAGGGGAGCATTTCTTTCTTTCTTTCTTTCTTTCTTTCTTTCTTTCTTTCTTTCTTTCTCTCTCTCTTCAAGAGTATTGTTACTTTTCCCTTTCCCTTTCTAGTTTTATCATCATGTGTAAAGTGATATGTGCTCAACTAGATGTGTTCAACTAGAGCTCATTATGCTTATTTTACTAACAAAATCAGCCTTACTTGCAAGAATTACCATACAATGCTTATCACAATCCCTCACCTAGGCAAGAACGTGGTCATCAGGCTCTATTTCCACTTTCCTTGATTCCAGAAGCCAAGTCCAAGGTTAGCTGTTTGTCTGAGCCAAGAAAATACCATTATTTTCTGTTATTTAGTTCTGACACTTTCCTTCCAGATATCGCATTGTATAATTCAGACTGTTTCACACCATGCACATTTCAACATAAGAGAATAAAATGCATCAAAATAAATGGGACATTTCATGACACACAAATGTGATGCATCAAATATTTTTCAAGCAAATTTTCCTCTCTGTCATACCACTTTTTCATTTATTTGGTCTCCAAAAATTGTATTTGTGAACTGAAGCAGAGAGAATCAGGTTACATAGCCTCATTAGCATTAAAAACTGGAAGCACCAGCATTAGCCTTGCTGTTATTGCCCTTTCCAACATTTTTTTCTGTGTGCAGAGTTTCAAAGTGAGCATGTCTACTGTGTGAAAGGGGTTTGTGGAAGGGGTTGGTTAATTATAAACATAAAGCCATAATGAATGAAAAATGCACTGTGTTCTCCAACTCTGCCAGATAGAAAAGAGAGAGTTCTGAATTGTTTTTTTCCGGTTCATCTATCATGACTTCTTGATTGCCTGTCAAACTCCAACCTCTATCCCAGCCAGCACAGAGCAATCAAAATGTTAACCCTTTTAAAGAACAGAAATCTATTTAGGATTTATTAATATTTTAATCCTGCAAATGCAGTGGCTCCATTAGCATCAAATTTGTTTTAAAATTGCTATAATCTCTGGAATCAAGAACACTGGCTGGTAGTCAACCAAGTAATGGTGTGAGTGGAAGAACTTCCCCTTGTGCAATGGGACTTCTGCCTCTACCCCAGGCATAGGCAAACTCAGCCCTCCAGATGTTTTAGGACTACAACTCCCATCATCCCTGAACACTGGTCCTGTTGGCTAGGGATGATGGGAGTTGTAGTCCCAAAACATCTGGAGGGCCAAGTTTGCCTATGCATGCTCTACTCCCTCCCATTCCTCCTAAATCTGTTCTTTGGGTTCCCACTGCCTTCCAAATGAGATCTAAAGATGGTGCAGGGCATGTGCAGGAGGAGGATGGGAGAAGTCCTGTTGCACAAGGGGATGCTGTTCCACTTCTGCAGTTATTTAGTTTAATACCACCCAATATGGAAGCAACCCAGTGAAATAAATCATAATACTTACAATGGTAAACCTTTGGCCTGCCGGGCTGGGATCTATGAGTCAAGGGATCTGGCTTCAGCGAACAAGTCACTTTCATTATGCATGTTTTTGAAAAGTGAGAGAGGGTGTGTGGGAGAAAGAACAGTCAGTAGTTTTGTTTTTGTCATGAGGATCTTGTGAACAAAGCACCTGATGAAATCTGTCTCCATGTACCGTATTGGCCCGAATATAAGCTGCACCTGCAAATAAGTTGCACCTTTAAAATTCAAGGGAGGGGGGGAAGAAAAAAAAAAAAAAAATATCTGAATATAAGCCGCTTGCCGTGTGTGTCTGTCTGAGGTGCTTTCTCATGCACGCTCTTCACACCCCCTCCAGGCCGGTTCCTCCTAGCAAGCAGCACAGGCACACACTCTCCCACCACCACTGCTCCTGCTCCTGCCTTGGCTTCTTGTCTTCCCTATCAGCTCAAGGTGTCCAGGCATCGCTGGAGAGAAAGATTGAAGGAGGGGGAAATGGAGGAGCCCACTGTTGACAGGAGAAGTGGGAGTGCTCCCCAAAGGGCAGAACAAACTTGGGCCACTCATGAGGGGAGGTTTCTCTCTCCCCTCTCATACAATGCCTGCCTTGCACCACTCACTTGTGGCCCCACTTCTCAGTTTCTTCCCTGCCACCCTCTACCTCATGGGCTGCTATGGTTTGACCACAGCAATTTTTGTAAGGTCGCGGATTTAAGCCACACTTTTTAACTTTTCACTGTTGTAATTTGGGGGAAAAAGTGTGGCTTATATTCGGGCCAATACGGTATTAATCAAGTTCATACAAGAGTTCATTCACTAATACTAACTTTTTCACTCCGTGCCCATTTTATTGTGTGTGTATTTCTTTATGCATATCCTGATTTACTTCTTGTTTCATAACAACACAGTGTCTCTACAGCTATTCATCCTTGAGATGGGTATATATTGTATATCCAGTGGCACAGGACAATCAATATATTCTTTACCACATACTAAGAATGCAGACTGCTCCACAGGGACTTTATCTCAACTGGATTTTATCACTGAGAGAAAGAAGGCAGAAACACTTAGCACTGTTTCATAAAAATATGTTATATATGCATATACAGATTGAGAGAGTTATCAAGGGGGCGGGGAAGCAAATGCAGAGGCAGCATGAATTTTTAAAGTGATATTAGTATCGTAACCCTCATAGACTCTCTCCGTGTCTCTTGTGGAAGCTTTCAAGGACTCTCATTGTTGTTATTCCATTGCATATGGACTCTGGCCAACTCAGCAGATTTATAGAGAAGTAGAAACATCTCTCTTTCCTTTTCCTTCTGGGCTGCAGAAGGAAGAAGACTCCAGAGTGAAAGCCCCAGACATCTGCTGTTCCCAAGGGCCTGTATTGAGATATGTACCCTGAATAAGCATGGTAAGATGTGGTATTGAAAGCCAATAAAATATGGGTGTGATGCAATGCCTAGTATTTCCCCATCTCTGTCTCTTTGCCACTCATATATTTATACAGTGGTACCTTGGTTTACAAACTTAATCCGTTCCGGAAGTCTGTTCTTAAACCGAAACCATTCTTAAACCAAGGTGTGCTTTCCCTAATGAGGCCTCCCACCGCCGGTGCCCTTCCACCATTTGGATTCCGTTCTTAGACCAAGGTAAAGTTCTCAAACTGGGACACTATTTCCGGTTTTGTGGAGTTTGTAAACCGAATCGTTCTTAAACCAGACTGTTCTTAAACCAAGGTACCACTGTATATAATAGTTCAAGAAAACATGTAAACATATCACAGGTACCACAGTTCATAAACATACAAGCACAATATCATATTGAAGTAGCCAAGGGGAGAAAAGCTCATTCTCATTCATAACTGTTGGAATATAAGGCAACCTCTGTGGTATGAAGTGTAAGTGTCTGGAGGGTGATGGTTTTACATTATGTAAACAGAGCTGATAAATGGGAACCAAATTTTGTCAAACTTCTCATGTTTTACCATTCCCTTTACTCTATGATGACAGCTTAAGTGTTCATAAAGTGCTATGTCCCACACTCAACACCACTGCTCGCTCTTAGAAGGCCCATTTCGGGTTTTCCAGCTTGAGCAACTTCTGCCAATACAATGTTTGAGAGGAATGGCATTTGTGATGGATTGTGGGATTTGTTGAACTATCTACTGGAAAGAGTGCTAGCAGGGCGTCAGAGAGAAGGGGCTAGGTTGACGTTTGAGAGAATTTAAGGTACCTGACCCCAAAACCATGACTACCCTTCTATTGCCATCTGCTCCCTACCATTTTTTTTATTTTTAATTTTTATTTTTTGCCAATAAACTGAATTCACAGAAGGAAAGGAAAATCCTTCCTAAACCCAATATAGGGTGGAATTGTATCCTGCCCACTCCACACCTCTTGCTGTAATTATGTGGACTATGGATTGATAATCCCTGACACATAGACAATGGTAAGTGATAGCAAACACAGCCAAATGGCTCTGGCACTTCTGAACAACCGTGGCTGAATATCTTTTCAAAGGGAAGAAGCAATTCAAAACAGCTAAGAAAATAATGCCCATGTAAATAAATCTGCATAAGGATGCAAACCATATTCAGCATCCTGATTAAATCATGAATAGTGATGAGGAAGTAGCAAGGGACAGTGGAATCTTGGCATTCTTCCAGCAGTTAATAACCACATTGCCATTCAGGAGCAGTCAGAAATAGTATTGCTCTAGTCTCCGAGAGTCAAATGCCTTGACTTGGAACTAAGAAAATGATTAGTGATGTTGACAAAATTCATAATTGCCTGGTTTGCTGCACAAATTTGTCCAGCTCAAAGTGCTCAGCTGCATTAGGAATTGCAGGTTTCTATTCCCCCCGCCCCCGCCCCCCCCGGACGTTGTTTCCTGACTTGGAATGTTAAATGAGGTTCTGCATGTGGGTGCTCAGCAGGGTTTTCCTATTAACAACTTACTCTTAGGACTTGCCGATCAGAAGGTTGGTGGTTCGAATCCCTGTGACGGGGTGAGCTCCCGTTGCTCAGTCCCTGCTCCTGCCAACCTAGCAGTTCGAAAGCATGTCAAAGTGCAAGTAGATAAATAGGTACCGCTCCGGTGGGAAGGTAAACGGTGTTTCCGTGCACTGCTCTGGTTCACCAGAAGCGGCTTAGTCATGCTGGCCACATGACCTGGGAGCTGTACTCCCTCGGCCAATAAAGCGAAATGAGCGCCGCAACCCCAGAATCGGTCACGACTGGACCTAACGGTCAGGGGTCCCTTTACCTTTACCTTGTTAACGGCTGTGAGTAACAACAACAACAACAACATTATTTATACCCCACCCATCTGGCTGGGTTTTCCCAGCCACTTTGGATGGCTTCCAACAAAATATTAAAAATACAGTAATCCATCAAACATTAAAAGCTTCCCTAAAGAGGGCTGCCTTCAGATGTCTTCTAAAAGTCTGGTAGTTGCTGTTCTCTTTGACATCTGGTGGGAGGGTTTCCACAGGGTGGGTGTACCACCAAGAAGGCCCTCTGCCTGGTTCACTGTAACATGGCTTCTCGCAGTGAGGGAACTGCCGGAAGGCCCTCGGCGATGGACCTCAGTGTCTGGGCTGAAAGATGGGGGTGGAGACGCTCTTTCAGGTATACTGGGCTGAGGCCATTTAGGGCTTTAAAGGTCAGCGCCAACACTTTGAATGTTGTGACAAAAAGGAGTGACATGATGAAACCCCCTGACTGCTAGGGCTGGGTTAAGCCATGTGGTTGCCGGAAGCAATGGACAAGATAGCCCCCTCTCCCCTAATTCTCATGCACAGAAGTTGACTGGACTAGCAACTAAATATTTTTCCAACACTAGCAAAGAGAGTGTCCTCTGCTGCAGCTGAGGAAAGCCTGATGATTGCAAAACAGGCCGTGTAGCACACCCAACACTTCCTCTTGCACTCATGCAACAAATTCACTTAAAAAATAAAATGGATTTTTATTTTTTTGGATTTTTAAAAATGACAGGGAAAAGTTTTGAAAAATGTAGGATGGACAATTGATTAGCTGGAAGTCAGGTCAAGACCTTGCAAGCAAATCAGGATCAATGATTATTGTCATATAACCACCCCATCAACAAATAAGTATGAATGCTCAGTAAAGACAGGACATAGTCTAAGCACTGCATCAGCTTTTTGCAAGCAAATCAGAATGAATGCTGGGTGAACAGGTCATTGGATGGAGTCCTTACTCTGTTACGCCTTGCATAAATATGGGTGTGACTCACATTCTAGTTACTTGGAACAACTAAGTCTGCCAGAGTTCTTTTTATCTCATATTATTGAGACATATTATTGCTTAGGAAGAGCAAATTCCCATGGTAGGAACACCTGACTCTCAACATTAACTCAATATCAAAAAATAGTAAGGGCACCAGAAGCAAAGATTGGCATGCACTCCCATTTTATAAGTCCCAGCACAATGACTCTGTAGATATATTTGTTCAATTGAGTACAAGGACTGAGACACATAAATAAAACACATTTGCCATAGTTATTAAATACCTACAAAATGAATGCAATTTGGCATAATATCCAATTTTCAGATAAATATTCCACCCCTGCACCCTTTCCCTGCTTAGCTTAGTGGTTGCATTCAGATGCAATTTGACTGGAAAAGAATTTTGCTGTGTTCAAGCATAATCTGCATGGAAGAGAAAGTGATAATTATTCATGAATCAAACAAGCACGCTTCTAAATCAGAAGCATAATCAAATACATTAAGCTGCTTCTTTTTCCCCCAGATTTGAATGGCTGCTGACAAGAGCAGTGTAAACCAGGAGTGATTTGGCCCTGAGCACTTTCCTAGGTATAAAGCTGCAGTTATAAGGTGTGTGCATAAGCTCCTTTGTGTAGCTTTTGTGAGGCACTGCATCAGTCACAGTTCTGACTTGGCAAGCAAATGTTGTAAGCATCCCATTTCTTCAAAACTGGTGTTTAAACATTAAGGATGGCATTCAACTCATAGCAGTTCTGTTGAAAATAATGATTATGACTAAGTTGAGTGCCAGTCCCCCAACAGCAGCATTAGTACAATGGTGGTGCTGTGTGTTAAACCACAGAGCCTAGGGCTTGCCGATCAGAAGGTCGGCGGTTCGAATCCCCGCGCTGGGGTGAGCTCCTGTTGCTCGGTCCCTGCTCCTGCCAACCTAGCAGTTCGAAAGCACGTCAAAGTGCAAGTAGATAAATAGGTACCGCTCCGGTGGGAAGGTAAACGGTGTTTCCGTGCACTGCTCTGGTTCACCAGAAGCGGCTTAGTCATGCTGGCCACATGACCCGGAAGCTGTACGCCGGCTCCCTCGGCTAATAAAGCGAGATGAGTGCTGCAACCCCAGAGTCGGCCACGACTGGACCTAATGGTCAGGGGTCCCTTTACCTTTACCTCAGGTTTCGGACGCTTCAGGTTACAGACACTTCAGGTTACAGACTCCGCTAGCCCAGAAATAGTACCTCTGGTTAAGAACTTTGCTTCAGGATGAGAACAGAAATCACGCAGCGGTGCAGCGGGAGGCCCTATTAGCTAAAGTGGTGCTTCAGGTTAAGAACAGTTTCAGGTTAAGAACGGATCTCCAGAACGAATTAAGTTCTTATCCCGAGGTACCACTGTACTCCCATTTTTACTCCTGGGACAGATGCACATTGTACAAGTAAAGTGTATCCAACACACTTTTATAACACGTGACTTCCCCTCCCCAAATCCTGGGAACTGTAGTTTCATACCGATGCTGGTAATAGTAGCTATAGCCACAGTTCTCAGGATTCTTTAGGAGAAGCCATGTGATTTGTTTTCACTGAACTTAATACCTCCCCACTTGTACGCAATCAGCACACGTGTGACCGCTGCCACGCGTGCCATTTTTGGTGTTGAAAGGGGGCAAGGCGGTGCAGAGACAGAACAGGTGCCACAGCGAAGAAGGACGTCTCTGAGATCTTACCCACCTCACCTGGTTCCCAGGTTGAAGTTCGTTCAACCAATATCATGGTGCAGAGAAGAATGGCATGTTGTTAGACTCCAGTAGCCCAAGCCCACATGGCCAATGGTCAGGGTTAATAGAAGGCCATAGGCTGCCCATCCCTGTTTTAGCATCTCTCTGCTGGAAGCTAGGCTGTGTATACACTACAACATTAAAGCACATTCAAAACACATTATTCTTTCCCTCAAAGAATTCTGGGCACTGTAGTTCACCCTTCACAAAGTTACAATTCTCAGCAAACCTTAACAAATGAGAGTGCCCAGAATTCTGTGAGAGAAAGAATGTGCTTCAGATGTGTAGTTTGTGCACAGTCTTAGAGCGAAAAGGTGCACAGCGTGAATGAATGCTGTATCTTCCTCATTCCAGAACTGAAGCACCACCGCTGAAAGGCCTTTATTTCTGATCAGCACATCTCTGGAGCTGAGATTACTGAGGTACAGGGTTATGTATTCCAGGAAAGTGTCAACCGTGTGTTGCGCAGTCATGCAATGTGCCTCAATCAAATGAGCATAAGCACTAGAGATTACCCAGAATGACACAAGAGTGAGCATAAAGGAACCAGGTAATTCAATGTGGGGAACCTACACAACACCCATCATCTCTGGCCATTGACCAGGTTTGTTAGAGTTGATGGGAGTTCATCAATATATGGAAGGCCCAAGATTTCCCACTCCTGGTGTAGTGCAATATGACAGATAAACCCTTACAGATTTGCAGTCAGCAGGTTTTCTGCTGCCAACCCCCATTTTAATACTAAATTGCTCAATAGTCTTGTGAAATCTTCATCTGAATTGAAGCACTTTGTAGTGTGATGTCTCTCATCTCTCTTGGAACTAGCTGTAGGGTCTTGTGGTTACAGAGCAAAGCAAAAGAATCACATCAACATAAAAATACCTTACTTTTTTTGCAAACTACTTTGAGTTTTGTTTTTGTGTTTTATGATTAAGTGGCATATAAATTTTATGAAATAAATATATTTCCCCCTGCTGTGATGAAGCATCTTCCTTCTCTTAAAAAAAGAGGATTTTAAAAAATAGAGCTTGGTCACAAAACCAGTAGTCTTAAAAACTACTTTCTTCTGATAATATTAATGATTTGTGCAACCATCTTCTGTAATTTAATGAACAGCAGCAGCAGCAATGACAACGCTTTTAGTCTGCCAAGTTGTGTTAAAGGCTTTCTCTGTTCACTGAGGCTCTAAAATGCTAGCAAATAGCAGCAGGGTTATGCACTTAATAGATGGTTATTTAGAAAATATAAATATAGTATGGTATCCTATATTGTGGTTGATTCATGTTTCAGGACTACTGGGGGGTGGATGGCTGTCAGTTACAGAGAGGTGGACCACATTTATCTGCTCAGTGGAATACATCCACCATGCATCTGAAATGCAAGCTAAAAGTACATTCATTCATTCATTCATTTAATAAAAATACTTTATTGATTGATTGATGCTCAAGGTGGTATACATGGGTCTCCTCCTTCCCAGTTTATCTTTTCAACAGCCCTGTGAGGTTGGTTAGGCTAAGAGATGGTGACTGGTCCAGGATCACCCAGTGACATACGTGGCTGAATGGTGATTTGAACCTTGTTATCTCAGGTCCTACTCCAACACTCTTAACCACTATACCATATTGGCCCTCTTTATAAATTGTATTTTCAATAAAATTGAAACCATGTTTTGTGTCAGTATGAAATTGGCAATAAAATAGCTAGCACATTTTCAAAGCTAAGCAGGGTCTGGTATGGTTTCAAATTGGATGGGGGACCATGTGTTGAGATTTCCTGCATTGCAGGGAGTTGGACTAGATTACTATGGGGGTTCCTTCCAACTCTGTGATTCTATGATCCAGCCAAATGTCATTCATGCTGATTTTCCATTCAACATGGGTGGGTGGGTGTTGGTGTACATGTGTGAGAGTGAGAAATGTGGCCATCAGATGCATATACAGCAAGTGTTTGAGGAGGCTGAACCTGTAGGATTAGCTACTGGATATCCAGTACACATTGCTGTGGTGAGAGAACCTTGCATTTTATGGATTATCAGGCAGAAATTCTTAGCTTACTTAGACATCAAGTATTTGGAAAAGCAGCACGTGTATAATTTTTGCCTGAGTATTTTATATTCCCCATTTTTTCTCAAACTGTTTAGTGCCAGAGTGTCTTGTCAAACAAGTTAACTCATTCAAAGTAAGCTGTTTCTTATCCTTTATACCTCAAATGCAGCATGCTCCATGTACAAGCTTTCTTCTCATGATGTTTCAAATCAATCTGTTGAACCATTTTTAAGTATAAGCCCCATAGCCTAGGAAAAAGTACAAGTAATATCATGTAAAAGAAAACTATTTCTAGGGCTCATACTGATAGCTTTGCCCTAAATTTGCTTCCCTAACAAACAACAACAGCAGAGTGACTTACCAGCATGACATGAATAAAGAAACTCATTCAAAATGACACTACTTTCTAATATGCATTTATCCAGCTCACTGTGCAGAATATTCTTAATCTAAACTGAGAAGACAATGGTACATCAGTCTTTCCTTCACAGTGACTGCAAAAAACAAACAGTGTGTTTGAAAAGCAATCAGATGGATAATTAATCAGCACCACAAATTCAGTAATTGGTGTGTACTATCCTTGTGGAATTCACCATACAATTTTAGTAAGAATAATGTTATAGTCACTGCCTGGCATGCAGTTCCAGATTTCCTCATTGATCTGTAGCTTCTCCTAAGCATGTTGCAAAGAAAACCCGCTTAACAAATGCATTAATGACATGCTTTGATTTATGCTGGTGTCTCCCCTTGGGTATTATTGAGATAATGAATATGACATTTAAAGCATAAATATAAGCATCTTAAATCATCTGCAGGTGTTGCTAGATAATAGGTGAGTTCCACCCCCTGCAGTGCGAAAGCTTTTTTAAAAAATGAGACTTAATGCTGTTCCATTAAGTTTTTAAAAATTGCTAGAAAATGTACGAAGTGTGATCCAAATGTCTGTGCTATTTTAGTTGATACATTGGATTTATTGTTGATGGAGTGGTTTTTTGTGATGGGGTGCTCTGTATTTATGGATGAGAAATCCTCCCCCTCCCCAGTTCATTGATGATGATCTTCTCAAGTCTGAAGTTGGTGACCCCTACATAATTGTCCATAGCAAGACATGTGTGTAGAAACACAAGAAGCTGTCTTATATTGAGTCAGACCATGTCACTCAGTACTGGCTACAATTTCAGGCAAGGAAACCCCTTATCCTACCTGGAGATTCTAGGAATTGAACCTAGGGACCCACTGGTGGAGGAAGAGGGGGGCAGGGGGAACGCACCACCCCCGGCAGTGCGATCCTGGTGGGGTTCCATCGCGGAAGGAAGATCAACACCTTGGAAAGTGGCCTAGGTGTGGACTTTAGGACCACAGCTGATTATACTATCACTGACAGCAAAACATACAAGTTGCCTCAATGGTGTCCTGAAGCAACTGAGCTTTATAAACTAGACTAGTTATCCATTGACTAAAGACCTCAAACCCTGAATGCTGTATCTGCCAATTGAGGGGCAATGCAACCATTTGCCTTTTCTGGGCCCTGGGATTTCAAGCTCTGAGGATCTCAGAGGGTGCCTTTAGAAGGGCTCTGTCAGGTCTAGCCTAGGGAGGCCTGTATTTATGCAAGCTTGCAGCTCCTGGAACGAACACGCATGCAGCCCACAAACACACTTTGTAAATGGGGAGCAGACAGGTTTGCCACATGTATACAAGGCAGATCTTTCCTTCTAAGGACTGTAAAACTCTAAATGCCTACCACTATTAGATTTAGCTGTTCCTTGTAATAAAATAAAAATGTGTGAGTGGCTGGGTATTATGAAATATTTTATTTACATCATGGAAGGTGGGAAGCCGTGCTCAGTCATTTGAAGCTTTGCCTCTGATACTCAGGTTTATTAACCTTGTCTATAAAGAAACCACTCAGAACAAATGCTGATTGTGTACATCTTCCAAAAATGCTTGGCTCACCAAGTGCATCGTTTGCATCATCAATTTATCATTCATGCATTTTAAACCAGGAACTTGCGGGTCACATTTTCCTTTTGTCAGACGAACTGATAGCATGAAAGGACATAAAAAGGTTAAAAAGAAAAACAGAGAGAGAAGTACTACTGTATCATTTGTTAGGGAGCTAGTCTCTTCCACATGCTAGTCTCTTCCTCTAAAATCACACAAGATGCTGTTATGTTTTCAGAAAAAAGACTTGCTGAGATTCTATCATGTTCCTGAAACTCGGGATGCATATACACACATATAAAGCACATGACTTTCCCCAAAGAATCCCAGGAATTATTATTTGTTAAGGATGCAATTGTAGCACTGTGAGAGGTAAGCTATAGTTCCCATGATTTTTTGAGGGAAGACATGTGAAAATGAAGTTCATCCTAATTCTATGATACTCTGTTTCTGAGGAGGCAAAAAGATCCTGGAAACCATGTGACTCACTCATAGGGCTGAGGGGAGTTTGCACTTTAATGAGAAAAAGCTACTACCACCATAGAATGGAGGTGAATTTGCCACAACCTAACTCCCCTGGGAAGAAGACTCAGAATGGTTTTGCCCTGGGAAAGAGCTGGGGAAGGGTCCAATAAATGCATGCATTGATGAAAAAACCAAAACAGAAGCACCTGGGTAAAAATTACTTGCAAAAATATGTGTATTTGTCAAAACCAAATACAAAACTATTTATTAGGAGAAATTCACTAATGCTGTAGGTTGGGTTTTTTCTTTCTTTCCCCAAAACAGATCAAAAATTTCAATGGAAATGTGGGGAACCGAATTTAAGATCAGAAAAATGAGGACCTGAAATTGGAAGGTACATCCATCTTTACTCAAACATGTGGGTAATATTCTTCACATGTTTCTGATATAATCATGGTGCCAGGGACTACATGACTGCCTCCACTGACATCATTGTGCCCATCATAACCTCTGCCAATAGGGAGCCTGCTCTTTGCATGAAGTCTCCTTGCCCATTGTTGAACCCTAAAGGATCAAGGTTCTAAATCATGTAGTAGTTCTGCTGAATAAGTTATGGTGAATACAGTGACTGAGAAATCAGGAGCAGTGGGATGCATGTGGATGTGGAGACAGGACTCCACACCTCCTGGCTTCATGTTTAATCTTTTCCCACGTGCAACACATAAATGAGACTTCTGAAGTATTTCTTTTCAGAACAGAGAATGTGCATTCCAACCACAATTTTTAGGATTCCTGTTCCTTGTTGCACTCATTAGAATCAGCAAATCATTCATGTCCTAGGCACCTGCATCTCAAAATGAATTTTGGGTAGGTAGAATGTGACAATGAAATCTACTTAAAGCATAATGGCTTGGTTGCACAATAGGCATTACCAAGCTTAATACGTAAGATTATTTTCCTTTATGTGGCAAATGTGTCTGTGTGGCGTTTACACATTTCCCAAACAAAGAAAGGCAGGGGGAGGTTGACTTTATGCGTTTTGTGTTTCTAATCAAAAACCTGTGGCTTTATTCTACTTCCTTTCTTTCAAGAGTAAAAAAGTCTTTCTAATGGCGAAAATTGAGCCTTCAGTTTGACGGAGAATCAATATTTGTTCTGCTTTGTAAGAGTTACTTTTTGTCTTCCCACAGATGCATATTGATTGAAAAGGAAATTTCAGCATGCATTGTTACAAATGGCTCTCACTCGCACTGACCCTGGCTCAGCTTGGGCCCTGTTTTCCCTGTACGCACAAGTGTAACCCCGATGACTTGGAGCAAGCATTTGTGAGACGTCAGAGAGTGAAACATGGCGGGGTCCGGAACCTGCTGGTTGTACAGGAAGAACTGATGTTAACACATCCTTTGAAATCAGGCCAGGTACAGTAACTCTTTCTGTGGGAGGTTTAACATCTCGTTGAGGTGTTGATTAGTACCTGCTTGCTTTTCTAAATCTTCCCTCAATCTGGCCTTGTGAAAGAACAGTCTCCTTGAAGCCTTTCTTCTGAGATGTGCAGCAATATACAGCAATACCCGAAGAATAAGCACCATCTTTGCCCTTCTTGCACTGTTTAACGATCTGCTCCATGTTTTCAAAGATGCTTTAGCATCAGAGAATCTGAAAGATCTCCTGTCCAGGTTTTACTTGGGACTGGAGGACTTGGTCAGAGAGCCATGTAAGATTCTGTGTTAGGACTGTCAGACAGGCAGGATCATCCACAGGTCAGAATGATGACTCAAGACTCAATGTGCAGTCAGCTTTTTCATTCAGAAAAGGAAAACACAGCAGAGTTCACTCAGGCTCATCTGCCCTAGTTGAAGACATTGTTGGGGCTGGCATCTGTCCCCTCCTTCCCTCTTTAGCCCTTTGCCTCTGGACTCCTCCCAAGCAGACATAAACTATCAGAGGGACCCCTCCTCTGGGCCTTTCTGCCTGTTGCTCAGCAATGTGCAAGGCTCTTCATGATCTTGGTGTCAGTGGAGGAAGAGAGGCCACTGTAGAAGGACTTGCCTACTGATATGAAACTGAGGCAGTGTCTGGCTCCTCTCTGTCAGAGTCTGCACTCTAACTGACATACTTGGCATCCCACCTTGTCTGTGGACAGCTTCCTTCTTCTGACTCTCTGTGTTCACTCAAGCCTCCTGCTTCTACCACCTCCCAGCTTTCTTCCTCAGTGTCCCACCACCACTGTCCTGGTCTAAGTCTTCTTCCTCTATGTCATCTCTAAGGGGTTCTTGGGCTGGCGCCTCCCACCACTCTTCATCATCCAGCCTGTCCTTCAACCACAAGTACTTGTTTGACACTAAAGTTGCTATCATAAACTTAAAACCGTATTTGGTTTAGGCCACTTCTCAGCATTTCCCTGGCTCCTTGAAGGAACTTACAAACTCAGAATCGAATTCCCTATGGGCTGAGGTAGCCAATCATAGTAGTTTAACTTGAGGATTGGTGTGTACATATTTCTGGACTTTTATCTGAGCTACAGCACAGGGAAAGGAACTGTGCAATTAAAAAATAGTATCATGCTGTATTGACAAAAGTGTTTTGAAATTCCCTTCCATCTTCCAAAAAGAAAGAAAGGACTCATTTATCAACATCTGGCAACTTGCTTAGGCTTTTTCTTTTTTTTTCTTTTTTTGGCATTGCATCAGAACAGACACACTGAGCAGCAATGCAGTTTACCAACACTATTTAGATTGATATTCTGTTACGTTAAGTGGCATTTGATTTACCCCTCATTAATTTTTAATGAAGCAGATTAATACTAAATACTTTTTACCAGTAAGAAAGCACCAGGAACCGGCACAGTTCATTATGTTAACGTGACTTGGGCACAATAAGCAATTATTTTCCACCCCGTTTGAAAATGCATATGATGCCCAGTAATTTTCTTAATGATTCTTCCCCCTTCTTCTTTATTGCTGTTATTTAGTTACTTTAAAAAAAAAGTCAAAATAAGAGAAGAATAAAACACACAATGCTAAAGCCATTTTTAATCTCTCCATCTTGCATCCTTTTCCTATAAGGCAACTTTTGAGCTGAATGAATGGCAAAAAAAAAGTTTAACCACTAATTAACTAGCACTAAAATTTAATTGGGCCCAAAGGGTGAAGTGCTCAAAATTCATTAATTACTTTTTACAGCCTTTCAAAGCAAAAACTCTGGAAGTATGATGTCTCATTTCAAAAGGATACAACAAGACAATCCCTTTATATTTTGTGCATCTGCAAATATGGGTCACTTTTTTTTTAACAGAAAGGTCACAAAAATGTGATCAGCTTTCAGAAAGTTTGCTTTTTAAAAACAACAACACCAAAAGCAAATATGGATTTAATTTGCAGAATGTAATGTGATGCAGAGGGCCTCTGTTTGTTTATAGGAAGCATTTCCTGGGTACCTTTGTCCCTCCTTTTTGTCATCAATGCATTTAGAAACGGCTTCTGAAGTTTCTCCTTAAACATATAAGCCTAAAAAAGCCTTATTGGGGCCTCATGTGCACTATGCATTTAAAGCAGTATTATAGCAATTTAAACAGAGATGGCTTTCTCCAAAGATTCATGGGAACTGTAGTTTTCTAATGGTGCTGAAAGTTGTTAGGAGACCACTGTTCCTCTTACAGTTCCTAGAATTCCCTGGGAAGAGTGATTGATTATTAATCAAGATGGCTGGTGTTTCTCAACTTTGGGAACTGGAGTTGAATATATCAAGATGGTTTGATAAATATTTGAATTTTCATTAGCATCTCATATCATTTAAATTTGTCATATCTGATGAACTTGCCTTTTTTCACTGATGCCATACTACGTAGAAGATTTCACCACGCTAATATAAAAAATGATGGATACCAGATTCAAATACTTGTCATTTAGTCTTTGCAAGAATTATCAATGAATCAATTAATTAATCACACTCCAAACAAGCATTTCAAGATGATTTACAATAAAGACAACCAAAACAGCAAATACGTTTAAAACAAAACTAAAACCATACAAAATCGACATTCATGGCAAAGACCCGTTTATTCAGCTGTTAAAGTCTGTCAGATCAAAAATGCCTTTAGTTGTTTCCAGATATTGGGCACCTTTTGTATCTCAACTGCTGAATCATGGGGCATTCGTGAAATTCCGCAACTGTTTGTTTCTATTACAAGGAGAAAATTCTGCTAATTACGAAAATAAATTGACTCCATTTGCTTTGCAATCAGAATGATATACTACAATCTCATTCAATTTGGTATAAATCAATACATGAAAGGGATTGCTGACCGTATTGGGGGGAAACCGACTTGACATTAAATTTGATAAGGTTTGTTTGTTTGAATCCTATCTTGAAATCAGCTTGTTACTCATTATTCTCGCAGCTGAAAACTGATGTAGATAAACAAGACAATTCCCTGGCTGAAAATGGACCACATTTTTTGGATGAACCCTATGAAGCCACTGTTCCCGAAATGTCTGTAAGAGGTACTGTGTGTTGTACTTTGACCTTGCATTGATTCTATGTGTTTATGTTTATGTTTATGAAGTAGGCTGTTGCAGCTAGATTATTTCATTTTCCTAAAGAATCAAAATTTGAAAAGATTCAGGACTTTAAATATGTGCAAACCAATGGGGTTTCTCTAAACCAGCATTTCTAATCATCACATCCCTCTCATTCCTATAAACCCTGTTCCATGCCCAATAATCACGGGATGCCTTTGCCCAGTGATGCTGTGGCCCATAGATTGCAGCAAAATGCTGGGCAAAGTTACATAAAAATACCAAATGAGAACACAAAACACACAATAAAAAACAAACAAAAAACAAACCAAATACCCTCTTACCACAAACATATTTAAAAGGCCATACAATGTTTTATCCACCAAAGGCAAGGTTAAAGAGAAACAATATATAATGAAAGTGTCAGAAGAGCATTCCACAAATGGGGAGCCACTGCAGAAAAGGCTCTTTGCCACATAAGTTTCCCACAACCAAATCAGAACAAATGCTCAAAAAGAGTGGACACTGTATAACCCTTGAGTAAGCAAATCAGTATGAATGCACAATAAACACATTGTCTGTACGAGTCTTTAATCTCTGATTTGGTTTGATTTGAACATCTCTTTTGGACTAGCTTGCTTCTTAAGATCTAAATTGTAGCTTGTCTAGATCACATCCTTCTTTTGGGGGGTTCTGCAAAAGGATAGGAGATATACCAATTTAAATCTGGTTTAACTGGTTAAATTAAGTTTTAACTTCTTTTTTAAATGCTTCCTTCCCAGCATTCAGTTGCTATCTCACATTCACACAGTCTCTTCAGGGCTCTTCAAATTATATAGTTTCTTCAGCAGAATATTTAGCTCTAGGCGCAATTCAAGAATCAATATCTGTATTAACATGTATGCACATTAATTTATTATTTAGTACACTTTCTTACTTACCCACTAAAGACAGCATTTACACTTCCTTCAGGTTTTAAATACAAGTGTTCTACTAAATTAAAGTGTAACAGGAAATACAGTGGTACCTTGGTTTTCGAACATAATCCATTCTAGAAGACCGTTTGAGCTCTAAAATGTTTGAAAACCAAAAACTCAATAGCCGACAGCTAGGCCTCAGGATCTTGCACTCAGTACAAGCTGCGTGGCATGTTCGGCTTCCAAGGTGTGTTCGAAAACCGAAGCATTTACTTCCAAGTTTACGGCGTTCAAAAACCGGAATGTTCATCAACTGAGACTTTCGAAAACCGAGGTACCACTGTAGACTCTTCCGCAAATACAATGCTATGATCTCTGTCATATTGTTTAAATGTCTATAGACACAATACATTTATAAAAATGACCAAGACTAGAGTGCAGTGGTCATACTTTATATTTCAGTGGGTTTGAGATCTGATTTAAAACTTTATCCATATAGTTTTTTCTGCAATTTTTATTTATACCGCTGTCTAGTAGCAAATTCAGGACATAATGTATTATTATTGCATTCTTATTCCATTCATTGCTTCCATGGTTCTCGCCTTCCATCAACTCTGACAAGTTGTTGTACTTGTGAGAGTAACATTTCAGTTTAAACACTGTAGCCTAATAGTCACACGTGAAATCATTTTTAGTTAGTTGAAATCATTTTTGAGTACACAATCTTGAAGTCCTATAGCATTTGGAAACTATTAAATGTAATATGTGGAAGCTACTGAAGGAACAAATTCCATGGCACAACTGATTCATCTTTGCCAACTTTTTGAAATTATTAGGTTGCCACATTTCTAGCATTTTCCTGAATGGCCTTATGAGTCTGCAAAAAGCTGAATATCCATCTGGTTATTGAATGCAGATTTCAGAGTTGTTCTTCCCATATTACCTCAGGAGCATATAAACATATGTACATAGCAATCCAAATTATGTGCCATATGTCTAGCCTCATGAGCTATTCAGTGCCTCATGGGCCATTCAAAAAAATCACATGATTGAAGCCACACAATAATAAGATTATAGTAGTGGGTGTTACCTAAGGATTATCTTCTTAGTAGTGACTTCCTTTTTACTCAAACCAAGTCACAGCCAAAATATAATAGCGATGGGGAAACTGCAGCCTTCCTGAAGTTATTGGACTCCAATTCCTATCAGCCCCAACTCTCATGGCCATTGGTCAGTGATGATGAAAGTTGTAATCCAACAACCTCTGAAGACCCACAGGGTAGACATAATTGACTTAAATGATGTGGTCCCAAAGAAGCTTCCAAGCAGATAAATTTAATACTCTGTGCTGCTTTCTTAAGTAATAGTATACAAATAAGTTTGCAGGTGAGATACAACACAAAAGCCATTAGTTTGGGACATTTCTTTTGATGCCACGGAAGCAGCCAGATTCCCTATCAACATATTTACAGATAATGTTACTTCTTTATATAGGCATCTAAAAGTCCTCAGGGTGCTGCTGACTAATTTATCAGAGAAACATGCCGTTGTAGTGGAATGTCTTGGGATAAGATGCGATAATGTGATTCTATGATAGAAAGTGGCTGGAGGTCTTGCGTGCCCCAAGAGAGGTCGATTTGTATTTGTATTTAGGAGTTAGGAAAGAAATGAGTTAGACATAAACACTGCATTATAAAATGAGAAGCTCTGACGAATATTTCCTTCATGGGTGTAATCTTATGAAAGGCCCGTGGGGATGGTGTCAGATTTAGATCTAGGATATAGCCAGCTCCCAACCAGAGACAAAATTGTCTTCTCTAGATGGATTGCACTATCTGTTATTCAGTGGAAAATGCTCATTACCAACCTCAAGGATATAAAAAGCTATCAGAATCCTGTTGTGTGTCTTGCCTGCATTGCTTGTTTTGACTTTATTTCTTTTAAGCCGCACCACAGGCATTAAGTTAAGGACTGATGCAGTGCTCCTGGTTTGGTGGTTTTTTGTGTGTGTGTGTTTTAAATATGGAGTCCTTTATTATCTCTTAAACCTGTAGCCAGTGTAAAATTAAGACAGCATCCTGCATATGTACACAGGTGTGTGAAAAACAAAGTGTAAAACAGGATTGGAGGAACTGTGGCTCTCAATATGTTGCTGGACTTCAGCTCCCTTCAACAACAGTCAGCATAGTCAAAGGCCAGGAATGATGGGAGTTGTAGCTGAGCCATGTCTAGAGTGCCACAGGCCCCATACTCCTGTTTTAAAAGTATGGCCAATTAAAAACAACTGCACTGGTTGCCAGTTCATTTCTGGACTGAATTTAAGGTGCTCAAATTAGTGTTTAAAGCCCTAAATGACTCAGGCCCTGAATAGCTGAAGACCACGTCATTTCCTACAGACCCCTTGGTGTTCAGATCAGCATAGGCAGGCTTCCTCAAACTCGGCCCTCCAGATGTTTTGAGACTACAATTCCCATCATCCTTGACCACTGGTCCTGCTAGCTAGGGATCATGGGAGTTGTAGGCCAAAACATCTGGAGGGCTGAGTTTGAGGAAGCCTGGCATAGAGAGTACAGTCCAACCACCCTCAGATGCTTGGGGGGTGGCCCTGGGGAGAGCATTTCCTGTGGCAGCCCCTATAATGTGGAACTGCCTTCCCAAACAGGTGCATCTTCATTACACAGCTTCTGGTGGATGTGCCTCTTTAGACTGGCTTTTGAGATGTATATTTTGAGAGGGTCTTAAAGCTGCTGAGCCCTGGCTGAGGCAAGGTTCAGCCAGGAAAGCCCAAGATCCATGAGATCCAAACTCTAATCCAACCAGATCATGGGTCTGGATTACATTGTTCTTACCTTACTTAAATTCCACAGAAATGTATAGGATTGTGCTGTCAGTTGAGTTTTATTTCCATTTTGTCCAAAGGCCATAGCAGAAATCTAAAAATGCAAAACATAAAATGGTTAGTTTACACAATGTTACCATGGGCAAAATGTAATCCAAAAGTAGTTGTCCTTGCAGTGATATGGGAGGCATTCACAGTGAAATTCAGTAAAAAGGAGGACAAGATTTAGATTCTGCTAGGCTTCGCAATCTCATAAAAAATGAGACAGCTAGCTTTTCAGGTGAATAATTCCAAAAGCTGGGTGTCTCTGTAAAGAGATCCACTATACTTCGGTAAATAAAGGGTCACACACAAAAGAGGATTTCACCTACACTTTAAAGGAATATGGTATTTATTTATATATTGAATAAAGCATGTAAACTAAACCTAACCCTTACTTTCCCGAACTGGATTTTGAAAACAAAGTATCTTTATGTTGCCTATATGTCTATATACATATAGAAACATTAACAAACATTGAGTAACTTTTTTACATGGCTAGGTATAGTAAATGCTCCCATAAGAACTGTGCCTTTCACTCAACACTTCCACAGGTACTTCGGTGATTCAGGTTACAGCTACAGCTCCAACAGGTGCCCGCCTGCTTTACAGTATCCCTTCCGAACAACCCTATTTTTCTGTGGAGCCAACAACAGGTATTGCTGGTTATGGATATAAGACTCTTGAGTATCAGTAATGCACAACATGGGTGTAAAAAACCTGTATAACCAATAATCTCCCTTTGATGTTATATCTGTATTATAATTGGATCTGTATTATAACTGGGTTGGATACAGATTTCATCTAAGATTAAATGCACATAATGGTGCCGCAGGAAGATGCTGCCTTTTCCCCATTGTGGCCCCCTCTTCCATGCTCTATTGATGAAGATGAAGGTGGGAGGAAGGATGACTCTTCTTCTTCTTCTTCTTCTTCTTCTTCTTCTTCTTCTTCTTCTTCTTCTTCTTCCTCCTCCTCCTCCTCCTCCTCCTCCTCCTCCTCCTCTTCTTACTGGTTCCTCCATTCTGGGACTTTGTGTGTTTGTTTATAGGGCCCATAGGAGCAGCCCACCCAGTGATCCCAGCTGTAACAAGTAAAGTTGTGGTCGTTTTCAACCCACATCAACTTCCATATATGAATTGCTCTTCAAAATTTACCCAGCTGTGTGTGGTGCACGGCTTCTAAATCAACAGATACTGACCCAGATTGCTTTGACTGCACTTCTCACCAGTTGGAGGTAGAGAGTGACTGTCTTTCCCAAACAGGCAACTGGGCTCTTAGAACAGGGAAGGGGAAATTGTGGTCCTCCAGTTGTTATTGGATTCCAGGTCCCATCAACACAAGTCTATGTGTTCCGGGATGATGGGAGTTGTAGTTCAATAATCTCGGGGGGGGGGTGTCACAAGTTCCTTAGTCCTACCTTACAGGTCACAGTACTAATTCAGCAGTACCTTCAGATTTCAAAACAGCTGGGGCCATCAGAATACTGTCCTGTAGGCTTCCTTTTCTTTTTGTCCATACAAAGGCAGAGCCAGAGGCTATCCAATCATGGAAACCCTCTGTGCATGCAAAGTGTCCTTTCTAGACTGGGACAATGGTATGATAAAATACTCTCATGTCTTGGTGTCAGAAAAATAGTTTGAACTTTAAGACTCCAGTGCTGGACATGCTTGCCAGGCTGCAGGTCTCATTGACATCTAACTGAGCTGTAAATATTGTATATTTTGCAGGGGTAGTAAGAACGGCTTACCCAATGGACAGAGAAACACAGGATCAGTGCTTTGTTGTCATTCAAGCCAGAGTTGGTGAAGCTGGTGTTCCTACAGCTACCACAACTGTAACTATCAACCTCTCTGATGTTAATGACAATCCTCCTCGATTTCAGCAGAGTGAGTAAAATGTCTCTTGGTTCATTATTTTTTTTAAATGTTGGGAGCAAATTCAGACCAACTAATTCTGATAAATAAAACATATGTTATATGTGAAATACTTTTGTACAAAACTTAAAAATTAACGCTTTTATATTGCATATGTTCCTTGATTAAATGTCATTGTCTCTTTATAACCCTTTCAAAGAAACATTGCATTGATAGTATAATTAATGCCAAAGGAAGGTAAACCCAGTGTGTCCAGACTCCATAAGCCATTTTGTTGGAACGTTTATAATTTAGATAAAGGAACTTTGAGAAATGTACTTCTGTGAATTCTTAACTGATGCATCTAGAACTCTACTACTGCTACAAATTCAGTCTTTTTACACCAGTTTAAATTTGTACTGTCAATTTTGTCTTGGTAACATAGATGTAGTCCCTATGTTTAAATAGCTATAAAAAATAAAAGCATTGAGCAACCTGTAAAGAAAACACAGTCAGAAAACTGCAACTGTTTCTTCTTTAGTTGCATGTCCATCACCAATGCAAGCAGCTTCTTCATTTGAACAAACAGTTCTCCCAATAGTCACCCTGTGAAAATGTTTAGAGTGTACATGGAGAATCCTGAAATATTATTTTTCTTCACTGTTGCTTTAGTGCCATGTACCTCTCCACTATGTCTTCCCCTTCCCTGAATGATCCTAACAAAACAGGGATCGCCTAATACATTTGATTATGTAAAAATACCACAGAGCTGCTTAGATTTTACTGCATCACAAAGGCAATTCAGAATAAGGTCCAGGAGCATCGTTTTTATCTTGAATGGGTGTTAGAGAGAAAACCATGCTACAAATATTTTTTCCCCATATTGGTATTTCCCATTGCTGAAAGAGGGAGCATCTCTTTTTGGAGGAGGTAAAACTCACACAAAACATGTTCCCTGCCATTTTGTCTCAGCCTTATCACTTTCTATACAGATATTTAAAATAGAAAGAAACTCTTCCTTTGAACACCTAATACAATTTCCACCTCCCTTGGGGAAAACAGCCTATATTTTTGTAACTACTGTTGTTATACCAACAAGGATAAAATGAGGTTTTGCTAAGGACAAAAATCCTCTGAGGACCAACTAATTAAGTGATAAATATAAACTGAGTAACTTGGGACCAACACATCTCAGTGCAATCTAGCAGGCAAGGCATAGTACACCTTGGATTTTTAATAACAGAAAATCTGTAATTTATGGTAGTGGTTTTCACTACTTGGATTCTCTAAAAGCTTATCAGGTGTTCCTCAGTTAAAAAAAACCAGTCATGGCAAATGTGTTTCCCTAAAAGACAGACAGCCTGCAATTTTCTCTCCTCTCCTACAATGCTGCAAACACTTTTCTCATATGCCGGGTGGTGCTGAGTATAATTTTGGGTGCACTTTCAATTCAAGTAGAGCAATGGTGAGGTCCAGCAGTCCTGATCAGTACAGTAAATTGTGTGCACATGTAATGACATTTCCTTCAAACCTTCTCCACAGGTTCTTCAAAAGACAAAGTGATCTGGAATGAGCCTCAGAAGGTGGAATGTTTGAAACCCCCATTGCTTTAGGGGAAAACTTTAATTTTAGTGGGTACTAGGTTGCTACTGTGCAATGAAAGCACAAGGAAAAATATTCTAGACATGAGCATCATAAAGTGACCTAATGACCTCCCCCAGTGTTTTCCTGTAGAGTTTACACAAGAACACATCATTAGAGGATGTAGAATGTATTGCTTTCAATACGAAACAACCCACAACTGCTTAGGGACAGTTTCTGGATGCTTAGCTAATGAAATATATTGAGGTATCGTGTTGCAAAGCATCATACATATTTCCAGTCTCCCTTAAAAATGATTAAAAAATGCTTAAAAATTGGATGTTTCAGTCACAATTAGTTGTATTTTTCATCTCCCCTCTTTGAAATTGGTTGTTGGACAATTGATATCTCATTGTTCAATTGAGTTTTTGTATTGCACACAAGCAAGCAAGTGAACTTATAAACAACTGGAATGTTGAATTGGCTCATGAATGTTGAAACTCATGAATGGATGATCTAAGTCAAGGCTGCCAAGCTTAACAAAAGAAAATGAGCTTATGACTTTAGCTCCCCCACCCCCAAGCCATACATCTTGTGTAACTGGGCAATTTTCAGAATAAAAAGTGGTCTACATTTAGTTGTTATGTCGGTGATCAAGATTGTGTTGGCAACTTTCTCTGATATTTGGTTGTTTCTTTAAGAGCGTTATGAAATGTATGCATCTGAGGCAGCACCTGTGGGCAGCATCCTAGGCAAAATCAAGGCAGATGACAGTGACCTGGGAGAGAATGCTGCCATGGACTATGTAATAGAAGGAGACACTCCTCACATTGTTCGCATCGTTACTAACAATGAGACTCAAGAAGGAACTGTCATATTAAACAAGGTGAGACGTCAGCCATTACTTGACAAAGAAATATCACAGAAATCACTGAAACAGACAAGATTAAGTACGTTTGCTTGTTATAGCCTTGTGTTGTTGGTCATGATAAAATATCAATGCAATATAAAGGGCTGTTGTTTTGAAGAAGAAAATCTTCTCTCATGATCCAGGATAGATTGGCTGCATGCAGAAAAGTATGGCCCTAGACCCACACAAATTAATGAGACCAAACATGGGACAGTGGCATTTTAATTAATACAATACCTTGCAGGAACGACAAATCAAATTAACCACATTCAGAAACTGTGATCAGCTGAGAATTTTGTCTATGGTAGGGAAGCATCCCTCCAGACCCCTGGGTATGTGATACAGCTGCAGGTTGTGGTTCCCCAGCAAAGGATGAGGAGGAAACAATGCCTTTTTTGCTGGGTGAGCCTTGAGTATGAGTTCCCCATGTGTACCCAGGCCCTGTTGCCCAGTGTCCAACCACAATATGTATGTCAGGTATACAGGGCACCTCCCCAATGCCACCACACCTAAAACAATGGTGGATCCCTAAAGTGGGCCCTTAACCTGGTAATGCCTCGATATACCTAAGGTTTTCCCCCTCAGCTTCCTCACATGCCCAGGCTCAATGCTCCATGAGCAGCTAATCTATGCTACTCCCCAGAATGCCAGCCAAATTGTTCCCAGTGTGGAGTAGGCAAACAAGGAGGTACCTTAATGGGCAATGAAGGACCCCCCCATAAAAAAACCCTGCTCAGCTTCTTCTAAAAGGCACCTAGCCAAAGCCCACACTGCATATAGAGAGGGAGCATACAGCAAAATGCCAAGAGGAAGAGCTCAGGGGAGGAGCAGACTCCTAAAGCCAGGCTCCAGCCCAATGACTGATCATCAAAAACACCAGGAAACTAAAGGAGTAAACTTAATAGTAAAAGCAAAGAGAGGCAAGGCAAAGATGAACCATTAATATGTTTATTGTCTTTAATTCTACACTTATTATTGGTTTCCTAATGCTGAATGGAAAATATTCTACTCCCCCCCCCTTCCTTTTCTTACATACAGATATTGGATTATGAGAATCAAAGCATATATAATATGAAAGTGAAAGGTGTCAACAGGCACATAGATGAGCGCTTCCTGAAAGATGGGCCATTTGAAGACACAGCTTCTCTTAGGATCAGAGTGAAGGATGTTGATGAGCCTCCCATTTTCACGTTAGATGAATTTGTGATGGAGATTGATGAAGGGGATCTGAATGATTCATTTGTAGGAGTTGTGAGTTCCAGAGATCCAGACAGTGTCAACAGTTCAATCAGGTGCAGCTTCAAGAGATCCTTCTACAGCTGAGATTGTCATAGATTATTGAATAACACTGAAGACAACAGCTCAAATCTAGACCTGTATGTTCTGTCTGAGAGGTGTATGGCACTTCCCCATTAATTCAGTTGAGGCGCTCCTGTTTGTGTTTAAAATGGTGCATTTATGGAGCTTTGTTTCCCTTAAATACAATGGCAAAGCCTTGCAATAGGGAGACCTCTGTGTGCATATCCAGACTCTGCACATTCAGTGTTTAGTTGCACATTTGCTGTTTGGAAATAAGTGCTGATTTATACATATAACTGCAATTTATAGTTTGTGAAGTAAAGTGAATCCTGGGAAAGAAAATGGGCTTATTAAACAATACAAACATTTTGAAACAGAGTTACTTCTCATGTTTTCTTGGCTGCCACAAATCTGATAAAAATTACTTATTTGGACAGGTATTCTGGGATGTATTATTTCTTTCAGTAGTAGCTGCTTTTAATGGGTTATCTAATCAGGAGTGGCACATCCCATTTTGCCATCCAATTTAGGTAAAATGGGAAGTGCTGCCCTGCTGCTGCCCTGCCCACCCCACTGGCAGAGAAGCACCAGCAGCAGCAGCACTGATTTTGAAAAGATCTCGCCAAAATTTCATGAGATCTCATGCACTCTGCAAAATCTCATTATAGGGGTCCCTATCATGGGACCTGTCAGTATTTCCAATAGTATCTGCAAAAGATCTCAGTAAATATTTCCTCAAAAATCCACAACATATGAGATTTGCCATTCCTGCTCAGTTCCTATTTGCATTGGCCCAGCCTCTGTGCCAATGAACATGTCATCTGAACAGAGGAGAAGTCCCAATAATTTATCTCAGTGACTGAGATGGATTGTGGTGGCTGGTGTAGGTGCCTTTTCTTCATTGATGAGGTGCATGCCCACACCATTTTATGGTCTTGTTCCATTTTTTTCCTGTTGTTTTAGTTGTGGCAAGCATTATGCCATATCCCCATGGCAGCCATTTTGTGTTACACTTTGCACCTCTCTGCAAACAACAGCATTTTCTCAAAATGTCAAATGACCCCATGTTTGGTGACGCCTGCTTTAAAGTAAGCCATTTTTTAAAAAATGATCTTTGAGTGCCCCCTTTCCAAGGGTACAGAATAAGTATATATTAAAAAATATATAAAAATTCCATCTATAAAATATCCAGTTTTTTGTTTTTTGGGAGGGGGTGCTGGAAGACTGTAGGGAAGCTAAGAAGGAGGTCTTTTAAGTAGGAAAACCTTATTCTGCCTTACAAAACAGTTTGTGAAAAGCAAGCCCAAAGGTCTTTCCCCCCACTTCCGGCAACACCATTTTCTGACCTTTTCTTTTTATTTTATGGAAGTGGGATACATACTATCAAAGGGGCTCTTTTCAGCTCTTCCTCCTTTGCTCTGCTTCTTTGACACTGCATCAAGCCAACCATGATGAAATAAATGTACGGTTATATCCCAACTAAGTTGCCAGTGTTACTCATTTCACAAGTGGCACTTCGCTGTTTCTTTTGAATTGAGTCACTCACCTGCTGTGAGTCTGCCTGCGCAATGAGAATGAATAATGCATTTTAGATTTGGTTCACATTAATATAGGTCTGAGGCATATTTAGTTTCATAGAAAGAAGCGCTTTGATCTTGGTAGCAGTGAATTTTAAATGTTTATTAGTGTACATTTTTCATGATTTCTGAGCAGCTGGAGAACACATCCATATTCATATCTACACCACTCTCCTTTCTTCACTGACAATAGCTTATATAGCCTTGTTTCAGAAGTACCATTTTTGTTCAGTTCTTAAGAAAGTCTCCATCTCCCCCTTCCCTACTTTGATGTGCAGGTATTCTATTGTCCACAGCAAGCATTTAAAGGGATTTTTCAGCATCAATGCACACAATGGAACAATCAGTATGACCAAACCTCTGGACCGAGAGATAGCGGCTTGGCACAACATAACCATCTCAGCCACAGAATCAAGTGAGTAAGACTTTAAGGAACCCTATGCTTGAGCGATGGCATGAATTCCTTGCAATTATCTTCAGTATATCTCTTCTTTCTGAACTGAGAAAATAAGCTACTTTTTCATTATTTCACCGTTGCTAGCTAACATTATGTAGCATTGCTAAAATGATTAGTTGGAAGCCAAATAATGTTTGATCTCCCAAGTCTTGGGTTCTCATAAAATATTATACCATTTTTTAAAAAGAAAATAATGGAAACTAAAACAGTTTTAAGTTACACCAAAGCATATAAAACTGCTCTCCTGGTACAAGATCTTATGTTAAATTAGACCCCAGTTAATTTCACAGCAGATTTTTTGACTGGTGTGAAATTAGCCAGGGTTTAATTTAACGCCAGTCAGAAACCTGTGTCTCAAATTAATTGTGAAAGCAGGGCTTTAATCAGCTAGACTTCCATACAGTTGCAATTAAATCAGGAAAGCATACCTTATATAGATATCACCTGTCAGTTTTGTCTCAAAATCAAATGCAAATTGCCTCGTTTGTGCTCTCACTTACAGGTCACCTTGCCTTAGGGAGGTAATTCCAAAAAATCAAAAATGTAAATCTGGAAGAGTGTGCCAGAAACTTAGTGCCTAGCAATAAAAAGAGTAAATGAAAACCACAAGGGAACAATTTCAGATAACTTGAGATTGTCTTGTCAAAAAGATGAGCTGTGGGCTTTTCATTATAAAGGATAATGCACACACAAATTAAATTATACCAAAATAAAAATTACTTACAGCATGGAAAAACTATACAGATTTTTTAAATAGAATCCTAATAGATTTTAAACTGAGTTCAGTTTAACTCAAAATAATATAGCTCATTTTTTCCCTTCCACCTTGCAACATTCCAACATATCACGTGAAATTTCGAATCTTCATTTTCACTTTTGTTCTGTTTCCTTTAAAACAACAACACAGAATGACAATAAAGAGAACTTTTTTGTGCAATATCCCAAATAGTATTCAGTAGTCTGTTATCTGTCTCTACATATCTCTCATCTTTTTTCTGAAATTGCAAATTCTCACAAAATTCCAATTTTAGAAAATCTCAGATTGCTGTATGCAGTAATTTATAGGCACTGAAAATCAGAATAGATTTAGGGAGCAATCCTATGCACAAGAAAAGTGAGCCAGCATAAATTAAGCTGGCATAAATTTATACCAGATCCAGACCCCATTCAGCAGTGGCGCTGCTGCTGCTGCTCTGCCTAAGCCTAGCAGAGGTGAGAGACTTCCAGCTGGGTTGCTTGGTCTTGTGACTGAGCTGAATGGGCTTAGGTTGCAGCCTAAATCCTCCTTTTCTGCACAGGCTGGAGAAGCTTGTGGACGTGGGATTCGGCTGGCACCTTTTGCGCCTCCCCTACTCGCGGGGAAACCCAGTTTCGGGGATCCGGAGTGTCGTGGGGTGAGTGGCGCAGTGCTTCGAATCGACTGCTTCTTTCACGGAGTGAAGCCGCATTGCTGTTGCAGGAGAGCGCTGACTTTTTCCTGTAGACAGTTTGATCTTAAAACAACTACCCGTGAGTAGAACGGAAAATTGGATCTTTAAACGTCTTAATTTGGCACCGAAACGGGGAGGTTTCAAACAGGAAGTCTGCCTCCCCCTTTTGTAAATAGATTGAAGCAAAGAGGCTGCAAGCTAAAGCCTTGGAAAGTCTCACATAAAGGATTAAACTTCCATCGGTTAAACCATCAAACCCCCCTTGGAAGCAGGAGAAGAGGGGGGAAATTGAAGATCGCGTAAGCCTGCAGGAGAGAGTGAAGAAAGTCAAATTACCACCGCTCTGAACCTGGAAACGGGCTGCTAGTAAAGATTGAAGTTTCGGATATGCTCATTGACTGTGAATAGATCGTCTGCTGACAGTAAGTTAAAGAAGAGAATAACATTGTTTCCATTGTCTCCTTCTGCGTTTAAAAAGGAGTAAAAGTAACTGAAAATTGAAACTAACTTTATTGTTTGAACTGTGCTTAAAAGGATTGATACAAATAGAAATTGTTTCCCCCTAGAGGAAGCCTTTGAAATTGTTACAAGAGCTGAGCTGGGGGAATTTTCCACCTGCAAGATAAAACTGTGAGAATCTGGGATTGACCTTGAATTGTTAAGAATGTTGACAGAAGAAGCCTTAGTGGTTAAATTTTGTAAGATTAATGATTCACTGGAACAGCTTTATAAGAAGACGGATGCGAGGACTATAAAAATTGATAACTTGGAACAAAAAGTGACTAATTTGGCACAAAAAGTCAATATTAATACAGAAATTATTCAGGAATCGATACAGGGATCTATTTTGACATGGCAAATTGAGGAGAAGGCGGGGGAGAAAGTTTTTGCTGTGGAACCTAAAGCGGCACAAATGGTGAGGGAGAGAACTCCAGCCTTACAGTTGCAATTTGATGATTATAAGTTGATACCTTCCAAGACTGAATTCAGAGAAAGTCAGACTTTTAGGATTGGAGCCCCGCTTGGACTGGAGATTGACCTTTGGGACCTGGACTTGGGTCAGAAGGAGACTGGAGTTGTGGGGACTGCCAGACTTGGAGGAACTTTGAAACACGACTGGAAATATCTTTTGAATTTCAGTTCTAATTATGGAGATTTGGCCGACTTGTCGAGAAGGAATAAAAACATTGCTAGATGGGAATTTCCCGGAGATCTACTTTTCAGCATCAAAGGAAGGAAAATAAGAACAAGATCAGGAGAAGACAAAGTAAAGTGCATGTATAAACATGAAGAAGACTTGCAGAAGGGACCTGGAAAAGAGTTAAGAGCCTCGGACAGAAGATCACCAGGTTGATGGGCTATTTGGAATTGACGGAAATGACTGGCAGAACCCGAGACCAGGGAGAAGAGACGGTGGAAGAATATTGGAAAAAGTTTAAAATCTATATATGGAAATAATGTAAAATTAATGAGTGTTAGAAAAATGTTGGAAGGGAATTATATGGCTTTAGTAGAAATATTTTAAGGAATTAAGTATAAATAAGTATTATAGTATTAATGGAAAATAAGGTTAAAATATGTTAAGATAATTACATGACAGAAAATAGAGAAAGATGGAAAGGATTTGCTGAAACAATGAATAGAAATGGAATACAAAAAGGGAGGTGAGAGGAGGTCGATGAAACAAGGGAATGAAAGAGAGGATATTGAGATGGTATGATGTGTGTTTTTTTTTGAATTGTTTTTGCTTTTGTCTTGTTTAATGTGTTAATGTTAATGTTGCGTTCTGTATTGTTTATATATTGTATTGTATTGTTTTCTCTTTTGCTTTTTTTTCTTCTTTTCTTTTTTCTTTTCTCTTTTTTTCTTTTTGTAAGGTATAAAAGTAATAAATATTATTTTTTTTAAAAAAAATAAATCCTCCCTTTCTGGTCCAACCCCACTATGCCCCTGGAACATCCCTGTTGGGGGACTTACTGAGTCCTGAATAGAATGAGCAAGTTACAGTGGTGTATCTTTGGCTAAACCAGGGTTGGGGACTTAACTGTAGCTGAACCACTGCATGCTAAACTGCTCATCGCAGAGGATCTTGATACAGGATTGCCCCATTAGTTGCAGACATCTTTAATAAGTACAGTTTCCCAATACCTGTGGCAGAATTAGGATATTAGGAAAGTTGGTTGTGCAGCGTGCATACAATTTTCATCCCTTGCTGACCAGGAAAGCTACAGATTACTGGGAAAAGCCTGGTTGTCTGAAACTATCTAGAGATAAACTATCCAGAAAGAAGTTCTATACCTGTATGCTAGCTTTTATTTTGTTGTTCAGCTGGGAAATGATAGTTGCCATATTAATTTGGTCAATATAAAAAAATGCATTACATAAGATAGAAAATCTAGTTTGAAATTTTTGTTCTCCAGAGGTTTTTCAAAAAATATTGAATTAATTTCTGTAATCCTACCCTCATTTCTTAAAAGCAAGTCACATTAGTTGTTATCAAACACTGGCACAGCTAATTGGGGAGAAGAAGAAAATTCCTCTTTGGAACAGCAGGTGTTATGATAAAAGAGCCTAAAACATTTTGTTCAAAACAACAAAACAGAACTATTTGACATTATTTGTTGTGACAAAATGTCACAAAGGCCTTTATTCAAAATATGGGCTTTATTTTTGCTTTTAACTTTATTCATTATGAATTTTATTCATTTATTCATTATAGCAGATTTCGATTGGCATGACTGACCTTGTCAATATGTCCAAGTTTTACAACCAGTTCCCGCAATCCCTTTCCTCTTTTCAACATAAGGGAAAATTAACCTTTTCTGCTTTTTCTAAGCAATGATATGTTGACTTGTGGAACAATATCCAAAGACTAAGAAAATCCCATGAATAAATAAAACTGTTGAAGATAGCCAATGGAGAGAATTTTAGATTTCATTTACTTGTACAAGTAAAGACAAAAAATGGCTTTATCAAGTACTTCTTGAAAATTAAGCTTATTTAAGTGTGGGACTGCGAATACTGTCATACCTGTCTTAAGCAAAAGATTCATTTGTTCAAAAGCATTTAAAATTATCATATCTTCTGTAAAAGAATTGCTAGAAAGAAGGAAAGTAAGAAAGTAAATTCCTTCCTTCAGTGGTTCTGGTTTTCAGTTATTTTATTTCACATTTGTCCATATCTCAGTTATTGCTTACTCAGTTCACTTACCTACAACATTTGTCTTAAGTCACATCAGGGAATATTTGTTTGGAGTGTTTATTCTTTCGTGGCTCTTTCAAATAGGTAATTTGCCGCTTGCGCTGATCAAAGGAGGAACTTGCCTAAATGAACTCGTCACATGCTCTAGAATGTTGTACTGTATGTGACTCAGTCACAGGTAGTCATGGAATGCTAAGCGGTTACCCCTATTGAAAACACTGTATCAGCACAGTGGATAATGCTATGCCAAATGACCATTATTATTATTATTATTTCATTGTGACATATAATAATATGCAACAGTCATACTATTTGTTCCTGAAATCAAAGGCACAGTATGTCTCACAGGAGAGGTGTTCTCTTTTTTTCAATAGTCACGTCTTCTAGAGCTGAACAAAGCATTTTAATGACAAAATTATATATCATACTACAGGGTCGCACAATAGACTATGAGCTGCCATTTTTGCCTTTTATTTATACTTACTTTTGTTTCCTTTGCTTCAGTGAACCCAAAACAAATATCGAAAGTGAATGTCTATATCCATGTTCGTGATGTTAACGAACATGCGCCAGAATTTTTGGATTACTATGAGACATATGTGTGTGAGAATGCAGGTTCTGGACAGGTAAGATGAAAAAGTCTTGTTGATCTCTTTTCCTCCCTGCTGAGATCTGCCAGTGCTCATCCTTTCCTGGCTGCCTGAAATCGTGTAAGATTTTCTTATTTGGACAGGTACTCTGGGATGAATGATTTCTTTCAGTGGCAGCTGATTTTAGTGGTTCATATCATTGGAGTACTTCTCCTTTCCAGTCCACCACAGGAGGTAAATGGAGAGTGAAGCCTTGCTTTGACCTCAGTCTTGTTGCATCTCCTCATCTGCATTGCTTTCTGTTTCACTTTTGTTATCACTGTGGGTGTTTTTTGACCGCTTCTTTGGATGGCCATGAGGAAAAAAATCAGTCATATGATCCTGGGTTTTTCATCAGTGCTTGGCATCCCTTTAGATGGGTCATTGCTCTGGACAGGTGTTTCATTGTCCACTGTTGAAACTGGAACTTATATATTGGGACAGGTATGCAAATTTTGAAGAAGAAATGGAACTGGTAAAACTGTGAAATGAGACAAAAACAGAAACAACTGGCTCTGTAATTGATCTGCATTGTCTTCTTACCTTCTACCTGCTTCATTCCCTGTCCTCTCAGTGCCAGGTTTCCATAATGCTTGTTTGTGTTGTTAATAAGAGCTGTAGTCCTTTTCTTTCTGTGTGTGTGTCTGTCTGCCGCCCTCCTCTCGTATTCTTTCCTGCAAGCACAATATTACTGTGCAGGTTCAAAGTTGTGGTTGACATTCATCAGCTGTGAAACTGAAATATAATGTCATAGCTCATTTTAATCAGATACAGTTGATGAGAATAGTTCACGTCCACCATCACCGGCTACCATTCCAATTACTGTCACTGAATCCAAGAGTACCCTAGACTACTCACCAGATATCCAGAGGAGGTTGAATCTAATCACTAACATGAATTCTCCTATCTTCTGTATATCTCCTGATTATGATTCACTCAAACTTAGGACTAGCTACTCAGGATGTTAAAGGGGTGGCTTGGAGGAATGTCAGGGGTTTTTTTTTAATTGGAATTGGAATCAGGATTGAGACCACAGTACATAGAAAGGGGAGGTTTAACCCTTCTATTTTGACCAGAATCCCGGGGGGGGGGGGGTCCACTATTCAGTGGTTTAAACTTTTAAGATGAGCCAGTCACTTTTATGATCATTCTATACCAGTTATTTACCTCCTTTTGTTAATCCTGGTGCATGCCACCTTGGGATTTTTTTAATGAAACGTGGTATATAAATATTTTGATTTAAACATATAATGTCCTGTGTACTAATCCTGTACTCCAGCTTCTGCTGGTTCACCAGCTGTATCCAGACTACATCTGGGTCAGACTTTTTAAAGAAAGAAGTAAGAGCAGTATATTAAAGACATACCACTTAGCAGCCTCATGTTTATCTTGTCTGCAAAGATGGACATGATAAGATCTCTCAAATGCCTGTTAGCTTCCGCAGAAACATCACCAGCATCTCATAATAACCCATGGTATTGAAAACTGATGTACAATGAGCAGGGAATGTGTATTGATCACTCTATAAGGGCACAAACCTCATACGAGTGCCATCGTGATGAAAACAAGAATTGTGGGGGCCCTAGAAACCAATAACAATGCTATTCAGGTGAATCATAAATGCCAAGGTCACCACACAATACATCAACATTGCCAGACACGCAGCAGGTGGGCCAGAAAACTGCAGGTTTTAGACTGTCTAGCGTTCTCCCTTTTAAAAGGGTAGCACGTATATTTTCAGTCACTGTGCCAGCTTCTTCAAAGCAAATCCTTTCCTAGTGTCTAAAATATGTGAAATTGGGCCTTATGAACAGCCAGGAGCATGTCCCATTTCATGTATGCTCTTCCTGACCAATTTCTGAAGAGGAGAAATAATGTGAACTGGGCTTTCATAGGTTGTGTGCTCAAATAGAGGGTTTGTTTCACACTGAAGACTAATTCCCTAGTGAAGGGGATAGACTCAAGCCCAGTGGCAACTGATGTGCACTAGACCTGTTGGGACTTCTAAGAGGTCATGTGGTGTGGCATGTGAGAGGTCACAGGGGCATAGCCAGGTACTCAGTTTCCCCCCTTGCAAATATATTCCAGACACTTAAGCATTGCTGTTTATAAATAGGCAGCACCTAACCAAACGGAAAAATGTCATATATATTTTTCAGAATTGTTCTATGCTGGGAAAGAAAGTTGTGTAACCTCCACCTGTTCTGGTTCTTCTCATTTCCTTCTTCTTTGCAGGGAAACCGTAGAGACTTAAAACATTGTTGTTTCATCAATACTTAGCACCTAAATAAGCAGTTGTATAGGGATAAGCAGGGTTAAGATTCAGTGGATGTCTGGTTGAGTCAGGAGGTTCTGGAAATTTGTCCAGAACCTCCTGGTTTGGTCAGACTAAGCCCTGGTTGCCCTACCTAATGGAACAGCATCTACTGATATTTCTCCAGCAATATCTCAGCACTGATCCTGACCAAATATATGAACCAGGGCTAAGATTTCATGAAGCCCTCTACATAGTTGCTTCAAGCCCCAAAACCCATCCCGAATGGAAATAAAGACACAGTGGAGACAGAAATTAGTTTAAATGTTAATGGGCAAATTTTGGCCACAACTTTATTAAAATACACAAATGTGACTGGCATGGCTTAGGCATTGGTATCAAACTATATCTGGCTCCTGCTCCACCCTGCAGGAAGTCTGGAAGGGTAAACAACCAGCAGGGGGATCTCCGTCAGTGTATATTGACTGGTGCTCACCCCTGGGGTTTCCGGGGGTCCTGGCATGGCCCTAGCCCCTCTCGGACGAGCTCCAGACCCCCAGATTCCTTTAATGGAATACCCTATTCATTGGAGGGGCAGGTGATGGCCACGCCTCCCCTCCCCACATTCCCCTAAACCAATGCCTAACTGCCAAACCTTACAAAGTTGTGACAATTGCAAAGAGGTAGGCAAAAACCAAGTGGCCACAGCCAATCTGCCACATTGGAAAAAATTCCTACCTGGCCCCCATTCCAAAAACAGGCAACCAACCGATGTCCAAAGCAAGGCCGAACACGACCTAATTAACGGGTGGGTGGGTGTTCAGCAGGGCAAAGCAAAGGGAGGTCCCTATGTCGTGCTGCCAAATAGATACCCCCAACTCCCAACCTTATCACGCTGCTAATTGGATAAAGGCCATTGGCATAACTGTGGCACCACTGGCTTGGAGCGGGGCAAGCCCTGCCCACAAGCTGGTTAGGGAAGAGTTTCAGGGCCGAGCACAACATGGACCCTCTGTTAGGAGGATCCAACTTACCTTAAAAGTAAAAAGAGATTCTTTGTTAATGTGGCTTACATCTGTTCAATCCAATGTAGGAGAGTCCATTTGTAAAATTCCCAATAAAAATCACTTCCATAGAAATTTTGTTTAGTATTTATCAAGATTCTGGAAGGAAAGCTGCATTTAGTAAAGTGATTGCATCCTCTTTTTGCCTTTATTGTGACTTTTGGGTGCTCTTGAACTTTTTGATTTACCCTCTGGCAATGGGTCTCTCTCTATATGTAAGTCCTTGGGACTATCATATGAAAACATAACTTGGTAATAAAAACTAAATGTAAAAGGAGATTGATTTTTCCATAACTCTATCCATCATGCTTACCAGACACTTTAAATAGATTTCCATTATACTTTTCATGTCAGTGCTCCACACCTTCCACAAACCCAGGCATCGGCTGCACAATAGCTGACTTTTTCTTATACAAACCAAGTCCAGCGCACTCCTAGAGTTGGATTCATTGGTCTGTAAAACACTTCAAAACAGGATGTGCATGAAAGGAACTCAATAAAATGAAAGTCTAATCCTTTGATAGCCATCAGATGTAACAGAATAATACCAGTAAATTGTGTGTTACATTTACATGAATTTACACTGCCTCTCTTCAGCTCTCAGAGCAAACTATAAAAGCCTGGGCAATATGATCAGATTAAAACCTGACAAAACAAAGATCTTTTTTAATTAGCTCCACACTGTACTTTAACTGATTTATTATTCCCTGTCATTTCTATAGTTCTTAAAGTGCAAAGTAATTATGCCATTCACCTACACAACACACACATGTAAGACTCCCATTTTATAAATTATGCTGGTTGCTAAGATTCTCATTTGATAGATGCAGGGTTTAGGTCTTTCCCAAGTCCTTGTGCAGCAGAACTTTGAATTAACATCCAAACAACCTGTAGAGTATTTATCGCTTATAAACTGCTCCTAAGGTTCAAACTACATGCAGGGGTCACAAACTTGGATCTGCCTAAGTGGCAGAGTGTGTGATTTAAAGTACCAAGCGGAGAAATGGGTGAGACAGAGTGAAGAAACATGCACACAAAACACACCGTTTTACTATGTACTTTCCTTTCCCAGGTTACTTTTTTTCTAGTAAAATGTCTCATATCTGACCAGAACTAGGGTAAAAATGACTGGGGGGTGGACTAAATTATCACTTGCCCTTTCCTTTAACATGATCAAGGTAGGTTTGAGTCTGCTGTTATTTGGAGACACATGTCTTTGGCTCTCTAGTCCATTCTGGGATAAGACTTGCCGCAGTAAAGCATAAACGTTCAGGACAGAGCAGTTGTCAGTTTGCAAATAAATCCTATTGCTTTTAGTTGTGCTTACTTCCAAACAAGGGTGCCAGAATGGCGGCAATATATCCAGCAATATAAAAGGGGACCAAATTTATCTTAGACGCTACAGCAGAATTAATCTGACTCAGTCAGAATTACCACAACCTGGTTCTGACCTAAAAAAGATTGAAACGTTCTGCTTCAAATGTGTTTGTAGACAAGTAAGTAAGAAAGCCGAGCAACATTTGTTATTGTGTATTATATGTAGGGCTGAGCCAGAAGGGAGTCTCTCTCTCTCTCTCTCTCTCTCTCTCTCTCTCACACACACACACACACACACACACAACTTTGCTAGAATTGGAAGAAGTAATACACTTTCATCATTTGTTCAGGATAAATAAAAAAAAGTTTCATTTTTGATCCCTGATAGTTTGTGATCCCTGATTGTTTAGGATTGTGCAAATGATTTGTACAGTGAGCATTGCTGAAATGACCTTCATTTGCCCTTAGGGATGTCAGACAATAACCCAAAAAGGTTGGCTGCCTAGTATTTTGGCATTCAATACGTGATCCCAGATGGCTTGGATTACTTGCACTGGAATGAAATGGGGGGGGGGGAGATATGGGCAGCAAATAAGCTGCAAAGTGGAATGCTAAGGTGAATGTTTTGATTAGCCAATAAAAAAGGAACACATATTATGTGGGGCATTGGTCCTCAAACCATGGCTTTCAAGCTGAAAAAGAAACATGAGGGACACCTGTTGTTGTTGTTGTTGTTGTTGTTGTTGTTGTTGTTGTTGCTGTTACCAGTCACATTTTATAACTGTTTGATTTCAGGGCCAATTTAAGCATTATGTTATTGCTCTTTAAAGCTCCCAATGGCTTGTAAGTCGTTTGTGTGCCCAGGCTGAGACCCCCTGACCCCATGCGACACCTGGGTGGAATAATGACTCGTGACAACGTGTTATGGGATTAAAATTGGCCGCAACTTTATAAAACTTTCAGATGTAGGAAGACCTTGGCTTTGGCACTGGGTGTTTATCCCTCCCAGTCCCTGTCCGGGAATCTGGGGCACATCAGGGTTAACCAATCTTTCTGGGGATTGGGCTGGCTTTGGAAGACATATGTTTAAGCAGAGACCCCCCCCCCATTTCACCACAACACAGGGGAGTGCACTGACAGCCTTTCAGCGTATGGCCAGTGACTCCCCTCAACACAACCCCTTTAATGGGGAACCCTGGGATTGCCACCACGGGGGGGGGGGGCGTGTGTGTCACCGCTTCACACACACAGCATTTAGGGAAGATAGATTAAAGGATTCCCGCCAAGGCCTAAAACTGCCAAAGTTGTGACATTTTGCTACGGGGAAGGCAAAACCTGCCAATGCAGGGGAAATTCCTTCCCGGTCCTTTAACGGCAACCATTGTAAGACTGCAGCAGCGCTCGCATACCTGTAAAGAAGAAGCCAACCTGCAATAAAAGGCCTAAATGAAGGGAGGATAGGGTGGGTGAAGCTCTGGAGCCGACTGAGAGCTCCCAGGTAGGCTCCACCCTCTTTTATGCTTAAAGAGTGGACCCTGCCCTCACTTGGTCCGCTCCCCTGGCTCCGCCTCCCCAGTCGTGATTGGTTATTTGAACTGAGGTTTGGTGGGAACCTCAAGGTTCGTGACTTGGGGAGGTGGTCCAGGAGTGCTCAGTACACAAACCTTTAAAAAACCCCTTTAGAAGTATTACAGAAGAATCATTAAAATGAGTGGCTACTCAATAATTCTTTTAATAACCAACAAAATAAAATAATAACAACAATAATAGTAGTGTATCCCTGCTATCTCGTGGACATTACAGTTGCTTTGCATGAAGGAAGAATAATATTTTTTTTCTGAGGGTGAGATACTATGTTTACTTGTATCTTTCTGAAATAATACTGTCCTCTCTAATACATATTTATTCTGGCACAAATACCTGCAATTTGTGTATCATCTGTGAATTGACTTTGATGCAGCAATTTACTTGACCATTTACTTATTAGCTCGTAAAGTGGCTGAATGTGTATTTTGCACTTTGAAACAGAGATAGCAAGGCAATACATATTTACCCAGCACTTAGCATAAAATAAAATAGTCAGCAATTACAGTCAAAGTGAAAGCTACTTACTTGACATTAGTTCTCTATAAAAGAGAGATAATGCTACAAATGCCAGGAAAAATAACAGCTTGAATATAATTCAACCATTTTTAAAAAAATATATAACTAGGGAGGCATTCTGTATAAATTAAAACAATATTGATAATCTATATGTAGTGGATCAAAAAAAGAAAAAGAAACAATAAGTGAAAAGTATTGGAAAATGTCAGCAGAGACCAGTTGTTTTATTTACATGCACTTCTAGACCGTGGGAAATTTGATCCCTAATTGTGAAATTCCTACCTGTTTTTATGTAGGAAGATGAGAATGAAGATAATATTTTATAAAACAAGCAAGGGTCCATATGAACAAGTAGAACATGAAACAAAATGCTGCAGACTGAAGTGCTATTATTCAGAGCAGGGATAGATTTAGGGGAGTGTAACCAGTTTGGTCACTGTAGGGGATGTCACAACTATTTTTGCCATTCCACTGTTCTCCCCCTTTTGGGGATTTCCCCTCCTACACACCTTAGTGTTTTGCTGTTGTTTTTCTGCAAAGTTTGGAATTTCCCCCAGACGTGCTAATATGACTCTCTTGTGTGTGGATGTTGCATCTTTGGCTATCGGAAGATCTACACATTGCAACTGGCTTCACTAAGACTTTATAGGATTTGCCAGAAGACAGCAAGCCATTTAAGGAGGGTGCTCATCTGAATATGTGAGGGGCAAATGGAGTCCTATGGCTTCGGGCCAAGCTTCCTCACCCACCCTGCTCCCAGTGTGAATGTACCTTCTGGCCATGCACCCAGTGGCTGTGCATTTAGGTTTAGTGAGGAAGGTACCCCACAGAGATTCACACAGAAGACTCCTCCAGTTCTGAGAACCCTTAACAGCAGGCTTCCTCAAACTCAGCCCTCCATATGTTTTTGGCCTACAACTCCCATGATCCCTAGCTAGCAGGACCAGTGGTTAGGAATGATGGGAACTGTAGTCTCAAAAACACCTGGAGGGACAAGTTTGAGGAAGCCTGCTTAACAGGTTCCCCAAAGGGTGTGGGAGCTGTATTCATCTAAAGCATGGATTGGCAAACTAAGCCCCGCGGGTTGGATCAGGCCCGATTGCCTTCTAGATCCAGGCAGCCAGCATAGTGCACATGCATGATGGTTTTTGTGACTCAGCCAGGCTCGGGGGTCAAAAGTGAGATGGGCAGCTGCTCAAGACAAGCCCCTTCTCTGTCTATCATGTGCGCGCAGCAATCTTTTCTTCCGGGGTGGAGGGTGGGGAAGAGGGGAAAGGAGCCACAGTTCAGATTTCCACCATGGAGCTGCCGGTGACTGACCTCAGAAAGGGTAGTTGTGGTGGTAGGTGCTCGGAGGTGCCTCAGGAGCAATGCCCACCAGTGTCTGTAGCGGCAGTGCTCCCCACTGGAGGAAGCGGTGAGCGCCTGGGCGGCTGCACTCCAAAGCAATTCTGCGCTCTGCTGGAGAGGCTGCTCGTTAGCTACATGGTGCAAGCCATGGAAAGGTAAATAGCCATCACCTTGTCTTCCCTCACCTGGGGAAAAGAACGTTTTAGCTTGAGCGGCACCAGCCTGACTTAGCGTGGCCAATGGCTTTTCTCTTCACCCATGCATGCACACACACTCGACAGGAATGGCACACTTACCTCAGCCCCCCACCCCCCACCTTATGAGAGAAATAATATCTGTCAACACGAAAAATGCAAAGGAAGCAGCATGGGTGTATGAGGCACCCCCCCAAAAAAAATAACATTTGGGCAATGTGGGGGTTGATCCCAATAAGGTTTTTTGCCAGAAATGCGGGTCATAGTCATGGCAACATATAGTCCGGGCCCCCACAAGGTCTGAGGGACATGCTACAATAATCTGATTGGTGGAACCTCGGGGCCACAGGATGGCGTCTGATAGTTGTTTGTGACAATATATTGGCAGCCATCTTGAATTTAAAGAAGTTCTTATGTGGGAGTGATTAAAAGAGATGGATAGATCATTCTGTTTCTGATTTGTGTCAGTTTCACATGTGTTAATATTTCTGTCCCATTCCATTTTTGCATCCATCTGCATTAAAATACAAAAACAAACGATGAATGTATTGTTTCAGAGTATATCAGTTTCTGTGTGCATTTTGTTTGTGTTTCAACCTAAAGTATATATTCTGTACACATTTTGGTATGTTCTTTGAGCTGTGAAGTATAATGCAAAATTTGAAGTGCAAGAAAACGGCAGTTTGAGTCTGAGATGTGAATCAAGTAAAAATCTTCAAGTCAAATGAAGTCCTTGAACATCACTAACCATCCTTGAAAAGAAAAATGAAGTGTGTTTGAAGCTCCCATGTAATACTAATGAAAAGGAGACAGCTCAGATGAACAGGGCTTTTTTCAGTGAAAATCAGCCACTGACAAATCAGCAAAACAGACCCTGGGAGAGACAGAAGGAATAAGAAGTCAAAGCCCTCTACAGCTATTCAGCTTGACCATGCAAGGATGAAGACAAGGGGCACATGCACCACACTTGCCCACAGAAACCTCCCCTGCAATTTTTGCCTTCCAATGAGATGACATAATGCCTAAGAAGGGTTCAAGTTCCTGTTGCAGTAGTGCACAGCTTCCCAGTTTGGAAATTCATTTTCTGTGGTAGCTACTGATTTTATCTTTACCTTTGGCTCTGGTGCTGAGAAAGAAAGTGGGAAATGAAAGGTGAGAGGATCACCCACTGAAAAATATATGTGCAAGGTTGGAGAATAGTTTTTCTCTCAATACCCACGAAGTTTATATACTCTTCTCTCCTTCCCTTCCAACTGGTAGAGAAGGTTAGTAGTGTTAAGGATGCAATGGGGAAGAAATTGGATTATTCATCTGAAGTGAAGGCCAAATTAGCTACAAGTTTTGATGGGGAAGAGATTCAGTGAGTTTGCATTTTAACCAGACGTGCCTTATTTGCACTTGCTGAAACAATATGCGAACCAAAGCACAACTTTGAAATGTGCAGTTCTTTGAATTTTGTGATGATCTTATCCAACCAGGAAATTCGCGCAGACATACGTATATACTATGCTCAAAATAGCATATATTTCTGGAAAATATATACTGCATGATAAAATGTGCATATTAGAAATGCACACTAAAATGCTGGCAATTTTTTTATGAAGACTCCTTTAAAAAAAGAAATACATTATGCCTGGCTGCATAAATGTGGCAACCTGATCCCAAGACTGGAAAAAATATGAAACTGAAAGAAACTATAGTTGACCATTTTCTCCATCCCCTGCCACAATAATTTCAAGGCCCTCTGGTTGTATCAGACAGACTTCAAGCTGTAAAGATTCAGTTTGCTTTCAAGGTTTTTAGGAACTAGAGCTGCTTCCACTCAAAGGCTGACCTAAGGCACTTTTCTGCTGCCTTAGGTTGAGCATTAAAGTCCTCATCCCCGAGTCAACATGCACAATACCCAAGGCCAGTCAAGTTACGCTGAAAGCTCCCCATCCTCTATGGCAGTACAAATATAATCATGATATCAAATGCAGCTGCCTGAAGCAGTTGCTTCACTATGTCTAATGCTAGGGCTGACCCTTCTCTAAAGCCTGGATTTTTACTCAAACCAATTTCATTTTTAAACAATGACCAGGCAAGTTCCCCAGTTAGTAGTCTTCCCCAGTGACTTGTAGATTGTTACAGTTTTCAGATTAATGAGCCTTGATATGACACAATTCTTGGCAATTAGATTTCAGCACAATCAATAAATCAACCCATGCAAGCTTTCCAAAGCAATATCCAACTATGTTACCTTTGTTTTAACATAAAGCATGAAGTCATATTAGACCATGATGCAGAAACAATTAGTGCACTGTTTTCATTTTTTTAAAAAGGAGATGATTGTTTAACTAGTGAACTGCTGTCTATCAGGTAGTTTCAGACCAAAGTAGAAATGATGTGGGAGATCATTAATTGTTTTAAATTTATACTCCTCTGAATCTTGTGAGACAATTCTCTAACCAAATAAATGCGTACAAAAATGCAAATATTCAGGGGAAATTGTTCACAAAACCCCATATATTACAGAAAATACCATGCATGTCAGAGGAAATTGCTTGTAAAAATGTATTTGTCGGCAAAATTGCTTACAGAACTGTGCACAGGGAAAAAATGCATTAAACTGCTGGTGAATTTTCAAGAGGATTTTTTTTTTTTTAATGCAAACTGATGCAGAACACTTAACTTGAGCCTTGAAAAATGAGAAACTGGGTGGGGTGGATGACACTGACAGATGGTCCATTCTTAAACCACACCCACTATTGTTTCTGAAGGGGAAGAGGGAGCAAGGGGAGTTTGCCTACCCAATCTGTCCATGAGTATTCTGCCACCATAGAGTTGTATCTAATGTAAAGTTAAGTCATTACAAGGAGCTGCTGCTACTGCTTGAAGAGACAGCTGACAAGTTGTAGTAGCTAGAGTTAGAGGACCTGCTGTTACAATCCTGTTATGATTAGATCAGTAACTTAGGGTGTCATAGGTGTAATGTGAAACAGTTTGTTTTTATGTCAGGTTGATGCAGAAGCTTGCATCTCATCCTAAGAACTAAAGCAGCAGATGATAGAATCAGGCTGTTATCAATGAAAATAAACATTTAAAAATCATTTCTTTAAAAAACTCTATTAGCCCATCATTGCATTGAACTATGGTTGTGCCATAATCACAAAGTAATTTCTGTGGCTGTCTGTTGGCTTCTCTGACCCTGTACTTGGCAAGGCTGGGTTTTTAAGCCCCAATTAGCCATTAAACAGCATTTTAGAAGACTTACCCTCTTAATGAAAGAAATGAACTGGTAGTGCATTGAAATGGCAATATAATGTGGAGCTAAAATAGCAAGATAAAAAATGTTGTCACTGATAATGTACAATTTGCCCAATGGTATCAACCGATAATGGTAACAAATATTTACTCTTAGCAAGCAGAGCAACTGTTCATTATAACAACTGCAACATGGCTTGTTTATTTGAGGTGATGGAATCAATGATTTCTGAATGCAAAGACGCTAATTTTGACTCTGTTTTCCTGCAAATGACAATCTGGTTCAATAGGTTTGGAAATTTAGGCTATTTTGTTTCTTTGAAAACACAACCAAGTGTTCCCATAATCAATCTGTTACTATCTCAAAGAATCAACAATTCAGCACATGAACTTGTCACAATCTTGCGGTCACGGCAACTATAATACATCACTTGAGTGATGCCTATGATGTTTGTGGGCTGGAAGGAAATAGGTTTTTGTATTGAAGGATGTGTTCAAATATAGAATGATATACTTTTCACCTTGGAGAACAAAGGAAGGGCAGAATACTTTATACATTATTCTTTTTTTTCCCCCTTATGGAAACTTTATTTAACCTTTGCATTTTCAATTCCAGAAGCCATTTGCATTAGCCCACGACTTTAGTGCTTATCTCCTCCCAATCAATACAAAATCAAGTGGCATAATTGTAGGACATTAGAAAATCAACAAGCTCAACAGGCTTGTGTTAAGTGATGTGTATTTGCTGCTGCAGCTAATACATTTCCTGCCCTTCAGAGACAAGGCAGGGGGATTTCAACCTTACTAATTGAATGGAATGTCTTGCACGCAATTTTGTTGCATTGCTTTCAAAGGCAGCCAATAATATTTGGTGCTAAGCATATTGTTTGCCATTGTTTGCTTTTAGGTTATTCAGACCATCAGTGCAGTGGACAAAGACAATTCTGTGGAGGACCATCATTTCTTCTACTATTTGAATGAGGAGGCCACAAACAGCTCTGGTTTTGCAGTCAAAGATAATCAAAGTAGGTATTGTGTGCACAGCCCTTGAAATATTTCTGCAAAGAATTAATGCTCAATTTGCCACTTTAATTATGAAACTTTCACTAGACCTGTTCAGACATTCACCTTCATGTGTTCTCAGAAATTGTGGAGGGAGGAACTAGTTGTGCATACCCTGTTTGTGCTGACTGCAGCCTTAGATCTTGAATCTAAAGATGGAATTTTCATGTGTTCATTTGAATGAACTTAGAATGAACTTAGAAAGCCCTTAGAAGCCTTTATGCAGCTGGAAACCCTGAGCAATTGTGGTTCCTGTTCACACAGAAAATTCTAAACACGTTCAGCTGAATGTGCAAAGTTTCTCCCTGCTGACCTTCCCACTCAGTTGCAATAGTAAGAGCCAGTGTGGTGTAGTGGTTAAGAGCAGTAGACTTGTAATCTGGTGAACTGGGTTTGTGTCTCCACCCCTCCACATGCAGCTGCTGGGTGACCTTGGGCTAGTCACACTTCTTTGAAGTCTCTCAGCCCCACTCACCTCACAGAGTGTTTGTTGTGGGAGGGAGGAATGGAAAGGAGATTGTTAGGCGCTTTGAGACTCCTTCGGGTAGTGATAAAGTGGGATATCAAATCCAAACTCTTCTCTTCTTCTACAATCGAGGGTGGAGATTTTTTTCACATGTAGACACTGGGGAGTGGGGGCAGTGCATGTGGTCCTCTCTCCATATGTTCTGAGAACTCTTGAAAGCTAACATCTGAGCAAGTCTATTGTTCATCTGGTAAATAGTACAAATTGTGGTGTATAGCTGAGAACCACTGTGGGCCACACAACGGCTTAATTTTCAGGATTTAGAATGCCAGGCTCAACTCAGAGCTCAGCTATGAACATCAATGATGTCATTCTCTTTTATTACCTCACAGGAATATTAATGAGATTAACTTGCTGTCTGTAAATTTCTTGCTGATATGGCTGGATAGTTATCCAATGAATAAAAACATACCACATACATAATTATATCCTAGTGTTTAGAACCTGGGCTGGTGTCTTCATCTAAAACGAATCTGCAGCATACTCTCACAGTTAATCATGTCAAAGTTGTCAGGAACAGTCCCTTTCAGTCATCCTGGTTTTGGTTTTACACCTGGATAATCAAGTGGTGTCTGTGCTTTGCTGTCCCTTTGGTCAGCTGAGGCTGCTGTACCAGCAGTGCACATACCTTAGGAAATTAAACCTGGTCTGTGTAATGCACTCCACATGGTATTACCTCTGTAGCTGTTGGTGAATACTAGCAAATAGGGTCACTTTGCACCAATACATCTGTACTATGTACCAGTTTGCTTACAGGCACAATTCGTAGAGATGGTGTTTACCGTTAAAGTCCTAAACAGCTTAGCCCAAGACAATTTAGGGAGCATCGCATCCCTTATTATCCTGCCCATTTCCTTTGATTAGAAGAAATGTCTCCTCTGGTAGAGGCATAGTCGGTGAGGATACAGCCTTCTCCAGACTGGTCCCATAATATGAAAAAGCAATGAAGTGTAGTTCAATACTGTCCCACTCCACACTTGCTGCTTTTTGCAAGGCATCTAAGAAAGTTTTATTCTAGCAGTCTTTTAATTTTTGAAATAGGCAACACTTTTATGATTTTTTAAAAAAACCACAACTGATGATGCTGTCTATTTGAGGTTTTTAATGAAATTATAATTTTTATATGTTGCAAACTGTCCTGAGAGATGTATTTACACTAGAAGTATGGTGTATAAACACACTAAAAACAACACCACTCACACACACACACATATATATATATATTAAAATGAATAAGGATGTTTGTGATCATTGGTTATTTCATGTGTTGAGCAGAATAACTATAGAGTGCTGGAGCCATTTCCTTTTTTAAAATATGTTTTTACTGAGCTGTTGTAAAGCACAATACTGAAGACAGCATACTCAACAGTCAGGCACACATTCCACAAGACACAAATCTTAAATACTTGTCATCAGGCCAGGAAAGCATTGCTTTAGGAATTCCGCTATGTCTGCTGTTTCTGAAACCTTTATTAGGCAGTGATCTCATGATGTCATCCCCTCCCCAATTTAGCTATTTATAATTGAGCTACAGCTAATAAGCAAAAATTAATCTGGCATGCTTGGCTTTTATCTAATTATAAGAATGCAAATAAAATAACTCATAGATCAAATAAAATATTCTATTTAAGGTGCAGGAAGTTGATAAGTTATTGCTTCCAAGATTTTTCAGTTCCTGAATTCCTCCACCAAATGTGGAAGAAATTGGGTTTGTATTTATGGCATATCTATCATTTATCTTCTGACAAATTAATTACACCTCTTTTCCATATCTTAATGATAAAATATAGTGCTGCTTTTTGCTGAATGGGACATAGATCCCCACAAGCATTTCTACTATCATATTCAGTCTCCTCTTTTTCTTACTGTGTAGCTTGACATCATTATAAGAGTTCTGCTGGATCAGAGCAAAGGCACATCCAGTCAAACATTCTGCTCACAGGAGGCAACCATATGCTTATAGGAAGCCTGCAAGCAGGACCTGAGTACAACAGTGTTCTTCTCAGTTGTGATTCCTAGGAACTGATACTCAGACGCATATTGCCTCAAACAGTGGAGACAGAACACAGCCAACATGGCCGGTAACCATTGATGGCCTCCAACTCTATGAATTTTTCTACAGTTGTTTTAAAGTTGGTGGCTATCACTACCTCTTGGAGGAGCTAATGCAATGGTTTCACTATGCAACTTTCTTTTGTCTGTCTTGAATCTTCCAACATTCAGCTTCAATGGGTAGCCCTGAGTTCTACTATTAGAAAAACTTCTCTTGGCTTGCTTCTCCACACCATTACCTTAAGCCTTCCACACCCTGCTTGATCTTACCATCTGCAAGTCTCCTATCAAGGGTGGGTATATTTGCCCCCACCCAGGGACAGAATATTTTGTCCCTAATAACATTTGTGTTTAATTCTTGCCAGCTATAGTCACCTAAGTCTGTATAATCTCACGGAGGTAAGGGACTATAGCCAGAGTCATATAGAAATTATAAGTCCTACCAGAGTCACTATTCTTGGTGTAAAAAAAAAAGCCTATTAAGCACTTACTCAAATAAGCAACTATCTGGGCAGTTGTAGCAGATTGTTAGGAATTGTTGACTTCTGATTTAGAGGGGGTGGGGGAGATGACTAAGGACTAAGGTGATGCTGAATTTCATGAGGTTTCTCCTCAAGGGTCTCCTTCTCTGCAGCAAAAGAAACTGCATTCTGACTTAGAAAGCCTATAGAGAAGTAGCAAGGCAGATTGCAGCCTCTTTTATGCCAATAGTCCAGGGCACTGGGAGACTGCACACAGTTCAGTAGCAACATCTTTAGCTTGGTTCTGGTGGGGTTGGTGGGAATGGTAGGGTTGTTTATAGAAAGTAAGGATAGCATGAGGAGAAATAAGAGATGTTCCTCATCTTATAGTTGTTTGTTGTTTAGTCGTTTAGTCGTGTCCGACTCTTCGTGACCCCATGGACCAGAGCACTCCAGGCACTCCTGATTTCCACTGCCTCCCACAGTTTGGTCAAACTCATGTTAGTAGCTTCAAGAACACTGGCCAACCATCTCGTTCTCTGTCGTCCCCTTCGCCTTGTGCCCTCCATCTTTCCCAACATCAGGGTCTTTTCCAGGGAGTCTTCTCTTCTCATGAGGTGATCTCACAGTACTAGGAGTCAACCAATAAAATTGATTCAAAAGGAAGCACCGCTTCATACAATACATAACAAAATGTGCAGAATCAATGGTGAAATGGTGCACTATGACTACTAGCTTTGACAACGTTGCAAAATGTTAGATAAAATTAAGGATAGGATGAACAGTAGCTGTTAGCCAGGACAAGTGGGCTCTACAACAAACTGTTGCAGAGTGGAGAGCTCCTGTTCTATAAAGTTCAGCCTTGCCCAACCCAGTGCCCTCCACATGGTTTGGACTCCAATTTCCATCAGGCCCAGCCAGCATAGCCACTGGTCAGAAATGATGGGGATTATAATCAGCAGTGGAGCAAATGCCTAGGGAGGCGTGCATACCCTATATCCAGGGGTGGGGCCAGCCGCCCATGAGGGCAGGGCAAGTGGGAGCAGGGCACTCCACGGGGCCTCCAAGGTGTCTACCTTCCTCCTCACCCAACAGCTGAGGAGGAGGTGGTGGGCAGACCGTTTGGGGCAGCGCGGAGCCTGTGGGTGCCCAAGCCACTGCATCACTCACAGGAGAGATGTGTGGCTCAGGCACACTGCAGGCCCCGCAGTGAGTGCCGCCTGGCATTTTGTCACCCCCCTCAGTGGTGACAACTGGGGTGGTCAGCCCCTACCACACCCCCTTCCTCCACCCTGATTATAATCAAACAACACCTGGAGGGCACATGGTTGGGGAGGCTGATGTAGATGACATTTAAGTAGAACTTCCAAGTTCAGGGACAGTAAATCACTGAGGGTGGCCTAGTGCCTTCATGCTCTTCCTGATAAATATGGACTGGCTACTGCTGAAAACAGGAAGCTGGATTAGGTAGTAGGATACTAAATTCTTTCCCTCTTATGTAGAGCACCGCTGGCAGATTCTTATTCCAGCAGCTCTTTCACAGATCTGCAGATATAGTGCTCTGAAATAATAAAAAACCCTCAGAACAAAATCTCAAAAGCCAATTTTATCTCTTAATAATTGCTTTCTAAATATGGCAGATTGTAGGAGTAATAACTTCCCCATTATCTCTTAAACTGCCAAACACTGGTAGTATTAGAAAAGGGAAGAGCGTGCAAGGGAGAGAGCAGGTTTTTAAAATGAAGTGAAGATTTAATATTAATAAAAGCTTCTGCTTTGTATTTAGTTCTGCTAAAACACAGTTAAAGACAAAGGCACAGTTCACAATTATTTAACTTTGTTTCTTGTTCCCCCATTACACTGTTTTCATCGATAGACAGATGACATCATATGAATGACTTTTCTGTGCTGCGATGTTATGCAGCATTTGTATTGATCCCTTAGGCTGAGAAAGAATCGTAAAGGGGGGACACCAATCGAAACTAATCTGAGGGGAAAACCTAAGTTCAACAGCTGATGAAATTGCAGGAAAGGAGACCACTTAAAGGCAGCCTTCTGAGACTTAGAAGAAGAGCTATTTCAAATTCAACTAAAGTATACATTGCTCATATTGACTTTGCTAATTATTTGAATGTTCTGGCTAGGTGAATAAATCAATACAGCTAACTTTTGGAAAGTTCACTGTATTCTGAATAAGAAATTGCTTGGTTCAGATGCTGCCTGGCCCACAAAATATGTGGCCTTAGACTAACCACTGCCTCTCAGCCTCACACCACCCAGGTGCACATAATACGAGTCTACCTTATTGAGTTAGTACTGCAAGGGTTGCTGAGATTATGTAGGGATGATGATGATAGCGGTGCATCTGAACTATACAGATTTTAGCCAATGTGCAGCATAATCCTAAACACACTTATGAGGAGGCAAGCTCCACTGATCTGAGTGGGACTAAGTTGTCTCCTTAGCATCATGATTTCCAACTTTCTTCCCCCACACCTCTTTATCTGCACAAAATATGGCACAGTGTTTCTCATAAATAAGATATTCTAACTGAACGTGAATTGTTGGACTTGGAAACCCATAAGCATTGTCATGAAACAAAATCATATTTTTTGTTATTATTTTTTAAAGATAATACAGCTAGAATTATCACCACACGAGGGGGATTTCATCGTCGAGAACAGTTTATTTTTACCTTACCAATTCTAATTGCTGACAACGGAAGTCCACCCCTCACCGGCACAAACACTTTGACCGTCACTGTGTGCGATTGTGACCACGAACCTAGTCTCCAGTCATGCAGATATGGAGCAATGCTCTTCTCAATGGGCATCAGTGTACAAGCTTTAGTTGCTGTTGTAGCTTGCCTACTAATAATATTAGGTAAGAAAAACAATCCTTTCTTCATTTCATATTATGTCTTCTTGGTTCCATGGATTTGTTGCCCAGATCATGGTCTGTATTATCCAAATTAAAACCTGACAGAACTCATATATGAGTCAATGGCACCCTTTTTTTAGACAGAGGACCATACAGTGGTACCTCAGGTTTTGAATGTCTATGTTGATGAACATTTCAGTTTTTGAATGCCGTATACCCAGAAGTAAATGCTTCAGTTTTTGAACACACCTCAGAAGTTGAATGTGCCACGCAGCTTCCACTGAGTGCAAGATCCTGAGGCCTAGCTGTTGGCTATTGAGTTTTCGGTTTTCGAACATTTCAGAAACTTCCGGAACAGATTACGTTAAAAAACCGAGGTACCACTGTATTCACTTCTGGGCAATCTCCTTAGAGCAAGATGCCAGTGGTGGACAAGGCCAGAGGCAAAAATAGCCCAGAGGAATGAATGTAACTTTTATCATTGTATAATAGGCTAGTTTCTACACACATGCACAGAAATACATCCTCACTATCCTTGTCCAGACAAGGAAGAGAGATGATTAGAGTTAAAGAATGCATTATAGCCAGACAGCTGGTGTACAAAGTAGAACCAGTGAGCGGTGTGGGCTGATGAGATAACGCATAGCCTGGGGAGAGTTCCAAGGTCCAGATAGACGTGCCTGGAGGACTACACTTGACTCCCAGCCCTGAGTTTCCCTTACCCTAATTTTCAACACCTTCATGGTGATTATATACTGGACGCAACCTGTGCTTTTGTATCTGTGATAGTACTCACTGGTACAGGGTGCCATCATCACTTTCCTTTGCTACGATGACAACAATTTTGTGCTGGTGCTTATAGCACTTTTATCAAGATATGAGTACCAACACCTCAATTTTTTAAAAAACTAAAAAAGCACCAGACACAAAACCCCATTTACAATAACTCATAGACCCCATTTATCTACCCCAGTTCTATACACATATATGTGCTCATAATACTACCATGCTCATGATCCACACTCTTCCTATCTCACCCATGAAACCAGAGTCTATAAAACTGGTCACACTGCAGTAGCATCAAGATTAGTAAAAATTGTGTGTGTGTGTGTGTGTGTGAATTTCTCAAGTATTTCACCAGCACCACGCTTTTATTTGTTTGCTTGGCAGTTTTTATTCTAGCAATTGTGGCCTTGAAGCAGCAGACAAAGCAATCTCTATTTCACAAGAAAGGAGGAGAAGCATTCAGAGAAAACATTGTGAAGTATGACGATGAAGGAGGTGGGGAGCAGGACACGGAGGCTTTTGATATTTCAGCCCTGAGGAACCAAACTGTCCTCAGAGAACACAAACCTCGAAGAAATATCACAGCACAGATTCAGAGCCTTTACAGGCAATCTCTGCAGGTTGGCCCCGAAAGTGCTGTTTTCCGGGAATTCATTACAATGAAGTTAGAAGAAGCCAACTCTGATCCCGATGTTCCCCCTTATGATTCCCTTCAGATATATGCTTTTGAAGGTACTGGGTCAGTGGCTGGATCGCTTAGCTCCCTGGGATCAAGTTCTTCTGAACAGGATGAAAGTTATGACTATGTTCCTGAACTGGGATCTCGCTTCAAGTATGTAAGAAGCCCCTGGGGCTCTGCAAAGAGGGCAAAGCCATAGGCACTGCTAATGGGAAAGTCCAGCAGACATGACTGTGGCAATAGTTACAAAAGACTGCAACTCTCTTATTGTATCAAAGAAAGTTGGAAATATCAACACAGATGGCAAAGCCAAGCCGTTTTGAAATACAGCACAAGTCTTATTATTTAAATTGTATTTTTGGCATATGGTTGTTAGAAATATATTTGTGTACTGGCAGCATCTTGCAGAAACGATGCTAGAATAAAGGCTACCCACCTTCCCTTAAAAAATGGAAGATTCTGATATAAGCAAATTGTGAGTTGGTGCACCTGTTGTTGAGACATTATTTTCTGTGCACAGGGATATTGCATTTGAAAAGACATCCTTGCTTAAAATGATCATCTCAGATTATCAGTATGTGCTATTTTTTCCTCTTCAGAAAAAGACATTCAACATTACAAGTACAGAAAAACTTGATTTTCTTTTAGTATTCTGTGCAGTTTAAGCTTTTCAGGTATTTACAAAGTTCTGCTGGCTACAATTTAATAATCACAATCAAAAATGTATATGTATTTCATACAGTATGGAATTTTGTACAGTTTATAGTGAATACAGAAACACCTGAACTCTTGGAGAGAAAGAAAAAAAACCAGTGTGTTTCACTGCCAATTCTAGAATTATCTAGAGAAATCTGAAACTTGGTTGTGACAGACATTTTATTTTTCACATTTTTCTCTCTCTGATACTTTCACCTACATTTCCTCAGACAAATTAATAGGTGCACATAATTTGTGATTTGTCTTTGTTGTGGCTGTACATATACTTTACTCTCAGCAAAAGTATTTATTTTGAAATAGCAAATTGAAATAAATCTAATTTATCTGCGTTAAAACATAGATCTCTGTAACAGCCGGTATCTATTCATAATTAAGTGTGACTTCTTGTGAAACTCCTAATTAATTTTCTCACTGGCAGAACCTGAAAAAGTAAAAAATATAGCAGGTTCAAGTGTGAATCAATATTCAACTTAACTATGGTAATCAAGCATGTTGCAAAAAACCAAATACTATTCACATCTGGGCATTTTCCCTTTTTATTAAGAGCTTAAAAAATGACTGATTTCCCAGCACAGATTTATTTTTTTTATTATGGAATATAAAATTAGCTGCAGCACTCAATTTTATTGTCACAGTATTAAAGATCTTTAAAATGCTAAGCTGGTGGACATAAAACTTTATGTATAACATTAGATAATAAGATAGTAAAACACTTTAATGTTAATCCAGCTCTTCAGAAAATGATCCCATTCCATTTCATCTTTCAGGAATAGAGTCAGTCTTCCAAATTAAATTCCCCTGCTGTATTTTTGTTTGCACAATCTACAGCCAGTATAAAATTGGCTCAGAACTATTATTCTCTGTCACTTTATCCATCTGGCTGATCAGCACAAAATGTAGTGATCTAAAAGCCATCAAATGCATTCAAATGGCATCCGGTGCAAAGAGAGCCCTGCCTCTTATTTATTTACCATGTTTCTATTAGGTGTTTATTTTATGGCCTCCGCATCGTGTAATCAATTGAAACATTTCAATACCCGAAAGCTGGCATTGTGATAAGGAAAACAAGTCCATCAGCTACTTTGTTTTTAAGAACAAAAGCAAAAGAAACACCAGACAGGAAATCTCAAATGAATTACCATTGAGGCAAAAATGGAGAAGCAAAAAGCAAACGGAATTGCAAATATCAGTGTTTGTACTATTATACTTGCTTGTTAGACAGAAACAGAAACCTGAAGAGTATAGGCTAAGTGGAAAGCTGCTGATAAAGGGACAATTTGCCTGCCATCTTAACTATAGTGTAGTAGAATTGGTAAGAGACAATATTGGTAATTTAATTCAATCTTTATTTAAAACAAAATAACCTTCACTTAAAGTGTCTCTGACAGTTTTGTACCCAGGCTTCCTCTGCAAATCCTCCACAGCCCCTTTCCGCCAATTTGTTCTATAGCTTGAGTTTCTTAGGGCCAAAATTAGTTGTTCTGTGACTGGATCTTACCAAGTAATTTTCTAGAACTTTCCTGAAGGCTGTGTAGGGTTTTGTTTTGTTTTCTCTTTTGCAGGGGGTAGAGGAGAATGAATATTCATGTGAAGGTAGAGAGAGAGAGAGAGAGAGAGAGAGAGAGAGAGAGAGATCTTTCCACCCACATAATTTTTTCTCCTGTAAAGCATATGAAGGGAGCAAGAGAAATGAGCTATTATGCATCCCTCTTTTTGACTAACAACGGTGTGAGGAAGTCATATGGATAAGGAAAGTATTCAACTCTCCTTCCCCATACTGCAGTCCTGACCTAAATCCTTTTCTCAATAGTTCCTATTTGAATAATAGAACTGCATAGGTACAGTAAGAGGTAAAGGTAAAGGGACCCCTGACCATTAGGTCCAGTCGTGACCGACCCTGGGGTTGCGGCGCTCATCTCGCTTTATTGGCCGAGGGAGCCGGCGTACAGCTTCCGGGTCATGTGGCCAGCATGACTATGCCGCTTCTGGCAAACCAGAGCAGCGCACGGAAACACTGTTTACCTTCCTGCCAGAGCGGTACCTATTTATCTACTTGCACTTTGATGTGCTTTCGAACTGCTAGGTTGGCAGGAGCAGGGACCAAGCAACGGGAGCTCACCCCGTCGTGGGGATTCGAACCGCCAACCTTCTAATCGGGAGGTCCTAGGCTCTGTGGTTTAACCCACAGTGCCTCCAATGTCCCTATAGGTACAGTACATCTAGTCATATGTCACCTATGTCAGGGGTGAATATCCTCTGACCCTCAGGTATGTCCAACTGCTCTGATGAAGAAGAAAAAAGCTCAACAACTTTGGCTCATTCTCCCTAAAAATAGCTCATCAATTTTGATGAAGCCTCCCCCCCCAAAAGCTCAACAACTATGAAGAAGTCTCCCCCCCCCCCCCAAAAAAAAAAGCTTAGCAACTCTGGTCAATCCAATGGGTAGATCACTGCCAGTTTATTTATAGTGGGAGTAGATCACAGTCTCTTGGAGGTTGGACGTGGCATAGATGATGTTTGACTACAGCTTCCATGATAACTGACCATCGGTCATGCTGGTTAGGGCTGATGGGAGTTGGAGTACAACAAAATCTGGAGAGCCTCAGTTAGCCACCTCTGCTGTCCATAATATCTACTGCAGTCCCCAGACAGGACAGTTCACCAGCAACTTTAGGTCAATTCACCCAGCCTGGAGATACTAAAAGGTAAGTTTAAGTACTGGGTAGCCACAGACTCAATCTTTGCCCCACAATGAAAGTTGCTTAGTTGCTTAAAAGGTTTCAGGGATTTCTTACTCTCTCAGCCTAATCTACCTCATTTGGTTGTTATAATAATGAAATGAAATTTTATATACAGCGGTACCTTAGGTTAAGAACTTAATTCGTTCTGGAGGTCCGTTCTTAACCTGAAACTGTTCTTAACATGAGGCACCACTTTAGCTAACAGGACCTCCCGCTGCCACCGCATGATTTCTGTTCTCATCCTGAAGTAAAGTTCTTAACCTGAGGTACTACTACTGGTTAGGCAGAGTTTGTAACCTGAAGCATCTGTAACCCAAAGTACCACTGTATGTGTGTGCATGTGTAAAGTTAAAGGGACCCCTGACCATTACGTCCTGTCGCGAACAATTCTGGGGTTGCAGCGCTCATCTCGCTTTATTGGCCGAGGGAGCTGGCGTACAGCTTCCAGGTTATGTGGCCAGCATGACAAAGCCGCTTCTGGCAAACCAGAGCAGCGCATGGAAATGCCATTTACCTTCCCACTTCGTGCTTTCGAGCTGCTAGGTTGGCAGGAGCAGGGACCGAGCAACAGGAGCTCACCCTGTCACGGGGATTCAAACCACCGATCTTCTGATCCACAATCCCTAGGCTCTGTGCTTTAGCCCAGAGTGCCACCCACATCCCATATATATATATATATATATATATATATATATATATGGCTTGAGGACATTTTCTGGGCTGTCTTGGAAGCCAGAATGTAGGACATAACAGCATGTGTACACCTTCTGCCTTTAGGGATCTGATGAAATATGAAATTCAGTGGATTTGATATTTGAAAGCACAGGCTATGCTGTTCTCCCTTTAGCTGGAGGATATAGAATAACAGCACACAAAACTCCATATAACATGGTACTTTGAGTTTTCAGGGCATGCATCCTCTTTTATGTGGAGGTGTCAAAGTAAAAGCAATGGACACTACAGATTGAGAGTTTCCTCACTACACTTCGTTAAATTACTTTTATGTGGTGTAGCACCAAGGAGTTCCTGAAGTTTTACAGATCTCCTTAAAAGTGAAGAATGAAACTTTGTCTTGGAGATACATAACTGGGAGTGAACGTGGCTATGAAAACTAAATATAGTTCTTCAACGCGCTTATTGGCAGAGACACGCAAGGATACCTGTGAGCACAGATGATAATCACCCACATTCCTCTCTCTTAAGTAAAGGAGGCTTTGTTCTTATTTCTTATAACAATAAGAGTTCCATCTGTCATCCCACTTGATGTCCACATATTCAGTGAAATAGCTGAGACTGAGTGCATACAGTCAACATGTATGCATACAATCTAAATATTGAGGCCCTCCAGTTGATAAAAAATCCAGCACGGTCAGAATTCCTGATCACATGTAGCCTCTGTACAATTACAGCTCTGTGTGCATAGCTAACCCCTTTCAGACTAGGGAATGGATGAATAAATCTGCTTTCAATACATTTTCAGTCCTTTTTCTGTGCCAATTGTAATTATTATTATTTTTAAGTCCATATGAAAATGTCCATATGAAAACATGTATTCCAATGATATGCTTTCTCAAAGAAATAGATTTCTAAATGTGTTTTATCTAAAACCTAATTTAAAAATGTGTATATACTCTGTGTGTGTGTGTGTGTGTGTGTGTGTGTGTGTCAAAAACTGTGATTGAAATGCAATGTTTGGGAAGGGCGAAAGCCAGTGGATAACTAATTCAATTCTATACATTAATCCAGGTGGCTCGAATCAGCTCCCTTGATACCAGAATTCACAAAGAATCCAGTTCCACAAACATTCCTATTTCAGATGTCCTATTAAACACTCTTTTTCTAACACAAGCTCTAGTACTTCTGTGTTCATGAACTGCACATGCTGGATGCACAATTAACAAACCAGTTGTTTGCCATTAATATTGAATGGTTATGTTATTTAAAGGCAGTCCAGCTCAATGTAGCCATGAAGACTGCATTCAGACAGGGTTTATTGTGTTATTTTAATGGATACAAACTGTCCCAATTGCTAACGTTCCTTTTAAACAGCGGCACGCATTGCCTTATACAGCTGTGGCTATTTGACTGTTATACCATCATGGCACGCTAAATTTCATTTACACTAGTTGACATGGTATAGCACCAGACCCCCAAAGTGTCCCTATTTTCCAGGGACAATCCTGGATTTACAGAAGCTGTCCCGGTTTCCTATTTGATTCTGGAATGTCCTGCTTTTCCTAAGGACACCCCTATTTTCATCTGAGAAATGTTGAAGGGTATGGTTGGATGTCCCTATTTTTATTGGAGAAATGTTGGAGGGTGTGTAGCACAACAATTACCATCATCTGACGGTTGCTGTTCTCCTACCCGCTCCAGACATGCACACTTCTGTTGTCCCGTGATTCACTACATGCCAACAAGATGTAAGCACTTGGTGTTTGATAAATATGACGAAGCAACTCTTGATAAATACAGAGTGGATCCTCAATAAGGTGGCAGCAGATGTCCCTCATTTTTCCTAGATTGTTTGCCTGACACCAACTGAGTCATGCTTCATATATTTGAAGGAACAGGTGCTTCAAGACATCACAGAATCAGCCAGAGTAATACTACACTAAAGAAAAGAGGAGCCTATAATTTTGATGGTATTTGAAAGTATACAAATTGTACTAGATAACTAGCAGTTTATATGACACCTAAAGAAAGCCTAGCACAGAAAAAGAAGAAGAAGAAGAAAAAGAAGAAGAAGAAGAAGAAGAAGAAGAAGAAAGTAAACAGTCAAAGCCTCAAGGTAAATAAGTCAGCAGCCAGATACTCCATATTCTTGACAATTATACCTACCTAGTTTGTCAAGAGAATTGGAAAGTAACTGAAGGATCATAAATAAAGGAATATGATAAACTTCAACACATCAAATGGAAGGAAATGTTCCCTGGGGCAAAAAACAGGATCCACGTTGTTTATAACACCTACATTAATGATCAGGAAGAGGAGATAAACAGCATTTTAATGGCATTTGCCAATGATAAAAATGGGATATATTGCAACACTAGGGAGAGCCGAGATAAGCTACAAAATGAAATAAAAAAGATAATCTGGAAATAAGGCTGGAAATATTGACAGAATTGGGGTGAGGGAAGGATTCCCTTGGAGAAATACAAGTTGCCATATATACATAATAAATGTGAGAAGGAAACTGGAAAACACTATATTCAACAGGCAAAGAAAAAAGAAATAGTGCTTTATCTTTGTTTTAATTTTTCCTCTACCTAAACTCTACTTATATATTTGTGGGTTTTTTTTTTAAAAAAAGGATATATAACACCATAAGAGTCCGGCGGCTCTCTCCTGACAAAGGAATCCCAACCTGAGGAAAGGCTGTATTTGAATTTCATATTACGTAGGCTACCTGACACTTTATTCAAGTGTCTTTGCATAGTGGTTTTGTGAAATTCATTTACATTGCTGGCTGAGTTTTTTTAATTATTTGGATTGGCAATACAGCCTTTCTAATGCATTTTATATGTGAAGGGAAAGTAGCAGAGAACTATGTCAATAAAAAGGAATGTGTGCTAGAAAAAAAGTTCATCATTATGCATTAACATCATTTAAGGTACATTCTTTTGATAGGAAACCTCTGCCTTTGGAAAGCAAAGTGAAATGGCTTCTGCAACATTAAACACTGACAAAGAATGAATATTGCGCCTCCACAAAGCAAATGGTCAAAGCAGGACAAGAAACAAACACATTTAAAAACACCCCCTAAAAGGATGTGTGTGTTCTGTAGATACATTTCATTTCCTTTTTGCATCTCATAATATTTGCAGATAAAAAGCTTCAATTTGCACAGGGAGTCGCTGTTGTCTCTCTAATTATTAACACATGAAGGGTGATACAGAGCTTTTCCTTGTTGCTGAAGACACTATTGTCAATTTACCAACCTGCAGAAAAGGATACCTTCAGGGAATCCTTTTCATATTATTTTTCCCTTTGGGAAAAAGAAACTGCAACCCGCCCCCCACCCAAAAAATCTTCCCACTCTTTAAAAATGCAGCTCCTAACCCAAGCTGATAAAGCTTCCATGCTCTAGCTAGATCCACCTCTTGCCTGGAGGAAGGAAGTTGCAGTCCTGGATATGGGATCCTCTTCAAAGAGGGTCCTAATTGCACTCAGGACCTTGGGGCCCCCCATGGCATCCGGAAGCAGGGCTTAGCCCAGGCATTCCTGGGGTGGTCTCTCGATCACCCCATTTCCAGCACCCAATCAGGTTGTTTTGCAAGTTGGGGAGGGTGAGAGTTTATAAACGGCAGCGTGACATGTCAGAGCCAGTTGCTTCACACTGCCAAACACCTGCCCACCCGCCGTCTTTGGTTTCTGTGCTCTGGCCTTGCATGGGACTTCAGTTGGTCACCTGTTTTGCGGCAGGGGCCTGGTAGGAATTTTGTCCACTTGGCAGATTGGCACTGGCCATTTGGGTTCTCGCCTACCTCCCAGCAATCGTCACAACTTTGTAAGGTTTGGCGGTTAGGCATTGACTTAGTGTGGTTGGGGGAGGGGAGGTGTGGCCATCACCTGCTTCTCCTTAAAAAAGGGTATTCCGTTAAAGGAATCTGGGGGTTCTGGATCTCGTCTGAAGTCCGCTTGAGGGGCTAGGGGCATGCCAGGACCACAGGAAACCTGGGGTGAGCTACAGCTGATTTGCATCGATTTAGCTCCCTCGTTTGGTCTACCCATCCAGACCTCCTGGAAGGGGTCAGTTTTAGTTTGTCAATGCCTAAGCCAATACTGCTCACATTGTGTAATCAATAAAGTTGTGGCCTAAATTTGCCCATTAATTTTAAACTAAAATTTGAGTCTGTGTGAATTTATTTCTGGGGGGTTACCTGAGGTCCTCGAAGCGCAAATGTTGAACTATGATTTCCGTCATTCTGGACTTTTGACCATTATGTCTGGGACAGAAGGGAGTTGGAGTTCCCATGCTCTCTTTAGGTCATAGTAAGGCTTTAGAGCTGCTCCATCCTTTCATTAGTATTTTATTAATATCCTAAACTAATAAAAGTATATGTGGAAAGAAGCAATGCATAAGGATGTTTGAAAGTTAGGGGGAGGTGGTAGGAAAATAGTGCACTAGTGTTTTGAAATTTGCATCTATTTGCATGGGAGTTAGGATTCATTCCTCCCTCCCCTTCAAGCTCTAGAGAGTGGAGAGTGAAACTTGAATATCTCTGGCATCAAAAGCAAAAGGACAGTCATTCTCCCAGGACAGTTACTAGAAAATTCTAGTTCAATACCAACATCCATCCTCCAATTTCTCATAAGTGTTCTTGCCCTGTGAAACATGCTTCCATTTTTCTCATTCTCAGGGCACTTGATAATTTCTTGCAGTGTTGGGTTTTGCTTTATCACTATAGGGTGGCCTGGGGTGGGATGTGTGGGTGTCAGTGTTTTCTTGCCAGTAAACATTTCCTTTAGCAGTCTGCAGTGTCCCTGCCTATCAGCAATTCCTGAAGGAAGTTACTTCATGATGTCTTTCTCTGGGCTTCGGTTGAAACAAAGACCCCTGGGAGGGCTACAGAATGCAGACCACTGGAGAGGTGATTTGTTGAAGTAAAGGAAGGCCACTTGAAAACATCCAACAGACACCTTGAAAATAAAAATAAGTGTGACAAAACACCTATGATATCTGCCTTTTGATAATTTTCAAATACATTTTATTTTCTTGTTAAGTGAAAAGGGAATGGCTGAGTAGGAAAAGGAGAAATGTTCAGCATAGCCCCAGAAAAACCAGACAATCCCTGGTAAATATGGATATTTGGTCCATATAATATCATCCAGGCCCAGTGCTTTTTATATCAGGGGTTACTCAATGGTATGCATGCCTCTTTTTGGTTGTTAAAAAGTGTGGCACTTGCTGTAACATCTTCATGGTGAGTACCAGGACCTATTTTTCTAGGGGGTGGGGAGCACTGTCTAGGCCTCATATTATGTAGATTCTCTTTTCTATTTTACCAATATTTATTAACAAAAGTGAGCACAAACAAAAGGATCCAGTATGTTGTTCCTTTTCACCTCATTCAGCCCACCCCTAAAATCTGCAGGAGTGTATTTCTGTTTTATAGGGGCCAGACTGCTAAATGTCTGCATTTCCCATACACAGAGATTATGGCTACTGCCTCTCTGAAGCGGGAAATGTGTGCCCTCTCTGCTTGCAATGAGTCACAAACAATGCAACCCTGCACATGTCTACTCAGTAACAAATCCCACAGTAGCCTGAAAGTGGCTACAGAATTGCAGCCTAAATCTAGCAGGATGCATTTTTACCCTATGGTCCACACAACACAAGATACAGTTTCTGGAAAAAGATGAAAGAAGTTAATAAGCCATGTCATTAAATGTGGAATACCTCTATCGTCATTCCAGCAGTTTTCTCCAAACTGCTAGATTAGTGTAAAGCAACTGCACTGAGCTTTGAAATGTGTTTTTTTTTTAAAACCCCAAAAAGTATTTTAAGAATTGCTGTCCTTGCAGTAATTTTAGTTGCTGACAAGAATAGTTTTGCCATCTTTTTAAGCAGTGCCTTTACTAAGGACGTTAGGAACGAGTGCTTAGTGAGAATTACCGCACAAGCAGCTTTCACTAAGCACATGATTATATAGATCCTTTCATGCTCCTGCATTAGGTTAAATTCTGATTACTGTGTTTCTTGCCTTTCTTTTCAGCTTAAAGTGGTTTTTGTGGGTCCAAGCCTGAACATGTAAAGCACAGAAGCGCTACAGTGGAGCCTTCTGTGCAGATCACAGAGCTTATTGGAGGAAATCCTGATATCCAGTCACAGCTTCATATTGTGATTAACTTCACAGTGGTAGTCAGATAGAGTATTTCATAAAGGGCTTTAATAAACTTATGTCTGTTAGAGGAGCGCTTCAGCTGAATAGATTGCGATTTCTGGATTTTCTCTCACATAATGCGTTCAGGTTTCTCAGAAATCCAAAGAATTTGAAGCTTTTCTGTATAAAAAAATAATGAAGGGAAATGCCTAAGGTCTAAATTTTATTCACCTGACTAGTTCTATCACAGTCACCATTATGCTGCTGCTAGTACTACATATGCTGATTTCTGAGCCAAATGACCCAAGAAAAATCCCACTTTTCCTGGTAGCTGTCCCTGGCGAACTATGGTGTAGGTATTATTTATTTGTGGTTTATTTATTCCTAACCTCCCTTTCAGAGCACAGCTCTCCCAAGGTGGTTCAGAAGGATTTTTTTTAAAAACAAACAAACAAACATAAAACCACATAAAACAAACTTTCCAAATAACCCTATATGAGCAGCAACAAATAAAATTCAAGAACGAGCACATCAAACAAACATAGATCTTTAAAAAATAAAGTTCATGGCTCTTTTAGAAATCAATGTCAACATTCTTTTAAAAGTCAGTATGTGGGTATTTACCTGAGGAGGGAAACCTGTAGCTGTGAGGGTACTGTCAAAAATGTCATGCTATCAGTGTTCCTTTCTAAATAATTCCTAAATTATTTGGGTATTTGAAACAAACATGAGTTAACCAAGACCACTGAGTGACTAGATTGAAAATTAATGGATGTTTCTGCATTTACTTCCTATTTGGTGTCACACAACCTATGGGAGAAGTTTTTTAAGACATACAGTTCAAGGCATTACATCAAAAGTTGCAAGGATAGGTCACCCTTGCATTCATTGATAGCCTTGCATTCATAACCCTCCCCAATAGACCAAGGGATCAAGGCAAATGTGGTGTTTGGGAATCAAAATATGATGTAAGCAAATGACCACAATGGCTCCGCAATATGTGTGCCTTGTATATAGACTATGTAGAATATAGGTTCTTTCGCATCTTTTACTGGAGTGGGAAACTAGAAATGTGTAACTGCTATTTCTGAAATTCAGAAGAAAGCCAGGATAAATTAGAAGATTTACTATCTGATTTGTGTAGGTACAGCGCATTAAAGATAGGAAAATTCATAACAGTAGCTTTGAAAAAGTGCTTGGATTTGAATGAATCTACATAAGGATGCTGTTGTAAAATGTCTAGCAGGGATTCACCTTCTCCCCCAGATAAAAGTGCTACAAATGTGAACCAGGCTGCTCACTTGCATTTTACTTCACTGTAGTTCTGTATCTTTCAGCCTGTATGATTCTGGATTAATGTCACAGTGACGCTAAAGGTGAGTGTACATTTTCATTGAAATTGTATGGTGGTTAGTTGCTTAAACAGAATAAAATCTGCTCTTATATAGAATATAAGGCATATATGTATATTTTATTAGAACCCAAGGCTTTAATGTTTTAGATTTTTCCCAAAGGGATCAGATAAACAAAGCCATACAGCAAAAACACTACAACTAGGCAGTTCTGCAGCCAATATACTATAAACAGAACTAGATCCAAGTCAAGCAACTTTAGCACAGGTGGGCCCATAGCACTAAGACCTGTTACCATGAATATTTCTTAGCTGCACTGTTTTCAGGGCCACAGACTAGCTAAGGAAATCATCCATCACATATGTCCACCTATAAAGTACAAAGAAGAATTTGTTCTGAGGACCCAGAAACAGAAAGCCACACATTTTCAAGGTTAAAAAGTGTGCAGAATGAAAATCTTGAGAACTGGCTTTCAGCAGACTTTATCCATTAGTTATGGTGACTGCTTAGATGCACCTTAAATGGCCTACACATAATAGAATTCAGTTCCCATGATTTCATAGTGCAAAAATACATCAGACATCTTATGAAGGAGATAGTTTAGAGCCAATATGAATGTTATGAGGACCACTAAAGTAAACAGGAGTTTTCAGAGTGATCATTTCCCCCTGGTTCCCTTAAAACTCTAAATAGGAAACACACACAGTTTTAATGATTATGGGTTGTATCCAAAACTGTGTGCTAATGCAATGGGACTTCAGATTCTTCTTCCCCCCACCCCTGAAGCCTCATGTCATCCCTCAACATCTGCTCTGGGGAGTGATCTGTGGGATCCTCTGGTGCAGGGGGGGGGGCACAGGGGATGTTGTATTCTGCCTTATTATTATTGATAGTCAGAAATACAGTATGTGGTTTGGGTAAAATAATCCACATATTACTACTGCAGTATACTAAATGGAAAACTAAATTGTCCACTGTGTCTATCATCCATTAGTTTTAATAAACACTTGTATCATCTATTAAGAATACATTTCTCACTGAGGACTAGGATCAAAATAATTTCTTCTTATATTTTTATTAATTTATCACCTGAGCCCTACTAAGAATGCTTTACTAACTAAGCAAATAGTCTTTTTCTGATTTATCTTCTGATTCATCTATCTGAACCCTGTACCGCCCCCCCCCCAGTTTAAGAATGTGCTACAAGGCTATTGAAACAAAAGTTCTAATGTTTTATGACTCCAAAACTCTGACTGAACTGATGTACAGTGGTACCTCGAGTTACAAATGCTTCAGGTTACAAAATCCGCTAACCTGGAAGAACTACCTCGAGTTGAGAACTTTGCCCCAGGATGAGAACGGAAATCGTATGCCGGAGGCACAGCAGCAGCAAGAGATCCCATTAGGCAAAAGCACACCTCTAGTTAAGAACAGTTTCAGGTTAAGAATGGACCTCCGGAATGAATTAAGTTTGTAACTAGAGGTACCACTGTAATTCTTATTTAAAAGTGAAAAGCTCAGAAAATTGGGGAGGGGGAAATCATGAGACTGAATCATGCTGAATATGAGAACAACTCTCATCTTTATATATGTTATGTAAGAGGCAGCCAAAATAAAGTAGACTAATTAGACAGGCTGTTTTTTACACAGTTTTACATGTGCAAGGTTCAGGAAAATATACCACTGAAAAGGCCCTTGTGTTGCCTCCTTCCACACCTTATTGGGTGGGGACACACAGAGAGAAGGGCCTCAGATGATGAAAGCAGGCTTTGAGTTGGTTCACATGGGGAAAGTTGGTTCTTGAGCTACTGGGGTCCTGAACTGCATAAGGCTTTTTAGCTGAAAACCAGAACTTTGAGTTGAGCCCAGAAACTAATTGGTAGCCAGTGCAGTTGTGCCAGAATCGGTTTTATTTTTCAGACTGTCCTACTCTGGTCAGCCATTTGGCCACTGAATTCTGCACCAGTTTCAGTTTCTACACCATCTTCAAAGGCAGCCCCACATATAACATATTGCAGTAATCTAGCATGGAGGTTACCAGAGCAGAGACAACAGAAGTTTTGTATGCAACTTTGCCTAATACAGACTTCTTTGCAGAGCAATTTTCCCCAATACAATGCATTTGTATGTTCATTTTAATTAATACATGCATTTGTAGGCACACTTTCTGTCAATACCTCCCAAATCATTGCTGGCTCCTTCCCATACCAGTATTGTCCCACTATCTGACATTAGGAAGGAGCCATAGTTGTGGGCTCCTCCCATATGGCTTTAGAATTCTCGCATTGCTGCTCAGAGTGGTTGGGACAGTCAGATGGGTGGCATAGAAAAATAAATTATTAGTAGTTGTATTATATAGAGAAGCAATGTGGGAAAGCAATCTCAAAGTTAAACTGTATTAGCAACCTGTGAGTCAGTGAGACTAGATGAGATCGAATGCAAATATTTCAGACTTACTTGACTTGCAGCGGTAGCTGACTCTTGCTTCCCCCATGCCATTACATCATGCCACAGCGTCAATATTTTTAAGTAGCACTAATGCACTCATTTCTGTTAATTAATTGTAAGCATACATGGGTAACCTTGAACATTGTTTCATTGTTGGGCCCCATTCATTCTTAATTTCCCACAATGGCAGCTTGTATGTCTTTGAAATAACCTAGATCTGTTGCGTACAGCTACATTTCTCCTCTAATTTCCCCCACTGCAACAGTTTATTTGACTGAACATTTTCAGCAGGGTAATTAGCATGTACAAGACTATTTATAAGACACAAATCTTATTTGTGTACTGGCCAGTGGCCACTGTTAACATTTCCCAAGGGGGGGAGCATGCAAACCTGCTTGCTCTTCCGAGCATGTTTCATAGTTGTAGCCTTCTGTAAAAACCAACAAAACATATCCAAAGTGGATCTAAAAAGGCATTGCTTTTCTTTTTTATGTACTTCTGCCTAAATATGATGGGGTGAGAGACTTTAAACTGGCCATCGGGGGATGGCTTTCTTCACCTGTCTTGCCCTACACTTCAAGCCCTAGAAGCCTCTGGAAGGGAGTTTCAGCTTTTGGTGAATGGTGAAGATTCACCTGCTTACCCTGGCTTTTGACACTTGAGCTGTATATTTTTAGAACCCACCTTATTTCTGTGATTGTAACCTGTCCCAAAGCCTTAGAGTGAAGGGCAGGCAAATTAGGAATACTTTTTGTACTGTGCGCTCTCTCTCTCTCTCTCTCTCTGTGTGTGTGTGTGTGTGTGTGTGAGAGAGAGAGAGAGAGAGATGCTTATCTGTAGAGCTAGCTGTAGTGTAGCTGTTTTGAGAGGAAGCATGATGTTGAAAGCTAATGTAGATTAGCTATGGATTCTTTCTAACTAGAACTATCTATAATCTCTCATTCTGTTATAACTTCACTAATTTCTTAAAATACTGGGACCCTATTTGACATTCCAGCAAAGATATGCAGAGTCATGCAGGGAACAAGGTAGTACAAAGATGGTAACAGCAAGGTAAGTAGATCAAGGAAGGTGGCATACATGCCATAATGTATTTTCTGCCATCCTGCTTAGCTCTCAAGTCCATAAACCTGCATAAAGTTCATTAATAGTATTTTTATTGCGACATAAAAAACATAAAAAGTGAATGAAGTGAGACTCAGAAGGAAAGAAATAGCGAGTGGAAGTAGAAGAGTGTGTGTGTGTGTGTGTGTGTGTGTGTGTTGATAATATTAACACTCCGGGACAAAATATTCAGCTACCTGTTATTTCCCCTACCTAGTATGAGATACATATATCTCTTAACACTCCAGATCCCTCTGAAAGCCTTGGGCAAAGTCGGAGAGACAGTGTGGCATAGTGGTTAGTGTGTAGGACTGGGAGACCAGAATCCCTAGTCAGCCATTAAGCTCATTGGATGACCTTGGGCCAGTTGCTGCCTCTCGGCCTAGCCTTCCTCATAAGGTTGTTGTGAGGATTAAATGAGGAAGGGGAGAACCAAGTATGCCACCATAAAAACCAGTCTGCTCAAGAAGAATGAAACAAGCTTATTTTGTTTAAAGGACTCCGATAGAAAAACCATATAGGTTAATTTCAAACTTAGCTTAATCTTCAAGTCACTTGGGTCAGAAGTGGTGATAAGACATTGTAGGAGAACTGACCCAATAATGTCAGATTTGTGTCTTTATTTTATTGTTTGATTCAGGCTGTGTCAAGTGGCATTGTTCAAATGTATGGTGGTACAGTGGTACCTCTAGTTACAAACTTAATTCGTTCCGGTGGTCCATTCTTAACCTGAAACTGTTCTTCACTAGAGGCGTGCTTTCGCTAATGGGGCCACTTCCTGCTGCTGCGCCGCCGGCACACGATTTCCATTCTCATCCTGGGGCAAAGTTCTCAACTCGAGGTAACTCTTCCAGGTTTGCGGAGTTTGTAAGCTGAAGCGTTTGTAACCTGAGGCATTTGTAACTCGAGGTACCACTGTATTAGATTTGCATTCCCCAAAAGATACAGGAACATAGGAAACTGCCTACTGAATCAGGCCATTGATCCATCTAGCAGTGGCTCTCCAGGGTTTCAAACAGTGGTTTTAAGCAAACCTACCTGGAAATACTGGTGAAAGAACCAGGGTCCTTGTTGCATGCAAAGAAAAAAGAAAAAAAGCAGATGTTCTACCACAGGCTATGGCCCCTTTCGTAGTAACAAGCTCTTTCCCTAATACAGTTTTGGGCATACAATAAGGATCAAGTTCCAGATCCCATGAAGTCAGCAACAGAGTTCTCAAAAGTTTCAAAAGAAAAATATCAAAACCATAAAGAAACAAACCTCTGCCCCTCACACTGAATAAGACTGCTCAGTTTTATCTATGGTTTTATCTGTTTTTAAAAGTTTTGTTGTCATTGTTGCATTTTGTATCTTGGATCCTAAATCACTTTGGTATGCCTCATGGGAAGCTATTAATAGTAGTAGTAGTAGTAATTAATAATAATAATAATAATAATACTTTATTTTTTCCTAATTTTATTTTATGTAAACTGCTCAGACTCATATTTAAACTGCACAGACTCAAACTTAAGGTCATGTTCAGCTGCAGTGAAAAAAGCTATACAAACCTCAAAACATCCCCTTCTTAGTCAATGCTTCATGGCAATTTGTACCCTGGAAAGGAAAGTGCATTTCATAACAGTGGCTTCTGAGAATGGCAAAGTAATAACTGTTTTCAAACACTGATAAAGTGGCTATTTTATTTGTGTGTCCCAGCCAAGTGACCTCAAAACTAGGAAGTATAATCATTCAAGTTTTTATCCTGATCTATAATCATTCTGAGTTGGGTGTTTTCCCCATTTCATAACCTACTGCCAAACACAGCCAAAACTCTTGCTTACTACCAGTCTAATGAAAAGTAGAAGAAGAAATTACAGGGTTTATGTCCATATAATGATGGCTGAAAAGACTAGTGGAAAACCATTATTTTCAAAATCCTGCAATCATCACAGCTCATCATAATTCTTATTAATCTTGAATGTTCTTTCTGTTTATTATACTTTCTTTTTCAGCTTGTGCTGCAGACATTTATTATTAAAGCCCCAAATAATCAATCTCTTCTTTGTCATTGCTTATTTATGTGTAACTTTGTGTATTTATTTTCCTTTATCAAATGCACAACTCTGTCAATTTTTCTATGCCGTTTCTCTCTCTGGATGATTGCATTTTTGTCTTCTCACCTAGAACTGGAAGGCAATCGCAACAATGTAGTACTAAAGAGATCTACTCAGAAGTAAGCTCTGTTTAATTCAGTGGGGTTTACTCCCAAGTACTAAGTGGGGTTAGGCTTGTAGCCCAAACTTGAAATCCTATGTCTATTTATGTAGGAGTAAGCCCCACTGAAATTATTGGGATTTGCTTCTGTGTAGACGGTTGTACTGTAAATTGTTGAAATACCTTGTCTGTATAATTCAAGCTAAAGTAATAATATTTGCAATTATCCATATTATTGCCTTAGGAATTTTTTAAAAGATGTATTTTTCTTGGTAAATTCATTTTTCTCCTATTATGAGAAAAATAATGATGATGGGGAAAGATATTTGCAATAATCTTTCATTTCTCATGCTGTTCTGTATTTCATCAAGAATCAAATATATGCTTTCCAACATGCAAAGTATTTTTCTCCAGTAGAGAAAATACAGTGTTGTTCAGTGTGCTGGAATTTTAATGGACTAAGGAGTGTTAGCCTGACTTAAAACTACACCAGATCAACATCACCCACAAATCTGTGCTAGGAGTTTTGTCCTTGCTCCTACCACCATCACCTTCTACAAGTCTCTTTGAATTACCAGTAATGAAAAGGCAGGCTTTCTTAGGGGATGACATGGAAAAGTTGGAAGCGAACCAAAAATTTGTGGATGATGTTGAACATAAAAACAGACAATTTATTTCATAGCAAATCAGGAATTTCAGAAAAAAAAGGTGTTTATACAATGCTGAGCAGATGCTCAACTGGCATATTCACTCTAGCATATTCACAGTCACACATTATCTGTTGTTCAAAATGAGTTCTGGAAAAGTTGCTTGGGAGACATAGCTGCAGAACTTGACAGAAACCAATCCCTGTCACATACATGTCATTAAGAGCAGCAAATTGATGCCAGCAAAAAAGTAAGATGCACGTTTAAGACAAAATAAGTAAATACAGTGGGTGGATGCAAAAGTAGATTATGGTTTATTTCAGGCTGATAGAAATGAGAAAGAGGTGGGATTTTGTTATGCTATAGATATTTTGAGAAGATGAAGCGCTGTGGCCCATAGACTGCAGCAAAATACTAGGCAAGGAGCTCAGAGGCATTTTGCCTTGAGTGCTTCCCACCCACCCTCAGGTTAGAGCCTTCGCTGATCACTTTTGGGGTGCTGGTTGACAAGCCAGAAAGTAATGTTGTCTCTCAGCATGATTGGCACTTGGTTCTGGGTTTTCTCACCTTCCCCTCAGTGAAACTATGGCCTACTTTTGTTAAGCAGAAGTACATTGTTTGTATGAGGGCAGAAATGGCATTGGGCAGGACCAACATAGCATGTGGGGAGAGCTAAGGGGGAAGGTTGACCATGGCACTTCACAAGCTTGGGTTGGGGTATCTGCCTGGTTGGAATCTGCACCCTGATTGCCCAATGAGACCTTTGCTTGTTTGGCTTGCACCACAACAAGGTTCAACACTGGCTGACTCCCATGGAACAGGTTTGGGGTGGCCCAAACCCAACAGTCCCATTCTATCAATATGTGGTTGTGGAATGATGAGCTGGTCCTGGTCCCAATGCCATGCCAACCCTTACCATGATTGTTGTTGTCAATAACGATCTGGCCTAATTTATTCCATCAGCGGGGGGCCACTAGGGGCACATTGGAAGATGGCCGACAATAACATCTCTCCGGCTCACACGAGGTAATTAAGAGGCTGATATGGGAGTATGCAGCCTCCCTTGTTGCCCAAGGGAATGGGGAACACTGCCTTGCCTGCTGTGGCCATAAATCACCCCCGGATTCGAAAGAAGGGGGTGAGGGCACTAGGCACAAAACCCTTGTGTGGGTCCGGCTCTCCCGGACGCTGTCTCTGATCGCGCGCTGGCTGCATTAGCTCGAAATAAACAATTAGAAAAGAAGCAAATGCACATACTTCGAGTGAAGATCAGGAGTAACGACTGCTAACTAAAGGGATCTCTGGGATGTGGAGCGACGGGCTGGATTCAACAATAAATCAAGAAGAAGAATCATCAAAGGATTGGTATGTCGGAGCGAGACTGAAAAGGGGGGGGGGGACTTTTCTTTTTTTGTCTTATGTGAGTACCCAATAACCCTTCCCCCAAGAAAGAATCGTCGCGATTACTGATCACAAGCAGGATGAGTAAGAACTGTGTGGAAATTAATTACTAATCAAAGATATGGCGTGTGGGAACATCAAGAAAGTTCTCTGTGATGCAGTCATAAAAAGAGACTGTTATGGCAGGCCTGCCCACAGGAGGACTGAGGGGGAGGAGGACTATGGCTGTTACTATATCGGAATGTGAGATCGGCCTGGCAGGGCCCCCTGAGAAAATTTATGAGAGCGGCAGGCCTGTGGAAACCAGGACAGACAGTGGGAAACGTTTTGTACGGAGGTGCTGAAATGATGTCTGTCTATTTTGATATGGCTCTTGGATGAGTGTAAAATCCACACAAGATATAACAATGTTTGTTTTCAACCTGCTTGTGGAGACTATCAGAGATCATAAAGAAAACAAGAAGATGAGGAAAACAACAAAGAGAAGATGGAATAGAACTGTGAATACTATTTGGATAGAACTGTGTATATTGAACCAGCAGCAAGAGAGATGTTTGGATCCCGTTTGGAGCTGGAAGTATGGGTACCCCCAACAAAAATTTTAAAATTTGGCTGTGTAATTTGGAATTAATGTGATTTGGAATTAATGTGATTTGATTGGCCGGTTAATAAAAATTATTTTAATAATAATAATAATAATAATAATAATAATAATTTAATCCATCAGCAGTGTACAGTCTGGTTATTTGCTGCTCTCATGCATCACATAATGCAACTGCCTGGGTAAATGAAAGGCGCAGCTAGATCTTCTAGGCGAACTGTGTAGGTAGCTTTTGCATACTATAACGTTAGTCTGGAACTTGCCACTCACTTTTTACCTAGGATCCATACAATATTATTGCTAGCCCATTATTTTCTAGATGTCTCTATATTGCTTTTCAAAAAATTTCAAACCTGTTTTGCGCTCTCTCGCTCTCTCTGTGTGCATGTGTGTGTGTGTGTAATACAATGCAGTGTCAGTGCAAAATATCCAGTATGGACTGGCCAAGATATATAGAGACCTCTCAGGTCTAATGAGCCTTTAATTAAAATGTTCCTCCAGTTTGTCTCCTTTTTATTGCTTCTAGTTGAGGATAATGTGATAATACTAGTGAATAACCTTTGAATTGCCCTGTGACTAGCTTCCAAATTGTTCTTTAATGAGAGTCACTGGGAGTGGGGGGGCGGAGTGCCTTAATTACAAGTTGCTTCTCTTCCCACCCTCACCCCACCCTTATTTCCCATTTGTTATTGTGAAATCACTCAGTTTTGCTATAAAGGTAAAACAGATAAGAAGAAATGTCCAATGGTAGGGCTTGCTTTGACAGGCAGGCACCAAGGCTGATGGATCTTCTTCATCCTCTTTATTATAAAAGCAGGGGAGCAGGTTAGAGAGGACATTTCTGTATCTCTCTCTCTTCTTTCCAAAGCTTGTCCAGCTTCAAAAGGCAAGGAAAAAATGGGACTGCAAAATAGATTAAATTCTTTGCAGATTATTTTCTCATAAGGTAAAGGTGTTGAGAACGCAAGAGGGATGTCACAGACCAGTATACAGTGGTACCTTGGAAGTCGAACGGAATCCATTCCGGAAGTCCGTTGGACTTCTAAAATGTTTGGGAAACAAGGTGCAGCTTCCAATTGGCTGCAAAAAGCTCCTGCAGCCAATTGGAAGCCTCAACGGACATTTGGGTTCCAAAGAACATTTGCAAACCAGAACAATCACTTCCGGGTTTGTGACATTCAGGAGCCTAAATGTTTGACTTGCAAAGCGTTCGACTTCTGAGGTACGACTGTACCACAATAATTCCTGAAGAGATCCTTGGCTAGGAGAATGGATACAAGGTACTTCAGCTTCTTGTGAGATAATGTTAATGTTTTTGTTTAAAACACTTATCTTAATTAAAAATGGTAGGGATAAATATGAAAGTACAGAAGGAGAAGGAGATAGGGAAATGCTGTGTGTGTGTGTGTGTGTGTGTGTGATATTTTAGTAATCTAGTTATTGGAAGACCTCAGGTATAACCTACAAGTATATTAGTTAATCTATGAGAAGGTGCTGAGAAATTATTTGTAGCTTGTCACCATGGGTACAGTAACATGTTGCAAGGACATGATTTTGGTGGTAGGTGTGACTAGAAAAAGAATAATCTAACAACAGTATAAAGTGGTAGACTAGCAAAAGTAGTTTAACTAACAATACAGTTTACTTGGAAGCAAGTAACTATGTTCAATGGGGCTTGCTTCTAGTGAAGTTCTTAGCGCTGTGCTATAAATTAAATAAGTGCCTGACATTTTATTGGAGCGTCATCACAGTGTTTGAAAGAGTCTGGTCAGTTTTAGTGTTTAATTTCTTACTGTTGAGAATCTGAGAAAGGAGGAAACTTTCCCATCATATTGCACTCTTGGCATGAAAGGCCACATCTTGCATCAACCATATTCAATAATGTGGCTCTGAACTTTGAGCTGTGATTTGATATAGCAGTATCTTTCCTCACCCTTATTACCTAACACTTACCAGCCTGTCCACTCTTGGCTGATAATGAGCCTACTTCCTTTCATGCCTATCAGCATGCTTTTGTGTTAGCTACAGCAGTAAATTACCTAAAATAACTCTTTTCTTGATAATAATAACAATCCTATTGACCTCCTGCTATGAAGAATGACATTAACTGTTCTAATTCTTTAGCTTGCCTTGCTTGGAAGACATTGTACTGTCTGCTCTTAGAACACATGAAAATACACACCCTTTAATGTTTCTCCCCTCATCTCAAAAAAGAAGACCTTAAAATATTTCAGTCAGGGAGACCTTTGCCATGACTGTTAACTTTTAGGTGAATAAGAAACCTGGATCCATCTCATTTTTATATATATAAAAATGAATTTCTAGAACTATCAGCTATTGAATGGAGCGGCGATGAAACAGAGAGGGACATCTGGCTATTTTCCTGGAATGGAGGATAATAGATGACAACCTTTCTGTGTGTACTTGTCCTTCTCCAGAAGGTCAGAGCAGTAGAGCTGTCAAGAAGAAGAAGAAGAAGAAGAAGAAGAAGAAGAAGAAGAAGAAGAAGAGTTTGGATTTGATATCCCGCCTTTCACTCCCCTTCAGGAGTCTCAAAGCGGCTAACATTCTCCTTTCCCTTCCTCCCCCACAACAAACACTCTGTGAGGTGAGTGGGGCTGAGAGACTTCAAAGAAGTGTGACTGGCCCAAGGTCACCCAGCAGCTGCATGTGGAGGAGCGGAGACACAAACCCGGTTCCCCAGATTACGAGACTACCGCTCTTAACCACTACACCACACTGGCTCTCAGAAATTATTAGGAGATAAGCATCTGGTTGGCTCCTGTGAGAACAGGATCCTGGACTAGATGGGCCATTGGCCTGATCCAGCCAGTGAAAACACAGTTTGAGCAATAAGAGCAATAAGTATTTTCAAACTCCTGTCTCTTCAAGTGGAAGTAATCAATAAGAGCAGATCGCTATCCCCAAAATCCTGCATTTACTTATTTTCTGAATAGTTGTATGAAATCATTCACTGTTGCCTCTCAGCACTTTGGAGCACTAAAAAAAATGGAGGGTTGGTTTGTCTGTATTCCTCGGCCTATTGAAGCTTTGCCACCAGTTGGCACCTCATTCTTTCAGCTGCTAGACAGGGACAATTATTGCCACTAATTTCCAATGCTGACAAACCAGCATCATTTCAAAGCAGGAAATGCAGAAACTCTCACCCCCTCTGGCCACTGCTCCAATCTGTCAATTATAAAATTTCATCCAAGAATGCTTCTGTATGCCAACTTGATTTTGTGTATGTGTCAGAAAACTAGTATGGGATAGAATAATAACAGTAAGGCAAATGTGGATGAGAATGCCAGATACCTATGGACATTTTATAAGTGTCTGCATCTGCTTTTACTTGGAACACTCCTTTCCAGTTATATAGCACTATTCTAATGAAAGCCAAGCATATGTGGTAGAATTTTATGATTGCTTTAATTACTTAGTTAAACAGCGATGGCTAGCCTCCCACACACAGCAGCCATGGTACGCTGTGAAATTCTTTTCTCTCCCCGCGTTTTTAAAAGGTATATCAACAGTGTTTTTCATTTATTTATTTATCTTTCTAAACAAAGTGTGAGAACATTTGAAAATACAATTTCCAGCATGCCAAATGATATATTTAGCCTTTGTGAACCCTGATAGTTTTAATAAAATATAACTTTCTACCTTTGATACAGTTGTTTGTATCTCTTGTTAGACTCCCTTTTGACTCTAAGTCTCTGTGATGTTGTCTGTAGTGACTTCTCCTCCTGCATGACTAATTGTTGTTTCGATGTTTCCTCAAGAGAAATTTTCTTGTCTCCTTTTTCCATAGGAGTCCCTCAGTGCTCTGGCTTTAGCCCCCACCCTACCCCATTCTGACCTATGTGCATAAGCAGTCATTGAAGAGTGTTATGGTGTATCAACGTTGTGCAAGTGGATTTCTGCTTGCACAAAGTAGCTTTCTCTTTTTCTCCTCTTCCTGGGTGCCCCCTATATCTGCACCAAAGGGTACCCCAAACCACTGGAGAAAATTTTGAAGGCAGGTGGGGGGCTGCAGGTGGCAGGAGAGCCTAGGCAGTTTATTAAACTTTTAAGAAGTATAAATGTGTCAAAATTAATTGCATTTCTGGGGGTAAGACTGGATTATGAATATGGTAGCGTTGTATTTACTTACCATACCTACATTTGTACCCCATTCTTCAGGCAAAAAAAGCCTTCCGCAGTGGCTAAGATATAATCAAAATAAGACAGCAGTCCCTACCCACAGGCTTACAATCTGACAACTAAATAAATAAATGCCAGGGAAAGGGGACAGGGAGGGAAGAGGAAAATCAAAATCAAAACTCAGGCACAATTTTTTCAACAGTTTTTACTATAATGACCAGCTGGCACTGTTCAGGGACAGGAAGTCCCTGATGGAGTTGGGCTTCCAGCCAATTTGGAGAAATGAGCCCTACTACTTATCTCCCCCACTGTGGCAGCCTGATGGAATGGCTGCCCCAGGTGAATGTCGAAGGAGAGGAGCCCTCATGAAGCTGGCCTGTTGCAGCAGAGCTGGTGGAACAAGCTATGCTTCCCAGCATTCCCACATTTGTGTATTATCTGCCTTGTTTTAGCCAAGAAAATAAAGCTTATTTCATGTCTCCCATCATTTTTTGTAAAACAAAAACCTATAATTCCTGCACATAGATGATATTCAGGGTCACTTCCAATTCTATGATCCTTTCAAATACACAGTGGCTCAAACCTGCAACCTTGTCATTATGAGCACCACACTCTAACCAGCTGAGCTATCCAGCCTGCTACATGGACAAAGTGTGCTATACACAAGAACACAGTTCATGGGCAAATAATGTCGTTTTTCAAGGGCAGACAAATATATCAGAAGCAAAAAAACAACACCCCATGTATATTTAAAGAGGAAATGGCCCGTCTCATTACTACATGGAACCATAGTCCTATTATAGTCACAGTTCAGGAAATTTCTGTATTCATAATAAGAACATTTAACATACGTCTGTCCCATTGGTAGTGCTGTGGGTTTCCAGTGTCCTAGATATGTCACCCTTGTCTAGAATGCTGTGAACCTCTCTTTGTTAATCTGAATTAATGAGCAGATGATGTCCAGCTGGACTGGAAAGAATAACAACCTTCCATAGGTAAGGATAATTGGTCTACCTATAGAGCATATTCCAAGTAACAGTTACCATGCTTTAAGGAGTTACATTCCCCCACCCCCGCCCCACTCCCTAATAGATATTAATAGATTTAACAAGTCGTTAAGAAAATGCAAAGCTTTTTTTGTGCCATTAGACAGCTTTTATTATTTCATGTGCTACAAGATCTCTGGTGCATTGGTTTTAGCCATAATTCAAGGTGCTGAATTATAAAGGCCTATGAGATTCTCTTCAGTCTGTCTAATTCTGCTTGCCTGGGAGAAAGGACTATTTATAAATACAGCCATGAACTTAGCTAAGTGAGCCAATCTTATACTTGTTTCAGGCTATTGTAGAAAAGAGAAAGAATTAGATGAAATTTAAGACTGAGCTTTAGTTGAACTGGATTTAAGAATTTTTCCAATAAACCATTAAGCCATTGTTCAATATATGTCATCTCTTTCATGATAGTTTCATGCAATCTAAACAAATTCTTATTTAACAATCTAAAGTTTAATGATAGAAGCATCAAGGTCATAAGATCACGGGGCATAATACATATCTTAATAACAAACAAAAACACACACACACCCAACACACACAGTTTAAAAGGCCATAGATTGCTTAATTAGCTAAAGGCCTGGGATAAGAAGAATGTTTTTGTCTGGCACCTAAAGATACGTAATGGAGGCACCAGGTGAGCCTCCCTGGGGAGAGTATTCCACAAACAAGGAGCCACCAAGGAAAAAGGCCCTTTTTTTGTGTTGCATCCAGACCTCTGGCAAAGAAGGCACATGAGATGGGCCTCAGATGATCAGGGTTGGTTCATGGAGATAAGGCAATTGATGGCTACTAGTCGCAATAGTTATATTACTTCCAGTAGTCGTGGCAGTAAGCTTCTGAAGACCAGTTGCTGGTGATAACAAGTGGGAAAGTGCTATTGAGACTGGGGACTTTCCATGGTCATCTGGCTGGCCACGGTGAGCTCAGGAAGCTGGACCTGATAGATCTTGTCTGAGTGTGATCTCTTATGTTTAGTATAATGGTGAACTATTTCTATTAGAAAAATACAGATGTTCCTTATTCTGACAACATATCAACACAGCACTTTCCTCAAAATAAGCTTCCCTCCATTTTAATACTTTGGTCTGACTAATCAAGTACTCTGTTTGTAACCTAATATAATCTCATGTTGACAGTGTGAGAAACAATTTTTACACCCTGCAGTAGCCACAGGGCAGAGAACAATTTATAAATGTATATTCACCTCAGCCAATGCCATTCCATCATCTCCCAGTTATCTAACTTTACTCCCAGGACTGTATCAGTCTTCCTTGCCTGAACTATTTTCCTTTATTTCTGATGTTGAAATTAAGGGCATTGCTTACATAAAAATCATTTAAAGCAACCATCAATCTCTACCATAAATTATACATGTATGGGATTGCATGGCTTGTTTAAGCATTTTTCTTCAGGCAGTCTGTAAAAAAAGTATGTTATATTGACCGAGGCTCAAGTTCTAAAACATTTGCCAAATAAGAGTGAAATAAATATATGACTATTTCAGATAATAGTTAATTGCCAAATTGTGTTCCTGAAACATTTGAAAATCGCTATTAAACTTTTGATATTTGAATAGTGCTGTCTCAAGCTTGTGTCAAAAGGGCCAATTGTTCTGATATTTTAGAAGGGTTAGTTTGGGAAATACAAATTGAGAATTTGTGTAGTTAAGCTATTTTTTAGTCTGATGGTGTAGATTAATAGCAGAAAGTGAAATAATAAATCAATGATAACTAACGGCTATAAATGTAGTAAATCAATATTCCCCCTCCTCCTGGGTTTCAGCGAGAAAAATAATAATGGATGCTAAAACAATGTATTTGACTTCATTCATGAGTCCTTTTCTTTGGGTCTTTTTTATATTTCAGTGCTGAATTAATTCAGAATGCCTGAGGAATATTGAATATTAAATTCTATTATATTTTGTTTTCATTTGGGACAAAACTTTTTATATTTTACCTATGTAACTTAGAAATATTTACCAACAACTTTATTTTCAATATGCATAGTCTTTTAAATAAATAAAATTACTTTTTTTGCAAAAGAAGACGAACTAAAGAGAGGCAGGCTTTAAAAAATAATAAGAAATACCTGCAATATTAAAAGTTTGAAAATATTTTGGTTAAGGTTACTAAAAAGATTGCTTATAATGAGCTCAGCTTTGACAATAATATCCAAACACATACAGATTTGTTGATATTACATAACAGTTCAAAACACTAAATATATATTTTAATTATTTACAAAGGACTAGCAGCCTCACACCCAGCATTGCTCAGGAAATCTAAGAACCCCCCCCCCCCAAATCATTTTAGTTTTGAAAGGTTCTGCTGACCATCTTGGTTCAAAATGGCATCCTGCAAAATGACAACTGCAAAGAGGACATGGGGATTTTACTACAAGTACAGACTTAGACCATATAGGATACTGTTTCGAAACTTGTGTTGAGCATCTTTTCCTTCCGCTAGGGAAATACTGAAGGGGTCACCACTTCCCCTCTTGCATGCTAACAAGGAAAGCACTAATCTGCTCCACATCCCAGGGGGGCGGGGTTGCAGTCCAGCCGTGCACTCTCCCTTTGTACAGTGGGGGGGGGGGCGTGGTGATGCCCCCAGATCACAGGGAGTCCCCAGCAGCATCACGGCCCCTGGCTGACCAATTCAGTCATCCAGGAGGGCATGGCTAGGGCAATTTAAATGGCCCCAGGGCCAGGGAAGCTCTCTCTTCCTCCTCCTGCATCGCCCATTAACCCAAATTCTGGTGCCTGTGTGATTTATTCTCAAGAATGGGGGAGGGCTCGGGGCCTTGACGTGCAAAGAATTTGCATTTAGATTAGCTTAGATTTAGTTCTAGCATTGCTTCGCTAGGGCATTCTATAGCAAATACTATTTTATTTTTAGGAGATCAAAAATATTTATGCCACTTCTAACTCTAAACATTTTCTTGGAGTTATTTAATTTATTTTGAGAAATAAGTTTTCTTCTTGCTTACCTAGAAGAAGGTTTCTGAAGAACCACCTCCTCTCATATGAACCTCCACAGCTATCTTCCCCAGGACTTGCTCAGTAAAGATGAGGCCTTTTTTCTTATAGTAGCATCAAGATATGGTATCTCATCAGAAATAAGCTTGCTTTACTGCTTACAGTGTAGTTTTCTTTTTTTAAAAAAAAGTTAAATGCAAAACATTCATTTTCATTTTCAAGGTAGAAAATTTATAATATTCACAGCGGTCCATAGAGTGGCCATAGCACCAGGAAAAGTGTCTGATCATACCAAATTTCATGAAGGTACTTTACTTTTATTTTAACTCTTCTTCACACAGTCAAGATAACTTCCAGAAAGTTGATGAAATTGTACTTCTCGTCTTTTCTTCTCACATAATTATAATTGATTTTTATGTTCTGGAACACTTTTACTTTTTAAAGCATAGTCTACAGAGGCTTGTTAAGAAAACATAAAATCTAATGTCATCAGCGTTTCCTTCCTCCCTGTCAAAGCATAAAGTTCAAAGCTCTTGAAGTAATTGTAATGAGAGACATTGATAGCCATATTGAAAATGTCATCAGGATTGTTGATATCTGTTGTAAAAATGCACAATAAAATCAGAACTTAATTGAATAAGCAAAAAAAACCCCACAAAACACCCTTTCTTTGAAATGCTGTGGCAGCCTTTTGTGATTTATCATAATCTGTTCACAATTAGTATTGCAATACCTACCTGAAATCTCCCAAGACTTTATAGAGTTAATGTGAGCTATGGTAATATGAAAACTATTACTTTAAAGATGTATTTGGAGGCCTTGATCTCACAAAGGTAGTAAACCTGTGTCTGGACTGTTTCATTTCAGAGTGAAGCTGATTTAATGTGGCTGGGTTTCTTTGTTTTTCAAAAACCTACCACACATAGAAAACTAGACTCTACAAGTACAGTGGTACCTCAGGTTACATACGACTCAGGTTACAGACTCCGCTAACCCAGAAATAGTGCTTCAGGTTAAGAACTTTTCTTCAGGATGAAAACAGAAATCATGCTCCAGTGGCGCAGCAGCAGCAGCAGGAGGCCCCATTAGCTAAAGTGGTGCTTCAGGTTAAGAACAGTTTCAGGTTAAGTACGTAACTCCGGAACGAATTAAGTACTTAACCTGAGGTACCACTGTACATATTCTGGTTAGCTTCCTAGTATTGCTTGCTTCCCTGCGTGAAGGATATATTTGTCTCAAGCAGCATTCTTAGACTCTCATCTTCAACCCAAGTTTACCACTTCAGTAAAACTAGGCCTGAATTGCCTAAAGAAGAGAGGGATAAATATGTTTTGAGGGGGGGAAGTACATTAAAAAGTTGTGGTGTGGGGAAAAGGTTGGCATTAAAAGTGTTACTGAACAATAACTCCCATCATTCTTGACCATTGATCATGCTAGCTTTGGATTATGGGAGTGGAACCCAGCAACATACTTAGGGCCACAGATTCTCCATTCTTGAAACAAAGAATTTGTGAGAATTTTAATGGGATTTAAAGAAAAATGTTTCTTCATCTTGAAGATGAAGTCAATAAAATGTCTGCGCTGGATAAGTACAGTGTGACTGAGGTAGAAAGGAAAATAGTAAGTAGGATAATGTTGGTGAGACCTGTTCCTGGTGAAGATGCCAGAATCAACCTTCAAGCCTGTGTGGTGGGAAAGAAGTGGAATGGGAACCTCCCTGGGGCACAGAAAGTTTCATTGCCCTCAAAGATGAAATACCTTGAGGTTAATGTTGCTGTCAGTAGTTGCCTCAGCTCCTTGAGAGGATCACCTACAAGAAATAGGGCTGATCTCAGGCTGATAGGGATGGAGTCAAAATGTAGCCATCGTGTTAAAGAGCAATATCTACACTGAGATAATTATTTGTTATTACCTTGCAGATAGAGATGGGACAGAGGATATTGTTCATCCCATATATTATCTCATGTCTGCATCCAAGTGTGCAGAAAAGCAAGGGTCTTAAACAATGTCTCTCAAAGCAACAGCAAAATGTGGCTTTGGAAAATCATAATTAGGTACATCATTCTAGGAAGACATGTCAGCAAGGCAGAGAGGCATGATTTGATACAAAACTGCGTCATGTGGTACCACTCATCTAGATCCTCACAGATAGTCAAAATGGAAATAACTGACATCACCATTTATAACCACAAATTCTGGAAATCTGGGATAAAGGGAGGGGCATATTAGTTCATGACAAATTTAGGTTGTATCCTCTTTCCTGCAGGGATCCCTTTGCAGACATACAGCCTTGCCATAGATATCAGAGAGCATGCAAGCAGACAGAACTACAGACAAAGTTGTGTTAAATTCAAATCTGAGTGCTAGGAAAACCCCACTACAGGAATGACTAAAAGGAGAGGCATCTTCCTTTTCTGAAAGTAAAGAGTTATGGGTGTCACAACAACCTTTATACAGAAAAAATAATGGCCTTCTATGTTATAAGTCTTCAGTCTAATGCACACTAACTTGGGGCTTACCTCCAAGTAGACATGGACTGCACAGGTCTACAAAAAAATATGTCCATCAGTTGCTTCCCAGGAGTGTCTGAAGTTCGTTATATAGTACTATAGGGATGGGTCATTGAAGTACACAATGAAAAGCTTGGTCACTGAACACATACTAGAGTCGTATTGCAATACTACAAACTGGCTCAGTGTGAGAACCTTAGATTTTTAACCTTACTGTGGTGTTTGGAATGGCCAATTTACTTGCTACATATGATCTCAAAGAGAGACTGAGCACATGCTGAGGCAGTGCCTCAAATAAATTCACAGTGCCCAAACTGCCCTGCCTTATAAACCATCACAGCAATTTGAAAATCAATTTTATGTTTGACAGAGAGCCAATGTAGCTCCCTCAGGATACTTGCAACATGCTGAGGCCACTTAGTGTGAGTAAAATTCTGACAACAGCATTTTGTCCAGTTTGAAGTCTGTGCAGGCCTTCCCCCCCCCCCAGAATACCCCCAAAACAAAGTATGTGATAGTCTAACCTAGGGGTGAAAGTTCAAAGCATTGCCCATTATTTCTGCATAAATAGTTGCTGACTTTAGTTGATACATAGGCAGAATATTTTTTTGCCTCTTGCCAGCCACAATACAGACATCCTAGGGTAGGGGAAAGAAAAGAGGGAAGTTCAGATGAAAATCATGATGGAAGAGAACTCCTGAAGACCATGCAGGCTTTCACTATGCCATCCTCATTCCAAATTTTAACGTTTTGATGTTGAAATGTGGGTGTCACTGTTATAATTTGACAGCAACACTTGACAGTTTTAGCTTTTGTCATTACAAAGGGATACTTCTTAATAGATTATAAGATTTTTAAAAAACAACAACAACACCACAGCCCTAATTTTTAGGAGTGTGTATATATAGCAGTTCGAAAGCACCTCTGGGTGCAAGTAGATAAACAGGGACCGCTTACCAGCGGGAAGGTAAACGGCGTTCCGTGTGCTGCGCTGGCTCGCCAGATGCAGCTTGTCACGCTGGCCACGTGACCCGGAAGTGACAGCGCTGGCTCCCGGCCTATAGAGTGAGATGAGCGCACAACCCTAGAGTTTGGCAAGACTGGCCCGTACGGGCAGGGGTACCTTTACCTTTACCTTTATATATAGCATTAAGATATCATATAGGTTTTAGTTTTTTCTTCCCAGAGACCTGTCTTAGAGCAGGCCTTGGAACTGAGGCCAAGTGGCTCCTCAGCAGTTAATGTCTTCTTATGTACAGCAGTAATAAAGGAGTCTGTTATGATACCAGTCTGTTGTGTGTTGCCTGGAGAGCAGAGCTAAGATGTGGAATGCAACCTGAGCAAGTAAGCTCACCTCATGTTGAGCATGACAAGAAACCATTGCATCACAAATGAGGCTTCCTATTAAAGGCATGCCAATGTAGTCAAAGCATAAGAATGACATAAGCAGTAAAACAGGAGCCAGCACATTAAAACCATGCAGGAGGAGAAAATCAGTACAGACAAACTCTCTTGGGGAAAAAATCTTAACAGCATGCCTGATGTTCATCAGGGAAGGGGCCATCAAAGTGTTTCTGGAGTAGGAGTCCAAAGTCTGGGTGCTGCAAATGAAAATGGCCACTGTTTTCTCCCCACCAGCTGTGCCTCCAAGGGAGGCAGAACACAGGTGGCTGGCTTCATCCAGCCAAGCTGCTTGTTTACATCCTCAGGCTGCAGAAGCTCAAAAGTATCCATAACAACATGACCAAGCAGAACCTTGGCTGCCTCCACCTCTGATTCAGTCAAAAGTAGGTCACCTAAGGCAAAGCAGAGACAAGCAATTTTTTTTCTGCAAAATGTAAAGCAAATGGGTCACAACAGTCCTTTGAAGGATCAATCTAATGATGTTTCACCAGGCCTGGCAGGATCTCAAACAGATCAACTGGCCAACTTTGAACAGGTGTAATGTTGATTTAAAATTTTAAAAGATACTGCTGTTAAGGTGCTACACTCAATATGCCAGCAAGTTTGGAAAACTCAGCAGTTGCCAGAAGATTGGAGAAGATCAGTCTACATCCCAATCCCAAAGAAGAGCAGTGCCAACGAATGCTCCAACTACCGCACAATTGTGCTCATTTCACACGCTAGCAAGGCTATGCTTAAAATTCTACAAGGCAGGCTTAGGCAGTATGTGGACCGAGAACTCCCAGAAGTGCAAGCTGGATTATGAAGGGGCAGAGGAACCAGAGACCAAATTGCAAACATGCGCTGGATTATGGAGAAAGCTAGAGAGTTCCAGAAAAACATCTACTTCTGCTTCATTGACTATGCAAAAGCCTTTGACTCTGTCGACCACTGTAAACTATGGCAAGTTCTTAAAGACATGGGAGAGCCTGATCACCTCATCTGTCTCCTGAGAAATCTCTATGTGGGACAAGAAGCTATAGGTAGAACTGGATATAGAACAACTGATTGGTTCAAAATTGGGAAAGGAGTACAACAAGGCTGTATACTGTCTCCCTGCTTATTTAACTTATATGCAGAATTCATCATGCGAAAGGCCAGGCTGGATGAATCCCAAACTGGAATTAAGATTGCCAGAAGAAATATCAACAACCTCAGATATGCAGATGACACAACCTTGATGGCAGAAAGTGAGGAGGAATTAAAGAACCTTTTAATGAGGCTGAAAGAGGAGAGCGCAAAATATGGTCTGAAGCTCAACATCAAAAAAACGAAGATCATGGCCACTGGTCCAATCACCTCCTGGCAAATAGAAGGGGGGAAATGGAGGCAATGAGAGATTTTATTTTCTTGGGCTCCATGATCACTGCAGATGGTGACAGCAGTCACGAAATTAAAAGACACCTGCTTCTTGGGAGAAAAGCAATGACAAACCTAGACAGCATCTTAAAAAGCAACAAAGGTCCGTATAGTTAAATCTATGGTTTCCCCAGTAGTGATGTATGGAAGTGAGAGCTGGACCATTAAGAAGGCTGATTGCTGAAGAATCGATGCTTTTGAATTATGGTGTTGGAGGAGACTCTTGAGAGTCCCATGGACTGCAAGAAAATCAAACCTATCCATTCTTAAGGAAATCAGCCCTGAGTGCTTACTGGAAGGACAGATCCTGAAGCTGAGGCTCCAATACTCTGGCTACCTCATGAGAAGAGAAGACCCTGATGTTGGGAAGGATTGAGGGCACAAGGAGAACGTGACGACAGAGGACCAGATGGTTGGACAGTGTTCTCGAAGCTACCAACATGAGTTTGACCAAGCTGCAGAAGGCAGTAGAAGACAGGAGTGTCTGGTGTGCTGTGGTCCATGGGGTCACGAAGAGTTGGACATGACTAAACGACTAAGCAACAACAACAATATTGATGGAGAAATCCTTTTTCCCACCACCACCTTCACTACCAGAGAGAAGGTCTGGGCTCTAACCTGTGCCCAGTCATAGTCAAGTTTTCCACCATCTACACTTTAGATGTTAAACTTGCCATTTAATTGTCATTAATTGTGAAACACAGCAGAGAAGCCGAGAACACTTATCTCGCCTGTGGTTGTTTAGAAGTGATTGTGTCTATAGCCTTATCAAACAACAATCAGTTCAAAATCCACATAATCAGTGACATGATGATTTCATTTATTCTGAAAGAGCCATCTCATATGTTGATTGTACCAACTGTCTCTTTCAGAATAAATGCAAGAAATTATGTAACTAGCTGTCTAAATCCAACTTTCATCTTCTCCTTATTTGGGAGAGGATGATGAGGGTCATGTCCTGGACAAGGGCAGGTATGTGGGGCCATTCATCCCACTGGATCAACAGAATTTCCAGTTATGTGCAAGCAGCTATAGGTTTTTCAGAAAGTAAATTCTGCCGCTCGATCAGATTTTATTTCAGATAACTTGCCTCAGATCGAATATTTGTTCTGACTCCAAGAAGAAGAGCTGGTGAGATTTTCCCACCCACCCAAATCACACCATCTGGTGACTGTCACCGTAGCAGTATCTTCGGGTCACATTCCCACATAGCTGCATTATGGATTCTTGCCTACAGCCTCAGTCTGATGACCCAAAAGAGCAAAGTAAAAAGGCACACACAGCATGCCAGCAAAGTGGCCAAGCTCATAAGGCACATGTTTTATTGAACGGAAATAATGGTTTCAATTTGTTTCCAGAATTGTAACAAAGGTTTAGACTCAAGGGAAATCCTTCCTGTTTCAGTCCATTATCTATAGGACTAATCCCATGGTTTTCCATCTCATTCATTGTTTCTTATTGAATGTTAGGGTCATGGCTGATAGCAGTTGACGTAAATATAATTTCTGCTTCTTCGGAACTGGATTCATTTGCCTCATCTGATCATGGATTTTTTTTGTGCTTTTGTCTTCTTCCCCACTAGTTTGCATATGAACACAAAAGTGTAGAGTTTCTGTGGCTGAAATAAATGACAACATGGGAAAATCATTGTATTGAAGAAGGATCCCATTGATGGGCTGGGCTATGGAGCTACCGATCTGGGACAAACATGCCTCCTAGAGACCTTTGTAAACAAGGGTCTCTATCCAAACATATTATACAGTAGTAGTGGGGAACAGTTTTCAGCCCAAGGGTCATGTGCCAGTGTGAGTCGGAGCCAGAGGAGAAAGTAGGTAGAGTAATGAATGTAAAATTCACCTTTGTACAGTAGCCTTGTTTCTGCACATAGGATTTTAAATATAATTGGTTTATACTTAACACTTAAATGGTGAATGCCTAAATGTGTATTACTGAAGGCTTTAATATGGAGATTTTCCATGGGGCTATATTGAAGCCAAGAACGGGACTATAAGTTTTAACTCAGTTGAACTCAGTTGTTGTTTTCTGCTAGCTAACACCTGAGGGTTTAACCTTAGATCAAGTGACAAAGGTATTGAACTGCAAATCACCATTTTGAAGGGAGTTGCCTTTGAGTCTTTGTTCCTAGACTCTTTGAGAGTCAGGACATGTCAATGGCTGTCCAGGAGCACATAGTTTTGGGGTGGGATGCAGGCAAAATAGAGCATGAGAGCAAGCGAGGTATGTTTGTCAGCTCTTTTTATAAGTTAAAGTTATTTCTAAGAAGCTGAGCCTGTACTGGACATTGCACATGATCTTATGGAACTGTTTGGATGTATCATTGGATGTTTTTATTTTGTTTCGAAGAGGCAAGATACAAACATACAATTACTTCCCCTTTGTGTTCCCTTTAGGGCATGTGATGATGATGAGTAGATGTGTGTGTGTGTGTGTGTGTTTGTCACTTCAGGCAATTTTATCAGGGGGGGAGAGGCTATGTATGATATAACTAAAAACATCTGCATATGTATCCTAAAGGGTGTAGGCAGCCTGAATAAATAAAAGTTTCCTTTGCATATTTTTCTGCAAGCCATCCTGTACTGTCATAGTAACACGGCCCAAAATTAGACTGCAAATTAAATTATTCCTTTAGCAAATCCTGCTGAACTAGCTGCTCTCACCTTTTGGTCTTTGTGTTACATACTAATGGCTTTTCAGTGCTTGTGTTAATTTGGGTGAAGATCTCTCTCTCTGATGACTGTTGGTGTCAATCTATTCTATTATTTTGGCATATACTTTTACCAAAGGTAAGCTTGTAATTATAGTGGAGTAATTACTGAGTAGAATTTTGACTTCAGCATAACCCAGCATAGATTGTAGAAGTCTGGGGAATGGTAAATTCAATTGTAAGGACTTTAAAGCACAAGGCTCGTAGCAACATAAGTGCCTAAGAACAGGAGCAAAAGTTAAATTCAACCTTCAATACATTATTGTGCCTTTTAGAGTGTATGTGTTTAAAAAGATGTTCACAGCACATCTGAATCTAAATCTGGATCACTAAGGCATGATTAGCCCACATAGTGCCTTCCAAAGGTTGTCAGACTGTAATTCCCATCAACCCCAGCTGGCATGGCCACTTATTGGGGAGTTATAGTCTAACATTATATGGAGGGGCGGACAGAGCTCAAGAAGGCAGACCATTATGGTACACTTGCGTTCCTCTTCCAAATCATAAACCCGATGTGTGTGGTGAAGAGAAAGAATCACTTACCCACTGACATCAGTCCCCTTAATGTCTGAGTATATAGTCGACCATGTGAAAGGTATTTCCAAATGATCAAGATTTTTGACCACCTTAATAGTCCTCATGATGTAGAGCAGTGATTAGTGTATAGGCCTCTTTCTTACCAGTGTTGAACATTGTTACATGCCACCCACAATCACTACAACAGTACAAGATTCCAGGGAATTCCAGGTATGTTTTACCCACCAGGGTCTGTGTTTCCTTTGAGAAATGAGGCACAGCGGAGACTGTGGTGTCATTATGATATATGGCTTATTTACACACATACAAAACTTGAGTCTATGATGGAGGGGTCTCCAGAGTTACAATCTAAGAAGGTCTTGCCTCCTCCATAAGAGCAGCATTGGATTCAAAGAAGATATTGGTGATTTTCTTTGCCCGTTTGCTTTCTGCTTGTCATATCACTCCTAACACTGACCTGCTAATCCGCTGGCCACCTTAATTAGCTGTAACACGTGGCTTAATTAAAGGATTAGCAAGGTCTAGCATGGCTCAAATACACACTAGGGTCAATCTCAAATACACATGGGTCTGGCTTTTTCTTGATTTAAATAAACCAAACCTTGATTAAATTCTAACACTAGCTTAATCTGGAATTTAGGGTGTCTTGCACCCCCAGATTTATGACAATATATAGGTCTCAGTGCTAATGATTAGTTTGAGGAGGGCAAGCATGGCAGGTAAACTGCGGTGTTAGATTAAAATCTAGGATGCAATTTTAGTACATAGCAACGAGCCCTATACGTAATTGGAAAGTCAGGTAACTGAGAGGAATAACTATACATTGTTGTCTGGGTCAGCAGAGCTCAGATCCACATCCCTTTCATCAACATAGTCCCTTCACACAGGTAATGCATGAAGGCGTCTTATTTTCACTGGCAACTGGACACATTTCAAGCAGACATGTGATGGTCTTATACAGAACCTCGCCTACAGTTTGGTTTAAGACTGTGATATTTTGTTCTGTTTTAATCTATAAAAACTGGTTATTGCTGCCCCTCCCTCCCTGATCTTGGAGTGGGCAGTGGTGTAAATGCCAAAGTGGCTATTAAAACACTAGCGAACAAATCTGAAAGGAAGTGTGGCTGGCAGGATTGCAGCCTGAGTATGTGTTGGGAAGAGGCAGAGAGACAATCCATCTGTTACACAGCACATGCCAATTTCCTTTGTATCCTTTTTGGAGGGATGCTTCTAGAAGAGGAAAATGGTTAAAATTAATATGCAAAACTATTAGGAAGCACCGGATCCAATAGCCACCCCCACACACATTTCTGTGAGTGCATTGAGCCTGGGGGAACCAGGAGGAAAAAAAGAAATTCATTTGGATCTTATTCTTTCACCACAGGATATGAGCACACTACTGGTGTTACCAGCTGATGCCACTTAGAGATGGCAAAATCTGACAGTCTCTCTGTTTTTCATTTTTCCAATATTAAGTTCAATTTTCCACATTTCCACATGAGCTTGAATTTTTTTAAAAATATATATCATGATTTGCCAGCATTTTAATGCACTTTTCTCCTAATGTGCCATTTTTGTATGCAATTTTCCTGAATCTGCACAATTTGAGAAAGCAATTTCCCCAGGTAGATTGCATATTTGTATGCTGTATTCACAGCATACATTTCTATGCACACCCTAGAATATGCAGCTTTCAACATATTACCGTATTTTTATCTTGTGAACGGCTCTGAGATCTTTGGATGAAGGGTGGTATATAAATTTACATAAGAATAAGAATAATAACAGGGACGCGGGTGGCGCTGGGGGTAAAACCTCAGCGCCTAGGGCTTGCCGATCGCATGGTCAGCGGTTCGAATCCCCACGGCGGGGTGAGCTTCCGTCTTTCGGTCCCAGCTCCTGCCCACCTAGCAGTTCGAAAGCACCTCTAAAGTGCAAGTAGATAAATAGGGACCGCTTTATAGCGGGAAGGTAAACGGCGTTTCCGTGTGCTGCGCTGGTGCCGGCTCGCCAGAGCAGCTTCGTCACGCTGGCCACGTGACCCGGAAATGTCTCCGGACAGCGCTGGCCCCCGGCCTCTTACGACTGGCCCGTACGGACAGGGGTACCTTTACCTTTACCTTAAGAATAATAAGAATAATTCAGTTGTTTCCAGCATTAGTCATTCTCTGAGGAGACAGGTTGAGTTAAGTTCATTCATGTCAATGGGTTGAATCTGAGTAAAACTTAGATAGAACCCACTAAATTTATGAAAATCCAAGTCCTTAGCCAACAAATATAAAAATATATAATAAAATGGATGGCTCTTTATACCATATACCGACTTTTCAGATTCTACATTCAACTAGGGTCATCCACGTAGTTAGAATAATATAAATGTTATGAATCCCAGGGGAAACACTCTCACAAGGATGTATTTTATGGCAGGCTCTATGTGGGATTGTAATATTTTAATTACAAGATTTAAACAAGTATCAAGGAGTAACAAAGGTGTTTGCTAAGCTGAAGTATAGCTTTACTGAGAGTCATCACACAGGCATACTAATTTAGTCAATATATTTTGTGTTCAATGTTTTATTGAAAGGTTTTCATTTCAAACAAAAGCCAAAGCATATTTTCCAAACCTTCTTTCTCCTCACACTTACTTGTAATATAGTCATTAGAGTAAATAATTAAAGATATTTACTATGCCCAAGCAATGTATTTTACTGCTTCCTTATTACAGAGATAGAGGAACCTGTGGATTTTCAAATGTTGTTGGACTACAATTCCCATCATCCATAATCATTGGTCATACTGACTGGGGCTGATGAAAGCTGGAGTCCAAAAGCATCTGGAAGACCACAGCCCCTCATTCATGTCTTACACTGATAGCAGGTGATATATTTGGCTTTATTTGGGAATAACATTATGGTTCTCCTTGGCTGATTTCCTGGTTCTTTTCAAATGGCTGTTTGATATTCAGAACTCTGGGTGGCTTTGATAAATTTGCCTGAGTTAACTGTAATAAAAATGTATATCTTTCCTCACATGACTGTAGATAAAATGTGGACTTTACTAATAAATGTCAGACAAGCTGAGATATTCGAGTTCAGAGAATTCACAAGGGTGGAGTAAGCTAATAACAACTTTAGTAGGAAAACATTCCGGCTCCTGACTGGTAATATGTGTACAGTGCAGATTTTTATGCATCAGGCAGCTAGGCCTAAACCTTCAGTTCCCAGGAGTTACCGTATTTTTCACTATATAAGACACACCAGACCACAAGACGCACCTAGTTTTTGGAGGAGGAAAACAAGAAAAAAAATATTCTGAATCTCAGAAGCCAGAACAGCAAGAGGGATCACTGCACAGTGAAAGCAGCAATCCCTTTTGCTGTTCTGGCTTCTGTCATAGCTGTGCAGCCTGCATTTGCTCCATAAGATGCACACACATTTCTCCTTACTTTTTAGAAGGGAAAAAGTGAGTCTTATAGAGCAAAAAATATGATATATGTCTTCACCTTTATGAACTATTTAGGAGCTGAAAGCAGCAAGTAGGGCATGCAAAGAAGTGTGCTATCTTTCTCCACACTCTCTCACCCCATTTCAAGATGCTTAAGACAAGGGATACCCGCTAAGCTACAAGGAAGAGCAGTGAGTGATGAGTTATGAATGGGGATGGAGGATAGGATGCAATTCTCTTAGCATTTCAGGGCAAACCTACCTAATTCACACACAGCCATCCTTCTAAATTTGCACTTAAATCTAGTTTCATCATTGAAACTCAACTGCGTAAATATCTTCGGGTGAAAGAAGTCAGTAGGAAAAACAACTGATACTGGCATGACAAACCTGTGCTTTATTTACCCTTGATATCAAATTTGGTGCATGAACAACAGTAGTACAGAAAAGTGGGTGTTTATCTCCAAGGAGGAATGGAGAGAAATTTGATTCAATTTGCATTTAAAGGTGAACTTATCTGCTTTACAGTTTCCAAAACAATATGTGAACCACACCTAGCCATCCATCAAAATTCACATTTCTTTGAATTTTGCAGTGCACGTCTTCAGCCAAATCATTGTGTGTCCATAAAATGCATATATGAGTACCATAGCATACAACAACATATTTTATGAGGATAAATTGCTTGCAAAAATGTGTATGTTGGGCAAAATGCCATACAAAACTGTGTCTGTTAGGAGAATTTTGCACTAAAATGCAGGTGAATTTTCATGAAAACCATTTAAGAAAATTCAAATTGATATGGAAATGTGGAGAAATGAGCTTAAGAATGGAAAAGTGAATAAGTGAGAGAATCAAAATTAAGAGATTTCAGAAGGCTTTGGGTAGCTCTTGAATTTAAGTCTAAATCAAGAGTAGCCAATATGATGTCCTCCAGATGTACAACATCTGGTATCTAGTAGATATTCTCAGTGCAGAGCAGTTGCTCTACCACTGAGCTATAGCTCTTTCCCTAGTTTGTGATACCAGGATGTGAGTAAGTTTAACTACTTGTTACAAAAGGAAGAATTCAGTGCTGGCTTGTTAGTTTCAAGGCTGGCCTCATGTTCATTGTAATGTAAATCTACCATCAGATAATAAATATTCCACACTTGGCAACAGAGTTTTATTCTGTGTGTGTGCAAGGGCCATGGGACAAATATGTGGGTTTGAGCAAAAGAAATGGTACCACATGGGTAAGTGGTGGAACCTGTTGCCACAGCTTTTATTATGGTCCCTTCTGCTTTCCCATCATACTTCAGCTGGATCACATTTCTTGATTATGCGAAAGTTACCACAGACCATAGATACCACATGAAGCTTGGTTTGATTAAACAGTTTACCATATCACGTGCCCATGTTGAACTGAAATTCCTCTTTAAAGATTTTTGTTTCAGGGCTTCTGTGTATGAGATCTGCTGTGACATCTTTCCTAACTAGAAAAGGTCAGCAGCTGAAAATAGGCCCTACAGTGATTTAAGCATCAGCGACATGATTTCTAAGAAATCTGGCATACATTTATCTCTGGCTGTTTGACAGATACTACTAAACCAATTGATGGTGACCTTTTACATGTAATCTAATGCGCAGAATGTGCACCCCTTCCTTTTTCATTTCTTGTTGTCAAATTCTAACAAGGAAGGAAAGACAGGGCAAGATGAATCCATTTTCACGCCAAAGCCCCAATGGGAATGAAAAATGGAACAATGCTATACATATTCGAGGATAGCATGGGCCTATCCAGGGAGCAGTGGAAACTTGGGAATTGAAGCAGGGGCTTCACCTGCCCTTTCCCTATGAATGTGTTCTTGGGGTTGGAGGCAGGCTGCCAATCCACTTCTTCTCACCAGAGATGTTGGTTGACATGTTGTGAATCAGCTGGACTACAAGGAGCTTTTCCAAAGCACATCCATTGCTGGCATGGAGAGATGGCAGATTCATGTGTTCCTAGAGCAATGTAAGAGTGTCTTCTCCGTACTCTACCCATGCTGCTACAGTAATGCTTGGACTTAGAGCCATGCAGTCTGAGTCAATGATGTGAGCATTTCCTCTTCTGCTCTTTTGCTCCAGTCACATATAAATCAGCTCACGGTCTGTTCAGTTGGAGGGGTTAATGCTGAGGAGCAGTTGCATCACGAAGGTGCTTTTAAGCAGCCCCCATGTAGTGACTGTGTAGCCCAGCTCTAAGATGTGTGTTTTCCCATTGTGTTGATTTTCAGTGCAGGAGCAGGAAAAGGTGGGATATCAACAAACTGGTTTTTAGCAGGCTTTGGGCTTTGGTGGAGTGCTTCTTTATGGAATTCAAGGTGTCTGCTTAGTTGTGTCAGTAATTCTGCTCCATCTAGGCAAGCATTATCATAGCTCAAGGACACATTCCTTGAGCATTTGAGGAGTGTGCAGAGTAGGGTCAGAGCCAAGGTGTGTCCTGTGGAAAGTCTTGAGGGCCAAATAGAGAGATCAGGAAGATATTGGGACTGGGGCTAGTATGTTTTGCTTGCCTTTTTAAGGAAAGATGAAAATATAACTATAAATGAGAAGCTTAGAAAAGCAATAAGAGCTTTTAAAAAACTATGTAAAATGGTTTTCTGCATTGACTCTGATTTTCTGTCTGACAAGACATCCTTCTCCATATTGGTATGGACTGAACTGGGAAGGAGTAACAAACAACACAACACAAAGAAGTGTGAGTAGAAATGTGAACACGCTGGCTAAGAAGCTTGGTGTGCAACGTGTATTAATTACTTGGCATTATTTAATGAGATGTTGAAAGACAAGCCAATTGTTTCCTGATTTTCTTTTCTTGCTTTGTTCCTTTTGAATTCTTAATGTATGGGAAATTTGATTGTGTTTTTCAATACAAGCTGAGAATGGCTAACAGAATGCAATAAACAGTAAATTGGCTTCAGATCAGACCTGCTTCCCTTTATTTATTAACAACAGATTCAAGTGAAAATTGTTTGAAGGTAAGTGAACACTGAAATTTAATGAAAGGTATCATTCCAGCTAGACTCACAAAGGAGGGAAAGTCCTGTTCCAACCGATGCAGGTATACACAGAAGAAAATGTTGGGATTTCAGAGTTTAGAGTAGAAACCAATATATACATACAGTAGTATAGAATAAATATATGCAATAAATGCTAGATATGTGGAATAACATAAAATATTGAATTAGGGTGCTGTCCTAACTCTAGATCTGCTGAGAATGAGCAATTTAGGATTGGGCAAATCTCTGGCTCAGGCAGCAGGTTCTCAGCTCAACCAGGCTAGGCCTGTGTGCGTCCCCAACCATGACTCAGCTGGAGATACACTGGTGTAACTCCTTCATCCTGGCTAAGTTAGGGCTAAGCCAGCTGAGTTGAGGGGGGAGAAAAGGCATTCTACAGGAATAGCAGGAACAGGACTGGAGGATGAAGGACTTATGCTGGATTCATACTCCATTGAGCTCTATTAATGTGACCTGGCAAGCTGGTGGAATTTACAATGGCAACAAGGGTGATGAAAGTCACACCCTATTTTAAAATTTTGCTTTCCATTTGCCAGGCTTAGGCTGGCTCAACCAGCAACAGCCCCACTCCACATGGAGTTTGGATCTGGAGTACTTTAATACTGGTTAAATTTGAGGTGACATAAATTAAGCTGACTCATCATATTTAGGATTGATCCCAATGTTATATAACAGCAGACTAGCCTATAAGTAATATTGTGGTCCCCCACCATGTATGTGAGCAGAGGTCCTTTAGGGATGTTGTTAAATGTTGTTCCTACATTTTGGACTGAGCTGAACACAGACATCAGTCAGCATCCGGTCCTCCCCACTCTCTTTTGTGGTCCTTGTGTGCAAAACCCGAAGCTTGGAAGACATAATAGTTTCCACTGCTAACTAATCTTCATCTGATATATTCATTTTATGCTGAAAACATGGAAGGGAGACAACGTGAGAAAGTCTACAAGGTTTACATCCAATATTAACTGGGGGGAGGGGATAGAATTTTAGGAAGCAGTGGATTGTTATCCATTAGATGCCAATACATCCCTTCACCCCTGTGTTATGAAACACAGCACAAACCAAAGCCACGGAACAAGAAAGGAAAGCCACTTAGCCCTGTTCCAATAAAGACCAGGCCAAAGACCCAAATCATTGTATGCTATTACAATGGTTTTGTTCAAGCAAGTTATAAGCAAGAGATATACTTTTTGGTGTGTGTGCTTTCTTATAGAAATGCCATTTCTCAAGAAGAGGGGAAAGATAAGGAAATGATGTAATTATTGATCATTGATAATCCTCAAATATGTTCTTAGTACTGATACCTAGCCTTGCTGCCTAGAATACAATTTTACAATAATTAATGTTGCATTATAAAGAGAAAAATGCTGTAAATGCAGTTAGGAAAGCTGTCCATATTGCCAAGTGAAATCTATCATAGTTATTGCAGTAAAAATATGACGTATTGAATCAATCATGTTTCAAAAATTATGCTATGGTGTTAAGGAACACAGTTTAAATGCACTGGGAAACATTACTGCTAGCTATCATTTTGGAGAAAAACAAAATTAGGAACATGGTAGTTGATGATTATGATGCTGATTTATTAATTTTTTTAGTCACTTTATCTTGCCCAAGGCAACCAATAGCGACTTACAACCAAACAGCCAAACAAGATGATAGATCTGAAAACTATGCCCGTTTAACCTATCCAGCCTGTGTCTTTGCATTTAGATAAATGACCAAGTTGAAGGAATAGGTGGATAAAGAAGAGCAACCAGGAAAAGGGAACTTTATGTCTTCCATATTTCCGATCCACAGTCCACATGCTATTTGCATTTAAAATGCACCACGCAAATGTGTGTAGATATTTTATCACAGAATCATAGAAAGAGCATGTAACAGTATTAATTCCCAATGGAGATGGCATGGGACTGGAAGAAAATGGGCTGTGTATCTGGGGCATGCAGTACACGTGTATGCATTATTACTCAGAAGAAAGTCGCAATGTGTCCTAGGGGGCTTATCTGGCAACCAAAGAAGCTTATGATGATGGAATGATTGTAGTAGCACGCCACTGAATTTTACGTTCAGTGTTATGCAGCATCTGAAAACGTGTTGCTTCACATAGCATTTCCTTCAGTGGTAGCAGTTCACGTGAACATTGCCCCTTCTCTCCATAAAATTCTCCATAAAATTAACTTAATTTAGGATTTGGAATATTTTTCCCTTCCCAAATGGGGAATTTGGCCTCTGTGTCTTTCTACATATTAAAACTGAAACTGAGTTATGTTGCTTTCTCATGGCTGAGTTTCTCAGAATTATCATTTGCATATACCTCAGAAGGCTGAAAAACCTTGTGGGGGGGAATATAATCTTTGTGGGCTGAATTTGGTAATAAATTGTAGGCAAGTCTTTTTTGGAAGACTTGAATCCAGCCCGGTTTCAGACAGATGTCTGCACTGGTTCTCTTGCAAGGATTACCATTACAGTCTTTAAAAAGGTAAAGGTAAAGGACCCCTGACAGTTAAGTCCAGTCGCAGACGACTCTGGGGTTGCGGCCACTCATCACACTTTACAGGCTGAGGGAGCTGGCGTTTGTCCGCAGACAGTTTTTCCAGGTCATGTGGCCAGCAAAACTAAGCCGCTTCTGGCGAAACCAGAGCAGCACACGGAAACGCCGTTTACCTTCCCGCCAGAGTGGTACCTATTTATCTACTTGCACAGGTGTGCTTTTGAACTGCTAGGTTGGCAGGAGCTGAGACCGAGCAACATGCGCTCACCCCGTCACAGGGATTCAAACCACTGACCTTCTGATCGGCAAGCCCAAGAGGCTCATTGGTTTAGACCACAGCACCACCCGCGTCCATTACAGTCTTAGGGTGAGCTTAAAAAGTAATCCTAAATAAAGGAAGTGGTGAAATTCATACTGACTTAATTTAAATCAGTGTAAATTACGCCTTTTCCAAATTCCATTCAGGAGCTATCACTAGCTGAGCTGGCCTAAGTCCGATGGAGGGGAAAAATGTTGAACTAAATTAGGGACCAGCATAAGTACCCCTTGCTTGGTCATGCTCCCACCCCAGTACCCCATTTTTCATGGCCTACAGCAACATCAAATCCACCAGTCTCAGTCTAGCCATCTAAGCCCCAGTTAATGCTGGATGAGGTACTTGTGCCAGCATATCTCTGGCTGAGCCAGGATATGGGGCTTGTTTGGGCATAGTTCAGTTGCGCTGAGAATCAGCCAGCTGAGTCAGAGATCTGCTGGCTCCTCACATGTGCATCCTGGTGAATACTGGGTTTGGTTTAATCTTCGCTGGCATTTGTGTGTAATGTGTCTGAAAATGGCAGACACTTTCAAATCACCCAGAGATCTACCAGAAGATCCAGAATGACCTTCTACCCATCACTGCTCTGAGGTTATGATAACTGCAGGAGCTTCTGTTCTTCTGCATAACCCTAACATTTTTTATATGACTGGCTCCTCCCACACCTCTTCCTTCCTTCATGTCAGTTCAGTTTCATCTCTTCATTTTCTGCATTTCAGAATCATCCTATTTCCCCCATCCAGTCATTTTGCCTCTTCAGTCCATTGATTTATAAAACTAAGTAGGTGTCAAATACTGTGGTATTAGGGGAGAACTGGAAGAAAGAGAATATTTTTCCCCTATGCAGTGTCGAAAGTAAGCAACACGTTAGGTCAGCTCTGCAGTAGAAATGTCAGTATTGCCAGGAGGAAAGCCATGATCTGTGTTTGTGCTCTCAAGGATTTCAAAATGAAAAGAAGTCACTGTATACATGATATAAGATCACATGTGCCTTTATGAATAAAGTCAACAATCCTCATCCCCTGAAAGTTTAAAAAATATATTAATTAAACCATCCATACAGACTGTTCACTATGGCTGAGCAGATATATGTACTGTTTTGTTAATGAACCTAACAATGTTATTTTAGAGCCTGGTTCAAATATTGACAATTGTGTGGGTATTTATAGGTCTCTTGTTAAAAAGTAAACATTTTTTTTCCTCATTCTTTTTTTTTTTTTTTTTTTGGCACATAAAAAGATGCCCATTCCAGATGATTTTATTATTTTTACCCTCAATTCAATATATGTCCAATTTTTCTCGTTTGAATGGCTTCCTGTGGTTTCTGTATATTTTGCTGCTTTGGGAGCTAAAAATAGAAGATGAAAGCGCCTCTGTGCCTATTGGTGTACAAATAAAACCCATCAATGGAAATTTGGCCTTCTGAAGAAATGTCATGTTTTCACACAAAGCCCCATGTTCTACTCAAGTTTCTGAAGCTTCAGATAAGAGCATAATTCTTTAGCGCTACTTCATGGAATTATACAGAGAACGATGAGACATTTCTAATGTAAAATATGCATTTATATATTTTCTCTTACTATGACATCATCACATTTTGAAACGGAGCAAAAGTTGCACTTTGACATCACATTTTGCCAATTCAGCTGTGAAATGTGAGGGCACAACTCCCAACAGGAATCCGTCGGGCAAATCAATTTATTTCTGCAGCATGTCAATTTCATATCTGTTCATCATGTGCTGCTGCTGCATTCATTAGTGGGTCTGCCACCAAAAATAAAATAATAATCTGTACCAACCCCCACCCCATTAAAATACATATCACTTTCAAAATACACAGTTCTAAACATATTTTTTCCTCATAATGCACAATGCGCTCTTATTTTATTTCAAAATACTTATTGCAAGATGCATTTTGATCGGTGTGAACTGCTAAGAACAGTGTTGTGGCATTTAGTAAGTGCAGAGTTAAGTTTTGATCTGCAGTGAATATTAGGGAGCAATCCTATGCATAAGAAGCTGGCATAAACTGAGGTGCTATATGATAGCCTGGGGTAAAGCTATACCAGATCCAGGCCCTGTTCAGCAGAGGGACTGCTGTTAGCTGCTGAGCCAAAGGCTGGCAGAGGGAAAACAAGCCTTTGAAATAGTGTTCTAAAACAGGTTGCCAGGTCATGTGTCTAAGCTGAACAGGCTTAGGTTCCAGTCTCTCCCCTCTGGCCCTGGCCCTAGCACCCCCTTGGGAAATGGGGGTTACATTGCCTTTGACTAAGCCAGCTTTTCTGAAGGAAATCAGCCCTGAGTGCTCACTGGAAGGACAGATCCTGAAGCTGAGGCTCCAATACTTTGGCCACCTTATGAGAAGAGAAGACTCCCTGGAAAAGACCCTGGTGTTGGGAAAGATGGAGGGCACAAGGAGAAGGGGATGACAGAGGACGAGATGGTTGGACAGTGTTTTCAAAGCTACTAATATGAGTTTGACCAAACTGCAGGAGGCAGTGGATGACAGCAGTACCTGGTGTGCTGTGGTCCATGGGGTCACGAAGAGTCGGACACGATTAAATGACTAAACAACAACAAAGCCAGCTTTGGTTGAGATGGCTGAGCCCTGGCTGTGCTGAGATGAGCATGTTGCATTGGCATATCTTCAGGTAAGCCAGGGTTGGGGACTTGACACCTGCTGAGCCAGTGATCAGCTGTAGTCTCAGCTGCTCAACCTGGTAGATCCTGCTTCCTTTACACTGCAGTCCAACTGAGGCATGTGAAAACCTGGCTGTCAGCCCTGTTTGCCTCAGGCGCCACACCTCAAATATTTATTAGTGTATATTTAATTTTACATACTGCTTTTCCACCTTTGGTGTGGTTTACAACTGAGCAAATCATAGATGGTTGAACATCACTGATAGACATTTTAAGAATCCGCTAATTATGTTACAGTAGATTCATTAACATTATCAGAAGAAAGTAGGGCAAATATTCCCAGTATAGGATAACCTCATAAGTGACAGAAGTGGTGCCCGTAAAAATGTTTCTTTGAATTCACTGGGAAGTGGAGGGATTATGAGAAAGAATTCTCCAGGTTATTCTGGACAAAGGTATTTAAAAGCTTTGAAGGTCAAAAACAGATATAAATTGCTATGTTTTACCTGTCATGGTTGCCATTTCATTGTAGGGATGGAGGAATCATTTCATTACTAGCCCATGTCTCTCATCTGCTGGTTTATAAATCCAGTTATAAATTCATATTTTATTGCTGTTTTATTGTTGTTGTTGGTATTCTGTTGGGAGCCGCCCAGGGTGGCTGGGGGAACCCAGCCAGATGGGTGGGGTATAAATAAATTATTATTATTATTATTATTATTATTATTATTATTCCACCCTGCTTCAACCATAATCTGCCAATGTATTTAGTTATTAAATTATGGTTAAAATGTGCATTGAAAATGCATATTTATTTCTAGATATATTAAAATGTGTTTTTTTTCTAAACATACTCAAATAGTCATTTTTTAAAAAGTGTTTTGTTATGCTTCTTGAGCCAAGAACTGTGCCAGAACATTCAAGACATGTGAAAGCTAGTGGATAATTAAGTTCCAATCCGCCTATTCGTCCAGGGGGTGCAGATCAGATCAGCTCATATCAGAATTTACAATGATCAAATTCCTCAAGCATCTCTGTTTCTTGATATACAGAAGCAAGCCTACAGGGCCTGCTAGCTTGTTTTTTTATAAAAAATCCTGTTATTTTAGGAATGCTAGACATTACAGTGCAGTAAGTGTGCTTAGAATGAAGCTACAGAAAAAGTAACCTTTTTAATTTTGAAAGTATTTTTTAAGTTGTGTGTGTGTGTGTGTTTGCAAATACATAATCTGGTGTGTTAGCCTTATATAAATTCTAGATTTTTATAAAAATCCAGCAAACCTATAGCTGGCGCCCTTACTCCAAGAGTTTTTCACAGGTGCTTTGATTTGCTAAATGTCTTACGACATAATTCATTCTCCTCTCCTCTTTAAAAGGAAATTAATGAAGTAGTAACAGTGATACAGTATCAGAACTGGCACTGACCTGCTTTGCAGAAAGGTTTTAGAACCAGTGTGCAGCCTTAGGAAATTCTTTCCCGCCCAGCTGAAATCACATACAGAATGTCTAATGTCAGGACAACCATTCATTGCTTATGAAAACTGGTCAGCTTTAGTTTAAAATTGTTTAAAAGATCCATGGCCTTTGAATTAAGGAGGAATACCTGCTTGCGCACTCTCCATTACAGCTCAAAAGCTCCTGCTCACAGCGGAGCTTAGAGAGCAAACTCTGTGTCATGAGTTCAGCTCAATTACGCCAATGCCCAGCGAAGTCTGCATTGCGGGCAAGATCTGTGCAGGGTACTATTCAACGGTTCAAAGACTGAACCGTCCAATTTGCAGAAGATAATCAGATGTGTCATAATCATTCTCACTGAAAAGGCACTTCTGGAGAGGATTTTTCATTGATGACAAACATATGGAGTGACAAAAGGGAGCAGGTGTGAAATTGTCTTATATAATATAGAGAGATTTAGCATCTAGCTGAGCTTTCCTAGGGTATATCAGCAAATTTATAATCTTGCCTTTAAACCCCCTCCCTCTAAAAGAACCTGTTCTTAGAGATGCCAGTCATCTTCATCTTCATTTTAATGCAATTCAGCAATTGCATAATTTGTTATCTTAGCAATGGGTGTGTTTATTGAAGCTTGAATCCTGGCAAGATGGAGTTACTTTAGGTGAGTGGGTCCCATGTTTGAGAAATTGACCCACTGCCTATAATGGATAGGGTTCTTCTTCCCCTGAAAGAGCAACCATGCAGTAAGGTTCTGCTTTTGGATCTAGCATTGTCACTGGAAGTGCATAATATCTGACCATTGGCCATGCTGGGAATGACCTGATGGGAGTTGGACTGTAAAAACATATGGAGGGCTGCTATTTTCCCATCCTTGCTTCAAAAATGTAAAGAGAATGGTTGCTTACCAGTCCCAGAGTGGGCGACTGTTGCGGCCAATCACGACTGGCTCCTACCCTCAGGGATCAGTGCTGGGGCTAAGCAGCTGGCAGCTGGAGAATTCCCAATTTGCACCCAGTGAATTGTAGTTGGAGAAGTTTAACCACTGAGCCTAGGGCTTGCCGATCAAAAGGTCGGCGGTTCGAATCCCCATGACGGGGTGAGCTCCCGTTGTTCGGTCCCAGCTCCTGCCAACCTAGCAGTTCAAAAGCACATCAAAGTGAAAGTAGATAAATAGGTACCACTCTGGCGGGAAGGTAAACGGCATTTCTGTGCACTACTCTGGTTCGCCAGAAGCGGCTTTGTCATGCTGGCCACATGACCTGGAAGCTGTATACCGGCTCCCTCGGTCAGTAAAGAAAGAGGAGCGCCGCAACCCCAGAGTCGTCTGTGACTGGACCTAATGGTCAGGGGTCCCTTTACCTTTATATGGGGAGCGAATGAGGCTTCTTTAACTCCTCAAACATCCATTGTCAAGCATACATTTTTAAAATGAACTGTCAGTGAATAAGTGGGGATAAACAAATCCATGGTAAATTGCTATAAGCCTCCTTTTTTACCTATTCCACTCCCTTCACAATTCAGAGAATCATAGAATTTTGGGTTAGAGTGGACTCTGAGGGTCATCTAGTTCAACTCCCTGCAATGCAGGAATATCAGCTAAAGCATCCTTGACAGATGACCACATAACCTCTGTTCAAATACCTCCAATGAAGGAGAGTCCACCACTTTCCAAGGGAGTCCATTCCACTCTCAAACAGCTCTTATTTCAGAAAGCTTTTTCCAGATGTTTAGTCACAGGTCACAGGTCCTACCCTCCAGAACAGGATAAAACAAGCTTGCTCCATTTTCCATGTGACAGCCCTTTAGATATTTGAAGATGGCTATCATATATCCTCTCAGTCTCCTCTTAGGCAGGCTAAACATACCCAACTCCCACAACCATTCCTCATAAGGCTATAGGGAAGTTTTTAATGTTTGATGTTTTATTGTGTTCATAATATTTTGTTAGGAGCTGCCCAGAGTGGCTTGAGCAACTCAGTCAGGTGCCATATTAATAATAAAATTATTATTATTAAAGTATTGGTTTCCATATTCTTGCTCATCTTTTAAATTAAGCTAAAACACTCTACCAGCTTCCTTGTCTTGACTAATGACTCAGCTACACAGGGCAATTTATAACATTATAAATGCATTCTAATAATGTGACACCAGATGGTGCTGTAGAGCAGCAATCTTAAGTGGATGAAAATTTCCATTGGGAGCTCTATTCTTATAGCATTTTTAATAGTTTTTTTTAAAAATATTTGTGTAGATCCAGCCTAAGCCCACAAAGGAATGGTTGAGGACACATGAAAATGCAGCACTCCTCTCTGCCTAGTGTAGTTTTCGCTGACTCTCAAAGCAAGGTATCTCAACATAATGCTTGGCATTGCCAGCATCAGTAAGAAAAGGACCATGCAATAAATAAGCAGAAAACCTTGAAATGCAAGTTAAATGAACCACAGAAATATCAAATCAATTGAAAGCCTCAAGGAAACTTGCATACTGTATATGTGAAGAAATTCCAGGCTAGTAGATGGTTGAGGTTTTTTACCCCTTAGAAATGATTCAGCTATGGAGATTGATTTGTTTTCTAGAACATTCATATGAAGTCCCAGATTGTTGTGTATACTCCTCTGCAAATAGCTATGTTCAGGTTTGACATATTTAAATAATGTTATGAAAAGGGGGATCTTCTGAGAACATGCTGCTCAATTAATTCTCCAGTGATGCCACTTCTGCATACTGAAATTATTCACAAATTGTGTTATATTTTAGCTTGCTTATGAGCTGCCATTTGGCCAAAAAGTTCCCTCAGGGCAACGTAGGGCTACTCAGTACCAAATGAAGTCATTGGAGCAGTCATCCGGCATTTTGGAGTAAGGCATCAGTTCTACTTCTTCGTTAACTTTTGAATTATGAGAGACTGTAAATGTTCTGGATCAGTGCATAGATGGACTGGTGGACTGGATGAGGGTCCATAACTGTGCTTGAACCCCCTTGTGGGGGTTGGGGAGATAGGTAAGTCAGCTATCCTTGATGAGGTTTCACTTCCTCTGAAGGAGCAAGTACATAGATTGGGGCTACTTCTGGACACATGTTTGTCATTAGAGGCCTAAGTGAGGTATGCCTTTTACCAGCTTTGTCTGTTTCACCCACTATGGCTGTTCCTAAATAGGTATAGCCTGCCGTAGCCCATGTGTTGATAACCTTGATGCTAGATTACTGCAATGATCTCTATGTGGGCCTGTCCTTGGCTTAGTTTAGAAGCTCCAGCTAGTGCAGAATGCAGCAGCCAGACAGCTGGTGTGGGCACCTGGCTGGCAACATCTGACACCAGTGATAAAGCATATATACTGCTTCCCCATCCGTTGCTGAGCCAGGTTCAAAGCCCTTCATATTAATATGCAAAGCCCTGGGCATTGACCCCAAATGCAGCCTTTAGTGTTATTGCTCCAGTCCTGTGGAATGCTCTGCCAATAGAGATTCAGCCGGCACCTCCTCCTCCTTCAACCTTCAAACCCCTCCTGAAATCTCTTGCACTCTGCCAGGCTTATGCAGGCAATCATGAATATATCTTTCCATAATAGTTAGTTGATAGTCTCAGATTTTAATTTTTATGTGTTTTTGTTATATAGAGATATTATTGCAAACTACTTCACTATCTTTTATGATATAGTGGTATATAAATATTTTGCATAATTGCTCTGTTAAGCCAGGGCAAGGAACAAAAGGCTGACACAAAAAACAGTAAAATGCTTCTGAGATATGGGCCCACAGACATCATCAAGCTGGTCTTCTTCATCATGAGGGCTAGAAACTTGATTTTTTTTAAGTACAAAAAAGCGGGGGGGAGAACTAGAAATTATCCAGATGCTGAATTCTGCAGTCATTACTAAAAAGTTATTGTTGCTTTTAAATCTCAAAGTGGTTGGTGCCATATTTTTGGGACGCCAGGAAATCAATCCTTGCGCTTTGGCAAACAATGGCTGAGTTTTGCAAGACAGAAATGAGAATCGCCGTGGGTTTTGAAAAGAATTTATCCTGATCTTTCATTTTTCCTTCTCAGAAAAGACAGCACTGCATTGTTACACTATTCAATATCATATGCATAACAAATGGAACATGAGAGGAACAGTCTTCCGCTCTATCCAAAGCCTGGGGTGCACCCCACTTTCAGCTGCGATTTCTGAAAGAAGACAGTGGTAGATTCCAAGAATCCAGGCTTCATGACAAATGTAAGTACATTTCGATGACGATCACACATCTCCAGAACAAGGTTCCCATCGTCTCATCTCAATTCTTACTCCCCACCCCCTAGAACAGGTGAGCAGGATGATGCCTGGATTGGGGTAGAGAGAGACAGGTATATGTGTTCTTTTCCCCCCAAGGAAGAAGGGGGGGAGGGAAGACATCACCAGGAACAACAGATGGACAGGAAACCTGCTCATATTAAATCTGCTTGTTTCCAGAATTGTGTGAGCACCAAGGGAAGATCGCAGCCCTGTCCCGTTTCACATTGAGAGGGATGCACACAAAGGGGACCCACGTGAACCCCAAAATCCTCAACAATGCAACAGCAACAAAAAGCTTTTGTGCTACTGATGCTTTTTATGGCTTGGAAGTGTCCCCCGTCCTGGAGGTAGGCTGTATGAATTGTGTATTGATTTGTAATGATTTGTTGGGTCTCTGGACTGTAATAAAGATTGATTGATTGATTGATATAAATATTTTTATAAATAAAATAAATAAATAAATAAATAAATAAATAAATAAATTTGTTCTCCAACAGTCCCCACCCCCAACATCTTATCTGAGCTTGCTCCATCACTACAGGCAATTTTACCTGTCAGCTTCTCTTCCAGATCCCATGAGTGCATTAGAAATGCAATAATATTGCTTCTTCGTGATTTTATATGTGTGTGTGTTTTAAAAAGAATACAATATTTTTACATTTTAGTTTCAATTTATTGAAGTGCAAAAATTGTGGGGTTGTGACCCCAAACTATTGGGGTAGGTTAGCCTTGAGTTCACAAAGAAATAATAATATTCAGGGATAGAAAGTCATATAAACTCTTCTGGCCAATCGACAATGTATGCAACATTAGAACTTTTCAGAATGATTTAGTAATGTTCTAATTGTATAAGGAATAATTTAATTCTTCTTCACTCCAATTCTATTGTTTATCACTTCACTCCTACATTTCTCAGCACCGTGTTTCAAGTCCAAATGGACTCCATGCTGTCATTGATGTTTAGCACAGGGTACAATGTCATGGTGCAATTACACCTATCTCTAATGTAGAACCCTGTATGTTGATCGTAAAGAGCCAGTATGCAACAGATTCTATTGTGCCATCAGTATGTCTGAGATGCAATGATCCATATTGTCTATATTTTTTGGAAGAGCAACATGAAGTTTGTGGTTGTTGTTTTTTAAAAAAAGGAGACATAACTAGTGAAGTAACCTTCATTTCTTGCCAGCAGTCTATTACAAATAAAGATTTGACTGTAGTTCCGAAAACCGAACCTCTCCCTTTGACATCATCTATGTAGCCATTCAGTCACCAGATGTGCTCATCTCTCTCTTTGTACTCCTCTTCCTTTTATAGCAAGAATTAACAAGTCCCTAGGCCTTCACCTTTTGGTCTAGTCTTTTAGAGTCAGATATGCTAAGTTCATAATTGTGCCTGATGGTGTCACTGGTTCCCATATGGATGAATGAGGAGGGATAATGATCAGTAGGCTTAATAAGCTTGGCAATCTCTCCATCACATCCTGGATCTGTGCACTAGGGACACAACACATTGCATGTAAAATTCAACTCATTGTCTTCAAGGACAGTGGCTCCAACCGATTGTTCATCAAGGACAGTTATTCCTAACAGTAAGTGGGAAGAAGATAGCAGCCTCCACCATAAGAAAAAAAAATGTACGAGAGAGAGACTGCCAAGTGAAGAGAATTTCAGAAGAGAATTTTTAGTATCTTCAATTCATATTATTTTTAGAATTGTCATTTTACACACCAATATATAAATGTTTAAATAATTGCATATTTCTTCCTTGGACAATTAACAGTTTCTTACTCTGGCCAGTCTGTGGAATTCCTTTGTAGAGATAATTGAAACTTTAAATCAAATTATTTAAAAGAGGGAATCTACAATAGTTAGTGTTGCTTAATTTAAAGCTGCTTCTTTAGTAATAAGGGCAATGGATTAACTTAAAATATTATGAAGAGCAATTACATTGTAGGGCTTATTTTAAAGTGCTAATGAACTGCTAGTGTTTCTTCCAGTAGATCAGCTGTGTTTTGAAATCGAATGTCGTTCAAAACATTTGTAGGACTAAAAAGAAATATATATGGATGAACTATTGATCCTGAGCCATAAAATTTTGCATTACAGCAAATTCTGGTTCTTATTTAAAATTGCCTGTTATTCATTCTTCACATCAAAGTCCACATTTCTTTGATTTTCCCTGACCTTCTGATGCCGTATGCTTCAAATATCTGGTCCTAAGAAACAATTTCCTTTTCCCTGAAATTGGCACCATCATTATCTGTTGATTGGCTGATTTATCAAAACCATTATTTTTGGTTGGCTGACTGGCATGCTGTCACAAAGAATGCCTGTAATTGCTTGTTGATTTACTTTAATGGGATAATGGCATGTTTTGCTGAGTCCTTCATAAAGGTTACATTCTTTTGTGTTGTTGTCTGGGAGACTATTCACAGAGTAGATTCATATGTTGCTGCAGGACTTCAAAAGAGTTCCTGCTCACCTTCAATAACATTACACAAGATGTTTAGGACCACAAGAAGCCAAAGTAAGCTTCAGTAGATGGCACTGAAGTTCAAAAGAGTAAATACTTGTCAACAGAAAATATTTCAGCACGATGTTATGGTTGTGATTTTCTCTGCCAACAACACAAAAATATGAACTTGTCACAGCTCTGGTTCCAAGCCCTCCAGCTTAGAAAGTTAATGGATGTATAGACAAAGCCTCAGCTGGCGAATTGAAACCCAGGCTGTATGGAAAACAATAACCAATAGAGAAAGGAATGTTAATGTAATAAAATAACATCTGGTTCATACCTTTAAAGGACAGGAAAAAAATACTTTTTAAAATCCGAGAAACAATTCTGTTTACCCTCAATGGAATCTAAATCGGAGTCACTTCTTCAACGGCATGTGCACTATTTGTTTCTTTGGCCAAATGCTTGAATTTGAACTCACAATGTTTTGAGTACTTTATCTGAATTTCATAAGGTTCTAACTAAATTCTACTCAGAGTAGATCCATTGAAATTAATATACGTAAGTCAGGCTGCATTTGGAAAGCACTGTATTCCATTTCTCTGCCATTTCCTTACATGATAATTTTCACATTTTTGTGATCTTTCACACAACTTAAAAGCCACTTCTGGAAATCTAATGGAAGCTTAGCACTCATTTCCATGTAAATTTCCCCCAAGGGAAAAAATGCAGCCCTATCAACCCAGAAGATCATGGGAGTTTTGGATTATAATGTTCCTGTGGTTTTCATGGATCACACCACTGCTGATCATGTAGTGAAATTTGGGGTGGTATTCCAGCATAGTTATCTTCATGAGTGAACATGCTCATAAGTGTGGTCATGTGTCTGGTGATGTTTGCTGTTGTGTCACACCACACCCTTTGTTGTTGTTTAGTTGTTTAGTCATGTCCAACTCTTCGTGACCCCATGGACCAGAGCACGCCAGGCACTTCTGTCTTCCACTGTCTCCCGCAGTTTAGTCAAACTCATGCTGGTAGCCTCGAGAACACTATCCAACCATCTCATCCTCTGTTGTCCCCTTCTCCTTGTGCCCTCCATCTTTCCCAACATCAGGGTCTTTTCCAGGGAGTCTTCTCTTCTCATGAGGTGGCCAAAGTATTGGAGCCTCAGCTTCACGATCTGTCCTTCCAGTGAGCACTCAGGGCTGATTTCCTTAAGAATGGATAGGTTTGATCTTCTTGCACCATAGGTCTCCTCCAGCACCATAATTCAAAAGCATCAATTCTTTGGAGATCAGCCTTCTTTATGGTCCAGCTCTCACTTCCATACATTACTACTGGGAAAACCATAGCTTTTGCCCCTTCATGGATCACTGCCTTGCCGTGGCAAAGGGGCTTGAATAACTCAGAGAAGCTATGAACTATGCCGAGCAGGGCACCCAAGATGAACAGGTCATAGTGGAGAGTTTTGACCAAACGTGATCCACCTGGAGGAGGAACCGGCAAGCCACTCCAGTATCCCTGCCAAGAAAACTCCATGGACAAAGACAGGCATATAAAAGTTATGACGCTGGAAGATGAGCCCCTCAGGTCAGAAGGCGTCCAACATGCTACTGAGGAAGAGCAGAGGACAAGTACAAGTAGATTCAGAGCTGATGAAGCGGCTGGGCCAAAGCCGAAAGGATGCTCAGTTGCGGATATGCCTGGAAGTGAAAGGAAAGTCCAATGCTGTAAAGAAAAATATTGCATAGGAACCACACCCTTTAGTGTGAATGAAATTTAGTGTGAAATAGTGGTATATCTATCAAAAGTCACAGTTCTACAGCACAACAGATAATGCAGGGTAAAATTTAATAAATAAGAATATTATGTTTGTGGGAGATGAGTTATTGGCTTGGTTTCCTTTTATCATGTATTTTGTGTTTTCATTTTGTATTTTTATGTTATGAACCACCCTGTGATCTTTGGATGAAGGGCGATGTGCAAATTAAATTCGAAACTCGCATTATAATTAGCATTCATATTATAGAGAGAAAAACTAACAAAATAATCCCCACATGCTCATTAATGACTGTGTGTCTACTCAGAGTAGAAGTAATGTTAGCTACAACCCATGCAGTTTGCAAGGGCGGTCTAATTTACATCATAAACAAGACAGAAAGGGATTTATACATGCATTTATATTATGACATTGCTCCAGTTCTGATTTCTGTGTCCCTTTCCAATCTAAACTCATGTACTATATTACTTGTTTTCTCCTTTTCTATAAACTCAATATTTTATCTTACTCCATACTCACCAGCCATATGTGGGCAAAGTACAATAACTTAGAACTATAAATCAACTTCTGTAAGATTTTAAATTAGATGCCACTCAGCTATGATGCACTCATAAAACCATGCTCATCACATCATCTTTGTCATTGTTATAGGATGGATTATTAATTTGTTTTAAATTTCTGTTCAGCCTTGGTCATACTTTTGAAACATGTTAAAGAACTACCCATCACCCCACCAACAATGCACAGGAGGATCATGGGAAACGATTCTCTTTGGCAACATGGTGCTAATGCTATTCACCTCAATTAACTGTATCCATAATGAGGTCTGCAAATGTAGTATTTATTTATTTAAAATATATTTCTAAGACACCCAATAATATGCAAGAATGAAGAGTGCTTTAGAAACATTTTAAGATATAAATATTGTGTTTGCAAAACCCATAATTCAGAGTGATCTTAAGTTGGGCACAGGTCCAACAAGCCATACTAAACGAGAATACAACATAGGGGACAGTTAATCAAGTAAAATTTATTTCAGAACAATTCACAACAATATAACAGCTTATAGACCCCCTAGATGCAACACTTAATTAAGCCTAAAAAGATTGAAAATTATTTTGTCCTATTCTTTGATGTTTCAGTCACATATTTTATTACACCACTTTTTCATATTCCTTCACATCCATGGGAACTATTGTGCTGTAAATGGGTTGGTCATTATAGCTGCATGGTCCAGAGTTGAACGTTACCACAAAGTATTTGTGCTCCTCAAAAGCTGTCTGAATTTCTGTATGCTTTTTACACTGGATGATTCTAGACCAGCAGGTTTCAGGTTCACCATGATTTATTTGGAACTCCAGCACAACCTGTCTTCAGCTGGAAAAAAAGTATGGACCCATGATGAGCAATGTTATGCACTTGTGTACTCTTGACTCAAATGTGACATTGTGCTACCCATCCACATCCCCCTGAATTATGGAATATTGAAGCTGACAGGTCTGATGTGGTGACAGGCAGACAAGTCCAGGGGCAACTTTTTTTCCTGCAATAGGTCACCTTCCACTGCACTTCTGTGACAGCCTGTACACTAACCTCTCCACTAGTTCTTCCTTATTAAGTTCCAATAATGCTTTTAAGTCAGTTTCCCTTTATCAACTGGAAGAAGAAGAAGAAGAAGAAAGATGAGAGACCATTTTGATTCCATTCTATTTTCTTTTAATAACAGCCCACAGTAGTGACAGCTTTCTGTCTGACTGGAGATGTACTTTTGATTCATCATAGTCAGACTCCAATAATGGCTAAAGCAATAGCTAGCATGTCACTTGAGATGGAGTTTAAATTGTGTTGGGTAGGACACAAAAGAGTGAATGTGGACATCCTTCTCTTGCGTTATCCACTTTCTTGTTACATATAGCTCATTATGGGTTATAAATGATTAACACAGGAATGCTGAAATGAGGCTTTACAAAAATACAGAAACTACACAGAGGTGTGTGTATGTGTAAAAAAGGAAAGAAAACGAAACTACAAATCTAAATGGTTTCTATGTAATTTAAGAGCTGATTTATAGAAAGAGAGGTACTGCAAAATTGCATGATTATTATGTAATACAGGTTGCATTCTGTTAAAACAACAGAAATCCTGATCCATGTAAAAGCAGAGATTATTTGTCCTATGTGCATGAATTTTCATCTCCTGGGAAAGAGAACTACTTGTTTCAAATTTAAGAAATGTTATTTCACCCTAGGTGTTTCCTATTTTTGTTGATGTTGTAGAGTGGGAACCAAAAAATCCACCAGGGATACCTAGATGGTAGTTCAACACTCATGATGTGTAGTAGGAGAAGACATAGGCAACAACAGTACACTAGCAATATGTTCACTTTACAATACATTTGGGGACAGAAGGTCCTGCAAGGCTCCTAGCTTCAAGGGAGCTGCCTCCCCTGCCTTCCCCTCCAAAGCTGAGTGTATACTCCTGGGGTGGCAGGGATGGGATGTCAGATAACGTGGAGTGAGTAGCAGAATGTGCCTGTCTCACTTCTCACCTTCAAAATTGAACATATACACACTCTTCTCCAAACCAAGTGACAGCACGACTATATGTTTGGCTCTACAGTCATATGTACTATACATGTCACTAGATCACCTGCAAAAATTACGGGGTGTGTGCAGCACTTATACATTACAGGTAAACTCTGTGCAAGTGTGCAGTCTAGGAAACTCCATCTGTGTGTAGGGACTGTATGAAGAATCAAGGAAAGCGATTCAGCAGTTATTATGCACACATGGGAAAACATCAATAGTATTCAGGTTGAAGGTCCTCTGACTCACAGACCAAATCTATCCAGGTCTATTTTGAAGTTATCTCCCTTGATTCAATGCAGCTTACACATAAGAACATTAGCAACCTTAGCCATGGACTTCAGTCTTGTGGCTGTTGCTACTTTGTAGCCCTAAGCTGTTGCACAATGCTCTTGTGAAGACAAACCAGTGGTATATGTGTGTGCCAGGGACATGCACTATACTCAGAGCTGGGCAAGCCATTAGGCAGGGTGAGGCCACTCCCTCAGGTGACAGAAGACACCCAGGTGGCATGCCTGTGGGTGCCCTGCCCGCCCCACCACCTCCACCAGTGGTGGTGGAGAAGTGCTGCCATCATCCATACCAATTTTGGGTGAGATCACACCAATCTGGGGGGAGATCTTGCCCTAAATGGATGAGACCTTGCCCAGAATTTCCACCAATGGCAGTGGTGCTTCTCTGCCAGCAGTAGATACAACAGGGTGTGCAGTGCTGGCAGAGTAGGCAGCTGCTGGAGCAGATAGGCGGTGGTGGGAGTAGCAGCAGTGGCAGGGCACGATGGTGCTTGCCGTTTCTCCTCAAGTAGTCAAACAAGACATGCTGTTCTTTACTATGCTGACTCAGACCATTGATCTGCGTAGCTCAGTAATGTCTAGTTTGGCAGTCTCAAGTAGAGGCCTTTCAGTGCCTGAGTATCTCTCATTGCTATTTATTTATTTAATTTATTAATTAATTAATTACATTTATTGCCCATCCTTCACCATAAGGCCCGAGGGTTGTTTACAACAATATAATATGCAACTATGAAAACAGACAATGATAAAACAGAGAAAGCCATTCCAGATGGAATAGAAAAGGAAGCAGAAGCAGAAGCAGCAGAAGAAGACCATGGTGGTGGTCCCACAGAACAAAATAACTGACAAAGAACAAGCTAGAGAAGTGCATCTTCAACATACACTGAAAGTTGTGCAACGCTCTGTGGGGAAGAATTTCCACAATGTAGCAGGGTGGTAGTGGTCCTAGTCCACCCTTCCCCACACTAGACATACCAGGGATTAGACCTTTTGAAGATTGTGCCTAAGATTAGTCTGTGAGAGTTGCATATTAGGCAAAATTTCATCAGGCAATGCTTGCTCTATCGCAGTTTTGCAAGGACAGAAGAAACCACTCACGGTGGGTGGTATTTTCCATTGAATGTAATTCCTGCAGCCCACTCCTTAGATATGCCTATACCCATTTGCTGAACATAGGACTGGGCTGTTTAAGCTGTATGGGCCATTATGACAGTCAAAGGAAAATTGTTTCAAAACTGTACTCATATATATGTATACCCCCCACTGAAATGTCTTAATTGCCAATTAGTAGTTATTAGTTGCTGTTCAACCTAACCAACTCATTTCTCCCTGTCATCTGCTATGCAACCCTCTCTAAAATATTGGCAGAATACTATCATACCACCCCAGCATCTTTTTCCCTATGCTAAACAAGCCAAGTTCTTTTAATCTCATCTTATAAGATATATGGACTTACTAAAGTGTTAATGTTCTTGCAGTATGTTTGAAACATGTGCCGGGAATGCTAATTAAACCAGCTAAGTTATTTATTTCTATGTACTTCAGGTGAGAAGCAAAGTCACCTGTAGCTTGTGTCAAGAAAAAATAACGAAGAATTGCACAGGGGGAAAACAAATACTGAAGGAAATGAATTTATAATTTTATAATTAAGCTTACTTTAATTTCTTAATATATACTAAAATTGTAAGGCTGTTGTCATGATGCAGTTGTCATGCCAACTCCAGCACGATAACACAGTGGCAGGCAGGTGAGCGAGCAAGCAGCATGGGTGACAGGCAGCCAAGCAAGCTGTTTAAAGCAGGGTGGGGGGTGCTTTAGCAAACTGCCCTCTGAAGCACCTCCCACCTCCATTACATAACTGGGGGAGCGGGTGTTTAACAGCGTGTGGGAGCCACTTCAGAGAGTGGTTTGGTTCATCACTATGTGGAGACTTTTTCCTATTGAATTGTTGATATTTGTTTAGTAATGGCTTATGTTCCCTGCTCCACCTCACTCACAAGAGAGAGAACAACCTGGTTTTCATTTATATTGACTGAAATTGTTATTTATTTATTTATATATTATTAGTCAGTTAAAGGTATTATTATTATTATTCATAATACTTTCCCTAATCTATCTACAACATTACAGTGTTATCTCAGGTTACATACGCTTCAGGCTACAGACTCCGCTAACCCAGAAATAGTGCTTCAGGTTAAGAACTTTGCTTCAGGATGAGAACAGAAATCAGGCTCCGGCGGCACGGCAGCAGCAGGAGGCCCCATTAGCTAAAGTGGTGCTTCAGGTTAAGAACAGTTTTGGGTTAAGTACAGACCTCCGGAACGAATTAAGTACTTAACCTGAGGTACCACTGTACTCAAGAAGGTTAACAAAATCAACACAGTACAAAATAAGATTAAGTCAGAGAAGCCAGTGTAAATTTTACTTTACTGTGTTAAGCTAGTTTGTACACACACTCACACATTCTTTTCTATCCTCCATTCAGATAAAGAAGGGCCATTTATTAGACTTCATTGATCCATTTCAAACAGGCAAAAACAAAGGATGTGAAACAGGGTTTGGGGGACCACTAGAGGGCGCATTGGAAGATGGCCGACAATACCATCTCTCCGACCCACACGGGGTAATTAAGAGGCTGTTATGGGAGTAGGCAGCCTCCCTTGTTGCCCCAAGGAAATGGGGAACACTGCCCTTTCCTGCTGTGCCCATAAATCACCCCCTAATTTGAAAGAAGGGGGTGAGGGCCCTAGGCAGAATGCCCCCGTGTGGACCTCGGCTCTCCTGGACGCTGTCTCTGATCGCGCACTAGTTGCAGCAATTTGGAATAATTAATTACAAAAGAAGCAAATGCACATATTTCAAGTGAAGAAGGGGAGTGAAGTCTGCTAATTTAAGTGACCTCTGCGAAAGAAGACGAGGGGCTGGAGAAACAGGAATATTTTACGATGAAGATACACCAAAGGCGGGGTATGTTGACAACGGGGCTGAATGGGGGGGGGACCTTTTTTACTTTCCTTCTATGTGATTTACAAGATTGAACTGACCCAAGCAGGATGATTAACGTCTGTGTGGAGATAAACTTTAACCAAAAGTATGCTTTATGGAGACCGAGAAGCAATAAGAGCTTTTGGGAATGGTGCAGCAATTAATTCGGAGTCGCCATCTTGCCAAAGGATTTATAGCCGGGAGGAAGAACGGATTTGTTTTCAGACTGCATTCCTAGTGAATCTCCTCAGAGGTTTTGAGAAAGGAGGCAGATTGGTGAAGATTAATGACACTAAGACTGTTTTGATGTATGGAAGTGATGTCATATGGAAAACGTCTGGATATGGCTACTGGATAAAAAAAATAATATCCACGCAGGATTACAAACTGTTCTAACCAGCTTGCGGAGACTATCAGAGGTCACAAAGAGAAAGGAAAAATATATGAAAATAACAACAAGAGATGTGGAAAAATAATAAGAAAGGACTGGATAGTACTGTGAACATCATAAGGTTAGATTTGTGGAAAATCTAAAACAGCAGTAAGAAAAATCTGGAAAATCTAAAACAGCAGTAAGAAGCAAGAAGTTGATTGGATCCCTTCGGAACTTGAAATATGGGTACCCCCAACAAAAATTTAAAATTCGGCTGTGTAATTTGGAATTTATGTAATTTGGTTTGATTTGATGTGATTGGTCAGTTAATAAAAAATTATTCTTAAAAAAGAGAGAAAGAAACAGGGTTGATGATGGGTGGGGAGAGAGGTGCAGGTTGAGAGGCCTGGAGGAACGCATTTGGCACATCATCCTGAGGGCCCCCCACCCTTGGCTTATGGAGTTGTGTAACAAAGACCCTTAGGGTAAGTGCTAAATTACTACAAAGGCATTCCCTTCTTTGCTTGACTGAAGACACAAGTCTACCTTGGAACACAACAGGCATCATAAAGGGCTTTCCCCTCTACTTCACCCCAGGGAATCCAATGGAGAAATTATGGGCCTCCAGATACAGCTGAGCACTAGCTCCTGTCATCCCTGACCATTGTGCATGCTGGCAAGCGCTGATGGGAGATGGAGTCCTACAATCCCTGGAGGGCCACAGGTTCCCATTCGCTGACTTATACTGCCCTGCCTCTGACCACACAGAAAAACCTAATTACATGATGCTTCTGTCAGCTGATCACCTGGTTGCATTAATACAGAATTCTTAGAACCTCATTTTCAAAGCTTTGGGTCCAAAAGGATAATTAGTACATACATCAAGCAAATAATAAATAATATACCTTGATATTTTTTTAAGGTGCCTATTTGAAAAGGTACAATTCTGCCATTTTGTATCATTGTGCTTCAAAAAGAAATTGACATTTGGGAACGGTCTGAGTATTTCAGATAAGAACCCAAAAAGGTGTTGATCAATAATGACTGTGAAGGCCACTGTAGGGCTTTTATTTATTTATTTCCCCAGGCAGATATTGCTTCAGAGCTGCTTTATACAGGGATAACACAAGCAACATACTTCATGAATTGTTTAATTAGTGCATCAGAGGTTTGTTTGTTTTCACATTTGTTTTGCTCTACTCTGAATCACGACCAAAGAAATTACAATACTTATTTGTGTAGCTGTAGAAGCTGAATATTCACTACTGCTTGATTAGCTTTCAACGGAAATAAAAACATTAGCAGGCTCCCACAAGTCACAAATGTCAGTGTACTTCAGATATAATTATAGTAGATACTGAAACATGCAATTATATACCAAGTAATTAGTAGGCTATTACAGAGTAAAAGCAAAAAAACGAAAATGAAAAATGAAAAATGAATAAAATAAAATAAAACAAAACCCTCAGCTCTTGGCTTGACATCATAAGAGGGAGAAGGAAAGAATAAGGGGGGAAAATGTCAATGAGCTTCAAAGTGGAACAGAAAATATAAATGCAAACATCTTTCCGTTTTGTTTACATAATTGTTAGTGTAAGGCTTAGAATTTCCACCAGTACATTATTTTTATGGATTGAAAAACCTGTTACAGATGGAATTTGTTTACCTGTTTTGCCAAGAATTATGTTTCATAGTTTGATCCTATGCATGTTCCCATGTGTTCAATGGGGCTTATTTCCAGGTTAATGAATACAAGACTGCAGCCTAAGGGCACAATATGTGATGTATTATTGCAAGTGTGATAATTTTATTCCATTTTATGTATCAGCAGCCAATCATTTCCAAGATGTTTCATATTTTATTTTATTTTTTAAAAAATACAAAAGCGTTATGGAAATAAAATAAATTAAATGTATTCCACAGGAATCTATCCAGCTGCTGAGATCATTGGCATCGGTCCAGATTTGGCTTCCCCTGCATTACAAAATGTATTGGGTGCTTATTTGGGAACAAGATCCTTTCAGCAGTGTCCTCTGATGCCACTCTTTGCCTTAATCTGTTTAATGCAAAAGAAGAAGAAGAGAGGTCACTACTGGTGACACTTTACTCCAGATACCCCAATACCAATTCCCAGCAGGTTAAATGAATAGCAGAACAAGATGGAACCCTGTTTCTAGCAAAAATCATTGTTATGTTAGCCTTGTGCAGGTTCAGCTGAACATGCAGAGGCTGGGGTGGTCCCATCCTGCTACAACTCCACCACTCCTATTTTTTCAGTATATTGTGCCTGTAAATATAAAAAGAGTTTAAAGTAACAACACTACATACTTCACATCAATTGAAATACGAGACAGATACCAACCGTGATAAAGATTTTAGAAGGCTTCTTGAAAGAGGAAGGCTTTAGCAGTCTCAAAAAAGGCAATGGTGGAGATGCTTGTCTGATATTCAATGGGAGGATTTTCCAAAGGGTAGGTACTGCCACACTAAAGGCCTGATTCCAACATCATGTGGAAATGACCACATTATAGGATTGTATCTGCAGGATATCCTCTCCTGCAGATCCCAGTGATTGGTTGGGTATGAGGTGGAGGGAGATGTTGCAGGAATCCATCTTCCCTCATTCCTTACCAGTTACCATGCTGGTTGGGGCTGATGGGAGCTGGAGTCCAATGACATCTGGAGAGTCAGAGATTCCCCACCACTGATGTAGATGTTTTCCCAGGGAATCTCACAGGCACAACAGTCACCTGCTGAACCGGCCATTAGGTAACTCATAATTTCCCAGAAGAGAACCCAGATATACATTAATTTGATGTTATACATTATCATATTGTGAGACACTTTTCTGCAGGTTATCCCATGGTGCTAATGTTAGTTTAAAGGCCTGCAATCACATTGTAATGGGTCCAAGTTGACAATTTAATGTTAAAGACCCAATCTGTTCCACATGTGAGGCTGTGAGCCATTCCTTCAGCATGTGTCATGGAGACATAAGAAAACAGGTCTGAGCATGCTATAATTTGTCAAGCAGGTAGGTCAAGAAACCCCATCAAGACTGTGAGTTTATATTAGGAAATGAGAACCTCCAGTCATCTAATCTGGAAACCTTTCAGTTATTGCTTACAAACTGGCTGTATTCAAACGCAACCATGGTTTAGTATTACAGTGGTACCTCAGGTTACATACGCTTCAGGTTACATATGCTTCAGGTTACAGACTCCACTAACCCAGAAATAGTGCTTCAGGTTAAGAACTTTGTTTCAGGATAAGAACAGAAATCGTGCTCTGGCGGCACGGTGGCCGTGGGAGGCCCCATTAGCTAAAGTGATGCTTCAGGTTAAGAACAGTTTCAGGTTAAGAATGGACCTCCGGAACGAATTAAGTACTTAACCCGAGGTACCACTGTATAAGAAAGAGCCTTAATGAGCTTCAAGTCCCCCTCTCCCCTGTCTTTCCCCACCATGGCCACGAGGAGGATATTAGAAGCTTCTGTTTTAGATTGGGGGTCAGACAGTATCTCACATTGTAGCTAAACTGTGGTTACTCTTAACTATGGTTGGTTGAAACAGGCCAGCTTCATACATTTGGGCTTGAAGTTAGTTCGTCAGCTACATGCAGTTAATATGAACTGAATTAAAGCCATAATAAGATTAAGGATTAGCCAAACCATTTGATCAAATGACATAATAAACTGTGGTTAATGTGGAGCAAAAATGAAAGCTTCCAACCTCCTCTTTGCAGCTGCATCAGAAGAGAAGACAGAGTGTGCGAAACCAATGCTCACTGTTGCTTGCAGAAGATCCCAAATTTAACCCCCATCATCTCCAGGCAGGGCTAGGAAAGACACCTGCATAAAACCCTAAAAAATCACTGCTAGTTCAGTGTAGACAATGTTGAGCTGGATGGATCATTATAAGTATAAGACAGTTTCCTACATTCACTTCCATTTTAACTGAAATTGCCAGCTAATATGTCCAAACCAGCCTATTCTATATGAGTCAAAATTCAAAATTATTTTAAGCTCTCTTTCTCTTGAATAAATGAACGAGGTAAAACTAGAGATACTGAGCCCATTATAGAATGCTAGAACAAGGTTGTTGGTTCATGACCACAGGATGCAACAAAACAAGGTTTTAATAAATAAATAAATTGTTATTTCAACAGTTTAAACATGATTCCAAAATTGGTTTTTGTCTTTTATTAAGCACCAATAACTGGGCAGAAATGCATGTAGTTCTATGTAGAAGGAACTGATTTCCATGGAAACCTTATGCACATGACAGGCTTAAAAAAGAAGAAGAAATCATTGCTTTCCTGGTGACATTTTAGCAATTCCAAAGGTATTAATATTGCAAGTGGACCTGAAATTTGTGAGATGCAATTGTGTGTGTATGTATGTGTGCATGTGTTAAAAGAAGCCAAGTCTGACTTTTCATCTTTTTAACTGTAACTTATGAAAGTTCAGTCACCAGTTCTAGAGTGTAGCCCAAAAGTTTCTTGCAACTAAATGAGTTTGTGGCGTGCCTGATTTGAAACATATGTGACTCTGGTGAAAAAAGCAAATGAGCTCCAGTATAATACATAATAAATTCCCTATACATTTGAAGGATTGCCTTGCTTTCATGCATTCCAAATTTGCAGGCAATTTTCTTGCTGCCGTCCGAGACTGCCTTACAAACTGCTGGCAACTAATTGAGAGAGAAATGTGGCAGCGTCTCTGAAATGCTTTCCTGAAAGAGTGTAACTGGTGAACCTTGCTATCTTGATTAGTACATTCATTATGAAGCAGGTGTTAGTGGACTGTGTTAATGGGCTTCAAGGAAAGGTCAAGAAGGTTTGACTGTCATCTCTTCCCCTCAGATTATTGAATATTTCACAGCTCTCCTGATTTGAATATGTCTGTGGAGGATTAGCATCTTTCCAGAGCGGAAATGAGAAGGCACTTTTCTTTCTCCCTTCTTTCCTTTGCAATTGTCAGATAAAAAGTGAATTCGAAGCAAAGGTGCGCAGTTAACAAGTCAGAAGGTGTGGGGGTGGAATGATATTCAACCAAGAGCTAACACCTTGGCGGTTTTCAGTCCTCATGACATTCTAATACTGGGTGTGTACACACAGCCATAAAGTGCATTTGCTTTCTTCTGCAGACACTTTATCTACCATATTGGTGGTAGATCATTCTTCTGGTGTTTTCAAAGAACCATTCTGCAGAATGGTTATAAGCCATCTTACATTTAGCAATGCATTCCGAAGCGTCTCTTCCCTTGTGTCAAAACTAAGAGCACTTTCTCTTAGAACCTCCTATTGGGTTAATGTGCCATGATGTGGCTGGACTACACTTGTATAACCCCTCCATCACATTTCCATGAAGATTCACCTGAGAGATACCTGAGCCATTTGATGTTCAGGATTGCCTGGAAGGATTTGGTTTGTTTCAATATATTTTTTTAATATTATTATTATTATTATTATTATTATTATTATTATTATTATTATTATTTTACACTCCGCCCATCTGGCTGGGTTTCCACAGCCACTCTGTGCGGCCTCCAACCAAATATTAAGAACACAATACAGCATTAAACATTAAAAACTTCCCTAAACAGGGCTGCCTTCAGATGTCTTTTAAAAGTAAGATAGTTGCATATTGCCTTGATATCTGATGAGAGGGCATTCCACAGGGCGGGTGCCACTACCGAGAAGGCCCTCTGCCTCTGGTTCCCTGTAACCTCACTTCTCGCAGTGAGGGAACCACCCAAAGGCCCTCAGAGCTGGACCTCGGTGTCTCATATATTTCTCCATGTATGGGGAAATATATGGATACAGTATTTCAATCTTTGGAAAGTTGCATATGCTTCACAAATGTTTTACTCTTTAAGAGAAGGAGCAGAAACACCCAGCATTAACTCTTTCTCCTCTGTGCTAAAACCCCATTGGAAATGAGGTGGCTCCAGGCATATCATATTTTTATTTTATTTGAATTTAAATAGCGTCCTATACCCAGAAGTATATAATGAATAGAACAACCCAATAACACCCCCAACACCCCCCCACACACATTTTAAAGGGGCATAGGACATACTTTATTTTTAATAAAGTAATCCCTTCATTTTATCGCAGTCTCAAAGTTTTGCTCAACTTAAAAGCTGCAATCACACTTTTTTCCCACCAAGAACTGTATTATCTGACTACTTATGGCAGTTCAATAGATTTGAGGCCCATCAGTTTTGTGCATTGCCTTTCAACACAATGAAGCAAACGTTTCCAGGCCTCTCTAGTCAGTACTCAGAGCTCCCCTAGCTGCACCCCTCACTGGCTCTGTTCTATGTCTCCCTTGAAGACTTTTGCATGACTGAAATATGTCCTTCAACTATGACAATGCCTCTGGCTTTCCTCAATGAAGAAATGTATGTGTGCAGATTTCTATAGTATTTGCTCACAGAAATACCCGATTCTTGCAGGGCTGGAATGTAGGAACGAAGGCAAGAGTCATAGCCATTGCTCTGTTCCACTTTTGTCTCTAGCCTAGGCCACCACTGAAATGGGCTCCCCAGAAAGTTAACCATGAGGGAATTTGGCCCTCAGACTGAAAAGTGTTGCCCATCCTAGCACTACACTATACTTTCTTCCTACCTTGGGCCAATATTCTACTCTAAGCCTTGCCTACCTCATATGGTTGTTGTGAAGATGTACAGGGAAGTATAAAATGGCTACCAATTTGGATGTACTGCTTGCAGGGATCAAATTTTGGTTCCTTTAACCAGAGTAATGCATCCTTTTACCATGTTTCTCTGCTCCCTCCCATCCAAATTAGTGCAGCTCCAAGTATTCAACTGATCTTAACCTGGCATTCTCATTGGTTTAATTGAGCATGCTCCAAAATAAATGTGTACCGGTTACTGATTCCTGAGGAGTTATTTTAGCCTGTAACAGCTTGGAGGTTCCCTATGTCTTTACAGCCTGTTTCCTTTGTCTCTGCTGGGCCTCTGTCCCCCTTTCTAGGGCTGCTATATCCTGCAGGTTTCCCCAACATTCATTCTGTCTGATGTCCTGCAGTTGGGTTCCATCCCTCCCATTAGGCTAAAGAATGAGGGTGCCCACTCTACTCCTTTCCCCACAGGTAGAGCCTCCAGGCAATGTCCAAACATGGTCTTCTCAGAAGCCAATGCCTAGTTGGCACTTTGGTGGAGCCTACTTAAAGGGCAGGGTGCCAGCAAAAGACAAACAAGCTCTGGCAGTCCATCGCAGTGTGGTACACATAAACATAGGCAGACTGTAGTGACCAGTGATGCTGCTGAGCCCAGTATTTTTTTACTTCCAGCTTGGATAAGCTTGGTCAGAGGATACAGAACGCTTTTCATAAGCTGTGTTGTCCATGGTTTAAATCAATCTTTTTCATGCCATATTGAAAACATAGCTGACAATGCCATTGCAATTGGGGATATTTAATAACAATGTGCTTCTCGGGAAGCAGAAAAATGACAGTTCAAAAACTGTTCACAAGGGTAGCCATTTGCTAACTTGGTTGTCAATGAATTGCACATTAGCAAGGCAAAAATTATATGTTACTTTGAGAAACTAATCCCTTTCAGTGTCTGGATTAGATCGGTTAAAATTTCTACTCACGCCAAAGTATCCTTCAGCTATTCCCTTGTGGTCTATGTCAGGTTTCAACAAAGCTGATATTCCAGTTTCCCAAATTAGCCTATATCCAGTACTTATCTCAAAGTCAGCAATATCTCCCTACTCCTTCCAAATGGAGCTTATTAAATATGGGGGGGAGTAATGACTGTATGCATATATGTCCTGTATGCATACAGACATTACTCCCCCCCATATTTAAGCCTCTTCTTCCTTGATAAATATGTTGCAAAGCAGCTTGATCCCATCAATGCATTTTGCATTACTATATGTTGTCTCTTCTGTCACTTGCATTAAACGAATTTATCAAGGTGTCTTTGGTACACCTTGGACTCCATTTCATTGCACAGGAGTGCTTCCCCCTCCCCCCTCCCCGCTCCTTCCAAGTGCCTAAATCAGGTCAATTGAGGAACAGCAGCAGAGTCATTATGTGACAGACGAGACCGCCTTTGGGAAACTGGCAGACATGAAAGTACATTGGTGGGGGGAGACTTCAATTAATTTGATAGAGAAGCAGCCCAGTCCTCCTCTCTTTGAAAAGAAAAAAAAGAAAAAAGAAAGAAGATGAAGAACTGAGGAGCCATGCAATTTTCTGACAGGAACTTGAAGAAATAACCAGACAAATATGTGCAATCTCGGAGCCAATCTTTGGGAATCAGGCTGACATAAATTATCTTTGAAAAATGCTGATCGGAGAAAGGGGTTTGCTTCCAGCTCCCTTCCACAACACTATGGGATTCTGTCCTGACAGCCTTTAGTAGAAACTGCTCAGGCAAGGTTTAAAAACAGGTTGGTGTCAGGAGCCATCTGAGTTTATTTCTGCAGATGAGGAAGAACCCTGCCCTCATTTATATAAATATGGGGGGGGGGGGAGCCTAGAGTAAATTATTCTGAGGACAATATGGTAAATGATTCTCTGGATCTCAAGGAGAATATGGAAAGCTGGAAAAGGTGCATAAAAGAGCAACCAAAATGATCAAGGGACTGGGACACCTCCCCTGAGAGGACCTTTTACAATATCTGAGATTTTTTTAGTTGAAAAATAAGGTGGTGAGGCGCCCTCATTACATGTTTAGGTGCAAGGCAAGAACATTCATTTTCTCCCAGGCCTTTGGCTAATTAACCAATTTATGGCCTTTTGAATGTGTGTGGGGGCATCGTTTTTGCTTATTACTTACTATGTTTTTATATTGTAAACAGCACTGTGATTGTCAGACGAAGGGGTTTATAGAAATTTAATAAATTTAATAAATAATAATTTAATAGAATTAGCAATCATGCTTGCTTAAGGTTTTAGCGGGCAATGACTGTGTCTGGAATCAGAGGTCTGTTCATGAAGCACTGAAAGAGCATCATAGCCACATGCTCCTCCAGACTCCTTCCTTCAACTTATCACATGCCAGCTCTGGCACAGAAATTCTGGCATATATTAAGCCAGAATTACCTGTAACTTCTGAACTAGGGAACTCAGATTTAATATCAGTTAACTAACCAGAATAATAAGCTTGGTCCTGACTTATTATCCTGGTTTCTTAAGCCAATTGGTCCCTTGGCTGAGACATAACAGGGGATACTGGCTTAATGCAAACAAAGATATTCATGCCAAAGTCTGTGTGTGATGGGAGGAGGGAAGGAGCATGAAGCTATGACACTTGCTAATGGCTTCATAAACCATGGTTTATGAACCATGAATGAACTTTATAAACCATGGTTTATGAAGACATGGATGAACATCCAAATGCAGCCAATCAGTTTAAGCACTACATTGTCCTTGGCTTGCTGTCTATTTCCAGCAAGTAATTACAGTGCTGTGGGCTAAAGCAGAACCATAACTTAGGAAAGTAACGTCAAAAATAGGAGTGAAAAAGGATGAACAGGAACTCACAAATAATGCTTATTTCAAGGAGCAACTTAGGTTTTTTTGTACAGCTCCATAACATTAAATGGGATGGGTGTGCACTAAGAAATTGCTGGGTGGATAGTATTTGACTCTGGGACTCATTGATCAAATAAAAAAGTTGACCTAAAGTTATCAGGTCTGCCCTCATTAATCCTTGTACTACGAACTATTCAGAGGACTGGAAGTGAGTAATTCAAAAGTTCAAAAGCAAAGCATTAAGAATGAGAATCTCTGTATTTCTGCCAATAAAACCAAAGTATCATTTCAAGGTTAACACATTAACCCGTACAGAGCAAAATTTAGATAATTTAAAACTGTATCTAAGGTTTCTGGCATTTTTGTGAATTCACATTAGTCGTTGACACTGATTTCAATATTTTAGAGCACAAATGTTTTGGCAATCGAATTCCTGTGTCCTGTGAATGATATTCCTCCAAGGTTCATGTACTGTAGGCAGATCAAACATAATTTAAAATGATTGACGCCAAGTGCTTTACTGTGCAAATTATCAAGTATGATACTGGACTTAATTTCCATAGATTTGCTCATTTTTATAAAGAAGAAGCCTGTTTTAATTTATGCAAACCTTGCACTGTTAGAAGGTCAGCTGTTCCAAGTACCGGTAAAGAATGTCAATATGTCTGCTACTTTCTAAAGTGTGCTGTAGAAAATGTCTATGAAGGGTCCAAAGTTTTTAGTGCTGGGACAACGACCCCTTTCTTTATGCATTAGGATCGAGAAACCATTGCAGTGCAATGCAAGAGTCTTGCACAATGGGATTTTTAAATGTAGGGGTAGGTTGGCCGGGCGATAGTGCCTTATTCTTTGCGCTCTTAAAAGGTAAAGGTAAAGGACCCCTGACCATTAGGTCCAGTCGTGACCGACTCTGGGGTTGCGCGCTCATCCCGCTCTATAGGCCAAGGGAGCCGATGTTTGTCTGCAGACAGCTTCTGGGTCACGTGGCCAGCATGACTAAGCCGCTTCTGGCGAACCAGAGCAGCACACGGAAACGCCGTTTACCTTCCCGCAGGAGCGGTACCTATTTATCTACTTGCACTTTGATGTGCTTTCGAACTGCTAGGTTGGCAGGAGCTGGGACCAAGCAACGGGAGCTCACCCCGTCATGGGGGTTCGAACCACTGACCTTCTGATCAGCAAATCCTAGACTCTGTGGTTTAACCCACAGCACCACCCGCGTCCCTTAGCCCTCTTAAGAAAAGGTAGAAAAGCTCTGATGCTCTAATGCTATTAAACTTTGACTTGACACTACAGCATAAAATTCAGAACCGATTTGCCTTATACTGGGTGCCAGTAGATTTGGTTCCTTTGGGGTAAGGTCCATGGTTCAGTAGCTTTGCATGCAGTAAGTCCAAGGTTGAACCCACAGCATATCCAGGTAGGACAGGGAATGTTCCCATTCTGAAACCCAGGAAAGTCACTGGCAGTCAGCACAGACAGTACTGAGCTAGATGACCTATTTGCCTGACTTGGTATACGACAAAACCCTCTGTTCCTAAAGTCCTACACATAATGAGGTTTATGTGCAACCTCCAGGTTTTGGAGGCCATATGCCTCTGTTTGCATGTCATTTGCTAGGGAACAAATGGTTCCCCATGATAAATAGGAAGACACAAAGTTTTGGGGTTTTTTAAAGGCATAATTTTTATTTGAACCTGAAGTAGTACATCTGCCCTCTGAAACAGTCTGAGCCAAATTGACCCACTTCCTGAAGCACTGAAGCATGGACTGAACCCAGTCTTGTGTTCAGTGCACAATGCTATTTCAAAATTAGATATTCAGGAAAATATAAAATATTTGAAGGATACATCATAGATCTCTTGAGTTTACATACACAGCTCTGATCTGAAGGATAAATTATACATTTTTTCCAGGTTTTACAGATTTATAAATTATAAAATATCATAAATTATGATGTGGACATAATGATGTTGGAGCAAGGGACTAAAGAGGAGAGAATTAACATATCCCTAGAAGATCCAGTTTAGAAGCCTGAGGTTTCTTAATATTTGGTTCACATTCCACTGAACTCTAAAACACTTTAATTAGTTGCCATTCACATATAGACAAATGAAGCAAGATGTTTTGCAGCATGCACACCATTCATTTTCTTCTATTTCCATTAGAAATAGATAATTTCCATTTGGTAAGTTATCCAAATATTAATAAAATATTTTTATTTCCTGAAAATATTCAGAGTAGTTTAAGAACTGCTTTGATGCATTTCGTTGATACTGCTAAGTTAGTGCTAACTAGCAGTGAGAATAAGATAGAGATACGTAGATAGATACAGATAGAGATAACATAGTACATGAGTGATGTAACTCAGGAACACCACCTCCGGGCCAACTGCTTGAGTGTGGGTAGGTAATGCAGCTCCAGCTGTTTCCAGAGTATACATTGTCTGACTCCGTTTCTATGTGGTTTTGGCCATGGAAGTGTGTTTTGGTATGGAATTGGGTATGGAGGAAACACCTGAAAACTGTGTTTGGGTTGAGCTGACTTACACTTATCCACACATATTGGACTCTTCCAGGCAACTTGTTTATTGAATATTCATCCTTGTTTGCTTCTACAAAGTTCACACACAGGTTACACTATATGTAGACAAGCATAAAAATTATGTATTTATTTTATTTCCTCTCATTCTTTTCTGGGGGAAAAACGGTATAGGGAACCTTTCTTTAAAAGATTTGGGGTGATCTTTCTTCTTCTTAAGGTTCCACATATTTGATGGGTTCCCCCCAATCATTTACCGAGCGCATAGCATGCTATATTAAAGTGTGTCATTAGCTTGAAGGCATATTGTGAAGCAAGCTGACAAATCACTTCTACCTGTAATACATTTGTTAATTGGAAAAATATGTCTCTGTCAATTGAGCTCATTCTAAACTGTTTTCAGTTCATTAACTGAAAATATTAAACTTTAACTTTCCGACAAAGTTATAGATTTTAGTTAGTGCTCATTTTAAGTACAGAGTTCCCCCTTCACTCCTGCAAAAGAGACCTGTTGCGAATAAATGGCATGGAAATTGCCTTGACACCTGTGCTGAAAGTGTTTTAAGATTTTTTGTCAGCTGCAATTACACACTTAGGTAAGAAATCTAGACTGAAAACAATGGTCTCATTAGTCAATTTCAGTAGAATTTGCCATCCACTGTGACAAGATGTATTAGACATTAGGAATTCAGTTGCCGTCAATGTTGGCTATTATCTGTATTAAAATATATTTTTCCCATATGAGCCAAGAATTCTTCAACATTTGGGTTCATACCATCACACAAATTAAATTAGCAATTATCCACTAAATTCTCATAGGTAATGTTTCCTTTTCTTTTCTTTTTCACATAATTGCTGGAAAAAAAATGTGATTTCTGCAAATTGGGAGAAAATTACAGACAAGTATATCAAATGTACTCCTTGGTGTATTATATATTTGCATAGAAAAGGAGCCTGGCAATTACAAAACTTTTGAGCTCATTCTGTATAAAAAATGTTTATATTGTCAAAGATTTCGTGACTTTACTTTTACCTTCCTAGACACTCTTATATTAGATTCATTGTAGAAATCAATATATATCAATTATTTTGGGATACTAAAATGCCAATCGCTGGGTTGTTGTGAGGGCTAGTTAATTTCAATTGCTGGTTCCAAATGCATTTTGATGGCTTTTAACTAGTTTGTTTTTATTGCTTTGTATTTTATAATGTTGTTTTTAAAATATTGAATCCAAACCTGAGAAAAAATTGGATAAAAATACATTTAGTAGGATTAGTAGTAATAGTATATTGTCCACTCCCAGGAATGAAGAAATGAAGCAATGTGGGAGTAAGTGGACACAATATTCAATGAACATATTACCAACAAGCTAAAAAACCCTTCAGTGTTGGATGCTCCATGTCAAGTGAGATCTGGAAGAATACCTTTCACATGATTCCATCCTACCTGCACTGAGCCTGACAGAGGTTGAAAATTAGTTCATCAGTCAACTTACCATAATAATCCCCCAATAAATACTTCACATAAGATCAGTAGCAAAGGTGTTTACTTCTATCAATTCTATGCCTGTGTAGCATCTAATACTTAGCTTTTAAGCTGCCTACATGCCCATAAGCTGAGAATCTTATGCAATGCTGCCATCTTGGTTCCTGGTCTTCTGTGATGAGGGCATAAGAAGTGATGGGATACAAGACTACCACAAGTAAAAAAGAGATAATATCATTTACAGTCTACAACAACAAAACCAAAAGAATTGGTTGAAACTGAATAATGCTACATTGAGAATTTCATCCAGAGGTATTGCACCAAGAAACAAAGTGCTAAATATTCATTATGGAGGTGAAACATCATTTTGACAATGTGCTTACAGAGAAACAAGTTTGTCAAATTTATAAACAGCACCTTCAGCTCCCTGTACTCCTGGGACAGTCCATCATAGAGACCTTCCTCATTCTGAGTTCAGATCATTCCTGGGCCAGAGCTGCAGCTCACAAAAGGTGATTGGACACAAGCCCAAACTATTGCTTATTCACATAATAGCTCAGGTGGTCCATGAAAAGTTTCTTACACATGATAACCCTGATTGATGTGCTCTTCCTTTCTGTGTGAGAAAAGAAATGTGTGAATCAGTTCTTCAGGATTACATTCTTGAACTAGCACTTTTTAAGAAGTAGTTTTCTAATTAAAAGACATAACAAAGTTTAGAAAAATGTGTGTATACAGATGGGTGTGAAGCAGGTAGCACTGTGGTCTAAACCACTGAGCCTCTGGGGGTTGCCAATCGGAAGGTCAGCAGTCTGAATCTGCACAACAGGGTGAGCTCCCGTTGCTTTGTCCCAGTTTCTGCCAACCTAACAGTTCAAAAGCACACCAGTAGGAAGGTAAACAGTGTTTCTGTGTGCTCTGGCACTCATCACAGTCTTCCCTATGCCAGAAGTGGTTTAGTCATGCTGGCCACATGACCCCCGAAAGTTGTCTGTGGACAAATACCAGCTCTCTTGGCCTGAAAAGCAGGATGAGCGCTACATCTTTGACTGGACTTAACTGTCCAAAGGTCCTTTACCTTTTACTTTTACCTATATGGATGGGTCACTGGGAAGTGGTAAAAAATCTCTGGAAAGAATCTCGGCTAATTTGTACTGACTTCCAAAACTTATGATCCAATACAAATGGTATACTGCCTACATGGAGGCTTTGAAAAGAACTTCTGTGTGGTGATATGTCTAACTCTCCAAGGGTTTGATTTTACCCTCGAAGGCAGACTCTTCCATTTTTTCTAGACAGACAGATGCCAACAATCTGCCTGACTGCTGCATCACTGTTGGCGATCGGCCCCCTTGGGAAAGGCTAACTCCTCTTCTCAGGCACCGGGGCCTCTCTCCGGTGGTCTGCCTCTGGCTGGTCTTCACTCAGTCCAGAGAGACCGGTGATAAGTGACACCTGCCTTTCGAGAGATGCACACTCACTTTTCCCTTGCATCTCAGCAGAAGAAAGAAACAGTCTGAAAGTAGTCTAACATTCTACTTTATTCACAGACTGTACACTGTACACGAAGCTAGTACAAAACATGTCTGCTCTCTCAGCAGCCTCCGTACAACTCACTGCTTCCTCTTCTGCAGCAACAACAGGAAGGTCTCAAGTTACACTGAGAACACAACCCTGAGAACAGCGTAGGACATCCTGTCTCACGCTCAGTAACATCAGAAACATCACATGATGTAAACAATATGCTGCTAACATGCAGCTGGTGAGTATTCAAATCCCAACAATCACAACTGTAGATTTATTATTATGTATAGGAACATAGGAACCTGCAATCATACCCATTGCAAGCACTCGTTCAACTAGCTGAGTTTAATCTATTGTGTCAAGATTATTAAACTGACTGGTGATTTCTCTCCAGGGTGATTTCTCTCCAGGGTTTCAGTCAGTGGACAGGATTCGCTCTACCTGGAGGTGCCAGGTTTTGAACCTGACACCTTATGCAGGCAAATCAGATTCTCTACTATAAGCAGATGCATGTTTATGATCATAAGGGATCAATGACTGTTCACATTCAAAGATTCCAGCAGCCTAGACATCTGTAGTTTCCCTCTGCAGTTGGAATAGCTCCATTGTTCAGAATCCAGAGGAGAAATGTGGGACAGACAGAAGAGATATTTAGACATTTTATGATACACAAGAATGAACTGTATTTCACTCTAGGCATATGTTGTGTATTTTCTTTGGCTACTATTCATTTTCTGTAGAAGATAACAGTATTTGATAGAACTGAGATGTTAGTTCAATTGAACTTGTTGCCAGTATAAGACAATATAAATGCTACTATGGCAGTTAAATTGGTTCATGGCTATCTGCCATACTCTTCAACCCTTACTCCTTTTCTTAATAGGAATACTCTATCTGACCCTACTTAAAAGCAAGACATCTGCCTGATTTCAGAATGAGATGTACAGCACATGGATCAACTAACTATTTAAAACCAAAGTTTTCTTCAAGCACAGCTTAAAAAAAACACCAACCAGTTTCATGAGAAACCTGTACAAAGCAATTTTCATGCCAGGTTAATATCATGCATTTTCCCTGAAAGGACTTTTATCTCAAGAAATGTATGGATCCTGGTGATTGATGAACACTCTGACAAATGTATAGATTTGTAGTATCACTAAGCATTGTAGTGGTGATTGCAAAAAATAGACATTAAAATTATTAAAAAATGGAATAGGGCCCAAAAGGGAGATATTCACAGGTCAGATGTTTCAGAAATATTAAATTGCTCAATTGCCAACCATTAAGCTCAATTTCATTCTTGTTTTTGTGCCCAGAAAGAAGATCAAACATATCAATGAACAACTTGGAGAGTGCCAGAAACACCATCAAAGCCCATATTCATCCACAGAACTGCTTTTTCAAAATTACCCTTTCAATTTTAGACAACAGAATTAGGGTGATGACCATAATTGTTCATGTTTGTATGAGGACTTGAGGCCGAAGACAGGTTTCTTTTCCAGGTGTGCACACTGCTCCTATTTTCAGAACTGCTTAAGAATGGTTTGCTAGGTACATGTCTATTATTAGATATGTGTATTGCAATCAACACATCACTGCTGTATAAGAGAGAAGATTATTCAAAGTAATTTCTCCCCCCCCCCATTTTTTTGAACACAAATAAAATGACTTTCAGACCAAAAATCAAAGACCAGATAACTAACAAAGAAGATGGGTGTGCTGAAAAAGATGGATTATAGTGTTCTGGCCATATACAGTGGTACCTTGGGTTAAGAACTTAATTCGTTCTGGAGGTCCATTTTTAACCTGAATCTGTTCTTAACCTGAGGTACCACTTTAGCTAATGGGGTCTCCCACTGCCGCCGTGCTGCCACCACGCGATTTCTGTTCGCATCCTGAAACAAAGTTCTTAACCTGAGGTACTATTTCTGGGTTAGTGGAGTCTGTAACCTGAAGCGTCTGTAACCTGAAGTGTCTGTAACCTGAGGTACCACTGTACATTGGAAAGTTTGAATATGTACTGTATGCTGATTTCCCCAGGTGAATGCAGTCAAAAAGCCCATCCCGCTAATTCTTTATTCCAATATGAAATGTCAGTTGTTTGATTTAGTAAATACACCTGTTCCGAATCTGGCAGTGTCAATCCACCTTTAGGTCCTCCCCCTGCCTCATCTTCATAATTGTCTGAAATTATTTTCCAAGTGTGCGGACACAGAAAGTATGTTCATGCCTTTCTATGTTCCCTCACCAGACAGATGGAAGGAACGAGGGAGATAGATAGAGAAGCAGAAATGCCAAAGAAACACATACCAACTGAGAACTAATTCACACTATCACTTTCCACGATCTACATGGTAGTATTGCATGGGCTGAATAGACCTATGAAGAGGTCATAATCAGAGCCACCAAACACCCAAATCATTTCACAAACTACCTGTTTGAAGCACTTGTAATGACATGCAAAACCAGAATATGACTGCAAGCAAGGATGGTGAATCTGTTGGTTTTCATTTTTCTCAATTTTTCATTTTCTTAACATTCATTTCAGTTCTCCATATTTCCACATCTGCATTTTTTTTTTTAAATCCTCATGAGATTTTACCAGCATTTTAGTGCAATTAGCTCCTACCAGATGTATGCTTATATGCAATTTTGCCTAATATACGAGGTTATATATTTTTGCATATTACTTTCAGTGATATATTATTTTTTTATTCAAATTCTACCCTAGTCTATGTATTTTTCAACACATTACTTGACTGGAAAGCTGCACTGCAAAATTCAGAAAAATGTGAACTTTGAAGGATGGCTTTCTGTTTTAGTTCGGGTATTGTTCCGTTAAGTGTAAATTGGGTAGATTAACCATAAAATGCCAACTGAATCAAATTTATTCCCCATCCTTAGCTACAAGGAAGCATGCTCGAATGACACTTGAGCATCTCTCTCTCTCTATATATGTATTTGTGTGTGTTATTGCATGTAGACAATAACAAAAGTAATATCAGTCAGAACAGCCCCAAACCTCCCGAATCTTCACTGAGAATCAGTGCACCAGTCCTGAGATTAAGCCACTGTTTCTGACAATATATTAGCACACCATGTTCCTTTAACCTCCTAATTATTTAATTACAGCTGCAGCAAGTTTAATGATTGGCTTTGGTTTGGATCTGGTTGCTCACTGGAACTGAATGATCAGCTTATTTAAGAAAAAATGGTTCCAGTGTCCTCAACCAAGAGCTCTGTGTGCATTACTGAATGAGGAATGACTATACTAACTTATTTACTTTAACTGGGGAGAACAGCACACCACCCATATCCACATGGGGTTGTTCTTTCCATTTAAGTGAATGAGGAAAACAATCTGTTTTGTAGGAGCACAATGGAGCTCCACAATAGAGTTTCCATAGCTGCAAGGAACCACTTCATTAAGACAAATGCCTCTAGATGATATGCTACATGGAGAAGAAAGAAACCCAATAGGTTGGCCTTTGTGTAACAGCTTTCTCTAAAATAATGTCTGATGATGTGATAATCTACTGTTATGTCTGGCTTTTTCTTTCTTTGGTGGAAAGCCTTCCTTTGTTCTTGGATTATACATTTTAAAGCAAAGTATTTAAGGGGAGATGGCACTCAACACCAAATTAAGCTCATAGGGTTTCGCTTGTAATTCTGGGATATAAAAAGGAGAAAAGTATGTTGAAGTACAATAAAAAGGAACCCAGAGCTCAGGTTCACAATATGGAAGAGTGATAAAAGAGCAGCATGTATCAAAAGAGAATTTGACACGGCATGGTAAAAGTGTAGTTTCACAATATAATAAGAAGGATTAAAAAGAGAAAGACAAAGTAATGAAGTATAATAGTGTAATAACGAGAAACGATGACACTGTAATATAGAAAAGAGCAAGTGGGAAAATAGAATACATGGAGAGAGAGAAACCCTAAGGCATACAGCTATGGAGAACAGAGAGGAAATCCAATGATTGGAGAGCCACAAGACTTTTAAAAATCTGTTGCTTGTTAATCTGTTACTAGGATAATTGATTATGTCTAAGCCCCATCAGCAGCAGTCAAATGTTATCTTCCATTGTTCAAATTATACCTGGGGTATATCAAAGAAACTTTTGTAAGTTGGTTTATTTGTATTGAAAAGGCTGAGATTAGATATAACAAACAGTCTCTTTGTTGAAAGCATGGGGAAGAAATAAAGCTAAACAAAGAGAAACTTTCATGTATGCATGATTACACTTAAATGGCTGAACATGATGAAAATATTGGTTTTTGTTATTTGGTTAAAGAATAAAACAAGAATTCTCCGGATACTTAGATCCAGATTTGAGCAAGTACTCTTTGAAACATGCAGCAAAGTGATGTGTAGAAATACAGACTGTTAGATCTTTAAAATATTGCCTTCTAAGTTGCTTCCAAAGTTCCCCACTTCCTCTTAGCATAGAAAGAGACCACACATTTGGTAAGTTTAATATGGTTTACTAACAAACTCTTTAAAGGTCAGATTCATGTGTTTTCCATGCAGCAGCAAGAAAAGACAGGCAGTACAACTTAGTTTCAAAAAATGGTAAGAGTTTCTAAATTATTTGTTTAGAAACACAAAGATGGCTTGCTAAAGTCCACAGTCTAAGCTTGGAGCATCCAGCTTAGACATAATTAATTGTTAGCTTGGAAAGAAAAAGAAAGCGAAGTGTTTAGAGCGGGGTGACTAGCTATGTCTGGTAAGATAGCTTACTCTATGGTTTTAACCCTTTCAGTCATTAGAGTTACACATGTTGGTTATATGTCAGGGAGAAAAATAGTAGATTTACTAAGTCTTCATTGGAAAATCATGTATTTTATTCAGTGGCCTAAAAAGAACAGGCAGCTGATGCTGTTACATGACTGGCATTATTTGTGTTTTTCTTTGCCCAATGGTGGATGGTGTCTGTTGGGACTGGTGGAATGAAAGGCAGATAGCCAAATAGATGGCAAAGCCAGAGCCAATGTCAGCTGGCGCAAGAGACAATGACAAGCAGTGTCAACTCATTCTAGTTTTGTTTGCAGTCTCCTCCCTGCTGAGTTCTATGGGGGGGGGATAGTGATACTAAAGAGGAGGAAGGCTGTGACACACACACACACATACCCGTACAGGTTGTAAGAAGGTAGGCAGGTGAGGGCAGACTGAGGTTGGTAGACCTATTTGCCCTAATGGACTAGCCTCCACTGTTTTTGCCCAAGCGAAAAGGCATGCACAATGGCTGACCACACCAAGCAGTCTACTAGCAAGATGGGCCACCAGGTGCTCATTATGATTTTTATTACAGACTGCCTTTATTCAAGTATTTGGCAGGCCACAGTTCATGGCTGGGCATTGCACAACCTGATGGGTCAGAAATTGTAGAGGTCTGATTTATGAGAGGAACTGATGATCACTCCTCACATTATCTTGACTTTCTGAAACAACTGCTATTCATTGAACTGGCTGACTAAGAGGCTCCAGTGTCCACTTATGTTTAGACTAGGCATTTATTGATCCGTTTACTTATATATTACTTCACCCATATCGTTAATTTAATATTGAGCCATATCTAGATCATTACAAGGCAATCTAAGAAAGAATTTAGCCTTAGGTTACTGGCCTAATTTGCCTGTGTGATCCCCAAAAGTTTTATTTGAATCTCTTAATTGTAATGCTGTTTCCTTCTGGAAACCACCTGGTGAGAGAGCTGGCTTTGGAAAATACAAAGAGAACCCCATGAGTCTAGGATAAGCGGCACTTGACTGTCTTCTATTGAAGTCATAAAACAATTGATGAACAATTAGAACAGCAGTAAATAAGAGCAAAGATAAAAAACGGTTTTAGAAAGCGTAAGTGGAGCACAACAATCTCTCCGTGGCGTGACATGAGCAATGGGGAAAGAGGAGCTAACAGATAAAAGCTGTCATGCTGACACCACACTTGGCTCTAAGGGTACTTCTGTTTTGTACATCCCTCAAACAAATCCACATTATCACTAACTTTACTGTGTGTTCCATTGAGTTAGTCACATTGGGGTCAAAATAGAGATGTTAAATGTGCCATGATGCTAGATGTGTCTTTGCATCTAACCTGTAGCATTTTTCTTCTAAATGCAAATTGCATCAACAAGAGAATGTTGATAATTAGCAGGATTAGAGTGATCATAGACAGGGAAATTTGCCCCTTTCACCTGCTTCAGCATTTGATTTAGTAGATGGAAACTGCTTATGGTGCAAGCTAGGTGACACTAACATAGATAAACACTTTTTGTATCTGGTCCATGAGCTTCTTGCTGATACCACCACCAGAATCTTGGGGTTTTCCTGAGCACGAACCTCCCTCTTGTTTCTAAGTAGCTCCAATCTGGATACATGGCTAACACAAGTCAGCTGAATATAAGTATTCAATAAGTGTTCTTATTGTTTACTTAATTTATATGCCGCTTAATTGCCAAAGTGGTTTCCAAGCTGTTTACAAATATAAAACTAATAACAAAAAATATAAACACACATTGAAATAAGTTCCCACAATTAGAATGCTCACTAAAACAGCGTAACCATTAAAAGGCTCAGCAATTAAAACACAGCAGGAGGTTGAAAGCCAGAGGAATGCTTACCTAAACAGGCATGTCTTTATGAGCTGGCATAATGCCATTACTGTCGGGGCCTTTCATATTACAGAGAGCTTTCTAGAACACTGGTGCCACCTCTGAAAAAGCCTGCCTTCATCTTACCATGGCTACTGATCGCAATTTAAAAAACAGGTAAGTATCCTAAATATGTCAGGTGAACTTTGTACATGAAAAGCATCCCTCCAGCCCCCCCCCCCAAAAAAATATTAAAGACATTATTTGGGACCACAATCATATACACAGAGCTAAAAATTGTGGATTAGGATCTCTTTAACAGCCAAACACCTCAGCAGATTATGAGATGCATGATAGAAAATAAGATTCAACAAGGCCATGTAGCCAGGGAACGTTAACTCCAGTTTCAGCACATTGAGATATATTACATCTACCATCTGCTACCTTATAAGCATATAACAAAGTGGTCTCTTGGTACAAGAACATCCATGGGCAATTAAGATTAGTGTATTCTGATCTGGAGTAATATCCTAGAGGGATGGGGTTCTTCTCCTGTTAGAAATCCTATGGAAGAAGTGGCATGACAACGTGTAAATAGCTTTTGCTCCTGGTGATTTGCCTCAGCAAAGCAGGGCCTTAGATTTTACTTGCCCATTAGGTTGGCATTATCTTTTTGTTTGTGTCTTATTTATCCCTTAAACACCGAGAGAGCAGATTGATGTTTGGCACTCCCAAAGTTATCATGGGTCTATGAGAAAGCAGCAGCACTCGCCTTCTCAGGCTGAGCAAAATGTAATTGCAGTGTTCGAAGTGGGCATCCAAAATACAGCTTACTGGGCTGCATGTGCTGAGTGAGTCATAAAATAGCATGCCCCTGAGTTATCTCAGGTTCAGTGGTGAGGGGAAAGTAATAAAGAGCCAAAAAGTGTAGTGGTAATATGCTGTAATCTGCAAATCCAGGATCCTTTGCCTCAAAAGTTGAGTATTTAGCTGAGTATGTGAGCTGTGGGCTGGAGAGTCCCAGATAAGCCATCATCTAAGCCTGAGACCCTCAGAGGAGGGTTTTTCCCCTCCCAAGTCTGTTTTTTCCCCTCATGGCAGGAAAGCTTCTGACCTCAAAAAAGTGTAACTTCCTCTTTTGTTGTACCATCGTAAAAAGGTCTTAGAGTCCAGGGAAGAGGAACAAGCACTTCCTCCTGTTTCTTGAACCGCTAAACCCTTTTTGGAATTCTGCCACACAATAGGGCATTTTTTTCCAAGGTAGGAAAAAAGAGGCTTCTGATTTTGGCAGAGGGCTGGTGGTTTCATGATCCTGATCTGGCTTATGGGCCACCAGCAACCATAATTATAGGAAGCCAGGCTGGTGCAAGTTCCCTCCATTTCAGGGGCCTTTGGGAGGAGTTACTGATGGCTGAAGCCAGCAGGTGAATATGAATTTGAGTGTTGACAATTGGGCCCTAGGCAACATAACAGGGTTTGGGGAATAGCACTGCATAAATTCCTCTATTTTACGTTCTGATGGCTGAGCCCCAGTTTAGTTGGACTGATTTATACTGGCTGAGCCCTGGCTCTGCCAGGAAAACCCAAGATACATTTCATTCAATCTCTCTCATCCCGGTAGATCTTGGGTTTGCATTCCAACATTGCAAATATGTTCAACTTTGTAAACATGACATTCACATCTCATTTAATTTCCAAACAATCTTATCACTCAAGTGGTAGAAGGTACAACCAACCATTCATGTTTGAACCCAGGGAATGAAGATGGCCAAGGTACAAGCACTCTAGTCAAAAGAAAGCCGAATCATTCGAAAGCCAACTTTGGAATGAATGGACCTGTTTTCTACTTAACATTTAATGTATTCCTCCTGTGCTTTTATGATAAAGGCTGCTTATTTAGCATCAGTATGCAAATAATTCTGGTTTGGTGATGAATCCTACACTTGTCACCTAATAAAGCATGATCAAAGAAGAACTCCGAGCAGCTGACCAATAAGTTGGACTCCCCTACTGGATGGTGATGAATGGAGCTATTGTCAGCCGCTGTTTATTATAAAAAACCCAGGTTATTATAGAAAGCATGCCAATCATCCAAACTATGGTAGAAAATAGCAGTTGGATTGGCATATTAATGATCACAGGAGACTGATGTAAATGTCATGAACTATTGGGGAAGAATAAACTGAGCAGGAATACTTCTCCTCATCTGCTCCCAGTGTGCACAGATAAAAATTTTATCACAGCAAACAGCATGGTAGTTTGCATGAATTATTAAATCATATGCATACAAGAGGGTTAGTAATTAAACAGGAAGACTTACTGAGGATTATCATAACTGACAATGAGTAGAGCTTGCAAAGTCCAGCTATAAGTCAAGAGACTAACGTGTATGATTGCTTTTAATTTGTATGACAATTTGTGAGTTATTAATTTATAACACTTTCAGATGTTGCCATAGGGGAGTTGAACGGGCAATTAGTCTTCCAGTGTGCATATGTCAAACAGGCATAATAAATGGTGAAGATATGGTGTTATTTATACACACGCCTTCCGGCTTTCAAAAGATGAGCAACTTCATTGCCATCAGCTATTTAGTCCAAAAAACTCAGTTTAAAATAACTACATCATCTCTTCGTGTGCACAATGATGTTTGACCACCCTAATATGCTGCCTGTGTTACGTTTGGGCTGCTCACAACAGTCCAAAAGGCTTGTTGTTCGATCGTTGCAAAGAACCCTTTGGACTAATGGCACTTATTTCAGATCGCAAGGCCTATGACATTTAGAATAATACTGGAGGTCCCTATTCAGCCAATTGTTTGCTCAAGCACTTTAGCGTGTGCCAGTGTGTGTACAGAGAGCAGGCTGTGCGTTTGAACCTTTCTTCACTAGGAAAACTAAAGGAGCATGATGCAAGGATATACTGGATAGCACTAAAATAGAGATTCCTATCTCCTTATCTATGTTGCTGAACTGACACCAATATTCACCAATATTCGGGGGGGGGGGAATCCTTCATTATCTTCATATTTGGGGGATGCATGATGTAGTCCAAAAGTGTGATCAAACTGGGGAGGGGAACAGCTGAGATCACCTTTGAGCTCACATTTCATTCTCCAACTTTTATCCGATGAAAATTGGGACGTCCTATTCTATAGTAGAGGGACGCGGGCGGCATTGTGGTCTAAACCACTGAGCCTTGGGCTTGCCGATCGGAAGGTCACAGTTCGGATCCCCGTGACGAGGTGAGCTCCTGTTGCTCGGTCCCAGCTCCTGCCAACCTAGCAGTTCGAAAGCATGTCCAAGTGCAAGTAGATAAATAGTTACCGCTCTGGCGGGAAGATAAACGGCGTTTATGTGCACTGCTCTGGTTTCACCAGAAGTGGCTTAGTCATGCTGGCCACATGACCCGGGAAAACTGTGGACAAACGTCGACTCCCTCAGCTAATAAAGCTAGATGAGTGCCGCAACCCCAGAGTCGTTCGCGACTGGACCTGTCAGGGGTCCTTTACCTTTTTTATTCTATAGTAATAATTTTACTAATTATACCCTGCCCATCTTATTGGGTTGTTGTAGCCATTCTGGGTGGCTTACAACTTATATAAAAACACAATAGAACATTGAACATAAAGAAATTCCCTATACAGGGTTACCTTCAGATGGGTCGGGGGTTGAATAACTCCATACACTCTGACATTTCTCCAATGAAAATATGGACATCCTAACGAATAGCAGGACATTCCAGGATCAAATCAGAAACTGGGATGGCTTCTGTAAATCCAGGACTGTCCCTGGAAAATAAGGGCGCTTGGAGGGTCTGTCCTTCTAGATTAAGAAGGTTGTAACAGAGAAGCATTTATCCCCTTGCAATTACATCAGTGTTCTCCTAACATCTGTCTCCCTAATCCCCTTCTATCTGTGCCCCATATCATGTACTTCCTCTGGGCTATTACTAGCTTTTCCAAATACTTTCTTTCCTTTCTTTCTTTCCAGCACATTCTGTTCTCAGCATTCAGTATCTGGCTGTCCCCACCCATTTGGCCATCCATAGATGTACCTGCAGTTATATTTGCTAGTCCCCCCCACTTTCCTCTTTATATATCCCTCCTATAGAATGCTCTTCTTTTTCTGCACCACTAGAGGACTCCACTATAGATAGGGGACAAATTCAATTCAGTTTACATTTAAAGGAGAACTTGCTTAATTTGCACTGAAATGCAGCCATGCTTTGAAATTTGAATTTCTACAAATTGTGTCAGCTAAGTAATGGGCAAAAAAATTAAAAATGCAGGTGTACACATATTGGTGAAAATGACATTAAGATGCTTTATATTAGGGGAATATTTATTAGGTGCTTGAGGTTCCAAGATTTATTGCCAATATTGTTCTTCTTGCCTAATTTTCTGCTGGTTAATATTATCAATAGTTTTTCCTTTAGATAAGTGCAATTCAAGTTCTCTCAAGGTCTAATCGTTTCTTAAATGGTCAGTATTTATTTCATGAAGACAGAATTGCTGCAATGTTCTTTCAGTCTTTTGAACCTGTTTCTTATAGGATTGATGTGCCATATTTTTACTGAACAACTTACAGCTAAAATAAAAAACACAAGTCCCTAACTCATTGAGGGTTTAAGACCCAATGACTACCACCACCTGGTTTAACCAGCCAGTCAAAGCCATTTCCCAGAATGTGGCCAGTCAGCTGCCAGGAGCCACGGGTGAGAGCTGAGTGCATGGTGGCAACCAAAGGTGGACAAACTATCCCAGAAGGAGTGCAATGTGTCCCCCCACCAGAGGTACTGCCCCTCCTCTAACACCCAATACACCCAAGATCTCAAATGTATGCATAACTTTACCCTTACAATAGCAACCCAAGCTAATTTGACTGCTGAATGTGTCACAGCTTAGGGCTACATCAATAGCTAAGTTACATTAGCCTGAGCTTAATTTGCTCTGAAGCGTTTATGTTCCTGTGTTTCAGAAGAAAAACTGCTTTGGGGGAAAAAATCAATCTGCATAGAAGTCTAAACATCAGTCAGATTTTATTCTGCATTAGTATTCATACATGCATTCTAAAACAGCAATCGTGAATCTGGTTCTAATGGCCAGATTCCACAGAATTGTGCTGAAATTACATTTTATAATACACATCTAAGAGTGTGTACAGTTAATATGGACTTAATATCCAATATGTCCCATTTATTGCATGATCTGGATAGGCAAGCATCATCATCTGAAAATTGTAACTATCATGGTAACAGCACTTGACCAATTTATTTCCCATTATTCTCCATGGTCGAAGGAATCTTTTTCATATTCTGGCTTTGATATTAGACATCAGCTGGTCAAGGAGAATGGGAAGTGCCCATAAGAATAGAACGCAGCAAGGTGTGATGGAGTGTATGTGTGTTCATTTTTCTTCTCTTGCATTCACTTTTTTTAAAAAAAAGGTATCATCTTTAAACTCAACAAAATGAGGTGGAAGACTGCCATGGCGGTAGGTGGGGTGATGCGCCTGAGGGGTCATGCTGCCATGCTGCTGCTGCTGCTACTGCCTCCCTTAGGGGGTTGCATGGCACTGCCCGTGAACTTTCATCATCATCAGCAGCTTCTGGTGTGATATTGCAAGATTTTGATAAGATCTTTCCAGAGGCCAGCACCATTGCTGCTGGTGGAGATGGTGGCATGGATGCCCATTGGGTGCTGCCTCTTGTGAGGCAGCTGTGAGGCAGAACTTGGGCCTGAAGTACCTTAAAGATTGCTTGATTCCTTATGCTCTGCCTCTATAATTGAGAGCCTCTGATGGGGCACTGCTTGTGGTTCCTTATGCCCATGAGGTGCAGTCAGTTTTTACCAGGGCCAAGGTTTCAGGAATGAGGGCCCTGCCCTGTGAAACTTCTTCCAAGCAGAGGTTGGGTAGGAGTTGTTCCTGCTTTCTTTAAGACGTCTCCTAAAAGTGGTGTTATTCAGATAGGCCTTTGCAATGTGAATTTCTTTTAGCAACCAGTATTTATTGATGTTTCTACTGATGTTTTTTTATTTATCTTATTGTAATTTTGCTTGCTGTATTTTACAAAAAGTGCAGTCTATAAATATTTTAATAAATAATAATTGTGCCACTCAGCTTGCTTGCTAGCAACATCTCCTCCACCACCCCTTTTGGTCGACTGACCTACGAACATCATATTTAACCTTAAATTACAAAGTGAATGATTTCTGTTGCTGCAATATGTTCTTTATAAGAGACTTTTAATGCTTCCAGTCAAGCTTCTAAGGATAACTCTACACCTTTTCTTTATATACTGCATTTACATTCCTACAATATTGTCCCCAAATGTATACCCGTCTTTAACACAATGAATCAGCTGTGAATGGAGTGAGTGAGGAATGGATGTTTAGCTTAGAAAAGAATATACTGAGACCAGGTAAGAGGCAACAGAGAATATGAGAACTTTGCCACACAAAGTTTCCAACACTGCAAAACAAAGCTGGCCAAGGATGCATGCCCAAGTCCCCGATGATTGCCAGCAGCTGGTATTCAGAGACACGCTGAAGATATATAAAACTCTGCTGATGTGTGTCCTTGAACTCCTCTAAATAGGACTTACTGGCATCCCAGTGGTATCAGACACATAAAAAATGCACCTGAGTATGCTGTAACTGCAAGCCAAGAACATTTGATACAGGTATTTCAACATAACAAGGCCTTGAAAGCAATCCCTGAGGAAAGCCTGGTTACAGTATTTGCTGACTTGTTCATTGGGGGATAATGCTTTCCCTGTAGTCATTCTTATGTGGTAGTCCCCAAACCATCTAAAAATATTTGAGCTAAATCAAATTCTCAGGTTGCTTCTCGTAATCTTCAGGGGCACACAGTGGTCTGCAATAGAGGCTCCGTGTCCATTAATTTCATTTCCCTTCTGTTTGCTTAAAGTTGAGACCATTTGAGCTTGATGTGAGGGTAATCTGGTTGTGACATCTGTCACCCCATTGATCGCTAGGGTTGATTTGGCTGCTTTGGTTGGCTAGGCAGATGTCCCCTTCCTCTTGGATTCAAAAATAGTTTTACATTTGTTCTTTCTGCTGTTGCTGTTGTTGTTGTTGTTGTGAACTAGCAACCTGACTTTCCTAAGGCTGAGTCAAGGCTGCATACAACTCAATGACATACAAATTTCACTGTTCTTTCTACTGTTCCAGAGACATGTTCTGTTCCGGTAGCTCTTCAGATGTTTCTAAACTACAGCTTCCATCATCCCTGATGATATGGCTTTGTTGGCTGGGGTTGATGGGAGTTGGAGTCCAATGAAAATCCCTGTTCTACTCCATTATTTGTAGTACAGTTAAGTCCTATTCCTGTTCCAGTCCATGGTTTATTGTAAATCAGAACATATTGGTATACACCACCCCAATCTCACTCCAATCGGTGACAGAATCTAGGGGTTCTGGCATTTACCCAGGGTTCAGTTTCCTTGGAATGAAGGTCAGTGGAGATTATGGTGTATTTAGGATATATGGTTTTATTTACACACACATATATATAACTTGACCATAGGATGAAGAGGCTCACAACATTAATATCTCCAAAGATCTTGCATCCCCATTTGGTTTCTGTATGATCCTCAAAGCCCAGCACAGAGCAGACATGTCTCTCTCCCTTGCTTCTGGCTCACACAACTCCTACATAACAGCTAGATGAAGAGGGTGGGAGAGACTCATCCATTTGTTCTGTGGCACATAACAAGTTATTTGTTTATCCTAATTGTGGTGCTTAACTAGCTAGTCAATATCATTGACTTAATAAAGGAACGGCTTTGGCAAACTTGCTCTTGTATATTCTACCCCCACGGGTACAGGATCTGAAGAACTAGAAAGGACTCAAGGCAGTTGTGTTTGGCAGTTGTGTTTCATTGCAATGCCATTCTAAAATTCCATATGTCAATATCTTCCTGGAAGAACTGTCTGAAATGTGGAAATGCAATGCAATGGCCTACCGGGGTAGTGTTAGAAAGACCTGCAGAGAGCAAGCAAAAAATAAAATAAAAAATCCCCCATTGCATAAGCTTGAAAGTGCTCTAAAGCTTTTAGTAATTGTTTTGTTTTCTTTCTTTTTCTTTTCTTATTTATGTTTCCCTGCCTCAGGCATTCCCTGCGGCAGTCAATAAGTCATTTTTAAGAGAAACCTTTCCACACCTTGTAAAAAAAAATAAGAGAAGTAGATCGCTTGATAGGAAACAAAACTGGGAAGGAAACCTCAGCTTTCTGATGCTTCTCTACTCTGTATATTTGTTCTTAGTAGACTCCAAATCTGTTTACGGTATTTCAAGACTGAAAAGAACTAAATTATGTAATAATTTGGCATGAAATTTGTCTACTGGAATCAGATTAAAACTAAAGGTTGAGCATCTTCCTTTGATTGCCCCTATATAGAGAAACAATGCTACAAGCTAAATACTGCATACTCTGCTACAGAGCCAATGTGGCATAGTGCTTGGAGCATTGTCCTAGGCTTCTGAGACCAGGGTTGGAATTTCCGCTCCGCTCAGTAGGTGATCTTGGGTCAGTCACCATCTCTCACCTTTAGCTACCTCCCAAGGGTGTTGTGGTGTTAAAATTGGAAGAAGAGCTTTGTGCACCATCTTGAGCTCTTTGAGGAAAGGTGGGATAGAAATGTAATCATTAATAATAACATAATTATGTACTATGTAATTATAAATCTGTATAACTGGTTAAGGTGGTTTTTGCTTGTTACCTGTAAATTCCATTCAGATGAAAACCTGGACATGACTTGGATATGGCTGACTGTTCCAAACATGCTCCACGTAGTTAAATGATTGGTTTCACTAACATGATAAATGGGGAAAATAAGAAAGAGTTGTAAGGTCAGTGCCTTTCAACAAAAGAATGATCCTGGATGCAAAATCTACACACACACACACACACACACCGCCACCCAAACATTTGGCCCAGCTGCTCCAAGGGAACAAGACTTATAGCAGAAACAAATTATTCATAATTTGCATCTTTCTTCTATTTCAATTTAAAAGCCAGATACTTATTTCTCCTTGTTCAAAATTTTGGTAGATATTCCCTGAGGGCAAGTAGTAACAGTGCATTAAACACTATATTTTAATCAGTCTGAAAATATATTTTAATGACCTTATTTGTCATTTTTGACACATACCATTCATTTCATTTTTGAAACACGCAGCCCATACTTTTGTCAGGCAATTCTTTTCGTCTGCTTCAGATAAAATTGCCCAACCATTGTCTAGTTGAAGGGTAGGCAACCTGGTGCCCTCCAGATTTTGTTCGACTGCAACTGTTGATCAGCCCCAGCTAGCGTAGTCAACCGTCGGGAGGATTGGGAATTGTAGTCCAGCATTTGGTGGGTGCCACGTTGACTACTCCAGTTCTGATCCATCCAGCCATCCCTTGAGGTTTCAGAGCAGTAACCTAACTGACAAGGTGGTGTAGGGTAAATTGTACATCACTACAGCCAGCTAATAATCACACAGCTACGCAAATACCTATTATTTCCACCCTGAATTGAAAATATGATGCCTATAGGATCTGCAACTATGAAAAAAAATGAGTTCCATTATATTTTGAAGGTTTTCATCCCTTTTTTATTTTTCAGCTTATTGTAAATAGTTACTACTGATTCTGCCTAATGCTGTTTTAGAAGGATTTTTGACTACTTTTTTTCTTCAAGAGCAGGTAGTAGTAGTAGTAGTAAATTATTTATACCCCGCCCATCTGGCTGGGTTTCCCAAGCCACTCTGGGTGGCTTCCAACCAAATATTAAAAACACAATACAGCATCAAACATTAAAAACTTCCCTAAACAGGGCCACCTTCAGATGTCTTTTAAAAGTAAGATAGTTGCTTATTGCCTTGACATCTACTGCGAGGGCGTTCCACAGGGCAGGTGCCACTACTGAGAATGCCCTCTTCCTGGTTCCCTTTAAACTCACTTCTTGAGCGAGGGAACTGCCAGAAGGACCTCAGCGCTGGGCCTCAGTGTCTGGGCTGGACGATGGGGGTGGAGACATTCTTTCAAGTACACAGGACCAAGGTTGTTTAGGGCTTTAAAGGTCAGCACCAACACTTAAAGGTCAGTATGGAAATGTACTGGGAGCCAATGCAGATCTCTCAGGACCGGTGTTATATGGTTTTGGCAGTCACTCCCAGTCACCAGTCTAGCTGCCACATTCTGGATTAAATGCAGTTTCCGAGTCACCTTCATAGGTAGCCCCACGTACAGCACATTGCAGTAGTCCAAATAGGAGATAACTAGAGCATGCACCACTCTGGCAAGACAGTCTGCGGGCAGGTAGGGTCTCAGCCTGCGTACCAGATGGAGCTGGTAGACAGCTGCCCTGGACACAAAATTGACCTGTGCCTCCATGGGCAGCTGTGAGTCCAAAATGACTCCCAGGCTGTGCACCTGGTCCTTCAGGGGCACAGTTACCCCATTCAGGACCAGGGAGTCCTCCACACCAGCTCGCCCCCTGTCCCCCAAGAACAGTACTTCTGTCTTGTCAGGATTCACCCTCAATCCGTTAGCCACCATCCATCCTCCAGCTGCCTCCAGGCACTCACACAGGACCTTCACTGCCTTCACTGGTTCTGATTTAAAAGAGAGGTAGAGCAGGGTATCATACGCTCTTGAATTGTCAAGGTGTATTGAATTATCATGCACTGCATTTGAAACTTTCCTTAGTTACAAAGGCAGTTTTCTGTTTAAGAAACCCAAGTCTGAAGTCATATTGGATATATGGAACTAGCTGCACAGCTCTTTGGATTCTTGTATGAGCTCCGCCTTTGGCCAGATCTGCACCTTATATTTAAAGCACTATTATACCACTTTAACACCCATGGCTCCCCCAACATAATCCTGAGAACTGTAGTTTGTTAAGGATGCTAATAGTTGCTTGGAGACCCCCTATTTCCTTCACAAAACAATCCAACATATGGTCAGTAGAGGGGTGGGAGAATAAGGAGATGATGTGTTTCCTTCTCTTCCCCTTGTCTTTGACTCTACTGCAGACAGCAGGATTTAAGATTTAATCCTGAGCTTAGTCCTGCTGGGTGCTCCCTGTGGGGAACACATTGGCAAAGGATACCCCTGCAGCCAGCTAATGGGAGGAGAGTTCAATTCTGCTGGGGTCTGCTTCACCAGCATGTTCCCAGCTGGTGAAGAGAAGGTTCAGTACTGCTCTTTGCAGTGCAGTTGGGAAGGGAGATGTTTCAAACTCTAATAAAATATTAGGACTGGCCCTAGAATCAATTCAGCACTCTGATCTGGGTTGGATCGGCCCAGATTGGGACTAATCTGAAGTCTCAGACTGGGCTCTGGCTTGGATCACTGGGGCTATGTACAGCTCTAGATGCAACCATCCCAACCATTCAAGCTTAATTCCTTCTGGTACATTTAGAAGGGGGTTTTTTTAAGAGAAGAAGAAAGAAAGAAATAATTTCTACGCCAGTAACTTCTGAAGTTGTTACTCTCTATTTGTAGCTAAGATTTAAAAGAAAGCCAACAATTTTCCCTCTGTGGCATAGCTTTAGATTTTAGCATGAGCTGTGAGCTGAAAAATCTCTTTCAGATTTTGACCTCAGCATTATGTGAGAATTGCAGTGGATGAAGTGATGCATTGCACTCTGTCCAGGAACAGATCTCACTCAGAAAAGGTATGTACACAATTTAAATCTTGGACTTTATCATCTCCCACATACCGTGGATTAAAATCATAGGCAGTAATGAACACCTAGAGAAAAGAAACAGACCATTATAGCTCTTTGTTGAAGTGTATTTCAGATATCTGCCAGGTTTTTAAAGCTTATGGTGGATTAGTATTTAAAATAGCAGCTATTTGCCACTTCTGACACCATTCTTAAAGGTTGCATCCTCTGCAGCACAATGTAAGAAATAATGAAGTTCATTAGTTGCCAATTGTTTACAAACAACAGCTTACATCATATTAAATTAGTCAAAAATCAATGCAAGCTAAGGAAAGGACTGGGAGATCTGTTTGTTTGTTTTTATCCTCAGCAAGGAAATTCTGAACTCGTAAGCAAATCCTGAAGAGTGTTTTTGTATTTTTTCCAAATTTGTACCAGCAAAAAAGGATTAAGGCCCAATTTATCAAATGCAAAAAGCAGCCTTATAAATCATGCCATACTTCCAGCACTGTGAGGATGCAATAACTGTGTTTCAGGCAGATATATGAGAACAAACATTTAGACCTAAGTTGCCTATTAGTGCATAATGTATCAGTCAGGCTTGTAACAACCCTAAACCCAATCTGGGTGTGGCTGAGCATAGTTTTTGCTGACTGAACTAGCTGTGAATACACCAATTTCATGTGTGTAGCGCATGCAGTAGTAGCTGGTGTAGTAGAGCGGAGCCACACTCCCAACACTGGCATTGCTGCACCTTACCTGGTTGGTGCTGGGGAAGAACAGGGCAGAGGTGAGTTTGGGGCTGTGTGGACGCACCAGTAGGAGTGTCAGATTGGCTCCGCCACTGCTTCCAACTGACTGTTGTTGCTGCTGCACAGCCCCAGTTCCAATTTGTAAGGCAGCGTTGCAGATCCTCTGATCTCATGTGGGTGACTAGCTCTCCCCATTTGGCCCAAGACATAGTTTATCTCGAATCACGTCCATCTACTTGGACTGAAGTAGACATACAGAAATTTGGAAGCCATCAAGGACCACTTGAATGAAACATTTGCCTTAGGAGGTTTCCTGATGCTATAGAGCAGGGGTGGGGAACTCTGATCTATGGGTCAAACTTGGCCCATCAGCCTCCCCATTTGGACTACTAGGACATTTGGTGGGTGTCAGCCCCTGCCAAGCCCTGTGCAAAGCACTGTGTGCCTGGCTTTGCAAGCTCTGACAATAAGATCACTGGATGCTGCAGACCAAAGTGCACCTAAGTAGGTTCACATTAAACGCAAATTGAACCAAATTTCTGACCCCACACCATCCTTGCCATATTCATAAGATCAGTCTGGCAAGAATTTAAGCAGTCAGGATTCAATGAACCTACAGTGTGTTCTGTGTGTATTTCTTTCCTAGATTTGGAGTCCCTTCCAAATTAATGTCACTAAAGAAGTTGCTCTCATGCATGCTACAGAAATCCAAGGCAATGAATGCATTTCAAGTCAGTGCTGAGTTTTTTTGTCTCTTGGTCTTAGAGGGGAAAATGTTAAAGTTGTTCCTGGAACATCTCTTGGCTGCTATTCTAATGGTCAGCCTAACCTTTGCTGTCAAGAAGACAAAGTGCTGCTGCTTTCCTGTAAATCCCTCACAATATAGTGGGGGAAAACGCTGAAATTAGCTGAGCTGTGGGTGGTGCCGAGATCATTCTCAGTTATCACCAGATAATTAGTTTCAAAAAGTAAGCATAAAACCCCGGCCATGTTTGGTTTTCAATTGCATTAAGAAGATTGTTAGAGTTGTATACTCAGCTCATACATTTGAGTACAGTAAGCCCACAGCTTACACACAATTAACTTGTGTGCATTCAGCTTTATGCACTTGACCATTTTAAAAAATAAATAAATAAAAAGGGGGCGAAAATCTGCTCTGGAACAGGTTTAGGGGGTGCATAGGAGGAGACAAGAGGTGGACATCACATTGTGTGCATGAATCTTGTTCTGCTTGCAGATACTCCACTTATTGCTACATTGAATTCCACCTCATATGTATTTCATTCAGAAGGAGGGTGTCCTTAACTAGAAGGCCATCACTGAAAAAGTTACTATTACTGCAAACCATCAGCCTGGCATTGCTTATTGAAGGGCCAGAGCGCACGGCACGCAATAGTAGGATCAGTACCCTGGATTGGATTCAGATTTAGTCATGCTTAGAATTTGTTGGCACTGGTTGATGATCTCCGGTGGGCTAGGGACAAAGGTGAGAGCTGTTTCTTAGTTCTGCTGGATCTCTCAGCGGCTTTTGATACCATTGACCATAACTTCCTTCTGGACTGCCTAGGGGGCTGGGAGCTGGGGCCACTGTTATACAGTGGTTCTGCTCCTTCCTCCTGAGCCGTGTTCAGAAAGTGGTGGTGGGGGATGAGTGTTCAGACCCCTGGGCTCTCACTTGTGAGGTGCCTCAGGGTTCTGTCCTCTCCCCCATGCTTTTTAACATCTACATGCAGCCGCTGGGAGAGATCATCAGGGGGTTTGGGATGTGTTCATCAATATCCAGATGATACCCAGCTCTACGTCTCTGTCAAATTAGAACCAGTGAAGGTGGTGAAGGTCCTTCCTGTGTGAGTGTCTGGAGGTGGTTGGAGGATGGATGGCGGCTAACAGATTGAGGGTGAATCCTGATAAGACAGAAGTACTATTTTGGGAGGACGGGAAGCGGGCAGGTGTGGAGGACTCCCTGGTCCTGAATGGGTTAACTGTGCCCCTGAAGGATCAGGTGCGCAGCCTGGGAGTCATTTTGGACTTGCAGCTGTCCATGGAGGCACAGGTCAATTCTGTGTCCAGGGCAGCTGTTTATCAATTCCATCTGGTACGCAGGCTGAGACCCTATCTGCCCTTGGACTATCTCACCAGAATGGTGCATGCTCTAGTTATCACTTTCTTGGACTACTGCAATGTGCTCTATGTGGGGCTACCTTTGAAGGTGACCCAGAAACTACAACTAATCCTGAATGAGGCAGCTAGACTGGTGACTGAGAGCCGCCATCGAGACCACATAACACCGGTATTGAAAGACCTACACTGGCTCCCAGTACGTTTCCGAGCAGAATTCAAAGTTGGTGCTGACCTTTAAAGCCCTAAATGGCCTCGGTCCAGTATACCTGAAGGAGTGTCTCCACCCCTGTCATTCAGCCCAGACACTGAGGTCCAGCACCAAGGGCCTTCTGGCAGTTCCCTCGCTGCGAGAAGCCAAGCTACAGGGAACCAGGCAGAGGGCCTTCTCGGTAGTGGCACCCGCCCTGTGGAACACCCTCCCACCAGATGTCAAAGAGAAAAACAACTACCAGACTTTTATAAGACCTCTGAAGGCAGCCCTGTTTAGGGAAGCTTTTAATGTTTGACACTCTATTGTATTTTAATCTCACAGTTGGAAGCTGCCCAGAGTGGCTGGGGAAACCCAGCCAGGTGGGCGGGGTATAAATAAATTATTATTATTATTATTATTATTATTATTATTATTATTATTATCTGTCTGTCTGTCTCAAAAGACAATGACAGATTGCGCCTCTGGGTTAAGTCAAACCACTGCATTAGCAGCACCAAAGTTATCTCCCTGGGGCGCAAGCCTGTCCAATGTGTATGGAGGTCCTGGGCTCCCAAGATGACACGCCCGCCCCCCCCTTGGCATTGCTGATGTGGTCCAAAGGAAAACAGAGGAATATGACTGACACAAGATAATTAATTTTGTCCACTACAATCAACACCAAATTGCTACAAGCTCCAAAGTCTTCTGAAAGAATTATTATTTCCCTTTAAAATAATATAAAACCACAAAGCAAAATGTGACAATAAGCTTTTGAATCAGTTAATGTTTGGCACTGAATCTGCTTGATAAGCATGGTTGTTAGGAAGAGCTAAGATTATATTTTCATTTTAAGTATTAGCATTCTGGGGCTTCTAAATTTTGTGAGCTCTAATACAGCCCAGAAGTGGAATGCTCTGGGAAATTACTGCATACATTGAAAATCTGTTTAGATCATTTTCAAACTGTATAAAATATCAATATAAAATGAGGAGTCTAATATAAATTGGCTTAGCTTCATTGACTCCAGGAATGCCAGTATACGCTGTTTGAGAACCAATATGTGATAAGCTCCCATCTTATCCAGAATGTGAATTGGCAACTGTTTTAGTTGAGTACATTTGCTCTTAAAATAGGGAAATCCCAGTCGATACCTCGAAATACCAAAAGAGGAGTGGTGAATTGTACAATTCAATTTCCAGAACAATTACTTTTATAGAAATCCTCTCCCTTTAAGACTCATATGGAACCATCTGTCAGGAGCTGAGGTTGTGGCTTAAATCCAACACCATTTGCTTGTAAGTCTGCTGCAGTGAAATCAAAGGAACTTGCTTCAGACTTGATGTATTTAACATTGAGGACTAAACAGAACCACTCCCCGTGATCACTCTTCAGTAATCTGCATTTTATTTTCAGTTCCATTGTGTGCATAATTGTGTGCATTAAAAAACAAAGAACAAATAAATGAATGCATCTTCATTAGCCTGACAACTGCTATGTAACGTAAGTTTTAAAAAAGTCTGAGAAAGAACAGGTGCATCACATGAGTCCTGTATTCAGATGATGATTTGAAGTATGATATGGTATGTTGAATCCATTGTGTAGAAGGAAACTAGATCACACCTACTGGACTGGCCTCCATGAGTAGGGTGGGACATGAGACAAGACTCTAAATGCATACAACTCCACAGATTTATGGACTGTACTCATGATCAGGAACCCTTCCCAATTGCAAATATAGATCCAATGCATGGACAATTGTGGTCTCATGTTCTACCAAATTCTTCAAGGTTTGGGTGAGACCAGTGGATGCATTTAAGCTAGGACCAGGAGATGTGATCCCCTTAAAATACAAGGCTGTGATAGACCCCGCCCCCTTCACTGTGCTCCACAGAGAACCTACAACTTTCAAAAACTGCTGGACCAACTGCCCTGCATTCCCATCTACCCCCATGAAGTAACAGGTGAGGGCGTATTTACAAAGGTACCTTCTACCTGCCCCTGTATGCTGCAATCTACCATCCTGACCAGCTCCAGAGAAGGTCCCTTTATGCTGCCTGCCATGTAAAAACAATCTACACTTGCCGCCTCTTCTTTCCTCCACTTCCCCCTCCAGCTGTCCACCACTACTTCTGACACTTGAGATGGACCTGGCCCTCTGCACTTTCTCAATAGCGATGGACCGAAGAAGGTTCCTTACCCCTACCTTATGTTGTGAAACATTGACCACACTACTCTGTCTTATCTACATCTCCTTCATTGCCTGACAGCCCATTTCATGCCCACCTGCACCACAAATGGGGCTTTCCACAATACTAGCACTGCTATCATTGCTGGCTCAGTGCTGCACAGTAGTAGAGATCAAGGGTAAAAAATATTCCCAGAAGCCATCAGTGGGAGCTGCCAGGGCCCTGCGCTGCTGCTGTTATAAGACTAGGCCATTAAGGCTTAAAGAAATAACTCAGTGACAATGGTGTGTGCTGTGGCCTAGAGCAATATGGTTTTATGCTAAAATAAAAATGGAAGTGGTATGTTTCTGGGTTCCGCTTCTTTTAAATTCTCTAATGCCTTTTTAGCACTTAGTGGAAGCATTCTGTGAGCCCATTTAAAGCTGGTAAGTAAGTACCTGATCGAGTGTATTTTACTGGCTTTTTTTTCCTTGAGGAAAATGGGAAATTTTGCACAAACAAACAAAAGGCTCTTTATCCAAAATGATCTCTTCAGGCAAACCATATGTGGTAAACAAATCCCAATATGTTTCAATCACCTTAGCGGCAGAAATGTGTGTCATACTACAACTTCTGGCCTCTCAGAATAAACATCATATGAAGCAATTGTTTACTTTACTCTTTCCAAAACCAATGTGCAATTTCTATCTTGTTTTATTACCAGCTATCCCAGTTTATGGTGGCTGGCAGTGCACTGTAGGACGTTTACGTTCATTATGCTGATCGATCTTTAGGAGGGCAATCCCGTAGCAAGATCCTCTGGGATGAGCAGCTTAGGATATAGCAGATCCCTAGCTCAGTAGGCTGATTCCTATAGCTCAGCCAGGGTTAAGTCCCCAGCTGCAGCTGAGTCAAAGATATGCTGGTGTAACTTGCTTATCCCAGCTCAGCCTGGGTTCAACTAGCTGAGCTGAGGTCAGTGTAAGTCTCAAAAAGTGGGCTTTCCAGGGATATAGGCAACATCCTAAGCCCATTCAGATGGGTGACGTGATTTGGCAACCCAAATTGAACACTAATTTAAAGGCTTGTTTTCACTGCCAGGTTTAGGCAGAGCAGCAGCAGTAACAATGCTGCTGAACAGGATTTTGATCTGCTGTAACTTCACACTGGTTTGCTTTACATCAGCTTCTTGTGCATAGCATTGTTCCCTATGTAATAGATAAGCATGCATAAACTTCACAAGGCCACAGTCCTAAAGCTGGCCAAAGTCTAGATGGTGCAAGTACCACTGCACTGTGGAGCCCAGTGGTTGCGACACCACTTATGAGCACTCACTCTAGACGAGCTCCTCTATATGACAACAGAATGTACCAGTGGCAGTGCGTAGTGACTAGCGATGGGCAAACTTGTCGGTTTTGGTTTCTTTCAATTTCTCATGAAAATTCATCAGCATTTCAGTGTGACTTTCTCCTAATAGACACATTTTTTGTATGCATTTTTGCCAATGTACATTTTTGCAAAGCAGTTTTCCTTGTATAATGCACGGTATAATCTATGCATTTATATGCAGACTTAAACTAGTATATGGCTTTTTTGTGCACGTTGCTTGGCTAAAGAAGGGCATTGCAAAATTCAACACTGTGTGAATGTTGAAGGATGGCCCATTTTTACTTTGCATATTGTTTTGGAATGTGCAAATTAGGTAAGTTCACCTTTAAATACAAACAATCAAATTACTCCCAATCCCTGGTCACTACCAATAGGGATAGAAAGGGAGTATGTCAGGACATGCTTTGGATGGATCATAGGAGGCCTGGTAGCCACAGGATCCAATTCGCCCTCATACACCTGGCAGGTTCCCCCCAAAAGAGGGGAAACTGTCAGCCCTGGTGCTGGCATAGCAATATTCCCTTCAAAACAGTCAATATTCCCTTCAAAACAGACACAAAAATCAGCCTTCCACCATCCAGGCTTAGCAGGTGGCCATTCCTCTGCTATGGGCTGTCACTCACCACAACTTTAGGGTTTTGGGGGAAATTAGTTATTAGAGTGTTTGAGTTATCAATTTTTAATTTAGTGACATCTACACATGTAGAGGTTCAGTCCCATCCTCTGTAATTAAAGTTTTGTTTTATATACTGTGTATACTGTGGCGTAAGTCCTTTCTCCACTTGCCACCTATTTAACATCGTGTATGACATAGACACTCGACCGGATAAATAAGTACTGTGTGATGAGAGGAGATTGCATCCTCCTGAAAAAGCTTCATGCAACCAATATTATGCATGTTTACTCTGATGTAAGCCTAGCTGAGATCAATGGGGATCAATCTCATGTAACTGTTCACAGGATTGCAGCTTTAGGACCATAGTACACAGATTACACCACAGTGGCGATGCAATACCTCTTCCTGGCACTTCCCAGCTACTTTATTGGAGACCCGGTTTTAAGTATTTATGAACCGCTTATAAAGACTATAAATTTCCCCAACATGAATATTTTTGCAATATTTCTGACAAGTTCATCAACTTCTTCAAAATACACACAGGCCTTATTTTGTATTCATTGAAACTCATTCATGGTATATTCATGAATTTTTATATAAGTGTAAGTACCACTGGAAAATGTGATTTGTGATAATGTACATAATTTTTTATTCAAAAAAATTACAATGCAAGATTACTTTGATATAGTTTCTATGTATACATTAAATCAGAAAACATGAAAGAAAAGCAAAAAAAGGTAAAATGAGCTTTTGATATCTAAGGTGAAAGATTGATTTAATGAATAAATTAAGTAATTCTGATTAAAGTTTAGTTGGTAAAGCTGGAAACTTTGGTGAGTGATTACTCACTTCCTCACTGGAAAAAAATGAAAAGAAAACTGTAAATTATTATTTATTATATTTTTGCACCACATACTGTAATTATATCCATGCAGTACACAAAAAATTGAAACCAATACAAAATAAAACAAACCAGCATCAAAAACACAGAAAAAGACAGTATATTTACAAAAGTTCACAGAAATATGGGTCATCTTCAAGAGATGCTTTGCTGGAATTACAAAATCTTAAGATAGCACCTAAAACACCTAACAGATGCAATCACGGAGGGCAAAAAATCCACAGTCTTGGTGCCACCACACTCAATGCTCTATTTCTAGTTGTTGTTGTTGTTTTAATGTATTTTTATTAAAGATTTCTTGGCTTGCAAAAGTAGGTGCTATGTCTCTTTTTTCAAGTTAAATTTCTACAGATCAGTTTCATTTGTTGAGAGATTAATGTTACATTAGGAAGAAAAGAGGGAAAGAGGTGGAGGGGGCCATGGTGAGTGGGGTTGGAGTCGGGTGGTGATGTTTCACTTTTACTTAATGTATGTGTGGGGTTTTGTGTCAGCCTTCCTTGTGTGGGTTCTCTTTACTATTCGCTTGTGTTCCTTTGGTGGTGAGAGGGGTTTGGGTTGGCCTAGGGTGCGGTTGTTTGTTTGTGATTGGCTGTGGTGAACTTTTTTTCATGTGTGAGTGGGGTGGGTGGGTGTTTTTTAATCAGGTTAGCCATATTGACATGTATGCTGTTTGTGGATTCTTGTCATTATCATTTTGGGCTGTGTATGTGATAAAGGGGAGCCATACCAGGGTGAAGATGTCTTCTTCCATTTGTATGCCATATTTCTAGTTGATGATAACATTACATTGCAAGTAACGCCATTCAGGTTTCCTTTTGGCCCAACTTGTCCCAACTTAGCAGCATAATGTTGCTGATGTCCTCTCTTGCTCTTAGAGCAAGTGAATTTGGGGAGTTGCCTCTCCAGTAGTGTGTGGGCCTTTACAGGTTAGCTGCACTACCAACCATCTCCACTGCTACTGTGCCAAACACCAGGTGAGCATATAATCAATGCTGCCATGAGTTCAATAGGTTTTTCTTGTGTTCAGGTCCTTTCATCTTTATGGTCCATCGCAATTGGGTATAACCTACAATTTCTGGTGTCCTTGAGTGGCGACAGAAGAGTTGTGGACAATGTTCAGCTTTATGGCCCATTTCTGCTTCTTTCCACCTTCCACACCCAAAGTTAGGGTATTGAGAATGCCTGAAGGATCATAACGGATGGGCCTGCTCACTACCAGCCACTTCGGACAGGTAGCTGCCTATTACCAGTTTGAGTGGAGAGCTTCAGTTGGTGGAGACTGTTTTGTTCCCTGCCGTGGCCTTGGTGGCTTTTTATGGTGCCTTCTGGCCAAATGAGCTCCATTGGGAGGACATCTTGCTCAATGAGCATTTTGAGTGCAGAGCATTTTGAGATGGCATTAAGACCAATCAGAAGGGATGGGAGATTGGGTATGCCTGGCTCCCTCCCCATACCCTCTACTAGGTTCAGTCTGTGTGCTGCAGAGTATGCAGTTGTACAGCCTGATGGCCCATTAAATTCTTTTATCTGTATGGCTAGTTCTGTACTGACTCTGTGCCAGATTTGGATGGTGCTCTGCCAGACCTTGCTGGCCAAACCCTAAGATCCAACTGCATCTCAGTGCACTCACTGCGTGTTGATGCTGCAGTGGTGATTGCCCTTGTGGGTTGGCTGCATCTGAGCATGCTCACTACAGATTGTTGCTTCAGTGTCAGCTGCTCTCGGGGTTGCCCTCCTTTCTATGTTCTCAGTAGAAGACATACTCCCTAAAAGAACATGCTGGTTCATCATACTTGTGTGTTTTGCCTGGATTTATGTGGCTGAGTGTCAAATTCCTATTCTGAATTCTCATTCCTTATTAATGAATGACAGAGTTCAACCCTCTTTTCCTATCTGGGTTACTTACATAAGACTTTCAAATGCTGCTTTTAATAGCTTATGATCCTTGACCTGACCATTCACTGTGTGTCCTTGTGTCACATATTGCCCTCTTCAGACCTCTCAGCACATGACAGATCGGTCCTTGAATGCTATGATCATCTTCATGGCTTGCAGTCAGAAACATTTTTCTTTAAACTGCTCAGAGTGTTGACTGAATATTGGTGACATGGTAAAGGAACAGTAGGTCAATGTCTCTTCACTTTGATAATTGCTTCCATGAATGCCTCTTTGAGTGTATGGGCTGTGTGTTGGGTGGCAGGCAGGAGAATGCATTTCTGCAGCTACCATACTGATAGAGATATTTTCTTGCCCCTGCCCTTCAAAGAGTAAAGGCTCTCTGGGAACCTATAGTTTGAGATGAAAGCCAGGACAATGACAATGGCGCTTTCTGTATTTGAATCTCTTGCCCATTGTAGCCTCATGGTGAATTGCTTCATTTATCAGGAACATATTAGATGAGAGAGCTTATAATAATGCAATGATAGATACTCTCTTTCCTCTTGTTTTTCTTTAAAGATATATAAATGGCTTACTGTAATTGTGGAAATTACAGCCTTTGCTTTAAAACTTCTGGGAACTTGAGCCATAAGAAACCCTAACATCATTTGTCTATTTCTCCTGTCCTTCTACTTCCCAGTTATTGCGCTCTCTCTCTCTCTCTCTCTCTCTCTCTCTCTCTCTCTCTCTCTCTCATTAAATATCTCTGTGGTTTCCAAGCATTAGGAGTCCCATTTTTCAAAATCATGTTAGGTGCAAAAGTGGAAGAAAGAATTCCCCTTATCAACTTTGCTCTGATCTTCAGGCTATCAATCGCTACAACGATTCACATGCTCCTTTCTTTAGAACTGAAGGTCCACAGGTTTAATTACACATAAAGGGAGATTTTTACTACTGGCAAACAATCGTGAAATGCATTTATTTAAATTGTGCTTATAAATTATACAGAGGTAATCACTGAGCAAACATCTCATCAAGTAATTTCCACTTGTATAAGTAAAGCCCAAAACTCCCATCAATAAAATGGCATGTGGGAAGAGATGATTTATTCCTTTCATTTGCATGCAAAGCCATTTATCTCTGCAATCCTACAGGCGCCTGCAAGTGATCCTAAATTAAGAGAGGTGTAGAAATACACAAGGAACTGACACTGGGATATGAGACTGATGTACCATCCCACATACTTTCTATGGAGTTAATGAATGATTGCATGCTTGTTGTTTTTAAACATGTGTAATAAAATAGGGAAGGAACATAACTCAGCAGATGAGCATCTGTTTTGCATGCAGAATGTCCCAGGTTCAATCCCCAGTATCTCCAGGTAGGGCAGGGAAAGGGTTCCTCTCCAAAATGCTGGAGAGCTGTTGCCTGTCAGCATAGACAATACTGAACTTTATGGACCAATGGTCTATTAAATACAGGCAACCTTGGTTAGATTAGATGCGCTCCATTCCTGCTGATTTTTGCATTGTTACATATTTTTTTTATCCTGTCCTGTGTCCAAATTGCTCAAGGCAACTTCTATGACTTTTCCCTTTACAATCACAGCAACTCTGTTGGGGTAGTATGACTAGCCCAAGGTCACCAAGTGAGTTTCAGGTTCACACCAGGATTGGAATCCAAGTCTTTCTAGTCTAAGTCCAACATTCTAACCATTTCACAATTCTGATTCTTGTTTCCCACAACACACGCCTATTTCATTCTGCAGGTGAAATGTTTGTTCCATCTCACCACACATTACTTCAGCATTTTGGCACCAGCTCCTTGTCCTTTGTTCACCAAATTAAGCGATTCAGTATGTTGCCATACTGTAAAAGACAACTTGCATCATAAATGTATGTTCAATAAGATGTGCATTGTTTTTTTAATAATAATAATAATAATAAATTTTATTTATATCCCGCCCTCCCCAGCCGAAGCCGGGCTCAGGGCGGCTAACAACAATAAAACAGTACAAAGGTACAGCATAAACAACAGTCTAAAATCATTCATTATAAAATTAATTAATTCAAGCCACTGGCAACCATTGGGCCAGAGCTCCGCGAAGATTGCCGAGGGAGGGAGTCAGGCTGTGCCCTGGCCAAAGGCCTGGTGGAACAGCTCTGTCTTGCAGGCCCTGCGGAAAGATGTCAAGTCCCGCAGGGCCCTGGTCTCTTGTGACAGAGTGTTCCACCAGATCGGAGCCACAGCCGAAAAAGCCCTGGCTCTAGTTGAGGCCAGCCTAACTTCTCTGTGGCCTGGGACCTTCAAGATGTTTTTAGTCGAAGACCGTAAGTTTCTCTGTGGGGCATACCAGGAGAGGCGGTCCCATAGGTATGAGGGTCCTAGGCCGTATAGGGCTTTAAAGGTTAAAACCAGCACCTTAAACCTGATCCTGTACTCCACCGGGAGCCAGTGCAGCTGGTATAGCACCGGGTGAATGTGATCTCGCAGCGAGGACCCCGTAAGGAGCCTCGCCGCGGCATTCTGCACCCGCTAGAGTTTCTGGGTCAGTCTCAAGGGCAGCCCCACGTAGAGCGAGTTACAATAATCCAGTCTGGAGGTGACCGTCGCGTGGATCACAGTGGCTAGGTCAGGGCGAGAGAGGTAAGGAGCCAACTGCTTAGCTTGGCGGAGTTGGAAAAATGCTGCCTTTGTTATAGCTGCAATCTGCGCCTCCATGGAAAGGGAGATGTCGAAGATTACACCCAAACTCTTAACGGACGGTGCTGGCACTAATTGCGCCCCCACAAGAGATGGGAGTTGCCCCCCCCCCAATCCCATATCGCCCCGTCCCAGCCACAGGACCTCTGTCTTCGAAGGATTTAGCTTCAACCGGCTCCCACGTAACCATCCAGCCACAGCTTCCAAACATCTGGTCAGTGTGTCTGGGGCCGAGTCAGGATGGCCATCCATCAACAGATAGAGTTGGGTGTCATCGGCATACTGATGGCAACCCAGCCCAAAACTCCGGACAAGCTGGGCGAGGGGGCGCATATAGATGTTGAAAAGCATCGGGGAGAGTATCGCACCCTGAGGTACTCCGCACACCAAGGGGTGGCGCGATGACAATTCCCCCCCAAGCGCCACCCTCTGTCCCCGACCAGAGAGAAACGAGCGCAGCCATTGAAGGACTGTGCCCTGGATCCCCACGTTGGCAAGGCAGTGGTCCAGAAGTTCGTGATCGACCATGTCGAAAGCTGCTGACAGATCTAGAAGAATCAGCAGCCCCGACCCGCCTCGATCCAGCTGTCTACGAAGATCATCTGTTAGGGCAACCAGAGCCGTCTCGGTCCCATGACCAGCGCGGAAGCCGGACTGGAATGGATCCAGAGCCGATGTTTCATCCAGAAAACCACCAAGCTGTTCAGCAACCGCTCTCTCAATCACCTTACCCAGGAATGGAAGATTCGAAACCGGGCGGTAATTGGATAGATCTAAAGGATCTAATGATGTTTTCTTTAAGAGCGGGCGCACCACTGCCTCCTTCAGTTCCCCTGGGAATGTCCCCGTGCCAAGGGACAAATTGATGATATCCCCCAGGAGGGCCCGTCGTCTGGACATGCTCTAATCAGCCAAGACGGGCATGGGTCGAGAGGACAGGTGGTGGGCTTTCCAGCTCGGAGGAGTCTGTCCACATCGGCTGGGGATATCCAGTCGAAGTGGTCCAATACTGGACCCGAGGACAGTCGAGGGGCCTCCAGTTCCTTTATTGTATCCAAATTGGCCGGGAGGTCATGGCGGAGCAACAAGACCTTCTCCGCAATAAAGCTCGCAAATGCCTCACAGCTGTGTGTCAAATTGTTATTTAAATTTGGCTGTCCCTCAAGGGATGTTAAAGACCTGATTATACTAAATAATTGCGCCGGGTGAGAGCTAGCGGATGCAATGGAGGCCAAGAAGTATGACTTCTTAGCAGCCTTCACCGCCATCTCGTAGGTTTTCATAAAAGCCCTATAAGATGTTCTTGAGGCTCCGTCACGGGCACCCCGCCATACTCGCTCTAGCCGTCTGAGGTCCCGCTTCATTTTCCGGAGCTCCTTGGTAAACCAGGGAGCCCGGTTTCTGCGGGGTCGCAGAGGGCGCTTAGGTGCGATCTCATCGATGGCTGCCAGGAGCTGGGTATTCCAGCCCTCAACAAGCTCAGTCAATGAGTCGCCAGGGGGAGAAAGGTCCCGCAAGGCCTGACGGAATCTATCAGGGTCCATCAGCCTCTGCGGGCGAGCCCAAATCGGCTCGCCACCTAAGCAGGGTGGGGGTGGAAAGTCAATCCTGGCTTTCAGAGCGTAGTGATCAGACCATGGCACCTTCATCGAAGGAGACATGATCACATCTATACCTACGCCAAAGATCAAATCCAGCGTGTGGCCTGCTTGGTGTGTGGGGCCAGAAACAAACTGGGAGAGCCCTAGTGTCGCCATGGAAGACACCAGGTCCAGAGCCTGTGAGGAGGGAGTGGCATCAGCATGGATGTTAAAGTCCCCCAATACCAATAGGTTAGGGAACTCCAAGGCCCAGCCGGCCACCGCCTCCAATAGGCCTGACAGGGCGGCTGCTGGTGCGCTAGGTGGCCGGTACACCAGCCAGACAGCCAAGCTCTCCTCGGAGCCCCACACTAGGCCAACACATTCAATGCCGGGGATCGATGGCGATGGTAGAGCCCTGAAAGGACAATCTTCCCGGATTAATAATGCCACCCCTCCCCCCCGGCCCACAGTCCGCGACTGGTGGAGGACGGAGAAACCCGGGGGCGCCATCTCTCGTAAGGTAACTGTTGCCCCTTCGCGCACCCAGGTCTCCGTCACACAAGCCAGGTCGACCCCCTGCGAGATAAAGAAATCTCGCAGGGTGGCAGTTTTATTGCCTATAGACCTGGCATTGCACAGCACCAGTGACGGAGGTGAGTAATCCTTGCTCACCCTACCCTCATTCCTCGGGATGGGGAGCAGATTGGAAGGGGTACGAGCGTATCCATATCTCGATCCCCTTCGCCTATAACATCTGCCCCCACCGCCATACCTCCCTCGCCCCTCCACGGTAGCAATCCCAGGCCTCATGGTAGCCTCCATTGATGGCAATTAATGTTATTCTTTCGCAGCCTAAAACAATAAAACCTTAAAACAATAAAAACAAAAAATAAAACAACCCAGAAAACAATAAAACAATACAAATAAAAACTGCAAAAGGTAATCCTCAGGCCAGATGGTAAGTGGCAAGAGCAGGGCCCTCAGGCACTCACCACAGGGGATTTAAACATTTAAAAAAAATGTTTCTAATTAAAAAATGTTTCTTGCCATCTCTCTTCCTTAATTTAAGTTATTATGAACTCCAGCTTCTGTTGTGATAATTTGAGGCATTTTAAAGCAAAAAAAGGAGCTTTCCACATTTGAAGGAAACTTCAAGGTGGGGCGAACCGTTCTGAAGACCGTTAGAGGACCTTTGAGTGGCAAAAGTTTGGATGAAAGAGCAATGGTACTTACATTTTAAATTACTCTGTAGCCTGAGAACATCTTCATTGCTACCCCTTTCTAACCTTTAACTGTGGTTGTACAGTTAACAGAGCAGTCGCCAGTCCATGTGCCTTGGAGATTACATTAATAACAGCTATAATATTGCCCAGAGCACAGCCCACACATACTTTCAAAATGGTGTTCAGCATCTAATTTAATGTCCTGGGAATTATGTAATATCATCATAAAAGCCCTACTGGTGATGCTGCTGAGCACTGCCTAACTGGTCCTGTCCCATGACAGGATCTTCTCAGTGGTGATTCCCCATTTGTGGAATGCCCTCCCTTGTGATGCACACTTGTCTCCCTCATAATTGACTTTTAGGTGCTATTTTGAAACTCTTGATGGCTGAATGATACTGTTCTGGGCAACATTGGAGATATTAGCTGTGAGGATATGTAGTTGTAATTTTAAATGAATGAATGAATGAATGAATGAATGAATGTTTTTGTTGTTCTGTTTTTCTGTGTTGTTTGCTTTCCTGGACTTCTTTGGGATGAAAGATACACACATACACACACACATATGTATGTGTGTGTATCTGCTCAGAGGCATTTGCAGTGCCATTTAAAAAATAATAATGGGAGTGGTGTTTGGTGCTCTATTATAGCAGTTATCAGTGCCACAAGCCACCAGGAAAAAGTTTTAAACTCACATGTGAGGAAATAATATATCCACAACCAGATCTCAGATGACAGAGCTGGAGATCAAGAGACCCCAATGCTATAATGAACTTAAGTGTATATTTTTGTACTGCTAACTTCATTTTGTCTCACAGGAAAAAAGGCCTAATATTTTATTTTTTTATGCCACAGAGTAGCTCTATAACCCTGAAGACATTAAGAGGTATTCTCTATATGAAGAAAAGCTAATTATCTCTTAGCTTTTTTCCCAAACACTATCCATTTTACTCCACTTCAAAGGGAGCAGCAAAAATGGGTCAGCACAGAAATACAGTGGGCAAATATCTAAGTAGGTTGTAATTCATCCTCATTGAAAAATAACTTTGACTGAAGACATATAAGAATTATGAATTAGAGATTGGCTTCATGGGGGTGATTCTTTAAATAATGAGATATAACAATTATATATTGTGACACTTTATGTCTTGCTAATAGTGCATAAATATAAATTAACAAAGGTTCCTGATTCTATTATACAGGACTGTCATTTCCAGATTTTCAATGATCGGGGGCAGTGCTCTTTCCTATAATATGCTTATTTTTATAAAGCTGTATAAAAATCATTGCTGAAATAGAATCCATTGGTTACTACAACATTTGAACACAGGCTCTCACCTCACATAAAGCTTGGGTTGCATAATTCAGACTTCCTTGGCAAATCTAGTTTTCTTTTTATGGCATTGTAATTTCAGGACAGAAGCTTTTACAATTTCAGTTTGTCTCTTTCAAGGTGAAATGTCATGGTTTGACTTGTATATACTTTGAAATCATATGAATTTGAGTATATTTTTAATACTGTTACATAGCTGCAACCTGTGGGTAGTACATTGCCTGTGATTACTTTCCGTATGTCATTTACATGACCACTTGAAATTTTTCTAGGAAAATTTGAAATATGCTGTAATGTAAAAATATGACTGATGCTCACAGATTACAAATATTTTTGAGTTGCTCTATTGATATTGGCATATATTCACATTTCAGACATGTGTGTATCAGTATTTCTTTATATCAACACCATGGAGATGTCTTGGCAGGGATGGTCAGAGAGGGAGGAGGTTTGACATGAAACCACTGAGTATGATGTCGGGGAGAGGCCTAATGGTTTGTTAGGAGACATTCCCACCCAGTTGACATTGGACACCCTGGCAGAGGAGGCAGAACCCCTTGAACCAGCCCCTATCCTGCCTTAATGTCTGCATGACTGTCCAAGCAACTCGGGAGGCACTTGAACCTGATTCAGACAGGGATCCAAGCAAGCAGGGTATCTTGTCATATGTGCTAGCACAAGCAGACTCACGATAGTGACTTCTTTCTTGTCCAGTACCTACCGCCCCTCTTCCAAAGGGGAGCCAAGGGGGCATGTCAGGTGTTGTAACAGCGTCTTAGTTTGTGTCTAGTCATGTATCTTCGAGCTCTGCTTTTGAATTTATGAACGGTGTATCCTGTAACTTGATCTATGTTTAAACTGTGTACTGACTTGCGGAATAAAGCCTTCTGGAATAACCGAGCCAAGAGTCCTAGTTCTTTGTTTGGTGGTGGGAGCCAGAGCAAATCTTACTCATAGCATGTGCTGTGTTGGGCTTAGAAACAGTGACTTACACTTCTAGCACATCATCATCTTGCATTCACTGGCACTAGGCTTCATAAGAGATACACGTTGTTTAGTGGACATTCAAGCAGCACAACTCTTACTCTTACAAGAACAGTTTTTATTTATTTTTATGTATTTTTCTATCAAATATATACCCTTTTAGGCATTCAAGTTGCTAACAAATATATCAGACTATTACTGTTGCCCCCGCTTGCTTGAGACACATTTCTATAAATGTCTAATCCTCCCTGTTCAGGGAGTAAGCCTTCTTGAAACATGAATGACTGGGGGAGATTTAATTTCGCTCAAATGTACTGAAGAATCATTTCTCACTTTGACCCTGGCTCTATTCCATGGGAGGGCAATTTGCTATCTGTCTTGTTGAGCTGGCTTGGAAACTAACATGTTTACTAATATAAAAGAGCACCGTACAAGAAACTTTTTGTCATTTAGTGGAAGTAACGGAGAGCCAACGTAAGGTACTTAAGAAGCAAGAGGAACAAGACAAGAACTTTCCCAGAAATTGTGTTTTCTTGGGAAAGTGTATCAAAATGGCAATTCAGTGGTTAACCGTGAAGGCTGTCCCAAAGAAATGGAGATGAGAATTGATGATGCAGTGATGCTGCGTGGTGGATTGCTTTGAGGGAAGAGAAGAACTGCAGAGTGAATTGAAACACTGGCGAGACAAAAAAAAAAAAAAAAAAAAGCAAGAAAGTGAACAAGAGATAGGCCTTTCCTTCTTAATGCTCCATCCAAAAATGTGGGTGGGGGGCATGGGAGTTCTTAGAATCGTGTTAAATAAAAAAAGAAGGTAGGAAGTCTTTCCTCAGCCGCAGCAAGGCTTTATCAGGCAGAGACTATTGGATATGAGAGTGCAGGAAAAGGCAGAATGTGAGGAAGCAAAGTGAGATGGGATTGGGTAAGATAGGAATAAGGTCAGGGGATCTTTGAGTTGGCAGTGGCTACCCAGAAGCAGAGCTACTGCAACCAACCTGGAGCTCCCCTGCGATCGCCATCGCCCTGCCCATCCCTGCCCTGGTAAGTGACTACTATGAGGGTGCCCAGTGCCGGATTTACGTATAAGCTAAACAAGCTATAGCTTAGGGCCCTTCTCTCTTGGGGGCCCCCAAAAAATATAAAGGAAAAAAAATGGATGTACATTTCCAAAACATAAGATTAAAAAAACAAATAAAATAAATCCTACATACAACAACAGTGTTTTGTGTTGTGTAGGCTCCTATGATGTAAGTAATGGGCCCCGCCTGCTAGCCTGCTCCCTAAAATATCACTGCTTTGCTCATTTCTATATATAGGGTGCCTACATTCTGCAAGTGCAAATGGCTTTAGATACCTATTAGGTCCATAAATTACCATATAGCATATATTCGATAAAAAACAGTGACAATTTGTTGTTAACAAAGGACAGTTGGACATATAAAGGGCCCCATTAGCTTCAGTAGCTTTGGGCCTCCTCAAACCTAAATCCAGCCCTGAGGGTGCCACTTAAGCTCCATCCACTCACATACTGCTGCTGCTCAAAGCTGGGACTCTGAGTCCCACAACTGTGTGTAGGGGGTGTTGGCACAGCACACTCCACCATTACAATACAAGGTTTGGTCTGAAAATGTTCACGTCTCCTTGCTCTTAGATCTTTACTAGATCATGTTCCCAGGCAAAATGTAGCTTTCAGAGCCAAGCTCAACATAGTGGCACAATAGTGCCTTCTGGCAACATTACAGGGTTTTTAAAAAAATATTATTTAAGTAAACAGAAACTTCATATAATAATGAATAATTTCTCCAGTATATGGAATTAGATTGCCATTGGGAATTCTGGAACTGGAAGTTTCAATCCCATTACCCAGTGGGAAGATGCTGCCATCTCTACCTTCCTGTACCCCAAGGTAAGCTTCTAGGCCTACAAGTGTTTCTGGTTGAGTGGGATGCTTGTCCATCCCCATACCTAACATATCTACCCTCCTGTCTCTGCTTGGAAAAGTCCCTGATGCCCCAATGGATAAAAGTCAGAATAATCCCTGAAAGGTCATTTCCACCAGGGGCAGGGGCTGGAAGTACCTCCCTGGATTCATGAGGACAGATTAAGAATCAGAACAGAAATGGTAAGATTACCTTCCTAAAATGTATATACACTCCATCCTGAGCATCTCTCTTGTCAAAATTGTTCCACTAATCTGACAACTTCTGCATCCTATCCTGAAAGATAAGAAACATTAAAGATTGGAAACATTGTCTGACGCTGCAGAATAAACTACATTTTTTAGAACCATGTTGTTTCCCTTCATATGTGCTATGTTGTGTTCTTCAGGGGTTAATGAAACTGTGGCCATAATTAAGGCTGAAGTTTTTTCTTAAGTTGGGGAAGCTCCACAGTTTTAAAAGAGCCAACTACAGTAACAGCAGACAGTGCACTTAGCTGCTTCTGTTTCATTGAGAAAAGATGTTTCTGCTAAATCTTCAAGCATCATGGGTGTATTCTCTTGTCTAGTGTCTTTTTGTCAAAGCTGACAGTATGATATTTCAAATGAAAGGAACTTCCTGGTTATACACACACTGCCTTTTAAAGTTCCCTGCTTATTATTAGGGAGGATTATTTCAATTATGGGACCACTAATGGATTGGAACTTTAAATCATAATTGGGTTCAATGCCCCTAACTGGGTACATATGCGCTGCATTCTGTAAAATTCATGGGAACATATTCTGCTACTCTGCTGTGTTTCATCCTTTAACTGCTCTCTTTTCCCCTAAATTGAATTAAAGTAACAAGCTATCTTCATGAATATAGCTTTAAAGCACTCCTGAGGAGATGGGGTGGGGGAATTGCAAATGATTAACTATGAAATGTGTATTGTATCTTCCTCTTAATAAAACACAGTTCCCACTTTGTTCATTGAATCTGCTGAAGAACTTGGTCATTTCATATAACTGTATTGTTGGCAGCTGCCTGTCTTGTGAGACAATAGATTCAACCTCCTGGGGTGAAGTCAAACCTCTGTGTTAGCAGCACTGAAGGGACCTCCCTGAAGCACAAGTCTGGGCAGTGTATATGGAGGTCCTGGGCTGCTTGGACAACAAGTTCCCCCTCTTGGCCTTGCTTAAATGATCCAAAGGAAATGAAAGCAGTACATTTGGTACCAACTTGGCTGCAGGGGTTGCCAGAAGGAAGCATACAAGGCTCCATCCAATCATTCCAATCATTTTAGGGACTCCACTTGGATTTATGTAGGGTATACTTCATAGCCTTTTCTTCACCTAAAGATATCCTGCAAGGGAGAGGAGATTTAGGATCAGAGTTTTCCTTCTTCTAGACGGCCTACCTTCCCAGGTTGACAAGTCCCCTACAACATGTGCGGAAACCGCCTTCTTGACCCATTAGGCAACGGTACTCAAATTTGGGCAGAAGTGTGGTCACACTGTTGCTGCAACAGTCCAGCTTGGAAGAGGGGATGCCACCTAGTTAGTTGCCAGAAGCGTGTGTGTGTGTTCAGTGCACCTTAGGAGCTAGTGCAAGTGTGTGCTTTGTCAATAAAGAAATTACCAACTGTTTGCACTCCTTGGGCTGGGTGTGCTCAGAACAATAATGTAGTGGAACGGAAGCAGTGCTGCATGCAGCAAATACAGGGCAGAATGGGAAATGATGTCTTCTTTCACTCCTGCTTCAGCATCACTCAGCATGGGCACTTGCCCATGAATGGTCCACCCTGGTGTCCGGAGACAGTTGCCATCATCAGCTATGATATACACATTTCTTGATAGCAACTCTACATCCTCAGTTCCCTTGGCCCTACAGAATGCTGAGACAGCAGAATCCATCTTGTATCCAAGGCTGCTATTCTGCTTCCACAGCAAATATCTGCATATGCTCCTCCTCTCCCCTGCAGCATGGTTGGGAGATCCACCTGAGAAGACTGGAGAGAGGGTGCAAGTAGAAAGGGGAAGTCCCATTGCATGAACAGAATTCCACTTGTGCAGCATTTGATACTGCCCTCCATGTCTCAGTTGCCACTATGCTAATTCCTCTAGTAAGAGTGACAGATTACCATATCCATTCAGCAATAACCAATGGTAGTTGATAGCCCCCAGCAAACTGTTGTGCCATCACTGTACAGAAATGCTTATGTAGAAATGCATCACAACACTCTGGAAATCAGCCTTCTGCAAAAATAAGAAAAGAAAAGAATTACAAGATGCATACTTTATAACAAGTCTCATCTATATATGCATATCTCAATGGAACTACAACATTTTATATTGTTACCACAGCTGAGAAATAGCAAACACTGAGGCACTTGTTTTATGTGACAAGCATAGGCCATCAGTTACATATGCCTGTACATTATTTGTTTTAAAATATTTAATAGGCAATAAAATCCTGTTTTCATGGATCAATGGGAAATTCTTTACAAAGCCACAAGGATAATATAGCTATCTACATTTCAATTATGTGTACTCTGCAAGTAGAAAATGAAGACAGTCATTTATTATGACATTAATTAAGTTAGTGCACTTGCAATAGTTTGCACATGCAAAAATGCCATAAATTATTGTAACCACCATTTAACCCTTTGTGAGTCTGGCAAAGAAGAGAGAAACTTCTAAATAAATACATAAACCGGATGAACCACCCTTAATGAATTTTTGCCTTCACTTAAAAGCAATTTGCATTTCCTCCCCCCCCCCCCCAAATAATCTGGTGATGATAGATCACTTGGACAGCTTTATGATGCAAAGAAGACCCAAAGCCCATGGAAATATATGAACCAGGCAGTGTCACCAGAAGTTCTCTCTTTGGTAAAGATAATTTCACAATCATACTTCTTTTCAATAAAGATGTATTTGAGAATTGCAGTGCTTTGAAAACCCATAAATTAAACATTTGAAGTAAGGGCATTTCAAACTAAGATGCAGATACTTGACACTTAAATTATCTTAATATTGGTATCTTTACTTCTAGCTTCACTGAGCAGCTTGACCAAGTCAAACCACTATGAGCATTTATTCTATAAAATAGCATATCGTAATGTCTCATGTTCAGGAAAATGGAGATGTAATTAAATGTTGTACACACAACCAATGTCAAAGTGGCGTGAGATTTCAGGGGTTCCAGATGCTTACCCAGGGTTCTGTTTGCTTGGAATGAGAGACACTGGAGACTATGGTGTCTTTATGAAATATGGCTTATTTATTCAACCTGAGTCTACAATGGAGAGGTTCATAGCATCAACATCCCAAGAAGGCCTCCCATTTCCACAGCCTAGGAATTAAGCAGAAATCAAGCATGTCCCTCCCTCTCCAGCTCCTGCCTGCAGCTTGCTTCTAGCCCAGCTCAAACACACAGATAAAAAAATGACACACCAATAACACTTAAACAAAAAAAGAAAATGAATAAAAAGAAAAACAAACTTCATCTGTTAGGAATTTAACTAATAAAATACTGAAATTGCCCAAAATTAAAAATAAGGAGGATCCTATGAAGCAGATGAATTAGAAGCTTGGAGAGGAAAGATGTGCTTTCAGAATGCAGTACAGCACTGGTAAAGTTTGGAACAATGTGCCAGGGCAGGGAATTATACCAGCTGGATGTCAAAACACACACACACAAAACTCCTAACACATCAGAAAAGGTGAATGCAGCACTTTTTTCTGGGGGTACTCAAGGCTACGAAGTATTGGCATCTTTTTTCTAAAAGGCTAAATGTGTGGCACTTACTGTAACAACTTCATGGTGAGAACTGGCACCTTTTATTCTAAAAGAAAAAAGCACTGGATGAATGTGTCAATACAACCCTCACATTTCATCATCTCCCTGCTTCCATCTTGAACAACATATGGGAAAGGTAGACTCATGTGTATGAAAGCTCATTCCCCATTAAAATGTGTTATAGTGGCAGCTTTTTTGTTGCTGTTCAGCCCTCCCTAAAGGCTAAATTATTGTAGGTAACAAACAGGCTGCTTGTCCATAACTTCCGGAGGTGGCGCCAATGGCAATGGCGGAATCCCTCTAATCCAGAGGGAGACCGCTCCACAGAAATCGGGTCTAAAACCGCTTCGGCGCAGCGGGGACCCTTCAAACCACAGGCGGGTGAAGCCTGTGACCCTGGGACTCGGCGGGCACTGTTCGTGCCCCCCCAATCTGCAAAGGAGCCCGGCAACGGGCTCCGGAACAGAGCGGGGAAGTGAAGGCGCTGTGCTGCGAGTCGTCTGCTTCTTTTGTGGAGTCAAGCCGCGTAGCTGTTGCCGGAGAGCGCTGCCTTTTTTCCTGGACAATTCGGACTTTAAAACAAATATCCGTGAGTACCCAGAATTTGAACAAATTGGGACATTAAATGAAGACTAGTGAAAAGGACAGAATTGGACTACAAAAAAAAAATCAAAAAAAAAATCGATTGAATTTGGTACGGAGCGGTAAGGGCTAAACAGGAAGTCACCCTTCCGTTCTTTTGTAAATATAACAAAGCAAAGACAACTTATACTAGAGCTTTGAAAATTGCTGTTAAAAGAGTGGATTCCAACATTTCAAATTGGGAATATTTTTTTTGGACTATTTGAAGCAGTAAAAGGAAGTTATTTTCGTCCTGATCCTGGAGCGGGGAAGTCAGGACTGACGTGAACCAATCAAGGTATCTGTGTGTGACAGATAGTTAAAAGAAGAGAATTTTCGTGACTCTACTGTTCCCTTTCGCATTTTAAAGGAATATATATGGATAAAGTATTTTAAGTAACATGGAAATCTATCAGAAACAAATATAAGTCTTCTCCCTAGGGGGAGCCTTAGAAACTGTAACTAATGCCAAGGACTTGACAGCTGTTACAAAGAATCGTGGGAGAGTGCAACAATGTTTTCAGAAGTTGTGGTTTGCCTGCTCAATAAAACAAATATTCTACTGGAAGAACTACATGATAAGGTGAACCAGATGGCCAAGTCGACTGGAAATCTCAGACTGGCAGTGGAAGGTGTTGATCAAACTGTGGGAATATATGTGGAGTCTATCCAGGACTCAAACCAGGAGTGTGTTTTGACAGAACAGGGGTTTGTGGCATTAAATCAGGAGTGTGGCTTGACAGAACAGTCTCAACAGGAGCTTGATCCTTCGGATTTGATAATGGAACTTGGAAAAAATCAGATATGGGAAGGGAAAGTTTGGTGTGGTTTGGAAATGGGGGGCTGGATTGACCCCCCTATGCTGGGATATCTGGACTTTTTAAATACAGTAACAGGCTGCGACATGTTTGGAATTGTGGGGGCCCACAACTTCGGAGGGCCCTTGAAGTATGTTCTTAAATACTACATGGAATGTAGCGATGAACAGGGAAAAGGATCTGAATTGATGAGAAGGGTTAAAAACACTATTAAGTTGGAGCTACTACGAGCAAGTGACTACAGCCACAAATATGAAGAAAAGCTGCGGAAGGGCCATGGAAGTGACTTGAGGGCCTCGGACATAAGGTCACCGGGTTAGATTGAGGAATAAGGACTGACAAATCCCGAAACCAGGAGGAAGGGACGTTGGATTAAGATTGGACTTGTTTATATGCTTTTTTTCTCTTTTTTCGTCTTTTTTTAACTAATAGAATGTTTTATAAAGTTGATGAATGTTAGAATGATAGAAAAATGAATGATAGAAAAATGTTGGAAGAAATTACCTGGCTTTAGTAAAGATGTATAAAGAATTATGAAAGAACATTATGAATATAAGAAGCTGGTAAAGTTAAGATCTAAATTTTAAATTTTAAGGTTTATTTTATAATAGAAAGATGGAAAGGATTTGCTGGGATAATTAATAACTAGAATACAAAGGAAGGGAGGAGGAGGTCTAATGTTTTTTTTTCTTTCTTTACTATTATTTTTCTTCTGTATTTTACACCTTCTTATATTTTTATTTTTCACTTTTGTATCTTTTTTATTGTGTGTAAGTTTTTGTATTTTCTATTTTTTGTTCTTTGTGTAATTTTTGTATTTCTTGTTTTTTTGAAATCTCAATAAATATTATTAAAAAAAAAAAAAAACAGGCTGCTTGTCTGATGAGTCAGAAAATGGAAGGGTCTCCTTAACTATCCCTCTGAGTCCCTGCTTTGCTACAAATGCAAGAAACCAGAAGGTTCTGTCCTAAGAACTAATGAACTTACTTGACAATCCTTTGAATGACTTCAGATGCGTAAGAGAAGATACATGTAAGACTCAGAAAGACACATTCAACTCTTTCAAACATATTTGGGTATATCCAAGGAACTATCTGTGGAAGCAAAATCAACCATTACTTAAGAATCTTTTCAATGTATTTCTGCTTGTTTGCATGTGAAGAACATCATTTCCACTGTTTCAAAAGCAGGCACCGGTCTCCCCATTTGCTGCAATGTCATAGTTTAACTGCTGAATAATCAAACAAACCATAACATTGGTATTTAAGGATAATTGTTTGAAAAGCAATGCTCACCTGGAAACAAATAATGCCTGCATGCCTGCTTTGTATATGACCTCACAGCAATATACCGTGAGAACAGCATATGGTTTCATTGATGGAAGCTTAATGGGAAATGACAGGCTGGTTGAAGATGCTCTGGCGCCAATTTCATGAATAATGCATTAATGTAACAGGTATAATCAGTGTAGTTTAATAGTCTGCAACCTCCAGAGAAATAATAGCAGCATACATAAAAAAAATTATCCCTATATGAAGACCACCTGCATTAACCTTCTTTTCCCCATGTCTCTCCTTTTCTGACATATTTCAATTATTTTTAACATCAGCATTCTAAAATGCTGAAGAAATTAAAGATGAGTTTTGGGAGAGATTACTTGGTGTGTCTATCAAAAATAAAATTGTGCTATTGGTTTAATAATTGCAAGGCACTTGAAAAATCAATGCACATTCAAACTGTGCTTCCCATAATTTAAATGCTACCAACACTGACATCATTTCTATTAACCAGTGCCATTTAGTTCCTAAAGAAATGTGCAATATATGGAATTGTTTCTGCAACATAGTTGCTTCAAGAGAATTATCATATTTATACCACCATGTCTGTATTCTGTATAAATGATTACATCTAGACTTTATAAACTACAGTATACAGAGGGAAACATGTATGAAAGATATGTAGCCTTACTATCTCTGTTCCCTCCCCTCCCCCTCCCCCTCCCCCTCCACACACACGCGCGAAAATGTTATCCTGCTAACTAACATTTCTTTAAACTCAGCTGGATTATCAAACACTGCAATCCAATGGAACAGAACAGAAAACAAAGATAGGCATTGAATAGATGCACTGATTAGTGCTGTTGTTAAAAACCACTTAATTATTATACATTGTCAGGCTGGAAAGAGATAAAGATTTGCTCAGGAAATGGATTAGTTTTGACAGTAATTTAATAATATAATAAAATGAACATTTCACAGAAAGATAGTCCAGTTGGGCAAAACCTTATTCCAGATTTGGAATGCTGGATTCACCCTCTGTTCTTAATTCACACACCCCCCCACACACACCCCCACTCCCAAATGGAACAGCATACCTGGTAGGTTGAATAAATCTCGGAATGGAACTTTGCCCAGACACACTCATTCACCTGTGGCTAGCTGTGCTAGTGCTAGTTATGTAGGATGCCAGGCCTCAGCTTAGAGTCATCAGGTGTTCTGGATGCTGACTACACATGGCTCTACTTCTCCTTCACATCTGCAGGTCTGGCAGTGGATGTGCTAGACCAGTGTTTGGCCTCAGTGTCTGGCCAACAAACTGAAGACAGACAAAACTGAGGCACAGTTAGTGAGTGGCTCCCAAGAACATAGGGATGGGAGCTGGCCTGCTCCCTTCTGAAGGAGCAGGTACATAGTTTGAGGGTGCTTCTGTATCCATTACTGTTGTTCAAGGCTCAAGCAGCCTTGGTGATATAGAGTGCATTCCATGAGCTTTGACTGGTGGCCCAGCTCCACCCCTACTTCAACATGGACCACCTAACTTCTGGTGTCTCTGCTCTGATAACATCTAGTTTGGACTACTGCAGTGTGTTTATACGTTGGGCTGTATTTGAAGATGGTTCAGAAACTACAGCTGGTGAATTCAGCAGCCAGATTGCTGACCATGGGAGGGTGGTCTGAACATATGTAATCTATTCTAGCACGAGTGCACTGGCTACCAATTAGCTTCCAAATTCAATTCAAAAGTGCCAGATTTGACATGTAAAGCCTTATGTAACTCAGGACCCCAGTACCTCAAAGACCAATTCTCCCCACAGCAACCCACCCAGACCCTGCAATCAGCAACTGATGCCATTCCCCATGAGCTTCCTCCAAGAGAGATTAGAAGGGTGATAACACAAGAATGGGCCTTTTCAGTGGTGGCCCCTACTTGTGGAATGCTCTTTCCAGGGAGGCACACCTGGCAACATCATTATTTTTAGGTCCCAGGCAAAGGATTTTCTTTTAGCTGGGCTTTTGGTCCTTAATTTGAAAGTTATGGCCTCTTTTAGTGGAGTGTAATCTGTAAATCCTGCCTTTAATCTGTGTGACTGTTTTTTTTTCAGAATTTTGTTGGGTGCTGTTAATTGGTTTCAGTGTAAATTGCTTTAGATTATTCTGTGAGAAAAAGTGACTAGATAATAACAATATTTTCATACACACACACACACACACACACACACACACACACACCATGTATATAATGTCATCCTCATCTAGGACCTAAACTCATCTTAGAATGGATACAGTAAGCCACTTGAAAAGAATTGTAAAAGATAAGTGGAATACAGTAATAGAATTACTATGAGCAATTCATGGAAACTGAAAATTTAAGCATACTTCAATTATGGATTTAGCTCTTTAAATAATTTCCCTGCAACATCTTCGTTTGAGACATACCCTTCAATCTGCATAATTATAGTCTTCTTTTCTTTTGCATATAACCTGTGCAGCTAAATATGAAGCGGGGGTGGGGGCACTGAAAAATCCTTGCTTTCATATACAGTTGAGTCACAGCTTGGATACACTGCTCAGGTTACCATAAAAGCAAATAAAAACCTTTATTAATATGCACAGCTCTTGCGTTAATTAAAGAGCACTGTGACTTTTGAATCAGGAACCTCTAAAATAGGTAAATTAGCTTTTTAATTGGCTCCTGTATCAAGAAATGATGATCTCAATATAGGCATATGTATGTGAAAGGGAAATGAAGGCTTCTAATCTATATTTTGTCAATACAGGATTTAACCTGACAAAAGTAAGAAGTTCTTTCACAACCATTGTTGCAGAATGAAATCAAAATATCATATGCCCAGCATACATATATTGTTTAAAACATGAAGACATGGATATATGTTGTTTAAAACATAAAGACAGACATGTGACTCCAACTCTGGTGACTTTATTAAGAGGTATTTTAAATTATGAGGTGGTGCAGACCTTTTGAATAAGGTGTGAGGTTTGAATCTGCCTTCATTGGAGCAATGCAAGGGGCGGGTGGGTAAGGACATATAATTAACAAATTTTATTGATTACAAATATTCTATCCCAATTTTCCACCTTAAGAAGACCCAAGGTGGCTAAATATTCTATGATATAAACCACTAAGAAAAAACCAAATTATGCAAAAGCTTACCTTGTGTCGATTGCAGTAGTCATTTTGTATCACCACCCTGTTCATTTTTTTATTGTCATGAAGCATTAGCAATTTCCACGACTCATTCAACAAGTTACTCTAACTCTTCTAATAAGTTAGTCAAGAAGAACAAAAGTTAAGTGTGCACATGATATGGTTCACTTTTCCAAGAATCCTCTCTATATCCTCAGCCTTCACAAGTAAAAAAAAAACCTATAGAAACATAAGAAGGAGTCATAGACACATCCAGTAACAAAACTGAACTTATAGAACCTAAGCAGCTGTAAAGTTTGCAACGTGGTCACAGTGTTCCACCATCGGCTCTTGAAGGAGAAGCTGTGAAAAGCTACTAAGTACTTGAAAAGCTCTGTTGGATACCACTGAAAATATGCAATTGTGGTAGGAGAGCATGTGGTAAATTTGGGCCTTATCCAGACAACCTATTTACTGAGCATTCATCCTGATTTCCTTGCACAAAGTTTACATGGAAGTTAAATAATATCAGGTCTGTACTGAGCATTCATTCTGATTTGTTTGTGAGGAAGCCATATAACTGTGAACATTCATCCTGAATTCCTTGTGGGATATTTATACTTCTTCCCACTAACAATTCATTCATTCCACGTGTTTCATTGCATTCATTTTTGCCTCACTTTCCTAACAGCAAAAAAATAATAAATAAATAAATAAATAAATAAAAGTAGATTTGTTGTGCTAGGACAGCAGAACCCTTTCAGCCACTTTACTTGAGCAAATCTACATTTATTGGAATGTGCTTCCTGCAAAATACTTACCCTCTGCAGGCATCCTTAATGATGCACATCTTCCAGCACCACAGCTTATGGAAGTTGTCATGTCTAATATTAATGTGCTACCAGTTCATCATACTCACAAAATATAGATGTGACCTGGTGTATCATTGTAATCAATCTCCAGTTTACATCACACATGACTAACAAGAGAATAGCTGTTTTTATGGCTTACTTGAAGTATGATAATTGTGGATTTGTACATTTTAAAACCTAATTATTATCTCATACACATTTATGCTATATACAGTAACTTGTAACAAAAGGAGATGCAAAACATGAAGCAATATATTAAGCCATGGCAGCAAGAAACTATCACCAGGGAGTTATAGTTTTGTTTTATAGTGGTTTCAGCATAATTAGTGTCTCACCAAATAAATGATTACCAATAAAAATACAAATTGTCCCTTTCAGCAGGAGTAACATTGTAACATTTGCAAGCCAGAGGAGGAATAAAAAATCGTGCTTTTTATAAAAATACGGTCACAAGAAGAAGAATGAATTTGAACTTGGCCAATGCAGTGTTTTTGTAATAGCCTCTTGAAGGAGTTTCTTCTAAAAAGTATTTTGGTGAAGAACCTTACAGTCCTTAATATTGTTAATCAGTAACCAAATGATTAATCACTATTGGGTAAATGTTACTGTATTTCATTGCTGCGCTAGTCTTGCAAGCTTCTGTGAGACCATTCATGGTGAAAGACAGGATACAAATTCCATAATCATCAACAGCAGCAGCAGCAATCTATGAAAGCTAAAAGTCTGAGACCATGGTTCCCTTTATGTTAGACCTGTGACATGGGAACTCCTTTTGTATTATCTCAAATATTCATTCTTTGACACACTTGACCCTGGCTGGGTCGGGATGACATGGGGATGAGGGACCAACTCCCTTCTCTTGCGGGGGCCCAATTAGTGCCAGTGCCTTCTGTTAAGAGTTTGGGTGTAATCCCTGATGCCTCCCTTTTCATGGAGGTGCAGGTTACAGCAACAGCCAAGGCGACATTTTTCCACCTTTGCCGCATCAAGCAGTTGGTCCCTTACCTTTCCTGCTCCGATATGGCCATAGTGATCCATGCGACGGTCACCTCCAGGCTTGACTACTGTAATTCACTCTATGCGGGGCTGCCCTTGAAACTGTCCCACAAACTCCAGCGGGTGCAGAATGCTGCAGCGAGGCTCCTCACGGGGTCCCTGCCATGGGAGCATTTTCACTCAGTGCTTTACCAATTGCACTGGCTCCCGGTGGAGTATCAGGTCAGGTTTAAGGTGCTGGTTTTGACCTTTAAATCCCTTTGTGTCTTAGGGCCCTTGTATTTATGGGACTGCCTCTCCTGGTATGCCCCGCAGAGGACCTTAAGGTCCATGAATAATCACAGTTTAGAGGTCCCGGGCCCTAAGGAAGTCAGATTATCCTCCACCAGGGCCTTATCAGTGATAGCTCCAACATGGTGGAATGCTCTGTTCCATGAGACCAGGGCCCTGCAGAATTTAACTTCCTTCCGCATGGCCTGTAAGACAGAGCTATTCTGCCTGGCTTTCAATTTGAACTTAGCCTGATCTTTTATTCCCCTTCCTTCCCTCCCTCTCCCCTTTTTATGAAGATTACCAGCTCTGGGATCCCACAGCTAATTCTCCCCTGGTCTCCTCGCTGGCCCAAGTAGGACTAATTTAGCCAGCTAGCCCTGGTGATCATCTAATGTTTATGGAATGGATTTTCCCCTAAATTGATTTTTGAATTCTGAATTTATTGTTATTCACGTTTTATACTGTATTTTATGCTATTTTTTGTTGCATCAATTAAGTGTTTTAAATTTGTTGTTAGCCGCCCTGAGCCCGGTTTTCTGAACTGGGAAGGGTGGGGTATAAATAAATTATTGTTGTTGTTGTTATTGTTGTAATGTTTAAAATCCGAGCACCACATCCAATCCTCAGTGGGCAATATTTCCATGGGAACAAATGTGCAGTTGGGTCTCAGACCATGTAAGGCCTTTAAATATTACAGCAGTATCATAAGATGAAGCAAAAAACAATGAATTAGAAATGTTTTAAATAAATTAAAAGGGCTTTCATTTCCCAGTCCCTGGATTCTCAAGCCTCAAGAAGTCACTTTGTGTCTTCTCAGTACCCCTAAGTGCTAGTCAGTGATGATTCATTCTCCTCCCTCTCTCTCTCTCCCCGACCTGTGACCAGATATGGGTAGTTTACCCAACTTGAAGGTTACAAAACATGATAAATAACACAAGTACTAAGAAACAAGGCAAATAAGTTACAACCAGTCCACTAGAATAATATCAACACTAGCACTTTGTGGCTTGTGGGTGCAACATACACAGAGCTGTAAGATAAGGGGAGCGGTAGTGCAGGCAAGTCTTTCTGAAGTCTTGCCAGAAAGAATGAGAATTCTCCTGATATAGCTGCTCAGATTCTAAGCCAAGGTTAAGTTTAACTGAAATTATTCAGAGGCAAGAGAGTGCTTGGCATCTCCTGCTGCAACCCTAGTGCTGGTTTGTGCTGTGTCCAATTTATTGAGGATCCCCTATGCAAAGGGATAATAAAGTTGTGAAGCCTGGTTTAAACCAATAACATGAGTCTTGCCTCTCATTACAGGTGTAGGCTTCCACCCCTTCAGCCATCTTCTTAAAGAAATGATTCAGTTCTCCTTTCACTTGCCTCCAGGCATGAATAATGGTGAATAGATCCCTGTAAATAATATAATAATTCTCTACTTTCTTTTCTCTACAAAGAGCAGGGCAGTCTAGATTTTAAAAACTGCCCTCTGACACATAACACAATTACCATGCTCACATTTTTTTTCATCAATGGGCATGAAAGAACGAAAACATTAACATAATAATAAGTCAGCCATCCGTGGATGCTCTCTAAAGACATTTCAAGGAACTTATCTCCAAATTCTCTACAAGACCTCCCTAGACAATTAGACAAATAGCAGGGTTAAGAACAAAAGAACCATATGGATGCTTTCTCTATTTGTATGAACATACAATTAAACCCAGGCAATGTTCATTACATACAAGGTTGGGATGATATTATTATTATTATTATTATTATTATTATTATTGGAAACTCAGCTGCCTACAGCACAGTATATGACTCTTTTCACAAATTTTCAAAAGGATATGTATTCTAAAAATTGCTGAAATGGAACTCTGTGTGCATGTGTTGCATTCTGAACCACAACGTGGTGACTCCTGCCACTTCATATAATTTTGAATTAGTCCAATCCCTGCTCAGTTCAGGAACACTGCAGTTGCACCACTTCAGAGAAAAAGCTATTTAGGGAACAATCTGTCAGGAGCTCATCCTACAATTGAGTAGGACCCTGGTAGAGACACATGCCCGACTGGCATGTTCTCTCCCTCCTGGTCAATCGTTCGGGAGCTTCATTAGCTTTCTTCTGCCCGAACATCACAGCGACCGATGCCAACAGACATCGGCACACTCAGGGATCCACAGAGTCTTCACAGTTTGCGTGACAGACCTCAGCAACTCAGCATTTTGGCTAATCTACTTTTATTTACATATAAACACACACAGAGTGCTGCAACATGGCTCCCTCTCTCTCTAGCATCAGACAGCAAAGAGAAAGAACAAAGGACAATAGTCCCACTTCACAGAACACAGTAACACAAACATCCTGTCTGTCACTTTCCACTCTGTGGAGTCAAAACATACACCATCATGTGATAGACAACAATCCCATGACTGCAACCATGGAGCAGGAATTCTAACACAATCCTATGGCAAGATCCACTGGGATGACTACCTGGGATGACTCAGCCAGATGATTCCCAGCTTTGCATAAATTTCTCATTTTGGATTAGCTGGCTGAGGAAAAGCTGGCTGAGCTGAAGCCTAAATAAGTATGGTGGGGGAAGGACTTGAGAAGGGGTGACTTAGGTTGGATCCTAAGCCCATTCAGTTTGGTCACACAAACTGGCAACCCAGCAAAAACACACTATTTTTAATGCTTTGTTCCCCACCCCAGTCAGGCTTAAGCAAAGCAGCAGTCCCAATGCTGAAAGAGATTTGAAACTCAGGCTGCATTCAGACTTGGGGTTTATTGATTTTGTTTTGCTGATTACAATGGTAGTCCTTCTGTCCTGATTTCTAACGTTCCTTTCACATTGCAGTGCCTACATACCAACATGTTGTGCTAAAGTTCATTCACACCAGTAGCTGCTGCAGTGAAAAATGAATATTAGAAATCGGGACAGAATCACTACTGTTATAATTGTCCCCTCTGCTCAACAGCTGTTGAGAGGAGAAAGCAATCCTATTTGGGGCAGGGGGAGTGAGACTCTGCAAATGGCTTAACCCTATGATCCAGATGTGTGAAAGCTGTTTATATAGTCTCACATACAACCTGCAGGATCCAGGGTGGGTGGAGTGGGGCTCTGAACCCTGCAGGATCCTGGAAGCAGGTGAGAGAGACAAAGGGTGGCTGGATCAGGGTGCTTGTTCACTTTGGGACTGACCGTGTTTTCTGTGGACATCACTTGGCACAAGTTGGACAACAACAGTGACACAAGAACACTTGAGCAAGACCTGTGACTACCACAGGAGAATTGAAGTGTAAAGCTCTTGTGTATTTTGCAGGTCCATGGGAATGTAAACAGATTATTTCTGGAATCGTAACACACAAAGATGAGAGCAAAACATGCACCATATTCCATTAGTTTTCTGGAAGTAGCTTTTTATGTTGTGTGAACACTCAAATATAATGCACAAATTGACAGTAAGAGAAATTTCAGGGAAATGGAATAAACTGCCTTTTGAACGCAGCCTTGTACCAGCATGCTTGACACCAGGATCTTGCACATAGCATAGCATCCTTGGACTGTGATTACATAACCCCAGAGTAGGAGAACTCAGTAGATCCCATGGCAGTCTGGTCCACTGATGAACAGCTTTTTAAAAGGCTTCTCCTGCTGTTTAGCCAAAACTGTAGGACTCATTTTCATCCATTGGTTCTAGTGCTAATGGAGCAAGAGAGAACAACCCTGCTCCATTTTCTATGTGGCAGCCATTCATGTATTTGAAGACTCCTAACATGTCTTCGCATGACCCAGAAGCTGTCTGTGGACAAAACGCCGGTTATCTCGGCCTATAGAGCAAGATGAGCACCGCAACCCCACAGTCGTTCATGACTGGACTTAACGGTCAGGGGTCTCTTTACCTTTAACATGTCTTCCCTTGATCTTTATTTTTTCAGGTGCAAAAACATCTACACACTGATTCATTCAATAGATGTTTGTAAGAAAACAGGGTTTCCCCCCCCACCTGCAACTAAAAAAGAGTAAAAAAAAATCAATGGTTTGATGTTTGCTTTTAGGCTCAAGCTATCAGCTACAGGTGATATTGCTAGTAATGATCAGTATGAGCTATCTCTGGCAAATAGTCCATATCTGGAATACAGTATGATAAAAGAAAATGAAGGTTTTGCACAGAATTAATGTGACAAAGGGCTGTTTTGAATGACAGGCCACAGCTCTGGAATATCATAAAGAGAGGTGGTTGCCTCTGAATTTCGACAGATTGCACTTCTTTCAGCAAGGAAAAATAATAACCCAGCCATTATAATCTGTAACCAGAGGGCAAAGGATTCTGGATGAAAGGATGGGGCTTTCAGAATAATAGCAGTACTGAGCTGTATTCTTAATCAATACGGGCAATTTTGATTGCAGTGATAAACCATATGCACAACTGAAGGCAGTGTCAGGAATTGCTCAGTCCCATCCCACCCAAACCCACAAAATGTAGATTCACTAGAGTTGCCCTGCTTTCCTTGTCTCCAGTCCATAATGTGTGTGGCTAGTCTCTTTAAGAGACATGCCTACTCTGTAAAAGAAACTCCCCTCCCCTGTCTGGTTGTGTACCTGGACTCACATGTGTGCGTCTGGTACTCATGTATACACAGTGCTGAGAGGTTTAGGATCTTTTGCTGCAGTTATGAGGTGGGATTGTTATAAATGGGTGTTAACCCTTAACCTTATGCCCACAAAATGCTCTCGCACAGAGGAATAAATAAAGCTTGGTTTATTATATAAAATAGGCACGACAGTATATATATAAAAGCTGCTTCAGACAACAAAGTTAGAATCTAAGCAAGTAGCAAATTCTACAATACATACACACCTTGATTAAAGCGAAAACATTTCCCTATTTTTAAAAGGTTCCAGAAATGTGGGCATGACAATTTAGCCATAAATCCACACTAGAAGTGGAGAGGGGTGGGGAGGAAAGTATACTTGTCCTCATAGCAAAGGGAGGGGGTTTGAGATGAGCCATTCCTGTCTTTCCCCCCGAGTTCCTGCTCATTTCTCACCCTGCCCATCCTAATGAGAAAAGGACTAAAAACTGGCCATCCAGTTTGCGTAACAAATCATACCCTCCAACATGTTGCAGTGGAAAACTGGGACGCCCTTCTTCTAGGTCCATGCTCCTGCATGAGGCACAAATTGGGATTTCCCAATTCAACCAGGACAGTTGAAGGGTATATAAAAGGGTAAAAGACTTTGATAGGGGGCTTCCAGTTCCGCTCTGCCTTAATGGAGGTAGCCCCCATGACAGCAGGAGATCATAGGTGAAGGAAAAACAAGGATGATTGAGGGTAAAACATCTATGCAATTTCCCCTCAGGGCAGTGGGGGGGGGCCTTCACTCGCAGTTCATTTCGGTACCTGGCTCTTGCTCCGGCATGGAATGATGGCAGGGAGGCGCTGAGTGCAAAAGCACTTCGCCTGGTGAAAACCCTCCAATGCCACCATTAATAAGCAGAGGTTCTCCTGTTAATTAGAGCTCAATTGGAGTAAAGTACAGGCATGTGCTAGAAGAGATGAGATCACAAACTGCAGAACAAACCAACTGCAAGGACTTTAAGGTTTGAATTTTAGATAAAACTTCATTTGTTGCAAAAGACGGTGGGGGGGACAGGAGCCTGTGGTTTCTTTATTTAAAGTTTTCTTCTCTGCCTATATGATTCAGCAACCCTCCTCTGGATGTTAGTTCAAATTATATTTGTACAAGTGATGATGGAAGAAATTGAATTATAAATATGGAATATAACATCAAACAAAACTGTGTGCGTCAAAAAAAGGAAAAAGAGAGGGAAGCTCTATTTTGCAAAAGGTTTACAATGGAAACTTGGAGCTGACTCTTCCCCATCTTTTAATATCTGTGAAGTGAACTGAGTAATGATAAGAGGACTTGGAATGTAATTTAATTGGGAGAATATTTGGTTATATATCTTCAGCTGGAAGGAAGGATGAAAGGAGTCTGTGAGCTGCTGTGAACTGATAAGGTTCTTTATTGAGTCATCTGCAGTTTGGCAGATCATTCTTCTTCCCAAGCTAAGAGGAAAAATGATGAAAATAGTTTATTTCCTGGGACAGAGTGACTTATGCAGCTGTTGTTAAAGTTCTTGAGAGCCAGTGTGGTGTAGTGGTTAAGAGCAGTAGTCTCATAATCTGGGGAACCGGGTTCGTGTCTCCGCTCCTCCGCCTGCAGCTGCTGGGTGACCTTGGGCCAGTCACACTTCTTGGAAGTCTCTCAGCCTCACTCACCTCACAGAGTGTTTGTTGTGGGGGAGGAAGGGAAAGGAGAATGTTAGCCGCTTTGAGACTCCTGAAGGGGAGTGAAAGGCGGGATATCAAATCCAAACTCTTCTTCAAAACAACAAAGCACGGGATGGAGCAATGGAAAAATTTCTGGAATAACAATGGGATATTAGCTCTGCCCAAGGCCCAAGGATAACAGCAACAATTGGGGGGGGGGGAGAGATATAAAATCTTACTAGGACAGGAATAAACACCACGGACAGTATAATTGTCACACACAGGAAGAACAAGGATATAGTTCAAATTCCTCACTTGACGTTTTGTAAATCATTTAACCTGTCAACACAAATAGAAGTTACAGTATAAATATTGCAGTTGTTGTATAAGGGATTATTACTTTTTTGACTGGAATAAAATTGAAACTAATAAGATTTTGGAAAGCAGAAATAAAGAAAATAATCAAATCAAGCACGTGAGGGGCCACTTTAACTAAATTATATAATTCGGTATTTGAATGATTGGTATTAATACTTGTATTATAAATTGGTATCATTATAATGAGGCTATTTTTGGACTGTAATTGAAAATTAATGAAAATTTTATTATTTAAAAAAGAGACTTTGATTGGGAGCCATATATTGAACCTGGCCATCTCTGTCTGCCATCTGCCTTCAAATCGCCTTATCATTGCATGGATGTTTCCCATTGAGAAGTTGAGTATCCTGTACTTAGCAACTAAATGTGCATGTGTTAATATTTAGGTCAGATGTGGGTGAACTCAGGATATGTCTGAGTGTTTTTCTGAGGCGGGACGGTCCAGAGTCACCAAAGTTCATCATAAGATTGACATATTGGACTGTGATCTACAGACATAAACCATATTGTAAGTTCCAGTTCACACACATCTCTTCACAGTTCCCTCCATAGCTAAGAATGAACCAGTTGAAGTCTTAGGCTACATTCACACGGCAGTTTATTCTCTCTTTTTTAAAAAAATAATAATAATTTTTATTAAATTTTCCATTATACAAATTTGCCATATCAAACAATTTTCACAAATTTCAACTTTTTGGACTTCCCTCAGCTTCTCTGCCAATTATCCATATTTTCCCATTTTTACACATTTTCTAAATTTAATATTGCATTTTTAGATTACCCTTACTGTCCACGGCAGTTTATTCTCAGGTGAGCCATGTTTATCCAGAATTTTGGCATCCAAAACTATTACATCCAAAACAATGGCATATCTGAGAAACTGTCAGCAATGAAGAACATTTTTTTTAAAGGTCTTTTGTTAAAATATTTTCTAAACTAGAGGTGATATTTTTAAACTTTGTATGAAGAAAAACACTTTAGATATCAAATGCTAATGAAACAGGTTTGAGAAAAACAATGACTCGATAGGATGCTAGGCATCAGAATCATGAGTAATATATGCTGTTTTGCTATTCCTGGTGGCCCAGCAAAAATAAACCCTCATTTCTTAACTGTAACTGTGATGCACTTATGTTCCTCGTATTGTTTATAGTACTGTATAAGATTTAGAAACTCATGTATTCAAGTTCGCAGACAAAACTGGTAGTGGTCCATATGGCTGTGTGGTGCTTAAGAGCCCTAGCTACAAGCAGCAGAGATAATGATAATAATAATGATGATGATGGCATGTGGCTTACTTAGAAAAGGATTCATGAGGAAATCACATGGTTTAAATTCCCATGTAGATATGTGAGGAAATGTCTTCTCTGTCAGATCTCTGTCACAAATACATGTCTATGGCATGAAAACAACTATGCTATAATGTTGTTGTTAAAAGATGCTCATTTTTCAACTTCCTGTTATTTTGATTAGGCATTTTATATTTACCCTTATAAAATCCCAGTGGTTCTTCTGGTGGAAAAAAAATAGAAGCAAGAAGGGTATTCAATGCTTCTTCTTGTTGTTAATAAGGGTTTTTTGTGTGTTATTTCTGCTCTTGACAATCAGAGGTGTTCCCATAATGTTGAAATGTTGATCATGAATATTCATAAGTGATTATGTATTCGTCAGAATGAAACCATCCAGCCAAAAATCTTACATAAGCCAGTTTCACTGCAACTATTTATGGTTCATAATGCTTTTGGAATTAACCATGAAATTGCATCAAGTGTTTGATATTTGACTCAATGTAATTCCTAATGCTATTGTTTCAGCAGTTCTTTATGATTGGTTTGAGCATAATCAAAGTTTATAATGGGTTTGGGTGGCAAATGGGGGAAATAAATGAAGAACTTTCCAGATGATGACTCAAGTTCTGCTATGAATATGAAAATGAAACAGCTAGTAACTACATAAAACAAGTGAATAATCTGAAGCAAATGCACAATATCATTAAATTCCCTACTTTTAGTTATTTGACAAGTAGCTCTTAAAATGAGCTTTTTACAACTTTTTAATAGGGTACTTATGTGCCTGTGTGCTGGTGTTTTTAATCCCCTGAATGAGCCTATAACCAACTATCTTGATTGTCAGTTTGCAACATTCGTTCAGTGACATAACTCCTGCTTCTTCCTAATGCAAGGTGTCATATACCAACAGGACAAGCCATAATTGTACCAAGGATGGAATATGAAATGCAGTTAGTTGCTTTTTCTTGACAAGGGATTTACATTTATATGAGCTCACATGCAGCTGGATCCCAAAATATGGAGCAGGCCTGCGGCCAAACCTGAAAAATAATGCATACAGTCATAGTTAGTATTTACCCAGAATGCATCTGCAACCATTCCAGCAGCATTCTTATAGAACTCTGAAGTTGCTTTTCTAAATGCAAAGTGCCTTTCATCCATTTCAGCTTTTGACCTCTGTTAAAAAACAACTCAAAACATATTGCATACGAATGTGTGAAATAAGGTTTAGAAATTTGTAAGAAGTTATCGGGGGGGGGGGGATGAAAGATCTTTGTGAAAGAGGTGTTAATTAAGGTAGTTCAGAAATACATTTGTGTAGTCCAATATTACAAATGCTTACTTGAAAATAAGTCCCACCAAGTTCAGTGGGCTTCCTCTCAAGTCAGTGTATACCTTAAATATAAATTAATAACAGGTGAAATGGTGCTAAATTAACCTTCAAGGTTCCCCACCTTCAAGCAGTTTTTATTTTAATTCTATGCCTCCATTGCACTGTAAAAACCTGAAACATAGCCAAGCAAGTCAATTCAGATCTAATGGTGTTAGGCACAGTATAAGCCCCTATGTAGAATAAAACTTAGGGATAATAACACTTGTCTTTAATTCCCCACATATGGAGCTTTCATTTTTTTTTAAAGTGCTTTCAGGATTTTCATTGTAGTGTAAAAACTGAAACTTAGCCAAGAAAGTCAATACTGATCTAATGGTGTCAGCTGCAGTATAAGCCCCTACATAGAATAAAATTTAGGGATAATAATTCTTGTCTTTAATTCCCCGCATGCAGAGTGCAGTCAGCTTTTCCTAAAAGGATGAAGATAATGTAGTTGGTGAGAGGGTAGGGAAAGACTTAATACTCTCATTTGATATTCATATATTATTTGGGCCTTTCTGTAAGTTTCAGTGTGTGACAATCACAGGCGAGCCAGAAAACAGTTTAACCCCAGTATATTCAAACTAAGATGATTGGGAAAAATCCAATGGGGGAAGGGGAGTAGAACCAGGGCTGAGGTGAAACATTATTCCCAACTTCATAGTGATATTTGTGGACTCCAGAGGAGAACTACCCTTGATTATTTAGTGGAACCTGCAAACATGGCTGCAAGGATCACAGCATTCCTGTGTTACCTAGGTGACTGGGCAAAACACCCTTCATGGAGACTTACAGTATAGTTCGGGAACATAGGGGAAAATATCCCAGTTATCGAAGCAACTGGTTGGCTTTTGTTCCCTTACAGTGGAGTGATTTAAGCCTCTTGGGAGAAAGGAAATGTTATTCGGTTGCCTTGGAAATGCAACACCCCTAGCAGTGCTGCCTTCAGGTATGAGAGGACCCTGGATAAAAGGGCATTCTGGCAGGCATCCTCCTTCCTCAGGAAGTGCTTACAGCCTTAGGTGGTGGCAGGAAGCATAAGCTCTGTGAGCAGTACAGGACAGCTGACAAGCCATCATTTTGGTTTCCCAGTGTCATGTCTATCCAGGGCATTGTGGGAAGTGAACTGTTACCCTGACACTAAGAATTTCTGCAGTGTCTTTCTTGCATTTTGGACAGAGCACAACCCTCTCTCACACACACACCCTCTCTCTCCCTCTCTCTGGCAAGCTTTCCAATTCTTATGGCACTTCCCCCCACCTTGTTTTCCTCGGATGTTGTGTGGTAACATAGGCATCATAGGAAGTGCTGTGAGGCAAAAGGTCATATCTGTAAAGTGTTCTGTGAAGCACGTGCAGAGTGTTTCAAACAACTTGCACAGCCTCCGGTCACCTCTTGTAATATGTAAGTTAAGAACACCACCCATTGCCACCTCACCAAGAATATTCTCTGACGTTCTCACCTTGTGGAAGGCCAGATGAAAGATTTTCTTTTCCATAGGGAGGTAAGATTTTCATGGAAATAGGGAGTTCCACACAGCACTGGTCTACGCTGCTCTGCCACCAAGACGTGACCTCATGGTGGCACAGGAATTTCCAGGTACAGTTCTGCTGCTGGCAGTTTAAGCACATCCATATTATTGATTTTGATTTATTGGGGGGTACCCCTCTACTTTTTCACAGGGCAGAATGGGATGTCTCTTTCCCAACTGGTAAGTACAAACCACTATTTGTTCAAAAATAGCTCAATTTTATTCATGGGGACAGACTGTTGAGCTAGATGATGGATGGGCAAAAAAAGTACAGAAGGGACATTTGGAGTATAGGGTGGGGGTAGAAAGCAATTTCACTCATGGGGAAGAATGATCATTTACAGATTGAGAACTGCAGCCTCCTAACCCTTTCCTCATCATTGCTAATTAGCTCCATCATCAGCCAAAAATGTATATTTGCCGATCTTGATAATAGCACGTCCCAATTTCCTGTGACAGTACTCTGAAAGATATATTTGCACTTTTCAGTCCCTGACAGCTATGTTCATATATTGCAGAATATGAGAAACTAAATTTAGCTGGCAGATAATAAAGGCAAGAGAGATTTTCTTTGTTTCATGGAAGGAAATTACCACATAGGGATAAACTGGATATGTGGATGGCCAGCATTCTCATTTTCAGTATTTAATACATCTGTCATCCACTATAATTAGCTTGTTCGAAATCTTTCTCAAAAAATACATTGTAATAGCATCAAATGTTACACATGACAAAATAACAGGCATTCCAGCATTGAAAGCAGCAATTAATAATATATATGATGTTTATAAAGTTAAATGACCTATTGGGGAAAATAGAAAACAGTTTATTGTGAAAATCTTTTAATTTTGATCAGTAAAAAGAAAGCATATTATTTATAAACTTTGGGTTGTGTCCAACTACGTTTTACTCCATGGACCCATTAAATTATGTTAGTCATGTCTATTAATTTCAATAGGTATATTCTGAATAAAATTTAGTCTTACTGAACACTTCTTCTTCTTCTTCTTCTTCTTCTTCTTCTTCTTCTTCTTCTTCTTCTACTACTACTATAAAAAACAGGAATCAATGGTGGCTGGTGCCCATTGAGACTGGTAGGGTGGAAGGCAAGGAGGTCAACCATAGGTGTAGTCAGTGCCAATGACAGGCATGGCCAACTAATTCTACTTCTGTCCCCATCTTTCTCCCTGCTGATTTCTACAAGCTCAACTCTGAAACTAAGGAGGATGAAGCTGACAATCAGGCCCACCTGGACTAGTGCAAGAAGGCAGGCAGATGGGGGCTGGCTGAGGACAAACTGAGCTTGGTGGGGCAATGTCCTAATAGAACAGCTTCCGGTGCCAGGAATACTGCTCAAATGATGGCACTGTCCTTTGATGAAATATATACTTCAATCTGGAATAAGAGCATAAATCCACTATTGATTTGTTGTTGTTTTTCTTGTATGACTGTCTTGCATTTTGCGCCATCAAAGCAGATCATAACAAATAAAATAGTTATTCACATCCAAATACATTAACAATCCTAATTGCATCAACTTAGAAGGATGTCCCAGTTAGCTCAATGGGTCTTCCTCCCAAGTAAATCTGTGTAGCCCACTAAGTTACAGTGACCGAAGTAGAATTTTCTTCTGGGTAAGCGTGTACAGGATTCCAGTGTCAGTCAGAGAAAGAGCTCTCTGAACCTTTTATTCGTTTTATCTTGTTTAGAATTCTTGTGAGCTGATATTCAACAAATACAGCATACAATTATAAAATTACAGAAAAATACAACAAAACCAAATTGCAGTCAGAAATCGTAAACGGTCAGAAGGGAAACTAACATATCACAGATTAACCACTGAAGCATCAATAAATATTATTTTACCAATTTTGATGCCTAAATTAAGATAAAATAAGTGTAAGCATAAAATAGTGGAGTGTCGGCACTTATCTGTGTTGGGGGGGGATACAGGTGGTGACCATTTTAGGCATGTCCAATTGATGCACGATCACTGATGCTCGTGTCCTTTTGGTCCTGAGAGAAACTAGGGCTGGGGCGTGATGGGTAGGGGCACACTTATATGTCTGCTGGTGTCAGGAACGGAACCCCCCCCTCCAAAGAAAAAAAAATGGAGGGTGAAGAAAGAGCTGTGAATGGAGCAGGTCCTTTCCCCATCCTCTGGACCCCCTGGGAAACCTAACAAATCTTTTGCACCTGGAACTGTGTGTGGAATGTGCCACTGAATTCAACACAACTGTGGGCAGTCTGAGGAAGTACCAGCCACCTTGGACCTGCCCATAAAAGCAAGACTAGAGTGAGAAATTAGGGCGATGTACACTGTTTTCAGGAACTCTTCTTGTTGTGAGACTCTTATAAGTGAGCAGAAAGCTTGTTTGGATCTTGGATGAGAACCTGGAGACTGAGAGGGAAGGTGTGTCAGAAGGAAAATGAATGGATATTGATCTACAGTGGTACCTCGGGTTAAGAACTTAATTCGTTCCGGAGGTCTGTTCTTAACCTGAAACTGTTCTTAACCTGAGGTACCACTTAGCTCATGGGGCCTCCCGCTGCCACCATCGCGCGGTTTCTGTTCTCATCCTGAAGCAAAGTTCTTAACCTGAGGTACTATTTCTGGGTTAGCGGAGTCTGTAACCTGAAGCGTGTGTAACCTGAAGCATCTGTAACCCAAGGTACCACTGTGTGTGTGTGTGTGTATATATATATATATATATATATATATATATATATATATATATATATAACCAGTGCTATTTTTCTAGAAAAAGAGGTGCCAGAACTCACCATGAATGCCTCACTTGTTGTCTTATAAAGGTAATGGCACCCACCTGAGAGGTGCTGGAACTGAGTTCCAGTGAGTTCCAGCTGATAAAAGCCCTGTTAGTAACTTTGTATTAATGTAACATTTGTCTATGTAACTGTGTATATGTAACAATATTTTCTTTAAGTTGTGTGTTGGTGCCTTGGTTTCTTAGAAATAGTTTTAATATATTAAACAGTGTAGAAATTAAATAAGCAAATCAAATATTGAGAGGGCATTACTGAACCTTCATTGTTGCTGTTGTCAGCAGAGGGGAATAACTGTTCAGGGCAAATCTAACTGAAAACAGCCTAGGGGTAGGCACCTGGTTTTAACTCTTAATGATAATTGTTTCAGGTAATGAGTTTTTGCTTAAATCTTCACTTAAACATTCTGTTATTCCACATTCATTTATAATCCCCGCTTCACTTATCTTCAATAAACAATAATAGTTTGTGTGCAAACCACCAAATCTTTCCTTCTGTATAGCTGCCATTCATTTTCATAGGCAGGAGGAAGGGGATCATGCCAGCAGCACAACTGAAATGAATGAAGCCCGTGTGACTGGCAGTGCTTAGTAAATTGCTCCCTTTCGGAGCAATGTTATTTTAAGCTTCCAGTGACTAAATGTGATGCTTTGTGCTTCGTGAGCCGCTAACTTGTTGTCAATTTGATATGTCATGCCCTGCTTCCAGGTGCAGCTTCAAGGCTATAAAAATGCTAACAGATTTGTTTTCCATTTGTCGCAGAAGGAAACAATATGCCTCTGAGTGTACTGGGGGATGGATTGTCCATATGGTCTAGTTGACTTCATGCACTTCAATTTCATATCCCAACCCCCTTCTTCATATTATTTTCTCCCCAGGGCAAAATGAGAACATAAATTGCACAATCTAAATGGTCACATATACAGGCTGAGCATAAAATAGTGCATGAACACTCCCATAGATCCTGCTCCCGCCTTTCGTTTCTGAGGGAGCATCCCACTGGCCTAGCACTGGATTCAGCATACAGGACTAGTCGGGCCTCTTTTCGTTCAGCTCAATACCAAAGACAAAGTTTCACTTTGTTCTCTTGTTTTATTTGTTTAATTATTTCACACCTTACTGACACCACTTTCAGGTGAGCAAGCGGGAATACCTGCCCACTTCTGCTCACTTTCCATAGGGTCTCCAGCTATTGGCTTCTCTGACAACTTACTTTCCTAACCACATCATAGTATCCCAAATCCATTTTGCTTAAATAACAAGTCTGTTAATGGTGTGACCCTAAACAGCTTCAATTTACAGGAATTTTGGTGCTGTGGATATGGAAAATCCTGAACAGAACATGTTAAAACTGAAAAGTTTTTAATTGAATTGAATTATAGCCCAAGTGCAGCTCCCAAAAACAAAAAGGAATTCGTCATAAGCAACAGAAAGTTCTACGTACTGGAAATCTCCCGCTCTTTAATGTTAACTTGCTCTGGATTTTGCATGTAATGTCCAGGCTATGCCAGTGCACCATAACTGTGAAGCCTTTGCTGTTAAGTTGTGAAGGGACACGGGTGGCGCTGTGGTCTAAACCACTGAGCCTAGGGCTTGCCGATCGGAAGGTCGGCGGTTCGAATCCCCACGATGGGATTAGCTCCCATTGCTCGGTCCCAGCTCCTGCCAACCTAGCAGTTCGAAAACTCACCAAAGTTCAAGTACCGTAGATAAATAGGGAAGGTAAATGGCGTTTCTGTGAGCTGCTTTGGTTTTGCCAGAGGCGGCTTAGTCATGCTGGCCACATGACCCGGAAAAACTGTCTGTGGACAAACATCGTCTCCCTCGGCCTGTAAAGCGAGATGAGCGCCACAACCTCAGAGTCGTTTGCGATGGCCAATGGTAATGGCCATTGTGAAGGCATGACACTGCAAAGCCACCCTATCAACATGAACCTCACTGCATCATACCTGGGCAGGGTGGTGATGTCAGGGTTACATTGATGCATGGCAGAGCCAATCCAGCACTCTCCCCAGTGTGTCCACACAGTCCTGACCTTGCTCCTGCTCTGCCATACCCCCATCCCAAGCCAGGAAAAGCTGCTGGTGTTAGGAGGGACCTGGCCACTTGTAAATATAATTTTGGCCACTGGTCCACTGACTGAAGAGAGTGACACCTGGGAATACAGGAAATGGCCATCTCTGTTTTCCGATTCAAAAAAGGCAGTAAAGAATAAGAGGCTCATATTTCAGAAACAGCCTTGGTTCGTAGAAGTTCAAAGCAGTGTGGTGGTGTTATAAAACTGTCCCTGTGTATGAGTAAATTGCTAATTGAAGATTGAGATGTCTCTTTTGGCACTGTGGGGTTGACAAAATACATATCATGTTTGCTTTGAACGTAGTTCTCCTTCTAGTTTTTAAAAAATGTATTCAACTAAATTCTTCCTCTCTCATAGGAGCAAATGTGTGATTGCACACTATCATGAGAGATGGGAAATGAATAGTAAATCAAAGAGCTTATAATTCAGCTGAGAGACAGCTACTTGGTAGCAGATAGGCCATTCAGACCTTAACCTGGCAAGCATGACACTTCTTCTAATTTAAAAGTTAGCATTCATCCTGGCTGCTGCTTTGATCTGAAATTCTACCATGTGTCTGGATTGTTCCTCTGTCACTTCGGACTCACTTTAAATTGTTCTGCTTATTGCTGTTTGCAAGAGATTTTATGAAGAGCGGGAGGCTTCATTTTGCTCTTTTTGTCTCATCACATCGCTCACTTGCAATGCTGGCTACAATGCACATTTGCTTAATTTCAACATTTCCAGCACGGCTAGACAGAAGTCATGTCTACATATATACAGTGACAAGTTTTACAAGTTACATCTCATGTAGCTGCTTCTTTTATGTGCAATTCCTTTCCCCGGAATCCAAAGGCAAGATTGACTACTGTGTCTACTGTAGCATTAATACTAAAAGGCTCCTGTGACATATTACTCTCACAGTGATGGAGTTCCTCTGGCAGCCTGTAACTTAATACTTTTCATTTCAAAACAATCTCCAACCAAACCACTGAGGTGTGTCTAAATCAAAATGTTAAACAATGGATAACCTCCTGCTGCCCTGCTCATAAACCTAGAAGATTAAAAATGTACACTTATTTTTTGCTCATATTAGTATCATTGAAGTTAGTTCGGGAAGTGGGTCATGAACTTTATAGCATTATCCTTTCCAGAGCGGTTCCGTTCCTGTAAATGATTGGTGACTGTTGACTATCCAGAGAGCGCAATGTTCAATACGTCAGGCAAAAGAAACGGTGATGCTTAGAAGTTATTTTTATTTATTTCCCTTTTATTTCGTTCACCCAGGGCACCTCTAGTGTGCTCTCAAGGCTGTATTGCCATAATCTTATTCCCCGTAATAGCTTCGAGTTCCTTTTATTCAAAATATTCATCTTGAGATTTTGCATATTTTGTATAATGGCTTTGCTATCTAGCCGAACAATAACTCATGTGAAGACATAACAGGACCAGGGAGAAAAGGCAAATGAAGTATGTAACAAAAAAAAACAAAAAAAAAGGTTTCACTTTGTTTTGACTTTTGAATAGGCATCCTTTTGAATAGGCATCATTTTATTTCTTACAACAGCCCAATGGAGTGGCTGTATTTTTTGGCTTGAGCTGCTGCAGCCATATCAAAAGAGGTGGCTTCTGCCCTGGAAGTGGGTACATGTCTGCTCTTGCTTACCTTTCAATGTACATTTAAATAAATAAATAAATAAATAAATAAATAAATAAATAAGTTACTACAGCACTGTTGAAGAGCAATATTCTGCTGTGGAAAGAATTGCTACTCCAGCTCTTATATAGGGGAGCCAACAGCTCCCAATGGCTACCACTGCACCTCTACTCCTCTTCTAGAGGGGTCAATGTGTTCCCTTGGTGTTCATATACTATCATTTTGTCAAATGCTATGGACAGCGGCATAGAACTGGCTGCAAAATTGCATACCTATTGCTCCATTCTTTTCTTTATTCTATCTTGTGTTATTTAAAATTAATTTTTTAGTACATTAATAATATAATGAATGAATCGCTTTCCATATAAATTGCAATGAGATTTGCAATTATACAATAAAAACGGCAAAATGTAAGTTTATATAGATAAACACCCAAGGCAGAGACCTAATCCCCACTCACACTGGGAAAGCTTGTCGAAACAAAAGCGCCTTCCATCTAGTCCAACCCTCTGCAATGCAGGAATCTGCAGCTGCCCCATACTGGGATCAAACCTGCAACCGTGGCATTACCAGCGCCACACTCTAACCAAATGAGCTTTCCAGAGCCATGTGGTGTATCCTAGAATAAGGTGCAAATGGAATACAAAGAGGAAGAAATTGCGCAAACTCTGCAAAGGCCTGCAATTCTATACATATATCTGGGAATAAATCCCATTGAACTCAGTGGGACTTACTTCTGAGTAGTATAAGATTTCATTGGGGGGAGGGGGGAAACCATCCCATTGTGAACCAAACCTTAAACTCAGCATAGTATAGGGACTGTAACCCTATACCCTATACCTACTTCCCTGGTTGTAAGTCTCATTTAACTTTATATGTGGAGGATTGGACTGTATAAGAAGTGATTTCTACAATGGATCCATGCATCGTGGTTTTTAAGCATACCCCATAGGTGAAATATAATCTATTGCTTGTCTTCTGTAGGTTTGAGACTCAATTCAGAAAGTATTAAGGTGTTCTACATTTCTAATTACACTTTCACTTAGTATTTATATGACATAGCTCATATGCCCAAGATTGCGTTCACATGCATCCATAAACCATATACTTTTGAAAGATTTCTTATGAAAATTGTAGCAGAAATGAATGTTAAACTGAAAACTTTTCATTTTAGCTGCCTATAAATTCTGATCTTGTTTCACAGAAATTCATCATGTTCTATTTGTGAAATTACTGGCTCCCTTCTTTATGGAACATTATTTGTGTATTATATTCTTTTGTGACAAGAGAAATTGCAGTACATTTTTCAGTAGTCTGCAAATTTCATTTGGAGCTCAAGCTTCATTGTTGTTAGTGTCACAGATATTACAAGTTTAACTGAAGCAAAGTCAACATGTTTTCATAAGTTGCTTTTCATCCAGAAGTGCTTAAGATCCATTTGTATTCCATTTGTGTTAATAGCACTTCTTTCTTTCTTTCTTTCTTTCTTTCTTTCTTTCTTTCTTTCTTTCTTTCTTTCTTTCTCTCTCCCTCCCTCCCTCCCTCTTTCTCTCTCTCTCTCTCTCTCTCTCTCTCACACACACACACACTCTTTCTGTTTTTGGTTACAGATAGGTAGCCGTGTTGGTCTGCCAGCTCATACCAAGAACTAACTTAGTTGGTCTTAAAGGTGCTACTGGAAGGATTTTTTTTACTCTTTCTGTTTGTTTGTTTATGTGTTGTAGCAACGGCAGCAGTAGGTGGTAGACATTTAAAACACCCACACATCTGCTATACATGGTGAACACAGTCCCATCACACAGGACAATAAAGGTACCATTTGAAATGTGTATAGCACTTCGCTCCTGCATTTTAACTTTGGTCACTCATCAAGAACCCTTATCACTGTGTTTTATGAGATGTAAGAAAGTAGTCTGTACAAATGGTCTGACATAATGCTCTTTTTTGTAATTTACAATTGAATTTATCCAAGAACCAGACTTTGAAACTTGTTCTTTAGCAATGACCAAACTTCCCCAGGAATTTTTGCGATGACTGATTCTGAGAATAGTAGAAATATAGTCAGTTTTGCTCAGTTTCTAAATTCACTAGTATATCCAGCCCTATATCTCATTGACCATGAACTCCAGGACCCCTCTCACCAAGTGGCTTCTATGTAACAGGGATTTGTCAGTGGCAGCAGCAGAGAAATTGGTTCTTCTGCCCTTCTATCTCTTCTTCCTCTCTTCCAATTTTCTAGCAGCTGGAATACTGTGGGCCATACTAGATGTTAATCCTAATGCCTAGTTGGCAACCACATCAGAAGATTTTTCAGTTTAACACCATGTATGGACACCTTTGATTTTCATCAGAACAACATCCGTCCATAGTTTAGCATTCATCTCTGTAGCCATAACCCTAAGAAAATCACCCCTAGTAGCATAGAAAGCCAGCTACTTATGTGAAGTGGGGTTGTGGTGGCCCTGGTCTGCACAACTGAATTATAAACCAGCTTTATATATTGCGCATGTAAGTGCATATGTTATGGATTATTCTGCACATAAACACCATGACGCTTCTCAGGTTTTGTGGTACCCTTGGTCAAAATGCTCCCTGTGTGGGTTTACCTCTTCCTCACCGCTGTTACTGTTCTCCATCCTCCTTTCACTGCTCCCTCATTCAAAGAAGGCATGTATAAGCAATGGAGTGGAGCAGGAGAGCTCAAGAACTGGCAGAATTCCCCTACTTGGATGTGGGCCTCAGCAGATACCCAGCATTGCTGACCCATGACACTGCCAACCATCTTCATTTTGTTGTATGTTTGAGCTATGTCTATCATAGTTATGTGTGGCATTTCAAGGTAACAGAACTTCAGCTGCAGAGTTTAAAACAGTCCTTGGATTACAGTACATCTCTGTTGGTGGGATTCTTAACCTTACTTAATTTTACTTGGAAGGAATCCCTGTGCTCTTTGGTGTCTAATTCTAGTGCAGGTAAATCCCAAACATTGCTTCAGAAGCTTATGCCATGCCCAAGTCCTTCAGTCTCTGTAACTTTTCCATTCATGTATTAGCTCTTCTCCATGCACATATTAATTAAAGTTAGCTTCCCCCCTTAATTCTGCTCGCAATACAGTTCAGAGGCTCATTATTTCGGTGACTCTTTCAGACAAAATATATGTCTCTGAACTCTTTTGCCTTGTGAATAAATGGAATTCACTTACTAGGCAGCATTATTCCGGGGTGGATTTTTTATTTTAAAAAAATGCTCATACATACAAGACTGTAAGTGGAATATTAAAGGCAATTGCACTTGTAACAAATAAAAGAATTATTAATTAAAAGATAAGTAATTATGTCAGAGTAAAGTATGGCATGCTGTAATCTCCATTCTAACTAACAGCTTCGGTTTAATTAAAAGTACTTAGGATCATAAAATGTTAATGTTATGTACCAGCCATGCAGCAATAAAGAATGGTGTGACATTATTTAAGGTGCATCCCTGGGATTCTAGAATGCTGTGATTTAGCCAGGCTGCTTAGAGAATGGTGACATTTTAAAATTTATTTTTACAGTTCCCTTCAAGAATGCTTTGGAAAGCATTTTGCAAAACCATAAACAATGGCACACATACAAAACTTGACTCCAAGTCAAAGGCTTTTGGAAAGCTTTTGTCCTGTGGTCAAGAAATACCACTCACCAAAAGCTAGCAGGGTGCCTCTTCAGGTGTTATTGCTTACACAAATACACTCAGATCAGTGGGAGATTGTGGCCTTGACTCATGTTCAGATCTGATGCCAGATCCCATGGAGAAAGCAGCAAGGTCCACATAGCTTCTAGTAAGCAGCTTGCTTCAGCAAAGGCTGAGATTAGACTGAACCATTGTAAGCTTCTGCCCCTCTTGTGGCTAACTTTAGAGTCTTAAAATGCCAACCCTCTTTCCTGAAGATAGGCACTCCTCCTCCATTCAGTAGCCTCCCGCCAGGTGCTCCCCTTGCACCACAATGGACCAATGAATTTTGCAATGCAGTTCTCTAGCCAAGTAATGTTTACAAAATGCATATCTTAGTGAAAATGACAGAAATGCATTACAAATTGTTTTTGCCCAGTTTCAAAATCATATATAAAAATGTATTAGGAGAAATTATCACTAAAATGCTGGTGAAGTTGCATGAGAATTTCTCCCTTCTTTTTTAAAAAGCAAATTTCTGCAGAACTGAATTTAAGATGAGAAAACAACAACAACAACAACAACAACAACAACAACAACAACAACAATTTTTATTTATATCCCACCCTCCGCAGCCGAAGCTGGGCTCACGGCGGCTTACAACAATAAAATAATACAACATTCTAAAATCATTTCATTATAAAATTAATTCAAATCAAATTAATGGCAACCATTGGGCTAGAGAGAAACTGAGAGGCTCAAGTTGGACAGATCTGTCCATCCTTGTTCTCCACATAACTGCAGTGTGCATAAACTTGATACCATTTGCAACCTGATGTACAAGACACATTTGAGCAACCTCTGGTCCACTGGCTGCATAAGGCTCTTACAAGCCATTCTCTGTTCTCTCTCTCTCTGTTTTTGATGAGTAGGGTAGCACCAGGAAGCAAAATTGAGTAGTGGGAATAATCTCTCTCTCTCTCTCTCTCTCTCTCACACACACACACACACACACAGAGAGAGAGAGGGGGAGAGAGAGAGAGAGAGAGAGAGAGAGAGAGAGAGAGAGATTATTCCCACTACTCAATTTTGCTTCCTGGTGCTACCCTACTCATCAAAAGCACAGCTGTTTGCTGGGCTGGAGGGAGTGCAGTTCTGATGGACAGATAAAAGACAAAAGGATGCATCCAGATAGCAAAATAAAAAATAAAAAATGATTGGGACAATACATGCTATTATACAATAAAATGTAAATACATTGTATTGTATTTTGCATAGAATTAAAATAATGGTTTATGGCGTATCTTTCCAAAGTTAAAATTCCATGTGGAAAATAAAAAGAGAGAGGCTAATATGTGGCATCTGGCTTTGTGAGAATTATTTTTTGCAGTGGCTAATAGAAGTAGAGTATTATTAAGTCTTGAAATATATCCTTTGCTGTTAATGGAATACAATTTGTGACCCATCAGGTCATTCTCCTTTTAGCGTCTGCAATATCAACTAAGTGCTCCTAGTAGTTTGAAAATGCTTTGTGATATAAATGGATGATCCCCTTATTATAGTCATGACAACTTAGATATTTCATGCTTGCATAAATTCATAATTTGTGTGATTTAAATACAGTATTAACATCTTCCAAAGCAAACAGGGACACTAACACTATTGTAAACAATGCTGGCATTAAAATAAAGCAGAAGGCTTTTGTGCTTCTTTTGACGGGGTGGGAATAATAAATACATCCAGCAAGGTGTATGTGACTGGGACTGGTGCAGTGAGTTCAGTGGGTGGTTGCAATGGTGCTAGTGCAATCTGAAAGGCATTTTGTAATGGTGCTGGAAAAAAATGGTTATGTATTTGGTCTAATGTTTGGTGGTGTCACCCATCTAATGAACTTTTTAGGTCTCACCTTGATATCAAATATACCTGCACTGAGTGTGAAAAGGTTAAATAAATAAATAAAAATGTCACAGAACATAAATATATGAACAGCATATCCCATAATTTTAATGATTTACTTCATTTTATGGTTCTATCCCAGGAGTGTGAGGACAGTTCAGTGGTCTAGCTAGCTGTGGTTCAATTTCTTGTAATTTACTATAATATATAGAAACAGGAGACTAGTATCACGATCCTGTAAATGTGTACTTAGGGGTAGGTCTATTTAGTTCAATAGGCTTACTGTTAGGTACAGTGCTGCAGCCTAACAATGCAATCCTTTGCATGTCTGCTTGTAAGTAAGTCAAAAATCTATAGAGTTGCAGCCTTAGAATGTCACTTGGAAAAATACATCTTTTCTCTCAGAGTTTTGATGAATTTTAGCAGTTTGTTGGGTATTTCATTTAAAAAAAAAAAAATCTGTAAAGTGATGAAATTGCTGACCTGGGTGATGACAGCCCAAACAATGATTGCTGTCAGACAAAGACTACCTTTTATCTTGGAACTTGAGAAATATTAAAGTCAACTGTAAGCTATTTGATTTCTTTAAAAATCGGTCTTCCAATTATCTTTCTATTTAGATCCATTTTCATTGCACAAAGGAGAGCCAAAAATATGTGTTGTGTGTATGTCACAATCCCATTTTCTGATGAAAGATCTCTCCTTTGTAGTGCATAAAAAATAATCATCGAATTGAGACTTTACAGTGAAAGACATGCCGTTCCTTGCCCTTTGCATTGTAGGCCATGAGTGTTGTAACTGAAAATCTAGACAGTTAAGTAGTGGAAGGAAGTTCACATTCCGTATGAAGTTGTTGTATGGTCCAGAAGGTTTCTATGGGTGAATTCAGACATGGTAATATTGTGTTAGCTTTACTCATTATACTGCTAGCATTTCTGACCCATTTTCTAATGCTCTTTTCACTTCTTTCCCCACACGATTCTACCTTGAAAACAGCAGTGTGCTGATATACTGCACCAAATTCTTTGAGGAAGTGGTTATGGTAAAGATCAGTATGACCACTGAGAATTTAGGAAGAGAAATTTACTACTTACATAAGGATGTGTGTCTGTTCACAGTCGCTTATGTACATTGCTTTATCTAATGACTTAAAAGGCAAGAGTTTCAACAAAATGGTCACTCACACAGCAATATTATGGAGAACTACCAAGCCTTAACCCTATACCTTACATATGGTTTCCATTTGACTAAGGTTGCACATAGTTACAATGCAGCTCCATAACCTACGTGGCCCAAAGCTTGTACCACAATCTCACAAAGTGCTTCAAAGTAAGGCACTATTCTCTTTTCTTCATCTCTTCTGCAGATTCTACACTACGGGGCAATATTAATCTGATTTATAGGATGTTTCTGGATTACACATGTAACCAAAAGCCTGTGTGAGAGATGCATAGGAGGCATTAGGAAGAATACTTCACCTATGTGCTCTATGTGATGGTGACCTGTAAACTACAACTAATCTAGAATGTGGCAGCTAGACTGGTGCCTGGGAGCAGCCACCAAGACCATATAACACCAGTCCTGAAAGACCTACATTGGCTCCCAGAATGTTTCTGAGCACAATTCAAGTGTTGGTGCTGACCTTTAAAGCCCTAAACGGCCTCGGCCCAGTATACCTGAAGGAGCGTCTCCACCCCCATCATCCAACCCAGACACTGAGGTCCAGCTCCGAAAGCCTTCTGGCGGTTCCCTCACTGCGAGAAGTGAAGTTACAGAGAACCAGGTAGAGGGCCTTCTCGGCAGTGGCACCCACCTGGTGGTACACCCTCCCACCAGATGTCAAGGAAATCTGACTTTTAGAATACATTTGAAGACAGTCCTGTTTAGGGAAGTTTTTTATGTCTGTTGTTTTGTTTGTTTGTTTTAATATGCTATAAGCCACCAGAGTGGCTGGGGAAATCCAGCCATATGTGTGGGGTATTAATAATAATAAAATTATTATTATTATTATTATTATTATTATTACTACTACTACTACTACTACTACTACCATCCAGCACTAAGAGGGAGTTGGCCTAGTTGAGCTTCAAGGCTTCTCCCAGCTGCATCATTGTATATGTATGCTAGTGGTTCCTGGTTCCATGTACTTGCAACATGCAATGGTAGCTTCAGTTGCAGAATAGCTTCAGTTGCCTAGACTCCACGTATCTGTTCCAATGAACACACAAATCTGGGACTTCAGTCCATCACAATGACAGTCAGTCCCACTGAATCAGAGAAGTCTCTGATTCAGCTCCATTGTAGTTGTAAAGCTGTTATTAATCACAACATAGGAGATTGTAGCCCATCAATATTGCTGAAATAACACTTCTGTTAAGGGTGCAGCCTTTCATAGCTGTAATTTCCTGGCATTTTTGGACCTTTAGAATGAATGTGGAAAGCCCATAACAGAACATGTTAAAACCAAAGGTTGATGGTTTATTGTTAAAACATATTTTGTTGTTTCATTGCAGGAGGCTAACACGGCACCCACTCTGGAATTCTTGAGCTAATTCGTTGTGGATATTTTTGCAAGCTTATTCTCTCCCATGTTTCCTGGCTGCTAGGCAATCAGTATTTGACAGTACAGGGAAACTTGCCATGAAGTGATCTATTGATTCTGCATGTTGACACCATTTACACTGTTTGTTATTATCTGTAGTTATGTGATGAATTTGCTGTGGTTATTCATGAGCAATATCTGATCTTAAATGGCAGCTATAAATTGTTCACTTCCTGCATATGTTTTTCTACACCTCTGCTATGCATATGTAGGATGTTTACCATGCCATTACTTTAGTTACATCTAAAGTTTTGCATCTAAGATGAGATGACACGGGCAAATGAATTAAGGATATGTTCTTTCAGATCAAGCTTCATGGAGCCATAATCCATTTCTACTCTTACTAAGATAGGTAAATGAATGCAAATATTTTTTACATTTGCAAATGTAGTTGATAGATATGATCATTCGTTAAAAAAATGTGCTGCATTCTAAACATGTCTTTGGTATATAGACAGTCTGATATTTATTTTTATCACAACGTTTACGAATACACATTTTGCAATTTCTAAAATATAATGCTCCTTGTACAGTTTACCATGTTATTCTGGTAGGGGCTATTTCTAGGTCAGAATTATAAACAACCAGAGGAAAATTAAAATAAAATTGTGTTATATTTTATTCAGCACTTATTGTCATTATCTCCTCTCTACAGAAATGTATTTGTATCATTACAGAATGCAAGACTATGTCTCTACTGAAATTACAGATAATTCTAATAATGCCATTATGTTTATTACTGGTTCAAGCACAAATTGTTGGATCATGCACATAAATAAATGTTCATATTGAATTTACATATAGTTTTGAATAACAACAGAGGTTGCGGAAGTGAAGCAAAAAGAAGAGAATACTGCAGAGAAGTAACATACAGTGCTATCCCATCCATGTTTACTCAGAAGTAAGTTCCGCTGTGTTCAGTGGGGCTATCTTATGGGCAGTCCTTTGCATGTTTACTCAGAAAGAAGTCAAACACTGTCCATTAGGGTTTACTCCAATGTGCATAGGATTGCAGCCTAAAACCTAATTAATGTATATATTGTATAACAGACTTTTAAAAAAATGCATCAGTTGAACATGCTACATTAAACAAACTGCTATATAAGGCTAACATGATGTACTGGTTAGAGTGTTGCACTAGTACTTGGGAGACCAGGGTTCAAATCCACATTCAGCTATAAAGTTTCCTGGCTAACCTTGGTCAGTCATAGTCTATCAACCTAACCTACTTTTGTGAGAATAAATGAAGAGCAGGAGAGCCATGCATACCAAGCTCTTTGGAGGAAAGGTGGGTTATAGACATATGAAGGAAGGAAGGAAGGAAGGAAGGAAGGAAGGAAGGAAGGAAGGAAGGAAGTCACCCTGTCTGTGGGATGCCTGGAGCACAGCACTAGTAGGACCCACCTAGGGTAACCGACTGAGTAGATCTTGGAAAAGTTCTGCCAGTGGAGATTGGGAGAGCTGGGAAGTCTTGGTGGAGGAAATTCAGAGATGCATAGCTGAACATTGCTAGAAGAAGAGGTGAAGAAGGCCACAGTGATGGTGAATTTTTATTTTGTTAAAATTCACCCTGCCCTTCCATCAAATGGTACGCAAGGCAGCTGCCAGGAACCAATAGTGGTAGGGGCCCACCCAAGTAAACCCCGCCCCCCATCATGGTGCTGGCCTGGATGAGGAGAGAACATGTAACATTTGTTCAGCAACAAAAGCAGATCCACATTTATGACCAAAACAGAGGCTTATGGCTGCATCCCAGCCAGCCAGTGACTCATCTGGTGAACAGGTCTAATCATTCATCTGCAGATCACTATTTTATTAGACTCCATCTCCTTCTATTTTTATTGAAATATTTAATTTAAACAACATACTGTCTGACTTACCCCTTTTGTTTGCTCTCCCCTGCTTGTTAAATAAATCCCAGTTCTTGTTTTTTATTCTGTTAAGTTCTCTGTCTGTGATTTGCTGCCTACAAGTGACCTCACTGCTCCCTGTAGCCTCTGGCTCAGCTCTTATTTTTCATCAGGAAGATTCATGTTTTTAAATCACTGATATATATATATATATATATATATATATATATATATGAAAAAACCCTCGCTATAGTAAGATCTGTACTACACCACTTCCCCTTATCTGTTTACCTGGTACCAAACCTGATGGCTTTTAGGCACCTGTAAAAACTTTTTTACTTTCCCAGGCTTTGGATATGATTGGTGATTATATGATTTATTGCCACTTTTTTACTACTGCTGCTGATTTTTTGGTGTGTGTTTTTATGCTTTGTATATTTTATTTTTATAACAGATGCTTCAGTGTGATATTGCATGCTGCCTTCAAAATTTGAAATTGAAAGTTGGGATAATAATAATAATTTAAATGAATAAGTATGTGTTCCAGATCCCTTTTTGAGCTCGTGTATATCACAACGAACAAGATCCATGACAGCTCACATTAGTCATTTCATTTAAATGCAAGATTCAGAAGGAGGAGTGATTTATGTTTGCAAAGTCATTTAACTAACACAGAGAGAAAGGAAATGCTGATAACACTTTACTATGCAAACTGAAGAAACAAAAAAAAAATGTATAATTTGAGAAGGAAGAAACACAGAGGTTATGTCTTTCTTACTTGAGACCTTGTTCTTAGCAAGGAGACATTCAACCAAACATAGAGGAAAATTTCACAGTTAATCAGAGCACATGCCACCTCAGTAAAGTTCATTCCACTCTGCCCAGCGACGGAGCAAGCCGATTGGACGCCTGGGGCGGCGCGCATGCCCTGTGCCCAGGGGCAGGGCCAGCCATGCATGGGGCAGGGCCAGCTGGGGCAGAACACTCCATGGGGCCTCCAAGGAGTCTGCCAGCCTCCTCCCACTCAGCCACCCTACAGCGGAGGGGGAGGCGGCAGGCGGACCATTTGGGGCAGCGCGGAGCCTGCAGGCGCCCAAGTCACCGCGTCACTGCAGGCCCCACGGTGAGTGCCACCTGGCATTTTGTCACCCCTCTCAGTGGTGACACCCCCTTCCTCCACAACTGACTCTGCCTGGTTGCTAAGCAACACCACAACTTGGTTAGCTGATTTACTAATAACAGCATTAACTCTAAAATTGCACACTGAATGTTCTGTGCTGATGCACTTCCAACAATTTATATCTCAGGATCAAGTGTGTTTAAAAATAACATCCAACCCCAAAGGAGTTCTGAAATTCTAGCATGTAAGAACTGGGTTTCCCCCCTGAAAAAGTGCAGTATTTCTTAGGATTTAAATGTTTGGCTATGTGTTGTGGTCACAATCCACCAGAATTTAGGCACACTGAAATCCATTTACTTTCACCTAAAGTCAAGGGGTTAAATTCAACATTGATTCCTTGAAAAGGTTCTCAAACAGTGGATGAAACGGAACAATAGTAGGTTTCTTGGGATGGAAAGAGAAACTGGCTCTCTAGCTGGGTCTAGTTTTGCATCTTGTACCACAAGAAGAGCGGCAGTTTGCAAAATGAAATTTAAAACTAAAAGATCCCTTTGTGTTCTTTTTAAAAATGTGTTGGCAGGGGTGGACTCAGACAGATGTTCAGAACGTCATTTGCCAGGTTGAGACTTACTACTATATATTTTTTTTAAAAAAATGGATAATTACAAGCTAATATAACTAAGCTTAAAAGGACATGGGGAAAAACTTGTGAGAAAAACTGTAACAAGTTCTGAAGAAAATATATGTGTAAATGAGTGCTATTTCTGAATACTTTGAAACTACCTTGTAATAAATATTACAAACAAACAGCATGAGGCCACGTCTCCAATCTCCATCTTTTCCTAGCAGAGCAGGCTCTAGAATGCTTTAAGTTCTAGTGGTGGGATGGAGTTCGAAGCTGCCTGAAACACTAAGGAAGAAGAGTGCAAGGGCAGGGAGAATAGAAAGCACAGGAGGAGGAAAAGGAGAGAAACATTGGTTTCTTATATTGATATGAGTTACATCTTGTCATTTCCCAATGGAAAACTTCCAGTGGTCAACATGACAGACAGGCCCAGCACTACCCTAGAAATTTGGTAGGTAAGACTCAGGCAAACCCTTTCCAAGTCCATGCTGAATTGTATTCTGCATACTTGAGTACAAATGTGATTTGTATTTGGTTTTCATCTTGCAGAACTAAATTGTTTTCTAGTGTGCCCTAAATCATTGGAATATCTAGTCAGTTTATTATCACTCTCTCAGACTTCTTCAAGCATCTGATAAAGTAGACTACTTGGGCCACATTCACACCATACATGTAACACATTATGATACCACTTTAAACAGGCATGGCTTCAAAGAATTCTGGGAGCTGTAGTTTGTTTAGGGGAGTGAAAGTTGTTTAGAGACCACTATACTACTCCCAGAGCTACAATCCCTGCAGTTCCCTGTGGAGAGGGATTGATTGTTAAATCACTCTGAGAATTGTAGCTCTGTGAAGGGATTAGGGGCTGCCTGACAATTCTTAGAAGCTTTAACAAACTGCAGCTCCCAGAATTCCTTTCGGAAGCCATGGCTGCTTAGAGTAGTATCATTGTGGCCTTAACGTATGGTGTGAATGTGGCCAAAATGTGCACAGCTTGCGACTCACCAAGCTAAACCCAGCTGACTACCTTGCCAGATGCTCGACAACATCCCTATTTTTGCTGCCTTAAGAGAGGTACAAAATAGGATGTCCTGGCAGACCACTGCACCTGGTTTGTCACAAATTGTTATAAGCAGGAGTGTCTCTACAGTCTACACGCACCATTTGAGAACTTTTGGGGTCCCTCAAAAAGTTTATTGGGTGGGTCAAAGGGACCTCAGCCCGTAGAAGTTGAGTCCTATGGTTATACACCTGTACTAGACATTGGGCTACAAATTGGTAAGCCAATAAACACACCACAACACGTTTTTGTTTTCTTGCTGCTAATAAGTATTCCAGCTACTCTGTTGACCTTTGGCAAGGCTTCCATTTCATTTTTTGAAAGGTGCTGCAGAATTTAGAAGAGCTAACTTACCTGAGCAGAAGTGCCTTTCTTTTCGGCAAGGCATCTTTGGATCCAACGCCATACAGCTGGTGAAAAAAGGTGAAAGAGGCTTTCTTAATGATAAGCAGTAGATCAGGACTTTTGGTTGCCAGAATACCATTTGTTGGTCCTTTCTTTATTAACCAACTATCTTTGGAATACAGAAAGCTGCCTTATGCTGAGTCAGACCATTGGTCCTCCTATCTCAGTACTGCTAGTAGAGGTCCTGCATGGTCCCAGGATGTCAGGGATAGATATGAAAACTTTCACATGCAAAACATGTTCTCTACCACTGAGCTACAGTTCTTCCCTCTGAATTGTCTATTGGATTGACACTCTTCCTATTGTGCAGAGATTTCATTTCAGAATGTGTTATTAATGTTCAGCATCACTATTCTTTTCTCTTCCATTCCAGAAGCTTGATTCTTAAGACTAAGCCTCTTTCATCACATCTTCTGTCTCGAATGCTGTAATTTTATAGGAAGAGACAAGAATCAGCAAAACTACTGACATAACAGAATGGACCATATAGCAATATTGAGCAAGCTGAAAGAAAATATGAAGTTTACAAACAGAAATAAGCACCAGAAAATGATCAATTTTATGCCTCCGAATGAATGTGACTTCCCCCCCTCTTAATTGATTTACAAACCATGACCCTGTTTTTGTCTCTCCTCTGTATTATAGCATGTTATCTCACAACCCAAAGACTAGAAGCACTAACATTTGTTCCATTCTGAAAGTCTTCAGACGTGCCCTAACAATGACAGAGCAGAAGAGAAAGGTAGCATAGCCCATTCTCCCTGCTCATATGATCCTAACTGCATGAGTGGGAATGCCTGAATACAGTGGTGGACGAGGGTACTATGGTGCCCTGTGCAAGGCCAAAGTTTGGAGACAAACCTCCCCCCCCATCCTCACACTGCCTTCCCAAAGACAGGTAAGGAGGTACCCAGCTTTGGAAATGAGGTGTTAGGGCTTTGGTAGGGTCCTAGCACTCTCCCACCTCCTTCCCAAAGCTGGGAAAGTACAAACTAGGGTAAGGAAAGGAGGATGGAAGACTATAGGACCCTGTTAGCAGGGCCGTCTTACCCATAGGTGCTAGGGGTGTAGTAGGGCACCCGGGCACCAGGCCGAGATTCCACGGCCCGAGAGTTGAGTCCAGGGAAGAGCCTGCCCATCGGTCGGAGCGCTGTGGTGGGCTCTTCTGCTGTGCAAGTTCGGGGGCGACTGAGCCAGCGAGACGCTGAGGCGACCAGTTGGCTCTGCCCTCCTGCACACCTGGAACTGGGCAACCTGGGGGGGAGGCACTGAGCGGATCTTTGCACCCCGGCACCACATATGCTTAAGACAGCCCTGCCTGTTAGAGCCTCATGCCTCCTCCCCAAAGCCCAGCACCTTGCTTACCAGACTTTGAGACGCGCCCCCTTGGCTCAGCATCCAATGTATGCGCACCATTCCAACGGCCCTAAATCCACCCTTGCATGAATGGGATTAATTTTTTACCCAAGTTTGGGGCTCGGAATAACTTGATCCTGCTTCTGGAGTAGCATCACTGAGCTAGTAACCTGTCATTCATTGGATCTTGATCCTAAGGCTTTGCTGAGATTACAAATGCACAGCTTGCCGTGGTTTCTGTTTAACATCTTTCTTTTCCCTCGTCACTGGGCTTTGTCCAGCTGCAGGTAGTGGAGATGACAGAAGGTGAATAAAGAGATGCAAGTGGAGGGAGCCATCAACTGTAAGGTTTGTGCCAACTGTAAAATTTTAGAAAATATGCAAGTTGAACTGGAAGATGAGTGAAGCAAAATATGAACATCAAACCCATGCAACTATAACAGAATGTAACTGGAAAATCTGCATGACTCTATGTTCTAGTTGCTACTATGAAGGTGGTTTTATGCTCCTATTTGATTATCTGATGTTCCAATGGATTTCTTTGGTATAGTCACATGTGATCATCTGTACATTCACTTAATGCTCAACCACTCCTTAACTGCACTAGACTAGTATTTGTCAGGAGACTATGCTGTAAAAATAAAAAATAAAAATAAAACAAAATTCCAACCCTTGAGTGTGCTTTTTCATATATTCTTTGTAGGTGCCTCCTACATTTTGAATAAAGTCGTGTGTACAAACTAAATCACCATTGCAAGTCTCTGACAACACTTATATATTATGCTTGAAATATTGCTTTTCCTTGCAGGAATGACATCCATAATCTTTCTTGGTCACATTGCTGATTAAGCATATGCTACATAGATTTAAGATGCCATTGATACAATGGATATATTACTGAATTCAATAGGAGATAAAAATGAAAACTTAGGGAGATTTGCATGCTTTGAGAAAGCAGCACATAGGTAAAGAACCATTACAATCACGATGGGCCAGCCAGATTATATAAATCTGGTGCTAACTGCACTCTGCAAAAGTCTATTTTCATTAAAAACTCATTCTTAATGAAAATTCAACAGCACATTTGAACTACTTTACAATACAGATAGATGGAAAGAGATATTTATTAGGTGGATGTCACAATCCAAAAATGTACTTTAGGCTCATTGTGGCTCATTTATTTATATTTCTTGGAAAAGCATGTAACATTTGGAAGTTCCATGTGTTTTAAAAGTAGTTTGCCATGTGGTACTTGAAGCTGCTTTGCGAGAAATGCAAGTTGAAAGCATTCTGAATGTGAATAACAAAATGTGGAATGGTTTGGATTAAGGGCATAGAAAAGTTAATCAAAATTTGTTATTTTTCTATCGCCACCTGAATGCTGCCCTTTTCACTTCTTTATGCAAAATGATAAGATCGTATCTTTTATTATTCCTTTTTCTTAAGTGATGAGAGGCTATGTTTTTCATAGGAATAGCTAACTCCCACTTTTTTTGCCCAAGGACCACATCTATTCTTGGCCAACCCTTAGGGGGCTTCTTTGATGCTGGTGCATCAAAAATGGGTTTGGCTCCCCACAGTCTTGTACACGCACACCCAACCAAATGTACAGGAGTTGCAGGATGTGCATAAAGAACACCAAGACATACAGGACACACAACCAAAAGAATTTAAGTGATAGCACTTTCAATGGCAAATTGGCAATGCACTGTTCCACCCCACACTTCCAAATTGACAATGCTATGAAGCTCTGACCCGAGTGGGTAAGGGTGTTCTTGACCTGACTAAAATGCAAGGCTATAGTGGGAAAAGAAGAGCTCAGCTTAACCCTTAAGCAGTGATTAGAATCTTGATCCTGACCATGCATCTTGGCTGTCTTTTGGAAAAGTATAAGCTTTGCTCCTGTCATTATTTCCTGTTGGTCTGTACTGCTGCTTACACCCACTTCCTTTTGCATACCTTAAGGGAATTTAGGATATCTTTATTCTTTAGGGCTAAGAGAGTGTCAGTGTATTATGACTGGGTGCTGCCTGCATATTATCACTTTGTATGGTGCTGGAGGAGACTCTTGAGAGTCCCATGGACTGCAAGAAGATCAAACCTATCCATTCTTAAGGAAATCAGCCCTAAGTGCTCACTGGAAGGACAGATCGTGAAGCTGAGGCTCCAATACTTTGGCCACCTCATGAGAAGAGAAGACTCCCTGGAAAAGACCCTGATGTTGGGAAAGATGGAGGGCACAAGGAGAAGGGGACGACAGAGGACGAGATGGTTGGATAGTGTTCTCAAAGCTACCAGCATGAGTTTGACTAAACTGCAGGAGGCAGTGGAAGACAGGAGTGCTTGGCGTGCTCTGGTCCATGGGGTCACGAAGAGTCAGACATGACTAAACGACTAAACAACAACAAAACCTACTGTTAAAGTGTCTTGACAAATGCAAGGTGGTTCTTTTAAATGAGATTCAGAAGTAATACAAAACACAAGTGAGTGAGAAGGTTAAAGATTTTATTGTAAACAGCAAGTGATATATACATACCAAGCAAGCACCTCAATCTGGAAGCCCTCAAGAAGTGGCGAAGTGACTTCCCCAGGTAGCCTCAGTTTGCACAGCCTCGTGGCCATCAGTCCATGCATGAGCTTCTCAGACTCTGCCCAACACCATCTGATTTATAGATAGCTAGCCTGTTAGACTGCATGGCTTGCTCGACTGACTACGTGCAGATTATTCATTAGCCACCTCTCCCAATGCCTCACATTCTCCAAAAAATGTCTAACATCAAAGAAGGAGAAGGTACCCAGCACAATCATTTCCTTCCACAGATTAGGGCATTAAAGGCTGTTCTCAGCCATCAAAGAGCTGAACGAGAGATAGGGAAAAAGAAGGAACAGGGGGCAGGAAGGATAAACATGTCAGATCACTAACTGCTCAGAATACAAATATCTCCAGATAGATTGCCCATACATAAAGCCATGTACTCTCCGTCTTTTCTTTGTAACAACACACATTTTTGAGAGTTTCTTAGAGTAAAAAGTTATTTATTGGGTAAAAGATTAAATATTTGAAAATCTTTTAAATATCCATCAGTCTCTATGTTCCAGTTTTCATTCTTCTCATAGAAGGTACATGTTGGGGTTATATCCATGCTGGACACACATGTGGTTCATACATGTAACACATGTAACATATGATCCATCAGCAACAAAGAATAAATTTACTGTATCTTCTGTATAACATGTGCTTCCCCTGAGAATCCTAAGTATATTGTGTTACCAAAAAAAAATTGGGTTGGGCTGAAATTTCTCAAAAAAGTATTTTGGGGGGGGGGATGTCCTTTTTTTTTTTTTTTTTTTGTTCCCTCCAAACTGTTGGAGAATTTCATTGGGACAAACCGGAGAATATTTGCTGAAGTGCCCTCCAACGTCTCTGCAATCAATAAAGTATTGCAGCTGTGATTCCAGATTTAATTATTGGTTGTTATTGTTTAAAAGTGATTGAAGGAAGCAGTGAGGCTTGGCCCCTAAGCCTTCTGATCATCTTCTGTTAGTCCACTACTTCCTGTATTCCACATGAATATAATTTCATTCAATATTAACTACACCAAAATTTATCAGAAGAGAATTTCTTTTTCAGCCATCCCGAAACATTGGAGAATTTCTGTTCCCCTGCAGAGGAAATCCAGTATCCCTGTTATTTTGCCACGCAGAATGGAGGCAATTTTCACCCAGCACTAAAATATGTGTGCCAATGTACTTTTATAGACATAGTGTAATGTATGTGCTATTTAAGGTCACTGGCAAAAGCTGCTGCATGCATGTGTATATGTATTTTGTATTTATATCTGCTATTGGATAATGAGGATTTTTTGCTGCTTAAATCAGACTCAGAAAAAACTTTGCCGAGCTATGGAAAAAAGTCTACCCCCAACATCAGCTCAAGAAGCAGATTTTCATGACAAATGTGTGAGAAGGGAACTGGCAATAGCCTTAGCTTCAGATTATCTTACAGAATTCAGAAAAGGGAAATATGATCCCCGACTCCTATTCATTATAGGCCTCAGCCACTAAGCTTTGCTGCTGTACTTTGAGACTCTGAATTCTTCAGCAAGGAAAGAATTCCCCAACAATAAGAAAGCGATTTGTGCTGATGCTGGCAAGCACATGATTAAGAATGCGGATGTGGTAATCACCTCCATGTACTGGAAGCTTATTGTATATTTGGAAACAGTGCTTCTGGAGGGAAGCAAAATAAAGAAATAATAAATGAAAATGGCTGTGCACATTTATTGTACACAGAGAAAAGTTGAAAACTGGAGAAACAAGTTACAGAGAGAAGTTGGCTCCTGTTCTTTTGTGTCAGGACCCTCCACTCCTTCCTATGTAGCCCTTGGAACTCTCCTCAAGCCATACCTCTCACTGGCCCTGGTGTGCCCTCTGAGTGCTTTTGCCTGACTGGAATGCCTTGAACTCTAATAATGGATCTTGGATGAAGGACACAGGTATGTGTGTCTAGAAATGAACCTACACAAAGATAAAATTTACATTTATTGATCTACCCATTCTTGCCTCTGGCACCTTCCATCAGTGGCATGTGGCCCAATGATGGATGCCCCAAAGGGAATGTCCCCCTTGTGGTGAAACAGGGTCTGTGTAACGAATGAAATCACGTGTTCTATCCAAGGATAGATTCAACATTAACAAGAATTGCAGTTGTTGACTTTGCTGCCTCTTAGTTTAGTTTTGCAAACAAGCTTCACATTTGGAAGCATCAGTAGATGCCATGAGGGATTGCTTAGATCAACAGGAACCTGAGAGTGCTGTCCTCATAAGAAAAGCCCCTGCTCCCCTTCACCCCTGGAATATAAGATGCAAAACAGTGTTGCATGGTTCCCTGCTCAATGGAAGTGCCTAGGTTTTGCTTTCCTTGGGAACAAAGAGCACTGAAGGTATATTACACATTTGTCATGTTTTCTTTATAAATGCAACACATGGCCCCTCTACTAGCTAGCCAGCAAATCAGTAAACCCACATTAGAATTTCAGACGGAAATTGTCTGCACTTCACGGTGGCTTCAACCAACATTTATCCTACTCTAACCTCCCCCCCCCCCCACCTTTAGTTCAAGCATCCTAGTGTGATGAGGAAGAGCAACAAAACCTTTACTGGCTAACAAACCTAAGTATGTATGAGCAGGCACACATAACCTCTTTATGACTCATTGTTACATTATGCAAGATGAGATTGAATGGATGCAAGCACCATGTGGCAAAATGCAATAAATGTGAAAGGCAATGTGTGAACCAGCCTATTCAGTCTTAAGATGCTTGAGCAAATGAACATATCTTGATGAATGAAAAAACTTAACTCTACATTTTTTTTTAAAGATAGAAGAGAGGAAAGCCTGATCAATCTACCATTCAGCATTACAACACTAAACTGGCTGAAAGTCAAGAATTGCAGATTAACCGGTTCATGGATTAGGTTGCTAGAAAAATGTGCATTGGGTCAAGAATTGAGTTGCCACCTGCATCTACACTACAGAAAGGACTGATCACTCAAAGGCTGGTCTGCTTATGGATCAATTGCTAACCTTCATTGCTAACCTTTAATTCATTCTTCACATCCCAGCTGTGGACGGCAAAAGCACAATGTATTCCTGGAACAACTGGTGACAAAAAAAGATACTTTAGAAGGGGCATTTTAAAATATATATTTTAGCAGTTACCAGATAATATTGTCTAAAAAAAAAAAAAACCTTCCCAGAATATTTATTAAAACAAGTTTATGTGTTAAAATGTTTGTTATCAATAGTAAAGTTTTTTAGTGTTTAGTATTAATTAGAGCAGGGGTGAGGAACCTCAGACCTAAGGGATGAACTTGGCCATTCTGACTCTGTCTGGTTCTCAGGAATCTCACCACATCATGCTTCTCCAGGTCACACCACACCTAGCTATACCCCCACCTGCTCCATGCCTTTCTCATGTACTTTTTCTTGGCTGGAATATGTTACTCAACTGTGATAATGTCCCTGCTTGCTTGGATGGAGCATCAAGAGATGTGTGTGTGTGTGTGTGTGTGTGTGTGTGGAAACCACTGACTTTTACATGGCTTGAACGCAACCTACAGCACAAAAAGTAATAGTCAAATCCATTGCTTCATCCATTTTTGCCTCTGGCCCCATCCATCACTGTGGTCTCTGGCAGGCAATCCTGAGGCTGAAAAGGTTTCCCACCCCTAATCAAGAGAATCGAAAACTTTTTTAAAAATATAAAAGACTAAACAGGGATGGATTTCATGCTTCAGGGTCACAGCAAAAAGAGGTGTCTTTCTCTGCCCATCTACCATTTCTAGTGGGGGAGATGAAGATTTTAATTTGAAACTCATAGTGTCCACTAAGTGAGATGCCTTCTACCACCAACAGGACTGGCAACAAGATTGAGAGGGCTCTAGAGAATGGTGTGAGAGCCCTCTCAATCTTGTTGCCAGTCCTGTTGGTGGTAGAAGGCATCTCACTTAGTGGACTTCAAGTAGTTTTGGGCAGCTAGATATGGCAGTCTTTTCAATTTCCCATAAATCTTCAAAGTGACCCTAGGTTGAGGGCATAGTAGGAAATAAAAGGATGGCTAGATCCAGTCATCAGTTTGGTGAGTGTGTCAGACCAAAAGAATAAGGGGAACACAGGGCAGGCATAGAAGTGAGCCTAGCCAGAGCCTTGAGGCCTTGGAAGGTACCCAAAAAGCTCAGTGGCTGACACTGGTGCTGAGCACCAATACTAGGCACGTACAGAAGGAATAGTGAAAAAAGAAAAGAAGTGGAGATATCAGGTTCATGCACATATTGTAGCTGCATACAGATGCTGCTTGGGTTAATACCATAAATTTGTACAATAGCAGTGTAACTCCTATGAAATCAATTGAAATCAATACAATAAAATGTAACTTGAGAAAAGCTACATTTTGAATCTGCTATTTGCATGCATTAATACCACATCCACCGAAATTCTGTCAATCACATTTGCCCAAGGAGAGGTCAGATTGAATTTCTTTCTAAAATGACTCACGCAATAGAAACAGAAAACATAAATTTTAGTTCATTCCTTCCTCCCCCCCCCCCATCTTTTGCAGACACAAAGAACAGCAAGCATAATTTATTTATATAATTCTGTAACATAGCCACATACAGAATACTGTATTAAAGGTAAAGGTAAAGGGACCCCTGACCATTAGGTCCAATCGTGACCCACTCTGGGGTTGCGGCGCTCATCTCGCTTTATTGGCTGAGGGAGCCGGCGTTTGTCCACAGACAGCTTCCGGGTCATGTGGCCAGCATGACTAAGCCACTTCTGGCGAACCAGAGCAGCGCACGGAAACGCTGTTTACCTTCCCGCCAGAGTGGTACCTATTTATCTACTTGCACTTTGACGTGCTTTCGAACTGCTAGGTTGGCAGGAGCAGGGACCGAACAACAGGCGCTCACCCCGTCGCGGGGATTCAAACCACCGACCTTCTGATTGGCAAGTCCTAGGCTCTGTGGTTTAACCCACAGTGCCACCATTTTCATCTAATAAAAATATGAAACTGAAAAAAGGTACAGAAAATTAGGATCACAATCCTATGCCTTACTTAGATGAAAATGACTTCCTCATTGAAAGTGGTAGTCCATAATACATGGTCACTTGGTTGGGGATCCCTGGTTAGGCAAAGCCTTAGAGAGCTGTTTTCCAGGTATATATCAGTGATGATATTTAAATGAAGACTCCATATGAAGAGGCAATAGATATCTCACTTGGTGCTCATTAATGATAGTCAAATGAGATTCCAAAGTATACCATTGAGGTTCGGTTGAGATATATACTGCCCATATAAATGGGACTTTTATTTAAATGTTGTAACATATTGAGCTATCAAGGCTATGGTAATGACACTGAAATGAATTGTCCTCTTTTTCTCAATGAATATATTTAATTTTTTCCCCAATTCAGTGCAGTGGGGCTTACTTACAATTGCATTATGCTAGAACAACAAGTAACTATGGCTTTCAAGCCTTGTTGATGAGCAGCGGCATCTGGCTGACAGCAACTCCTGCTGAAGACAGGCTAATGGACTCAGACGACCTTGGTAGGATCCAGCAAGACAATTCTTCTGCTCTCTTATTTTCACTTGTACTTAGATAAGGTTACTGACGAATGGTCCAGATATAAACCAAATATTGTTTCCTTGACCAAGTGCCTCTCTTGTTTCTTTGAGGACAACTACACACAACACTGTAAGCGTGTAAACATTTTATGGGCACAGTATTTGTTATTTCAAGAGAAGCTAGGATGGGGATAAAAAGGATGAGGACTCAGGTGAGTCAGGGAAGGAGGGGATAACCTTTTCCTCATTCAGCAGTCTCACAGAAATTAACCCTTTTGTCCTACAGCTAAAACCCCTGTGGGTGGATTTGTGGACTGTGATGTACAGTAGATGGATTAAACTGCCCTCCTCACATGTTGAAGTCCTGGTGCTATCTGAACACCATATGGGATGAGAGAGATACGGGGGAGGGGGGTGACATTTTTACATTTGTTTAATGTTGTGTATTGTTTGTAGAGCACCACACTGTATTCAGCCAATCCCCAAACCAAATTGGACTGATTGGGGGAATCGGGGCATTGGTCAAGTCAGGTTGAGATAGTCCCAGATCACCACAGGTTAGTTTATGCAGCCCAGAGCAATCCAAGGCTGTCAGGAGGAGGGGATGTAGGAGAGAGATACAGGCTGGATGGGGAAAAGGAGAAGCAGTGAAAACAAGGGACCTACCAGGAGGCTGCATTCTTCTGGGAGAAGGTGGGAGATAGGTGGATTAGTTTCCCACCAGGCCTCTCATTCTTTCCACCCCCTGAAGCAGCACTGCACAGGATAAAATCTTCTAGCTTACCAACTAAGAATTTGATCCTGTGCAGTGCCAGTTGCTGCTCCTTGATGAGAGCACTCACAGACTAGAATCTAAGCCTTCCCATTCAACCATCTGTTTATCTGATATAAACTGGACTTTTTTAATGGATGGATGGATGGGGGATAACAACAAAGCAGCCACACTTTAAAACATCTGGATGACACCACATTGTCTACTCCAGGCATATACATTTGGATGCTCATCCCTATTCTGAAATGCCAACCTGTGGGCAGCAGTGCAGGGAACCACAGCTCAGTGACAGAGCATATGTGTTTTATGTGGAAAGTCCCAGGTTCAGTTCACAGCATCTTCAGTTAAAAAAGAGGTGTGGGGAAAAGCAAATCTCTTTCTCATACTGTGGAGAGCCAGTTAGAGTATGGAAACAAATGGACAAATAATTGGACCCAGTATAAGACAGATTTCTAGGTGCTTGCAAACATCAGGAAGAAGATTGGTTAGTGATAACTGTCCATACCACTGCAATTAGAATATCTGTCTCAGAAACCAAACCTAGTGGATAATAGAACAATATATGCTCCCTTTCTGAATGCTTACTACAACTAGAACCACAATATAACTTAGGACAAGTTGGGGTCAGCTTCACTCTTGCTGACAAGAGTAAGCAACTTTATTTAATAGAGCAAACAAATGCACAGGGTGATCAATTCTTAATTACTTTAAAATTTTAATCCCTGCCTTACTGGAAGTCTCAGGTGTGATAGTCAAAATCTGTATTAAAATGCAAATGGGTCATTACATCCTTGGAATTATTTGAACTAGAATATTTGATTTCCTGCACCCTAATTCATCCTACCCAGAGACTAGTAAGTGTGGGTTGTTTAGCTGTAGCAGAAGAATTAGAGTAGATTCAAAGTATGTTTAAAATTCAGGAAGTAAAGGAAATGGCAAGATAATCAGGAGCAATGGGGAATAAATCACAAATAAGGTGTAAGGGCTGTTGTCACTGCATTTCCAGGGATAAAAGTGAATATCTGAGCTTTTCATTCTCCAAAGTGAAAACTGCATATTGGATATTGACAAGCTGCAACGTGGAATGTGTGTGGGGTGAGGGGTGAGGGGGCAGCAAGATGATAAAGGGTCTGGAAACCAAGCCATATTAGGAATGGTTGAGGGAGCTGGCTATATTTAGCCTGGAAAAGAGGAGACTGGGAGGAGAAATGATAGCCATCTTCAAATATCTAAAGGGCTGTCACATGGAAGATGGAGCAAGCTTGTTTTCGCCTGTTCCAGAGGGTAGTGCTTGGATCAATGGATTCGAGTTGAAAGAAAGGAGATTCTGACTAGACATCAGGAATAACTTTCTGACAGGCTCTCCGTTTGAGGTTTTTAGGCAGAAGTTGGATAGCCATCTGCCAAGGATGCTTTAGTTCAGATTTCTGCATTGCAAGGGGTTGAACTAGATGATCCTTGGGTCCCTTCCAACTCTACAATTCAATGATTCTGTAAGATAATAGGGAGGATTTTGCACATGCCTACTCATTGCACCATTTTCAGTGACAGATTGCAGGAAAATGAGCTGGTGCAAATGGGCTGGAGAAGAGGATCACTTTCTTTTCTGCCTTGCTTCCATCATCTATACAGCAGAGCTTTCTTATGAGAGACCCATAACCATAGATTATGTACAAGGAGAGCTGAAGCATTAACTCCTTCAAGAATTTCTTGGGGAATATGCTTGTCCCAGCTGCCAGTTCTGTGTTTAGTATTTCAGGCATGCCGGCCATTTATTTAATACAGTAAAACCACAAGGGCTCTGCTGGCCCAGCAGCAGTCATTCATTATAGAACTTGGACGGAAACTCCCTTGGAGAGGGCTTGGGCATAGCATTGCATTAGAGCATGCTGCTAACCTCTGCTGTAAGTCTACTCCAGAAAGGAACCAACTGATAATACATAACTGAATCCAGAGGGGACAACTAAACCAGCAGTCTTTTTAATGCAGAACAAAGCACATCCAGCTATAGAAAGGCATAGATTTTAATGGCAAGGATGCAAAAGTCATAATTTGATTATTATAGCAGTGCATGGGCAATTGTACTGGGCTTGAGCTATGAAGCCCTAATTAGCTCCTATATACCCAAGTGCTTTTCTCTCTCCTAGTCATATCTTTATTGTAATCTACGGTACTTTTCCACAAAGGTCTGCACCAAAAGTGGCATTTGCATTTAAAAAAATGAAAAACAATAAATCTCATAAATAACACACTCTTACACTTACAGTGTAATAGTAAAACAGTAAAACCATGAGGCATAAGCCTCAGATGAAAATAAGGTTACCAGATTTTTTCAAAGAATCCGGGGACACTTTTTTTTTAAAAGAGAAAAAAAAGTTATTAAAAAAATGTTTTTTGTGTGTGTGTGTTTTTAAAAAAGAATATCTTCTCTTCTGTGGTCTCCTCTGTCACACAGCCTTCCTCTGGGCCCCGGCCTGCACTTTTGGAGCACTAGCCACTGTGGAATAGGCTAAGGTCGGGCCTGGGCTCGGCCACGTGTCCTTGCCCTCCCGGTGCTCTCCTACCTCTCCACCTCAGCGGTGGCAGTGGCGCGGCAAGGTCACGGCTCTCCTCTTTTTTCTCCTTCCTCTTTCTCTCTCTTCCTTCTCCTTCTCCTCCTTTCCCCTGTGTTGGCTCCAGGGTTTGCACTGGGCAGTTGGCCAGTGCTCTCACTCCCAACTCGATTTGGGTCGGGGGGGCAGCAGTACCTCTAGCTGACGCACCGGATCCCCGGTTCCCCCTCGGCAGTGGCACAGTTGGCTCTGGCTGGCTTCAGGAGCTGTTCACTGCCATGGCGCCCACCATTTTGCCTCACCGGAAGCCCCCATATGATGTGTCTTGTGCCGTTAAACCAATCACGCAACAGTCATTCCCTACTAATAAATCTATAACACTTAAAATATAAATCCGGGGACATTAAATGAAATCCGGGGACATTCTGGGGATAGATTTTGTCCGGGGACAGATTTGTAAATCAGGGGACTGTCCCCGGGAAACGGGGACATCTGGTAACCATAGATTAAAATCATTTTAACATGGCACCATTTGAGACCGGGGCTGGATCTAGATACATCAAAGAAGTGTTTCAGTTAAACGTGTTGCAAACTTTGTATGTGAAATCAGGTTAGCAAATATTAGTGAGCACCATAACAACAAAAACATCAGTTATTTCCAAATTATAGCTAAAATTTCTGATATTCTTCTCCCTCCCATCAATAATAAGGCCAATGTGCATAATTTTTTACACCATTTTGTGGCAAATGTCCCCTCTCTCTCTCTCTCTCTCAATCATACACACTGCCCTGGAATGCAGCTAGGTCCAGGACATGGGTAAGAATAAAAAATGATAGCCAGGCTGCCAACACAATTGGTATTGTTAATGCTGCCCCTTGTAGTGACTTTCCAAATAAACATATAAATAAACAACCAAAAACATACCAAGGGACAGAAGAAGAAAGCCAGCCTATTTACACTAATGTGGTGAGCCCACTACAAAAAGAAAAACTAAAAACTAAAAACAGCTAACCAAGTATTGAGGAAGAAAATGAATTATTTGAGTTAAAAAAGCCTTGAAGGGAAGGTTTATTCTAACCTAAGATTATTGAATTTGTGTCCATAATTCATTTGTAATAAAGAGAACTGTGTTCCAAATTAACATTAAGAAAATCAATTAAAATTCCATTTAAACTACTTCTAAAATTGGTCTCAAACATTTTCACTCTTTAAAAAAGAGAGGCTGGTGAATAAGCCCCTTGATTTGTGCTTTTATAAGCTGAGTTTGTACTTTTTTATATATATGCATAGTAGCTTGATCTACATAATTTCTGACTGTTTAAGTGATTCTTAGTAAAAAAAAAATTGCAAAAATACATTTGGAAGTTATTTTCCCCCTTATGCTTCAGAATTTAATGCAAAGGAGGGGGCAAGTATATTTAAACCGGGGTAGTCAACCTTTTTATGCCTACCGCCCACTAATGCATCTTTCTTGATGATAAAATTTCCTTACCACCCACCAGTGCTCGATGGAAGGAGGATTCAGCTTGTGCCGTAGAACCCCCTACCGCCCACCTAGAATCCTGAAACGCCCACTAGTGGGCAGTATGGACCAGGTTGACAACCCCTGATTTAGATAGTTTTCAGACAAAGACTGCTTTTGGTACCCCATGGCTTGAGCACCTTCCAAGTGCTAATTTAATTTATCAACAACTAGCATGACCCCTGTAGGCAAAAGTACTCAGAGATAAAACATTCAACACCACATTATTGCTTATAATTGGCAATATAAACCACTTCACTGGTACTGCATCACAACTGATGATATGTCAGCATTGTAGGGACATGTATACAGGACACAGAAAGGTGTACAAACTCAAATCTGTGGGATTTGGGTGACTGGTATAATCCCTGTATTTATTGGTATTTGAAAACTTCTTTCAGTTGCCTGTAAAGAGAGCTTCTGACTTTCACCTTAAATGAGATTTGATGTGCAAGTTGCTTAAGTTGTCTTCTGCACCTTTTTTCTAGCTTTGATCCAAATTTATCTGAATAAGAATGCCTTCACCTGGAACCAAAAAAATCTCAGTGCCAATGCAAGATAAAGTTCCCTGTTTATACAAACAGGGGGCTACCAATGAAAAAGCCTGTTTTCTCCTTGCCATCCTCTGGGCATCTTCTGAAAGGGACAAAGAAATTGCTATGGGATGGTATCCAACAGTGACTGTGTTGTGATAGAAGCAAATCAGTCATTGGAACGGTGAAAGGAGACAATATTCAGCCATCTCCCTCTCTCCCTCCCCTTGAAATTTGCTCAGGAGGGCACTCCAATCTTCTGAAGCAGATTTAAATGACAACACATTCAAGGTAGCAAACTGTTTTAATCAAACAGTGCATTATCTAACCACAATGGTTAGACACTGCACTCCCATATGTGTCCTTAGTTTATTACTTCGGAGGTTTTTTCTGTGCATTTTGCATTGCTTTTAGGGAGATTTTAGAGACATTTCCCTTGATAAAGAGTTTTCACAATGTGTTAGAAACCATATCCTTTTGCATACTTTTGATGCATTTGAGTTTCATTCCCGCTAAAATACCAGGTTTGCAGTCTGGAGGTAGTTAAAGCCATTCAGAGGCCCCAAACTCTGTACAGTGGTACCTCAGTTTTCTTCTTCTTTTTTTTTAAATGATATTTATTGAAGGATTTTTTTTTTAAGTTACAAAAGAAAACAAAGTAGAAAAAGAGAAAAACAAGCCACTTCCAACCATACAAATACACAAAATAAGAGAGAGGGAAAAAACAAAAATACACCACAAAAATTTAAAAACAATTAAAAACAAATCCATTATTTTCAACTCCTCAACTGTCATTACCCTCTTTCCTTGACCTCCTCCTCCTCCCCTTCCTTGTGTCCTGGTTGTTAATTGTCACAGCAAATCCTTTCCATATTTCATAATATTCTGTCATTACATTACCTTAAACTATTTTAATCTTATCTTACTATAAAAAACCTTGGAACTTAAAACTTAAATCTTATTTTTACCAACTTCTCATACCCATAATATTCTTACATAATTCTTTAAACATTTTTACTAAAGCCAAATAATTTCATTCCAACATTTTTCTAACATTCATCAATTTTATAAAACAGTCCTAGTGATGAAAAAAAGAAATAAAAACAAATCCAATCTTCATTCAGCGTCCCTTCCTCCTGGTCCCGGGTTTGTCAGTCCTTATTATCCCATCGATCTGGCGCATTAACCTGGTGACCTTATATCCGAGGCCCTTAAGTCTCTTCCATGTCCCTTCCGCAGCTCTTCTTCATATTTGTAACTGTATTTTCCCTTGTCTCCTGCTCGTTTCACTCGTGGGAACTCCAGCTTAGCAATATTTTTGACCCTTCTCGACAGATCAGCCCCTTTTCCATAATCGACACTAAATTCCATGTGGTATTTAAAAACATGTTTCAAAAACCCTCCAAAATTGAGAGCCCCCACAATCCCAAACATCTCACGGCCCATTGCCAGACTTGAAAAGTCCAAAAATCCCTGCATAGGAGGGTCTATCCAACCCCCCATTTCCAAACCAAACCAAACTTTTTCTTTCCAATCTGGCTTTTTCCAAGTTCATTTGTCAAATCCGAAAGCTCATATTCCTGTTGGGCCTGTTCTGTCAGGGCACACTCCTGATTTAATTCCTGGGTGGGCTCCACATATTTTCCCACTGCCTGTTCAAAATTTCTAATCGAATCAGCCATCAAATTCGTCTTCTCATGTAGCTGTTCCAGTAGGGCATTTGTTTATAGAAAGCACACAACAGAGCTTCTGAATACATTGTCCTGCAAGGTCAGATGTCTATTCCCACGATTGTAATCTGTAACAGCTGCCAGCTCCCAGGTGTTGGTTACTGTTTCACAGTCTCCCTCTAGGGGGACAGTTTTCAAGTGTCTAAGAAGTTGAACATTTTGACTTTCGAACTCCAAAAACCCAGAAATAACTGCTTCAGTTTTTGAATGCTTTTCAGAAGCCTAACGTGCCACGCAGCTTCCGTATTGAGTTTTCCAGATGTAAATGCTCCCGGAAATGCATGCTTTGGTTTTTGAACGTTTCGGAAGTTGAACGGTCTTCCAGAATGGATAATATTTGAAAACCGAGCTTCCACTGTACTTTTCACCAGAGGAAACTGGTTTGTTACTACAACACTTCTTGACTATGTGTGTGTATATAAATACACACATACACATATCTCCTGGCCACAGTTATATGTGCTCAGTTAACTTCTCATTTAGATTATTGTAATGAGCACTCACACTTTACATTATGGGTGCCCTTTGCAGGATTGCACGCGGTGCTACAGTTCCCAGGGAACTTAATGGCAAACAGGAACTGACCTGCCTCTCCGTGTTATTATTTGGAGGTTCACGCCCAGCCTCAGTTGTCAAGTGTCATTGCTGGGAGGAGAGGCCAGTCCCATTTATATATGGGGGGGTGGAGCCAACAGTAGCCAGACCCACCCTACCCTCCCTTAGTTTAGTGTTTTCTTGTTTGCAGGTTAACTTTTTCTCCCTTTTTAGCGGGCACTGCAATGGTCTTTAACTGGTTGCTGCTGAAGGACCAGGAAAAATTTTTCCTGCATTGGCAGGTTCTATCTTCCCTGTAGCAATTCGTCACAACTTTGGTGGTTTATTTCCTTGGGTGGAATCCTTTAGTCTTTTCTTCCCTTTTATGGGGGGGGGGGCGTGAAGTGGTGACTCACCCCCCTGCAGCGCCGAGTCCAGGCTCCCCTCTTAAAAGGGGTTATATAATGGGTGTCACTGGCCATACACCGAAAGGTTTTCAGTGAACTACCCTGTGTGCAGTGATATGGGCTGGGCTGCATGCATACACATAAGTATCGCAGTGCACCCCCATATCCCATTTACCCTGATGTTCCCCAGTTCCCCCAGCTTTGGGGGAGGGTAGAAGCCCAAGGCCTAAGCCAAGGTCTTCCTACATTCGGAAGTTTAATAAAGTTGTGGCCTAATTTTAATTCCATAACACGTTGTCAGAGTATTTATTCCTTTCTTATGATCCCTGGGGGCTGGGGCTGTTGCTGCCTGGTCACGCAATGCACTGAATGTGGGGCTATCTTACACATGAGGCTGGTGTTCATACAAAGTTCAGTGGGTAGATAGATTATTGAAGTATTGCACAAACAGTTTTAAAAACCCAACCAATTCCCGAGTGAAGAAAAGCTCCTCAGAATGTGTAGATGTAAACTCTGATAGAGGAGGTTTCAACAGCACTCACCCATACATTCTTTTTGCTCTTGAAAATTGAACTCCCTGCCCCACTTCATACATGATTTTCTGGGAAGACATATATTTCAAGATGGTTCTGCCACTTTCATGTCTTCTATGGTCCACAGCACCTTTCTTCACTGTGGCTTTTTGATCCTACTTGAAGGAGAAATAAACAGAGTAGAGCATTTCAGTGACAGAAGAACCCTGAACTCTCAACCAGCTTTTATAGCCAATAAGAGGGTCAAGGAAAAAGCAGACTCCTTAGCACAGAAAACTGAGGGGAGAGGTTAGTTTTTTCCTGTAGAACAAAAATGGCTCTATTGTTGCCAATTACTGGCACACATACACATTCACACCCACAAACAAAGGCAGGGGAGGGAAGAATGGAAGAAATCTTCTGAGACTTTTAAGGAGCTTTGGACTTTGAAAAATGAATAAAACATTGCATTTGAAATCCCTTTGTGTCCTACCACAAAGAGATAAAAGTTTATCATAAAATAAAGGCTTGGCAAATTCAGCAAATATGGCCAAGAAACCCAACTTACAAAATGAAGCTCTACACACACACACACACACACACAATTTGCCATATGTATCTGAAGGTTATTTCAATGTCTGACGTGGAAAGATGAGCTTTTTTCAATTAGTGATTATGTAGATTTAGATCAGTAATTCCTTCAGTAATTATACTGTGTGTAAAGAAGGAATTATATGCCTTGTAAGCATGTTTCCTTCTATCAAGGCAGATTTGCAGAAAATGCGAATTAAAAAGATTGTTTATTGGGAGCGGTTCATATCAAAGATGTGTCACATTATGGCTTAGGAATTTGCAGACAAATGCAGGCTGATCTTTACCTGATTGCTTACAGGAATGCACTACTACAACTTTTTATTTTTAATCTGTCGAGATGTTATCTTTTTATTTGTTTGGTTTTGGTAGGGAAGAAAAGACTGCACTGAGAGGTACATTCATCATTTCCTGTGCTGTAACTTTGTGAGTTACAATTTGGAATGCAAGCTTTTCCCCCTCAGTAACTTCATTTAGCACCCAAACCAAGAGAAAGTGCTTTGGGTGAAAATTAGTTTGAAAGTAAGCACTGTTTCAGACCGAAGCTAGAAAAATATGCTTCAAGGAAACATTTTCTGAAGGGAACAGAAGGAAAGGTAGCAATTCACAAAGCTAGCAAGGGCTTCCACCAGATGACTTCTTTAGCACCAGACCATTAATTCAAAAAGAAAGAAGAAATTAATGCATAATATTTACAACGAAAGATAACAGGGCTTACCAAATGAAATCTCTCCCCTCCCCTCATTTTCTGGGACTTAATTCTTTGCTTCTTCCACCAAAAGGATTTATGTGAAAGCTTATTATAAATCTGTTTTCATTGATTTCAGTTGCCATTGGTGAGTTACAAAAAAAGGAAGCAATTGGGAATGTTTTCCCTGAAAACAAATGAAGGAAATAGAAAGGTGGCTGAAGTTGCGGCAGCAGCAGCAGCAGTAGATAACAACAACAACAACAACAACAACAACAACAACAACAACAAAAACCACAACAACAACACAATCACAACCACAAAATTAATCACATTTAATTACTTCTTAATCACATTTAATTACTTCTTAACAATGCTATTGCATTGTTCTCACATTTCGGTTACATCATATTAAAATGCTTACAAGAACCTCTGTGAAATCCATGTTCTTCCCATGCAGTTAAAGCTAACACCAACAACATTTTAAGTGGCTAGCACATAGCAAAAGTTCACCTGATTTTAACTATGAAATGGTAGAGATGAGATTATGCTCCAATGCAGCAGAGCACATTGGAAGCTTCATATACATTATGGGCTTTTGAGGTGCTGTTTTTCAACTCCTCACAGTAGGATGCCTACAATGAACTGAAACCTCATTTCAAAGGGACAGGAATGGTTGAAAACTCCTGTTCAGAAAGGCAAATATCTGCAGTACTGTACATGTGTACACATATGCAAAGGACCTTGCTGGATGAGGGTTTATAACTGTAAATTTCTTCCAGTAGTCATGGCTCAGTGACAGAGCAAAAGGCCCCAGATTCAATCCCTGCCAAGTCCAAAGAAGATGGAAAAAGACTCCTGCCTAGAACCAAGAGGACCACGGTCCATCAGCATAGGCAGTACTGAGCAAGACCTTTGGTCTAAAGCAGCTTCCTATGTCATATGAGACATCATAACGTATTTTATTTACATATCCTATGCAGCTTTCTGCACAGATTTGACCACGCGGTACTTAGTTCTCTGTTGCCATATTAACAGGTCCAAGTCTTTAGAAAACAGCTTTGGCAGAAATCCAATTGAAGTTATCCCCTTGCAATCAATATGAACTTAAGTGCTTAACTATACACATACATCTTGTTGGCTTCCATGTGGCTTTTGCAGGCAAAACTCTCTTTGGGTCCATGTCATTTCAAAAACTGTGACCAATGTTCCTAAATGTTTTTTGCTGCCCTTATCTGGGGATAAATTGGAAGGCTATCTTGGACCCTGAAGAACAGGCACCAGAGGACTTGTTCTTGTGTAACCATGGCAACTGGTGAGAGGATGAAATTAGAAACCACAGATTGAGCCAGAAGTTGCATCTAGAGTACAAAGAAGATGACTCAGCAGACTGATGATCTAGAAGTTTAAGTCTAAATTACATAAAGTTCTCTATGTACTATGTGGTGCTGGGTTTCTTGGCACCTTCAAATCATCGTCTGTGTGGACTTGATCTTGAATCACACCTTAAAACTCTGAAATCTTCTTACTACAACCATAGCTGCCCACACCAACAGCCGTAAAAGCTCTGACTTCTTCAGGTCAGAAGTGCACAACCAAGAAGAGTTAAGTCTAATTTGGGAATCAGCTGGGATTCATCACATATAGTTAACAATCCAGAGCTCAACTATGGCCTTGGGGTGTGTATGCATACTTGCACCTAACAGTATGAGGCTCCCATCCCAAAACACCACAAGAGTAACTCTCATTTTAATCAGGCTGTTAGCAGTACAGGCTCCGCAACAAGCACAAAGTCCAAAAGTCAAAGTACAAGAACAAGGCAAGAGATTCATAACTGAGCAGAAGCTATATAAATGTCTTGCTTGTTGACACCCTGCTCCTGCCAAGCTTATAAAGACGAGGTTGGGTGAGACCTTCTCACCCAAGGAGTCTTTACTTCATTGTACATCAATAATTAGCAGTGAAACAGTTTCTAGCTATCTCAATTTAATTTATGGATTCTGGATCCATTGTAGCCCTTTCTGTCTTATCTGTTTCTTCTTTCACAAACAGTGCTCTAATTCTTAACTCTAATTAATCCTATCTGCCAGCTTCATTGCTTCCGCCCAATCTCCCCAAACCTTGACCTGTTAGAAAGGTTCTGTATAAATTTCTCTTTTCCATAATTTCAATGCTTTTTCTCTCCTTCTCATTCCCTAATCACGTGTGTGTGTGTGTTTCATTTTGCCCTTCTCAGTTTCCTGGGCAGAACCTTCGACCTTTGTAAAGAACAGTTTCTAAAAGCAAAATCAAGATTTTTTCAATCTCAAAGAAAAAGCAACAATGGTTGAAATGGTATCATTCATTTACATTTTGATAATTAAAAGCAAATGAGTTTCATTTCCCAACATTTCCAGAAATCAGGATGTCCCAACATCCCTTCATTGTACTTGTTTTTTCACACCCAAAACTATTCAGGTTAATTTACTATAGTAAATATACAGATTATGAAACATCCAAAGTTATTGACAAAGCAGAAAACATTTCTGACACTGAAAGTAATTCTTTTCTTGGGAGAAGAGATCTTCGGATCTCTCTTCCACTCCCAGTTGATTTTTTAAAATTAATGTAATCAGTCCTGTACTGAAATTTCAGTCAATCATTTCCTATCTTGCCTACATAGCTTTTACTGTCATGAGAATCAATAACGGGAAAATATGGAATTGCTGGCTTTCTTGTTCTGGTAAATTTAGAGTGGCTATTTTGAGCAAAATTTCTCCTCTTGACTTTTCTTCTTCTTCTTGCCCATATCTTGTGCTAGTTGCTTTTATCCACTTACAATACAAAAAAAAATGTGACTATTTTTCCAGCTGCATATACTCCACAAAGCTTTATGTCCAAGCATGAAAAGCACGCCCACTCAGGGAACTTTAAAAAAAAACCAAAACCAAAAAAACAGCATGTTGGTTCTTCTTCCAAGTCAGCAATGGCTCTTCACATTGTATCCTGTGTCTCCTAGGATATTTCTGTGCAACATTTATTTTGAAACTAGTATGTGATCATGGAAATCATCTAGTCCTACAAGCTCATGCTGATTTCTTGCTCTGCCTTATTAAACTGGAAGATGCTTTTGTGGTGCAAATGTGAGCTCTACAGAATGCATGGTTAATCCTACTCTGCCAGTGCAAGAGGGTCCAGGGAAAATGTAGCTGATATTTTTAAGGACAATTCTGCCACTTCTGAGTATGGTAACTCTCATGCAAGTTTGCTCATGTTTATGAGCAATCTTTTTGTGGCTTAGTTGTCTATTTTAATGCAATGACACCAATAGGAGAACAGATTGAGGAAACAACACAAGAGCATTATGTCTGAACTCATCTCCTTGTGGTGTTTAAAACAGAAAGAGTTGTAGCCAACTTTAGTCATATGCAGAGTAGGCTTATTAAAACTGATGGGCATAACTGACTTAGGTAGGAATGTGAGAGATATATCAGTTAAGTTTGCATTAATAGGCGAACTGTCTCAGGAGACAATGGCAGAGTCCACTTTTGGGGGTGAAGTCAAATTGTTGGAAGGTTACAGTGCCTGCTGTGGCTGTAGAGACCAATACAGGAGAAATATGTTCCATTGCAGCTGGGGCAGATGAAGGCATCTGGTTGTGCTGCTGCAGATGCATCATGGTGCTTCTGAAACAATATGCAAATCAGAACACAGCCATCCTTTGAGATTCATACTTCTCTGAATTTTGCAATGCGTTCCTCCAGCTAAGTAAGGTTTACAGAAATGCATATTTATGGGGCATAAAAACACATGTTTTTTATGAAAATGCATTGCAGAATGGGAAATTACTTGGTAAAAATGCATTTATCCGGCACATTGCATACAAAATGCATATATTAGGATAAATTTACACTAAGACCCTGCTGGATTTTCACAACGGCTTGTTTTAAAAGGACTGGCAAACTGATGTGGACATGTGGAGAACTGAACCTAAGAGTGAAAAAAATAGAAATCAAAGGAAACTGAAATTGGCAGATTCATCCATCCCTAATGCTGGGTAAAACTTAAGTGGATACAACCCCAAGTTGGTAAATAATATGCCTGGTCAAAATTACCAGCCAAACTTAAAAGATTCCCACACTGAGCAGTGTAACGTAGTCATACAGCTCTGTCCTAAAGGTAGTTGGTGTTCTCAGCTAGAAGCATGCATATTTCTTGGTTGAGAAAATGTTATTATTATTATTTATTAAATTTCTATACTAGCCTTCATCCAACAATCACCAGGCAGTTTAGTAACTAACAAGAATACGCCCCCCTCCCCAGTTTAAAAGACCATAGACTGTTTAATCGGACAAAGACCTGGGAGAAGAGGAGTATTTTTGCCTGGTGCCTAAAGATATGTAATGAAGGTGCCAGGTTAGCCTCCCTGGGGAGAGCATTCCAGAAGCAGGGAGCCACCACAGAAAAGACCCAGTTTCATGTTGCCAACCTCCAAACTTTTCATGGAGGAGGTGGCACATGAATGATGATGATGATGACAATGATGATGAGAATAGGAAAGAAGGACTGAATGCAGCACCCCTTTCTTCTAAACAGGTCACATGGGCGGGTTGAGTTTGTGTGCACAGTCCCAAGCCAGTGGCATCAGTTATGCATACGCCTGAATGTTGTATGTGGAGTACTAGCACTAAGATTTATAAACAATAGTGGCTTCTCGATTTCTCTCGCCTCCTTTCCACAAAAAGCTATGCAAGTCACATGAAATGATTATTGTTAATAAAATCCCCACAACTGTGCGGTGTAAATGTACCCTGTTATTAAATGAAAGCTTTTATTCTGCTAGAATAACAATTTTATGACTTAATGGAAAGTTTCAGAATATTTATTTTGTTTTGACTGGCTTGAAATACTCCCAAAATGCATTCTCTCTACTCGTTCTCACTTTCATTTTGGTAAAACATTTTTTCTTTCACAATGCAAATATTTTGTATTACCATTAACTGGATCACCAAACTGGGCTACCTATATGCTCATATTTAGAACTGGTATTTTAAACAAAAACTGAAATATATATATAAGAGAGTATGTTTAAAAATTATAATAAAGTAAAAATGCATGGTGTTCTTAACTGATGAGCTACAACTAGCTATCTGGAGCCTTTCTACATCTGTTTGCCTGGAAATTATAAGGCTTCCAAACTATAACTTTATCTCGAGACTTCCGGGGTGGCGCCATCGGTAATGGCGGACTCCCTCTGATCTGGAGGGACCAGCTCCACGGGAAACGGGTCTTTTCCGCTACAGCGAAGCGGGGACCCATTCAAAAATCACAGGCGGATGAAGCCTGTGACCATGGGACTCGGCGGGCACCTTTAGCACCCCCCCAACCTGCAAAGGAACCCACTAACGGGCTCCGGAGCGAAGAGGGGGAAGTGGCGTGGTGCTGAGAGTCAACTGCTTCTTCTGTGGAGTGAAGCCGCACAGCCGTTGCCGGAGAGCGCTGCCTTTTTCCTGGGACAATTTGGCTTTTAAAACAATCACCCGTGAGTACTTAAATTTCGGACAATTGGACTTTAAATAAGGATTTGTGAGCTGAAAGGAAAATTGGACTTAAAAGTTTATTTTAATTTGGCACTGAAACGGGACGGTCTAAACAGGAAGTCAGCCTTCCGTTTCTTTGTAGATAGATTAAAGCAAAGACATGGCAAACTAGAGTTCTGAAAATCGCTTGTAAAGGATCAACTTTCATCATTTTAAATTGTTGAACCCCCTTCGGAAGCAGGAGAAGAGGGGGGATTTTTTTCGGACTGTTTAAACCTGCAGAAGTGAGTGTAAAGCAAAGTAACTTTCCACCGTCTTGATCCTGGAGCAGGGTGTCAGGACTGACATTTTTTGAAGCTCATTGACCAGAGACAAACGTTTCTGACAGATAGCTAAAAGAAGAGAAACATAATGACTCCATTGTTCCCCTTCGCATCTTAAAGGAACAAATATTGACAAAATATTTGAAAAAGGAAACTTTGTTGTTAGATCTGTTTTTAAAAGAAAAGAACAAACAGAAGTTCTTCCCCTAGAGGGAGCCTGTGAAACTGTAACCAATTCTGAATCGGGGAGCTTGCAGCTGTCACAGATTATGATCGTGGGAATAGACTTCTGATCTTGCAGGACAATGTATTCAGAAGCTCTGTTGTGTGTTTTCTGTAAAACAAGTGCCCTACTGGAACAGCTACATGAGAAGACGGATTTTATGACTGATGCGATCAGAAATTTTGGACAGGCAGTGGGAAATTATATAGAGCCCACCCAGGAATCAGATCAGGAGTGTGCCCTGACAGAACAGAAGAAGGAAGAGGATGTTTCTGAATCTTGGGCGCCAGAGATGGAGGGAGCTGTGGCCCAGCAGGAACACGAATTCTTGGATTTGACAAATGAACTTGGTAAAAGCCAGATTTGGAAAGATAAAGTTTGGTTTGGTTTGGAAATGGGGGGTTGGATAGACCCCCCTATGCAGGGAGGTTTGGACTTTTCGAGTCTGGCAATGGGCCGTGAGATGTTTGGGGTTGTGGGGGCTCTTAATTTTGGAGGGACTTTGAAACATGTTCTTAAATACCACATGGAGTTTAGTCTGGACTATGGAAAAGGGGCTGATTTGTCAAGATGGGTCAAAAGCATTGTCAAGCTGGAGTTCCCAAGAGTGAAACGAGCAGGAGATAAAGGAAAATACAGCTATAAATATGAAGAAGAGCTGCGGAAGGGACATAGAAGGGACTTAAGGGCCTCGGACATAAGATTGCCAGGTTAATGCGCTAGATTGATGAGATAGAAAGGACTGACAAAACCCGGGACCAGGAGGAAGAGACACTGGATGAAGATTGGATTGTTTCTTTTTTGTTACTTTTTTATTAGGATTGTTTTATAAAATTGATGAGTGTTAGAAAAATGTTGGAATGAAATTATTTGGCTTTAGCAAAAATGTTTAAAGAATTAAGTAAGAATATTATGGTTATGAGAAATTGGTAAAAATAAGATTTAAGTTTTAAGCTTTAAGGTTTTTATAGTAAGATAAGATTAAAATAGAGTAAGGTAAAGTAATGACAGAATATTATGAAGTATGGAAAGGATTTGCTGTGACAATTAATAACCAGGATACAAAAAAAGGGAGGAGGAGGAGGTCAAAGAAAGAAGCTAATGACAGTTAAGGATTTGAGAATATTGGATTTGTTTTTAAATGTTTGTGGTATATTTTTATTTTTTGAGCGTGTTGTGCTATTTTTTGATTTTGATTTTTATTAAACTGTATTGTTTGACTGTGGTTTGTTTTTTCTTTGTTTTTTCTTTCTCTTTTTCTTCTTTGTTTTCTTTTGTAATTCAAAAATTTTCAATAAATATCATTAAAAACAAACAAACTATAACTTTATCTCTTTTATTTACAGACCTCTTTGCCATTAATCCCTTGCAGATGACTGCAGCGCATGGGTGCAAACAGTCAGGTTGTGAATCCACAGCAGTGATCAGAGGAGCAATGACCTCTGGGAGGAACTAGAGAGAAGACGTGCCATGGTTCATCTGTAACAATGAAACCAGATGCCTTTATTGCCCCAGCTGCAATAAAACATGTTTCTCCCATATTGGTGTCTACAGCCACAGCAAGTGCTGTAACTCTCCAATGGTTTGACTTTACACCTGACAGTGCAGTCTTCCATTGGATGGAAGCCAGATGGATGCTAACAATAAACAAAAAAATTAAAAGATCAATTCCAGCATATTGATTTTGATTTATTGTAGTTTTTGAACTTCAATTTGATCATAGTTTATGTTATTTGGAAGATGAATTAGCAGAAGGAAGATCGTCACTCTGTATCCCGCCCCCCAGACTGTTGTGAGTCCCCATGAGCACCAGAAAGTTGCGGTGGAAGTATTTTAAATAACTAAAAAGTTTCATATTGGGGACAGATACAAAGGTATTTTCCACAAACTAAGAAGCTACTTGTATATAGTATAATAATTTGGTTGAACACGCTAATGATGGTATTCATCAAAGTGGAAGGAACGGAATACACAGCCTGTAAGAACATATTAAAATAAAAGGTTAATTATAGAGAAGAAAAGTATTTTTTCAGGGCTTTAGGGTAGACCACCATTTAGCAGCTGCAAAATTCAAAGACATATGGTTTTAAAAGAGTCACTTCTGGTTTTACAGATACTGCCGGATGTATAGAAACATTATAATAAAATTTGTATAAAAATGCCCTATTGATTTCAATTTAAGAAATGAGTGTGTACTATGAAGAACAACCGTATGCATGTTTTCTCAAAAATAAGTGCCCCTGAGCACAATAGGGCTTCCTTGAAGAATGTGTGAAAATTACAGTCTTAGCAAACTTGAATACAAATGAGATGGATCTACACCTCCTGGACTAACATGAAAATTGACACAGAATTATTAGGCACATGCACAGGCTCCAAGATTTGTTCTTGATCTATCTATCTATCTATCTATCTATCTAGCAATCATCTATCTAGCTATCATCTATCTAGCTATCTAGCTATCTAGCTATCTAGCTATCATCTTATCATCTATCTAGTAAATCCGAGCTGTTCTGTGCTCTCTCTTTCAGTTTCTGCTTGTGGATCAGCACTGCTCTATAGTTCCCATTCACTATAGTGGAGAATTTAGAAACACCATTAAACCCCCCCCCCCCATTTTGGCCAACGTGGATGAGTGGGAGCCCCTCTAGAATGGGGTAAGTCAAAGTGATTCACTTTCCTCCATAAGCCCTCATGATGAGAAAGAGTAAGGGTTAGTCTCATGCATTTTCTTACCTTAAAATAACCAAGAACCCTGCTTGCAGACTTCTGAAGAGCTCAGGGTTATGTGTGTTTGTTAAAACAGCACTGTACATTTTTTTAAAAAGTAAATGAAGGGTTCAACTTAAAAACAACAACAACAACCCATCAGTGGGTATGCTTTAAAAATAAAAATCCAGAACTCTTTATGTTCCACAGGTGGCATTTTGGACAGTCTCACTTCTTGCAAAGCCCATGCACCTAGAGCAGGCATCCCCAAACTCGGCCTTCCAGCTGTTTTGGGACTACAACTCCCGTTATCCCTAGCTAACAGGACCAGCGGTCAGGGATGATGGGAAGTGTAGTCCCAAAACAGCTAGAGGGCCAAGTTTGGGGGTGCCTCACCTAGAGAATCAGAGGGGGGGGGGAGAGAGGAAAATACAGAGCTATGTGGTATGGAAAAATAGAATAGTAGAGTGACACATAGCTTTGCGAGGGCCTGATTGAACTCAGTATCATTATTGACCTTGCACTTTTATTTGGGAGGACAGAAAGACTCCTGAATCACCCCAATTTGCATTGTTATTTGACTGCTGCATTGACACTCCAATGCCCATTATAAACCCACAGATACACAACCAAAACTGTTATCCTTTGGTTTTTGCATTGTCCAAGTTTTGTGATACAGTTCTCTACTGAAATGTGGTGCATATTGTAGGATATACTGTTTCTGCAAATGTGTACTTTGACAGAAGATACATATGCACATTTTTTTATATAGCAAAATGCTTTCAAATTTTTTTTATTTAAAAAAATGTGTAGGTTTCTTAAAAGCACAAAAACCCAAAATGCAGAAATGGGACTGAACAAACAAAGGAATGCAAAAGTGACACAGGTCCAAAAAGACTAATTTGTACAATGATGTTATTAGTTACAATTTTTGCTCCTGTGAAAAACCGTCCCTAGTTTGAAAATTTGAGATAAACATTTTTAGGATTGCAGTTAAATTTATTTCAAAGAAATCATTGAACCTTTAGAGTGTTTGCTGACTTTGAATTCATCAAGAAGTTCAATTCTCTCCATTTGGATCTGAACAGGAATAATGATTTCCTGTCCCTATGTTGTTGTTGTTGTTTAGTCGTTTAGTCATGTCCGACTCTTCGTGACCCCATGGACCAGAGCATGCCAGGCACTTCTGTCTTCCACTGCCTCCCGCAGTTTGGTCAGACTCATGTTTGTAGCTTCGAGAACACTGTCCAACCATCTCATCCTCTGTCGTCCCCTTCTCCTTGTGCCCTCATTCTTTCCCAACATCAGGGTCTTTTCCAGGGAGTCTTCTCTTCTCATGAGGTGGCCAAAGTATTGGAGCCTCAGCTTCACAATCTGTCCTTCCAGTGAGCACTTAGGGCTAATTTCCTTAAGAATGGATGCATTTGATCTTCTTGCAGTCCATGGGACTCTCAAGAGTCTCCTCCAGCACCATAATTCAAAAGCATCAATTCTTCCGCGATCAGCCTTCTTTATGGTCCAGCTCTCACTTCCATACATCACTACTGGGGAAACCATAGCTTTAACTATACGGACCTTTGTTGGTAAGGTGATGTCTCTGCTTTTTAAGATGCTGTCTAGGTTTGCCATCGCCTTTCTCCCAAGGAGCAGGCATCTTTTAATTTCGTGACTGCTGTCACCATCTGCAGTGATCATGGAGCTCAAGAAAGTAAAATCTCTCACTGCCTCCATTTCTTCCCCTTCTATTTGCCAGGAGGTGATGGGCCCAGTGGCCATGATCTTCATTTTTTTGATGTTGAGCTTCAGACCATATTTTGCGCTCTCCTCTTTCACCCTCATTAAAAGGTTCTTTAATTCCTCCTAACTTTCTGCCATCAAGGTTGTGTCATCTGCATATCTGAGGTTGTTGATATTTCTTCCGGCGATCTTAATTCCGGCTTGGGATTCATCCAGCCCAGCCTTTTGCATGATGAATTCTGCATATAAGTTAAATAAGCAGGGAGACAATATACAGCCTTGCCGTACTCCTTTCCCAATTTTGAACCAGTCAGTTGTTCCATATCCAGTTCTAACTGTAGCTTCTTGTCCTACATAGAGATTTCTCAGGAGACAGATGAAGTGATCAGGCACTCCCATTTCTTTAAGAACTTGCCATAGTTTGCTGTGGTCGACACGGTCAAAGGCTTTTGCATAGTCAATGAAGCAGAAGTAGATGTCTTTCTGGAACTCTTTAGCTTTCTCCATAATCCAGTCCCATTATGGGCATTAATTAACTCCACATTACCAAGTTTATTGTTTAATCACTTCTCACTGTTGTTGCAAACAGTCAGTGTACTTATTTTGTATGCATCTTGTTCTAATTTAATTGTCCCTGTCTGTGTCCTTTGCATTTAATTTCTCTTTGACTTCACTGCTTACACCTGTCAAGTCCTGTATATACTGGCAACTGAGAATTAGACTTCATGCATCTGATAAAGTGGACTCTGGTTGATGAAAGCTTATGCCGTAGTACATCTGATAGCTTCTATGGTGCTAGAAGACTGTTTGTTTCACTATAGTGGTGTGCCTGGACGCGGGTGACACTGTGGTCTAAACCACTGAGCTTCTTGGGCTTGCCGATCAGAAGGGTGGCAGGTCGAATCCCTGCAACGGAGTGAGCTCCCGTTGCTCTGTCCCAGCTCCTGCCAACCTAGCAGTTCAAAAGCACGCCAGTGCAAGTAGATAAATAGGTACCGCTGTGTCACAGTCTTCTGTTGCACCAGAAGCAGTTTAGTCATGCTGGCCACATGACCTGGAAAGCTGTCTATGGACAAACACCAGCTCCCTCGGCCTGAAAGAGAGATGAGTGCCGCAACCCCATAGTCGCCTTTGATTGGACTTAACTGTCCAGGGGTCCTTTACCTTTACCTTACCTTATTTCTAAAATAAATGGCTATTTGGGAAGAAAACAATGTGCAGGGGCTTTATGATTTAAACAAAAGAGCATTTGTGGTTCAAATAGTAAAATGAAGGCCCTTTTTTAGTTTTAACGATATTTCTCATAATCAGCCTATAACTGTTATCACAACCCTATTTGTTTTCTGATATTTATATCCTGGCTTTCTTCTGTCATGGAACCACAAGGTGGTATAAATGCGTTACCTTCCTGGTGGTCACACATCCAAGCACTGACCAAACCCAGACCTACTTAGCTTATCCATGACGTAGATTTACAAAAGAAACATATGCATGGGGAGTCATTGAGTTACTGTAAAGCTGAGTGAGTGGCTGCGTGAGGCCAGTGGGTGCTGGGAAGGCCCACTGAGGCCCAAATTACATGTTTCATGGCATCCTGTCATTTCTAGGCAGCTGCATTTAAACAAAAGGGTGGCAGAAGAGGGATCTCTTCCCTAGATACCTTTTCACCCACAGAGGAGAAAGACATAGGAAAGTTGTGAGGAGTCTATATATTTATCCCAGGTGAGATTGAGAGAGCAAGTTTTGTGATGACAAATGCCTGGAGAGAAGAGGATTAAGCATCCTCTTTCTAAGTGCTGTTCTTCTGCTCAGGCATAGCATGCCCAAGCCTGTCCTGGGGGTGAAAAATGGATAGAAGAATAATAATTTATAACCTGTACTTCGGTCCTGAACTGAGCCCTGAGACTGATTACTATATCTAAATTACCCTGTTCAGTGAAAATAAGAAGAGCCTTGTTGGATGAGACCAAAGGCCTACCTATTCCAGCATCCTGTTATACATAGCAGCCTAGCTGGCTGGTAGCATAAGTCATCATGAAAGGGGGGGGCACACTTACTTGATCTTCTGTCACTGGTGTCATTGCACCTTGCTGGGAGAGAGAAGGGGATAGTGACTGGGAGGTCAGCATGGTGCAGGTGCACTGGCAGGAGTTCCATATTATTCAGCTGTTGTGTTTTCACCACTGTTGACTGGTTACTAGCCACAGATAGCCTTATTTTTCTTGAATTTATATAATAGCTAGGGTGCAATACTTTCATCAAGCAGGAGGATGGATCTATAGCAATCTCTCCAGGGATCTGTGATCCCATGAATACCAGAAACTGGCAGCACTTAGTTATGCAGCCATTGGCTATGATGGACGCAACATAAATCATCAGTCAGCATCCAAAACAAGAAAAGTATGGTGTGCAGTCTTGGAAGAATCATTCCTGATCAAGCTGAAACAAGAGGATTTCTTCTGAAACCAGATTTCCAATTCATTATTTCAATGTGTGTTTTCACAATACTTCTCATCATAAACCCAGGGACATTAATCCTAGAATTCTATGCCCAAATCCAGCTGTCTCATTTGGATGCTGTCAGCTATAATTCCTCCAGTTTTCTATGTTTTTCTCTCTCTCCATTTCTTGTCAAAAAGCAGCACAGTTCTACTGTGATTTTTTAAAAAGAAAAAAGACATCACAGACATTGAGAATGTTCAGAAAGAGGAGGAGTGGTGTCCCGTATGGATATCACAAATCTGGACTGAAGCTCGCTTCATGTTTGCAAAGCTCATTAAAAATTGTCAGTTAAAAGATACAAGAAAGCTGAAAATGTCATTGTTATTAGTTGACAGATTTCAATTCCCACAAGATGAGAGGCACATTCTCATAGACTTTGCATTAGAACCTCCGATTCAGCTGAACCTTCGCTTGATGTTGAATTGCTCTTTCAGGTGGGCAATGTAGCATATACAAAAAGGTAGTTATTGCATTGTAACAGGTAGGGATGGGGAGCCTCTGGTCCTCCAGGTGTGGCTGTACTAGAACTCCCAACATTCAGCAAGGCAAATGTTCAGAGAACCTGGGAGTAGTAGCTTTAACAATATCTGAATGGCCACAGATAATAAGAAATCACTGGAATTCAAGTTCAGCTTGAATTTTTAGGGCTTTCGCGTTTCAGGGTGTTTATCACCATTCCTAACTGCGGTCTCGTGGTATTCCTAAGCCAGTAATGAGGAAGTTCATCTTCACATCAGCCCCAGGCAGCCTGGCCAACAGTCAGGGATGAGGGCAACCTCTGTATGGGTTCCTCATGTCTGCTCTACCCATTGACAATGTAGCTGTGATTATATTATATTATTATAGCTGTTGTTGCTGCTGTTTTTGTAATATGTTGCTTATTGCCAGAACAGGCTTCTAAGCAGTTTGCAAGTATAAAAACCGATTACAGAAACATAAAATATAAACCTCCATAATTAAAATACAGAATTAAAAAACACAACCCCATGAAAAAATTAAAATACAAATACCCATGTTTTAAATATGCAATAAAAATATCCCATTAAATCAACACAGTCATTAAAGCAGGTGACTCAGGTCAAGAGATCAAAGGACTGCCTATGTAAACAGGTTTAAACAGTTTTAAAGATGGTGGAATACCAATACATATGGAACCTTTCATATTTCAGTAGGGAGCACCACATCACCACGTGTGATCCTGGTACATATTCACTCAAATGCAGTGACTGCAAATAGCATAGACCAAAAACAATGATATCAGCAGTGCTATTTTTCTAGAAGAGATGTTGAAACTCACCCCTTTGTGAGCAGATTCAGATGTTTCAGTGCAATAACTTCATTTGCCAGATGACACCATGTCTTGACTTTTGCATGCATGGAGTTTTGTATATCCCTTGCCTACTGACAAAAGGACAATTTCACACAGTGGTAGCAGTCTAGCATAGCAGGGCAGGAACTCAAAGAATTGGGATAGGAAAGTTATTACTGGCCTGCTGTGTCTCCTCATTAACTTCCAGTACCACATGGAAAGGTGCCAGTTCAACAGAAGGCACCTTGGCTGTTCCACTAGCAGCAGACATAGGAGGAACCAGGCCCCATGGTGAGAATTCATGAACATATGTTCCAGAATTCATTTTCTATTAATAGGACATAATATGTGTCACGTTGAATCAAGCCATGTCATTTATGTTTATGTATATGAGACCCTCAAATGATTTGAAATCCCATGTTTGTAGTATACCACAGAAAATACTAGGCTCCAGTCAAAACCCACACATTAGTAGGATTCATCAGTTCCTTGATCAGAAATGAGATTAATGACTAAGGCGACATTCAAACAGCACTTTATTCATTTCCCCCGATATTTCCTTACCTGGAAATACTGCATTTCTGAATTTTATGTGATCTTTCACTTGATACAAAAGCCGCTTTTGGAAATCTAGTGGAATCTGGTGGGCATTTAGCACTTGTTTCCATGTTAATTGCTTCTGGGGGTGAAGGGGAGGTTTGCAGCCCCATTAACTCCTAGGAAAAAATTGCCATTTTTTTCATGTACAGTGGTACCTCGGATTAAGTACTTAATTCATTTCGGAGGTCCGTTCTTAACCTGAAATTGTTTTTAACCTGAAGCACCACTTTAGCTAATGGGGCCTCCTGCTGCTGCCGTACCGCCGGAGCACGTTTTCTATTCTCATCCTGAAGCAAAGTTCTTAACCTGAAGCACTATTTCTGGGTTAGTGGAGTCTGTAACCTGAAGTGTATGTAACCTGAAGTGTATGTAACCTGAGGTACCACTGTAGTTTAATTGGAACATGCCATGTGATATAATTTGGATTGTATTACAACATACAGTTCTTTCCCTCTGTTTTCATGAGTCACATGATGGAATAACAGAAGCACACATGTGTACAAAGGATGGCAATATGCCTAGGTATGTCTGCTGTTGTGAACACCCTCCCACTGGTGTGAATGAAATTTAGCATGGCATGGTGGTATATTCATCAAAAACCCACAGTTCAATAATGCAAAAAGTCATACAGTATAAAGGGAACCTTAGAAATGGGAGGTGCATTAAGATGTGGGAATATTGTGTTAGTTTTCCTGATTATACTGCTAGCAGTTCTGCTCCATTTTCTAACATTCCTTTCATGCGGCAATGCCTGTTGTGTTATGGAACTGTGACTGTTTGACCAATATACTTGCATGTCGCACTAAATTTCATTCGCACCAGTGTGTGTGATGTGACACAACAACAATCATCACCCTTTCTGAATGTATGTGCTTCTGTTCCCCTATGAAAAACTGCAGGAAAGAACTGTATGGTCGTATACCGCTCCACATTTTGCCACTTTACCCCTGTGATTTTCCGGGTTAGGGGGGCAGCAAATGGATTTTTTCTGGAATCAATTAACACGGAAATGAGCGCTAAGCTTGTGCTATATTCCATTAGATTTCTGGAAGTGGATTTTACATTGTGGGAAAGCTCAAATATAATTAACAGTTAGGGAAATGTCTGGGAAATGGAATAAATTGCCGTAAGAAGGCAGCCTGGGACAGAAGTGCTAGCATTGTTGTTGGCATCCATCTGACTCGAGAGACAATGGCAGAGTGTGCCTTTGGGGGTAAAGTCAAACTGTTGGATGGTTGCAGCACCTGCTGTGGCTGTAGAGACCAGTACAGGAAAGATATGTTTTGTTGCAGCTGAGGCTGTTGCAGGCATTCAGTTGTACTGCTGTAGATGTACCATGGTGCTTTTGAAACAATATGTGAACCAAAACACAGCCATCCTTTGAGATTTACACATCTCTGAATTTTGCAAAGCCTTTCTTCGGCTAAGTAATGTGTACAGAGATGCATATAGAGGGTGCATAAAAATACCTATGGAGACCAGGTGTCCTCTGGCTGCTTCTCTGACTCACTCAAACACTTTAGCGAGGTGTACCGAAAGGATGTTTAATGAAGATCAGTCTTTTCAGATATTTAAAATTAAACATGTATTGGGAGTTCATCTCTTACTTATTACCATATGGCTGTACTGTTGTTGTTGTTGTGAACAATTTCAGGAAAGGCTTTGAGCAGTAGTAGGTTGCAACCCCCCTCCCAATCTGCAGAGCTATTTACATTACATTACTTTTTTCCCCCTGGCTGACCCTACACAGGGTCATCTACTCCCGGTGAGATCAGTGCATTGATGCAGAAAGACATTTATACGAATTACATCCCCCCCCAAAAAACAACAACCCAGAATGCCGTGTGGTAGTGGAATTTGACCTATATTGTGTGTGTGTGTGTGTGTGTGTGTGTATATATATATATATATATATATATCCACCTGAAAGTGTTTTCAGCCAGAACGATGAAGCTCTAAAATAAAAATGGCAGTGATTGTCATCTCACTTACAGAGGTATTTTTCTTCAAATGCACCACAGTCAGCACAAAAATAAAGTTGCATGGCTGAATAATGAAAAAAAGCAGGAAGTGAAAATAAAGTCCAGAACAATTATATTTCTGTCTGTTCTGTAGTCCCACCTGTAATTTATCTTGGAAACGAATGATGTTAAATCCAGTCATGAAATGAAATGGAGTCATGTTTATTAAAGATTAATAAGATCACTGTGTGTATTCCTGAAATGCTACTGAACCTTAAATATAGATTATAGGTCAGAACTCACTGACAAAGCTTCTCAGGAGGCAGCAAAATGAGCACAATATGTCTATTAACTGCTGAAGGAGCGACTGAAAGCCTGCATGCTGACAGACCAAAGGTATCTATGATTAAAGTGGGTATATATTTGGTGATCATAGAAATATTGATGTTGAAATCATCCAGTCATCTTGGAATCTCAAGGTGGTATTCAAATATGTCTTCTGCAGAGAAGACCCATAGAAATTAATTGACTTCAGTAAGTTCAGCCCATTAATTTCAGTGGGCGTACTCTGAGTGAAATGTAGTTGAATACCACCCTAAGTTTCAGGAAATTTTTCTGGATCAATAGCTCTTTCCCGACCCCCAATTAACATACACACCCCATTATGAATTAATCACTTCACTTTCATTCTCAGAGATGTGGTTAAGACACAGTGGTTAAGAATACCATGAAGCAGCATCTCATGAGGGACTAATAGTGGCACTGGTGTCCTTCAGGTGCTGGCATTGGATTCACCAGGACAGGGATGGTGTGGGACTTGAGGCTGTATTGAGGTCAGGGGAGCTCTGGGTTGGCAGTGTTAGTGTGTCACAGGTACAGGGCCAACAACAACCACCTCACCTTGTCCCATCCCGGAGAACAGCACCACCAGAAGGGAACCGCTGCCACTCCATCTACTCATGCACCAGTGCTGAGCACCAACGCCAATGACCCAGAAGTCCTTGGTTCAGCTAAACCATAAACTATAAGCATCACGAGCTTTTATATCTACAGCCTTCACCTGTGAGTACCAAGAATGGAGGACTTACTTCGGCTTCCATACCTCTATAGGTTCTGATCTCATATCACTACTCAGCAGAGACAGGTAGATTTATAAACATAAGAACTTCCTTGCAGCTAAGCAGAGCAGTTCATGCAGCCTTCCAACCATCCCAACGTTCGTACAGAGACACAGAACAAATTAAAGGCCAGAATGAGGTGAAATAAACTGTTTCATGAATCCCATTGCATAGTCATTATGGGTTCACTTCAGTATCACACAGGAAAAAACCACCCTGGTCTACCATGAAATACTATTTTAAGGATCACTGTGATGTATGTATGGGGTCACCAATGCCTCTGGGCTCTACATGGGCCCAGATATGCTCTTCATAGGAAAAGAAGATGGTAAAGCAGCTGGAAGTCCATTTCTGGCCTTCCAACCTCTTTCCAAAATCATTCAGAAAAGAAAAAGTACCCTGCCACTACCTGCTAGGTTTGGTAGATGGGGGAGCAAAGGGGCATTTTCTTGAATTATTTGTTTTTAAATGTGTTGTCTGTTTTGGTTGGTTGGTTGGTTATGTGAGGGCGAGGGCGTTTGCCTCTATTTTTCATTGGCCAATTAGTTGGAGTGAGGGGTCTAAATCCCCATTAAGCTATGTAGGCATAGCTTACATAGTATGGCATATATGCCATTCTGAGCTCTTTTAAGGATGAAAGTGATAAAAATGTATTAAAGATGGATATCAGGGGCCAGGGGAAGAGTAGATGTGAGCATATATATTTTTTGCCTTTCACTCAGAAAATTCAGCTGGTGGTTCTTCCACTTTCCCTATTCACTATATCCACTGACCATACTATTGTAAATGTACGATACTGTTATTGATAATTAGCCTGAGCCACCAAAATCATGCTGGTTCTAGATTTTATTCATATTCCAAATATTCCCATTTATTTTTCTGTTATGTACCATGTGATTATTACATCATGCCATTGTTTCCTGCTGCTCGTAGCATTTTGTCTGCTGCTGAATGTGACTTCTCTCTAACTCTTGCCCTTTGGCTTTCCATTGCCTTTCTCATATATTTCACTTTATACCACATATGTCAGTGACTAACATTTCCCTGCAGAGCAATGATGTGCAAGAATGCCTGCCTAAAAGAGACCCATAGAACTGCATATTCATTCTGTGTGTCTATGTTTCCAGTGGTTGCTGAACCACCAAAAAGTGGTCATAGTCTCTTAGTTAATCAATAAATCACATTAGATTTATAAAGCATTCTTGATGTGAGTACTTCAGGACTAGCTGCAGAAAGCCTAACACATTTATCTTGGGGGGAAAGGAGATTATTAATATCAGGCTGTTTTGGATACAGTTCTGAACTGAAGAACAGGATTCTTGATACTGTGTTGGGATTCAGGTTGGGCTAAATGACTTGTGGGATCCCCTCGTGATTACATAATTTCAAGATTGGGGGCTGGATAATAATTCTGCTAAAATGATCAAACCACTTTATTTTGTTGCATAAAAAGCCCTAGTCAGGCCTCTTAGGTATCTGCTTTGCAATGTAAACAAGGGACAATATGTTGCCACAGGAACTGCATGTACTTTTGCCATTATGGTAGAATAGCACAGGGGCAGACTTTAGTATTTCAAATTTCAGTGGCACCTGTGCAAGGCCAAAATGTGGCACCCCTTTGCCTCTCGCCTTCCATTCTGCTCAATTCATTAGTTGTGATGCCCTGTGGCGTCCCCTAGGCTCAGTACCCAGTGTGCTGCCCTAAATCTGCTTCTGAATGGTGGAAGCAATGCCATCGGTGTGTGTGTGTGTGTCTCTATGTTAAAAATTGACTGGAAAGGTTTTTGTTTTGTTTTTGTGGTTTTTGTGTGTGTGTTTTTTGAGACAGAGAGATTGACTTTTATATGCTGGAAGGTAATGAATATCCAGGGGACTCTGGCTGGGTCCTCCTAGCAATTGAACCTTGGAGTATCTGTTGATGTTAAGTTGTATCTCCACCTGTGCTCACATGTATATAATACCATACATCACATAATGCCACAAGTCTCCAGTCTTCTTATTCTAATAACCTCTAAAATTCTCAACAACTTGGAGAACCAGGGCACATGTAATAATGTATATTAAATAAACGTGTTTTCTCTCAGATCGGTTTTACGATCTACTACCTTCACTCCAGCTACTATATAGCACCAGAGGCAGAGTCTTCCACACACTGTTCTGTAGACACTTCCTTTCACAGGAAGGAGAGTTGAAGCAGCCTCCCACCAGTGGCAGCACCAAGGAGGAGGAGCCATTGGCCATTGAGCCACATGGCCAATACATTCAGCTCTGCCCCTGGCTCTTCCCAACGTCCTGATGTCATGTGCAAAACATTGCCCCTCTCAATCGCCCCTGCAAGCTGGTGTCTCTGTTCCCAATCACGTGTTCCTGACCTGATCTCACAAACAAGGATTAATAGACACTGCTTCACAAAGGGTGATATTTGGTTTCTTCCATCTGAGCTGTTGTGGAAATAGCATTTATTTCATAAAGAGTGTTATGTAGAATGAACAGCATTTCTGTTCCTAGTGGTCTACACAGTGCTGATATACTGAAGTCAGTATGGATGAATGACTGCACGTACCAAAGTAAATAGATCTCATTTTGGAAAATTCAGACTTCTACTGTTTGTAAATTGTTTTTGTTCTGCTTGACTACTGGTGAACTTTAAAATGTGAAATCAATTCGAGAATAAGAAAATCTCAGTGAAGTGAAAATGAAATATTATTTCCCCACCCCTTCTTAACCCCTAAAGATAGTTTGGGAAGAGAAGTTGATAACAGGCAAATTGAATGCAGAGCAAGGATTAAGCTATAATGGGAAAGAGACTTCATTCTCGGTGCTTCAGCCACTGGGGTTTTAACTTTACACAGTACTTTCAGCAGGCTCTCTGTACCATCTTCAAACCACTGCAAGAAGACCTGTCTTCTTTCCTACATACTATATTATTAGGAACAGATTATTCTAGTTTCTCGGGTGGTATAAAAAGCAGCCTTTTCTATAAAAGAACTCATATGTTAGTAATCCAGGACAAGGGTAGGAAAACTGCAACGCCATGCAGCTTGTTCTCTGGGTCCTTTTTGGATCAGTGTGTGTCAATATTTTCCAAACAAGTGTGTTTTGCATCTAGCAAAACTTGTCTAGTTTTTGATCCTCCAGGAACAGAAAAAGGAGACCTTGATACTTGTGTCACAGCAGCAGTGTGGAAGCTGCAGCAGCATCGCTCATTCCCATGCCTGCAGGGTAACAGGAGAGGTTCTGGACCAGTCAGCTTGTTACGACAGGGAAACAAAGGTTCAAAACATTTAGGCACAAAGTTTACTAAGTGATCTTTGGCTAGTCACTGTCACTCAGCGTAAGCCACCTCACCTGGATCCATCGATATTATACTATCATGTACTGTTTGGAAAAAGGGGGGTGATGATTAATTAACAGAGCATTAGCACAGCATATCTCTAAGGATATCAAATGTGTTTTTTTATATTTCAGAGCTGCAAAAGTGTGTTTCAGGTTGTCTCCGTGGATTAACCATGACATTGACCATAGTAAAGCAACATTACAGCACAACATAACAACTTACAATGTGCTGTGTGTGTGTGTACACACACACACACACACACACACACACACAATATGAAAGAGAAATAATTTTAAATTGGAATTTAGCTTCCCTGCATGCCTTACAGATTAAGTATTTATGCCTCTGGAGTGGACATCAAACTTCAGGAATTTGGTTCATCTCTTTTGAAAAGAGCAGCTATTTAGTGCTGCTGAGATCAGCATCTGCATTATCTATCAGTCTTGTAAGTGCTGGTCGAATAAGTGAAAGTTGCCTAAGGATAACATTAACTTGTGGGCTTGCTTTTTTTTTTTTTAATGCCCCATTTTTTCATTCATAGCTTGCCATCCTTTGCTCATTCAGGCTTGTGCTGGATCTTCCTTCATCATCTTTGGCGACTGCATATCATGCTCATTCATGCATAACAGTGATCTGGCATTGCCCTAAATATATAGATGAAAGTCAGTATTTGCCCCTATAGAATTCATATAGAAATGCACTGTTTTCTTCCAATAGACAAGTTCAGAGGGCAAAACCTGAGTAATGTTCATCCAACTTTGGCTTAGTTTAAGAACCTACATTTGAAAAGTTAACAAATTTTCAGCTGTGTTCTACCTTTATTCTTCACATTTGAACCTTGGATTTTGTTTAGCTAGCAAAGCAAATTTTCTAAAATCATCCTTCTATTATTCATAAAAGCTCTAAAAAACCAGCACTATACAGACCACTCCACTTAGAGAACACTGCTGACTTTTTCAGCTTACTTGAATTCAATAATATATTGTAGAGAGTATTTGCATCTCCAACAGGAGTGCATCAGTGCGATGCATTTATCCCATGCCCTGATCCCCCACCCAATGTGCTGCATTGCATTTACCATTTTTGAAAGGGTCTACATTTTCATGTGCAACTGATGGGGGAATCAGACATTTAAATGTTGCTGTGTTTAATGGTAGGACAGGTGGTTAATAGGTCCTTTTATTGATGAAAACGATGTTAGAACTGTACTTTGATTTTTAAATGCATTGTTAAGCACCCCCATGCTAATTAATTAATTATACATTTTAATATAATTGCATGCGAGTGTGTGTGTGTGCTCTTTAATTTTCTATGAATGGCAAATGATTCTGCTTCCCAGTGGAGACTTCGTTTATTCCATCTCCTTTTCTCTCATTGCACTTCAGAAATGGAAGGACACAGGGGAGAGTGGAAAACAATTGAAAAGAGCAAAATTATATATAAATATATATTTAAAAAACACAACTAGGCTAATGGTGGGAAGTATTGTTTTGTAGTTTGCCATAGTTCATATGCAACCTGCATTCCCACGTTTTGGTATTTTTTGACTCCAGGCTATTAAAGTTGAGACTCAAGTTTTGGGGGAGTACAGGAGAGGCAGGTGGAGAAAAGACCTGCATGTACGTCACAGACTCATGGATAGCCAACATGGTGCCCTCTAGCAGAGCAGTCCAACTTTTCCTACCAAGTGTGCCACAAGAGTACCTTGACACAGAACCTGTGGCCCACACACACTGCCTTGTCCCACTGTAGTGGGGGGAGCAAGGACAAAATTTGACACACACACAAACAAAGAGAGAGAGAGAGAGCCCTCATGCTGCTTTCCCAAAGCCAACTAAGTGAGGCAGCAGACTTTGGGAAGAAGGTGCAAGGCTTTGGCAGTGCCCCAGTTACTCCCCAAATCTGGGAAAGAACTAACTAGGCTTTGGGAAGGAGGCAGGAGGATTCTAGGACCCTGTCAGAAGCCTCACACCTCCTTCCCAAAGCCCAATACCTCAATACCCAGCTTTGGGAAGGTAGTGTGAGGGCCTGGGAGTTCGTCAAATGTTGCTGAGGGCTGCCAAAAAGGCTTTGAGGGCCACATGCAGCCCTCAAATAGTGTTGGGCTACTGCTACTTGTCAGAAGTGATGGGATTTGTACAACTGCATCTAGATGGCACCACATTAAACTATGCCTGCCATGAACAGGTCTGTTCCTTTTTGGACATGTCACAAAAACTACAACTCTCCACCCCCTTATTTTTTATTTTTTTACATCTATCCATATGAAGAAAATTCATGTACTGGAGATTCTTCTCACTCGTTCATGGACTTGTTGGTCCTAATAAAGGCATTATAAAATCTTTGTCCACTCATAAGAGGATATATCCCACACGTAAGTATATTTCTCAATCGTCTAAAGTTAACTTGTCTAAAGTCTGACAGGAGTTCATCAGAGGAAATGAAATTCAGTTGTGTTATCTTTCCTTGCAGATTCCAAGACTTCCTTTGGTAACCCAACACAAAACCCAGCATTGTGTTGTATATTTAAAGGCCTACACAATTTTTTAAACAAACTAAAAAGGAAAAGCTATTCATGATGTGGTTCTGGAGTTGTAACTGATCAGCAGTAACTTAAAGGGAATAAAAATGAGGTCATGTTCATATTTGTAAGTACTCTAAATACCACATCATCTTCTTAAAATGTGAATCCTGCATATTACCTTCGAACAGCCTTTTTTTAAAAAAAAAAATTGTGCCTTACCATCTGTCCTCAGCAATACTTCCCCACCCGTTTGCTGTGCCAACTTTAGATACGAAGAAGAAAAGGTTAAATTCATCGGGAAGGATATTGGCTTGGATTTAATGTAGCACACAAATCTCCTTGGAGATGACTCATCACTTTAAAAAGAACACGTTAAAACATATTCAGACATCAGAAAATGACTGATTTACTTTTCAGTACATTGGGTGATTCCCAAAATATATCACTGGATGACTAACTAGTTCCAGTTCGTGTCTCCATGATAAATGAGGATTTATCCATGTGATGCGAGCCCACTAGTTTGGGATACCCAGCTGCTATTATCCTTTAAAAGGTGATGATTCAAACACAGCTATATAGGTACCCTAAGGTGAAGAGAAATTGGCAGGAAATGGTTATGCAAATATAAACCTCAACAATATTTTGGCTAAGATGAGGTTGCAAATCCAGAAAAGAACAAAATTAAAGCCCACTTCAGGCATTGAACCTGGACACGCAAGGCCATGCAGTGGCCCTGTCCCAAACATCACTGGGCACAACCTCTCCATCTCCAACCTTCATGTGTTTAGTACGAAGTTCAGAACGGGGCATGTAAGTGTCTTTTAAGGACTCCCAATGGTGGCTTGTAAGTTTTATTGCATGCCACCCCTAACACTGAGTGGTTTGAAATTCCAGTGGTTTCAGTCGTGCTTTAAACATACCCTTCAGCATTTCAGGGGGACACACCCCACCCCACTATCCCCTCTTCTTTGCCCACCTGACCACCTGATCCACCACTTATCTCGTGCCCTCACTCACCTGTCGCTTCTCCCCCCCTCCCGCCATGTGAAATCAGGGTGCCCCAGGATGAAGGCAGGGCCTGGGGCACCTTGAAAGGAGACTGTCCTGCTTAAAACAGGGCACTTGACAGGTATGCTTTAACCCAGGGTTTGTGTTTTCCATGGGACAATAAGACACAGCAGAGACTGTGATGTACAACCTGAAGTCTACAGGGGAGGAGGTTCAGCAGCATAAAACCCCTGAGTTTCTCCAGTCAGCTATATTACACTGTTCTTCCTAAGCATTCATTGTGTGGTGTAGTGGTTAAGAGCGGGAGACTCGTAATCTGGTGAACAGGGTTCGCGTCTCTGCTCCTCCACATGCAGCTACTGGGTGACCTTGGGCTAGTCACACTTCTCTGGAGTCTCTCAGCCCCACTCACCTCCCAGAGTGTTTGTTGTGGAGGAGGAAGGGAAAGGAGAATGTTAGCTGCTTTGAGACTCCTTCAGGTAGTGATAAAGTGGGATGTCAAATCCCAACTCTTCTTATCAGCCTTTTGTAACACAAGCAGCACATGAGTCTGGCTTGAATACACACTTAAATTCAAATAACTTGATCCAGAATTTAGGGTGTCTTGCACTGCCCACTCCCTGATTCAAAGCAGTATGTTCAGGAAAACATACTTGCAATCTTGCTTCAGATTTTCATCTGAGGCAGAGTGGGCTTTCCGGGTTCACACAAGGCACCATGTTTGTGGCCCCTCCCTCCTTCTGCACACTTTTGTTTTCATGTGACCAGGCTGAACAGCTGAAGGGGACTAAAAGAAAAGAAAAGGGGATAAAATAGAAACATTATTTTTTAGGGTGAAACAATTAACAATATGACACCATTCTTCCCCACCCACCCCGGGCTGGATCCAGCTTTCATTCCATTGATTTCAATGGGAGTCAAACATTACTTTCTTAGTATGAATCCAACAGATGGATTTCCGAATGAAACTACTGGCACACATGATTCTCTTACACAGGTATGGGAACAGAATATTACCAAAGTGATTGAACCCCCACTCACCCAAAATGGGATACAATTTGGGGATGAAAAGAGTTCATCAATGGCAAACGCACGGATAATGCCTTCCAATTCATGCACAGATGGTGCCTAATCCCTCTCCCAAACACGCACGATGTGCAAACAGCCAAAGTAACAATCCAACTTGCTGGAGTTTCTTTGGCCTGGGCACAAAAGAGAAATGGGAAGTCCTGAGATAGGTGCAAAGAATCTTGGTCTGATTGTATGAGCAGGAAAACATGACAGTGGAGAAAGGAAGGAGACATCCAGGTGCGCAAGAAATTGAGTTCTTCAGGAAAATTCTGTTGTTGTTATACCATTTTCAATCCAGTCTCTTCACACTGTTTCAGAATGGGTAGCCTTTTGCTTTCCCCTCATTTTCTCTTACTATGGTCACCAGGAACATATATATTATTATTATTTTGGTAAACTGTTTTGAGGATTGTTGTTATTGCTGAACCATCAAGCGGTGTCAAAATTGCCAGTGCAAAACTGTTCATGGAGATGTCTTGGATCACACATCATATCCCATACCATAGCATGGGCATGTACATCAGACACAGCACACCCAAATTCCAACCAGTATACGACAATGTGTTGCCCCAAATGTGTGTGTGGCTTTGAGTATTTGCTAATGGCCCAGTTGCACCAGTGCTATCAGAGTTCTGAAGCAGCTCTTCCTGTAGAAAGTTGTAATAACCCTACAATTTGCGCAGGTACAAAAGGAAGCCATCTCACACTGTAAAATAAGCTTTTATCGAGTTTTATTACACTGTATTCTCCACTCGTCTCCATCCTGTGTATTCATTAGTAGTAAAGTACATGCCATACCTTTGGCATATTCTATTTTTAATGTAAAATTAGGAAGATAAATACTTAATTTAAACATTATTTACTAAATTAAATACAGGGTACTACAGTCATAGATATAGCCACAGGATCAGGGGAAAATGTGTTTGCAATATAATTAGCATAAGTAGAGAGCTTCTGCCTCCAGAACCTTAAAAGCATACATAAAGTATTAATATACTTTACTTAAAATGGCATTAAAAATTAATGCATCTTCATTACAAGGGTTTGTTAATATCCTCAATTTATTCAAACTCTCCTACTTTTAGCCTACCTTTCAGTATTTTATTAAACCTAGCATTTCTTTCTTTTTTTTAAAAAAACACATTGTGATAATTTAATGTTAATATCGGTGGAAGCTGCTTGGTAGAACAGTAGATTTGAAACTTACCCCCGTTGTTGCCTGGGCATGCTGCCTCCCTAAGATCCAAGCAGCTGCCCTCTGGAAAAGGGCGTCACTGCTACTTTCCTGGTTGGGGCTTAACAGGAATGCAGCCAAAATACCCTGCCAATATTACCGCCCCAGCAGTGATGGCTGTGTCAGGAGGGCAATTTCATCCCACCACATGCACTGCTACAGGAAATTTCACTGCTGCCAGGGGCACTGCCCTGTCATGGCTTGGAAATGTCACATGTCTCCATCTTTTAGATTTGATCGACCCCTCATGGTTCCTCCTACCTTTCTTCATTTGTCTCCAAAAGCTGACGACAGGTAACTTGCCATCACTATCAGTTATATTCCCTCCTGATCTCTAGGCTTGTGGCTTTCAACTTCCTCCTCAGTCTGACACCTCTCTCTCTCTCCTGCATCTCAGTTCAGCCTCAGAGCTACCCTTGGCTTGTCGCTGCTTTGCCGATCTCCCTCTCGCTTTGCTTCTGTGACAGCCTTCACTAATGCAGCAGGGGCTTTGATCTTAATACCTTCCAGGGATTCAAACAAACAAACAAACAAACCTGTATCTAGTCCCAAAATCTTGACTTGGTTCTCCTACCTGAAATTCACTCTGCAGACCAAAGACATAAACATGTCTCCTCAAAAGTAAGTCCTGCTGAACTCCAGAGGCCATATTCCCTAGTAACTATAATTAGGACTGCAGCCTCAGTTACCCATACTGTGCTCCTATTTAGGGCAGGGCACTATTCCTCCTCACAAACCTTTCACAGAGCTTTGGTTCCCACCCTGAAGGTTATCTTGAAGTCCCTGAAATTATCTCCCCAAGCCTTCAGTATGGGTCGGTGAGGAGGAGGAAGAGGAAGAGGAAGAGGAAGAGGAAGAGGAAGAGGAAGAGGAGAAGGAGAAGAAGGAGGAGGAGGAGGCAGTCACCACTCTGAGGGTATCCTTTGTTTGCTGCTGAGCATTTTGAAAATATTGCTGCAAGTTTCCCTTAAAAGTGTCACAAAACAGTCCATAGCCTTGGCTTTATCAAAACAAAATTGCCAGGCAAACGAGAAACTCAGCATGTCAAAATCTCTAAGATGCTCCTGAGCAGGCTTAATGTCATTATTTGCCATTAAGTCACCCAGACCAAAGCTAGCAGCCATTGATAAAGCAGAATCAAAGGGCCTGTCATGTATCTCACTGGAAATGCTGTGGAAGAATGCCATCATTAGCAGGCAAATCTTAGGGCAAGAAAGATGAAGAATAAGCCAATATTTGTGTGAGGAGTGTTGTATTGTGTGGTTGGTTGGTTGCGGGAGTGAGGACAGCCACTCCTAATGGAGATAACCTTCAATTAGGCAAACATAAGGAAATGCGGAGTCCTGAAACCCTCACCTCATAAATTTTATTTTGCATTTGAACCACAATATAGCAATATATTCCAGCCCAAAGTTAGAAGGAAGGTTGTTTTAGCACTAATTGAAAGCCAATAGACAATAGCCTGCAGCTGTTCTTAAAAACATAATAATAATAATAATAATAATAATAATAATAATAATAATAATCTGCAGATGTCTGACAGGGTAAAATAACATATGACAGAGAACTAGAAAAGTGTTTGAAATAGGAACCATTGCTAGCAGGTGATTCTGTTTACTACCAAAATGACTCAGTCCACCAATCCTTTCATTCTTTCCATATCTCTTGAAGGCCCTATTTTCTACAACTATAGCATGGAGTGCAATCATCACCGAAGCACTGTTTGGGTGTCCTTTTCCACGCATGTGTTGAACAATACATCTGCAGGCACAGATATTCACTCATATAGTTGCATGTGTAAAGGTTTCCCCGGAATCTGCAACTCAAAATGAACCCTGAATTATCAGGGTTGCATATGCCAAAGAGAGCTTCATACCTAGAACTATGCGTACAAATACACACACACCATCTGTGTACACATACAAAATCTGTGGGAATAGGGGAAATTTCAGTCCAGTTCATGTTTAAAGTGAACTCTATTGAAACATAACCATCCTTCGGAATTCAGACTTCTCTGAATTTTGCAGTACAGCCCCACAGCCAAGTAATGTGCCTACACTAGGTGCATAGAAATGCAAAAATTCACGAAAATAACATACAGAAATGCATTATACTGGGGAGATCGTTTTGCAAAATAACTGTGTATATTAGGCAAAAAAATGCAAACTAAAATTTGCATATTAGAAGACTCACACTAAAATGCTGGTGAATTGTCAGGAAAACATTCGTTTGTTTGTTTAAAATTGCAAGCTGGTTTGGAAATGTGGAGATCTGAACTTAAAATCTGAAAAATGAGAAACTGAGAGAAACCAGCATTGTCCAGGTTCAGCCATTTCTACAGATCATTTGCCCTAAGCATGCAGATATCAGAGGAGGCGCATAGAGTGTCAGAACGCCATATCCTGTGCAACACAGGAGTGAAGAGTACCCTGTTAGGACTTGAGATGTCCTTCAATATAGACATCAAAAGGAACCATGGAAATGGTGGCCGTTTCCCTTTGTAATATCAACATACTCCTCTCCCAGGTCTTCTGCTACATCAAATCTCACAGGGTTGTAGGCATTTCTTCTTCTAAGGCAAATTCACTTCAATGAATCTACTCTGTGCAGTACTAGCACTGTATGGAATTCTTAGTTTTTAAAATGCTACAAGACATTGTTGTCTTTCTTTCTACATTCTAACATTGTCCCCTTCTGGAAGTACTCCTATAGATATTTACTTCTTCTTCTTCTTTTCTTGTCTACAATGTAGATAAATTTGTTTAAAACTCAGCCTCACTTTTACATCAGATTACCCAATCACTCATCTCATCACAGACTGCCCAGTAATCTTCCCATGCAACAAAGCAATCAGACAAGCTCTTTACCAGAGATTCAACAATCATTTCAAATTTCTTGCTCCATTGAAAATCCCAGGTGAAAATATATACATTTTGCAATGCCTATGGAGACCTGGGAAATCTTTTGGAATTTTGTAATTGAGATATTGTTGCGATGAGAGCCTGGGGTGGGTGGTTAGCTAAAAAAAAAAATGTTATTAGTGAATTCTTTTTAGAACTTTCTTAGATGTATTTATAATCATGTTGCTTTGAAGGCCCTGTGACAGAAACATACCAATATACATTAAAGTATAAATATGAGCATTTAAATAGTGGGGTCCACATTTCACTATGCAAGAATGATGTGTGAATTTTCCCTGCCTTGCTATAGAATAGGAGCATGCCTTCCATTCATTAGTACTCCTGTTTTGCTTGCAACACTCATTTGCAGCAGATTCAGTTCTGGACTTTCCCCTGAGCTTTGGATAACTTTGGTTTCATTATCCAAGTATTTTTCACATTTAGGTTTTCATCTTTTTAAGGATGGATTGCAATGGTGGAGGTGGGTTAGTAGCTCGGGGTGTGTATTTCTTTACCAGGTGATTTCTTTTTAAATAAAAAACATTGATCTACAATATGGGGTTTCTTGTTCCTACATTCCTTTATTATTCAGTTACTAATCTATACCATGTCAATATATTTTTAATAAAAAAATGCATTATGTAAGTGGATATTTTTACAACCTTGCCACTGTTGCAGTGTTCCTGTGAGTTGAACAAAGCTATACAAATCTCTTTTCATATAGATTGCATCCAAATCCTAATCTTTACTCAATAGATTCATTTCATTTCTTCTATTATTATTATTATTATTATTATTATTATTATTATTATTATTCAGTATCCTCCAAACCAAGGGATGTTTTCTCTAAAGGTAGTATGCAGTGTAGGAGACATCTAAGCATTTTCTTCCCACAAGAGTTCAAAAATAATGAAACAGCCTTCTGAAACCAAATCAAACTGGGATGAAACGATAATTTTTAAAGGACCAGAGGATCCTTTCTAACTACAGGAACTGAAATAATTTTAAACTCTGAATACCATCTAAAGGTCATTTGTTTTTCCTGTCAGAATCCCCAAGCTCAAAACAATTTCCTGCCCCTTCTACTAGTGATTCTCCTGACAGCATGACAGCTCCATTCAAGGTGTTCCACCAAGATTCCTAGAGGCTCATCTGTTGCTGGGTTGACCTGCTGAGGAAGACAATTCAAGCAATTATTGCATGATCTGGTGCCTTTGCCGTGTTGCGTTCCTGCAAAACATGGCTTTCAGATTGGGAGCAAACCTCCTCATGGTCCCTCCTACATCTATTTGAAGCAAAAATCCCTGCTCCCTTCCCTTCTCAACTCCATTGTCCACCCTCCACTATTCAATTTCAAGTCCTCCCTGATCAGCTTCCAGGCTGAGTATCGTTACAGGTCTGCTGCTTCTGCCTCCTGGTTCTTACCATGTACTCATATATTATATCTGCTTTAGAGGTCGACCTGAAAGTCATCGTTGAGGGGTACAGCCCTTAAGTCAGGAATAGCTGACATGGTGTCCTCCAGATGTTGTTGGACTCCCAACTCCTGTCAGTCCCCAGCTAGTTTGTCCAGTGGTCAAAGATGATGGGAGTTGTACTCCAGAAACAACTGAATGGCTACTCCCTGTCTAAAGTGATTGCCATGTGTGTATGAACCAGCCTTAATCTTGTAATTCTAGATATGCATGTGGGGTCATTCCTCTCCTGTTTTGCTACCTTATCTTTATTACTCTGCATCCACATATACTGCAGCACCTCTCCATGCAAATTTCCCTGAGCCGCCCATTTGCCGATATGCCTTCCCTTCCCTAGTGAAATACTTCATTTACCTTGAGCACTCTAATGATTAATTTATTTATATCAAAGTGGGAACGTTCTTTCTTCATCCTAAGAAAAGTTAATGGGGTACTTGACACCTTGACATCTTTGTCTTGAAACCCTCCCATACTCGACTACAATCGGTTTCTATTTGCATAACAGTGTTATCCATCAATTTACTGGCAGTTAAGTGACCACTCTTCTGATGTAATCACTTTCCTTTATTTTAAAAAAAGATCTTTAGTTTGCAGCAGTTCTGTAATGGGAACTTGGTTAGAGCAAGGGCATATCCAAATGACCAGTGGATTGTATCTTTTAATCAAAATTCATTTTTCTTCTGTTATAGTTCTCCAAGTCCTAACTCAAGGAGAAATACACATTATCTATAATGGGTGGGCATACTGATACTTTGACTTTGGTTTTCAAAAAATAGGCTTCCAGCTCTGAAGAAGGAGAGTCCACAGCTTTTCCTAAGCTAAATAAAAAGGCAATTGCTTTTTAACAGGAAGGGGGGGTCTAGAACACATTATGGTAGCATTTGCCGTTTGGGCTTTTTATTTCTTTTCCTAAACAAAAACAAACACACAAACTGCCAAGATACACTGCATGTAGAAGACTAATACATAAGGAGAAACTTTCTAACCCAAGCCTCTCCTAGTTTGGGGGGTCAAGCTCTTTTTTAAAAAAAAAAAAATGTTGATATATTATCAACATTCCTTCTTTCCACAGGATTTTACCACTTTGCTCAGCTACATGTATAGGCACATCTTGGGCCTGGTTCACAGATATAACAGAATGGTAATGAGAAGAGTTCTGAGGTACTAAAATCTGCTGCATTGTTTCAAACTGGAGTATTACTTTTAAATTATCCCCTACTTAAAGGATGTTCTGTAACCTGAAAATTAGCAGAACACAGAGAGGAGGCTAGGACTGAACCTTTCTCTCCAGTGCGCTAAATTAACAACTGTGTGTGTACAAAATTAAAACATCTGCATGCATGCGTGAGCCAGACTTGCAATATAAGCTAGTGGGAGTCCTGCAAAGTAGACCGTGCTGCTTACTTGTGGGTAAATGCATAATAACTGTCACAAGTAGAAAGTAGAAGGAGGGCACAGTGGGGTGCTAGCTTAATGCCCTGGGGCAAGGCCAGTATGAAATAAGCCTTTCTGAAGAGCTGTTCACCCCTTGTGAAGGTAGCTGTAAAAAGAAAAGAAAGAAGGTAATTCTGTCATTTGTCCTATTAACTTTGACAATAAGGGACTTGGGATAATCCATGAGCTTGTAAGAATGAGCAAAATATTTCTCATTCAGCCTTGTCCATGAACAGACAGGCAAAAACTGTACTTTGAAAGCAAAACATTGCACTGGTCATAGGTTCAGTTTTTTATGTTCCTTTATATTAAAAAAAGAAGTTAAGATGACGACGACAACAACAACAGATGTTCACTTTTTCAAACAAACACAACTTTGAGAGTTGAATAAATAGAGGAAGGACAGCATCTTCTTAAGTTTAGGTCAGCCTGAAATCCACACAGTCCTGAGAGGGGAAAATGCTTCTAAGATAAAGTAATGCAGTCCCCAAATAACAATAGTTTGTTCCCCAGGCAGAAGCCTGTCAAATGTCTGCCTAGATCAGCCTCTGCTGATTTCCTCCACTCATCCTCATCATCTGCAATCTGACTGATCTGAAGTTTTGTTCTTTCACTTCTAGTGACTTCTGATGGCTGTGGGGAGGGGGTGAAGGTGAGATGTCAGGGCAGTAAACAGGAAATGACTTTAGTCTAAGGGCTGTCCCTTAAGAGGGAAAGTTCACGTCCAGCTTCAATCAATGAATCTGAAAGGTCTGCAATGCTGTAATTATGACATGGCTTCCAATCTCACCCCAATTATGGCATGGTAGCACTTCGTTCTCTCATATAGTTAAGCAAGCTGTAAAAACCTCAGTTCAACAACAACAACAAAAAGTCTTTTGTTTTCTTCACCATCTATGAGGGAGGTCACACTTGTAATTTTTCCCTCCTAGTTTTAAACTCAGAGGTTAAAATATGATGTTTGGAATGGTGATAGAGAGGTCTAAATGAATAAATTGGGGTCTTTGACCTCAATCTCTTTTTCCTAGTGGTGGTGGGGAATCACTCTCTGTTTATAAGTTGAATTAAAGTAACCTATGCCTGACAATGTAACCTATTAGGCTTTGAGCATTTGCACCCCCACCCGCAAACCCACTATATATATATAATAAGATGCCTGTAATAAGTCACTTTATGTAGACATGATTCTCATGTTGTTTGTGTGCTCATTTGAAATAGCAGTTGGGTCATACCTAATCAAATAGCCCCCATCCCCAATATCTTTGACTTCTGTCAGGGAGGTATGTTCAGGGGAAACTGCCCCTTTTACTTAATTGATGCTACCACCTTGACATTTCACTAGCTTAGAGGCTGAAGGCACACTGAGGTCCAGCTCTGAGGGCCTTCTGGTGGTTCCCTCACTGCGAGAAATGAGGTTACAGGCAACCAGGCAGAGGGCCTTCTCGGTAGTGGCGCCCGTCCTGTGGAATGCCCTCCCATCAGATGTCAAGGAAATAAACAACTATCTGACTTTTAGAAGACATCTGAAGGCAGCCCTCTTTAGGGAAGTTTTTTATGCCTGGTGTTTTATTGTGTTTTTAATATTCTGTTGGGAGCCACGCAGATGGGCAGAGTACAGTGGTACTTTGGTTTATGAACTTAATCCACTCTGGAAGTCCGTTCTTAAACCAAAACCATTTTTAAATCGAGGTGCGCTTTCCCTAATGAGGCCTCCCACTGCCAGTGCCCTTCCACTGTTTGGATTCCATTCTTAGACTGAGGTAAAGTTCGTAAACCGGGACACTATTTCTGGTTTTGCAGAGTTCTTAAACCAAATCGTTCATAAACAGGATTGTTCTTAAACTGAGGTAGCATTGTATATTGTTGTTGTTGTTATTCCAAGTTATGGGGTTTCTCATGAGAAGGGAAATAATCTCAGCCCCACTGATCACCATCAGCTGGACTTAACCTACTGATTCCCATACGCATGCAAGAACAGTGGTACCTCTGGTTATGCACACCTCCGGTTGTGCGTATCCCTCAAGATGTGAAAGCAGCAAACCCGGAAGTATTTTTCCGGGTTTTGCCATGCACACATGCGCAGAAGCGCTCTACTGCGCTGCACGTGTGCGCAGAAGTGGTCCTTCCAGTTGCGGAAACCTCGGGATCCAACCAGAGCTCTGGAATGGATCCCGTCTGCAACTGGAGGTACCACTGCATATAATTTGGATTCAAGATGGCTAGAATGTAAGACTAGAATGAAGGCTAGAATGAAGAGCAAGCTCTTCACGAAGTTAGTCACCCTAAGACTCCTGGTTTAAAATATTATTCAATAAATAATCCATGCAAAGGAGAAGAGAGGGAGAGAGAGAGAGAGAGGGAGGGAGGGAGAGAGAGAGAGAGAGAGAGAGAGAGAGAGAGAGAGAGAAATGAACCAGCTATTTCATGGCTAACACTGTGTACCACAAAGACACTGACTAACTGAAAGTCACTCAATAAGTTTTGTGTTGAAGAGGAATTTGAACCTGAGTCTTCCTGGTATCTATCCAGGACACTATTACACTACGCTGGCACAAATTTTGCTCTCTAATTTTTACCCTTCCTCTTTGAAAACATAGTCATGTCCTATTTAATTTGATAATGGAACTTTAAAATAATACATGCTAATTTTTTTTTAAAAAAAATTTGACTGATGTCAAGTATAATTAGAAGTAAACTACAGGCAAATGTACGTACTGTGGCCTGATGTGTCATTAGTAATGTGATTCAACATTGTGGGAACTTATCTGTGAGCCTTGCAAAAAAGAAAGTCTGTGTGTAAGGTTTTTTTTCTAAGTCAGGACAATGGAAAATATAAATATATGGCAATATCCACCCAAGGTTAAGCACTTGCATGTCCCATTTATTTCAGTTGGACATATTTAAGCTTGTGCTTCACTCTCCCATTGATTTGATTAGGTTCCTATTTAAAATAAAAAATAAAAAATGCACACATTTAGTTTAACGAATTTGAACACGTTCACATATAATTGCTAAACTTTTGTTGTTGTTTTTTACTACTGAGCATCAAAAGCAAGATACTTCCAATTGACAGTCTCCCAGGATGCATCACTGATGGATATCTGTTGTTGGCCTGTGTCTGTCTTAAGAGACAATGGAGTGTGCCTCTGGAGGTGAAATCATACTACAGTGTTAGCAGCAGCAAGGTGACCTCCTCGGGGTTCAAGTCTGGGCAATGTGTATGGAGGTCCTGGGCTGTCGAGATGACAAGACACACCTCTTGGCCTCCCTGCTGTGGTCCAAAGGAAAGCAGAGCAATACGTTTGGCATCAGCTTGGCTGCAGGAGTAAACCCTTTAAGGTGCCATCCGACCATCTTAGGGACTCCGTTCCAGATTTGTATAGGGTTTACTCCTTAGGCTTTTCTGTTCCCTAAGATATCCCACAAAGCAGCGGAGGTTTGGGATCAGAGCTTTCCTTCTCCTAGTTGAGATATCTCCCAAGGTTGAATGAGCCCCATCTACTCCTCACTTCCCTCTACAGCAAGTGTAGAAATTGCCTTCTTGACCATTGGATCCACTGTTGGTCTCATCCATTCAATCCACCGGAGCCTGTTTTCACATGCAGGTCGAGTCTGAAACTCACCAAGGGTTTGAGGCCCATCAGGTACCCTTACCTGGTTTAGCTGACCAGCCAAAACCGTTTCCTGCAGTGTGGCCACTGTCAGCTTCTAGGAGCCATGGGTGAGAGCTGAATGCAAGGTGGAGACCAAAGGTACACAAGCTACCTCAGAAGGAGCATGACATATCCCCCACCAGACCCCATACACCCCATTGATGAATATACAATACTAGATACACAAAGAATACACAAAGAAACCTTCCATTGCTAGCATATCCAGGTATGGCTGGCAGGGAACCCTGTTAGAAATCCCAGGGAGCTGTTCTCTGTCAGAGTAGACAATACTTAGCTTGATGGATCAATGGACTGACTCAATATACATCAGCTTCTTATGTTCCTAAATATAACATCCACAATTTGGGCATAGATCATTTTATTATTTTATTTTATTTTATTTTTGCCCATTGTAAAAAAATACTTCCTCAATCTTGATACACATTCTGAAAACCTAGTGGTCCTGTCGCTAGGATATTTTGTATATAAGCTGCATATTCTTGTCTAGATATGTCCAAAATCACTAGCCATTATAAATGAATGTATGAAGAATAGATGCAATTAGAATAACTTAAAAGTCCTGCCCAGGAGATATTGAAATGTGAACAAAACATAGGAAAAAATATCTTTCTTTATTTCGCCTAATCAGTTTTACTTAGATTCAGCAGAAACTGAGCTGCTCACATACCCTGAATATTCAATAAGTCGTTCTCCTTTTGCTGAGTCCTAAGTGAAAAGAAGCCAGTGAGACAGAAAAAATATACATACACTGCACTATGAAAACCATCTCTTTCGATTATTTCACTGATACATGCAGTTTTGTCCTGCACTTGGTCATGCTTTAGGCCTCATTGAGACAAAAGGGGAAGGGCAAGATATTATATTTCAAAAGCATCATATCCTTATCCTAGTTCTGAGCTGTTTGCCTTAGGTTAAAGGTAAAGGTAAAGGTACCCCTGCCCGTACGGGCCAGTCGTGTCCGACTCTAGGGTTGCGCGCTCATCTTGCTTAAGAGGCCGGGAACCGGCGCCTTCTGAAGACACTTCCGGGTCACGTGGCCAGCGTGACAAAGCTGCAGCTGGCGAGCCAGCACCAGCACCGCACACGGAAACGCCGTTTACCTTCCCGCTAGAAAGCGGTACCTATTTATCTACTTGCACTTAGGGGTGCTTTCGAACTGCTAGGTGGGCAGGAGCTGGGACCGAACGATGGGAGCTCACCCCGCCACGGGGATTTGAACCGCTGACTTTACGATCAGCAAGTCCTAGGCACTGAGGTTTTACCCACAGCGCCACCCGCGTCCCCGTTGCCTTAGGTTACGGGTGAGCAAAAAAAGGAATACTTACAAGTGTGTGGATCTCTTTGTTTTAATCAATTTCTGGCCAGGCTCTGGATAAAAAGTGTCCTCTTGGAGACTTACCAAAATACTTATTTAGATGCAAAGGATGGACACCTAAAGATTTCATGGTGGGGGAAACGTTTCTCCAAAATATAATCCCAGGACCACAAATGAACACATGGTCCCTATATTTGTTGAAACTTGATCTTATTTCACTCCCCACTGCTCCTCGTGAGTGCTGGTGGCAAGGGAAAATTTAGGTATAAAAGGAGAATTCCTGGATGCCAAGATCCAAGTTTGGGGCAAGTACTTTTTGGTGAGACAACCTCAAGAGAGATTTAAAATCACAGAATATGCAGCAAAGTAAAGCATTAAAATATAGCTTGTTAGCCCTTTAAAATATGCCCTTGTGAGTTCTAAAACGTCCCTCTTCCTCTAGCACAGAAAAAGACCACATTTGGTAAATTAGAAATGGTTTACTTACAAACTCTGCAAAGGTCAGGCTCATGTGCTTTTCCATACAGCATTCAGAAAAAGTTGCACAGGCAGCAAAACTTGCCTTAGTTATAGTGGTGAAAGTTCCTAAACTATTGGAATATGAACTCAAGAGTGATTAGTAAGAGCAATGCATTATGAGCTGCAGCAACCAGCTCAAAGCAGAACAAAATATTGATTACCTAGTTCCTCCCAAAGTGGGCTAAGCCTGGCAGGGCAACTTACTCCATGGTATTAACCCCTTCATATGTTAATTAGATTTAAGCATGTTGGTTATATGAGGCTGGTTATCCCACACAGGGTACCACAGTGGACCTAAGAAAAAGCAGATATTAAGATTTAGATAGGAGAGTCTTCAACAAGTAGAATAGAAGTGGGGTAGACTGCTACCCCATTCCCACAGCCTGATGAGTGTGTAGAGGTGGATTTAGGGCAGCACAACCAGTTCCACTGCACTGCGCACCAAGCCTAGGAGATGCTGCAGGGAGTTGCATCTATGACCTAGTGAAATGAGCGCAACGGAAGGTGAGTGATACCAAATTTTGGCTGAAATAATAATAATGATAATAATAATAATAATAATAATAATAATAATAATAATAATTTATTATTTATAGCCCACCCATCTGGCTGGGTTTCCCCAGCCACTCTGGGCGGCTTCCAAAAGAATATTAAAATACTGTGATATATCAAACATTAAAAGCTTTCCTAAACAGGGCTGCCTTCAGATGTCTTCTAAAAGTCTGGTAGTAGTTGTTCTCTTTGACATCTGGTGGGAGGGCATTCCACAGGGAGGGCGCCACTACCGAGAAGGCCCTCTGCCTGGTTCCCTGTAACTTGGCTTCTCGCAGTGAGGGAACTGCCAGAAGGCCCTCGGTGCTGGACCTCAGTGTCTGGGTAGAACGATGGGGGTGGAGACGCTCCTTCAGGTATACTGGACCGAGGCCGTTTAGGGTTTTAAAGGTCAGCACCAACACTTTGAATTGTGCTCGGAAACGTACTGGGAGCCAGTGTAGGTCTTTCAAGACCGGTGTTATATGGTCTCGGTGGCCGCTCCCAGTCACCAGTCTGGCTGCTGCGTTCTGGATTAGTTGTAGTTTCCGGGTCACCTTCAAAGGTAGCCCCATGTAGAGCGCATTGCAGTAGTCCAAGCGGGAGATAACCAGAGCATGCACCACTCTGGCAAGGCAGTCCGCAGGCAGATAGGGTCTCAACCTGCGTACCAGATGGAGCTGGTACACAGCTGCCCTGGACACGGATTTAACCTGTGCCTCCATGGACAGCTGTGAGTCCAAAATGACTCCCAGGCTGCGCACCTGGTCTTTCAGGGGCACAGTTACCCCATTCAGGACCAGGGAATCCTCCACACCTGCCCGCCTCCTGTCCCCCAGAAACAGTACTTCTGTCTTGTCAGGATTCAATCTCAATCTGTTAGCCGCCATCCATCCTCCAACCCCCTCCAGACACTCACACAGGACTGTCACCGCCTTCACTGGTTCTGATTTGAAAGAGAGGTAGAGCTGGGTATCATCCGCATACTGATGAACACCCAGCCCAAACCCCCTGATGATCTCTCCCAGCAGCTGCATGTAGATGTTGAAAAGCATGGGGGAGAGGACAGAACCCTGAGGCACCGCCAGACCTGGCCTGGGGCGGGGCCTGAAGCCTCACAAGGACTGCTGTGCTCTACTGCCCAGGAGGCCTCTCCTGTGTGAGTGTCTGAGGGCCCTGCTCCTTCCTGTCACTTACCACCTGGCCCGGGGCGGGACCTGAAGCCTCACAAGGACTGCTGCACTCTGCTGCCCAGGAGGACTCTCCTGTGTGAGTGTCTGAGGGCCCTGCTCCTTCCTGTCACTTACCACCTGGCCAGGGGCGGGGCCTGAAGCCTCACAAGGACTGCTGCGCTCTGCTGCCCAGGAGGACTCTCCTGTGTGAGTGCCTGAGGGCCCTGCTCTTGCTGCTTACCACCTACCTGGTCCAGGGCGGGGCCTGAAGCCTCACAAGGACTGCTGTGCTCTGCTGTCCAGGAAGACTCTCCTGTGTGAGTGCCTGAGGGCCCTGCTCCTGGCACTCACCACCTGGCCCAGGGCGGGGCCTGACAGGCCTCACAGGGACGGTTGCTGTCACTGCTGCTGCGGCCCAGGGGGATCCGGAGAGGCGCAGAGTTCTTTTTAAAATGTTTTAAAACTTTCCTTTTCCTTTTTATTTTTTTATTTTGTTGTATATGCGGGAACGGGGATTGGGGTGGGATGGATGTTTAGTTGGGAATTTGTTTGATTTTGATGGATTTGTAATTTTTATAGTTTTTTATTTGTATTGTTTTTGTTTTCTGGGGTTTTGTTTTTGTTTTTGTTTTTTTTGTTTTAAGGTCTTATTTTGTTCTTAAGGGGAGGGGTCAGGGCTGCCGGGGAGTGGGTCCCAGCCAACAAAATGGCTGGGGCATGTTCCACAGAGGGGGATGCGCTGGGACAACCGATCTCAGTGATCACGGGTAGGAGGAGGAGTTACACTAAGACTAGACCATGTCATTACAGAGGAGGCAGGTTTAGTCGTTGTCTGAGGACTATCCCTGCCTCCTGGTCTGGTCCTGACCGGACGGATACTAGAATCAGCAAGGGATACCCACATGACCTGAAGGTGCTGCTGTGCAATGCCAGGTCAATGATTCATAAGACCACTTCCATCCATGACTTGATCATGGATGGAGGATTTGACCTGGCATGTGTGACAGAGATTTGGTTGGAGGAAGCAGATGGGCCTGTTCTTGCCGCTGCTTGTCCACCAGGTTTCTCTTACGCACAGCAACCCAGGCCTTGTGGGCGGGGAGGGGGGGTTGCAGTGATTTTTAGGAAGCCATTAGTTTGCACCAGGCGTCCTATTGGGAAGACCCAGTTCTCTGAGTGCATGTTCTGGAAGTTGGCAATAGGGGCAGTACAGGATTCCTTTTGGTGTACCGACCTCCCCGCTGCACCAAGGATTCCCTGCCCGAGCTGCTTCAGGTCGTGGCGGATGTTCTCCTGGAGACACCTAGTTTGGTTGTCCTAGCGGATTTTAATATCCATGCCGACACGACCTTACAAGGGGCCGCTTGGGACTTCATGGAAAGCATGGCCTCCATGGGGCTGTCCCTGAATAAGTTTGGCCCAACCCATAGCCGCGGACATGCCTTGGACCTGGTGTTTACCTCCATGGATGTTGGTGATCTGACACTAAGTAAAAGCGAAACGAAAGAAGTGCCATGGTCAGACCACTTCCTGGTGCAACTTGACTTCTCTGCGACCCTTCCCCTCTGCAGGGAGGTGGGACCGATTCAGATGGTCCGCCCCCGCCACTTAATGGATCCAAATGGTTTCCAGAGAGTGGTAGGGGATGTTTTATCCCATGTTGATTGCCTTTCAGCTGATTCCCTGGTGGCCCGCTGGAATGTGGAATTAACCAGGGCTATTGACTGTTTGGCTCCGAAGCGCCCTCTGCGATTGCATGGAGCCCAGACAGCCCCGTGGTTTTCCACGGAACTGAGGGCAATGAAACAAGCATTGAGATGGCTAGAGTGCCGGTGGCGGATGACCCATTCTGAAGCTGACCGGACACAGGTTAGAGCTCAATGTCGAGCCTACCAAGTGGCGGTAGCGACAGTGAAGAAGACTTTCTTCACCGCCTCTATTGCATCTGCAGAAAACAGCAGCAGGAGACTTTTTCAGGTGGTCCGCAATTTAGCGGAACCACCTGCTACATCGGGGCCCAGTACAGGCCACATGATCTCCTGCAATGATTTTGCAAAGTTTTTTGCAGATAAAGTTGCTCAGATTCGGGAAGAGGTAGACGCCACCGTGGGAGCAGGGCCGGGGCGGGAGAGTGCTAGAGTCCTGTCTAGTCAAATTGCGTGGGATCAATTTCAATCTGTTACCTCCGAGGATGTGGACAGGCTGCTTGGACAAGTGAAACCAACCACCTGTCTCCTTGATCGTTGCCCATCCTGGCTTATAAAAGCTAGCCGGGAAGGGCTGGGCGATGGGCTTCGAGGGGTGGTGAATGCTTCCCTCTGTGAGGGAGCCTTCCCAGACCCGCTGAAAGAGGTGGTTATTAAACCGCTTCTTAAAAAACCATCTTTAGATGCAGCCATGATGGCCAACTATCGCCCAGTCTCAAATCTACCATTCTTGGGCAAGGTGATTGAGCGAGTGGTTGCTGAACAACTCCAGGCACGCCTGGAAGAAGCGGACCATTTGGATCCCTTCTAGTCGGGATTCAGGACTCATCACGGGACTGAAACTGCCTTGGTCGCACTGGTTGATGATCTCCGGCGGGCTAGGGACAAAAGTGAGAGCTGTTTCCTAGTTCTGCTGGATCTCTCAGCGGCATTTGATACCATCGACCATAACATCCTTCTGGACCGTCTTGAGGGGCTGGGAGCTGGGGGCACTGTCATACAGTGGTTCCGCTCCTTCCTCCTGGGCCGTGCTCAGAAAGTGGGGGGGGGATGAGTGTTCAGACCCCTGGGCTCTCACTTGTGGGGTGCCTCAGGGTTCTGTCCTCTACCCCATGCTTTTCAACATCTACTTTGGCCAAGACCAAAGTAAGCCCCTGTGTGAAAACAAAAGGCACAAGAGCAGAAGGTCATTTTATTTATTGAACACACTGAAGTTGACTCATTGTCAACTAAGAGTTCCCACCTTTGATTGGTGTATCCCATTTACAAATGTATATACTTCATTTAGATGGAAGAGCCTTGGCCAGTAGGAGAAAGAAGAGCCATAGCTCAGTGGCAGAGCACCTGCACTGCATGCAGTTCAGTCATTGCCATCTTCAGGTAGGACTGGGAATAACCCCTAACCTGAAACCCTGGAGAGCCTCTGCCTGGGAACACAGCCAATACTGAGCTAGATGAACCAATAACCTGACTTGGTGTAAGGCAACTTATTCGGTTCCTAAGAATTCATAGAAGTATACTATTCTTTACCACCATGTATGAAAGCATTCAGCAGTCACACTTCCCAGAATTATGCAGCTCAAGAGAACATTTTAAATACTCCTTCCAGTGCTGTTGTTTCATTTAAAAATACAGTGTGAGCACATATGTTAAGCTTTATAACCTACTGTAAATATTTTTCGTAATCAACACCCTTATGTTACTCAGTTGAAGTTTCTGATAAAATTCATTGCGGTGTCTCTCCCTCCTCCCAATTCAAGCTTGTGGGGAGTAGTTAGATCAAGGGCACTGTGTTCTTCTAACACATATCTCAATAGAATGCATATTGAATTGGGGGGAAGTAAATTGAGGCTGAGGAATTAATTTGTTCCTCTCTCAGTGTGTGTGGAAAAATTAATGGATAAATTCATTGTAGTATTAATAGAATTTATGCACTTATTCCTCTGGAATACTAAGATGAGAACAGATTCCCCAGAACATTGGGAGAACAATTATATGACAGCAGCTCTAGGGGTGGTAGTAGGACTAATAGGAAAATATATGTGTCTAATCGAAAATACCCACATAGACTAAAAACTATTATCAAATTTGATCTCAGCTTTCCAAATTCCTCTGCATTTTTTATGAACCTGGCATTTCTGAGGGGATTTTTATAAATGCTTTGCCAAAACCTGCCTTCCCCTGAATTACTCTCAGGAAGCTCTAGAAATTCTTTAGAATTTTAGTAGATGTGGGACAGGGCTGGATTTAGATGAAGAGAGGCCCTAGGCTACTCCACTTGTGAGGCCCAACCCCATCTCCCACCCTCACAACTAGAAGAAAATGGAAAAGTGTTATAAACAAAATTGAGTGAAGCCAAGGATGATGACGGGTATTCAAAATTCTGCAATTCACAATTTGTCCTCTAAAGGACATAAGATATTTGTTAAATACCGTAATGATTCCTTTAAATGCATAAAATTAACACCGAAAAACTTTTGCAATAACTGAACTTGAAAACCTTTTGTGGAATAAGCATTATTTTTTAGGAAAATTAAGTTGTAATGTTATTCTTACAAAAAACTGGCCTGGCCAGGGTGGTTGTCCTGTTATATACCTGCTGGGAGTGTCAAGGCATCTGACCCTCACCTGAATCTCGTAACTCCTGACAGGTGATTTGGTCTGCAGACACAGTGTGGAAATAAAGGATGAGCTTGCCCACCAGATACCAGGCACTCTACTATTCAAATTAGGCCCCAGTGTTTGTGTTACAATCCCCTTCTCAATTAAGTAATCAATTTTAATCTAGAATTTAAATTCTCAAAACTTTCTTATTTGTTAATTCAAGCAAGTAAACTACTGTTCTCACTTCATTACAAACAGTATTTCTACCTGCAACACACTTGAGTAAACCTGCTCCTCTTCATTTCACAGATATTTTGTTGTCCAACCCCTGCACAGTCTCATCAGGCCTGACCTTAAGGCAATTGGAGCAATTGGGCCAAATTGGGCCCACCTGCTGCTCCTAAGGGGGCCCCCGCACCAGGGCAATCTAGATGGATTTTATTTATATCTATAAGATTTTGCAGACTTTGCCTATGAATTGGGGCCCTACAAAAAAATTCAAATTGGGCCCCACTGCTTCAAATTGGGCCCAACTGGCTAGCCCTGAGTCTCATAGCTGCTGGGCCTGAGTTTCCCTGCCCTTGCATGAAGTCTTGGGTTTGCAATTTTGGGAGAGGGGAGACTGTGGCACTGGGGAGTGGGCTGGCTGGCGAGCCCCCCTAGATTTAGAGGTCCTAGGCTTCAGCCTACTTAGCCTATACATAAATCTGGCACTGATGTGGGATTATAATTGATCTGGTGTCACTTTGTACGGTTTTAATTCATTCTGGCTTGCTTGACACCAGCTTCTTGTGCATAGAATTGCAACCATGCCTGTGTCACAATGGACTTCTGCTAACATTCTGTTGCTCATGGGGTCCACCAGGGGGCGCATTGGAAGATGGCCGACAATAACATCTCTCCGACCCACACGAGGTAATTAAGAGGCTGATATGGGAGTATGCAGACTCCCTTACCCCCCCCAAGGGAATGGGGGGGGGGACTGCCTTGCCAGCTGTGTCCATAATTCACCCCCAGATTCGAAAGAAGGGGGTGTGGGCACTTGGCACGAAGCCCTCGAGTGAGGCCGGCTCTCCCTGACGCTGTCTCTAATCAGCACACTGGTTCGCATTAGCTCGAAATATATAATTGGAAATATATAATTGGAAAGAAGCTAATGCACATACATCAAGTGAAGATCGGGAGTAAAGACTGCTGATTAATGGATCTCTGTGAGCGGAGCGACGGGTTGAACAATAAATCAAGTGAAGAACCATCATTAAAAGACTGGTATGTTGGAGTGAAACGGAAAGGGGGGGAGGAAGAAACTTTTTTTTTTTGTCTTATGTGAGTACCAAGAACCCTCCCCTCCAGAGAGAAGAATCGTTGCAAATTATTAATCACAAGCAGGAGATCAAGAACTGTGTGGAAATGAATTACTGATCAAAGAGAGGACTGGTAGAAACATTGGGGAATGGAAAGAAGTTTTATGACGCAGTTACAAATGGTGTTTCGCTAAGACAGGCTTGCCCATAGAAAGACGAGGGGGAGGAGGACCAAGGTCATCGGAATGTGAATGTATAGTTATCGGAATGTGATCTTGACCTGGCAGTGCCCTCTGAGATATGTTTGGCAAGCCTGGGGAAATCAACGGACAGACGGAGGGAATGTTCTTTACAGAGGTGTGGAAATGGCGTCTGTTCTTTATGTGATATGATTTTTGGAGAGTGTAAAACCCACACAGAGGATGTTTGTTTTCAACCCGCTTGTGAAGATTATCAGAGATCGCAAAGAAAGGAATATATGATAACAACAAGAAGATGAGGAAAGTAATAAAGAGACTATCTGGACAGAACTGGGTAGAACTGTTTAATTAAAGCAGCAACATGAGTGATGTTTGGACCCCTTTCGGAGCTTGAAGTATGGGTACCCCCAACAAAAATTTAAAAATATGGCTGTATAATTTGGAATTAATGTGATTTGGAATTAATGTGATTTGATTGGCCTGTTAATAAAAATTATATTTTTTTAAAAAAAAAACATTCTGTTGCTCATAGTATTCATTGCTTATGCTGTAATTTTGTAATCAGATGTGTTTAACAGTTACATGGATAAGAATGCAATGCAAGTGCTATTTGTATATTTTCAGGTCTTGTTTTTGGAGATTTTTATTTACAAGGCTACTATAGGGTATGTTCGGCAGGAGAAAATCAAAGTGTTTATGTGAATGGTAGCACAGGAGGAGTCATATCTGTCAAATATGAAGGGTGCCCAACTGAGACACTAATTTTGTTAAAAATAAGAGTTGAGTCCATGTCTGTTCCATTTGCATTCTGACTGTACTTGCAGCCAACAGTGATTAAACAGTGATATTTGGTTTCCTTTTAACTTAATGTTTGGACTCTTTGGGGCACCTTCTTGTTCATTTGGATGTATGAATACTTATAGAAAAAAGTGTTTTTCACTCATTTTACAAGTGTGAACTTCCCCCAGTTGTTTTGTGATCACTCTGCAGAAGTGTAAATTACTCAGGAGAGAGACAGAGACATTGTACAGGGAGAACTAATTATGGGGGAGATAGAGAAATGTTTGATGTAGAGTTGGTATATTCTGCTTTAGGTTATAATAAACACAATCTCTGCTCACTGAAATGACCCCATCAATACCAATAGGGGTTGGTAGTGTTTTCTAACAAAAAACACACACAAATAAATGTGATTTGAGAGTTGCAGCTTTATCACCCATGTTTCCTGACCACCAAGTGTTTAACCTAACAAACAGCACTCTGCAAATGTCATTTGTTTCATTCAATGCATAATTAACTTATGTAAAACATTCCTAAATAAACTAGGCAAGCTGAGAACACTTCAGAAGCTATCAAAATAAATGGAAACACAATCATTAAATAAAAAGAATATTTATAACAAAGCTGCAACGGTCCTACTAAATGGTGTCCATATCATAGTAACATGAAATGGCACTTTCCTATTCTAGTAGAAAATGACACCAACTATATTTTAGTATGTATTGCATGAAGTCGGGGCCACAGAGTGTTCACATCAATTCAATGTGCCGGTAGCACACAAGCAATGAAATCCAGTGCGTGCTTACTCAGAAGTAAGTCTAAAGGTGCAATTCTAACCCTAGATCTACCAGGATGAATGAGTTGAGATGTGGTGGGCTTCTGGATCATTCAAAGGGGAGGAGCCTAGATGGCGGACCTGAGCACTGACGTTCTCGCTCTGCGCCTAGCACTTGCAGTGAAGTTGTGGGACCAGACAGGCAGGACTTATGCTTGGATCCTAATTCTGCTCCATTTGGTCACATGACCTCACAATCCAGCAAAACATAGGCTGGCAAAAAAGGTGGTGTAAGTCATATTCTATTCTGAAGGCTTGTTCTCCCTTTGCCAGGCTTCAAATGGCTCAGCTGGCAGCTCTTGAATGAAAGTTGGATCTGGCATAAATTACACTAGCTTCCTAAACTGATGATTGCTCCCTTCCTGTGTTCAGTAGGACTTACTCCCAGGTAAATTGCACAGGTTTGCAACCTTAACCTATGGACTCAGCTATACAGCTGCAAATAAAATGTTTAGATTGTGTTTTAAGTGCAATATACAACTAGAGGATGATGGTGAGCCTTATGGAAAATTCATAAAATGCTTTTTTTAAAAAAAGCATTTTCAAAACTTTTTAAATATGTGTGTAAATATGCTGTTGGTATCTTATGGCTTTCTGCAAACCAACTTTGTATTTCATGAATGTAGATGGCCTCATTACTCATAAGTGCCATAGGCAAGATACATCAAGAAAGTCCAAGAATGTATTTGAAACATTCTGCTAATTCTTCAAAGATCATCCGAGCATTTTAATGAGTCTTCTACTGCCACACATTGGCAGGCATTAAAATAAATCCAGGAAAATAATGAACATGGGCAGAATTTTGAAACAAATCATTCTGGAGATCTCCTTTCATATTATTGAATGATCCAATCTTCAGTTTTCCACATTAGCAAAATTGTCTTCCACTAATGTAACGTAGCATTTCTTTTGGAAAACGTGAACTCGGTGTTTCTAAAACAGCTCTCCTTCTGAGAAATCCACTCTTCCTTTTCTTAAAAACAGTCCCTCACCGCTGAAATCTCAAACCAGGTAGAGGGCTTAGTTTAGTACTATTCAATTCAGCTGCTGCAGTTTATAGAATATAGACTTCCACGCTCAATTTTGATTGTGAACATCACAAAAAAAAGATATACCCTCCACCAACAGCTGCCATCTCTATATAGCTGTGGTTTATTGCATTCTACATCTGTGAAATGGTTTTTTATCATGTAAAAATGCATTTATAAGAATGTGTAACCACAGAAAAAGTAGGGGGGAGGGGGTGTCGGTTGCTTTGGATCCTGTTGCTTCAGTTTGCTATGCTGAAAGAGAATTCCATTTATAAAAGTGAACATCCCTTGTGATCAGTTCCAAGATTTCCATGACTCAGAGCTCTTATGTCAAATGACCTCACCACTGACTTTAGTGAAGGGAGCAGCCATACCCCTACATTCCTTTGTGTGCACAGAGCTGTCACTCCACTGAAGGGAATATGAAATATTTTGCAGGAAAGAGAACCATGTTGTGTATGCCCCATAGCTGTTGGCACATAAAGAAACAACTGGAGTGAGGGACTACAGGGTTATCACAAACAGATCTGATTTTGTAGAATGACTTTACTCACCACTACCACCCCTTAAAAGTGTAACTTAGTAAATGTAATTATTGATTTTTGTTAACATACCACTCTTGGAAAGCTTGTAGTAATTAGTAAATTTACATAACAGTCTGTTTTCATTTTGTAATCCCATTACAGAAAACATTTCCCCTTTTATATTCTCTTATCTTTCATATTCCTTCATGCATAGCACAGTACCATACTGTGCAGTGAAAGATAATTGGTAGAATTATAATTATGTTTTTAGAATTTAATTTTTACCCACAAACGCTTCTTGGAACTGCATTCTGTCATTTTATGTAAATATATATGTGACTTGAAAAATCCCGAGAAACTTCCTCTATAATGGACTGAATTGGCCTTTTGAAAATTGCATTTGAAGAGAAATATTCTTGTGAAAACTAGAAATTAAGGACATGGTCCAGCCAGATTTAAGAATTCTGAATGCAATAGAGGAAAGCCATTCCCCATCAGCATGTAGACAATTCTGAGGCAGATAGGCCTTGTGGTCTGACTTGGTATAAGGAAGCCTCCCATGTTCTTTCTGTGTTTATCAGCCTGTTACATAGATGGTACAAACACAGACTCATATCGAGAAAAATAGGCCTAATATTGCCTGCACCAAAAAGAAGAAGAAGAAGACATGCATTGACCTTGAGTCTTAAAACTCTGACCCTTCTCAGTATTTTGAAGATCAGTTTGCTTGCACTGACTAACTCATTCAGCTTCAATTTTGGCACAATCAAGAGACTGGCATCCTGAGATCTTAGCACTCAACCAGAATGTAAAGTGAAGGGAGCTTATTAAGGTAAGAGAATCCAAGGACATGCAAGGTCTTGTGAGTCAGGACACCTATTTTAAAATCAATGCAAAAATTGGCTGGTTGTCAGTGGAAGGGTCCGAGCCCTTGGGGAGTACACCAAGACATGATCCAAATAATGTAAAATATTACTTTTACCGCATTACATTGATAGATGGCTCATTATGACATTAGGTCAACCAGGAAAGAAATGTTGCTGTAATACATTTTGGCCCACATCCAGCCAAACATGTGCTTGATCTTAAGTGCTGACATTAATAGGGCTATTCATATGCTTATGTGGCATGAATGATTATGCACAACAAATTAGTTGATGCAAGGTTGGAAGGTGGAAAACTTTCTTCAGAAAAACAAGCACCAAGCACCGCCTGCATCTTCCCAGAAGAATGGAGAATGCCAGTATTTTCCCCAAACCCTTAAAAAAAAAAGGATGCTAGTGTATGTTACTGCTTTTATCTTCTTTGAATGTTCTATTTGAAAGATGGGCTATAACATATTATCACTACCATTATCAACAACGATATAATTGCAAGTTTGGTTTTTGTAAAGTATTTGTTAGCAATGGAGCTTGCAATGATGAGATAGGTTTACATTGGACAAATTGAACGCAGTGGGTCTCGATTCTGAATAAAGCTGCAAGGGATTGTGCTGTGTCAATTTTATTTATAGATCGATAGTTGTTGATTTTGTTTTAGTTGGTCCTTACTCTTCTAATACTTTACTCTACATACAAATTCATTCCCAATGGCCCTGAACCCAACATGGTACAGTGGCGTGAGGTGAATTTTTTTCCTAGGGGAACAGTTAGGACAACAGGTGCCAGCTTGTGAGGGTGATTTATTATTAGGTGCGTGTGACATTGTGATGTTCTGACACCATGCATGAGAGCATCACACCTCCCTCCCTAAGCTGAGCAGAAGCTTCCTGTTGGGAAGGAGGTGCCAGGGGAACATTTAGAGGACAAACGTAGTCTCTCTAGTCCACTGACTGCATGCCACTGGTTAGCATCATAGCTTTGCCAAAGGCAATGGGTACATTCTTCACTGTCTGGGATGCATTCACTTCAGGGCAAATCCCCAGGACTGCCTGCTGGTGGTGGGCCAGAGGCAACAGTAAAGTTTACCTTTGTACGGGAGGCTAATTTCTTCACACACACATACAGTATGTCCCTAAACGAGACTACATCCTAGCAAGGGAGAATCAATATAAGAGTTTAAGGACAAAAAGCACTCAGAGCATGAAGCAGTGCCAGTGAAGGGTGTGGCCTGGGGTGAAGGGCGTGGCATTGATACAGTTCTAAGGGCCAGAGATATTTGGAGGGCCACATATAGTTCTGAGGCCTGCGGTTCTGCACTCTTAGTTTATTGGGGAAATGAGAAAAATCAGGTTTTTAAAAAATCAGAGACATGTGTGAAGGTTTTCAGATATTTCTCAGATAACATATTTATCTAAGAAAGAAAGCCACCTTTGCCTCCAAACCTTCATGGAGCTGCTGTTCACAGAAGTGTGTTTTCAAACCAGAGTATCATTCTGTTTTACAGAGCAATATATTTGCATTGTTTGAAACCACTGACAGAAACCGAGAGCACAATTACTAGAAAACACTGTGATATTTTATTTTAACAGGTTTTTGTTTCAAAATAAAAATAAGGGGGAAAAGACACATTTGAATCCCTTTGAATCTGGTATGTCTATTCCTCTTCTAAAGTTCAGAGCAAGCAGATTTACAGTTGGGTTTGGACGCAGATTGGATTTGGGAAAGAAGGACTGATATGATAAATGACTATAGAACTCAAAGCTGTAGAAAGAGGCAGCACAGAGAGAAGATTTTGCCACCCCTTAGGAAACTTGAGGTCACTCGGCAAAGCTGTTGTTGTTATTTCTGCAAGAAAAGCAAAGAAGAGGCCTTCTGGATCAGATCAGAGGCCAATAAGTAATATCTTGGGAAACTCAGAAGGACATGTGGGTGTAAACTCTTCCCCACTGATGTACCCCAGCAAATGGTATTCAGAGGCACGCTGTTTCTGAGCCCAGCACGTCATTCATCTATATGATGACTAGTAGCCAAGGATAGCCCTATCCTTCATGAGTTTGTCTGAAAAGCCTGAAATAACCTAACAAATCACTGCAGACATCCCAGTCTTCTTAAGAAAAGAAATGCTTTTGACTTAAGGAACTAAGAAAAAGGGTGCTAAGGGCAAAGTAGAAAGAAAATTGTTCTTATAAACTTGGCAGTCATGCATGTGTGGTTCACTGGACTATATTATTTGCATACCCCCCCCCCCAAAAAAAGATAAATTTTTGGCTTTATTTACATCTTTCTCAGTAGCAAATGCCTTCAAGACCAATGTGTTCCCTATACAGCCTGACTTTCACCTTGCAACTAGCAATAATAAATACTATAATCCTCTTCAACCGCATTAGGCTACCAAATGTGTCCTTTGAGACCATTCCTCATAAGCACATTGCCAGCCTGTTATGGGCTGAACAGTTATGGCTCCATTAGCTGCCCTGAAATGGGAGAGAAGCCAGACCCTGAAGCATAGTAAAGCCCTTGTTTCCTTCTAAGAGGATCCAAAAAGATTGCCCCACTGAGATGCCGCCTTTGATGTTCCATACAGCTTTGGTCTTAAAGCCATAACATATGGAAAGTGCTGAACTCACAAGTCTGGGATGCAAATATGCTACCCCCTTGCAAGGACACAAATAGGTTAGTTATGTATATGCCTCAACGTTTCAGTAGTTTTCTGGTATACCTTTCATTGCAATGCCCAAATTGAATCTACTCCCGCATAATGCCCCTGTAGGTTTTTTAATCATATATTATTAGTCTGCCTCATTCCGATGATGTGTTGGAGTGATAAATCATCAGAGTGTGCTGGTGCTGTGATGAGATGTTGCTTCAGTATGCCATTGAAGCTGTCATTCTGCTAATGTATTGTTAAGGCATACTGATGGTGCCTTGCGCAGAAGATGGTGCAGCCAAAGGAACAAAAGGTTTAGGAGCCGATTCAATGTAATTACAAGATAAAAGTCAGCCAGCACACAGCAGGCAACAAATGGCTTTCATGGATTCACTAAATCGCATTCCTTTTCTCTGTTGTTTGTGGTTTCGAGTGTCTTGTTTTCCTACCCCCTGATTCTTTTCTCAGAGAACAGGAAGATACAGCTTGGGAAAGAATTGCTTCAGATAAAGCAAAAGCCTTCGGATGACAAAATAACTGTTTTCTTCACAAGAAAATCAAACTCCTCTTCTTTACAAGACTGGTGCTTCTTCACAGATCAGTTTTAACCAGCAAATACGTTAAAACAGAGAGAGATTATTTGGTGTTGCTGATGATTTGTTAAGATTTATAGGCAGCCTCGCCACTTACTATTAGAAGAAACAGTTCCATATTCTTTAGACTATTATGCTGAACTAAGATCCTCAGAGACACGTGAAGCAGAATCATGTGGTACATACATTGCTGGACTGTGCCACTGCAGACTGCAGACGGGGAGCACATGTTTCAGTTTTTCCATGTGAAAACACAGCTGTTCTGCATATGGAGAGCTGGAACATAAAGAAAAGCCTTCAAAGCTATCCTTTTCCTTTGACAAACTTTTCCCACCCCCAGGTGGGCTTACAGTTCTGTGTTTTTTGGGAAGCATTCAAACATACAACTCCTCAGTTGCAATCAAAAGTTGCATAGTCTAGGAAAAGCTGCACCATTTGATACTGATACTAGTGTAGATTTGACTTTTTGAAGCTGTTCTCCTACAGCTCAGCAGTGGGTGAAGTGGATGGTGTTGTTCACTTGGCTACCCAATGCTGAGCATCACTGCCAGTTAGCAAAAGGGAGAAGCAATGTGCAGGAAGTAAGGGAGGTACAGGCACTACAGTGGAGAGTGCTCCTGTCACTGCACTGAGCTCCCTGTGCCTCTGTCAGTAACCAGGTGAGCAATGCCACCCTGAATATGCCAGCCTGCCAACCACTGCCACTGTACATATAGGATTTATCTTGGATTAACCTAGTGGGACTTGCTTCTGAGCATAAATGCAAAGGATTGTACTGTATGTTATTCTATTCATACTGATGGCAGTGGTGGAGATCAAGAAGCACATTCAAGTTTGCATTCCCTTTGTCTTGTTCTCAGAAAAGGTTATCCATCAGGCTGAACAGGTGAAACTCTGTCCCATAGTCAGATCTATCATGATAGAGTTCAACAGAGATCAAAATTCAGAGTCAAAGGTATCAGAGTCTTAAGCTATGGAATGAGACCAGGAGACACTGCTCCTGGAGACAATGAGCCTGGCTGACAGGAGCACACAGAACAATCCCCTATACCACCAATGTCTGCAGGTCTAGATCCAGGACCCTCAAGAGCACCTTCCCCTGAGCCTGAGGAACCCAGTGATTCTCACAACACATTAGTCCAGTGGAAGAGAACTGCCCAGAAGGGAGGCTATGGTACATAGGAGGAATGACCAGCTCCAGACCTGAAAGTTGACGCTTTAAGATTCTGAAGTTATCCACAAGAGGAAGGAGCCTGGGTAAAGTAGCCTGTGAGACAGAAGCAAACAAAGGCTCAGGCTGCTCTCAACCTTTGTTGGAGCGAGTTGTTGGAGCTATCCATGGTCCTGCACTGCCTTGCCTTGGGGTATCAGGCATCCTACCTGAACATGACAAATCTGAACCTAGATTGGGATGGGTCTACATAATCCATGCCATCCAACAATGCCTGCAGTCCCCCTGCTTCATCACCTACCTTAGGAGGAAAACATTTATGACTGTTTAGTAGTGAGCCCAAATCAATGGGTCCAGAGCCAGCTTCTGTAGGAGTGGCCTCTTTCAAAGTACAGGGACTATGCTCTGGATGCAACCAGTCATATCCCCTTTGCTAGATTTAATAAGCCAAAAGGGATAGCAGTCATGAGAGCATGTTGTTGGGCATAAACTGAAACCTATCCCACATCAATTCACAAACTGTGGCATTGGATGTTTCAACTGAAATTGCAGCAACTGCTGAGTTACCATAAAGTCAAGCTACTTTATCCTTAAAATGTGCAGTCCTTCTCCAGCAATTGAAATTTAAAAGAGCCTTTGTTTCTTCTCCCTCCCCCCAAGCCTATTGGGAGAGAGGGGGGGTGATTTTCCTGGAAAGTGTAACTGGGGAGACAAGAGTTAATCTCCCCTCCCCAGCTGCATTCTCCAGGATGATCATCCCTCCCACCACCAGCTTTTAGGCTTTGAAGAAAGCTTGCTATTGGTGACAAAATGCTTATATGAAGGGAAGAGAGGGGATTCTGCAAGCACCAGAAAGGGACCGCTGGTGCATGTGTACTCCAGGGGCCGCATTAGTAACCCATGACATAGGACATATATTTCAAAGCATATTTCTAAGCAGAGGTAAATAAGAGTGCTTAAGCTTTTGAAAAAGAAAAAGGGAAAAAGAAAAAAAGTGTTCACTTTCCACCCTATATTGTATTCTGACCTTTCCCTTTCAAAGGTCAGTGTTTCAAAATGAGAGTAAAAGAACCTTTATAGGTGGTGTCTCATTAGAAAGTCTAGACTATGATAGAATGACTCTTTGGAATCATTATCTTTCTGCGATAATAGCAATATGTACACCAGTTGAAGGATCTGAGTTAATGAGGCGCAAATGGTTGCTAGTGTCTTTAACACAGCCCATGGCCCACAAATGAACAGTCATAAGCATAATTTATAAATAATAAAAAACTTGACACCGACTTTTTTTTTAAAGGTGGGTAATCTGAAAAACCTTGAATGTTGTCTGCACAGGGAAAAAGAAGAGCTGACTGATTTATAAAGCAGTTTCCTTCACTGATAGCCAGGGGGCTTGAACACCCCAAGGCATTGCTGTACTTTTGCACCCTATTCAATGTTAACATTGCACACTTAGTACTGTACAGCTATTTTATCTAAGTATAAATTTGCTTCCTTGATTCATGTATTCCCCACCTTTTCCCCGGTGAGGAGGACGTTGAAGTACATGGTACACCTCCCATTTTATCCCTTCAACAACCATGTGAAATTGGTTAGGCTGATAGGATAGGAACTGTTCATGATTACCTAAGCCTTGTTCACATGTTATACTGAAAACACATGCAAGTTGGGTTCGTGTGAAAGAGTGTACACTTGTAGAGTTGCGCAACTCAGCTATTAATGTACATGGATACACAGATGTTGAATGTGATGTGTGAACACCCCTCCAGTGAACTTTACCAAGTGGCCACCTGAAGCTGAGTTTCACTATTCATTGTGAAAAACTCTAAACACTATACTGCAGTGGCTATCATGAACTAACAAACACATGGAACAGGAGAAAGGTATTGTTATGAGTTTGGGTAGCGGGTAGTCTGTATGCCTGAGCCCACTTCTAATTCCTGGATCCAGCACAGATTCAATTCCTAGAATACCTGGGATTCCTGGTGAGGTGATGGCCCTCTAAATATGGGCCATTAAGGTGACAAAGGAAGTGACTCTGTGCTAGATAGCAAAGGGGTAAGCCCCCTCCCTCAAGTTATTAGTAGTTTTTTGTTGTTATTAAGTCGTGTCCGACTCTTCGTGGCCCCCTGGGCCAGAGCACGCCAGGCACTCCTGTCTTCCATTGCCTCCCACAGTTTGGTCAAACTCATGCTGGTAGCTTCAAGAACACTGTCCAACCATCTCGTCGTCTGTCATCCCCTTCTCCTTGTGCCTTCAAAATCAGAGTTGAGCTAGAAGGTAGAACCAAAGCTATAGGCTGGGAAGCCAGGGAGAGAGCCATGCTTGATTTCTGCTTGAATCCAAGGCTGTGGCTCTGTAAGAAGCAAGGCCTTCTGGGATGTTAATGCTACAAACTGCTACATCATAGGCTCAGGTTCTATATATGTGTAAATAAACCCTATGTCATAAAGGCTGTCTCTGCTGTCCCTCATTCTGAAGAAATGAAGAAACAAAACCCTAGGTAAGCATCTGGAACCTCTGGAATCTCACATTGCCCAGAGATTGGGGTGGCGTGCAACAGAAATCATACTGTGTTGTCTCTGCCAACTTTACTCAACCTGAGAGAGTTATTCCAGTGTTTCTGAGCAAAACTTACATCAGGCACTTAACTGGGACTTAGGCCACAAAGCAAATATTCTGACACGCTAAGCCTTTTAGCACAGAATCAGAGTGAACACATACACCATGTAGTAATAGAGTGCTCTCCTGAACAACAAACACAATCTCTTCATGGAACGTAAAGAAATAGTCAAACCATATTTGGCACACCTTAAATAGAATATTTCTACTCTTTAAGATGATACTGAGTAGCAGTTCAATCTGGGCTGGGAGAAGATGGTCCAGCACTAATTAAAATAAATTCTATTATTAGCAGGTTTCAAAGTGACTGCACACACTTTAGCAAAAGAGCAAATGTTGCTGGCTTTTGGCGGATCTGGTGTTGTGGTAGTGGTATACGGATACCACTTTGTAACAAACATCATTTGTAACAAACATTAGGAGAATTCTCCAAATAAACAAGTATTATTTTCCTGCTAGGGGAACAGCACACACTAATTTGCCAAAAGCAGCAGGGATTATCTGTGCTCAGTGGTTTTGAACCAGTCTTTGAATGCTGAATTTTAGAGGAAGCTCTTGAGATGAATATACAGCTCTGAACTCTCAAGCATATCCCCAATCATACAAATAGAATAGTTTTAGTTTTAGTTGTACTCGTATATTTAGACATGGTTTAACAAAGGGTTTCAAATTCAGTAAGAGAAAAAGAGATCACACCCTGAAAACTGGAGACACTTTTGATAGCAATGGCATCTCATTGAACATGGAAGCCTTCTTGAAAATTTTTCTGGCACTCTCTTCCCAGAAAAGGCTTGCTGGTATTACAAAGGCAATCAATATATGATTTTATTTAGCAAACATTATTTTAAGGATCACACATTTTCTTTTACTCAGTGTAAAAAATAATGTCTTACTCCAGATTCCTAGGATCAGGCATGATCTCTGCTTTTTCTCTCACACACAAACACACCATGCTTGAAATTCCCATCTTTTTTGTATTCAGGTGCTGTTCGAGTTATTAGCATGATGCTGACAGAGATGCTGACAGGAGATGTTTGAAACAAAAGTTTTTGAATTATTAACGAAACGACAAGGGCAAAATCGGACGATGCAATGGGAGCTGAGATCTTTAAACGCCCAATAACTGATACTAAATTTTAATGAAGTCCAGAGTGACAACGAAATGCACCATTTCATTTGCCGTTAACCTTTTTGATGCATTGCTCCCGACGTCTTAAAGTTCTTAAGACAGGGTGCCTTTTTAATGACAAGGACAGGTGGGTGTTCTGTCTCAATGAATGTTCCTAACTGGAATGAAGCAGAGAAGCAACCAAAAAAAAAAAAAATCAATGGCAAAATGTGACAGGATATACATATTTGGGAGCAAATGGTTAAAGGGTTGCAGTTTGGTTTGGGTTTTCGGTTTTTAAGGGAGAAGATGTGCATGGGACTGCTGAGCTTGGGACTCTATAGTGGCATAAGATTGCTCTGATTCAGCCTTTGCCAACCTGGTGCCCTCCATAGGTTTTTGACTACAACTCCCATCAGCCTCAGCTAGCTGGGCTGGGGTTAGGGGATGGACAGTTCTGTCAATTTTTGTGCTTTAAATTCGGTTTGGCACATTTCTGCATCAGTTTTTTTTAAAAAAAGTTCTCATGAAAAGTCTTGAGAATTTTAGTGGAAATTGCTCTTAATATACTCATTTTTGAATGCAACTGTGCCTGATATTTACATTTTAAAGCAATTTTCTGTAATGGAATGCATTTTACATATTATTTTCCCTAATACATGCATTTTAAGCACATTTTCTCCTCATATATGCATTTTTGTCACTTGAGTGGGGGTTTTTTTTAGTGCTGCATCAAAATATTTGTACAAGAGTGAATTTCAGAATATAGCAGTGTTTTGTTTCAGAATGTGTGATTTAGATAGGTTCACATTAAAATCCTACCCAAACCTAATTTCTCCACCATCCATAACTGAAGCCGATGCACTTATAGTCCAAAATGCCTGAAGGGCACCAGGTTGACAAAGCCTTCTCTAACTAAATATTCAAAATGTCAACAGTCACAGGGGCATTTTGATCAGGCAATACCCTTTCGTGTGTTGGGACTTCTTGGTGGGTTTCCATGTGCAATGCATGGTTGGTTTAGGAAGGAGAGACAAGATAGGAATATTGGAAGCTGACATATACAGAGAGCCAGGCCGTTGGTCCATCTAGCTCAGAGTTTTCCACAGTGACTGTGGTTTCACAGTGAGGCTTCTGCCTGGAGATGCTGGGAATTGAGCCCGAGACTTTCTGCATGGAAAGCAGATAATCAGCCACAGGCCTGCAGCCCTGGCCCATTGGGAAGTGTAGCTAAAGTTGTGGGACCCCTTCCAAATTAAACACAGTAGTTCCTTACACATGAGCACTACATAAACAGGGCATAATAATAATAATAATAATAATAATAATAATAATAATAATAAATTTTATTTATATCTCGCCCTCCCCAGCTGAAGCCGGGCTCAGGACGGCTAACAACAATAAAATAGTACAACATTCTAAAATCATTTCATTATAAAATTAATTCAAATCAAATTGATGGCAACCATTAGGCTAAAGTTCTGTGAAGATTGCCAAAGGAGGGACTCAGGCTGTGCCCTGATCAAAGACCTGGTGGAACAGCTCTGTCTTGCAGGCCCTGCGGAAAGATGTAAAGGAGAAACATAGGCTCAACTGAGGTATCTTCAACAAGAATGCTCACACAACTCAGTAGCATTTTCATACAGGAGCCCTGTGTGTGCCGTATGTGCTGTATCATGCCTCAGGATCTGAGGCAGTAGCTCATAATGTCTAATTACTGACATGACGAGGCTGCCTTGGAAACATTTCCAAATTTTCCATATGTATACATTTTCTATATAGGGCTGCAGTCTCCATCTCCATCCAGCCAGTCCCATGTTGAGATGACTTGTACCCTTTTCCTAATCCTGTTTCTGTTATATCCTAACATAATTTCTATTGCCCTCCATTTTCTTTCCATCTCTCTTTCATTCCCTACTCTAATTTATACATTTTGTGATTTGCACATTTCTCTGTTATTTTGAATTGGGCAAGAAATGGCCTTGCTTATCTAAAATAATTTAGAAAATTATATTATTCTGTTCGTCTTCTTCTTTTTCTTTTCTCTTAAAAAATCCATTATTCCAAAGTATGCCCCCCTTGAATCACCATAAAGCCTTTTTTGTGTGTCATTCTTTAGTTCTCATAACCTCCGGGCCATTTTAGATGCGCTTGATGATGTTAACTCCTCAAATAGGAAAGAAAAATTAAATCTATATGCTGTACTACAAAGGACATTATGAAGACAATTTAAAGCTTTACTTTAAAGGAAAAGAATCATTTCTATATAGAATGAATAGATCAAGTTAGAAATAGAAGTAATCCATAATAATTCCCGCTACCCAGCACTCTGAAGTTAGCTATGGTGTTTGGAAGAAAAATTAACGTACAGCAAAGCAGCTAACTCAGGAGAACTGACTGGGGCAAATCTGTTCTCCTGTTCTTCCTGTACATCTAAGTGATAATGATCACCAATTTAACCGGTTGAGAGTTCCACATCAACGAGGTCAAAACCTCTGCGCTTTATGTTACAGCATAACTGGCTTGCTTTAAAATATCTAAATTTTCCAGGCTCATTAAATATTTAACAAAAGATGTGATCTTCCATGCAAACTTGTGAAGTCATAATCAAAGGATAAGCTGCTTGCAGATCCTGAGAAGCTGAGCTCAGGAAGATTAACTAAGCATCCACTTAATACATAGTATACAGGGAGGTGGGAGCAATCCTATGCACAAGAAGCTGGGGTAAAGCAAGCTGGTTGAATGTAAGCTGGCACAAAGTTACCCCAGATCGAAGCCCCATTCAGTAACAGGGCTGCTACTGCTGCTAAGCCCAGCAGCAGGAAAAGAGCCTTTAAAATAATGCTCTGTGCTGGTGTAATGGTTCTAAGGGGTTCCTCGTGCGTAAGCAGATGCCCATCTCCCTGTCTGGGTGCAAACACCTGGCTGGGCTGCCAAAGTGAACCTCCTCTGTCCGGACAACCACTCACCCGTGGCTGACTCAGATGCTAGCAGAATCCGTGAGTGGGCTTTTCTTAAACTTCTTCCAGCAAAGAAGCTCTTTGACGCCTAGTCTCCGCCTACCCTCTCTGCGCGAAAGCCTTCTGCGCAGGGAGGGCGTGGCCAGCGGAGGACCTCTACTCTCCCCGCTGGTCCCCGGCAAGGAGTCATGGGACCGCCTCGCCCCACCTGCCCCCCTTCTCCACTGGTGCTACGCTGATTCTCTTCCCCAGAAGATGGGCTGCTTCTCCCGATCCCTGGACGCTCTCTGGAATCCCTCTGGCTTTTGCGCTCCCCCTCCAGTACTGATGGCAGTTCCCTGACAGCTGGCTTGTCAGGTCAGATGATTGAGCTGAGTGGGCCTAGCATCCAGTCTAAGTATCTTGGGTCCTGCCTCCAGAGCATCCTTTGGGGAGACTTACACCTCAGCCAGGTTTCACTCAGCTGGATGAGCCTCAGCTGTATCAGGATGTATCAGGATGAGTTAGTTACACCAGTGCGTCTTCAGCTGAGCTGGAGTAGGGACCTAAATGCTTGGGATGCTGTTCATCGCTGGCAGATCTCGCCATAGGATTGCCCACTCAAACTTGTTTTAGCCTTCATTCAGGTGCTAAGGGAATGCTTCTTTCTGGGATAGAGAGGGCAAAGTTATTTCCACTCCCCACCACAATCAGAATGGGGATCACACAGATAGCAGCTTGGGGAGTGGGGTTACTCCCATTGATGCTAGTGGAGACTTTTTTCCAAGGGTCATAAGCCACCCATGGGTGCATGTGTCTCCATTCTGAATATGTTGTGTGGGGCGGTCTGTTTGTCCAGGAAGGATCCTGCCCTGTGCCTGTATTAAGTCTTTTAAATAGACAAAAGTGGTGGCCTGGTCTCTTTGCATTTATCTTACTTTCGTATAGATATTTGACACATTTATAAAGCATTTTTTTAAAAAAGATCTTAAGTGGTGTACAGTGGTACCTCGGGTTAAGTACTTAATTCGTTCCAGAGGTCTGTTCTTAACCTGAAACTGTTCTTAACCTGAAGCACCTCTTTAGCTAATGGGGCATTCTGCTGCTGCCGTGCCGCTGGAGCACGATTTCTGTTCTCATCCTGAAGCAAAGTTCTTAACCCGAGGTACTATTTCTGGGCTAGCGGTGTGTGTAACCTGAAGCGTATGTAACCTGAAGCGTATGTAACCCGAGGTGCCACTGTACAACAATACCCAGTCAACAATATAATTGAAACAAACAAAAATAATTGAAACAGAAAATGCAATATAAAAGCAGTAAAAAGATAGTATAAAACCGCACACACATGCACGCACACACACACACACACACGAGTCTATACAGATATAGTGTAAGAAAAAGAAACACAAGGCAAATGGTTCAGAAGCACCAATATGCCCTTCACAGTGCATGTACGGTATATTTTGGGTGACAACCTGCCTTCCTTTAAAGATTATAAATGATGGGAAAGAATTCACTAAAGGCTGAAGTAGGTGAGTGATTCAGGATATTCATAATCATTATCTTCCCTGGTGGTGCTGGCTGTAAGGGGTTGTCTTTTCTTACTTTTAGAACATCCATGAGGGGCTGCTAATTTGTTTGGGGAATTGGCACTAGGGAAGGGAGCATTTAACCATTTCTTCCCATGTCGTTTCTCTAATCTGAAGATGGTAACGCTTTTTCAGAAGGAGAAGAAGAAGAGTTTGAATTTGATATCCCGCCTTTCACTCCCTTTAAGGAGTCTCAAAGCGGCTAACATTCTCCTTTCCCTTCCTCCCCCACAACAAACACTCTGTGAGGTGAATGAGGCTGAGAGACTTCAAGGAAGTGTGACTAGCCCAAGGTCACCCAGCAACTGCATGTGGAGGAGCGGAGACGCGAACCCGGTTCCCTAGATTACCAGACTACCGCTCTTAACCACTACACCACACTGGCTCTCCTTCCTTCCTTCCAAAGGCCTCAGGCCAGTGGTGGATGGGGTCAGAGGCAAAAGGGGTTAAGAAACAAGTGCATGTTTTACCTTTATACATCAGACCAGTTTCTGCACATACTTAATACACCCTCTTTTCCCCACAAGCAGACAAGCAAGAAGCAGTATCACAACTCAAGGACACACACCAGCCAGACATAAATCTCAGGACCTGGGAAAAGTTGTATGGCCTGGAGGTGAGTCAGGGAAGTCTAGAGGACTTCTCCCCCCTCCCACCCACCCCGGACCCCAACTTCATATGTCTGCCTTAATCCAAACCATTCCCAATCCAAAAGCTTTCTTTCTTTCTTTCTTTCTTTCTTTCTTTCTTTCTTTCTTTCTTATTTATTTTGCCAGGGCTAAGCTGGCTGAGCTTGGAATTTTCGCCAATGTAAGCCCTGAAAAATTAGAATTTTGGGTCAGTGACAGGACAGGATGATGGATCCTAACTCCATTAAGTTCAACCATATGTCCTGGCAACCTAGTGGATCTTGCACTGGCAAAAGGGTGGTGTAAGTCAAACTCTGTTTTAAAGGCTTCTGGAAGGCTCAGCCAGCAATAAGTCCATTCCTGAACAGAGTTTCGATCTTGCCCACTTTACACCAGCTTCACACCCTGGCCTTTTACACCATCTTAAATTAAGACAGCACAAATTGCTTAGCTGTTAGTGAAATATCTTACGTTAACTTTTTGAGGTTGTGGGCCACTTTGAACACAGTTTATTATGGAAAAGCAGTGTGCAAATAAACTACGGTAGTGGCATTAAATGCACATTCCTATCTGGAGTAGTTAAGGAGCTCCTTAACAAAGTTTCAGTCATAGCTCATAACAAGGTTGCTCCTCTAAAAAGTAAGTTCTGCTTTAAAGGCCCAATTAAACCTTTAAGCTTTAGAGGCAGCCAATCATCAAGGACAAAAGTAACTTAAGAAAGTTACAGGCAGAGTGTGAGGGGGCATGGAGGGGATCCCACTAAACAAGAATTAATGGGAACATTATATACAGGAACTATATATTCTTTGAATTGCTTTCCTGGTTACAGCCAGTGTCTTTATGAACTTCTCATGTCTGACATGGAAAGGAAGCTCAAGAAAATCAATACCTCATTAAGAAAATGGTTTGGTTGTCAGTCAACTTCCCAAAAGAAAGTTCCTTACAGAAGGTCTTATAAACAAAAGCACTCTCTGTCACCATTAACTGATGAAACGAAGGTAACTGCTTCCTGAGCAGTAATGATGCTGTGCAGACAGTGGATGAAACAGTAAGGCAAACAGGTAAGTTATCTCCCAGTGGGAAATGGAAACCCAGCAAGGTTCTGCTTTTAACTGCTCTTTCTGTGGAGATATTCCTTCATTTAGGAACACAGGAAGCTGCCACTTACAGGGTCAGACCGTTGGTCCATCTAGCTCAGTATTCTCAGCAATGACTGAGAGCTGGTCTCCAAGGTATCATGTAGAGGTCATTCTCAGCCCTATTTGGAGATGCCATGAATTGACCTTACAACCTTTTTGCATGCCAAACATGTGCTCTTCCACTGAGCCACAGATGTTCCCACACATTTCTGAAATAGAGATAATGTCCCATGGAGACAACATGTTCAGTACTATTTTGCAAAGTATGGCTGATGTGAAAATTCATTGAAAAACATTGAAAAGGTGATACTTCTCTATGGGATTGCAAACCTTATGGAGGGATCCTCATAAGGTTTGAGGTACAGCCTTGTTTTCTCTCTTTCCTCCCTTTGGTGTGTGTGTGTGTGTGTGCGCGCGCACACACACACACACACACACACACATATATAGGCATGTGTGTAGGCATTACAACAGGTCATTATAGAGAAAGTGAAGCTTGTGTGTGCTTCCAACTCTTTTCCCTTCCATTTAGTGAAATAGAATACGTTTAAGTGGCAGGGCTGGCCTAAGGTAGTTTTCAACCTGAATTGAAAGGCAAGATGGCAACCTGTCCCATTCCAAGTACAAAACCATCCAGCTGAAGCTTATTTCAACAGTGGTGATAGGGTGGCCTCCTCTACAAACCTTGGGAGTGCTGCCTGCATCAAGGCTGATCTGGCTAAGTGGAGAATAAATGTGGGGTGTCAAATTGGGAACTGTCCACAGATGTCCCATTATGGTCTGCTGTTTATGGGCTGAGAGGAAAACAGAAAGGAGAAAACTCAATCCATCCCAATGGGTGTACTTCCATTTAGAAGGGTAAGCATCATGGCTAGTTGTATAAGGATTCATTTTCATCCTATTTGTTGGTACACTCATCATTTACCTATGCAAATGAATTTCTATGTCTTAATTACCAACATACCTGCTTTCAACATGAACAAATTTACCTCATAAGACTTGATTCAGTACCTAATGAAGTAAACAGGCATCCTGTTCAAGAAGAAAAGTGATCTGAAAGTCAAATTTGACTTTAATTCTACCACATTTTTGGCAAACTACTAAATCTGTGCAAGTGCAGTTATGGTAACAAACAGTTGGAAGCAGTAGTTAAGACATGAAGACACTTGCTCAACCTTTACGTGCTGTGAGTCATATCCAAATTTAGCTTCAATTAACTACTGACATAAAATGCTAAAATCTAAGCTTTGGGGACAGAACCAATGGATTTCCCTCACAAGAACCACAAGCTTCCATAATTTTCAGTGAGAGCATGTTAAAGTGGGTTGTTAATTTGGTTGTTCCAATATCCTGGAACATTCCATCTCAGAGTAAAGCTAACTTAGTCAATTGGAACATAATACATACCTGAGTCAGACCATTTGTCCATCAAGCTCCAGCTTAGTTGATACAGAACAGTAATTTCTTAGCTAAAAATGCTAGGGATTGAATAGGGAACCTTTTTCATCCAAAGCATTTACCTTACGGCAGACCATTCCAAACGTTTAAGTTGTGATCTCAACCGTTATGACATACATAGAGCAGTATGAGCATATTAAATTCTTGGGAGGGCTCCTGATATACTGACTGGAACCATTACTGGTCTTGTTATCTGCTGCTCCAGTTCACCATCAGCTCCCTGATCTTGACAATCATGTTTCTTTACAGATAAAAAAATAGGGTGATGTGAACAGATCATCTAGAGCAGGCATAGCCAAACTTGGCCCTCCAGCTGTTTTGGGACTACAACTTCCATCATCCTTAGCTAACAGGACCAATGGTCAGGGATGATGGGAACTTTAGTCCCAAAACAGCTGGAGGGCCAAGTTTGGCCATGCCTGATCTAGAGCTTCTGATACGTCCATTTACATCTTTCTAAAACTAAAGAAATGTATGTCCCTTTTCACGTGTAGAGCAATCACAGATACAACAGGGAGTGGGAACCTGTCAGTGCTGCTCCCATCCTGACATTGCATCTCACATTGTTCCCCAATCTTTGCCCTCCACGCATTAAGCATAGACACCCATTTGAAGATGTCCATGCTGAACACATGCACATCAAGTGGGCAGGCTCGATGTTATGACTGGAGCTAGCAGCCATCAAGGGCAGCTTTCATCAACTCAGTGTCCTCCAGATGCAATGCAAATTTTATTATATGGTCATTGACCTGGTAAAATTAGACTGCAACTGGTCAAATGTCAGGAATGATTATGGGAGGAAAGGAGAAGGAGGAGACTTGTTGCTATACGACACTTAATTGCCAAGGTGTCTTCTAAGCAGTTTATAAGTGTTAAGCCAATTACACAATACACCAATTTCATCAAAACACCAAGTTGGGGAAGGTTGCCTAGAGCAAGGGAAGTTTGATGCATTAAAACGGCAGTGTGGCCAAATCTCTGAAACAAGTGACAACACCTTTTTGTTCTTTCTTTCAAAAAAAGACATTAAGAATACATGCAGCGAAAACCAATGTGTATTCAATGGTACGCTGGCTAAAGCAGCTATAACCGAGTCTGTGATTAAAGTTGCCATTGTGCTTACTGAACTGGAGGAGCAGACTTAAAGATAAAGGGGGAAGATACTGATTTCAAATTAACATTCAAAAAATGAAAAGACAAGAAAGAGGTTAGGAAGAGTACATTTTATATAACAAAATGGAGAATACTTGATGAAGCAGCAAGTCAAGAAAGTTTTCTTGCTGAACCATCTGAAAGATAAAGGTACAAAGGAAAAGGTATTGCTTAAGAGTGTCACAAATTCTTTTGCGAGGATAAGCTGACATTATAATAATGCCTAACAGAAGATATCAACTGTCGAATAGATTTGGAAACCTGACATCATTTGTGGAATACATGAAAAGAATCTGGAAGCAACTGGCCTTCTCTGAAGTCCCTTGACCCTCTTTTTCCCCCTTTCATGTGCTTTTATCGATGATTATATATCATATACAAATGGTGGCTGCTAATGGGAGCCCCATTTCCTCCCCTCAGGAATCCTCCTTGGAACAACACTATTTCATGATAAGTCATAATGAAGGGGATCTGAGAGAGAAACATGGGGAATTCTGAAGAGAAATGGCAGTCCCAAGCACTATTATGAAAAAATGTAGCAAAAATGTGTCATGTTGTGGTACATTATCAGAAGCAACTCACTGGATGGGGCCATGACACTAGCTTCTGGGCAAGTGGGTCTTCAGAGGTATCCAAATCAGTGCAGTTTAGAACAGTTTGGTCTGCCCCTTGATTCAAAACGGAATCTGATGGTATCCAAACACACACTAAAGCTTATCAGCATATGTTCATAACGTAACTAATAATACAAAATAACAGGAACTCAGGAAGCTGCCTTAAATCTGATGAGACTAAGCGCTCACCACCCCTTTTGTGATGGTGGGCGCCATTTGCAGCCCCCAGTGTTCAGCACCCCCGATCCTTGCCGAGACTCACCAGGATGTGGCATGCCTTCCTGGTGCCATGGAGCGTTGGGGGGTTATCACCAAACCCCCTGCTCAAATGTGCCTATCGGTGGTGATGTTGGGGGCGGCGCCAGGTGAGTGGACCGCAGGTGAGAAGGCATCACTCCGGTCTGCTTCTGGGGCTTAAATTTGAGGCAGATCCTGTACTGAGAGTGCAGTTGGCTTTGGAGCTTCACCCACCCTACCCTCCCTTTGATCACCAGCTTTATGTTAATCTTTCTCCTTTTCAGGTTCATGGGTGTTGCTACAGTCCTATGATGGTTGCTGTTAAAGGGCCAGGAAGGAATTAGGCAGGTTTCGCCTTCCCCGTAGCAATTGTCACAACTTTTGCAGTTTTAGGCCTTGGGAGGAATCCTTTAGTCTATCATTCTTACTGGGGTGTGTGTGTGTGTGTGAAGTGGTGACTCACCCCCCCCCCCTTGTGGCAGCATTTTCAGGGTTCCCCGTTAAAGGGGGTTTGTGAAGAGAGTCACTGGCCATATGCTGAAAGGTTGTCAGTGAACGTCCCAAAGCTGCGTGGAGAGGCGGGGGCTTGCTGTGTAAACATGCATTTTGCACTGCCCACTTTGATCTGATTAACACTGCTGTGCCTCAGTTCCCCTGGCTGGGGGGCTGAGAGGGATACACGCCCAATGCCTAGCCAAGGTTTCCTACATCTGAAATTGATAATAAAATTTGTGGCCATTTTGAATCCCAGTACACATTGTCATGTGTGAGTCATTCGTCTTGTTCAGTGACCAAGAGGGGAGGGGTCTCCACCTGGGCCTGCAATATACGTCTCTTTAGTCCAATACTGTGTGCTCCAGGACTGGCCAATATCATGCTCGCCAGATGTTGATGGACTCCAGCTCCCACTGTCTCTGATTATTGGCCATGCTGGCTGGAGATGATGGGAACTGGAATCCAGCAACATCTGAAGGAAGCATGTTTGCTACCCCTGGTGTACCCTGGGCCCAGCAATGCCTGTCCAACTGTGGTCTTTTCTTTTTCATTGGGGATGCCAGGTATTGACTCCTGAAACCTTCTGAACACAAAAGCACATGCTCAATCACTGAAGTACGGTTCCCCCCTTGGATGTTGTGATTCAAATCATGTCAAAGGCTGGTTGTAGCTGGGACTTCTCAAAGGCTTGACACAGCCCAAACTTTTCTCTATGGAGCCTCGGAATTTTGTGGGATGCTCTTTGTTTCCTCAGCATATTATAAAGAGAGGGAGAAGGAGATCAGCAGCATATACATGAATGAAGACAAACCATAGGAAAGGAAATATCACTTCAGCATGGAAGATGCAGCTGGAACTGACAGGGAACTCTTTCTGGGTTATACTCCATTGGCAAGCAAGGAAAGAGAACTCCTTGCAGAAACAGGTATTGTGGGAAGATGGATAGGAGAAAGGAATTTGCAAAGAACAGAAGGGAGAGCTCAGTAATGAGAGGAGGCTCAACCAACTCTACATACTAGAGAAGCCAGAAACTCACCAAGGCCCCTCTGAAGAAAAGATGAGGTTCCAGGTCTCTAATGGTGCTCATACATTGGCTGTTCTTATCAGGGATGGATGAAGGAATCTAATACAGGAAGGATGTTACCAAGACATAACTGAAATCTGACAAACAATCAGTAGCCCACTGAGTTATGAATCTGAGACTGGGTTCACAAGGCATATCTTTCTCAGATGAAGCAACTGGAACTATTACGGTCATTGTTGGAATCACCCATACAACAATAAAACTTGGCTGACCTTAACTCAAGAAAGAGGACAATATAAGGTTCTAGGCATTCGGATGGTGGGGAGGCAATCAGGGATGAATGGCTTTTTAAAAAATGGTTCTAGTCCATGGAGGCAAAAATCTGATATGAATGAGCATTGCCTATTCTGAAATTAAAATTTTATTTTAACTCTACCAGCAATATGGGCTTAACAATGGGTCGGAATGGATATCTCCCTATATGCATTGCAACAACAAAAATGTAATGATAAAGAACACAAAGTTGATGACCATTCTGCTATTGTTGCATTGACCCTGTAAAGTTTTCAGAGTGAAGATAACATTCAGAGGGGAACCAGAGGACAAGAAAGTAGATATTAAGTTCATGTAGCTTAAGCAAGATTGGAACCTGCATCTCTACTCCCCCAGGCCACAGCCACATATAATCTATATCAATATGTGCAGAAGGGAGCTGATGATCAGAGCAATTTAGCAAACCCCCCTCCCAAAAAATTTATACTCTATGTGAGGTCTTTTCTTCTAGCTTTCTATCTGTTTAATGGCCTGTGCCTAGGGTGACCACAATCGTAATGTTAAAATTAAATAAACACCAATAGGGAGCATGAAGGTGGGAGTTACTTAATGAGTTTTAATTAATTTTAATCGCTGACATTTTGCACAGTAGCATAGCATCTTGAAATCCCCTTTCCCCCCCACCCTTTCCTTCCTCTCCTGATGACATTGGGACAGCTGCCAATTTTGTTATTGCTTTGGGTTCCCTCAGTGCTATTTAAAAATGAAGAGCCTGAGCAGGTGAAAAGTTTAAAATTCACTTGACTATATGGGAACAGGCTATTATAGCCAAATATTTTCAGTCGTGAAGATGGGAAGGTGGGGGTTTGGAAAACCACACTGACAATAAAAGAGGGATAGTGCATGAGCAGGCAGCAGCAGTCTTACTTGCAGGATTTGTGTAGGCAGGGTACTAAATATAGTCACTGCAGTCACGCTGCTAACCTCGCAAGAGTGGCATACACAAAGACTTCAGACTCATTTGGATTAACAAATCAGGAGCAGAGGTTTTTTTTAAACACAAGAAAGCTAGAGGTGCGAGGATCTCTTTTATCAAGAGACAAGGCAGAAATTCAAGCTGAATCTTCCTAGGTTAGAAAGCCAAACTAGCAGCCAAGAACCAGCAGTCACAATATATATTAGTAGTATTAGTAGTAGTAGTAGTAGTAGTAGTAGTAAGTTATTACCTGCCTTTCACCATAAAGTCCCTGGGTTGGTTAAAACATAAAACACAATATTTTATGTAAATATAATACATAATATTGGAATATAGATGGCAACAGTCCAGTTGGCTTTCTTCTTTCTTTTTCTAAAAGACAGATTTTTTTTTCGAAGATGCTGCTTGCACACATGTGCAAAATTCTCTTTGCTGTCGTCAGCTGGTTTCCTCCAAGTATCTCCTTAGAGTCTGTCTGGCATTGCTGATGCTTGGCTTTTATTTTGAGTCCACTACTCATTAATTACACAGAACAGCCCCCACCCTATTGACCGGCAAAAGCCATCAGTTTTAGGTGCGTGCAAGACTGACTTCAAAACAAAACTCAGGCTTCCTGTTGGTGAATATCTACAGTTTGAAAGCGGAAAATGAAACAAGATGTTGCATAGTAGCTAGGGATGGGTGAATCTGTCAATTTTTGTCTCAATTTTTTCCCTCAGTACAGTGGTACCTCGGGTTAAGTACTTAATTCGTTCCGGAGGTCCGTACTTAACCTGAAACTGTTCTTAACCTGAAGCACCACTTTAGCTAATGGGGCCTCTCGCTGCTGCCGCGCCACAGGAGCACGATTTCTGTTCTCATCCTGAAGCAAAATTCTTAACCTGAAGCACTATTTCTGGGTTAGTGGAGTCTGTAACCTGAAGCATATGTAACCTGAAGCGTATGTAACCTGAAGCGTATGTAACCTGAAGCATATGTAACCCGAGGTACCACTGTATTAAGATCAGCTCTCCATATTTCAATACCAGTTATTATTATTTTTAATCCTCATCAGCATTTCAGTGCAAATTGTTTCTAATAGAGTCATACCTTGGATCTCAAACGCCTTGGCTCCTGAACAAATCAGCTCCCGAACAATTGAAACCCAGAAGTGAGTGTTACAGTTTTTGAACAATTTTTGGAAGCCGAAGTTCCTGCAGCCAATCAGAAGTCACACCTTGGTTTCTGAAAGTTTTGGAAGTCAAACGGACTTCTGGAACGTATTCTGTTTGACTTCCAGGGTATAACTGTATACACATCTTTGCAGGCAATGTCCTTTATTATAATGCATTTTAACATTATGTTCACATTAACATGGGAAGGTACATAACCTTAACAATATGTTAAAGTTATGTACCTCCCCCTGCCCCATGCATCCATAATACCCGCAGTTTTGTACATACTGCTTGATTGGACAACTGCATTGCAAAATTCAAAGATGTATGCATTGAAGAGGATAATTGTGTTTTGTTCCATTCATTGGTTCGAAAAGTGTGAATTGGGTGGTTTCTTGTAGAAATGCAAACAATATCAAATTTCTCCTCCATCCATGGATTATACTCTCACATGCTGATGCTCTGGGAACCATCATCTTTGGAAGATCCCTGTGTGCTTTTTCAGCTTTTTGTTCTAGGCTTGTATGCAGAAAACATATCAGCTCACAAATGCTCACTGCATATGCTTTTGAGAAATGATTTATACATACAAAATTGCATTATATCAAGCAACACTGCATACAAAAATGCACACATTAATAAAAATGTACGCTTAAATCCTGATGAATTGTCATGAGGACTTAAAAACAACAACACAACCCTGTTTCAGAAATGCAGTGAATTGAACTCAGCACTGGGGGGAAATGAGAAACAGATAAACCAGAAGTGACTACTTCGTCCCTCCCTAGGGAAAGAAAGGAAATCATGTTTTAAAATATCAGTGGAATTATGTGGCTGTCCATTTCCTCTCAAGGTGGCAAAAAGGCAGCCAAGTTATGGACCTCTGTGTTTCTTCAAATGATTGACCTCTACTTTGCCTTGCTGAATTACCCTGTGTATTTGAAGTTAGAAGCAGGTTGGATTTATTTCCTTGTGAAATACAATTTAACTTTCAGTCTCCAGTGCTCAGTTTTATTCTTTCCTAAACTGTCATAAATTTAATGTCTCCAAGTTAACGGCTCACCAGTGAATACATTCAGTTATAAACAACCCATCCCAGATGTTTGCTGCTAAGAGTTGAAGCTTTGTATTCTAACCTTAAGTCAGTCCTGCACATTATTCACTATTTTGTCTACTAGATATAAATATCTCACTTCCCTTGGTCTTCTGAGATTCCATGTAATGCTTAATTGGCATTGTAACTTTAAATGTCAAGGATCAGAATGACGCATTTAGGTCAGCAAAACAAAATGTGTAGGATGTTCAATGTGAGAGCATCTCAACGGCCTTCAAAACTACAAGTTAGTTGAAAGCTGAATTCAGGTGCGTATTGAGGGTCAAAGTGACTTTCACCGAGAACTATGACAAAGAAGAATGACATGATGTTTCTTTAACCCACCGTGCAACCTGCCAAACTGAAACAAATCAGGAGAAGAGAAGCATGGTAAACAAAAGCAGAAAATCAAAATAGTTGCTAAAAATGCTCCAGGGAAGCCAAGAAGAATTTCAACAGGATCTTAGTGTGAGTTACTTCAATAGCCACATCACGTGTGACTTCATAAAGCTCAATGACATCAGGTGAAGGATAGCTTAGTCAATAGAGCATTGGACTGCAGGTTAGGCAAAAGATTCCCGCATTGCAGGGAGTTGGGCTAAACGATCCTCATGGATCCAACTCTACAATTCTGATTCTATGGCCATTGCCTAGCGCAAGCCAAAGCAGGTCTAAAAGGAATGCAGTGCTATCAACAAAAATGCCAGCGTCACAATGAACATGACTGGTGTACTTTCTCCAGTGAGAGGTAGGGGGAGAGCAAAGGCTCAGGGAGCTCAGCAAAACAAGTGAATGTGATACATGCCACCCTAGCACCTCAGAACTGCTCCAGCAATTTCACTGTAGGAATGGTCCTGGGTGCAGCAGGTGCCAGGACTAGATCAGAGGCTTCTTGGGTAAATAAATGATATACATTAAAGTACTATTGAGGAGCCTAACAGCAATCTGCAGACCCATTACTTACTCAGGATCAAATAGACACAAGTAAAAAAGTGAGCTCTCTCCAGGCTATTCCTAGCACACCATAGGAAAAGACTCTTAAGAAGATCCCAGTTTAATCATCTTGTTCAGCATCTTGTTCACCACAGTGGCCAAAAGGAGATTCTCACTAAACATCAGGAATAACTTTCTGACTGTAAGAGCTGTTCAACAGTGGGATGGTCTCCCTTGGGAGGTGGTGGGCTCTCTTTCCTTGACTTTTGTTACCATTGTATGAATCATGGAATCATACAATTCTATGATTCTATCCCTAGGGGAAGCCCTGGAGCAGACTATGAGGGCAATAGTCTTATCCTGCAGCTGCTCCTCAGTGACTGCCATCATGCCTCTGATCATTCACACACATTCACATACACAGCCATTAATAGCCTTATTCTCCATGAATCTATCCAGACTTCTTTTACAACCATCTCAGTTCATGGCCATCTATACATCTTGCAATAATAAATTCCATAGTTTCTAATATTCTTTTGTCTGTTCTGAATCTCTCACCCTTCAGCCTCAATTGATGACTCTGAGTTCTAACATCCTGAGTGAGGGAGAAAAGTCCCTCCATCCATTTTGTCCACACCATGCATAACTTTGTGCAGTTCTATCACAAAATTACAAGCTTGATAGCCTTTCCTCAAAGGGCGTTGGGGTTTACACTCCAACCTGATCACATTGCATGGCCTTTTCTGCATCTTTTCAGGTGCACAATGCTCTTTTTGAGGTGTGGTGATCAGTGGCATAGCTAGCCACTTGGGTGCCGGGTGCGGCACGTGCCTCCTGCAGCCAGGGGCAGGGCACCCATGGGGACAGGGCACGCTGTGTGGAGCCTCTCTGCCACCTTCCCCTCAGCTGTAGGGTGGTGGAGGGAGAGGCAGAGGGCAGATGCAAGTCCCACACTGCCGTTTCAAGGCAGCGCTGAGCCTGCAGGCACCCAAGCGACCATGTCACTCCCAGGAGAGATGCCTGTCTTGGGCATGCTGCAGGCCTCACGGTAAGTGCCAGCCCCCGCAGTGTGGGGCCCAGTACCAGCCGCGTTTCATTACATTTGTTGACTGAACTCAAAAGTTTTGTGAGCCCATTTTTATTTTTAAAAACCCTCATATTTTTGTCATTTTGTCACTCCCCCCTCAGTGATGACACCCGGAGAGGACCACACACACCTCGCACCCCCCTTCCTCCACCACTGGTGGTGATCCAAACTGGACACAGTGTTCCAGGTGTGGTTGCACCATACATTTGCTGGCTGCAATAAGACCATAATATCTAAAACTACCTGTTCTCTTGCATTCATTCCACTCTTGATTTAATCCACTAACAGGCTTCTGGTGGCAGTTTATTGAGAAAGAAGTCAAGGAAATAAAGGGTGGTCACAAAATAATGTATTTCAGTCTGCAGAAGGCTCTCTCAGATCTGACTTGCTCGGTGAGAGTTAGGACATCAGAATCTAGGCCACAAGTGGACGCCTGTGGCCATGCTACTAACTGATGACTTTTATCAGTTTATGAGTACTGGCACCTCCCCCATCCCCCCCTCAAAAAAAAATCACTGCCCACATGTGATGCTAGGTGGATGACTTGACTGGACTTCATGGCCCAAATGAGGAGGACATTGATGCCTTTTTTCTCTGGGCAAGGAGATGTTTCCTCTCTCCTGCAACAGGAGGGTAAAACTAATGGGCTGGCCCATGGGAGCTTCTGTTTTCTATGGGTTCTCAATATCTTGACTAGGGTAGCCATTAATATTGTAGGTGACCTTCTTGAAAGGGGGGTTATATTAAAATGTTCGGCATTATAACCTCAATTTGCCTTAACCTCTCTGAAGGAGATAGCAAAAAACAGAAGAAAATCCTTTTAAATGTTCAGTTAAATGTGAAAAATATTGACATTCCTCCAGTATTTCCAACCAACACTACATCAGTCTTAGATATCAGGAAGAGATGGTTGCTGTAGTTTTTCTTTAAAAAATCATCAAAGGTTTCTCTCAAACAATGCATTTTAACAAAAATTCACACCTTGTTGGTGGACATGGTGGGGAGGGGAAATTGGCTCACAAGGCAGCACATCTGTTCATTGTATTTAGAGAAGGCTTTTAGATATTTTGAGAACTGCTGATTAAACAGGAGGAAGAGAAAATCATTGCTGACTTTGTGGATAATGACGACACAAAGATCAGTGGAATGATAAATAATAGTCAGAAGAAGGTGATCTGGCTTCATTCCATTACATGCATTAATTTGCCAGCAAATGCATCTCGTAGCAAAGGATGTTACTATTAATACCGGTTTCTTTCCTACCCTATCTAAAGCACTCACTGTGAACTAATACACTGTTCTCTATCTTTATCCTTCTGGCAGGCTTGTTTTGCTGGAGATAGTGACTTGCTCAAGGCCACTCAATGAGATTCAAAATAACCAAATGTTTGAACCTGATTCTCTTGTTTTCAAATTTGGGTTTCTATCCATTGCTTTTGAAAGGCTTTTGAAAATCGCATTTTTTGTGCCTGTTCCTTTAACATGGAGGTACCTGTCATAATACTACCAGTAAAGTGTTGGAACCAAAAATAATGAGTATAAGCAAGAAATCACATCTTGTGGCATCTTAAAAAGGTAAAGGTAAAGGTACCCCTGACCGTTAGGTCCAGTCACGGATGACTCTGGGGTTGTTGCACTCATCTCGCTTTATTGGCCGAGGGAGCTGACGTACAGCTTCCAGGTCATGTGGCCAGCATGACTATGCCGCTTCTTGTGAACCACAACAGTGCACGGAAACGCCGTTTACCTTCCCACCGGAGCAGTACCTATTTATCTACTTGCACTTTGACGTGCTTTTGAACTGCTAGGTGGGCAGGAGCTGGGACCAAACAAAGGGAGCTCACCCCGTCGGGGGGATTTGAACCGCCGACCTTCTGATCAGCAAGCCCTAGGCTCTGTGATTTAGAACACAACACCACCCGCGTCCCTTTTGTGGCATCTTAAAGGCTAACAAATTTAATTATGACCTCAGAGACCATGTACTGTGGCTTTTGCTACCATCAACCATGGTATCCTTCTGGACCATCTAGGGAAGTATGATCGATGAATATGGGCACCAGTCCATGAAAGTTTATGCCATAAAAAATGTATTAGCTGTTAAGTTAGGGTGGAGTCTCTTTTGCTGGCCTCCAATTCCCTCCAGTCCCCAGCCAGGATAGCCAATAGTCACAGCATTATGGAAGTTGTAGTCCAACAACATCTAGAAGACTGCAGGTTTTCCATCTCTGCTTTAAGGTTTCACAAGACTCTTTGGTGTTTTTGCTGAAACCAACTAACATAGCTACTGTCTGGAAATTGGTCAGGATAAACTCATTGTTGGCAGATTCCAGTCCTGGTTTCCAATCCAATCTTGTTGTGACAAGATCAACCATTCTGCCTGCCTTACAAATACATTTAGTCTCAACACCTGCTTGGTTGGCTGGTTTTGTGCTTCTTCCTTGGACCTTTGATGTTCATCTCCTTTACAGCACTGCACATAAAGTACACTGCACTGCAGTGTAATTACCTGGCCTATGTACCTTGATTTTCCCTGACTCTCAAAAGCTGCCTAACCTCTAGAATCACTTGGCTCTAGAGCTGATTGGCTAGACCAGCTTGTGCCAAACTTTGTATTTTTCATCCTGAATCTACAAAATCCCTCTCATCCCAGAATCACAGTGAACCAATACAAATATGACCTTAAATTTGGTTGAATGACAAAATGAGCAGGTGTCATATTTTCTTAGCAGAGATATAAATAAACAACTGGAGTGGGGGGGGGGGGTTCCTAAGTAATTTCTTCTATGTACTGCTGAGGCATCAGATATATAATTAATTCAACATTTGGAAACTGGATCCTACCAGAGTCATTTAAAGTTGGACAAGCCATGCAGACAGTAACATATTGTTCAATCTTACCAGGCTGTTGAAAGGATGCCTAAATGATTAATTGATTGTTTGCTATGTTTGCTATTCATGAGGATCAATTAAATAAAAAAGAAAGATGGAACAAACATGCCATATTCGACATATGCTGGAGTCATTTTTTATTATTTTAGAGCCCTTTATTAATTGTATTATTGTAAATTAATGATGTTATATGCTTTGAGCACTCTATTTAGAGTAGAAAATCTCATAATAAATAAAAGTAAAAAGATAGTAATAGAAGAAGTAATTGTGTTATGAATGCACAACTCAGGGGGAAAACCTTTAATTTATATTTTCAGGACATGACAGGGCAAGATTTTCTATCAAATGATGAACTGCAGAGTCTCACTTTAGAAACTAAGAAAAACTTCTGTAACAATATCCTAAGCAGTTATTAAAAAAAAAAAGCCTCAAATCCCCCAGAATATGAGCACAATGGATCAATTTAGACAAGCAGGTAGGTGCAGATTGATACAAATGCTAGGCCAAATACATGGGCTTAATCTACGGGAGGAATCAGTGTTGCTAATGCTAAAGGATATATTCGATGGATGGGTAGCATGTTCTGGCTATGCAGCCTTCTCAATGTGCATTTGTCACTTGATTGCTCTATTGTGCAGCCAAATGCATTCAGTCCACAAGGAGGAGTCTAGAAACAGTGACCTCTTCACAAGCTCAGAATCACTGAAGCTGTTCAGTAGAACTATCAGATAACCACATCATATCTGACTAAACTTTCTAAACAGACAGGTCTCTCTTCCCCTCCCAGCCACATGAACAGAGATAGGCTTTTAACAGGAGATGTTCCTGGAATGACAAAAGTCACATTTAGGCATTTGGCCTGAATACATGAGCATGTAAATCTGGGAATAGCAGAAGAGGTGTGCATGCAAGCACCAATCTTGTGTCCCCAGATATGGAGGCTGCTCTTCATACATTTCACACAATTAACATGAAAGTCCAAAGAGGGTTTTAATAAAATGCATTTGATTCAATATGCTTCTAATTTCTCCCTGTGAGCAGGAATCCTGATATGATAGAATTTGAAGTCAGCCATGGCAATTTAGTTTTCATCAATTTGGTAAGTGCAGAAGGTCCTGTGCTGGTTTCAATAATACGAGGATACCAAATGGAAGATGGCATGGTGACTAGCTCCGTAGGATTTCAGGTTGCCACTTTCACCCATAGGATTTGCAATTTTTCTAAGTGCAATTCAGGATTCCACGCAAGAGCAGAAAGCTGGTGCAGACCACTTTAAAACCTATTCCAGTTGGACTCCTCCTTCCACAGAGCCATCTGCTACCAACTTCTCCATGGAAGGGATTTCAGGAAAGAGAGTGAAGCAGGCAGTGGAGATAATGACCAGGCCGGAGATGGCCTTTCTGCTCCTTTCTCTCTCAGGACCATCCAATACCAACTGCCCTGTGGGAAAGTTCCCAGGGGAGAAAGGAAAGGCAGACAAACAACCAAGACATCCGAATCTATTCCAGCTAGGCTGAATCCTGCCTTACCTCCAGGTCATCAACTGCTCTGCGGGTAGGATTCTAATTATTATATTGTTATTGTACTTTTATTGACGTATCTTTGTTATCTGAAAGCCACTTTGGAAGGATTTGTATCCTGAAAGGAGGGGTCTAAATAATTGTAATAGATGACTAATAACTCTCTTGGGAATGCAAATACATGATGGGGGTAAATAAATAAGTGATTGCAGAGGATCTATCCAACTCTGGAAGAAAGGTTCCCAGAGAACTTGGTTGAGATTCTTGAAAGACGTATTTGACAAAGAGAAGATTGAGGGAAAAGACAGAACACAGAAGGCTGAAATACATCTCGAAATAACAGATATAATAAACCCTGTGAAATAGCAAAAGTCCTGGGATGTACAGGTCTATTCTGCTAAGTATTTGACCATAAGTCTCTGAAACTCCTTCCTGAGATATCAGGCTAAACATCTCTTTGCTAAGATTGTTAAGACTGCCGTTGCTTGTTTCCTAAGCCCCCTGTTTCATCATTATATTGCAAGGAAACAACCTTTTCAGTGCAACATTGTTGTTTCCTCCCCTTTTGCTGCTATAACATGTACTCCCACTGCAGCCACCCGTTCTATAAACAGCATTTGCCTCCCAGCCTCAAAGCTTCTTTACAATGCTGCTCAGATAATCAGCCAGAGGAAGCAATTCTCTTAGGCCCAGTTTTTGACCTTGAAAATACCTGCTCAGCTCTCAGTGAAGGCAGTTGGAGCTGTTGTGCATATAGCAGCCAGAAGCCCCTTCTAGAAGCAGCTCCTTGTCATATTACCAGTCTTTTACACTAATCGACAAACTAGTGCTAAAGGGAGACTGGCCAACGAGGTAACAATGCATGTTATTTGGCCATTTTCAATGTAATGCCTGATGAGTCCAGGGGAAGTTATTACAGCTCTGGGCTTCAGAAGCTCTCCTTTTCCTTCAAGGCACCAGTGCTTGGAAAGTTGGTTTTAAAAAGCAACTACTTCTAGTTCAAATTAATCATTTCCAAAATGGAACTAGTTCCAGTTAAGGTTTATTCAGATGAACCTTTTAGTTGTAAAGGTTTATCATGAGCAATATATATTCAGCTTCCAGAATTTTCAAGCTGCAGTGCCAAAATACAGGGCCCCAAAGAGTTCATCCAAATTCCCACTTGTCATGCACTTTCTAGGCATGGGACTGAGAGGTTTTTCATTTGCCCTGCTACTTTTTCTGGGAAAGCCTGGAGAATTGTTTACCACTGAATAGTAATAAATGTCGAGTTTTCTGCAAATTGACATTTGTTCTGATTCACTGGTAAACCAGTTTTCCTGGAGAAAGCAGCAGGACGATGAGGGGCAACACAAGTAATAAGATGTTTGACATACAGCATGCCAAGAGGTGAAGCTTTTCCCATATTTCCATACTAGAAAAAGCTTAACCAAATCCTTTCAGCAGGGAAGATATAGGAAAGGCTTCATGTTCCTTCCTTCGGATGGCTCACTAAGTGACCTTAGCAACATCAACAGCTCTGTAGCTGCCTAATAAGCCTTAGGACATCACCTCCATGTTATTCTTCATAACTTTCTTTATAGATGTCTGATTAACTTACTTTAAAAAAAGGAAAATAAAGCTAAAAGTTCAAGGCCCCTGCTTGAGGGAAGGGAATGAACTTGAAGATAAATTAGGAATTGTTCAAAGTTCTGGCTTAAAATGAACTTGATTCACCTGTAGTTCACTGGGTATTTTCACCTGGCAATTTGGGGAACTACTTTCCGATGTAGTTAAAATATTTTTTGAACTAAATTAGTGAACTTCATTCAGCTGGACTTGTTCCTTTGGCTGGTTTACCCACATTTCAAAGGTAGCCCAAGATTAAGCTACAGTTTTCCCTCTCTCCCCCCTTTATACTTTTTAAATGTTTTGACTAGCCTGAAGTAGACATTGCTATGTAACTGATGTAAACTGCCATATAATTATTGCAAGTTCATACAGAAGAACTAATATTCTAATGAATATAATGGGTTATAGCACCTAAAAGTGATCCATAGGATAAGGCTTTTAAAATGCCCACCCAACACACACCTTTGGATGGAAACCAACATTAATTTACACTTCTAACATGAGAGATTTCCAGATTGGCTAAGAGAAGGGTGATATTATTCAAAGTAACATATGTTCCAGTTACATTGTGATTGGCCAGAAGGGCATGCTCACATATTTCTAATTTAAGTCAACAGCCCATCTCAGAGCTTAGGGGCTACAGAAGCACAAGTGTATGACTCCATCTGCTCACTTTATTTAGTGGGGTACTAAACCAAACTCCAGGTTGTAATAAAATAGTGTGGCACTGTACACCAAATTAAACCAGAAAATATAATAAACATTTGTTAAAACATCATCAGCCCATACCCTGTGCATGGGAAGTATTTGGCTTCCCACATCTCTTTAAATTAACGGTTTTGAAATCTTTGACCTTCATGAAACAGGTTACATTGGTTTGCAGGTGGTGTTATTAGTGCACACTCAGTTCCCACAGACACTGCCCAGTCCCATGAAGCAACACAATTGCCTTCTGTAAATTAAGAGTGCACCGTAGAACGTATCCAACACTTTTCTATGGCTATATGTTGCAGGGGGATATGGGCACTGGTGGGCAGGCTGCCTTTTTTGGAAGCCAAACTCTCAATACTGAGCTTCTTCATAAGAATCTGCTGCATCTGTTTTTATACTTGTACCAGTTCTGCTGCCACAGTAACAACTGACAAGCGCATATGCCACTTGCAACCATTTGCACATCCATCTCCATCCATGTACAATAGCTATTTTTGCAAGCAGCCATGGAAACCTAAGGACACAGAGTCTAAGCAAAAGGCTTAAATGTACTATACCAAAAGCAGTTCAAGTTCATAATTAAAACATGTTTGCCTTACAGAGGTATAAAGCATGCAGGGTACTTATTCAGTGGCTGAGGCTCACCTGTGTTAGGAGGAATGAGAAAAGTAATTAAGGAAGTGATGGAGCATTCAAATTTGATTCACCAGTCTCTTTTTCTCTTAATGACTCTAATGACTGTTTCACATCCTTCCCCTTGGCTGCATTTTCTGTGATCGTTTAACAAGTAGTTTTCATGCTAACCCATCATTATGTTGCTGTTTTTCAGGGGCTGAGTGGTTTAAAAAAATACTTCAATCATTTAGGAAATACAAAGGCAGTCAGACTTAGGCTGACCATTCCAGTCAGACTTGAATGGTCTAATGGTGTCTTCAGTGTCTGGTTTGATATCACATTTAGTCCCAATTGACGAGTACTTAGTCTCAATGAGAAGATACACTATAATTATATCAGGGAGTGCTGAGGCAGAGCAAAGATGTAATAAATGTCAGTGTGTGTGGAAAATTTGGAGCTTGACCTGATTCACTTTTGCTTCTTCTACATCTTTCTCCCCTTGTTATGCACCCAGATAAAACAGACATTATAAAAGATAATGAAGACACCATGTTACAAGTAATGAACCTCAAAAGGTTCTAAGGTTTGGCTTTGCTGAGCATCTATAAATTGGGGCAGAACACATGGTAGACAGCTAAAGTTTTTGATTAGGCTTGGAACATGATAAGAATAGCGGTTTGTACCAATAACATGTAGGTTACTACTGATTATTATTTACGTGGAAGTGCAACTCTGCCTGTCACTGCCCACACAATACCTTTTTATGGAAGGAAGCATGTGGAATCAAAATCCTCTCAGCAAACAGGTCTTAAGAACCAAACAATATATTAGCAATATAAGATACTTCCATTTGGTCTGCAGCTTGAGACACCAAAGTAATGCAATGGTAGAATGGTAGAGCACCTGCTAGTACACTGCTTATTTATATTATATGCCGATAGGCTAGGTTTTTAGGATTAGGCAAGAAACTGGATTATGTACATGGAGCCTGAAGTGATTTACAGCCAAAGTTAACAGTGTAGTATATCAACACATTAAAATATACAGCAAACTAGGAAATGTGGCATCAAATGTGAATCAATAATTGTTAGCTAAACATGTCCACATTCTTGAATTTACTCATGCTCACATCAAAATGTTCTGTTCCAATATTAATGTCTCTGCTGACTTAATCTGTGTCTCTCATTCTGTGGAATCAACAGAAATATCTAACAATAAAAAATATCTTGAAACAAAGGTCATTCACAACTCTCCTGACCAATTTAAATCATAGGAACATCTGCCACCAGATTAGCTGCCCAGAGTGGCTGGGGAAACTCAGCCAGATGGGCGGGGAATAAAATAATAATAATAATAATAATAATAAAGGAACATTATATATATACATATTACAGTCAAGCACCCTGGTCAAGTAATGACTTATGTGTTCCTGAACTCTCATGTCCACATTGAGGTTCCTCAGTTGTGAGGGATTGTCCATTTGTTTCAGTAGAAATGCAAAGGAATACTTGGGCAGAGTGCCCCAATTGAAATGAGTGGGGGAACTATATGTGTAAGATCTGAACACACTTGGGTCTCTGTACTGGACTTAAAGGAAGGAATAATATTGTTTTGACCTTAACATTTGCAACTGATGAGACTCATTGTGAAGAACAATAGATGAATGGAATCGTGTTCATGGCATGGATTAGGTAACAATGCACTTTATATCTTTGAAAAAAGGATATTATACAGATATATACATATATAGAGAGAAACATGTATGTGGACTACAGTTGTTTTGAGTGATTTATGACATCAACACTTCATTATTTAAATGCAAATATAGGGGCCAGGATCTGCAGAGACACTTTAGCAGTGCAATCAAATGCATGTCTACTTAGAAGTCCTATTTAGAAGCCAAAGTGGCCCATGTCTCTCAAAGGGCTCCGTAGCATTTATTTACTTTATTCTATGAATATCCTATCACAAATTCTTTAGTTTAAAAAATAATTTGGCAGGTGACATGACGTTTGAGAAATGGAAACCAAAAGCTACCATCGGCTTTGAGAGCTAAATGTGCAAGTCTTTGGATCCTGGCCTTGAACTACAGCATTTTCAAGCTCCAAGGAGAATCTTCTTCAAGAATTTTCTATGAAACCTTATTGTGCAACAACTACAAAAGTCCTGCAGCCCAACTTCTAATTGAGGTTCATACGCTAGACATTGTTTAAAACTTTTTTATTGGAAATCTTACATATGTGACTAAAAGTCAAGGACAATATTTTTGAGTTCCATTACAAAATAGGTACATTATATATATATATATATATATATATATATATATATATATATATATATATAGAAGCAAAGTCTACTGAATCATGAAACAATGATTGTCTACAAAAAAGTTACCCAAGGTAAAGAATTGTGTTGTGCATGAACAAATTTTATTCTTTTGATGAAGCTGAAGGCCACTTTCATGTAGTTCATTGACAATGCTGAGCTGCAAGAATTACAGAGCCTTAAGGAAATTCCTCCATCCATTGTGTTAGTTTTTCCTTCCTACAAGAGTCCTTTTTCAAAAGGAACAAATTCAGATTGAGCACTACCTTCTATAGGACAGGTTCTCAGAATGTCAGGTGGGCCTCCCTATGGTGGTGCTAGTAGTTGCTAGGGAAGGCACAAACTTCACCCTAACAGCAGCCTGTCTCAGCTATGTATGTGTTCAGTTGGCAGAGTGTGAACTTGTAAAGCACTCCAGCTAGGTAACTGGAAGACTGTGTTGGGGGCCGATGGCTTTCAGATGTGAGAAGCTGCTTACATTTTAAAGGACATCCATTCATCTGTAATGCTTCAAAGCACATTAGAAGGAGCTATGACCCTTTTCCTGGTGTAGCTTTTTACAGATCTTTTTCTGCCTAGGACAAAAGGCAGCTCATGCAGATAATTTGTTTTGTGTAAGTTACAAAGTTTGGGAATAATCAAAAACCATTCGCATCCTGACTCAGGGAGGCTCACGGTAACAGATTCTGAGAACCCTGCCCCTATTTTCCCCCAAATTAGGCTTAGTGAGTACCACCAATAATTTCTTCTGTCCCCCTCCCCCAACTCCATCAATTAATGCAAAAAGACATTGGAATCAAAATTTATCAAAGAAGAGAGAAAAATATGTGAAATTCTTGTGGGCGGTGTGCTTACCTTATTTTCAAAGTTACCAAGTGGTATTTGTGTGTTCTTTCATTCATTCTATAAATCACCTCTTCAATAGTGTGCATTCTGCAGCCTTCCCTGAAAACCCCTCAGCTTGGCTTTCTTGTAAGCACAGGATGGTGGAGCCCACCTGACAGTGGTTTTGCTGTGAAGTGTTTGGTAAAAGGAAAGATACCCTTAGAAACAAAATTAGCCATTTAGTAGTTAGCTTCCCTGGCTCTAAGGGCTCAAGGGAAGACATTGCGACACAAACTTCTTCCACGGACTTTTTCAAGTCAGGAACTGCAGGTAGCCAGGGAGGCGGCAGAGTACTGAGGAGAAATGTTTACTGGAAATTAAAAGAAGAAAACACACACACACACCACCTGGCCACCTCACAATAAAGTAAGCTCTGTCTCACACCCACCAAAATTATGGGGGGGGGAAATCTGAAGCAATTTGCAAGCACAATGAGAACAAGGCAGAAAAAACAGAACCTTTCTCACAGGGGGCTAAATCTCTTGAGCAATGGAGGACAGGTTTCAGCACATGGCTAGTCCTAGTCCTAGTCCTGCAAACCCTTAAATTCCAGCACTATTCAGTTTTGGAGCAAGTCTTGAAAACCAAGCATGGAGGGGTTAATGTTTTCAGGATTGAGCCTTATTCAGGAACTCAAAAGCAATCTTCAGAAAAACAAAGGGGTAAGTGTGAGAAAGACGAAAATAGGAAAAGACTATTAAAATAAAGCGCTATTCTACTTGAATCCATGTCCTATTTGCTAGTAATAAATCAGGACAGCTAAAATATAAATATTGCCTGAATCATAAAAACTTGTCATAGTCTAATAAATTCTAGTTCAAAAAATCCAACATTATTTTAACCGACTGCAATCATCCTTCGAGTTTGGCACACCTGAACCAGCATAGAGATGATGTGTTATGAAGTTAACTCCCTGGGGGGAAAATACTTATGTGCGTCAGGATCTGAAGATGGATTCTGGTGCTAATCGTATCACACTGCTTAACATATGAAAGAAATGTAAAAGAGTCTTTTGCTGCAGAGTCTTTTGCTGTGATTCCGCAGCAGCAAAAGAGGTAGCAAACTTGATGGAAGGTGCAGGTTTGTTTAAATCGCTGGAGCTCATAGAATGGATGACCTTGAAAGCTACAACTTGCATTAGAGACACTCCCGACTGCCTCTGTAGTCTCCTTTTGAAAATGCAAAGTACAAACATTTTATTCAAATATCTTAGACATTGTAATGGCTCAGAAGAACAATGACAGTGGTGTGTCCTTGTAGCAGTGTTCCTCTCAGAGAGATGAACGAGGGACTCAATTGCTTCACTGTAATTTCTCTATTTCCATGCTTCATTTCCTTCATGTAGCTGAGACTGGAGGAAAAAACAGCATGTTCTCAAGCACCTAATACCATGATGCAGTATAATAAACCTGAATGTGATGGAGACTGGAGCTCCAAAATAAGCATAACGTTACACATCAATGTTTTATTTAAAAACAAATAAAAAAATGAAGAAAGGATAAGTTCTCCTGTACTAATCAGAAGAGGTAAGGATAATTAAAAAAAACCTGTAAATAGACAGCAATTCCCCCCCATACCTACATAGGCATCACAAAACTGTGGTAATCACTTTCCAGATCTCTGATTTGACATATCCTGGAAACAATTTTGATAAGGCAATGGCACATGTTGCAGATTTTCATAACAGGAATTGCAATCTATTTTTAGAGTCACCCAGATATTTACAGAGGTTTTGGACTAAATAGCTTTTAAGACCAACATTTTAAAAAGTCATCGTGTTGGATTTGTTTCTGAGCCAGCAAACTGCATGCAATACTGTAAATAAAAGAACTTTGCATCAGTAGTAGACAATATATTGTATTAACATTGTACGTAGTAAATGATTTCCCCCTTCTCTCCACTAAGCAAAGACTCTGCAGTCTAGACCCAGCAGTACTGCGAAGGCATCTACAGGATATCATTGGCTCATTGAGGTCACAGTGCATTACTTACTCTTAGAGGTTGGTTGCCTCTGCAGGTATACGAGGGTTGCTATCTATTTGCACATGCCCGAGCATCTTAATGTTATCAAAAAAAATGCCATTGGATGCTCAGAATCTGTGTGTGTTCAGTGCAGTCCCTAGGACAAAGTTCTAATGAAGATATGCTTCACCAAGGCAAAAAGAAACCCAAAAGGTTAAAAATGGAGAAATATTTACAGATTTTCCTTAGTCCCAGATATTGAGTTTTTATTTTCTTTTTCTTTAGTGCATCGTCATAGAAAGGTTCAAAGGCTATGAATACAAATTTTCTGGTCCAGTTCCATACATGTCTGCAAGCCGTTTAAAACGAGGCCCCCAGTCACTGAGGTAATCATAATTCTGATCTGAGTTTGAACTGATAGAATCTAAAGAGCTGAGTGACTCAGCCACCGAACCATTTCCCTCAAATGCGTATGTCTGCAGGGAATCATACGGTGGAGCACAAGGATCCACATCAGCCTCTTTTAGTCTTTCCCAAATAAATTCCCGAAAAATGACGTTATCCGGGATGCTTTTAAAGGATGGTCTACTCAAGAACTGGATCTCTGGCGTTACATCCCTCCTCGTTTTGGTGTCTCGGATGATGTTGAGGTTCCTCAAGGCAGCCATATCAAAGGCCTCGGTGTCTTCCTCTCCGCCTCCCTCATCATCATATCTGACTATGTTTTCCCTGATATCCCTCTCTTCATCAAAAACAAGGGGCTCCTTTTTCCGTCGTCTCATTGTAACAATGAGTAGGACAAGCACTGCAATGCAAGAGGCAATACATTTAGCGAAGGCATATACTGAACTTTATCCATTCATTAAGGTTTTACTTACCAGCAGAGCTATTTCTAAATTATGCATAAGAGAACCGCTCACACACTATGGTGGTCATACCATACAGTCAGTTTTTAAATTTGCTAACAAGTTCTAAAATGGCTTTTAGACCAAGGGCTTTCAGACATTAAACAATTTATTGCCACCCTCATCCTGATTTAACATCTTCATATGTAATTCTGTATACTACACTGGCTGCCAAAACATAAATTTCCAGAGCCAGCTCGGGCCGAATATTACAACCTCACAGCCATGCAATAAAACAAGACCTTCTTCTGAACTCTTAATTGCTCAGGTGATAAAAGCACATTCATAAACATACCATGTGTAATTTAACTGTCAGACTTTGGGAAGTGACTCCATTATTGAAGTATATGACGACAGGCTGCCTGATGAAGTATTCGATCCTTGATTGGGAAATTCAGGGTTGTTAAATAATGTCTAACATAAGTCTCCGTTTGTGCATTAAAAGCATCTCTCTAATAGATAACACTTTCCTTTAATGCAGAGTACGGCACCGTGTATCTGTGAATTATTTCTGATGAGAACTGCAAAGGCTGTTGGCATTTATTAGATCAGGCCTATGATATGAAGATGTAATAATTTTGCTATTTCTGATGCTTAAGAGGATTTCTTGTTGGCTTTAGTGCCAAGATGAACATTTGCGGAAACAGTCAAAGACTATTCAACATTTAAGTCTTGAGAGTCAGAGTGTGGAGAGGGCATTGCTTCCCAAGCAAAGGAGAGAGCTTAAAAGTTATTTTTGTGCCAGGAAAATCTGGCAGGGAAAAAAAACAAAAAACACGTTTTTAAGCTTTCATCCTTGCTTGCATTTAACTTGTAGGATTTCAACCCGCAGCCTGCAATTGCGTATGGTTGAAATTGTGTAAGTTAAATGCACGTAAGATGTGACCATACTCTAATGATGATGGGTGATCTCCAGAGTTAGCCACATGCAGAGTAGGCCCATTTAAACCAATGGAAGTTCATGGATTTCAATAGGCCTGCATTTAGCATGACTTGTATAACACTTAATAACCCAGATAGATGGATAGATGATAGATAGATAGATAGATAGATAGATAGATAGATAGATGATAGAGATAATCATACTAAGCTGTACCGTACATTTATCATCATTTGCAACCAACGTTGTTCATAAATCAAGCAAAGACATCATTTCAGTTCCAGATAACACATGCACATTGTTTTAAGGGTAGCTCATCTATTTGTTGTTTTATTTTAAAAACAAAGGATATAAATTGTTTTATTTGCCTTCAATAAGCAATATAACCTACTGGAAGGAACCTACAGTCCAAGTTCCGTAAGTCCTTAAACAGAGCTGGAGGGTCCAATATGCATCACAGTAGAGATACCTTAACTGTTTTCTCATAAATTGTGATGGCTTATTGGTTGTTTGCAACAACAATAGCTGCAGAACTATAAGTTGCAGAAAATACCTCTCTTCTAAAATGATGTTTTAAGTATGCAATTTAACTCAGTGGCTACATTAGCACAATAACACATAAATGAAAATGTTTTGACGTATTCTAATTTTCAAATGTATACTACCTTTAACAGTGATATACAGTGAAGTTGAGTAGGGCGCCTCTTCCATGTTTCTCTTCTTAGATGGCTAAATCTCTGCTCTGAGTATAGGGAAAGGTACTATGTAGGCACATTAACAAGTGGGACCTGCAACTAACATACTGCAGTCCTCCTCTTTAAGACTGCAACTAGCTAACCAGCATCAGGCACCAATTATTTGCTGTTTTGTCTACTGCTGAAAACCTACCTATTTGCTCAGGTGTTCCCAGGCAATGAGCTTTTAAACAATTCTTGGATGCCACCACTGTACATTTTATTTTATTCTTTTATTGCATGGCTAATTGTCATGATACTGTTTGTAATGAAAGGTGGCATATAAATGAGCTGAAGAAATAAGATGTGGGGATAATATTGAAAGTGGGCTTTGGAAGACTTGTTCTGTGGTGTGGAAAAGTCTGTAGCAGAACACACTGTGAATCTAGAAGGCTGGTTTTCAAAGCTGTGAAAATCAGTCACCTTTGGCAAGTGGCAATCTTATTGTGGCCAATTTCATAGGCTGATAATGAGCACAAATGCAAGGTAAGAACTATAAAGTCATTAAACTGGAAAGATTTCAGGACTTAGCCCTATAATTTTATGAAATAAAATATTGAGGATAGTAATAAGATTCAAATGAAGAGCCCACTGATGAAGCTCGTCTCTTTTCTCTTTTAAAAGAATTACTTTTGACCACACTAGGATGGTACTACAGCCATGTATTGAGCAGTTAATCTTTTCTTTGCTCCAGTGAAAATGTGTTTTCACACTATGACATGTTCAGCAGACTTCATCTGGGGAGTTAAATACCTGCTAATAAGTGCAAAATATATGAAACTTAGTAGATCTGCCAGCCTAGAGGTACAATAAAAATCACGATAAAATGAATGTTTTATGTGGTTATGCCTCACACAGCCCACGATTGCTTGAAGCCAAGAAAAATATGAAGTCCTTTGAAAGGTTAAACATTTTAGCATTTAAATGGCTTTAAGAGAATATTAATTTCTAATCACTCCAACTGCTCCTGAACAATAATTTTTAACCTCTGCATGAATAAATCCCACTTTAGCGACTCTGCAAGAGTCATGGCACTCGCTGCCTGCAAAACCAGTTAGTGCTGAATTCCAGTGCAAGAACAGTTGGATTTCAATGGGAACTGCTTTAGGAGAGATACTGAAGGAGAAAGGGAGGGGAATCCCAACAATTTCATGGCAATAATCAGTGTCTAGTTGAATGGCCAGAAAGGCTAATTTTCAGGATTGTTCGTTAGTCTTACTTATAACCACAACCTCCAGGCTTCAAAACTGAAAATCTACCATTGCTACAAGCATACAGCACATCCCCACTAAGCCACATATTTTAAAATAGATGACTGAGCACTCCTAAACCTGCCTTGGATTAACCCCAAAATTTTATGACACCCCCCCCCCCCACAAACCAGAAGACCTAAGTTAATTTTTCTGAACCAACCACAGAGGAAATCCAAAAAATTGCCTGCCTATCTTCTTGCAAGGTTTCCTTCTCTATAGCAAGTGAATAAATCTGAAGGCACTCCATTGCTTTGTATGGGGGAGCAGTGCAGGAGCCCAATCAAAGGGTAGATATGTTTATTGTCTACTTACCTTTGGCAGGGTACCCACCCTTGGATTAGGCCCTATGCTATGGATCAGCATTGAGTGCTGTCCCCCCACCATATATTGGGCCCCAACAATGGTGAGATTATTCCCCAAATTATCCTCAGCAGAAAATAAACCCCCTCTTCATTCCCCAGATTGGGTCCTTAAGTCATTTACTTTTCCTCTCTAGAATTGAGAGAGAATTCCTATGCATGTTTAGAGTAGCTCAGTTGATGGAGCATGAGACTCAATCTCAGGGTCATGGAGTTTGAGCCCCACATTGGGCGAATATTCCTGCATTGTACTCTACCATTCTACAGTTCTGTGTTTAATCAGAAGTAAGTCCCATTGCATCATATAGGGCTTATTCTCAGGTAGGAATGGGTGAATCTGATAATTTCAGTTGCTCTAAGTTTGTTATTTCCCCACTCTTAAGTACAGTTCTCCACATTTCAATCAATTTCAGTTCCCCATTTATTCACTCTTAAGTTCAATTATCCATATTTCCACATCAGTTTACATTTTTTTTAAAAAAGTCCTTATGAAAATTCATCAGCATTTTAGTGTCTCCTAACATACACATTTTTTGTATGCAATTTTCCCCAATAGATGCATTTTGTGCACATTTTAGCATAAGCATTTTGTACACATACTGCATGGGTAGGCAAACTAAGGCCCAGGGGCCGGATCCGGCCCAATCGCCTTCTAAATCGAGCCCATGGACGGTCCGGGAATCAGCATGTTTTTACATGAGTAGAATGTGTGCTTTTATTTAAAATGCATCTCTGGATTATTTGTGGGGCATAGGAATTCATTCATTTCCCCCCCCCAAAATATAGTCTGGCCCCCCACAAGGTCTGAGGGACAGTGGACCTGCTGAAAAAGTTTGCTGACCCACAGAAGGTGCAAATTAGGTAGTTTGCCTTTAAACACTAACTGAATCAAATTTCTTCCCCATCCGTACTCCCAGTAAAGTTTGTATAGGTGAAGTTGACTGTTATTCTCCAGCTTGTTTCAATCCAGACTGGGGAGAATTACGGAGCCAGTAGAGCTTGCATCTCCCTTGAGACTGAGCATAGCAATCTTATTAGCTTGGCTAGGAAGAAAATGGCTGCCATCTCTGCCCTGGAACAACCCATACAATCTATGAAATGAGTACAAAGTAAGAGTACACTCCAGCCAAAATGAATGTTATGAGTTTGGTTGATGAAGTGACACCAGCAGGGAGGCTAGTACACCCACCTCTGGTACCAAAAGCCAGGCTGAACATACATGGTTTCTAAAGTTCACGTTTGAGTTTGGCAAGGTTCAAGAGGAAGGCAATTAAGACTCTTAAAGTGCAATTACCAGAAATGCTGCACTCTCTGTGTGATCCTCCAACACATTCCAGGTGACTGTGCTGTTTCCACCAAAAAGTAGTGGATTCATGTTTATTTTTGTTTCTTTATTTATATTAGGCGCAATGCCAGCTTTGAAGGACCACCTTATTCCACACAAACATGCTCATTATTTGCATGCAACTTGGGAGGCCTCTTCACTGACCACGTCCAGGTAGTTAAGCCTCTTCATTCTGCACAGCTTTGAATGGTTTGAATTCTCATTTGTCTATGGATTATTTTAATGCTTTCTTGGCTTCCCCTCCGAATGCTATTTTAACATTGTCAATTGTCTTGGGGCCTTTGGGAGGCTGAAAGGCAGTATATAAACGATTTTATGTGGGGGGAAATGTTATGGGGAAATGAAAATGGCTATTAGGACACTTTCTTGTGGGCCATAAAGGGGACTTCCCCTGTGCACACCAGTGCTCCTATGTGCCATTGATACATCAGATGAGGAAAAAGGTTTTGGCTTATCAATAACATTCCCGTGCCTAACTGAAGCACAGGAAAAACCTTTTGAGTTTGAGAAAAGTTGTACATGTCTGAGGGGGCACAAAATGATCGTTACGATTATGTTAAACAGTTATTATAAAAGCAATTACTATTGTGTGTCTGTGATGTTAACTGGGGGGAAATTACACCGCAATTGCCATATAATTCTCAGAGGCATTGAAGATTTTCCTCACTTATTTCTTTAAGGAATTATGTACAGTATAAAAATAATGACACCCAGCAAGATGATTTTCTTGTGCTTTTTATAAGCTACAATCATGTATTTTTTTGATCTTTACTCTCCCCCCCATTTTTTTTAAAAAAACAACATCACAGCTGACAAGAGTTAGAATACAATATGCTTCATATGTACAGATTGCCTTAAAGGCTTCCAATAACAACAGGGCTATTTGGATCTGAGAGGTGGTGCCTGTCTAAATGAAAAAAATGAAGTAAGAGACTCAGGAAGGAGAATGATGGACAGTACCAATTCAGTCTGTGTAATTTGTTTAATTAAAAAAAATCATTTTCCCATATAAAAAGCTCCCCAAATGTAGTAGCATGGTCCCATTAGGGACAGGAATACACTAAACCACTCCTGTGCATGTTTGCTACTTGCAGCGATATTTTTTTAACATGGGGGAAAATTCACAGTGTGACACTCTATCCTTAGCCTGTAAAGGTGCAGGCTGGAATTTTACCACTTCAGTCTCTCACCTCATACTGCGTAATGCGGACAGCAGCTCCCTTTTATTTATTGTTTTACAAATAAGGAATAGAGGTTGAACAGTATTTAACAAGCAAAGGTTGCCCATTATGAGTTATGGGGTATACATCCAGATTTTTAAAAGAGTAACGGAGAAGTGCATTGTGAAATACTTCCTCTCTGTTGAAAGGGAAGAATCAGGCAATTTTGGCCTGTGACATATTTTTAGCTTTCCTCTTTCTTTTTCTTTTTTATCTATTAGCTTTCCTTTTTTTGCCAAAAATGGGGGGGGGGGGGAGGAGAGATATGAAACAAGTAGACAAATCATACTCAGAACAGATCCATTTAAATCAATAAAGCCCGTTATTTCAGTATGTCAGACCTAAGTTAGACTTAGTTGGATATTATCCTTAGTAAATTTCTGGGATTAGAATGATTATTTAAAATATTAAGTCCCTGACAGTAAGGTTATGTATCCATAGCAGTGACCAGAGGAGGAATGACCGCTGGGAGGAGTGCAGAGAGAAGAAACCCCATGGTGTATCAGTACAGGGGGGAAAGGGTTAAGAACCTCCTGCCAGTCTGGTCAAATTAGGCAACCCACAGCTATAATTTACTTAAACCAATACTGCAATTGATACTTCTGTGATTGTTAAATTAAGTTCGACTCATACTTCCAAGTAAACATGAATGGAATTGGACTCCAAGATGTCTTTCTGAACACTGCTCTAAATCAGGCAACAGCTAGGTAGAGAATAATTCAGAAATATTTGTGGCATAAAGTTTGTTCTTCATCTAACAATTTGTATTCTGCCAAGTTGATTTAAAACTCCCAGTAATTCTGAGCAAAGTTCAGTTTAGCTTGAAATGCTCTTTTCTGTGACACTTGGAATATGGAGAGCATTGCATGTAAACTATGGAAGCTGTTTTTGCAGTTTTAACAGTCTGAAAGGTTGTCTGGAGAGCTTAGTCTTCACATATGTCATTTCTTGTCATGGGCAATGTCACTTCCTGAATAAAACACTGTTGTCTTTGAATCTCATACTTTTGCTGGAAAACTCTACCTGTCTGTTCCTAAGACACCTGAACCACAGGAGGCCTAGGTTGGAAACCAGAATCCATAGATGAAGAATGTGTCAATTCTGACAAGCACAGCCAAATGCAAAATGATGGATGGATCGGTATTTTGCACTAGCAGTTACTGCACTTGGTTCCCTACTAGGTTCAAATTCTGTCACATAGACATTTCTCAATAGATGGTAAAGTTTTAAGAAACATAAATGAACAGAAATCCAATTAAATATCAAGGCATGTCAAAATTATAATATTCGCTACTGAATTCTTTTTAAGTTTTACCTACTCACCTGAAATATTATGCTGTTTGAAAAAACAATGTTACATGAAAGAAACATGTGTATGTCAAAATTTTTACTAATGGGATTATATTGCATCTGTTTCATATGCTCTATGGTATTTTCATACTCATTAATATTTTGGGGCAAATGGAAATACATGTTGATGCTTCAGTTATATACTCAATAATCTAACATTTGCCAGCTATATTTATTAAGGGGTTTTGGACACATACACAAGTGGTAATAAGTTTATGTTCGGCTGTATTCCTATACAGTCATACCTCGGGTTACGGATGCTTCTGGTTGTGCGATTTCAGGTTGCGCATTGCGCCGAACCTGGAAGTACCGGAATGGGTTACTTCCAGGTTTCGGGGCTTGTGCATGCGCAGAAGCGCCGAATCGCGACTCGTGCGTGCGCAGATGCAGTGCTGCGGGTTGCAAACGTGCTTCCCGCATGGATCACATTCGCAACCCAAGTGTCCACTGTATTCACTTATCTGGGGTAAGCTACATTTAACTCAATAAATCTTACTTTTGAGCAGACATGTGAAGGCTTGGGCATTATAAGCCTATGACTACTAGACTATGTCCATTATTGTTCACTAATCCAGTTTTCTGCCTGCATTTCCCATGTGTAAGTTGTGCCTGATTAAAGAGACCTCACTGCTCCCAGCACTGTTTGTTACACTCCTTATCATAGCTTGACTTGAGCTATGTATATCTGAACTTTAAAAGTTAAAATAAATGCACCTACTTGACAGAGGATATAAATCATCTCCTTTACAAAAACAGGAACAATTCTAGCCTTTAAAAAAAGTTGCTTGCAAATGTAGCTCACTTATAAAGTGGCCTGGTTTGTACATCCCATTGAACCATACTTAAACTATGGTTTAATATGAATGAAAAGCATGCTGGTAATTGTCGGTGCTTTGCTCTTCCACTGCTGCCAGGAAACAAGGCATGATCTGGCATGTTGAGTTGTCCAAAACCAGGGTTTCTCTCCACACAAACCACAAGAAGCCAAAAATTGCTTAGTGTTTGTGGTTTGTTTTCCCAAAACAAACCATGAGCTCAGTTTGTACAAGCCAGACAAAGTAGTCAGGAAAGAGTGAAGTAACTGTGATTTCAGCAGCAGGCAACCACACATTGCTCATTCACATGAAATCACAGGATTTTTTTTTACTGTGCATTAATGTGAAGTGTGAACCAGTGTGTGTCTACTACAGACAATGATCTATACACATGGTAATAATGATGAAAAAGCTGCTTCAGAGAAATGTGAAGTTCTGGCAATTCTTGCATGATCATTATTTGCCTAGAAGGTGCCAGGACTGTGCCAAGTCCTAACTGCCATATGCACTCAAGTAAGGTGCCAAGCAATGATTTAAAAAATGCTATCACAGTTCAGAGCTTTTTATAGATTAGGCTTTAGAAAAGGTGCTCACCCCCCAGTCTCCAGTGCCATTTTTTACTTGTGAATTGGTGCTTCTAATCTGAGGTGATTGTGAGAATAGAACACAGATGGTATAAATGTATCTGTGCCTCTGAGCTTATTCCAGGTGTGAGTCTGTAACCATCACAGATTCCAGGCTGCAAATGCATAATCAAGAGACTGAACACCTTCTGGAAAGGTAGAAGTAATGCTACTTTCAGTGTTACCAAATCTATATACAGTGGTACCTCGAGTTACAAATGCCTCAGGTTACAAACGCCTCAGGTTACAAATTCCTCTAACCTGGAAGAGTTACCTTGAGTTGAGAATTTTGCCCCAGGATGAGAACGGAAACCGTGTGCTGGCAGCGCAGCAGCAGCAAGAGGCCCCCATTAGCGAAAGCACGCCTCTAGTTAAGAACAGTTTCAGGTTAATAATGGACCTCTGGAACGAATTATCGTAAGTTTGTAACTAGAGGTACCACTGTATAAGATTTTGTATATATAAACCTAAGGTTGCGGGTTAGGCTTTAAGGCTGCAGTTCTTATCCTTTATATCAGGGGTCAACAAACATTTTCAACAGGGGGCCAGTCCACTGTCCCTCAGACCTTGTGGGGAGCCAGACTATATATATATATATTTTTTGGGGGGGGGGAGAACGAATTCCTATGCCCACAAATAACCCAGAGGTGCATTTTAAATAAAAGCACACATTCTACTCATGTAAAAACACGCTGGTTCCTCGACCATCTGCGGGCCGGATTTAGAAGGCGATTGGGCTGAATCTGGCCCCCAAGCCTTAGTTTGCCTACCCATGCTGTACATCTTGTGTCGGACTAAACAAATGTGTCTTAAGTGTGGCTGACATGACAGAAACTAATTACTTTAGAGAATTGAAGATGTGTGATGCAGTTTCATCTACTGAAATTAAGTAAGTCTTGGTTGGTCAGTACCTAGATATGAGAAGCCCCAAAGGCCTTATCTGTGGTGGCACTCACTCTCTAGAAGGGTTTCCCCCCAGAAATAAGTCACATGTCAATATTAGCAAAATTTCAACACATTCTGAAAACATTTCTGTTCATGCTAGCTACTGATGTCATGATGGCTATATATCTGAATATCAGTTGATGGAAACTGCAGGAGGTGAAAGTCCTCTTCTGCCTGCAAGTTTCCCACAGGGACAGTCATACCTTGGTTGTTGAACGCCTTGGTACTCAGACTTTTTAACTCCCAAATGCTGAAAACCCAGAAGTGAGTGTTCCAGTTTGTGAACGTTTTTCAGAAGCCAAATGTCCGATGCGGCTTCCACATCTTCCGATTGAGTGCAGAAAGCTCCTACAGCCAATCGGAAGCCATGCTTTGGTTGTCGAACAGACTCCTGGAACAGATTAAGTTCGCCAACCAAGGTACTGCTGTATCTGGTTGAACAGTGAGAACAGGATGCTGGACTAGATGGGAATTGGCCTGATCCACTGCCTCCCACTGTAGAACCTTTAAGGTTTCCGTTTCCTTTTCTAACTCTTGATTGTTACTTCTTGTATTTAGTGAGTTTATTTGCATTTTGGTTTCTGTATTCTATTTCATGATCTATTGTACACAACCTCGAGATGGCCACATTACAGGCAGTATACAAATATCATAATAAATAAACACATTTTATTTGATCCCCGCCCAAGCAATTGCAAACACATATAAGTAAAGGAATTGCATTTGTTCTGAAGGAAAACTGTCCCTCTCCAGGGAACAAACCCCAAAGACATACCTAGCAATGTCAGAACACAAGCCAGTATCGCTATGAGTGCCCCGGTGCTAAGTCCTGCTGGCAAGATGTAGGCCTCTGCATTGCATGTTTGGGCAATGCCATCTGCGTCACAGTCACACACCCGGATAGTGAGTGTATTGGTGCTGCTCAGTGAAGGAGAGCCACTGTCCACAATAAATACTGGCAAATAGTAAACTGACTGCTCCTGCCTCCGGAATCCATTTCTTCTGGTTAGAATAGATGCCGTGTTATCTGGACCGAGGCAAAGACAAAGAGTGAAACTGACAGGATTTCTTCAAGAAATATTCTGCGCCTTTTTAAAATACATATCAATTTATTATGCCCTTTGTTTTACCCTTACCAATAGCAACAAGCTTGCAGTCTTTACAACCTGAGACTGCAAAGAACAAGCCCTGGGAAGGGCTGAAGGTTAGCCCACCTTGGGTCCTTCATAGTTATCCCTTCATAGGTACCCCTTGTTTAATGCAGTTCCATGTCTCCTTGCCTAATTCCCTAGTCAAGCTGCAGGAAGTCTTCCACATTGCCTGATGACAGGCCTTGTAAATGCAAGGTGCAATCTTAATAGAGGGGATCAAGAAAAGACAACAGAAAGGTTAAAAGTTCATGTTCTCATGTCTACCATCATTGGCTTATCCTGGTCTAGGATCCATGTGCATGTGGAGAACAGCAGGGAGACATGTTCTGATCCACTAAGCCCATAAAGGAAAATTTATCATGAGTGCTTCATTTCATATGTTAAGTTTCACTCAATTTTTTCCATTTATTTATTTTTTTGAAAAAGAGGACTACATCACTTGGCCTTCCATGAGTATTTCTAGCCACTCTATCTTTGTAGAGGGTTTTGATGTGTGTGTGTGTGTGTGTGTGTGTGTAGGAAGGGATGTGTTCATCAAACCCTGAGAAAAGGATTTGTGGTTCAGTTAAGAATTTGGATAAAGCCACTGCTAATCTAAACAAAAATGTGCAAATTCTCAGAAAACGATATCAAGATTCTAATGTCAAGGAATGTAAAGGTCTCTTAAAGGTGCTTTAAATTAATTGTTTCTCTAAAAAGTACAGCACTTCATGGTTTAAAATGGATGGAAATCTAATGTGCATGAATGGTACAAAGTAAATTGCACAAGGAAGAATATGTATACAACTGTGTACCGATGAGCACAAAATAAATATTGTATACACACAGAGAGAGAGAGAGAGATGATCTGCACTGGCACTTAAGTGTGTGTGCAAACGACAGCTCACTTGTGCTTGCAAGTAATGGCTAAGTTCTAATAAACTTTGTTTGCTCCCGTGTTTCTTATCTGTTGGCACTCAAAGAAAAACACACACACACCCTTAGCACATAACTTTGTGAAGCAGATCTTTCTATTTTCTCTAACCAATTAGGGAAAAATAAGGCTCTTAAGAAGACAGAATGGTCTATAAGATGGTCTACCTCAATCTTGTCTACACTGACCTGGAAAGGCCAAATTGATTGATGTGAAGTATGTGCTCTAATACTGAGTTATAGCCCTTTCTGTAGGCTTCTTGCTATTATCCATAATTATATCATCAGCGTCATACATGAGGACACTAACATAGCTGAGTGTACAACACATCAGCTGGAGAAGATGAGAACAGTATTTTTCTTTGGTGGCTCATGGTTTAAAACATTGGATTGTTTCTTAAAATGGGGCTGTTTATTATAACAATTCAGATGGCTTTGTTAAAAAAACATAACCTTGGAATTAAGGAAGTCCAGACTGAAACTTAGGGTGCAAATCTATGTAGTCAAGAGAACATCCTCAATGTATGCATCTCTGTTAACATCTTTCAAGGAGTAAAGTGAGCAAAAATGCATTATAAATGACACATTCTGAAGATAATTCATGTATATTTGCCTTTTGCTATGTATATTAAAAGGATGTGCATTTGAGACCTAATAAAATTAGCAGCTCTTGAAATTCCTCTCAGAGGTACCATGTGAATCAACACAAATTGCTGTCACAACTGATTTCCAATTGTTTTTCAGATGTTCACGGATGAACAGATACAACAAATAATTTACTTTTTGCTAATGGATAACACCTAAGATCTTTGAATAAATGAATAACAAAGATTTCAGTGTATATACTAAAAATATACAAAAAGGTGACAACTGACTTTAAAAATCTCCTGCCAGTTCTAATATTTCAGAACCAATATATGCTTTTCTCTCTGGAGGAGGTGCAAGCTTAAACATCACTTGTGAATACGGTGAGAAATCATAATTGGCATACTTGTATTTTTTAATACAAACTGTAAAACTTGAAACAGAGGGGAGCATTTCCCAAAAATAAAACTAGTCATCAACAGCAACAAAACAATGAAAAGCCTCCTAACTTCTACATGCTTATTTTGGAATGCAGAAGATTCTAGAACTTGTAAATGGGAACTTGCAAATTGCAGTGGCATTGATTGAACCATTATACGTGACACAGATTTCCTCCTTTGAAATGTCCGCTACCAGTCCTCACACCAGTTAAGGTTACCCTTCAGAAAAGGGTAATGGCTTTCTGTTGTGGAGGATCTGCTGCATTTATTTTTCATGTTTGAGATGGGGAGCTGAAGGACTTCATCTAGAATTCTTTCCAACATCCACCTTTAAGGGCAAATGAAATATACAATAAATAAATAAAGCAAGAATAGCTCTTTCCAACTTTGCAAGGATCTCTACCCTTTAGCAAAATGTTGTTCCACGTAGGAGAGCTAAATCATACTAACAGCCTAGAAACATGGAACCTTTAGCTTGTGTTTCCAAAAAGTATTTTTAGCAGCAGAAGATATGGATGAAAAAGTTGTTTTCTCAAAGAGGTGGCCAATTTGCCATGTGTTTAAGGGCTCATTTCTATATTTCCTGAGTTACATTAATCAAACATGAGATCCAGGAAATTTTTCAGCTGCTGCCCTGAGGTATAATCTAATTTAGATAAAGACCTATAAAAACAAAAAAGTGAAAAAGAGTCTGTTTAAGAATGGATCTGAAGCCCATCTGTTTGGCTCATGGCTTAAAATGATTTAAGCAGCAGCTTCTTTCTCCTGACAGATAATCTATGGATAAAAATTACTTTGGGGTCTGATTGCTCTTAATTAATGTTCTTCCTGACAGTGAAGTTACTCCAGATGACAGTCGGTATTGCCTGTCTGAAGAAATAAGAGTGTTGGTGTGTCAACGCTCACAATGCCCTTGGGTTGACATTGACAATCACAGCCAGTACCTTACCTTTATTATCTTGTAATGTAAAGTTGTGGTTATTTGCAGCCTCCCCTGCCAAACTGAAGGAAAATTGATGACCACTAGGTGGATCATCTTTGTCAATGGCACTGATTCTTTGAATTGCCTAGAGAGAAAAGTGATTTGCCTTCAGGTTAGATTTTAGTTTGCATTAAATACAAGGCAATATTTTAGTCTGCATTCAATAAAAGGCAACTTCTCAGAGCTCTAAGAAGGGAGAGGAAATTTTATATAGTGGTGTGACCCACAGTCCGTTTTTGTTACATTCAGGTACTCATCAAAATTCAGACACTCATTAGAATTTGGTTTAGAGTTTCTGTTTTGATAGCACCCCTGTTAATTTTGTGTGTGTGATTACAAGGGATGCTGAAAGAGTTAAATTAGGGGAAATGTTGCATGGGGGCACAGGAAGCCATTGTCATTTAAATGGTGTCCGTGCAGATAAAAACCTGGGGAAATATCCAACTAAACAGTTCCGCTAGAACAAGGAGTTTTAGTTGCACAATAAAACCTCCCCATCCTCCCTATACACTTCCTGAATGCCATGTAAATCTGAATCCAGAAGGTTGTGAGAACTGCCAGAACATATTTAGGAGTTGCATAAGGAAAGGACAGGGAAGTTCATTGCTTATCTAAAAAACCTTGTGTTGGTGGAACAGTTTAATTGGGTAACGCCTCTGCTGATAATATTTTTTAAAAAATTCAAGCTGAATTGAGAACATTGGTAGGATGTGACACAGTAGCAATTCTTAAAGAATTAATATGTTCCAGGAATTCAAGGAATTATGAGAGATTCATCATTCAACAGTTGAGGACACATGAGAAAGAAGGCCATTTATGGAATCTGAGCATAAAAGCATCTAGCTGGTACTCAGTGTAGTTTTACTCTAAAAAAGGTCTATTTTAGTGAAATTAACTGGAAGAATGGAAATTTGCTATTTTCATGGATTAGGAAGTGTAGAGGATGATCAAAATCATATGCAGTGTAGATTTCCCTGTGCAGTTTTCTCACAGGCTCGTGGATGATGGTTTCATATCTAGTTAATGTTTATTTTAGCTTCAAATCAACATGTCATTTTTACTGCAATAAACTGATTATATTTTATCTTAAAGGAGGCATCAATGCAAATCAAATTACTGCTGTGCAGCAAATATCATCAAGCTGTTAGGAATATAAATCCACACCTGGCCAGGTTCTGCATTTTCACAGACAGTAGTTTCATAATCCATTGCAAACTCAGGAGCATTGTCGTTGATGTCAAGAATAGTGATGGCCACATATCCCCTCCCAATTTGCGAAGGGTTTTCTGTTTCAAAGGACAAGAACCAGTTGTTATTATTCATAATGAACCAATTCTGAAACTATGAAATATGTTCAATATTTCTGGAACCACAAAATTAAGTTGTCAGTGGGATTTTTGTCACTAAGAGTGAACCAAAACTGAAAAGAAGAAAAGGGCTGCCATGCTTGATCAGGCCAATGGTTCTTCAAGTACATTGTCCTATTTCTCCTAATGGCCTACATTGAATGTATGAGAAAAAGGTACAGGGAAGGGAATAAAGAAGGGTAATTTCTCCAGCTCCTTCCATTTCCTTTCTTTTGCCAGCAGTTAAGAGAATTGTAATTATTTTCCCTGTATAACCATGGATGCATCTATGACAAATGATGGGTCTTAATCTAGCAGTATTAATGAACCCTTGTTATACAAATGTAAGTAAACTGTAATTCTACAGTTGCAAGTTGTTATACTGTATAATTGGTATACAACATTGTGCCATTCAGATGTTGTTGGATTACAGCTGGGGAAAACTTTATTGGCCAAAGGGCTGGATGGTTATCTCTCCAATCCTGTTGGCCAAATCTGACAGACATGCAAGCCAGCCCACTTGTAAATCACATGGCATAACTATGATGCCAGGTGATAGTATGCTTTGAAGCCCTGGTTGTCAGGACTTCAGAGGGTACTGTAGGCTGTTTGAAAGCCCTTCTGCAAGCAGCCTGTTCATCAAACCCATGAAAAGTGGAGCTTAAAAATGCATTGTGGAACTGTTTGCAAAAGGGTTTTCAAACAGACTTATGCTGTGCTTTGGCTCCATGCACCTGTTCCTACCAGGGGAATAGACACTTACAGCTAAACTCAGTAGGAATTAACCATCACTCATTAACTGATGAGCAGGGGTTACTTTCTGCTGTGTGTGCCCTAAGTCTCCTGCTAGAAACAGGTGTAAGCAGCCAATGCAGGATTGAACCCTGACCCACCCATCCCCCATCAGAGTGACATCAGCAGATTGTAAGGTGGAAGTGGTTTTTGAGAAGTAACCTCATGGGCCAAATTTGTTCCTCAGTTTAGGCCATATGTTAAATATTTCCCACCCCTGGTCCATGCTGACGGGAGTTGCATTCCAAACTTCTGGTGGGCACCTTGTTGACTACTTCTGCATATACTGTCAATTCTAACACCATGGGTAAAATTCAAAGCCACATGCTTCCATTCATTATATTTGCATGTACACTTCAGGTTGCCAGAGGGAACAATCCCTCTCTTCTCCCCCCCCCCATTTTGGGGGTTCATCAGACCCCTCAAGACAATTTGGAGGGGGGCAGTGGAAAGAGATAGGGCAAAACCCCATTTTGCATGCATAAATCCTTGAACAGGGCTTCTGCTGCTGGGTGAATCCTAGGTGAATCCTGCCCCCTATATTTATTTAACTCTTTAATTTCTATCCTCTCTCTTTTAATCCAAGGAGATGCCCATGGAAGATTAAACAATAATATATAAATACATTAAGGGTGTTTCTGCCCTCTTTGAGACATTATAGTTCTAAGATCAGGATTCTATGATACATGATACTGCCTAAAAACCTTAGAGAATTGTCATGAAATAGCATTAACTTTTAACTCATTACAGTTAACTGTTTATGGCTTAAAGCATCTCTTCCAACACTTAAGGTTCTTCGTGAACAACTTGATTCATTTCACCAACACTTTTAAAGGCTTAAAAAATGGCTTTGCAGTGGGAACTTACGACTCTCCATAGCCAAGACAGTGATGTTATGAACAGCGTTTGTTTCTCTATCCAACGGCTTCGCAGTGGTAATCACCCCACTGTTGGCATCAATATTAAAATATCTCTCCAGGTCTGTGTTTCGATCTATGGAGTACCTGGATGAAAGATGAAAGAAAACTTTTGATGTATGTATAATTGCAATGTGTGTGCGTGTTAAGTTTCATTTATTTCACATTAAGCTCAAAGAGCTTTTCATCAAGATTCTTTTCTCCTTTGTTGTCAGCTGTCTTACAGCCCTTACAGCACACAGAGAGTTTGTTACACAGAGCCATCTGATTCTGCAAAATTCACTGTGTCGAGGAAAGATGGCTCAGTTCCTGCATTTCATGATACCTTCCTAACTGAGGTCACAGGTATTTCCTTCCCATTTCTGCTCTTTTGCTCTTAGGTCGACCACTCATTTATTTTTGGAAGACTCTACTTCTGAACCCAACCTAACGTGGAATAGATTTGGAACTGTGCCACCTGGCTGTATCAATTCCCTGTGGTTCCCAGCAGAGCTTCCACTGTGAGACACTGAACTTTTTGTCACAGGCAGAAAAGCCCATGGGGTGAATAAGAAAACTGTAGAGTAGGTCAGGGATTACGTATTACTACATTTGCTCCTGGGGCCTTATTGTCATCATACAAACACAGACTCCTGTCACTGAGCAACCTTGGCTTAAGCTCGCCTTGCCTGAATCCCCCAAGCTGTTTTCAAGGAGGAGAAAAGCTCAGACAGAAAATAAGCCATGAGAAAGGGAGAAAATGCCCATTGTTGACTGTTTAATTATCCTCTTGGAAATTGGCTATGTACTTTTAGATCCATTAGAAACACACCTTTGATATAACACAATATACCAGAAGGCCAGATTGTGTTTAACTGGAATGCTGATTGACAGTGAATATATGTCAGCCTGAAGTCACCTGCTTGCCATGAAATAAGTTTGTTTGTTTTTTAATAGCCCTGCTGATGATGCCCATTGGGACTGGTAGGGTAGAAGTCAGAGAACTGAACATTAGAAGGAGCCAGAGACAATGAGAGCCAGAGCTGGAGCAAGTGATTCTTGTTTTGCCCCCTATCGTCCTCCCGGCTGAATTCTAAAAGGGACAACACTGAGACATTAAGAGGAGAAAGCTAACAGGCAGTTTTAAGTCAGAAGGTAGGCAGGTGAGGGTTGGCTGAGGGTAGACTGAGGTTGGTGGGACAGTGACTCATCCATCCAAAAGGATCACCTTCCATTGAAAGGGAGTTCTCAATCACATTAATCTCTCTACATGATGCAGGAGGCGAAGAGAAGCAAATTAATGCACATAAAGGAAAGTGTAGTTGTGATGTGGATGTAAATCAGGGATAGGGAACCTGTGGCCCTCCACATTTATTGTACTACTAATCCATGACCATTCATCGATCATGCTAATTGAGGCTGACCAAAACTGAAGTCCAATACTATCTGGCGTGTGGCAGGTTTTCCTGCCCTGGTGTAAGTAGCACTGGAAACTATTTAACTAGGATTCTTCATAAGCAAATCAAAATAGAGTAGCATCCACATTTTACTTTAAGATACCTGCAGAAGGGTTCCCAGCAAAAAGACTCTGAAAAACACACATACGAGTACTTTAGTCAATTAATGTACAGTGGAGAAGAAGGGAGCTGAAAAGGCCACACAGCATTCCACAGCTTGATTGGAAAGAAATAAGCAGGTCAGGATTTTCACCTCTTTGGCCAATCAAGGTAAAGCAAAAGTTCAGATCTTCCATAGCAACTACTGACAGTACTAGGTACAATGCTGTGGGAGTGTGCTTAAGGATGCAAATACCACTGCTTGAAAAAAGGCAAGGACAAGCTGTTGCAAATTATGTTCTCTTCACATGAAATGCTTCCACTTTCCTCGGAAGTACTTTGACAACAATAAAAAACCCTCTGTGTGTGTGTGTGTGTGTGTGTGTGTGTCTTCGTTCACTTTTAACCAAAAGGATGGATAGCTCAAACAGTGATGATTTTGATTGTAAAGATGAGGCAGTTTGCACATTTGTACTTCACAGTATTATTCCCAGATGGCAAGCCTTCATCCTGTTTCTTAGTGCAGTAATCCACTACAATGGTTTCCTGTTTCATAGAACAGAAAAGGCTGGATTTTCCATCACATTGCTCAAAAAGGCTTTGCAAATATACAGCAGGGGTCACCCACCATTTTGAGCCAGTGGGAACATTTAGAATTTTGTGAAAGTGACATGAGTGACACAAATTATTTGCAGGGTTGTTAACCAATCAAAATATTTTTGTTGATTTCACTGAGTGAGCAATTACATTTTAAACTATAACTGCATATTACAAAAATATCAATATCATTGCATTTTAGTTACTGAAGGCAATGGCCTGCATCCTAATGTATCTTCCATGAATGGAACATAATTCACAATCACAGAATGGAGTTTTCTGCCACCCCTTCTCTCTGCAACCCCTGGAAAAAAATTTGGGGGGTTTGGAGGACCCTTGCAGATGAAATTTGAAAATCTGACCCCTTGTGTGACTCTAACTAAATTGGTCCAGTTTAATGAACCCAAAGAGCATCAATTATTTTTATTGCCTACCCTTTAGGAATGTTTCTGCACTGATGACATGCTCATTTGGCTTTCATTTTAGTAACTCCCTGCTTTTGTTTTCCCCTCATGCTTGAACTGCTGTATTTGGTCAGCAATGCACAGCTCTTGAACAGCTTCATGGTTGGCATCCTTCCCCCAGAGACATCGCCTGTCACCTTTGCAATGTAGCCACTCTTGGCAGGCCTGGGCAGATGGAATTTAATCTCTGGACAGCTCTCAAGCTTCCTAGCTATTAACCCTGACACTGTTCAGCATAGCTAGTCAAAAGCCGGTTCCGAGAACATTAGTTTGCATGACATATTTCCTTGAGAAAAATTCAGCTGATTAAAGCCTTCTAATAACATTGGGTTGTATTTAAGCAGCATGAGTGTAGGCAGCTTGCACAACATTTTTCTCTCTTCCCTTCCTTTCCCACTGCAGCCCCTTGTACATCCCTCAACCCCTGCTCCAATGATTTGGGGAGACCTATAAAACAAACTGTATCCAAGCTAAATTTTGCTTTTTGGATCACACTTTTGAGTGGTTCTGTTCACTAGATGCTACCACCAGCAGAAGAGTTTCCTGTTCCTCCCATTTTCCCCTCTAGCCCCCTGAACAGCATCAAAACAGCTCTGGAGGCTGAGGGACAAGGAAGTCTAGTTGCACCAGTGGAAAAATGCACATGGAGCACTGGTTACAACCCTGGGTGTTTCCTTAAACTGAAGTAGATTACTATAATTCCTGTGCTAAGGCTGAGAGAGAGATAGTAATGTTCCCAAGGCTGTTCAATGAGTCTTTGACTATACAGGTGTTTGAAATCACTTTTCCTAGACAGGCTCAATCTGCTTTTTAAGTGATGGAGCCAGTCACTTTAAAAGCTGTAGTTCAATTTTCTCAAGCAGACAACAAAATGAGGAGGACTGCAATAAAAACCTTTATGGCAGAGTAATTTAGGGAACCTGTATAGAAGTACGGCCTTATATACTAAAATAATGAATAAGTGTAAGATGTCTAAAACAAATAGTGGCAACAATATGTTTTATCAGATGTACTGCCCCATTTTCTCTTTCTTTCAAGCTGCCAAGCTTGGGAGAAATTCTAATCAGGACTAAACAAAGGCAGGCAGGCATATAAAAAGGCTATAAAAAGGCCTTGCACTTCATATCATTTTGAGTTTGGTAGCTGTGAATCCTCTGGAACTTTCATCCTTTCCCCCAGTCCCAGATGACAAAAGGACACACTTCATGTGTTAAAAGGTGATCTCTTCTTATTTCATCATATATTTTTCAAGGGGAGCCCCGGCACCTAAACAGGATTTCAGTCTAGCTTCAATAACACACTGCATGGTTAGCACTGCTGCCCTATAAACAGACAGAGCTCAGGCCTATCAATTGTATTTGCTCTTTTACACAAGTATTTGATAAACATTCTATGAAAATTCACAGTACTTTTGAATCACATTAAGTTATTTTGAAGAGCTCCCTTTTTGACCAACCTAGAGTGAGATATACATATATATGAAAAACAGCAGTGTGTGTGTGTGTGTGTGTGTGTGTGAGAGAGAGAGAGAGAGAGAGAGAGAGAGAGAAATATTTGTAGGCTGAAATACATTTTCAGCACTTACATTGCAAGGAAATAGCTACAAAAATACAATTTTATAAATGAATGCACCTCCAGTAAAGAGAGGCTTGGGAACAGATTTCTGCAAAATGCACATCCGATATGCATCCAGCATACACATTGCTTCCTTTCTGTAAATAACTTGTTCTGCAAAGCGTTTGGCGTAATTAATTTAATTGGAACATAAGCTATGGATTGTGGATAATAATGGCTTCTTGTCTTCTACAAAATATTTTCCTTACATAATCCAGTTATGATTTCATGTGTAGTGCTGGGAGTGGGGAGTATATTCTAAGGCGATTTAAACACGGGGATACAACAAAATCACTGAAATGTAATTATATGGGCGCATACTGCAGGGTAGAAAGAATATTTATGTTTTAAAATATTTGTATTATGCTGTGCCCCAAAGGATTTAAATCTGTTTACAGCTACAGCGTAGTAACAAATTGGTGATATGTTGATTTGGCTGCTCAAGGGTCCTTAGCAAAGTGAAACTCCACATGAGTAAAGACTTTCACAAGCAATGCACGGCCTATGCATACATAATGGGAGTGCACAGACTATTCCACATCAAAGTGAACTTAAAAGTTCCTTTTCCCAAGCTTTGTCTTGAACCCAGAAAATACCAAGACAAGTCAATCCAAATGACAACAAAATATACTCAGCAGTATCTAACTAAGCTGTACTTAAGAATATACTCATTGAAATTAATGGGCATGTCTAACTTAGGTCTATTAGTTCCAGTGGGTTTACTCTGGGGAGGGAAGTGGTAGTACTTCTGCTGGGGACATGACATGCTCCTTCTGGAGTAGTCTGTCCACTTTTGGAGAGTTGCACTCAGCTCTTGCCTGTGGCTCAGGGAAGGGGTCAATATGTGACAGCAGCTACACCAGAAGAGTGTAGCTGATGGATCTTAAACCTTCAGTGAGTTAGAGACTTCCCCTACATGCAAAGACAGGTTTGGTGGATTGAGAAGACAAGACCAATATTGGGCCCAATGTTCAAGAAGGCAGTTACTGCATGTGCTGTAGAGGGAAGTGAGGGGCAGATGCGACTCATCAACCTGAGAAGGTGGCCCATCTAGGAGAAGGAAAACTCTGATCCTAAACTTCCACTATATTCATTAATGAGAAAGGCTTCAGGAGTAAACCCCAAGGGAAACTCCATATCCGCTGCACTGCGTGGCATCTTTAGGAGAAGAGGGGCTAAAGAGTAAACCCTGCGCAAATCCAGAGTAGAGTCCCCAAGGCAGTTGAATGGCATCTTGTACTCCTCTTTCTGGCGACTACTGCAGCCAAGCTGGTGCAAAATGTATTGCTCTGCTTTTCTTTGGACCACATCAGTGAGACCAAGAGGGAGAAAAGATTGTCATTTGGGCAGCCCAAGACTTGCACCCTGAAGAGGTCATTAAAGTGCTGTTAATGAAGCAAAAACAGTGTGAGTTACTGGTGTCTGCAGCCCCAGCAGGCACTGTGATTCTCCAGTGGTTTGGCTCCACCCCGAGAGGCATACTTCATTGTCTCTTGAGAACGCTGGAGGCCAACAACAACTCTGAGAAGAACTTAGTTTGATACAACCCAAGGTGTTTTTTCTATCTGGGAATACAGTACTTTTTTTTGATCTAGATATAAGCAGCAGCAAAAGTAGGAAATGAAATGCAAAATTACCTCACAGGACTGTTAGATGCATCTGGGTCATGAGCTGCAACAGTTCCAATGATGGTGCCTACTTTAGCTGCTTCAGACACTACCATAGTGTACAAACGTGAGGTAAATATAGGCGGTTCATCTACATCCTCCACAATGATCTTCACTGTTGTCATATCACTGAAGGGCCCAAGGCTTAAAAAACGAGGATCAACTTGCTTATTTGCCGCTTCTATTCTCAAGGTGTAGCTGGCCTTGGCTTCATAATCCAGCTCCTACAGAGAAAAAGTGATTTAGAAGTTTAAGCAGCAGAGTCAACTTCTAAATTATAATCAGACAGCTCTTTGACTTGCAAATATGAGTGAATAATATGTAGGCTTACCATTCCTAAGTACAAAATGTTGCTTGTGCCACAATGCCAGTATTTCTCACAGTCTGAGCTAATTCACATAACAGATCCGCCCCCCCCCCCAGCAACAGAGATTTTAAAAGTCAACCCACACTGAGGTCCAAATGGAATAAGGGTCTGTGAAAGAGCATCTACCACACCAATAAGAACACTAAATAATCCAGCAAATTGGGGAGCTAAATGTAGTCTAGCTAAATGGGGAGCCAAGCAGGAATACCTAGTCTACCAAACTTTAGACAGAATACGGTGACTTCAAGAGAGGATTACATCAAAGAACTCTAAGTAGGGCTCCCCTTGTGTTTGGTCCAAAAGCTACAGTTAGGTAAAAAAAAGAGGTAAAGGTAAAGGACCCCTGGACAGTTAAGTCCAGTCAAAGACGACTATGGGGTTGCAGTGCTCATCTGGCTTTGAGGCTGAGGGAGCTGGCATTTGTCCACAGACAGCTTTCCAGGTCATGTGGCCAGCATGACTAAACTGCTTCTGGTGCAACGGGACACTGTGATGGAAACCAGAGCGCACGGAAACGCCGTTTACCTTCCCGCCACAGCGGTACTATTTATCTACTTGCATTGCCATGCTTTAGAACTGCTAGGTTGGCAGGAGCTGGGACAGAGCAATGGGAGCTCACCCTGTTGCGGGGATTCAAACTGCCGACCTTCTGATCGGCAAGCCCGAGAGGCTCAGTGGTTTAGACCACAGCACCACCCACGTCCCAGAATGCGGCAGCATGATTGTTGACAGGAACAAGACCCTGTCAGCATAGAGCAGCCTTGCTTAGAAATCTACACTGCCTGCCAATTTGTTACTGGGCCTAATTCAAGATGTTATTATTAGCAAGTAAAGCACTCAGTAGCTGGGGATCAGATTGTGAAGGATTGCCTCACCCCCATACATGCCAGTTCAACCACTTAGAAGCGCCACAATTTGTTGATTTCACACACGCAAGAAACTGAACCTTAAGTGTGGCAGCACTTACACTTTGGATCTCCTTGTCTATTGATATATGGCAGGTTATTGTTTTTGGTGACTGCTACAGACTTTTTATTTCCTTACTGCAATCCTACCTAGGCACATAATTTTAGTATGTGATTTTAGTAAGTAGCAGTGTTTTGAAATTACTGCCTTTTCCATTTTAATATGTTTGTGTAACTAGTTTTTAATGTTTATTTTTATTTGTGTTTTTAATGAATACTTTGAACTGTCCATTGTAAAGCATTAGAGGACTTTTGTTCTAGTAAGCAGTGTATACATTTTGTTAACTAAATGAATAGAATGCAGTTCCATGGAGCTTCTACCAGGACATGGGTGCATAATGCAAGAACACTGCATAATGTTGTTTGCATTGGTAAGTAAACTGTCTCTTGGTATTGCTAATTTTTAAATTTAATGTACATAAAAAATATTATTTTTTATTATTATAAGGTAACAGCATATGTTCAGGAGAAGAAATGAAGAAAAGAAACCAGAATTTGCTTAGTAATTGATTGGTTTATTTGATATTTTTACACATTAACTTTCAAAATGTGGGTAATTAGAAAACAAGATAATTATTTAATGAGAGTAAATAATGGAACTCAAGCTAACAATAATAAATCATAATAATATTTTTGAGTGTGTGAAGCTGTTTTCAAATCATATAAATCAGCCAAATGGTAAGCAGTTGAACTGCTGCTAATGTCACAATCAAACATGTAAATTAGATTGATTAAGAAGAATGGTAGGACAAATTGCAGTTAATGTTGCTATCACAACACTTCACAACGTGGGAGGTAGCAGATCAAATAAGTGCCTACAAATTACACAAGAGGTCAGGTAAGGACAAAAAATGGATTCAAACTGTTTGGTAAGTGACAGCAGGACTTGGGGAGCTTTTGGTACCTTAGTATGTATGAAAGCAGCATAAACGGTGAGGGGAACCCTATCCGAAAAACCTGCAAAACTTCATAAGGATAGGTCCAGAGATTAGCGAGTTATGATAAATGAAAGCAGAGGCTTTGTTTTTGTTTGCTTCTCAATTGACAGCAGCTGATCAGAGGCTTCCACATCTCTCCCAAAAGCACCATGAATGAAAATAAAATGAAACTCCCATTGAGGTCATTCTGTGGCTCGAAACTAGAGCTATAACTCACAACGGCACTTCTCCCATCTCCCAACAATCATACATAACGTTATCGTTATGTGATGCCCTGGGCTCTTTTCAGAGCAAGGGCAGGATATAAATTGAATTTAAAAAATAAACAAACCACCAAAGTTATATTGGGTGTTGGAGGTTTTCACAAACTGTCTGTGTCTTTGTGTCCCTTTGACTCAGACCCCAAGTTTTGGAAGGGGTCTGATTCAGTGTGGGGAGCTGTGGAGAACAAGCGTGGGTCTTTCCAAAGTGCTTTGGTTCGGGGTTTAGGATTCATACCAACTGCACTGCCCAGGAAGTTGCAGATATACACACATACTTCAACCAACATATTATTATCACATTTGCTATTTTATTTAGCAATGCTGTGAATATGGTGCATTATGAATTTTCCCATTGGAATTGCTAAGTAACAGAACTGTAAGCCAACCTGGGATCATATGATGAATGTTTGGGTTAAGAATATAATAAAGAAGTAAATAATTACATTTCAACAAGTCTCAATCACTGCTGTTTTTGCAAGATTGTACCAACTGCAAAAACAAGAGTGAGAATTGCTGAAATGTATAGATACATCATGCATACAGTCTCGTAAAACTGCTTCATGGAAAATTATTACAACAAAAGCAGCCAGTTGGAAAAAGTGAATAGAGTATGAACTATTGCCAGTTTTTCAAGACATTAAGTACTTGATGTGAAAAAAACAAAAGAAATCTATTTAAAGCAGCCCTCTTGTAAGTTTCCTAATAAAAATACAGCAGACAGAAAGAGTTTGATGACTATAGCATAATGCTCACTTGACATAAAGACATACAACAATTGCTAACTAACTCTGTTCTCTCCTAAATCAGAAATAGACATGCCTAATTGTTTTTACTGGGGTAAGAGGTACCCTTACTATGTTCAGACAGCACAGGGCACCATCATTTAGCATGAGAATGAGAGCTTTAAGTGTGGAGTGTCCATAGAATAATGCCAGAAAATGTCAGAATGGAGAAATGCGTTCTATGGATTTGTTAATGTTTTAATGTCTTGCATCGGAAGTGTGAACTCATAGAGGAAAGCGGATAATGTGACAAGAACACCAGTACTCTAGTGTTTTATAAATTGCAATAGTTTATTGTTGTAACAAATAATAATAGAGCAGGGGAGGAAAAATAAATTATATACTGTTTAAGAGCATGGCCAGGCAGTGTCACATTTGAGCATGGATTGATCATGCTATAGGCCTACACTGGGTGTTTCTGATGTTCAAGAGCCATGCACCAGCCGCCCAGTCTCTCTGCTGCCATCAAGCAAATGCTTGCTGGTAAGTGCCTAGGGACCTCTCTCCCACAGTTGTTAATCAGTAATGGCTGCCATATACAACATTCAGCCCATCCCACAGAATTAGATCCTGCTCACCCTGAACTAACAGACATCTTAGTTGGCTAGAGCATGGTGCTGATAATACCATGGTTGCAGGTACGATCCCTGTAAGGGACAACGACATATTCCTGCATTGCAGGAGGTTGGACTAGATGATCCTCAGGATCTCTTCAAACTCTGTGATTCTATGCAGCAATAATTAAATGGCTCCATCTGTCTGATAGGACTCTTGCTCTCAAATACTGGATCAGATGAAAAAAAAATAGTCATTTTATTGATTTGCTCATGCATGAAACGATGAAATTTTGCAGTGACATAGTGGAAAGCAAAGTAGCCCTTACAATGCAGAAATAGTAGAGAGGCTTTAATTTCTAAAGATGCTCCATCAAGAAGGGTTGTTTTTGTTTTTTATTTGTTTTGCTTCACTTTGACGCTAATGTTTATTTTATAACAACCATCATTTAGCTGGCATTCACTTTACCCCTTCCTGACCATAACTGAAATATGGGGATTGTTAGAATAGCGAACAAACATCTCACAAATCACTAGAACAGTGCTGAAGGTTAAAAAGACAAAGTATACTTTGGTTCTTCCCTCAGCACAGTGAATGGAGCTTGACAGCTTCATTAATATCTGTGCATTAGTGTTATCTGATTAGATCCTATGCCTCATCCATTCAACTTCTTTGGGGGGAAAAGTGAGCATTTTGTCTTGTCTGAAGGAAATTACAAGGCAAGCCCTCTCTGCTGAAGAAGAACAAGAGAAGCAAGGAGGGAAGGAAGGAAGGAAGGACTCAATATGCAGTTATTCTTCAAAGGAAGCAGTCTGAGACTCTCCTTTTAAACAAAACTAGATGACAACTATCAAATGATATAATTTACGGTAATCTACCATTCAAAGGCCCTGTTGCTGGAGAACCATTTCCCTCCTTTTGGTTAATCCTAACACTAATCAGGCTTGTGCATCTGTCAAATGAACAAGAGTCCCAGGAACCTTGTTCCATCAGGCAATTTCACTGGGGATTATAAAACAAACAATGCGATAAGAACAAAGAGACTAAAATCAGAAAATTACAACAATATTGAAATGCACTTACGCACGTGCACACGCACACACACACACACAGAGAGAGAGAGAGAGAGAGAGAAAGAAAGAGAAAGGAAGGAAGGAAGGAAGAAGACTGCAATACTGTCTTCAAACAACAAAAGTTATGAAAACAAAACTGTTTTCTGTGGCACATACTCAGATTAAGAATCAACTAGATTTCCCTAAAGGGACCATCTATTCCTATCTTCCCCATTGAACAGACTGAGAAGGAAGGGGAAAGTAACTCCCTCATTTACAGAATCATTCATTGTTCATGGAAAAAGTAACATCAATGACAATTTGTCTACTGCAAGGATTCCATATGTACACAACAAAACCACAGGATGATTGAACTTTCGGAATTCGTCCTTCATTCTGTCCATTCAACCACAGAACTACAACATTTCTTTCTTGGCACTGTTGATACATTTCTTGTTAACCCTGACATAACTACTGAAGGTTATTCTATCCATTTTCAATTAATGTATGTATGTTGACATTCAATGAAATCACTTCTGATATTTACCTTTTAGCTGACTAAGGCGGCGGGGTGGGGGGAGTCCTACATAGCTGGGAATTCTTAATGTGTGTTGTAGGATCAAGGCATCCTTCTCTCTATTTCCAATGTTCAGACTGTGAGTTGTTGCTTATGTAACCAAAATGGCATCACCCCACATGTGAGATGTCAGCAAGATTGGGAGAACCCCAAGGTTTTCAGAAGAACAAAAATATTTAGAGCCCCCCTCCCAGGTTGGGAACCCCAAAAAGAGACCAATAGAAACTATGTCTGAGTGGCCATGGTCTGCTAGCTGATGGTTAGAGGAGGTGAGGGACAGAAAACGGGGTGAAGGGGAATGAAATGGCTGGTATCCCAAGCAGCAGTACTCTATAATACAACCTTTGGTTGCAGGTCTCACTGGTATTTATTTATCTGTCTTTTGGCTGAAGCCTCTTCCTTGCATAAACTGAAAGTGAGATGATGTTACTTGTGTACCGGGACAGAAATAATGAAGTGAGGTTACCTTTTGTATTGTAATGATTCCTTCTTGTGTCTCTTTGTCCACTAAGATTTTGAAAACAGCCAAGCCATCACCATCCACTATTTTATATTCCATTTCGGCATTTGGTCCCACATCAGCATCTGCAGCCTTTAATCTGGCGACCACCGAAGCCACGGGTAGCGATTCCGGGACATTATATTGATACGATCCTGTAAAGTTCAGAACAGTCCCTGGATTTTCATCTGTTCATCAATCAATCAGTCAATCAATCAATCAATCAATGACCTCAGTTTATAGCTGAAGGGTTCTAAACATAATACATTTGGTATTTCTTTAAAATGCCATGAGGGAAAATGTTCTTTCTGCCTTGGCCACTCTGGTGCCCTCAAGATGCTGCTGCTGCTGCTGATGGTGATGGTGACTGAAATGCAGCTTCCACCAGTCCCAGCCAGCATGGTCATCCAAAGTGCTCCATGTTGCTGAAGACTGGGTGATTTAAAATCATAACACCAGCATTCTCTCCTCTGTGCCCTCTATAGGATGGCACATCTTTCTGGTGTCCGAAAAGGACCTGCCACATTGTACAAGTAGACCGCTGCTACCCTTCCTTCCATCCACATTCTATTCTAAAAAATATTTTTGCCACCTTCCTTGCTTGTAGTATTTAATGTCATGTTGGAGGAGGGAAATATTCATAGGTCAGGCTTTGTTAGATCCATTCCAAAATAGTTAAATTTTGCTCACAGTATTATTTGAATCTAGGGGTGGATCTGTCTATTTCCAGTTCATGTCTCTTTCAAATGCATGCATTCATATGCCTGCTCCTCTTTAACCTATGCTTTTTTAAAAAACAACAACAACACCTGCATGGAAATTTATATATATTGGAACATATTTCCTTGCAAAACATACATTTTTAAAGGTATTTTCCTAAAAATGCTCATTTCTAAATGTGTTTTCTCTTGAAGTATCAATTTGCAAATGCATTTTGAGCCAAAAATTGCATTGTAAAAATGCAAAGAAGTGTGAAATCCAAAGGATAACTATGTTCTGGTCTACACATTAGTTCAGGATGTGCAGATAATATCTGTTTTTATTGGAGCTTCCAAGGAACAAATTCTTTAAGCTTTGCTATTTGAGACTATTCCTCCAACATTATTCTGCTCTCACAACTATAAATCCACATAAGCAAGTGATGCATAAGTAAACTGATGAAAATAACATCTAAGAAGGAAAAATAGCACTTAACCTAACTTTTCTACCAAGGCAGACTACAGCCAATGACATTTTCTCTTGAGTATATCTCATGTCACCAAAGAAAAGAATAAATCCATTTGTAAAATAAGAGATAAGTCTTAATTGTGTCTTAAGGAGACAGTTTCCTGGCTCTTCATGCCATGTAATTGAGATAAATGCTATTGTTGTAAAGGCATCCTTCTTCTCCTGTGAAAACTCTAAACCTGCGGCTCAAGCTGAAATTGATACAGATTGCAGCTTAACAAAATGCAGGCTGAAGCCACTAACATTCTCACTTTGAGAAGCTGAATCTCTGGTGTTTTATTATTACCCAAGCAATTCAAGGGGGGAAAGAATCTAATTCCCAGTCTTGCTTTGATTGGCTTGTTTCTTTTCATACCCACTTGAAAACTGACCAGATTGGGCATGCATATGTTCCTCACATTAGTCTAATTCACTCCTGCAATGACTTTACAAGAAATATCGCAGCAAGGTGGAGAAGAGCAGCAGACTGTGTATAAACAGGCTAGCTCAAGTCTGGAAATAAGCTTGTTTCTTTTCCTTGCTTAGTTCAGTCATGAGCCACCTTGGTCAAAGCAAGTAAATTGAGGGCAGATTGTTTTCTAGTTCTTCCCAGATTGATTTTTCTATGAAACTCTCAGTGTCTTTGGGAGGGGGGAATTGACAGAGATAGTCAGGCAATGTGAGATGCACACAAGAACAACTATGCATCCACCTACACAGGGTATTTTGATCCACCTTATAATTAATCACAGAAATACTGTAATCATAAAGTCAGAAAGAAATTAAGCATCCTCAAGTACTGGCAACACACGTCGATGCACGAAAAAAACCCAAAGGGATCCGAAAGATGGAGAATGGACATTTGCATAACCCCTCAGAATATGTGTAAGGTGCAATGGTCAGGCATACTATGTAGTGCAGCCAACACACTTGAACAGCTGGGAACCTGAAAGGCTCACTACTGGACTTGAAACTAATGTAGATTTAGTTTTATAAGAAATATAGTCTTCCTCATTCATCAGCCACAGAAACTTACTGCGAGGAAAGCGGGGAGGGTTATCGTTGACATCTGTAAGGGTGACTGTGACAGAGGTGGTCCCAGAGAGCCCTCCATTTTGACCAACCATATCCTTCGCTTGAATGACAAGTAGATACTGGTCTTTCGCTTCTCTGTCCATATTGGGAAGCGCGGTTTTGATAATACCTGGAATATGGCAAAATGCATATAAATGAAACAGTGGCAGAGCTACATTTCCAACTCAGAAGCATAGCAGGGAAAATATATACCAGTCAAAAGATAAACAGAGTACACTGAAGCAGGGGTGGCTAGCTTGTGGCCCCCCAGATGTTGCTAAACTACAACTCCTATCAGCCCAAGCTAGCATGGTCAATGATGGTGTGAGCTGAAGTTCAGCAACATTTGGAGGGTCACAGATTAGTCACCCTTGCACTAATGTAAGGGATTTGAACTGATCCAACATGTCAACAGGAACAATCCAAAAGACAGGCCTTATTACTAGGAATGGTGACTAGCTTTGAACATTCACTAGTGGGATATAATGTGAACTTAGCCTTCTCTAACTGTGCCCTGCATGCTAATAATGTAGTTTTCAATGTTTCCAGACCTAGGACTCACCTTTAACTTCAACCTGCTGCATGGCATGCTCTAGATATAGAAGTGTGTGTGTATTTTTGCCCCGGTTTTCTCTCCCTTTCTTCCCTTTGTCTCTTTCTCCATGCTTAATCATCTTTCTTTCCCTTTTTCTTTAAACAATAATAACAAAGAAAAAAGAATATAGTAGTTGTGCCCCTGAAGACACCCACTGTAGCTTGGTCCACAACCCAGTTTTCAGTCCAGACCTGTGCTACACAGAATGTGAAAATATACATTGTAGTTAGACTCATGTAGCTGAAATAGAGCACCCTTAAAAAACATGGAACTCCTGTGCTTCAACATTTACTATAGAGCTGTATGTTGTGCAAGTCAGAACTATCTTATATACCCCATCACTCCTGTTTTAATGAATTTAGCTTGCAGCCATACATATAGTCAATGTACTGTATAAAGAATGGCTGTATCCATTCATAACCCGAACACTGAAATGGAAAAGCACTATACTTCAAAGCATATGCAATCAAGAGACATGTTCCCAATATATTACAAGCTAACAATAATAAGGGGGAAATCTATAAGTGCTATAAAGTTTAAACACGCTGGTTCATTTCCAAGACTAAACATGATCCATAGTTCATGTTAAAATGTCCGCTGCACCTCTCTTGCTTATGAGCATTTAGCAAGGACTTTATTTTTTTTAAAAAAATTGGGGGTAGGCTACTTTCCACCCACTTGCCATTAGTTCTAAGCTTCAAAAGACTGTTTTGTCTCCATGCTGCTGAAAGCCTCTGTCAGGAATCTTGGGCAAGCACCTAGAGCAGCATTTTCAAACCCAACTCCTCCAGAGGTTTTGCATTGCAACTCCCATCTGTCCCAGGCAACATGGTCAATAATCAGGAATAATGGGAATTAAAGCCCAGAATATCTGGAGGGCATCCAGCTGGGGAACAGTAGCCCAGAGACAGACTATATAATGTTAATACACACAACTTGCTTATGGAAAGACATAGATGTCATGCAGAAGCAATTCCATCTTTTTCAAGGTGGTCACTGGGTTATCATACTTCGCCTTGTAATGACCTGTCATCTTCCATATATGTCATCTAGACAGATGCAGGATTGATGTGGTCTGTGCATAGATGTCTCGAGGGTTGTGGAGATTCATTTGCAAAATGAGAGCACTCAAGATCCAGGAAAAGGCTTACTGTGGACACCCGCCCTGTCATTCTAGAAAATATATGCCATTCAACACTTGGTGGATGTCATGACCCTTGAGTTGCATTTCCCCTTTTCAGGGGATGAGGGTAAGAATGTGGAGACAAAACGACCTCAGAGTCAGCCCATTGTGTCAGTACCTCTCTGCTGCTCTTGTCTGCCTACACGGGCTCCAGCTCAGAAGCCCTAGTGGAACAACAGCCTCCTCTGATCCACTGTAGTCAAGGACTTCTAAAAGAAGGGAAGGAAGCCTAGCTCTGAGATAGGACCACAGCTCCCATTTAAGGCTCAGTCTGAGAAAGACTTGCCAGTGAAACAGCATTTGAACTTTTCTCTTAGGAATCCTGAGCCTGAACAGAGCTAGCCCAAGCCCCAGTGCCACTGAGGCCCATCAGTCTAAACAGAGCAGTTTCTAAACTTCCAGCCTGCCACAATGAGTTTCCTAATGGCTCAAAATGGTAAATAGCCCCACAGATCCTTGCTGCTATGAATAATCTTGTATCACACTATGCATTTCAATGAAGCTATCTTGAATTAGCTAATATCTTTAAAGCAAACTTAAAAAAACAATAACCACTTCTAAAGCACTCACTATAATTAGGAAGCTTTGATATAGTAATTGAAACACTGTATTATCTGAACTAGTTTTAGTTTTATCCATTTGGTCATCTCTGTGCCATGTGTAATTATGGCTTGAAATGTAAAGGGAGGAGAGAGAAAAGCTAGCTTGTCATCATTCTGCTGTGCAGTTAAGTATCAGATAAATAAATATTCCTCCTCAAACCAGGAAGGCTTTATGACTATTTCATGCTTGTTACACGGTCCAGCTGGTGTCTCTGATTTCCAGAGAGATGGGCTTTTACTCTACCACTGCTACATGTCAGCAGAAGGGAAACATAAAATACATGGATAACTGAGAGGTGCATTGGGGCTTCTATATCTCCTTGTAATGTTTGCAAGCTCTTTAGTTCCAGTTTTATTTATTTCCTCTTCTTTTGAATTTAGAGCAGCCCATTAATCTTCCCTGTGCTGAAAGGACAATTTTTAAAAATAAAATAAAATAATAATAGCTTTATTTCATCCATACTAAACAGGCTGGGAAGGCTAAAAGACAACTTCACAAATGGTTCCCTTGTGTTATTTTTGTCAATCTGTCCTTCTTTAAATCATATGCTGACCCCACAAGCCTGTGGGATGTCTCCCTTCATGAAGAATGTAATTAATTGTATGACAGGCTACGGCAAAGTTGACAAAACAGATCTGAAGGAGTGCGAACAGTCAGACTCATTAACTGCTGAAGGAAGGGCAAGAAACAATAGGCTGAAAATTACAGAAATAAAGGCAATTTCAAGGCTTGGCTGAGTAGGCCCAAGACCCCTCTCCTGTCACATTGCCCATACTTTATCAGATAGAATCCCTGAAACTCTTTGCTGTAAGCAAAATGAAAGTGGCAAAAACACCTGTATGTATGAGGACTTAATTATGCTTGCTTCCTTGCAGCCTGCCCATCTGGTGTGTGGAAAGGGGTTTCTATTGTTCTATGAATGACAAGTGCAATGTCATGTTCAGAATAACCTCTTACTTTGGGGAAAATACCGTATTTTTTGCTCTATAAGACTCACTTTTTCCCTCCTAAAAAGTAAGGGGAAATGTGTGTTCGTCTTATGGAGCGAATGCAGGCTGCGCAGCTATCCCAGAAGCCAGAACAGCAAGAGGGATTGCTGCTTTCACTGCGCAGCGATCCCTCTTGCTGTTCTGGCTTCTGAGATTCAGAATATTTTTTTTCTTGTTTTCCTCCTCCAAAAACTAGGTGCGTCTTTTGGTCTGGTGCGTCTTATAGAGTGAAAAATACGGTAATAATACCACACACACACACCCCTCAAACAGTGGTCTGGGAGTCACCAGTGGGCCTTGGGCCATGGTCAGGTAGGCCCAAGAGTCACAGCCTGCCCTGTGTCTCCTCACTCGCCCCCAGCCATGCCACAGCCTTGTGGTTTGACCAATGCATGCACCAGCAACACCTTGCATGCTGAGGAAAAGTAGCCAGAGGAGATGTTGAAGGAAAGTAGAAAGAGAGAGAGAGGTGGCTGAGACTTAACAAGAACAATAGTAGATTTTAGAGATTTTGTTACAATCAAGCTGTATATAAATTTTGTTAAATAAAAATATTTATCTATTTAATATAAGCAAACAAACTTTGAGTAGAAAGTAAGGAGAGAAGGGAGAAAAGCTGTTCTGGGGCAGAAGGTGAGTCTTAAAGCACCAGAAACTTGACCCTTGGGCCAAATGATTTATGCTTCTGTTTGGCAGCCCTGGCTTCTGATCTTTTGTCTTGACCTTAGAATGTTCTGGCATGCTCTATTTCATGATTCCCACTTGCTCCTGACTATGATACTGTCTGCTCTTTGATACGACCAATGACCCAGTATGGCAATGTGGCCCATAACCCTTTTAGCATTGACACACATCAATTGTTTGCGAGCCCCTTGCATACATTCATTGTGCAAAATCAATGTGGGTCAGCGGAAGGGAACAGCATGGAAGTGACAGGTTCCACCACTGATTGGTGCACATTTGTTATCTTTGCACCAAGCCCCTGTACATATCGGTATGCACAGAGGGCTATTTCCACATGACTGATTGTCTGTATGGTCAGGGAACCCTACACTTACTCATTTTGCACAGGTGAGTACTTGTAAGGAAGAGGTTCCAGAATGCTCAAAATTGGCACAATAACTAAGGGAGATATTTTACTTAAGAGATAATGATAAACATTGCCACATTTTAATTTCATTGTTAATTTCATTGTACACAGGTTGTACATTGACAATAAAGGTATTATTATTATTATTATTATTATTATTATTATTATTATTATTAATACTGGACAGTATTCTGAACGTAGGAAATTTCCTCTGGAAACTGTACCATGCAAACTGTAGAACTCAGGCAGACTCTAACTCTGAAGTACAAACAACTCTTCACAAAGATAAGACATAAAAAACCCAAACCCATCCTCTTAGAATATTTGGAAGATTAAAAAAAAAGTCTCAGGAAACCTGCTGGAGTGCAGATAAATAAAGCTGGGGAAATGGATGAGATCACAATGGGGGGGGGGGGAAAGGTAGAGATGAATACAAATAATTTCAAGTATTTACATGTTTCAAATATATACTTGTTATTACAAAAACCAAACACATTTCAGGGATGTGGAAATAAGAATATAAGTAAGAACATTAAAAACCCCAAACTGTTTTGCAGTAACACACATCTAATAAAATCTAGACTATAAATTCCACATATCCAAATATATGGTCCATGCATGTCAATTGGGAAAGAGAGCCACAATCACAGCGAGAACTTTGATTCTCTCCCACTCTGCAATGGTTCTCATGCCAAAAGAGACAAGGTAGTTTTAAAATGACCAGTGGCTTCTTCCTCAAGATAAAGGCTACAATCTTACACACACCTGGCAGGGAGCCCTAGTAGACCCAAGGAGACTTACTTTTCAGAAGACATGTACAGTGGTACCTCTGGATGCGAACAGGATCCGTTCCGGAGCCCCGTTCGCATTCAGAAGCGAATGCAACCTGCGTCCGCGGGTCGCGATTCGTCACTTCTGCACATGACGTCATTTTGACCATCTGCGCATGCGCGAGCAGCGAAACCCGGAAGTAACGCACTCCGTTACTTCCGGGTCACCGCAGCACGCAACCCAAAAATACGCAACCCAAAGCTACTTCAACCTGAGATATGACTGTAGATTGCATTTTAAGGCTGAAATCCTATACCTGGGAGTAAATCCCATTGACCTCAACAGGACTTACCCACCCCAATGCCTACAGCACCCTGTCCCTCCCAGCTCCACTGCTGCAATCAGGCTTAAAAGAAGCCTCCAGTTGTAGACAAATCTTTTTCAAACTTAACTGTGGCACAGTTGTTGACTTTGAGTGTGAGGAAGGTCACAGCTGGGGACTGGATTGTGTGTGTGTGTGTGTGTGTGTGTGTGTGGAGAGAGAGAGAATATGTGGTGTGTGTAGCTGCAAGGTTGCTTGCCACAGTTTCTCAGGTTTCCAAATGTATCCACAGGCAAAGCCTGCATTAGAGGATAAGAATTGTTTTACCAAATCAGCCTAATGTCTATTGAGTTTAGCACTCCATTTCCAACAATGGCCAAGAAGATAACTTTGGAAGTAAGGACATGATGATAATTCCCTGCTGTTTGACTCCTGCATCTGATATTCAAAGATGCTGGGTCCCCCCCCCCTTCTTATTGATTTTATGTTGCCTCATGATGGCTTCATGCTGATTTTACACTGATCCTTAGCTGATATAGTTCCTTCCTATTGATGTTTTTTTTTATTTTTAGTTTTGATTGTATCTGACCGGTTGTTGTTTTTTTAAGTAATAATTGTGAACCACCCAGAGACCATGTTTAATTGGGTGATATGTATTTTCCAAATAGCCATAATCATCAAATAATAAAAAATACTCTTCCATTTCGGTCCCATTTAGCCTTCACAGCCATTTATCCGTCTACTTATCCACAAACAGCTTTACTAGATGACAGCCTTTGCCTGCAGTCTGGAGTTCAGTTAAGCTTTATTCAGATTTCCGTGCTCAGATGACTCGAACTGATGACGTTGGACAGCAGGGCCCTGCATGCTCGCCCTGTTTGCCCCTAAGCCCTTTCCCATGGGGTTGGGGACACATCTGCAGCAAGGCAGTCTGCCAAACACATGCAAACTCTCTCCAAGAACTGCAACCATGACCATGAATAGGATTGTGGAGGGGACAAAGTGGGGCAGAGGGAGCACCCAAGGTGAACACAAGGTACAGCCTTTGGCTGTACTTGAGGGATGATTCCAACAGATTCCACACGAAAAACACATATGTCCCTGCGGAGATGGCAGCACTGAATCAGTGGCGCATGACGTCCTCACGTGCACTCTTTACAAAGACCTGAGGAATGAGATTATCATGCCTCTTTTATTGACCATTCTGGGTCGCCCAGCCACTGGCACAGTGTCGTTTCTCCTGGCAGATTAAGAAGAGTTTGGATTTTGATATCCCACTTTATCACTACCCTAAGGAGTCTCAAAGCGGCTAACAATCTCCTTTCCCTTCCTCCCCCACAACAAACACTCTGTGAGGTGAGTGGGGCTGAGAGACTTCAAGGAAGTGTGACAGGCCCAAGGTCACCCAACAGGTGCATGTGGAGGAGTGGGGAAGCGAACCTGGTTCACCAGATTACGAGTCCACTGCTCTTAACCACTACACCATGCTGGCTCTCATGGAGCCAGAGGAGCAGATGACTGCAAAAGTTGCAAGGTTTCTAGCTGGGGCAATCAGAATAAGGTCCACTATTTGACTGCTAATTCAGGACCCTAAACTGTGTTTTATATAATTGACTTTTTTATTTTGTTCTGTGTATATCACAATGTTTTTTGTTGCTATGGCAGATGGCTGACGCAAATAAAGTTTCATTAATTCATTCATTCATTCACAAGGTGAACATGGGCAGCCCTACTTTCCTGCATCTTGGGATTATAGAGATAGTCAAATAGAGTGCACCTCTGTCAGAGAACATGATAAAAGCTGTAGATATGGGAAGTGTAAGAGCATTTACCTGTCTTTGGTTCCACAGAAAAATAAGGCTGTCCTTGAAGAATGCTGTAGACCACTCTGGCACTGTTTCCATATGTAGGGTCATCGGCATCAGTAGCTGTTACTTGTACCACAGAGGTTCCTGTGAAAATGTTCAGAGGAGTAATAATTAGTGCTATTTTTACAGAAAAAGAGGTGCTGGAACTCACCATGAACACCTCCCTCATTCTCTTAGAATGACATTCTGGCTGGGGGGGGGGGGAGCCTTGGTAACAGACTTCAACTCCCAGTATGGCTAAGATTCAGGGATGCTGACAGTTTTAGTTCAGCAACAACTCAAGGGCCATAAGTTCCCCATCTCCGTAAGAAATGGTAGTGATAGGATTAGATTATTTCTTCCATTTGCTGCTATAGAAAATGTGCCTCAGCCACCTGCCAAGGCAACCCAGTGAATTCAGTCATCACTGGCAGGACTTGCATGAGGATCATTAAAAGTAAAGGGGCTTCTGATGTAAAATGGTAGCTGCAATTTAAATGACTTCTGCCACCCCCCAGAAACGGTTGATCCTCTAAAAATAGAGAGGCGCTGAGCTTTTAATAAGCCTTTAAACCTATTTTCTTGCCGTTAAATTTTTTCCATCCTCTGCTAAAAGTGCTGATTTGATCGACTTTTAATGATCTCGGTGCTCCAGGACTCCACAGGGAGATGAGAACAGAATGGCATGAAAAAGCTTTCCTCAAGTCACCTGTGTGTCAAGGTGACTTGCCCCAGACCATGACTGGAGTGAGGTGGTTGTTAATTTGCTGTGAACACTTAACCTTTGGCCTCTGTGATGAGATTACAAACAAGGCAATCCTTGACTAGAGGTAATTCACTATGTAAACATTTATTCACTCAGAAATTGACTTGTGCTACCAGCTTCATTATAAAGGTACGGCTGTGAATTTTTCTAGAAGGGAACCAGAGAGTTGTCATTCTAAACACAATATTGACCTTTCACACCGTGCAGAAAAAGCAGGTTTTGTTCTCTGAAAACCCATATGCCTAATCTGAAGCAGTAAATCGTTAATAATAATAAAAAATGTTAAGTTTATAATAAAAATATACTTTCACTGCCCTTTGGTGAGTAATGAAATTGGAAAACATAAAAAAGCTCTTACATTTGGAAATTGTTGTATCTAGTTTTTTTGCTTAATAAGGGCTTCCTCATATATTACACTATAAACGTAATTGCATATGCCAGCACATGCACAATGTTCAATAAAAGTATTCCCATATGTGTGTAGATTTCGAAAAATCACATTAACTTATGCATGCAGACTTTTCGGTAACAATTTTCCATGGTTTTTGGTCATGTAATGCAGTAGGGTTTCCAGGTTTGGGGGGTGGGGGTGGGGATGGGTAAAAATGGTTTCAGTGACCAATAAAGTATTCCTCTGATTTTGGTCATTAACATAGTTAAAGAAGGGGGTCTGCTCAATATTCTAGGTGGCAAGGTTACGTTAAAGTAATATGTTTGAATGCTGAATGTTTAAATGTATGTCTAGAGACAATGGATAAAACAAACACCATTAGCTGTACTACTGGATAAATATTTAATGGTTATTGTATTTGTATCTGTATAAAAACCAATAAAAATTGTTTGTTTGTTTGTTTGTTTTTAAAGATAAGCCTCAGGAAAATAAAGTAATCATTGCCTCCTTTAAGGTCAAGTACTGGATGGGTCAAATATCCCAAATGAGTCTACAATGAAAGAACTGCTAATCCACAAAAACTGTGGTTCTCCATCTCAACACAAATTGGCACAGGCTTCATTCTGAAGCCCTTACCTTCATTCTAAATCCCTTAAAGATTCTGAAATCCAAAGAATTTTACACCTATTTAAATAGGATACTAAATAGGATATTAAAACTTCATAATGGGTGTAGCTCTAAGCCAATTTAACAAGTTTATGAAAGTCATGTCCTGGTCTGATTCTCTAATTAATGAACTGCTCACAATATAATTTAGTAAATAGCCAGGACTGTTTATGCTTTATTGTGCAAATGTGTCTAATTGTATTAACTTCACTAGCAAGGCTCTTATCACTGCCAGCAGCACAGGAAGTGCATGGTGCTTTTTCCTCTTTCAAAGAAAATGGGGAATGGGAATGAGGAAAGCTCAGCTCTGAAGGGAAGAACTTGCTGAATGACCTTGATCTGAGAAATACGTGTTTCTCAAGGAGAGGGTGACGCCTTATTTATTTACATCTGCTACTGCGGTGTTGTTGTTGTTGTTAAAATGTTCACCCTGCCTAATTTTCAAAGACACTCAAGGTGTTTTGCAATCCAAAGCACTTCCCCCTGCACGTCACAAATATGGACATCAAAGCGAAGCCCCTATAACAAGACCCCAAAGAGCCTTTGAAACGCTGACACGCACCAGCAAAAATAAAGCAATCTGGTAACACTCCTCAATTGGTAAGGCATGCCACAAGAGAAAAGATCTGGCCCTGATTGTTGCCAGTCAAGCTCCTGCCATCTAGGGATCTGGAGCAGGGTTTCAGACGTTGACTGTAGTGTGTGGAGAGGAACCTACAGAAAGAGGTGGTCCTTGTGGTGCACAGATCCTCATCACTGTGGTCCTAAGATTATACAGGACACCTGAGGAATTCAGAGCACATCAGAGGGAAGCACTACTGAAGTTTCAAACAATAGCAGCAATTCCCTGGTATGACCTGCGTTCAAAACTTGTGTGAAAATTATTTTGAAATAAGTGCAAAGATTTATGACAATGTGACAAAAAAGCTCTCCCAATGAGCACTGGCAAACATGCTTTTCTCCAGAGTGTGCATAATATGTAACGAGTCCCAAACTTAGTAATATCAAATACACCCTTATGTTATTCTGGCAGTTTAAGTATCTCTGCGTACTTAAGTTTGATTTCTTCTGAGCATGTCCAGAGTGTCCCTTCCAAAGACCCAGCCTTTAAACATGTACAAAATGTTTGTTCTTTTACAAGATGATCTAGCTTCTTTAAAAGGGGGGGGGGTAAGGATATAAGGTCCTTTTTTTTAGTATATGCAGAATGTTTCTCCCCTCTGATAGAAAACACCTCTTTAAAAGGTCTAAGAGTGGCTGCATCAGAGCATATCCAGAGTGTCCCCAATGAAGGTTTATATATTTATTTATTCTAAAAAGCAGTGATATCATGTAACACTTTATTATTACTATTTTGGCTTGGAACTCTCTCATTCTGGGAACTGGACAAGAAAATGCAAATCTATCTAAGCCAGCAAAATTGTGACTTTTTAAACTGGATCTGTTTATTTGCTATATTCTCTATAGTGATCATGGTAAGGGGCTCTATACTGTGAAGCTACTAAAGCTCATTCAATTCATTCTTTTGAATACCTGTGTTGTCATGTTGAAATGTACAATCTCTCCAGGAAGTGCTAACTGAACTCTCAAGACCAGCAGTTACTGACAACAATCCTTACAAATTCCTCCCGTAGTAAGCTCTATGTTTACTGCTGATCATTCTTAAGGGAACCACAGAATCATGCATAACTGCAATGACAGTTTCTGTAAGCCCACTAGGGGTGGCTTGTAAATCCTGCTGGCTTCCTAATGCCAGGTGTTTCTCTTGCAGACAATATTATGGATGAAGACAGTACAGTTGCTAAACTCCAGGGGTCAAATAAAAAAATGGAGTTACTAAAATATCTCTTGATTGCCCAAACCTCTTTGCATGATACGTGTGGGAAATACAGATTTTCTACACAGAAGATGTGGAAGGTGATGTATTAAATGTAAATCTAAAACAAGTGCAATGCTTGGGGAGGTCTTGAGTGAACCTCTTCTAGACACAAGGGAACATAAGAAGAGCCTACTGGATCAGGCCAATGGCCTATCTAAGTCCAGCATCCTGTTCTAATAGTGGCCAATCAGATACCTGTAGGAAACAAGCAAGTAGGATTTGAGCACAACAGCAAGAGGGAAAAGGAAAATTGTATGGCACTGTCCAACAGATTCAGCAGTAAGCCAGAGGAAGGTGCTGATCTGTGGGAAATATTCACAATCAGGCCCTACCCAATGACTGGCTCATTTAAACATTGGGGGTTTTCCCCCAGCTATGTAGGAGTTGTTCATAGAGAAGTTGCTCCCACATATACAAGGGCAACTGGAACACAAAATGGCCCCAGAAGAATGATCAAATGCTGTAGGATGGGCAGCAAGGGGAAAGGCAGGAGAAAGGAGTAAACTAGCCCAGCCTACTCCCTTCTCTGATGCTCTTCTTGAAGGATCATCAAGCTGTTCGTGCTCATCAGCTTCCAATTCTTGTCATGAGTGGTGAGCTGTATTTCACAGCATGCAGAATTTGAAAATGAGCCACAGACATTGCTAAAGGCCAGGGGTGGGGAACCTGTGGCCTTGTGGAAACTGTTTGATGCCAACTTCCATCACTAACAAATCCGTAGGGCCCCCCGTTCACCGTTCTTGCTGTAGGAAGAAGCACCATCCTGCATTCCTATAGCACCTTTCTACTAGGGGATTTACCACATCAGAGATTATCAGATCAAAGACTACAAAGGCTACAATAAGCATTAACATAACACAGACAAAAAAATAAGTTATAACAAGTAAAAACAGAGTCAGAGATTCAGGCTGCAAGTCTCAGGTACAAAAGTATAGGAATTCAATGGAACTTACTTCTGAGTTGATAAGTGGTTAGGAAATGAAGAGTTTCAATGCCTAAACAGCTCGTTTGTCTCTCACCAATGCTATTTTCCACTATCATTTTTACTATACTTTCAACAGGCAACCTTTCAACCTTCATTTTACCTTCTCACAAGGTAGAGACCTTGCAGTGATATTATGCCAAGGTCACATGAGCAGACCACTCCATACTGATTTGTATGTGTCTGCATATCACATGGAGGGGAAATGCTTTTGATCAGCAATCTTCCCAAATGCATTCTGAGGTGGAACAAGTATGAGAGAAGACTATACCATGGAAGTGTGTGCAGGAAGAGAAGCTATTTTAGAAAGGTGATACTTTTGGATCACCCTCCACAATGAAGTGTGTAGGTCTGCACACTTGTTAGGAAGTCAAAACACACAACTCAGTGCAGGGTGACTATATTACTTTGCTTTTCCACTCTGTCTCGGAGGAGTAGAAATATGCTTGTGCACCATTGCTCACAGCATGCCAAGCAACTGTTGCAAAGTTCATCAGGTCTTGTTTTATCCAGTGCTACCACTGAACCAGATTAATTTGGAATCCTAGATTAGTTGGTCATGAACAATCAGTAAATCTAAACTACTCACATGCACACACACAACACAAAATAAGCAGCAAAAACAACTGTTAATATACCCAATATAGACAACTCTAAACAAACCATATAGCAAAGGATATATACATACATTTGACAATAAGCCTACTGCGGAAATCCCTGCACATATCAATATCCTTTACCCTGGGCTGTGACAGATTCTTTTCCACTGTGAGAAGCGAGTTTTGCACAGTGTTAATTGGCTGGCCCTTGTGTCAATCACAAAGCAATGCCCACATTTGCAATAAACATGATACTAATTGGTGGGTTGTTCTGTCATTCATTGGAAAACACACACACACACCCCTTGTGTCATTACAATAGCAAAGTTAGGGGAAAGCTGAACCGACTCCGCAACATAACTCTCTGCACATCCTTCTCTTCTATGTGATTCTGCACAGATGTGGGCCAGATACATCCCTCCCTCTCCTTCAGAGAAGCACCATCACTGACGCATAACTTTTCCTGGAAAAGTTCCACTGATTTTTATTTTTTTCAATGTGTTGCAAAGTCACAATTTGCATAATGTGAGAATTGGCACAAACTATGCACCCTTTATATGTCTTTAACTGAGCAGATCATGTGAGCTTATCACCTAAAGAGCTAAGACTGCAATCCTATAAACACTTACCACTGAATTCCACTGAACTCAATGAGGCTTATTTCTGTGTCAATATGCATATGATTGTGCTGTCAACAACCTATTCTGCATTATTATTATTATTATTATTATTATTATTATTATTATTATAAAAAACCCTAGGATGTGGCTCACCATCCTTTTTTGGCATTGTAGAAAAGAAGAAGGTAGAATCTTATATTTTTACTCCCCACCCCTCAGTATTTTTACATGGTTCAGAAGCATGAACTTATCACATGCATGAAGTGGTTTGGTTCTATTTAAAAACTTGTAGTTGACATATCACTTCAGTGGAGCACAGAATAAGAAGTGATCTTCAGCATGTTATCCACACATACAGAAACCAACATACAAATTTACTGAAGGTGAGGCAGTCATCAAACATATTTTTTTTTGTTTGTACAGAAATCACTTATACACAGGGATAAACTGTCACATATGACAGTTGCACATTGAAAGTGGTAGGGTCATAAGCAAGAAGGCCAGCAGTAGGTGGAGCCAGAGCTAGTGACAGGAAGAATAAGAGCCAATTAGAGGCAGAGCCAAATAATTCTACTTTTATCCCTATTGTCTTCCATGCTGAATTGTAAATGGATAACACCAAGACAAAGGAACTGGAAGCTGACAGACACTTCCACCCCGCTAAACTGGCTGTTATGCAGGAAGGCAGACAGCTGGGGGCTGGCTAAGAGCAGACTTAAGTTGGTGGGAAAGTGTCTTGTTTGCCATAATGGATCAGCCTCCAAGTTACGTACAGTTAAGTTTGGGAAGCCACAGTTAGTCATGGCTGTTTGTCATTTTAATAACTGAAGCAGTACTTGTTGTTGTTTAGTGATTTAGTTGTGTCCGACTCTTCATGACCCCATGGACCCAGAGCACGCCAGACACTCCTGTCTTCCACTGCCTCCCACAGTTTGGTCAAACTCATGTTCATAGCTTCAAGAACACTGTCCAACCATCTCGTCCTCTGTTGTCCCCTTCTCCTTGTGCCCTCAATCTTTCCCAACATCATGGTCCTTTCCAGGGAGTCTTCTCTTCTCATGAGGTGGCCAAAGTATTGGAGCCTCAGCTTCAGTATCTGTCCTTACAGTGAGCACTCAGGACTGATTTCCTTAAGAATGGATAGGTTTGATCTTCTTGCGTCCATGGGACTCTCAAGAGTCTCCTCCAGCATCAATTCTTCGGCGATCAGACTTCTTTATGGTCCAGCTCTCACTTCCATACCTCACTACTGGGAAAAGCATAGCTTTAACTATATGGACCTTTGTTGGCAAGCTGATGTCTCTGCTTTTTAAGATGCTATCTAGGTTTGTCATTGCTTTTCTCCCAAGAAGCAGGCGTCTTTTAATTTTGTGACTGCTGTCACCATCTGCAGTGATCATGGAGCCCAAGAAAGTAAAATCTCTCACTGCATCCATTTCTTCCCCTTCTATTTGCCAGGAGTTGATGGGACCAGTGGCCATAATCTTTGTTTTTTTGATGTTGAGCTTCAGACTATATTTTGTGCTCTCCTCTTTCATCCTCATTAAAAGGTTCTTTAATTCCTCCTTGCTTTCTGCCATCAAGGTTTTGTCATCTGCATATCTGAGGTTGTTAATATTTCTTCTGGCGATCTTAATTCCGGCTTGGGATTCATCCAGCCCAGCCTTTCGCATGAATTCTGCATATAAGTTAAATAAGCAGGGAGACAATATACAGCCTTGTTGTACTCCTTTCCCAATTTTGAACCAATCAGTTGTTGTATATCCAGTTCTAACTGTAGCTTCTTGTCCCACATAGAGATTTCTCAGGAGACAGATGAGGTGATCAGGCACTCCCATTTCTTTAAGAACTTGCCATAGTTTGCTGTGGTCGACACAGTCAAAGGCTTTTGCATAGTCAATGAAGCAGAAGTAGATATTTCTCTGGATCTCTCTAGCTTTCTTTATAATCCAGCGCATGTTTGCAATTTGGTCTCTGGTTCCTCTGCCCCTTCAAAATCCAGTTTGCACTTCTGGGAGTTCTCGGTCCACATACTGCTTAAGCCTGCCTTTAAGCATAACCTTGCTAGCATGTGAAATGAGTGCAATTGTTTGGTAGTTGGAGCATTCTCTGGCACCGCCCTTCTTTGGGATTGGGATGTAGACTGATCTTCTCCAATCCTCTGGCCACTGCTGAGTTTTCCAAACTTGCTGGCATATTGAGTGAAGAGGTACTTAAGCATACTTAATTTTCTCTTAGTTGTATCCAAGTGCTGACTCTTCATCATGGAAAAGTAATGCCATGGCCAATCACCATGCTTACACAAAATGTATATTTGTGATAGTAGATAATGCAAGTCTTATTTATCTCCTTTATGAGTGCCTTTCTGTGAAACATGCCAAGGCGATTTAACAATTTAAAACATCTATTAAAATAATTTGAAATCCAGTGCAGACTGGGATAAGAATCTCCACTTCAAAGGCTTGCTAAAAAGAAAAGAAAGCATTCAACAGACCCCCAAAAGACAATAGAATTGGCGCTTGTCTGCTATGTCATGGGAAGGAGTTCCAAAGGGTAGCTACTGCCACACTAAAGGCCAAATTCTGACAATCTATGGAATGGACATCCTGGTGAGATAATGACTGTGGGAGGCTCTGTCCTGCAGAGAACAGTAATCAGGTGGGTATATAAGGGTGAGACAATCTTTTAGGTAATCCTTTAGCTAACCCAGTGCCTTGGATTTAGCCTGGAAGCTAATTGGCAGCCAGTGAAATGCTTTCAGCAGTGGTGTAACATGGTAGCAATTTGCTGTCCCAGTGAGTTGTCAAGACTCTGCGTTTTGAAGGAGCTACACCTTTTGGACCAACCTTAGGACCTGTCCCATATAATGTGAATGGCAGTAATCCAATATTGAGATTACAATCCTTCAAGTGCATGGATGACAGTAGTTAGTCTATAAACAACCATTGCTGTTTATCATTTGAAGCTGGTCAACAGGCACTCCTAGCTACTAAGGTCACCTGGAGTTCTAGTGACAGGGATAGATCCAGGAGCACCCCAACGTACAAACCAGCTGCTTCTTGGGAGTACATGGGGAGTACATCACCATCCAAAGAAGACAACTGACTCTCTTACCCACAGAACCTTCATCTCGCCTAGATTCAGACTTGACCCTCATCCAGCCTACCACCAGGTCCAGGCAGTGGCCCAAGGCTTCCAAGGCCTCTCCTGATTTAGACGCTACAGAGATGTGCAGATGTTACAGTATACTGATGACAGCTCACCCCAAATCTCATAATAACTGTTCACGAAAGCTGCAACTAGATGTTAAATAGCCACAAGAGCTACGGAGCCAAAAGATGATCTTACCTGAAACCAACCCCAGAGATAGGACTTGAACCACTGTAAAACAGTGCCCATTATCTCTTTCACTGAGTCAGTTCAGGAGGATGCTATAGTCAACGGTATCAAAAGCTGCTGAAAAATCAAGAAGGATAGGTTGGCACATATACCCATACTTCTTTCTTCTGATAAAGGTCACCCAGATTAAGTCAAGGTCAAGACTCATTCAGCCACCATTCTACCCATTCCAATCTATCTTGTTGCTTATTTTACATGGGATAAAATCAAAAATTAATTCCAGAACTAACATACATGCATTTTGTCACAGCTTTCAGTTCCATCTGTTCATTTCTGTCTTTTTTGGTGTCAGGGTTACACCAGCATCTGTTTGGATTAATGCATCACAGTGCACATATATGGCGATGCAATCATACATAACATTCCATCAACATTTCTTTAAAATACATTATTATATTCTAATACATCACTGCAACCTTCCTCCAAAGAGTTCAGGGCATGCATAGTGACCCCCACTTTTATTCTCACATCAACCCTGTGAGGTAGAGTTTAGGTTGAGAAAATGTGATCAATCCAAGATAACCCAGAAAGCTTTGTCTACTATTTAATTAATTTGCAAAGATATTTAGGCACATTGAGAACTTGGAATGTGGAAGGGGAGAGGGGGAAAGAGAGACACATGATGAAAAAGAATATCAGGCAAACTGTGCATGCACAGCAGTCTTTACAGATCAGAATTGTTTATTTTTGAATGGAAGAATAGTGGATTGCTAATCCACTGCTGCCATGCTGCAAACAAGATCAGATAATCTGGATCAAAAAAACTGGGGAGAATTTAGTAATCATCTCTATAAGATTGGTAGTTTTCATGCTTTCATTATTTATTTTGGCTGAAAATTATTTTTGCTGTGCTCAATGGCTAATTAATAAAATCCTTGCCATGGATATAATTTTAAACTAAATAGGAGGTAGATACTTTGTTTCCCCTTAATATTTCATAAATGCTGTAGATGTTTAATTAGAAACCGTGTCTTATAAATAAACTATGAATCAATGTGACTATGTAAGATAAATGCCACACAAGCAGTTCATGGTACTAAATCCTTAATCCAATATTAATGCAGTATTAAATATTACTCCACTGGTAACCCCAAAGGCATTTAAATATACCATTCCAAGAAGCTTGAAGTAGATTTAATTTGCCGTAGTATACAAGGCCCATGCACCACATATAATCCCACTTAAACCTTATTTTCTGGTGATTTATACACCTTTTGCTGCTCCTTTGTACAGGAATTAATTTCCCTCTGTTTTACCATCTGAACAAGAATATACACTGTGAAGGAATAACTTGTATGTGCGACAAAACTAATAAAGTAGTCTGCCATATATAACCATAGTAAACTGTTAGCATCATAAATCAGGGAAAGGATGTGTCTCCAATTATCTATAAAAGTAACTTCCATCTAGCTGCACCACAGAGCTTAAATGAATCTTCCCTGAAAAGCCCACTGATTTCAAGTTCTAATCATTCTCCAAAACAAAGACATCTGCTAGGATTATACAAGAAGCTACATAGGGGCTTTTGTCCAAATGGCTTAATTACCACTTACTTTCAAACATTGTTTATGAAGGAGTCAAGCTTCTTTTACTTTACACTTACTTTGAATGTGGCATGGTTGGTTGTCTCCACAGGACATCCCAGCCCAGTTCCTGCATGTGTAAAATCTTCAGTCTGCACTGAACACCATGTGCCTTTAACACCACTGCCTTTAACACCATGGTTAGCATCATGCAAGGATTACCTGGGTGCTCAGAGAGTACATTTCCTGTTCGGTTGTTAGCCACAGGGCACAAGGCCTTAAGCATTCACTGGCACAGGATCAGACATACAAGGCAGTCTCAGATATTGATTTATTTCAAAGAGCAGGAGAAAATGCAAGGAAGTGAGCCAAACATACACAAACACAAATGAAGAAGAGCTGAGCCTCAAGCAGATATGCTTAGGATATTCCTGAGTGAAATATCTGTGCTGTACTAGAATAAGAGACATGACCTTTACTGCACTAGCTTGAGGCCTGCCTCTTCCTTCATTGATTTGAAAGAGTGTCAACAACTCCCAGAAAGAGGAGAAGATCATATCTCACTGCACTTTCATCCCTCCCCTCAATGAAAATAAGAGAAGAAGAGGAGGAGGAGGAGGAGGAGTTTGGATTTGATATCCCACTTTATCACTACCCGAAGGAGTCTCAAAGCGACTAACATTCTCCTTTCCCTTCCTCCCCCACAACAAACACTCTGTGATGTGAGTGGGGCTGAGAGACTTCAGGGAAGTGTGACTAGCCCAAGGTCACCCAGCAGCTGCATGTGGAGGAGCGGAGACGTGAACCCGGTTCACCAGATTACGAGTCTACCACTCTTAACCACCACACCACACTGGCTCTGTTGGGCAAAAAGGGCCACATTTATTAAATACATTATTAATATTATTAATATACTGCCCTATACCCGGAGGTCTCAGGGCGGTTCACAGAATAAAATCAAAATATAAAACTACAAAATACATAATAAAAAAACAAGAAGTCAATAACCCCCCCCCCCAAAAAAAACACATTTTAAAAGGGCATAGGATGTCAATCAAATCAATCAAAGGCCTGGTTAAAAAGGAACATTTTTGCCTGGTGCCTACAGGTGTATAATGAAGATGCCAGGTGAACTTCCCTGGGGAGAGCATTCCACAGATGGGGAGCCATTACAGAGAAGGCCCTTTGGGTGACCAAAGCAGTTTCTGTGCCAAAACCGGGGCAAAACCTCAATTGAAATAGATCCAGAAAATCAGTTTCTTCCAAAAGCACCAGGATCTGGTCTGCAACCACTCGCTCCACAACCTTGCTTAGGAAAGGGAGATTAGCAACTGGCCAGTAGTTAGCTAGGTTTTCCAAATCCAGGGAAGGTTTCTTAAGGAGTGATCACCTCCCTGTCCCAGCCAGCTGTTCCCTCCTTGCTGGTTTTTATCAGCCAAGAGGGGTAAGGGTCTAGAGTGCAGGTGGTCGCCCTGACTGATCCAAGCACCTTGTCTACATCCATGAGCCTTACCAACTGAAACTTATCCAACACAGCAGGACTAGACTGTGCTCTGAACACCCCATGAGATTCATCTGCTATAACAGCAGAGCCAAGATCTTGGTGGATGCAAGCGATTTTATCCTCAAAATGCTTTGTAAACAAGTGAGCTACCATTGGTTCTACCACCCCCTTTGGGCCAGCCTGTAAATGGCCCTGTACAACACGGACAATCTCTGTTCGGTTGCATTTATTCAGATATTTTCTCCACTTGTGTTCAAATACATGAGCTACAATGAGCTAACAAGCATGACTTGAGTGTGGGCACAAAATCCATCTGAAACCAGAGCAAAGCATCCCTGCTTTCCTTGGACATTTGGACAATACCACTTTGGTTCAAGGCAGCTGGATCAATGGAAGGGTCTCAGTTCAGTCGTATAACATCTGCCTTGCACTACTGGTTTAATCTCTAGCATCTCCAGGTAGGAATGGGAGACTCCTGTTTGAAACCCTACAGATGCCTTGCCAGCCAGTGTAGTCCAGTGGTTCCCAATGTTTTGGTATGGCAACCAAGAAGTGCAAATTTACTTGGTAAGGTGATCCATAGATTTCTTGTCACATTAATTTTGTGTCTTAGGACTTTGGCAGGCACTTGTTTCCTGCATTTTAAAATGGAACTTTTTCCTATTTCATAACCACTACTTGAGCCTTCAAAGCAAAAATTTACTTCACACCTCTAACAATGTGAAATTTGTTGAAATATGTATAGTACTTACAAAACTATTCACAGTTTTGCTTATGGTAATGGAAGATCAACAAACACCTATCTGATTGCAGGATGCTGCTTTATAAGCTAAGAACCCATGGTTGTGCAGTTTCTTAAATGTGCTAAGAGTTGTTAGGAAAGCACTATTCTCCTCACCAAACTACAATTCCCAGAGTGCTTTAACAATCCTTCCCAGGGAACTTTGGGAATTGTAGCTAGTTGCCCTCCTACAGCACAGGAAACCTAAAATGATCATGGTTGGAAAAGTAGAGAATCTTAGAAGGTACGGTGGTGCTTCCAATCATGTTGGCAACAGACAGACAGTATGGAGGGTAATGGAGTCATTAATCTAATTTTTTTATTTTTTATTTTGCAAAAAAAGGAGGTGTTTGGAACCCAATGAAACCTTCAAGGCCTCATGATATTTATTTCAGAGACGTTTCTGGGTTTCGACAAAAACACTGCTGTTGAGAATGTGGCTTGGGGATTAAAGCACTGAGTTAAAAAAGATCAGCATAGGAAAAGGGAAGAGAAATAACAAAGGCTTGAAAGCTGGAGAGCAGTCCTCTTCAGGGGGTAAGATGAAGGAGCAAGATACTTTCCTATGCTGCCCCCTGCTGAACTCGGGGAATACAAATCCACACAAAAATCTCAGAGATTTAAGAACAATATATATTTAATACAAAGGCAACCTAAAGTGTGGTGCTTCTATCAAATTTTCCTAACCCTAGGAGAGGCCACTGGAGAGACACACACACAGAGAGAGAGATCTCAGCATTGGGGTTTTCTTTGTTCAAATATATAGCCTTCGTAAAGTTGGGGGATCATTTGGTCTTAAAAGTAATGGATTATCCAAGTTTTTGCCTTCTAATGGAGTGCAGCTGGAAACAGCTTTAAGAATTCTGTTTCTTGCCCTCATGATTTTTTCCCCTCTAGAAACACTGATCTCCATCTTTCCTTCAGAGGTTACTCTCCTTTTTTCCTTCACTGACATTGTGTTAAAGGACTGTGGAAAACAGCCAGCTATCAACTCAGCAATAATATTTATGCTTACATTTTAGTAAAATCATATTGCAGTAAAAGTGATTTACTTGTCTCCCCTCTGCCCCTGACTCATGTTTCAAACCACTCTCCTTTACGTCGCTACAGGGACAAATGATTTCAAGAGCAGTGCACAGCAACTGGAGACTATTTGTTTGTTCTGATGTGGTATTTTTACGTTCTCAGTCTGCAATCTGGAAGACTTACTTGCTAACACAGTTACAGGAACACAAGAGATTGCACCCGGTGTTGGTCATTCAGAGTAGACTCATTGAATTTAATAGACATGACTAAGTTATGTCCATTCATTTCAATGGTTCTACTCTGTGTACAACTAATGATGGATACCAATGAAGGGAATAAATTTACCCAAAGATACAGCCAAACTATTTATGTATGGCCAGGGGAAATAAGTCTGGATACAATCTGGATTCTCTTGAATTCTGAAAAACACCAAGAGACCGTTGACTTGAGATAAACAAATGACATCTGTGAACAAGTTTAAGTAGATAAATAGGTACCGCTCCAGCGGTAAGGTAAATGGCGTTTCCGTGCGCTGCTCTGGTTCACTAGAAGTGGCTTAGTCATGCTGGCCACATGACCCGGAAGCTGTACGCCGGCTCCCTCGGCCAGTAAAGCGAGATGAGTGCCACAAACCCAGAGTCATTTGCGACTGGACCTAACAGTCAGGGGTCCCTTTACCTTTATCTAGGTCTAAAACTGCATCAAATGAAGTAGAACCTTAGTTATGAAAGCTCATGCCACAATAAACTAGTCTTTCTCTGTGTGGACGGTGTCCTTATATAGTTAGCAGAGCAATCCAAACCACACTTGAGCTGAGTTGGGTGGGATTTGGATCGAGATGAGGTGTCCCTCTACCCAGCTCTCCTAGCCAAGATGACCTCCCACTGCAAAGAGTGTAATGCAAATGTCACTCTGCCTGCCAAACCTGTGAGTGAGAGTGACAGTAGTGGGACGCCAGCCATGGGCAGTCAGCAGAAGGCCCTGATATAGGAAGTGCAAAGGGCTGAGCTAATCTGGGGCTTGTTGGATCTTGAGCCAGTCTCACTTTTGCCACATGATGGCATTGGGCCTGATCCAAGCCTGATTGTGAAGCCAGCTCCAGGCTAGTACAGCAGCCTTACTGCCTCCCCATATTCCACCATGGCCACAATGTGCTGCAAGATTGCAGATGCGGCAGTGGCCCCACCACTCGGCAAAGCCACATGGGTAGAGTAGGGGCTTTAGATTGCATTAATCATTTGATAGGACCAGACATAGTTGTATCTATGTGGAGCCATGAGATTCCTGCTACTGTTCTGTTCTTCGTGGAGACTGACTAGTGTCCTGATTCTTCCATGACTTGGTGTCAGATCTCGCATATTCCAAATACAACAAACAGTGTCACCATTATGAAGGGGACTTTTATTATTATTATTTAGTCCACACACTGAAAGGCAAACTTACATAATTTGTACATTTTGAAACAACACAAAACAGCCACCTTCCCAAATTTACACTTCTCTGTATTTTTAGTGGTATCCTCCAGACAAGCAATGTGTACAAAAATGCATATATTAGTGAACATGAGATACAGAAAGGCATTATATTAGGGAAAATTGCTTTGCAAAAATGAATAATGAACAAAACTGCAAAGAAAAATGTGTGCATTAGAATAAATTCACACAAAAATGCTGATTTTCATATAAAAATGTGGAGAACTGAACTTAGGACTGAAAAGATGAGAGATTCACCCAACTCTAGGCACAGTTCCTGGACCAGAAGGTTCCAGTTTAGAGAATCCTGAAGAAAAGAGTCAAATTTGTTTACCTTTGCCTGACCAAAAAAGCTCCAGAGAGAAAGGAATTGTGCTCATTCCTTTATGGTACAGGTGTGGGGAGCTAACAATGTTTTTAAATCCTTTACCTTTGCTGAGGAGGGCCATAAATATCATGAATTAACAGGATGAACACAGTGAGCTTGAAGATTCTAAAGACAAATTGGTGTTTGGAATTATAGACCAAGTGCTTTCTGAAAGTATGCAACTGTAAGAGGATGTAACTCTTTACAAAGCCATATTTATTGATTTAATGCCATTTCTAGACAACCCATTGATCAAAATTCTCTATGCAATTCACAAAAACCAATTACAAAAGTCAAGCTAGAGGAGCATAGTGCAGAAAGTATTTGAAGACAGGACATTTTACTATCATTATAGGCCTAGAGAAGGACATCATCCAGAGACCTGTTGTATTCAGGTGGTGCAACAACTCACCACAGTGGTCTACAGGCATTTTTTCTTAAAGTATATGTTGTGTAAGGACACTGACCCTCCTTGGAAAATAAACTTAACTACCAGTCAAAATGCTATTAATTTCAAAATACATCTAGGAGCTTATCTTACACTTATTTCAGAGAAGGCCTATGCAAAATTCCAGAGCACTCACAGATGTGCAAAAGGCAGCAATTGTTTTACACAGCCCAAGAAATATATACAAGCTTTTGGATGCTCTACTACACTAACAAGCTACACGGATGAGCCGTTTCTGTCTGCCATACAATCCTCAGTCATGAAATAGCTGCCTGAATGGGGCTACTAAAAGTTGTGGGAGAAATAGGACTGTTTGACAACAACTGCCTAAGAAAATGAGACATTGTGGACTCTGCTTTAAGATCTGTGGCCAAACAATACTACGTACGAACAGCCACAGAATATCTATTCAACTATATCACAATGTAGAAATGGAGCTAGGAAGGATAAAAGAAAGGAGCACACTTAAGCAAATGACTGAGCTCACCTCACGGTATGAACCAATGCTCCCTGTCATCAAGAAAAATGGGAAAACGCACACCTGTCTAGATCTTTAAAAACTTAATGAAGCTGTAGTCAGAGAAAAATATGTACTCCCAATGCTAGATGACCTTTTCCCCAAAGTGACAGGAGCCAAAGTAGTTTCCAAATTGGATGCCTCAAGCAGTTTCTGGCAAACACCTTTGACAAAACTGAGTGGTGAACTGACTAAATTTATCATGTCCTTTGGGATATTGTTTTCAATGTCTGTCATTTGGAATCACAAGTGCTCCCAGGATTTTTCAAAGAAAGATGACAAGGCTCCTTAGAAACACAAAAGGAGCTGTGGTATTAGTGGACAAGATCCTAATACACATCCTAATACATCAATGGAAGACTATGACAAAATTCTGGTCATCTTATGGAACAGTCTCCTTGAATCTGGACCAAACTAATTGATGCAAAGTTGAAATGCAGTTCTTGGGTCAAGTAATCACACAATATGGGACAAGGACAGGCCTAGAAAAGGACATTGTCCAGAGAGTTGTAAGCACTGACTAACATTACAGAACCAAGATGCTTTCTGACACTGCTGAACATCTTCATTGTCCTGCTTAATGCAAGAGCTTAAAAAAAAAAAAACATCAAGTTTACCTGGACATGTTAACAAGTTACATATAGCTGTTTCTAAACATTATTGGTTTTATTTGTAATCCCAGAGGACAGGATCACACTTCAAAACGACCTTGACAGATTAGAGAACTGGGCAAAAACAAACAAGATGAATTTTAACAGGGAGAAATGTAAAGTATTGCACTTGGGCAAAAAAAATGAGAGGCACAAATACAAGATGGGTGACATCTGGCTTGAGAGCAGTACACGTGAAAAGGATCTAGGAGTCTTGGTTGACCACAAACTTGACATGAGCCAACAGTGTGATGCGGCAGCTAAAAAAGCCAATGCAGTTCTGGGCTGCATCAATAGGAGCATAGTATCTAGATCAAGGGAAGTAATAGTGCCACTGTATTCTGCTCTGGTCAGACCTCACCTGGAGTACTGTGTCCAGTTCTGGGCGCCACAGTTCAAGAAGGACACTGGCAAACTGGAACGTGTCCAGAGGAGGGCAACCAAAATGGTCAAAGGCCTGGAAACGATGCCTTATGAGGAACGGCTAAGGGAGCTGGGCATGTTTAGCCTGGAGAAGAGGAGGTTAAGGGGTGATATGATAGCCATGTTCAAATATATAAAAGGATGTCACATAGAGGAGGGAGAAAGGTTGTTTTCTGCTGCTCCAGAGAAGCAGACACAGAGCAATGGATCCAAACTACAAGAAAGAAGATTCCACCTAAACATTAGGAAGAACTTCCTGACAATAAGAGCTGTTCGACAGTGGAATTTGCTGCCAAGGAGTGTGGTGGAATCTCCTTCTTTGGAGGTCTTTAAGCAGAGGCTTGACAACCATATGTCAGGAGTGCTCTGATGGTGTTTCCTGCTTGGCAGGGGGTTGGACTCGATGGCCCTTGTGGTCTCTTCCAACTCTGTGATTCTATGATTCTATGATTCTATTCTATTCTATGCTTTAGGTTCACCACATAGGGACTCTTTGACTGAGTGCTTTATAAATTCTTCTAACTAAAATCAATAAATATTCAAAAGACGTCTTCAAAGAGGCACAAAGAGGCACAGCCACTAAACCTTTTACTGAAATCCACAATGACCAGGCTTGGGAGATAGTTCAGGAGGCTACCTTTACAAATATAAAGGGCACACAACTTCTGATAGCCAATCTTATACTTTTTGTGATGCCAACAAGTTCTTCTTCTTCTCCTTCTCCTTCTCCTTCTCCTTCTCCTTCTCCTTCTCCTTCTCCTTCTCCTCCTTCTCCTTCTCCTTCTCCTTCTTCTTCTTCTTCTTCTTCTTCTTCTTGCAAGGAGTTTTGAATAAGGTGTGATGCCACCGCATCTGCCTAGTTCAGAATGCAAGATCACTGCATTCTGTTCCAGACCGCTTACCTAACCTCTTACTGAAGCAGAAAAATGCTATGCACAAATTTGAAGGGGGTGAAAAGAGAGAATGTTTTGCTAGTGTTTGGGCACTGTAAAGCTTTTATAGATGCCTATGTGATCTACTTTCGTTCAGACTCTTCACAGACTATAAACCCTTGGTGACCTTGATTTAAGAAAAATGTTTGGTTCAAGTACATTACTAGGCCAGCATCTTCTACTAACAATGATGAGATTCAATTCAGTAGACAAGTACGTTAGAAGACAAAAACAGGCATCCATAGCAGATGCATTATTATGAAGCCCACAGTGCAGACAGGGACTTGCAAGTGAAAGAGAGAAGTCAAGGCACATACTATGTGTACTTCTCTATCAGCATTCTAAAACAGGCTTGTCAGATGTAGACATCTACTCATGGATAAATCCTACACTATATTAGATCAGGGGGACCTGAATACCTTAGCAATACCTCAGAGATTACTAGGAAGTACTCTTCAAAAAGGGGAAAGGTTTATACGATCTGAAGAGAAACGATCTGAAGAGTATGCTAGGAAGTACTCTTCTGTCTGTCTGCAACTGAGTGAACTGAAAGGCCTAAGTGCAAAACAAACAAGCAAGTAAGCAAAAGCAAAAAAAAACACCCTATATTGTTGCACCATGATATACAAGGAGAAGTTCGTAGACCTTATCCAACAAGGATATCAGGGTCTAACCAAATGTTGTAAAGGGGCCAAGAATACAGTATGGTAGACTGGAATTTGATATGACGTAAATAACAAAACTCTACCCTGTGACTGCTAAAGAACTTGATCAACACAAAGCAATGGACTTTTATGCATTTGCGGCTCACAACTGACCTGTGTGCACTGGGAAGGTGATATTATCTGGTTATTGTGGGCTACTATTCTAGGGGTATCAATATACTCATTTGCCTACTATTGCATGCTATAGGCTTGCTGCACAGCTGAGCAATACCTCTGTTGACTTGGGCTCGCCACATGAACTCATGACTGACAATGCAACTCAATTTACAGCAGAAGAATTCCCATCATTCCAGACATTTTTAACCATATTACCAAAAGCCACCACTATCTTGAAGCAAAAAGGGAGGCAGTTAGAGCAGTATAGACTGCAAAGAAAATATTGACACAGAACAGCCCACATATTGTTATTTTAAGCTACAGTTCAACACACTGATAGCTACTGTATAGAGCAAGGGTGGTCACCCTGGTCCCTACTGCCCACTAGTGGGCATTTCAGGATTCCAGGTGGGCAGTAGGGGGTTCTACGCTACATGTTACTGCAGCACTGGTGGGCGGTAAGGAAATTTTACCATCAAGAAAAATGCATTAGTGGGTGGTAGGTATAAAAAGGTTGACTACCCCTGATATAGTGACTAGCTTAATTAGTAACAGGTAGAATACCTGCCCAAACTCTAGAGATGAATGTCTTTCTAAAGTGACCTGATCCAGGGGGGGGAAATGGTATCTTAAGGTTATTAAAGTGAAATAAATTATGTTTTTATAACCAGCACAATTCAGTGAGAGAACTAACACATTTAGAACTGTGTGAGAGAGAGTGTATATCAAACACAAAGGAGAAAAGACAAGATAGACACCAGTTACTGTACAAGGGAAAAATGAAACACCCAGATAATAGTCTGTTGAGACTGAACATGGAATACTTATCAGAAACTGATGATATCTTCTTCCTATTCCTGAGAAGGAACAATAGCCAAATACACAAGTAGTACCTAAAAACCCAAGCTCATATTGACTGACAACAATGATATTAATAATGACTAACTCTTTCAATATTTAGCAATCAGTGACAATACCGAATTACTACATTTCAACAGGCTGTTTTATTTGCTTCTTTAAGGTGAAGGAGAGACGTGTGGACAATCATGAATTGGTACCTAGGGACTTCTCCTGATGAGGACATTGAAGGACCACTTAGGGTGCAACATCAAATTAACGTTTTTAAAGCACTTCAAATTAATCTTCAAAAATGTCCCTTAAGAACATATGGTACATATGGTTCAGAACTAATATCTCCCTTGCTCAGTATCCAGTTTCTCACGAAGGCCAACCAGTTGCCCGTGAGTAGCCCAGACATAAAGGCAAGAGCCCCCTTCTGTTTTCCACTGACTGGTATACTGTACAAAGGAATGCTACCACTGATCCTGAAGGTGGCATATAGCCATCACTACCTGTTTAGTCCTATCCCATCCTCTTTGAATCTGAATTTACCTAATCTCCTTTGGTGGCCATCACTACATCTTATGGAGGAGAATTCCACAGTTTAAGAGGCACTGTGTCGTGCAGCACTTTCTTTTGTCTATTCCGAATAGTTCAACATTCAGTGATTAGATGACTCCTCATTCTAGCGTTATAAATGGAAGAAAAACATTTATATGTGCATTTTCTACACAACATGTTTGATTTCATACACCTCCATCCTGTTCCATCCCTCACATAGTTTATTGTTTCTAAACTAAACAGCCCCAATCACTGAAACCTGTTCCAGTTCTACAAAACCATATTTTAGTTTCTTCAGTCACCTGATTATTTCGGTTGCCAATTGAATGTATGATACCTTTTATCTGTTTCAGAAAATAGTTTCACAGATACGCTCCCTCCCTTATTCTTGAAATATTCATCTAGAAACTTTAAGTGTTGCATGTCATGGATTAGCAGATTTCAGGGGTGGGTTCAAGCTTGGCTTTTACTCAAGAGAAGTAAGTCACAGACAACACAGTAGTGTGATAAAGCAATAAGCAATAGGAAGAAAGAAAATATTGAAAAAGCAAATAATGAAAAGAAAAACAAGAATTGATTTTCAGCTGCAAGTACTTACCCACAGGAGACATTTCAGGCACGCCAGCAGTGTAAGGGCCATCCAGAAATTTAGGTTCATTGTCATTGATGTCCTGAATCTTAATGACGAATTCTGACTCTGGTTCCACGGGTTTACTTGTCAGTCTATCTAGTGCTTGTGCTCGGAGGGTGTAGTAGGCTTGTTCCTCCCGATCAAGCCTCTTTGTAGCATGAATATCCCCCGTGTTCTCATCAATAATGAAAATGGAACTTGCCCCTTCTCCTGACAAGATGTATTTGATGGAGCCATCTCCTTTATCAACATCAGAGTGAAGCTGGTGAAAAATTGATGAGAGATGAGATTAACTTACAGGAAAGTCGGTGGTATGAATATATGTAAAAAATAATAATAATAATTCACATGTCATGTAGCAGCATATGAAATTTTATCATTCTTGGAAAGTTAAGCCAAATGTTGATTATGCACAGCATGTAACAAACGATGGGAAGCTCTCAGCTGGCTCCCGTGAGCCAGACAGTCCCATCTCATTCCATAAACAATCTTATTTTCAAATGCATTTCATGGCAGCTCAAAGAAAGAACATCCCATTCCTGTAGCTTTCTCTGAGTACAGCTGCTGAACTTAGGAGGTTGACAATCTTGTAGATTTACCCCAGAGTAATCCTGCTGGGGTCAGTAGAACTACTTAGAAGTTCATGGAATCATAGAATTGTAGAGTTGGGGGGACCCCAAGGGTCATCTAGTCCAACCCCCCGCAATGCAGGAATTTTTTATCCAATGTGGGACATGAACCCACAACCCTGAGAATAAGTACCTCTTTATCTACCAACTGAACTAGTAGGTTTATCTTTGTGATATTGACTTACATGGCTTGTACCTTAAAACTTTTGATTTACATGGCTTGCACCTTAAGATTTTTGAATATTTGGATCCAAATAATCATAAAGAAAAGTAATACCATGGATTTGTATGAATAGAAACACTTTTCAATATACTTGTTGATAGCAAATGTGCTGTATTTTGTTCATTGCCTACTAAAATAATAGAATAATAATAATCATAAATAGTATATTCTCACATACTACCTGCATGCCTAGTAAGCCAGTCTCACTGAACTTGACAGGACTTTCTCCAAAACATGTGTGTATAGGATTGAGTCCTAACTGATCTGTCTGGTCTTAAAGAAGCTCTTTTGTGTGTTTCAGTTTTAACACAATCAAAACAAATCAAATTTGGTGAGAGCTTTAAAACATAATAGAGATCATGTTCCACTAGGCAGCTTTCTTCTACAATTCGATAAATCTAGATTGGTACAAATAGGAAATAAACTGCACTCCTGCATTCTTTATGGCTATAGCCCGTGTGCTTGTTAATCTATTATCTACATTCACATAAACAGGATGGTTACTATAATAATAATAATAATAATAATAATAATAATAATAATAATAAATTTTATTTATACCCCGCCCTCCCCAGCCGAAGCTGGGCTCAGGGCGGCTAACAACAATAAAAATAATCCAATTCTAAAAACCTTTCATTATAAAAATTAATTAAAATCAAATTGATGGCAACCATTAAGCAAAATTCTGTGCAGATTGCCAGAGGAGGGGGTCAGGCTGCGCCCTGACCAAAGGCCTGGTGGAACAGCTCTGTCTTACAGGCCTTGTGGAAAGATGTCAGGTCTCGCAGGGCCCTAGTCTCTTGTGACAGAGCGTTCCACCAGATTGGAGCCGCGGCCGAGAAAGCCCTGGCTCTAGTTGAGGCCAGCCTAACCTCTCTGTGGCCTGGGATCTTCAGGATGTTTTTATTTGCAGACCGTAAATTCTTCTGTGGGACATACCAGGAGAGGCGTTCCCATAGGTATGAGGGTCCTAGGCCGTATAGGGCTTTAAAGGTTAAAACCAGCACCTTAAACCTGATCCTGTATTCCACCGGGAGCCAGTGCGGCTGGTATAGCACCGGATGAATGTGATCTCGCAGCGAAGACCCCATAAGGAGTCTCGCCGCGGCATTCTGCACCCGCTGGAGTTTCTGGGTCAGTCTCAAGGGCAGCCCCACGTATAGTGAGTTACAATAATCCAGTCTGGAGGTGACCGTCGTGTGGATCACAGTGGCTAGGTCAGGGCGAGAGAGATAAGGAGCCAACTGCTTAGCTTGGCAGAGATGAAAAAATGCCGCCTTTGTTATAGCTGTAATCTGCGCCTCCATAGAGAGGGAGGTATCGAAGATTACACCCAAACTCTTAACGGACGATGCTGGCACTAATTACACCCCCGCAAGAGATGGGAGTTGCCCCCTCAATCCCATATCACCCCGTCCCAGCCAGAGGACCTCTGTCTTCAAAGGATTTAACTTCAACCAGCTCCCACGTAACCATCCAGCCACAGCTTCCAGACATCTGGTCAGTGTGTCTGGGGCCGAGTCAGGATGGCCATCCATCAACAGATAGAGTTGGGTGTCATCAGCATACTGATGGCAAACCAGCCCAAAACTCCGGACAAGCTGGGCGTACAGTCGTATGTTATACTGTATTGTATTATACATATTTCTATTTTGTTTTTTTCAGAGAAAAGAACTCAAAGCAACTTACAAAAAGTATTTGAAAACAAGTCTGATAACAAGCCTAGAACAACCTAAAATAAACCACTAATTTATAGAAAAAAGCAGATTAAACTCTAAAATATAAGTAGGCTATTAAGATCCCAAAGCCTTGGAGAACATGAATGTTCTTGCTTGGCACCTAAAAGCAGATAATGATTGTGCCAGGCATGCCTCCTTGGAGAAAGTATTCCATAGATGAGGAGCTACCACAGAGAAGGCCTCAAATACATGTTAAACACCATACAAGATAAAATTGAACTCTACGGCACCCCACATTGAAGGATCCATGAAGCTGGGTAACACTCCTCAAGCACCACCCACTAAAGATGGTCAACTAAGAAGGAAAGGAGCCACTGCTTTCTCACTCCCAATGTGGGAAGCCAATCCAGAACAATACCATAGTATTGAAAGCCAGTCACACACTCCTCTGTTCCTTTCTCCAGACAAAGGTCACCATTCAGGGGGACCAAGCCAGTTCCTGTGGCAAAACCAGTTGTAATCCCTGAATGAAGTGGATCTAGAAAATCAGTTTTCATCCAAGAGAGCCTGGAACTAGCCCACAATTCTATCTTCAAGAACCTTGCCCAAGAAGGAAACTTTAGCAACTGATTAATAAGTATTTAGATGTTCCAGATCCTGATCTTAAGGAGTTTCTAGACAGGAAGCATTAATCACCTTCTAGCCCAGAGAGCTGTCCCTTCCTTGATAGTTTTTTATCACCCATGAGAATAAAGAGTGCAACTGAACAGAACCAATGTCCTTGTCCATGCCCTAAAGCCTTACTAACTGAAACTCATCCAACATCGCAGACATAGACAGTGCTGTGGGTGCCTTTTGAAATTCATCTGCTGTAATAATGGAGTTGAAGTTCTGGTGGATGATAGCAATTTTGTCCTCAAAATGTTTTGCAAGCAAGTCATAGCAAGGCACTGCCACCAGTTGGATCAGAAAGACCAACAGTCCCTTTGAGCCAAATCCCACAAGTCGGACACTCAGATATAATACCCTTTGAGCCAGATTCCTCTGAGGAATGAGCCTCCTTTACACTATGGCCTCCACACTCATAAATACAGACTAAGAGATAACAGAAGACAAGGCTGTAGGTCAAAGGACTACCCTTTTGAGATTCTCCATCAAGTTCTATGCTTGGAGCTGTCCAAGGTCCTGCAATTCCAGTCAGACCCCTTCTCAAATACCAACCTGAAACACTCAGGCATACCACACAGGGTGCCCAACTGTGGTCAGGACAGGGCAAATTCAAGGACATTCAAAGGAAAGCAAATGTGCTGTTTCAGCATATCCCTTTCAGCATATCCAAGATCTCTGGAAACAGTGCTACCCTCTCTGTTTATGCTCTGATTAGTGCTCACAAGCAAGCCATGAAACATCAGTCCACTGACTTGTTTCAGACCCTGTATGTTAAGGATGAAGCTCTGAAGGGGGTTTCTCCATGTGTCCCAATGAATATTCTCAACCCCAGAAGATTCACAGCACACTCCTTTCCTTGCACCATACTATCATTGCTCCCATCAAGTCTATTGCTATCTCTCTTTCCGGTTAGAAATATCACAAGTGTTACAATCACACACACATAAAACTGTCTAACAACGTAACAGGGCTGGTGTTAACTGAAGATTGGGGGAGGTGACCCTAGACACTGGATTTTAAAAGGTCCATGCTAACTAAGGAGATTCCTGTTTACAGATGTGTTAGCTGATATATAGCCACCATATAATTTAAATTACTGCATTTGCTTTCCATGCACTTGCAACAGCAACATTTTAATGTATTTTTAATCTTTGTTGGGAGCCGCCCAGAGTGGCTGGGGAAACCTAGCCAGATTTATTTATTTATTTATTTATTATTATTATTATTATTATTATTATTATTATTATCAGTGAATAACTGTTACCCTGAGAACTAAAAATATTATTACAGTTTGCTCTGATGCACTAAGGGCTATCACATCTCATATTTTACTAATGAACTCTCTCCCCCACCTCTCCAATAAAGGTTGCTTTTTTAAAAAGAACCAGATTCTATGCACAGAAAACCTTGAGCCTACGGCGGGGTGGGGGGAAGCTTTAATTACCATAGGTTGGCTTGCTACATTTGTGATGTTCCCAGTGCTGCAAAGAACACTCTGAAGAGTTTTTGTGAACATTGTTATGAGTATTTTAGTGCCAACATGAGGGAAATGAAAGAACACAGCGAGGGAACAATGCATAACCGAAATATTTTGAAGAGTCAGAAATACATTTCCTCAGCAATTTCCTTAGTCACAATTTAGCTCTTGGTAGAATGGTATAAATGGACTATTAGACGGAGAAAATGAAGCACAAATTTCTACCACAGAGAGATGCTGCCAGCTCTGGACAGACAGTCTATGGCTGAAGAACCATGGAATATTAGAAGTTGTCAGTATAAAAAATGGACAATGGGGAAGAGGGAAGGAGCTGACCTGCTTGAGCAACTAAGTGCACTTAGGACTGGATCCAGACTTCTCCTTCCACAGAGAGGTTCATTTAATGCACAGATGACCTTTCATCCAGTTAATGGATTTCCCCTCTCCTCCTGTAATCCCACACTTTTCTAGAGGACCCTCCCAACCCTCTAGAATAATGTGAGAGGTATTGCTGGGTGTTGCAGGAAGGAGGAATCAGAAAGAGGAGCCTTCCCCACTCTGCCTGTGGAAGCAAAGTCTGGATCAAACCCACAGTATCCTGGATTCATGATATGCTATGAACCCATAGAATCCATAGTATGAGGAATGAGCATGATGTGGGTGGGTTTTTTTTAAAAGTCCCCCATACTATTTTTCATCCTTGCCCATAGCAACAAAACATTGAGATTCAGAGCTGGCAGACAGCCCAAATTCTGAACCTTTTAACAGTATCTAGTGCAATGGGAAGTAGGGGAGGAGGTTCTCATCCCTTTCAAAGTCCAAGAACCACTACAAGACTTCTCTTCCTGGCTGCTTTGAGCACTGAACAAGAGCACTCTGGAGTGCATGTACACTGCAACATTTTGGTTTGAATCCAAATTAAATTGACAGATGGTTTATTCTAGGTATCTGAAGAAGTGTGCATGCATACGAAAGCTCATACTAATGACAAACTTAGTTGGTCTCTAAGGTGCTACCAGAAGGAAATCTTTTATTTTGGTTTAGTCTTACTTCTTACTCTTTCCTCCATTTATAGACCTCTTACTATCTGAAGGATATTGAAGTGGTTTACAATAGAGAAACACGTAAACACACACACATATATACACAAAAAGGACAATAAAGCCATGTCAATGACTTCCATAATAAAATAAGTAAACAATAACCATATACATAAGCACAATATAAAAATAGATAAAATCAGAGAGCACCATAAGGCAGTATAACACATGCAGGTCCTGATACCCACAGACCTTGCTATATGCTCCACAGATTCACTCATCTGAACAGCCAACTTTCTTACTTCCTTGTTTCTTTATGCTTTGCTGGTTGGTGGCAGCCATTTTCGGGCAGAAACCATGGAGAAAATGGGGGGGGGGGTGAGATCAGACAAATCAAGGAGCAGAAAAGATCTGACAAATCCATTTTTCCTTTGTCTCTCCTTTGCTTATTGGCTGCAGTCATTTCAGGAAGAAACCATGAAGGGAGTGGAGGAAGAGAGTGGACAAATTCCACTTTAGAATTACTTCCATAGGAAATAATGGAAATTATGGACTTGTTTTGCAAATGCTCACCTAACGAACAATTTCCAGGGAATGCATTGTGTTCAGTAAGTGAGACCTGAATGTACAACACAACACAACATACAATCAATCAGTCAATCACTCAGCCAATCTCATTCACCATCCATTTCATGTAACCATGGCAACCATTCATTACGTCAAATACTGCCTCTATCAACCTCTCATATATACGCCACTCACATTCAACAATATTACGACCCACATACAAAGGGACACTGCAATATATTATCCAAATCTCTGAAGCACTAATGCACCCTCCACCCCAAACTATGTAATGCTCCTCTCCCATTTCTCACCTGAGAGGGGCCCAGATCTATCCCAGGCTAGGCGCTCAGTGCTTCCATGTACTCACTCCCAACCTCATAATCATAAAATGGATGGTACTTAAATCAATGGTTTTCGATGAGTCTACTCTGATTGGTTTCTAAATAATCAATAGTGCTCTACAAGTGTGCAGAAATAACTTAGCTTGTAAATTAAAAGAATGGAAAAACACAAAAATGGCCCTGAGAGTGATTATAAAACACCAAAAGCTTTGAGATCAGTTGAAAAAATCCAAGTCCTCAAACAATATGAAAAATGAACAATAAGAGCAACTAAAAAATAACAACAGAATAATTCCCAAGCAAACTATTAAAAACTACAGGGCAGGCCACATATCCTTCTATCAAATCCAAAGGTCTGGGCAAGCAAAAATGCCATCACTTAGCACTCAAATGCTACATGCATTGATTCCAGGCATGTTTCCAGGGTGAGGGCATTCCACAAAAGGTGTGATTCTTCAGACCCTATTCCATACACTGTGAAGAACAGTGAGAACTATTACATCCCCTTTTCCAGTCTACTACACAGATTTGGGGCTAGATGAGCAGATCCTGCTCAACTAACCCCAAAATTCAAAGTCTGGAACTACTGCTCTTTAGGAGGAGGATTCCCAATTTTTACTTTTCTCCTGCCCTGAATGTTTTTTTAGCAACATTAAAATTGCTACCCTGTCCTGTGCTGTTGACTTGTTGTGGCCAATAATACAATTCTAATATTTACAAAATAAAACCCTTTGAACAAAATGGTACCTAGTAGACACAGATCTCCAGTCATCCTTGGCTTAAAGCCAGTGAATGCTACACTACAAACACCATGGCCAAAACACTTAAAGTAGTCTCCATGTTCCAGATGTCCCATACAGATAATGTAATACATAATGTACCAAACCATCTGGCCTTTTTCTGTGTTCATGGAGTAAATCAAGGGGCTTTAATTCACTTTCAAAAGCTTTTGGTTAACTCGCCTTTCGCATGATCATTTGTGATATTCACTATACAGAGAACCTTATCCCAAGAGATGTTAACAGTGACCTCTGTATGACCCAAGTTAGTCAGCAAGGTTGTTTGGTGGAAATAGCCTGGAATTTCTTTTCTATTTAGACAGGAATTGACATCTCGGGCAAAGAATCTCTGAGATAACATCCTCAGAATGCTTGATGGGGCAAACAAGCCCATACACTGATTCTGCATCAGTTCCCAGAGGTTTTCAGCGTAGGCAGCGCATGTCAGATCTGTGTTACTGGTCCCTCATGTTGGCACCAATATGTTGCAAACTGTCAGGGTAACTAAGGGCTTTGTCTTGCCAGGTAGCAGCAATGTGAGTTCCTGGGAAGCAAACTGTTTCTCCAGAAAAGCTGTTGTTTTTTTTTTTAAAAAAAAAAAACTTTTGGACAGCTGCTATTGCTATTTTGTTTGCTTTTGTTGCAAACTATTCCAAAAATTAGAAGACATTTGAATAATATATGTTATTGCATCTCTGTGTTAAATTGCTTTATAAAGTGATATGAGAATGTTGCTAAGGACATAGAAAGACAGTTCATAGGGACAGGACACTATACTGTCTTATACTGTATACTGAGAGCTGCCTTACACTGAGGAAGAGCACAGATCCATCTAGCTCAGCATTGGCAATGGAATTCCAAGGTTCCAGGGCATTCTAAGAGCCTGGATCTATATGGATATAACTGTGAAATACTGGATTCAGTCAATCATCTAATATTCCTGCCAATATTTTACCATCACAAAGCAATTCTATGCACATTTACTTAACAGGTACATAAGTCTCTGTGCTCAATGGGGTTTGCGCCTAGGAAAATGTGCTAGGACTCTATGTTTTGACTTTAGCAGATGGGATCCTGCTAAATCGAGGGTTCTGGTTGCGCTTAGGACCCTTAAGCCACCCCCAAGGGGTGTGTTGTTGCTAGGCGTGGCCCAAGCCTTGTCTGTTGGGCCCCAGGATCGCGCTTGGCTGTTTGGGCCAATTGGGGAGAGTGGCGTGATACCAGGGACCTATTAATGCAGCAGCGCGATGGGGGTGGGGCACTTGCTTCGCGCTGCCGAACACCCGCCCTCCTCCCCTAATTTGGTGCTGCTGCTTTGGCCTTGCTTTGGATTGGGTCACCTGCTTTAGAGCAGGGGCTGGGTAGGAATTTTTCCATTTGGCAGATTGGCTTTAGACACTTGGTTTTGGCCCACCCCCTTAGCAATCATCACAACTTTGTAAGGTTTGGCGGTTAGGCATTGGTTTATAGAAATGTGGGGGAGGGGAGGTGTGGCTATCACCTTTGGAGAAATAAATCTTTGGGTCCAGGCAGCGCTTCCTCGGCGTAGGCTCTGCTCTCCCCTGACCTGGCCAAAGAAATTGCAGAGTAGCAGCGGTCCTGCTTCCGTGTGAGAAAAAGGGATAAATCAGTCCAGAGACAGTCCGTCCTTATCTCTAGTAGCTTTATTTACAGAGCAATAAATTCCATCAGACACCATCGGAGCATTCCGGCATCTTTGTGCTTTCCAAAAGCACTCTCACAGCAGCTTCTAAGTTGAGCTGCTTCTCTGTCCGTTGCAGAGACAGATCTGAAGAGCGTCAGAACAACATCCTGTGACGCACTTCTCTGCATGGAGCTCCTCCCAGCTCCTCCCAGATCCAGATACAGGACACCAGTGAGTTTTAACCCTGTCAGTTCCAAACTCCACACCCCCTCTTGTCCTGCATCTGGAGACAACAGTCAACAATGCTTTCCCCATACACAGACCCTCACAGAACTCCTCGTGCTTCTGGAAGGTTAATGGTTTTGTGAAACCATCAGCGAGGTTCTTTGTTGAGGGACAGTATTTCAGAGCAACTAGCCCCTCATGAACGCTCTGACATACATTCCGGAAACGTATGTCCAAATGTTTGGTCCTCGCCTTGAATTGCCCCGTCTCAGCCAATTTGAGGCAAGGTTGATTGTCCTCATGCACCACAACGGGCAGACAATTCTCTCCACAGATTTCCTTGACCAAACACACATAGAACTCCAGCTCTCTGCAAGCATCTGATAGCGCACTGAACTCGGCTTCAGTAGATGAAAGCGCTATGAGACTTTGCTTCCGGGACCTCCACCCAACTACTGAGTCCCCAAACTTCACCACTAGGCCTGACACTGATTTGCGGTCTTCAGAGTTAGCCCAATCCGAATCCACAAAGCAAGTCAGCTTTACTTCTCCTTGAGCTGGCAACCTAAGACAAAAGTCTTTGGTTTCCTGCAAATACCTCAGAACTCTCTTGATGCCATTCCAGGCTTGCACACTGGGGTTTGATGCTTCCCTGCTGAGCAGATTGACAGCAAACGCAATGTCTGGTCTGCTCCACTGAGACAAGTACAACAAACTCCCTAGGGCTGACTGAAACACTTCAGTATTTTCGAACACAACGCGTTCTGCTTGCTGACATTCTTTCGCGTATCCAGCCTCCATGGGTGACCTGGCACCTGCACAATCAGACATCCTGAACTTTTCAAGCAACTGTTCAATCTTACCTTTCTGGCAAAGCAAAAAGCTACCATCCTCAGTCTTCGCTATTTGAACACCTAAGTAGGATTTGACATCCCCAAGCTGCTTTAACTTGAACCGCTTTCCAAGCTCCCTAGCAAACTTCTGCACCTGTTCACTAATCTGTGACATCATTAAGATATCATCAACAAAAACAAGAATCACTTCCTGTGTCTCTCCTGACCCCTTCAGGTACAGGCAACTGTCTGCAACAGACCTCTTAAAACCTAGCTCTTCTAAGGCTTCATGTAGGCACATATTCCAATTCCTGGCAGATTGGCGTAACCCATAGATGGATTTGTGCAACCGCCACACGCTGCCTTGCTCACTGACTTCAAACCCTGGAGGAGGAAGCATGTATAACTCCTCCTGGAGATCTGAATTCAGGTAGGCAACATCTACATCAAAATGACTCACCTTCCAACCTCTCTGTGCTGCTATCGCCAAAAGCATTCTCAAAGTCTCCGCTCTTGAGGTCGGCGAATAGACCTCTGTGAAGTGGACACCCTTTTTCTGTGTGAATCCACGTGCCACTAATCTCGCTTTGTACTGTGGTTCTCCCGTTTCTGTGGGTTTCAAGCGGTAAATCCACCTACAACTAACAGCTCGCTGGTTAGCCGGCAGTTGAGTGAGTGAGAACACACCAAGAGACTCCATTGAGTTCATCTCCTTCTGCATCGCCTCACGCCATTTGCTAGCTTCTGCCTGAGGCAACTTCTGAACATCCTCAAAGGATTCAGGCTCACACCTAGCCACACCAACCCAAACACTAGTGGCTTCATACCTTTCAGGAGGCTTACCCTTGGTTGATCTAGCTGACCTCCTCAGCGCGAATTCTGGACCTGCGCCTGATTCACCTTGATCAGCTCTACCATCTTCTGTGTCAGAAACCTCCCCCTCTGACCTGCTGCGCCGTTTTGGGCGTACAGCTGGTTCTTCTGGTGAGGATGGCTCACTTCTCGGCTCAGACTTGACAGAGACCTGTGGAGGGGTCTTGGGACTCCCTTTTGGAGAGGTTTGGGGCCTCTGCCTTGGAGATCCCTGCTCTGGACTCTGTGCCTCAGCAACAGGTTCAGCTTCGTCCTCCTCCTCCTCATCACCTGAGTCTAACAGAACATCTGGGTTCCCGTGAAGACGTTTCCACCCACTCTGCTCGCAAAACTCAGCACTGCCGCTAATAAGCAGCTTAGACTGGTTGCCAGTAGGGTATGCGAAACGCCACGCCTTTGAACTCGGCTCATAGCCTACAAAGATCATCTTCCTAGACCTTGGTTCACCCTTTCTGCGCATGGCCTTTGGAACCAAAACCCAAGCCTGCGAACCGAAAATGTGGAAAAAGTCCACCTTCGGTTTCTTCCCATGAAGCAGAAAATACGGTGTGTCTCCTACACTTGAATTGAACACCCTGTTCTGCACAAAGCATGCTGTACTTGGGCATCATCAATGGACTCTCCACAATCCCCATTTTCCACCAGCCCCATTTTCCCACCAGCCCCATTTTCAATGGGCATCTCCACCAGAAAGAGCCTGTCTTTCCTCTCAACACTGTAGATCTTCTTCCCATCCCTGTAAAAAGAGCACAAATTGTTAGAGAACAGAACATCAATTCCAATAGCCATTAATGCTGACACACTCAAAAGAGAATGGGCAAGTTCTGGGACAAAATAAGCTGGCACTTCACAACCTAGAAAAGAGCAAAACAAAGACCCAGATTCAGTCAGCGGTCTTTTCGACCCATCTGCTAAGATAACAGAGCGTGCAGTTTTAACTGTCTTGCAGTTCCTCAGGAGCTCTCTGGAGTTAACGAGGCAATGCGACGCTCCACTGTCGACAACAAAAGAAAAAGTGTCTCTTTGGCTGTTTTCCAAAGATGCCATGGCGTTGGTTGCACCCCCACTGTCAGTGTCCTTCCTGGTTGCCATGGCCACAGCCTCCCCCCGACTAGGGCTTTCGCTGCTTCCCAGACAGACCAACGCAGCTGTGAGGTGATAAGACGCCTTGTCTTCTTCCTGGCCTGCTGCTTTCCCACGCCTCTGCTGAGAACCGGCTCTGGGAACCTGCTTTGTTGACATTCCACGCCAGCTGGTGTCCTTGGCAGCCTGGGCTTCCAGCGGATGCTTCCCAGCGCTGTTGGACGTCGCCTCAAAGCACAAACAACTCTTGGAGACTTTCGCTTTCGCAGAGCTCTTGGAACGGCTTGCCTGGCCTGCACCCCCACTCTTGGGTGCTCCGCTGCCTAAGGAACAGCCTGCAACTGCCTTCCTCTTCCCAGCTCTCAGCTTCTCTCCAGCACACAGTCCATCACACAGATGGGGTGAAGCATGGACACAGCTTCCCAAAACAGCTCCAGCCCCCTCTGAACATAGGGCAATCTCTGGGCAACTCTCAGCCCCCTCTGGTGTGGCTCCCACTAAGGCTTGACATGCCATCTTCAGTGCCTGCCACGCGACCCAGGGCTTCCTCCCTTGGAGCTTTGGCAACAGCCAAGTATCAACGCTGGCCCTTAGAATGGCTAGCACCCTTTGCTCTCTCTCCAGAGCAGCCACGTCTGCTTCAGAAGCTTTTGCAGACCTCTCACTGGACTGGGCAAAGACTGGATCGGCCTGGGTGCAGTCCCACAGCTTCCTTTCTGCCAGCCAGCGGTGCATGCTCTTACTCCAGGCCTCCCAATTGGCCCCATGCAGCCTTTCACCGGGGTAGCTCTCATGGCCTTGCTGTGCCTGAGCAGCCATCTCCTCCCCCCTGGGGCTTTAAGCGTACTCACAAGTTGCCAGCAAAACTGGTTGTCCGAAGCAGCAGCCGTTACCTCTTGGCTCTTGGCTCCGATCACCAGCATTCCTCACTGCCCTTCCTGGCAGGAGATCACAGCAACTCAAAGCTGGCAGCCTTCCTCCCTTCTCACACTTGTCAGGAAACACGTAACTTCCATAACCTTTGGAGAAATAAATCTTTGGGTCCAGGCAGCGCTTCCTCGGCGTAGGCTCTGCTCTCCCCTGACCTGGCCAAAGAAATTGCAGAGTAGCAGCGGTCCTGCTTCCGTGTGAGAAAAAGGGATAAATCAGTCCAGAGACAGTCCGTCCTTATCTCTAGTAGCTTTATTTACAGAGCAATAAATTCCATCAGACACCATCGGAGCATTCCGGCATCTTTGTGCTTTCCAAAAGCACTCTCACAGCAGCTTCTAAGTTGAGCTGCTTCTCTGTCCGTTGCAGAGACAGATCTGAAGAGCGTCAGAACAACATCCTGTGACGCACTTCTCTGCATGGAGCTCCTCCCAGCTCCTCCCAGATCCAGATACAGGACACCAGTGAGTTTTAACCCTGTCAGTTCCAAACTCCACATCACCTGCCTCTCCAGAAATAGGGTATTCCGGTAAAGGAATCTGGGGGTCCTGGATCTCGTCTAAAGTCCACTTGAGGGGCTAGGGCCATGCCAGGACCACAGGAACCCCGGGGTGAGCGTCAATCAATCTTCACCGATGTTGCTCCCTCATTTGGTGTTTTACCCTTTCAGACTGCCAGCCAGAGAGGCAGGAGGCAGTTATAGTCTCTGACCAATGCCTAGGCCAATACCGCTCAATTTGTTTTTGTAATCAGTAAAGTTGTGGCCTAAATTTTGCCCAAAAACTTAAACTAAAATTATGTGTTCGTTTGAAGTTATTTACTGGGAAAGGGCTTAGGGGCCTCGGGGCGCAACCTCTTTCCCTTCTTTGTGTACTAAAATATATTTTGCTTCATACCATGACTTGGCAAAGAAATAAACAATGTCTTTTAAAGATCACAGTATTTCTTTGGTTTGTAAAAACTCCCAGGAAGTGCCAGGCACTCTCCACTACTGTTTCAAAAAGTTTAAAACAGAAACATTTTGAATGATCCTTAGAGGGCCACAAAAATCCATATTAGCAGCCAGTTGTTGTTGTTGTTGTTAACTAAAACTAAAAATTGTATTTCTAAACAAGCCACAAAAATTTAGGGAGGGAGATCTCAAGAAACCACAAAAACGATATGGTCCAGTAGTTCTCAACCTTGGGTCCCCAGATGTTTTTGGCCTACAACTCCCATGATCGCTAGCTCACAGGACCAGTGGTCAGGGATGATGGGAGTTGTAGGCCAAAAACATTTGGGGACCCAAGGTTGAGAAAGGCTGGTTTAGCCACTCCTGCCTTAATCCCTGAAAAATGCTTCAACCACTAACCACATCATTTTCCAGGATATTCTATTCCTTTCCCTCCTTCCATCCCTGATTATCTGACTCTGCCCCTCCCACCCCTGCAAATATACAGCCATTCAGCATCCCAAGGTCACTGAACTAGTTCAGTTCTTTCCCCAAGCCTGTTGCTTCCTGCCTCTTGTATGAAGATGCAGTCATTCCGGCTGCATAAGGATCCATCCTTGGACAATCATTTCACTATTAGTATAGATGCTAAAAGGAATAAGAAGATGGCAACACTGTTAGAGGCTGGAGAGGGAGGAATGTGAATCATTTAATAATGACAGAAAATATTTTGTAAAAAATGAAAGAAAGATAAACATGAGAAGGAAAATGGGTTTGCGGTAGACTCTTGATTTTTGGATTGGGTATAAATAGCATGCAGATGTTCCCAAAGAATGCTGTTGTTGAGCAAAACCCATCCTATATTAGCACAGGAATGCATCCCAGACACATTATATTACAGTGTAAGGTGGGGGTAGTATTAGTGGTAATCGAACACATTGTCATCAATGGAAAGTGTTTACCATTTGCGTGACAGTATCCAACCATTCACCCGTATTATAAAGGGAGTGTATTCCACGCATAATTGCTTCTAAACACTAGCTTGAGCTTCAGGATATTCTCAGCTAAAATTGCATGATAAAATTTACATCAAAAATGTTGTCTAGAAGGAGGATAATTAAAAATGGGATTTTCTATCAAATGGCCATATGTTTACAAAACAGACAAACAAATGTGTCTTTCTGGAAGCTGAAGTCCAGCCTCTCAGCTCTCAGAGCTTAGTAGACTGAAAGGAAATATGGCTTTTAACAGCCTTTGTATTTTTTTTCCAATTACTTATAGTTTCCCCGTAGCCTCCTGAGTAATTTGAAGCAGCCTAGGGACTGTTCTACATTGAGCTGGTATGTTCTGCATCCCTTAGGGTCTGGTTCACAGAGATGAAAACAGAAAAGAGTGGCTGTAATTGCTAAAATGTTTCACTGGAAATAAAGCCGTTGTCCCTTGAGGCAAAATTTAGGATGGACATGAAGACCACTCACTTCACTTCATTCCATTTCTCAAGACTGTGCAATCATTTTGGTGGAAGAGCTTGGTGAAGCATAACTATGCTATGTTGGAAAGGGTAGATGAAAAGGATTTCAGTTTGAAACACAGTTAATAGGCTCTTTCTATTTCTTTTAAGGAAGACACTCCCAACAACTTTATAATTTGTGTAGGCCTCTGTTATTGGGGGAGCAGAGGCAGTAGAAGTTCTCAAATCATATTAAAGGTATGGATTCCAAGCCCAAGGTTAAACTCTGTTAAGTACGCATTCCACTCTATGATCCAGCTTTCTGAAATGTTAACTTCTGTGCAGTTTCAGATTGTTTTAACTAATATTGGACTGAATGTCCCCCTACATTTGTGGGACTATTCCTTCTCGGTGAAAGGGGGGGGGTGACATCAGAAACTTCTGTGCTACAGGCAATTTCATCAGGTAGTTCTGCATAACTGCTGCTTCACTCCCTTGCATCTATGCCATTGTCCTGAAGGATGTTTGTTCCCCCAGGTTTTTAAACTCCTTCATTAAACCACTGAGTGGGCTCACTTACTGGTTTGGGCTGAAGTGTCATCAATATGCAGATTACACATGACACTTTTTCTCATGTGAGGTGGTGATGGTGCTAGAATAGTGCCTGGATGCAGTACTGTACTGGATGTAGATCAATAAACTGAACCTCTATCCAGATAAGACAGTGGTCCTTATTTTGGTTGGCTCATCTGTCCAGTTTACCGGTGTTTGCTGGGCAAGGTTACAGTCCTCCCCAAAGGAACAAATTCACAGTATGTGGATGTTCATTGATACACATCTTTGTTACTGGAGATGAGGAATATAAAAAGACATTGTTTTATACTCTACCCCATATCAGCCACATGCAGCACCATTTCCATTTCACTGCAGCTCAGGTTCTGTAAAAACTTTATTTGGTTTGCTGTTTGCTGTGGTCCACCTAGTGATTATTTTTCAGCACTAGGTGAGAGTTGTTTTTATTTTCCCTGGCTTTTTAATCTTTAATTCTTTTAGTGCCACTTACAGCCTTTATATTGACTTTCTTTGTTGCTGGTCTTATTCTATTGTCATGCTTATGGTTTATTTTATATCTTACAGCTTTAATTTCTGCTTTGTTATTGGATGACACACAAACACTATGAATAAAACAAATAGAATAAAATGACACGGCAATGACAACCACATAGAGATACTTTAAGTGCTCTCATCATTGCTGTAAATATGCATTATTTATTTATCTGAGATATTTATAGACTGCTTAATCACTGGAATGTCTAAGAAGCATACATACAAATTTCAAAAAGCATGCAATGGATAAAATAAATTAAAATTAATTCTCAAACCCAACAAAGGCTTATATTTATTAAAATCAATTACAAAAACAGAGAACTTCATTAAAATGTCTCCTGGAATAGAAAAGTACACCAGGAACAGGCAGAAGATTAGCTGGGCTAGAGATCACTGGGTGAACTGTCATTATTCAGCAACTGTTTTCAACACTTTTTTAATACAACAGAAGTTTCTTGTCCTCTAAACTAGGATGCTGAAACTAAGAATCAAAGGACTTTCCATTCGATTACAGAAAATAAACATATTCCTGGGTTGAGCAGGTCTTCAGAAGCATCTAGTTCCTTAATGTTAACGCATGTCCTCCCTGAACTCTTTATTTTGGTGGACCTCCTAGTTAAATAATAATAATAATAATAATATAGGTCCCACACATCTGAAGTCTGCTCTCTATTCCTCAAAATATAATCATATGTCTATTGTATCAAGCATTAGACATCTTAGGGAAATAATGTCTCACAGCTCATATCTAACGGCTGTGTCTGTGCTGCTGGATATGTCGTATTTCTAAATGTCTTTGAACACTTGTAAGACAATATGCAAAACTATGTTGTGAAACAATCACAGGCACAGTCCTTATTAAATCCTAGCCAGTCTACAGGGTGAGATAAAAAATCTAAAATACACCCCTGTTACAATTTGCATGTCATGGACATTTTTAAGGCTTCAACGTGAAGGATCAAATGCAGATGGTAGCTTTCCGTGGGAACATAAAATAATGTAATGAAGTGGCTATTGGGTTGACTATCTGATGGAAAGATACTGAGGTGTGTGAGAGAGGGGGAGAGGGAGCACCAGCTGGGTCATATAAATTCAATCTCAAGTACTGTCACTGTCACACATATACATAAACATGTATTTCTTTGCTAGGCCTTCTCAGTTTTCCATCTGTGTAGCTACTGCAGTAAACTACTCTATTCCTCCTTCTCAATTTTAATAGCAGCACTGAAAGCCCTCTGGCAATGCAGAAATATGAAACCAGTCCATTAAGAGGAGTTCAGCCACAGAAAAAGCACAGGGCAGCAGCTGTTACAGGTGGAGCAGAATCAGAGGAAAGCTAGTGTGCCATGGAGGTGCGAGAAGTTTTCGCAGGCTATAATCACTGCACGCCTCTCAACAAAATGGCCATTTGTCAATATCAAATTTTAAATGCTCAGCAAGTCTGGGTGGTAAAAATCAACAGGGTGATGTACATCATTTGTTCATTATCTGATATTCTATAGATAAAGTTGCAGTCTTTGTTGCTCACATTTAAATGCTCACATTCCCAGGCTCATTAATGTAGATGAGTATCCCCATGACACTTTTAAGCCTGTACTGACTAAACGAAGCAATCTATTCTTTTAGCACCCTAGCAAGGAATACATCAGGAGGATTAAAAAGGCATTAAGAGGTAACTAATCAGTGATGTCATTATCTTAAATATTCAATCTAAGATTTAATTTGGGGAAGAAACAATTTCACATTTCAGCACCGTCAAAAAGGGGTGAAATAAATGGCAAAACCTGCATAGATGTTATTGGAACTGGACTGGTAATGAAATGATACATTCTGAGAGGCAATTGTGGGGTTGATTTAAATTTATGTTGATTTAAACAGAACAAACCTTCAACTTTTGTCATAAAACTATATGCAGTTCTTTAGCCACAAGTTTTTTTCCCCAACAGTCACAAACACACACACACACACACACACACACACTGCTGCAAGTTGAACTAAGCAAATTATTTTCAAATAATAATGAACTAGCTGCTTTATCCCTTTTGTTCAAATTGACCTATGCACTCTTGCATTTATTTCTCAATTCATTTGAACATTAAAATTGCTCTGCAAAGTTCAATTCCATCCAAGTAGCTACTGCAAATATTACTCACCATTTCAGTACTGAAATAAGTTTTAATAAGAACACACATGACAACACAAAACAATTAATGCAGAATAGTTTGAGACTGCCATGTGTATATTGCCATTAATGCTTTTTCTACAAAACAATAAAGTTGTTTTGTGGATGGGGAGATCCAGCTTACAGACTGTTTTTCCAGGTATTCAGTGTTAACTGAACACACAAGAGGAGAGGCGTACTTATCCTGATGAGTTCATTCAAGAGTTATAACAGGTTATATAATAAATTTAAATGCCATTGTTGATACCACCATCATGTTCACAGAGAGATGCAGGCCAAATGAATGACAGCAAGGAGCTCAGACCATGAGGATCCAGATGAACTGCGAGCTCAACCATATTAAGTCTGATGATTCTTCAAATTGTCAACACTGAAAGTTCAGATCTTTTAGATGCAGGAAACGGCATTCAGTTACTCAGCTAACCAAATGATGTTTTCACCTTTCTCTTTTATTCAAGGTGTCTCAAAGACACTGATAGTTTTTTAGCATGTGATGCTGATTGGTTGGGAATTCTACAGAACTGTTCCTGGATCATGTCTGATTACTGATAACAATGTGATCTTCTTTTCTTCTTCACTATTCTTGGCTACCCCACAACTGCTCTTTTCCTCTTATGCAAATTATATTCACCAATACAAATCTCTTTCCTAACTTATGTGGGAACTGTTTCCAATACTCCTGATCTGCACTTGCACATGAACTTTTATAGCAACCTTCACGTGGTAGTTACAACATATGCACTGTCCTTTAGCAGGTCCATAGCAGTGCTGGAATATAAATTCAGATCTATCAGTGTTACTCACTGGATAAATGACACTGGTGCAATGTTTAAAAATTATGACATGCTGCTGGAACCATGAATCTTATAGTTCCTCTTTGTTGTGATCTGGAATCCCCTCTCAATTCTTTCCCATTCACTTCAGTGGAAAGTGTAACTTTTGCATGTAGAGCTTTTGCACTTGCAGAGCTGCTGTCTCCATCAAAATTAATGAGGACGCATAAGGAGCTGAACACTTCAGACCACCTGTAGAGGTGCTGACAGGGTGCGCTGACTGTTCTTTATTGGTGAAGTAGCCCATAATAAAGCTAGGATTTAAATGAGCAAACAAATCATAAAGAGACTCTATGGGGGCAGCAATACAAGACACAGAAACATCTCTAATGACCTTAGCAACCATCAGTGTGGCATTATGTTACAGCTTGTCATAGAATACTCTGCATAATATTACCCAATTTCCCCCCAATTTCAGCATGAGATTCTTTGTTCCTCAAACTGTTTCAAAGTAACTAATATATACTGCATGCCAACATCTGTAGGTATTGAACTATTAGCATTACATAACCTATGAATTTCTTTTGTCAAATTACTGGTGTATAGTTTAGTAGGATTATTCCATTGCAACATAAAGCCATCCAAAATAGCTTGCAGCACTATTTGGTTCATAGTGATTTTCTTACAGGAACCTGTTTCCAAAATGCATTAATATAGAGAAATAGGTTTCCAGGGGCTATTTTTTAAAAGAGAATGAGGGGGAAACAGATCCATTTACTGAAAATTGCTCAGTGGTCAAGCAAGCAAGCAAGCAAGCAAACAAATAAGCAAACAAACAAACAAACAAACCACATATGACCTTTTAGTAATGTAATGTTGCACATTTGCTAGAAATCTTTCAACTTTATAGGACGGGTGAAAATGGTAAAGTCTGTGAATGTGAAGCATCTGAAGTAATTACTGTGACTAATTGACTCTGAGGAAGCCTATAAAGCACTGGACTACAACGCCATGCATAATCGGCACATTTTAATGATGAATGATTTACGATACAGTAAAGCTGCAATAAATTAGAATCACATTCTAACCTTTAATTCTATAAAAACAGTCAAACCATATATAAATAAAATGTGCAAAGCTGCTGAATCAAAACATGATTAAGGCCACTCATTACTCCATGTCCTCTAGCTGCTACCCCTTTGCTACTTTTAAACTACTCAATATAAACCAAAAATAAATGTTGAAACAAACCAGTTACTCCCAAAAGGAGATCCAAAGAGGCAACAGAGATGCAGAAGCTATGACCATCCAAATGCTATGGGCCTCCAACTCCCATCAGCCCTAGCTGATTTGAAGCCCAGTAACAACTGGATAGCTGCAGGACTCCCATCCCTGAGATAATATGTCTAACTGTGCCACCTTCAACAGAGGAGGGTTGGCCAAGAACAACTTGTGAAGCAGAAAGCAAGAATTGGTGATTTGAAAAGATACTGGGATGAATGAGAGAGAGGAAAACTACTAGATAATAGGTAGATTTAGAAAAAGTGTCAGTGGGAGGAAAACATTCAAACCATATAGACAGCATAAGGAGCTTAGCTTGTTAAGGTTCAGCAACTGGCACCCTCAGGGCAAATTCTAGGCACCTGATGACACTAACTTCACACCTCGTAATAGGGTGGTGAGATTCAAAAGAAGACAGTCCTCCTGCACCTTTAATAGTTGTGTTGAAGTGGGAATTTCAGTAAGCGTAGTATGTGTCAGACAAACTTTCCCCTTCTACACAAGACTGCAGGAACCCTTTCCTCTTCAGTGTCTGCTCCTGCAACCCCCTACTACTCCTGCAAGTACAGTGTGTGAGGAAAGCGCTGGTGGTAGGATTTGCCAGCAACAGATGCTCTTACTTGTAAGTAAGCAAAGGATCCTTACTAAGTGTAAAGACTCAGCAGCAGGAAAACAGTGCTTCAAGTCCCAAAGCTCTTACAAAGTACAAAGTTGGCTGGGATGGGTCTAATCTAGGAAGCATGTCCAAGGTACATGGGTTTGGAGTCAGTTACAAGAAGTTCAAGACAGCTCGGGAGAAGTTGTTGCAACAAGTATTCCATACCTACCCATCTAGGTGCTGCACCTACCCATGAGAGTCTTTATTTCTGCATAAGCAGCTAGGGTGCAAGCTGTGTCTAGGTGCCTGCTTCTGTTCCATTCTCCCAAGGGAGTGCCTGGTCCTGGGAGAGAACACCAGGCCCACTGCCCCCAGCCACTCCTGAATCATATTTTGCCAACCCAAGCTGAGATTCTACACCAGTGTTTCCCAAACTTGGGTCTCTAGCTGTTTTTGGAATACAGCTCCCATCATCCCTAGCTAGCAGGACCAATGGTCAGGGATGATGGGAATTGCAGTCCAAAAACAGCTGAAGACTCAAGTTTGGGAAACCCTGTTCTACACCCTCCCTCCCCCCCACCCCACCCCAGAAGGAAAGGGAGCTGGAAGCCCTCTCTCCACCCTAGAGGCCAGATGAGATGAAGGAAGGGCTTCCCTCTGTTCATGCCTTCCTTTCCCAACCCTAGTCATCCTCTGGAGGAATCCAGAGTCTGCAATCCAGGGTTCGAGCCTGATGGAAGGACACAAGTTATGGCAGCCCTTTCCTGTCCTTTTTCTGTAATTCCTAAAGTAGGCCTTAAATAAAACAAGTTGATGACCAGGATGTCTTCATTCCTAGGGAGCCAAAACAAAAGGCTGGACAGACTACAGTCTAGGGTGCTGTGTCTTATAGCGCTATCCTATACCTTTTCTCTTGGATGTAAGCCCCACTTACGATGTGTTCAGGAAGGCTAACTCCCATATAAGCATGTTTAGGATTGCAGTCTTAACTGCTTCCGTTGCTCTGCAAAAGTTGGACTAAGGTGATGACAACCACATAAACATCGGGGTGACAGGAAACCATCCACTTCCCACCACTTTTGGCATTGGAGCTCCAATATCAGTTGGGTCAGGGCTTTCGAGGAGCCAGTGATGTCAGAGAGGTAGGCCCAACTTAATGTCAGAGCTGTGTCTCTTGACATCTTAGGGTGACCCAATCTGTCCTTTGGCCCTGAGACATCTTCAACAGGACCATGGACTTCCACCCAAAACGACTTAATAGTCTGCCCAACTTCATGAATTTTATCAACTATGCAGTTGAGCAAGATAACTTATTAATAAGAAGGAAATCATTAATAAATTATTTTTCTCTGAATATAGCTGATAATTAACTACCTTTCCATTATGTGTAATAAAGATGCATAATTCTACTGTGGCAGATCTCATCACATCATCTATTTTAAGTCTTATAGTTACTGTCAAGAAACAGATTTTCCCCCAAATCTCATTGTTCTTTTTTTTAGAAGAGGGGATGGTTCTCAAATTCTTCCTTCAATATGACCAGACTCTGAAATTAACTTCTCTAATTATATAATTCTAATGAATTCTGTGAATTAGGGAAATTATTAATATAGTTCCAAAAATTAACTTCCATGAATTATTTTGCTTCCAGCACTTGCATATTTGTTTTATTTATTTTATACCAAACCATTTTGTTCTGATTGGTAGAAAAGAAAAATCTGGACATAAATTGACAGGTAAACATAATTACTACGGGGGACAACACATTGATCAAAATGCATTGAGTATAATGCAGAGAATGTGATGGCTGCCTACATTTGAACAGGAAAGTCTCACTAAACTCAATGAATGTCACTACTGAATAAACATGCTTAGCAACAAGCTGTAGGTTTTATTAAAATTTAGGAGAATTCTGCCATTAAATTCAGTGGTTTGGGATTGCATCTTTATAACATATCATGTGTTACTCAAAGTAAGTTCCATTGAATTCAATGAGGCTTATACCAAGGTACCGTAAGTGAGTTTAGAATTGCTGCCTCTATCAAATTCACATCAATGAGACTTGCTTGTAATTCGGTTTAATACATGTTTACTCAGAAGTAGATCCCACAAAGTTCAATCAACTTACTCCTAAGTATGTGTGTGTAAAGAACAGGCCTTAACTAAGCACTTAAGGCTGCAATCATATGTACAATGTGCATGAAAGTAAGCTCCACTGAATTTATGGCCACTAGGAGCATCAGTAGAGGCTTATGTCATGTGACAGAGCCATGGGGCCAACCTTGCATCACCACAGCCTACCTACTGGCAGAAGTATCAGCTTGCCTCTGCTGCTGCCGCGGTTACTCCTGAACTTGCCACTGCCCTGCCCCAGCCAGGCAGGCTGCAGTGATGCTAGTGCTGGGATGCTCCATGGCTCCACCACTATGATTTATGGGACTTACATCTAAATAAATCTGCAGAGGATAGGGTTGACTTGTGTCTTTCTCGGCTTTGTGTCACAGACCAGTGGGACTTAGGAAAGACAATATAGCTCAGTGATGGATCAGGTGTTATTCATACAGGTCCCAGGTTCATTCAATCCTGGGGTTGGCGAAGATCACCCTACAAAACTGTGCAGAGCTGCTATCATTCAGTGTACACAATAATGAGTGTTAGATTGACTAGTTAGATGGACTTTTTATATGCCAGATTTATTTGCCTGTTCCCTTGCAATCAGCGACCTCACATACATAATAGACAAAAGTTCAGGATTGGTGAATGTTTGAAGGCTGTCAAAGAACAATTCAGAGCTCTCAATATGGAGGCCAAATGGCCGAAGTATTGGGAAATTTTGGAACAAGAGGGTGACAGACTAAAACTGCAGAGCTTTGAAAAATTAAAAAACAGAGTACGAGATTGGCTCCATTATTATCAAATAATGGAGGCATATAACTTGGATAAAAAACTAGGCTTCCAGGTGGAAAAATCAAAGTTGGAAACAGAATTGTTAGACCCTAAAGTTAAGAATTTGTCAAGAATGTATAACTTGCTGTTGAAATGGAATACTCAAGATGAAATGGTGAAATCTGCTATGATTAAATGGGCACAAGATGTTGGACATAATATTATGATGGCCGACTGGGAACAGTTATGGACCACTGGTATGAAGTTTACGGCATGTAATGCCTTAAAAGAGAATTTAATGAAAATGATTTATAGGTGGTACATAACACCAGTCAAGCTTGCAAAAATCTACCATCTGCCCGATAACAAATGTTGGAAATGTAATGAGACTGAAGGTACATTCTTTCACCTTTGGTGGACATGCCCAAAGATTAAGGCATTCTGGGAGATGATTTATAATGAAATGAAAAAGGTATTTAAATATACCTTCCTGAAGAAACCAGAGGCCTTTCTCCTGGGCATGATCGGCCAATTGGTGCCAAAGAAGGATAGAACTTTCTTTATGTACGCTACAACAGCAGCAAGAATACTTACTGCAAAGCATTGGAAGACACAAGATCTACCCACCAGGGAAGAATGGTAGATGAAGCTGATGGACTACATGGAACTGGCGGAAATGACTGGCAGAATCTGAGACCAGGGAGAAGAGTCGGTGGAAGAAGATTGGAAAAAATTTAAAGTATACTTACAGAAACGTTGTAAAATTAATGAGTGTTAGAAGGATGCTGGAATGAAGCTATATGGTTTTAGTAGAATTCAACAAAGAATTAAGTAAAAGCTGATTGATAATGGGTTAAAATGAAAAAATTTAAAGTTAGACCGTTAAGATAAATTATAGAATAAAAATTGAGAAAGATGGGAAGAATTTGCTGAAATAGTGAATTGAACTAGAATACAAAAAAAGGGAGGTGTGAGGAGGTCGATGAAACAAGTAAAGGAAAGGTAAAGATATGGAATATTGGATGTGTGTTTTAGTTTTTTCTTTGTTTCTTTTTGCTGTATTGTTGTATTGCTTTTCTATGTTTTTTCTTCTTTTTTATTGTCTTTTTTCTTTTTTCTGTAATTTTTAAACTTTTAATAAATATCATTTAAAAAAAAAAAGAACAATTCAGAGCTTTACCTTCTTCCATTCCAGATCCTTTCTACTTCCGTGATTGGGTCATACTTTTGCATTTGTGTGTGTGTGTGTGTGTGTGTGTGTGTGTGTAGGAGTAGGAGTGTGTTAAGCACTCCATAGACCCTTTTTAAATTAATAGACTATAGCCTACTCCCCCCCTAACCCCCTTTGCCTTAGCAGCAAATTCATTGCTTGCTATGCTGGGAGTGAGGTTATTCACATCTATGTCATACAAGACACATATTTAATAAAAGCCTCTTTTCTCAGAAATGATCCTTAAACACACACTTGACTCACAATTCAGTGTGGTGAATGGGTCCTTAAGAAGATGCTCAAATGGATGGGAGGGTGAGAGTGCATGCAAGGCTCTGAGTGTTGTAATGAGCAAGAGTGTGGAGAAAAGTGGAGGAGGAATGTGAAGGTTAATTGCTAATTAATAATAATAACAACAACAACAACAACAACTATTCTACTACAGCTCTTGTTCCCAACCTGTGGCACTGGTACTTTTGTGGATACTTAAGCACTTACCACGGGCAGGTTGGATGTGAGAAAAATCATGTAGCTTAAAACTTCCAGGTCCACGTATTTGTGGGATGGAAAGCATTTGCAAAGTTTTTATGGTGCAGATGCAAATTTTTGTATGTACTGGCTAAATAGTAAAATCAAAATACTGCACACAAAAGAACTCAGAAACCAGGCACATTTGCACACCTCTACTTATTTTGCAAAATGAATTTGTCATCTGTTAGCCACAATGAATGACATGGAGCTGTACACGTCACTCATTCATGTTCTTCCACTTCACCACCCAGAAGACCTTTTCCTCCACCTCTAAGACTTGTTGGGACCCTTTCTTTTTTGGGGGGTGCATGATGCTGAATCCAGCAATACCAGGTTCTGCAACAGTTTCACGACTAGCTTATAGTATGCACACCGTCCTGGCTCTGTGTGCATCTCCTCTCTTGTTTTGATTTCGGCCAGCCCCTGCATATTGTATGGGATAAGAGTGCCATTACACAAAACCACTGTAAAAAAACAGCCATCATAAAACATCTGACAAACCTTTTATCAGTTCAGTGTGTGGCAACAGCTGACTGCTATAATCAGGCAACAGAGAACTTCAAGAGTAAGCCTTATTCAACCATCTTTCTTAAATTTTTCCCATACATTAGACTTATTTACTAATTTTATCATATTAATTTACCACTTTTCTTCCATTATTGAAGTCAGGGCAAACCTTGCTTAACTACAACAAAATAGAAGTCGAGTATGTCTTCAGATCAGTTTCTAAGCCCTTGCCCTTCATTAGGATTCTTTATATTATTTTTAAATTTTCTATGCCAACTATTTCCCCAACAGGAGATAACAAAAAGTAATAAAAACAGAATAAAAGACATAATCCTTTAAAACCCCAATACGCATTTAAATTAATACATTATCCTTGTCCAACATGTTTAACAAATCACAGAAGCACAAAAATAATTGAACTGAGCCAGCAAAGATTACACAATTTCTGTAACTTTTTTAAAGCCAGATATTCACCAATTTCCTGAGGCAATGGGGCTTAACAGAACTTGCTCAGCAAGGCATTCCAAAAATAGGTGCCACAACTGAAAAGGTCCTAACCCCAGTAGACATCAGTCTCGTGTCCCAAGTTTGAGGGCAGCAGATGATGAGTGGAGCACAAATGACATGTGGTTCCAAAGGTACCCAGGTTAACACCCACAGTTTAAATTTATCCCTGATAGTAATTTTCAGCCAGTGCAAATCATGTAGAAGCAACATGATAAAATCCAATTACCTAGCTCCTATCAGAATTCAGGGTGCAGCATAATTAAAGTCCCCAAGCACTTTTCAAGAGCAGTTCCATGTAGAGCTTGTTACAGTAGTCTAATTTGGGAGGACACTCAAGCAGTAATGGCCATAGGAAGGTCTGGCTTTGTCAGGAAAGCTCAAAACTTGCACCCTTAGCTACTAAAATAAAATAAAATAAAATAAAAATTATTATTTATACCCCGCCCATCTGGCTGGATTTCCCCAGCCACTCTGGGCAGCTCCCAACAGAATATTAAAAACACAATAAAACATCAAAGATTAAAAACTTCCCTAAACAGGGCTGCCTTCAGATGTCTTCTAAAAGTCAGATAGTTGTTTATTTCCTTGGCATCTGATGGAAGGGCATTCCACAGGGTGGGTGCTACTACTGAGAAGGCCCTCTGCCTGGTTCCCTGTAGCTTCACTTCTCGCAGCGAGGGAACCGCCAGAAGGCCCTCGGTGCTGGACCTCAGTGTCCGGGCTGAGCAATGGGGGTGGAGACACTCCTTCAGGTATACTGGGCTGAGGCTGTTTAGGCCTTTAAAGGTCAGCACCAACACTTTGAATTGTGCCCGGAAATGTACTGGGAACCAATGTAAGTCTTTCAGGACCGGTGTTATATGGTCTCAGTGGCCACTCCCAGTCACCAGTCTAGCTGCCGCATTGGCACCTGCACAACAAACAGGAGGACCAGTTGAATACCCCCAAACTAAACTCCTGCTCTTTCAGTGAGACTGCAAGCCTTCCCAGAACTGGCTGTAAATCCAGTCCCGAGTCATATTGCCCACCTGCCAAAAGGAGTTCTGTTTTGCCTGGATTAAGTTAGTGGAACTATAACACATGGCGCCTGCATACTAGATGCCAACTGTAACAATATGCCAATGCCTGCTGTTATAGCACTCTGTATGCCTCTTCTGGATCCCAACCCACAGTTTACATTAATTCCAATGTGTGCTGTAACTCTCACCTGGTTTAGTTCATTTAAAATCAAGTCCTTCCAAGTAAAAAGGTTTTGTATAATTTGTACAATATTTAACAATTTTCTTATTACTTTGTTACTAGGCCTTCCAGGTACCATGAGCATGAGCAAGACTAAATGTTCAACTCTTGAAGAGGAAGGTGGGGAGGTTGTGGCTAAGCCCCTGACCTTCCACATGAAATTATGGGCTGGGTGGATGGGGGGAGAAACACTGTAGAATTTTAAGTGGAGAACCCAGGAAAATAATAATCAGCAAATGCCTTGACTTCAGTGTAAACCACACACCGATACACATTTTGAAACATTTCTCTGCTGCATTTTTAAATCCTATTATTCCGCTGAATATGCATAGCACTAAATAAACATAATCTCCTCACACTCCCACACATGTAAGTGAAATTTATTCGCTTAACAAAGCACCTTGTGGCGTTTAAACTGCAAATGAAGACATTAATGGATTAGAATCGAGACATCGGTGCATTAGCTCTTCTCTCCTAGATCAGTAAAAATGGCATGAATTTGAATCTTGCTATGCCCTACTCTTGGCGTTTCTTGTAAGTTAGCCAGGACTGTTAATTGCTGGTGTTAAAGTGGATTTATGTTCCATTAACGACCCAATGGTGAGAAATTACAGAAATGACTTGTGCTGTTATATTTTGGTCCTGTGGGTTTGCTGAATCTTCATTAAGATTCAAATTGTGCAGTCTGAGCAAATCCTGAAACAGCTCAGTGTCTGCCGGAACATTTGTAGCCTTATATAGCCTATGCGCCACCAAGAAGCTAAGATTTGCACACAGCCTTCCTTGATTAGCCACTATAACACAAGCTCAACTTACTTGATGGAAGATACATCATTTTCGCACACAAAGGCTTCCAACCATTGATTAAAATTAGAGCTCTGCTCTCTATTCCCCCCACCCCCGCTGTCTTCCCCTCCAAATGAAATGAACTCTGGTTAAGCACAGTGAGCTCCACCTACACCCAGAGGCCGACTCTTTCATCTAATTGAAGGATTGTGATCATGATGACAGTAAGCGAACCAGCTATTTACATTAGTTATTCCATTAACTGCAAACTGAATCAGACTCTTCCCTTTCTCTCCTACCTATACCAAATCTGTCTTCATTAAAATGACTCCTGCTAATGTGCCTGCCATACTTTTGGACAGTGTACATCATCAGCCATCTCCTAAAGGGAGCTGTCATTATAGCTTCTAAAGCAATTTTTAAAATTAAAAAAACACACAATCTTTCTTCAACCTGAATTTCCCTCAAAGCTTCTGCTATTTGTATAGATTAGAGCCAAAGCTAGCATCACTTACACCCAGTGCTGATGACTGATCATTCTGAAGTTTCACTTGACACAGCATGTAAACATTTCCCCTAGATTGTCTAAGCACTCTCCAATCCTAATTGATCCAATTTGCATGTCTCATCCTGGCAGAACTATCTATCGCTTCTACCCATGTGGGCAATGTGATCGTAATGTAATCATTATAAGCACAAAGCATATGGTAGGTTTGCAGGTCTTCCGTCACCCCCTTTCATGTACCCATGTTAAAGCTTTCTATCTCATGACATCTCATCTCTCTCCATTTCTAAAGCACCACCATCTCATTGATTGGCCTTCTGTTACTAATTGTAGCTCACTTTAAATGTGCATCATTTTTATGCAGAAAGCTTCCTAACTTTGGTATTTCACTTTCTTTAGAACAGCTGCTTTAATTTTGCAACCTGCTCATCCAATTTATCTCTAAAGGGCAGTGTGCTGTCTATTGCTGCATTTTGGTCCGGTGGGGGGTGGACGATCAATGGGCTTTGCCAGGACGACTATTGCCCCATTAGCCCAATCCACAATCTTCTGTTTAAGCACTTGAATTTAAGTCAGCATGCAGTCCAATCCTAGCCACAGTTACTTGGAAGTAAGTTCCGCCAAGATAAACAGAGCTTACTTTCAGGTCAGTATGCAGAGGATTTCATCCTAATTAAGTCTTGCTGGCGTTAAGAGAGCTAAATGCCCTAAATAAAAGCACTTGGGCATAAATGAGTATTCTGAACTAAAGTTTCTCCACTCTACTGTAGTTAACCAAGTATGAATATCCACAGTCAGCCTTTCTCTACCAGCAATAGTTCACATTTGGCGCACCAGTCTTAGTAATGAAAATAGCTTTGCACAATGGAAGCCAGTTCACCTTCAACTGATAATACTGACTCTACTAGTATTCCAAGCTATGTTGTGCATGAAGAGAACTGCCCCATTCAGAACAGGTTGAATTCAATATCTGTTCTTATATGAAGCACCACCAACAGCATCTCCATCTTGATGCGGGTGAGCTTCTTTAGCCCTCATCCAGTCCATTACTGAACCCCAACAGATTACCACACCATTTTATTGGGGGGTTATGTATAGATCAGGTGCTCTGCATTAAATTGATTGCAGTACCTTGCACTAGTACACGTTTCTGACGACACAGATATGGTTATGTTTATACTGCAATTCATTTACACATCTTGTTCCACCATGTCAACACAACTCCTGGATAATGCTTTGTACAGCCTAAAGCAATGCACTGGTACAGCATTTTCCATGTTTTATAAGTGCAGTAGCCTGACTTGAATGTTGTCTACGTGCAAGAGATCTTGTATCCATCAACTTTTGCTCTGCAAAAACTGGAAGCAAGCATAGTCTCCATTTTAAATTAAAAAGTGTGTGAAACTTCAAGTTTACTTTTTGTGGGGATTGGCATTTCCACTTAGTTGATCTAGTAAAATAAATTATCTCCTCTTCTCTTAATTTGTATTCACACCAAAGGCATGCAGCTTATAAGTACAGATTTTATGGTGCAGCTCTTTGTGACAGCCTCCCCAATTCCAGCCAGTCTTGTAAAATAGTTATTTGTTTTCAATCATCATGTATCATAACCAGCAACAAAAATTCGGTAAGCAGAATTATTACACCTACTGCTCTGAGTTACGAGGAAAGAGAAAAAAGGGTGGCAGTGCAAGGATATAGTTTCTTAAACCTTTCCTTTTACCACCCTTGGAGAAAAAGGAAAAGTGAGGACCATTCAAGGTCCAACTTGCAAGAACCCCACTTGGTTGTAAGGGGAGGGGAGAAAGCACAGCAATAGAGTATAGGCTTACATACAAAAGATTCAGGTTCATTATCTGTCATATTCAATTAAAAATATCAGATTCCAAGTGATGGAAAATATTATGAGACCCTAGAAAGCTGCTGCCAGCCAGAGTAACTGGGCTCCCAGAACCTTCTCAAGGCTTGGAACAAAATCAAATTCATTCTTTATCAATTTGTTCTCAGGTTGTAGTATTGCAATCTCGGTGCCTTTTAATTCCGTGGGTCGCAACTGTAGCTGAGCACAGAGTCCCACTGCAATCAGTGGGCCACAGGAGGATGTGGTGCAAGAGAAAAAGGAAGATACCTGCTTTAAGGCCTTAACAGCTACTGACCCAAGATGGCTAACATAAGCAAATACTATCGTTAAACACAAGTGATTTAACTTGACTATAAATAAGCTGTATAAGTCATAATTAGTGTATACGGTAGTGGCATTAATGTGTCATTTAAAAAGTTCATAAAAGGCTAACAAACCTCACTGGACACATTTTATCCTCACCTCTGAAACAACTTCTGATAACTCTTTAAATGTCCTAAATGCAAAGGGGGCTGAAGATTAAGTTTAGCTTATGACACCTTTCATTGCTGTTGTGGGGATAAAATGGAACATGAACCGTGGACTACTTTGAAAAGTGGTATAAAAATTCTAGTAATCTCAAAAAATATATATGCAAATATCTGAATTATCCTACAGTGGTACCTCTGGTTAAAAACTTAATTCATTCCGGAGGTCTGTCCTTAACCTGAAACTGTTCTTAACCCGAGGTACTATTTCTGGGTTAGCAGAGTCTGTAACCTGAAGCGTCTGTAACCCAAGGTACCACTGTATTTGTACTTTTTGTTTTCCAGAGAAGTTGAAGTTAATATAAACTCCACTATAGATTATGAACATTTTAAATGATTCTCAGGTTTACTCCCTGTGAGTGGAAGCAATGTCACTCAGTGTCATGCATAACAGGCAGGTTTCATCCCCATCACAATGTTGGCCCTATGTAAATCTCTTTATTTTTCCCAATAAAAGTCATCTAAAATAGTGTATACAAGGACTCATATTATAACGAGGGCTAGATTTCCCCCTTATGATCTGTGAGCCATGCTGCAGTTAATTTAGATAGATATATCCCATAGATCTCAAAAGGTACAGAATTGTGTTCAAAATTCTCCAAAGAGACTGGCGTTCCAAGGTTTATGTTTTCAAGTGACTATGCAATGAGAAACCACAATATTTTTTTAACTTGTTCTTCCGCTTGATGGCTCTCCATAAATTCAATGCAAATATATTCTGTCATACTGAAGAACACCTTACAGGTGACAGAACACAAAAAAAATTAACGCTGCTCTTCATCCTTTTTTTTTAATTACAAACTTTATACTTCTCATCTTAATGATCCAGCTGTGATACTTACCCCAACCTCCTTCTGTTAATCATTGTATAATTTTCCAGAGACATGAATCGCATTCTGAAGCCCATTAGCGCTTCTTACCATGACATATGGCTGTATTTTGATATCCCATTTGGTTAAAAAAAAAAAAAAGATTTAGGAAAATGCACATAAAAGCTATGGTCAGAGGCCAATCCAACTAGTTAAGTTGTACTGCATCCTATTGAAATCCTCTGAGTTGGAAGCATTAATAGTTAATGAAGGACAGAGGCATGCTATTTAGTTAAGATCACTTTCCACTTTTTCTACTGTTTTCTCACTAGTCAGGCTCAATTGTGATATAGGAGCCAATCACAATTAACTTTTGCCCACACTTTGTAGGCACAGATCCATGGTTTAAAGCATCGTGTTCCCAGGGCTCTTTTTGGCCCCAGGACTTTCCCTATGAAATCCCTTCTTTAACATTAAATTGGAAAAGATGGCAAACTGGGTTTTCTGTGGATTGACATTTGCTCCAGTTTGCAGCAGTAAAGTGTAGATTATCACTGGGAAAGTGCCAGTGGGAAAAAGTGCTCAGACACAGCGCTTTAAAGTACGGACCTGTTCCTGGAATTCAGAAAGTCTGGAGGAGCCCACAATATTATCTGGTTAAGATATGTGTATTAGAAGATGGTGGTGTTTCCTAGTGAAATTTTCAGCAGTTCTGTTCGTAAACTTGATGTATGTGTGTACACACACACACACACACACACACACACACTCTATCTCCGTGTATTTATGTGAATAACTATTTTAGTACTGAGCCCATTCACCAGAGACCTATACTGGTAATACACAAAAGCAGTAAACATACTAATCTAACACTCTTATCCAAAATACATAAACTAAGCCCTACTGAAGTCAGTCAGACTTTGTGTAGGATGAGAATAGAATAATAACCTACTCACTCCACACTGTATTTCATTAATGTCTAATTACTATTAAGTGTATCCTAAGCATCCCTACATTTAAGCATACATAACTCATTTTAAATGTACAAACTGCTTATAGCCATTAGCACTCATTTCCTTACAGTTCAGTAAGGTCAGTACTGCAATGGCATTAATTCAGATTGCTATGCTACAGAAGCCGTCTAAAAAGTGATCTGTGTATTCAGAAAACAATCATGTGTACAGACAAATCAATTTGTTTTTTTAAATAACAGTGTAGCATTTTTCACTGCCAAATGATACTTCTTTTAAAACTGAAGAACAGCTTGGATCTTTGGCAGTGGGAAAACAAGAAACAAAGCACTTATTGTGCACGAAAGCTTTCTCCAATGTGAGCATACCAGTTTTTGGATTACAAACCAAGCCCTGTGGCTGTGAAAATGTCACTTGTACAAAGCCAACTAAACCCTCAACTCAAGTAATACATTATGGGTCCAACAAAATCATATCACAGTAGGCCCACTAAAATCAATGGACCTAAGTTCATGATGTCCATTGATTTCAAGTGGTTTACTCTAAACATGACTTAGGTGGATTCAACTTTCTGTCTATATTGCAAAGGCTACATCACAATGTCTATCCAAAAAGGTGCACCAATTCATTCAAAGGAAAAAAATAATATATAAAACATAGTATGGAATCAGAGAGAATGTCATTCCATTAAAGTATGGTATACATTTGTAAAACTACCAAACATACCAGATATATATGAAAATGCTTCATGTAATATAATAACACTGAAGATATCCTCATACATCATATGCTATAGACTATCAATATAATTACTTCTCGGGGCGGGGGTGTATCAGTCTTTCTCCTCACATGACACACATTTTTATAATTGCACTTTAATTACAAGTTCCAGATGTGTGAACTCACTTGAAACATCCTTAGACTGATACTACAACAAAAAGCACATTAATTTCTATCATTCCCTCTAATAACAGACTCGGGTGGTTGAGTGCCAATCAGTTTGGAAGGAAAATGGAGCGATCCAAAAATAATGCATAGTTCTTGCATAGTCAGGGGACTCCCTAGGTATATATGTGTTTTTAGAAGAAGAAAAATGCTTAAATCCCCCAAACCCTGTCTAGTAAAGACTGGTCAGCTACTTGGATATGTGTGAAAAGCTGAGGTGTCAGTAAGAGTGGAGGAAGAACATGAGTGTTTAGCAGGGTGCTTAGAGGAAACTACTCAAGCTCCTAAGAGCTTATTCTAAAGTATTCATGAGGAGGGAGGACTAGGTTTGGGGGTGCATATCATGCAGTCAAAAAAGTCTTCCTTAACTATACAGAGATGGAGGAAGGCAAGGAAAAGGTAGACATTTTCCATCCTGAATTTCCAGAATCTGCCCCTCCCAGCCACACTATATAGCTATGAAACACACAAATATTATAACTGACAGCTAGAACCAAACTTGAGCCATCTAGCACTATGTATCTCAGCAGGGGAAAGTGGGAGGAAAGAGAGAAAAGGATTGCTTTCCCACTCCTGAAACTCCCCTCTTCATCTGAAGCCTGAACTGGTTCCTATCCCAGGCTGGATGAAGCTCGGAGCGAATGCACTTCTCTAAGGAGGTGAGAATGAACTGAAACATTTTGTCATAGATTTCATTTGTTCTCACAAACATGTAATGAATTCCCCAAGCGTGACAATAACCCTCTTCAGGCTTTCCGGCATCTGTGTACACTAACACACCAGCGGCATGTGAAGGAATCAGCATGCTAGCACCACTTTGGAGGGCAGCTGTGTGAAGTCATGGCGCAGACCCCTGCAAAATGAACAGAAGCAAACTCCCTGCTTCAGACTGTTGCTGTCACTTATTGGAGGGCAATAGGGAAAAGGAGAGGCAAGCATGCTCATACACACAAACACACACTTTAGTGTACAGCACACCGATGCTGGAATACAAAAAGTGGGTGCAAGTCCTCTACAGATTCAAAGGATTCCAAATTCATCCTTCTTAGGCTTCCGGGTTGGCGCCATCGCCGAATGGCGGACTCCCTCCGAGCTCCGGAGGGAGCCTGCTCGGCAGGGGCTGGGTCCTACCGCACCGGCGATGCGGGGACCCTTAAAAACCACGGCCACGGAGGCCGTGGACATGGAGACTCGGCTGGCACCGCTAGCGCCCTCCCGACTCGTGAAGGAGCCTTTTTAAAGGCTACGGATCGGGTGCCGGGGAGAAGCGTGGTGCTTTGAGTCCTCTGCTATCCCTGCCGAGCGCAGCCGCATGCCATCCGGCGGAGAGCGCTGACTTCTTCTATTGAAAATTCGGACTTCTTAACAACAACCCGTGAGTAATTTGGAAACCGGGTTCAAAAGGAGAAAAAAAAAAATTTTTTTTTTTCGGATTGGACACGAGCGGGGGGGGATCCAAAAAGGAAGTCAGTCCCCCTCCCTACTGTAAACCTTCCAAAACAAGGACGGGGAAACCAAGGTCCAAAAAGATTTGTATTGCTGATTAATACTAAGAATTCCACGATGGGGAACTACAAGAACTGTGCTGGAGGAAGAATTGAGGGAGAAGGGAAATGTGACCCCCCCCCCTGGGAACCGGGGTGATTGAAGAGAGAGCCTGGTGAAAAGAGTCGGAGATTTTTGACAGCTGTCAAAGTAGCTGTCAAAGTCGGAAAGCAGACAGGATTTTATTATGAGAACTTTGCTGGTTAAATTTGTTACAATTTGCTATAACCCGTTAAAACTTGGATACAAAATGGCGAAAACATGGATAACAATCGGACTTTTGGACTAGAGAAAACAAAGTTACAACAATCCCCCTAGAGGAGTTTTGGGACATTACAAAGATGGTCGTAAGTGGAAAAATACCCTTGGAATTTTACAGGACTGGTTATCTGCTGGGAAAGCTGCAAAACGGAAATAATATTTTGTCTACAGGGTGTTCAGCTAAAGAAGACAATAGAATTTTCTATTGAAGAAAGGAAGGGACTGAACGCAAGTTTTTGTTCCTGAATAACAATAATCCCTGCAGACTTACTAAACTTCTGAATTAGAACGTTTCAGCAGCGGAACAAGAGGAAACTGGACTACAACTTGGAAAGAACAATGGGGGGAGTTTTATTAAAGATTTGAAGTTAAATGTTTTAAAAAATAACCATAAGAAGAAAAAGCCAGCAAGGAGTTGGGGGAAATAGGTGATTTATGGACTTTAAGAATTCCAGGCAGATAACATGGTTTGGTGGTTAGGGGGAAATTAAACCGGGGACAGGGGGGGGAGAACTAAAATCCAAAGGCTTGTCAACTTTTTTTTTCTGAACTGGCTCTTTTTTACCTATTATATTTTTTATTTCTTATTTTTTATATTTCTATTGTGTGGGGTGTCCTTATCTTTAAAAAAAAGGGAAATTGTGGAATGAAAATGGGGTGGGCCCTGGGGAGAGAACTTTTGTCTTTTATTAAGGGTATTGATGAGGAGTGTATAAATTTTAAATTCGAATAATGGTCTAAACAAATTAAGTTTTAATTAGAACCGAGAGCTTGTGGAGCCAATAATATGAAAGGGGAATATGGTAGGGGTGGGGGAAGGGGGGAGTCCCGGAAAGTGAATGTATGAAAATAAGGCTTTGAATGTATTTTAATCTTTACTTTCCGTATTTTTGAAAATCTTAATAAATATCATTTAAAAAAAAAAACAAATTCATCCTTCTTCCCTCGCCAGGAAAACTGACACTTCATCCAATCTCAAAATGAGCTCAAGTTGACTCCATACCAACAATCTGTGGTGTTTCCTAGGAACGTGTTTTCGTTTTGTTTTGTTTTTAAGGCTGTGGTGCTAATAGTATTAACAATCACATGAATCATGCACCACCTTGTCTTCATACATGGACAGCTAGAGATGGTCACTGCTGAGATAAGATGGCGCCCGGCACACTTTCCCTGTGCCGATGGACGCTTGTGCCGATAGGAAAAACTTGAGCTCTTAGCTCTTAGCAGAGTTCTTAGCAGCGGTAGAAAGTGTTGCCTTGTGTGTGGATAATAAATCAGACTGAACGCAGGCTTCTTGTTAATCTCTAACAGCCTTTAATGAGAAGAAAAACATCATAAATCTGTCCCGGCGAGAGAGCAGGCATTTCTTTCGTCTCTCAGCCAAAAACGAAAGGAAACTCACACACAAAGAAAGATTCCCGTATGTGAACCAAACCACGCCTCAGAATGTGAGACGTCACACAGAACTGTTTAACCCTGTAAGTTCTGATTCTCCTCGCACCCCCTCTCGTCTCGCATCCTGAGGGAAAACTGTGAGTATAACTCACCCCAAACACAACCCTTCACAGAACTCCCCACGTCGCTGGAAGGTCAAGGGTTTGGTAAACCCATCAGCTAGGTTCTCCCGGCTAGAACAATACTTGAGCCGTATCCAACCTGCTTGGACACTCTGACATACATTCTGGAAACGTATGTCCAAATGCTTGGTTCTGGACTTGAACTGTCCAGATTCTGCCAACCTAAGACAAGGTTGATTGTCTCCCCAAACAGTTATGGGCAAGTAACAATCCCCACCTTCTCTTGGATCAAGCACCGGTAGAAGTCCAACTCCCTGCACAAATCCGACAATGCACTGAACTCAGCCTCAGTGGAAGAAAGTGCAATAAGACTTTGCTTCCGGGACCTCCACCCAACCAGGGATTCCCTGAACTTTACCACCAGCCCAGACACAGACTTCCTGTCCCCAAGAGATGCCCAATCGCTGTCACTCCAGCACGTAAGCCATGTGTCAGCTGACAACGTGAGGCAAAACTCTTTGGTATCCTGCAAATACCTCAACACTCTCTTGATGCCTTGCCAGGCATTCACACTGGGCTTTGTAGCCTCCCTGCTGAGCAGATTCACAGCAAACGCTATGTCTGGTCTGCTCCACTGAGAGAGATACAACAGACTCCCTAGCGCTGACTGAAACACCTCAGGGTTTTGGAACTCAGAACGCTCCCCAAGCTGACTGTCCTTCACAAAATTGGTCTCCATGGGCATTCTGACCCCTGCACAGTCAGACATCTGGAACTTCTCAAGCAACTGCTCAATCTTGCCTTTCTGATTGAGCAAAAAACTCCCGTTCTCAGACCTGTCTATCCTAATGCCTAGATAAACCTGAACGAGACCAAGGTTTTTGAGCTTAAACTTCTTACCAAGCTCTTTGGCAAAACCTTGCACCTGTCTACTTGTCTGTGCCACGTACAGAATATCATCTACGAACACCAGAATTGCCTCCTGTGTCTCTTCTGACCCCTTCAGGTACAGGCAACTGTCTGCAAGACTCTTCTGGAAACCCAAACTTTCCAGAGCTTCATTCAGGCACATGTTCCAATTTCTGGCTGACTGTTTCAAACCATAAATTGACTTGTGCAGCTTCCACACAACACCTGGCTCATTGCCCTCAAACTCTGGAGGAGGTAACATGTACAGATCCTCCTTCAGATCCGAGTTCAAATAAGCCACATCCACATCAAAGTGGTGCACTTGGTGCCCTCTTTGAGCAGCTACTGCTAAAAGCATGCACAGAGTCTCACTCCGGGAAATAGGAGCATACACTTCGGTGTAATGCAGCCCCCTTCTCTGCGTGAACCCTCTGGCTACAAGCCTCGCCTTGTACTGTGGCTCTCCAGACGCTGTGGGCTTAATCCTGTAAACCCAACGACAGCTCACAGCCTGCTTGCCCTCTGGCAGCTTCGTGGTGGAGAACACACCTAAGGACCTCATTGAGTTCAACTCCTTTCCCATTGCCTCTTGCCACTTCCTGGCTTCTTCTTCAGGCAACTGTTGAACCTCCTAAAAACTCTCTGGTTCGCACTGCGCTAAACCAACCCACACGCTGGTGACCTCAAACCTCTCAGGTGGTACCCCCTTTGTAGCGCGTGTGGAACATCTGAGCACTGTCTCAGGTGCTCCCTCTGACCCACTGGGGCCAGCAAGTGTGTCCTTGTTATCAGAAGACTCCCCCTCTGACTTACTGCATCTTCTGGCCTTCTGCACTTTACTAACGGGAGACGAAGGCTCACTTTTGGGCTCTCTTTTAACAACCTGTGGAGATGCCCCTCCCTGTTCTTGACCCTGGTCAGAGACCTGGTCCTCATCAACAGGTTCAGCTTCTAACTCTCCCTCCTCAGCAGAATCAGACAGACACTCTGAGAGAACGTCAGGATTCGCATGGATCCTTGACCAACCACTCTGCTCACAGAACTCAGCACTCCTGCTGACTAGAATCCTGGACTGATCGCTTTCTGGATAGGCAAACCTCCACCCTTTTGTCCCAGGCTCGTACCCACAAAAGATCATTTTCCGGGACCTCGGGTCACCTTTCTTGCATTGAGCCTTTGGCACAAGCACCCAAGCTTCGCAACCAAACACACGGAAGAAATGCACCTTGGGCTTCTTCTGGTGCAGCAGAAAATAGGGTGTATCTCCTACAACAGAGCTATAGGACCTGTTCAAAGTGAAGCTGGCAGCTTTCCAAGCTTCGGCCCAAAAGCTCTGAGGCAAACCAGAGTCAAACAGTAGAGCGTCAGCTGCCTCAGCTAGTGTTTTGTTCCTGTGTCTCCGCTACGCCATTCTCCTGAGGAGAAAAAGCAACCGTCAACCTGTGACTTATCCCTTTCTGGCGGAAGAAACTCTGCAGAGCAGCCCCGATGAACTCTCCGCCTCGGTCACTCTGAAAGCTCTGCACCTTGGTGGAAAACTGTAGTTCCACCGCTGCAACCCAGTCTTTGATCAGTTGCGCCGCCTCGCTTTTCTGTTTCAGCGAGAAGATCCAGCCGTTCCTCGAAAAATCATCTGTCAGCATGAGCGCATACCTGGCTCCGCCCAGACTCGGCACTGGCATGGGTCCACAAAGGTCTGTATGCACAAGCTCAAAAGGCCTTGTGGTTACCTTCTCCGATCTGGGATAACTGCACCTTTTGATCTTTGCTCTTTTGCATGCCCTACAAGCCAAGAATTTATCACATGCTTTCATCCTGCAACCCTCAGTGCATTCTGGCAACTTCTGGATATATTTCCAACAGCTATGCGACATTCTCCTGTGCCACAAGTGAGCACACGAATCATGTGTGGGAATGTTAGCACACTGCACCTGTGCTGTCTCAGCGTTCCCCTTACCCTCCAGAGGTGTCTCCAGAACAAAGAGGTTGTTCTGACATGCAACATTGACCAGTTGTTTCCCACCCCTGGAAATAGAACAGACATCATTTTCAAAGCAAACCTTATAACCCTCCTTTACAAGAGCAGATACAGATAAAAGACAACACTTCATTCCTGGCACAACGTAGACTTCCAGCTCTGCCTGTAAAAAAGAAACAAACACATTGCCAACAGTGGTTAATTGTCTCTGTGAGCCATCAGCAAGAATGACTGTTTTCCCAGTTGAAACAGCCCTGCAGTTCCACATTTCGCCACTAGATGGCGATGGCATCAGGTGATGGCTGGCTCCTGAGTCAATGACCCAACGCAGCATGCTTCCCTCACCGGAGTTGTCCTTCAGCGTTGCCATGGAGGCAGCTAGGTGATAAGAAGAACCGTCCTTCTCACTTCCTCTGTCACGTCCTCCCTTTGCATTCCTACGCTGGCCTCCTCTCCTAGACTGGCTGCCATGGAAACCTGGCTGGCTGCCACGAGGACTTGGCTGACTGCCATGGGAAGTGACCTTGGAAACATCCTGCCCGGCCTCTCTCCTCGGACAGGACCGACGCAGATGGTCAACAGACCCGCAGACAAAACAACGACGAGTGGAAAAAGCCTGAACTGTGCCTTCTGGCTTGGCCCCCCCTCTATTACCGGCAGGGCACCCTGCGCCAACTCGGCCCTCTCTGAGACGGCGTTCCTCCTCGTCACACAAACGCCCAGTCACATACTGCAGCGTAAGATCCGCTCGATTCATCGATTCCAAAGTTAGACACAAATTGTCATAACTTTTGTCCAAAGAGCTGAGCAAAATATAAACTTTCAGTTCCTCAGTAAAGTTGACTTGCAATAGTCTCAGCTTGTTGAAAACAGAGAGCATCTTAGTCACATGCTGTCTGATGCTATCACCAGGACGCAGCTTCAGCTCAAACAAGCTTCTGGTGGTGTGGATCTTTGCCCCAGCTGTGGTCCTGTGATGCACTCTCTCTAGTGCCTGGTAGACCTCCTGGGCAGTCTCAAGACCCTCCACCAAAGGTAGCTGTGAGCCCTCCAAACTGAGCACTATAGCTCTTAGGGCTTTCTGGTCTTTCCTCTGTGAGGCTTGGGCAGCTGCAACAACCACTGCTGCAGCTCCGGCTGCAGCTTGCTGTGGGGGCCCTTGGGTCGCCTCCCACAGACCCTTGGCTACCAGCCAGGCCTTCAGCTTCCTTGACCACTCCTCCCAGTTGCTCCCATTTAATTTTTCAAAGGGGACTGAGAATGACTCCTGTCCATCTGCCATCTTCTCCCCCGGGGCTGAGCCTACTCACGTAACCAGCAGCTTCTCTTGGCACCCGGTCCTGAAGATGAGATCCTCCCCAGCAAGCTTCCCTGCCTCAAACATTAGGCAGGGGCTCCAGCTGGCTCCCACACACACAGGCACGACGTGGCAACAGCTTCCAAAGCTTGGCTAGCTCCCATAACCTGCTGAGATAAGATGGCGCCCGGCACACTTTCCCTGTGCCGATGGACGCTTGTGCCGATAGGAAAAACTTGAGCTCTTAGCTCTTAGCAGAGTTCTTAGCAGTGGTAGAAAGTGTTGCCTTGTGTGTGGATAATAAATTAGACTGAACGCAGGCTTCTTGCTAATCTCTAACAGCCTTTAATGAGAAGAAAAACATCATAAATCTGTCCCGGCAAGAGAGCAGGCATTTCTTTCGTCTCTCAGCCAAAAATGAAAGGAAACTCACACACAAAGAAAGATTCCCGTATGTGAACCAAACCACACCTCAGAATGTGAGACGTCACACAGAACTGTTTAACCCTGTAAGTTCTGATTCTCCTCACAGTCACAACCAATTCAGTTGCAGAAGGAAGCATCTTGCGTGAAGTGGCCATGATGAGGTTGCAATAGGATTTTGTCTTGGCAGCTTCCCACTCCCAGCTAAACAGCAGATCGACAGAACTGTAGCTTTATTAAAGCAGCACTGAGTGGCTGCTCAGAATACCTTCTACTGAACCGGTCATGGACTTTTTAGAAATCAGATCCTCCTAATTGAGGATCCACATTGCGCCCGTGCCCAAGGCACCCCGTCCCCAATCCATGGAGGGGGTGGGGGATGAGTTTGAGCAACATGGTGGCCCCATGATCACGCCACAGCCTATTGGCCAATCAGAGAGTGGTGGTGTGACTGTGGGGGCCTTTAAAAGGCAACGGCATGTCGCTAGGGCTTTACCTGGCTTCACGCCACCAAACGCCCGCTCACCCGCCCTAGTGTTTCAGGTGTCTGCTTTGGCCTTACTCTGGACTTTGGTTGGTCGTCTATTTTGCAACAGGGGCCAGGTAGGAATTGTTTTCCAGTTGGCAGGTTGGCACTGGCCATTTGGTTTTTGCCTATCTCTTAGCAATCATAACAACTTTGTAAGGTTGGGTGGTTAGGCACTGGCTTAGTGAGTTGTGGGGGAGGAGAGGTGCAACCATCACCTGTCCCTCCAGGTAAAAGAGTATTCCGGTAAAGGAATCCACAGGTCTGGATTTCGTCCGAAGTCCGCTTGGGGACTAGGGCCATGCCAGGACCCAGTGGGAACCCCAGGATGAGCTTCAGTTGGTTGCCATTGACGCAGCTCCCTCTTTTGGTGGTTTACCCTTCTAGACTTCCTGTAAGGTGGACAGGAGTTAGATATAGTTATTGCCAATGCCTAAGCCAATACCAGAGGGATGCGGGTGGCGCTGTGGTCTAAAACACAGACCCTAGGGATGCCGATCAGAAGGTCAGCAGTTCAAATCCCCGCGACGGGGTGAGCTCCCATTGCTCGGTCCCTGCTCCTGCCAACCTAGCAGTTTGAAAGCACGTCAAAGTGCAAGTAAATAAACAGGTACCACTCCAGCGAGAAGGTAAACGGTGTTTCTGTGCGCTGCTCTGGTTCGCCAGAAGCGGCTTTGTCATGCTGGCCACATGACCCGGAAGCTGTACAGTAAAGCGAGATGAGCACCGCAACCCCAGAGTCGTCCGCGACTGGACCTAATGGTCAGGGGTACCTTTACCTTTTTAAGCCAATACCACTCAAATTTCTGTAATCAATAAAGTTTTGGCCTAAATTTTGCCCATTAATGTTTAAACTAAAATTCTGTGTCAATGTGTTTTTATTATCCTTAGGGGTGTGCCAGGGCCTTGGCGTGCAACAAATTCCACCAGTATTGTTCTCAGAAGTAAATTAAATGTCTTTTCCATGGGTACACTGAGTAGTCCCAAACCCTAAAGATAGTACAAAATAAAGATTAAGCAACTGTTACATTAAGCAAGTAGTAGTGTCTGCTGCTTTTTCCCACCTGGAAAAAAAGTTAAGCTTTCTAGGCAAAACAGATGTTTTCTATGTGAGCAAAAATTATGAATACATTTAACTGAATGTTTATAGCAATACCATCTGATTCTATGTAAAAGCGCACCTTGGGTCTTTAATATTATAATTAGAATGCAAGACAGGTGGGTTATTTGTACTGGTTTGCATTTTTTTTATTTAAAAAATGACTCCAATACAAGAAAACCCATAAATAATTAGGGTCCGAGTCTTAGTGCTTTCATTTATCATCCTTTTATCAGAGCAAACTAAATATTAATGGTAAAGAATCTTAACAGAAACAGGTTTCATCCATAATGGAAAAGTTCGTGGAAAAACAGGGGTTTGTGGGGAGAGGGATGCAGACACCAAACTGTTTATATATAAAATGATATGAGTTTATTGAAGTGAATGCTAACAATCACCCAGAAAAAAGACATTTATTTCTTAATATTGGAGATGGACAATGATGTAAACCACTTCTATTCCTTACTCAGCCACAGTTATGATTTTTCTTTCTTTTATTGATTTGTTCATCTTGATATTTTGCAGTTGTATTTTTAAAAATTAATAAATATTTTTTTAAATGGAAAAAAAAGAGGGAGAGAGAAGCAAACTAGCAATTGGAGCTCTGTCATGCTTTTTTCTTGCTCAGTGGAATAAAATCCTCAGCTAAAATCTCCTATGAATCAGCAGAAAGTGCACTGGATTTCCTATCAGAGAATGTTAAATCCCACTGCAGCTATGGGCTTTAGGGCTTTACCTCTCAGCTTCAACCCCACGTATGAAAAATGGAAAAATTAGTCCTCCAACACGCAATTGATATGAAGGCCAAGCAAATCAATATCATTAGAGACACATTAGTACATTACTGCTTAATACATGAGTATAAAAAATGGTGAAAGTCAACTAAGCTTTGTAATTTTTCATCTAAATATGTTGTTGATTGATTAATTGATACATCTTTTTCTAGCAAAACAGAATGATGAAGCAGGTTATTGCTGTTCTGCTTAAGGTAAATCATTCTTTAAAATAAATATAATACTACTAAAGGTAACAGCTTGTTAGTTCAAAAGAGTATGTAAAATTCACATGCACAGCTAGGTATGCACCAATCTGTCCATTTTCGTTCTCTCTGTTTCTAACTTTTCCTATCTTAAATTCAGTTCTCTATATTCCTGCAGCAACTGGCAAATTTTGTTGAAAAACTCGTGAAAAATTTTGTACATTGCTTTCACTAATGCATGCATTTTTGTACACACTGTTTCAGCTTGAGAACTGCATCACAAAATTCATAAAAGCACAAATATAGAAAGATAGCTTGCTAGTTTTGAGAAGCGCAAATTAGATAGCTTCCCATTAAAATGCAAACAAAATTGAATTTCTTCCCCATCTCTATACAAAACCTCACAAAACCTTTGAACTTCTGGTTCAAAACTATCCTTTAGACTCTTGGCACACTGTGTGCTCCCCTTCAACACTCCTTTGCATATCCACTTATTTACTGCATACAGTGGTACCTCGGTTTACAAACTTAATCTGTTCCGGAAGTCCGTTATTAAACCAAAACCCATTCTTAAACCGAGGCGCGCTTTCCCTAATGAGGCCTCCCACCACTGGTGCCCTTCCACCGTTTTGATTCCATTCTTAGACCGATGTAAAGTTCACAAGCCAGGACACTACTTCCAGTTTTGCAGAGTTCATAAACCAAATAGTTCGTAAACAGGGATGTTCTTAAACCGAGGTACCACTGTACTTAGATACCTCCACCACCATTTCCGACTAGGATGTATTCCTTATTGATAAGTGAGATTAAGAATTCCCATCTTCACCACCAAGTGATCCCAGGGCAGAAGTGCATATCCTCAATTTTGAAAAACAGAGAAAAACCAAAACCCATATCATATAACCACATTACTTTTAAAATGATTGTGACCCTTTATCAGAAGAAGAATAGGGGGAGTATGACCCAGTTATTTTTACTTGATCTCTCAGTGGCTTCATCAAGGTATCCTTCTGAGCAGGCTTAGCAGGGTGAGTATTGGAAGCTTTGTTTTACAGTGGCTCCAATCCTATCTCTGGGATCGGTTTCAGAATATAACACTGGATGATTGTCTTTTGGCCCCCTAGCAGTTGTGCTGAGGGGTGCTACAGGGTACCATCTTCTCCCCAGTGCTGTTTAACACCCACATGAAGCCACTGAGATCAGTTATTAGGAGATTTGTGTTGTCAATAATCTCCTCTACTTTTCTATAACTGATATGATGGACCAATGCCTGGACTCGGTGGTGAGCTGGATGATGACCCATAAACTGACTTTGATTCCTGGCAATAGCAAGGAACTATGGGTGAATAGTTCCTGAATCCTGGATATTGGTCCACTGGATATTGGTTTTGTATGGGGTTGTACACCTGCTGAAAGAGAAGGTTTGTAATCTGGGGGTGCTTCAGCATCCATCTTTGTTGCTAGAGGCCCAGGTGACCTCAGTGGCTAGCAATGCCTTTTTCAGCTCTGGTTGGTTCACCAGGTACAGTCCTTTTAGACAGAGATGACATGGCCACTATACTCCATGCTCTGGTAACTTGCAGTTTGGAATAATGCAATGTCCTCTACATGAGGTTGCCTTTGAAGACAACTCAAAAACTTCAACTGTTCCAAAATGCAGCAGCCAGATTTGCCCCCCCCCCCCCGTGTCCCCTGGACATAACACCTGGTTTAAAACAGCTGCAACTGGTTGCCAGGTCATGTCACGTTAGTGCTCACAAATATCTGAACGACCACATCCTAATGTATTGATCCTCATGGGTGCTGAGATTGACAGCGGGGCCCTTTGGTAGTTCCTCTGCCCTGAGGTTCAGGGGGTGGCAGCCCAAGAGAGGGCATTTTCTGTGGCAGCCCGTTAGTTGTGAGACTCCCACCCCACAGAGATGTGTCTTGCATCTTCATTATACAGCTTCCAGCAAAAGCTGAAGACGCACCTCTTTACCCTGGCTTTTGACACCTGAGGATGTATTAGGGACCCACTTTAATTTTGGTGATTGTAAGTTGTTTAAAACTGTTTTTACTATCATGTGTCAATGCTGTAAGCTGCCCTGGGACCTTAGGGTAATGCGCCAGTAACTAATAATAACAATAATAATTTTAAGAGGCCTGGTGCTTTCATTCTGATTTCACCCAGTGATTTATTTAGTTCTGACTTTCATTCACTACTGACAGCTAAAGTCCTTCTTCGTAAAGTATATCTCAATCTGGCTACATAAATGGTATTCTTTTAAAGAGGCATTTCTTCAAAACTTGGTGGAGTCAGCAGAGTTCTAACAATAACCACAATGGGATCTTGTACAGCACAACTCCTTCCTGGGTTCCTTGTACGATCGCATCAGAAACATCTTGTTAGGATGCACCTGTCAGTGATCTGCAAACCAGTAATAGAGATTCTGTGTATCTGGGGATGGGGAAAAGGGTTTCTTTTTTTAAGATGAATCCTTTCTTCTAGCTAGAGAGATAGATTCGTAATAAGAAGACCAGGGAATAGCTGTTTGTTTTCATCTATAATCATCTCATTATAGGCAATTTTAATCACTTGCACTTAACAATCAGTTGCACTTAATAATGATCAGTCATTTTAAATGCTATTTTTATCAATTTCCCTTGATCAAATAAATAGAGATTTGTAGGGGGGGTTGGGGGGGGAGAGTCTATACACATGCACACACATGCTATCCAAACTTCATCTCCATATATCTCCTATTCCTTCCCCACTGTCTTTTGTCAGTCTGTCACTAAAGGACTACAGAACAGAGATATGACAGCAAATCAGGGATAGTATATTCAGTCACAATCAAAGTCTTTGGAAAAGGCACTCCATAAGCCTTACGGAGAAAGTGATGGCCTAGAGCACAGTGTATTGTCAGAGGCCTGGAAGCATTTTAGAGCTGTGAAAGGTGTGGCAGGGGCGGCGGGGGGGGGGGGGAATAAGTATCTGAACTGCTGTCTTGATGAGAACTCTGCCTGGCGCTGGTTACCTTGGGAAGAAAAGATGCTTAAAACCAAAGTAAAGAGAAACAGTGCTTGCCACGTGTGTTTCATTATGATGATGCTTTGAATGGAACACTCCATTTTGATCAGGAGGGAGAACTAACAAAATCCTAGGTATCTGGAACTACCCTATGTGCAAAGATAGGATTTCACAGTTGCTAGACTCCAAAAACCAGTTTGGGCAGCTGAAGTTAGCATAAGCATAATCAATGTGCAGAGATTATTCTACGTCCTTCACCACTATTAAAACTTTGCTAAGCAAGGTGCTGAACATAAGAATGGCCTTTCTATGTGGACCAAGCCCAGCATTCTGGACTTATATTTACTTACAGATTATATAATGATAGAATTGTAGGGTTGAAAGGGACCACAAGGCTCCTCTAGCCAACCTCCTGTGATGCCAGAATATTTTGGCCAACATGGGGCTCAAACCCATGACCAACAGAGCTACCCAAGCATACGATAACTATATAATCCAGATCTGGAAGTGAATCTGATATTTGCAGCTTGGGCACATCACACCATTGTGAACTGACTTATTACCCTGCCACTGATCTGAATATGGGAACTTTGGATTCAAAGGGAGGCAGGTAAGAAGGTAATCTGTCCGTTTTAGGTTCCAAGTTTTACTTTAGAAATTCTGGATGAAACTGGGAGCTATTGAAATGCCAAGCTCATTGCTTCAGGAGAATTCTTATCAGTATTCTGTCCAAAGCAAATAAATTAAAGAACATTAGGGTTGCATGGTTAAGCAGTCAAACAAAATATGGAAATTCCCAGAATATGGTTGCATGCACATCTTTAGCTCTGCCTGCCTGTGTACATGGATTTCCATACAGACTTTAATTACAGTATTTCTCAAATAATATAACAGTGTGTGATATTTCTCCTTCAGCTTCAGACACACATGCACAGAATCCGAGAGTGCCATTCGCTATTATTTGTATGCCAAACAATCCCCACTGAAAAACAAAAAAGCACAAAGTAATCCATTTTCACCCAGCATACTCTACAATAACAACAAACATTTGCAGCTCGTCTGTTTCCAAGTCACCTACCCCTTCCTAAATATTGCCAATGTATGTGCAATCAGCCAAATGAGCTCAGCAATTAAATGCTTCATTCCCTACTCAAGCTAAAAGCTGGTTCATAATGCAGTATACCTGCCACAGTTCCACCTTTTTTTTAGCTACTGTGATTGCAGAAACAACTAAGGCTGCCAAGAAGTCGTGTGTGTGCATTCATGGAGAGCTCAGCTCATGCATTATGTCTGCCTTCGCCAACATGGTGCCCCCTCAAATGCTGATGGACTCCAAGACCCACCTGCACTAGCCAACATGGCCAGTGGTCAAGGATGATGGGAGTTCAACATCTGGAGGGCTGAACATTGGAGAAAGCTTTCTTATGTTAAGGTTTGGTATGGGAGAACTAAATGGATCCTCGGGTAATGTGTGAACTGTGGAAATGGAATAAGTATCCCAGAAATAGCAAGAGGTTTGTGGACAACATCACAAATCCATGGGGGCGGGAAGAAAGTGGTGCTGTGCAAATGTGACGTGAAGCAGTTAACTGGAAGCTACTGAAATACCAAGCTCATTTCCTCAGAAGAATTCTTACCAATATTCAGTTCAAAGCAAACAAATTAAATGATGTTATTCAATTGCACAGCATGGGGGAAAGACATGAGGATGCAACTCTGGTCTTTGCATCTATTACTTTATCCAGTGATGTTCCTTAAAGTGCTATCCAAAAAGGTCAATTCCATAAGAAAAGGCAAATGCTCGAAAATCTAATAGCTGTAAAACAGCCATTTAAACAATCTGTTATTCCCTAAATATAAGAACATAAGAAGAAGCCTGCCTATTTAGTCCAGTATCCTGGCTTCCTCAGGAGCTAACTAGATGCATCTGGGAAGCCCATAAGAAGGGTCTGCCTCATTGTTCTTCCTTAACCACTAGTACTGCTTCTTATCCTGGAGGAATCATACAGCCATTGTGTCTAGTAACTCTATCCTCCATTAATATAAGTAACCTCCTGCTTTAGGGAATCTTACTTATCTAAACAGCCTCATTTCTGGAAATAAAGAAATCTTATTACAAAACTGAATCTATATATCTGTGTACTAAGAAATCTAACTTCTGATGTTTTTCCTCTCTGATTCTTTCATATTACATTGTTTAAGACTGGGATCCTTAATTCAACATTAATTCAGTGACACCTCTGTATATGATTGCACTGTACATCCCCCTTTAAAGCCATCTAAATTGGTGGTCATCACCACATCATCTGGAAGTGAATTCCACAGTTTAACTATGGTTCAATTCCTCCCAAGGGGAGGCTTCAGAAAGCTTAGAGGCAGATTAGTATAGAACCCCAGAGGTAACCAAGCAAATGTAATTTTATCTTCCAAGTCATGGTTTGAAAGTGGCACTTTGGGAAACATAAGACCTTTTGAGACAGTTTCTGCTCAAGCCAAACACATTTATTTTCCATTAAGGCCCACAAACCCTTGCAATTGCTTTCCTGATCCCACTGGCCAAGGGGCCGAGCATATTTCACAAAAGGTTCAGTGTCACTGCCATGGATACTAACAGTAGTGCCAGAGATACCAATGGGGCTGAAGACTTTACACATGTCTACCAGTGTGAGGGAAAATGGAAAGGTAGCAACAAACAAGAATCACACTTGAGGGATTTGTAGCATAAGGCCCAAGTCTTCTGAAATAAATGAATCTTACTTCCAAGTAGATGTCTCTTTACCACAACTTATTCTACAATAATTCATGATCACAGTTTTAGTGGCTTCTGACAGACAAGTATCTCTGCCATAGGACATTTGATCAGATCTCCTACCTTTCCTACATAGAGGGGATCATTTCCCATGTATTCCTCCAGCACAAAGAACTGATTCCACACCCAGCTGCGTTTGGTTCGTGATCTCCCAGATTGGAAATAGGGCTTTGACCTGGATCTAGGGAGTTCTGTTTGACTCATCCCAGAAAGACAGAGGAAAAGCGCTATTATCTGCAAAAAATGGCAGAACTCCACCTTGCCAAACTTCATTTTTTCTTCTTCTCCCTGTGTGAGGAAAATAAAAAATAAAAAACCTTGACAAGAGAGAGTGGGCACAGTTCCAGTTGGCTTAGTAGCTGTAGCCTCCAGCAGGATGTCAGCTGGGAGTCCAGAGATAATAATTTGTGGAGTGTTCGATTAAAAAAGGTCTCCACTACTGAATAGCCTTCACAAGAGAAATGGTGTAAGAGGCACCTATAAAGGAAAAACAGAAAAGAACTGTTGTCAGAATTATTTCTTGGTAAATTACATTTCTTTCAGCTTTCATTTGCTACAACTTGTACTTTACATTTTGCCCATCAAAAGGAAGTGAGATGCAATATTTTGGCATTCTGGGTGCTTTTTCCTTTGATTACTGTTATTGAGCAATGGCTAAGTGTATCTATGTTTGAGAAAGAGAAAGACTGAGAGTATTTCTTTTTACTAGCAGAGAGCCTGTCAGGATTATGTCCTGAATGGCCTCTACTGCCCCTTGGCAGTTCTAGCGAACACTTTGCAGGTGCAGTGAAGAAGGGCCTCTGAAAAGGCATGAACATGATAGGTAGGTTCATATGGCAGGATATCTACAGTTTCTAAGATATCCTGGTCCAAAGCCATTTAGGGCTTTAATGGTCAAAACCAGCACCTGCAGTATGAGACTTGGAAGAAGGTAATTTTGGGTGGGTAGTTGACTCCTTGGCCTGCAATCCTCTGCCATCAGGCAAGAGTATTTCATCCCAGAGACATATACTTTCTAGGCTGGACACATTGGTAGTGACACCCTCTCAACTATTTCTAAGCACATGCTGCTCCTGCAATGTTACAGTAATGTTATACCAATGTCACAGGCAGATGCTCTGCCACTAATATTTAGCATCAGGGTGCTAATCCTATTGTTTTACAACAAGAGCTGTAAACCTAAACATTATCACAAGGAAATCTATTTCAGCGGACTGGAGCTGACACCTGAGTAAACATATTTAAGATTTAAAATAAAGTATGTGGTTAGTTGCCATTGTGCTGTATTCTTAAAGAACACAGTACAATGTTGGACCTTGGTTGAAGTAACATACAAAGCACAGGGCAACCTTGAGACTGTCATTATATCTCAGCCTATATTACTACCCTGGACTGTTGATAAAATAAAATGGAGGTGGATTGGGGGTGATACATATAACACTGTGAACCACTGAGCGAAAGGGTGGCATGAAAATATAATACAGAAATGAAGCACTTGCTTTTTCTTGGAATAGCTCCATCAACTTTAGTACCAATTAGTCAACCAACACATGCCTCCTTTGTGCAATGTTTGCGATATGTCTGTAATATGCAAATAGTCTGTAATGCAATATGGTGGCTTCAGGTGGATGGAACATAGTAACCTAAGCAACCATTTGTCTTATAAAATGTGCCCCCTCTCTCTGCATATGCTTCTCAAACCTAACTCAAAGCAGGTATTGTATTCCTTTCAATGATCTCTTTATTTTCCTATTTTCCTTTTTCTTTTTATAGCATTGTTATGCTATATGGCAAGTTGAATGTTTAGAACTTCTCTCAAGTGGAATGATTATATTGTAGGGTTTTGTTTGTTTGTTTGTTTGTTTGCTTGTTTGTTTTTGGCAGGGGTAGCCAAAGTGAGGTAGCCAAAGCAATGCTCTCCAGATGCTGTTTAACTCCAATTCCCATCAGTCCCATCAAGCAACCATCAGGGCTGATGAGAACTGTAGTCCAACAATGTTAAGAGGGCAACAGGTTGTCTATCCCTGCCTTAAATAGTAAGTGCTAGTTGGCAGGCCAGACCAGGCCCAGAAAGTATCAAAAAGCAAAAGCCTAACCAGGGTGCTGTTGATTTAATTATAGCACGTTTGGATGTCTTAGGGGCAGGGACCAGTTCTGCTCCTCTAGCTGTGGAAGTCACACAGGAAGCAGGTGTGGCTGCTGATACTCCAGTGGCCCCAGCAACAGGTGAAGCATTTGCATCCCAACAATGGAATTGCCCAGGGTGGCATCCACAATCTTTCAGTTCTTTCAGCTGTGATACTCCTTTGCAATACTCTTCAAAATGTACACAAGAACCATAACACAAATAAAAGCATTTCTGATTACAGAATCCATTTATTGCCTTTTTATAGTACTTCCTTGTAGCAGAAGGTCTCTGCTTAAGAGGCTGGTGTGATAAACCACAACCCAACTGTGTATGCTAACTAAGCAGTAGCAATTTATAAGTCTTCCTACTTAAAACATCAGTGCTTCATTCTGTAAGGCAGAGAGAGAGAGAATATATTAGGTTAATGATCCCAATAACCTTAAAATACCAGGTTGGGCAGGAAGAAATGCTGGGGGAAGATTTTGCTTCTACTGAATCACCAAAATATTAAACCGCCATCAGCCAATCAGTCAGCACAAATGTGTGAATGGTTATACATATACATATACCAGTTATGGAGATCAACATGAAAATGATATCAAAAGTTATATTACTGATATGATAACTGCAGCAATTGTTGGCAACTTGAAGCTGAGAAACAACTAACATCACAATCACCAAATGATGAGTCATGTTGGATCCCTCCCCCCGCCCCGGCCACCCCACTTCTAAACACCTCAGGCAATTATTCAGCAACAGAGAGGCAAGTTGGCAGTTGTTAAGCCTATCATGGATTGCCAATAGTCTGGCCTTTCACTTGCAGTGTCTATCTTTTAAACAGAATGATGAAATCAACCTGGAGTTTCTAATTAAACCACAGCTTTAAATAAGACTTCACAATTCAACACAAAAGAGATGTCACTTTGTTTCTTTCCAACTAAATTCATGGGTAAACACTGAGATGTCTTTAAAAAGTGCAAGAATGAGGGTGACTCAATTCAGATATCATAACAAACTATGGACTGCATTAATAAAGGTTATTAAGCTATGGTTAAGCGTCCAAGCATACAGGAAAATTGTGATTTTTGATTTACAGTTGCTTCTCTGCTTTTATGACTTCCGCCTTTTGTTTTCCATTTGCTCAGTGCTTCTGTTTCTATAAGGTACCTTGCCCAACAGTCACAACTATAGTTGCAATTATAGTTTGTCAATTCAGGTACAATAACAAACCATAGTAAACACAATATACAAACCATGTTGTTGTTTTTATTATACTTATTTCCTGATGGGTCTCAAGATGCTTTTGCAAATCTATTTCAAATCATGTTTGGTTTGCTGGCTGATAGAAGCCATGGTTTGTCCAGACATCCTACCAAACTATGATTCAGTTTCCCTAACCTTGACATGGTTTAACGGCTGAACAGTGCCTGTTTCTGCATCCTTCCATTACTGTTCTAACCACACAGTTCCAGCTTAGTTGTAGTAGCCATCTGATATTGATAAACTGTCAGCTTCCTTCAGAGAGGCAACAGATTGTTATTTAACAGGGATAAAAATACCAGCTCAATTTTCATAAGAAATGTCAGTAAAACATTTGCAATATGTTAGGGCCTCTTTTCAAAGCACTTTGAAATGTCTTGCTCCCAGGAAACATTTATACTCGAGGATTGCCGTAACCTTTATTGTGACAAAAAAAAAAAAAAAGCTGCTATCCTTTCCTCTAAACCTGAAGAAGAGCGTGAAAATTGCCATGTGGAGAGCCACTATAATCCAAAGCCATAAGCAGCAAACAGTCAAGAGCTTACCCACAGCCACCAGTGTGGAGCTATCAGAAACAAAGGGCTGCTGAAGGAAATGGCAGTCTCGTGTCGTTGCTTCCCCTCCATGGCATGTGTTTTCCAGTTACATCATATCCTGACATAATTTTGCTAAGCATCAGCACCGCTTCACTTTATTGGCAGTGGCTGGCGGGGAACATGCAGTGTAAAGAAATCAGGCTCTGATATACAATGAACCATATACTGCAAAGGACATGGGGACAAATATTGCAACGTTTTGGCTGGCAGCCCTGTGTTTATTATCATGGCTGCATACACACTATATATTTAAACCACATACTGAAACCCCCAAAGAGCCCTGGAAACTCTAGTCAGTGTTAGAAACTCATATACAATCTAATCACCAAATGACGCCTTAAACCTGGGTTACGGTCGCCACCATGGAATGTCTGAGTGCTGTTTTTGTTTGTTGTTTTGCAGTGGACTTTATTGTTGTTGTTGCTGCTGTTATTATTTTCATTTCTACAGTGCTTTATGTTTTAAAGAACGAATCTCAAAGTGGTTTACAACACATGAAAACATTAAATAAAACAATCCGGAATAAAACAAATTCAAGTTTCAGTGAAAATATTTCAGGTCCTTCTCTAAGTGACACTTTGTTTTCCCCAGTTGTCAAGAGATCTCCACATGGTTGCAATTGGACCCGTGTCATTTGCAAAATGCGTCTGGTGACTGGCTAATTTTGAACACTGACTGTAGTTTAAGGGTGCTGGTTCCCAGGATCTGGGGGAGGGGGAGTCATGTGTTTTAGACGTGCTTTAAATATATGGTGTGTACACATTGCATATATACTATCACCATGGCATAGTAAGAAACCTTGCAGACCTTTTCATGGTAACAGAGGTCATCAATAACTCCCCTTAGCACAATGCTAAATATCTGAAAGAAGAGTTATACAAAACCACCAGAACCGTGAGCCAGATACAGTCTTGGGAAGGGGGCATCTATGCAGTTCTGGTGTCAGATCCACGGGGAGTGACTTTTGGGGGGGGATACCTGAAGAAAGTAAACAAGTGACTAACCCTGGCCTACAAAACACTGGCATCGTTTGCAGGAAGCCCTCATTATTTACCCATTTTCAAATGGGTTGAGCAGGATGTTTCATTGTTCTAATTATTTTTGTTCAGTTAAGTGGCAACACATTTTTCCAACTGGATAGTTTACTTGCTTTCGTCTTAATGGCTGTTATTTTATCTGCACAAATTCTTTACTTTTATTTCTTTGCCTTTCCAGTCTGTTTAACACTGCGGTGTAGTAAACTTCTAAAAAAAAATAAAAAATGGGAAAGCAATATCGAGTTTATAATATCCTTCCATTCTTGCAGAACAGTCAATTATTTATTAAATATACTTTATCCCCTGTTTCATATAGAAGTATGTACTAAAGCTATAAACACACAAATACACATTACTGAGCTATATGTATGTGTCGGAATAAGCATCGTTTCAGGATCATTTACTGTACAAAGTCGTTAAATATCATCACAGCTTTCATATTACTGAAAGGCCTTTTAACTGCCAAGGCATACATTCAAGGCTTGTGTTTGTCAGCTTCAGCAACTAATATTACTACCACTGAAAGCAATAAAGAGACTGCACCTTCCTCCTACGATTTAGGTGTCATTTGTGTCATCTCTGCTTCAAGGAGTAAAGCACTAAGTGAAGGAGAAAGTGACTCAAAGATTTTGTTTTAAAATGCACTTGTCTCAACCTTGAATGTCTTCGGAATGCACAATTGATGAACGGGCAAAAAGAGCTGGAGGAAAAATTATTTGCAGTTGCAATTAGCGTATATGTTAAACATCTAATTATAACTGAAGATCAAACAGTTCAAAAGGGTTTTTTTAAAAAAAAACCTCAAGTTCTATTAAAAAGTCTATTTTTAACTCTAATTTGAAATATTTTCATTTTTTATCACTGCAGCCCATGTACTGTGAAAGAACTCAGCATTTTAATTTAATAATCTCTATACAAAAACACAGAGAAGCATATTCTCTGGTGCGTGGTTTTATATTGGGATAGGACACTGTAATCATGTATATTCTACAGAAAGGGTTTTTTAAAAAAATTATAGTAATGAATGACTACTAAAAAATCCACTCCAATATGTTTTAACACACATATTTAGATCACTAGCCTATAAAACTGTTGAGGTTGTTTTTTAATTAACAATTCTTGCTACCTGCATGTAACCTTAAGTGTCCCATTGGGAAAGAAATTGTATTCTAAAATATAGTGGCAAATAAAGTTTCACTTAATTTTTTTTTGCACCTGATCTCAAGTACATTTGCTTGGAAATAAGCCTCACTGACTCTATGAAACCTATTTCCAAGTAAACTGATTTTTAAGGTTCCAACCGTAATATATGGAACACAATGCCCATATACCGTGACTGCAAACACAGTTACATGAAAGTTACAAGGACTTACTTCCAAGAAACTGCCTTTAGCATTCAGCGGTGCTTCACAGTGTTCATATACGAGCAGTCATTATAAACAGTTAACTATAGCATGCGGCCACAGATTTAGACAGGATGCATAAGATTTTCCTCACCTCTAAAAATACTAATTATTATATTTGACTACAAATATGATCAGCACCATGATAGCAATAATTGCAATTCTCATCCAGTTAGCTGAGATGTCATGAATGAGTGAGCTTAACAGTGTTTATTAATATGGGCAGTATTTATATAGCAATTAAACTTTTGGGAAGTGGCATGTTCTTTCCCCTCCCTTACCTGACCTTTAGGCACAAATCCATCCTTTCCATATACATCCCAAAGCCCACTTCAACCCAACTCTCGATCTGCCATTTTGGGGGAAGACTGATCTTCTGCACGAGGCTTTGCCCAATCAGTATTTTTCTCCTCTATTCCTGACCTCCACACGACACGACCGCCAATGTATTCCTGTTATAACTTACAGACCCACAGAAAAGCAGCTTGCTCTAAGAACTTTCCATATCTTATCCATGTCACCCACAGGGCAAGAGTTCTCCATTGCAAGGTCAAGTGCAGACTTTTAATGCCCTCAGTGCTTCTTTCACATCTATTTCCCATTTTCTTAATGGCTTTGGCTTCTCAGCATTATCGCACCGCCCAGTTGTTAACCCTGATTCTTACTTTCCTTGGAAACAACCCCGATATGGAGCACAGACAATGGCAACTGGAAAATTATACCCTATCTAGGTCAACAGTGCAAGATCTATCCCTTCATCTTCACACTACTCCGCAGTCTTTCAATCAAGTAACGCTCTGTGTGTTGTGATAATTCCACCATTGACTGCTACCCCCAGAATCTGAACTACGACCCCTTGAATACTTGTGGAAGCAGCAGGTCTGCCCCATGATAGCTGATCAGCTATAGCTACAGCATTTACAATTTGTCATTCTGTTTCACAAACCCACAGGGAAAACCAAATTGCTTTTGGTACAACATCTAAGTCTGCCGCCTGTGGGCTTTCAAGCATAACTGCACACCCCTCTCCAACCTTAAAAGAGAAATGTTCAATTTTTCAGGCATGTTCAATGCACCTTTGCTTCATGGGCCCTAAGCAGGTGTGGAGGGAGTGGAATCTAGGTAGTTACAGCATACACCACAATTATAACTAGATTGTGATCCATATTACAACTGCTGACCCAGATGTTCTCAAAGACAGAAGCTGTCTTATTGGGAGAAGTATAGGAGGGTTCCCTTAAGAAGACAGTTCTCTGAAGCTAAAGGTGGCTTGATTATATGCATTCAGTTCCCTGTATTAACTATTAAACTTGGCTAAATAGTTACAAAGGAGTGAAAACATATATGGCATGCTTCCTGGTATCTACATCCAAGGAGCATGAACTGGTCCAAATATACGGCCCTGCTACATCGAACTAAGTCCCGGTTCTTCAAACTCACAAGAAAGGACTTGACAAGTTTGCAAAACAAAGAAAAGGCATACTTCTGGGTATGGCATGGTTTTCTGTAAGGACTATATAAAAAAAAACAGCGATCATGATTCTTTACACAATGCTCAAGAAACAGGACTAAAGTGCATGAAGTTTTTACAACTTTTTAAGATGTGTGTTTGAATTTTACAACATGAAGTTGAGTAACCCAACCCATTTTCCTAAGGTTTTCTCAAATGAGCCTATGATATTAAAATGAGCACATTATTCCAGTCAAATTCCCCTAATTCTCTTTCTTTCTTAAGATAAGTGGAGAGGGAAATCATTTCAAAGGTGAAAAAGAAAAAGCCATTCCATCATTTGGAGCACTTTATCCAATGATAGCCTACTAAAGTGCTGCTTCCCCTGCCTGCCTCAACACACACACACACACACACACACACACGCACACGCACACACTAAGTTTGAGCTCTTCTGTCATGCTTCCATTTGTCTTCCACTGAGGACAAAATTTCAAGAATTCCCCCAAATGTCCATTTGGGAAAAGAGAGGACAGTCTGTTTTTCTATGCTATTTCTATAGCTAAAGCAGAGGTGCAGGAATCAAATCCAGCACTCAACTCTGCCTTTGTATTCATTTCCTTGTCAAGATTAAGACATCTCTATATACAGAAGGGATTACTTTGTAGCAGCTCCCTCCCTGCAAAGCCACTATGTTCCCAGAGGAGGCACTCCTGTATTGCTGCTTATAGCTCCACATTCACACCACCTATCTTTATGCACCCCTTCTCAGCAAGGCTCATCTGACGCCTTACTGTCATGAGAAAGCAGAAGATAAGTCTGGCAAGAAAGCACACATGAACAAATGGTACCTCATCAGCTAAAGCAAATGAAGACAGTTGAGAAGAAAATGTTACTGTAATATCTGGTTGTGAGATACACAATGGACTCTTACTTCATCGTAGGCTGTGCTAAGAGTTTCTCAACTCCAGATCACTTAAAAGTTGAAAATAAGCAACTTCCATTAACTACTTCCATTTTTGAATACAGTACTTTGGGATAAAAAACATCTTCTTCACTCAAAGGATGTTGACTCAGGATGAAATAAACATGGTTTTCTATAGGAATAGCAAATATGCCCAGCCCAGCGGCTGACTTTTCTAAAGGTTAAACACATGCATGCACCAAAGACCTAGGGTGCAGGTTTAAGGCATTGAAAACAAGACGTCAAAATGAGGACCATACTTCTTAGGCAAAAATGGCCATACTCTAGGATGTATTGCAGTTCTACAGATGCTCTACAGTTGCTCTCTTACACACAAGGAAAGCAGAGCACTGTGGTTCTATCAGCACAGGGAGACTTAAAGAGTGTCATTGTTAACACCATCCCCCTGACCTATAAGCGGTACTTAATTAGTTATAATCTTTCACTTTTTAAAGGTACAATGTCCTCCAATTAACCCTGAAGACCTTAAAAGTTTTTGCAGAAAGATGATCACTATTAAACACTGGATGGTGCTGTGTCCCTCGCCCCCTTATCTTAACCAGCTTAAGCCTTCCATGTGTAGTTCTAGCAAAACCTGAAAACTTTTGGTATTCGCATAGGAATATCCTTACTGGTTCAGATCATCATCCATACATCTCTAAGTCCTGCTTCTGCGTCTAATCTCAAGTATTTTCTGTTCATAGGAAACCTTGATCAGCTTATTTTAATGCCAAACAAAACATTGATCAATTAAGCTCCATTTCTGTCAGCTGATTTTATTTACTTATTTGAAAGGTTGGTACTCTTTATGAACAGCACAGGCCATACACATTGTATTCCCTCAGGTACTCACACCTTGTGGTGCTTTAAAAGTTAGACTTGGGAGGTTTTGAACTGAAGACAAAGCTCATCTTCAGTCACAGATTTCAAAGGTAAATCATGGCAGCACAGCAGGGAAATACTTTTAAAGAAACCTATAGTTATTTTTTTTGCTAAACACCCTGAGTACTGCCATGCCAGTTATTATCAACCGTTGCTGGTATTTATGTATCTGCAGCTTTACAATTTATATTCTGACTGCCAGAAAACAACCAGACCCCTCAATACCATTTCCTACCACTGACCTGTCAGGATATCTGGCTACATGACATATTAGCACTCACACAAAATCCCAGAATCCAAATGTCAACAGAAAAGCTAGGTTGTTGTCTTTTACAAAAGATGAACATATCTGACTTTCACTAAAAGGCATAAATGGAAAGGACACCTAAATTCATCTACCATCAAAATTAGCACAATATAGTCAGAGGGGTGCCTACAGTAGCCTATATATGATTACCAAGAGGGGTTTTGGTTGTAATTGATGGTGGTTGGCTGCTTGTGTCATCCTAGCAAGGTATAATTATATCCAACAAAGCCTTAATATTTTTATTTTCCAAAAGAAAGAAGGGAGGGGGAGAGAAAGGACAATATGTCCTGTTAGATGAAACAATGAAGTCAAGAGTGTCATTTCAAGTCTGCTTTGACTCCAAGCACTTTCTATCAAACAGGGCTATTCTTCCCAACAACTGAAAAGGATTAAAGTATCAACGATTCCATTTGCGGAATCAAAAAAGCTTCACCGAGCACAGTCTCTCCCCCCCCCCCTCCTTAAACCCATCCCTAACAAAAGTCATCCTGAAGGCAACAGGGACTCACCTGACATCACAAAAGGAAGACCTGAGCATTAGACAAAATGTCCATTTTTACTTTATCGATCAGCAGGACGTTTGATCAGCTAGGCAAGCAGGGCAAAAAGCCAAATCTAATTTACAAAAAAAGGGGGGGGGAGAATCGGGGGTACACGCATGCACATGCACACGATGGAGGTCAGCAGGAGCCAGTCACACACCGCAGAGGGAACCTCACTAAGTGCATGCTAATTAAAAACACGCTCTCACTTCCACCTTTGCAAAAACTGCGAAACAACCCGGCTTCCAAAGGATGGAGACGGCAGAGGCGCGCGGAGATCTGCCTGCATCACTAGCCTTCCAGTCCACAGCATCAGTACCAGCAGCAGGCAGTAGGACAAGCGCAAGGTGGTAGCAGTTTAGCTCTCCAGCAAATTGCATGGGGCGGCGGGGAGGGGGGATGAGAAGCTTTGCCCCCTCCCTTGCTTCCTTTTTCAAGAGTAGCTGGCTTCGTCCCAGCTGCCTACGTGATCTACCTCCTGAGCCATTCTCGAGCCGCTTTCTTTCTAGGGGTCCTTATGGGGAGTTTGTTCCCCGCGATCATATCTTGCTGTCTATGGCATCGACTGGTGGGAGGGCGAGGGGAAGAAGCAGCAGAAGTCCGCTCCGGGTGCCTTTTGCAAGCTCGGCGAAATCGAGCATTTCTCCCGGGGAAGCCTCTTTGCCCAGGCAGCGTCTTTGCCGCCAGCAAGCGACGCGATCGGCGAGGCAAACTTCGGGACGCGATCCCCTCGCCCGCCCGTGTAGCCGCAGAGAGGCAGCTGACTTTGCCCCGGGACTCGGGAGAAAGGCTTGCGAAGGAGGAAAATGCGAAGAGGGAGGGGAAGGTGGGGGGAAATTAACCCACCGCTTTCCCTGCAATTGCTCTCACGATGCAGCCTTACCTGCTTATTCCGCGCTGCTTCCTTCCCCGCGCGTCTCTCTCGCCTCGCAGCCGCCGAGCCAGAAGCCTTTAATCCAAGTGGGCCGGCGCCGGAGCGGCGAAGTCCTGGCCGCCTCTTCTCGACCATGTGCCCGGGCTCCGCTCGAGAACTTGCTTCGCCTAGGCGAGCGGCTTAGCTTCGGGCAGACGCCGACACAGGGGGTTCCCTCCCCGCCAATCGGAGCCTGCCGAGAGGCCGCGAGAGCCAATGAGCGGCGAGGGGGGTGCTCCTGCGGCGCCGGGCCCCGCCCCGCCCTGCCCAATCGGCGCCGTCCGCCCGAGCGCGGCTGTTCAGCGGCGAGGAGAGCCCCGTTTCCCCGGCCGATCGCGAGCGCCGCGCGCCTTACCTTCGCCCGCTTGCTCGCTCGCTTGGAGAGAAGAGGCGGACGCGCTTCCTGCGCCTCGACTGGCGGTGGAGAGAGGAAAGAGATCCGAGAGTCCCCGGGATGCGAGGGGCGGGCGGCTGCAGTGCAAGTCGATCCCGGGATCCGTTTTAGGGAGCCCATCCGGAAGGAAAGAGATCCAGGAGACGGCTCTAGACTGGGAAGCGAGCTCCCGGGACCAGCCTTCTTCATTAGGCAGAGGCAGGCCTCAGGCGGCCCATTCGAGGTCTCGGGAAGAAGGCAGGGAAGTGCGCCTTCTTTAGTTTATTATCATGACGTCCTTGCATTTGTATTGCTGCCCCGTGGGATGAAAGGTGGTATATCAATTTAATTAATTAATAAAATACTTTCCTGGACGGGGAAATGATTTTGCTAAATATGCATTTACTTTTTCAGGGGACAGAGGCCCGAGGGGCAGCTGTCCCCACCCTCCAAATCAAGTAAATAAATAAAAAAAATACTTAACTAAAAGCAGAACTTGCAGAAAGATTTTGGCAGATTTTTCTGAGCACCTGGGGTCAATAGAAAGTAATTTAAAGCAACTGTTGTGGAGGTATTTCATTCCAAATATGCTAGACAGAGCCAGACAGAGGATGATGACAGGTGAGTGTCCTTGCCCTGCCCCTCCACACATAAATCCTGGCTGCATCCATGGACAGAGGTGTGCGATGATGATGATGATGATGATATCAATATCCCGCCATTCCTCCCAAGGAGCTCATGGTTCTCCCTCCCCATATAGTATCCTCACAACAAACCTGTGAGGTAAGTAACTGGCCACAGGTCAAGCAGGGAGCTTCATAACCAAATGGGGAGGCTCAATTCGCTAACCGCCGCATGGCACTTACCCTGCCTTGGGCAGCAGAGCATCTCAAGCTGACCTTGAACACCCATCCTCCTCACCAAAAGACAGGGTGAGCAAGGAAGCTAGGGCTAATTGCAGAGTTTGGTGTTGTGGGGCAAGTGCCCTCAACCCAGCCATGTACACAATAATGGCAATAGGGCCTGCTGCTCAGGCTCAGCTGCTGTTCCCATGCCCAGGAAGCCAGGCGAGTGTGTAGGGTTTTCACTTGTGGAGGTACATCAGCCGTAAGGCCTGAGTCTCTCCATGCTGTGCTCAGACAGGGCTCCTGCTGTGTTCCATTTGCTTGTCCTGACTCTAGAGTGTCCACACAGGCCTCATATCCACTCCCACAGTGCCCAAAGGGAAAGAGGAGATTTACCAGGAAGGAGAGCTCGTTTCACTCAGCTATTCTGCTTGTTCTGTGGGTAGCAGTAGTCAGGATTGGACCTGCGCCTCCCTACTGTGCCATACGGAGAAATAGATAAATGAGGCAGACTGGTATCACATATTTAATTCACTTTCAATGCACATTAACAGCACATGACTTCCTCCAAAGAATGGTGAGACTGTAGCTCTGTGAAGGGGGAAACCTACAGTTCCCAGGATTCTTTGCTGGAATTCACGTGCTTTGAAGGTGCATTGGATATGCTTTGAATGGATGGAGTGGCCTGATCCAGCTGCACTCTTGTGGGACCAATTGCCCAGGAATAGGCACCAATCCTGCAAGCCACCTCTTGCTTGCCTGTACTCTCTCTGTGAGCAGTGCAGCAAAGGGGTCAAGCCCAGCCCAGCCCTCAGAGCTGCACTGCTGCATCACCAAGAAAGAAAGCATTGGTGAGGGCTTGCTGCTCGCTTCCACACCTTCACTCTCATTAGGTGCCCTGTTGATGGATAAATTGACACATGGCCCAACTGCATTGCCTATAGGGAAAAGGCAGAGGCAGAAGCAGCTACTTCCTCTAGCTTACATTCTCGCCTGAAATCCCGGGGCATAGCAGGGCAGCCCCAGTCCTTTCCATCGCACCTCTAGAAGTAAGGTGTGACATGATAAGTGATGGGAGGCAGCTGCAACCACCACTCACTTGCTCACTTTTGTGGGCAGGGGAGCAGAAGCTGCCTTATGCCACCTGCCCTCCAAACAAACACAAAGAGGACCCTAACCTTTCTGGAGGCTCTTGGGCCTCAGCAGGAGCTGGTCAGCACCAGTGGGCTTTCCTGAGATGCTGGGGTGGGAACAGCTGCTCCACAGTACAGAATTGCCAGGAGGTTTTCTGGATCTTTTTCATGTAGAATTTATTTTTTTAAAGCAATCACCCTTTTCTTTTTCTCCTTTATCTACCACTGTCATCTAGTCCTCCCTTCAAAAGAGTGAATCCAGATGGATCCAAAGCAGTAGCAGAGAGTGGGTTTCCTCTGACAGAGAGGGAAAGGGACTGCAGTTAATCTGCCTCCTGGGGCTTGAAAGTGTGTTTAAACCAGAGGGTGAGAAAAGGTGCAAATCTCTGTGATATATATAAAAATATTTATATTAGAAGCAACACTCCTTTGAGCTGACACAGAATGGCAAAGTCACACAACTAATCAGAATTTAAGGCTGATCCTTTCTGCCTCTGCTTCTATTTTCCTTTGCAAAGAGTCTGAGTGCCTTCCCTTAACATTAACACCCAACCCCCCAGTTCCACATTCTTCTTTATGGTGGTAGAAGAAGGACAAACGGATTGGCACCTGGGAGGGGAACCACATTCTACTGTGAGCAAACTTGGGGGGGGGGTAGTGGTGGGTAGCCCAAGAGCAAAAGTGAGTGAAACGGTGGATCTAGCTCTTACCATTCATTTAGTAGGCTACATTTCAGCCACTCGGAAGTCAGAAGTCTTGCAAACGCATCTTTCCATCCTTCATCCAAGCAAGCAAGAGGCATTATCACAGCTGGAGAAAACAACCCAGCCAAGGCAAAAGCGCTCAGGGAGGGTGCAGAACAATTCTGGTGGGGAGCGTAGCTTGGGGAGAACCAGTGTGGTCTTTGAAGGAGGTGTGGCCAGGGCTGGATGTAGAGGCTTGGAGGGCTACATTTGGACCCTGGTTCCCCACCCCTGTTTAGCAGCTAGTAAAAAGTAGAGATGATGGCATCAGGTTTGGACCATCAGCCTATGAGAATCTGTGAGCCCTTTGTTTTACGTGGATGTTGAATCTGCAAAAAAGAAAAAGCAAAAAAAAAGCGGTGAACTTAGATTTTACTATGGCTGGTGCCAAGATTAAATTTTCCTCAAAGATTACTATTATTTGTTTATTCTTAATATCTCCTGTCCTTAAGAAACATGCATCACAACCACAGAAATCTCATCGAAATAAACCTGGGCCTGCACTGCCTTTTGATTTGCCTTTTCGGCGCATTAGCCTTTTCTTCAAAGCTTTTGCATACTTTCAAAGAGCAAAGCTGTTATGTAGATTTCTAATTAAATGTAGTTCTTTAATTCAAAGCACATTGTGAACTGTGGCAACAGTGATAACAAAATATCTCAAGAATAAAGCAATTTCCTTCTTTTAAGAATGAAAAAAGGGTAGGGCGGTGTGTGTGTATGTGCTTCCTAATCACTCAGAAAATCAAATATCATGTCAGTCTCAAATTGTGTAGCTTTTGAAACATGAAATACAAACACTGGTATTTCTGTAAGGGTAAAAATCAAAGAGCAGCTTTATCACGATCTCTACCATATCTCCTAACCCTTTTTTGAGGTTTTGCATCTTTGATTAGGGGTTATGAGCAAAGACCAAAAGCACAACATTCTAGCACCATGAATTCAAGGACAGGTTTTTTGTGGGTTTTTTGAAGAGGCAAGTAGAAGAAATCTCCCATCTCAAACCTGTGCATCCAAGGCCACGGATGCAATATAATAGAATGCATTCAACCACAAAAAGCCTGTGACATTCTTGTGCGTGCCTATGTAATTAACCACGGGAGCTGATTCTGTTCTTCATGTGTTTGTGTGTGTGTGTTAAGAAAAGTGGAATCTTAGGCTAGCCATTAAAGAGCAAGGCTGAAGGACTAAGACGTTTTCTGAGCAAAGGAAGGGCATCGTTTGTGATGACCGCAGACTTGCTTTATTTATTAACTAAAGGCATTCCTGTGCCATCTTTTAGGGCAGCTTGCAAGCATGACTGAAACAATGCAAGGTTCAGGAGAGAGTCTCAGTGATATGAGGTCACCACCAAAATGACCTGGTCTCTAGGGCTTGTCTGTCTTAGAGACCGATTGATATGGGTGCACGTGGTCCTTCAGATCATCTGATCCCAAACCATTTATGAGTTTACTGGTAAAAAACAACAACAACAACAACAACCCTCAGCACTTTAAAGGAAACCCCAAAACAAATAGGCAGACCATGTGATTAGGACAGCATTGGTTCCATTGAATATCTAGCCCCCTTGAGCATTTGAGGCTGCGTTCTGTGTCAGCGGAAGTTTCCAAACTATCATTACACTGGGTTTATCCACTCTTCCGCTTGTCCTGTGCCTGGAAAGCACAGGTCTGAGTGGTTTTGTGTTTGTCCCACAGCTTCCCCTGGGAAACATGCACTCTACCGCTGAATCAGAGCAAACAGCCATGGAAAACCTGGTTGCCATTTGGTCCAATTTAGTAGTGAGGCAAATGGAGGTGTGGACAAACCCAAACAGTGTGATGCAGAGCATATTGCAGTAGTCTAGTCTGAATGGAACAGATGCATCTGAGGAATCTTCTCTTACTCATATTTGGATAATGGTACATAACATTAAGAGTACTTTCCATTGTCCAAAGCTCTTCAGATACATTTTGCCAGTAATCCTTACAGCATTCATATTAATCAGTACCTTTTCCGCACACATTTAGCCACTGCCATACACCTGCTCTAATGGCATAGTCTCAGCCTCTATATCTGGCACTTTAGCTCACAAAGGAGCATGTAGGATTCAGGGGGCAGGCTTTTCATCCCTCAGACATCCTTACGCCAATACTACTGAGCTGTTTCTGCTCATGCAATCTGTCACATTTCCTGTGTGACTAGGCAGAGGAATAACATAAGGCGAAGATTGTTAACACATAGATTGCGGTGATCAAATGCGCTGAACTGACATGGCTAGCCCCTAAAAATAAGCATTGAGTGAACATTCCTTGGGAGGTAGCAACTGTCATAATTTTGATGGACACTCTAGGGAAGTAGCTTTTGCAATTTGATCTGTGCATTTACATATTAGATACAGTATCAAAAAGAGATAGGCAACATTGTAAGAAGTAGAAGCATTTCCCAGTACAATCTGCTTTTATGTCCTGCAAATAAAATTACACAGAAAATCATCTTGGTAAATATTTGGTATGGCCACTAGCGCCAGACAAAATTACTTGGTGCCAGATCAAGACTACAGGCCATCAGATGGTCAACCAGAGTGTAAATGTTTATCTTATGAAGTATAATGCTAAGCTCAGAAATAACAAAATGTGTACTTTTTAAAAAATGTACATTTGGCACTTTCTGAACTTCCCAGCAACTCTTTACATATGTTGTCCCACACAGGGAGAATGGACAAGGTTTGCCTAAAATGGCCTGGTGGACATCTGAATCTCAGTGGGCAGGAAACTCCCCACTACTGCTCTAGATATTGTGGACTACAACTCTCATCTTCCCTGACCATTGGCTTTGCTGAATGAGGCTGAGGGGAGTTAGAATCCAACAACATATGGAGGGCCACAATCCCTTGTGAATGGGGTAATAATAATAATAATAATAATAATAATAATAATAATAAATTTTATTTATATCCCGCCCTCCCCAGCCGAAGCCGGGCTCAGGGCGGCTAACAACAATAAAACAGTACAAAAGTACAGCACAAACAACACTCTAAAATCATTCATTATAAAATTAATTAATTCAAGCCACTGGCAACCATTGGGCCAGAGCTCCGCGAAGATTGCCGAGGGAGGGAGACAGGCAGAGGGCGCTTAGGTGCAATCTCATTGATGGCTGCCAGGAGCTGGATATTCCAGCCCTCAACAAGCTCAGTCAATGAGTCGCCAGGGGGAGCAAGGTCCCGCAAGGCTTGGCGGAATCTATCAGGGTCCATCAGCCTCTGCGGGCGAGCCCAAATCGGCTCCCCACCTAAGCAGGGTGGGGGTGGAAAGTCAATCCTGGCTTTCAGAGCGTAGTGATCAGACCATGGCACCTTCATCGAAGGAGACATGATCACATCTATACCTACGCCAAAGATCAAATCCAGCGTGTGGCCTGCTTGATGTGTGGGGCCCGAAACAAACTGGGAGAGCCCTAGTATTATTACAATCGAAGCCACAACATTACCTTTCTGGAAGGTTATGTTCTCAAGAAGGCTGGCAACTTCAAGCCCACTCTGTAGGGTGCATCTGCCTGCATCAGCACAACCTTCTGCCCCAGCTACAACAAAACATGTCTCTCCCATATTGGTCTCTGGAGCTTTCAACAGTTTCAGCAGTTTATTTCCCCCCCAAAGGCACACTCCTCCATTGTCTCCTGAGACGGATGCCAACCACAGAGCCCCAGTCCCTCGTGAATATTATTACAATCTAAGCCATAACATTGCTTTTCTGGAATAGGAAGGATACATTCTCAGGAGGTTTATCTTTCCATCTGCCAGATACTCCATCAGAGGGATAGCAAGCATAGTGTTCCATACTCTGCATAAGCATGACAGAAATATAACTAGCTCTAAGCGCGCACACACAAAACCCACTCCCTTACTACGGCATTATGTGGAAGCCAAACTCTAAGTGTGCGACTTGAATATATGACCTTCCGTCTGAGAAAGGAGAATGCTTTCTATTTCCATAAGCATCCTGATATAACTATAAATCAAACACAGATCCACATGCTCTGACTCTCTTCAATCTACACTTATTTCTTTCATTCACATTTCTCAAAAGAGCAGAAAACACCTGTCAAGAAAAGACGGAAAACTTTCTAGCAACAAAGAACTCAACTTGATTGCCATTCACAGTCTATTATATAGTTCTATAGTGGAATTCACTTTACTGTTTCCTTGTCCCACTTCTCCATTAATTCATTAAAACTTGGATATTCCGCTGCAGCTACAACAAAATGTTTTATCATTGATTTATTAATAGGAAGACGACTCCATGAATGTCTCTCACACTTGCTCTCTCTCTCTCTTGCTGTATATCATGCAATCTTTAATCATATAGATGTTGTTGGACTACAACTATCAGCCCCATGCTCAAAGGTTCAGGATGATGGAAGCTGTAGTCCAACAATATGTCGAGGCACCACATTTGCTGTCCTTAGTCTAACACAATATTATAAGTGCAGCCTTTTGTGCATTCATAGCTGCCCGGTGAAGTGAATGAAGAAGCGCCCTCTGCTCAGCATGAAGAGGACAGGGTTGTGCAAATTTCACATGTATAAATGGTTAGTGCAAGCATATGCAAATTCAGAAGATACATGCTAGTTGTGTTGTAGACTAGGCTAGATTATTCTGACTGTCATTTCCAGGCAGAATACGTCTATGCCATTGTGGTATTTGACATATCACAATCTGTTGTTTATATTACCTGTTGGTTTCCACATTAGAGCCACATTCACATCATACAGGAAACCACTTTAAACAGTCATCACTTCCTCCAGAGAATTATGGGAGCTGTAGCTTGTTAAGGATGCTGAGAGTTGTTAGGAGACCCCTATACCGCTCCCAGAGGTACAATTCCAAGAGTTCCACATTCAGTGAGATTGATTATTAAACCACTCTGGGAATGTAGCCTGGGTGTGTCTCCAAACATCAACACGTCTGTAGAACAAATCCATCCCTATATATGCTATGCTGTTATCATTCTATTTCACCTGAAAATGCCCAACTGTCCTTTTTTCAAATTTGTAGGAGTAAAGAAAAACAAAGGTCAAATAAAGGAACAGAAAGTGCTAACTGGACCTTGCCTGAGGCATTGAAATGCTGTACGGAGAAACTAGCATATGTTCTGTGATATAGAAGTCTCACAGTCTCACTGTAGGAGCAAGACGAGGCAATTCCATCTTACTGTGGGGTAGCAGATCTCTTGTAGACAAAATGCTAAAGGTCACCTGTGTATGGAGAACCTTTAAGAAAGTACTGACTTTGATTCATTGTCTAAGAAATAGTAAAGACTACTTCTTGTACTTTAGGGCTAAATGTGGGTAGCAATGCATAACTGGGTCACTGCCTAGAGAAGCTTCTTGTCAGTCATGAGGACAGTGGCCATTTATGAAAGTTCCCTAGTAGTTGCGGTAGGAAATGAGGAGCACAGATGAACTCCAGGGGTTGATGGAGGGATAATGCTGCCAAATAAAACATCCATGGAATGTGCCCACCAAATAACCAAACTTCTTTCATTATGTTGATATACTTTCCGTCAGAGGAAATATTTACTTGTGGACCTTCCATCTCATTTACAGCTCTTCTTGTGTTCAGGCACCACTGCTTCTGTCCATCTCATAAAAAACCACCTGCCCACATCCTTTAGGGAGCAATCCTACATCTGTATATGTATGTGTAAATGTGTATATGTGTGTATATAGTGTGTGTGTATACATATATAAAGCTGTTGTAAAGCAAGTATGTATGTTAAGCCAGTGTAAAATCACACCAGAGCCAAACTCCGTTCAGCAGGACTACTGCTAGCTGAACCAAGCTTAGTCTGGAAAGTAGAAAACAAGCCTTAAAAATAGTGTTTGAGTTGCAGTGCTTCTTTTGCTGGCTTAATTTACACCAGGTTGCCAGGTCCCATGACCATGCTCAACAGATTTAGTCCCACCCAACAGGCTTAGAACCCCCTCTCTAGTCCCACCCTAATCAGCTTATAACCCTTTCTCTAGTCCCACCCGACAGGCTTAGAACCCCTTCTCTAGGCCCACCCCACCAGAACCCCAGTGTCACATGCATACATTTGTTATTGGCTGCTATTCATGATGAGCCAACAAGATTCTGCCCTTCCAGCTCTACAGTGTTTTGTAAATAGTTAAAACAAATGTTCTTTATGCCTCCAGTGGCTTTTCACTCCCTTAATGCCTATCACAAAAGTAGAATTTACCACTAGTAGAGAACAAGCTGTTCCTGTTGCCGTGTGGATAGCTTCTACTTGGTGTTCCAGCCTACCAGCCATGCCCATCTCCAGGTTACTCCATTCCATTCTCCCTTCCACCCAGCTTTCCTTTCTTCCTCCCAACAGTCAGTGTTCCATGACTACTGAACGTGCTCAATCCACAGTAGTCTATTTCTGATGTCCTCCTCTCTCTCCCCTTAGTTTTTATTTATTTGTTTGTACTTCTGCAGACTTTGGTGTTTCCCTGAACCTGATAATACTTTTTTTTCTTTCTTGTGCATGCATGGTGCTGTTTTGGCTACATAAACATCAGCACTTGCAGACAAAAATACACATGACCTGTATGATGCTATTACTCAAAAGACCATGGCACAGAAGGTAAATAATGTGTGTGAAATCTTCAATATCTGCACATTTATACTTGTATAGGATGACAATATCCTCCTGTTTATTTAAAACTGTATCTTGCCTTGTCCCCACCCCATCTTTGCCGCTAATCCGTGTCAGCCCATTTCCTTGTTATTTTTCTCTCTTTTTTGAGAGGGGTGGTCACATTTAATTTATCTACAAAATGGTGGGATGGATGTAAGAATGGTTTTGTGTACAATATAGAATTTACTTCTCAGTCCTAAGGCCAACAATAGAATAGGTGCTTTTCTGAGCTGCAGATGCCTGCAGGAGGATAATATACCCACCAGTTACTCAGCTGCTTCATCTGTCATTTTTATGAAGGCATGTCATGGATGGACTGAGCAAAATTGCCTGTGAAAAGTGATGCAGGGAAGAGAGCAGCTAACCCCCTTCTCTCTCTGAGTTAGATAAAATTAGTGCTCATTTCATTTTCTTGTTTTGGAAAGTGTGAGATGGAATGGAGCAGGGGGGAGTGGGATAGTCGTCAAGGAATTGGAGAAGGAACTTGTCTAAACAACAAGCACAAATAATAATAAAACAATATGTCGTAAAACTCACAGTATAAGTGTTACAACAGGGCTGCCACTCCTGAGCTATGATTAGCCAACTCAAATTAATGAGAAAATTAAAAAGTAACAGATGTGAGCGCATGTTAAGCATAAATTTCTTCACACTTATTATTAAGTGTGTTTCAGATTAGGGCTGTCAAGCATCCTTTCACTGAGAGAATAAAAGCAAAAGGAGGCAGATTTAACAGTTTCTGCAGTGTTATAGAGGCCACTTGGACTTTGTTATTGGCTAAAGATTTCTTTCTGGACAATTTTGCCACAAACGGGAGGGAAATGGCAAAGGAAGGGGGACTCCCCCCTCCCACCCTCTTATTTTCCTCATCAAAAGAATTCTGATAGACCCTCCATAAAAAAGAACCAACTGTGTGTGTTGGGAAACATGTCTTAACACTTCTCTCTTGAAGCCTTCTCCCCCCCCCCCTTTTCTCATGCGTGTCAGTGCTTTCTGAAAAGATATTGTCCTCTGCCAAGGCACAACTGAAAGGCAACAGATGTTGCTAAGATTGTCTTCTGTCCTGTTTCATTCCTAAAAAAAGAAAACGAGAGAAAGAGAGGCGAAAACCTTGCTTTAAATCACTGGAGCATTTTGTACCTCGGCAAATCTGTTTGCACATGCTCCAGTGGCCTAGTAGAAAAGGCTGAGTCTTTTCACATTCAGCCTGAGGTCAGTCTTAATGCTCTGCTCACTGGTCCACGCTCCTTTCACATGGAGCAGCTGCCTCTGATTGCTAGAACAAATTGAGGTGATTCAGGCCACCAGCGGTGCCGGCGTGCAACTTCTGTTCCTCCAAAAAGAAGGGAAAGCCTTAGAACAGGACTGACTGGGGTTACCCACAATAAACCGTAGGATTAGATTTGATACACTCAAAATTAAGACATTCTCCTGTTGAAAAGTAGGCCATAATGACTTAAACTACAAGACAGTTACATGGAAGGGAGTGGTGCTTAAACATTTATTAAGTTACACCAAATTATTTCATGTGTGAATATATTTAATTAAAAGGAGGTAAGGAGGGGAGAGCTTGAGAATATGCTGAGCTGCAAATGGCAAAACGTACTGCAGAGTTTCTTGTTGGCACACGTCAAATGTGTGTCTGGTTGCTGCTGCTTTCTCCTTTTACAGCATCTTTAGAATACTTGTTTGTTTGTTATTCCTCTTTTGTGACTCCTCATTTCTGGTTCCCAATTTTATTTTTCAAAAAAGTGACAAACCACCAGCTCACATTGTTTTATCAACTTGCTTAGTGCTTGGAAGAAACACACCACCAAATTGCTATATAAAGGATATGCAGCATTTGACAAAGGTTGGAAATTTGATGCGTTGACTTCCTTTTCAAACTTTTTTTTTATTTACAGTTTAACATTCAGTCAGAGCTAAAATTGCATGGTGCACTTCAGGAGGCCAAAATGTAAGCCCTTGCAATTGAACTGGTGTGTAGCAAAGCTTCCGCAGATGATTGTAGTCAGACAGCATTCCTCAAATCCTGCCATTTCTGTCCCTGCTACAAATCAGCCCAGCAAATCTGTGAAGTGAGACCAGACATAACAGATTAATTAACACATCAATGGGCCACTGCTCCTCTCTAAAATGGCAACAGGGTATAGGAGGCCCTGGAGTCTGAACAGATACACAACAAAAAGAACTGTTCTCCTCCCTATTTTTGGCACTGAAGCAAGTGTGCTCCTATATACTCCACAACAGCAGAAAGCAGCCACTGGAGTCATAAGCATTAACACAAACTCAAACACATCTTCTATCGTTCCACTGGTACAGCCAGGGCTAGAATTTATGGCCACATTCCATGCACAGGGCAGCAGATGATGGGGCCCCACATCTTAACTCTGGTTATGATCTGCCACATCTTAACTTGCTCATCCCAGTGGATGTAGGCTTAGGATTGTGATGTTAGTTTCATACTACCCAATGAAATGGGGCTTGGCAAAAATCTTGAGAATTCTGTGATGAATTTAAAAGGAGTTTGCCTTATTATAATATTGAAATGAGTTGGTTTCACCCACATGGTGAAACTCCACCTTGGCTGAATTCAGTTGGAAATTTGACCTTGATTATACCACTTAATCCCTAGCTTTTTTATGTTCCAGGTGTGGAGGGGGGGGGAATATTAGAAAACTGATGACTCAAGACTGTTCTTTGAGTAAACAGCAGTTGACCTATCCTTCTGAAATTGAATCAGGAATTTTGTAAGTGAATTCAAGAGATGATTTTTTGGGGGGAGGGAAATTGTCAGATTTATTCCAGTAGCATTTTACAAGTTAAATCAATGAGGCCACACCACTTTGCAGTGCAATAGATACTGAATCAATACAACTACACTACTTAGTAGCAAATGAGAAGGTCAAAACTACAATACACAGCACAGATAACAAATACAAAACCTGCATAGAGTATATAAAGTGCCTAAAACGATTGTAACAGAGGAGTATCTATTGCATATGCTAGAAATTAGTTTCCAAAATAAATACCTCAATTATTTTAAAACTGGCAAAGACTTGTATTTGAATAATGATATGTTGCTTTTTTTAGAACTGTGTTACATTGTCCGATTCCTGGCTTATAAATAGTTATTCTAAACATGGATAAATTTCCCAGAAGTTGCTAAGTACAATTGCTGGGAAACAGGCCGGTGTTTCTCCCAACCGTGTGCCCCTCAGTACAGAGTTTTGTGTACATTCTGGTGCTTATGTATGAATCATAAGAAGATAAGATGAGCCTCCTGGAGCAGGCCAATGGCCCATCTAGTCCAGCAACCTGTTCTCAAAGTAAGCAACCAGATGCCTGTAAGAAGCCTGCTATCTGGACCTGAACACAACAGCTTAAAGTTACACCACATCTAAAACCTGTTCAGTGGTGGGGCTGCTGCTGCTGCTCTGCCTTTGCCTGGCAGAGGGGAAACAAGGCTTTAAAATAGTGTTGTATGCCAGCTTGCCAGATCATGTGACAGAGTTGAATGGGCTTAGGATCCAGCCTGAATCCCCGCTCTCTGGTCCTGGCCCACCCCAAGAATGCCCCTATCTGAGGACTTACAATGGCCTCAGCTCAGCCAGCTGAGCCCCAACTGTGCTGGGATGAGCAAACTATGCTGCCATGTCTTTGGCTGAGCCAAGGTTTGAGACTTAACACCAGCTGAGCCAGAGATCCACTACATCATAAGGTGCCCATCCCGGCAGATCTTTCCATAGAACTGCCTCCCTCAAGTGTATTCATAGCAATATGAAGCAACCCGGACAGTCACTTTTATGCTTTCTGCCTTTCCTATGCAAGAAAGTCTTGTTTTTTCAGCTTTCTTAATTAAATTTCTTTATGTTTTTAGTCCCCCGCAGTTTCTTTTTGGGTGTCCCGTGATTCTCCTGGAATTGTTTTTTCATGCATACCTCCTTTTTGTTGCCCTGCAAGGAATGGATAAGCCTTAATATGTAGGACCAGAACACAGCGTGAATTGTGTGCCACGGCAATGCTTTGACAGCTGTCACAAGGGAATAAAGGTTCACCACACTGTGGGCTTTTGAGAGTTATTGACACATGAGGAAAAATGAGAGATTCTCAAGAGCAAGAGACAGGCAGCCTTGTAATGCTCACCAGAAGGACTATAATGAGACAACAATGCCTAACACAATAATGTGAAAATGTTAAGCTAGTTTAATGACTGTCAAGAGTTTTAGCCTCTTTACTTTTGTAGTCCTAAAGCTTTAATCAGGACCCCTGTATTTTAATATACAATTTAGAAATAAAAAATCAGCAGCAGCAGCAACAACAACACATTGCACTGGTGGTTTCACATTAGTTTAGTACTAGTGGTAAAGTGAAACATAAAACATAATGGGTTTATTCTAAATTCAGACATTAAATATCTGACCCCTCTTCTTTGCATCAACAGTACACAGTGCCTTCAGTTTACAGGTTCCTTGTGACCACAGTTAACTCCTGAACAGACCATTTTAGATAGATGGGAAGAGAACCCTAAAAGTAGAACCCTGGCAGTTGACATCACAGTAGTTCAGCCAATGGCTAGTACAGTCTCACAGATGGATAAATGAACATACTCAACAGATGGAATACACGAGTACCACATTTTCATTTGGGTTACGTGTTATAGTTGGCTGAAATAACTTGGATGAAGTAGCTTTGTGTCTGCTTTATAGAATGATCCAAAATGCTAAAACGACTGCATTCTTTTTATCAATGTGCGTAGGATTTATAATAATGTACTGGTGTATATCTACATCTACATCTATGCATTGTGTTCAGCTAAAACTGCAATACTAATCACATTTATTTGGGAGTACGTCCCTTGAATTCCATAGGATTTACTTATGAGTAGACCTGTTTGGGATTGTGCTGTAATTCATATTCAGAGAAGACCCATTGAAATCAAGCAGCTTATTTTTATTTGTTCATTCGTTTGTTTTATTGCATTGATATTCAGCCTTTTCCTCCTAGGAGCTCAAGGTGACATGCATGAGTCTTCCTTCCTTATTTAATCCCCACAACAAATCTATGAGATAGGTTAGCCTGAAAGGCAGTGAATGGCCCAAGATGAACTTTGTGACCAAATGGGGATTTGAACCCTGGTCTCCCAGGTCTGAATCCAACATTCAAAACAGTAGTCATAGCCACTGTTTTCAACAGGACTCCTCTAGTTTGAATCAGTTGTTACTTACAGCTTTGCTTGTCTAGCTACTTTTTTTTTTGCTTGTTACTGCCACTACAGGTTGTATACATATGTATAGTGTTGTCTTTTTTGGGGAGAGGGTACGCAGGAGTACGCATATCCCTAAACATTTTGTGAATCTTTGTACTTTTGTCCATTTATTGTATTTATTTTTCCCAATTTGAACTATAAAATGGAGATTTTCTTGAGTCAAAATGAGAGTACCCCAAAACATTTTTTAAAGAAAAAAAGCACTGCATATGCATGTTTTTATAAGTGATATAAATCACAGACACTAGACTAGATACACACAAATGTAAGGAGAGAGAGAGAGAAAGAGAATGCGATTTACAAACCGCTTAGCTAGAGAGGTGCTTCCACGTAAACTACATTTCATTTATTTAAATAGAAATAACACGTATTTTGATATAAAACACACACACAAGTTTTCTTACGTAAGTGATTTGTGCATCACACCCATAATTACTGAATGCAGAGAATTAAATTTACATATCGCTGAAGTAATTTGCAATATTATGTTGTAGACAGTCACTGTGCTTAAGACTAGCGAGGTTATTGAGTAAGTTCTTTTCCTACTAAATCTTGAACTTCATTTTAATTCCCCCCCTCATTTTACTTTCAGCTGTTTTAATGCCAGTACTTATGAATATTTTATTATGCTTACTTTACGCCCTGAATTAATACTTGGTTTACTTTTGACAACAAGCTTGTTAAATATTTGAACACGGATGCAATGCTGTAATGAAAGCTACTGGCATGGATCCCAAAGGCTGTGCCGTGAGGTTCATGGGCACAGTGGGGATTCTACCCCCTTTCCTTTTAGAAGCCGCCTCTCTCGTCATATGACAAACCAGCAGAGCTTCAGAAATTACTGTTGCCTGTTTTTCATACCTCTTGGTAACTGGTGCAATATCAATGTTGGGACCATCTTTCTAGGTTGATATTGCACACAATCTTCTGGGCATGCTTACCCAGCCCTTCTGCTGCACCCCATGCTGCCCCCACCCATAGGTGTCAAGGGAAAGCCTAAAGGGAGGAATCTTGCCAAACTTGCCTTTGGATCCAAATTGGCCACTTGTAATATACGCAGAGATGTAAAGGTGCTGTAAAGGAAGCCGTACTTTACCCCTCACAGAGCTACAATTTCCAGCACTCTTAAACTATATTTCCCAGAATTCTTCAGGGGAATCCCCATGCCTTAATTTTATCCAGCCCTGTGTGTTTCAGTTTCCAGATTATGCAGACAGTCTAGGTACATTCAGCAGGCTGACTCTTTCCCTGGTGTCACCATTCTACATTAATTCCCCCTTATTCCTCTAGGCCCAATCTGAGTATCCGCCAAAGGGGTGAACTGGGGAAAGGGAGCTGCTCTCCCTTCTACCTGACTTAGAGGGTAGTGAAAAGGCAGTGGCAACAACAAAGAAAAGTAGCTACCTTGTGGGGCTTCCACAGTTCTCACTGGGCCCTTTGCTGGTATGGGATCATCAGCAAATACCCCCAAATGCTAACCCTAATGCTGATTTAGCTTTTCTTCTGGGATTAACTCTGATCCTATGCATGGGAAATGAGCCTGCCTCATGTGGCTCTATCCTTCAAATGAAATCCATTGCTATGTGCTTCAAGGAAATGTATCTCCATCACAGATTTGTCCATGTCCGAGATGCACCAGAGTATTTGCAGTTCTCACTTGATTTCTATGAACATATTTGCTGCTGCAGGAATATCCCTTCTACATTTCTTAAAAAGGCACGTTTTGCAGTAAGATCACAGGAACACAACAATTTGCCATGCATAGCTAGTTCTTAGAGCCATTAATTGTTTTAAGGAATAATTTTAGTGTACAGAGCAAGTTAGCTTGCCGGAGATATAGTTACTGATTTAGTGTACTTACACAATGCCACAGGCACAAGGGTTAGAAGGGTGATTGCCCATCCAGCCATCTTGCAATGGTATTTTTGCAGATTGTGGGGTTTCTTGGGCACTAGGAATTGGAGCAAGAGTAGCATTTTTTCTCCCATTATTGTACACTGCTGTCCCCCTTTTAAAAAGGCCCTCCATTTTACTTCTTGTGCTGTTGATCTGTATGTAGTTTCAAGGCACATGAGGCCAAGGAAGTTGATAAAGACAGGAATTGCCTCAGCATGAGGAAAATTGGATGTTGGAACTGTTAGGGAACAGATAGATCACTTGCTGTCAGGCAAAACCTTTATTGGTGTTTATGTGAGGGTTTATTTCCCTTCCTTTCCCCACCAGAGAGAGATAAATACCTTTTAGTTTTCTGTCATGACTGATGTGGAGCAAACCCAGCTCTTTAGTTTCCATGACAGGCAGCAAACAACTATTGGCCCTTTATCTTGCTTGGATCTCAAGCAGCTGACTTGAAATCAGATTTGGTAACCAAAAGGAAAATATCCCCTTCCTTTCCATTTAATGTTACCATTTATATTTATTCACTTTGAGCTCCTTCTTTTATCCGGCGCATGGAAATGTAACTATCAGAACTCTTAACTTCTCTATTTCTTCACATTTCTTTTACCCTCCAGTTTTGTTTTGTTTTGTTTATTTTATTGCACTTTGTACACGTTCTAGGGCTAGGCTGTTGGAAAAAACAATCCAGTGAGACTTATGGAAAGCTAGTTAGGCCTGACAACTATCCTTATCACATAATTAACAATACATATTAAAACCAGAATCAAATAGCAGGAACATTTTTAATAATAATAATTATTATTATTATTATTATTATTTATAGCCCACCCTTCCGGCTGGGTTTCCTCAGTCACTCTGGGCGGCTCCCAACAGAATTAATTATGATAATAATTAAAAAAACGATAAAACCTCAAACATTAAAAACTTCCCTAAATAAGGCTGCCTTTAGATGTCTTCTAAAAGTCAGATAGTTGTTTATTTCCATGACATCTGGTGGGAGGGGGTTCCACAAAGAAGACCCTCTGCCTGGTTCCTGGTAACTTCACTTCTCGCAGTGTGGGAACCGCCGTAAGGTCCTCGGAGCTGGACCTCAGTGTCTGGGCTGAACGATGGGGCTGGATATGTTCCTTCAGATATACTGAGCCGAGGCTGTTTAGGGCTTTCAGTGGGTGCATTTCCTGGTAGCATAAATGAGGATAGTCATATGTGGGTAAGAACAATGTGTGTAATAAAGAATTTAGTTATGGCAAAGGAGCAAATGGAAAAGAGCTTCAGGGCCAACGCCTATGGAAATGCCTCCATTGATATATAGCTGCTCCCCACACCATAAATCATACATTGGCATGGAAGTCTATCAGGCTGGGAAGACTTTGAATGGAGACCTTTCTGGGACCCAGGGAAACCTCCACAATATCGAGAGCTACACATAAAGGTTTCTTGCCTTTGATGTCCATGCTAACATGTGAAGATGGGGCCAGCAGGTGAATCTGTCTATTTTGGTTTCCCTTGGTTTCTCATGTATTCAATGTCCGGTTCAGTTCTTCACATTTCCTCATCAGGTTGCTGTTGTTTTTGAAGTTGCCATGAAAATTCATCAGCGAATTTCTTCTAGGATACACATATTTGTATGCAATTTTGAATAAAATAAACACATTTTGCAAAGCAATTTCCCCAAATGTAATGCATTTTTAGTGTTATTTTCATGACTATTTTTTTTTAAATGCACACTTCAGAATATGCATTCTTGCAGACATTACTTGGCTGTAAAATTGCATTGTAAAATTCGGAGAATTTCTACTTTGGAAGCATGGCTGTATTTAGACTTGTGTATTGTTTCAGAAACTTAGAATTAGGTAGGTTTGCCTTTGAATGCAAATTGAATCATATCTCTGCCCCATCTCCAGCAGGAAAAGAAGGAAAGATGCAACCCCATATCCCTTTTCTGTATGCTTTGCTGCTTCATACATACAATGCATGGAAAGAGCTATAGTTGCTTGTAATTTGCATGTATTAGAGCAAACCTGATGCTTTACAGGCAGAGTAGGAACAGTAGTATTCTTGCATTCATAATGCATAAAGCAGTCATAGTTGTGCACCCTTTGTTTAAGTATCTGCTAACCTTGCTTCTAAATGATAGTCACAATTTATAAAAGTAACAGGCCATGGGCAGTACAAAAGCCATAAATTAATGCCAAGTTTTGAAGGGAAGGAAAAGGAATATTTCCCTAACAAAAAAGTCCACTTTCCTTGTTTTATTGTTGTTGTTTTTTTAAAAAAACAAGCTTGGATATATATTTCCGGTAGTGCTAACCAAGATTAGTAGTCTTTCATATTATTGTTGAAATTGTGAAGTTTCACAGAACATTTTAGGACAGTAGCATTCATCAAAGATTCCCATTCAAAAAAATTTCCTTTATGCTGTTGAGAAAATAGGGGTGGCTTGCTGCCCTCAGGCAGACTTATATGCCTTGCTGTTCACTAAAATTAGATTCCATAAACCCACAGGAGGTCAGGGTCACCCATTGGCTTTTTAATTCCTTGTGGGCTGGAGTAGAGGATGACTCATATTTTGGGATTCTTCTGCTGAGCTGCCTATACGTTAGTATAAAAATATTCTTGGTAAAACTTTTTTAAACTCCCAAACAATAGTTTTCAGAAACCAGAGGTATCTAGGATTTAATCTAATCCTAGATTGAGCCACAGCAACAACTCTGACAAATATTTGACAATATTGGTTTTAACCTAAGAGAAAATTGACCATGAATTGATTTCAGAATGTACACAAAGTGAGGAATAGGAAGGCGGATGCACAAATGGATTAAAAAGGGAAATACTTAGATATAACAAGGCAGATCAATTATTGTAGGCAAGCTATATTGCAGTTTTCCTAAAATGTGGCTTTGTTTTTTAAAAAAGTAAGAGGGGAAGAAAAATGTCACATGAACATTTTAAAGCCAATTTACATTTAGTGTTACACAAGCTTTTCTCACTATGCTATAAATCAAGGATATTTTTCTTAATTATCATTACATCATTTACTCTGTTAGATTCTCCTGAATTCTCCTGTAGAGTGCAACAGCACACTTTTCTATATAAACATGCACTATTGCCCCACCCAGTGGCCACCTTGTAAATCATCAGCTTTGCTAATCTTACAAATTGCAACACCCCTCCCCCCCAGCTAAATTTGTAGGTACTCTCTACTGAAATTTAAACAATGGCAGAAGAAGGCTTAGCTTGCTAGCATCATTGTCATCAGTGCTGCTGTTGTACTTGAGAGCACAATCAGACAAAGTCACCATCTCTGGACCACCAGTAGGACTGTGATAATTGTTCTCTTTATAAAAGCCACTGTTTGGATTCCATCTCACTGAAGAAATCCACTAGTGTGATCTAGAGAGAGAACAAAGTGTTGTACTATACAAATGAAGAAATCAGGCTATTCTGATGGGAACTGGCTCAGTTCTCAGTGGCTCTGTGGAGCAAAGTAAAGGATCTGTAGTTTGAGATAAAGCTGTGAACACAGGATGAAAACAAAAGATGCACCATAGCGTAGAAAGTAGGTTTAATAACCTTTCATCTTAATTCACTGCTTTACTTTCCCCCATGTGGCTGTAAGGGAAGAGGCAGTGATCTCTCATATAAAAAGTGGCACATTGGGATGTGCATTGCACTCCCATAAATCAATATCCAGACCTTCCAACACACACCTGCTGCCCATGATACTAAGGATATGATATATATAATATACAATACACATAGATCCAGACTCTCAAGGGGAGATGGGAGAAACAGACCACAAAGCCATATTTCCCCATACGCCAAGCTTAAACCGTGTGTGACACTGAGTGCTGTGGAAACACTTGAATGGTTGCTATAAAAGATGAGGGAAGAATGTCGTCTACAACACTTGGATGTTTAAGTATTGGGTACTTTATCATTAAGTTGCACAATCAACTATTTTTTTCTCTCTCAGTTGTCTTTCTAGCCTCAATTTTTTTCTTGGTGTTGCTTATTTTCCCCATTCCATTTTCAAGGCCACCCTAAAAAAATACCCCCCACACACATACTATCTAATAATGAGATGCTTTCATTTTGAGAAGACTAAGCTCCTCAAAATCTTTCTTTATCCCAATAGTGTGTTATTCTGATTCTTTTGGAAGTATTCTCCAACATGCATCTACTCTGGTAAAGTGAACTGTGCCTTGTTATGGGTGTTTCATGGCTAGAATTCTCACTCCCTGGGTTCTTTGCAGTGTATCTCTTATCAGTTGGGTTCTTTCTTTGACGGAGCATCAATTATTGTTCAGTAGTAAAGACTGGAAACCATACACAGCATGGAGCTGCAAACATGCAACAAGATATGCCATTTTTGAGCTCAGGGTTGGGGAACAATTTTGGCCTAGCAGGCCAGATCTTTACCTCCTCCCACCTCCATGGGCCAACTTTGACAGGTGGGCAGGGTCATCTACCTGTCCATCATCTGATGCCAAAGGTTTCAACTTTGGCCAGAGGGTATGGGAGAAAATAGTGGAAAACAGGAGTACTTGGTGTGCTCTGGTCCATGGGGTCATGAAGAGTCGGACACGACTAAACGACTAAACAACAACAAAGTGACCAAAGAGGATTGACCAAGTTGATGGTGGTACAATCCTGCATTCCATCTGCAGGGATCAACTGCGCATTATCGGTTTCCTGTGGGCGACTGGAATCCACAGCCAAACTGAGCAGATGCGTGGGAGTTCAATTCTGCTTCCTGCAGAGATTGACTATGCGTACCACTTCCCTACAAGAAGTTAGCTAATATATACCACATTACCTAATAGAAGCTACATTTTCGATCCCTTGAGTTTGTAAGAAAAATCATAGCATACTTTAAAGCAGGAGATTACTTTTGCCTTTTTCCTATCCAGAACTATAAAACAAAATAAAATCCTGAGTATGGAATATTGGACATGCAGCTGACATATAGCAGTGCTATCACTTACACATTATGTGAACCATCGCTTTTTATTTTCAGTGACATTTCAAAAGAATTTCAGACCCATCATAGAAGCTTCCATCTCCCTTTTTAGAAGTGTCCAAACATTATAAAACAAACATGTTCCCAAAGAGTTAAATTAATTTGAGTTACTTTAAAGCCAGCGCATTTGTCCAGGGCAAGTTTCAGGGGGTTTGTCAATTTTAATTAGAAATGGCACAATGACTGTGCACAATGTAGCAGATTATCAGGGCTACTTGTTAAATTATTAAAGGCTGGCTAAGCTTCGGAATGGAGTTAGTGTCCAAATTAGTAAATTTGATAGTACATGCTTGCAAAAGAAAATTGCTTTTCCTTCCCTTACTCTCATTTTGCAGATTGTGTTTTGAGCCTTCAGAACTTCCAAGCTGTAAATCTCCTGATAATTTTGGAGAATTAAATCTGGCTTTATAAACAATACAACTGAGTGAAATGCCATGCCCTTTTATATCTCTCTTTATCTACTTTTGATGCTTCCTACTTTTGTTTTAGAGTCATAATATTCCCTTTGCTGCAATATACCACATTTTCAGTGCAAGGTTATATATCATGGTAGACTAAAAAGGAATGCTAAACTAAAAGAGATAACTCACTCGTTGAAAGCATACAGCACCAAAGAGATTATATAGGATCCAACTGCTACTGGTTGACACAGAGTGGATACAGAAAACCACAGAAGTGAGATAATATGATATTCACATTGATTCTTGGTAAGCCAATTGTCTTCATTATCCTGACACACTGTCAGTCTTTCACACCCAAGTCCTGTTATTGGAGGCAGGAAAAGAGTCGGCGCATAGGCTAAGGGTGTTCAATAGACATCAAGAGTATGGTCTCTCAGTTGCGGAGGCCAGCTAGCAAGCCTGATCCATGAGCCTTTGTAAGGGTCAGGAAGTACCACTTGACCTGCACCAACCTATTAGGAGGCTTCCTCACTGGTATGGCTCGTGCAGTTCTAGCCATTGTGTATAACTCAGTGGCAGCTCACAGGCTGAAATTCTACTTGATACCCCTCATGCTGCCCTTTCAACAACTGGAATGTGCTTTACACATGGCAAAGATGGGTCATAAAATGATCATTGCTATTCACTGCTATGTTCTTCGGATTTTAGTCCTGTTTATTGATGGGCTCCCCAAAGGATGAACCAGGTTTCCTTATGGAGATGACCACTTTTCTCAGTCCCTTACCCTTCAAGGACAAGGTGTGGCCCTTTCTTGCACTTCAGACTCAACATTCCTTCATCGCTCAAGAGGATTAGGAGATGAATATGGACCAGCTGCCCCTCCCCATCTTTTCAACCTAATAATTCAGAAACAATAAACTGTCTTCCTCAAACAGCTCAAGGTGAAAAGAGAAAGAGAATGGAGCATGAGAGAGAAAGGAGACTATCTCATCCTTCTTTCTCTGCTTCTATCTTCCCTGTATATTTCATGAAGCATGGAGAAGGGGAAGCGAGGTTGCTGGTAAATCCTGGTTTACAGCTACTTTGCATCAGTGGAGCATCTCAGAACAGCCAAAATGAATCACTAAATATAATTGAGATCTAAAGCATCACTATATATAATGCATTTCAGAAATGATTGTGTTCAGTGATCTCAGTGATTTACAATGTAAGTCTTGGCTGTTTCCTTCAGATTTGTATCTTAGAAACAAATGTCTTATGCCTTATTTGCCAACACTATATGCACAAGTAAATATTTGTTTTGATGCATAAAGAAGCTACTTTTTTCATCTCCCTTTTTTGCTATCTGCACAACATCCATTTAAAGCACATTATTTCCCAGGGTGTGGGAATTGTTCTCTGAGGGGTAAGCTACGCAATATTCTTTGGGGGAAGTCATGTGCTTTAAGTGTGCTTTTAAATGTATGGTGTCTATACAGCCACAACAACCATTTCCAAAAATGGTTTGTTCCTTAATTCAGGACCAAATTCCAGGTCCTTAATTCCAGTGGTGTTTCATAATTTACATTATACTGACAAAAAAGTACATCAAAACCATAATTCAGAGAGGTTTAATTGAAAAATAATTAAAGTACTTTCTTTGAAAGGAAATGCAAAGGTAAACATTGGACAATGTATGACTTTTCTTTTCCATTGTGTTAACTAAAGAGTCATTTATAAATAGACCACATTCTCAATAACTGAAGAGCACTTAATATTTTCTTGTGACTGATACAGTGGTACCTCGGGTTACAGACACTTCAGGTTACAGACACTTCAGGTTACAGACTCCGCTAACCCAGAAATAGTACCTTGGGTTAAGAACTTTGCTTCAGGATGAGAACAGAAATCGTGCAGTGGTGGCACAGCGGCAGCGGGAGGCCCCATTAGCTAAAGTGGTACCTCAGGTTAAGAACAGTTTCAGGTTAAGAACGGACCTCCAGAACAAATTAAGTTCTTAACCTGAGGTATCACTGTATTTAGATTTTTGCCTAAATACAACTTACATCCCAAATAACCGAAAGACCTCATCCTTCACTAAAGATACTCTTGGGTGTTGAGCCTGACAAAGGGGGCCCTATTAAGCAGTTTCACTGCCCTCAGATTTTTTTTTGGGGGGGGGGGGTGGAATAGCAGCTCAGGAGAAGGCATTTTCTGTAGTTGCCTGTAATATGTGGGATTCCCTCTCCACAAAGGCTCATCTGGCACCTTCATTATGCATTTTTCATAAGATGCTGAAAACACCTCTCTTTAGGCTTTTGCAAACTGATGTGCACACTCTTTCTTACACACACATGAAAACAGTTATAGGCTGTTTACACATCACTTTCCCCTAACAGGAACTGATGCTTATTGAGTAGGGGAGAAAGGGAGAGGAAGGCACAGTACAGCTCCAGAGCACCTCTCAGGTGGGTGCCATTGCCATTCTAAGAGAACAAGGGAGAAGTTCATGGTGAGTGTTGACACCTCTTTTTCTAGAAAAATAGCACTGGTTAGAGGGACGCAGGGATCTGAACTTCCAGTAACATGTTGAAATGCTGTACTGAAGAGAAGGCCCCTTGGTAATTCGGCACTCTCTGTGACGTATTGAGAATCCGCAATGGCTAGAGATTTTGGGATGGTCTTCTTATTTTCAGGGCACTTAGGGGCTATGCCCTTAACACACATTCTCTTGAAAAGAATCGGAAACATTAGTCAGAGAAAGCACACAAAAAAGCTAGTATGAACTCAATAGGGCTCACTTCTGAGTAGACATGTATAAAATTGCAGTTAGCTTCTTGTAATTAACTCATTTATAGCTAGGAATGCAGATTCATCAGGAAAGAACATGACTGGCAGTAAAACAGGAAGTCTGCATGACGTTTTTACAACTCCATTTAGTGTTGTTCTTTTAATTTTAAAAAAGGCAGTAGCCTTTTACGCACAACTATTTATTTCTTTGCTTTTATTATAATAGCAAATAACACAATAAATTTCTCTCTTAGATAATGTAAGAGGAAACAGATGAGACGAAGGAACAATGAAAGAAAGAACAAAAGAGGAACAAAACCAGATTGGCAATTATTTCCACACATAATTATTAAAGAATAAATAGAGCCATTTTATGTTAGGTTGTCTGCCTTTCCTTACACCCGCAATGTTACTTGGCTTAACCATGTGAACTAATTCCCAAATCCTTAAGATCTAATCATCTAATGTAGGATTGTTTTCCCCTCCAGTTGTGACATATCATTATGTGGGCAGCTGTTAACAAATAAGTTATGATTTCCACATCTTCCAGTAAAACCAAATCTCTTACATGAAAAAGAAAAACACTAGTGGATCTACTAGTAATGCACAACACATTATAATTTCACTTTCATGTCCAGAAAGTCCTTATTTTAAGGCAAGCCCACAATATCTGAAGCACACCAGTGCATAAAATGTCTTTTGCCCACATTTGTATTTCAGTGTGCTGGGTTTGTAACTATCAGTATGCAATTTGCAGCCTGCGTCAGTGCATAGGAGTGCGCAAAGCACTAATTTCCACATATATCCCTACCACACACATTCAAAAACCAACAGCAATCAGAAATATATAATAAAGGAAGTGAGAGTGATTCTACTTAGTAAATGTAGAATGGCTTAGGATGAATAAACCTAACAAAGTCTGTCTTCCAAAATTATGAAATTAAAGTTCTATTGTTGTCAAACCATCCACATTTGTAATCCATGTTTCTTGGCTTTGCTCTGCATACTCACATTTGGGCATTATACAGTTTGGGACGTTTGAGCAGCTGTATTTGTATGGATCTTTCCTCTGGAAGAAAGAAATGCAAAGCTTATAAATTAGCAGCTGTGAATGGCTCATAAAATAGGATGGAGTTGCAGTTATTATACAAGGATTTTATTTCCCCCTCTCTCTAAGTGGGACAATGTCTCTCTGTGCCCCAGAGGCAAAACCATAATGCTTTATTCTCCTGATAGCGTCTAGGAAAAAGGCAGAAAGAGAAAATGCTTTTCAAATGTTGAAATTAGACATAGCAGGCTTTATGCAAAAACCAGGGGCGGAAAACACAGAATTAACAGATGTGTCACAAGACAATTGCCTTTTACACAAGCCCTTCATAGAAACCATTATGGAAAAATTATATGTCTCAATCCAGATCAAATACTTTCTCTTTTTCTTTACGTGCATCTTGATTTCTGAGTTTATTGCTATCTGAAATAAACATATGGCTTATATACATTGACATACTTTAGCTTACTATTTAAGTAGATTGAACCTTGGGGAACTTGTAGAGACTGTAATCAAAGGGCTACATAGAAAGATGGGAAAAAAAATAAAGATGAAGTGGGAGACTCTTTCCTACAAGACAATAAGTTGCTTACTAATATTTAGACTTGGGGAGGTGGGGGCATAATTTTAATGAAAGCCTACCTCCTGAACCAATATGCAAACCAAAACAGCTATTCATTGAGATATTCTTTGAATATTCTTCAGATTTCGCGAAGTTCTCCAAGCAGTTCTCCAAGCAAAAATTGTGTACAAAATATGCACACATTAGTGGAAAATAATGTATATAAAAGCATTAGATTAGGAGAAATTGCTTGCAAAACAACACATCATCCCAAATTGATGCAGAAATAGAACAAGATGAATTGAAGATCAGAAAATGAGAAACAGGGAGAAACAGAAACTGAGCTTCATTCCTTCCTACTAAGATATGTTGCAAAACTGAATCAATAAACAAGACCAGAACATCTAAGTTTCCCTTTCAAACATCAAACCTTAACACCACTGCCTTAAGCATACTCAATCCAATCCATAATTCCATAGGCACTTTCATGAATGAACACAGAGAGCTATAGCTACACCATTCAGGGCAATGTCAGGGCTGGCTTCAAGCACACAGTGGGAGGTGTATGGGCAGTACTGTCCCTGACACTGAAAGAATGCAAATGTTCCATATGAACATTCAGGGTTTTTATTTCTGTGTGTAGGGAGACTCTAGTTCAAGGGTACTGAGACAGAAGTAAATCCCATTGGTTTTGGCAAAGTTAAACAAAAACATGTTCAGAATCAGATTGTTTTAAGGATTAATGGAAACACAGTTTTTTAACACCCCCCCCCCCACTCTGCTGAACTCGAATAAACCTCAGAAGCTGGGATGTTCCAAAATTCATTCCTGGCAGTGGCATGTGCAAAGAGGGCTTAGATGATTCATTTACATGTGCCTAGTTTGGAACATGCTTGCAAGACACGGCCAAGTGTGCCTAGGTTATATTACGATGCTGGCTCATATGTCCCAGCTGAATCTGATACAGTGACTCTGCAATATTTTCAACAGAGACAATCAGTGCAAGATTGTCTTGATTGGCAAGAGCATTTAGAAATTGCTTGGTGTGCTCTGAGTTTCTGTCAGAGTTGTGTGCCATCAGACCATGCTAGGCAGGGCAAAAAACAGACTATTCCTGGGCATGGAAGAATGCCATTATGGGTGCTACAAGCCTCTGGCTTCTAGGTGGTGCATTCAGAGCAGGATGGAATTCAGTGTAACACAGCAGGTCCCTTTCTGATCCCATTCTGAAAATGTTGTTAACCCCACCTTGTCGGTTTACAAGCCCCCTCCAGAGAGGCTGGCCCCTCATACTGTTCTCAGAGCTTGCTTACCGGTGATCTGCCTCTGGCTGCGTTCCCAGACAGACCAGGGAGATCTTGATATAGGCGACATTTTCCCAGCATGGGTAAATGCACACCCGCTCCTCCTGCTTCTTCCCTAGCAGGGAAAGGAAACAGTCAGAAACATCTATTTACATTCTTTTATTTCTGACTACAGCACTAGAGAAAAACATGTCCGTTAAATTCAGTTCTTCTAGCAAGTCTGACAAACTTCCTGTACATACGCAAACGGAAGGTTTCAAATTACACTCTTCACAGAGCTCTGAAAAGCCTGTGAACTTCCGGGGATATTCCTTCCCACAGATAGCCGCATCATGTGATGTCAACAAGCTGGCTGTCTGCAGCTGCGATGTTCTCATATACTGACACCTTGCAAGTGGGATGGAATTTGGGAGCACAAAATATGGTGATGGCAAACAACTTGGATGGCTCTGAAAAGGAGTTAATGAATAATGGCTGCCCGTGTGACCCCTCTAGGATCAGAGCAGCATGCCTCTGGATACCAGGGGCTGGGGGACATGAGCAAAAAAGGACTATTTTGCTTGTGGTTTGGGCTACCAGAACATATTGTGTCACCTGAGATGGGTGGCATCTCTGCTACAGCCCCCTACTCCTCCTACTCTTCTTTCCCTCCTACTGTTACGGTCCCCCTTCTTTCTTCCATTATGCATCCTCTTACACTTTTGTTTTGGTTCTGTGTAAGTGATGGCAGCACCAGCAAACTCACAGTCTACCCCTCCTCTTTGCCTTACTTTGAAGAAGGAGCAATGGATGAGGTAACTTTGAAGAGCAGCTGTGCTGCCACTGCTTTGCCATGGTGGCTAGAAATTATGTTTAGAATTAGGTAAAAGTGTACAGTATATTGCAACCTTTTGCTTCACCTTAAACAGGATTTTTGGCCAATGAGGTAAAGCGACAGTGGCCTGGGCCTACAATGTCTCATTCTTAGGAAGGACTTCCTTAGCCCTTCCTCAGAATGAGGCACTAATGAAGGAGCAACAGCTCTGAAGGACCATCACCAGGTGGATGGGCAGTTGAAGCAGTAGACTGCAGGTGATGAGACAAGCCATGTTCTGTCCCTGCACCTGATACTTGAGATAGCCATCTCACATTCTGGAGGTACTGGCCCTGCTTCTGGTCTTCCCATAAATGTGTAGTTGGCAACTGTGAAAAACATGATAAATATTTTGTCTGATCTGGCCGGGCTCTTATGCTCTTAGCATTTCTAAGATCTTTTTCTCGAATAGAATTGGATCGTACAAGTGTAGTGCTATTGCAGTTAAATGCCAGGGTCTTCAGCTAGCCCCTCTCCAATACTATAGAAACATTTTATTTTTAAAAATGAATGGGTTACTGCAGGTGCCAGTTATGAGTGAGAAAACCTCCACATTTTGATCACACATGAGTTGGTTGATGGTTGTAAACAGCTTGAATGAAATGACCAGTGTTTGGCTTGAGGCAGAACCTACATACTGAACTGTCTATCACCCAATTCACTAAACTGTAGCAAATGGCTGCTATCAAATTTTGCACAAATGTTTTGCAGAGTTTAGGGTCCAGTGAAACTGAATGAAATCAGTTTTATTCTCCTGGCCTAAAGCCACACACCTTTTTCTTGGGATTTGCCACACACCTTTTTCTTGGGAGAAGACACAAGTTGGTCTTGGGAATCACATGGCAGGAATGCCAATAGGAGGGCCGCTATCAGGCTGCAACTGAAGTCTCCTCTGCCCTTTCTACCTGTTCCTTATCTTATGTGGCATCCTACCTCCTTCTATAGTGTGGGGTCTTTTTTTGGCTAGTCACCCTTTCTGAGGGCTGAGTAGAACTTTTGAGGGGAGCCCCTGATTGGCCTGCTGGAATCCTCTGTTTTCCCTGACACTACACTGTAGGGTTTATTATTACTACTACTACTTGCTTTTGATGTTTGTACTTATTTGGGCTATTTAGCATTCAATGTGGGCAGGTAACAGAATTTAAGAACTTAACTGAGGACTCACCAACACTTCCACTTGTTCCATGCCTACAAAGCACAGGTCTGAGAGGTTTTCTGCTTGCTTTCTGGCTCGAGTCCAAGCAGTTTCTTTTTGTTTGTCCTGCCACTTTCTCTAGGAGATTCCACTGTTTACTGCTGAATCAGAAGAAGGGTCGATCTGCAGAAAAACCTGATTGACATTTGTTTCAATTCAGCAGTCAACAGTGAGTTTTCCCAGGGGAAAAGCAGCAGGACGAGCAGGAGTGTGAAAGTGCATTAACCGGTACCCTGAAACATTATGGGGTTTCAGGGCACTTTTGTGTCCTGTTCTACAGCCTTTGGCTTGGGATGGAGGTCCCTGGGGCTGCCCTTTAGGCCTGACATGCACACCTTGGTGAATGCTGGACAGCGATACCTGGATACATGTATTAGGCTCACATATGCAAAGCTCACTTAGCAGGAAGAGAGAAGTTTCTCCCAATCCCTGTCTGGGGAGACATGAAATGTGGCTATTTACATGCCCTGGGGAGGGAGGGACCCGTCCTTCATATGTCAATTAAAATCTACGTTCCCGTAGTTTAGTTATTGTTTGGCAGTACTTCTATTTGTTAAATTTGAATAAATATTACAATTCCACCACAACTCTGCCTCTCAAGTTTTCTTCCATGGTGTGCTGGCAATGTTAGAATGTTCATATCAGACCCTAAAGTTAATTAATTACTGCTTTATCAACCCATCATTTTTATTGAAGGGGTGGGGGAAACTGTTCTAAGATTATTCTATTATTATTTTTTAATCCCCTGTAAACAATTAGTTGTTGAGTACAATTAAGAAGGAAGAGATGCAACATCTTTTGAGGCAATTTTGCAGGGAGGGTGAAATATATGTTGGTAATCCTTCATTTTCTGCTAGAATTAATCTAGATACTTTTGAAACACCTCTAATCACCAGCAAAGTGGAAAAAAAAGAATAAAGTAATCCAAATAGAGGGGACAAATAAGCATCCCTTCATCAATCAGTGTCAGACCTCAAGCAATTATTTTACTGAAGTCTTTCCTGGCCTAAAGTGAAACTTGTTTATTATTTGTCTGCAAAAGTCCCCTCATATTGGTGATAAGATTGGGGAGGGGGCTGCTGCTGGTGTAGCTTTAGCTGATCCCAGCATTAAATTACAACATGATGTCATTGCACAGACTTTGAAAGGATAAACTCAACTCATTTATCAATTACAGCCAGCTCGGCAGATCTAATATAATTCCACTGTGGGGATTATATCCTTTATCATTTATCTCCACTTGGCATGTTGTTGTTGTTGTTTTTTTACATATGATCTCCCATATTTTGACTTGCTTTTCAAATGTTGCATGATATCATTTTATGTCATGCCTTCATAGTTGGCTTTCCATGTTGCCTGTAGATACTTCTAGTGAACAGCAAGAATTGTAGGAAAGGTCCTTTGACAAGGTTGGTACATTTGTTTTTGGGGTTTTTTTGTATAATATTTATTAATTTTCCAACAATTTAAACACAACACTACAAAAGAAAAAACATAAAAAAACCAAAAAATAAAAAAACAATGCAATACAATACAAGAACACTACAAAACACTAACACATAAAACTAATAAAACAAAAACAAAACCATTTCATTGTCTTATCTTTCGTTCACTTGTTTCCACGACCTCCTCACACCTCCCTTTTTGTATTCCACTTCTATTAATTGTTTCAGCAATTCCTTTCCATCGTCCTCTGTTTTCTATCCTATAATTATCTTAACACATTCTAACCTTATTTTTCCCTTTAATGCTCTATTAATCTATTTATACTTAATTCCTTATAACATTTCTACTAAAGCCATATAACTTCATTCCAACATTTTTCTAACATTCATTAATTTTACAATATTTCTGTAAATAATCTTTAAACTTTTTCCAGTCTTCTTCCACCGATTCTTCTCCCTGGTCTCGGATTCTGCCAGTCATTTCCGCCATTTCCATATAGTCCATCAACTTCATCTGCCATTCTTCCCGGGTGGGTAAATCTTGTGTTTTCCAATACTTCGCAATAAGTATTCTTGCTGCTGTTGTTGCATACATAAAAAAAGTTCTATCCTTCTTTGGCACCAATTGGCCGACCATGCCCAGGAGAAAGGCCTCTGGTTTCTTCAGGAAGGTATATTTAAGTACCTTTTTCATTTCATTATAAATCATTTCCCAGAATGTCTTAATCCTTGGGAATATCCACCAAAGGTGAAAGAATGTACCTTCAGTCTCATTACATTTCCAACATTTATTATCGGGCAAATGGTAAATTTTTGCAAGCTTGACTGGTGTCATGTACCACCTATAAATCATTTTCATTAAGTTCTCTCTTAAGGCATTACATGCCGTAAATTTCATACCTGTGGTCCATAACTGTTCCCAGTCAGCCATCATAATGTTATGTCCAACGTCTTGTGCCCATTTAATCATAACAGATTTCACCATTTCATCCTGAGTGTTCCATTTCAACAGCAAGTTATACATTTTTGACAAATTCTTAATTTTGGGATCTAACAATTCTGTTTCCAATTTTGATTTTTCCACCTGGAAACCAGCTTTTTTATCCAGGTTATATGCCTCCATTATTTGATAGTAATGGAGCCAATCTCGCACTCTGTTTTTCAATTTTTCAAAGCTCTGCAGTTTTATTCTGTCTCCATCTTGTTCTAAAATTTCCCAATATTTCGGCCATTTGGCCTCCATATTGAGTTTTTTTCTGAGCCTTCGCTTCCATTGGGGTTTTATTTTCTAGCAAATCCTTGTATCTTATCCAAACATTAAACAGTGCTTTTCTAACAATATGGTTTTTAAACGCTTTATGTGCTTTTACCTTATCATACCACAAATATGCATGCCAGCCAAATACATTGTTGAAACCTTCTAGATCCAGCACATCAGTGTTTTCAAGAAGTAGCCATTCTCTCAGCCAGCAAAAAGCACCTGATTCATAGTAAAGTTTAAGGTCTGGCAGGGCAAATCCACCTCTTTCTTTAGCATCAGTTAATATCTTAAATTTTATTCGAGGCTTCTTGCCCTGCCAGACAAATCTAGAAATATCTCTCTGCCACTTCTTGAAACAATCCATCTTGTCCAAAATCTGCAACGTTTGAAACAAAAACAACATCCTCGGCAGCACATTCATTTTTATCGCAGCAATTCGGCCTAGCAATGATAACTTCAAATTTGACCATATTTCTAAGTCTTTTTTCACTTCAATCCAACATTTTTCATAGTTATCGTTAAATAAGTTCGCATTCTTGGCAGTCATGTTAACCCCTAAATATTTCACTTTCTTGACCAATGTTAATCCTGTCTCCTCCTGAAACTTTTCTCTCTCATTCACAGTTAAATTTTTCTCTAAGACCTTAGTTTTCATCTTATTCAACTTAAAACCTGCTACCTGTCCAAATTCTTGAATCAGTTCCAATACCCTTTTAGTACTAGATTCTGGCTCCTGTAAAGTCAATACTAGGTCATCTGCAAATGCTTTCAGTTTGTACTGTTTAGCTCCGACTTGTATGCCTTTAACCAATTGGTCCCTTCTAATCATATTTAACAGAACCTCCAGGACCGAAATAAAAAGCAATGGAGAGATTGGGCAACCTTGTCGTGTTCCTTTCTCAATCTTAAACTCTTCTGTCACTACATTGTTCACAATTAATTTTGCCTTTTGTTCTGAATAAATTGCACTTATACCATTTTCAAAACCTTGACCTACCCCCATCCCCTGTAAATTCTTCTTCATAAAACTCCAAGAAATATTATCAAAGGCTTTCTCCGCGTCCACAAATATCAGAACTGCTTTAGTATTAATATTCACTTATAATTTTTCTAAGATATTAATTATGTTCCTCGTATTGTCTGACAAATGTCTGCCCAGGAGAAACCCCAACTGATCTTTATGAATGTCTTCTACTAGCACCTTTTTTAATCTTTTAGCCAAAATGTCTGCAAAGATTTTATAATCCACATTAAGCAGCGATATGGGGCGGTAATTCTTAAGCTGTGTCTTTTCAGTCTCTGTTTTCTGTATAAGTGTAATATAGGCTTCTTTCCACGATTCTGGTGCCCTTTTCCCTTCCAATATTTCGCTACAGACTTCCTTCAATGGTTGTATTAACCATTCTTTCAAAATTCTATAATATCTTGAAGTCAAACCATCCGGTCCTGGAGATTTAGACAAGGTTGGTACATTTGTTCCCCTGTGAGTGTGGGTTGAAACAGGCCACAGAAAGATGACTGCAGAATCTGGTGAAGCAAAACCTACACCGTCTTCATGCTGAGCCTTGTGGAAATAGGTTGGTGGCGGCAGCAGCAGTAGCACATCTTTGCTCTGGGGTCTGAATGCAGTTGGAAAACGAGAAATGCTAAAGGTAATTTCCTACCAGGTTATTATGCATTTCAATGGAGCACATTTCCCACCTGTCCTTCTGCCCTTGGCCCAGAGCATGGGTAGCATGGTGCTTCTCCTAATTCACTTTTGCTTTAGGCTGAGCACAGATCATCTGGTAGGGCACTGTCATTCTACCCACTCACATCTTGGAAGTACATCGATAAGAACCGTTGGAAATCAACTCATTCACTATTAGTTATGAGAAGTTAGTGCCCCAATAGTGGTTCTGCTTCTGAACTATGTACGCATGAAGTTCCAACATGTACAAGTTTTGTACTGATTTTTCTATTGTTTACAACAGCTTTCTGCAGATGTTTTGGACTACAACTTCCATCTCCTCACACCAGCTGGTGGAGATGGGTTATGTAGTCCAAAACTTATGAAGGTCCCCAGGTTAGGTGAAAAAGGCTGGTTTAATTGAATGAGACAGATTGTTGCAGACAACACAATGTCATTATACTAAAGTATAGATGAGAATAGAACAAAGCAATGTTAGAAATAATTTTCTGTTCATATATAACTTAAACATAGCAGTGAGCACTGATCTGACAATATCAGTTTGCACCAAAGTTCTGCTAAGATTTCATTCCAAGCCAAGAAAACAGCTTATGTATTCACATAAAATGAATTAAAGAGGCACAATGTTAAGGGCAGAAGACAAGCCCCTATGCCAACCCAATCATTAGAAGGACAGTATATTCCAAAGCAAGATGGGATGCCATACTGACCTGAAGACTGGTAGAGAACCACACAAGTTTATTGGGTCCCACAATTACACATTGAGCATCCTGGGTCCAGCAACTTGGGGAATATAATCTTCTATCCAGCTTAAATTGTAGGGTCTATTAAGGTGTGAACTTTCACTCTCCAATTGTAATTTAAAAGATCTTTCTAAGAACTCTCTAAGAGTACCTTCCCCACTGCTTTTGTGAGAACTTAAGAATTTCAAGACACCTCCAAAGAAGGTCTACTGTAAAAGGAACTAAGTTGATCCACGTGGACTATTTAAGGACTGTTAACTGACATCTCAGTTTTGAGTTGGAAAGATCTACGATTTCTGATGGCTACTTAACGATCGGAAAATAGTTTTTCTCCCTCTGCTGCTTGACTCTCCAGACTGCCCTCAGAGAGAGACTGCCTTTGGAGCTGAGTAGCATTAGAGAGAGCCACCTGGTGGACAGAGTATATTACTACAACTTGGATTTCCTTTTCTTTTCTGTGTATTTCTTCTGCTTTACACATGTTCTTGGTCTTCTTCCAGCTTAAATTGTAGGGTCTATTAAGGTGTGAACTTTCACTCTCCAATTGTAATTTAAAAGATCTTTCTAAGAACTCTCTAAGAGTACCTTCCCCACTGCTTTTGTGAGAACTTAAGAATTTCAAGACACCTCCAAAGAAGGTCTACTGCAAAAGGAACTAAGTTGATCCACGTGGACTATTTAAGGACTGTTAAAATACTGTGGGTCGGGGCCACAAGGGCCAAACGGGTATTGCTCAACGGGTGCTAGAAACTAAGATCCTCTATTTTACTGAGTATCTGTTGTACCTAATCAAGTAAGAATGTCAAACATGGGAAAAAGACCAGAAGGGGGAACACCAGTGGATAGAAAGGGATCCAAACAAGAAGCAGACTTTAGAGCAGATATTTTAAGAATGTTTGCGGAGATAAAACAAAGTGAGAAAAATTTAGAGCTCAAATTAGAACAAGTAGACAATAGAATTGGGAAAATGGACAAAAAGATAGATGAAACAGTTAACGAATTGAAGGGTCAACTGAAAGAGGTATTTAGGAGGACACAGGCAGTGGAGGAAGGTCTGAAAAAGACAAGATCAGAAATGAAAGATGTGAGACGAGAGGAGGATAAGATAAAAGCTGAGATTTTGGAGTTGAACAAAAACCAAGAGGAAGTGAAAGACTTAATTGCTATGAATGAACTAAGACAGAGGGAAGTTAATTTAAGATTAAGAGCCGTGCCAGAATTACAAGGTGAAAATATAAAAGAGAAACTAATAACAGAATTAGCCCTCTGGTTGGAGATTCCAATAGAAGAGATGGCAAACGCAGTACAATCTGCATTTAGACTGAAAGCCAAATCAGCCAGAAATAAAAAATTTGTAGGAGATTGTTTAGTTACATTTAAAGAAAGGGAAATGAGGAATATGATTCTCCAAAAAAACAGAGGGAAAAGGCTGAATATTGATGGAAATTACGTAATAATTTTCAAAGACATTCCAGTTAGGCTGCTAAAACGCAGAGACTCATATAAAGAACTGGTACAGACTCTGAAAAGGAATAATATTGAGTTTAAATGGGAGTTCCCTGAAGGAATTTCCTTCACTTACAAGAGTAAGAGGCAAAAATTGACAAGTCCAGAAGAAACCGGTAAATTTTTAAGAAAATATAAAGAACTGAAAATACAAAAAGAAGAAGATAAAAGTGAGGAGGCAAAAGGAAGGAAAGACTCAGAAGAAGAAACAGAGAGGACAGAGGGAGAGGAAGAGGAAGAGGAGGAGGGGGGAGCGGAAAGAGTTTAAAGAGAGATAGCAGTTTCTTGCAAAGGTAAACTACCATGGTGTTAAAAGTTTGGAGCTGGAATGTTAATGGGATGAATGATAAGAAAAAGAGGAATAAAATCGAGTACATCTTAAAGAAAGAATGTTTAGATATTATCTGCTTACAGGAGACCCACATAGCAAGGAAGCATAAAAGAGTTTTGATTAATAAAAGATTAGGAAATGAATTTGTATCGTCAGACCAAAGTAAAAAAAGGGGGGTGGTTATTTATATTAAAAAACAAATTGAAGCACAGCAAATTTTCAAAGATGAAGAAGGGAGGGTAGTAGCAGTTCAAATTAATTGGCAAGGAGAAAACCTAATAATAGTGGGGATATATGCACCTAATGATAACAAATCGGAGTTTTATAGGATGTTAGAGGGAAAGCTATTTGAATACGTCGATCAGAAAATAATACTATTGGGAGATATGAATGGTGTGGTGTCGTTAGAGATGGACAGGTTAAGGGATGGAATGGGCAAAGAAGGAAAGCTACCCAGAACCTTCTTCTCATTGGTTCAGAACTGTAATTTGGTGGATATTTGGAGATTTAAATACCCTCTGGAAAAACAATATACTTTCCACTCAGAACCCAATGACTCATCCTCGAGATTAGATCAGATATGGACCTCGGCAGAACTAGTACCAAGATCTATACGGGTGGGGATCCAGGCCAAAACGATTTCGGATCATAACTCAGTAAAAATGGAACTGAAAGGGCTGGAAGAAAGATCATACAGATGGAAAATGAAAGATTACTTGTTAGATGATTTAGAGATAGTAGAGAAAGCTCAGAAAAGGTTAAAGGAATACTTCGAGGATAACTTAGGTAATGATACAAAACCAAAGGTGGTGTGGGATGCAGGCAAGGCGGAGATGAGGGGTTTCTTCATTCAACAGAGTGCAATTAAGAATAAAAAAAGAGAAAAAGGGAAAAATGAAATTCTACAGCAAATAATGGACAACGAACAAAAATTAACTAAAAACCCCAAAAATAAGAGAATAAAAGAGAATATTAAAGTTTTACAATCTCAGTTTGCAATGTTGATAAATAGGGAAATAGAATGGAAAGTCAAAAAATTAAGACAGAGAAGCTTCGAATATGCTAATAAATCAGGAAAGCTATTAGCTTGGCAGCTTAAAAAAAGGAAGGAACAGAACACAATAAATAAAATCGAGGTGGAGGGAGAAGAGATAAATAATCCCAAGGAAATAAGGAAGGCCTTTTTGGATTTCTACAGAGGACTTTTTAAAAACAGTGAAAGGAATAATCTGAGAAAAATAGAAAGATTTCTAAAATGTAAGAATATAAAAAAGATTTCCACAGTGGAGAAAGGAAAATTGAGTGCCCTAATTGAGGTAGAAGAAATCAAAGAAGCAATAAAGGAATTAAAAAAAGGGAAAGCCCCAGGTCCAGATGGGTTTACTGGTAGCTATTATAAAGAAATGGAGTCAGTCTTGCTGACTCCATTGCAAGAAGTAATGAATAATATCCTTAAAGAAAGAGAAATACCAGAGACATGGAAGGAGGCACTAATCACACTAATCCCCAAACAGGATTCAGATTTACAACAGATTAAAAACTATAGACCGATCTCCCTATTAAACATAGATTACAAGATTTTTGCGGGAATTCTGGCAAGGAGACTAAAAAATATATTGGTAGAAAGTATACACAAAGATCAAGCGGGCTTTTTGCCGGGTAGGCAAATGAAGGACAACATAAGAAACATAGTAAATATTATAGAATATTTATCTGACAGGTGTGATAAACAAGGTTTGTTGTTGTTCGTGGATGCAGAGAAAGCATTCGATAACATAACCTCGGATTTCCTGCTGAAACAATTGGAATATATGGAGGTTGGCACTGAATTCTATAACGGGGTAAAGGCAATCTACACGGAACAAAAGGCAAAACTGATAATAAATAATGTGGAGACAGCAGAAATAAGAATAGCAAAAGGAACAAGACAGGGATGTCCACTGTCCCCATTGTTATTTATAATGGTGTTAGAAGTCCTCCTAAATTCAATAAGAGAAAATAAGGGGATAAAAGGAGTAACAGTTGGGCAGAACGAATACAAAATTAAGGCATTCGCAGACGACCTGGTTGTAACAATGGAGGATCCAATAGATTCAATAAAAGAGGTACTCGAAGAATTTGACCAATTCGGAAAAGTGGCTGGCTTCAAATTAAATAAAAGGAAAACAAAAAATATAGTAAAGAATATGAATACAGATAAAACTGAAGAATTACAAAGAGAAACGGAAATAGAGGTGGCCAGAAAGGTGAAATATTTAGGAATATGGGTAACGCCAAAAAACATAGACTTATTCAAAAATAATTACGAGACAGTATGGAAAGGAGTTAAGAAAGATATTGAAACATGGGGCAAGCTAAAACTGTCATTTTGGGGCAGAATAGCCACAATCAAGATGTGTGTGCTTCCAAAAGTGTTGTTTTTGTTTCAGAACATTCCTGTAATTAAGGGTATAAAGATATTTAAAGACTGGCAGAGGGTGATCTCAAAATTCGTCTGGCAGGGCAAGAAACCAAGAATAAAATTTAAACTGTTGACAGATGTGAAGGAAAGGGGGGGCTTTGCCCTGCCAGATTTGAAATTGTACTATGAGGCGTCATGCCTATGCTGGGTCAAAACATGGATAAAACTGGAAGATAAGGAAGTGCTAGACCTAGAGAGATTTAACAACAGATTTGGGTGGCACGCCTATCTATGGCATGGGAGGAGAAAAGTACACAGGGGCTTCGAAAATCATATTTTCAGAGGTCCACTGATTGAGGTATGGGAGAGGAACAGAGATATGTTAGAACCTAAAACACCCCATTGGCTATCGCCACTAGAAGTCATGAGCGTTAAAAAGATTAACATGAGGGACAATTGGGCTACCTATGAACAACTGTTAATGAAAGAAGAAGGAAAGTGGAAAATGAAGCCGTACGAACAGGTCAAAGAGAAAGTCTATGATTGGCTGCACTATTTCCAGATAAACGGAATGTTCAGGAAAGATATTAAAGACAAAGGATATGCTGATAAAGATTCTAGATTCCAGATTGAGATATTGAATAACAACTATAAAATTTTGTCTAAAATGTATAATCAGTTATTGGAATGGAATTTAATAGACGAGGAAGTAAAGTTGGTAATGATATATTGGGCTAGAGATATCGGTCATAATATATATTTTGAAGAATGGGAGAAACTTTGGAAAAAACATCTCAAGTTTACAGCTTGCGTGACACTAAAGGAGAATTTAATGAAAATGTTTTACCGATGGTATATGACTCCTGCAAAATTAGCCAAAATGTATGGAACTTGTAATAAATGCTGGAAGTGCAAGGAAAGGGAGGGGACCTTCTACCATATGTGGTGGGAATGCCAAAAGGTTAAAGGGTTCTGGGAGAGTGTATATAACGAAATGAAGAAAATTCTAAGATATACTTTTGTTAAAAAACCCGAGGCTTTTCTGTTGGGATTGGTAGGAAGGGAGATAAAAAAGAAAGATCACAAGCTGTTCCAGTATGCAACAACGGCAGCAAGAGTCTTATTAGCTCAAAATTGGAAATCAGAGGGCCTACCGACAATTGAGGAATGGAGAGCAAAACTATTAGATTATGCGGAGATGGATAAGATGACAGGGAAAATTAGATATTCAAAAGACCAGAGGTTCATTAAGGATTGGGAAAGTTTTACGAAATATCTGGAAAATTTAAGTGATGGACAGATAACACTAGTGGGCTTTAAAGGAGCTCTGTAAAAAGAAAAGAGTATTGTCTAAAGAGAAATGGAAGAACTAGAATGATTAATGGCATTACAAATTAAGAAATGCGAACTTTTATAAAAGATTATTACGGATGATTTGTGGAAAGGTTGAAGGAAGTCATACTTAAAAACCTGTGAAAATGAGAATCGAACTTTTATATTTTGTTTTTGTATTTTGTATTATGCAAATTAATAAAAATTATGCATGAAAAAAAAATAATAATCTTCTATCAATGACACTTTCTGTTAGCCAATTACCTCCCCAGTTTGGTATTCTAGATATATTCTAAGGCATTAGTGTTATTATCTTTCAGTGTTATCAAATAGGAGTACTCTTATTTATGCAATAGGATTCTATTTGCAAAGCTTGTTGTGATCTGAATCTAGGATTTCATATACATAGTAGATGATGCATTCACCAGAGGCAAGTCAATGCCGGTATATGTCCTAGCATTTAGATATTTTTTCAAGATTCGTTGCAACTTCACTCCTTCTAAGGCTACCAACTCACACCACACAATATTTGAAACATCCAGAAAACTCTTCCAATAATTACCACAACTTCTTTGCTTTCTGAAAATTAGCACTAAGCAATTTGCATAACATCTGCACAGCTTGGAGGGCTAGAACATTAAAACAATTAGCTCTGTATTCTACAACAGTTGCAACGGAAACAATTGGTGTAGTTAAGTTGGTTTAATATTTACTCAGAAGAGATATACTCTAGTTTGCCCTTTGCTATTAATGCTTTATTAAGAACTATCTTAGGATCAATAAGTTAGTCATATTTGCTGTTGAGAAATACTTTCCCATGCCTCTTCTCATCAAATGCTGCACCATTATTTAAATGTGTGCCTGTTTATATCTACAATGTGGGTGCAAATTCAGCCGATGTTACCCAGCTGTCATTCTATAGATGGTAATCTGCATGCATGGTATATAAACATAACAATTTGCCTAATAAAATGTTATTGTGGCATCATGTGCCAAAAAATGTGCAGATACCCCCCCAATTCAGCTATGTTGCAGTTCTATCATGCAGTCATAATTTGGGGGGGGGGGCTTATATTTGCCTAGTAAAATTATTCTTTATTGGCAACCTGACACATCACTGTTTCAGTTTGAGGCAATTTCATGTGCATGATTTTAAGATGATTAAGCAGCCATGACATCATGTATATCCTATTTCTGAACTTGCCACGATGTTTCTGAACATGATGTTGGCAATACAACCCTAGACATGCATATGCAGAAGGTTGTCTGATTGGGTTCATTGGGACTAAATCCAAGGAAAGTGGGTGTAAGAAATGAAATCAACTATTCTGACTTCCACTGTGTGAATGAATATTCCTGAATTCTCAGCATGCCTCATCGAAACAGACCTGAACATTTCCACATATAATCTGGGAATGGCAGTTGAAATGTTTAATGGGAAAGGGAAATTAGCTGTATTTATGAGTTCACCTAAACACAAGAAGGTTCAAAGGCTGGTTGGGCAGGGGTGCATATGCAAGCCCCACCCCTAATGCATGGGCATTCCTCTTCAGAACTTCATGTTTTCCACTCATAGATTAGCATGGAGCTATTACTACCTGCGTTACCAGGGAGCTATTTCTACACATAAGATGTGGATGGCACTGTGGTATGAACCACAGAGCCTAGGCCTTGCTGATCAGAAGGTTGGCGGTTTGAATCCCTGCAACAGGGTGAGTTCCCGTTGTTCAGTTCCAGCTCCTTCCCACATAGAGATTCCAAAGCACGTCAAGTGCAAGTATATAAATAGGTACCGCTCTGGCGGGAAGGTGGACAGTGTTTCCATGCACTGCTCTGGTTTGCCAGAAGCAGCTTAGTCATGCTGGCCACATGACCCGGAAGCTGTCTGCGGACAAACGCCGGCTCCCTTGGCCTATAGAGCAAGATGAGTGCGCAACCCCAGAGTCATCCACAACTGGTCCTAACGGTCAGGGGTACCTTTACATTTACCTATTACTACAGAGGTTGTTGGAAGAAGAAAGAAAATATATATGAATGATCCTCACTCAACCATCATGGATCCAGCTGAAGCTTAGAAGTATGAAGGCCAGAACAAAAAAGAGTAGTATATATTTCAGGGCCCATTATTGTTGATTAACTAAGTTAAGAATCATGGCAACTGAACCTCTGAATGATAGATTATTTAATTTCTATATTGGTGATGAGGATGAAGACTACATACCTTGTTTGCATTTTCAAAATTTTATTTGAATCATTGAAATTTGGCTTTTTACCAACAAAGCAACATTTCTTATAAATTTATGAACTTGATCATGAAATCAGAGCATACAAATTATGTCCTGCAATAGAAAGTTGCAGTTCTGAGTGCTTCTATTTAGGATTGTGGCCACTCTAGTCCATTCACACACAGAGAGAATTTTCTATTGTCTCCAGTAGCCAGTCAGCATTCTATACTGGCCAAGCATGCTCACTTCTTACTGAACTTTTTAAGGTGCTCTGCCTCCAGTTGGCTTCCCACCCACAATTCTGCATTTGGCAGGGAGCACTATGTTGACATCTTGGATTTCTCCATTGCTTTCTCTGGGTAGTGCTCAGTTCTGGGAACACCTAAAAATAACTTCTCAGTGTGAACAAGAAAGTGACTTGCCCAAACAGTCATTCATTCTGCCAATAGTGGGCAATGTGGTGGGGCCTCACTGCTCAACTGACCTCTGGTCAGCTGTATCACTACTGGGAGGTAGTGGGAGAGTGGCAAGGCAACAGAAAGTTCAGTGCTCTGCAAATGAACCATTTGAACCAATTCAGAACGTCTGCCGGTGTATTTACACCATACAGACCTCATTGGTGTCTCACCCATTCCTCTCTATCTCCAGGTAAGTGGCCTCAACATGATTGCCCAGAGACTAGATGAGTGATGATGCCTCTCACCAGGCTGCTGGCTATTTTTTTCCCTTCTAGATCTGTATATGTGTGTGCATGTTCATGTCTATGTTCATATACACACAGATATATGGCAGAGATGCAAACACACACACACACACACACACACACACACACACAAACAAACAATCCATCTCAAGCTACTCCATTCTATTTCCTCTCTTACTCAGCTGCCAGGATTTCACTCCCCGCTTTGCCTACTTCAAGCGTGCCAATACTTCCCTCATGTGCATGGGTTTTGCAGTTTGACTGCCGATGAAACCATATGAAGGCTGGAATAAGAAATAGATGGAGTGATTTCTGACTACCCTGGAACTAACTACATACTTCCATGCATACCTAACAATTTATTCCAACCGATAGACTGCCACCTATCCTGCCATTAACTTTGTTATCAGCGTTCCTTATCATGGTGCCCTGACACAATAATTGCTGGTTAGGTCTTCAAATCTATTTGCCTTTTGTTAGAATGTTTCAATAGTTTTCAGGTTCTGGTAATGCTGGAGTTCTTATTAGTTTGTAAGAAATGTTATGATCTGTCTTCCTACCATCCACCCTACACAAGCACTGGGGTATTTTAAATTAGAAAAAGAATAAATACAAGCAACAAAACTAACTTAATGCAAAAGCTCATGTTTTAATCTGTTTTAGTTAATTGTTGATTGTGATTTTCTTTTGAATGTCTTAAATTATTGTTAATTGCTCTTATTGATTATTTTATTGTTTTATCTTTTTCATAAACCAGTTTTTTTACAATCAAGAGGTGTACACATTTTATGAAATAAATAAAATATGTGTTTTTTACACACATTACTTGGCTGTAGAATCATATTGCGAAATGTGAAATGTGTGAATTTTGTGGGATGATTGTGACAGTTCGCATTGTGTTTCGCAAAGTGCAAATTCAGTAGATCCACCTTAAGTGTGAACGACCGTTTTCCTCCTCCCTAGCTCACACACATGCAAAGTGATGTGCAGGTTATTGAGGGAGAAAGAGGTGGCTCCAGATATGAGCAGTTTTTCCATCACTGTGTCCACAAAATGCTAAAAGTAAATTTGAAAACTACGCCATTGTTTATATGAAGCGAATGTCTTAGAGCAATGTATTAGCAGCTTTATTATCACATTAACATTTATGTTGTTAGAAATAGAAGTGTTATGCACAATAGACTCTTCTCTTTTTAAAAGCTCCTTGTTTATAGCAGAATCGTTTAAGCTCTGGATTTACCAGCTTGTTTAAATCAAAGTTAGGGTTATCTTTTATATTCCAATAAAATAGCCCTGCACCTCTAATGAATTAATAAGGAACATAACTTCTTTGTGAGTCTTGACCTCGGAAATTAAACTGCTTGTAAATACCGATTCATGGCTGTTCATTACCCAGATATGGTTTGCCCTATGTGATATTGCACTGCCCCTTCTTGCAAAGATCTGCATACTTATTAAACACAAGACACCATAATTCAAATATAACAATCCAGTTGAGATTGTAATGCAACACGAAGTTCAGAATTGCTTTGCCGCTCTTCCATTGTTGACCTGTGGAAGAAGGAGGGGGTGGCACAGGCACACAATTCTCTTCTTCCCTCCCTGCCTCCCTCGACCCTTTCCTTATAATAAGTGTATCTCACCCTGTTCTTCTGTTCGTAAACAGAGTGGTGCCAAATGCTTCAAAGGTGGACTGTCAATAAATTTGTTTGGTCCAGAGACAAACTGTCAAATCTGTCTGCTTTTATCTACTTGTAAACGCTGCATGTGTTTCTGATTTCTTTGTCTCTCCTTCCCAGCTTAATGCTGAGGGATTTGGGAAGCAGATTTATTTTGCTGAGCTTCTGGCTACATTCAAGTACCAAACACCACCAGAAATACTGTGGATCATCTTGCAGCAAGGGCTTAATTCATAACTCTTGGTCTCATTATTTGTGCCTAGGTTTTCTCCATTGTTGACTCAGACATACTCCTCATGGCTTTCAACTTTGGATAAACCTTAAATGGTTTATTGCTGAGGGTAGAACGAAAGAGACAGGATTGTTTGGGCCACAATTTTATTGAAGGAGCTTTAAAATACTTGGCTAGGACCAGTATGCCTATAAGATGTTCAGAGAAAGTCCACCATGATGTTTGCCTAGTACCACAATGTCCAAGCCTGAACTAAACCTCAGGAAGGCAATACAGTCCCCTTGTCAGTTAGAGGTATAAAACACGTCACTCATTTTAGCCACCTACAACTACAAAAGATTTAAAGGAGACTCCCTCAACACTGATAAGGGCTCTCCAAACTGGTTTGACCCCCAGTCCCTAAATTTATTAATAAAAAAATGGCCACCTGCCAATTGGGGTGGTGGTGCTTGATTGGGACAGCAATTGCAGGTCAGTCCACACACTCACAGGTAGCCTTGATGCAAAATGCATCATAAATAAGCTTTGACAAGCATGAAGGTCTGTCTGTGAAAGTGGTTTACTCACAGGAGCAACAAATCACCAGAAATGCTCACCCCCAGAACAAAGTGACAGCATGCCCCACTCAAGGCATGCCCCACTCAACTTCTGAAAGTGTCTCCTGTGTTAGCACTGTAACACATCTAGACTGCATGAATCAGAATTAACAGAAATGACAGCCAATTTATAATGTACGCTATGAACTGGATTTTGCCACTATTGCTTTGTATCATGTTCCTCAGATACTCCCTACAATAAGATATGTCAGCCAACTAAAGAGACAGCTTCTTGAAACTTATTTACAGATGCAAGAGAGGTTGTTCAAGTGACTTTCCCGGGTGTTGAAAGAAGGGACACATGAACTAAAATTGTGCCCAGAGGCCATGTCCTGAACCATCTATGCCGTCATCTAGTGTAAAAGGGGGGTCTTCAAGGTTATTAAAATGCCTGGTGTCTCTGTGTTTTCAAAAACCACTTATATGGAAATTGTGGAGAGTTTCCCACAGGCAACTGGTTGGCCACTTTGAGTACAGGATACTCGACTATATGGGCCATTGGCTTGATCCAGCAATGCTCTTCTTATGCTCATTGTATCACCTGGGCAACAAAGCATGGTTTTACTTCTAGCTTTATAATGACTGGTTTAATTTATCCAGGCTTAATTAAAGGTTTTAAGATTTTATTTTGAATTGACCTTCATTAGCCTATAAAGGCAAACCTCGTATTGTACATTTTTCTGAAAATGTCCTGAGGGGGAGAAAGTATTCAAGGTTGCCTGTTTCCCTGCATTCAAGCATGGCATTTGTAGTGTTAGTTTTACTGATTATAACGGTAGCACTTCTGACCAATTTCAAATGTTCCTTTTGCACTTCAGTGCCTACATACCACCATGCCAGGCTAAATTTCCTTCACCGCCAGAAGGTACCTGTGGTGTGAGAGGAATGTTAGAAATTGGAATTGCCCCTTCCTCTCAATAGGGGCAATCTCAGCTGTTGAGTGGCAGGGGCGATCTGTGTGTGAGCGAGATGCACTACAAGTGCTTTCCTCAGGCCATATCACTTCCTTACGCTCTGCTTCTCACTGGTCCTGCTCTGAACTCTCCTCAAGTTCTTTTGCCTGACTAGTGTATCTGAACTGTGGCAATGCCTTACACTTGTCTGGATGGAGAGATGCGACTGGCGCAAAGCTAAGAGTCACATCTTTTGCCTTTTTGTCTCTGGCCATTCCCACCACTTATATGCAGCCCTGAGAAAGTTGTCCAAAAAGGAAGGAGGCCCTTGGGCAGGGGAAGTTCCTGCACCCATGACTTAAAGGATTAAAAATTATGAGACTTTGTCATCTAGCTTTTTTAGACTGCCACATAGCTTGCTATGTTGCAACTGCAGCAGAAGAGGACAACAATACTGTAACATACAACAACACACTACAAAACAGAATTTTGTGGGTGTGGGTGTATTTGACTAAAGTTTATATATGGGAAGACGTGCTTAGCTTAATAAACATCCACCGCTCCTTAACATTGCACTGAATAGTTAGCGTTGTATTTCTGTGGACTCCACAGTATGGCCTCATTTAAAATGTGGTTTGAAGCCGTTTCGAGCATGTCTCCAGCTAATTATCAAGAAACAACACCTAACCAGAACTGACAACACTTAAACTGTTTTTAGTAAAGTCAGTATCTTCCTTCCCTTTTCTCATCCTCCAGTCCTCTCCCATCTTCTGGTTGAGAAACTAAATTTGATCTAAACACTTCTGGCAAACTCCCCCCTGTGATTGGTTATTCTAAACCGTTTTACTGAAAGGAACCTGGCCATAGATCATCATCATGCTTGATAATCTATGTAGTGAAAAGTTTCCAGTGAAATATATCTTCAACATAAAGAAGCAAAATGCAAGGGACTGCAGTGGGGAATAAAGATTGCCTTAGAACACATGTAGCACTTTACATCTCAAGAGCAGCAGCATTGATTTCAAGGGGAGCAGTGTGGTGTGTGAGATAATTCAGTAATAATAAGGATACAATTAGAAACAGCAACTCAAGCAATCATACAAAGAAACCAGTACTGTGCCAAAACTTTCTCAAATGTTGTATTCCTTTGCAAAAGAAGACTCCTTTTTTCTCATTAGGACATTTGAGGGTGGATTTTTTAATTAGAATTTTGGAGAATGGTGGTTTTTTGAGCTTAGCTGAGGCTCCAATACTTTAGCCACCTCATGAGAAGAGAAGACTCCTGAAATATACTCAGAGTTGAGAGTAGATTTCATGATATTTATTCACTTCATACTGGTGAGGAGGAATGGAAGTTCCCCCAGAATGTCTGCTTTATATACATTATTTACACAATGGGCCCAACGTGATTGGCTAATTACAGGATTCTCCTGTAGGCCAATCAGGTTGTGGATTCACTTCCACTTGGAGCCGGATTGGGTGGCTACTGTGGAACAATCAGACTGCTGCATTCTGGATCCTATTGTTCTAGGACCAATCAGACTGCTGCATTTTGGATCCTATTCAACTCAGTACATAACACATCCCTGCAAAATACCCTGATGTTGGGAAGGATTGAGGGCACAAGAAGAAGGGGACAACAGAGGATGAGATGGTTGGACAGTGTTCTTGAAGCTACTAACATGAGTTTGACCAAACTGCGGGATCCAGTGGAAGACAGGAGTGCCTGGCGTGCTCTGGTCCATGGGGTCACGAAGAGTCGGACACGACTAAACAACATAGCATCAGTATTAGGAATGGCAGGGTGAGGCTGTACTGCTTACATGAAAGCCTTATGAAAGCCTATGAGATGGCTATGAAAGCTGCTAAGAAATCTTACTTTGCAGCTTCCATTGCATCCGCTAGCTCTCGCCCGGCACAACTTTTTAGAATAATTAGGTCAATAATGTCCTTAGGAGGACAACCAAATTTAAGCACAAATTTGACCCACGGCTGTGAGGCATTCGCGAGCTTTTTTGCAGAGAAAGTCCTGTTGCTCCGCCGTGACCTCCCTGCCAATTTAGATACAGTGACTGAACTGGAGGCCCCTCGACTGACTTCAGGTCCAGTGTTGGACCATTTTGATCGGATACTCCCTACTGATGTGGATAGATTCCTCCAAGTTGGTAGGCCCACCACCTGCCTCCTTGATCCGTGCCCGTCTTGGCTGATTAGGGTGTGTCCAGATGTTGCGCGGACCCCCCTGGTTGAAATTATCAATTTGTCCCTTGACACGGGGACATTCCCAGGGGAACTGAAGGAAGCAGTGGTGTGTCCACTCTTAAAGAAAACTTCATTAGATCCCTTAGACCTATCCAATTACTGCCCAGTTTCAAATCTTCCATACCTGGGTAAGGTAATTGAGAGAGTGGTTGCTGAACAGCTTGGTAGGTTTCTGGAGGAAACATCGGCATTAGATCCATCTCAGTCCGGTTTCCGTCCTGGTTTTGGGACAGAGACGGCTCTGGTTGCCCTAACAGATGATCTCCGTAGACAACTGGATCGAGGCGGGTCAGGACTGCTGATCCTTTTAGATTTGTCAGCAGCCTTTGACATGGTCGATCATGATCTTCTGGACCACCGCCTCGCAGACGTGGGGGTAAAGGGCATAGCCCGTAACTGGTTGTGCTCTTTTATCTCTGGTCGGGGACAGAGGGTGGCACTAGGGAGGGAAATGTGGTCGCGCCACTCCTTGGTGTGTGGAGTGCCGCAGAGCGCAATTCTCTCCCCGATGCTTTTTAACATCTTTATGCGCCCCCTTGCCCAGATTATCCGGAGCTTTGGGCTGGGCTGTCACCAATATGCTGATGACACTCAGCTCTATCTGCTGATGGATGGCCACACCGACTCGGCCCTGAACACACTGACCAGATGCTTGGAAGCTGTGGCTGGATGGTTTCGTGGGAGCCGATTGAAACTAAATCCTTCAAAGACAGAGGTCCTATGGCTAGGTCGGGATGGCATGGGGATGAGGGACCAACTCCCTTCTCTTGCGGGGGCCCAATTAGTGCCATTGCCTTCCGTTAAGAGTTTGGATGTAATCCTTGACGCCTCCCTTTCCATGGAGGCACAAGTTACAGCAACAGCCAAGGCGACATTTTTCCACCTTCACCGCATCAAGCAGTTGGTCCCTTACCTTTCCCGCCCCGACCTGGCCACAGTGATCCATGCGACGGTCATCTCCAGGCTTGACTAATGTAATTCACTCTACGCGGGGCTGCCCTTGAAGCTGTCCCAGAAACTCCAGCGGGTACAGAATGCTGCAGCGAGGCTCCTCACGGGGTCTCTGCCATGGGAGCATATTCACCCAGTGCTTTTCAAGCTGCACTGGCTCCCGGTGGAGTACAGGATCAGATTTAAGGTGCTGCTTTTGACCTTTAAAGCCCTTCACGGCCTAGGACCCTCGTACCTACGGGACCGCCTCTCCTGGTATGCCCCATGGAGAGCCTCACAGTCCATAAATAACAACACCCTAGTGGTCCCAGGCCCTAAGGAAGTTAGATTGGCTTCAACCAGAGCCAGGGCCTTTTCAACTCTGGCTCCGGCCTGGTGGAACGCTCTGTCTCATGAGACCAGGGCCCTGCAGGATCTGATTTCTTTCCACAGGGCCTGTAAGACAGAGTTGTTCCGCCTGGCCTTTGGCTTGGAGCCAATTTGATTCCCTCCCTCCCTCTCTTTCTTTTTTCTTTTCCTTCTCCTCCTGTGATGAGGCTACATTTTAATATTTTAATGTTCCATTATTTTAATGTTGTATTTTATTTTTGTTTTTAAGTTGTAATCATTCATCTTGTTTTTATTATTGCTTGTAAGCTGCTCTGAGCCCGGCCTTGGCTGGAGAGGGCGGGGTATAAATAAAAAAAAAATTATTATTATTATTATTATTATTATTATTATTATTATTATTATTACATGGGCTCCCAACACTGCGCTCATAACACCCCAACTTCCTTACCACCTTGTCCTTCTCCTTCTTGGAAACCTGCAGTGAGTCTGGCATTTGGTTTTCCACTGACTGCTACTGCTTATCATTGCAAGTTTGCATCTTTCTTGGCTGTCCACACTTCCTGATACTCATGGGATGAGCTTCCTATGGGACTTACTTGAAGTGTGGGCACATGGGAAGGCAGAGTGCAGCCCAGTGGCTGGATGATTTGTAGAATGAAAGGAAGGACACCCAGAAGCACTCCTCTATCACCTCAAAAGTAGAGTAAGCCTCCATCATCTAGTCAAAACATATCTCTACACCCATGGAGTAAGCCCACTCTAGCTCATGGTACAGTATGAAACTATAGTATTCTTGTCATGTTGATTTTATGATATTTTATTTGTGCTTCTGCTTCAGTGTTATAATATTACAAATGAGTGCTTTTACTGACTGCATTGGAAAATGCATTGTGGCCTCTTTGTGCCTAAAAGCACTATATAAATATTGAAAATTAATCAATCCAATAATGAATTGATTTCCAGTTGGTCAGCAGAGAGCACTTCAGAGTTAGGGGAATACCAGTAGGTCCTGCAGGATCTTTTGTAAATTTTTCAAGCTTACACAGATAAGAAAAAGAGAAGCTGACCTTCAGGTATTCAGAGCAATTAATTGTACTTTAGTTGTAATTCCAAAGCTGTGCATTTCCCCTTGGCTGGCAGGGAGGGGAAAGGTGATTTTAATTTTTTCCCTAATTAATGCAAACCTTTGAAGTTCACCTTTTAGGAAGCTGAATTAGCTGTGCCTGATGGCTGTATGGTAATGCAACACACCCTGCCTCATGGGAGACCATAGATCAAGACTAACCTAATAAATCTCTCACTTCAGGACTACACAGCTTGTCAGGAAGCAGATGTTGCTTTTCATCTCCTGGGGATGGTACAAAGTATAGTGCATTACTCTGCAGCACAAGCTAGCTGGTGACCTCTGAGCAGCATAGACATTGCTCTTAGCAGGTTAAATACTGTGTGCATTTGGTGGCTAGTCAGCAGACATAGGGTTAAGGAAAGGGACAGGAAGCCCTGATGTGTTCACTCAGTGAAAAAGAAAATATTGTGACAGTGTATATTAGACTCGAACCATGAAATCCCCATAGAGCTTGACCCAATCCTTGAAAGAACAATGAATGCAGCGCTCCTCTTGTCATGAAAGTAGCGGTACTGGCACCCCTGTGAAAAAGCATCAAACACAATAGCTGGGAAGCTAAAGGGAAACAAATGTGAGAAGTTTCTACACACATTAGTGGCGACCGTGACTGTTAGCTCCACGCAGCAAGCCATTCACAAGAACCAGCTTGCTGTGCAGATCTGGCAATTTTCAGCACACAGCAAACATTCAGAAATGTAATAGGAAAACTATATTTTTTAAAAAATATATCTGGAGAAGTCCTACAGTTTGGGTCTTTTTCGGAAAGCATTGTAAACAATCTATTCCAACATGCATTGTTGGTTTGGAACTGAGCCATCACTTTGGGCCCAGCAGTTTCTGGACACTCACAGGATGAGGGGCAAAAATATATCACCCCTGGGAATTGGAAAAGGGTCGGAGAAAAGTTTTGGCATTGATAATAATTATGGATGTAGTTGTCCTGGTCCCGGGCACCCAGAACAATTGATATTTCATTCATATTGATACTTCCTTGGGAAGATGGTGGTGCTTTTTCATCAGCAGGAAATCCTCGTTTAGCAACAATCTTATTGAGCAGCCATTGGCAAGTCACAATTCCCATGTTGGTCCATAAGGAAACCCCAAATCTACAATATAGTAATCCCTTTTATTCAAACCAATCAAGATGTCAAAAAACAAGTACGCTTTTGAGTTCTCCAGAACTCTTAATCAGACTGGAGGCTGAGAGAAATCTGGGAGTGGTGGAAAAAAAGTGGAGCATTAAAGTCTTCAACAAGTTTCAGCTGTAAATCTATAAAAATCAATTTGTGCTCTATAGTACAAAGAATACTATAGCAACACAAAGAAGGTAGAAATTCCCCTGTTCCCTGTTGTAGCTTGTCAGCAAATGCTTGTCACTTCTGCCACAGGATCCTTCAGGAGTTTAATTTCTGTGCATTCTGAAGAACTTTAATGGTTTACATGCTGTGAAGACTCAATTAAGCTGACAGAAAAGCTGAAATAGAAATCAGGTAAGAGAAAAGCCAAACATATTTTAAGAGAGCTATACTTAGTGTGCATGTTGATATGATTTCAATGAAAGCAATGTTTGTGGGACCACTAGGCAGTGCTTGCAGCCCAAATTCCATATATGTACAATTTAATATTTTTAAAATCAGAATAAGTCACACTTAATTGATATTCTTTATTTTGATTGTACATCACTTTGAACAGTGATTTTATTCTTTTGCACAGTTTTTTTGGCATATCTGGTTGGCATATTAAGTAAATGATCATCATTGTATTTCTGCATACAGTATTATGACTAAGTTAACAAAATGCTGTTTCTCTAAGATATGCAGTGCAGGGAAGGAAATCGCTGAATGCTTACTGGTTTGCAGATGGAGGGGATGAAGTTTTGGAAGACAGCATCTGATCTCTTCAATTTCATGTTAGAAGGGGGTCTTAAATAGAGATGTGCATTGGATTTGGGTGAATCCTGAAATGAACTGGGCCACTCTGGACAGATCTGGGACTTTTTGAGTATGAAGTGGGATGTTTCTGAAGCACCCTGAACCAAGGCAAAGACCACTGAGATGGATATTTGGACGTTAAAAAATAAAATGGTGCAGATAAAACATCTGCAAAATGTTGTGCATTCAAATCCTTCTGCCACAGTGTCACATGCCCACACAGTTGCACTGGGCTTTGGTGTCAATTGAGCAGAACACAAGCCTGAAGCTGTTTTGTTCATTCATCATAACTCTCGAGATATCAAGGTATTGGAAGAATATATCCCCTCAGGAGGTGCTAACCTGCCAGCAATTTTCATCAAATTTTACTCCCCCAAAAGAGAAAAAAGGCAGAGTAGGTAGGTAGGTAGGCAGGCAGATGTCCAAACAAAACCCCCGAGTTCATTTGTATGTAATTTGTCCAGCTTCATCCATTCAGAAAGGGCTGCCATGCCCACAAATTTTGTTCTGCTCTGTTACAAGGAAAATAAGCTGTAGTCATTTTTCACTTTCCCCATAATAGTGAATAGGGAAGATATGAAATTTCATGTCTCCTAATCAGGTTTTGGATTCAAACCTGAACTGGATAGCCTCTGAAGCACTTCACATGAAAATGGTTTGTTTTCCAAAGCACTGAATAAAGGTCTGAACCAAATCTTGTACAACTTCCAAGTCTTTAACATGCAGTAATTATTACATCTACCCTGGTAATTAGCAGACAGAGTGGAATTCAACTAGGTTTGACTCATAGTAGACCCACTGAAATTAATGAAAATAGCTATGTTAGGGTGATGCATTTCAAGGGGTCTTCTTTAAGTCAAACTTGAATACTACCCACAATAATTATGTTGTTGTTGTTGTTTAGTCGTTTAGTCGTGTCCGACTCTTCATGACCCCATGGACCAGAGCACGCTAGGCACTTCTGTCTTCCACTGCCTCCCACAGTTTGGTCAAACTTATGCTGGTAGTTTTGAGAACACTGTCCAACCATCTCGTCCTCTGTCGTCCCCTGCTCCTTGTGCCCTCCATCTTTCCCAACATCAGGGTCTTTTCCAGGGAATCTTCTCTTCTCATGAGGTGGCCTCAGCTTCAGGATCTGTCCTTCCAGTGAGCACTAATTATATCTACAGGCAACTGTTGTTTACCAGGATCGAGATGTGAAGGGGCGAAGTAGCAAGGAGGTTGGTGTGGGGCAAATGCATCAACTCATAAGACTGATGCTGACTTCTCAGTCCCCTTCCCCTCCCAGTAAGCAACAGTGACCCACCTGCTGGGAAGCTTGCCTACTGGCTCTGCCCCACTTGTGAGACACTTCTGTTGAGGACAGCAGTTGTGTCCTCATGCCATGCTAGGCTGCTTATACCTCATTTTATGAGTGGCACGCTCACATTTCAGGCTGTAGGTCATACTGCACTTAACTGGAGTCCACAATCCACCCAACTTCAGAAATGTTCTGGTTTTGTCATGAGGCAATGAACCGCTTACATTATAATAAGCTTTAATAAGTCTGATTAAAATGTATTGTTACAAAAATAGTAGTCGTTTGGGTCCTGAAGCTCACAAGAGCAGCCCAGTTGTAGGAGTCAATGAGATTTAACTTTATTTTGCTCTGCGAATATTTCTTTGCAATCATTCATAACTTCACAGGTTTATGTTGCAGCTATTAGGCAAATTTTGCTCTGCGAATATTTCTTTGCAATCATTCATAACTTCACAGGTTTATGTTGCAGCTATTAGGCAAATTAAAATTATTTGAAAAGGAAAATTCATGTGTTCATAAAAAAAAAAAAATCTTCCGTGTTCAAGTTGATATGTTATTGCTGTGGAGTCTTCATGAATTAACTTCTTTTAGAGGAGTGCTTTTCTGAAGTCCCAGATTCTATTTTATTTATTTTTAGTTAATGAGATGGCCAGGGCTCTTGATGCCCTTCAGAAAACCTTGTACTCCCTTACCTTATAGGTTATGTGGAGCCCCATCTGAAGAGCAAACAAAATAGGAGATGCTAACAAGTGTCAGCATGATGGAAAAGCTTTATCAGAGGAGGAGGTCCTGAAGTATGACCTCAGAGGTGGCCAGACTCTGAATTATTCTAATCTGTTCTTGAAGTTAATTCCATAGCCAGATACCCATGACCAAAATAGTCTTATCTGCAGCTCTGTTCAGGTCCACTTGATCTGTATCGTTAAATAGGAGTTGAAGTGACTTGTCAATTCACCACCTGTCAGCATATAGCAAGGACCCGATTTCCTAACCGTTCCTTGAAGTTTAATACCAAGAACTTTATCAGCAGAGGAAGGTAACTGGGAGCAGGGTTTAACTTGAGCCAAGGTGAGCTAGGAGTCCAGTCCGGAGCCTCTTTAAAGGCAGATTTAAGAGGGTCATATTAGCTACTGAAGGCAGGAGTTGGTTGATTTTACATTCGTTTGCTCTTAAGCAGCTAATTTCCCCACAATTATGTATTTACATTTCAGTCAACAATATTTACAAATGCAGTTTTCATTTATGGTTTAAGTGTTCCAGCTTTAAATGGTCCACACAGGCCAAAAGTATCTCAAGGACCATCTGATCCTTATGTGCCACATCAATCACTAAGGACTTCTTGTGGAACACTTTTGGTGGTCCCACATGCCCCTGAGGGCTTAGCTGGCCTTTATCAAGGACCAAGCTTTAAATTCAGCAGGTCCTGCTCTGTGGAACGTCTTTCCAATGTCCCTTTCAGACACTGACCAAAAACTGCTGACCAGTTTTTACTGAAGTGTTGAATGTTTTTATTGTAGTATTGTGTTTTTAAGGTATATGCCCCCTTGCAATGTTTTATATGAACGTGTGGTTTTAAAAGATACAGTAATAAAATAAATGCAACAATAATAGAACTATCCTTCAATGCATCCCCTTCAATCTTTACCTAACTAGTTTTTCTGCTTAGGCTGTTGATTGCTCTAAAAATGTCAGGCAAGGAATTATCAGAAGAACTTAGAACTGTCTGCCTGATAATTAGCTATTCAACAGCAGCTATCAAATAATGTAGCGATGAACAGAAAGTATGAAGCGCATATATAATTCTTATGGAATATAACTTATTATGTAACTCAAATCACCATTGCTAACAATGCAAAATGGTGGCTGTATTGTGTGGCAATATCAGTAAGACCTTTAACACCAGGAATTAGTATAATCTTGTACTGAGTAACTTTCTTTCTTTAAGGAGAAAGCTAGTAAATCCTACTGTTTAGCATTCACGGGATCATGTGTCTGTCCAGTGCTTTTTTTCTGGGGGTACGCAGGGGGATGCATTCCCCTAAACATTTTTTGAATCTAATGGGAGAAGAAACTATTTTTTTAAAATTGTTTATTCTCTAGCTCAGTGAATTGTCAGTTCCGTTGATACCCCTGATGGCGGGCCTCACTTCCTGCCACGGTGTATCCTGAGTCTCAGACAGAAGCGAGCGTTTATGGTGATTTTTTTGAGTCAAAATGAGAGTACCCCTAAACATTTTTAAGAAAAAAAGCACTGTGTATGTCCAATATATATGATACAGTTCTGTTTTTTTAAAACACACACACACACACACACACACACACACGAAAACATTTGAGTAAAATCAGAAAACAATACTGCAGGGAATATAAAAAATAATGATTAGGATTATTATCAGAATCCAAATATGGCTTTATGAGAAATACCCACCCACCCCCAAACCTCCCAAACTGTATGAGAGTACTACACACACACACACACACACACACACACACACACTAAAATTATGTTTAGCTTTTCAACATCTACTGTGTTCAGTTCAAACATTATAGAGTCAGTGTGGTGTAGTGGTTAGAGAGCATCAGACTATGACCTGGGAGACCAGGGTTCAAATTCCCACTTGACCATGAAACTCCCTGGGGGACCTTGGACTTTTCACTGCCTCTCAGCTATCGTATCTCACAAGGTTGTTGTGAGGATTAAATGAGGAGAGGGGAAAGATGAGAACCCAGTATGATTATTAAATAAATATTAAAACAACCAAACATGTCCTTTATTTTCTGTACAAAAGTTTGCCTTGGTGGGAACTGATCTGTGCAGCAATGGTGCAAGAGTGAAGGAATTATTGGCGTAAGAGAAGAAACTGAATACACATAGGAACTAATGTTTCAATAATATTATGTTGTTGTTGTTTAAAAAGAAATATTTATTTCATTTCCTTCCATTTCATTTATTTCATTCATTTCTGCCAAGACTGAAATGTGGTGAGGAAGGAATTGCTTCTTGGAAATTGCAAATGAGTGTATGAGCTATAAGGGAATGATGTATGTAATAAATCTCCAGATTAGACAGGGAATACTAATGAGTTTAAATAATATCAGATTAGGGCACTTGGATTCAGCAGAATCACTGAGCCACAGCAGGCAAGTTTGCTTTGCGTTCTCCCTTTCCCAATCTCCCAGCCTCTCTCTCTTTTACAGCTTGAATGGATTAATTACTGGTTCAGCGCAAGGTTAATAATCACTATCAACTGTCAGATTCACTTAAGAGTTTACTGTAGAGATATTAACAACACACTGACATTGCAAAGCTTTGGACATTTTGTAGTCAGCTCTGCCAGGGAAGAGAAGGGTAGGGGAGACTCATGGAATGCATTAGCCATACAAACACTGATCTGTGACCAAAGTACCTTAGCTGGTAGAAAAAAGAACAAACAAACAAAAAGCGGGGGGAGATCCTCATGAGATAGTTTCATTATCCAAGGCATTCTTCTTCCTAGTGATGCTTCTGCAGGGCAAAAGAAGCCTTCTGTGGAAAACATCAGCAATTGGGCGCAGAAAAAATAGGTGCTCTTGTCCAAAGCATCACATAACCAACAATTATGCCCAAAAGAAAAGCTTCTTTCGTGGGCCAGTTAGGCTTAATCAAAAGGTAAAGAAGAAAAAGGCAAAAGGAAGCAAGTGGATCCCCTACTCCAGATAATAAATTCATAGCAGATTCAGGTTTTTATGCACAACCGAGTCTTGGGCTAGGCAAAAAAGTGGTGCAAATAAATATCACCAGCATATTCTATCACCTCCTGTCCTATTGGACCCCTTTCTCCTTAAACTGATGGAGGAAAGAGTCTCTCCTATCTGTGGCTTTCCTTGATGGATCTAAGCAGCCTTATCTTACATTGTTAAATCTCATTAGTATTTCCTGTCTAATCAGAAGAATTATTGCATACATCATTTCCCTGAAGCTCACATGGAAGTGCATCCTCTGGTGTATTGTGCCATCCCTTCCAGCTGTTATCTCCACCCACCCCTGCCCACCACCATCTGCAAGAGAGGCAGCGCTCTTTCCTCAAGGGCACTGCAGGATGTCCTTGACACCTTGGACGAGGTAAAATGTTGGATGAGTCAGCATTTCCCTTGGTCCTGTATTGTTGTTCTTTTCTTTTCTTTCCCACAGCCATGCTAATATGGGGTCAAACATAATGTTGGCACAGCAACCCAGTAATTAAGCCACAGCTTTTTTTTCTCATGGGTGCAAATTCAAAAAATATACATGGGCTCTACTTGTTTGACTTCTGTGCAAGACCACCAATAGCTGCTAATAGGAAGGCGCTGACAATGGTTTTCAAAGCATGGGAATGGGAGCAATCATTTTTTGATCACACTGACCAGGACAGAAAGCGTCATGTAAGTGTATGAGAGAGAGCTGATTCGAAACAGCACAGTGAAACGGACATGTTATTGCCTGCCTGAAATCAAATTTCTAGAGGGAAATGGATTTACCGAGTGGCTCTCATGATCCCCTCTCAGCCTTAATTTTCTCCTCTGTAAAATGGGAAGAACAAGATTATAAAAAACCATATTCTTTACATATATTATATTTTTGGCAATATTACAAATGCTATGTAAATTAGTGTTTACATAAACAACAAAACATAAACTCCTCTACCTCCTGGGAACACTAAATCTATTTCCATACTTGTCACACTTCTGCACAGTTCTAGCTAAAGTTCTCATTTGATTGGAGACACAAAGGATTTTTTTGCTGTGCAATTATAGATGTCTACTCAGAAACAATGAGGCTTATTCCAGAGTACGTGTGTATAGAATTACACCCTTAATGTTTCAGTCAATAGGGAAAAAATAACTTGAATAGCTTAAAAATAAAGGAAGTTCTCAGTAGTTTTTTCCTGTTAGTGAGTCATTGTTTGTGTGTGTGTGTACACACACACCTCCATACAATTCTATACATCTCAGCCTCCTTTGAATGGCAAACTCCTTATTGAATTTAGTTCTGTCAATCCTGTATTCAGCAGCAGCTGAAATTTAGGCTGCTCTCGGCAGTGTCTACAGAATTGCCAGATGAATGCATGTGGTGGTCGGTGATGATGTAGGAAGCAGAGAAGCCATAGCTTTCATTGAAAAAATACATCCAGACATGCAGATTAAGTGAGATGATTCATTCCCCCAGCCCCAAACTGGGAGGAACTTCAATATTCTACATCAAGAAGATTAAAAACCAGCCTTGATAGGGAAAGGTGCAGTTGAGCAGTCTCTAGCAAAATGATTTTTTTTAAAAAAAATAATGACAAAATCTATTTTCTTTTAGCAATCCAGACATGAATTGATAAAACTAATGGTGTCTTCTTCTACAAATTGGAAGTGGTGCTCCCTAGAGGACAGGACTCTGGGGCAAACATCTGGGGCTCTACTCAGCAGGGCTGGCTTACCACATGTGTGATGATCAGGTATCCACATCCTGAGGCATTTCACATGCAGAGACCAACTTGGGCAAACTGGAAGGAGCAGAAGAGTAGACAGAAGTGCATGATAAGCAGTGTACTTAATATTTGTATCACTCATGACATCATTATTAATCACATAGCGTGTTCTCCTTCAGGGAGAGCACGGGTTGCGGTGGGGTCTACTGAGCCACCCCTTTGTTGCCAGGCAGGTTCTCCAAGATGGCCAGGAGGCAGTGATTGATTGCTGAGTTGCTGGGGGAAAAGTTATGTTGCAATTTTGGTGGGAGGGGTAAAAGGTTTAAATACTCTGCACGCAGCTTGATACTTTCTCTTTGCTGCGTGCAACGGATCACCCGCCCACCAGCCCTTGAGTAAGGGGTTGTTGCGTTGACCTTGCTATGTCTGTCATGGGGTCGTCTGCCTTCAAGCAGGGGCCTGGTAGGAATTTTTCCACCTGGCAAATTGGCCGGCTGGGTGGTTTTTGCCTACTGCATAACAAATTGTCACAACTTGTAAGGTTGCAGTTAGGCATTGGTTATAAATCTGGTGGAGGAGGGGTTAGGATAGGCTGGGCCTGCCCCTCCATGGTTGCTGCGGAAAGGGAATTCCGTTAAAGGAATCCTGGGGCTTGCCATCTTTTCCTCCAATCCCTGGAATGGGGCTAGGGCCGGCAAGCCTTCGGGGAGCATGCGGGTGAGAATTGAGGGTCTGTGACTCAGCTCCATTTCTCCCCGACTTGCTTTCCCCCGCACTGTCTTTCGGTGGTGCCCGGAAGTCAGTTCTGTCCCCAGGCGGGGGGACAGATAATCTTATGTGTCCGTTGTGAGTTATTTGGGGGGTGGATTGGGGACCTCGACACACAACTTTCTTTTTAAAAGAACAATAGGCATCAGCAGAAGAGCACATGCTGAAAGAATGTTTTAAGCTTTCCCACCATAGCCAAAATCTCAGTAAAATGAACTGTCCCATTGGCGACAGCCCCTGACACAGGAATTAGTATGAGAGAGGAAAAAATCCAACTGGGGGAAGTTGCCTCAGCAAACCCATTGACCCCAATGGGAGTCCACACCACTCTGAAAGCTGCATTAGGGTATGATTTTTATTAGTAATGTAGTTGGAAAGCCTAAGCTTCTCCTCCCAGCATGTTGTGATGCTGATGGCAATCCCTAGTGCCTGATATTTTGTTGTTGTTGTTTGTTGTTGTAAATGACTGCTAATCATGATGTTAGTTTCAAGTGTAGCTACACCCTTGAGTGAGCAAATCATGTTGCAATTATTTCATGATAAGATGACTAATAGATTTTGCAGTGCAACCCTGCTACCTACCCTTATGAATTCAATTTATTTGAATAGTGTAAAACTACCTCAGATTTTCTTCGGATGTTTTGCCAAAGCAGGTCAGACACATTACGCCTCTCTGAATACCAGTTGCTGGAAATCACAGGTGGGCAGAGTGCTGTGGGCATTTATGTCCATCTTGCAGCCCTAAATGGCCACGGTCCTGTATACCTGAAGGAGTGTCTCCACCCCCATCGTTCAGCCCGGACACTGAGATCCAGCACCGAGGGCCTTCTGGCGGTTCCCTCATTGCGAGAAGTGAGGTTACAGGGAACCAGACAGAGGGCCTTCTCAGGAGTGGCACCCACCCTGTGGAACACCCTCCCTTCAGATGTGAAGGAAATAAACAGCTACCTTATCTTTAAAAGACATCTGAAGGCAGCCCTGTTTAGGGAAGTTTTTAATATTTAATGCTGTATTGTTTTTAACACTCGATTGGGAGCTGCCCAGAGTGGCTGGGGAAACTCAGCCAGATGGGTGGGGTATAAATAAAAAATTATTATTATTATTATTATTATTATTGCAGGCTTCCCACAGAAATCTGGCTGACCACTGTGAGAACAGGATGGGGATTAGATGGGCCATTGGCCTGATCCAACAGATTAACATTATGTTCTTATTTGCCTTGATTATTCCCTCAGCTGAAATCCTATACCAATGCTAAAAAGCAGACTTAATAATGGTTCTCAGGCAGATTCTCAAATGAGTTCACAAATTCCTTTCTGCGTTGTTGTTTTTGTTTTTTTAAAAAAGCCTCTTCTTAGCACTACAAGTAGGGAGAGAAGACAGAGGTGGGACCAGAGGGGAAATGTGCATTTTTCTCTTAAGATAGTCCTGGATCCTATCCAAACTGTCAACCAAGAGATCCAGTCATCTACTTCATGCTTGAGTGTTACTTGAAACTATCTAGGCTGTCTGTCACTGCAGTTAAATACACTCCTAAGTGTCTGGACCAGCATCTGTCAGGGAGGAAGGCCAAGCGGCCATCATCAGAGGTTAGTTTCCGGCAGGCCAACAGAGATGCCAGCACTTTGTCTCTACAAATCAGAGCTGGAAGCCTGTAGGGGAGAACCATGCTATATGACAGACACGCTGTTACTGTACATAAAGGGAGGGCAAGAGTGCTCTGCAGGTAGCTTTGATTGATGTTCATTGCCCTTGGTAAACATGCTCCTTAGGCAGCATGTTTGCTCCAACAAATGTGCTCTGGAAACAACACCCCTGCGAAGCGACACACTGTTTCCTTAAATAAAGAATAAATCAATATCTCAAGGATCTTTCTACTGTAAACTGTTAACTGTTTTGGTCCCACTATGTTGGAAAAAGCCATGTAGCCCATTAAATAGGCTGCTTCTACATAGTATCTAGTTCTGATTTTGCGTGGGGTGATGCTGTCCCACACTACATTGGCATGGCTGTCAGGGACTAACACTGATGATGGAGATACACAGTATGCCTATTCTACATTACTGCCAGGGAGTGTCATTGTTTTTTGTTGTTGTTATTTTGGAACAACATGGTTCACGTTTGGAGAAAGCATCACAACTGTGTGATATATCTCATTTCAGAAAACTCAGAAGATAATCAGATCTGAAGAATACAAATGCTTATTATTTATTTATTATTATGATTTATTAAATTTCTATATTGCCATTCATCTGATGATCAAAGGGTGGTTTACAATATAAAAACACAAAAATACATAGCATAATAAAAACAGAAATAATACCAACCCTCCAGTTTACAAGGCTATAGATAAAGGCCTGGGAGAAGAGGAATGTTTTTGCTTGGCACCTAAATATATGTAATGAAAGTACCAGGCAAACCTAGTGTTGCCATACATCTGGAATAATGCGGTCGGAAGCAACAATTTTTGTGTCTGGATTTTCACTATGGCAACCCTATGCAAACCTCTCTGAGAAGAGCATCCCACAAGCAGGGAGCTACCACAGAAAAGGCCAGTTCTTGACTTGCTGTCTTCCTGACATCTTGCGGAGGAGGCACATGAAGAAGGGCCTCAGATGATGATCACAGGGTCCTCGTTGGTTCATATGGGGAGAGGTGGTCCTGAGCCCTTTAAGACTTTATAGGTCAAACCAGCACTTTGAATTGGGCTCAGAAACGAATTGGCAGCCAGTGCAGTTGGGTCAGGAGTGGTATTATATGGCCAAACCTTCTTGCTCTGGTGATTGATTTGATTTATTATATTTCCATGTCACAGGTGGACGAATGTCACATTGGGCAGAGGCCTGGTCAGCCTCTCCTGATGCGACAGTCGTCATGCACGCAATGCAGGATCCAGTGCTGGGGCAGCACTGTGGGACAAAGCCTTGAAACCAGGACATGCCAATTTCAAGTCAGAAATCATGGTGGCTTTACCAATTCTGGGACCATCCTGGCAAAATCGGGGCACTTGAAAGGGCTGGTCGTATGGAAGGCAGGAAGACTAATAATAATAATAATAATAATAATAATAATAATTTATTTATACCCTGCCCATCTGGCTGGGTTTTCCCAGCCACTCTGGGCGGCTTCCAATAAAATATTAAAATACAATAGTCTATTAAACATTAAAAGCTTCCCTAAACAGGACTGCCTTCAGATGTCTTCTAGAAGTCTGGTAGTTGTTTTTCTCTTTGACATCTGGTAGGAGGGCATTCCACAGTGCGGGTGCCACTACCGAGAAGGCCCTCTGCCTGGTTCCCTGTAACTTGGCTTCTTACAGCGAGGGAACCGCCAGAAGGCCCTCGCCGCTGGACCTCAGTGTCCGGGCAGAACGATGGGGATAGAGACACTCCTTCAGGTCAGCACCAACACTTTGAATTGTGCTTGGAAACGTACTGGGAGCCAATGTAGGTCTTTCAAGACTGGTGTTATGTGGTCTCAGCAGCCACTCCCAATCACCAGTCTAGCTGCCGCATTCTGGATTAGTTGTAGTTTCCAGGTCACCTTCAAAGGTAGCCCCACATAGAGTGCATTGCAGTAGTTCAAGCAAGAGATAACTAGAGCATGCACCATTCTGGCGAGACAGTCCATGGGCAGATAGGGTCTCAGCCTGCATACCAGATGGAGCTGATAAACAGCTGCCCTGGACACAGAATTGATCTGTGCCTCCATGGACAGCTGTGAGTCTCAAATGACTCCCAGGCTGCGCACCTGGTTCTGATTTGAAAGAGAGATAGAGCTGGGTATCATCTGCATACTGATGAACACCCAGTCCAAACCCCCTGAGGATCTCTCCCAGCAGCTGCATGTAGATGTTGAAAAGCATGGGGGAGAGGACAGAACCCTGAGGCACCCCACAAGTGAGAGCCCAGGGGTCTGAACACTCATCCCCCACAACCACTTTCTGAACATGGCCCAGGAGGAAGGAGCAGAACCGCTGTATAACAGTGCCCCCAGCTCCCAGCCCCTCTAGACAGTCCAGAAGGATTTTATGGTCGATGGTGTCAAAAGCCGCTGAGAAATACAGCAGAACTAGGAAACAGCTCTCACCTGTGTCCCTTGCCCATTGGAGAACCTTGACCAGTGTGACCAAGGCAGTTTCAGTCCCATGATGAGGCCTGAATCCCACCTGGAAGGGATCCAAATGGTCCGCTTCTTCCAGGCATACCTGGAGTTGTTCAGCAACCACTCGCTCAATCACCTTGCCCAAGAATAGAAGATTTGAGACTGGGTGATAGTTGGTCATATTGGCCGCATCTAAAGATGTTTTTTTAAGAAGCGGTTTGATAACCACCTCTTTCAGTGGGTCTGGGAAAACTCCATCACAGAGAGAAGCATTCACCACCCTGTGAAGCCCATCGCCCAGCACTCCCCGGCTAGCTTTTATAAGCCAGAATGGGCAAGGATCAAGGAGACAGTAGGCACAGCCAAAATAAATGAGAGGCAAAGCCAGCTAATCCTAGTTTTGCTCCTGTCCTCCTCCTTGCTGAACTCAGTAAGGGCAGTGCTGATAAACAGTGCTAACCACTGACTGATTGTTAAGTAGGAAGGCAGACAGGTGGGGGTTGCCTTGGGGAGAATGAGGTGGGTGGGGCAGTGCCCCAGTTGCCCTAATGGACCAGCCTCCATTAGTCACAAACACAGGTGCTAACACTGCCTTATACCAAGGCAGACTATTTGTCCATTGAGCTCAGTACTGTCTGCACTAACTAAAAGAGGTTCTCCAGGAGTTCAGGCAGGGGACATTCCCAGCCCTACCTGGTGATTGAACTTCCAGCTTTCTACATGCAAAAGCTGTGGCCTTTCTCTCCTGGGCGATCTTTAGCCAGTCTCCATCTTTCAGCCTAGCCTATCTGACAGGGTTATTGTAAAGACATAATGGTCAGCGGGGAACCATGTCAGCCACCTTGAGCTCCTTAGAGAAAGGGTGTGCTATAAATGTAACAAATAAACAAATATCCTTCATTTAAAACCAGGTACAGAAGGTTGCAGTGGTTTCATTTTGGATCTAGACTCTGTTGCTGCTGGTGAAGGTTATTCCCCTCAGGTTAACTTTTGCTTCCCCCATCAGAGATGGATTTAGGGCAGCGTGGCTGCTTCTGCTGCACTAGGTGCCACAGGGCACCACAACTATGATGTAGTGAATGTGAGAGGCTGAGGGGCACTGAATTCTGGCCTCACACAGGGCAACGCTGAAATTTGAAAGTCTGCCCTGATCCCATACAGTTCTGCTGATTTAAAACTGTGAACAACCATTGAAGCAGAGTAACTGTTGAAGCAACATTGAGGGAAGAGAGCACATTATTTTTCTTTTCTTGTTGCTCTGTCTCGATCAGTCAAATGCTTACTGGTGCCATCCCATCAAAGCTGGGGGTTGGTTGTGGTTTAATGTAGCTTCAGTTTCTTACAGCTGGATCATCTGCATGTTTACACAGAAGTAAGGTCCACTAAACTCAGTGGGGCCAGCTTCCAAGTAAGCCTACCTAGGACTGCAGCCTGAGTGTAAACTGAATAAACAGATTAGGAGTCAGCTTGGTTGTTTTCTCTCTCCCTGCAGTAGCCATGCAAATCCCTTTATTTGGATGGAGATTTGAGCAAGGAAAAAACCTTCATTTCTAAAGGAAGGAAGCAGGCCTTGACAATATTTTCTCTCAAAGCAGGAGATGTTGGATGACTGTGTTAATATTTTTCTTTGTAAACACATGCATTCCCCCTGTTCTTTGCCCAGTTAGATCTTGTTCTTCTGTTTTCTCAGCTTATGTCTATCCTTTCCCATTCATCTTTCTTTGACTCTCTTGCCCTTGCATCTTCCACACTGCTATTTGCCTGAGAAATATTCACATCTACCTCTTTCTCTCTCCAGTCACATTCTGGGGCCTTCAGTCCACTCCCCGCACTTGTGCCATATATTGATTATTCAGATTTGCACAAGATCAGAAAACCGCACAAGCAAATTACTTGATGGTGTGCTTTTGCACATTTCTTGGGCGGGGATTTCTCTTTCCATAAAACATGGTCATACAACTATCTACCCACATGCCTGGTCAGTACTTAATTGGCATACTATGATCAAATTTTAGAAGGTGGAGACACACGAAAAGTGATAAATAAATTCAAATACATGTATGTGTGGATTACTCTAGTTTAATTTGAATGTGGATGAAATGGATTAATTCAGGACCAGATTTAGGTTTGATAAGGCCTTAAGCTACTGAAGGTAATGGGGCCCTTTATATGTCCAGCTGTCCTTTGTCAACAACAAACTGTCACTGTTTTGTTGTTGCTGTTGTTGAATATATGCTATACAGTGGTACCTCAGGTTAAGTACTTAATTTGTTCCGGAGGTCCGTTCTTAACCTGAAACTGTTCTTAACCTGAAGCACCACTTTAGCTAATGGGGCCTCCTGCTGCTGCTGCGCCGCCGGAGCCCGATTTCTGTTCTTAACCTGAAGCAAAGTTCTTAACCTGAAGCACTATTTCTGGGTTAGCGGAGTGTGTAACCTGAAGCGTATGTAACCTGAAGCATATGTAACCTGAGGTACCATTGTATGGTAATTTATGAGCAAACCAGTGATATTTTAGGGGGCAGGATAGCAGGCGGGGCTATGATGTAACTATGATATACTTACATCATAGGAGCCTACACAACACAAAACACTGTTGCTATATGTAGGTTTTGTTTTATTTGTTTTTATCTTATATTTTGGAAATGTACATCCAGGTTTTTTTCCTTTAAATTTTTTTGGGGCCCTAAACTATAGCTTGTTTAGCTTATACGTAAATCCGGCACTGGATTAATTACTAAATAATGCCCCAAAGCCCCTATTTTTCTTGGATTCTGTTTACATTCCTTGTAAGTCTCCCTTTTCTTTTCCTCTTATCTGTGCATCATTCTAGGATTTTCAAACATTCAATGCATGTGCAGTCTGTGTACAAAAATGGCTGAGCTGTACATATCAATAAGTGTAGACTCTTTTACACAGACACTTGTGCATTTGCACCTATGCTCACGGTAACATGCAAACAAGCTCTTGACACTCCCCTTTCCTTTTCCTTTCCCCAAGCCTACCGTATATATCTTTCCTATTCACGAGCAGAGTTTAATAGGTAGCAGGCTTATCCCTTGAACCTGAATTCAATGCCAAAGTATTATAGCTGGATACTTTCAAGTGTGTTTAAGTGTGCATTTATAATAGAAAGGTTGGAGAGATTCTGCATACATTTTAATATGTGGCTTTCATATGTTTTTGAGGGTTTGGAAAGCTTTAGAGTGCAAATGATCCTACAGTGAGGTTTTGAAGGGTTTTAAAACTGTAGAAAGAATGGTGAAAGCAATCATATAAATGTATTCTTGTTATTGTTTCCAGCTATAATAAATGATTCCACTTTTTAATAACTTTGTTCCCATGTTGCATATTATATGAGGCTGCCAAAATAAACAAACAAGCAAATAAATTGGTGCTTTTCTTCTTCTTTCCTGTTAAATAGAGTGGGGCTTTAGAGCTAATGTTTGATCATAATTTGGAAGTTAATGTAGCACAAGGATGAATAGGGTGAGCTGTGGGCGAGGATGCCACACTCAGTGTGCCATCATTGCCATGAATCCAGAAGGTGCTCTTCAGAAGAACACTATGGCTCAGTCTCCAGACCCTATCCTCCCAAGTCTAGAATATGGGGATAACAATGACAAACTGCTTTGCAGCGTTGTTGTAACACATTGTATGACACTGTGACACACTTATTTACATCTAGTAAATAAGTCTTTTGTCAAATGTAAAAGTAGAGGCTTCAAACTAAGGAAGAGAGCCAGGATGGAGTGGTCTGGAAAGGATTTCCAATCCTTCCCCGCCCCCCAAACTGGTCCCTCCCCCAACTTGAAGTGTAGGAGGTCTTCTCTGCAGGAGAGAATCTGCCATCATGGCTCCATTTGTCAAGCAAAAGGTCTCAAAAGACAAACTCCATAGAACTGAGCATCATGTGCTATTTGAAGCTTTTCAGGTTTTTCTGGTTTGTATGTAGGCATGGATGGGTGAATGTGTCTGCTTTGGTTGGTTTTTTCTAATCTTAAGTTCAGTTCTACACACACACACTCCTGCATTTTAGTGGGATTTATACTCACATACACTTTTTTTTGGTAATTGCTTTTGCCTAATGTACACATTTTCCCAAATCCATTTTCCTAATACAATTCATTTTTTCGTATGTTATTTTCTTCAATATAAGCATTTTTGTGCACACTTTACCCTAGTATTTGCATTTTTGTACACATTGCTTGGCTGGAGAACTGCACTGCAAAATCTGGACAAATGTCAGTTTTGAAGGATGCCTATGTTTTGGTCTGTGTATGGTCTCAAAGAGTGTGAATTAGATTGGTGCACCTTTAAACACAAAATAAATTAAATTTCTCAATTTTGGGGTGTATTATATATTTAAGTATGCAAAGGTTCCACTTTCTCCGTGCTGCCCATTTTTTCTCACTTATGGATTGAATTTGTAATTGCTCACATCACAATGTCTCCCAGACAAAATACAAAAAAGCAAGAGAAAGACAGATGGATAGATGAACTCTACTGACTTATTTTATTGACTTCCTTGCCATTAAATGTGTACTTGGCAAGAAATACAATCTATACTGCAAGGGTCACATTAGTTATAGTTATAGTTGCATGCTTGAAAGCTGACAAACTTTTGGCCAAAACTAGCCTTTAGACCTGGATTTCACATTTTCTGTTTCAAACAAAACAATTTTATCTAAATTAGAAATATACAGCTAATATAGCTTCAATAATAAACACAATGGCTTTCATCCATTGAAATACAGAGAATGAGGTTCTTAGAACATGAAAACATACAAAGAGCCCTGCTGGATCAGATCAAAGCCCTATTCATCTTGCATTCTGTTCTCACAGTGACCAACCAGATGCTCATGGGAAGCTTGCAAGCAGGATACAAACACAGCAGCACTCTCACCTTCTGTGATTTCCAGAAACTGGAATTCAGAGGCATATTGCCTCCAACAGTGGAGGTGTTTAATTGACAATGAAATGGGGAAATGCCTAAATGTGTATTACTGAAGACTTTAATGTGGGAATATTCCACTGGAGTATACTAAGTTGTTTCTGAATGCCTTGATGGGCTGATAATTAACTATTGTTGTTTTCTGCTAGCTAACACATGAGTGTTTAACCTTAAATCAGGTGACAAAGGTATTTGGTTGCAAGTCTCCATTTTGAAAGGGAGCTGCCTTTAGCCTTTGTTCTCAGGCTCTGTAAGAGTTAAGATGTGTCAAAGACACGTAAAGGGAGAGAATACAGCTCCAGTTAAAGTGGAGGCTGTAGTAAGAGAGAGGCCTCTGCTTACAGGTCTGTTTGGAATTATCTATTATTTCCAAGAAGATGCTGAGCCTGTGCTAGACAGCACAAGATATTGTAATTATTTGGCTATATCTTTGATGTTTTTGTTCTGTTTTAAAGCAAGTTCTGCAAGTAAAGTTTTGAACAATGTAATGAATCTAGTCAATGTTTCATCCCAAAAAGGAGTCTGCTTTTATGCATCCAGTCACTTCAAGCTGCACAATATTAATTTCTGCAAATGAGGTACAACATGGCCATTATGCCTAGTATATAGTAACACTATGCTCCATGATTTGTCTATACCCCCTTTAAAGCCATCCAAGCTGGTGGCTATTACTACATACTGGCAGCAAATACCGGAGTTTAACTGTGCTTGTGTGGAGAAGTACTTACTTTTATCTGTTTTCTGAACCTTCCAACAATCAACTTTATTGGATGGCTCCAGATTCTAGTATTACAAGAAAGGGATCACAACATCCTCTCTATCCACTTTCTCTATGCAATGCATAATTGTATACACCACTGTCATGCCCTCATTTACTACAAATGTTGCCAACTTTCTTCCAGGGGAAGTTGCTCCCATCCACTGATTATTTTGGTTTCTTTTTTCTAAAGCTTTCTGAGATTTACAAGGTCTTTTTGAGGTGACCCACTCTCTACACAGGATTCTATGTAGAGTTGCCCTATAGCTTTGCATAGTGGCATTACGATAGGGAAATGTTTTATTTTCAACTCTTTTTCAGTCTTTTTTAAAAATCCCAACCCTCACCATGCAGCCGATACAGGCTCTTCCTTCACTGCTAGATAGAGAATCTGACAAATGCATCCTCTTAGACTTTTATAATGGCTTCATTTTTTCCTGCTCATCTTCTAGCAAACTAGCTGAACCCACTTTACTTTGACAGGGTCTAATTTCAAATGAAGGTGTTAAGCCCTGGGATATCCATCCACCAACACAAAATTACAGGACAGGATGCATTTACATTGCACTCAGAGAAATGTGTTGTTTCTTCTATAAAGAAGGAATTGCTTGTGTTTCAAGCTTGTCTTACATATTTAGAACCTTTGCAGTTACTGTTAACAGCTGTTGCTGTTATTAAAACATCTCTGCAGGTGGGAATATCTTGCAGAATTTTACCTGATGACAGGAATTATATATGAAATGTCAATTAAGAGTGCAAACATATGTATGCCTCCTCCGTGATTTCATTGGGAGTTACTCCCAGGAATGTGTGCTTAGGACTGCAGCCATGAAATAATTATCCTGCTTAGATACAAAAAACAAAGCAAAAACAGAGCAAACGGTTGTATCCAGGCTGCAATCATAATCATTTCTGCTCAGAAGTCCCACTGTTTCAATGGGTCTCACTCCCAGCTAAGTGGAGCCAAGATTGTAGCCTAAATTAAGGAAAAGGTAAAGGTACCCCTGCCCATCAGGGCCAGTCGTGACCGACTCTAGGGTTGCGCGCTCCCCCCAAATAATCCTGGGAGTTGTTAAGGGTGCTGGGAATTGTAGCTTTGTGAGGGGTAAACAACTGTTCCCAGAATGTTGATGGAGAAGCAGTATGGCTTAAACGTATGTTGTGCAGCCTAAGTAACAACAAACTTTTCACGCCAATTTCAATGCGATCTAACTAAAACAAACTGGAATTTGACCCAACCCACATCTCCTTGACATACTAACCATTAGGAATTAGTATAACATTCTCTAGTCTTTCTATTGACTTTGAAATTAATGTACTCACTCCAGCTAACAAAATTTTGGCTGGGTGGGGAAATATGTATAATGGAACATTTGCATTATTTTGATACTATTCTGCACCTTTTTGTTCCCCAATCAGAGCCATTCTTTTCCTTTCCTTTCTTCCTATTGTTTGCTGTCTCTGTCTTTCCCCACCATTAAATTTGATTAATTGCGGCAACTCACACATTGTTGTTCATGAAACCCTATGACATCATCATATTAGGCATAGTGATGTGGGATCATCAACAAAAGCATGACAATAACCATGTGGACACAATGCTGGGAGCATAAACTGCTCCATATAAGCAGGTCCCCATGTGGTCCAACAGGATATTAATCATATTGGCACCATCATCTCCTGAAAAATATGCTTTCTTCTTCCTCTGAAATCAAGGCTCTCGCAGGAAAGACTTAACCATTTCACTTAGTGGCACAGTTCCCCTTTGTAGCCGCTATCTGTTTTGCTCCACTAATGCTTGAATTAGGATAACAGTGTGGAAAGATTCAGGTGGAAAGGTCATATGAAGGTGATCACCTCTATGCCAGCCTCATTTCATAGCAAGGAGGAATAGGACGGGTACAGAAAGCATATTGCCCATCCCTCCCATTACAAGAATGATGTAGCAAGTGACCAGAAAGGCTCTGAAGCCATATTACTTAAGCCACATAATAAAAAGCTCTCTGTATCATCTATCTGTGTGACCTTTGGTTCCATCCTATGCATATCTATTCAGAAGAAATACCTATTTATAATTTATTTATCTTGAAAGTTTATACCCCTCCTTTCAACCAAATGATTCTCAAAGTGACTTACAAGTAACAGATTATTAAACAACCTCCTCCATCACCAACCACTTCTCTGTCTCTGTCTCTCTCTCTCTCTCTCTCTCATACACACACACACACACACACACACACACACACTCCAGCAGCCCTGTTGAGACCTATTGAGACCCTGGAAAGTGTATAGGGAAAGGGGTGTGGTTTGGTCATCGAGCATCTGCTTTACATGCAGAAGATCTGAGACCCAATGTCTGACATCTCCAGATAAGGCTGGGAGACAGCTCCTTGTCTGAAATCCTGGAGAGCAGCTGTCAGTCAGTGTAGACAATACTGAGCTAGATGGACAAATGGTTTGACTCAGTATGAGGATGCTCCCTATGTTCCTATGATTACAACCTCAATGTAGGAAGAAAGCTTTATATTGGAACTAGGATGGGAAGCCTCTGGCCACCTAGAGGTTCCTGTGACCATCCTGTCCATCAGCCATTCTGGCTGGAGGTGATGGGAGTTGGCATCTAACAACATCTGGGACTGCAGGCTTCCACATTACTATTTCTTGAATCAGACAGAACATTGTGCTAAAGATGTGCATGTAAGGGTGAATGTTTTGCATTATTTTTGTTTCATCTTTCATATCTGGAAACCAGTATTGTTTATGACCCGACAGCAGCTGTTAATCACTGTACCTTACAGTGTGCAGATAAGATAAATTCATTGGGCTCGTGCTTCTTGCTATGGAAATTTCTGTGCTATAATATTGCCCTTCATCATACCATAGTACTACCTGACAAGGCTGCAAAGGAAATGAAGGGTATACACTTAGTCCCAGGCGATGGACCCACACAAGGCCAGGTACTGTGGTCAGAATAATTTACGAAGGTGAAACCAAGTCAAGGTTGAAAGAATGGTGTTTTATAGTAATAATTTGTTTTACGTGTAAAAATCCACTGCCACTTAGAATGTGGGGCTCAATATAGGACAACAACGCCTGAACATTCATTTTACATGTACTTGAAAAGAAGGGAAAGTCTATATGTCTCAGGAGGAAAACTTGTGGGATGCCACTGTCCCTCCAGCATTTGCCACCTAAGGCAAGCATCCCACTTTGCCTAATGGCAGGGCAGACATGCATATTGCTGCTTTCACACTGCTTTTTAAAGGTGATTATGTAGCTAGGAACCGTTCACAGTAAAATGTGACAGAAAATTCATATGAGTGCCTGTCCTAAGGGAGCATCTAGAGCATCTGGGATATTATTATTTTTACACTCCCCCCCCTCCATCTGCAGTACTTTAAACAGTCATGACTTCCCCCCAGATAAACCTGGGAAGTGTTCACCTCAGAAATCTCAGAGTTGCTTGTGAAGAAGGATTGATTGTTAAATCACTCTGAGAATTATTATTTGATTGGAGAAGGGAATCTTTCCACTAACCAAAAGCAAATTGCATAAGTCATGAAGGAGTTTGCTCATCCCTCCCCCTCCCCCCGCCCCCATACATTTCCCTTTTGAATTTTAAGTTTCGCTTCTGGAAATCTCCACCTTGCCCTGACATTTCACTTACCATTGCTTTTCTCTGGCAAGGCACCATATTATATGCACTTTATGCAGTTTTGCTTTTAAAATCTAAGCCCAGAAGCACCATGAGGCTTGTTACATCTTGTGGGAGCTCCACTTTGTTGAGGCGTACATTCCCCAAAGACCCCTTCTGCTTCTGATTGCGATTTGGGGTTTGTACAGAGTAGATGCACACCCCTAGTCTATTTATTTCACTGTCAGTGAAGCTCTCTCTTGTGCTGAAGTTAATAGGTCAGCTTGCTCTGAGGCACAACGGCACATGCACATTGAAGCCTGACAGAAGTTTAAACCAGAGTGTTACATATTTATACAGTAACAATATGTTCTATTTTCTGTATGAACAGTTGGCTCAAATGTGTTGACAGTCATGGGTAACCTAGGATAGCCTGGCCTTGTAAGCAAAACAAGAAAGAGCATCTGTTTTGTCTGCAGAAGGTTCCAGGTTCAGTTCCTGGTATCTCCAGGAAGAATGAGGAAAAACTCCCTTATGAGAATCCCAGAAAGCTGCTTCCAGTCAGTGCTGACTGACTGACTTGGTTAGATGGACTATGACTTGGTAGAAGGCAAGTTCCTACAAAGTGCAGAACACCTTCAAGTTCTAGGGCCATAGGAAGCTACCTCAGAATAGTGGACAAAAGTAATTTGCTTATCGACTGTGACAGAAATAGAGGTTCCTGCGCAAGTTTCCCATCTATCCCACAGTTCCAGACTGATAAACAAAATTGGAAAAGCTGGAGTAATGGTTTAATATAAGGTCTGCATATTTTATCTCTGTGGGAAATACTGTGAAATATGTATGGCAATTGCCTTTCATGAGGAAAAGTGGATGATAGAGGAGAGAAATGAAGCACAAGAAAATAAATAAATTGCTTCACACTTTTTTGGGGGTGGGGGAATTATGCTAGAATCAGGAGCTTTATGTGCCCAACAAGATTGTGGCCATGTTTATTATTATTATAAACTTACACTTGGGGCTGTCATTCATAATGTACCGTTTTAAGCAATGGTAATTTGCTACATTAGTAAATTGTGCATGATTTTCCAGTCCTAATGTACGAAGCATTTCAAACCTTCTTCCATCTGGACTTTTGTTATTTGACAGCACATTTGAGAAACATTTTGGGATTTTGTTCTGCCACTGCATGATATTTCATATGAATTACAAGAAGAGATTTTTTCACTCTGAAGAACCCTTGATTAATCTTTTTGTTTGCCTAATCCTTCTGCTGGCTCTTAATTTTACACATTAACATTTTAAATGAATTTACAGCCAAAGTCTACTAAAAATATAAATCCATAATTCCAAGTGTAGGACTTGCTTGAGGTAAAGTTTCCCTAATCCTCTGAAATTGCTCAATTCCCAAGATTCCTGTCAGACTGCAGGATTTAGGTCTATTTCCTGAGGAGAAATTAGAATTTTACCAAACAACCCTGCCTGGCAGAAATTTGTGAACAACAAAACAACAAACAGCAACAACAGCAATTAAATAGCTGAGTATAGGTTCAAAGCACCATACACCACCAGTATTTAATTAGAATAGGCAAGATGTTCTGGCTTTTAATAATGCTTGTGAAGACTGCTTCTCCTAGCATTATTACATAAAGTGTTTACTGCTGTTCAGCTAAGAAAACATTTGCCATTTGTTGGGATACATAATTCTGTACAAAGAACGTGACCTGATGGGCAAATTTGTAAAAAGAGTCTCAATTTAGCACCATCCCAGCAAATATAGGCTCAGACGTCTGCTCTTTCTGACTATATAGCATGTGGCCAGACATGTAGCACTGCCTGGAATCTTTCATACCTTGAGCTGAAAAGATGTGCCACAAAGGAGACGTCTTAGATAATCAGCGCCAGCATGTACATAGCTTGGTTTGGGACATGGAGAGGAGGACCATCTCAAGGTTTTGATCTCATCCAATGTCACAGAAGATTTTGGGTAAAACTCAGTTCCCATGGGAGCCAGCCATGCTGGAGGCAGTGTTTGGAGGTCAGATTCATATGTGGCTTCCAGGTTTCCAGGCAGATATTGATTGGTGCCATTCCTTTGCTTCTTAATAAGGGGGCTCATGGGGGCAAACACGAAGTGCTAAAGAGTACAGGTGACTCTCCACAGTGGGGAGCACCCTCTAAACACCCTTTAAAAGCCCTCTCTGCCACTCTCTTTTCAATCTTTGCCACAAATACTGTGTCCAAAAATATCCACAAATAGAATTGAAGCTCCGGGGCCGGCAGGAGGCTGGAGGATACATGGGAAAGCAGCAGCTGCTACTCCTCCACCCTGAACATCAGCTGTTAGGCGGGGAGGCTGAGCAGCATAAATAAAGCCCTGTTGCACCTCTGGTCTCTTTGGGGCTTCCTCTGCCCTCACTGACATACTCTTCAGGCTTTGGAGAAGACCTCCTTGCAAGCCACAAGGACACCCCAACTCTGTCCCACCATTTCCTGATATGAATTGAATTGCTGAATTATTTCCTGGCACACGTATATGCGGTCACACACGAGAGTAGAGGTGGAGCACTGGGATAAGATAAGGTGGAGCACTGGGATTAAGGAGATAGTCCTCTATTTCAAGACGTGCTCTATTTGAAGGGCTGATGGTCCAAGTACAGTTTAAAGATAAATAACCATAAGAAGGAAAGGCAGGGCCCATGAACAGGTACTACTGACTGCTGTCTTTCCTGCTATTGTAAGGTGTATCATGTTTCTGTTTAAATTATTGTAATTGTTTCTATGGGAGGAGTTCAATGTAGCACACCTTAGTGGGGTGTAATACTTATGCTAGTAGAATGGTTTGCACAAAAGAAGGCATATGAGTCTCGTGGCTGGTTGTGCCAAGCCTGCTGATTCTTCTCTCTTGTGCATGAGTGATGTCATTTTGGCTGCATAAACAATGGCACTCAGCCATTCAACATCACAGAATGGAATAAATTACTCTTAAATGTTCTTAATAGGGTTGGGAAAATCCCTGCTGCTTTGGTTTAATAAAAAAAAAAGTTCAGACTCACTAATGCTTTGCTCCTCAGGAATCTGTGTTTCCCCAACCCCCCACTAGGCCTTCTCATGCACCAATGTCATCATCAGTGAGAATCAGAGCATAGATATCTACACACCTGCTGTGACTTTAAGGTTCTCTCGGTCAAATCTGTACTCTGGAACAAATGTGACTCCTGTCTGAACCACATAGCCTGCCACAAGCGCAATGTGGCCTACATTAAGTTACCCATATTTCCATCCACTTAACTCTGTGGAGATTAGTTTGTATGATGCTCAACGGAGTCATGAAGTCCATAACTTTCTATGCGTGCAAGGTAGGTAACTGGCACTTGTTTTATTGGATCAGGCATAAGTTCTCCAATAGCATGTTACCTGGTGGGTTAACCCATCCATAACCTGTTTTCCAGTCATGTTTACAACTTTCAGCTGCAGTATTCCCCCAACTAATTTAAATGCAGCTAAGCAGAAGAAAGGCATTAGTTCCTAAATGATTTAATAACCACTGCCTGATTTTCAAGACATTAAAATGCATGATTTTCAAATAATTTTATTTTGATATATTTTCAGGTTTCTTCAGCATAGAAATATTACAGACTTTCAAAGTGAAATCCATACCTCTACTCTCGCAAAACAGATATAGATGTTGCAGACTGTTTATTTATGCTTTTTAAAAAGAGAATTGACAGAATTGGGTTTTATGCGTGCCAAATTGTTATAAAGACCATTCCAAATGCACTATATTTACATAGTTTTTACTCCAGATTAAAGGGTGACATGAACCCTCTTCAAACATATTAATCATATGAAGGAAGAAATTAGAAGAGGGAGAAGGGTGGGCGGGTGTCCGCCCACACAGAAAAATTCTGCCTAAGTCAGGGAAACGTTATCTAGAGTAGAATTAAGGCATGGGCCTTAAATTTGTCCCAGAGGCTTTACAGCCCTGCAGCCTCCTCTACTTACTTGAGTAGTGCACAAAGTGGGTTATCACTGAAATAAATGGCTGGTTTGTTCTGGGTGCTTTTAGGGTTTGGATGCCTAATTTGATACTGCTTTGCAACAGCCTACATTTGCTTCTTGTAACCTTTTTCTCCATCTTTGCCTGGGTATTTGTAAATTCACAGAATGTTCTAGAAATATTTTTAGCCAGAACCTCCAGTGGTTTGCCTAGCCTGCAAACCTTATCCTGACGTCTCCCTCATTCAAAGAAGGGTGGGTGGTAATGAAAATGGTGTAAACTAAGTCAGGTATATGAACAGAGCCACATTTAAAGCCACAAATTAATCATCAACACCATCATTTTATTAATTGCCTTCTCCACAATCTTCACCAGGTAATGTACAATAAAGAAGCAAGAAGCAGTTAAAACACACAGAGAGACAAGAACAGCTATTCATTTTGAACAAAACTAAAACAATACAAAATAGACACTCATGCAAAAGACCTTTTTATCCAACTGGGAAAGCCTGTTGGAACAAACATGTTTTCAATTGTTTCTGGAAAGTCCAGACTGTGGGCACCTGTCATATCTCAACAGGAATGTATTTGATTCTAAGAGTTGGCTTTTGAGTACTCACTATAGGTATGTCAGGGCACAGTTCACCTTGTCAGTGCTCAGCCGGGATAAAACAGACTTTTAAAGGTGAGCTTCCCTTGTTCTCTTAATTTATACTCTAAGAACTCAGCAGCCACCTGTCTAAGACTGAAGCAGCCATCCAATTTTTATTGGTCCCACTGCACCATTGCTACCAGTCTAGTTAGACCTCCCATACCAACCAGCCTCCAGCTACAACTCCCTGCTGTAATATTTCACCTGCTTTTGATCTCCATGTGTTCTGCTCTTTAACCTAAATTCAGTGCATAAAATATCAAGACTATGCAACATTCGGCTCCAGATCAGACAGAAAACCCCCTACACTGCAAGCCCAAAGTGAGTATGATCATTCTACAGAGGCTAAGCTTCCCCGCAGAATTTTTTCTTTTTCTTTCCGGTAACTATGTAGAAAGGATTTGCTACCATCTTTTATCCTGCAATAAGAGCTGAGCTCTGTAAGTGTGCACAACAGCTATGTGTGGGGGCCAAATAATGAGGTGAATCAGGGTGACTTTGAGATCTTTTCCCATTCCTGAGTCAAAGTGTGGTGTCAATAACATCATACATACACCCCCACCCCCTCCACACGAATCCCCACAAAGCCTCACTCTATTGTTCTATGTTTTCTAAACCACATAGCTTGATGTTTCTCTATACATCTCCACATTTCTCTAGGTCTATGGGCTGTACAAGAAATGAGGCTGTCTAAAATGTTACCTGTGGGGCATTGAAGAGCTCTGCATTGTTTTGTCTTAAAGTATAGCAGTGGGATATTTTTCCCCCAAGCCTATGTTGCTCTGTTTTAAATCATCATCAACATCAACATCAACATCATCAAAACAATGCAGGCAGCATTCCAGCAGTGGTGTAGTGTGGGTTGTCAGTGCCCAGGGTTGCACAGGGGGTGGGGACTGATGGAGAGCGCATGCACATTCAATTGTGAACGGCTTCCACATCACCCAGCAGAGATAAGAAGAGTTGTTCTGTTGCCTGGAGAGCTCACTTCCTGGTTCACATGGAAAAGCCATTTTCAGCTAAGCCCAGTGATGGAAGCATGCAGCTGAATTGAGGCAGCACCAGGTGTTGGCATTTTGCACCTCTAACAATTTTGCACATGGACCAGCCTCCCCTGTGTTTCCTCCATGTTATGCCACTGCATTCCAGTCAGCCTCACACTGTACAGCTTATTGGAGGCTTGTAAGACTTTTAAGAGGGCACAAAGAATGACCAGAGGAAAAAGACCAGTGTGAAGCTGCAAAGTTCTTTAATATACAAGGAATAATATACAACAGTCCCTTCTTAAGCATTTAAGGCAAGGAAGAACAAGAGAGAACCTCTTCTTCACCATCCCTAAGGGATTATGGAGAAAAGTGAATTCCTTTTACTTATCACACAAAAAGCCCCTGGACCTATTTGGCTGCAATTTGGCAGTCTTAACACACTTTGGAGAGGCTTCTGTGTTTTTAAATATCATTCACTTTGGCCCCAAAGAGAAAAGGGTATAATTAGTTTTATATTCCTCATTACCATGAATGGGAAATACGGAGCTTCAATTCATTCAGAGTGGTTTGGAACCCAAATGATGGGGGTGGGGTGGAGAGAGCCCAGGGTGATTCAGAAACACACCAGAATGCTTAAAAGATACAAATTTGAGGCAAATCTAGGACCCCGTACACATCCCTAGAATGATGCAATCTGAAAATTTTGGTCCTTAGGTTCGTTGTAAGCTTGGGACGTTTTTCAGTGCTGTTGACTATAACAAATCAGCTTTAGATTTGCACAGCCTATTGTTACTGTTTAGTCAGTTCCTAGAGTGGCTTAGTAGTCAATCCCTCTTCCCATGGAACCCTTGAATTGTTGCTATGTTGGACGGAAGGCTCTCCCAACAACTCTTGAGTACCTCTAACAAACTACAGTCCTCAGGATTCTTTGGTGAAGCCATGCCTGTTTATATTGTCTTTTCCCTTGATGTGGTGGACACCAGCTACAATTCTGACTGAAGTTTCCAGGCGTGACAGAAATTAAAATATGAAGCTCCTTTTAGTTAGCGTAAAGACAAAATCCCAACGCTGGCATAAAACAGAATATTAAACAGAAGAGGTTACCAAGGCCGTTTTGTGACAATAGCAGCTACTTTGTGGTAGATTAGATCCCAGATTAAACTTGACTAAAGTACCATTGTCCATTACTGAATCAAAGGTCCCCACCCACTCTCGCATTTCCTTGAAAATGGTATTTCTGGCATGTTTGGGAGGCCATGGATTGTACTCAGCAAACTCATTGTGTGAGTGGAACAGTTTCTACTCACACACCAGAGCTTCCCCTCACAACAGAGAGGCAGGGTGAAGTTCCATTGCACAAGTGGAAGTTGTTCCACTCACGCAATGACTTTACTGGATTCAACCTCAGCTTTGTTTTTCATTTCTGTATTTGTAAAGTGCTTACTATAATTGTAAAGTGCAGGTGCTGTCCAGGTGACAAGAACAATTAACAAAGAGGGTGAGTTTTCTTAGTCTGCAGATTCAAAAACAGCAAAGAGGCTTGTGACACCTGTCAGACTAACAAACATTTCCCAACGACTTATGCAAAGTTCCTTTTACACTGCCATAGCTATGAAATAGCACATAAAGGGGGGGTTATGCTTATTATGATACGAGTAGCTGACAAGGTAAATAAATAAGGTGAATCAACCTGTGAAATGGTTTCTTAAATACACAGAGCTAGTAACATGCATATTCCTAAACGCAATGGATCATTGCGTGAGACTATTTCTGCATGCAGCACGTTGATGCTGATTTGCATTCATATCCATTTTGAGAGAAAGATAGCCATTTGCCGCTGAAAATGAAAGCAGGTAGCCATTTATATCCAGATGGAGAGATGGAGAGACTTTTACTGCAAGGCTGTCATGCATGCATAGGGTGGATGGTATAGGTATAAAATAAAAGGCATAGAGGCAAACATCCTGGTACAGGAGGAAGTGTAAAGACCACAGGGGAAGAAGAGAATGTTTTCCGAGGTTTTCTGAAATAACAGCAAAAGAACCCACAAAGACGGGGTTGATAGACTCCAAATAACCACCCCACATTGCATGGTGACTTTATATATGTGTGGAAACTGAAATCTTCAGTTGCTTTACTAGTGAGCTGCAAGTGGTACAGAACAAAACTTTACCTCTTGTAGAATACCATTAGGCCAAATGGATTCATTTTTTGCCAGGTGTGGTGGGTGGGAGTTTCTTCCCATTTCCAGTTTCCCTGGGGCTAACCTTTCAAAGGATGGGTAAGCACCAAGGTTTTCTCTAGTTTAGAGTTTAATCTCTGAATATAATGCTCACTATTCAAATACTGAACTTTATTTATTATTTTAATGTTTCAATATTTTAATGTTGTATTTTAATTTTGTTTTTAAGTTGTAATCATTCAACTTGTTTTTATTATTGCTTGTAAGCCGCTCTGAGCTCGGCCTTGGCTGGGGAGGGCGGGGTATAAATTAAAATAATTATTATTATTATTATTATTATTATTATTATTATTATTATTTCCAGGCCAGACTCCAGTGACCCACCAGTGCAGATCTATGCATATCAGTTTTCCATCCCCTCAGTTTCTCATTCTTCCATTCTCCTGTTTGCCACATTTATACCTCAGTTTGTGATTATTATTATTTTTTTAAAAAGTTTTCACAAAAATTCACCATCATTTTAATGCAAATATCTCCAAAATATATACATTTTTGCAAGCAATTTATCTAAGATAATGCATTTCTACATGTTATTTTCATGAATATATCATTTTCTTTTAATACACACTTTCCCCTAACATACATCTTTTCTCTACACATTATTTGTTTGGAGAACCACATCACAAAATTCACAAAAGTGCGAATTTCAATAGATAGTAGTGTTTCAGTTTACATCTTGTTTCGGAAAAGTACAAATTAGGTGGGGTCATATAAAAATCCCAATCAAAGCTAATTTCTTCTCCCTCCCCACCCACCAGCTTTTCTAAACACAAAATTGGACCTTTTTCTATATACACAACTCAGTGTGATTTTGTGTCCTAGAGGCAGGTGTTATGTATATGTAAATCTCATAACCTCACAGTACAATCACTAGTTTGGGATGAGTATTTTGAGAACAAAGATTTAATCCATCAATTGCCATGAGATACAGCTTGTTAAACAAGGATTATGAAAAGACTAACTGCAGAGCTCAGCTAATCACAGATCTATTTGAAGGTGTGGAAAAAATATTTGTATATATCCAGATGATACACTGACATGCTTTTTAATGCATCTTAATGTAAGATACATTGCTGTTGGGGGGCAAAGTATGGCTGGTGATTTCTAAACACACATAATCATGCCTTGCACTTCAAGCTCGCAAAATTATCTACATGTTCCAATAGGGTAACTGTTAAAAAAGTGTTTTACAAACTGTAATTGCAAGAATATGCATTATACCACCTGATACAAGGAATTACCCGCTGTTTTGGAAATGTTTGTGTTCAGCTTGATACAGAAATAGCAGGCTTACCCTCACAGGGTTACATTAACATTTGATTTATACACATTCATCTGGGTTATTTGAATTCAATGATTGAATCAGCCACTGAAATGTTTTATGAAAGCAAATACGCTTTTGGCTTTTTAAGGCAACTTTGCAGTCACTAAAACTGATGGGGAGAAACAGCTCTCCAGAGATGAGCTATGTTATTAATGTTACATATTCCCAAGATTAAAACTATCACAGACCTTAAGAGTAAAAGAGCTTCTGCTTCATAGTCAGTCATCCCATAATCAGAGAGCTGTTAAATAGCTTCCAGCTCTCAGCAACGTGTTCACTTATACAATGGGAAATATGTGGTGGCAGTTGTGGCCCCATGTTCTCTAATGGAAAATCAACAACAGAAGCAATTGATGTAGTGTGAAAAGAATGTCAGTGTCACTCCAGCAAGACTCCTTATAGGCACGCCAAATGTTCTCAATGTTGTTGAGCCTCTACACTCACAGGCCATAAAGCAAAACTCCAGAGACTTATGGAAGAGTTACTGCAGCCTTCCCCTAATTGATGCCCCTGAGATGTGGGACTCACAGCCACAGCAGCATGGTCAGGTACGATGGCAGTTATTGAACTACAAGTTTACTGATCCACAGTAAAAAACTCCATTTGGTATGCAGGCTTAGACCCTACCTGCCCACAGACTGTCTTGCCAGAGTGGTGCATGCTCTAGTTATCTCCCATTTGGACTACTGCAATGTGCTCTATGTGGGGCTACCTTTGAAGGTGACCCAGAAACTAAAACTAATCCAGAATGTGGCAGCTAGACTGGTGACTGGAAGTGGCCACCGAGACTATATAACACCAGTCTTGAAAGGCATACATTGGCTCCTTGTATGTTTCTGAGCACAATTTAAAGTGTTGGTGCTGACCTTTAAAACCCTAAACACCCTTGGTCCTGTATACCTGAAGGAGCATCTCCACCTCCATTGTTCAGCCCAGACACTGAGGTCCAGCGCTGAAGGCCTTCTGGCAGTTCCCTCGCTGCGAGAAGTGAGGTCACAGGGAACTAGGCAGAGGGCCTTCTCAGTAAGGCAATAAGCAACTATCCGACTTTTAGAAGACATCTGAAGACAGCCCTGTTTAGGGAAGTTTTTAATGTTTAATGCTGTATTGTGGTTTTAATATTCGGTTGGGAGATGCCCAGAGTGGCTGGGGAAACCCAGCCAGAAGGGTGGGGTATGTATGTATGTATATGTATGTATGAATGAATGAATGAATAAATAAATAAATAAATAAATAAATATTACATGTGGTGTTGATGGGCATCCTAATCACTGCCAGACTAGTTTCATCTGTACATGCAGGAAGGGCAGTTCTTCTTCTGGCTTGCAAACAATTTGTCCTAATATACTGCATTTTTGTGTGTTATAGTCATAAAATGTTTATATTCACAATGAATATATTATATTCATTGTTTATAGACCTACATCACAAAATTTGGATAAATGCAGATTTCAAAGGGTGCCTATGTTTTGGTGAACTGAATTAGATAAATCCAGCATTAAATGTGAACTGAATTAACTGAATTGAATTTCTTTCCCACCCCTACTCATTCCCTAAACTGAGTTGCATATTTCATTGTAAGATGGGTGTCCTGGAAAAACATATTTCCTGTATTTAAATACATAATTAAAAGTGCATTTTGGTGCAGCTTTGCAAGGCGAAGGACCTTTTGCAGACAAATGGAATACAACATGGAACTCACTTATGAGTGAATACGTCTAGAAGTGTCACAGACCAAAAATTGATTGATTCATGCACCCCCTACTTCAAGCCACAGATTCCATCTAGGTTTGTTGTGGGTGCGATGGCAAACTAGCAGCTTGTCTCTCATTTTGTCACCATCTTGGCTCAACACCTTTCAGTCATATAAGATGTGTTGCCATTCCAGTTCCATATGTCTAAAAGCTTCTTTGAGAATTAAAAAACAACAACAGGCAGAAGTAGTCATACCATAACTTTGGGGATTAATGGTGACTCACTGATACTGTGGAAATTTAGCAAGAGGGGAACACAATTTACTTGCACTCCAACTCTACTTTTGTGCCAGGCTAGGACTGTGTGTCCTGTTAACCTCCACTGCCCTCTTCCTAATTCTACTGATGTGCCCCTGAGGTTTGGTTGGCCTTAGATAAGGACTAAGTCTCTAGTGTAACAAGACCTGTCCTTGTCAACTCCCTATCACTAAAGGTTTGGCAGGAACTGTATCTGCCTTCTTTTATATGTCTCCTAAAACCTAGATTGTTTAGACAGGCCTTCACAATTGTCATTTTGCTTTTTCACCAACCAGTACCAACTGATATTTTATTGAAGAATTTGTAGGTGCTTTTAATCATTTTATAATATGCTGTATATTGTGTGCCATCTTGATATGTCTTATGAAAAAGCAATATATTAATATTTCATTTCAGTATTTCAACAAATCAATTATGTGATGACATCAGGCCTGTCCTGGTGGGTGGGGAGGGGGGAGAAATTAGCTTTCAGTGAGGTTTTAATATGAACCCACCAAATTTTCACTTTTCCAAAGGAATTTATAAACTTAAACACAGCTATCTATGGAAATTCACACTTCTCTGAATTTTGTGATGCAGTTCGCCAAACAAATAATGTGTAGAGAAAATATGTAGGTTAGGGGAAAATGTGTATTAAAGAAAATGATATACTGTATTCTAGCCATCTCACCCCTTGCTTTTTCCTGTAAGACCAATTGCAGTTGTTCAGACATCAACAGGTTTACTACACCTATCAGCCAATCACCCACTCCCACCACCCTTCTGAGTAATACCCCTCCCCATCCTCTCACTATATATGAGGGTCTGGTGACTTCTGTTTCAGTATATCTGAAGAAGTGTGCATGCACACGAAAGCTCATACCAATAACTAACTTAGTTGGTCTCTAAGGTGCTACTGAAAGGAATTATTATTATTATTATTATTTTATTTTGTTTCATCTATGGCCGATCAACATGGCTACCTACCTGTAACATAAAAATGCATAACATATGGGGAAATTGCTTGCAAAAATAATCTTCCATAACTTCTGCTCCATCCAGTATCTGCAGCAGGACAGCTGCACTGCTGCATTAAGCCTTGCTACACAGAAGCATACTGCACCCTTAGTATTCATTTAAAAACAAAACTTTGCAAAACATCATTATCAGCAACAACATCAGCCTAGCAATGTCATGTGTTCATGATAAGGTACACAGAAGTCTCTCTTCCCCCTCAAAGGTTAGTGTGCAGTTCAGCTCATTTTATAGGTAAACAAGGTTTCATCCACTCATAGCTCCACACTGCACAACTTTAAAACCTTGTAACACAAAGTATAATATTAATCACAGTGAGCAAAGCAGTTAGAATGTTGAGAAATAAGTTAAATAAATATAAAGCCCCCAAATGAAAATGAGATCATGTCTGAAGTAAGTTTATGCAAGATGTTAGGAATGAAATGACATTTGACATGAGTAAAATGGAACTACCACAGGGGAGTACATGAGCATTGAAAAAGGTTCAGAAGATGTCAAAAAGTGAAGGTGACAGAGAGCAACAGAAGTCTGCCTCTGGCATACTGATAAAATACAGTAGCAGTACGAAGTTTTTCAGAACAAATAAATTTTGACACCTCCATGGGACTAATAATTGTTTAGAAGAGGGATCAAAGGCGGAAACTGAACAATATTACGTCCATATGATATTGAGAAATTTTATTTTATTTATTTTAAATATTTATAAATCACTCTCAGGATTCATACCACAATCATATAGACATAAAAGGTAAAAACATAAGGTTAACAAGAAATATTAACCACTCATTAGAACACTGATTCAAATGTTGTTGCTGTGGATTAAGCATCCCAGGATCAAACTACAAAATGATATAACAGCAAGCAGAACTCCTTTGTATTCAATATTCCTCAATTTTTATTTTGTGTATTGATGTGTCTTTTAATATGTAAACCAACTATAAGCTGATGGCTGTAATTATCATTAATTTGATTTAATATTCAGTTCATATTTGTTTAGGTCCCTGAGACTTCTGTTTCTGAAGGGTAGTTTATAAGCTGACAATCTGTCAATAAATATAAATACTGAGTAGTTTTTGCTGGACTAATTATATTATAAATGGGTACTATGCATACTTTTTTGGTAGATGATCTACACTGTACTGGGAGTTTTCTTGACTCTGTTGGACATCTTATTGATACTATTGACCTTCAGGGTCGCATGGTTAGAATGGGGCTTGGAGTAGGGATGAGAAAGAAAAGTATATTATACATATTAATAAGCTTAACTGCTTTAAAATTACTGATTTCATTTTATCTTTCTTTTTTATGTAACTTGTTTCTAACATTTGCTTTTATTGTTATTTTAAAATAATATATTTGATTGCCTTTTGGAACCACTTAGAAGTATTTAGTTTAAGTAAGCAGTATTTAACTTTTGTTAAATATGAAGAAATTTGTAAAAAAAAAAAATAACTATAACACATACAAAAGAATTAAGTCTTGTGCAGTATTATCATTCTGCAGTACAGTTTTATAATTATTAATGTACAAGTAAGTCTGCAAAGTGGAAAAAATGTCACTTGAATTGGATTCTTTTTTTCTTTTGCCAAATCACCTGATACCAGAAGGGAGGATAAAACAAGCAGGTGGCATTTTTACTGTGAATGAAACAATGTTAAGTATGGCAGATCCTGCTCAGAAACCACTCATACTCGATACACAAGAAATATTTACTTTTGCAGCCCATTAAAATAATTAAACAGGTATAAAGTGAGCATGATTAGTTATTCATATCATTAAAAGCTCATTAAAATGCCAAAGGGACTCAAATTAATTACTATGATTTGTGAGGTCATTAGAAATGTGCCAAAGAAATGGAAAAATATATAGAGGAAATTAGCTAGAGTGTTAATTTGTCAATCCATGTTTTAATTGGGCAAATACGTCTGTGTAGCTCAATAAAGCAAACCTCGATGAATGGTACTATGCATCTCATCTAGGGCACAGGCCAGCCTCTTCCTCAAGTACTCCAAAGTATACACAGTTTTCCATGAGCAGAGATTTCCTCATTGCTTTTGGCCTTGGAGAATGCATCTAATCACAGTGGAGTCCAGAGGCCTTGAATTATAAGGGAGCCATTATAATATACCTTTTCCAGCTTCTAGCTACTGATTTTAGTAGACTGGGGGGAAGCAGCACTTATGAATTTCATTAAAGGGCTCCACTGTACCCATTATCTAAGCACTGGCAGACATATTTCTCAACTTGGGGAGGAAAATGAACTAAGCAAACTCATTCAGGAGAAGCTGTTACAACTACCTCCTTTAAGCAGGTAGGGACTACCCCCTTTCTCAAGGAGGCATTAATCACCCTTCTGGCACAGCCATTCATCCCCTCCATGCTTTATCAGCCATGAAGGTCAAGAGGTAAGGCCAAAGGTAGTCAGCTGAACTGAACCAATCACTTCGTCCACAACTTCAAGCCTTACTAACTGAAACTCATTCAACACAACAGGACTACACAGTGCTGAGGTAGAGGTGGCTCTGGGGGACTGCAACCAGTGCAGTGGCACCAGGCATGAAACTTCTGGTATGCCACAGCAGGTACCACAAATATTACGTCCAATGGAAGATGAGAGGTGAAGGGGTTGCCAGGTTTTGGCTTTACACAGGGTGCCTTTGAAATTTGATGCTAAGATCCGCCACTGGCTCAGTAGAGCTCTTAAGATTCATCTGCTATATTGGTGGATCCCAGCAGATTCAAGCAAATTTATCCTCAAAATGCTTTGCAAACAAGTCACAACAAGCTACCATTGGTTCTACCATCTCCTTCTGGCCAGATGGTAAAAGGCCCCGTGCTACCTGGAAATGTTTTGCTAGGTGGCACAATGAGAATGCAATGGATGCAGCAATATAAGTCTTCTTTGCTGCTATCACTGCTACTGAGTAGATTCTATAATGAGCACTCACCAGTCTACAATTGCATTTGTCTGGAATTTTCATCCACTTGCTCTCAGCTATCTCCCAACTTGCCTCATTGCTCTAAGCTCTGGTGAATTAAACAAATTCATTTAAGTTAGGGGTGGAGCCTGCTGCCATGGTGCTTCTAGCCCCCCTCACATGCACATGTTTATTGTATCTAATTCAACGTCTGTAAGGAGTCCAGGTATACATTATTCAAATCTATAGAAATCATCCATGCATGTGTGAACTAGGCTACAATTTATTCAACATCTCACTAGCCACCTGCTACATCTTCCTACTTAGTGTTCCCCTATTACAAAACAGTCCTCCCCATCCATAGGTTTTAATGTGTTACCCACCTTTGCCCACCTGATTCTCACAACTACTCCTAATATTAGGTTTCAGTGCCACGGATTTAAGGCACATGTATTGAGAGATGTGCCAAGTCTACAGTAAGTAGACTTACATCTGTTTGATGGCAAGGGTCCCATGCATATAAATGTTTCTCACACCAATGTGAATGGTATCGAACCTACTCACACCAAGCTATGCTTCCATATTGGAGGTCCTCTGAGATTTGAGGAAATGACAGATCCATCGCAATTGTATTTTCTTGGTTCAAATGTTAAGCTTAGAATTGAGCCACTGTTGGTTTCTGCCAATGACTGACCATTTCTCAGTATCTCTCAGTGCTTCTGTTCTTTGTCACTCCCTCCTCCTTCCTAATTGCTCAAATTCCTCACAGCAGGAGGCTGTCCTTTACACCATTAAGGCCAGATCCTAGCCCTGTTGACATGCTCTCATTCTCACTTATTCCAGTTGTTCTTTTGCCAAGTGCCTTCAGTCTCCTGTAATACCACCCATTAAATTATCTCATTATCAACTTCATGTGTTTGCTCTTTTCCTGACTCATTATTAGTCTATCACCACAAAAATACACTTGAAAGTTAGCTGTGCGTTCCACCCCCCTCCCATCTCCAGACATACTCACACTTTCAAATATAAAGCTGGCACATTTCCTTCAGAAGACCGTGAGTTCCCTCTTGTTACCTCAGCAGTTCATTCCCTAGTATTTTTTGGCATGAGTCACATACACATTTGCAAGCTCTCTACTGGGCCCGCTTGATGTCTTACCACTGGAAATGGATCAACTCAGCAGGAGTGGAGTGTTAGCTTCAGAGGATGACGATTCTTCTTTTTTGTAGCTCCTACTGTGAAAGATGCCCTCATGCTGTTAAACCCAGTTGACTTTCTGGAAGACATAAATTTGTGAAGATCTGATAGACTAAGATCATCCAAGCTTTTGATGCTCACTGCCTACATTCCAGAAGGCACGGTGTCTAATGTGACTGTTTGCCTCTTTTATTTGTCTTTCTAGTGATATGCTGTTGCTTCTTATCAGAATGCTTACATAATACAAAAAGTGAACACGTCAAAGATTTCACATGGTGATTGAAATAAACATGCAGGGTGTGTGTGATTCCATATATAATATGGAAATGCTTTTCTTCATTTCAGTTAGTGCTCTGTGGTAATTAGTGAAATGGAGAAACTTTGGGATTTTCCTCCCCAGGTGCCAAAATGCCTTGAGTTTTTCATGTCTTCAAGTAAAATTGACTCACTTGAAAACTCTGTAGTGCATTAAACAAATGAAAGTTTACACCAGCAGAGTAAGGATCATAATGCCCTAGATTTGCATAGCTCTGGTACATGCCGTCAGCATTGTGGCCAGTGGGAAGAAGAAGATGGAAGTGAATCCAATAACTGATCACTATCCTACTGTTCATCAGTCTACCTAGTACCATTTATTGTAGTCTCTCTTCCAGATTAGAGTAACTGCCAACATTTTCCTTTCTATTACACTTGTGTTCTACCCTTCTGTCAAGGAGCTCTGAGTCATAGCTGTCAACATTTCCCCTTTTTTAAGGGAAATTCCCTTATTCTGAATAGGATTCCTCGCAAGGAAAAGGAAAAGTTGACAGCTATGCTCTGAGTACTAGCAATGTTTCTCCCTCTTCTCCATTTTATCCTCACAACAACCCTGTATGATTGAGCTATTCTTCACTAAGCCTAAAACTGAAGTAATCAAAGCCTTTATCAGGTGCACAAATGGGTAAAGTGAGGCTTCAAAAACACAGGTTTAGCTCTGAATTTCCTAGCTGCATGGTTAAATAATATTTAAAAAACCAACCACCTATTCAGGGAGATATATCTATCTGTGGAAGCTCCATACGCAATTGAGATTTCCTGGTGTTTTCAACTGCACAGGGAACCTTCACAGATAAAAAGACTCTGCACTGCAGAAGTACATTTTTATCGCACAAAGGGCTGGGAAATATGAGTGACATTATGGGAGGGGCAAAACATCCATCCCCAGAGCCTCTCTCTACTGATATGCACTTCTGAAGAGGGTTTTAATTAGTAACAGTTCAGTTTTAGGCTCTGTGAAAAATATGGCATTACTTGATGTTGGACACATCACCTGCCTGATTCAGGAAAGCTTCTAGCTCATGGCCATATCTAAAGAAGATACAGATTTCTAAAACTGGTTATAATACATCATAAGGTTAACCTAGTTCAACTACCAAAATGGGTGAACAGAAATATTTTTGGGATTCGTTTATTCCAGTCCTCCCCAACAAAGAATGTGAATTTCTCTGCTAGTCTGAAACTTGTACATTTGTTGAATGCCACATTAGTCCTTAATAAAACATGAGTTGAACAATTGTCAACTAAGGGATTGGATAGAATCCAAAAGGAACCTGCAACTAATTAGAAACACCAGTTTCCCCCCTGGATATCCATTTTTGAGAACAGAGCATTTCAGAGCTAGTTATCTGACCAAAGTCTCACCAGTTTCCCTAAGAAATACCTTTACTGAGCTGTGTTTCCAAGTGATGCCCATTGCAGACTTGGGTGGTGGCTGCAACAAGATCCCATACACAGACATGTATTTGTGGTCAACCTAAGGTGGCCTGACCCTTATATACAGCCCCAAGAGATCATTTTCTGAAACCTCTGTTCACACAAGCAAGCAAGTACACCCCAGCAGAAACTGTTTGGTTTCTTTCAGTGACAATAATAGCTTTGTAACACAGAGAGTGGTCCTCTATGCACTGTTTGCAGGAAAAACCAGGAAAAATGAACAAGATAAAATTGCTATGAATTGTTGTAGTCATTCGGAGGTTTAATCTGAAAAGAAGCTGTATTTGAGTTTGTTGGTGTCTCTAGTAACTTCTCTCTGACATCAAGGATGGTGGATTATATTGTGGAAGTATGTTCCGTATTATTTTATTAAAATTATTTCCAAAAGCTTGTCATGGCCTTTGGTTGGAACAAGAAACATGAACTGAACCAAGTCTGGAATGACTTCTTATTCCCCCAAAAAAGTTTCCAAATGCTGCTTTTTTTCCGCTTGAACCTGGCACAGTTAGAAATGTTTACTTTTTATTTAAAGGGAAGAATGAAACACTGGGATATAACAAGGAGTGTATCAGCAGGCATGGTACCTAGCTGACAACTGTTAGGAACTGCAGAGGCGTCTAGGTTTATTTCCTATAATTCTTCAAATTACTACCTCTACTTGCTATAATGATGCCCCAGCATGGTGTGCTTTGCATTTCCAACTGCAGTGATACTTCTACTAAAGGCACCATGTTGTGTTGTCATCCAAGGAGACTCCGACAAGTTAAGAGTTTGGATAAACAGCCTTTCTCCTATACTTTTCAGTATCTCCTTCCTAGAATTGCCACTCAATTTGGGGGAGTTACTCAGGTGAAGCATCTTTGAAGAAAAACCAAAATGCTTTGGTATGACGAGTGAAGAGGATGTCGTATATTCCTTAGATTTTGCCTAAAGCAAAAGACTGGATGAATTTGGAAATTCCTTCCTTAGGCAAAGCATCTTACAAAGATTACAGTGAGTCAAAAGATTTTGATAAACCTAGTGATAATTCTTAGGGGGCTTTTACACACCCCTAATCCTGACCCACTCATGTTTAAAACCTACCACTTTTTATACCCAAGCATACCATACAAAGCTCACCATCAAACTTTTAAAATACATCCTCAGCTATGACTGTCCCTATTCCAAACTAGTAAACTCGGGACCCTTTATCCTATTTGCAACTAGTCTCCTTAGGAGGCAAAAGGTCATAACCAACTAAGTTTTATTCAGACCCAGTCAAATTCAGTCATGTCTGTTCATTTAACTGGGTCTATTATGAGTGGAACTAATATTGGAGAAAATCCATGCTCTGAGATGAGTTCCTCAAATTTAGTTAGCATGCCACAAATTATAGCTATGAGGATGTAAGAGGGTTTATATGGCAGTCTGCTCTGTTGGTGTCTGCTTGGAAATGTTCCCAACCTTGCCGAAGAACATAAATACTGGCGCTGACATGTGAATTTCTTTCCGTTACTTTAATCTCCTCATGCTAAGCCCTAAAGAGTCTGGAGGGAGCCTCTATTGGAACCAAACTAATTACACATAGTCCTTCTCTACCTGGAAACAGGCATCAAATGCTCACTTAGAGTAAGTGGCTCTTGATACTAACCTCAGCTGCACTTCACAGAAATGTGGGGGCAAGCTTTCCTTGGCTTCCAGTTTTGCTACCACTTAAGGAAGAGGTATCAAATAAACTAGGACTCGGCATCATTTATCACTTACAAGGATTCTCTGGAAGAGTGTAAAAGGTTTTTTGCAAGTACCAGTGCCCATAACATAAAGGCAGCGGTTGCAAAGCAGGCATCAACGAAAGTGTCAGAAAAGAAAAAGTTGGAGTGGGAACTGAAGGATCCTTGGAGTGGACCTTCCAGTACAAAGCCAAATAATAGAAATGGATTATTAGTTTGTAGCGGGGTTCCCAAGTGCCATCTACCACTATTCACATGTAACTACCTGCTGTTTATGTCTTACTAGTTCTGAGAGAGAGAAAAGGACTTTACCCTTCAGGGCAATCATTTTCTAATCCAAGGCTGCCAAAAATAATTGGTTTCTGTTTTCTAATCCATTAGTCCTCAACTGGTGAACTAGGTCATGTGGGTCAAGCTGGTGGGGCAAGCCAGCGGTGTGCCGGACATCCCCCCCCCCGTCTTTTAAAAAAAAGTAGGAGAAAGGGAGAAAATGGCTAAAGTGAATAAACAGGAGCCCATAGGAGAGTGATAATGAGAAAGTAGATGGCTAGGAGAGAAAAGCAGAAAGATGGATGTATATGCTAAAAATGAATATTGGATCATATGCGGGGTACATTACTGTCCTAAACTGCATTTCTAAACTGATCCTTTTCATGTTAAGGAAAATTAGGCCCTTCCTGAGGTCCAAGGCAAGTAATTCATCACTTGATGACATTGTTAAGGAACAGGGATTTGCAGACCCAAAATTAAAAAAGGAGACACGCAAGATGGGTTGAACAAGGGCCACATTTTATTAATGAAGTCGAATTGGGAAATGAGAAGTGTGGAAAGCCAAACATATATTTGGGGCGAGCCAAAGCCACTCTTGTCAAGGAGCATAGCAAGGCAAACCCTCAAAGCCTTTGCTTGAGTACAGTATATGAACTTTCTATCCCAAAACCTATACTAATGTATAGAAAAGCACATGAACCTGACCTTTCAAAAGTTTGTAAGTAAACCAATTTTAACTTTCAAAATATGTCGTCTTTTTCGACGCTAGAGGAAGAGAGGAACTTTGGAACGGTATATTTTAAAGGTCTAACAGACTACATTTCCATGCTTTACTTTGCTGCATATTTTGTGATTTTAAATCTCTGGTAAGATTCTCTCACTAAAGAGTACTTGCCCCCAAACCTGGCATCCTGGAAATTATCTTTTGATAACTATTTTTTCCCTGTGACCTACACAAATGACACTCCTGGACTTCAGTGTTGCATGGTTGGAGGCTGTGGAATTGTGAAGGGACTGTGCTTCTGAAAAATCCCTAGATCTGCTAGCAGTATATGGCATCAGATTAGCTTCTTCTGTCTAATTAGCATTCCCAGCATCTCCTACTGAAGAAAAATATCATCAGTATAGAAAAAAGTCCAGAACAAGGCAACTGAGCAATGAGAGGGGTGGAAAAGCAAGTCTGCTGTTTTGCTCTCTCTTTCTCTCTCTTCGGAAGTAGAGAAGCTAGGTGTATGTGTCTCAGTGTTATATGAAGCAAGAAGGAGACCTCAAGGCTTCCCCCTCTTTAAAGTACTTGAGCCGATCCACAGTTTCTTTGAAAAGCACAGCTAGAAAGGGAAAATGCTAGGCCCTTTCTGTGAAGAAACAAGCAAGGATAGCACCTAGCCCTTTCTTTGCTGCTCCTCTTTTTTCTATTTTTTTGATATGTGTTTTGTCTCTGTTCCCTGCCTCCTTCCCTTTCTTTGGCCCAGTAGACCAAAGATGCTGCCTGCTTTGCAAATTTGGAGTCCAAACTGATTATTATTGGCAACCCTGCCAGTGCCTAACTCAAGCCTAGCTAAGCTAAGTGGCCCATGCGCTCCCTCATTGTTTTCTTCTCTGGTCACCATGGGGCCTAATGCAACAGCAATGGAGCTATTACTGCCATGTGACAATAATATAGGCATTCTATTCAGAGAGAGATGATTTGTATAGAAGGAAAGAATAAAAGACAATCATAAGGAGCAACTGAATGTCCAAAGAATCTTCCAAGAGAACTATCAATTAATTGTACAATGTGCTCTTTTGTGGCTGCAGTGATAATGGAAGTATTTTCCCAGAGTATTTGAATGTCATTTCAAATGTGAAAGGAGGGGGGGAATGGTATTGCAAAGTCTGCAAATATATTTAGTACATTGCTGAAGAACCCAGTCTATTCCAAGGCAACCTTCTCAAGGAAATAACCGTGATCCTTCTCCTTTCATGTTTCAAAACACTGATCTAGTGTGACTTGCTGAGAAAGATGTAGACTAATAGGAGAGCATAAGAGAACATTATTGATTTATCTCCTCCAGCCCCCTCCCCCGAAATGAATAACGCCTACAAGCAAAATGACTTCAAAGGGAACCATTGATTGTGAGACAATTGAAACACTAAGGGAACAGCACTCATTCACACTAAGTAAGCTACGTGCAGGCTATAAAATCCAATACATTAAAGAGAGATTACAGAAATTACTGGAAGATAATGTGTGAGTGTTTAGTAGCACTGTGGGAGCAAAAGAATTTTCCAAGAAAAGTGGTCCTAGCCCTGTTTTGGCGAACTGCTTCTTGTGCCCGAGAGAACTAAATATTTTCTAAGGAATGCTAAATTCCACTTTTCTTAGATAGTGCAGTTGAGATCCAATATGGTATCTTGGTGAACAGATGGTGAATTGCAGTCATATAAGGGGGTCCATGAGCAATGGCATTGTAACCTACACAGTACTTAAACCTGATCCTACAGATATATGGAGCTGCCACAGCACACAAAGGGCACCATTCTCTTTCGAATTAGGAATGTGTGCGTAAGCCCATTGATTTCAATGTGCTCAGTGTCTAGGTCTATGCTAGTTTAAATTAATGCAGCTCCAGGAAGCATTTGCAGCTTGGGCCTTAGCAAATAGAGCAAGAATTTAGCTAAGGGGTGGGCACCTTTTTCTTAACATGAGACCTACTTTCACCTTTGGCCTGCATGCCACCAGTGGGAATGGCCAAAAGTGCCATCTGCACTGGCTTCCCATAAGCTACTAGGCCAGTGAACCAGGTTCGCAGTTCTTATGATGATATGCAAAGCCCTGAAAAACTTGAATCCAGGATACCTTAAGGACCACACAGACCCTTATATCCCAGCTTGTTGACTGAGATCATCTGGAAAAGCACTGTCAGTTGTCTCCCATTTTCCAGAGGAAAAGCTGGCCTCCACTAGTAGTTGGACTTTTAGTGTTGCTTGCCCCATGCTGTGGAACACACTCTCAGTAGAGATGCAGCAGGTACCTTTGCTTTTGATCTTCAGGCATATATTGAAGACATTTTTATCATGACATGCATATGTAGCTTATGGTTGCCATATGTCCAGAATTTCCTGGACATATCCAAAATACTGCAGTCACAAGCAGTGTCTGGGCAGAAATTGGCAAAAAATAGAATAAAATATGTCCGAGAAAATCTGGATGTATGGCAGCCCATGTCAGCAGTGTTGTTTTTCCAATTTTCCTCAGAAATAGCTCAAAAACATCAGGAAAAAAGCTCAACAACTTTTTGTAATATGGCAACCCTAATGCAGCTGTTTGAAGCATTTTTGAATGGCAGTCATTTCAGTGATTGTTTTCTACTTTAAAAAGAATAAAAACTGTTTTATTGCTGTACATCACCCTGATGTTGCAGTACGTAAATGATGTTATATAAATAAACTTTAAAAAGGCAATCTTAAAAATCTTTTTAAAATGCATAATCCTATACATGTCTGCTCAGAAGTAAGTCCCAGCGACTTCAGTGCTTACTCCCAGGTAAATGGAACATAATTAGAGTCTTTGCCACAGAGGGCTTCATTTTGTATTGAAGAATTCTAAAATGGCTTTCAGTAAAGGCCTTTGTGGTCTTGTGAACAGAGAACAGTTGCTTTTGAAATTGTGTGATTTTTAATACACTTTCTTTCTCTGTGGTGCTTGTCCTCAGTAAAATGGTGCCCTTGTCAGCACCTCTAGAATAAATCAATACAACAAAGCTCAGAAGAATGCATTCACCACTCTTGCACACCATGAATGAGGGTATCAGAGTCTGTCTAATTTCAGCAGCTATTCAGTAACTTATCTGCCACTCATACATACTGAAGGAACACACAAAACGTTCTTATGACACAAGACACTACACACACAAATCAAAATGAAACAAAGATGGTGGAGCTTTATCGTTCCTTACTTCCTATACTCTCATTTTGGGCAAGCAAACTCAATTCACTTTCAAAAAATTTCAAACTCCTTTTCAAATTTATATTTGGTATTTCAGACTCTAAGCTGCAATCCTAACCACCTCTATTCAGAAGTATGTCCCATTGAATTTGATGCAGTTTACTACTACATAAATGGGGTTAGGATTGCAGCCTCGATGCTTTATTTAGTTGTCTGCAGCCACTTTAAAATGGATGTTAAGAGTCTATTTTCATGCTGTATGTAGTCTGTTAAAAGATTGAGGGTTATTGTTCTCCAGTTGCTAACAGGTTTCTTGAAATCTGCAATATATAGACTGATGTAGTCCCCCTCCCCCGACAGCCAGTTCACATAATCCATTGCAGAACTGTCACTGAGTCTTTTCTGAGATAGATCGAACCTCAGAAGTGATGTCTGAAAGATGTGCTGGTGCAAGGCCAGCTTGAGGTTGGATGGAACCCCCAGTGACACCTTCTGTGTTGTTGGGCAAAATACTTTGGAGTGGGAGCCCCCATGCCAATGCCCCTTCCACTCAGCTCTCAAGCTCTTATCCCTCCTGCACACCCAGCCCACCCAGTGGCAGAGCTTCATGCTCTGGCACCAGGGGGCGGAGAGCAGATGGGGCGTGGCTGGTGCGCGTCCAGGGGGTGTGGTACACATCCCGGGGGCATGGCACGCCACCCGCAGGGGCGTGGCACGTGTCCCGGGGGCGTGATGCGCCGCCCGCAAGGGCATGGCGCACGTCCCGGGGGCATGGCATGCGTCCTGGGGGCGTGACGCACCACCTGCGGAGGTGTGGCACCCAGCGCAGGGGAGGGCAGCCGAGATAGCACCCCACCAAGATCATGGTGCCGGGGGCCGTGCGCTCCCCCCACCCTCCTCTTCCTCCGCCAGTGAGCCCACCCGGCCATAGCCTTACCTGGAGACAGCATCAAAGTCTTAGGAAGCTGCTTGCTACTTAAATTTCCTTAAGTGCTCCATAGCAATTCTACACTTCAGGGCAGTGTAAAATGGGCAAACAACATGGTGGATGGCTTTGTAGCCATTGCCACTATAGGTCCAGCACCAAAGGGCCATGTGTGCAGGTTGACCAAAGGAAACATGACTGAGCCCTCCCAAGGCACTGGTACTGCCACTGGGCTAAAAACAAACAAACCCCCAAGCATTTTGCTGCTGCAAGTAAGTGAGCACTCCACTGAGTTGGCTGAATATGTGAGGTTTAAATAAAAAAAATCCTTCCAGTAGCACCTTTAAGACCAACTAAGTTAGTTCTTGGTATGAGCTTTCGTGTGCAAGCACACTTCTTCAGATACACAGATACACAGATACACAGATACACAGATACTTCAGATACACAGTGTGTATCTGAAGAAGTGTGCTTGCACACGAAAGCTCATACCAAGAACTAACTTAGTTGGTCTTAAAGGTGCTACTGGAAGGATTTTTTTTATTTTGACTATGGCAGACCAACACGGCTACCTATCTGTAACTGTATGTGAGGTTTGTTTGTGCCATTGTCTCCATGCCCTTTGTGATGGAGGTGGAGACAACAAGGGCAGCTCACTGTCAATTTTTTCTTTCTGTGCTTCCCCTGAGGGCTTTGTGCTGACAGAGACATATTGACTGGCAGGGATACCTGGCAGATATCTGGGGTATCTGAAGACACTGCCACCTCTCACCTTCCATTCTGCTCAATTCACTATGCCATAGTTGTGACACCCTGCAGCGCCCCTTAGGCTTGGCACCCAGTGCAGTTGTGCTGCACTAAATCCACTTCTGGTGACTGTGCACACCTACATTGGCCTCAGGCTTCCTGTGACAGAATGTGTCCCTGAGCTGAAATGGATTCTCCACCCTGTTGTAACAAGCCTATAAAGTAACTCAGATTGTCTACCTTTTCAGTGGGGAAGCTCGTGCCCTCCCAATTTCGTTGGACTCCAACTCAGTTTATAGGCACTGAAGTAAAACCGCAATGGCAGTTGCATTGCTTGAGTTACTGGGGACTCAGGTGTCAGCTCTGGCTGCAGCTGCCAAATATCTTTCTCCAGACTACTCTACTGATTCTGATTACTTTGGGTCTTCTCCTGAGAATGTGACTTAATGATTGCAACTTGATTCTTACTTGCATGGATTGGCGTTCTCTGCAAATAAAGAGATCCAGCTCTGTCTTGATACCCATCAAGAACATAATGCAGCTACAGCTAAAGCAAAGTAAGTTGGTCTTGAATTGGGATCATCAAGTCTCCTGGGTGGTTGTTATCTTCTTAGCAAACAGAAAAGGAATGTTGAGTCTGGAATTATAACTGCTTCCACACATATATTCCTAGGTTCTCAGAGGACCACTCCCTGCCAAGTATCTTTGAAAAGTGTATGTTCAAAGAAAGATATTGTTATTCTTATTTCTTTGGGATTTCCCCCTTCATTGTCTTGTCTGCTGAAAGTCTATTTCTTTTCTTTTTAAGAAATGTTTAACATCATTTCCCAAAAGATAAAAATGTCAAAGCAGCCAAAGAGTAAGTTAAAGAATAACATTTACATAGTGCTATAGGTAAGCATTGATATGATTGTTTATATTATCTGTTATGAAGTACCATGGTAGGATGAGGTGAACAAATTTGAATAACCTTCTGAATTCTAAAATAAATGTTTATTTACTAGGGAAAGAAAGTCCCATCTAGATGTCTTAGTTCACTTTTCACTGTAGGATTTAGAAAGCTGGATTGAGAACTGAGAAACCAGTGATTGAATCCCCACTTAGACATGAAGCTCACTGGGTAACTTTGGGCCAGTCACTGCCTTTTAGCCTAACTTACCTCGCAGGATTGTTGTGAGAATAAAATGGGGAAAGGTGAACCTTGTACACTTCCTTGAGCTCCTTGGAGGAAAGGTAAGATGTTAATGTAATGGTGACAACAACAGCAACAAGAACAACAGCAATCATTCTAAAAAATACAAGCACTCAATTTTCATTCCAATTTCTCAATGCATATTTCCTGCAGGACACTTTTACTTCCTGTTTGGCTGCAGTTACTGTGGATTCCATGCTTTCTCCTGCTCTGGAGGGTAGGACTCGAACCAATGGCTTCAGGTTACAAGAAAGGAGATTCTGACTAAACATTCAGAAAACTTTCTGACAGTAAGAGCTGTTCAGCAGTGGAGCAGACTCCCACGAGGTGGTGGACTCTCCTTCCTTGGAGGTTTTTAAGCAGAGGTTGGATGGCCACCTGCCATAGATGCTTTAGCTGAGATTCCTACATTGCAGGGGGTTGGACTAGATGACCCTTTGGGTCCCTTCCAACTCTAAGATTCTATGATTCTAGTCTATGAAACTTAGACATGCTAACTGCATCCTTGTGAATATTTTTTTTTAACACATTTTAGATACTACAATCAACAGGGCCCTTTCAGATATTTCCACCTGCTGTGCTTCATATGGTGTGGGTGGAGGTGAAAGTCCAGAGGGCTTTGGTTCTTGAACAAAGATTACTCTGAACAGAACTGCTTCAGACCATACACTGTTTGTTTTCAATGAGCTACTGTGTAACTCCCACCCATCCCCTTTTCAACTTCCTGATGAAGTGGTGCCAGTGGGAGGCATTGATCCACCCTCAGTAACCAGTTTAGATACAAGTGCACAATCTTCAAAGAATTTTTTTTAAGGGTAGGGGAATAGTGCTATTATTTAGGAAAGGCTGCAGCAGAGAACATTATTGGACTGCTCAAGGGTTTTTATCTGCTTCTTTTATGGAATACTTGTATTAAGTTGTATCTGTCTTTCTGTGGAGGGTTTCTTTGTGTATTCATCTAAAGAGACTGAACAATACTAAGTTATATCTAGCTGCTATGACAATAGAATGTGTTATCTTTCTCTGGTTGTAGTCAATGATTTGGATCAATGTTTGGTGGGCATTGCTGTCTGTTTTTTCCTGATCTATCTGCTGGTACTTATTTATGTATCTTTCTATTTTTTATTTTTTATTTATGTCTGCCTAAACTTCTGTAACTGGTTTTGTATCTCTCCTAAGGAATATGAGATTGCTTTTTTATGGCCCAGATTATCTACCTTTGTATGGCTGTTGTTGTTGTTTGTCTATTATCTTCCAGAACAATTCCATGTGGGGTTGAGGTAGACAGTGAGCAATGTTGGAGACCTAGCACATCTAAATTCATGTAAGCTTGTGCTGACCAAAGGTGAAGGTGGGGTGGTTTCAACAAGTTTTTTGCCCGAGTGCATCTTTTCATTTTCATTTTTTACACCATCCTCCTGCAATTGAAAACATGAGGGGTAATTAGTTATGCCAACTCCAGGCTGGTGTAGATGAGAGCCCCAGATCAGGACTCTCTCGGGGGAAAGAGGCATCTTTGAATTTATGGCAACCCCCTTCACTCAATCCAAGACTACCTCATTTTATGGCCCTTCGCTGGTTTCTGCCTCCAGGAACAGCATATCCTAACTCCTTCCAGTAGGGAACATCAGGAGGTTAATACTGCTCTCTTCATTAAGACTGCTCTCCTGACCATTGACTAAGCTGGTTGGGGCTGATGGGAGTTGGAAGTTCAACAACATCTGGAGACCCAAGGTTGGGAAAGGCTGCTGAGTCTAGTTTTCAAGAGGCATAGCCTACAATCAATATGATATCATTTGGAAATCTGCTGAGAAGAATCAGAGGCCTCTAACAAACATTGTAAGATCTTATGTTCTTCTGAAGAGTGTTAAAGATATAAAATGATGTGCATAAAATGATAATCCATAAAAGGATATGTTTCGAATGTATTGCATTTTGAAATGTGATAAAGAGAAGATTACATTAGGCAGGAAGTCTAATTATAGCAAATATGGTAAGGAAAGGGTGGATGTTTCCATTTAGGTTCTGAGAGATCTCTAATAACAGGAAGGTGAAATCTAAGAAGCTCAACATTCTTTGTCAGTGATGGAGAGCAGCAGCGGTAGCAGTAGATACAAAACTCAATGAATAGAAAAGCAAGTGTGGATCTACACACAGGAAAAAACCCCGCTATGAATAAGTCAGAAATTAAATCATTATTACAAAGGGGGGGGGGACACTATGGAAAATTGCTTAGATTTTTTTTTACTCTCCAGCACCATCTGGTGTTGCATGTTTATAATGCATTCAAAACACTGTTTTGTTTTGGGGTGTTTTTTTTTACTAATGTAGCTGAGTCCCTAGTTGCTTAGGATCTCTCTCTCTCTCTCTCTGAGACCAGAAAGTTTTTGGACTGAATTAAGTACTTAAGGAAGGTGGGACTGCATTGCTAGTTTGTTAAAGAGCAATATGTTACTTTGTATCTTATAACATTTATTTGTAACTATTTTAAGACTATTCCCAATAAAGCTTTGAAACTCATTCTTGTGATGGAGAGCTCATTCATTTCTACTCTGCACAAGGTCTAGATCAGGGATTCTGCTGCAATGACACTAACATAGAGGCCCTGCTCCTGATTTGCTCTTTGGCAAAGCATTTGCATGTGTGCTTTTCGGTGATTCTTTCAATGTGCATATCAGATGCATCTGCATGTACTGTGGTTCTGCAGTAAGATTTGTGGTAACAGTATTTCTGTCAGCTCCCACCCGCTACCAGAGGGCAAGGGAATCTTTCCCAGTCCAAGGTCTACATTCATTCATGGGCAAGTAGGTTGCATGTCAATGGTGGGTAGGCCATGAGACAAAAGTGGGTGATCAACAGATGTAACTCTTAGCTCTGTACAGCAGGTTACATTCTAGCCATGCAAAATCATAGATTTCTACATATAAGGACACACACCTTTCACTACTCCAGGAAACGAATAGGAATTATTGTAGTTCAAGGACACATTCCAGCCAGCCAAAAGCACCTGAGAGTGGCACAGGGCAAGGTCAGTGGGGTGTGCAGTCTGGGGAGAGGTCAGAGGGTCAGATAGGAATGGAGGGCCACAGGAATCGGGGGTCATGGTTGCCCCCTGGGTATGAGGTTCCCCATCTCTACTCTATCATAGATGGAATGCATAACCACCATCAGCACCTATGAACATGCCAATAATCAGGCCAGACTACAGATTGCCTTGGAATAAAAGAAATTGCCCAGGGATTTATATCAGAAAAGTTGTAAACTCTGGATTGCCTTCAAAACAGACGGGATGAGCAGTTTCATACAAACTAAGGGGCAAGACTGAGCAGCAGCTATGTATTTCCCCCACTCTTCTACAGGTATCCAGCATTATGTTTCATAAGGACATAAGGCCTAACCTCAGAGCAATTTAACTAGAAGGCATGTTTCCTTCAATCCCCCAAAACTGATTGGTGAGAAGAAGGTTAGGCTGAAAGGGACAGGTAAACAGAAGCACCTCTGTTCCTTCCATGCCACTTACATTATCAATAAATCTCTGAGAGAAAACGAGGAAGTCCTGTCCCTGCTGGTTTATGTGAATTTGTTCCATTTCTTATACCTTTCTGGTTTGGTATGAATAACACTCTTTCCTCATTTTCTCCTGCTAGGATGCCAGGGGGATCTTCAAAAGCCACTACTATTAAGATAATATGAGCGAACGGATCCCAGAGGACAAACTTTAATTTTGAGCAGGGATATGACTGAATGTCAGTCTCCGCCTCCCCTCCTCTAGACAAACTCAACAGAAGCTGTAATGACTGAAAACCTCACAAAAGCCCCAGAACATTCTTTTCCTCCGGAGTTATTCCTTAACTACCTTTCGCACGCAGCAATGCATTACAATTGTCAGGTGGCTGCAGCGTAACAACGTTATAAACCCAAACTTTTATTACATCAAAATGTAAAAAGGTCACTAAAGTGTTTTGCTCCTCAGCTTGGGGCCTCCAGGGAGGCCCAGCTCTTATCATTTGTCAATAATGAATACTCCAAGACTCTCCACGTTATGGCGAGACAGGAACTTTGTTTACCCATTCCATAGGGAAATACATATGCCTAGTGGATGAAGCAAAATATATTTGAAAACTGTCTAGGAAGCTTTACAGCAATACATCATTGGAAACAAATTTCTCCACTGATGACACCAGAGTGTTGTGCCTTACGTTTGCAATGAAACATGTGTAATGAAAGGGAGATGTGTGCTGATTTAATCCAGGCCATGGGGGGGGGGGGTGGACCAATCAGAATTAATTTAAATCAATACATTTTTGAAGGTTTTGTTTATTAAGGAGATTTGAACTGTAGCCCAGCTGTGTACTGAAATGTGTAGGTAGTGATATGATATGGTTTATAATTGAAATGCATCCCCTAGACTTCCACAGTCTAAAAAATATTTCTTGCTCCTTACCACTTTTTAAAATCCTTTCTGAAGTCCCTGCACTTCTGGACAGGGGGAGAATCCTATTTTTCTTTCTGCAAAGCAACCTCAGCTGAAAAATCAAAGGTCAGAATCTTGAATAAACTTTTCCAGTCTTTCATCTAGTTTTATGACATTTTCATTACCTTTGTCCAGCTAGCAATATTATTAAAATGTGTGTCACGCAGTCGCAGTAAGGCACACAGAAAGCTTGTATGTCAAGAGTATGGTTAACATTATTACTTCCCCAGGATATAATCACAAGCTTTAATACATATTTATTTTATCCCAAGACTAGGAAATATTATGATCTGTAAGATGATCCACAAGGCTTGCATTCTGTCTAGATGAAATCCTGGTGCGCTCGCCTCTCTGCAGAATGCATTATCTCTCCCGTAAAGCACTTAACTCTGGTCTCAAAAGACCATCAGATCATGAATGTTTAAACACTGTCCTGCCTGTCCAGCAGTATATGAAGAGCTTATGATGAACTGCAAGGCAGGAAGTCTTTTCCCTTCTTGTGACATTGCAGGAAAAATAGCCTTTCAACCATTTTTGTAAAAAATTACAATGAGTTTGTCTCCCTTTCGTGGTCTTGCTCTACCATTCTGTGACAGCTTGGAGCTTGATACTAGGTCCTAATCCAAGCCTACACCATACACCATATGTTTGAAGTTAGTAGTGTTTGTAGAAAGATGCTCTGCATATGCTCAAAGTCATTCTCTTCATTATTACCCTGCTTTCTTAGTTTCTGCCCTGATTCCTAGCAGCTTACAAAGCCATTGTGGGTTGTACCTGAAAGTGACACATGAGAATGAATGCTCGCATAGTCCATCTTTCCCCATCCTCTTCCCATACACCTCTGAAGGCTTCTGCAGAGGGTTAAGGGGCCACCAAAGCAGTGTGGGTTGGGCATTGCATTAGACTTTAGAAGTGAGGAAGCTCAGTCCAGGAAGCATATAGTCACCAGCTCCTGAAGGGATGGACCATCAGAGCCCTGAATGAATTGTTGGGGTAGCTCTTTGCCTGCATCTCTCCTTGTGTTGCTTAAGACCTTTGTGCCTGGATGAAAGGCAGGAGACTCCCAGGCCCAAAAGCTGGTGTCATCAGCTCCTGAAGTTGCCTTGAGAATATTTTGTACCATTTGTATGCGTTCATATTTCAAGTTGAGAACTGCCTTGACAGAAAGGCAGTATGTAAATGCAAGGAGTGAATGAATGATGGAGGGAATCATTTGAAACTGGGCAGAGGAATCTTGCACTAGCAGAGCTCTGCTCATGCAAAGTTCCTCCACCTGGTTTCAGGTGACGTCCCTTCCCCAATGAAGAGCTATAGAACACAGGCCAGACTCTTCAGGAGGGTGCCTCAAACCTCTGGAGAGGCTTTTAGATGATTCAGGACTGGGGATGGAGAGAAAAGGAAGTTGCAGCAGCTGCATTCTGCTCATGCAAGCTTTGGATACAACCCTACAAGAATCATGGGGTGGAGATAAGGAGCAGGGAGAGAGAGAGACTGTGTATAAATAAGTACACACAATATTACTGCAAAATAGAACTCAAGCAAAAACCTTAACTGAAACAATAGTATAGAAAATAAACCCAATAATAAATAAGTATGTATTCCTATGCATATTCCTGTATGTTTCCATTGAACGCTGGTTTAGAAACTGAGCATGAAAATGCCACAGCCTTTATCTTCTATTCTGTATTATAGCCAATCTTTTGAAGTTGACAGACTACTCTGTTGTCTTTTTCTCACTTTATAAGAGTGGCATGTACTTTTGCCATGTATTTTTGTCCTCAGTACAGAAAGGTCACCTGTCCCCCCCCCCCCCCCCCGGATATTCTTACTTTCCCAAACTTGACTTTTAGATTTATTGCCTTCTGTTTATCTTTTCAAATTTCTGTGTGGTGTACTTTGTCACATCCCCATGAATCTGTGAAAACAGGAAAGTGATGCATAATATGCAGAACAATATGCATATCAAAAGAAACTCTGCCCCTCAGCTGCAAGCTTGGAAATAATTCTTTCCTCCTGGTAGTTTCTCTTTCCCTTTATTTCCTAATGTTTATATCCTTTATGTAACAATCAGATCATAGGCTATATTTATCGATTATTTTCTAAAAAGAGAGTTGCTAAAGCTCAAATGTCTCACAAATTCTCTGATGAAAAGCCACATGCACACGTCTAGTGATATCTGTATCATCAGATGAAATGGCTTGATATGGAGAATGGCCTGGGATCAGTGGGCGGCATCTGACCAAGTCTTACTCAAGAAACCTATTGAAATAAATGGAGTTAAGTTCATCATGGCTAACACCATTAATTTCAGTACGCTTCTGAGTACGTGCCAGATACCACCTCCTGACCCCTGAAGGAGTTATGTTAGTTATGGCTATGTTAAGCCCATCCCTGTGTTGCCCCCCAAAATTATCACATTTAAATAAATCAACAGGGTTATGGTGTGGTAGATAACATTAGGAACTTTATACTGGATTAGGAATGTTTATTCTAGACCCATCTTCAGATACTCTGAAACAGAAGTCACCATATGTAGTGGGAGGGTGGGGTTTTTCTCAGAAGGGTAGTAGGAGATGGGTGATTGACTCAATGGGTATGGTAAACCTCTTGACGACTGTTAACGACTGCAATTAGTCCTACAGGAAAAAGCAAGGGATAGTATGCAGATGACCAAAATTAGCTTTAGCATGTATAATGAGACAAGAATCCAATATCTCTATTCAGACCAGGTCTCTCCGTAGTTTTCAGTTTAGTAATAAGTTGTAATTCAGCAACTTGAAACCAGTGTTCTGTGCTGGGTTGTCAGATCACGTGACAGAGCTGAAATGGCTTAGGACTCAGTCTAAATCCCTTAAGATCCAACCTAACTGAATGGGCTTAGGATTCAGCCTATGTCCCACTCTCTGAACCTGCCCCCACCATGCCTCCAGAATACTCCTTTGGGGGGACTTACACTGCTGTTGGCTCAGCCAGCTTTGACTCAGTTGGCTCAGGCAGGATGACCAAGGTAGGCTGGTGCATTTTCTGCTAAGCCAGAGTTGGGGACTTAGCACTGACTTAGCCTGTCTGAATTAGGATTCAACCAGCTCAGCTGAAAATCCACTACATCCAAAGCTGCTCGTCCTAGCAGATCTTGCATAGGACCCTAAGTTCTGAAACCATGATTCCAGCAGTCTACCACAAGCAATTCTTGTGCAGGGCTCATCTTTCTTCAATATACTTCTCCAGTATTAATTTAACCAGTTTTTCCTCACTTTTAAAATCATGGTAAGCTAAAACAAGGTGTGTGTTTTTAATCACTTCTACAAGTTTCTGTTATAAAGTTTGTAAATAAGTCAATATTAAGAAGAAGAAGGCTCACCATGGTTCACTGCTTGATGTTTAACTGTTAATGAAACCTATGTGCATTTTCCTTGCAGTTATAATAAATAATACATAATAAGGTGTGTGCTTCAGTGAGATAACACCCATCTACAAGGCACTGTGAGACAAGCTGTAAAGTGTCTTAATGCAATTAGAAAGCAACTCTGAGTTAGCCTTTTTTGAAATAAATGTCTCTGTGTTCAAAATTGTCTATAAACAAGACATACCTAATTTTTTACTATGATTATTAAGAGGACGCTTGAGAGGAATAAAATATTGTGTTGCCTTACAGTTGTGAGAATTGTTAAAACTGGCAATATACTATTCTCCTGAATAAGCTTTTGTCAACTCCCATGGTATGAAGTGCTTAAATTGCCCTGTATCTATTTTACAAAATCTGAAAGGAATATAAACTAATCTCTTACTATACCACAAAATCTATGTGGATTTTTTTAATCTAAAAAAAAAGTTTGATTCAAATTTCCCCCTCTTGTCTTATATACAGAGAAAATAGAATAGCTTTTATTGCATAAGTCAATAGACCACAGGAGAAAAAAACGACCAGCCAACAAGGTGCTTATTTTTTTTTTAAGGTTTAGTACAATTGAATTACGGTATATATAAATGCCTTTGAAGCAAACAGATCTTTACGTGTAGAACAAATGAAACATTTGTAAAATGAGAATATAATTTTAAAAAATGGCAAGTGACACCAGTGGATTATGTTAGGATATATTTATACTCTCATGTGTTCATATCTCCATGACATTTTGTAGAGATGGAACCCACAAACCTATCCCTACTTCTGGCAGCCCTTACTATAAACTAACAACAACCACCTTCATAGTCGCATATTGGCAGAAAACCCAATTTCTCTGTTACGTCCCAAGCTTAATTCTCTTTAAGAAGGTCTCACCAGGTTGCCAGGTGTCATGACCAAGCTGAACAGAGTTAGGATTCAGTCTCCCCTCTCTGGCCTCACCCCTACCACTTCCTCCACTAGTCCCCCATGTTTCAGGGCTGATGCAGGCATATGTTACACTGGTCTTGGCTCAAGACCCTTAGCCATGGCTGCGCTGGCATTACAGAGTTATGCTGTTTTATCACTGGCTGAGACGGGGTTGGGGATTTACGCTGGCATAACATGGCTGAGCCAAGAAACTGCTGATTGGCAGAGCAGGGGGCCGCTAGGGGCGCATTGGAAGATGGCCGACAATACCATCTCTCTGGCTCACACAAGGTAATTAAGAGGCTGATATGGGAGTATTCAGCCTCCCTTGTTACCCCAAGGGAATGGGGAACACTGCCTCACCTGCGGTTGCCATAAATCACCCCCGAGTTCGAAAGAAGGGGGTGAGGGCACAAGGTGCGCAGCACCCGTGTGGGACGGCTCTCCCAGACGCTGTCTCTGATTGCGCGGCCTGGTTGCAGGAGCTCAAAATAAACAATTAGAGAGAAGCAAATGCACATATTTCGAGTGAAGAACGGGAGTTAAGACTGCTAATGGAAGTGACCTCTGTGAAGCAGAGCAACCGGTTGGATTCAGCAGGATAATATAACAAGAAGAAGATACATCAAAGGGTCGGTATGTTGGAATGGGACGGAATGGGGGGGGACTTTTTTTTTTATCTTATGTGATTACCTAACAATCCTCCCCCCAAGAAGAATCATTGCAATTACTGATTATAAGCGGGATGATTAAGAACTGTGTGGAAATGAATTACTAATCAAAGACATGGCTTGTGTAATATTTGGAAAGGAATGAAAGGCCTTTGGAATGACGCAGTTATAAAAAGAGACTCGTTAAGAAGCAGGCCTGGCTGAAGGTTTTACGATCGAGGGGGAGGAGACCATTATATCGGACTGTGAGCTTGACCTGGCAGAACCCCTTAAGAAGATTGAGGAGAGACTGACAGGCCTGCGAAGATCAACAGGCAGACTTTAAGAATGTTTTGTACGGAAGTGTTGAAATGGAGTCTGTCTATTTGAAAATGGCTCTTGGAGGAATGGAAAATTCACACAGGATATAACAACGTTTGTTTTTAACCCGCTTGTGGACACTATCAGAGGTCACAAAGAAAGGAATATATGATAACAACAAGAAGATGAGGAAAATAATAAAGTGAAGATTGGACAGAACTGTGAATATTATTTGGACAGAACTGTGAATATTAAAGCAGCAGCAAGAGAGATGTTTGGATCCCTTTCAGAGCTCGAAGCATGGGTACCCCCAACAAAAATTTAAAAATTTGGCTTTGTAATTTGGAATTAATGTGATTTGATTGGTTTGTTAATAAAAATTATATTAAAAAAAGAAAAAGAAACTGCTGATTTAGCTCTGCCACATCCTAAGTTGCCCATCCTGGCAGATGCTGGTTAGGATTCCTCATGTCATCCGATTCATAAATAATTGCTGAATTCCTTATCTCTTCTCCTTCTGTCTTCCACCTTCTGTATTCTACACATACTAGACTTTCCTCCACTTTTCAAACCTCCACCACAACTTGTTGTAACTCCAAACAGAAGCAACCTATATAATATGGCAAGGGGTGAAAATTGATAAGGTGGAGGGCAAATGCCAGTAATTATGCTGTATGGGAGTCCCAAAAACTCCACTTTTCATGTTTCTAATAGTAAATGAACTCTTCTTAGCCAAAACACAAATACACCAATAATTCCAAACATATAGATAGCTCTTATCATAACGTCATGTTAGATGATCCATGTCATTGGTCTACACACAGAGAGAGACATATACAGCTGAAGGGCCATATCTCATTCTGGCAATGTTCTGGGGGCCACGTGTCATTGATAGACAGGGCCAGAGGCCAAAGTGTGCAGAGCAACTAACAGGTTAGTTTCTTCAAATACATCCCTCTTAGTCTTTGACCCACACAAGCAAGAAGCAATATCAGAGTTCAGGGACACATTCCAGCCAGGAAAAACACTCAGGGATGGGGCCTATGTACATATGGTTCCCCATCCCTGATCTACAAACACATACACATATCCCAAGAATTTATATCTCACCTTAGCAAGAGCAAGTAGGTTAATAAACAAGGAATTCCCTTGCAATGCCTCTATCTCTGTTGAGGAAGCAGTTTCAAGGCCCCTGCTTCTTTTCCCACTTGGAACAGTTGACTGGAGAATGGACTTGACTTTGTTCCAATGACAGATACAAAGCGATCTGGATGTACTTAGCAGAAATAGTTTGCAGCAAGTCAGAAGAGTTGGTCCAAGGCTTGCAAAACCTGGCTCCAGTTTCCTTCACTGTCTAAACTGTCAGTCTATTTCACATTGCTTTCTGTCTTACAGAATGCTCCAATAATGAGTGAATTGCACTTCCCAGGATTCTATATCAGAAAAAATCACAGGTGAATCCTTAGAGCAATGCCAGTTTGTCTATAATCAATGAAGCCTGATGGATAATACTGAGAGCTTTTCTGGAAACTAGAGTGCATTAGTGTGTGCACGGTTTGGGGTGATATTGGTTTGGGGATAGCAAATAATAAATGAATAAATAGGCCTAGGTTAGATTGATTTGGGTGTCAAATCCAAATTTCCAAATATGAAACAAAGTAAGAAACTTAGAATGGGGTGCGATTTCCACCAACCATTACAACCAGCTGCTCCCATTCCCTACCTGCATTTTAAAAACAAACATTGAACATACATGAATTCTACCTTAACATGACAGTCATAGCTACAGTGACACAATGAAAGCTTCTGGGGTACTGTTGTGGAAGTAGCAGGTGCGCTGGCTTGGCATCACACATCCCGAGGCCTCAGAACCTGCAGGTTCCAAGGTGACTTCTGATGCTTTGCGAAGCACCGGAAGTTGCGTTGGGGGCCCTGTGGTATGAGTGCTGAGCACCCACAACAAATTTTTGTGGGTGTTCAGGCCCCCAGGGTCCCCTATAGTTGACACCCCTGGGAAATAGCAACAACTCATACTCTGATCTTAAGCTGTAACGTTCCAAAACCATTTTTAACTTTCAGCACCATGAAATGAAACCACTGATAGACACAAGGAGACACTAGGAATCTGACAGTAGCAGCAGACATTAGGCTCTGCATGGGGGAAGGAGATTAGAGGTAGGACTTTGAGGCTTTGCCATTAGCAGGTATAGAAGGTCAACTTACTAGGCCACTTTGCAACCTGAGAGTTTGTCCTTGCAAAAGTGGCACAGTCAAAATGTTAGCACCTATACACACACTCTTGCTGTGTATTGCTGTGTATATATCACTCTTGCTAAGGGGTGTGGGGGTGTGGGTGAACTAATTTGTCTCCATAGTGTTTTCTCTGTACTTCAAGAACTCCAATGAATTCCATGTTTAAATTTTAAGGGCAGATTCCAGCCCTAAGATTACACACACACACACACACACACACACACACACACAAGATCATCACTGTAACTATCATAACTAGGCCACAAGTGTTTAAGAGAAGATGAGCTCCAAGTCAAAACTGTCTATATACTTTTATGATTGCTTATGTATTTTGTTTTGCAGTTATCTTAAAAGGCACACGTATTGTATTTCTTTTAAAATAATGTCTCTCTCTCTCTCTCTCTCTCTCTCTGTGTGTGTGTGTGTGTGTGGAGAGAGAGAGAGAGAGAGAGAGAGAGAGAGAGTATACAAACAACCCCCCTCCCCTGTAAACACCTATGTGTGTTTTTCTCTGCTGTGGTTGTCTTGAGAACCCTATACTGCATTTGATGTTTATGGTCTGTAGACAAAATAAACTCAAACTAAGCTTACAAGATACAACTGGGCAATATTGTGCAGAATGGTTGATACTTACTCCTAAATTCAGCATCATTAGGCTAGGGAGCAACTGTTATTGACAGAGACAGATCTACTGAGGCCTTTTCTGTATTATACTGCCTGGTACAAAGAAGGATACTGCATTGCCAGCTGATGTGCTCAAATTGCCTTGGCTCAAGAGAAATCATACAGGAGAGATGCTACATAGGCAAGAGATAACTAAAATGGCACATAGGATTTCTTTGCTCCTTATTCTTAATCATGAAACAGTCCATCTAATATTTCAGGGCCAGTGTTCAGCATGTCAGATTTTTTGTTGGCAGAAAGAATTATGGCGATATTTGAATTCCTATTGGATTTTGTGTTTGGAAGTGATTGAGTCATTTGTGACCTAAGTAATTGGGTCAGTTTGTGTTGCTATATGACTCATTCCTACTCTCCTTCAGATAAACGCAGAGATTCCCATTGGCAATGAATATGCCTTGCTGCGGTCTGTAAAATCTCAAAAAGTCACTGCAAATAAACCATATGGGATTGTAAGAGAACAAACTGAGACTAATAAAGCAGTACTGCCGTTCCACTGGAGATTATGTTTATGGATTACTTATATGCACAATACTTGCATGCCACTATTCAACAAAAAGTCATCAACATTAATAATATAATGAATGAAATTGAACTCTGCCATGTTCAAAGTACTTCATATTCAATTTGTCAGTAATCCTTAAAAAAGCCTCCCAAGTATGACAGAATTATTTTCTTACTACTGTATTATATATCATGACTTGCCTAACACAACAGAGTGAATTTCTCAGCTTCCCACCTGTGTGCCTTCTCAGAGGTAAGCCCCACTGAGTTCAGTGGGACTTATTCTCAGGTAGGTATATATAAGATTGTAGTTTTAGCTACTGTACAACAAAAGTTGTGCTCTAACAAGATAACATGTTCAAACTTAACAAAGATCATGGGTGACTGAGTGAGATAACCCTGATAAATTGGTTACAGTAGAGGTGGGGAACCTTTGGTCATGCTGGCTCAGGCTGATGGGAGTTGTAGTCCAACAGCAGCTGAAAGGCCACAGGTTCTCTACTTGGAGTTACAGGTAACACAAAGGTTGTCTGTCATACAGAGAGAAAGTGAAGATTTGTACTCAAGTTTACACTGTTTGCTGAAACATTCTACCCAGAACTCCACTCGGTTCATTTGATGCACAGTAATTCATGTAGTTTCTGTCACTTAAACTTTTTAATAGTTACTTCCTAGTACTAATATTCCAATCAGTAACAGCATCAAATTAGTATTAGACTCTATGTGGTTATAGGGTGCATCAATTAGTACTGGATAAGTACAGGGGAGAAATTCAGATTTTATTGTGAATCAGCAGGTTTTCGTCTAATGTGAGGTAGAGTTGTCACTACTGAGCTGTAAAGGAGCTTATTTGGCATAAATTGTTCTTAATAAGTCACGGCAGCATGAAGAAACTCAAAGAGCGGGCTCTAACCTTAAAAGATGAAACACTCAAGGATAGTTGTCAGCTTAGACCTTGGGACCTAATGATCATTCACTCTGCAGCAACAAGCGAAGGAGTTTGGTGGGATTCAGAAATCTGCTAGTGTCTTGACCAGAATGTGCATATTGTATTGTACAGAAAGAAGCTCCAAGCTAAAGATAGCTTTTCACAAAGGAATCTTGAAGCAGTTAATTAAAACCCTGGTGCAGTTAATTAAAGCCTTGTTTACAATTACATCCTGAGCAAATTATCATCTTGTGCTGATTGATTCAGGTGAGTATCGGAGTTGCAGAGCAGTTCAGGAAAGCTTTGAATCCACTTTGTTTCATGACTTGAAAGGACTTTGATAGCTTCTTTCCAAAGGGGAGGGGGTGTGCTTAGAGTACATAATGCTTCTAAGTTAGTAAGGCCAATTGAGGAGAATGGGTCAGAGCAAGAGCTTCTAGGAGCTAAAAAATGGAATATGAGAAAATTGAGCCAATGGTTAGTCAGTTACAGATGAGCAGCTCCCTCAGGTCAATATCTACACAAATTAAAAATGAAGAAAGTAAGAAGCAAAATTCAAAGGAAGGTAAATTAAACTTCTTGTTGTTATTTAGTCGTTTAGTCATGTCCAACTCTTTGTGACTCCATGGACCAGAGCACTCCAGGCACTTATGTCTTCTACTGCCTCCCGCAGTTTGGTCAAACTCATGCTAGTAGCTTCGAGAACACTATCAAAAAATCTCATCCTCTGCCGTCCCCTTCTCCTTGTGCCCTCCATCTTTCAAAACATCAGGGTCTTTTCCAGGGAGTCTTCTCTTCTCATGTGGTGGCCACCAAAGTACTGGAGTCTCAGCTTCAGGATATGTCCTTCCAGTGAGCACTCAGGGCTGATTTCCTTAAGAATGGATAGGTTTGATCTTCTTACAGTCCATGGGACTCTCAAGAGTCTCCTCCAGCACCATAATTCAAAAGCATCAATTCTTCGGCGATCAGCCTTCTTTATGGTCCAGCTCTCACTTCTGTACATCACTACTGGGAAAACCATAGCTTTAACGTGGAGGAGGAACCGGCAGGCCACTCCAGTATCCCTGCCAAGAAAACTCCATAGACAAAGACAACAGGCATATAAATTCAACTTAGCTCACACAAAACATGACCAAAGATAGAAAACTGTAACAAAGATAGTTGGGTAGTCACTCTGAAAGGGATTCTGTGAGAAATTCAAAGAACGAGAAAGGCATCTCATCTTGAGTGAACACATCCTTGAACAGCAGCCACCATGAGTATTCATTTCCTGGGGGGAAAGAAGAAGAAAATGTGTTACATTAATACACTGGACTTAGCCAATCACAGGGCAAATGACTTGATGTAATGTAGGATAACATACAAAGATTTCTCTTGCTACTGAGCCATCAACTAGTAAACATTTCTAATGCTGGCTGGAAAGCTTCATGTTAAAGAATTCCTGAAGAGGACAATCTGGATCAAATCCATCCAGACCTGTAATTCATATTTATCTCTATTGGATAATACAGGGGTCTTATCATTGTGATACTCATCCAGTGAAGCTATTGGATGACTACTACCCATGGCCTGTCCATCAAGCATTTCTTATCTTCAAGGGCCACGTTTCCCTATGTCCCGAGAAGACTTTGTAAGGCTGGATTAATTTCTAGCAACTATTTAGTGACCCTTCTCTCTACCCATTCCCAAGCCCTTAAAAGGCAAATATGCTAGCTGGATAAATTTTTGAGACCATAAGTTATTCATGCATGTGTTGGCAGCATAGAAAGGCTTTCAGAGCAATTTGACCCGGCAGTTTGGTTCTGGACAGCAGGCGACTGACTTCCTATGACTCCAGTGGCAAATTTCCCACTGGAATGATTGGATAGAGAGAACATCAGGCCCTGAAGAGCCACACACACTTTATCTCTAAACAAGTGCATAAAATGCTACAATCTAATTTTGAAGGAGAAAAAGAAAACATCCATTAGAGCTGCTTTGTTGAGAGGTTTCAGCTCCTTCTATAACATAAGCATGACATGCTGAAGTACATGCAGCTGTGTTATTCAATGCAATGCAGGGGATATGGTGCTCTTTGAATCTTTCTTATGATTGATGAATTTCAAGCTAAAGTAGGGATCAACAAATCTGTCAATTTCAATTTGTCTCTGTTTATCACTTTTTCTAATCTTATGTTCACTTCATCCCATTTCCATTTAATTTTAAAAATATTATACAGTGGTACCTCGGGTTTCTAACAGCTTACTTCTCGAACTTGTACTTGAAACCCAAACACTTCAAACCCAGAAATGAGTGTTCCGGTTTTCAAACTTTTTTTGGAAGCCGAACGTGCTCTGTTCTGAGTATAACTTCCGTTTTGAGTGCCACACTTCTATTTTCTGAGTGAGGGAAGGTGGGCTGGGCAGCAAGTGAGCAGACACCTGCCACCCTCCAGTGCTGGGTCCCTCCGCCACTGCCACCACAACAGCAACCACTCCCTCCTCCAGCTCCATCGGCCCCAGTGCTGAGTGAGGGAAGGCTGGGCCAGGGCGGCAAGTGAGCAGGCAAGGGATGTCACCCCCCCCACCCCCCACTGCTCCTGCTTGCAGGCAAGTAGGAGTGGGATCGGGCTTCTCTGCTAGGCAGTTCGTAGCTCCCACTTAGAGCCCCAACCTATTGCTGCTTGCATGGGAACAGGAACTGGATCGGGGCTGCTCAGCTGGGGAGGTGCAGGCTCCATCACACTTTCCATTGAGGGGTTCATGGCTGCACTCCCCTCAAGGAAGAAGTTTAAATGAGGCCCCACCTCCACATCAGAGTCCCTGCACCACCTGAAGGCAGCCAGACGCTCCTCAGCTGAGCTGCCCGCTGCCGCTCCTACTTGCAAGCAAGCAGGAGCAGGGCAGAGATCTCTCAGAAGTGGAGGCCTTGTGCTTCCCAGCTGAGAGATCCCCGCCTCCACTCCTGCTTGCAAGCAAGTAGGAGCAGGAGCAGGCAGCTCAGCTGAGGAGTGCCTGGCTGCCTTCTGTTTTGCATTACTTTCTATGGGAAAGTGCATCTTGGTTTTGGAATGCTTTGGTTTTGGAACAGATCTCTGGAACCAATTAAGTTTGAGAACCAAGGTACCACTGTAATGAAAAATTGTTAGCATTCTAGAGCACATTTCTCTGAATATGCCCATTTCTGTGCACAAAGTTGCCCAGCATACACATATTTGGAAGCAATTTCTCCTAATATAATGCATTTTTAGAGACAATTTTCCCTAATAAATGCATGTTATGTACATTTCCCCCTCACATATGCATTTTAACATACTGTTTCTTGTTGGAGAACAACATTGCAAATTTCAGAGACGTTCAAATTTCAAAGGCTACCTGTGTTTCAGTTCTTATATTGTTTCAACAAATACAAATTAGCTATGATCACCTTAAAATGGGAAGCAAAACAAACTTCTTTCCCCTTCCTAAACTAGAGTGAATTTGCGATTTCTGATGGTGTTAATCCTGGGCAATCTCAGTTTCCTGCCTCCCATTTTTAAATTGAGTGAGCCAAGCATTGGCATGAGAGGTGAAAGACTTTCATAATTCTCCTATCAATGACATGCTATGAAGCATTGTAGACAATGGCTATATTCCTAAGGAGGTTGGCACACAGCTGTTTGTGTGACCTCAGACAGGTGGCACTATAAACTAGTTTGATTACAGGCTGGGTTCTCAGAGCTGCTGTGCCACTGCAACATCATAGAATCATGAAATTGTAGCATTGCAAGAAACCTGAGGGTTATCTAGTACAACCCCTCAGGGGGTGGGGAGGGGTTGAGTAGACCTTGGGAGGACCTGGAGGAAGAAGAGGCTTAGGAAATTGTGGAAAGGTGGGAACCTTCAGTCCTCACAACTGCCTCATTGATGTAAGATTTACCATGAAGAGTTGCTGTTGTCACTAGGCCTGGCCTCCTGAACTGTTTGTTTCTTTGAATAAAGAGTTAATTTCACTGACACCATGTGAGTTATTCCTGATCTGTTTCTATCACCCCACCCCACCCCGACAGTTTCTCATGTCCACAGAAATCGCCAAGGAAGGACTTACTTTTTAGATGGTTGTTAATTTTAATAAGTTATGCCTTAACTGATTATAATATTCAGTTTCTGGTTTGATATGTGCATTTTCTGCTTTTCTTTGAACTGATGCTTTTGTATTGTTTGGTTTAGGCAGCAATCCTTTGTTTCTGGGAGGGTGTGCAAGCTGCCATGCTCCGCAAAGAAGGTGCTGCCCTGGTATATGGCACTAGGGATATCTCAGTTGGTTAAAGCGTGGTGCTGATAATGCCAAGGTTGCAGGTTTGATCCCTGTATGGGACAGCTGCAGGGTGTTGGACTAGAATGATCCTCAGGGCCCCTTCCAGCACTAAGATTCTATGAAAATAATAGCTGTAAACTAGTCATGTCCACAATTTCAATGGGTCTATACTGCAAAGAACTAATGACACTCTTGCTGGAATTATCACCCTAGCAAGGCTCACCTGGTGATTTTATTCTCTTTTCAGCGCTAGGAGAATTTTAATTTCCCAAACTAAACTGTGACAATTTTGTTGCAATTTTCTGTTTTATATGCCTTTTGTTTATTTTTTAACACATTGAAGTTTGTTATCTTGTCGGTTTTATTTTATTTTTATTGTATAAGCTACATCAGTGTAAGGTTGGGTGGATGCAGATAATGCTTCACTAACATTTTTTTGTTTTTCAAAGCACATCTTAACTTTTAAGCTCTCTTAAAAATTGTTTACATAGCCTGCCAGGCTCATCATCACATAATCAAACTGGATTGACTTTGTACCATCATGGTACAGCATAATCGGATTAGCTCTATGCTCTCAGTTTGGTCTGCACAAACTCTGATTTGGCCACTGATGTAACCACCTAGAATTTCTTGCCCTTACTGTCCTCACTTGCTCCCTGTAACACAACATAATCAAATTTGGCAGAAAGTGGGGGCACTCTGGGACACTTGGTCCAACATCTTATTGTTGACTTACATTTCACAAGATGCTATGCATGCTGTCTCCACCAACTTTTAAATGCATGCATGCTTTTTAGGTATTGGTGGTCCTAGCTTGTTGCTATCTAGGTTTATCCACACTTAGCTTTTGCCCTGCTCTTTCCAGGCAGAGGTCTGCACTTGAACACACTGAGTCCAAGCGTGTTTTGATGTTTTCTGCAGACTGAGCTTTAATGAGCAGGTTTTCACGGGGAAAGCTCCAGAGACAAAATGGGGTGAGCTGGGGGACCTTGCACACTGAGCTTTAAATCATGGGCTGTGCCTGGAAAGTGTGGAGGAAAGATAAGTGTAGCTAAGCCCTCTCTGTGTGTGCATAAAGCTACATCCTAGAAGAAGAGTTTGGATTTAATATCCCACTTTATCACTACCCGAAGGAGTCTCAAAGCGGCTAACATTCTCCTTTCCCTTCCTCTCCCACAACAAACACTCTGTGAGGTGAGTGGGGCTGAGAGACTTCAAAGAAGTGTGACTAGTCCAAGGTCACCCAGCTGCTGCATGTACAGTGGGGAATCGAACCCAGTTCACCAGATTACAAGTCCACCTCTCTTAACCACTACACCACGCTGGCTCTCTAAAACTTCAGTAGAGTTATTTCAAGAAGTAAATAACTCCAAAGGACAAACAAAGCAACTGAGGTTGCATTATTATAAGCACACTTACTCGGGAGGAAGCCATATTGATGAAAGTGGGTCACAGATCTGAGTAAGCATGTAGAGGATTCTGCTATGAAGTAGAACATTTCAGGGGCAGATATTTTTCCTGCATTTCTTCAGTGTCATGATTTCTCATGATGGGGCAAACACCAAAGTTATTTAAAGGTCTTTCCCCACCTTCATTTTGAGATAGCAGTTCAGCAGAAATTGTTCTAAAACAATGGTACAATAACTTTGAAAAGACAAGATGCCAGTTGCTGGCACTCTAATTGTATCAAGGCATTAGCATTCGCAGCAATGTAAATAGTAATCCCTGGAGCCTTGCAGTTCAGACAATGGACCTCAAGATTAACTGTGCACATACAGAAATACTGGTCTATGATTACTCCCTAATAATATTCAAACAGATCATCCTCAAGCTATCATCAAGAGACTGCAGTTACCAACTGCTCCAAGCAACAACCATGATCCCCACCCCCTGCAATAGAGTGCATTTAAATTAGTATTAAAAACAACAACAACAATTAAGTAGGAGAATCTTCACTGACAAAACCTATGGATAAAAATTGCTGACAGGTTTATCCACATCTTGGCAAGTCTTGCTTTAGTAACCAAGCACCAGTTATCACAGCTGGTGTAACTAAACTGCATATTTAAGAGGGGAAATGCTATGGAGGATGAAACGGGATCACAAATATCAGATGATATGCCCACCTTGGCTTATTTTAATAATCTAACCAGGTGTTAGCAGGGTTTCAAACACAGCCCAGACACTTGCTCCAAGTAGGATTCCTTTTTGAATCACCCTATCTAGTTTATTCACAGCCTGATTAAACAGATAATTAAAAGTTACAGATGCATAGCACTGCCAAATTACTGTAGCTTGAACGCATTTGTGAGAAGGGGTCTGAATCTTGAAGAGCCTAGCAAGGGCTCAAGTGGGTTCTGTGAAGCAGCAGCTCCACAACGCCATATATTGCAGGTTTTGAGCCATTTTTTTTCATATTGTTTCATTTAATTAGGTTCCCAATCTCCAGGAATCCAGGAGCACTTGAAAACCAGGAGGGTGGGGCTGAACCACTAATTCCCAGCCTACTTGCTTCTCTCTCTCTTTCTCTCTATCTCTTCCCTCCAATTCATTTAGTCTATTTATCCCTACAGGAAACTGATTCATCTTTAGAACTTTCTTACAGTCTACAGATACCTGTAAAGAAATAATGACAGAACACAGCCTCTCACACTGCCGCTCATGTTGAGATAACACAGGTAACTTCCAACCTGTGATCCTTGCTATGCTAACCTTCACAAAGGGTATGCACTATGACTGCAAGCCTCCTCTCCAAATGGTGAGGATGTGTGCTACTGCTGCTATGACATCTGAAAGCATTCCCCAAATGGGGGATTGCTATACTTATATATTTTCCACAGCTTGTGCTTAGGAAATTAGGATGCAGCATTTGTAGCCAGCAGAGGTATTTGGCCTCATTCAGTGTTGCCAGGTATTCAAAATCCCCCAAATGTGTGAGATTTCAATGACACGTTGTCAAGTTTTCCAGATTCCTCTCAGTCGCACCTGCTGAGCTCTGCTCAAGTAGTCTCTCTGCATTGTTTATAAAACCCTATAAATTTAGGATGTTAAAATTGTGTGGGGAGACTTCAATGAGTCAAAAAGGTCAGAATAATTTGTTGCAGATTATTGCCTTTTAATGTGCAATATTTTATTATGTTTTTATATATGTTGGAAGCCTCCCAGAGTGGCTGGGGCAACCCGGTCAGATGAGTTGGGTATAAGTAATAAATGTATCCATTCCAAACCTATCCAAACCTGTCCATTCTTAAGGAAATCAGCCCTGAGTGCTCACTGGAAGGACAGATCGTGAAGCTGAGGCTCCAATACTTTGGCCACCTCATGAGAAGAGAAGACTTCCTGGAAAAGACCCTGATGTTGGGAAAGATGGAGGGCACAAGGAGAAGGGGACGACAGAGGACGAGATGGTTGGATAGTGTTCTCGAAGCTACCAGCATGACTTTGACCAAACTGTGGGAGGCAGTGGAAGACAGGAGTGCCTGGCGTGCTCTGGTCCATGGGGTCACGAAGAGTCGGACACGACTAAACAACTAAACAACAACAACAAATAAATGTATTATTATTATTATCCACTCCCTGCTGAAAGACAGGTCTGGTGTGGTGGTTAGAATGTTGGCCTGAGACCTGAGAGACCAAGTTTCAAATCCCACTCACTGGGAGATTTTGAGCTACTCATAGAAAATCTACCAGTGGCTTCAACCCACAATGGCTATGCTGTGTTCTCTGTCAGATGAATATGCATCTGAATACTAGTAGCTGGAAACCACACATGGAGAGAGCACTGTTGCACTCAGCTCCTGCTGCTGGACTTCCTGTAGGCATCTGATTGGCCACTGTGAGAACAGGATACTGGAATAGACAGGCCTTTAGTTTGGTCCTTCAGGGCTCTTCTTCTAGGGCCCTGCGGGACTTGACATCTTTCCGCAGGGCCTGCAAGACAGAGTTGTTCCGCCAGGCCTTTGATCAGGGCGCAGCCTGACTCCCTCCTCTGGCAACCTGCACAGAACTTTGCTTAATTGGTTGCCATCAATTTGATTTAATTAATTTTTATAATGAAATATTTTTAGATTGTGTGATTATTTGATTTTTTGATTATTTGATTGTTGTTAGCCGCCCTGAGCCCGGCTTCGGCTGGGGAGGGCGGGATATAAATAAAATTTATTATTATTATTATTATTATTATTATTATTCTTAAATATATATAAAGAGGACAAATAATTTTGCTGCTGTTTTGAAAAATGCTCCTTTTCAGTTTTGGGAGAACAGGTAAATACAGTTTGGGTCACCCAGTTGATTCCTGCAAGTCTTAATGTATCTTGACACCACAATGACAAATTAAATTTAGCTTACAGGTCCTGTAGTGCTTTTGGTTGTTTGATGCTGGCCAGATTTGACTATTAATAGGGCCTACTCAGCAATTATATGGACTTGAATGCAACATCAAACATCAGCAGTGACTAAACAGAAGCTCCCAGCAGACCCCTTTTGCTGGATTTCACCTGCTGTGAAGATATACTGAGGAGTGCTGAAGTGTGTGACTTATTTCAAAGCTGACTTGCTCCATGGTGTGAGTTCTAAGCAGCTTCAAATGCAGCAATTTAACATATGGGAGCACCTTGTTATCTTGCCATCACTGCAAAATGTATTAGATACAAACAAAACAAAAGCTTAAACAACTTCGATTTCTTTTTTTTAATGCCTCCTCCCCCACCTTTTTCTGGCTTGTTTGTTTGTTTGTTATAATCCCCAGGAGCTCTGGCCTTTATTAACACAGCACTTGCAAGCATCCTTTCTGTTTTGGGTGAAGTATTTTGCAACTCTATGGAAAAAAACAACAACGCTATTCCTTAATGCGGAATGAAGAGGTCAGCTTGATTTTGCTCACTAACCTGTCTCAAAGAGAATGAAGCAGCCTGCCTCTGGCATTTTCATTCATTCTCATGAAGAACACTGCCTTACAAATGGTGCACTTTAAATTACATTTTACCTGCTGTGAAGACCTGTGTATTTCTCCAATGAAATATGTTTTCATTTGGAAGTTGTCAGTTCCTCAAAGGTGAAATTACTAGGCATTGCTCCCAAGGAAATCAATATGTAATATTTTTTTGTCAGGAGAAGTTGGGAGGGGGGCGTGTATGTATGGAAAGAAGCAGGGTTGGCAAGAAGAAAAAAACCTATTAATGTAAAGACTTAAAGCAGAACACACTTACATACTATAAAGGATTTTGCATTCTTGGCATTGCATTTCTGTCCTGAGTTCCTTTCAACAAACATACCTGTTGGTTTCGCTGAAAAGAATGTTGTACAGTGTTGCTACAAGGAATGTTTGCAGCCCTCAGTGCTTCAGAAGATCTTACTCTAAGGCATTGAAAAAAATGTGTGGAGAAGTTGAGCCCCAATACCCACATCTCCACTTGTTCCAGTCAAACATCCTGCTTCATGACTTTCCATTGGCTATTTCCAGTGAGAGGACCACCACCAATGGTGACACTCATTTCCACCAGCTGAGGTGAGTAGAGAGACAACTATTCTGAATCCTAACCTTGCCCTCAGTCATCAACATTGGAGCGTTAGGACTGCAGCCTTTAAAAATTCATGCCAAATTTTTAATTTGACAAGGTCAAAGGAAAGTAAATAATGCAAATACTGTATGTCCCTGAGGACACACACTGACATTTTTGATTCACTTTTTCTTTAAGAACTTGTGAGATTAAAAAAACCCTATCAGATAGTCCTCTCAATGTAAAAGTATAATCCAAATAAATGACCTCATGCATAATGTTTCTTTTAGGTGACAGGATAAAAATGGAAGAAAGGTTGACCTGTATCTGTCATCTAGTCAGTCGTGAAACTTTCATATGACAAGTAACAACTTCTGCATTTCATTTTAGGTTTTCAAGGACTTGCCAAAACATAGGGTAAACGAAGTCTAATCTGTCAGCGAACACACGTAAATGGACTAAAGAGGCATTTTTTTCTGTGCTTGTTTATATTAGCTTTAGATTTAACATTTGATAATCCTACTAATTAAAAATAATACCAGATAGAAGCAAGCTGATAATAAATCAAATAAGAAATAGGGGGGGAGAGGGGAGAGAACATGCATATGATACTGTTTCCAACATGTTTGAATTAAACTTAATACTTCAATTAAAATAAATAAATTTAGTCTACGACAATTTGGTATTTTTCTTGCACTATTACCCAAGTCACTAATTTCTGTGGGAATTAATCTGGCAAAGCTCTTGAAATCTTTGTAAGGACAGCAATGAATCTTTGCAAGGCAACTGAAGGAAACTGAGTGGAACAGCAGGAGAAAAAGGAACCTGCTTCCAGAACCCAAATTACTGCCACACACACTCAAAATTCATGATTTGAACTGGATATTATGAAGCAGTGAAGGGGAACCTGTTGCCAACTAGATGTTGTTGGAATCCAGTTCCCATCAGCCTCGGCCATCAAGGATGATGGGCATTATGGTCCAAAATATCTGGAGGGCCATCCCTATTATTGAGGGAGAACTACATAACCTGGGGCTTTAGGTCCAAAACTGCAGGTTCCTTGATAAACTACATCCTACTGTCTATCTCAACGTGGCCCTCAAGCCACAACAGGTTGGCAATTCCTGGGTCTAAGAGTTGGAAGAACCATTTTGTTTTGTCCTTGTTGATATGATAAATTGCCAATAAACTGAACTGAATTCTAGTAAGGCTACTAGAAGTGATGCAGTGTTGTAGGTTCAAGACAGCCTTCCCCAATCTTGTACTCTCCAGATACTTTGGCTAGGGCTGGTGTGAGTTGTAGTCCAAAGCATCTGAAGAGCATCGGGATCTGTAAGTCTGACACAGGAAATGTACTTACCAAAATGACATTTGATGGAGATACCTCTTGGTGAGGTGCTAGTTAACTGCTACATGGCTATCCTTGGTAAGTCTGAGCATGCTGCTCATTTCCTGATCCAGTTGTTCTGGTTTCCAGCTTATTTCCAAGGCTCAGTTCAGGATGCTACTGAACACCTTTGGACCACCAAAATGGTTGAAGACCAGGATACTGGGAAGACCCATATGGTCATGTTTTCCCTCTGGAATGAGCCTGGGAAAGTTCTTTTGCTTTGCTTATTTGAGGTATGTTTGGCACATGTTTGGTCTTCTCCATGGTCCCTGCCCCAGGAAATTTGTCCAGTTCCCTCATTTATGCCCCCCACACACTTACAACATGCAGAACACACAAAATATATTCACATGCACATTTATACATATGCACAATTCTTTGTCTCTTCCTCCTACCATTCATAACCTCTTACAATAATGCAATATTTAATTATAATAATAATAAACATATAATCTATGTCATTTGTCTTCATTTAGATTTGCAAATATTAAAAATTTCAAATTTCTTACTTAGCAGCAAGAAAGCATAAACATTGCATTTTGCATTCCTGCTTCGTATAAATCAATAAAAGGGTGATTTATATGATCTTTCAAGCTATTCCTTTTTCAGTCTTCCTTATCTCAAGAGGCAGCACATCTGCAACTCAGCTGGCTGTTTTTCCAGCTTAGATGGGCTCAGGCTGCATTAAATCCCCAACCCCAGCTCAGCCAAAGCTTATTGCCTCATCCTGGCTCACCTGAGGCTCAGTTGGCTGAGCCAAGGATGGTGTAAGTACCCCCAAAAGTTATTATTGGGGGCATAAAGCAGGTAGGACCAGAGTAGGGGTGCCTTTTCAGCTGAGTCACATGCCCATTTCTTGTGCACAGGATTGCTCCCTAAATTTAACAAATGCTGTTAGTTTATCCATTCGTTACAATGTGCCATACCTCCATCATCCATTCCTTCATCATAAATATTTTAGATGGTCACAGTTTAGGCACCAAGAGAATTCCTGCAGCCCTCAGCATATTTCCTAACATCATGTTCTGATTGAAATACCTCTTTCGTATATTACCTCCCCACCCCACAACAAGTGAGGAGGAATACATATCCGTATGTGTGGTGTGTGTGTGTGTGTGTGTGTGTGTGTGTGTGTGTATGAGCAACTGATGAAGCCAGGAGCCAAAATGTTTTGCTATAAGAATTTAAAATGTCTGTTTTGTTAGTCACACACAGATTCTGGCAGGTGGTTCATTTTGTCTGGTTAAAACTTGTTTTGGCTTTATATATGCTGCCTTGTATGTGTTCATTTCTTTTTAGTGGCATTTTTTAAAATGGTTTGATTAATTTTGGATTTGGATTGTTAGCTGCCTTGGGCACTTTTCTAAAGTGAAAAAGGCAGAATAAAACTTTGTTAAAATAAATGGAATAAAATAAATGGAAGTATGGAAAGACATAGATCCACATATTTTTGTTGTTGTGCTGGTGGAGTCCTAAGCTGCAAGGGTTGCCTTCTCCTTTAAGGGGAGCTTTTAATAATAAAAGTGGAGAGTTGCTAAGAAGGTAGAACTAGCATCTAAGTACATTTCTAGTTTCTGTCAGATATCACAGGTACCAGAAATGGAGCTTCTTTAACCACTGGGCAAATATCACTCCTTTTTAGAAAGGATACTAGTCTCAGAAATGTGTACATCTCAGTCCTTCTCCTCCTGGGAGAAACTAACCAGTGTTCAAAAAATGCTCTTTCTCAGAACCTTTACTCTGCAAGGAACACTGCACATGTTCTGCAGTCTAAGGCTCTGCAAGAGCAGGAAACATGCAACAAATTACCGTATTTTTCCGTGCATAAGACTAGGTTCCCCCCTAAAAAATAATGTCAAAAATTAGGGGGTGTCTTATACACGAACACATCTCCCCCATTTTCTTAAATCTGAGTCCCCCAAAATAAAGGGCGTCTTATACATGGGGGTGTCTTATAGACAGAAAAATACGGTAAGTTACGTTCCTTGCATGAACTTCATTTGTATGTCTGCAAATGCCCATGGCTGTTCATTTTGTATTGTTTTCGAATTCATCTGCCATTTCCCCTCCTTTGTTTCCCTGTTTTAAACTGTGAGTTGTTTTTGTTATATATTGCTCATAGCCCCCCTCCCCGGTTAAAAACCAGCATACTCCATATAATATGTGGGTAGTTATTAATCAATTGACATTATTATTACTGTTATGATTACTATTGTTATTCCTACCCATTAATTTAAGTGGGTTTACTAGTAATAATACTGTTTAATTTTAACAAGTCTGCTCTGAGTTTGACTAACATTGGTTGCAACCCATAATATGGAAGATTTGAAATCCAATTGACAAGACGTTCAAAACCAAAAGAAAATGTTCAGAGGAAGGGGAAAGAAAAAACTTTATCAGTTAACATTGTTAGTGAAACATACCTAAATCAAAAGACTTTCCCCTTCAACAAAACATTCCTTTGACAGCCTTCACATTCAGAAGGCTCATTTCTCCCTTTCCCAGAGCAGGCGTTTAATGCAAATATGGCTCTTGCTTCTCCCTTTAATGGAGTGACAAAATGAAGGAACACGTTAAAACCAATCATGTTCATTCAGTTCACCCATCACTGTTTTCGGAGAGTCTGCAGAAGATGTCAGGGTTGTCACAAGCAAGTGTTCTTGCCGTTGTTCGGGAACAAGAACAAGTACTCTGAACAGAAATAAACTTCAAGGAATTTGTATGCGCAAAGTTGAGAGGCCCGGCTTGAGTTATTTCTCTGCTTCTGAGGGAGAAACAACAGAAGCCAATCTACAGTCTCTGGATATTACATTTCTAGTACAGGATTCACCTCAGGGATGTAATAGGTGAAAAGAAACTAAGTAAAGGGAGGGGGAGCTCCCTAGCTGATATCAGCAGGAGCCATTTAAAGTAAAGAGATATAGCGATGGCAGCTGCAGCATAATTAAGGAAGGGCCAGACAAAACATTTGTGCAGATTTTTCTTAAGGCTCAAAAGCTGCTTCTTTCTTGAAGTTTTGTATTCAGGTTTGGGTCTCAGTTTAGAGGCAGGGGACCTAAAGCAATTATCAGGTTTGGAGGCCACCAGGCTTGGGAGGTTTCTCGCCTGACATGGGCTATCAAGTACCAAAAAGAGTACAAACACCCATGTGAACCATATAAGGCCCTGTTAGTACTGACTTTTGACAGGGCCTTCTCAGTGGTGGCTTCCTGTTGTGGAATGCCCTCCCTGGTGAGGTGGGTCTGTCTCCCTCATACAGGAGGAATTTAAAACCATGAAGCATGCTGGGTAACCCTGGGTCAGTCACAGTCTTTCAGCCTAAATTTCCTCACAGGGATTGTTGTGAGGATAACATGGAAGGGAGAGAACTATGTCTGCCATCATGAGCTCCATGGGGGAAAGTAGAGCAAAAATGTATGAATGAATGAATGAATGAATGAAACTTTCATTGATCATTGTAACCAGACCACCCATCCAACCAACCAACCAACCAACCAACCAATCCTTTGCTGGATTTAAGTCAATTGTCTTGAAAGTATTTTATGTGACTGCTGCTCTCAAAGAACTTTTCTTTCTTCTTCTTGGACAGATTATTGGCGTGTGAGGGAAAAGGTGGTTGAATTCTCGGCTAAGTGGCTTTCAACCATAACTGGTACTGGGAACAATACACCGAGGCAAATTGATAAGGTACATGTGCATGAAACTATCAGCATGCATGTATAAGGATTATTGACAAAACTTTTTCAAATTTTCACAATAAAACTCATAACACTGGAGGACCAGGAAATTCTGGGAATCCTTGGGTGTAGCAGTTCTTCCAGAAATTTACAGTTAAAAACTTAAAGAGTAAAGTAGCCCCTTGAAAGCATTGTGAAATATGGTAGGAGCAATAACATGAATTCCTATCCGCCCCCCTGTGAAATGTCTCCAAATTTCTTTCACGAGTCTCCTCATCTCTCTATTTTGGGGTGCCCTTTCTTTTCACCAATTCCTCCTGAATGGTCCAGGAAAAAATGCTATAAAATGTTGGTCTAACCTTACTGGTATTTGCCACATCACAGGGGACCAGTGAAAAGTATGGGTTCCTCTTACAAGATCAATACTGATGCTCACCACGTGAAGGGATGTTCACAAATGACATTCACCACACAGAATTGACAAAGCCCAAGATACCTGGTGACTTTACCACATCAGAATGACATGTGAACTTAACCTTATTTAGCTGCTGCTCCTGGCTCTCCTTCCCCCTTCTCTCATTTCCATTCTGCGTTGTGTACTTGAGGCCAAACACTTTCCCCTCTATGCAGATTAATTAGTTGTTCTGAGACTGCATCCTTTTGCCCGCTCTGCAAGTTAGTTATTTGCTTTCTTATGTGGCACGTTTTACACGTGACATACTTTTCAGTCGGCCCTGCATCATTTATGACTTTTCTCTGTCTGCCAAATCACACAGAATTCTATTATTTAATGCCTTTGCAGCAAATCAACAAGAGTTTACAAGCCAAAAATACTAGATTCAATAAGTAATAAGGTTTCTTTTGAATGTGGACAGGGACCTCATCAAATTTCATAAAGCAACTTGGTTTAATGGGAGAATTCTGTTTGTTTTTTTTTAAATGATATTTATTAAGATTTTCAAAAATACAGAAAGTGAGAATTAAAAATACATTCAAAGCCTTATTTTCATACATCCACTTTCCGGGACTCCCCCCTTCCCCCACCCCTACCATATTCCTCTTTCATATTGTTGGCTCCACAAGCTCTCAGTTCTAATTGAAACTTAATTTGTTTAGACCATTATTCGAATTTAAAATTTATACACTCCTCATCAATACCCTTAGTAAAAGACGAAAGTTCTCTCCCAGGGCCCACCCCATTTTCATTCCACAATTTCCCTTTTTTTTAATGATAAGGACACCCCACACAATAGAAATATCAGAAATAAGAAATAAAAAGTATAATAGATGAAAAAGAGCCAGTTCAAAAAAAAGAAGTTAACAAGCCTTTGGATTTTAGTTCTCCCCCCCCTGTCCCCGGTTTAATTTCCCCCTGACCACCAAACCATGTTATCCGCCTGGAATTCTTAAAGTCCATAAATCACCTATTTCCCCCAACTCCTTGCTGGCTTTTTCTTTTTATAGTTATTTTTTAAAACACTTAACTTCAGATCTTTAATAAAACTCCCCCCATTGTTCTTTCCAAATTGTAGTCCAATTTCCTCTTGTTCCGCTGCTGAAACGTTCTAATTCAGAAGCTTAGTAACTCTGCAGGGATTATTGTTATTCAGGAACAAAAACTTGCGTTCAGTCCCTTCCTTTCTTCAATAGAGAATTCTATTGTCTCCTTTAGCTGAACACCCTGTAGACAAAATATTATTTCCGTTTTGCAGCTTTCCCAGAAGATAACCGGTCCTGTAAAATTCCAATGGTATTTTTCCACTTACGACCATCTTTGTAATGTCCCGAAACTCCTCTAGGGGGATTGTTGTAACTTTGTTTTCTCTAGTCCAAAAGTCCGATTGTTATCCATGTTTTCGCCATTTTGTATCCAAGTTTTAACGAGTTATAACAAATTGTAACAAATTTAACCAGCAAAGTTCTCATAATAAAATCCTCTCTGCTTTCCGACTTTGACAGCTACTTTGACAGCTGTCAAAATCTCCGACTCTTTTCACCAGGCTCTCTCTTCAATCACCCCGGTTCCCAGGGGGGGGGGTTTGCGTTTCTTCTCCCTCAATTCTTCCTCCAGCACAGTTCTTATAGTTCCCCATCGTGGAATTCTTAGTTTTTATCAGCAATACAAATCTTTTTGGACCTTGGTTTCCCCATCCTTGTTTTGGAAGGTTTACAGTAGGGGGGGGGACTGACTTCCTTTTTGGATCCCCCCCCGCTCGTGTCCAATCCGAAAAAAAATTCTTTTTTTTCTCCTTTTGAACCCGGTTTCCAAATTACTCACGGGTTGTTGTTAAGAAGTCCGAATTTTCAATGGAAGAAGTCAGCGCTCTCCGCCGGATGGCATGCGGCTGCGCTCGGCAGGGATAGCAGAGGACTCAAAGCACCACGCTTCTCCCCGGCACCCGATCCGTAGCCTTTAAAAAGGCTCCTTCACGAGTCGGGAGGGCGCTAGCGGTGCCAGCCGAGTCTCCATGTCCACGGCCTCCGTGGCCGTGGTTTTTAAGGGTCCCCGCATCGCCGGTGCGGTAGGACCCAGCCCCTGCCGAGCAGGCTCCCTCCGGAGCTCGGAGGGAGTCCGCCATTCGGCGATGGCGCCAACCCGGAAGTCACTTAATGGGAGAATTCTGAAGAAAGTGCTGCCTGGAATTCAGTGGGTGGCACTTTCCCGTCTGTCAATACTGATCAAGTTCAACAGCATGGATTTAAGAGGCTGCTGAAGCTGTTAATGGTCCTTGCGACCACCCCACCCTGGAGATGTGTGCCCATGACCCTGCACACTTGTGGCTATTAAAAGCACCATAATTGTTGATGAGCAGAAAATGTCTGTTCCTTTCGCCCAGTACAACACTTGGTGTTCGAGTCCTGCTGTATGTTTCTGCATACCAAGCTGTTAGTGGTGTCACTGAATGCCCATTTAGAGCTTCTAACATTCTATATTGCTTCAGCTGAAATTATTCCTATATACAATCTGATGCTGTAAAGTGATTGCACCAAATCCTGGCAGTGGGGAGGGGAGTGGGAAGGCAGATTTTAAAAAATAAAATAAAATTATGCATGGCCTGTAGAAAGTGGATAAAGGAAAGGTTTTCTCCATTTCTCAATACACTGGACCTTGTGGACATCCAATGGAACTGAATAAAAAATAGCAGTTATTCATGCAGTGTACATGTCAGGAGTCAGCCAGCAGTCAATCACACTGTTCAAGTCAGAGTTAACTCTTTATCAGAAAAACCATTTTTGAAATGGAGTGTCAGGGCTAATGAGCACAGCTATTAATCTTCAGTAGATCTTGCTGCCATGCAGCAGTTGCTGAGACTAAAGGTCCTGGCCTCCCCACAGCTGCCTATGTCCCTTCCTCTCCAGGTCCCCCCCCCCCCAGCAATCTGAGACTGAGCCTGCATGTTGCCTCAGACCTTTTCATGCCTCTTCTGGTTCTGGGAGGCAAGTGGGGAGGGCAGCTTGTCACAGCAGGAGGGGGAGACACTCGTGCCTCTTTACCAGCATGAATCATCTCTGCTTCCTTCCATGGTTCCGCTTCTGCCTCTGATTCTGGATGTCTCTCTGCCCCAGACTCTCCTCTTCCCAGTCTTCTCCCTGTGACCACTCATTATTGTCCCACCACCAGTACCCTGGCTCTGTGCCTTCTTCCCTTGGTGGTTCCCCAGCTGGCTCCTCCCACCATTCCTTTGTGTCCAACCAGTCCATGACAGTGCAGATAAGCTATGGAAATCTCTCCCACTGGAGGCAAGGATGTCAACCAATTTGAAGGGCTTTAAAAGAGGATTAGGCAAAGTAATCAAGGATATTATCAATGATGGCTGTACTCTTTCACCACAGTGGGAGGCAGTAATGCCTCTGAATACCAGTTGCTGGAAAACACCAGAGGGGAGAATTCTCTTTTGCCTGAGTTCTGCTTGCGGGTTTTCCACAGGCATTTGCAGGATCATTGTGAGAATAAGATCCTGGACAAGATGAGTCGTTGGCCTGATCCAGCAGGCTCTTATTATGTTCTTGAAATAATATGGACCTAAGATGTTCTTTTGTCATAATCCAATTATTTGGAAAGTGACAAATGCCCTGTTAATTTTAATATATCACAATGTTGTGGACTCTGTCTAGGAGTTTTATGTAGCAACTACAAAATGGAGCTTTTGCTTTCAGATGTATACGGGTTCTCCCTTATTCACCCTTTATTGCTGTTATTTGCTGAACTCTTCTGGGCAGCAGATATTTGTGATTGCAGAGGCAATGTGGTTTAACAATCAATCCCTCTTCTCATGAAACTATGGGAATTGTAGATCTGTGTGGACAAACTCCACACATCTCTTAACATCCTTTGAAAACTACAGTTCCCAAAATTCTGAAACCTGCATTACAAGGTCTAACAGTTACAGGTAAAGTAATTATGAGTCATGTTGGGAAAGATGGAGGGCACAAGGAGAAGGGGACGACAGAGGATGAGATGGTTGGACAGTGTCCTCAAAGCTACAAACATGAATTTGACCAAACTGCGGGAGGCAGTGGAAGATAGGAGTGCCTGGCGTGCTCTGGTCCATGGGGTCACGAAGAGTCGGACACGACTAAACGACTAAACAGCAACAATTATGAGTCAGGCTGAAGTGTTGTAATGGGCCCAGAATTTCAGGTTGGTGTATGTGTGTTTTGTTTTTTTTATATGCTTTTTATTAGTTTTATTACTTAACAAACACACACACAAAATCAACAAAAAGGATAACAAAAAACCCATACATACATACATCCATAAATCCATACGTTCTTACAAAAGAACTTATGCCACCATGTTCTTAATTCCCAGTTCCTTATCTTCTCCAATAGACTTCCGTCTTCCTCAAAGTGGGTCTGTCTTATCTGTTTCATAATCCGCATCTTTAATCATTTCACCATTTCTTCTCGTATCTGAATACTATACTTATAATGCATATTGTGGTTTGCAAAAATTAATCAAAGCATGTCCAGCTTTTAACTTGAGGACACTTTTTTAAAAACATTCTTTATAAATTTCCCACTCCTTTTTGAACTTTTGGTTTGGCTGTCTCCTAATTGTCTCCATCATTTTTGCCAGTTCAAGATATTCAAATAATTTATCCTGCCATTCCTCTTTTGTTGGTACTAATTCTCCTTTCCAATTTCTCATTTTATACATTTTTGGTAGTTTGCTGGGAGTTATATACCACTTGTAAATGTGCATATTTTTAATCCTAGTGTGCAACACTTTATACTTACTTGCCCTGAACTTCAGATGCCACTTTGTTCCTTATTTATGCATTTAGGAGGCAGTTTTTAGCATCCTGAATATTGTTGCATCAACTGCAAACGTTCAACTCTCACTTTTTATCATTTATGAATGAATGAAACAGTATTAATCCTAGTACAATCTTTGGAGTACCAGCACCTTCTTTCCTTCCACTGTGAGAACCATCCATATCCTAAAACCCTTTGCTTTTTGTTCTTTTACCAGTTACTGATCCATAAGTGGACCTAACTGTTTTTTCCATCTTTGATGCATTTAATCAGCAGGAATATTTATGCAAGCTGCTATAGTCTCAACTTCATAATTGAAAAAGAAGCAGAGATAGTCTCTGTATAATATCCATAAATGCAAATATGCCTGTCTCATCAATAAATAACACGATAGCGCAAGTATGTCAATGGGGAATGTATGCATGTCTTTCAGGCACTTTGGTATCTGAGTTTACCTGTGATACTTGGGATTTTTCAATCTTCGGATTTTTGTTTTCTCACTTGTGAAACATCAAGCAACTCACTTTAATTTCTGTGGACACTTGAGTTGTCTCAATGGTTGGCTTACTGTTCATATTTTTATAAGGGGTCTCTCAAGACATTTCATTGTTTGAGGTTCACAGTTATGCTTTCTTGCTACTGAAAAGATGCATGTGTCACTATATATTTTACATTGTTCCAAATATGATATATTTTATCTGTCAAAAGCTGTGGAGAAATAACTCAATAACCTTCCTATAGAGACAGAAGTATACATATACCAATGCTAGCATTAGAAGCTTAGCCAGTGTTCAATAAATGGGGTCAGGCCTGGGCTCTGCGTAGCAAATGGGGGTGATTCTGGAACTGGCAACCAGGAAAAATGGGACAAGCCATTAGTCATCATGGCCAAAGACCATGTCACAGGTCAAACCAAGATGAAGGTTTGAGGACAACCAGAAGGCAAAATCAAACTGGTGGACAAGCAGGAGGTGGGACTGACAAGCAACTCAGGAGTTAGAGCCAAAGTACAACCAAGAATACAGGAAGATGCTACAACTCAATAAGACCATATTGCTCAAGCAGGGAACCAAACTATCTGAGGTTGGAATAGTCTATCCTGGGGGAAATCCTGTGCAAGCTAAACCAGCTTGTGACATTTTAGGTGCATGAATGGGTTCACTGTTCTCAACTTAGTTGTATTTTCTTTCATGTTGGTGAAAAGGGAGAGAGATTTGTGTCATTCTTATTTTATACAATTTATTTCTATTTTTTAATACTACTTAAGTAAGCTCAAAGAAGTGATGATTTGTGAACATTTTGAATATGATTTTTCTGGACAGTGACTGTAGTATATAGTGTTTTTATGTGGGTGTATGGAGAGAGAGCACACATATTATATTAGCTGTACTTTAGTGTGTTTGTTTGTGATGGGTGTGGGGGAAACATACATTTGAAGCTGCTTTTTTCATATCAGAAAGTGTTATGGGGAAGAGGTAGATCATCAAAATAGTCTTCATAATTTAATACTGCATATAAACAGCAGTGTAAGTTTCTGAACCTAGAAAATCTTGCTCTGAAAATATGTACATATTCTTCCATTGTACTGAGCCAAAATTAATTTATTTATGTCATGAAAGGTCTATATGCATTGTGAAATATGATAAATCCTGTTAGGGGAAGTGCAGTTTAAAGAAAAGGGATAAGAAAACAAGAATGTTCATTTTCAGTTGAGTAGCCTTCCTTTCTGTATCTTTTTTGATCACGTCTTTGGTGCCACCAACATTGTTCTGAACACAAAAGCCCTGTTTTGTTACAGAGTGATTGTCAAGTCTCTTCAGTGTGCCCCCCCCACTTCAATCAATTGGAACTGAGCACTTTTATATCTGTCTCAGTATTGTGCTTTTGATAAGAATTAGATGAAAGCTTAATATCTTTTGCTACCCATCATTGCCTCTGTACAGCTTTCCCCAAACGAAGCATATTGTACAAAATCCTCGTTTGAAACATTTTGCCTTGCCAGACACAAATTCCAGAGATCTGTTTCTTAAGCTCCTTTATGTTCACTATAATTGACAAGTATATTGTTAGTTTTTCTACAAATGAAATTCTCAGTTTATCAGATTTTTTTCCAATTCAGCACCTTTTATATCTTAGCCATGCCTCTTTACTACATATAGTATACTGCATATCTGACTATAAACATCTATATAATGCAGAAAAATGATATCTCCTAAACATGTAGCTATTTCTCAGGAAAGTACATCATGATATACCTATTATGGTGTGGGTGTGGTTGGGGAGCCTCCTAACAACTCTCACCAGCTTTAACAAATTACAGTTTCCATGAGCCTTTGTGGGAAACGAAGACTGTTTAAAGTGTTGTGATACACTTTAAATGCATAGTGCAGATGAAGCCACTGAGAGAGAGAGAGGAGAAAGAGGGAGAGAGGATATACATTTTTTTCCAGTTGGCAATAAACTCCCCATACTGGAAAAGTGCAACAATTTGATTAGTTGGGGAAATCAGAATAAGACATTTTGCAGCAAATTCCTACACTTATTCAGTTTTTTAAAAAATCTCCTTTCAGAATGGTTTTGAGTACACTTTGCTTCTGTGCAAGTCATGTACCCTATGCCTCACCATTTACTCACCATCTGGTTGAAGATTCCACCTTTCTCTTTCTAATCATACTTCTTGAGTCAGGCAAATGTTTGGAATGGTGAAGGACACCAATGTCTGACACCGCATGAATGAATAATGCAGTTCTACAAGAACCCACAACATGAAATCCATATGGAAATGTGCTAGGTACACAAATGATATCAAAAACCCAGAAGGGAAGAATATGACAAAGACGTATAGTTCAACAATTCACTGAAACAAGATTTTGTTCCAGCACAAAAATATGCCTATATGTTCACAGTGTGCTGACGTCTTCCTTTTCTTTTGAGTCTTGAAGTGAAAAATAGCTAGTCAATTGCCACAATACTCGCAGAAGTAGCAGATAACATTTCTTTGCTCAGCTACTTATATCAATGTGCCTTCTTGTTTTTAATGCAGTAGTAAGGGGGAGGGAGGAAAGCTCTTCTCCTTATCTCAAAGAAAGCTCTTGCTTTCTGGACAGGAACCATCCATAATATCTTCTCAGTATCCAGAGACTATCATCAGTTCATCTTAATAAAAGGCAGGTGCAGTTTGACAGAACCATAGAATTGTCAAGTTGATGTTTAAAAAAATCCAGCAAAGGATTTTTTTCATAAGTTAGTCTGTTCCTCCCAAATGACTGGTCACTTGGGACATCACTTTTGTGGTAGGTGGTCGCGTGGAAGCGAAATCAAGCCAACTTAGGAGTTGCTGTGGGGTGAGGCTTCTAAAAGGCATATTCCTCCCCTTTCCCATCAAAGAAGATGGCTTTTTATGTGATTATTTTTATTCTGAAAGAAAATGGAACATTCTTCCAACAATGATGGAAGAATATTCACTTTAAAGAAAATTATTGACTTGGCATAAAAACAGGGGAGTGATGAGCAAATAAATCTTTTTTGTTTTGTCCACATTTAACTATACAGTCATGTATACTTAAAAAGAGTTTCACTTTTAGTTTTTCAGATATACATATATTGATCCCGGAGAGTTAAAATCAACACTTTCACATTCATTTTGGCTTGAGCAATGAATTTCATTCACACAGCTATAAACAGAAAAGTGTACTTTCCATGGGAGTTTATGACATATGATTCTGTCCTGTGGAACGAACCAACTGATATCCTAAGACCAGTCTAGAGGCAACAGCATGCACGATTTAAAAACAACAACACCACAAAGAACAAGAAGAATGCTATATGTACTTTCCATTCCAATTTTCTTTTAATGTGTACGAAACTTAAGGCGTACTTTGAACAAATCTGCACCCAAAAAGTAAATATAGTGTTGGTAGTGATGAGGAGGAGGAAGATAAAAATAGACATGCACGCCAGCTGTACATGTAGCTTCACATGGCAGATTATGAGCACAAAACTTCCCCAGCTGCTTTGCTTTTGTGCCTGTAACACAGCCTAGTAACAGCTCACATCCATCATGGCAAAGTTTTGCTCCTGGATTAGCAGAGGTGTCATTTCCATCCAAATTAAAGAATTAAAAGTTTACCTTCTCAAGCTCTAGGCTGGCCTCAGTGTGCTCAGACGTCCTCTCCTCCTAATTCTCCTATCAGTCTTTGTCACCACAGGGTGCAAAACTGTGGGAGAGAAGAGTGTGGAATTTGGCAGCTCTGGGGGCAGGTGGAGGGAGGGGGAGAAACATAGCATTTCTTCATGGGCATTGCAACTTCTGCTGAACAGAGGCCTTCCCAGTAAGTCAGGTTCAGCCTCCCTACAATCCCGTCCTCCTCCTCTTTCAAATTAGTCAAATTTGATTATGAACATAATTCCAATACATTTCCAATTAAGGAAAAGTCCTGTATGATTTGATGGACTGTTCCAATATCAAAGCTGGAAATGGAGCTACGTTTAGACATGTAGCCTCTACAAGTACAATGAGCGTCGCAACCCCATAGTCGCCTTTGACTGGACTTAACCGTCCAGGAGTCCTTTACCTTTTACCTTTTTTGTAAGTACAGGCTTCAGACTGCCACTTGTGGGGGATGGTAACCAGGGGCAAAACTATCATGCCCATCTCCACAACCCTTCTCACGTGTTTCTGGAACAACCCAACAGAGCTATAGCTATGCATGAATAAGAATGGCAAGAATTAGTAAGCTTCACTTACCTCTGTTCTAAAGCTCTGGGGGATTCTGCAACTTCTATTTAAGCTGTTTCAATGCTCAGCTTGCATTCTCAGAGTAAGCATTTTAGCTTTCAAAGGAGATGCTCTGCCAGAAGGCTAAATGAGCCCGTTTGATATGGATGGCATGCAGGTTCCTTCTAGGGGCTGTCACCTGCCTCTTCCCCCCTCATGACCTGGCATCTTATTTTGACAGCTTTCCAATATTCTGACCTGTTAGAATTCTCCTATCTGATGTTCTGACTTGTTCTGCTCTTCCTGCAGTGCAAATTGATGCTGCCCTGGTGGCTTTAGAATACTGTAATTAGAGAAGAGACAGCAAAAGTGAATATGGAGGGGAAGCAGAGAAAAAGATACATTCATGCATACATAATGTAGAGGAGTGGCCTAGAACTCAAGGGTGCTGGGAAAGGATGAACATGTTATAGAGCAGCCTCCCCAAGCTATTTTGGACTACACCTCCCATTGGCTCTAGGAAGAATGGCCAATGTTCAGAGATGATGGGAATTGGAGTCTTACAACAATTGGAAGTTATTAGGCTAGGGAGAATAACTGTGTATGGGGGAGGGGGATCCCACATACCCACAGAGCATAATGTCCCCACATTCTAGATATACAAAGATATGAGAAAAAAACAAAAAAATAATTTCAGTTATTAAAAGGGAAATTAGAAATAGGAAGAAAGCAGCTCTTAAATAGTTGGTTATTACCAATAGCACGCTCCTGAGGCATTTGAACCTCAAATGCAAGCTGTGTTCATAAACATCATCATCAATAATAATATTTAGTTTAATACGACCATCAAGTAACATTCCTCAGGCAGCTTATAAACAAGATTAAAGGCAACATGCAGTAATTTCAAAACAACAGTAAAGAAGAAAAAAGAATGGAAAGCTTTCCTTGTAGCAGGGATAGCAGAAACCAGGGATGAGAAATCTGTGGCCTCCCAGAGGTTCTTGGACTACAACTCCCAGCAGCCTTTGCCTGCATCACCAATGCCTAGGGAGTTGTAGTCCAATCACATTTGGAGGACCAGAAGTTAGCCACCTGGTGTAATTAAGTGCACCTTAGATTAAAACTACTTGAACGGGATAATCTAAAGGAAGTGAAGGAGAAACAGACCTGCAGGCAGAAAACCTGCTGAATCCAAAAACATATTGGTCTCACACTGGTAGGGTAGAAAGGGTGAGGCAGGCAGTTTTCTTCACCACCACAATGACCACTTTCCTTTGATTCCCCCCCCCCCCGCCCAGCCAGCTCCAGGACTAGTGTACAAACGAGAAGGCTTTAGATCCAGCATATGCAAAGTCTCACGCAATTTGCTTCTGAGACAGCATTTCATTGCTTTTTCTGTCACTAAAGCACAACAATGGAGAAGGAGCAGCTACAGAGATTTCCATGGCTGCAACAAGGAGGCCTCCTAAGTGGATGTCCTGCTCCACCCATGATCAGGGATGATGGTAGTTATAGTTCAACAAGCATCTAGACGACCACAGGTTCTCTAACCCTTATTCATTTTATTGCATTTATATCTCACCTTTTCTCCTAGAAACTCAAGGTGGTGTGCATGGTTGTCACCCTCCTAATTTTATAGAATCATAGAATTGTACAGTTGGAAGGGACCGTGAGGATCAACTGGTCTAACACCCTGCAATGCAGCTGCCCCATCCAGGGATCAAACCTGCAACCTTGGCGTTATAAGCACCATGCTCTAACCAACTGAGCTTAATCCATACAACAACCCTGTGAATTAGGATAGGCTGAGAGTGTGTGACTAAGACAAGGTCACCTAGTAAGCTTCGTGACCAAATGGAGATTTGAACAATGGACTTCCAGGTCCTATTCTGACACTCTTTCCACTATTTAAATGATAAACTGATAATATTTAAGGAAGAATGTTCAGCCAAAAGGCCTAGATAGTGCCTAGAATGTCGGGCAAGAGAGACAGAGCAGGAAAATCCTTGGCACCAATTCGTACATTCCTAAGGTGGTCTGAGGAGGGGGGCAGGGCTTGATCACTATTTAAGGACAAGCTGATTTCCCTTCAGCCTCTCCATTTGCAGCAGCGCCCGACCTCACTCCCTGTCTCCCAATGTGCTTTGGGGTCACCACTAGGGGCCAAGTAGGATTTTTTTCCAATCCACATTTTGGACCGCAGATTGGTTTTTTGCCTACTTCACACTGAATAGCGGGACAGGGTGCTAGATGGACTGCTGTGTTGTTTAAATAGGTTTTGGCCACTACGGGCAGTTTAGGTGCAGGAAAAGAAATAGTTTGGTTTAGCCTGGGGTTGTCCTTTAGGCACCTTTTGGGTGATGGGTTGGCCCCAAGACTCACTTCTTTGACTCTGCGGTTCAGAGGGTGAAATAGGGGCCTCCTTTGAGGCCAAGCTCCCTCATCCACCTGAGGTTCGGTGGTCCAAGAGGGTAGTGACAAGGTAAGGCCTGCCTTCTCACCTTCAGGGTGTGGCCCAGGAATTGGGGCAGGTTAGGAAGCCATGCCCTAATTCCTTAGGCAATGGGGGGTCTCCCAACGGCTATAGTTATACAGTGAAGTTAGTTCCTGTCCCATAGTCATCCCCCTGATTTTAGTCATCTGCTGATTTTAATTTGAGGTTTAAATAAAGTGACCCAGTTCAACCCCAGCTTATGTGTCTGCCTCTTTACTTGCCTATCGAGACGCAATTGGGAGTGGAAACATAACTGGTTAGAATCTGAAAGTTCTGACACTGGCCCAAATTGGAATTACTTTCCTGCATTATCACTAAACCAGATTATTCCCAGCACTGGTCTGCTTTAAGGCAAATAGGAGCTATAAACATCTATTATTCATACTGAAAATATGTGGAAAGAACGCAGCTAGGTGGTCATAGATCGTTAGAGCTGATCCCACCCTCATATCCAAATGTCCACTAAGCAGACATATTTAGTACAAGTTGAAGTGAAGGTATAAAGTGTTCATAATAAGAAACAAATAGCAACATTCAATCCACTCTGTAGCACAAACCTGATGGTTTAGGAGACAGATTTTCCAACCCTGCAGATATAAAGCAACATAAGCATCGATTTTGGCATTTGGGGTCTTAGAGATCTTGCAAGAGGGAAAACAGCTAGAGAAACATGTCTATTTAACAAATCCAATCCAACCTGAAACATCTTACTTCAAATTATTTTTGTCTGCTTATACAGTTGGCCTGGAGCAAAATCTGGAGGAGGCTTCCAAAAACTAGCAAAGGGGAAAAGGAAAACAACAACCGTATTTCAATATGGGAGAAGATATGCCAAACTGCATGTTGAGAAGATTGCAACTAAATGGAACTTTGTGATTCACTAGCAGCTTCACAATTCAATAATAATGACTCTCTGGGGATTGCCCACCTCATAATATGATTTTCATTAACTTGGTCTATCACAACCAAAGTGTAGAAATAATATGTGGGCAACATCAGATTTTGTGTATTTCAGTAGTTCAATTCCAAATATTGGAATTCGTTCCAATATGTGTGTAACAAGGAACTGACAATCTGTTTTATTCTTTACACATATGTCTACATGGATATTAAATGTTCCAAAGTACTCAGTGTGGCATTGGCTGTTAAGTAATGATGTTGTTTATGTCCTTGCAACACCGTGATAATTATTTTATTTATTGACTCAATTTTCTTTTTTTCTTTTGGAGTGGTTTGGCTGTACATCAATTTAGTGTTTCCTTCCAGTTGTGATCCCCTAAAGTCAGACATCCATTTTCTTTTCTTGCTTTTTTTCTTCTCCCCTTTATAAACGTACAGTATTTACTTTAGTTCCTTATTCCAAATACCACTCAGTTATTCTCATTAGGACAAGCTGCTCTAACACAGCAGCTAGCTGCTGTTAAAAATATGATATAACCTTTCCTAGATAAATGCATTATCTCTTCTAACAGCATCTTCTGAAATGCTAACGGTTATCTAGCTGAGCCATTATTAACTCTGAATCCTCATTTATTTATTTACTTACCATTTTGACACTAGCTTTTGACTGCATTTTCAAAGCAATTCACAGGGAAAAAAATAATGATACTTGAAAACATCAAAATATAAAACATCAAGAACTCTCACAGCAACATCAGTGGCAAAATGGTAAAACCTTTGCTTCTAAATTCATGAATAAAATGTTTCCTAAATGAGAAAAGCAGTCAAATGACCACTTGTAGTATTGGGTCATCTGTCACTGTAACTATCCTAGAAAACTCCTTAGAAATGACCAATTGATGGTTAAGTCCATATTGCATATGTAGCTAGAATCAGTTCCGCTACATGATGGAGGAAATGTAACTGAAGAGGAACCTATTGGCACATGTGATACTCTTGCAAACATGTGTACAAATTTTGGGGAAAGGTAATGAATAATGTTTCTGAAATAATAACTGGTGCCTTTAAACCCCAAACTGTCTCTTTGATCAATTTTTGACGGGTTGCATATGGACTTAATATGTAAACCACTTTTAATTTTTCTATTCGTAGCTGCTCGTTTGACAATATCACAGGGCTGGAAGTAGCCCGCCAGTTTTTCTTCAAATATTTGGTTCAATAATGTTCAATCTCTTAGCTGAGAAATTGGCTTATAAATTGGGTATCTCAGGGTGCAGCTAAACCTATGGATTTTGCCTCCATTTTGTGGCCATTTGTTACTTATATGACAGCCCAGTCTTGGGGATGCAAGTCCTGATGAAATATGGCTCTATTTGGTATTCATAATATTTGTTTTGTATTCTTTCTTTCTCAGGTCAGCTTTCATTGCAACAACTGATTCACTGTGTAGTTTATTAAGAATGGTCTTTATTTTATGGGGTAATGGCTGCAGCCCCTGTTTTTCCCCTACAGTCCCCCCCCCCCATTCTTATTTATTTTTTATTATTTCATATTTCTTACTGGATTTTAACTTCATAATGAAGCCTTGATTTTTAAAAAATATGTCCAGAAGACAGCATTTCACACCGTCAAGGCCACCCCAGAAGAAAATTCTGCTCCCAAGAGATGACACTTAGACACTGAATGAACTGAAATCTCATGTGCGGAGGCAATCATAAGAGGGATATTGAGGACATAGACTGTTAAAAGCACATTGAATTTGATTTGGAAAGAAAGCAAATGCCAAAGGAGGCATTATACTCTCACATCAGGCTATACATGGTAGTAGTCAAGTGGTACCAGTTAATTCCTCAAGCATCTTGTCCAGGGTTCACCAAGGCATGACTGGCAGTCACTGTCTTCAGCATCCAGGCACATTTGGCATGGGTCACAAAACTAACTGGTGATCCAGAGAGAGAGAGAGAGAGAGACGTTCCACTTCCAAGAGGGCTGGTGTTGCAGACAGGCCTCGTGCACTCCCTGTGAACAGCGGGAGGCATGGCAAAGCCGCCCGCGTCACTGGGAGTCTCGGCCACATCATGCCCCCCGACCGACCAATCCAATCGACCGGTGCACGTGGCTTACCCCATTTAAACTGGTTCACGGCTGAAGAGCTTGCTCTCATTACCTCCTCCTTCATCAGATCACCATTCACATCTGTAACCAATAAAGTTGTGGCCTTTATTATCCAATTAACCCAAAAGTGTCCGTGTGTTTTATTATCCAGGGAATGGGGGAGGGCTCGGGACCTTGCCATGCATGAGAGAGAGAGAGGGAGAGAGAGAGAGAGAGAGATTTGGATCACAGGGGAAGGGGCTCCCATTCAGGGGAGACTTCCGCTGGAGGAAAGGGGAGACAGATTGTGGTTCCTGCACTACCTCCTACACTGTTCCCAACCTTCAGGGGACTAGAGGACTGGAGAGGGAAGAAGGAATCAGGAAATTTGCCTTATTTTCCCTACTTCCTCCAGCAGCATCCCATGAAAAGAGGCATGCTCAGAGGAGCTCTGCATCCAACTCATAAGATTTTTTATTTCACCATTGAAAGATTTACTACATACTTGCCATAGACAGTATCCAACTAACATGATTTTGGCTTGTGTAACAGGACTTTCCCCCCTCCTTCATCCTGTGTATGACCCATACCCTCACAAAATCTGCACTAGAGTGTTGGTGGAAGACCCCTAGAACATATTTAGAGGGTGCAAAGTGTGACAAGAGAGCAGAAGTCCCATTGTGCAAGTGGAATTCTTTGTGCTGATGGGACATGTCACTCGGTGTTGCTTTGGATACAGCCCTCTGATTCCACACTCACAGAGTTTGGAGTTCATATTGGAAATACCTTTGGAACCATCTATAATCTTGCTTGAAAATCTATCCCCATGTCCAAAATTATTCCAGAAGTATTGTAAATGCCATGTTTGTATATTTTTCATAGAAAACCAAGCATATATTAATAGTTGTTAAAAGCTAGTTTATTTGATTCTAATAATGGCATGCATATAAAGCACATGGTCTATTGGGATGTTCCTCTTCACACGGCTCTCAAATTATTAGAGGAGTAGGGTTATCATGCAACCCAAATGTCTTAAAGCTGATACTACTTTCCCATGTGTTAGTGCAAATCAGATTATATAGTAGGCGTGCCTTTGAAAAGTCATTCCCCGCTCTTTGTTACAGCTTACAGACAATTTTTATGTGCATTGAAACTAGGAGACTGTGGAGAGAAACAAGAGGACATCTCCCCTTTACAAATTATAATAGTGTCTACCACTTTACATTTTGTAGTGCCTAGGGCTCTTTCTTCAAGCAAGTAATTTATGCAACTGCAGATTGAAAATGCTTGGTTCCTTTTTCTACTGACTGACAACTTCTGAATTTCATTCTGCAAGATATATTATGTAAGAGGAAAATCCTAGACAGGGCGAATTAAGTGAAGCTAAATTGGCAGAAGAGTACGTCACTGCATATTTAAAATATTTGAAGAGACGGTGTGTGAATCTTATACTGCCTTAAGTTGTGCATAAACATTGACTCACCTAGCTGGTGACATAGCCAGGTTTAAGAAAGCCTTGAGCAAGATGCCCCTCCCCCACTCTGCCCAGTGCTTTGGTGGCTGGTGCTTCTTGGTAATGGTAGGATGAAAAGCTGGGAGACCAATTGTTTGCGGAGCCAGAGCCAATGCCAGGCAGAGTCAAATAATTTCAGGCTTGCCCACATCCTTCATCTCTGCTGAGTTCTATAAGTGCACTACAGAGATGGAGGAGGAGGAATCTGGAAAGGCTGCCCCACGCCTGGACTGGTTGTAAGTAGGAAGACATGCAAAGAGAGGTTGGTGGGGCAGTGCCCTATTCAGCCCAATGGACCCGTTGAGCCCCTTTGTTTTGAGGAGAGAAAGAAAAGGAGACCTTCTTGTTCCTTTAGGGGAATGGCTGTGGCTCAGTGGTAGAGAACCTTGTCTGAAATCTTAGACCTGTCGGTGTAGATGATACTGAGCTAGATTTACCATTGCTCTGACTTGAAAGAAGACAGTTTCCTATGTTCCTTCCTGCTGCCTGAATAGGAAGTTGGCATGTGGGAGAACGACTGCCCTTTTCTTTCTCCACCTCACTCCCCCCAATGAAAGAATGAAAAGAGATCCATTATCTCTCCCTGCCTTTTCTCTCTTCTCCCTCCCCACCTTTTTAACCAGGCAGCAGAGAAGGGAACAAACAGGTCCCATTCAGCCTTGAAGATAACAACAACAACAACAACAACAACAGATTAAAAATACATTAAAACATCAGTCATTAAAAACTTCCCTAAACAGAGCTGCCTTCAGATGTATTCTAAATGTCAGATAGTTGTTTATTTCTTTGACATCTGATGGGAGGGTGTTCCACAGGGTGGGCACCACTACCAAGAAGGCCCTCTGCCTGGTTCCCTGTAACTTTGCTTCTTGCAGTGAGGGAACCGCCAGAAGGCCCTTGGCACGGGACCTCAGTGACCGGGCAGAACGATGGGGGAGGAGAAGCCTACTAACTATCTTAAAAAGTTGAAAAAAAAAGAGAAGCTATTTGTTCCCTTTCCCACTGCCTGGTCTCTCTCACCCTTACCAGGCAGTGGGAGAGGTGAAAGCACCAGCCATCTCCACAACATTTCTTTTAAAAAAAGAATATCCTGCCCCTTGACTGAGGGCTTGCACTGCTGCAGCCAGAGTCAAGGCATTTCTGCTCCAAATAGTTGTCAATGCCCTACACTGTGAGTGTTTCAGGGGCCATTCATGTGGTGCCTAGAGGCAGTCTGGCAGGTCTGGAACTTTGCTGCAAATAGAGCATTTCACCCGTGGTGTTAAAAATAAAATCAAAAATAGAAAAACATTTGTAAGGACAGCTGCTATGTGGTTTGAGAGAACCACAGGGGTTGTGGGACCCCAAACCTTTGCCCAATGTTTTAGCCCTAGTCTACTGAATTCAATAGAATTCTCGCTCAGGTACATACCATCATTTTCAAGGTGGTATGTTTGACACAATAGAAATTATCTCTGCAAGAATAATCTTATAGATTATATTTTTAAAAAATAAGGTATTAAAACAATTCCCCTCTCTCTTTCAAGAAGCTAAAACAGTTTTATTATCCCAGTTAATAAATAAGTCTGCTGTAAATTCTGCCAAATCTCTCTGGGATCAGAAAAATGTAGAAATATGACTGTTGAAAGCTCCAGCATTTAAAGCTGCTCTCAAAATACTGTGCCATTATACACGGCAGGAACGATAAAGCTATAATTATTGATTAAAGTATTTGCAAATCATTCTCTAGTAACAACTCTTTCCCAAAACATCTTTATTAAGATAATGAAATCCCAGAAGCCAATTTTGTACATTGCAGAGATACGCTAACATTTTTCAATTAGGAAAAATGCAATGGCATTTTAATGCATTAACTGTGGATTCCCCCCCCCCCCCCGGTTAAAAAATTGCTTCAGTTTAGCATATGTTTGACTCTGCAGTTGGGCTGGCACTGGACCCAAGAGATTCCATCTGCCTCCCCCGGCTGCCAACTCTGCCCACTTCTTCCCTTCGACACTTGAATTTTTTGGTAGGCAGCTACTGATGGAAATCAGAGCAAGTGAACAGGAGCTTATCCTCAGCATGTCCATGCTTGCCCCGTCTTTGATGAAGTTCCTTCAGAAGGAAGAGACTGGTATGACTGGAAAGAGGTGGGTAGTTCCTGGATTCTCTTATTTGTAGGAAGGCGCCTAACTGAAGAATAAAGTTATCAGGCAGAACAATCGTAGTGTGTTTGTGTAGACAGAGAATATGGTGGAGCAACCACCACACATAAAGTCCCACTGGCTCACTGAAGTTGTGTCAGATGAACAAGGGAGCTTAGGATGCCGTAGTCCATATCCACCCTTTTTGTACCCTCAGAACACTCCATTTTAGCTCCCCACCTCTGACAAACACCACTGTGGGTTTAGTGGGGCTCCAGTGGTATTACTGCTGACCCACTTGCCAGCTTGCCTACTTGATGGTAGATTAATATAAAACACTTTCTTCTGACGGATAGCAGTCTGAAAGGTGGTATCTCTTTAGCCATAGGTGTCCCAGCATGCTACTACAGATGGTCCAGACCTAAGTCCCACTGACAACTGGTTCTGTTGCTGGCACTTGGATGGCAACGACTCTCTTTAAGCCCTGGCTCAAATCAGGAATCAACATCACAACATTAAACAGATGTGCTATTAATGGCATTGATTAATTCAATTATCATTTAAAAGTCTGCACATTCGATAGTCTTCTTGTTTGCACTAGTGAGGGGCTTTCTTCTCTAAAGGCTGAAAATGAACTTCCTTTGGCCTCCAACTGATATGTGCAGTATATTAATCTGGTAATACAACATGAAATCTTAATTATGATAGCATGCTGAATCCCACAAATGCAGCACTCAGTTCTGATGCTTTTGATGATCCAATTAAGGTTTTGTATTACCTGGTGAAGGAAATGAATGTGTTGGAGGGATGGCTTGCTAGGCAGGTTTTAATGGAATTTGCTTTGGGAAACATAACTCATGTAATGTTATGCGCCTCCCTGAATTCTCATCACATTCATATAATCATATAATAATTAATAATAGCCCATATTAATTAAGTGAGCATGCTGCAACCCTCTTCAAGTTTAATACCTGCCTCCATGAGCATACCATTAAAAACATATTCAGTGGCTGCCTCCAGCTTCAAACCAGCAAAAGAGAGAAGGCCTGTGACCTTGGAAGTACAAAGAGCACTTGTCTTTGGTTTTCCTGACCTGAACACAGAAAGTGTATGATGCTTAGTTTTCTAGAACCCAGACCAACCTTTTGGGATGATGCATTCCAATTAGAAATCAGGGGAAAATGCAATTCAATTTGCATTTTAAGGCAGATCTACCTAATTTGTACTTTCAGAAACAAAAGGAGAACTGAAACGCAGCCATCGTTTGAAATTCACCCTTCTCTGAATTCTGTAATGCAATTCTTGGAGGCTGTGTCACAGGGAAAATTGTGTGTGTGTAACATTTTTATATATAACTGTGTATTTTTGTAATATTTTGTTTAAGTTGTCTGTTATTGCTTCAGTTTTCTGAACACCACTTAGAAATATTTTAAATACATTAAGAGGTATATAAACGAAATAATCAACCAGTTAGTGCCAAGGTGACATCAGTGTAGGATCCAAACACCACAAAACCCCTCTCTCTTTTCAAGAGAGAAAAACACAACCCTTGGCAAATTGGTTGTTGAGTACTGTAATCGATTTTTAAGCTTTGAACTCCCCTGTTTGCTAGGAAGATATTCAATTTATGTAATAATCACTAACTATTTTTTATTTCGTTGAGAGCATATTGATTTTGCTATGATGAGATTGTTGTATGCTATATGTTTTAAGCTATTTAGAGGCTTTTGGAGCATGTGGGCTACAAAACGTTATAACTCTGCCTCTAATGAAACAGATGTGTTACAGCCATTCTTGTCTTGCCTTTGTCCCACCTTTTTCTGACTGAAAAACAACCTGAATGTGTCTCACAGATCTCAACAAGAGCTTAAAGATGTGAGTATCTGAACCTGTCTCACAAAATGTCTCAAAGCCTGTTGTTGTTGCGCAACAGCTATCCTGCTGTTCTTCATATCCATTTTTGTTTTGACTTTTAAGTACAGAACTCTGTCAATTTGTGATTTACCTGAACGCTGCACCTTCTCCTAACTGCATGCAAGTGTTGCTGATGTTGGCGTAGCCCGCTGATTCTGTACGCTGCAAGAATATGTGTTCAAAGCTTGACAAGACAAGCTTTGTGTAATATTGCTTTTGCCATACCTGCAGCTATCATACCGTGATGTAATTGGAATCTACATGTTCAATGGCTTATCTAAAATAGAATAAAGGACATCTGTATAAAAAGTTTTCTTGGTTCTTGCTATGCATTATAAGCAGCAAACAGGACTCCGGAACTTTCCCACTTTCTTCTCATGACTCTCCAAATTGTGTGAAGCAGGTTTGCTTTCATGAATCTGAATGAAGTCGAGTCTAGTCTTTCCAAACATTGGACTTCTAGATGTTGTTTGTCCACAAGTCTTATCAGCCCTGGCCATTGGCCATGCTGGCTTGGGCCAATGGGAATTGTTGTCCAACTAAACATTTGGGGGCACAAGGTTGCGAATGATCGAAATAGACCATGGAAATATTTGCATAACATTTTTATTTGTCAGGTTGCCGCAGGTTGCCAACAAGGCAAGTGTAGGTTCAAGTGTACCCACCAGTACCTCCTGTATTGTCCATGAAATATTTCAGCATATGTCCCTTCAAAAATCCACAGTGCTGTTGCTATTGCTACTCAGTTTCTGTAATGCAATGACTCAGCCTCCCTACATTGACCACACCCCACAGACATGTCCACATTTCATTGGTTGCTGGGATTGACAACATTCCTTCCTTCTATTTGAAACAGAAGAGACACAAGGACCTGCTCTTGATGATCAGCTATGTTAGTGGCTGACGTGGGTGCCTTTTTTCCATTGATAAGAAGGATTAATGCAGGGCATGACTCCACATTTTTGTGCCACTGCGTCTTTCTGCCCTTTAGATGCAACAGCAATTTTGTGTTATGACACACCCCATGGCATACATATTGTGCTACGCAGTGCTTTTTTTTTTTCTTTAAAAAAATGTTTAGGGGTACTCTCATTTTGACTCAAGAAAATCACCATTTTAGAGTTCAAATCGGGGAAAATAAATACAGTAAATGGGCGAAAGTACAAAGATTCACAAAATGTTTAGGGGTATGCGTACCCCTGCATACGCCCAGAAAAAAAGCACTGGTGCTATGCAACACCCCCACTGCAGCTATTTTGTTATGCCCTTCCTCCATGGCAGCCATTTTATTTCTTAATCTCTAAGCTGTTTACATATGCCAACCAAAAAATAAAATAAAGAATCAATATTTAAAACAATATGATACAAATTCCACATTCACTATTAAACAATACTGCTGTTATTGCTGCTGCTGCTGCTGCCATCACCAATAATAAGAATAAGAATAATAGTTCCATATCCTTGTGTCATGAGGCACACACCATGGAAAACATTTTGTGACTGACAAGACACTTGCTTAAAATTCCAAATATGCCCTGGTTTAGGGCCATCATAGCTATGTAATACAAATGTCTGGGTTTTTTTAATAGGCTGGATCAAGGTGTTCTGTGAAAAGAAGACAGGATAATTCATATGTATGTTACAATCCCTAAAAACATGCAGCCTAATACAGATGCTCAACACTGCTGGTAACATTTGATCTCTTACTGAATTTTCTTAGAGTGAAAATTCCCAGAATACAGTTTCTAGGATGAACTTATGAACAGCATGCATAGGATGGAAATAAGGTTTAGTGTTTCGACTAATCAGAAAACCATTGTCAGCATTTATAAACTAAATAGTAACATTTAACCCTGTGCACTATGAGAACACCACTAAGCAAGCAACCCAAAAAAGCAGTTCACTAATAGGAACAATTGGTCACCATTGTCAGGCAATCAGAAGAGGAGAATCACCACCTATGTCTGTAAGGGCCAGGAGGCAGATCAGGGGGGTATTAAGGGGATGGGGCTTATGAGGCACCAGGAAAATGCATGGTTGTTGATGGGGTTGGTGCAGATAAGGAGCCAAACAAGATCCCAGTACAAAGGACACAATTCATCTTGCACCCCGCTGCCTCAGCTGGGGGTACCTGTCAATTTCAGGTTTCTCTGTTTTGCATTTTTCCCAGTCTTCAGTTCTCCACATTGCCACATCAATTTGGGATTTTTCTGGGGGGAAAGTTCTCATGAAAATCCACCAGCGTTTTCCATGTGAATTTATCCTAACATACACATTTTTAGTATGCATTTTTGATGGATATACACTTTAAAAAAATTTTCCCCCCAATATTTATGTTTCCGCTCTTATAATGCATTGTTGTATCATTTCCACTAATATATGCTTTTTATGCACAGTTTACCCTAGTATGTACATTTTGGGGGCACTTGGATGGAGAACTGCATTGCAAAATTTAGAGAAGTGCAAATTTTGAAGGATGATTGTTTTGGTTTGTGTACTTTTCGGAATTTGCAAATTAAGTCGGTTTGGTTTTAAATGCAAACTGAATCATTCCCCGCCCCTCCATGTTGCAAGTCAATCCTGTTTGCCTTTTCCTTCTCATTCAAATAACATTATTTGGCAAAATGCATTTTTTCCTCCCTAACCGTAAAGCTTAATGTGAAATGAACATTAGAAAGTCCATGTTAGGAATTTAAAACATTGTATTTTATGAGGTTTAAGGAAATGTTAACTACCCTCATGTGAGTAGGCCTTCAAATCCTCTTTTTTTTAAAAAAAAAAGAAGCAAATGTAATATTGCTGTACAATCAAATATAAATTGTACTTCTGTTGGTAGAAGCATCATTGAATGAAGAGTGAATGTTCCTGGAAATTTTACAAAGTACCAATTAACATCTTGTCAGGGGAAATAGTAAGTAGACTGCAAATGAAAGTGGAGTAAGTTCAATGTTCTTGTTACTGAATTGGCAGATGCTCTCAATGTTTTGTAGACTATTAGATGATCACAAAGTAGAGTTCGACTATTTTTAAGGGGAGGAATTAGATAGTTTTGAAATGGATAGCTTTTTTAGAGATAGCTAATCATAAATATTTGTGAAACCCTTTTGAAGAGTCCTGACCTAGAGAATCCCACTGCATAAATAGGACTACAATATGCATGCATGGGAGGTAAGCTGGCAATTTAGTACCTGGAGATTGTGAGAAGTTGATAATTGATGGGCGCCCATGAAGCCAAAGACAATATGTGATTGAAGTTATGAAGAGGTATTATTACATGCTGGTAAGCAGCCAATAAAAAAGGTGTTTTGTCAGGTGTGCATGGGGGTTTTATGGGGGGGGGGGTGGAATATAAAATGCTACAATTTATCATGGGGAAAGGCACGGGTGATATTTCTGCAATACTGAGCATGTTGTTTATGTGCCCTGCACCAAGAATTGCTCCCACACAGGACCATTAATTTTAATGGCATACCTAGAAGTCGCACACCTAGATGTACCCTGCCTTATTTGTCCTGCCCTGAAAGCATTTTTTTGGCCCCCAGGTGGTAAGGAAAGCTCTTATACTTTGTACATTGAACATTTCTAAGTGGAGAAGCAACTATCATATAAATAAGAACATGGAGCACTAACTTAGGCTCTAGCTGTCACTGAACACAACCCCGCTCTTAGCATCTTGTGGGGCACCAAGAAGCAATGCAGAGTGGTTTAACAGTCAGTCCCAGAGAACTCTGGGATGGGATTGGTGTCTTCTAAGAACTCTCAGCACCCTTAACAAACTACAGCTCCCAGAATTATTTGGGGGAATCCATGGCTGTTTAAAGTGATATCATTGTGCTTTAAACGCATGTGAATGTTGCCTGAAATTGATGGATTTGCCCACCTCTAGTCCAGATCCATCCACTTTTGGGTCTGGCTCTGCTCATTACTAGAATGCATCCCCCAACTAAGGTGATGTAGGTCTTGGTATTAAAAAATGTTCCTTTATCAGCCTTAAATACTAGCAGCTGTATTGTGGCAGAAGTTTTGCATCTGATAAAGTGGGCTCTAGTCCACAAAATGTATGCCATGATAAATTTGTTAGCCTTAAAGAGCTACAGTTGTGTTTATTTATTTAGTCAGGTTATGGTTATTTCAGTGAAATCAATGTCACAATTGCCTGTATAATATTTTGTTTCCTTTATTCAACTTCATCGTTTTATTATCCTTTCCACCTGTCCTAGGAGCCCTTGCAGTAACAGGGACTATGAATCTAAACGAATGAAGAAATAATTCAGAGATGGACACATTTTTGATTGCATTCCTGTTTTTGCTAATTGCTGAGGTATTTGGAAAATATTCAGAATTAATTGCTTTAATTTGGGAAGCTATCTAATGACATTTGAATGAGCAGATGGAGTCACTTTGGGGTAATGCTTTCCTAATGAGGAGAAATTTTTGCTTTTGCTACATTATAAAAGCTAGAATCTAAATATAATTGGTGACCACTTCCCATAGGATGCTGACTGCCATATATATCAGCTTCAGGCAGAAAACAAATGCATCTACTTCAGTGTGTATCTTTTGGTGTTAATACCTTTGCTGTTCTTTGTCTCTATGTACTACTGTAAATTACTCATTTCCATGGAAGCCACCTCATGATTCTATTTGCACCGGCAAGTTTAACACGTCACAATGCTAGGTAGCAATCAACAGTTGTTATCTTGTCTACTGATAATGTGAAATAATGTGCAGGTCTGTCTGTGCCTTGAAAGGGCCATTGGACATGGTCCCTTGTTGGGAGTGCAGGATGTAAAGATAGGGTTGTAGATGTCAGTGTTTGTCTGCACCCTATATAGTGCCCATAGATCCTTCGTTAATAGTGAAGGGTATTGCATACTCTACATGCTGTGAGTGTTGTGTGCACCAAAGTCCCGCAACTTTGCATCATGGTTTGTATCAGCACTTATGTGACCTGTACTTAGGACAGTTGAGCGTTTCACCCCAAAGATTTCTGTAGTTTTACATGGAATTGATCTGAGCTCTCATCCCAAATTTTGAGGTTCAGAACATCGCTGCCAGACCTGCCAACTCACACTCCCTGTCAATGCCGCCATCCAAGCACTCCACTTCTTCCCCTCTGCTTTTCATTTTAAGTCACCCAGCTGGCCAGGATGCAGGAGCACATTGGGATGGGTTGGTAAAAAAGGAGGTTCCCTCCACTTCTCTTTTCCTTTTTAAGCAGCATGCTAGGAAGTAAAGCTCAGTGTCTTTTGGGAAAAGCATTCTCCATAGGAGTGAGCTGTGTAACTGGACAGTATGATGACATGTGCAGCAGCATCTATACAGCCAGTGGGAATCATGGGAATCAATTTCTTTGGTTCCCAGCACCATAATGGATGCAGAGAGCCATGGGAACGACGTATTTTTCTGCATATAAGACTAGGTTTTCCCCCTAAAAAATAATGTCCAAAATTTGGGGGTGTCTTATACACGGATATATCTTCCCCCATTTTCTTAAACTGGAGTCCCCCCAAAATAGGGGGAGTCTTATACATGGGGGCGTCTTATAGATGGAAAAATACGGTACATTTATTGTGGTTGTTAGAAGTTCTGAATGCTGCTGCAAGCATGAGGAGGTAAGAATGGATGCCAGGAACCACGAGGACTACATTTCTCAAGGTTCCCAGGGGACATGGTTGCACATGCTCAGACACCTAGGCTTTATGTCTATGGCTCCTATATTTTCATTCACAGGAAAAGGCTAAGCTGCATAACTCGCTCCTTACTATGCAAAAGATATAAAACAATGGCTTGGATATTTGACTGAGGGTCTTTTTTAAATAATTCAACCATGAATATTTAATGGTAACAATGCTTCACTATTCACTTTTTAAAATTAAACTTTGTAACTTTCAATATTCCCTGTTCTTGTTAAGCATTAATATTTGATTTGGCAAAGGGGCTTTTGGTGTGCAATGAAGGCATCAGAAAATGTTAACAAGGAATTACATTCTATTTTATAATATATATATATATATATATATATATATATATATATATATATATTAACAAGCACTAGCTGTAAGTATTATTAATAAGTAGTTTGCGGCCTACTGAATTTAGGTGAAATGGTTATCATACTACATAGCCCAACGACATGCAGATCTACTTCTTGTTTACATCTGCAGGTGTGGCAGTAGATGGGCCATTGCCTTGCCTCAGCAGCAGACTGGATGAGAGACAACAAACTGAAACTCAATCCAGATAAGACTGAGGCACTGTTAGTGGGCAGTTCCCTAGACCAAATGGATGGAAGTTGCCTGATCATGATGGGGTTACACACCCTCTGAAGGAACAAACACACAACTTGTGGGTACTTCTGGATCCTTTGGTGTTGCTTGAGGCTCAGGTGGCCTTTGTGGTGTGGAGTGCCTTCCATCAGCTCTGACTGGTGGCCCAGCTGCACCCCTCTCTGGGCAGGGATAGCCGAACTTCTGTTGTCTATACTCTGGTAACCTCTAGGATAGATTACTGCAATGCATTATAGTTCAGAAACTTCAGCTGGTGCAGAATTTCACAGCCAGCTTGCTCAACAGGTCAAGACAGTTTCAGCTTATGATGCCATTCCTGACCTAGTTCCACTGGCTGCCAGTTAGTTTCTGGGCCCAATTCAAAGTGTTGGTTTGAATTCATAAGCCTTAAATGGCTCAGGATCGCAATACTTCAAGGGCCGCCTCTTCCCATGTGAACCAACCTAGACCTTGCAATCCTCCTCCTCCTTCTCTTGGACATTGCATATAAGAAACCCTGTGGGAGTAAATAGAGGGAAACGATGGCCTTTGGTATCTGAATTGGTAATATTGGTGACTAGGACTAACATTAAAAATGGTCACAAAATTACCATAATTTCTTCCAACATTAACAAATTAGAAAGGTTTCTTCGTGCCCTTGGAAATACTGTCTAATACTACAAGTTATCTAAAACCTTTTTGTAGTACTTTTGGCCAGGCATCTAGCACACCTTTGCATTACAACTTGCATCTTGTAATTTTTGACCTCAAGAATAGTGGTTAAGAGCGGTGGACTCGTAATCTGGTGAACCGGGTTCGCTTCCCCACTCCTCCACATACAGCTGCTGGATGACACACCTCTCTGAAGTCTCTCAGCTCCACTCACCTCACAAAGTGTTTGTTGTTTGGGAGGAAGGGAAATGAGATTGTTAGCCACTTTGTGACTCCTTAAGGGGAGTGAAAGGCGGGATATCAAGTCCAAACTCTTCAAGCTCTTCTTCTTCTATTTTGGATTTTATTTCTCTATCATTAAAAAAAAATACATGGTTGTGATTTAGTAAACCTCTTTAGTTTCATTGGGAGGGCTTGCACATATGCATATCTGACACCTAAACCAGTGTGGTAGGTGATTTCTAATTCCTGCAAACCATATGTATAAGTCCTTCTTAAAAGACAACTCCTCTCAGTGAGGGCTTTTGACTTAATGAGAAATGCATAGCTGGAAATGACATTTGCTCCCAAAAATTGAATGGCTGCTTGAACATTCTCCACCTTCAACACCCAATTTTATTTGATTCTAATATTTGCAATCTGACAGTTGTTATCATGAAGTATTTGATACGGAACTGTATTTAATATGGACTGCTTATGAGCTCTGGTATGTTAAAGTTATTTAATGATTTGATTTTTTAAGTGATTTTTGTGCCATTTTTCAGGGTCATGGTTTCATCCAAAGTGACTCACAACAGAACAATCACAGTAAGTTAAATTGTTACCCACTCATCTTTGGGGACAGAGCACCTAGAAATGATAATGAGTTTTTGTTCTATGTGTACACATATTTCACATATTTTTGCCTTTATGTTCTGTGTATGGCACTCTAATATTATGAATTTGGCAATTATCTTTTTGGAGTCAAGAACACTTTTCCAGCATAATAGATGGCAGGGCCTGGCCCTTGATCAAAATTCAACAGTAAATTAGCAAACTTAGAAGCTTCCCCGCACCCAATTGGATAATTCAATGAAAATTGGAATAGCACTTAGATTAATCATGTACAAATAAAGCACTTTGTAATGTGTGTAATATGCACTTTGCCAAAGTGTTAAATGTATGAGGCTTTCTTCCCATAATAATTCTTAGCAATGGAATAAAACAACGTGTGATAAATATGAAGGAGCGGGAAGAGAATAGAAAGCTTATTTTTTTCCCCTCTTTTCCCCTGTGATGAACAAACATTTAAAAAGATAAAGATTTTATCACTGAATTGGAATTATGCATTTTGAAATATGCAGGAACTTTTAAAGAGGAGGAGCAATGGGCAGTGGCATGTTGCACTGATATCTGTATCATCAAAACCCAGTCCAGGGTCTAAACACCAAGACACAGGCGTATTTAAAGATAGGCAGAAGAATCCAAACCCCCTTTGCACCAGGGGTGGGATTGAATTGGATGGACCAACTGAACACAAGAAAAATAGCCACCCAGAATCAAATCAAATCTCATTCCTGTTTCATTACATTCTATAGGCATAGAACAGTTGCACAATCCAGTGTCTGCATCTGTATATGAAACTCTATTATGAGACTGCATTGTGCTCTTGCTTTTGCTTCACGGAGACCTGTGGATGCTGAACCGTAGGAAAAGATCTGTTAGCCCAATTATTTGTGGAAGGAGCCGGATGCATGAATAACACTGCACAAAGCTGTTTCACTGTATATGGATGTGGGAGAATACCTCTCCCCCTCCATGCAAAATGCATCAACATTCAAGGAAAAGAGAGGTTGGAAAACTGGCCAGCTTTCTGTGGTAAGTTCAATCTCTGTATACAAAGCTATTTTGAGTAGCAACTGATGTGTTGGTGATGGAGACAACTATGGAGCCACCATTTCAACGCCGGCATTGCTACAGCTGACATGGGGCAGGTTGGTAGGAAGGTCAAGGCTGCCTGTGTGCACTGGCAAAGTCAGTCTGATGCTCCACCAGAGCATCCAGGCAACCTTGACCTTGCCAGCCACACCCACCGTGCTCCAGTCCCACCCAGGAAGCTGTAGTGATGCCCGTTTCAGGAGGGCAGCTGCTAAGTCATCTTTGTAAATGACTTGGATGAAGGAATCAAAAGGGTGCCCATCAGATTTGCAGATGCCAACAAACTGGGAAAGGTAACTAATGCTGGAGAAGGCAGAATTGTGGTTCAAGATGATATGAATAGACCGGATCACTGGGCCAAAACTAACAAAGAATTTCAGAATGGAGATATGTTAGCCATCTTCAAATATCCAAAGGGCTGTCACATGGAAGATGGAGCAAGCTTCTTTTTTTCCTGCTCCAGAGGGTAGGACCCAAACCAATGGATTCATGTTATAAGAAAGGAAATTCTGACTAAATATCAGGAAAAACCTTCTGATGGTAAGAGGTGTTTGACAGTGGAACAGATTTCCTCAGAATGTGTTGAACTCTCCTTTGCTGTGAGGTTTTTAAGCAGAGGTTGGATGGCCACCTGTCATGGATGCTTTAGCTGATATTCCTGCATTGCAGGGGGTTGGACTAACTCTACAATTCTATGATTCTACTGCTGCTTTTTATCACGTTTATTGCTATTATTATTATTATTTAAAATCTGTCGTAAGCCATTCTGTCTTCTGTGAATGTAGAAAAATGAAAAAAAAAAAATCCTACATTTACAGCAGAACTGACTTCAGCATGACACTGTTATGCATAGAAGATTGCACAGTTAGTGTTCTCATTCAGTCATCTTTCTTTTTCCTTCAATACCGTTTCCACACCATTCTTGCTTCTCCAATTATACCTTTGTATTCTTTCAATGAAATGAAAGTGGGGCTGGAATAAGCCCCCAGTCCTTAAGCACATTGTGAGGGCAAACTCCATTCATTTAAGTGTGGCTCCAACTTCAAGTGGTTTCAATGTGGGATCTGAATGTTATTCTCTGCACTTGTAAGATGCACATCTCCCTTCTAAACAAATGGAGGGTTTCACAGCAAGTACTGCAGATAATTCAATAACAGAAAGTTGAAATGGCAAAACATTTCTCCTCCTGGATCAGCCTTTTAGCTGTTTAAAATTCTGTTCCATCTCTGTCAGGAAATGAAGATAACTATTAACTGGATATGGAGCAGAATTTTGCAGGGAAGGGAGGGATCCCATTTCTGTTATACTGTTTCTTATAAGCTCCTGGCTTCATGCTGTAAAAATCCCTGCATATGTGAAAAGATTGAAGATGAAGTAAGTTGGTCGTTATTTCAAACTGAGTTTTCTTAAAATACTGAATATATTTTTCTCCCAGGGCATGGTAATAAAATGGCACATGTGCCCATTGATGGTCTTAGGTCAGATTTCCCTTATCTAAAAGTGGATGAGCTAATAGAATATTCATCATCCCAAAGCTGTAAACTTTATCATAGGCTGTGAGTGTTTGAAGAAAACAGTTGGAAAAACTGGAGAAAATTGACACATTCCTAAGCATCAGCCTTCCACATAACTGGCTCCACCCCCAGGAAACAGTTGCAAAATGTGATTGGCATGGTGGCTGGCTGCTTTTATCCCTCACCAGCAATACCAAAAAGGAAGAAAGGGAGACAAGAAAAAGAACATATCAGGGCTGCTCTAGCTGTACTGTCTCCTCCGCTCTAGCCATGTAGTACTACCTGTCCTCAGGGAACAATTTCAGGATGCAGGTGAAGATAAAATCCAGGGACCTGTTCCTCTTCCAAGGCTTCTCCCATAGGACCATCAACCACCAGCTGCTTTATGGGAGAGATTTTAGCAAAGACCAGGCAGGTGGGGAAGAGAGAGACATGTAAATAAGGCATCAGGGCCTGCTTTTTCTTGACTGCCTGCCCCAGTGAAGTCATCTACCACCAACTGCCTTGTGTGAGAGCAAGGGAGGCTGGTGAGGATGACATGGTAGGGACCTGTCCCTGTTCCAGCTGGACACCCCTTCCCCTTGGGCCATCTATCTCCACTTGACTTCCTAGAAGGCTCCAGAGAAGTGTTATATTTTGATATTGCTCATTGTGCTATTCTGAATACATTTTGAGGATATTTGTAAGCTGCTTTAGAAGGGCTTGTGTCCTGAAAAGTGGGGCAGAAATAATGCTACATGAATAAATGATTCCAAGATACCAGACTGTTTCGATTCAGGCAGCTCAGATGAAATGAACATTACAAATTATGCATTGTGACAAAACTTTTAGTGTAGACACAGCCTTAGTTGTTAATCTGTGCATTTGTCTCAGGATCCCAAGGATACAGAGTGCACATCAGAAAATGCTATCAATCACTGAAGCACAGTGTGCAATGATACAGAGCCAAGAATATCCCAGGACATTTCTCCCTGCTGCTGACTTGAGGTGTTCTTGCCTGTAGGCAGAAAGCTCCCATTGGATACACTGTAGATGAGCAAAAGGGATTATTCCTGAGAAAAACCAAATCAATTCACCATCATTCAAGCCAATGATGACTTTATAGAATTAGACTACTGGATTGTTAATTCTCCAATTAATTTAGTCATTGTCTTCATCCTGCTAACACCATAAATCAATCAAGAATAAGAAAAGATGCTTTCTCTTTGATGCATAGGTTATGCTCATTATGCTATGCAACCCAACAACAAAAAACAACAACTGTAGCAGCACTTGGGTGTATATAGGCTTGCCATACATCAGGAAAATTCCTGACATGTCCTGTTTTGGGAGTGTAAAAAGGGCGTCAAGGGAGAATTTTGCCGAAGTGGTAAAATGTCAGGGAAAACCTGGATATAAAACAATGTGATGGAAAAAGCAGCAGAAACAGCTCCAAAGGCTTATGGGGGGGAGGTTCCCCCAAAAGCTCAATAATTAGTATTTGTTCCAAAACAAATGTGGCAGCCTTAGGTGTATAGCAGGTTTATGTTGACCACATGGTATAGGGATAAATAATATCTTGGAGGACAGATTGCCACTGTTTACGACAGAGCTCTTGGTATAACCCCAAGTTCATTATAACAGATTGCAATGTGATCAGTTCCTTGGCAGAATCAGGCCCACCTAAACAGCCCCTTTTTCAGTATTAATGCAAATAAAAAGCTATTTTGAAATACCCCATCTGTGCCTTTGTGAGAAAAAAGATGAGGAAGGGTAATGTGTAATTAAAAATATATATTTTTTGAAACAACAGTGTGACTTCTGTGATGATCTCAAGAGCATATTGTGATTATCACATATTAACTTGACGAGATCATCTGTAGAAATGAATGCAATAATAAATTAATGCAGTCCCCGAGGGTATTTCTATTTTGAATCCGATTGAATACTTTTGTTACTTTGGTGAAGGAGCTGAGACACAAGCATGCTTGATATGCTTCGTACATGGCACAGTGCTGCTAATTCTAGAAATTTACTTGACAGAGATGAGAAATTGTTTTGGAAGGGATACTGTACTGTCAAATCTCAGTATTTTTCTGGCAGGACCATCTCTTTGCCAGATAACACTTTGGAGGAAGAGAAGTTAGGGTTCAAATGGACAGCTCCCTTGAAAATATCTCTTGAGAAAAGATACTCTTCAATAGGCTGCAGGTTCACCTTCAGGTTAGGAGGAACTGAAGTGGCCCAAGTGATGCTACCTAGTAGTTCCAGACCTATCAAGATCACAATGAGGACTCCAGGGTCAGAGTTAGTAACATGTTTGAGTGGAAGCTCAGAAGCAAAAATGCAGTGCCCATCCGGTGGCATAAGACTTCCTATACCAGAGACCTACTCATAAGGAGAAAACCAAACATTTCATGTTATTGGATTCAGATCTCCTAGGAAGGAGTGGAGCAATGGAGCCAGCTAAAGTTTGGGGCCAAACAACTGCTGAAGTGTCAGCTGCATCCCACTGCTGACGGTGGAGGAGAGCGTGGAGAGACAGAAAGAAGTTATTAGGCAGGAATGTGGAACGAGGAAGGAGCAGCCTAGTTGCAGTAGAAGCCTGAGCTCCAAGAACAAGGAGAAAGAAGTGGGGAGTTCAAGGGAGAAGACACAGACTGACAGTTTAAGCTCAGACTCAGAGGGAGGGCTACCAGAAATAGCCCATCCCATGACACGTAGGCGCGCAAGAATTAATGAGAGGCGTGAACAGGAAAGGAAGCAAAAGTGGGGCTTTAAATGTGGGAAGTGGAAGAGGCGGAACTCAGACTTGGCAACAGCTAATTTGGAAGAGAATTCATGAGAAGAGAAGACTCCCTGGAAAAGACCCTGATGTTGGGAAAGATGGAGGGCACAAGGAGAAGGGGACGACAGAGGACGAGATGGTTGGACAGTGTTCTCGAAGCTACCAGCATGAGTTTGACTAAACTGTGGGAGGCAGTGGAAGACAGAAGTGCCTGGCGTGCTCTGGTCCATGGGGTCATGAAGAGTCGGACACGACTAAATGACTAAACAACACAATTTGGAAGCAATTTCTGTGTTTTGAGCAATAAACCTGAGTTAACTATTGCCGGAGTTGTCTCACTTCTGTGGGAGAGACCCAACCATTACATGAAGCATCTTATCCTATTGTGCACCCTGTGACTTCTTTGCTGGGAAGATGCCCTGTTCTCTGAAGCACCTTGATTCCTGAGCCATTAGAAAGCCCCCTGGCAGAATTTTGAGCTACAAGGCCATCATGGTAGGATCAGACTAGGGATTCAGAATGACTTTATTGGATCTCTGCTGTATCATGTTGCTTATATGACTGATAGGATTTTTTTGCCGAGAAGAATGCACAAGATTCGCCATTAATTCTTAGCATCTAAACCCCTGTGCAATTGGGATACATATAGTAAGTCACAACTGACTAGACGCAAGACATGACATAGTGTAGTGATTTTGTATAAATCACTCCTTGGGTCATAGTGTCACTGTATTTGTTTCATGAACACCACATCATTATTTGCTGCAACAGACAAGCACCATATCATGATATGCCACAAGGACTGAGCTCATGGCGACATTTGTTGATGCTTTGTATTTGCCACTAGTGTTGATTAGTGAGTTTTTCAGTACTATGTGTGGTATAATTATTAAAGGAAAACAGGATTATCTCTCTCCAGGGCAAGAGCCTGCACTAGTATAGAACTGAGCCCCTCCTAGCTGAGAGGTGGGAGGAGAATATTTGATAGTTCAGCGAGTGTGGAGCATGAGCCCAATGGCACTTCAAAGCTCTGGACAGTCTGTTCTTATTCTTTCCCTGGCAGTGATTCTTTGTAAGAAGGATTTGAGAAGGAATTCATGTTGAGTGTGAGTGGTTTGGGTATGAGTGGTTGGTTTGCTGACATATTTTATGAGGTGGTAATAGTCGTGATCGTTGTGCAAATAGACAGAGAGAATGAATTGTGTTCATAGTGTATTCTTATGTTGGCTGGGTGTCTGGTTCACGCTGTATTACAGTTTACTTCTATCTTAGTTATATAAATACGGTTGTTAGGGATATGGATGTCATGTATTTTATGTATTTGGGTTTTTCATAATGTAAATAATTTGAGATTGTGCTTATTGTATACTTATTTGGATTCTGCATGTTGGTTATTTCTTTATTTCCAACTAAGATCTGTGGGTAGTAAGCAACCTTTAAATGGACTAGAGTAATAAAAATAAATATATAATAGCTTCTTTATTTTTGCTTTTCTCCAACTTAGTGTTGGGTGGTGTCCAACTAACTTGTTTCCACAGTGCACAGATTTCCACTGGCACAGCAGAATTTCCCCTTTTCTTTCCATGTACATGCTTTATATCTCTGGAGCATATTTGAGGAGGGTGCAAGGCATGTGTGAGGCAAGAGGGGAAGGTTGCATTGAGCAAGTGAAAATCCTTGCACTGACAGAACCTGGCTTCTGCTCTTCCTTTGCCTGTTGCAAAGCCAATTCCTCTCTTGTTTGCCTGCAAGACGGAATACATTATTTGGAGCCACAGAAAGATGCTTCAGTGCAAAACTCCAGGGCAGGTATCTGCACCTTTAACAGTAGTTCCATTCACAGTCATGAGAACTACATTGGTACTGAAGCATTTAGTTGTGGCTCTTACTGTATGTGCTCATTAGGAGTTCTAATTCCTGCAGGCATTTCATCTGAGTCAATGATACTATTATTTGATAACCTTGTGAGCTAATGCCTACGTACTATTCTCAGTTACTATTATCTGTTTTCCTGTTTTCTACCCCCACCATGGGCCTTCCAATGCCTCAGCAAGCCAGTCTCCAGGACTGGTTGACTGACTACTCAGTCTTGACTTCGTGCAAATGAGTTAAAGATCAGTTCTGGTATAACATGAATACCTGAAGGTTTGCATAGCTCTGGCTTGATCATTCAAATCAGATCCATGCAAATCTCCCACCATTCATGTTAAACCAGAACTGATCTTTTACCCTTTCACACAAAGTAAAGGCAAGTAGTTCAGTCCATACCAGGGAAGGAGCAATGGAGCATAAATACTATGGTATACCATAGCTCATTTGACTTTTCCCAAAGGTCATGCCTAAATGAAGCACCAGTGCAGATGAAACCTAGGAATGATGCAACGAGAACATCAGGAAAGCGCAGTTCAATTGATCAGTGTTTCCCAGATTTTGACATGCAAAACTGGGTTGTGTGCCCTCTTTTATAAACCGAAACTAAGTTATAACCAATGGCATAATGTTGTTGCAAAGAGGACACCAATCTGAGATATGCTGTAACCTTTTTCTCTCTCGTACATTCCATTTTTGTGTAAGCAATTTGCCTTCCATCATGTTCTCTCACACATGGTGTTCAAAACAATTAAAATAAAATTGCAGCCATCAGCCTGAAAGTTTCAAAGATAAGAAGCAATTCCCAGCATGAATAAACTGTGAAGTGCATTTGAAAATAAGGTTTTTAATGATAATTGGCATTGAAACCTTTATTTTCCTAATATATTTCACAGTTTATGCACGCTGGGAAGAGCATGTTTTCCTTGAAACTCTCAGATGGCTAAACTAAATAAAAGTGATACAATTTCCCTTTAAATAAAGGGGGGAAAGTAGAACATTATTAGTATTTTTAAAAGTAACTATTAAAAAACATTTCTGCTATTGCTCATCCTGTTTGCATTCTCTGCCTGGTTGGAATATGCATTCAATGGGGCATTAATTCAGTCTCCTTCTGTTTAATTTTCAGATCTTTTCACTTCCTACTAAAAATAAACATAGTTATGATTTTAATGCCATACAACAAGGGAGCTGCAGATATTTTGTTAAATGCTAACTATGTAGCCTTCTTGTGTTTGCATAGTAGATGTGGGCAATTCCTGGCCTTTTCTCAGATCTCTTTGAGCTTTTCCTAAAGTGTGCTATCATTTATTGATTAACTGATTGTTATTGCACTGTCAATATCCATACTACTTGCAGAGTAATATCTCAGCAGGTCCTTGTACTGAGGAACCTACCATCTAAATTTCACACAGGAAATAACAGCAAAATAAGGGAGAAGATGGAGTTTAGAGTAACCACATAAATAATATGTCTTGAGTTTCATGTATGTTGGGGAACAGCTGGTCAGCATGCCTACAGGCCTGATAGGATCCTAATTTTGCCTGTGAGACCATTTCCCCCAAACCATGCCTACCTGCCCTCCACCTGACATCAATATGGGGATAAGTGTGGGGCAAGTAAAGATTTGGCTCTGTAAGGGAACAATCAGGAGCCTAAAATACACTCCCAACTATTCCTTTCCAACCAGGATCAAATGCAATAGGAAGCTCCCCATGAGGGACATCCTACAGAGCTTCCTTCCAGGACTGATCAGCCAGTTGGAGCTGAGAGCATGCCCAAAAGTGTGGAATCACAGCCAATAAATTGACTGTGACTGAGAGCATGCTGCCAAAGGTGCTTGCTATACGTAACTGATGGACAGTACCAGCTGAATGCCTATTTGCAGGCATGGTTTAGGTTCAAACAGCATCTACAAAAGGACTTCAACAGTGATTGACAGCTGATTCAAAGTGGTTGCAGCAACCTCATTTAAAGGACCACCCTCTATCCCAATTAGCTGAAGCTTGAATGTGTAACATGACATCATAACCTCATCAGGTAATTGACAGTTCAACAGCCTACTTCCAAAGTTGACATACAGTGTGTGTGTGGAGGGGGGAAATTCAGTTTCCAACCCTTGACTTCTTTGCCACTTCCCCCTTCCTGAAAGGCCATAAATCCTGGAGCAGATGGAGACAGAGCAGCAGTAGTGTGGTGTTGTTCATGTCTGTGACAGTGCCTTTTCCTGCCTTGGATTCTGGGACATGCAGTTCCAGCTAGGAATGGGGAACAATTTTAGTTCAGTTCACATTTGACTGCAAACCCACCTAACTACCACTTCCCCAAACCATATGTGAACTAAAATACAACTTTCCTCTTGAAGCCACACTTTTCTGAATTTTGCAATGAAGTTCTGCATCCCCAAAAATGTGTACAAAAATGCTTGTGTTAGGGGAATGTGTGCATTTGAAAAAGCACTCATTGGTGAGAGTGACATACAATGTATTTTGTATTAGTGAAACTTGCTTGCAAAAATGTGTATGCGTACGGTGGTACCTTGGTTCTTGAATGTAATCCATTCCAGAAGTCCATTAGACTTCCGAAACATTTGAAAACCAAGGCGTGGCTTCTGAATGGTGCAGGCGCCCCAGAAACAATAGCTGACAACCAAATCAGACATTTGGTTTCTGAAAAACATTTGAAAACTGGAACACTTACTTTCAGGTTTTTGGTGTTTGGGAGCCGAAATGTTTGAGTACCAAGGCATTCAAGAACCAAGGTTCCACTGTATTAGAATAAATATGCACTAAGATGCTTTAAGAAAAATAAACCTGGTGAACTAATGTGGATTTGTGGCAAACTGAACTGAGAATTGAAAAAAGGAGAGAAGCCAAAGTAGGTGGGTTCATCTATCCCTGGTCTCAGCCTGAGTCCTTGGCAGGAAAAGATTATCTGCCAGGGACAGGAATGCCCACTGCCACTGCTGTCTGCCACCTCCTACCTGCTCCAAGAGAATATTTTGGCTGCTGGGAGCAGGAACAGATAGTATATACGGAGGTAGGTACAAAAGGAATTATGTTAATGTTATTTGACCCTCAGGTTAAATTGATCATGGAAAAGGATGAAAAGAAGAATGTTTGTATATACCTACTTGTGAGAGCTGGACCATAAAGAAGTCGGACCATCGCCGAAGAATTGATGCTTTTGAATTATGGTGCTGGAGGAGACTCTTGAGAGTCCCATGGACTGCAAGAAGATCAAACCTATCCATTCTTAAGGAAATCAGCCCTGAGTGCTCACTGGAAGGACAGATCATGAAGCTGAGGCTCCAATACTCTGGCCACCTCATGAGAAGAGAAGACTTCCTGGGAAAGACCCTGATGTTGGGAAAGATGGAGGGCACAAGGAGAAGGGGACGACAGAGGACAAGATGGTTGGACAGTGTTCTCGAAGCTACCAGCATGAGTTTGACTAAACTGTGGGAGGCAGTGGAAGACAGGAGTGCCTGGTGTGCTCTGGTCCATGGGGTCATGAAGAGTCGGACACGACTAAACGACTAAACAACAATAACAACTTGTGACAATAGTCTGGCTGCCGCATGGTACACCAGATTCAGTTTTCAATCCCTTTCAAAGCATGCCAGTTAGAGCCTGCTTATAGGACAAATGCAATGACCCTATTGTCAGTTGAGCTTGGAGGTGACCAAGTATGTTTGACAAGGACTAGTTATCCGTCATGTATGATCTAGTTGAGATTCCTGCATTCCAGAGGGTTGGATTAGATGCCCTTCTATGATTCAGTGATTCTGTGAACTCATTTCTAAGAGCAGGACTATATTATCCTGTGTGTGGTGAAGGTAATGAAGTGAATGCTGAATACCATGGCCTGAATTATGATGAGAGAATGAATATTTTTTACTGCTTTCTTCTTCACACACAAATGTTCTCCATCTGATGTCCCTCTGTACTCCATTGTCATTGCCACCTTTGTGCCATAGACATAGTTGTTACCTGTAACCAGATTTTATAGTATAAATGATCAAATGTTCTCACGTTTCTTAACAATCACTATTTGCATTGATAGAATTTAACTTCAGATTAGAAAAGATACGCATATTTCTTAAGGAAATGTTAAAGCAAAGGATCCACCACTCTCTGAAATTCTATAGCTTAACCCACCTTTAATGAAGTATGGTTAGGATATCTTAAATCTTTCTTTTTATTTTTGTATCTTTATATAAAGGAGAAATAGATAATTATGTTACTGATAAGGAAATCCTGCCAATCTGTGCCATTGTGTGACAATTGTAGTGGGTGACTTTTTTAAACAGTTTGAAAAGATATGTTTTAATGTAGAAGACTACAGTGGAGTTTAAATGTAGACTATATTTGGCATCACTTAAAATTGGATCGTATTATTTGGAAAAAGAGGAGGCAAAATGGAATGATGAATACATCATCCTGAAACCAAGTACTGTTAACGGTCATAGGGGAAATTGTAAATGCTTTCCTTTTTAGTTACACATTCATCATACTGCATAAATCTTTGGCTCTAAGGGGAACATTGTTCGCCGCGAACCGTTTTAAGTCCCCACCCTTTGTGTTAGTACAGTAAGGTGGTTTATTTTTTTACTCTGAAGAAGATTTCATAGAAATAAATTGGCTGGCACACAATGTGTAATTTTCTTGGCCTATTATTTCTGATGATGGTTGCAAGATGCATGTAGACATAAAACAAAAGGGCTTTACAAATAAGATGTTTTCTTCTGTACCTATACACCCGGCAACTGCCTTTAAGCGAGCTCTATTCTTCCTGAGTACAAAATGATTGATTGATTGATTGATTGCTCACTGTTTGCACAACTCCCTGCTGTCCCAGATCCATCTCTGCTCCTCACACTCCATGCAGTTCCTGCATCATTGACTTTCTGCCAGTGCCTGAGCTGACATATAATGATCTTTAGACATAGTAATGTCACATTCATCACACCTTATCAGTTGTGACAGACCTAAATTCAAATGAAAACATGAAGTGTAGACTGAATCCAATCCAAACACTGATACACTTTTGAGTGGCATCCATCAAGAAGTGATGCTAAAGTGGAAAGTGGAAAATTTCTGACACTGAAATTACCTTTAATGATTTCCCTGGCTAATAATGCCCTGAGGACTTTCTCATCGCAATATTTTGGGAAGAGCACAGCAGCTCCAGTTTTTGCCTCAAACAAAATGTTTGTGAGAACTACCTTTTATAAAACTGGGGTGGCACAAGATGTTGGATCTGTTCAAGTTCTGAGTATTCCCTCACTCCAAATTTAAGGAAGTGTCCAGCGAGCAATTTCAAAATACTTTCTTAACACAACAGCTCCAGGGAAAAATGCAGAAGCTAGTTTTGCAGAAACAGTACTGGGGTCCCACCTATGCAGAAATTTCACCACATCCAGTTTTGCAGCAACAACCTTAAGGGCTTTTATTACTTTCCCCACAGCCTATTATTTGAAAAGAGAATAGTGTCAAAACAAAGGTTTACGTAAAACATACTTGCAGTTTGTATCTTTAAATGCATTATATATAGTATTCGACAACATAGATTGAAAAACCCTTATTTTAATTATGTGCAAAATTTGATATTCAATTGAAATATTTATCCCAGGAATGGGAAACCAATGGCCCTCCAGATGTTGTTGGACCATCCATTATCTGTGATCATTTGCCATGCTGACTGGAGCTGATGGGAGCTGGAGTCCAGTAACATCTGTCTTCTGCATGTCAATGTACACAACTGTATCCCTTCTTTAAGCTATTGGGTGTTCAGATCATCAACACACATGCAAAAATGCATGAAGGAGATTGTAGGGTCATGCTAGCTAGTCCCACTTCTACTGCCCACACACCAGCAGCTACAACCCCTCCACCCATGCATTCAGAGCATAATGTATGTATACAGAGCTCCTATAAGCAAGTGAGGAGGTTGAATTTGGCCTGTGTTCCTTCTCATATAGAGCAACTCTACACACCTGCATTATTGGAACCCCTTTTTCTTACGCATGCTGAATGTGCAGACACTCAGGACATGGCTGCTATTGAACTAGTGTGGGGGTTCATTTGAACCCCCATAGTTGTTACTTACCAGTAGCTTCCTTTTATAATCTGTAACGCTGTAAAATAGATCAAAATGAGAGGATGACCAGGAAGGGAAGGAATGGGTTTGTTGTTTCATGACTACAGGGGAAGGCTTCATGGGTAAACCCTGTTTGAAAAGAGATTTCCTTCTGACTAAATCTGCATAAATTTGAGCTGTAACTCCCATCATGTTCAGCAGGGCTTACTCTCGAGGAGGGAAGGAGCTGTGAGGAGAAAGAAAGTTCTGAAACCTCACCAGCAAGGACCTCTGCACTCTCCAGTCACAACCTTCCAGAGATTTCACCTGCGCTATATCTCCCAGACTCACTGTATATGTTGGTCTGCAGCTAAACCAGTGGACTAAAGGCACTTCATATGTGGAAGATACCTGAAAGTCTGTAGCTATTGTGGAGTAGCCATTTATATGACAAGGGCTTCACCCGTATCTGATGGGAGAAATGGCCACCTAGTAACCTGTCGATCTTGAAGTATAGTGAGTGCTGGCAATATTGTGGTGGTGTGAGTGCATGAGCAAGAGTGCCAGACTGGGTCTACCAATAGACAATCACTGCCCTGACTTCACTGCCACCCTGTGCCCATCCCATCCCGGATCTGTGCCACTGGACTCCCCTGTTCAGTACATTTTTGTGCATTTCTTGAAGCTTGCACTTCTATTTTTGTATCCAAGTAAAAAAACAACCTGAGAACCTCAAGTTCTTGCTTGATTTAGCTAGAAATAATTAGCACTGTGGCTATCGTTGTTGCTCAGGTGCTGTCAGAAAATGTCTTACTCAAACACCTACAATATATTTGGGTTAGATTCCAGCTTGAGAGTTAGTAGCAGGCTTGCAGCAGTGCCAACCAGTATGGTTTTCTTTGCCTATGCATTAAATTGGCATCGTTATAGTACACTCTATCATTAAAAAGAATTGTAAAAAATCTTCCCAGTTCAAATCATTATTGTAAAGGTTTTATATTGGATCAAAGTATAGATGCTGTATACCTACAACAAAAACTAATGTGTACTTATTATTTATTCTTTAATAAGCTTTACGATCACAATAGTTCTCCATGTTTGTATAAAATGCCATACCACAGAAACTGCAGATATAAAAATACTGCTTTGAAAATTTTCATCGGTTGTGTTTTATTTATTACATTTAAAGGCTCCCACTTGCCTATTCAAAAATATGAATTCTTTCTTTCTGAGCACTTATGGTGAACCCAGATCACTAGCTCTGCTTATTGCATTTTAGACAAAAGATTTTGTAAGGACTCCATGGGCACGGCTATTGACAACAGAAGAGTGAACTGCTCTCAGCCAGTAATACAATATAGTGATACACGGCAGAGGTGTTGTTTTTATAAAGTAGCTTTTTATTTTAAGGAGGTGGCAAAATCACTTCCCAGGGCAGTTAGTTCAACACATTTGACTAGCACTGCATTTGCTTCAAATAGAGCAGGGGGGGAAATGATCAGTAGTTTTGCTGATCAAAAGTAGCCACTAGCACCTTTTGTTCAGAGTCCATTCTATGAACTGTGAAGAGGAGAACTCTGATCAGAAATTAGCTTTCTATTCCCATGAGTTTTTCCACCAAGACCTCCAGCTATGCATTTGGGGGGAGGGGCGTAAATAATAGAACATAAAATTTCATAATGCAGTTGGCTGATGCCTTGGCATTGGTGCAGCATTACTACTACTATAACTACTGCCATTAATATCTTGTATCCAGTGTAGCACTAAGTAACCATCCCACCAGTGCAATGATTTACATTTCTGCACCCAGACTTTCCACCCTCTTCTCTCCACGTGCACTCCCTAAAAATGCCCATTGAATTCCCCTAGCTCTCCTGAAAAGATTTGAGAAGGGTGCAGGGTGCACATGGGGAGAAGTCCCTTTGTGCAAGTGTAAAACCTTGTTCTAGGAAGGCAGCTACTTTGCACTACATTTGATGCAAGTCATTAATAGTATTAGTATTAGTAGTATTATTTTGGATTTCTTGCCTGCCCTTATTCATAAAGTCCAAAGATGGGTTATAACAATATAAAATACAATAGGAAAATCAGTTTTTAAAAAATCAGAAGAATGTGGTGGATCGTGTGTGTGTGTGTGTGTGTGTGTGTTTGTTTGTTCCTGATGTCAAAGTCTAGGGTAAAGAAGTGTGTCTTCAGCATGATGAAAGCTATACAATGAAGGTGCTTTCTTTGGGATGGAAATTCCACACCTAGGGGACTGTCTAAAAGAATACCCTCTCCTATTATTGCACTTAGCTGAGATGGCTAAGTTTAATCAGAGGGAAATCATTGTCACTATAAAGATTGGAAACCCCTTAAAGACTTTTTGCGTGAACAAGAAATTGAACCTATGATACCTGGGTTTGAGGATTGAAGAAAATGTTGGTTTACAGAAAGTGGGATTGTTGGGTGTCATCTTCAAACGGATGTTTTAAATAATTTTCTCTATATAGCTGACAGACAAAGAATTGCTAGTTCTCTCTCTTCTTTTCTTCTTTTCCTACTTTTGTTTTTTTATCTTTGATAAAAAGATATTGGACATTGGATATTAACCTTTGTATATGAGCCTTTCAAACATTGCTTGGAGGTTTTTAAGCAGAGGTTGGATGGCCATCTGTCATGGATGCTTTAGCTGAGATTCCTGCATTGCAGGGGGATTGACCAGATAACCCTTGGGTTCCTTCCAACTCTAAGATTCTCTGATTCTAATATCATTTATTAGCAGGGGGTGGGAAGAGAACCACCAAGATTGTAATAATTCCATCTGGAAGTTGCCAGAGCATGGAATAGCAGTGACCAAGACATCTCTGTCCAAAAGGGGCTGCAGCTGGTGAACTGGACGGAAGTGGAAATAGAAATTACTATCCACCTGAGCCTTCTGTGACTGTATGGGATCTTGGAATACCTCAAGGGTATAGCACTAAAGTAGAAGTATGCTAGGAGCTCTGGAATCTTTGTAATGTGCATTCTAAACATTAGACCAAGTTAATCCCCATTGATTTCAGTATAAGAATTAAGCCTAGCACAAACCTTTCTCATTGAGAACAATGAGACTTCAAAGTGCTTCCTTTGCCTGGATTGTACCAGAGATATTTTAAAAGAAAAGCAGTTACCGAAATTGTTATTTTTTAAAACCAAATGCTTAAAGCACATCTTGCTAGTCATTATTGCCTTGATGGCGTTTCCATATACCATAGCAGTATGCCAGACTATACCTAATTATATCTCATTATCCTTGTACTGGGACGTGGGTGGCACTGTGGGTTAAACCACGGAGCCTAGGACTTGCCGATCGGAAGGTCAGCGGTTCGAATCCCCGCGACGGGGTGAGCTCCCGTTGTTCGGTCCCAGCTCCTATCAACCTAGCAGTTCGAAAGCACCTCAAAGTGCAAGTAGATAAATAGGGACCGCTCTCCGGCAGGAAGGTAAACGGCGTTTCTGTGTGCTGCTCTGGTTCGCCAGAAGCGGCTTAGTCACGCTGGTCACGTGACCCGGAAGCTGTCTGCAGATAAGCGCCGGCTTCCGGCCTATAGAGTGAGATGAGCGTGCAACCCTAGAGTTGGTCACGACTGGACCTGATGGTCAGGGGTACCTTTACCTTTACCTTTTATGCCAGACTAAATTACTTTTGGGGTGCCTTCCAGTTCTACAGTTGCGTGGTGAGGCCCTGGGCCCCAAAGTTCCCTCAGAAATAAACACACAGACACGAATATGTTGGGTTAATGGGATAAATTAGGCCACAACTCTATTGGTTACAGATGTGAGCAGTTTGGCTTAGGCAACTGGGTGAAGCAAGACTATATCCTGATTACTGTCCATCTGCAGGAGTCCCATAAGGGTCAACTACTGATAGGGGGAGCCCTATGATATACATCAATTAAGAGCACCCCCAGGGTCACTGATGGGGTTGTGGCATGGTCCTAGCCCACACCCAGGCTTTGGACAGGATCCACACCCCCAGGTCCCTTTAACGGGATACCCTTAACTAGGAAGGGCAGGCAGAGGCAACAACCTCCCCTCCCATAAACCAGGTTTACCAATGCCTAACCGCCAAACCTTACAAAGTTGTGACGATTGCTACAAGGTAAGTGAAAACCAAATGGCTGGTGCCAATTTGCCAAGTGGAAAAATTCCTACCCAGCCCCCAACAACCAGGTGAGCGACATTAGTCATAGCAAGGCCATAGTCAAGCAACGCAAGAAAAGAGGGTGGGTGGGCTGGGAGATCCAACGGAGGAGACGAATGGAGGCTGCCTTCCCCAGCCGCACTGTGGTTTAAACGCCACGTGGCCACGCCCCCGGCTAACCCAGTTGGTCAGCTGGGGGTGTGACGCGGCGACTGGGAGTCCTAATGACGTGGGCAGTATTTCTCCACCCACAGTCAGGTCACGGGAAGGTCCTGGGTCGCCGCCACAACACCCCCCCCTCCAAAAGGGGAGCCGCTTTCTATGACCAATTACCCATGTTTTGTCTACTATAGCTACAATCCAGCAATGAAGCCTGAAGGAATCGTGGCTTTTGTGTGTCTTAATTACCAGCAAGCTGTTCTGTTTCTTTTCTTTTTCTTTTTAACAGGTAAATATTGTCACTGAAATATTTTGTTTCCAGAGTGGAAGATGTGGTGCCCAGGTGAATTTTAATGTTTAAAGTGTTTAGAAATAAAAGCAACAAAAATAAAAAGCTGTCTGAAAAATGTGTGAATTACCTTCCCTGGAGATATCAGTTCACTGGGATGAGGATCCCCCCCTTTTTTCTTTTTTTCTTCCATGCAGCAACTGGTTAAAGCAGAAGTAGCCATTTACCTGGATAACAACTCCCCTTACCTTTGGCCATGCTTGCTGGGCCTGATGGGAACTGTAGTTCAACACCATCTGGAGGTCACTGTGTTGCCTACCCCTGAGTTAAAGAATAATTCAAGCAGAAACACTGCATTGTTTCTATGAAGATGCATTTCGGGTAGAACAACTGGTCTGAGAATGAAGCCCCTCCCTATGGGATGTTACATTCAGGTCACTGTTACCATAGTTTTGAGAGCAGTAGTTTGTTAAGGATGCTGAGAGCTGCTGGGCGAACCCTATTTCCTTCACAAAGCTACAATTCTGAGTTGTGTGTGAAGTGGGGTTGATTGTTAAACCGCTCTAAGAACTGTAGCTCTGAGAGGGGAATAGGGGTCTCCTAACTACAGCCCTATAATTATTTGTGAGGGAACCATGGCTATTTAAAGTGGTATCACAATGCTGTAAATGTGTGGTATGATTGTGATAATTGCTTGAGGGCGGGGAGAAAACCCAACACTCCAGAAAGGCTTTTTGGTTGTCGCAGGTGACTGCAGAAGGGATCGGAGATGCAAAATGTTCTGTGAACGCCTTTAAGTTAACTGATTTTAGCATTTAAACCATTGTGTTTAGCTTATGAACATAATAATCCGGTGGATCCATCAATTTATCAGCTGCCTTTTTTTGGAAAAAAAAAAGATTTTAATTGATTTTCGTTGCAGTTGTCATCTGTGAAAAAGTGCTATGAATTAAGGACATGGTTGTAAACAAAGCTCTTCTTTTGATTCAATAAGTGGCTTGTTGGTGTTCTTTGAAAGAAACTGTTACATTGATTAAACATCCTGAAAATATGACCTGTGGTGAGATACTGTTATTATATTTTTGATTAGTTAATTGATGGAGGATTTAGAAACAATTAATGTTAATGATTAGGGGTAAGTGTGGCATGTTGAGAGAAAGTACATATGCCTTGTTCCATGTCAGAGAGAAGGCTTGAACTTGTGTCAAATGTACAAAAGTCGTGGGCACTGCATCGAAGGTGGTGTGGATCCCAAATTCCTTGCTTCAGGGGACTCTGAGTGAGTGCAGATTAATTACAGTGCATAAACCTGTGCAATGTAGCATCAGTATGGAGGGACCCTGGCAATGCCAGTGATGACAATATAACAGCATTGGCATTTCCCCACGTCCTGGACTAAAATATGTAACCTGCTAAAAGTCAACTTAAAACTTCAATCGGAAGAAAGCCATAAAGACTTCTTTTATATCAGGTTTTAAACCTTGGACTCATGCCATTGAACTCTGATTTATGCTGGTGAAACAGGATGTGAAATCAAAGGACAAAAATCACCTCTACTTTGACTTGACTTATTAGATCTGACTGCACAGTAGCTTGGGTCTGGAGGGAGATAGCTCCTCTGGTAGTAAGGTTAGTTATTTCATGAGATCATGACATGAACAACCAAATAGGACATGAACCAGCAAAGCTCTTCCTGGATTTAGTACATTAAAGAGCTCTTGGGAAGGATGGGAATCCAAAAGTCACCTACCTTTGACCCATCTCTCTGAACAATATTTGATTGTGAAGACTTCTTTGTTTGATGGTAGGTGCTTGGTAAAATATGCACTCTGTTGTGCTGACCCATATATACATGTATGTAGCATGCAGTAAATGGGATGGCCATCATAAACTGATGTGCATGTATGCAATTCTGCATATTGCATTGACCTTTCCAACAAACTGTTAACATATTAGGTTTGACAATGTTCTCATATTAGGGAGGGATGAAAACCTCAGTCCAAGGTTCCTGTTTCTCCTCCTCCGTCTTCTTCTACAATGACCTTGTTTTCATTCTGTGTTCCATTTTTACTAGGCAGTGGATTGAAACCATACATGTCTCATGTACACTTTCCATTCTGAGATGTCAGTGATCAGTTCTGTTTTATGACAGCTCACATGTGAGGAATTCTATTTTAAAGCTGTTACAGAGTCCAATCTTGCTACAGTCCCTGTGTCTTCCTAGGGGATACTTCTTATCCATGACTGATTTCATGACCAAGCACATTTACTTGGAAGTACGTGTAAAAAGAAAAATCTGGCTTCCTCCAAGTCTCCTGCTGGAGATAGCGTGGGTACAAATTGCAGTGTAATCCTATGCATACCTACTCAGAAGCCCAGCAAATAGATATAAGATAGGACAGCAGCCCTACACATTCTGGGAAGAAAGAGCAAATACTATAATATTGGTTATGTCGAATGTCATTTATATTGTAACTTAAACATTTTGCATTATAATACTTTACTTATGTCAGATTTGCCATCATCATTCATACTTGAGGATACCCACTACTTAACTGCATTTCCTTGGCACCCAGGAAATAAAGTATTAATGATTTAATGATTTAAATGATTCAGTCCTAAATATTCTCACAAAAGAATACATTTGAGGAGTTTTCAGTCAAATCATTTTGTTTACACGTCACATGCCACTAGATATGTTTGATAAATATGACTGTTGTATCAAAACATTGGATTTTTTTATCTCATGTGACCACTTAAATGTGACTTTATGGTCCAACCATAATCTAGAGCACCCTTCTTCAACCTTATGTCCTTCAAATATAGTTGGACTATAGCCTTATTGGAGTTCACCGATTGGGTCTGCATTGCTCCGGGACAGGAAGAAGGAAGTCAAATGACACTGAGTTGGTTCAAAGAAAGAGTTTATTCCGCTCTGGATAGCAGAAGGCACTTGCGTGGTGAGTCCACAGTAAGTCCAAAGAAATGACAAGTTTCATGCAGTATATATATCCTCCAGGCACCCTCTCCCTCCTCCCCTAGGAGCCCAACCATGTCAGCCTATGTACGCAGGTTGACATCACATATGTTCCTGCTCTGGTACTCTCAACCATAAAAGGATCTTCCTTCCTGTACTTCTGACCATAAAAGGATCTTCCTCTTCCTACTCTTATCTGGGAAGAGGTCATGATCTCCAAGAACACGCTTTTGGCGTTTTTCCCGGACATCGGTCTGCGCGTATTTTGTGGCTAGCACATAAGATAAAGTACTGACGTGTTTTCTTTGTTCCCCTAAAGAGCCAGGGTCATCCCTTGCCGTGACTGATAAAGGAGAGAGCTTGTTTATGCAGCTGTGTCCTTATTATGCTTTTGCTCAACAGCTCAAGTTTTACACATTTTAAAATGCTCTCTTTTGAAAGAACAAAAGGGGGGGTTGAGTCAGTTTTAAACTTGCTACACAGAAACCCATTCCTTCAGGACTACAACTCCCACTCTCCTTGACCATGGGCCATATTGGTTGTGGCAGATTGTAATGGGAGTCCAACATTATCTGAAAGAAATCAGGTTAGAGAAGGCTCCTCCACTTTGCATGGTGATTGTAGAGTCTCTAGGAGTTGTTTTTCATCCAACTGTGGTATCTTATAAAAGGATATAAAGCCTATATATGGCTGACACAGATTTTTAAAGCTGGTTTACATGATGACTGTTCCAGTGAGGTGAACCGAAGGACCAACTGAGGGTTTTTTTTTATACCACCAGAGATCTTTCTCCCCACCATATAAAGTCATGTGCATGTGGTGGGAGGAATCATTACTGATAATCATAAATAGTTCTCTTTCTGGCTGACACCAGCATTGGGTTTAAAGTGGCCTCCATGTGGTGGCTAATATTGTGGAGAATATTAATCAAAACAAAATAGTTAAGAATCTCTGCAGGAGTCAAAGATGAAAACAAAGCCTACCAAAAGCTGGATGGGTCAATCCTGCTAAAGAAGGGAAGATGAAACTGACCGCAGCCTTTTCTGAAATTATTTCTTCTATGTGTGTTGTGGGGGTTGACCCTGATCTGATAGTTACCCCTTTAAAAATGCTACCTCCTCCTTATGGAACATCTGATTACTATCATCAGCTATGCTGTATATGAAAGGCTTCAAAAGAGGCCATACTTTTGTATATCATCTGAACACGAAGTGTAATGCCCATTATGATAGTATTCATGGGGTTCAGGACACAATAGCTTTGGCTTTTATGAGAGATGTTTAGGAAGAAACAAAGGCACAGATCCCCAAGTAACAATGGCAATTCAGCTGGAACAAACAGTAATCTTGGAGGAGTTTTCATTCCTGCCAGTCTATAAGAGATTCTTTACTCAAAGGCAAACACCATAACTTATTTCTTTGAGTACTGTGACATTGCACTCACTCTGCCTTTGAAATATATCCGGTCTACTTGTTTTTAGATGCTGTGGTTTCTAAAGACCATTCTCAGCATGAAAAAGCCCTGTTTTATTTGACTCTTTCAGGTATGATTTTCAAATGGGAGGTGTCTCAAAGTCAAAAAAACACTCCATAGCCAAAACAACACAGCTATCATATATCTGATGGGAACAGCTTATTTATTTAATTTTTATTAAGAGAAACCTGTACTGCCCTTCACCAAATATGACCACAGTTTACCAAAATATGAACATATAAAAGCTTTATAACATAATAAACATAAACATTTAAACAATACACGTAAGTTACATAAAACTGCTCACCTTCCCAGGGGGGCGGAGTTGCAGGCTGGACACGAACACTCCCTGTGTACAGCAGGGGGTGTGGTGATGCCGCTCGCATCATTGGGAGTCCTGGTCGACCAGGGGCGTGGCTTTCCTGATTTAAACATCTGCACGGCTGGGGACTCAGTCTCCTTTTCTCCTCCTGTGTTGCCCCTCGCCCTATTTTAATGCATTCACCATCTTGGCCTTGCTATGGACTACAGTTGGTCTGTTGAGGAGGCCAAGTAGGAATTTTCCTACTTGGCAAACTGGCACCAGCCATGTGGTTTTCACTTACCTTGTAGCAATCATCACAACTTTGTAAGGTTTGGCGGTTAGGCATTGATAAACCTGGTTTATGGGAGGGGAGGTTGTGGCCTTCACCTGCCTCTCCTCTTTAAGGGTATTTCGTTAAAGAGATCCAGGGGTGTGGATCCTGTCCAAAGCTCTGGTATGAGCTAGGGTCATGCCACAACCCCATCAGTGACCCTGGGGGAGCTGGAAGTTAATGTACATCAACAGGGCTCCCCCTACTGGTAGTTGACCCTTAAGAGACTTCCTGTGGACGTGCAGGAGTCAGGATATAGTCTGGTTTCACCCAATGCCTAAGCCAAACTGCTCACATCTGTAACCAATAAAGTTGTGGCCTAATTTATCCCATTAACCCAAAATATTGGTGTCCATGTGTCTAAGAAATGGGGTGGGGCTTGGGGGCTCACCATGCAATCAACATCATGACATAACACAACAACTTCTATAAGCCCACAAAAAGTGGGGGGTTTTCTACCTGATCTCTTAAAGAAAGGGGCAATATCAGTGGGGAGGCAATTCCACATTCAGGAACACCCCCCATTTATTCTCCTGAAATATTTAAAGCAGTTGAGATAAAAATAGCATATCAACATTTCCTTTCACTCCTAAAATACCAGTTACAATATGATCCCAACCATTGATCCATAGCTTAGTGGTATAGCATCTGCCTTGCAAGCAGAAGGGTCAAGGTACAATTGCCAGGTAGGGCTGGGGCAGATTTCTGCCTGAAACCATGGACAGCTGTTGCCAGCCAGTGTAAACAGTACTGAGTTAGATCGATCAAAGGGTCTGACTCAGAGCAAATATGTTGAGTGCAGGTTTTTTCCCCCCATTTCTCATATTTTCTTCAGTTCTCCACATTTCCACATGAATTTGCATTCCCCCCCCCCCCAAAAAAAAACCCTTCAAATGCAAACTTCTATTATGGACTATATGGAACTGGCGGAAATGACTGGTAGAATCCGTGACCAGGGAGAAGAGTCGGTGGAGGAAGATTGGAAGAAATTCAAAGACTATCTTCAGAAACATTGCAAAATTAAAGAATGTTAGAGTGATGTTGGACTGAAAATAAGCGGTTTCCAGCTGTACAGGTTAAAGTTAATGATAGACTAAGATTAAGATTAGGATTAATGATGTTTAAAGAAATGGAAATTTGACAATTAAGAGGAAAAATTTTAATGTTATATTATACTAAGATTAAAGATTAGGTTTAAAGAAGTTGAAGTTATATATTACTATATTATATTAAAGTTAAAGATTGGGATTAAAAAAGTTGAAAAGAAATTGCTGGACAAACAATTTGGATTGGAATACAAAAGAAGGAGATATGAGGAAGTCCAGAAAATAAGTAAACTAAAAAAACGGAAATGGAAAAGAGATATTGTTTTTAATTGTTATGTTTTTTGTTTTTTATTGATGAACTGTGTGTTTTTTTGTGTGTGTGTTTTTGTTATCTTTTTTTGAGATATGTATTGTATATGTTTTGTGTATGTTTTTCTTTTATTTTTTTCTGTTGTTCAAAACTTTAATAAAAATTATTTAAAAAAACAAAAAAAAAACAAATGCAAACTTCTAATATGCACATTTTTAATGCAGTTTTTGCAAAGTGGTTTCCCTTAATATAATGCATGCTTGCATTGCAATATAATGCATGTATACATTTCACAAATGTATACATTTATTTGCACATCCCAGCCTGGTATAGACATTTTTGTACCCATTGCTTGACTAGAGAACTACATTGCAAAATTCAGAGAAGTGTGGATTTCAAAGGATAGCTTTGCTTCAGTTTTCCTGTTGGTTTGGAAAGTGCAAATTTGGAAGGTTCACTGAATCTAAGGCAGCTTCCTATACTCCTGTGTTGACTGGGAAGTACATCCTGCTGCTACATTACTAACTCAGTTGGTAGAGCATGAGACTCTTAATCCCAGGGTCGTGGGTTTGAGCCCCACATTGGGCAAAAGATTCCTGCATTGCAGGGGGTTGGACTAGATTATCCTTATGGTCCCTTCAAACTCTACAGTTCTTTGATGTCAACTTATTCCCTAGTAAACATACTCCGAACTGCAGGCCCAAATTATCCCTTTCTCTTGATTATTTCTAGGTGAGCAGCTCAATCCAGATAAGTATGGAGGACACAAAGATAAAATCCATAGGTACTGTAGCACAGTACACTGAAGTTCAATGCAGATCAATAGAAATCAAGAACTAATGTGTATACTGAGGTTCCAGCAACTGTAACAGAGTTTATGTTCACTCACAATTCTCTGAGCTGCATCATAAGAGAGTACTATGAGAAGCAAGTGGAGAAAATTGCAAAAACTCCATTGTGAAAGCATTATCCTCCCCACAGTAAGGTTACTATATTCCTGAAAACTGATTTGTATTCTTAACACAAATTTCAAGGTATGGTAGCGCTTGTCATCTACATCTGGGCTTGTTTTACAAGAAAACTTTAATCTGACTCTTTCCCTACCAAAATGGTTGTGAGTCAGTCAAAAACAACAGAACGGGCTACATATGAGAATAAGTTTCATCAGGCAATTTTAGCACCAGCGCAGCCATTCTGTCTGTGGTCTTGGACAGGGGCCTGAAAGACTTTGCTTCATATCCTTGCTCATCAATGGGCAATGTAGGTGGTTTTCAGCTAACATCTCATCTAATTTTCAATACCTATAGAATGGTAATGTTATATTCCTAATTCAGAAGGATGCTGGAGAAATAAGCAAAATACAGAGCATAGATAACCAATATGCTGCCTGCCAGATGTTGTGGATTGCAACTCCTATTAGCTCCTGCCAGCATGACTAATTGTTGGGGATGGTGGAAGTTGTAGTCTAAACATCTGGAGGGTATCACAGTGGCTATCCCTGATACATATTAGAGGACACTTTGCACATAAATGCTATAGCAATGTCATGAGGATAATAAACTGGACTATTACTGAGACACAAATGTCAGCTTTTAAGCTGAAGTTTCATGCAGTAAGTTTACCAAAGCTTGCTCTCATTTATACTTTGGAAGCATAGCACAAACACACACACACACACACACACACACACACACACACACACGGAATCAACACCTATTGGTTTTAAAAGAGGGAAAATTAAGAACAAAGGTAATATTATATTGCATTGACCACACTGCCAATATCTTACCATGACCCAACAAATCTTCTTGGTAGCCCATGTTATATTTGTAGCCCATGAGGTTATATTTCCCTCCCTCTCTCTCCTAGTTTTCTCACAGGAATACTCACACCCTCTTTATCGCTGTCAGTATCTTCCCTGTGATTTTCTGCCTGGCAGTCCCTGAGCCTTTTTAACCGAGACAACTCTCTCCTCAACTCCACTGACAACTTGCTGACAATCCTGTCAGTGGTTATTGATTGACTCTCCATTACCTATAGAAAGCAAAGGCAAATTAATCAGGTGTCATCAAAAATGTTTGTACCATGAAAAGAGGTATAGCTTAAGTATTCATGACCTTTCAAGATCCATATTCAAGTCCCTATATCTTATTATTTTCACAGAATCAATTTAACCAGTGGTAATCAAATCCAAGTGTCTTCCCTGTCTTCTGCAGGTACAGTTAGGGAATAGATTGAGTTGGTTTGCTGTTGCTGAAACAGTGGGACATGAAAGTGTGTGCAAACTAATATAATGCCTTGAACTCCATGGTATCATCAAGGTAAATTTAGGTCTTACATTTACCTCAATGATGTTGTGATGTTTGAGACACTTTAGGAGTAAGTATATTTAGGCTTCCTGGAGAGACAGTCAAGAATGAAGCAGTATGAAATCCCAGCCATGTCAACTGTTTGTGGCATACAGAGGGCACCTTGGATTATGCCATCCAAGATAGTTGAATGTTTTCATTCATTCACTAGCGACATCAGCAGCAAACTAATGTATATAGCATCAGTGGAAGACCAGAGAAGAAAAGCTTTCAGCAATGTTAAGAAGGGAGAAGAAGTGACATGATTTTCTGATAAACAGAATATGGGGAGTAAAGTAAAAAGAGGCAGGGGTGTTTAAGGGCAGAAATCTGTACTTTGTGCCTGATTAAAGGGTGATTAGCAATGCAGTCAATAGATAAGGGGAATGAACAGAGGAGGAAAGTTGAAAGAATCATGCTTGGTTCACATAAATGGGCTCCACATATAGAAAGGGGGTGGGGCATATTTTTGCCCTACCCCTCATGTTGCATGTGGATGTCTGCAAAGGTGAAGATAAGGAACCTGTGATCCTCTAGAGCAGCCTTTCTCAACCTGTGGTTCCCCATATGTTGTTGAACTACAACTCCCATCACACCTAGCTAGCAAGGTCAGAGCTCAGGGATGATGGGAGTTGTAGTCCAACAACATCTGGGGACCCACAGGTTGAGAACCACTGCTCTAGAGTGTCCTTGAACTACAAGTCCCGTAATTAAACTATGAAATAACTGTAAAAGGAAACTGTAAAAGGAAAATTGACAAATTCATCAAGGATAGAACTATGACTCCTAGTCATGATGGTTATATGACTTCCAAGATCAGAGGCAGCATGCATCTGAATCCCAGTTGCTCTGAATTACAACTAGGAGGGCTGCTGTTGTGCTCATGTCCTGCTTGTGGGCATCCCATAAGCACCTGGTTGGCCACTGTGAGAACAGAATGCTGCATACCTGGGCCTTTGGTCTGATTCAGCAGGACTCTTCTAATGTTAGAGGGGGTCAGAAGACCACATTTGTAATGGATGCGGCCAGTAGCACAGTCCCACTGATCCCTCTATATGTGAAGCCATCTTAATGCAAATGATATAAAAAGGGGACTTTAGTCTTTGACATATAGTGTTGAAACTATATCCCCCCTCTCCTAGTAAGCAGTAGTGACTCAGCTGTAAGGAGGTCAGGTAAATTCTACAACCACACCATCCATTCTGGCTGAAACACACACCCCAATTTATTCATCCCTCAATTCATTCATGAGATAATTAGTGAAGTTACTTCTCTTGGTGAGAAATTATGATGGCTCCTTTATCTTTTGCACTGTATCATAGGAGAGATTACTTTCTCTATTCATTATTTTGTCTTTATAAGAGATGAAGAAGGAGGGACATCAGTTCACTGGTCCAGTATGTGTTTTCCATGCAGAGAGACTCATGTTCAAGTCCTGGTATCTCTAGGTAGGATGAGAAAAGACCTACTACCATGGAGAGCTGCTGTTAAACAACACTGGGGTACGGGAGTAAAATAGCCTGGCCAGCCATGAGACAGCTTTCCTTGTAACCACTTTAGGCAGAATCCCCTAGTTTATTATTGGAAGTGAGCCTTCACAGAATTATTATTATTTAATTTATTATAAGTATTTGTAGCCTGCCTTTCATCAATACAGAGCAGGGTACAGAACACAAAATAAAAGCCACCCAGCAAATCACAAAACAACAATAATGCAATACACTATCAGAAAAGGCAGTGAAAAGCAGCAGAGCAGATTAAATGCTAATCAAGTTGCCAAAGTTAAAATCCATGGGCAAATTAGTAAGTTATAACCTGGCACTGAAAACAATAACATTCCTGCCAGTTATACTAGCACCATGAATGCCTTCATTTTTGAACATGTACAGCGACAACCAAGTTACAGATTTTCTTTACAGCAGGATACTGTGGAGACACAGGGCTCCCCTGCACAGGTGCTCCACTGAAGTGCTGCAATGCTGATCTCAGACTTGTGCTATCTGTCTTCAGGGGTGGCAGCAGAAGGGACAAAGTCTGTACATTGGCAAGAGTAATGGTGGTATAGGGTTCTCATTCACTACATGGTTCCTTTTTAATAGGTATAAATTCTTAAGCCTGTGCTTCTAGAGATAATAGATGGATGAGAAAAGCAACACAGAATATGAGAAATCCATAGTAATATACAATGCAATGGGGAAAGTCATGATATTCACTTACTCAGGAGCAAACGGTTTAATCTCACTTCTGCACACATGGGAGAGAAAAAATGAAATGCAGTTTAAGGCAGTAACATAGCAATTAGGGAAAGTAAATGCCTACAGGCAATGAATCTTATTGGTTGAACAGCCAGGGTACTTTTAATGCACAACAGTACTAGTTAGTTAAGTGGATGCCACTATTTCCTAGCAAGAACTAGTCTACAAATTATCATAGCCCTGTGTCAAGCTGTTTCTTCATGGTGACTCTCAGCCAACTATAAATTCTATCAATTCTCTTGATGACATAAGGAGTGTCCTCTGTTCCTGACAACAAGGCATCCACTGATGGGATGAAAACTCTCCCCATGACCTGGAGAATCTGCATGACACACCATCCTAGACACTACAGCCAGGTGGGATGTCTGAAGGAGAGAAAGTGTGCATACACAAGGAATCTTAGGTAAAAGTGAGTTCTGTTAGAATCAATATGTGCCTTAAAAAGCACATACAGGTGAAACAGGAAGTGGGCAAGTGTGTCACTCTTTTAACTTCCTCCTTCTGCTCTATGTACCTTTCAAGAGAGAGAAATGTAACCATCACTTCTAGGGAGTAGGGTGGGCTCAGTGGCTTTGTGGATGCCAGAGAGAGACATCAAGACTGCCACTGCATCCACTAGCACCACGCTGGCAACCTTTAGTTCACATAAGTCCTGGTCAGAGCCCTATCCAAGCTATCACATTGCAGTACACCCAGTAGCATACTGTGTAAATGTAGCCCATCCATCACTGCTACATTTTCAGGTAATAGCATAGCCCTCAACAAAGTTTGTTTAAAGTATATTAATCTTCCACTGAAGTTACTTTTAATTATTATTGTGTTACTGTAAAGGATCACATTTTAATGTTATATTATTTGTGCTAGGGAAGGCAATGAGAAGCTTCTATAAAGGTGAAGGTAAAGATTCAAAGAATAATAAAATTGTGGCGATGAAACATGCATATATGGTACAAGGAAATTTGTGGCAGATGAGATAAGAATATCTCTAAGGTGTCATTTCTGCATCAATAAGGCTTTTTAAAAAATAAATATTTGCTTGGTCTAAGGAGTGGGTGTGCAAAATTAAAGCACAAAAGAAATGCCACTGGAATTTAAATTGCGGTGGTTACAAAAAATGGAGGAAAGAAAATCCAGCAGCCTCATTATTATGGCAATCAAGCTGTCATTTCCCTGCATCATATATCATCACCAGTAGAACTAATTTCAGACTCTCAATGTGTTTCCTACTCTCAGGAGATAGTTGTTGCTGGTGGTGATGAATGAAACAGAATGAAAAAACTTGGAGTGATTGAGCTTATGAACCTGCAGAGTTAAAAGTTGCAGAGAGAAAAATGGTTCTAGTTAGGATGCAGACTTGTTATGGATGACACCAAACATCTCTGAAAGTGTTTGTGACAGTGACTTGTATGTGAGTCCATTTAAAGTGCAATGACATCATTAAATGTGCGTCACCCTCCTGGCTCCCAGAACCTAAAATCTATGATACCCCACTTCTTGGAAAGTATGAGCTGATTCATACATATATTTGCATGATTTGATATTTCATCACCCAGTTCTTAACGTGATGACTCAGTGTGTAGACTGGCAATTTGAAGTATTATGTCTGAGATTGTGTCAGACGGTATGAGAAGCTTGCCTAACAGTGCAATCCTATATGTGAGTAAGCCCTATCAATTTCAATGAGATGTACTCTTGAACAGATGCCGTATGACTGCAGCCAAAGTATGTCAGTGTTTTGCATGTGCGAGTCAACACTTGAGATGTCCGACCTGAACACACATGAGGGAGGAAAGTGGGAGGGAACAAGGTTGACTCCAACATCCCTGGACTGTCTTAGGCACATTTGAGTGGAAGCATCTGAAGAGGGTTCCTAAGTTCATTCAGCTGAAAGCATTTACAAGCCTCATTGCAGGGATAATGCAGGTTTCCTGATCGTGGGAAAGCATATTCAACAGAACGTGGTTGGAAGACTCCTTTGGGCCATTGTATTAAACATATAAAAATTGGGAGTGGCAGGGGCAGGGTGCACGAGGATGCTAAGGATGGGCAGGGTGCATGAGGATCCTTTGCCCATCTGAAAAGGGGTTTGGTGTTGCAGTCAAATCTATGATAAACATAAATCTGTGAACTTCTAAACACATTTTGATCAAGAGAATAATAGGGGACCAAAATGCCCTTACCCAAACCTTATCTAGAGAAGCACTTAAATGCACTGTTAGTGATTCCATTGGATAATATTCATTTTATTTGGCTGATTGACCATTCAAGAGCCTCAGTGAATAGCAATAGCATAATCAGTGCCAACACTTTGGGCAATAATATGCCGAGATATCATGGAATTATGCAGAGTTTATGGTTTGAGAAAAGTTCCATTTTTTCATAAAGTATCCTATGCAGCTGGATCAGGGAAGGTGAATAATATATTGAATCAACAATATAATATTAGACGGATAATGGGCATGGTTTGCTCATCCAGTATTTTTCAGTTGTGGAACAAAACTCCCTTAGGGTGTAAGGTCCTTTGGTTGGGGAAAGCATTATGTTTTAACAGCTTAACTTAGTGGCTGAGCAGCTACAGTTTTGCTCTGGGCAGAGAGCATCTCAGACTTTCTAGCCTGATATCAACAGGAAGCACTCTGCATGCAAATGGTCCTAGGTTCAATCTTTGGCATATCATGGTGGGCTTGTGGAAGTCTCTGGTCTGCAACCCTGGAGTGTCATTGTGTAGACAATGCCGAGTTAGATGGACCAATAACCTGACGTTGCATAAGGGGGCTTCCTATGACTCATCCAAAGTTAACCCCAGAGTCAGAAAGCTACTACCTTGTGGAACATTTTATGAGGAGCTGATTCACCCCAAAATCCCGTCACCTCTCCAGTTGTGGAAGCACAACCTGGAACACATAATGGGTGTCAGGCGGCAGAGAAAACAACCCCCACGGCAGGTTGCCAGGAATGGATAAGACAAGGAAAAGTCCTTACCATCTGCTTTTTATTCAGTATTTACAGAGAAAGGCTTGGAATGCAGCCCCTTGGAATAATGGTATTGTTTCCCACTTCCTCATTCGTCAACAGCACCACCGCTTAGGGCCATCTGTCTTTGAGTTCTTTGCTCTCCTACTTTTAAGACTTGCCAGGCTCTGGGAAAGGGGGGGGGGCGGCGTCTGGAATGCTTTCTAGTGATAGCGTGTCAGCCAGCTGCTCTGGCTCTGCCTCCTTCTCCTCTCCCATTATTTCCCAGCTTTCCCTTTCATCTTCCTCTGAGCTGTGACCTCCCTCAAACACCTGTTGTAATTCTGAACTGTCTTCTTCTTCTCTGGAAGGGTCAGGCTGGGGAGGCGGTCTCCACCATTCCTCCTCTGCCCAGTCCCTGACATTGGGTGGGGCAACAAATCTGGGATTCCTTGTATGAGTAGAATTCTGCTGTGTCTTATCTTCTTCTCTTTTTAAAAAAATGTTCTTAATGATGAGTTTATAATAAACTGCCATTCTGGAAGATGGATGGAATTCAAAGAGCTTCACATGATTTTCCACTGTATTTTTGGAAGATTCTCCCTATCAACTGCAGCTCACTATGTGGCTTTTTGGATCTCACCCAAATTTTGGCCCCTTGATGAGCAGAGTATTTAGAAGAGGGGTGGGGGGTGGGAGGGAGGGATAAGTTGGGGGCAAGGAATCTGAGAGACACAAAACTGCTTGTATTTTATCCAAGTTCTTCTTGCTGAATGTCCCTAAATGTATTGTATTGAATTAAGTCCCATTGATTTTAATGAATCTGCTTCTAGAGAATGGTTGTTATCCAGGGATTCTGAGGCAGACACTGAGACAGAAGCCTTACTGTAATTTAATTACAGGAGTATTGTTATAAACAATACTGTCTTTTGTTATTGAAGAATACACATACTGCATGTCTAATGAGATAGGAAATGTCCAGGAAAAGAAAGCCCACCGAAGAACACTTGGAATTTTGCTACGTGCATGAAGAAGTAACTGTCTAATAATGAGATTAACACTCAAATATTGTAGTAAATGTCTGTTGTGCTATTTATAAATAATGTTTTAATCCCCCCACCCCAGTGGTTCTGTTTGAAGAAAGTGTGAATACCAGTTGCTGGCAATCACAAAGTAGGAGAGTGCTGTTGCACTCAGGTCATGTTTGTGCACTTCCCACAGTCATCTGGTTGGCCACTGGGAGAACAGTGCACTAGTAGGTCTTTGGCCTGATCCAGTAGGACCTGTTCTTCAGGTTCCTTCACTCTGCTGCATCACAGGCCATCCCTGTACAGGTCTCTGCAAGCCACATACACAACTGGCAGTTTGTTATCACCAGTTGCGGATCACTCAGGGGATTCCCAGATGAATTTGGCACAGGAAGTGGAAGCTTCCTCTACAGCAGGTGCCGGGAAACAACTGTTTTGAGAGAGTCTATTGAGACAGACCCAAGAAGCTAGCATTTGCCACTGATGCCAGTACAATCAGCCAGGGGCAGCCCAAGACATTTTGGCACCTGAGGCAGACCCTGAAATGGCTTCTCCCTCCCTGCCAGGGAAGACAGGGTAAGGGAAGATCTATATTAGGAACAAGGGGGAAGAAAGATTGGCATCAGGATCTTCTGCCCCAGTGGATCTTGCCGCCTGAGGTGGTTGTCTCACCTGCCTCATGTGTGGACCAGCCCAGGTTCTTCTTGGGCACAGATGGCTGGTAACTGGGACAGAGGGCACAATTTTCATTTTCCAAGCTAACTTTATCTGTTTAGGCTTCCTTGGCCCACACAGTCTAATGTAGCCTGGACTATTCTTCTAGTTGTCCCAGGTTTAGTATATCTCTCTCTCTGCAAACAAAGATAGGGAGTTCCATTTGATGCACAAACCTAAAATTTACTTCCATCCATCAGCTGTTTTGCAGAGCTGAGTCAAGTGATAGTTGTACAAGTTGGGAAAGATTTCAGGTAGGGCTGGAAAGCCTCCTGTCTATAAACTTGCAGCTGCTGTTGGTCAATGTAGAAAATACTGGACCCTGGACCAAGAGGACCAAGGCAGCTTCTTATGTCCCTATGGTACAGGTGTGTGATAATACATACATTTAGGATATTTGGAGTTGACATTTTAGCTTTGGATCTTCTCGTGCATCACTTGTGCTAAAAAAAAATAAAAATTCCCTCAGTCATAATGTAGTTACTGTGATAATTTTACTTTTTCACTCTCGTGTCTACAATCCTAGCCACTATAGGTTTGCCCACAAACTAATACTTTATGTTCTTTGTTTCCTAAAGGGAAAATAAATGTTCAATTTATTCCCCCCGCCGACAACCCCATGGCTTTTCTCTTCATTAAGCACATAAGACTATTGTGTAAGCGTTTTCTCCTCAAAATAACATCAGTCCTTGGAGAGTTAAAGAAATGAAGTGCATATTAATTGTTTGCCCTAACATTTTAGACATCAGTAGAAAACCAGCTTTCACATTAGGGCTCAGCTGTTAATTTAAACGAGATGAAAATTTGCTAAGAGCATCTTTTCTATTGAATCAAAAGAAGCTTTTCTGAGATGAGAAGCCGAAGGCTACTGCTAGACTAAAGCCATATTTGGGAGTACAAAGCGCACTTGGATATAGAAAGAGCCAGATGTGGAAAATGGAGCACCAAAGAGAAGATGCTGAGATAAAGAGCGAGCAATTTTAAGTGATGTAATTGGCTTCTGCCTCATGCTTCCCTCCACTGCGAGAGAAGTGAGTGATCACTGGAACGGAAGTTTGTTTGTTTGCAGAGCGGCAACAAAACCTGACTTTTGTCAAATAATCTTTTAGGTGCACTCTCTAGAGACACGAATGGCTCAGCTATCTGGAGATAAGTGAGCTGCAGTTCCTTTTCCCAATGATCTACTCTCAGTCAGAGAAGCACAGGCGGAAGGCATTTAAAGATAATAGACAGCATAATGTAATTTTTTATCTCTCAGACAGTTATAGAGACTCACAGGCACAAGACATTGGTTGCCCCTGCGGCTTCACCATCAAAGGGTACAGAGACAAGAGAACAGCTATAAAGGTGGGCACTGAGCTGACTTCAGGGACTTGTACTAAGTTCAGGACAAGCATTCACTGAACCCTGTGGATAGCTAGAAAAGCACCCAGCCAAGCTATCTCCGAGGCTAGCACAACCCAAGCAAGCTAAGATAGGCCGACTACAAAAGTAGTAAATTAAGTCAATAGATAGCCTGGCAGCTTAAGAAGAAGATGTATTGTCCTTTGGGGATGAAGCAAATGGCAGGTCTATAACAATTGCAGAATCCCTGGGAGCGGGGATTGTTATTCCATTCTGAGAATTGTCGCTCTGTGAGATGAAGAGGGGTCTTCTTACAACTCTTAGGACCTTTAGCAAACCACAGTTCCCAGAATTCTTTGGGGGAACCCATGCCTGTTTAAGGAAGCATGATATTGCTCTAAATGCAATATAGTACAGATGGGGCCCAAAACACAGACACTAAGTAATGCTTTCCAACAGCACATTAATGTCCACTTGCGCAACAGAACTCTCACCATATGCCTTCTCTCCACAAATGTGGCTCTAGGGGAGTATGACTGGTGAGGTTACACCACCAGGCACAGAGCTTATGGGTTACTCCAACAGGCACCACCACTATTACGTCCAATGGAAGCAGTGGCGTAGCGTGGGGGGTGCCAGGGGGGTCGGCCGCACCGGGCACAACATGGGCGGGGGGTGCGCTCGCACTAGCAGCTCTCTGCCCCTACTAAAATCCACGGGTTAGGGAGCCTGCGCTCGCTCGGCTTGGTGAGGAGGTCGCGGAAGGGGGCGAGCGAAGCCTTCTGCCGCGGGCAAAAAAAGGAGAGGAAGCCGGGTGGGCGGGCGGGCGGGCTGGCTGGCGGGGGTCTGGCTGCGCCTGCTGCTGCCGGTGCAGGGCAAGGCAAGCAGAGCGAGGAGGAGAGAGAGGGGAAGGGGGGGGAAGCAGCTAGGAAACGCTGCGGTGTGGAGGAGGAATCAATTAAGGAGAGAAAGCGAAAAGCCTTGGAGAAAGGGAAAAAAGGAAAGAAAAGAGGCAGCTCCAGGAGAGCGCGGGGGAAAGAGAAGCCTCGCTGCTGCTTGGGAGAGTAAATTACTGTACTTGCCTTGCCCCGGGTTAGGGGGCGCAAATTATTTGCCTTGCCCCGGGTTAGGGGGCGCAAATTACTTGCCTTGCCCCGGGTGCTGATAACCCACGCTACGCCGCTGAATGGAAGGCAAGAGGCAGGCCATGCACCAGATTTGGGTGCTGCACAGAGCACTACTGAAATTTGAGATGCCAAGGTCCGCCACTGCCCCACACACCCCATAAATCTGTTCCGTGGGTTTTCCCAAGCTTCTGGAATATATTGTGGGACAGGGAGAGTGAGTGGGGAGGTTCTGTTGCACATGTAGAAATCCCTGTGCTGGCAAAACACATTATTTGGATACTGCCCACTGTTTATAATTTTAATATCCCCCTACCAATGAGTAAACTGTGCTGGACTCAATGAAATTTACTTCTGAGAAAACATGTATAGGATCGGAGCGGCCCGTCTTATTCTACCACCTCAGGATAAACAGGAATGTGCCACTCTCTGCCCCTCCCCCTGCCATGCCATGCCCCCCCCATGCCATGCCCCCATGCAAATTATTGTTTAGATGAATGAAAGTCTAAATGGTTTTTTTTTTGTTTTAAAAAATGATATAAGAAAAACTGGTTGCAACAAGGACAGCTGAATTATATTTGCGAAAAAGGCAATTTCAAGCTAATTCACTATAGTTATAAATAAGTGGGCAGACTGACATGACTTTCTATAGACATCAGCTGACATTCTTGACCTCATTATTGAACATTACCTAATTTAGAGCTTTGGCATATAAATCATGAGCCATAAATTTAGTGACCACAATTTTATTTATGGTAGCTGTACATGGGCTACAGCAGCCAATGGAAAAATCAGTCAGTGGGAACAGGAACAAAACACATGTATCTAAAATGCCACTTCAGACCATGTTAGGTACTTCATAGGGTTATTTTTCTTTTCTGCACTGTACATTAGTGAGTGGTGTACTATGTATACTACACTTGATCCCACAAGGAGAACTGAGTTTAACATAATTATACAGGTGTCTCTGAGAGTGTTTCCCCATTGAGTCTCTCCACAGTTTCTTGCAAGGTCACTGAATAGTGAATACCCTTTCATCTCATGCTGGAAGCAGCTGGCATATGTTGAATTAGGTGACCTTTTAAACAAGTGATATGAGAAATAGACCTGAGGAATTATGTCACGTTGTTCCACTCAAAAAGATTTCTAAGGAAGCCACAAGGAATGTGTCCTTCCTTGCTCTTTGAATTTTAATGCTAGTTTATTGTGAAGTTTTGCTAGGAAATAATATAATGGGCAGAACACTCCTATGGAGGTAGGAGGGGGGGAAGCAAATCCAGGGCAGAAATACCACTTCTTTCAATGCCCTGCCAGCTCAATGGGACACAGGTCATTTTCTTCTCCCCCTCTCATTTCCTGCTATGGGAGGGAACTAACTATACCATCTCCATGGTTGATATGGTGTGGGGACATAAGGGAGGTATAGGGGAGCTCCATGACCAGCACTTAGCATGGCAGCCAGCGTTGGTAATCCAGCAAGGGTCACAGGGAGGCTGAGAAGTTTATATCTTTATTGCCAGTTCTTTTTCTTCCTGGTCATCTCCCGTGCCATCGCTTACAGTTGGATCTTCTCCATCCTGCCAAATAGATCATGTCTCCTAAGAAAGGACCTGGTGATATATCTTCTTGAAGCCAAAAGGGCTCTCCAACTCTATTAGCTTAACACTAAGTGTTAGTACAATTCTTTGATGCAGCAACACACAATGGGTTTTGTAGTTGCTAAAGCTATAGATAGGTAGGCAGGGATATTTTTCTAGAAAAAGAGGTGCCAGAACTCACCCCACATACCTCCCTTGTTTTCTTATAATTGCAATGGCACCCACCTGAGAGGTGACGGAACAGAGTTCTGGTGATTTTCAGCTGAAAAAAAAGCCCTGTAGGTAGGGTTTGGTTGCTGTCCTATGATTTGGTGAGATTTCTTGGGTTTACAAAAGTCTTGACATAAACAGTGGATTTCTGATTCACTGTAATAAAGCAATAAACTGTCAGGACTGCTGTAATTTGTTGCTAAATTTGATTTCCAATCTTGGCTACAAGGCTACTGTTATTAACTCTTAGACACTGCTATAATCTGATCATGTCAGAGCTTTCTTCTTGTTGAAGCTTCTTTCTCTTAGAAACTAGCAAGAATGGCTTGGATATGTGATCAGCCTATCATATAGTATATGTGTGTTTATTATATTACTGTATTGTATTATCTTTTTTAGGTGTAACATGCCATATGGTACATTATGGTTAAGTGTGGTTAATAATAACAAAAACAACAACAACAACAATATCAAGTTTATTTTAAACTGATTTTAATATTGCATTTTAAATGGATATAACCTGCTCTGGAAAGTTGTTTGGAAGTTTGGGTAAAAAATCATCATCATCTCTACATAATCATTATATCAATATTATATATCGAAATAAAGTATATATCAGAGTAAAGGATCCCTGACAGTTAAGTCCAGTTGCAGACAACTCTGTGGTTGTGGTGTTCATCCTGTTTTACAGGCCGAGGGAGCCGGTCTTTGTCCACAGACCATTTTTCCGGGTCATGTGGCCAGCATGACTTAAGCCGCTTCTGGCGTAATGGAACACCGAAACCAGAGCAGCGCACGGAAATGCCGTTTACCTTCCCGTCGGGGCGGTACCTATTTATCTACTTGCACTTTTTGGCGTGCTTTCGAACTGCTAGGTTGACAGGAGCTGGGACCGAGCACCAAGAGCTCACCCCATCATGGAGATTCAAACCACCAACTTTCTGATTGGCAAGCCCAAGAGGCTCAGTGGTTTAGACCACAGCGCCACCCACGTCCCTCATATATCAAAATAGCCACAGTAAAAAGAGTCAAAGTTTAGGAGATTATGAGAAATCCTTTTGTGAAAAGTTATTCTCATACAAGCATCTCCCAAAGTAAGGTATCTAAGTGATTTGACTATGGTTGTCAATAACCTGACTTGATCAAACCTTTAAGGAATCAAATGTGAAAGGTTAACCCAATTAAAAAATTGCCCTTACAAATTATGTTTGTCTGAAAGCAATATTATAACTGTGCCTACCAATAAAGAGTAACAGATGCATTCATAATTGTGCCAGCCAAGTCAAAAGAGATATCTAATGCATTCATAATGATGACTTATATTTTCTCCACATTAGAATCAAATGGTCTAAGTTTGCACAATTGAATAGTCCTCTGGAGTTTTCAGAAAACTGAGCAAAGAACCCACTTCACTTTTTTAAAAATCATATTTTTTAAGACCATATGAGGCTTGTATTTTGTCAACATACTGGGTGGGAGGGAGTGTTATGTGATACTTAAATATATATTTTCCATCATTGTACATATCGAATGTCAGGTTGTTATGGTTATACTGACGCTGAAGGCCATGTGTGAGTTTTCTTTTTGAAGTTCATTAGTTGCTATGGGAACAATGATGTCACGACCAGTAAGATATTCAGGCTTTAGTTTGTGTAGCAAGAAGTGCATTTTAAGGCTGCATTTATAAACATAATGGAGGATAAAACTTCTCTTTGCTTACCAAATTGAATATTCTAAAATTCTGAGGTTCTGGATAAAGGGCCCCTCCAGAGCAGTGTTTTATTAGGAGTGTATGGACTCCATTTGCACTATAAATTTAAAGCTGTATCATGCCTTTTGAAAAAGTCATGGCTTCCCCCAAAGAAAACTGAGGGCTGTAGTTACTTAAGGCTACTGAGAGTTGTTTAGAATCTGATATTCTCTTCACAAGCTATAATTCTCGGAGTTCCCTGGGAAGTGGGGTTAATTGCTAGACTACTGTGTTCCTCTACTTCTATTTAAGAACAGCTAGATCTGAATCTTCCCATTGTGTGTGGTTCATTGAATCTTAACTATATACTCATTTATTCCAAAATTTACATCCAGACTTTCTGTCCAAAGACCCTCAAGAACTTCAAGAATAATGTAAAGAAAAAAAATCCTAAAATATTTTTTTAAAAAACAATAGCCAACAGTTGATAAAACAAAAGCACAATTAATAAAACAAATGGCACATGAGCACTAAAACAGAACTGTCTGTCAGCATGGGCACGTAACTTAATTCACCACATGCCAAAGGCCTTGTCTTTTCTGCTTATGAAATAAGGGCTAAAAATACACCCAAGTATGTAGAGTGTTGACATGTTTTAATCTGTTTTTAGTTTATCATTTGTTTTAATTATTTTTGAATGCTTTAAAGTTTTTTTTAACTGTCTTTACTGATAATTTTATTGGGGTTTTTTTGTAAACCGCTTAGATTTTTGTTTTATTTTACCAACCAAGTGATATATAATTTTTTATGAAATAAAAAATAAATAAATAAGTTGCTCCTCCCTGGGGAATTCATTACCAAGTCTAGATGCCACACACCCCAAAAGCCATGTCTTACATTCATGCTTCAGGTGGTACATGTGGATGTTGGGGTAGATAATAATGGACTCCCATTATTAAGCTGCATGTTGGGGCAGGTCCATGAGAATATAATGGTTAATCTCAATAACAACAGCAGTAGTATCAGTGAAAGTATCTTGCTGGGGATGAGAGGATGACTAAAGTTAATTAAGAATGTTGAGAATTGCAGCAGAAATGGTAGATAAGGCTGTGACATTCTTTGTCATCAAAAGCTCAGCAGAATAGAGTAGCCGGCACAATGTGGAGTTATTAGGTCTAATTATTGTCACTGGCTAGGAACATATTTCCAGTGTCAGTGCTGCAGCGTATTTCCTTAGTGCGAAGCCGAATTGTTTCACTCTCTCCAGCCAATTTTATGGCTGACCTCTCTGCTACTTGTCTTCCACATCATTTATCATTTAATATACAGCAATGCAATCCCTCACCTTCTTTCCTTCCTCTCCATCAAATTATCAAGGCAGTACTCCTGACACACCCTCACTCCACCAGCCAAGCAGCTGAACGGCTCGACAGGAAATACATCAGTCTTGCAAGGAAAGAAATGGCTTTCTCCAGCTCCAGAATCACAATAGCTCATGTGTCAACTCTTTGTCTATATGTGTGTGGTGTGCGTCTCTCTGTGTGGGGGGGGGGAATACATGTCAGATCAGGAAAAACACAGCAGAATAAAATGACAGAAACAATGACAATGGTGAAAAGGGGGTGCTGGGGGAGGGGGTGAAACAGGACTAAGGGAGGAGGAGTTCTTTGAAACTTCCACCTTGAATTAGACACAGCTTTGTCTTTCTGACAACTATTTCATGCATGTTGTTTTCCCTGCACAGCTGTAAGACGAAAAGGTGGAACAATGCCAGGTGTGAAGGTTTGTCATGTGCACATGGATTTGAATACAGTCACATGGAATAAACCAGGCATCCCCAACCTTCAGCCCTCCAGATGTTTTGGAATACAATTCCCATCATCCCTGACCACTGGTCCTGTTAGCTAGGGATTGTGGGAGTTGTAGGCCAAAACATCTGGAGGGCCGCAGGTTGGGGATGCCTAGAATAAACACTCTTGTACTCTTTGTGGGTTACCACAACTCTGTGTGGGTAGGGGGTTGCTATCAGAGCAGCACAGAGAGCAAGTCACTTGGGTTTTGCTACAAGAATTCCTAGTCCAAGAAGACCATGACACTTTATGCAACAGTCTCCCATTATATTCATATCTTGCAGGGCTCACACATGTCTCTTTAACCTTACAAACATTACTTGCATTCTGGGTTGATTTTGAGCCTTATGCAAGTGCAAGTATGGAGATATAATAGAGAAACAGCATTCCTCATTGTGTATTTAGAGACAGCTCCATGTTTAAAGAGGACTTTGACAAAACTTTCCTTGAGCAGTGGGCACCCTTGTTCAGCAGGCATACTTGGTGGCAACAGGGGCAGGCATCAACATGCTATGATGAAGACATCACAATGCCCCAGAGAGACTTCCACATTCATGCATTAGTATGTTTTCTTTGCACATCTGCAAAAGCATAATAGAACTGTTCACATGCATCTAAGCTGGACCAGAAAAGGAGGAAACTCTCATGAGCAAATGGAAAAAAGAAAACACTGCTTTGAGAACAAATTATATTCTGATAAATTCTGAGAATCTTGACAGAAAGAAAAACACAGCACTGCTTTTCTGTGTAATTTGAAATCCTAAAATCTGGAGGGAGGGGGAAGCATCCCTAGACAGCATTCAAGTTGTACAGCTGGAAACATATACATATCTGTAAGCACACAGCTTGTTTCTCTCTGGTGTCATTGGATCCTAATTTTGGACTCTTCCCACTTCTAGGTTTTGGTTGCCTTGAATGGTTTCAGCTCTAACAAGAGCATCTGTTTCTATTTGTGGTATATGCTGTAATCGTTTTTGCTAACTGTTACGTAGTGTTTGAAAAGGTGCAACAAGGAGTGCAAAAAGTAATTCTAGAATGTTGTGTGCAACTTATCTGCATTTAGCCCACCTTTAATCTGTACAGATACCCGGGCAGGATACAAAAAAATAAGCAGGACCATATAATACATGCATAGGTCCTAGCCTTCCCCCAGAGTAATGGAGTGAAAACTACATTTGTTAGCCTTCATACTACCTAGTTACTCTACTAATAAAAATATAATTTAGTGCTAATAGTGGCTGTGCTTTGAGTTTTCTGTGTTTACTAGCCTTTAAAAACCTTTTAAGAGTGCACATTGGGAACCCACAAGCACTAGCTATTGCTACTGTCAGAGCTTTATATCAGGGTGGGGAATTTCTGTCCTGCGGGCCTAATTCAGCCCAACATTGGTCTGTTTTCCCCCAAACCATGTGCCCCAAACCTGACATCATATGTGACATCAACGGAGATGCAGCTGACAGTGTGCAATTGGGAGCCTACTGGACAGATCCAGTTCCCCACTCCTGCGGCATCATAAATGTCATTTGGTGCTCATTTTCTGTAAATGCATAAGCTCAGACCTTTTCGCATGACACATACTGCATTAGTGAAGATGTGCAGGAGTGGCGGCAGTAGGATCATACAAGCAGGTTCTGCTTCATGAACTATGCCAAAGGTCTGTACAGCATGTATATCGTTTGCTCACACTTGTATTCACAATCAGGAGCCTTGCAGAAATTAACACCTCTAGAATGGTACTGATAAGCCTGTGTGCATACAGTCTGTTCACACAGATTGCAGACTATAGTTAATTTGGGGGGTAGGTCCCGCCAGCATATTCCTTCCTTCCACACACATAACATTCACCCTAGATGTGAAAAAAGCTCTTGGAATAAAAGACGTCAGCTGTTCTTCTCCTGCCTTCCTTGGCAAGCGACACGGTGACTCTGACTCTGGTGCATCCGATTCCCTATGGTTTGTTCCAGAGTGACAGAACAGCCCTTGTTCCCAGGAAGAGTTAAAGATGTCAGACAAGACAGTGGCAGGTGCTTTGACTGATTCCAAGCAGCAGGCAACAGATGGCTGTAAGATCCGATTTGAAGATAAGCAGAAAATGAATATTCATCAGTGAAGCTGCTGACTGAACAACTTCTTCAATCAGCCCACCTCTTTCAAATGTATGCATTGCAGCTTGATGATTTGCAAGGTGAGACTACATATATATATATATATATATATATATATCCCATTAAAGTTCAACTGTAAAGGGTATATTTTTATGGCATTAACTGTTAAAAAAGAGAATTATTTCAAGCAGGGGACTGGGCAACTTGTAGGACACACACACGTGTGAACAGCGTGAGCAAAGGACGGTGTCAGCCAGCATCCAGCCCTGCTTCTGTTGTGCGTTATTAGGTAGACTGCAAATCATGCCTTTTAGGATGAACACTACAGGATTATAAGTAATCCATCCAATTTCAGTTTTGATAGCTCAGGCACTTTTGATTCTTAGAAGGGATAAATTGCATATACATGGGGATGTCTATTGCCGCTTTAGAAAGATTTCCCTTTATTGTTAGGGCTTAGCATTTATTATGAAGTTTCCACAATATTAAATATGTTCACTACGTTATAATGGAAGGACTCCAGGTTCCTAAGATGCTGGTACTGAAGGACCAGAAGGTTTGGCTTCAGAACTAAATGATGCATTGTGGCTTCTGACTGACCATTTCTTTGTTACACATTGCATGGGTTGAGAATACTCCAGAATGATCTTTAGTGGGAGCTAATGGTTAGAATATAGTTGGGATTGTCTCTGTTTTTGAATTAGGTATTGGACATTGAGGTGTGGGGTACTGTCCCTTTCTTCTTCTTCTTCTTCTTCTTCTTCTTCTTCTTCTTCTTCTTCTCTGTCTCTCTCTCTCTCACACACACACCCCCCTCAGCTGATGAGAGAGGGTGAGATCCAGAGAGTGAGTAACAGCACAGTGGGTGGGTAGAGCCTATGGGTATGAAATAGGCTTGGGGGACCTATGGTCCACCATATTTTGGACTGCAGTTCATGTCATCCCTGCATAGCTGTCAAGTGTCCCTTATTTGAAGGGACAGTCCCTTATTCCAGCGCCATGTCCCGCTGCTGTCCCTTATTGATGGATGTCCCTTAAATGTCCCTTAAATGATGTCCCTTAAATTTCAAAGGAAGCAGCTCCTCTCCCTCCCTCCCTGCCGGTCAGGGAGGAGGGAGGCTCCAACTATGTTGCTTGGCTTTGTTGCTCACCCAATAAGAAATCTAAGAACGACTTGGGGGTGGAGCTTGAATGCCTTGTGTGTGGCTAGTTAATGCAAGCTGAGGGGTTTTTTTGAATGCTGGACGCCATTTTGTTGCATGTGCTGCTGCAAACTTTGTAGTGCAAAGCCAGGCTGGGGAGCCATCTTAAGTTGAGGCTGCATAGGCCTTGTGGTGCATGTGATTCAGATTCTATTCAGTTGAACCTCTGGTTACAAAGTTGGTTGGACAGTGTTCTCGAAGCTACCAGCATGAGTTTGACCAGACTGCAGGAGGACAGGAAGACTGGAGTGCCTGGAACAGGTGAGGCTGCAGGTCCCTTATTTTGGCTGCTGGTACCTTATTTTCAAGGCTGCTGGTCCCTTATTTTCAAATCTGCAAGTTGACAGCTATGCATCCCTGACCACTAAATGTGCTGGCTGGGGCTGATGGGAGTTGTAGTCCAACAACATCAAATGGATGAAAAGCAATGGTGGGTGGTTATGTGTTGGAGTTCAGCAATTCTGATATTGTTTGCAGCCCAGACAGGAGGTATTTTTCAGCTAAGATCTGATGTTAAAACAATACTAGTCAAAAGGAATAATAATAATAACACCCACAAACAAACAAAAACTGGCATGCAAGCTTTTGTATTGGCTGGCTGACAATCCTAGCTTAACAATACAGCAATGTGACAATGATTTGTCCCACTTAAACAGGAAAATAAGATGAACCCAGCTGAATCAGAGCAAAGACTTATCTAGTCAAGCATCCTGTTCTCGCGATGGTCAGCTAGGTGCCTGGATCTAAGTGTACAAACTGGATCTGAGTGCAACAATACAGTCCCTACTTGGAATTCCCTGGAACTGGTATTCAGAGGCTTATGACCACAGACATTGGAGGTACTACATAGCCATCATGGGCATTGACACCTAGAAAGCTAGACGTATAGGAAATACCTGTGAAAGCGTCCCCACAACAGAAGCATGCACTCTTTCATTCCGTCTGCATAGACTGTGCATCCCAAATCTGTGTATTGAATGAATAGGGTATGAACTACAAAGTGTGAGCTGATGCTCCAGTGCTGATGCTCCAATGTCCTACACCACGTTGTTCTTCTTCAAACAACATGCTATGACACAGTGCTGCTGACTGATCTACAAATCTTGGTAGATACAAGCAAACCACAGTAAATAAATAAGAGAGTGCAGCATTACTTATGAGGCTGGCTCAGAAGGCATGTGATGAAACTTCTGGGGATTTCTGTTTGTTCCAGCAGAATACATGAATAACATTAATCTAACTATCCATTAATCTAGCATTAATCCATCTACACCTCCACAGTTCTCTCTCCATATGCCCATTTCTAGTCCGAGTTACTTTTCAACTGTTCCAATGATAAAAAGGAAACTTTGATGATTCCAGTCATCACTCACACACTCCCCTTAATCCAGAAACCCTTCTACCCCCAGGAGTGTCTGGGAAAACAACCAAGCCTTGAAGGATGCCTGCAAAGTCAGCACATTTCAGACTGATGAACTGAAGCCAGGGGCATATTCTACCAGCTGAAGACCCCTCACTGAGAATGCCCTGCCTGGAGGCATTTTTTGATTAAATTACAAAGTCCCCACCGCAAGACCTTAGATTGATCTCCACTGCCACAGTGTGTTATTTTTTAGCACTACAGTGCTCTGCAACATGAGACATAGAGGTGCTGCTTGATCCACTTGCACAAAGGCTATGGCTGGTCCATGGAAGCCAGCCCATAATTTTATATCGAAGGCAAAATCATAATAAGACTATCGTTCTTAACCTCAAAGTTGTAGGCAGGGGAAAGTAATTATCTTGGAACCACAACGTAACTGGGTTGTTGTTTTCCAGTGTTCTCTGAATGTAAAAGTTTCTATTGCTTCATAAAAGCATTGTCTTTCACTTTTTAAAATCCCTATGGCAGTTACAGCAACATTGTGAACATGTTTTAGTTGCCACGACAGAGCTCTTGAACATTTTACCAATTCGGATGTGCCAATTTCGTATTACAGAAATGAATTTATTTCAAACATAATGGGCATGATTTTCCAACTTGCCAGACATTACAGAACTAAATATACACAGAGAAATTAGCCAAAGCTTGTTGCTTACTAAAGCTTCAACCCTGTGCCCACTCACCTGGAAGTAACTCTCACTGAATATGGTGGGGCTTCCTTTCAAGTAAAATCATGCATAGGGTTGCACAACTAGTCACTAGTCTCAGAGTTTACAAATTAACTACAGCTAAAGATTCCATCAGCACCATTAATGTTAACATTCGGCATCCTGAAAAATCTATCTGGCCATGCAACTCTATCAGTCTCTATCAGCACAGCCAATGATATGAGTGATTATCAAAGTTGCAGCCCAACAACATCTGGAGGATCACAAGTTATCCAACCTTGCATATGGATGACTTGAGGATGCCTGTGGCTAAACTGGCACATGTACTTGAACTATGCCCTCTACTTGTGTGTTAAGCTATTTGCCATGAATATTCACTTAACAAGTTTCACAGCATGGCAGTAACAATGACCATCTTGGCTAGATGAGTAACTTACTGTTTCCTCTTTTTTTGTACCCTAACCTTTTTGTTTTCTTCTGAAAAGCAATACAAAAGCAGGATTTTCTGATTTAGCCCTAAATTGCCTGCCTTCGTGCATATACGAAGAGAAATGTATTTTGTGGTGTGCTTGCACTGTTTCAGACAATGATATATGTTGCAGCTTAATAAACTCTCTCAGTTTAAATCTAGAAAGGAAAACAATGTATTTGCTCTGTTTTATGTTGCAGGAACATCCATGCAGAGAGGACAGAGAGTCCTAGAAGAAACTCCATTATGTTAAATAAGTGCAGTCTTGTCTTCTTGTGCTCTGAAATAAGAAAAGGAGAGAGAGAGAGTTGAAGACTAGAGATGAACTGAGCAGCCTAATTCCATCTTGTTTCAGTCTTCCTGGGGCTCAGTCTGCCCCATTATTTTGTCTGTTTTTTGAAAGAAAATGCAAATAGTCCGCATTTAAATTTTACACATTTTAATGCATTTTGGACATTTATTTAAACACACACATGATGTCGCTGTATTTTTCCATTTTGTGCACCTCTTTTTCATACAATACATATTTTTGTGTGCACATACTGAACACGGAAGCTGCGGTGCAAAATTCAGAAAAGTTTGTGATCCAACTGGGAATTGTGTTCTGATCCTCAAATGGATTCAAGAGCATTAGGCCAGGTTGCTCTGCTGCAAAAAGTGGACAGAAAAGATTCCTTCCTCATCCCAATTGCAAACCAACCATACCATAGAAGATGTACCTAATTATATCTCATTATCCTTGTACTATTGGAATGCCTCAGTGTGAGGAATTTCACCATGGTTATAAGAAAGCAAGGGATAATTTGGTCAAAACAACATCATAGCCCTCACATGATATAAACCAGATCATGCTTCTTATCACAGTACAGAATTCAACCTCTGCTTTTCATTGAGATGTTTTGTCCTTGTGGTATTGATGTCGCGTTTCCCATAGTCACTTTCTGTTCTTCCTTCATGCTGATAACAGGCTTTCTACTCAGAAGCGTAGGAGACAGTCTTGTGGAAAGAGATGACATATGTATGTGTCAGTAGGAATTTTACAAGGAAAGAATATATATATATATATAAAAGAAAGAAAATAGGTATTACTCGAAAAGATGCTAGATGTGATAATGGAGGAAATGTGCGAAAAAGACAAGAGGGTGAGAAAGAGGTATTAAGTCAAGCTTTACTAGAAGTCAGAGGACTGGTAGGAAAAAATATGTAGCAGAAATGAGATAAGCAGGATGGTGCTAAAGAAAAAAACAAAAGAGCATTTTAGAAGTGAAAAGGTGTCTTGAAGCAAAGGGAAAAGTGAGAAGCATTAGAACAAACAGAGTAGTACCTTCAAGCTGAATCAGAAAATAAGCACTGATAACTTTACACTACAAACATCACACATTGCATAAAATGAAACCCATTCACTTGTATCTCTCCTTTTCAGGTTCATTTCCCCACACATTTAGGATCCATTGCCTCTTGTCAATATGGGCCCCACTTGTTTCAGATGGTGTGTGTTTAGAGAAGGGCTAATGTTGGATAGGTTCTCTCTTCTTCAGTATAAATATAATACTCAGATATTCTGGTCCAACCAAGGCAGAGTGCAAACAGCCAGTCATCCTTTATTTCATATAGTAGATTTATAATTTGGTTGTCCTGAGTCCAGTTTAATGTACTGAGAGGTACCCTGGTTTAATGGCAGAGCATATACTTTGCATGCATAAAGACCCAGTTTGAATTCCTAGCACTTCTAGTTATGCCAGGTAGCTGCAGGACTAGTCTTAAGAGAGTCTATCAGACTGGAGAGTACTGGACTAGGATATGAGTAGGAAACCTGTGGCTATCCAAATGTTTATTTGACTCCAGCTCCCATCAGCTTCATCCAGCATGACCAATGGTCAGGGACGATTGGAGTTGGAGTCCAGCAACATCTGGAGAGCTCTGCCTGATTTAGAAGTATGAAAGGAGAGATAATTATTGTGCTATGCTTTTGTTAATATTGACAGCCAAGCAAAATAGGTACTTAGCCACAATGGAAGAAGAAGAGGAGGAGGAAGAGGAGGAGGAGGAGAGTTTGGACTTTCCCCCTTAAGGAGTCTCAAAGCAGCTAACAATCTCCTTTCCTTTCTTCCCCCACCACAAACACTCTGTGAGGTGAGTGAGGCTGAGAGACTTCAGAGAAACGTGACTAGCCCAAGGTCACCCAGCAGCTGCATGTGGAGGAGCGGGGAAGCGAACCCGGTTCACCAGATTACGAGTCCACTGCTCTTAACCATTACACCACGTTGGCTCCCATGACAGATGCTGGAAAGCATAAGTGAGAAGAGTGTTCTCAGGCCTTGCTTTTGGGCTTCCCACAGTTGGCCACTGTGAGAAAAGGATGCTGGACTAGATGGTCCTCTTCCTATGCTTTTATGTTTCTATTCCTTGTTATGCTGTGAGGTGATGTGTGCATAAATATGGGAATAAAGAGTACGGAAATAAGCAAGGCTATGCTGAGGCCTGTGATACAGGTTCTGCATCCTTAGGATTGTTCCCTAAATGTTTAAAAGTGATAGCTTCGTTTTGTGTTAATTTCAATACAACTTCTTCCTTCCTTGCCTGCTTCCCTCAGATGTATTCAACATCAGGTAAACTAAGTATGATGTGTATAGCCTTCCATTGAGATTAAAAATGGTAATTGAAATAAATGAATGAATGATAGTCATTCATAATAATTAAGGGAGCTTTCTAACAAAATCCAATCAGAGCCTTCTGTGACTTCATGGCTAGATAGCCTCAAGCTTCAGGTATAGTCCAGAAATGGCAAGATATTAAACCTGCATTGCTTTCCAGGTGTAGGATTTATATAAATTACTTAATATCTCATTTTGGTTATAACTGAACAGGTCTCTATGAAAGATTATTTTCACTCAGTCACATGATGGCATTTTCCTGCTTTTTGGCTTGGATAACTATAATCTAAATTAAATGCCATTATGCCATTTTATCCACTATGCCATTTTCTCCAGTGAGATAAGGTTCAGATTTTATGTAGATGTGAAATGGCAGGGGAAAGTCTGCAATTAAATCAACCCACAATTAAATAAAACTACGTGCTTTTTTTCCCTACTAGAGAAACAAACCTCAATTTTGGTGTATCTTCAGCCAAAAAAATAATAAAAATAAAACCCCACTTGTATAATCATTACATAGCTGTTATTTTATCGCCCCAAACTCAAGGGACCACACTGAAAGATCTCACTGTTCACAGCATCACACTCTCCTGAACTCCTTTCGAGATATTTTTGATATATTGCAATATGTGGTTTGTTTACTCTGTGATATCATCCTATTAGAATTTTTTAAAAATACTAAGGAGCTGTCACATTGTCATCTTGTAATATTCCTTGAGTATCATAAATTACTAATAGCATAATTATTACCGTGTCCAAACTAAGATGCCACTTTCAGTAGCCCAAGAAAGGAAAGTGCAATAAAAGGAGAGAATGTCTCTCACTTTCCACAGCCAAATTTCTTGGTTCAATCCCATCACCAAAAATGATGGATTTGGAGAATTTGCACTAGTGAAGACTAGTTAAACATTTCTTTGTTGTTCATTGGTATTTCTGTATCTGATCTGGAATGAGTCTCTGGACTTTTCTATAAATGTTCCTACTTGTGATCTTGCTCATGCTCCTAACAGTGTTTAGAGATGCTGAGAGCCATGATAACACCATGGATGCTGCTACACATGCCTACAATATCCTTTTTCAACTCAAACAGGTGTGGTGCTGGATCAGTGCCTGCCCTCAGTACTGGACTGGGTAAGAGCCAACAAACTGAAGCTCTACGCATATAAGAAAGAAACACTGTTAGTGGGTGGTTCCTTTTGCCAGACATTTGGAAGGTATCCAGTTCAGGATAGAGTTATACTGTCCTTATAGGTGCAGGTGCACAGATTGGGGTGGGACTCTTGGATCCAACATTGTCATTTGAGGCACAAGTGGTTACAGTGGTACAGAGGGCCTTCTACCAGCTTAGAAGCCCAGCTGTGACACTAATCAGATGGCTTCAGGTATTTATGCTCTGGTAACCTCCAGGTTACCAGAGCATAAACACCTGAAGCCATCTGATTAGTGTTACGTGACGTGGGTGGCGCTGTGGTGTAAACCACTGAGCCTTGGGCTTGCCGATTGGACAGTTGGTGGTTCGAATCCCCGCAATGGGGTGAGCTCCCATTGTTCGGTCCCAGCTCCTGCCAACCTAGCAGTTCGAAAGCACGTCAAAGTGCAAGTAGATAAATAGGCACCACTCCGGTGGGAAGGTAATAATAATAATAATAATAATAAATTTTATTTATATCCCGCCCTCCCCAGCCGAAGCCGGGCTCAGGGCGGCTAACAACAATAAAACAGTACAAAAGTACAGCATAAACAACAGTCTAAAATCATTCGTTATAAAATTAATTAATTCAAGCCACTGGCAACTATTGGGCCAGAGCTCCGCGAAGATTGCCGAGGGAGGGAGTCAGGCTGTGCCCTGGCCAAAGGCCTGGTGGAACAGCTCTGTCTTGCAGGCCCTGCGGAAAGATGTCAAGTCCCGCAGGGCCCTGGTCTCTTGTGACAGAGTGTTCCACCAGATCGGCACCACAGCGTTTCCGTGCACTGCTCTGGTTTCGCCAGAAGCGGCTTAGTCATGCTGGCCCCATGACCCAGAAAACTGTCTGCAGAGTGGCTCCCTCAGCCTGTAAAGCAAGATAAGTGTTGCAACCCCAGAGTCGTTCACGACTGGACTTAACTGTCAGGGGTGCTTTACCTTAACCTTTAACCTCCAAGTTAGACTACTGAAATGTGTTGTGCCATAGGCTGCTTTTGAAGACTGAAAACAACAGCTACAACAGAACATAGCAGTTAGACAAGAAGAGATAAGAAGGCATGAACATATAATACCAGTTTTGGCACAATTGCACCATCTGCCAATTTATTTCTGAGATCAATTCTGAAAGCTGGTTTTGATCTTTGATCTAGCTGTCATTTCATTGCCCCAAACTCAAGGCACCACTAGGGATAGCCCAGTTGGTTAGAATGTGGCACTGACAACATAGGGCTGAAAGTCTCTGGACTCGGTCCAGAGTTTACAATTGCTCCAGACTCCAAAAAGCTTTGAGTTAAACTGAAGGCCCATGGAATCCAACATCCAAATTCTCCCATGCCCCATTCTCGTTGCTACCAAGGTCTTTTGCTGTTCCATGCAAAACTTTCTGGATTGGAAATATATGACTATGTTATTACATGGGTATATTTACTATGCTGGCTCTTTCCCTGACTCCCAGTAAGCTGTGCTTTGCTGATTAAAAGATGTTATCTAGGACGTTTGTCAGACAGTATGCCTGGCCAGCTAGCATGGCCAAAGTGAGCAGGTTAAGGGGTGTGCCTGTCTCCAGATTCAGCGGTGTGATCTCAGCTGGAGACATGGCATGGAACAGCATGCTGCTCCTGCTCAGAAATGCAGTAAACAGCTCCTGGCAAGAAAGATGGCAGGCTTCCATGACCTTTCTGGGCCTACACTAGTAAGAAGGATTTTGCGCCAGGTGTCTCAACTGTCTATCCACTATTATTAATTTTGCCAACCTGCTTCAGTGGGTATTTTGCACATTCTATGTAGTCTGCCTTTTAGCACATTCACAGAGAGATTTCTGCTCAGATGTTTTTCTCTGTCATCTAAATGAAAAATGAAATGAAACAAAAAGTCATGATACTGCTGTCTCACCAAGTTTTTGTTCCCAAAGTCTTTGGAGAAAGATCAAAACTAAAAAATTGAAATTTGGGTAGGTAGCTGTATTGGTCTGACGCAGTCGAAATAAAAAAATAAAATTGTCCAGTAGCACCTTATAGACCAACTAAGTTTGTTCTGGTATAAGCTTTTGTGTATCTGAAGAAGTGTGCATGAACACGGAAGCTTATACCAGAACAAACTCGGATGGTCTGTAAGGTGCTACTGGACAATTTTTAATTTTTTTTAAGTATTCTGTGCCCCCAAAATTAAAATATGACCCATGTCGTTAGCCATTATGAGGTAAAAAATGTAACCACAACAAACCTTATTTAAAAACTTGTCAGTCCCCCTGCCTATTAAATCTTCAATATAAGCCAAAAACAGGTGTTAAGATGCTACATTTGCCTGGGCATACCCACCAACTCTACAACCTGTTTTTGACCAATGTGCCTGCTTTTTCAGTACCCGGACTGATCATTTTTTTAGGATGCCCCTTTCTGCTCAACATGGTAATTCAGCACTGAGAGCCCCAGCTAATGGGAACACTTTCACTGGACTTTTTATGTCCCATTTCGCACACAATCTGCAGAGGAAAATATGGGTTTGCCATCAAGTATACATTGACCACTGAAGCAAATCATGATAATCCTGTTGAGTGCACATTTGTGATACATGTTGTAATGGATTTAGGGGTTGCTCGTGCGTAAGTTGGCGCCACTCCTGGCGAGGTTACCTGGTTAAACCCTTTCTGACTGAACAGCCTCCAGCATCGTGGCTGTCTCAGTCGCTGGCAGAATCCGTCAGTGGGTGTTTCTTAAACTTCTTCCATCACAAAAGTTCCTTGACGCCTAGTCACCGCCTAGACTCCCTGCGCGGAAGCCTTCTGTGCAGGGAGGGTGTGGGCAGCGGAGGACCCGTACTCTCTCCGCTGGTCTCCGGCGAGGAGTCTTGGAGCCTCCTCTCTGATTCCCCCCTCTGCCCCCCTTCTCTACTGGTGTTACACTGATTTCCTTCCCCAGCAGACGGGCTGCCTCTCTCCCTACTGGGACCCTCTCCGCCATCCCTCTGGAGCCTTCCCTCCGCCTCTCGCTCCGATGGCAGTTCCCTGACACATGTATTGCAAATTTGTATACACCTCAGATCTTTAGGTGTGTACTTAAACAACAACAACCTAGGTGTACATCTAAACATGCAAAGTGTGAAGAGGTCATGAGAGAAATAGGAGTGTAGAGTTATTCACTCCAATAGATGGTCATTGTAGAGTAATAGTGCTTGCCTATGCTGATTCTGCAGCTGCTGTGCTCTGTGATGAAACAAGGCTAGGCTCTGTGGTACACAGAGCTCTGGAGTTGCTTCAGCAAGGATCAAACTGAAACTCAGGTGTTAGCTCAGTTAACTGCCAGCACCACCTGTGCAGTGGCAGGCCTTGGTGTCTCAGATTTCAGCGGTGCCCTATGTGACACCAAAATTCAGTGCCGCAGGCCTCTCGTCTTCCATTTAACATCATTGCTGCAGTATTCCCTGTAGCTCTCCCCCACCTCAAGGCTCTGCCAAACTGGTCACGCTCCCCTCAGTCCACCTCTGATCTGTGCTTCAGGATGCTGCTCCAGTAATCTCCTACTGTGACAGAGCATGGGAGCCTCAGGTCTTCCTGGGTCTTCTGTGGTGGAGTCCTTTGAATCAGAAGTTGCCATTGCCAGCAGGGCTTCCCATGGGCATTTGATTAGCCAACTGTAAGAACAGGGTGCTGGACTGAATGGGCCATTGACCTGATCCAGCTGGTTCTTCTTATGTTCTTATGAAGCACTCTCAGGTGAATCTGCTAGACCAGTGCACCCCACCCCCAACACACATACCTGTCACCAGAGGGAGTGCTTCATAAGAACATAAGAAGAACCAGCTGGATCAGGTCAATGGCCCATTCAGTCCAGCACCCTGTTCTTACAGTTGGCTAATCAAATGCCCATGGGAAGCCCTGCCATGGAAAACTGCTTCTGGGGCTTGCCCTGTCTGCCCTTTCCACTGATTCAGAGTCCTCACCCTCATCCCTTTAAGATGAGGAAACCAACTCCGGGGTCTTGACAGCATCCTAGAGACAGTGTTACGATAGTACCCATCCTTTTTGATAGCAGCTTAGTTCTTCCCCACACCCAACACACACACACACAGAGAGAGAGAGAGAGAGAGAGAGAGAGAGAGAGAGAGAGAGAGAGAGCCAACAAAATTGTATCAGTCACAGTGCCCATGCACATTGTTTTGCTTTAGTAGATTTAAGTATTAAAATTAATCTGTGTGGCTGTCTACTCCAGAGATATTGAGTGTGGGCAGAAGACTCGTGAATTAAATTGTTCAAAATTGATGTGTCAATCAACGTGAAACTTGTGTTTCAAAAAGCTGCTGATTCAGTGGAAGCTGAGTTGTTTTTTGTTTTTTAAAAAAACTACTTGGTTTTTTCACACACAAAACTATTTGACAGACTCATCAAATATTCAATATGTGACTTCTATCACAATAAAAATAATTGGGGGCAGGGATGAAGAGGGAATTCTCATATTTTGCTTTAATCATAACTCTAATAATGTGGTATAATGTCTCATAGGCTTTTTGCTTTGAAGATCTACTCAAGATTCATATGGCAAATTTAAAATATGAGCAGACGTTTCTTTTCCATAACACTGGAGGAGAGAATATTTGTGAAAAAGCATGATGTTTCCTTGTTTTGTGAGGAGTTGCTCCTTATCATACTTAAAACGTACATATGGGTTGTGGGTCAGAGACTGCTTTGCATGTGCAAAGTTCCAGGTTCAATCCCTGGCATAGGTATGCAGTTGAAAAGCTAGCATGGCTCAATCCACATTCTTTCAGCTAACCAGAAATGCATTAGATAATCTGCAGGAATAGTGGCAGGAAAAGCAGTGACAGAGTATCGCCATCAAGGGTGTGGATGCCAGTGTTCATTTGCCATTCACAGTATTTCAACCATGTTAGAGAGAGAAAGAAATGTGGGCTGAAAACAGTCCCAATTTCATTAAATACTCACACACTTGCCAGTTGCTATTGCGATTCTAGCAGTGGTGAGATAGCAGCGCAGATTCTCCCAGTCCTTTGAGGCAATCCTTCCATATGGTACTACCTATATTATGGAACTCCCTTCCCATGGATATTCAGCACCCACCTTTGCTTTATTTTCAGTGCCAGCTAAAAGGAGAAATTGTAACCACAAGCCTATTCGCACATGTAGTTTGACATGCAATTTTAAAACAAACAAACCTGCTGATTTGACTTGTTTTCAGAGGGAGGGGAAATAGGTCTACTTATCTTAAACATTTTATTGTTATTTTAATGAAAGTTTTGTATCATTTTGTGAAAACTGCTGTGAGCTTTTGGTGACGGTGTATCAATCCTGCTAAATAAACAAATGCCCAAGATAATGGCGCTTTGCCAATATGATGGTGGTTACCTGCTCCTGTCGCATCTTTTGGGTCAGAAGAAGGAACAATGGCAACAGAACAGATAAGGCAGCTGGGAAAAGCCCCCAGACAAATGCATAGGGTCCCCATAGCCTTTAAGCTGGGCCTGTTTGAATGATTGCTCTAATTTATGCTACAGATGGGGTTTAAAGCAGGTAAATCGGATCATTAATGCATTGTGTCTTAGACAGATGGAAAGGTAGAACCAATTGTGCAGTCTATATATCAAACTGTAACATCAGGGTGGTATTTTCAAAAGAAGCTAAGTAATTTAGAAACACAGCTCACAGAAGCTTTTGAAGAATTGCCCGTAGGGACCGCGCATCTCTCCAGAAAAGGCCAGCTTAACATCCTAGCTCTGCCAATAAGAAATAATGAAAGTTTACAATCTTTTTTCCTTGCTGAAACTTCTGTGTTAATAAGAAAGAGAAATCAGATAAAAGTTTGCAACAGTTGAGCCATTGTACAAACCTGTTAGATAGAAAAGAAGACATACGTAGAAATGTGGGGCATTTCAGCCCCATCCAGGCATTACTCCCTCACGTGGTTTACATCCAGGGCCAACCCAGCTATTAGACAGGATGAGGACACAGGCGGTGGAAGCCCCCGAGGCAGCACACCCATGGTCTTCCCTGTCACCTCTGCCACCAGCAAAAAAGTGATGGTGGCATAGACACTGGTTTTGAGAGAGATCTCACCGAAACCACACGAGATCTTGTGGAGCACATGAGATCTTGCATGATATCAGTGCCAATGGCACCATTTCTTCACTGGTGTTTGAGGTGGCAGGGTGGATGCATTGTCCCTGCTTACATCACATATGGCTAGGTGGAGATAGTGTGGTCCCAGCAGTCCCATTTCCTTAGTCTATCCCTGAGATGCCTGCTGGTGACACATAAACTTCCCTCATGATCTGCAACCCTGTGTGTGATCAAGGGAAAGGGAAAGGACCCCTGGACAGTTAAGTCCAGTCAAAGGCGACTATGGGGTGTGGCCTTCTGAATGGTAATGAATAGGTTAGGCTAGAGAGACCCTTTCAATTTATGGCCCAATAATACCAAAAATGCAACATTAACTGTGGTTAACAAATACTAAGCACTAACAGAAGGTTATATAAAATAAATAGCAACCAGTTGGACACCCTCAGAGATACTGATAAAAAAAAACAGCACTCAATAAACATTTTTAGTATGTATAGGATAGAAAATATTTAAATTTGTATATTGCCTTATACCTGAACAATTGAGAAAACCGGGAGAGTCCTCAGGTTTTGTATTCATGTTATTCAAGGCTATCCTATTGGCCTAGGCCAGAGCTTTCCAAACTCTGTGTTGTGACATGTTAGTGTGTTGGCTGCAATGTGTAGGTGTGTCGCGTGAACGCTCTTATAAGGGGTTAGTTTAACCTCCAGTTTGCTAGTAAAAGTGTCACGAAATGATGCATGTCTAAAAAGTGTGGCACCAACATGAAAAGTTTGGAAAGCTCTGGCCTAGGTATTGGAATAGTCATATATAGCTGAATAAGAGCTATTTATGCAGACTTTTTTATTTATTTATTTATTTATTTATTTATTTATTTATTTATATTTATGTGGGACGCGGGTGGCGCTGTGGGTAAACCCTCAGTGCCTAGGACTTGCTGATCGTAAGGTCGGCGGTTCGAATCCCCGTGGCGGGGTGAGCTCCCGTCGTTCAGTCCCAGCTCCTGCCCACCTAGCAGTTCGAAAGCACCCCTAAGTGCAAGTAGATAAATAGGTACCGCTTTATAGAGGGAAGGTAAACGGCGTTTCCGTGCCTAAAACTGGTGCTGGCTCGCCAGTTGCAGCTTCGTCACGCTGGCCACATGACCCGGAAGTGTCTTCGGACGGCGCCGGCTCCTGGCCTCTTGAGCGAGATGAGCGCGCAACCCTAGAGTCGGTCACGACTGGCCCGTACGGGCAGGGGTACCTTTACCTTTACCTTTATGCAGACTTTTAAAGGCCAAGTGTAATCAGAAGCACTTATTTTTCCTTTTTTGTGGAAAACCAACCTTTTAAATCTGTCCTTAGGTGTCAAGGTGTTGGTTCCCCCCCTTCCTTTGACAATAAAGGAATCTATTTTGAAACCATCAAAACTGTTAAGCTTCCTTCCAATGTAGCCTTATATTGCAGTCCTATATTCCTTCAACTCTACTCACCCTAAAACTGTGTACAATATCAAACTGAGCTACAGGGAATCAGAACAAAATATGTTCAAAGGGATTACTCTTCTTCACAGGATTGTTGGCAGGGAGTGATGAAAACCTCTTGTTTTATCAATATTTGGGGAATTATAGGGGGAACTGGTCATTTATTTTTCTCAAAACAAAAAGGTGAATGTTCTCTGATTACTAATTCTCCCCTTTGAATTTATTATTTGTTTTGATGAAATGCTGCACTCCATCCAACCCTATAAACGATGAGGGAATATGCGATGAATTATAATCAGTATTTGTAAGCATTATCAAGATCAAGATTTCCCTGTTTTGATCTTCACAGTTCATTTGTTTGAAGAATAAAAATCCGGATAATGCTTTCTATAATGCTTTTAGAGAGTTCAAGTGTTTCACATATACAGTATAATCTTGCAATCCTTACAATGGTCCTGTGACTTAGGCAACTATTATCATTCCCATACTGCAGATGGCAAACTAAGGACGAGAGTGTCTTAATTGAGCCCACCTAGTGAATTCAGGGTGGAATCGAAAGAGAAATTTGGGCAAGCAGAAGGCAGGGCTGCCTTGGGCAGGAAAAAAGGAAAAGCGGAGCTCAAAGAGTCTTTTTTTTTATTAAAAAAAAAAAAAACAACTTCGTGTGTCCACATCTAATCTTGCCACTTTCTAACATTTATTTATTGGTCTGTGTTTTTCTTTTTGTAAATCTACCAAAAAATAAAATAAAATCAGGATTAAGATATTTTCTCAGGACAGTGTAATGTGTGTGTGCTGTGTCCCGTTGCTGTAGTGGTGATGACACTTGCCCTTCTTTTGATAGGAAATGCTTTCTTGGGTGGGAGGGGAGAGAAAAAATGGGGGGGGGGTGAGGAGAGTCAGTTGGAGGAGAAAGAGAAATGTCCCTATTTTCATCTAGGGAATGTTGGAGAATATGAACTAATTTTTCAGGATATTGTTCTTGCACATTAAACCATAGCTTATTTTAACTATGGTTTAATGGTTTGTGCAAACCCGGCCAGTGTTTTACACGAGCATCTGGTTGACTGCTATGGAAACATAATAATAACCCTACTTCTTAGGTTATTATGCACCAGGTCTGATCTGTTCGGCACAACATTGTTGCTTGCAGGAGCAATGGAGTGTGGAGTTTGTTCTGTCTAGCAAGCAGAAATGTTTGCATGATGGAACGATCATAATGAGCACTCATAGTTTACATTGTGGGTGCCCTTTGCGGGATCGCACGCGGTGCTACAGTTCCAGGGAGCTTACTGGCAAACAGGGACTGGCCTGCCTCTCAGTGTTAATTTTTGGAAGTTCACACGCAGCCTCAGTAATCAAGTTTCATTGCTGAGAGGTGGGGCCAGTCCCATATATATAAGGGGGTGAAGCCAACAAAATCCAGGCAGTCAGCTTAGGAGATTCACCCTCCCTACCTTTCCTTAGTTTAATGTTTTCTTGTTTGCAGGTTAACTTTTTTCTTTTAGTGTTTAGTGAGTGGTGCTACGTTCTTTGACTGGTTGCTGTTGAAGGACTGAGAAGAAATTTTCCTGCATTGGCAGGTTTTGTCTTCTCCATAGCAATTCGTCACAACTCTGGCGGTTATGGCCTTGGGGGGAATCCTTTAGTCTTTACTTCCCTATAATGGGGGCAGGCATGAAGTGGTGACTCACCCCCCCCTACGGCGGCGATTCCAGGGTCCCCCCCTTAAAGGGGTTACAGTGGTACCTCAGGTTAAGTACTTAATTCGTTCCGGAGGTCCGTACTTAACCTGAAACTGTTCTTAACCTGAAGCACTACTTTAGCTAATGGGGCCTCCTGCTGCTGCCGCGCCGCCAGAGCACAATTTCTGTTCTCATCCTGAAGCAAAGTTCTTAACCTGAAGCACTATTTCTGGGTTAGCGGAGTCTGTAACATGAAGCGTATGTAACCCAAGGTACCACTGTATATATAATGGGTGTCACTGGCAATACACTGAAAGGTCATCAGTGAACTACCCTGCATGCAGGAATATGGGCTTGGCTGCCTACTATACTTATGTCTCACAGAGCACCCCCATATCCCATTTACCCTGATGAGCCCCAGTTTCCTCCAGGTGGGGGGCTGGGAGGGGTACATGCCCAAGGCCTAAGCCAAGGTTCTTCAGAATTTTAATAAAGTTGTGGTCTAATTTTAATTCCATAACACGTTGTCAGAGTCTTTACTCCTTCCTTATGGGGGCTGGGGCTGTTGCCGCCTGGTCACGCAATAGCTGAATTTCAATATATTAAAAATGCCCTTGCCTGCTACAAAATCAGACTTCCAGGGGAAGGAAAGGGGAAAGAGTATCTCAAGTCAAAACATAAAAGTGGCCAATGGCTAATTAAACTAACAGGGAAACAAACATGGCCACACCTGTTTTCCACCATTGCCTTTAAGAACAGAAGCTGTGCTTTTCCAAGATGCAATTTCTCTTAATAGCAATGCAATTATAACTTTATTTCCAGTTCAAATGTCTCGTACGTATTAATGTGCTTTCCAGATGGTTCGTGTCTGGAAGAAAAGCTTCAGTGATACAATCTGTAGGCCTCATTCCAATGCATGTGGCATCAAGCTACTTACATGAGGCTCATTTCTATTCAGGGGTTTTCAAGAAACAACTTAAACAAAATCTTTAGACTGCGGTTCTCCCCAGCACCAGCACCACCTTCCGCTGAATTCATGTATATTTATAGATACATAATATCTTATTTTAATTATATGCTCATCTATATGATGCAATACATAGATATGGGAGAGAATTTTGATTCAATTTGCATATAAAGACAATAATTTAAACCTTCTAAAACATGATGCAAACTGTAACGTTAGCCATTTTTTTGAAATGTGTGGCTTTCTGAACTCAGCCAAGCAGTTTTCCAGCCAAGCAATGTGTACAAAAATGCATATGCTATGGTAAAATGTGCACAAGAATGCATATATTAATGAAAGTAGCATACAAAGATGTATTGCGTATGGGGAAATTGCTCTGCAAAAAATATGTGCATTAGACAAAATGGCATCTGTGTTTTCCAGGCGAAATGCTGATGAATTTTCATGAATTTTGTTGCAAAAAAAAAAAAAAAATCTCACACAGGTTTGGAAATGTAGAAAACTGAATTTAAGATTGGAAAAGATAAGAAACCAAACTGACAGATTTGTCCATCTCTAGTGATACATAAATCACACACAAAGCATGAGCTTACACATGCTTTTCAATTTCACAAAATTTGCAACACAGTTAGTGCTTCCTTTATACTCTATGCATTGTAATTTTATTGTTGGCTTTTTTTGGTAAAGGAACACCCCTGGATTGGTGATAATCCAGCAGATAATTTGATATTTATTTATTTATTGTGCTTATATCCCACCTTTTTCTCCAAGGAGCTCAAAGTGGTGTACATGATTCTCCACTTCCTCATTTAATCCCCACAACAACCCACTGGGAGTAGGTTAAGCGCACACAGTGAGCTTCATGGCCAAGTGGAGATATGATCTCTGTTCTCCCAAGTCCTAGTCCAACACCCCAACTATTATACCACACTGGCTCTTTAGGCTTATTACTTTATTTCCTGGGAACAACATCTCATGTGACAAACCTGTATCCTGCACTGCACAACTGCAGCCTATGTCTGTATCATGTCTGCCCTGCTCCATTTCTGCACTAATCTGCACACACACACAAAAATCACATTTAAACACATATTTTAAATGTATTTTCTCTCAAAATATGAGACTCTATCTTTTTCTCAAAGCACAGCTTTCTAGAAATTAATTTTATTATTGTTGTTATTGTTATTGTTACTATTATAGCTTAAATCTGTGTCACAACATTTCGGATATGGAAAGGCTAGTGGATTATCCAATTCTGATCAGCACATTAGTCCAGGACAAGTTTTCCCAACTGGGTAGCCTTCAGTATGTTGGACTACAAATCCCATCATCCCTGACCCTTGGGTATGCTGACTGGGACTTAGGGGAGTTATAGTCCAACATGCTCGGAGGCCACAAGTTTGGTCCAGGAGGTTTGGATCAGAATTGTTCATATCACGATTTGCTAATACATAATTCCTTCAGCATCTCTCCTTGAAACTATAAGCAAAAGGGTCACATGGTGGAATGCTCCCCCATAAAAGCATTATTACCCTAAATAAAACTAGCATATGAAACAAACTGAAATCTTTTCCCCTATGAGTCAGATGGTAAAACTTTCAACATGTGGGATCCCAATGAAAATTTTGTTTTGATTTTTTGTTTTCTTTTATTATGTATTTTATGTTTTCACTTTGCATTTTCATGTTCTCAACCACCCTGTGAACTTCAGATAAGGGCTGTATAAAACTTTATTAAATAATAATTATCCCCCCCCCCAAGAAAAGAAACACCACCTGAGGCCCCATCAGCCATCACTCACACCGATCTCAAGTTATTTTAAATGTGCAAAACTGAGCACTGTATTGTAGCCTATTGTCTATTATTACATTAACCAATGGAGAATACAAAATTATGTATGCAATACTATACCAGCGAAGCAATCATTTCAACCTGCCGTGCATTATCTGCAATATATAAATTGCCATTTTTGCATTTACTTTCATTGGATGCTGTTTTTACTCTTCTTTGATATATATTTTTTTTTCTGGAATAAAAGCTTTAGAAGTCAGCAGAACTACAAAGAAGAGGAAAAGACAAACGCCAAAGCTATACTCTGCAACGTGCTGGCGGAAAACAGGTGCCTTTGAAGCAGTGATGACTTTTGACAAGCCTTTAGGTGTCAAAGGACTGCAAATCCACAAGGGTCTTTAATATGTGCATTCCCTCACTTGCAACCCATTTGGATTTTCATTAGGGAAGAAACTGATTACTTTGCAACCCGCTTTCACTTTTAAAAGACCGTAGCATGCTAATAATAAGGCAGGCAGCACTATGATGTATCAAGTTCAATAGTTCAGGAAACCCCCTAGAAAGTGGGGCGGGATCAAATGCTTACCAAAACTGTATCAGAAATAATATCACTCCCTTTTCCTTGCTCATTTTCTTTTTTGTGCATTAGGATGACAAAGGGTGAAATCTCATTCGGCGAATTATCACATTTATAACCCATCATGTTTGAAGGGTGCATTTGCATATATTTTGGTGCACCCCCTTTAAAATACATGGGGAAGGGGGCATAGCCCAGGCCTGACAGCCATTTGAGTGTATTTTCAAGTGGGACAGAAAATACCTGCACTCTGCATGCAGACCCTGCTGGAGATCTAGGTCAGTGTGGTTCCCAAGATGTTTCCATAAACTCATTCTTAGTGCCCCGTACACTACCTTATAGAAAACATTACCCAGAACAGCGGTTTGCACACTAAGATAATAACAAAATAAAATTCACACTTATTCAAAATCCAGTAGTTTAATTAATTCAGCAAAACTGATGAACTTGAGCCACTGATACCAACTTTCCAAAGTATGATAGTCATATGCATCACCAGTGAACACACTCCTGGCCCTCCCTTGCCTCTTAGCACCTCCCTAAGTAATCCCACCACCCTCTTGGGGAAACACTGGTGTAAGCCATCATTCCTTGAGCCATGGGCCATAGCTCAGTGACAGAGCATCTGCCTTTCATGCAGAAAGTCCCATTTACAATCCTGAGCATATCCAGGGAGGGCTGGGAAAGATTGCTGCCCAAAGTGCTGGCGAGATGGGCAATGTGGGCAATCCTGAATTGTCAGAGGCAGTAGTGCTTCTGAATAGCAGTGGCTGAAAACCACAGGTTTTATTCTGTTCAGGTCCTGCTTGTGGGTTTCCTGCAGGCATCTGGTTGACCACTGTGTGAACAGGATACTGGACCAGAAAGGCCATTGGTATGATCCAGCAGGCTCTTCTTTTGCTCTTAACTGGAAGAACCAGTGACTTGATGTAGATAAAGCAGCCTCTGCTTAGCTCCCAAATCCTGCTCGCTGTCAGTTCAGCTTCCCTGACCTATCCAGCCAGATATCATAAACACCCACTGCACAACAATGCATCATTTGAATCTACCCTAAAATGTATATAGCAGTCGAATGGGGATGAAAAGGGAAAACGAAAGAAAGCCCAAAGCTGAATAATAGGTGTGCTATCTTCAATCCCCAAACAGGCCCTTAGGTGTTCACAGGTAGCCATAAGTCGGAAATTGGATTTTCAGTTCAGCCTTGGTATTCATTACTTTCAATTTTGCTGTGCAAAAAAACAACACCCCCTCAAAAAAATAACACCTTGATGTTGCAAAGAAGAAGCTTTGACAAACACACAGAGAGTCCAAATCAGTAGTTCTCTTGCAAAGACTACCTGCTACAATAGAATACAGAGACTCAATTGTCCCCTTAGAGTGTTATTTTTCAGCTCTCCATCATTCAAACATGACAATCAAGAAGAAGAAGCTGATGCTTCTGGCACTGGGGCACCAAGTTAACTTGTACTTATTGTGAGTATTTTATTCCTAATTTAGCTAGGTATATGTGTGCTGACTGATGACTGACAGAACAATAACGCTGTTGCCTTTCTGCAGGAATAATCATATAAAAAACCCGGAGTATAGCTGTCTTTGGCTGCTATTCTGTGTTTCTGATAGCAAGACCTAAGGACATAAATAACTGTGGACACTTATTAAACCAATTTTACAGATAATACAGACTGTCTTCTTGTTGTTTTTTAAAGAAGTTCGCCCATTCTGACTGCAGCGTCTGTTCAATTACCAGTTTTCATCCAATTTAATGACACCGATACAGTGGGAGAGCCCTCACTCTGACACACTATTGCTTTGTAAATGTACAGATTCTGTTTAGAAAGTTCACTCGATGTTACACTTGAATGGATGTGCTTTTACTCCAAACACACACATAATATTCTCAAAGTAAGCCGGTCAGAAGATGGTATTCATCGTCTCTAGGACTTGCACACAATAAAGCCTTTGTGCAATATAAAACATTTGTGTGGCCACTTTGTGATTAAGGGTCCAGTCTTGTTCCTGCTATGTAACCACTTCCATTGTAGGGATATTGTGTTGCTGACAGCTATTCACTCAGATGAGCGTGCTGTTCACACTTGAACAAAAGCACAGCTCTTTAAAGCAGTTGCGACTGAGTGAGTTGTGTAGTGGTTTGGGGCTGCAAACATGGTGCTTGCAGGTGCCAGTGTGTCTCCCAGTGCCCCCTGTAGTGCCCTAGACAGGTCTCAGTAAGTATTCCCTCAAAATCCCACAATGCACAAGGTACTGTTTCCTTTTCTTGCTCAGGTCCTGTTTGCATTGGCTCAGCCGTTTCTCCACTGGATATTCCTCCCCTAATCCCAAAAATATACCATATTAATTGGATTATAGGATTGGATACCCATCCTCCCTTCAGTTTTGAACAGAGGACAGATGCAAAGGGTTCTCTAAGAACACTGGTGGCTGGTGAAGGTGCCTTTTCCACCTATCCATAGTTGGGGACTGCTGATGAGGCTCTGTGGTTGTTGCTGTTGCTTTAAACAAATGTGAGCAATTGTGTAGAATTTTATAATTGTGTAGAAAACCTGTGTGTGTGAGAGAGAGAGTGTGTGTGTGTAAATGAACAGAGAGAGAGAGAGAGAGAGAATTGTGCTTAACAGCTTGATAGTAAACTGCATGATGTGCAGTAGGACATATTCCTAAATTGAATCTGGCTGCAATTATTTTTTCCATCTATCGTTCATTCATTTTATTTGTATACCGCTTTCCCACACAAACCGCTCTAAGCAGCTTGCAACAAAGAAACAGGGTTGTATTTCAAACAAACATTACAAAACCAATTTCATGATAACATAGCAAAACAAAAAAATATAATAACATACCAAAAAGAAATACATTTCAATACTGTACATACAACAAGATTACTTAAACAACATCCAATAGTAAAAATAACAAAGGAGCTTCACAGTTTTGCCTTAGTCCTAGAAACATCCCTCCCATGATGTTGCTCACAGGTCCTCTCCTGTAGCAGCTTCTTACAAGGCTTCGAAGGGCAAAGGGCAGGTTAGCTGGAAAGACCCCTCAGATATTCCAAATAATTGAGAACAATTTCTCAATTATGAGAATGTTATGTTCTATGATATGTTCTTAGGTCCATTTTCCCACACAGGGCTTCTGATGGGGATTTCTATGCTGGGGATTCTCATGTTCGATATCACACTACAAAGCAGAGAAACCATTCTCTAGCAAGCCGGGGAATCAAATAGTCCATTTGTATATCTTGTCTGATCATGCCACACAAAGGAAAAGAACAGTGTCATTTAAATGATTTGATAAGGACTGGCCCCGTGGCAAAACGATGCAAAGAGATTAGCCGGGATTCACTTTGTGGTGGAAGTTTGTCTAATGAGCAGGTTATTGAATGGTTTGCTGTGGCAGGAGCATTAACTGCTGAAAATGGATTTAGATTCTAAATTGCTTAGATAAGGAGGGAGACGGAAGCCAATCTCACTGCCTTCATATCCAAATTCCATAGACACTGCTGTATTTGATAATGGCTGATCCAGTGAGTCGACGGGGGGGGGGGGTGTCCTCTGATATTTTAGTGAGCAAGAAAAGGAAATGAATACACTTATACTATCTAGCCAGTATTGTCTAAACCTGCTGGCAGCAACTCTGCAGGATCATTCACAATGGTCTCTCATAGCCCTGCCTGGAGATGCTGGGGACTGAAAATGGGTCTTTCTGTATGTGAAGCAGATGTTGTGCCACTGAGCTGTGGTCCTTCCCCTGATGCCCATTCTATTTTCCTTTATTCAGTGTTTTCAGACAATGAGCACATCTTCAAAGACAGAGTGCTTCCATGCTAGGTTGTCAGGGACTGGACATCGGAGGAGGAATGGTGGAGACCGACTACCCCTGCTCCTGAACCTTCCAGAGAAGAGGAAGACATTATAGATTGACAGCATTGGTTTGCGGGAGGCCATAGCCCAGAGGCTGAAGAGGGGGAAAGCTGGGAAATAATGGGAGAGGAGCAGGAAGAAGAAGAAGCACCAGGGAAGAAACAGCTGACAGTGTCTTTAGAAAGCATGCCAGACCCACCCCCTTTCCCCAGAACCCAGTGGGCATTGAAAGTAGGAGAGCAGAGAGCTCAGAGGCAGAAGGCACAGATCAGCCACCATAGGGATGGTGTATGATGGGAGGGACAGAGGAGGTGGGGCTTTACTTGGAGCAACACCAATATTCCAGGAAGCTGCATTTCTAAGCCTCTCTCTGTGAATATTGAATAAACAACATTGGTAAGAACCTCCTTGTCTTATCCATTCCTGGCAGCCTGCCAGAAGGTGGGGTGGGGTGGGATTGGATTCCCTGGCCCCTGACATAGGTGGTTACTGTAGAACTGACACTTGTTCACTCACTTTTTACAAGTCACATATGTGACTTTTTGTGTTCTCCTTCCATGCTGCTTCAGTCTTTTTTCCGACCACAGAAAATTCATGTAACAGAAGTGCAATCTCCACAGATGGACACCATTCATACTCTGTCTTTTTCCAGAGGTTCCGATTTGGCATCAGAATAGTTCCATAGCATCAAAGAAGTAGTAGAGCACCATTTAAACTGACCCCTGGGGGAAAGCAGATGGGTGCTGGGGAGTCATCCCTAAGAACTGAGGGTGAAAATGTTCGGGATTAAAGTGGATAGAGGAAAGGATTTCTTCCTTTCTCATAATATGATAACCTAGGATCTTTATCTAAACCTTAAGGCATTCTAAATATTCCAAAATGAAGATTCCTCTTAGTCTTCAGGGAAGTCTTTTGAAGGTAACAAATACACTGAAATTTAAACTTTATTCAAAAATATACCTGGCAGCTATTTCTAGCCAATGTTTCACACCTTGGTTTGCAATCTATATGACAGGTACAATGAAAATATAGCTTTTCTAAGTAGGGGTTAGTACGGCAGAAGAAAACACATTGAATAAAACAAACAAAGCATTAATTGGATTAACATGTTTTAAGTGACATAAGCTTTCAGACTCCTTATGTTACTTTTTAAAGACATGGCTATAACTTCTCATATCCCTTTCTTCTAAATGCTGTATAGATTATAACATCGGATTTTGCTACCTAATGAGAGTTCTCTGACAGCTTTATGGGAAAGGTTAGTATTACTTATTTATAGAAAGCGTGTTCTCCTTCGTGGAGAGCACATGTTGTGGTGGGGGCTGACAAGACACACCAAATTTGTGGGGCGGGCTAATTGATTGTTGGGCACTGTTGTGATTGGGCTTCCCTTGTTGTTGGGGAGAAGTTAATGTTGCTATTTGGTGATTGGCAGCCAGAAACATTAAAACTCCCTGCATGCAGCCTAGAGCTTCCACTTTTCGCTGCGTGCATCGGATTGCCTGTCCCCCCTCCCTATATTTAGGGCTGTTCGCGTTGACCTTGCTATGCCTGTCATGGGGTCGTCTGCTCTAGGGGCAGGGGCCCGGTAGGAATTTTGTCTATTTGGCTGATTGGCTGGTGCCATTTGGTTTTGCCTACTGTGTAGCAAATTGTCACAACTTGTAAGGTTGTGGTTAGGCATTGGTTTTTTGGTTGGTTGGTTGAGGGGCATGGATTGGCTGTGCCTGCCCCTCTAATGCTGCTGCTGCAAGGGTATTCTGTTAAAGGAATACAGGGGCTCATCATTGCTTTTGTCTGAACCGTCAAGAGCCCCTGGTTGCATTTGGGGAGGGCTGAGGGCAGGTTCCCTGCTCCATCGTTACCCCCAAATGTATTCCCCTTTTCTGACTTTCGCGGGCATGCGAAATGTCAGTCTGTCCCCGCAGGGGTCAGATAGTCGCAACCAATGCCTAAGCAACCATTCACATTCATGTATTTTAATAAAGTTGTGGCCAAAATTATGCCAAAAACCTTAAACAAAATTTCTGTGTGAAGTGTGAGTTATTTGGGGTGGCCTTGGGGACCTCGACATGCAAATATGTATATTTCACCAACTCATGTAGACTACATGGTGTATAGCAAACATAAAATCACAATAAACATAAACAAATATAAGCAGAAAATATAATAACTGGTGGTAAGATTCAACCACCTGAAATGGTTGACACAAGAAAATTTTCCAAAGAATTAATATTGAGGGTGCTTAGCAGATTTCCATCAGTGGAGCATTCCATATTGCTGGACCAACCACACTAAATGCTCCATTTATCATAGATATCAGAAGGTGAGATACTCCTGGAAACATTTTGCAGACATGAAAAATGCATGAGCAACCAGGCCATAAGCAACTCATAAGCCATGTAAGCATGCATGCCCACTAATGGTCAATGAGCCTCTGAGTTTTGCTGCTTGTCTGGGACCACAGTGATAAAACTAACCTGTCAAGTCCTTGGCAGGTGACAATGCTTGGCCTTTGACTTGGTAAGACACAAATTGTGCATGTCTGATGTCCTTCTCACCCCGCAGTTTCATATATTTGCAAATAGTAGCACAGTCAAGAAGAGAACACCCATGACTTTGGGAACTGAAAGAACTTGCCACTCTTTTAAAGAAACAGTTGGTTCTAAACAAGTTTTCTGTCACCTCTCCTCTTATACATGTTTATTATATTGCAGGCCCTGATGCCTTCAAATGCATTGCATGCTTTAAAACAGGCATAGGCAAACTCGGCCCTCCAGATGTTTTGGGACTACAATTCCCATCATCCCTGACCACTGGTCCTGTTAGCTAGGGATCATGGGAGTTATAGGCCGAAAACATCTGGAGGGCCGAGTTTGCCTATGCCTGCTTTAAAACAAGCTGAGAGCTAAAATAAGGGCATTTGACATCAGAGAGCTTTCTCAGCTGCTCATGTGATTACTTGAACTTGGGTTATTTCAGGTGGAATCTTTCCGGAGGCACCCTAAGCTGCTATTAGCACCTAGAAAATGCAGTGGGCTTTTAACTAGAACCGATAATCTCGCAAACAAGGAAAGTCTCAGTCTAATTCTGGTTTGTGTCAATTTGACATTTGTTCATTCTCAAAGCTGTTCATTCCTGTTCCCCCATTAATCTGTACCTTTATATATATATACCAAAAAATGTGTATAAATAATCATTTTATCATAAAATATTATTTAAATATGTATGTTATCTCAATATATGCATTTTAAAAAGTATTTTACTATAATACTTTTAAAGCAATGGGTCTAAACCACTGAGCCTAGGGCTTGCCAATCCGAAGGTTGGCAGTTTGAATCCCCACAACAGGGTGAGCTCCCGTTGCTCCGTCCCTGCTGCTGCCAACCTAGCAGTTCGAAAGCATATCAAAGTGCAAGTAGATAAATAGGTATCGCTCCGGCAGGAAGGTAAATTGCATTTCCGTGCGCTTCTCTGGTTCTCCAGAAGTGGCTTAGTCATGCTGGCCACATGACCCGGAAGCTGTACGCCGGCTCCCTCGGCCAGTAAAACGAGATGAGCGCCGCAACCCCAGAGTGGTCCGCGACTGGACCTAATAGTCAGGGGTCATAGAATCATAGAATCATAGAATCATAGAGTTGGAAGAGACCACAAGGGCCATCGAGTCCAACCCCCTGCCAAGCAGGAAACACCATCAGAGCACTCCTGACATATGGTTGTCAAGCCTCTGCTTAAAGACCTCCAAAGAAGGAGACTCCACCACACTCCTTGGCAGCAAATTCCACTGTCGAACAGCTCTTACTGTCAGGAAGTTCTTCCTAATGTTTAGGTGGAATCTTCTTTCTTGTAGTTTGGATCCATTGCTCCGTGTCCGCTTCTCTGGAGCAGCAGAAAACAACCTTTCTCCCTCCTCTATGTGACATCCTTTTATATATTTGAACATGGCTATCATATCACCCCTTAACCTCCTCTTCTCCAGGCTAAACATGCCCAGCTCCCTTAGCCGTTCCTCATAAGGCATCGTTTCCAGGCCTTTGACCATTTTGGTTGCCCTCCTCTGGACACGTTCCAGTTTGTCAATGTCCTTCTTGAACTGTGGTGCTCAGAACTGGACACAGTACTCCAGGTGAGGTCTGACCAGAGCAGAATACAGTGGCACTATTACTTCCCTTGATCTAGATGCTATACTCCTATTGATGCAGCCCAGAATTGCATTGGCTTTTTTAGCTGCCGCGTCACACTGTTGGCTCATGTCAAGTTTGTGGTCAACCAAGACTCCTAGATCCTTTTCACATGTACTGCTCTCAAGCCAGGTGTCCCCCAGCTTGTATTTGTGCCTCTCATTTTTTTTGCCCAAGTGCAATACTTTACATTTCTCCCTGTTAAAATTCATCTTGTTTGTTTTGGCCCAGTTCTCTAATCTGTCAAGGTCATTTTGAAGTGTGATCCTGTCCTCTGGGGTGTTAGCCACCCCTCCCAATTTGGTGTCATCTGCAAATTTGATCAGGATGCCCTTGAGTCCATCATCCAAGTCGTTGATAAAGATGTTGAATAAGACCGGGCCCAAGACAGAACCCTGTGGCACCCCACTAGTCACTCTTCTCCAGGATGAAGAGGAACCATTGATGAGCACCCTTTGGGTTCGGTCAGTCAGCCAGTTACAAATCCACTGAGTGGTAGCATAGTCAAGACCGCATTTTACCAGCTTCTTTACAAGAATATCATGGGGCACCTTGTCAAATGCCTTGCTGAAATCAAGGTAGGCTACATCCACTGCATTCCCTTCATCTACCAGGCTTGTAATTCTGTCAAAAAATGAGATCAGGTTAGTCTGACATGACTTATTTTTCAGAAATCCATGCTGACTATTGGTGATCACAGCATTCCTTTCTAGGTGCTCACAGACTGTTTGCTTAATGATCTGCTCCAGAATCTTCCCTGTTATTGATGTCAGACTGACTGGGCGGTAATTATTTGGGTCCTCTCTTTTCCCCTTTTTGAAAATAGGGACAACATTTGTCCTCCTCCAGTCTGCCGGGACTTCGCCTGTTCTCCAGGAATTCTCAAAGATGACTGCCAGTGGTTCTGAGATCACATCTGCCAGTTCTTTTAATACTCTTGGATGCAGTTCACCTGGCCCTGGAGACTTGAATACATCTAAACTAGCCAAGTATTCTTGTACTATCTCCTTAGTTATTCTGGGCTGTGTTTCCTTTGCTGAATCATTTGCTCCAAATTCTTCAGGTCGGGCATTGTTTTCTTTATCGGAGAAGACTGAGGCAAAGAAGGCATTGAGGAGTTCAGCTCTTTCTGTGTCCCCCGTTTGCATTTCACCATCTTCTCCTCTGAGTGACCCCACTGTTTCTTTGTTCTTCCTTTTGCTACGGACATACCCATAAAAGCCTTTTTTGTTGCTTTTAACCTCTCTAGCAAGCCTGAGTTCATTCTGTGCTTTAGCTTTTCTGACTTTGTGTCTACACGTGCTGGCTATTTGTTTGAATTCCTCTTTGGTGGTTTCCCCCCTTTTCCATTTTTTGTACACATCCTTTTTTAATCTTAACTCAGTTAAAAGTTCTTTAGATAGCCACCCTGGCTTCTTTAGGCACCTTCCATGTTTCTGTCTCATTGGTATTGCCTGACGTTGTGCTTTTAGTATCTCCCTCTTAACAAACTCCCAGCCATCATGAACTCCCTTTCCTTTTAGTATTACTGTCCATGGGATCTCACCCAGCACTTCCCTAAGTTTTATGAAGTCAGCTTTCTTAAAGTCAAGAAATTGAGTCCTAGTATGCTTGGCTGCTCCTTTCCGCTGTATAGTAAACTTCAGAAGAGCATGATCACTCGCGCCTAGTGATCCTTCCACTTCTACCCCACTAACCAGGTCATCAACATTGGTTAAGACCAGATCTAAAATGGCTGTTCCTCTTGTTGCTTCTCCCACTTTTTGGACAATGAAGTTGTCTGCAAGGCCAGTGAGGAATCTGTTTGACCTTATGCTCTTGGCTGAGTTTGACATCCAACAAATATCCGGGTAATTGAAGTCCCCCATTACTACTATCTCCCTTCCTTTTGCATGCTTGGCCATCTGTTCCAGGAAGGCATCATCTATGTCCTCCGTTTGGCTTGGGGATCTATAGTAAACTCCCACAATGAGGTCACTGTTATTCTTCTCTCCCTTAATTTTGACCCAAATGCTCTCACTTTGGCTTTGAGGTTCTAAATCTTGGATCTCTTCACAGGTATACACATCCCTGACATATAACGCCACTCCTCCTCCTTTCTTGTCTGGTCTGTTTCTCTGAAATAGATTGTATCCCCCCATTATTATATTCCAATCGTGGGACTTATCCCACCAGGTTTCAGTGATGCCTATTATGTCATATTTAGTTTGCTGTACCAAGAGCTCAAGCTCATCTTGTTTATTTCCCATGCTTTGCGCATTAGTGTACAGACATTGAAGTCCATTAATCATTCCCCCGTGACTCTTATTTAAGGATTTTTTCCTCCCACCACTAGGTCTGTGTGCTGTTTGCTCCATTTGGTCTATGACATTTGGATGATCATCTTCATCAATTGATAGACTCCTACCTTCAGGAGCACTGTCTCCCTCCCCCACATTAGTCAGTTTAAAGCCCTCCTGATGAGGTTTCTGAGATTTTTGGCAAAAACATTTCTCCCAACCGTTGTGAGGTGCAGCCCATCGCTTGCCAGAAGTCCATCTTCAAGAAACTGCAGTCCGTGATCTAAGAATCCAAACCGTTCCTGTTTACACCATTTGCGAAGCCAGCTGTTCACTTCCACTATTTTCCCCTCTCTCCCTGGGCCACGTCGTTCAACTGGGAGGACAGATGAGATGACAATTTGTGCATTTAATTGCTTCAATTTCCTGCCCAGAGCCTCGTAGTCTCTTTTGATCTTCTGGAGGCTATTGCTTGCAGTGTCATTGGTTCCCACATGAACCAAGAGGTCTCTTTACCTTTACCTTTACTTTTTTTAAAAATAATATTTATTACTTTTATAGATTACAAAAAGAGAGAGAGAAAAAAAAGCAAAAGAGAAAAAACAGAAGAAAAAACAGAGGGGGGAAAACAAAAAGAAGAAAAAAACAAACAAACACCATACAATACAATATATAAACAATACAGAACACAACCTAAACTCAAAACTAAACACATTAAGCTAAACTAAACAAACCCCACTCCCCAAAACAAAAACAATTTAAAAACATACATCCTCTCTTTTCCATACTCTATCTTTCGTTCCCTTGTTTCCTCGACCTCCTCACACCTCCCTTTTTGTGTTCCGCTTCTATTAATTGTTTCAGCAAATCCTTTCCATCTTTCTCCATTTTCTGTGATATTGTAAATAACGTATTATTTAAACCTTATTTTCCATTAAAACTAAATTACTTATATGTGCTTAACTCCTTATAACATTTCTATTAAGCCCATAAAAAATAAAAAATAAAAAATCATTCCACCATTTTTCTATCACTCATTAGTTTTACCATAAGTCTATATAAAAAGTTTAAATTTTCCAATCTTCTTCCACCGTCTCTTCTTCCAGGTTTCGGATTCTGCCAGTCCTTTCCGTCAATTCCATAAAGTCCATCAACCTGGTGACCTTATGTCCGAGGCTCTTAACTCTTTTCCAAGTCCCTTCTGCAGGTCTTCTTCATTTTCTTTAATGCTAAAGAGCCAATCTCGGGGAAATTCCAACCTGTCAATCCTTTTCTTCCTTCTGAACAAATCAGCTGAGTTTCCATAGTTAAAACTACAGTCCATAAAGTATTTCTGGGTATATTTCAAAGTTCCTCCAATTCCAAAGGCCCCCAAAATTTCAATCTCCTCCAGGCCCGAGTCCATGTCCCAAAAGTCAGTTAATCCCTGCATAGAGGGCTCTTTGCAACTTTCCTTCTTTAATCCAAACCGGGATCCATTCCTCGGAGTCTGGCTTTTCCTGGATTCAATCATAGAAGGCCTCAATTTATAATCTCCAATTTGCTTCTGTAAATCCACAGATCTCACTTGTATTATTTTATGTTGAACAACAACTGCATTCTCCTTCTCCTTCTCCTCCTCCTCCTCCTCCACCATTTGTCCTGCCAAAATGGGTTCCTGTACCAAGTCCTGAATTATTTCTGTGTTAGTGTTCGCTTTTTGACTCAAGTTGGTCACTTTCTGTTCCAAATTATCAACTTTGAGAGTCATATCATCCATCTTCTTGTGAAGCTGTCCCAGCGAACAGCTTATCTTACATAAAACAGTCACAATGGCCTCTCCTATCAACATTTTTAAATAGCCCAAGGTCGCTCTCTGGTTCCCAAACTCCTTTTCTGCAGCTGGAGATTCCCCAGTTACAGTCCTGTTACAGTTTCAAAAGCTCCCTCTAGAGGGAAACAGTCTCCACTTGTATCAGTTCTTTCAAGCGCAATTTCAAACATTAAAGATAAAATTTCAGTTACTTTTCCTCTTTTTTTTTTAAACACAGAAAGGGACAATGGAAACAGTATCTTACTCTTGTTTAGCTAACTGTCAAATCCGTTCTGTCAAAAGCACTCTCTTCAATCGTCATCTGGCAGCCCGTTCCCAGGTTCAGAGCAGTGGTAATCTGATTTTTTCACTCTCTCCTGCAGGCTCACTAGGTCCAAAATTTCCCCCTCTTCTCCTGCTTCCCCAGGGGGTTTTGTAACTTTAAACCGGTGGAAATTTAATCCTTTGCCAAAAACTTTCAAAGGCTTTACTTGTAACGTCTTTGCTTCAGTCTATTTACAAAAACGGAAGGCGGACTTCCTGTTTGTGACCTCCCGCTTCAGTGCCGAATTAAAGTATTTAAAAATCCAATTTTCCGATTTACTCACGAGTAGTTGTTTGAAATCCAATTGTCCACAGGAAAAAGTCAGCGCTCCCCGGCAACAGCAATGCGGCTTCACTCCGTGAAAAAAGCAGTCGATTCAAAGCACCGCGCCACTCACCCCACGTTGCTCCGGATCCCCAAAACAGGGTTTCCCCGCGGGTAGGGGAGGCGCAAAGGTGCCAGCCGAATCCCACGTCCACAGGCTTCTCCCGCCTGTGGTTTTTAATGGGTCTCCGCCTCGCCGTGGCAGTTCAGACCCTGTTTTTCACGGAGCGGGTTCCTCCCGATCGGAGGAAATCCGCCATTGCCAGAGGCGCCAACCCGGAAGCCACTACCTTTACATTTTTGAGGTGACAGTTGAACTGCAAAATTTTGAAAAGTACAAATGGGGGGGCGGAGAAAGAGCAATTACTTTTCAGTTCAGGAGATGCAAATTAGATCAGTTCACTTATAATTGAAATGCTCCTCTATCCCTAGGAAACTCTAAGTATTTCCTTTCTATAAAAGCATGCAGGCCATAGAGTGGAGAAGGAGAGCCCCATAATGCACTGTCTTCATTTAGACTGACAGAAATACAATCCAAACAACAGGACGTTATATCCAAAAGTAAGTGCTGCCCATCACTCAAGGTCCTGCCCTTTCGAGCAAGGTTGGAAGACCACTCCCCTTACCCAAGGGGGCGGAGTTGTAGGAGGGCATCCGGGACCTCCCTGTGACCATCAGTGGGCGGAGGGATGCTGCCCGTGTCATCGGGACTCCCAGCCACGTCACGCCCCCCCCCGACCAATTGGTTTAGCTGGGGTGTATGGCCGCTTGCCGTTTAAACTGCAGTGTGGCTGGGGGCCTGCCTCCTTTCACCTCCTCGTTGGATCACCCAGCCCACCCACCCTCTTTTTATGCGTTGCTTGGCTTTGGCCTTGCTATGGACTAATATTGGTCGTCTTATTGTTGGGGCCAGGTAGGAGTTTTTTCCACTTGTCAAATTGGCACCAGCCATTTGGTTTTCGCCTACCTTGTAGCAATCGTCACAACTAGTAAGGTTAGGCATTGGGTAAGCCTTGTTCGTGGGAGGGGTGGTTGTTGCCTCTGCCTGCCCCTCCTCATTAAGGGTATTTCATTAAAGGGATCCAGGGCTGTGGATCCTGTCCGAAGCCTGGACATGGGCTAGGGCCATGCCACAACCCCATTGGGTACCCTGGGGGTTCTTTTAATTGATGTATATTATAGGGCACCCCCTACCGGTGGTTGACCCTTAAGAGACTTTCTGTAGGTGGGCAGTAGTCAGAATATAGTCTGGTTTCACCCAATGCCTAAGCCAAACTACTCACACCTGTAACCAATAAAGTTGTAGCTTAATTTATCCCATTAACCCAAAATATTTGTGTTTGTGTGTTTATTATCTAAGGGAACTGCGGGGCCCGGGGCTTCACTACACAATGAGCTAAACAGAGAAACGGTGAACAGGCCTTGCAAGACTCACAACTAGACAGTCTTTGGGCCTCTGCAGCAGCAGGAGGAGCCAAAGAAAGACTGATGAGGTTGAAGGGATTATAGACAAACACTTGGGAAGTTTAAACTCCTGGCTGTTTTTCTCCATCCAGTGTTAATCTCTGCTTATCTTATCTTCTCTTTAGAGGCTAATTGCCTCTAGAGTCAGAAAGAGGAGAAGGGCAGCGACAATTAACTGCTAACGGACAGATAAGATAAGCAAAATAAACACAATATGCAGAAAGGTGGCAAGTGGTTCCTGTGTGTTTGCCTATGTCATGTCTTCACACAAGCAGCGAAAGTGGTAGAAATTTACTTCAAATTTATATAACAGCTAGAAAGTGTACTTTTCCATCATCTGACTTCATTTTCCAACATAGACTAGGGGAACCTCCTGCTTTCCTTGTGCCCTACAGATTTTATGGACTACAGTGGTACCTCAGGTTAAGTACTTAATTTGTTCCGGAGGTCCATTCCTAACCTGAAACTGTTCTTAACCTGAAACACCACTTTAGCTAATGGGGTCTCCTGCTGCTTCCACACTGCCGCTGCACAATTTCTGTTCTCATCCTGAAGCAAAGTTCTTAACCCGAGGTACTATTTCTGGGTTAGCGGAGTCTGTAACCTGAAGCGTATGTAACCTGAAGCGTATGTAACCCGAGATACCACTGTACATCTCTAATCATTGGCCAAGTTGTATCCCACAGCATTTGAAGAGCACCAGTTTGGGAAATACTTGCATAAGACTGTGATTTCTAAAAGCTCTTGCTACCTAAGTTCAGGCGAGCTTCAAAATTAGCAAAAGTCAGGCCTGATTTCAATGCATATACTAGGGAAATTGTATATAAAAATGCATATATTAGTGAAATAACATACAAAAATGATGTTATATTTGGGGGGAATGCTGGAAATATGTATTTATTAGTCTAACTGCATACAAAAATGACTGCACACTAAAATACTGTCAAATTTTAATAAGGAGTTGCATTTTTAAAGAAATGCAAATTGCTGCAAGTGAAGAAATGAATTTAAGATTGGAAAAATGAGAAACCAATACAAAATGAAATTAACCAAATATTCCATCTGTAGATGGACTATAACACTTCAGACTGCTGCCATAGGGATATAATTTTTTTAACACTCCCGTACTCAAAACACTTCCTGCAAAGATAAAAAAGCATAGCAGGAGCAAACTGGGATAGAATTGTTCTTACTGATGTATTAGTGGCAGGGCCGTATCTAGGATGAGGTGAGGAAGGCCCCTGCCAGGGGCGTAGTCATGGGGGGGCTGCAAAATTGACAAAAAATATGTCCATAAATATGTCTATAAATAAAAATATTGATTATTGCCTCATAAGAAAAGGTTTTAAATAGAGGGTCTTTATATGATATGCGGGCCCCCTGTTTTTCCCTACCTGTTTTTTGACCCCACCTGAATAAAGTGGACTTAGTCTGAAGGAAGTTACAACATGTCTAGATTACTGTAAGGCACTCTATGTGAGGATATGTTTGAAAATGACTTAGAAACTTTTGAATGCAGCCACTGGTGTGCTCATTTGGGTTAGAGGGTTAGAAAATATTGCACAGCATATTTGTAATTTGTGTTTTATTATGTGATTTTTATGCTTTATATTTGTTCTGTGTGACAAGACTTTGGAGGAAAATAGCCTACACATATTACTTGCAATTAGTTAACAAGATTTGTTTTTAATTTACAAGGTGTTGGGGGGGTTGTTGTTTTTCAGATGGCAGAATGTTCAGAAATAGTTTTCCTCATCCGCCACCTGAAGAGATACAGTCCTCTCAAAATTCAAATTCTTCATTCAGCTACATTTGTAGACCACACCTCAGAGCTTGCCATATTCACAGCTACACACAAACTGTAACACATAGCTGTTTCAGAATTAATTATTTTCTTCAAATCCATGCAAACTGATGAGCTTTATTTGAAAGGTCAGTGTAAGGTAAAGGAGCATTGACAATTTTGGAGGATGGAGAGATGAATACTGGAGTCCAAAGGAACTCTAGGAAAGAACAGCCTCCAGCAGTTTCTCTTTCCACAAAAAGAAGACATCTCTCGAGCATCAACAACACTGGTTGCAACTCAAGGTACTTGGACAAAGGAAGAGAGTCATCTCTTGGAGTGTCCTACCCTTACCCTAGAAATGTTTTGATGATTTTTTTAAAAAAAAGATTCCATGGTTCCTGAGGCAGCAATATAGATCACAAAGTACCAGAATCTCAGAAAGATGTTATGTTTTAACAAGCACACTTTCCGTCTTTTTATACTGTATAGTAGTAAGCTGGTATACAAAAAAATACAAAGCATAACAGGAAGGTCTGAAGAAGAGTGAAAAAAGGGGGAATGTTTTGGTGTACCAGATAGATGCAGACAGAAATAAAGTGAGTGCAAACTGATATGTCATTCTTTGACAACAACTGAGGAATCCACAAGAAGCTACAAAATGAATAATATGAAAATATGAATGTCAGAGCTTCACTGAATATTCTTAAGTTTAAATCTTTCACATGGAAATGTACCATTTTGTTGAAGTAAACACTTTCCCCCTGAAAATGTGTGAGTTGTTCCCCCCACCCCCATGTTTTCTCACAGCTACTGTTTCAGCCCCAAAATTTCCCTTGGGGTGGTTTCTTTCTCCTTCATGGATTAGTCATATGTGGGATCCCATTCACCAACAAACAATGCAGGAGATTACATTGTCCCAACAGCATGCAGAATTTGCTGCTGGACATCTCTGAAGGAAGGTGAGGGCAAGTGAGAGCAATGTTGATGAACGATTGAACCTCTCCCAACAACAACAGACTATAATTGGATAGGAAAGGCTTTCTTTTTATGGCATCGAAAACATTCTCATCTGGAAATAATTAAAGCTCAGCCTGCCATCCTAGATATTTCGTTGGGAGAACCAAAGGGACCAGGGCCCTATACAATTAGCACCTATAGATGAGACTATATGGTATCCATGAGAACTACTTTCTGGGAGGAAACCCCAGCTCTCTCTAAATTGGGGTGACTATCCTGCAGACCATAGTCTACATCCACCTCTCCTGGTGATTATATGTGACCCACAAGCCCGTCCCCCAATAATCTGCCTACACTTAAAAATAATATTTGCATTCACATTATTACAGAGCGGTATCTAAGGCTCTGAATACAGGGAGGGCCCCTATTTTTACCTTTATAGAAGCACCTTTTCTTCCCCAATCCATTACCACTCTTAGAAGGTCAGGGCCATTGTTTGGAGGTCTTAGAGGCTAGGCAATAGTAAGCATTCTGTTTTCCATCTTGGACTTTCTAAACTGGTGTCATACTAGGGAAAGAAGGAAACACTTTCCAAAGATATCCAGGAAAGTGTTTGCCTCCCAGAGAAGTGCAAAATCTGCCCTAGAGAGCAAAAACACTATTTTTTTTTCCTCACAAGGAAGCACCAGGACACAAAGAGAGCCTCTTATACCAGCAATTCCCTGAATAGCAAAAACAAAAAAGCTGCTGAATGCTGAATGAGTGTGTCTGCTGGGCACAGATTGGCAGGCTGTCCTTGGAGGAGGGGCAAATCCTCAATGTGGCCCTCAAGCCAAAAAAAGGCAAGCCAACCCAGTTCTAATTGTATCAGAATTGATGACCTGCCATCACTTCTGCGTGCACCCATACTTAAAAGTTAGATCTCCATCACCCTTCGCAGGATAATTTGCAATGTTCTCACCTCAGGGAGTCTTGAAAACTAGTCAATCCTTTAGTGGGTTTCATAATTACCATTTGATTGAGACGATACAAGTTTTGCTTTTGCTGGGCCTCTGGCCAATGCATTTTGGATCCTTTGAGCAGGTACAGATTTTGCCAAAGGCAAAAATCATCTGAAAATGGGAAGAAGATAATTATCTAACTTGACTCTTGCTAGGAATTCTTTTCAAAGCTACATGAAAATCTGGAAACTACACATAAAACATGTGTTTTGGTTGCTCTCTGTGGGGGAGCAGTTCACATAGAAGTAGAGGAAAACAATAGAAACTGCTCAAGACTAATAGCTTCAAAGAACAGAACTACATAATATACAATTCATCCAGAACCACATATGGCAAGTCTCATGGTCCATTCATTCAACCATTGATCAATGTTGTCAATGACAGATGGCTAACCTAATGCTATAAAAATGAATTTGTTTAGAAAATGAGTTTTCAACTGCCTTTTGAGACCTTGAGATATGCTTTGTACTTGAATCTTAAACGCACTAATGTGGAAGTAATTTGTGTGGACTACTAGAATTTTGTTATGCAAATAAGTTAAGTGCAAGTCTTTTGAAGTGTATTTGGAAGCACACCCTATTAGTACCAAAGAGGTGAGCATGGGGTCACAGCGGAAGGATCACAACCTTAGTGCCACATTTCAGTTAGCTTTATTTGTATGTATTCTACAAATATCTAAGCTTCATTCATCTAGAAATATCTCCAAGTGTTCACACTTTTGACTTGGTGATAAAGAGGTAAGAGTGAAGAGAAGCAAAAAGATGATGGGTCCAGCCAGGTAAAGAGAATATATGGCTATGTCCTCTCACTGTCAGGGCACAGTGGGAGTGTCTCTCACAGAGTTCTCTCTAGCAAACATACAGGAAAACTCTATGAGCTTCAGTTCCTGTCATGAGCCTGCAAGCATGCAAGCATGCATTGTTGGTTTGACTGCATTGTAAATACCCCATGCATATGACAGCTGGCTCTGGGGTGTTTGGTATGTTTTTATATGTACTGGAAGCCACCCGGAGTGGCTGGGAAAATCCAGCCAGATGGACGGGGTAAAAATAATAAAGTTGTTGTTGTTGTTTTTGCTGCTGCTGCTGCAATGGTGCCTCCCTAGAGTGATGAAAATGAAAAGATGATTATTTATCTTATTGTGAAAAATGTAAAGAGAAGGAAAAATTAAAATAAAATAAATTTAGCCTCGCTAAATGCAGTCAGATTTCCTTCTGAAAACATGCATAGTGTTGCACTGTAGGTCAGGTTTCTGAGAATCTGAAAAACTAGGTTTAGAGGAGCTGTTTATATGACTAGAATCAGCAAATATACAAATATATTAAGAGTCAACAGTTGACTAGGCTCTGAACAGCTAACAAGTTTCTTTCATTATTATTATTTCAGTAGCCCATTTGAAAGAAAAAAAGCTGGAACTTCAGAACATTAGTATATAATTAGGAATTTGTACTATCTGCAAAGAATACTGAGCTGATTAGTCCCTGCTGTATACATGCTTGCAGTTATGACATATCAGAAAATGGTACATTGGGGGTGGGGTTTAATAGCTTGCTTCCCCTCTGCTTGGTCTAGGCCGGCTCAGCCACCAGGAGCTCTGCTGCTGAAGGGATTTAGGGTCTGGCATACCTTACACTGGCTTAACCTGACTTCCCATACTTAGAGGTGCCCCCTAAAACATTTAGTGTAATCATATTGTGTAAAAGAAAGTTTGAACTATGATGATGGTGTTTGTTGTTAATTGGGCTGGCCAAGTTTTTTGCTTACGAGATTGGAGGGTTGTTTTTGTGAATTTCTTATGAATTCCATTGTGTGTGTGTGTGTGTGTGTGTGTGTGTGTGTATCCTACTGCTTATCCTCTTAAAAACTTAAGTTACTTGGATACTCTTTCAGTGTAATAACTGAATAATAATAGCAATAATTAATAAATAAAGTTTGTCCCCATTCCAGGCACATGCATTTGAACCTCTTAATGAATCACAATCTCGCAAACAAAATTTCAAGAGGCACAAAAAAACCCCATGGAATAAAAGCTGAAGCAAAGACACCCTCAGTGAGCCCCAGCTGTCAAATGTTGCATGATTTAGCAATAAGAGTAATAATAGAAGTGGAAGTAAGATGCTACTTGCAGCAGCGTTACTGTGGATTGTCTAAGGAACGTGGAAAACTCCAATTCTATGGAATAACAGACTCATAGGATACTCTCTCTGCAAGGCTAAACTTACTTTTGTAAAGGAAGGAAGGAAGGATTTTTTTGGCTTTATCTATGCTTTCATTGAAGGTTGATATGGCAACCCATGTTTAGCAGCAGGATCAAAATGAGATAACATATTATTTATCCCTCCCACCTATCCATCATGAAACAAGTCCATGGATGGGCATTCAAAATATGAAGAAATATTGGCTTGTTGTATAATATTATCTTCTCTTGCTGATTTATTTCAGGAAAACATTTTTTCTTCCTCTCTTTGCCTTCTTTTTTTCTGCTGTCCTAGACACTTTGACAAAAACAACAAAACTACCAGAAAGTGTAATTGTTTCCTGCCTCAAATACCCTGATCTTTCACCTTTCTTACTCTAGAGCACTTCTATAATGGAACTGAAATCATTTGACAGTTTAGGACAATTAAGTGAAGAGTTTTCCAATACTTGTTTTTTTACTCTCTCTTTGCCATTTCAAGCCATTTCAAACCCATTTTAGCTGTTTGTTGTTTTAATGCTCCTGGTTCTGAAGTCTATTTTAAAATAAAATAAAATGTATACAAAGCTTAAAAATACATTTAAACCACATGTTTATATAAATAACGTCCAACACCACTATATCCATAATGGATAATAATACTTTATTGTTGTTTTTGGAAAAATTAAACATTCAATATTAAAGTTTAACTAGGAGCCATATTATGGAATATGCTACCTGTAGCTTATGTTCATAGCACAGTGTCAAATCCCACAATGCATCTCTTTCCAAACAATCCTCATGACTGCTACAGCATGCATCTTCACTATTCTGTTGCTGTCTAAGTCAGTGACATAAGGATGTTCTTACCTGCAATGGTAATGGCTTTGTTGGGAAAGGTCTGCTGTGGATGGACGACTGGATGGAGCCCACCACTGCCATGTTCTTCCACCACTTCTCCTCTGAGGCTGGAGACAAGGATCACAACCCCAGCTGGTTAACTCAAATCATTCAAAAAACAACAACAACCAAAAAAATCCCCATTGCAACCTTGGCCCTCCTGAGCCACCTGGTGCCAACAAACTACAACTTGCCCTTGAAGCTTTAGCCAACTCTGTAAAATCAGCAAGTACGTCTAATAAAAGTGATTGTGCATATATAACCTAACTGAAAATTCAGTGAGGCTAAGTTAAAGAAGGACCATTTGTTAGGGATGTGGTGAATGCCAATATTAGAAACAACAGACAAAGGAATATAAAGATGGAAGCATCATCATCATCATCATCATCAAACCTTTACTGGCATCAAATACAAACATTCAGAATAAATAGGCCAGTGCGATCTCGTCGCCATTTCAACATTACAGTCATTTGCCAAAGGGAAGAAGAGGCGAGCATACTATTTCAATGGCAGAAGCAGGTTTTCAACAATTTCGCACATTCCTGCAGCAAAAACACAGCCTCACTCATAATTATAAACATTAACTTTCTGTGGAAAACTAATCTTCTTCCCCCTCATGGCTTAAAATAAGAATCTTGAAATTTCTTGCCAAGTTAGTGGATGACACCATTGTCATAATGTTTTCACAGCAGTCAATCATCACAGGCCCAAACCCTGATAATGTATCTGACAACCAAACAGGCACCTTGGCTATGGAGACAGAACATCAGCAGATGTTTGTTTTTCTCTTCATCAGATAGTTGTAGTACTACAGGGAAGTGCCATAGCTCTATCACATAACGCTCTCCAAAATCAAAGGCAGTCTCTGCCAGTCAGTGTAGATAGGGGGAGCTTTTTCAGTGTGAGAGCCAATTCCTTCATATATGACAGGCAGGGCCAGACTTGGCTCTCCAGATGTTTTGGGTCTACAACTCCCATCATCCCTAGCTATCAGGATGTGGTCAGGGATGATGGGAATTGTAGTCCCAAAACATCTGGAGGGCCAAGTTTGTCCATGCCGGATATATGACCTTCCAGGGACCATATGCTAGAGATGGAACCAGAGGGGAAAGTGGGTGGATCAATGCACAAGACCCTTCCTTTTGTACAGTAGACTAAGAAATTTCTACACACACATGGTTCTTTATCTACTCAAACAATAAGTAGTGTCACCATTAAACCTTCAAGGAGTGAATGGAGCAGAACTGGTGAAGTGTGACCCAAGGGCCCAGACAGAAAGACCCCTAACGAAGACTCTAATGAGTTTGATGGACCAGTGGTCTGGCTCAGGATAAGGCAGCTTCCTATATCACAAGAGAGCTAGTGGATTTTGGCCCATTAGGACAAACAGGGCATTGCTCCACCAACCTCACCCAGGCCCCACCTGCCTGTTTTCTTACTTGTATCCAGGGAAGGTGTGGCACTGCCTGACAGTTTCCTCGTCTTCCAGTGTTGCCTGTGTAGAGCTCGGCAGGAAAGAGAATGGGGATAAAGCTAGCCTACGTTAGCTCTGTTTGTCGTTGGCGCTAGTTCCACCTACTCCTTGGATTCCCTGACATGTGCCCCACCAGTCCCAATGGGCACCAGCCCCCCTGAAGAAAGGCATCACTGCCTGTGGTGTGCACACTCCACTTTCTTCTTTCTTGCCATTTTTTAAATAAAAAAAACCTGTAAAACCTGTTTGACTACAGATTACAATAAGTCAAAAGCAACGAATGTGTAGACCTCTATGCATGATGCCTCAATTGTACTAATTGTACTAACTCTCTAACTCCCTAAGGGTGCGATCCTATGCAATCCCCTATCTAGGCATAATACCAGTGTCCTTCCTTTCCCAGAGCTACAATTCCCTGAGTGGTTTGACAATCAATCCCTCTTCAGCATGCTTAACCAACTACAACCCCCATAATTCATTGAGGGAAACCATGGCTGTATAAAGTGGTTTCATAGTGCTTTAAATGTGAATGTGGCCTTACTGAACTTAATGGGGCTGACGTCTGAGGAAAACATGCAGAGAATTGTGCAGTTAAGCATCATTGTCCATCTTTCCGGTCCTTTTTCATTTGTGGTGTGTGGGCATGTATGTGAAGTACTTGGCCACCACAGTACATGAGGGCTCAGTCAGACTTCCTTTGGAGTTTGAAAGTCTTTCAAACCGCTTGTTGCAGCTGTGATGATAAAGCCAGCTAAAGATATAGGCTTGCACTTTCTCAGCCTATGACATTTTGGCTCTTTGGGATTTCCTTGATAGCATAGAGTTGGGTTTTTTTATGTATTATGCCTGATAAGATAGAACAAGGAGCTCCTAAGACAGGGGTCATGCTCTTCGAAGCTGCAACAGTTAATGTGACCTGTCAAGCCACAGCTGTTAATGTGAGAACTGCTTTTGGCAGAACAGATCTTCAGTTGCTGTATGGGTGTATCGGAGGAAAAGGAGATTCATTTAGAGGACACTCCGAAGGGAATGTTGTGATGTGGAATATGCTAATATGAGGCATTTTCATCTTAGACACAAGGTTAATAAAATATTACAAGGCAAAGGTTAGCCAGCATGGGGAGGGTAGTTGTACTCTGAAATCTAAAGTAAATGGATGCCAACAGCTGAAGTTATCAAATGTTGTTTGAATTTCCACACTCACTATTAGCTCCTTAAAACTTGTGTCTATTTTTGAAAGTGTTTGGAAGGTCATCAGCATGATAACAACTATCTGTAGTCCTGCAGAGGGGATTATGGCTTTAAAAATAAAATTATAACGCAAGAGCTGCAGCTTATTTTACTGTGTTCAAATATACAATTCAAAATTATGAAGTACAGCACCAACTGTTTGTCCATTTCATTTAGAGGAAGGGGTCAAAGTACAGCTTTCTGGGTAGGTTCAGTATTTTCCTCAACCTCTTTTTTTGCTCACCGTATACCCTTCCTGTTTATTCCCCAATCTGCTTATGGTTTAGCAGCATTTAAAAACAAACAAGACCTGGTGAATTCTTCTTCCTAGAACTCCTGATCTAACAGTGAAGTGACGATATATTGATGCTCAATGTGTAAGATGGCTGTGAAAAACAATTGAGAGTGAGGGTCATATTTCTGGGATCAGCATTCCCTTTACTCAAGGTGAACATTATTGGTTTTGTGCTACTTGGCTTTGGCATATGGCTAAAGTCAAAAGAAGATGGACTTCTATTTATTTAACATAATTCATTTGAAACACATAGGCAATATTTCCAAATAGTTTAAGGGGATTAACAATGAAAAAGAAGTAGCCTGTTGATCCATTGATGGATTGATTGATTGATTGATCAATAGATAGATAGATATACAGTGGTACCTCGGGTTACATACGCTTCAGGTTACATATGCTTCAGGTTACAGACTCCACTAACCCAGAAATAGTGCTTCAGGTTAAGAACTTTGCTTCAGGATGAGAACAGAAATCGTGCTCCAGTGGCGCGGCAGCAGCAGGAGGCCCCATTAGCTAAAGTGGTGCTTCAGGTTAAGAAAAGTTTCAGGTTAAGTATGGACCTCCGGAATGAATTAAGTACTTAACCCGAGGTACCACTGTACACACAAGAAAAATACATAGATACATACACCAAAAATACAATCATGATACTATCAAACGCTAAGACATCTTGTTTAAAAGAAGATATGAAGCAGCAAAATAACAGAACGATAAAACCATAAAAATACAAGTAAAAACTCACCAGTTTTTATTCCTCTGTTCATCTACATCAGACCACACTTGGACCAATCCATGCAAAATTCACACTAGATTTTAACTCTGCGTAACTATCTATCTAAACACAAGCAATGATTACACAGATGATTAAAACAAGTTTGTTCTTTCCATCTTGAAAGGTTCTTTGGCATGTTTGCACTGCCTGTGAGTGCCGGTAATTAAAGAGATGTACTTTGAAGATAGCACTCAAGCAAATTCTCGAGAATGTACAGAATAAAGGATGGCCAGCATTAAGCATTTCAGCCCCAGTTGTGATCTACACAGATCAAAAGTAGAAACTGTGCCAACATCTGAAAACAAATGGAGGAGGAGAATTACATGAAAGGAAATGCATAGCACCATAAACTAAGACAGATGCGTGAAGATCTAATTACTGTTGATTTGAGGAAATGAAAAGCAAATCAGAAGAAACTACACACCAGAAAAATAAAACTACACAAGACTATTGCCAGCAATGACATTGGGGGAGGGGGCATTAAAAATAAGTAGGCAAAATTAGCTTTATTTTCAATGTATGCAATCTCCAGTTGAGACTTGTTTCCTCCCTCCTCCTCCTCCTCCCCCTTATTCTGATTAATGAACAGACAAGATCTTTTACACCCTTTGTGGTCAATATTCTGACCTATCATTTGTAGCCAGTGAACCAGTTGTCCTTTCCTTATCATTGATTCTATTCCCATTTATTCAGAGGAATGGAAAAGTGATTTTTCACTGGCAGAGAAGAATACTACCTGGAATGGATGATCGCATGGCTACATGACTGTTTTTAGATTAGCAATAATCCATTTCCGAGACGTATTTTGTGGATAGGTGGCTTCATAATAAATACTGCAGAGATATCAGCTATGTGATTCAGTGCTACTTTGCTTTCAGCAGCTTCAGAGGATACAGAAAGAAGGTACTGGTAGTTATTTCAGGTTGAAGACAAACACAAAAGAGAAACAGAGGGATTTTTCTGGCTTCACAACTAGAGTGAGTATACCAGCATTTTATTTTTTAGTGTTTTTTAAAAGGTTAGTCCCATAAGTACTTGTCTGTCTCTATATGAGCCTACCAATTCATTAAGATCTGCAATCTGAGGATGAAGACCACCAGAGGGTGGGCCTTCTCAGTGGTGGCACCAACCTGCAGAGGTTTACCTGAAACCTACCATGTCCTTTCAGCACCAGTCAAAGACAGTTTAATTTTTCTATGCTTTTTACATGAATTATGAATCCTGATGTTTCATTCCTGCTTTCAGACTTTTGTATCTTTTTTCCTTTTGTATTTCTTTCATTTATATTTTGGTGTGTTTTATTATGACTTTTGTAAACCATCTGGGGTATAAAATTGAATGGTTGTGTATAATAAATAAATATTCCACTGATCCAAGTGCTCACTGCTTCTCCTCTAGTGGGAAAAGTTAGCCATGTCCCTGTGCAGGCTCGCTGCTCGCAAATTGTAGTAGTCACTGGGCCACCCAGCCCTGTCTGAATATTTGTGGCCTTGCCTTTACAGAGCTTGTGTGGGGTGAGAAGGACAAGACAATCCTCCAGAAGGCTGTTACCACCTCATTGGCTGGACAGATAGCATGACACTGATTAAGACAAGCATGATCAAGGGCTGCAGCTCTAACACCCAAGTAGTAGGGACGTTCCTCTTACAACATAGAAAGCCGGATGTCTTTCAGGAAACCCAAATCGTTCAGGGGCATGTGCAACCTGTGAAGTCCCATTTGAGGCCAAGAGTATTCCTGCATCTCAATCAAAATCAGTCCTCTCCACCCCATTCCTGACCTTGTCCAGGTACAGTGGTACCTCGGGTTAAGAACTTAATTCATTCCAGAGGTCCGTTCTTAACCTGAAACTGTTCTTAACCTGAAGCACCACTTTAGCTAATGGGGCCTCCCACTGCTGTTCTCATCCTGAAGCAAAGTTCTTAACCCAAGGTACTATTTCTGGGTCAGCAGAGTCTGTAACCTGAAGCGGCTGTAACCTGAAGCGTATGTAACCCGAGGTACCCAGAGTGGCTGGGGAAACCCAGCCAGATGGGCGGGGTATAAATAATAAATTATTATTACCACTGTATTGCTGCTCAAATGTCCTGCTAAATTTTACAGGACATTTTAGAGGAATGTCCTAATTCCTCTCAGATTGCCTCATGTGGTGTAAAGCAACGCTGTATCTTCCTGAAATCTAATTAGCCACTCAACACTTGAGTGCTTAGTCCAAATTATCTTTTGCGAGAAGAGTGGAAACCTCCAAACAATGTCATCATTTCTGATTAGCAGGTCCAAGTTGGTCTTCTTCCTGTCAGATCACTTCATTCTATTCAAGAGCAGGAGCCAAGAAATTCAAGAAAGTCCATTCCTGTCCCTGCCCTACCCATCCATACCAGTTCAGTTGGAACTGCTGGGTAATGTTTAAGTTTCTGATTCTTTATTCTTGACAACAAAGGCCTTGCCGGCATCATGTACACTCAGGTGACTCTTCGATATGAGATTCTGAATGTCAACAAAGGATTTTGATTTGCTGGATCCTGCAACTATGCAAGTATGAGCCCTGTATCAAAGATTTTTTTGAAGCCCATTTATAAATTATTTCTGTTTAGTGTTTGAATTGGTTAAGATTCCAGTTTAAAAGCAAATACCTATTGTTGTTGTTGTTGTTGTTGTTGTTGTTGTTGTTTTTCTGGGGGGGATGCAATACAATGGCTAGGTTTTAACTCTCCTGCCTGCCACCTACATACTTGGTTTTATCACACAGTATTGATAGATCAATATTTCTAAGTTCTTCTCCTAATTTTAAAAGTGGAGGCATCCATAAGGAAGGCGCATGGACACTTGTGATTGCAGTACAGTGGTACCTCGGGTTAAGAACTTACCGTAATTCATTCTGGAGGTCCGTTCTTAACCTGAAACTGTTCTTAACCTGAGGTACCACTTTAGCTAATGGGGCCTCCCACTGCTTCTGCGCTGCTGCCACACAATTTCTGTTCTCCTCCTGAAGCAAAGTTCTTAACCGGAGGTACTATTTATGGGTTAGCCGAGTCTGTAACCTGAAGCGTCTATAACCTGAAGCGTCTGTAACCCAAGGTACCACTGTAGTTTATTTCAATTAGTTTTTGAACTTTTTTTAAGTGGACCTGAGTGCAAGAAGAGCTTAGGAAAATACCCTACTTTACTCCAAATTTTAAGGACATTATGCTATGTTAATTTTCCATAGCTGGAGAAAGAAAGGAAACAGCAGTGACAATATGTATGGGATACCAAAAGTTACTAATAGTCATAATGGTTATCTGTTATCTGCAAGACTGCTAAGGGGTGAACAGTAAGTGTTATGTACTGAATTTCTCACCCTGGGCCAGCAGGGGGATACTGTAGATAGTTATGCAAATGAAGGATCGAAAGTGACGTTCAGTGATTGGATAGTTTTAGAAAATGGCAACAGTTACATTGTTCTGGAGCTCTATATAAGCAGGCTGACTGAGCTCCTCAGTTAGTTCTGTTCCAGCTTACAAATAAAGAGTTGCTTTGGAAGAATTGCTGTGTCGTCTGCTATGTCTACCCACAACTTAACAGTAAGAGTGGTATTGCCCTCAACATCTACCTCTTGGGTTTCCCATGGGTATATGATTGAACATTGTTGCAACAAGATTTGAGAAGAGCCATAGCTCCAAAGTAGAGCACCTGCTTTTGCAAAGAAAACCACAGGTTCAATCCCTGGCCTCACCAGGTAGGACTGGGAAGAACCACTGTCCTGAAACTCCATAGAGCTACATTGGCCAATGGCATGAGTCAGTATAAAGCAGTTTCCTCTGTTCCTAAAATTCAGGACTAGGTGGGTCTTTGATCTTATTCAGCAGGGCTTCTCTTGAGTTTCTATGAGAAGGCAAAAACTAACACTCAGTTTGCTGGTACACTTGCCTCTCATACCCTCCAACATTTCTCCAATGAAAATAGGGACGTTCCATTCCATAATAATAATTTTACTATTTATATCCTACACATCTTACTGAGTTGCCCCAGCCACTCTGGGCAGCTTCCAACATATATAAAAACATAATAAAACATTAAACATAAAAATTTTCCTATACAGGATTGCCTTCAGAACTCTTGGGGGTTGGATAACTCTATACCCTCCAACATTTCTCCAGTGAAAACAGGGACCTCCTAAGGAAAAGTGGGACATTCCAGGATCAAATCAGAAACCGGGACGGCTTCCTTAAATCAGAGATGTCCCTGGAAAACAGGGACATTTGGAGGGTCTGGTCTCTTAGTTTAGTTGTAAAACTGGCCTCACATTTTTAGATTCTATCATCCTTTCATATTCAATTTTCATCCTCATAAAGAATAAAATACACATTGACAGTATCTGCACATATCCCATTATAGTCTGTTAAACAGGTGGTACAGGTTTTTGCAGTGCTTCAAAACCCTGTAATACCTGTTTGACCAGCGGCAAGAATGGGGCAAAGCAAATGACTATGAACAGTCATGATGACAATTCTGTTTGCCTTCTCTGGTGCAGCCTCAAAACCTATTATTACAAGATATCTACAATTCCCTGTTAAGATCTAAAACAAAGTATTTTTAAAGACTGTTAGAACAAACAAATTAAAATACAACTTCCTCCCACACATTACCGATAATAAAAGTTAAAATTCAGTGTAAAAGCAGTTACATCATATCATCACTGCACTCCCTTGTGTATTATTATAATCATTAATTTCTACCATGCGAGTTCAAGTCACAAAGCGGTTTTTAATAGAAGAATCAGTCGAGAATGCAAAAACCAGAGCAATTTAAAGTTAATTATTATTATTCACTTCCTCTTCATTTCTCGTCAGTAGCAAAAGGCAGAATGAAACGTTCCCTACTAAAACATTCGAAGAGTCACCTCGAAGAGTCATTGAAAGTACCTTGGACCTTGTCTTTAAAAGCTGGCAATTTTTTAAGGGCACTGGAACTGTTCAATCAGTCATCTATATCAATGTCTAGGTTATGACTGTTGGCTCATGTATTTGAAAATAAATTCCACTATACTAATTGGGCCTTGCTTGGCCATATTTTTGTTCTTACATCTCTCTTCTCCTTACTACTCACTTGTTATTGGCTGGCAAAGGAAGCCCAAGAAGCCTCTAAGACTGCATAGGTAAAGGTAAAGGACCCCTGACAGCCAAGTACAGTCTAGGGTTGCGGCACTCATCTCGCTTTACAGGCCAAGGGAGGCGGCGTTTCTTCTCTTCCGCAGGCAGTTTTTCCAGGTCATGTGGCCAGCATGACTAAGCTGCTTCTGGCGCAATGAAACACCGACACCAGAGCAGCACATGGAAACCTTCCCGCTGGAGCTGTACCTATTAATCTACTTGCACTTTTTGGGTGCTTCTGAACTGCTAGGCTGGAAGGAGCTGGGACCGAGCAACGGGATTCGAACCGCCGACCTTTTGATCGGCAAGCCCAAGGCTCAGTGATTTAGACCACAGTGCCACCCACATGGTCTAACTGCATAACGTACATTTAATGCACATTTAAAGCACACCCAGCCAAAGCATCATGGGAACTGTAATTTGTTTAGGGTGCTGAGAATTGTTGCGCTGTAGTGGATAAAATACAGATGGGTAGATAGATATTGATAGTGCTTTAAATCTACTAGAGCCAGTGTGGTGTAGTGGTTAAGAGTGGTGGACTTGTAATCTGGTGAACCGGGTTCGATTCCCCGCTCCTCCACATGCAGCTGCTGGGTGACCTTGGGCTAGTCACACTTCTATGAAGTCTCTCAGCCCCACTCACCTCACAGAGTGTTTGTTGTGGGGGAGGAAGGGAAAGGAGAATGTTAGCCACTTTGAGACTCCTTTGGGTAGTGATAAAGCGGGATATCAAATCCAAACTCTTCTTCTTCTACTTTCATGGTGGGCTACTTTAAAGAATTGTAGGCAGGGTTTTGTGGATCATCTGAAAGCTGCAAGCTGCAAGACAGTAACAGGTAAGTTGTGTCTAATGGTATGATGAAATTAAAGCATCCTCCTCTACAGACGTTTTGGACTACAGCCCTAGCCAGCAGATAATGTGGGGGCTGCAGTCCAAAGCATTTGAATTAGTAATAATAATAATAATAATAATAATAATAATAATAATAATTTATACCCCGCCCATCTGGCTGGGCTTCCCCAGCCACTCTGGGCGGCTCACAACAGAATATTAAAAATACATTAAAATGTCACACATTAAAAGCTTCCCTAAACAGGGTTGCCTTCAGATGTCTTCTAAAAGTCAGATAATTGTTTATTTCCTTGACATCTGATGGGAGTGCATTCCACAGGGAGGGCGCCACTACCGAGAAGGCATTCTGCTTGGTTCCCTGTACAGTGGTGCCTCGCAAGACGAAATTAATCCATTCCGCGAGTCTCTTCGTCTAGCGGTTTTTTCGTCTTGCGAAGCAACCCTATTAGCGGCTTAGCGGATTAGCGCTATTAGCGGTTTAGCGGCTATTAAAGGCTTAGTGGCTTAGGGGCTAAAAGGCTATTAGCGGCTTAGCGGCTTAGAAAAAGGGGGGGGAGCGAAAAAAATCTCAAGACTCGCAAGACATTTTCGTCTTGCGAAGCAAGCCCATAGGGAAATTTGTCCTGCGAAGCGCATCGAAAAACGGAAAACCCTTTCGTCTAGCGGGTTTTTCGTCTTGCGAGGCATTCGTCTTGCGGGGCACCACTGTAACCTCACATCTTGCAGTGAGGGAATTGCCTGAAGGCCCTCAGAGCTGGACCACAGTGTCCCGGCTGAACAATGGGGGTGGAGACACTCCTTCAGGTATGGGAATGACACCAGGTTGGGAAATGCTGATTTAAAGAGTGCATAGAAAAGAGAACAAGGAGGTGGAAGGCTGGTCATGTTTGAATACTGGAGAGGTGGACCAGAGTAGAGCCTGCAGCCCCATCTGCCCCCCCCCCCCGGTGGAGCTAGCAGTGTAGCTAGCTTGTGATAGGTGATTGTTGGGCAAACCACAATCTACTTCCCAGGTCAAGACGAGGCAACTTTTGTGTAACACTAGCATGGGAAAACACTCCCCCTCCCCCCGATGGCTCATTCCCCATCAGATCATGGTGTGTTGCTCAATGCACCATCCCTCAGAAACACCTGGTCATTTAAAGGTAAGCCCACATGTCCAAACTACAACTCCAGTCCTTATAGCATTTGCAGGCAATAAGCCTAACACTTACGCAGAAGTTCCCTATAGCAGTAATATAGATAATAAATTAAGGTCCCTTCATCTAATTTAGTACTAGAATTAGTTTAAATATGAACAAGTAGAGCATTCATTAGTCACTGTGGTTTATCTGTGCTCTGATTGGCAGAGACAATTCAGTTTCATAACTAAATGCTACATTGCCTGGTGGGAAATTAAGGCATGTGCAAAGATATTAAATATGCTTTACTTCTCACCACGAAGTGCAGGACACAGACTGTTATATCAGCATTTTAGGCAGATATCCAAGATTTCAGTGTACAGGGCCGAAATTCTATGCTTTTAAAATTTCAGATCTAGAATAATACTAAGCTGTTTACAAATGCTTTTAAATAAAATACACACTTAGCTATGAATAAATTCCATTGAACTTAATATGCTTTATTGCTGAATAAGTATTTATAGGCCTCCACTGTTAATTGGTCATCAAGGAGATAAGTATCCAGTCATATTTTTAATGGCCCTGTTAAAAAAGAAATTAATCCATATTTGCACAATGGAAAGATTCAAAACAAAACATTGGTTATTTGTATTCTTTAATTTATTCATTTAATACATTTGTATCATCCCAAGGTATGTTAAAGCATTTCCCAATAAATAAAAAGTGTAGCAAACAAACAATTCAGCTTTAGAGAAAGAAAAACCTCCACCATGATATGCATTGTTCTCTTTATCTAAGGTCACATCCGGTATTTTGTGGGAGGGATTCAAGCACATATCAGAAATGTAGGATTCTGTGAATATAAAGCTGTCTCATTTGGGTAGCAAATCCTCTTAGAAAAAGAACAACAACACTGGACTTTCTGCTGTTAGGAAAGTGACAGGAAAATGCATAGAAAGGGATGAACAAATGCATATTGGGAAGATTCCTCACTACCACACAAGAAAATCAGGATGAATTCAGCATGAAAATTCATTGTCATGTAATTGCTCCACAAACAAATCAGAACAAATGTTCAATAAAGCCAGGATACCATTTAACCTCTACATAAGCTTTACAAATTAGGATGAATGCTCAATAAACATCTTATCTTTATGAGCCCTAGCAATCTGCATGAAGCAGCGTGAGGGTTAAATGGATTTCTGACACTTTGAAAGGAAGGTAAGTAACAAGTGGAGTTTGACATTGAGGGGAAGATGGGATGATATGTTTTTCTTGAATACAGCCCAGCGGCGTAGCGTGGGTTGTCAGCACCCGGGGCAAGGCAAGTAATTTGCGCCCCCTAATCCGGGGCAAGGCAAGTAATTTGCGCCCCCTAACCCGGGGCAAGACAAGTAATTTGCGCCCCCTAACCCCTAACCTGCTGCCGCTGCCAGCTTCTTCTTGCTGCTGCCTGGTCTGGTCTGGTGTGGTTCTCTCCCACGCTCAGCACTGCGCTGGGCGGCCGCTGCACTGTCCCTCCCCCAGATAGTCCCTTGCTCTCTCTCCGCACCGCACGCCTGGCACCCACCCCCTCCACAGTGGGCGGCGACCCAGCGGCTCGGATCGGATTCGCACAGCCAGCACTGCAGTGAGAGAGAGTGAGTGAGCCAGGTAGGGGCAGAGAGCTGCGAGTGCGAGCGCGCCCCCCCCAGATGTTGCGCCCGGTGCGGCCAGCCCCCCCTGCACCCCCCACGCTACGCCACTGATACAGCCCTTGGTGTTTTGAGCTTTCCTGATTTCACATCCCCAAGTGTCGAATGGGCTTCCTGCTCAGATTCAGGAAGATGAGGTCTTTTGTCATTTCAAAATAAAAATGAAAAGCTATATGACCGATGTCGCTTTTAATTTTGTAATGATCATAAATTATCTTGCAATCCTACAGGAAGGGAGCTCTAATAAATTCAGTGCATTTATACTGGGTCACAGGGTCTCCTCTGTCTTCATGTCTTGGCGAATCTTTCACTCATAACAAACATGAGGTAATGAGACTGACTTCACTGCATACATGAGGAGAATAGGGATATTGTGAGCCTGATGCTCATTGTAACTAAAAAGGCATCACTGCACCAATAAAAACTCCTGGTTTGCTCCACTGTATGAAGATCATACACATTTAAAGCTTGCTGGAAAGTTAAATAATGTAAATTAACTGGCAAGTCACAGACTGTTATACATCTGTAGCCACAGGCAACAAGTTACACCTAATGGTGCTCCTGGATACAGGTGGGCATCCTATTCCTATTTTAAAAATTGCATTCATTCAGTTAGATAGGGTTCAGATGAAGATTGCATTGGAAATGTGCATGTGGAACCACAGACATGCAAACAGTTACTTCTGTCCAGGGATTTCTCTTGAATAGGAAACTGACTTACACTAGTCACACCATTGATCTATCTAGCTCAGTGTTGTCTGCAAAGACTGGGAGTGGCTCTCAGGTGTCTTTTCCTAGCCCTATCTGGAGATGCCAGGAGTTGTTGATTTATTTATTGCAGGTATATTTCCTCTGCTCTTCATTCAAAAACCCAAAACAAAATTCTACCCACAGAGCAGCAGACATAGGTCAGAAATAAGACAGTCCTTGCCCGTAGGCTTACAACCAAGAGGGGTACCTGTGTTAGCCCGTCACAGTAAAAACAACTAAGAGTTCTGTTGCCAACAAATACATTGTGGCATCAGCTTTCGGGGGGCTACAGTCCACTTCAGAAGTGTTATACTTCGTTGCAGGTGCATAAGAGATAAAACACAAAAGGAAAAAGGGATGGGGAGGGAAGGAGGTGTTAATAACACAAGCCAGGCACTAGTTCTTAGTTATAAAGTTCACTAGCAGGAAGAGTGTTTGGAGGGGAGAAGTGCCATCATGCATCTCACCTACTTATAGCAGCATTGCGTCTGCTTACTGAGAGGGACAAGGAAGTCAACAGGTTGGCGCTGTGCAAGTGCACCTGCGGAAGCACCAGATTGGCTCTGCCAGTATGCCTGCACTACAACAGCCTTTTTGCTGCTTATCCTCTCTCATTGTACCTCTAGGCAGATGTCACTGCCCCTCTTCACCAGCCAATTATGCCAGGCAGTAAAGAGCTTCCTCTCCTCAGTGGTGATTTACCTAAATGCATAGTTGTGAAGACAGAGTTGTCACAGGTGCCTAAGTCTACACAGCTGCTAATAAGCCAATAGGTACAGCTCATTGTCCATCAATACAATGGGTGTCATTTTTAAAAAATTGCCTACCAGTAAAATTATGTGTTAATAAATGGAATCATTCCATTGCTTAAAATTGTGTTTTAGCAATGCCTTGCCCAACATGCTACAACTGCAGTTATCTGACTCTGGAGTAGTAAGTGGTTTGAAGGTTGCAGCTTTTGCAACTCAGTGGTTTTTGTTGTGGCAGCAGACTGCTAAGCCCTTTCACCCATCTCAGTGCTTCAAATGTTCTCCTGCAACATCTGTCCTTTCGATATACTCTAATCCATCCATGAGTCAAAACTGCCAACCATGCTTGTCTTGTTTGTCAGTTCAGTAATGGGGATAAAGATTCATTAGGTAATACTTGGAAATCATCAGGACCTTCTCATTTATAACCTCAGTCACTGTTAATGTCAGGCACTCACTCAAGTGATGCCCATATATAGAAAATTTGGAATTGGATGATCAGACAAGGCGCCGAAATGATCCATCTTGCTGACTAACTGATGGTGATGTATGTGTGCCACATTATGGAACAAGTTAACAGGAATCTTTCTTAAAAAAAAAAAAATGATTGGATACCTTGCTCTTACCCTGCTCTTAACCTTGTAAATTGTTGCCTGGATCATGCCCTAAAATCACCATTTATAAAAATCCCATAGTGATTTTTTAATACAGGCGACTCCCCACTTATGCAGTGGTTATGTTCCAGGCCCCTGCGTGCATAAGTGAAATTGCATAAGGTGGGGAGCACCCTCTAAACACTCTCACTGCTGTTCTTCCTCCAATCCTTACCAAAAATACTGTACTCAAAAAATATCCACAACTAGAATTAAAGCTCTGGGGCTGGCAGGAGGCTGGAGGATGCACAGGAAAGCATCTGCTGCTGTGGCTGCCCAGAGCATCAGCTGTTGGGCTGGGAGGCAGAGTAGTTTAAACAAAACCCCACGGTGCCTCCGGTCTCTTCAGAGCTTCTTCTGCCCTCACTAACATCCTTTCTGGGCTCCAGGGAGAGTCTCCTCATGATCCACAAGCACTTTCCAGTTCTCTCTCACTGTTTCTGCGCTTGAATTGAATTATTTTATTATTTCCTGGTACCAGGTATATACGCAGTCACATGAGAGTCGGTTTTGTATAAATGGGAGAATGCCTGTACTAGAGAGAGGGGGGGGGACCTCGGCTGTCAAACGCTTTGGAAGGTGAACATTTTGGCTTTTGAATGCCGACAACCCAGAAGTGAATGCTTCCATTTTTGAATGTGCCTTGGGAGTCGAATGGCTTCCGGGTGCATTTCTCCATTTTTTCAATGGATTTTGCCCACCGGCAATTGTGCCTTGGTTGTCGAATGTTTCGGAAGTTGAATGGTCTTCCAGGATGGATTACGTTCAATAACCAAGGTTTCACTGTGTGTGTGTGTGTGTGTGTGTGTGTGTGTGTGATTTATTTTCATTCATTGTAGAAAATACAACATACAAAGGAAAGGGTTATATAATTCTTGCAGAAGAAAAAGGAAAAGAATAGGTTGATGCAGAACCCCACCCCCAACCCCAGTGTGGGACCTGGAATCTACTTGGGATGCAATCCTAAACAGAAGTGAATCATGTTAAATTCAGTGGGGCTTACTTACAGAAAAGTGTGGTTAAGATTGCAGGCTAATGCACTATTATTAAAGCTCTAAAGCTCTTTAAAGACAAACACATTTGAGACATAATGAACTAGAGCAGATTTCTTCTATGGAAGTTTACACCACAATACATTATTTAAAACACCACTGAAGATGCTGTTATTATGTTTCATGTGATGGACTAACATAACTACACTTAACAATTCTTCTGTGGTTTGTTGATCTCTGACCATGTCTTTGGACTGCATCTGATATCACAAAGCTAAGCAATGTGCATTGTAGAAACTGTGTATAGAGTAAAAATGGAAGGAAGCAGATTTAAAAGTGCATAGGCCCCAAGTTGTTTCTGCAAAAGAGTAGATTGCATTTCTAAGCAGAAATACTAATAGCAGCATTAATGTGTATCAGAGCAACAGAAAACTTTGGGAGAAAGCATTCTGTAAATACTTTAGCACCTCCAGCCATCTGCCCAGTGCTTCCAACGCAATTTCTGCTTTTGCTAAATCAAAAGCCTTTTTGCACTCTATAAAAGCATGCACTTATAACTGTCTCCTTCAGAAGTTGATGTTCTTTCTGTAGATGACCCCTGATTGATAAATTACTCATGAATCCTTCTTGCTATCATGACTTATTGATGTCCAGAAGCCCTGATAGCTTGTTCACCAGTTCTGTGTGTGTGTGTGTGTGTGTGTGTGTGTGAAGTTCTTAGTGTAGAACGCTAAAAAATACGCAGTTCATGAGTTCCTTGATGTTTTACTTGCTTATAAGTTAATACCCTTAAGTGCAAATTTCTATGTACAAACTGGCAATTGGCCTGATCCCTCGGCCAGGAAAACTGAAGGATCTGATCTAAGCTTTTATCTCACTGACTTCCATGGGAAAAGACTGGCCTAAATTCAAGTATCTTACTTAATCAGGTTGTAAATCTGCTTGCATATGTATTTTTATATCTCCTTCTGAGGCACTTGCGTCAATGTAAAAAAAGGTAAACGTAAAGGACCCCTGGATGGTTAAGTCCAGTCAAAGGTGACTATGGGGTGTGGCTCTCATCTTGCTTTTTAGGCCAAGGGAGCTGGCGTTTGTCCACAGACAGCTTTCCGGGTCATGCGGCCAGCATGGCTAAACCACTTCTGGTGCAACAGAACACCGTGATGGAAACCAGAGTGCACAGAAATGCCTTTTACCTTCCTGCCACAGCAGTACCTATTTATCTACTTGCACTGGCGTGCTTTCAAACTGATAGGTTGGCAGAAGCTGGGACAGAGCAACAGGAGCTCACCCCGTCACACAGATTCGAACTGCTGACCTTCTGATCAGCAAGCCCAAAAGGCCCAGTAGTTTAGACTACAGCACCACCTGCGTCCCTATTGAGTCGATGTACACACACCTGTCTGCATAGTTAAAGCTATGGTTTCCCCAGTAGTGATGTATGGAAGTGAGAGCTGGACCATAAAGAAGGCTGATCACCGAACAATTGATGCTTTTGAATTATGGTGCTGGAGGAGACTCTTGAGAGTCCCATGGACTGCAAGAAGATCAAACCTCTCCATTCTTAAGGAAATCAGCCCTGAGTGCTCACTGGAAGGACAGATTGTGAAGCTGAGGCTCCAATATTTTGGCCACCTCACAAGAAGAGAAGACTCCCTGGAAAAGACCCTGATGTTGGGAAAGATGAAGGGCACAAGGAGAAGGGGACGACAGAGGACGGGATGGCTGGACAGTGTTCTCGAAGCTACCAGCATGAGTTTAACCAAACTGCGGGAGGCCGTGAAAGACAGGAGTGCCTGGCATTCTGTGGTCCATGGGGTCACGAAGAGTCGGACATGACTAAATGACTAAACAACACACACCTGTAACAATTTCCCCTCATGACAACCCTGTGAGAAATTTTTGATTGAGAAAGAGAGGTGGTCACTCCATGAGTTTCATGACTAAGTGAGAATCTAAACCTTGGTCTCCCCAGATCTAGCCCATCATTGCACCTACATAGGAAGTTTCATTATAAGGAGTCCATCTGTCTATCTCAATATTCTTTGAACTGACTTGCAAAGGCTTTTCAGGGTTTCAAATATGAGACATTCCCAGCCCTGCTTGGAGATTAAGCCAGAGACCTTCTGTGGTTATTGGTGGCTGTGGCAAGGGTTGGTGTTGATTTGCTGTCACTGCGGCAAATGGGCAGGTGATTGGTGGCTTCTGCCAGTGAGGGGACAGATGAAAGGTGGCTTTTGGGATACACGCGAATGGCAGTGCAGGTCAGGCAGGTGAGCGATTTTCAGCAATCCCCCCTTTAAAAAACTCAACAACTCTGGGCAATCTCCCCCTATTTTCATTTTCCTAATTTGGAGTCCCCAAAAATAGGAGGCATCTTATACACCGGGGGGGGGGGGGATACACGGAAAAATACGGTACTTCCTCTGGCAAAATGTTTTGCCCCAGCGGAACATTGCTGCACAAGAGAATGCATGAGCAGGTTGGTAGTAACTTGCTTGCACAAGTTTCCACTAGTGCAACTGTTGCATTGCATTCCTCTGTTGTGCAACATTAAAACTCATCTTTCCCTAGCACAAGAGCTCTTGCACTAGCAGACAGAGAACAATGGATGCAGCCCAAAGAGAGATGATATGGACCACAAAGGGTATATTTTCCCTGCCTTAGGCTCCATCAGTCCTTTAGGACAGGTTTGGGGCTTTCAGAGCTTCATTGCTTCTCTGTGCTAAGGTGGTGTTTTGTCAACTTTCTTATTTGTTTAATTTTGTACAATTTTATCTTATTTTATTAGACTTTGTTTTCGCTGTGATGTTTTTGTAACATGCCAGGGTGTTATGTGTGCCGGCGTGGTTGCTTGAGAGCAAACAGGCAAGACTCCCTGTGGTCTTTTCAAGGCTTTATTATCTGTTCAAAATGTTCACAATGCAGATCGACTCAATTCCATGTCTGCTCACTCACTAGCAGAATCTGGGAGTGGGCGGTCCTTAAACTTTCCCTAGCAGAGTAGTCATTTGACCCCCATCCTATGCCTCCCCTCTCTGTGTGTAAGGACGTGGGCAGAGGGGCACCTGCCTCCCCCCCGCTTTGTTCATGCTCGGTGCTGTGTCTCTCCCTTGCATACTCCGAGCCCTGCACCCCTTCCCCACTGGAGGCGTGGCTTCCCTCCTCTGTGGAGGAAGTGCTGCTTCTCACAATCTATGGAGGCTCCCTGTAACCCAACTGACCTTCCACCTCTCGCCTCTGAGCTGATGGCAGTTCCCTGACACAGGGGATCAATTGGTGAAGAGGACGCTCCAATGACAAATAATGAATATATAATAATAAAATAAAGATGTCTCAGAACATGCACCAGGAATTGCCTTGCACTGCATTGCACTTCTGTTCCCCTGCACGGCCTTACTGCTGTGGACATCCTATTTATAAGCATCAACTCTGCCAATTAAGGATGAGGGGTAGAATTGTTTCATGTTGCAGTTTCGTATGACCTTACATAATTTGCACATCATGGCAAAATACTCAAATCTGCCCCCGTCCTCCCCAAAATGCCATTCTCTGAAATTTGTGATACCATTCTCCAACCCAAAAAATATACGTAACAGAAAAGAATATATTTAGGGAACTGTGGAGAAAATGCATATATTAATAAAAATATACAAAATTGCATTAAGGTATATCAGGGAACATTGCTAGAAAAATGTGGATATCAGGCAAAATTGCATACAAAATTGTGTATAATAAAGGAACGGGCACTAAAATCCTGATGAATCCATAGGGAAATTCATCTGTCTTTGCAATAGTATATGGAAATGTGATGAACTGAGCTTAAGATTGGGAAAATGCAAAACTAAGGAAAAACAAAATATGACAGATCCTGGAAACCAAATGCCCAAATGCCCTTCAAGAAGCAGTGGAGAGTAGTTGAGAAACCACTCTAGCCAAGGTCAATAAGGTTAATTGACTACAATCCCTGCTTCACAGCATTCTCCTATGGCAGCCAGGTGGATTTGGAGAGGCAGAGAAATGGACAAGGTAAGTTTATGTAGCTACTTGGTCTTATCCCTTGGATATGCAGCTGTCCCCACCCAGGACAGAGTATATGCAATGCCTCCTCCAACTGCACTGAATCCTGCTGAGCCATGGACAAGGGGAAGAATGCCATTCCCATCACTGCTCCTGACTCCCTGATTCAGCTAATATAACATTCTACAGATACTTGGAACAATACACAGTAAGTAATAATTTTTTAAAGAAAACACTTACCACTTAACATGTCAGCAATTAGTATGAGAGATGCTTACACCGGACGTGCTTTTTCTGTCGTGATAAAGGACCATATATGGAGTGCTTAATCAAGCACAATGACCATTACCATCCATGATGTTTTCACTAACTTAAGCAGTGCAAAAATCTGTGTGAGGGATGTTGCAAAGCAGAACAAGCAATTAAACTGCATGACAAATATGAATTAATAAACTATGTGATTATATTGTTTTCCATAGACACTTGCTGCTAACACGGTCCACTTGCTATTAATAAAATATGAAAAGTCCATAACTACCGTAAATCTTCTAAAACTGTGAGCCTAAATCCAGTTAAGTTGGAGTTAAGTTTGATTTGAAGAAAAACATTGAATGTTGATTAATGTTAAAATGAGTGCAGTGCTACTGGGCTGGGCTGAGGCCTGAGCCAAATATGGCCTATTTGGAGAGTTCAGGCAATGGTTGAAGTGAGTGGAGACAGTCCCAGTTCATTGGCCCAGAATGCCCCGGGGCTGTCAAAGGGTGGGGCATCAGTCAGAAAAATCCATGAAAAGGCTGAGACAACTTTCATCACCAGCTGTGTTTTCCCAGGAGAAGGTAGGAACCCAATGGCACCTCACTCTCCTTCCTGCCTAACACCCCATGGCTGGAAGCAGCAATCCTCTGGGGTACGGGGTGCTTTCTCACAAGTGGATTCACCATAGAAAAGCTGCTTCTGACGGAACAACTGGCAGAATTGAAACCTCCCCTACTTGTGGGTAGGGAGAGAGATGCAATATCTCTTTCCCCTCCCCCACTCATGGCCACATGTTGAATGGAGGTTTTAAATGAATTAAACACTAGACCTGCCGCTTAACTAATTTGGCACTGGATGTGAGTGGCAGATGGTCCCTGGCTTGTCCCAGGCAGGTCAACTTGATTCCGTCCCCCATTGGAGTCACTTAGTGGATCGGGGTGCTGTGCACAGTCCTAGTTACAATCTCCGATCTGATCTGGCCTAATCTGCAAAAGTAAGCTATCCCCTGCTGAAATAAAGCAAGGAATCAATATATCAATGGAACTGATTCACATTTTGTACAAAAAAATGTAGAAGTGTTTGGGGCATCACAATTCAACCAAAACATGGTGGCCTTTTTTTGTAATTCCTTGCAGAATTTAAGACCCATCCCAACAACTGATAGGGAAATGACAAAGAGTCCTGACAGAATGGCTTACAATGACTTCAGATCCCATGTGTGGTTTGCACACGGTAACTGTGCTGCCATATTCAAAGCTTTCCTCTTGCCTATTGAGATTTCCTTTAAAGGTTACCTCAATTAAAATGCACTTCTCTCTGTTCATTTATTTTCAAAACATTGCATGCAGAATAGAGAGAAAAGTTCACCTAGCTCTGCAAGGAGCACTGCTACATACAGATACCAAATCCCGTCCCCCAGCCGCAGAATCTGAAGTTGTCCAATTCACTGAGATACAAAGCACTGACATAAGGTCAAATTCCGCCACAATTTAAATTAGAATGATCGGTACTTTGATCTTAAACCACAGCTGCTTAGAAACAAACCCCACCCATTTCAGTGAGATGTCTTTTAGGGAAAAGTGTGAACCACACAGAAGGGGGCACATTATTCTCAAGATTGTAGCACATAGCGAGGGAATGTTTAATCCTTTTGTCCTCTGCAACAAACTCTGCAGAATTAATCTCTCCCCCCCCCCCCCGGCCTCCACTCCAAATAGTATTGGGGGGAAATTTCCATTGGTTCCAACAGGCACTTCTCCTGTTATACTAGTTGCTGTGCAGATGTCAAATATCTTGTCCTTCCAGCAACTCCTGCAGTCAAGTGCTAAATGTATTGCTCTGCTTTCCTTTGGACCACATCAGCGAGGCTGACAAGGGGGTCTTGTTGTCTGGGCATCCCAGGAACTCTGTAGATGCTGCCGAGGCTTGCAACCCAGGGAAGTTGCTTCAGTGCTGCAAACACAGATCAAATACCATGGAGATTGCTGCTGGAGAGGGAATGTTTAAACCTCATCCCCATGTGTTGTAATCCTGGTAACACTCACCACAGCATAAAAAACAACAACAATACACACACACAATGTACTTTCTCATCACATTATTAACATCACATATAGGTGTGATCTTAGATGCTTTTACTAAATACAGGGGGAGAGTACCTCAGGCAAGAAAATGTCTTCGTCCAACTCTAATTTTCTTTTTTACTTTCCTGTGATATCTGATTAAGAAGTCTGTGCCATGGACACATTCAATGCTCTTGCTATACTCAGTTTTTCTCAGTTGTAAAATATGACCAGCATCCTATAATTGTGTATACATGAGTATTCTCTCTCATTTGACTTGCTATGAGTCTATTGCTTGCCACACAGTTTTTGTCATCTGAGGCCATCTGCTTGCATGAACTTTCACATTGCATTAGCACTTATGAAGAAGTTCAACTCTGTCACCTGTGGCTTGGATCAAGATAACAGGTTTTTTATCTCACTACAGGTGTTAATTTGGCTGCAATTGCCAGGAATGTGTTATCATCAAGAATGCTTTGTAAAAGGTCGCTAATTATTTTGCATACATTTAAACTATAGCAGAGTTATCAGTCTGTATTTCCTGCGCTTCATTTCCTCTTAGGTCACAATTAACTTTTTCTCAGTATATATCTATACCTGATTAACTAATAGTTCATGAAAGCATGTACCATAGTAAATTTATAGTATTTAAAATGTCACAAAACATATGGGTTGGATCCATTTCTGCCATTTGGAGAACTGGCCTGTTAAAATCCATGAGACTTAAATTAGTCATGGATCTGCCCCTGTGTTGTTTTTGCTTTCTATTTTCAGGATTGTATTAGCCTTACAACTGTGGCTAACACAGAATCTCCCCAGAGCATCCACTCATGTATTTGCATCTGTGAGATGTTGGAAGGCATGTACATTTAGCTATGTTTGTTACCGGATGTAACAAACGAAGAACCACCATGTGGTCCACCAAACTGTTGAGATTTTAATTATTTGGGGAACACCAAGGTATATTTTACTTCAATCAATTTCAGAGTTGCTAGCTCATGCCCCAGCTTTGGGTTTCTTAGAATGAAGGTGATTGATGATGGTTGTATTTTTGTGATATATGGTATTATCCACACATTTGTTCAGGCTAAACATACAATGGAAAGGCTCACAACACTGACTGTCTAACAGATCTTGCTTCCCAGTTAGGTTTCTAGGGAAGGGCAAAGGCATAGTTTTGGATCAATCATCTGCATCTTTTCCCAACTAATTTCAAGATAAGGCCTATTGTTCTTATATCTACTTATGACATGACCTTGAGCCAGGGAAGACCTGCCATCTTTAGCAACCTCTGAAATAATCTCCAGCTAGTAGTTCCAGTGGCAACATGCACTCTTGTTATGCAAACTGAACTTAACAGGCTACATTAACCTAACAGAGAAATGAGTTTGACCACTTTGGAGGTATCTTACAGATACAAAATACAACCTTGGGAGGGACCCTAAATATGGTATCCAGACTAAACCCCTCAAAGGTATAACCAGTGATGACTGTTGCCCATTTCGTCCTGGTAGGCTGAAAGGCAGAGAGGTCCACAGTAGGTGGAAACAGCCAACAACAAGGTAGAGCCATCTAATGCTAGTTTTGCCCCACCCTCCTTCCTGCTAAGTTCTGCATGGGTGACAATGAAACTAAGGAGGATGGAGCTGACACCCAGTGCCTTCCTTACTTGGTGGATGTATGTAACAAAGTAGGCAGGTGGGGATTGTTTGAAGGCAAGTTTAGGTTAATGAGGCAGTGCCCCATTCTCCCCATTCTCCCTAACTGACCAACGTCCATCACCCATAACAATATTTTTAATGTCCCTTTTAGAGTTATCTTTCCACTCTTTATGGTTACCCACAGTAATAGTACCAGTGACATTAAAAAAAAAAAAAAACACCTCCCAAAGTCTTACAGGGTTTGGAAAATTTGGCAGCACAAAGTGCTGCCACAGTGCAGCACACTTGGGCGCTGTCTGCACTATGCATTTAAAGCATCTGCACTTTGAACAGTCAAGACTTTCCCCAGAGATTCCTGGGAATTGTCATTTGTTAAAGGTGTGGAAAGTTGTAAGGAGACCCCTATTCCCCTCAAAAAGCTACCATTCCCAGAGTTTCATGGGAAGATGGACTGTGAACTGTAGCTCTGTGAGAGGAATAAAAGTCTTCAAAAACCTTCATCATTTTTAACAAAGTACAGTTCCCAGGATTCTGTGGTGAAGCCATGACTGTTTTAAGTGGTATGATTTCCTGATCAGTAAGTACATAGAGACGTAAAACTTTGAAGATTTCTTCAGTCTTAATGACTAGGAAAGGGGAATGAGTTGAAACGTCAGGGGTGGGTGGGTTATGATGATTGTTGATAGGACCTTGTCTCCTATATTGTATCTTATGCCTGCAAAATCTGTTTGCCTGATGAAACAAGAAGTTCAGCTATATTAAGTGAGCTTGTTCTCCACATAACATTTTCATCTTGATTACTTTAGGATCTTACTGCACTCGAACCAAACAAACGAATTAAGTGGGGGGAAACTATAGTCTTCCCACCCCCTCCCACCCCCTTTTAACCAGATCCCTAATATATGCTAAATGATAATTGTGATTTTGTGGAAAAAATATATATTATGCTTTTGGAAATTAGCAATATGTTCTGAAACATTAAAGCCATCCAAATAAGAAAATTAGTTTGAAGTAAAATGCAGCAGATCTTATCCTTTGCTTCCATTAAAAATTTATCCTGAAAACATGTTTTCTAATCAGCAGGAGCATCCCTTAATTAATAATAGAAAACATGGTTTCAAGCTGTGTTTTGAACTGGAGATGAAACAAGTCAGTATTTTTTTTTTCTATCTGCAAATCGGGTCCTCCCTTAAAGAGGGCACGTATTGCAGTGAGACCTGGAAACCGACACCCTGTGTTGTGGGTGGGTACAATTGGTCAGCCACAACACCCGATTGGTAGGTCCCTCGTAGCTGGTGCAATCTGGCCAATGGGACGCAGTCCAAATGCTTTGAGGGCCCTATTTATGCCCATGCACGTGACCCAGAGCTTCCTCTTTCGGCACATGCATTCAGAACACCTGCCCACCTCTCCCTACTTTTAGGGCTTTGCGCTTGACCTTGCTATGCGGTCGTGTGTCGTCCGTCATTGGGACAGGGGCACGGCAGGAATTTTCCCCACTTGGCTGATTGGCTGTTGCCATTTGGGTTTTGCCTGCCGCGTAGCAAATCATCACAACTTGTAAGGTTGTGGATAGGCTCTGGTTCAGGTGATAGGGTTGGGAGAACGCTCTCGCCATCCCTATGTGAAGGGTATTCTGTTAAAGGAATCCAGGGACTCGATGGTTTGGTCAACCCCTGAGAGGGGTTGTGTCCGTGCCTGAGTCCCGGGGGACATTTGGGTGGTGGAGATACCTGGATAAGCGGAAAGCCGGGAGCAGGCTGTTCACCTTTGGCTGACCTATACTGGAACCCTGGGTCAGCACTACCTGCATGGCAGGGAGCTAGTTGAACCAGAGCCTATGCAACCAGTCACTTTCTGTAATCAATAAAGTTGTGGCCTAAATTCTGCCAAAAATCAAAACCAAAATTTGAGTCAAGTGTGAATTTATTTAGGGGGGAGGTTTCTGGGTCTGAACACGCAAATATTATTTAAACTTTGGTGCCCTTGTCGAATATTTGAGTCAATGTTTGGACTCTTGGAGGACTTTGCTTCATACTGCTTTGATTAAGTTCATTCCATAATTAATTCAACTGAGCGACAAAACTGACCAGGTGATAATCAGAATGTGCATTTCAGTATAGATTATTTCTTCCATTGGCTTGCTTCATCATTCAACCATCTGTTTTGTAAGGGAGTTTCACTTGCAGAATGGGAAAGGAGTATGAATCAAGATTCAGGACTTCTGTGCACCACATATGTTTAGCAACACCAACCTTGTTGTTAACCCAGAAACTTCAGTATGCATAAGCCTCTACCCATCAGGACTCAAACTCATATTGGGTTCTGAATCAAGAACACATCAGGTAGGGTTAGGATTCAGTATGTACGCCACCAATCAGTTCTAGTCAAAGGCAGCAGTGTAGAGATAGTACAGAAGTTCATCATGACAGTCCTGATCATCATGACCCCAAGAAAGTTACAGCAGTTGTGTTGAAATATATATTTTATTTTAATTAAAATCATTTATATACAGTGGTACCTCAGATTACATACGCTTCAGGTTACATACGCTTCAGGTTACATACGCTTCAGGTTACAGACTCCGCTAACCCAGAAATAGTACCTCAGGTTAAGAACTTTGCTTCAGGATGAGAACAGAAATCATGCTCCGGCGGTGCAGCAGCAGCGGGAGGTCCCATTAGCTAAAGTGTGCTTCAGGTCAAGAACAGTTTCAGGTTAAGAACGGACCTCCGGAATGAATTAAGTACTTAACCCGAGGTACCACTGTACTACCTTTCACCAAAATGATTATGCTTAAAAAGAATCAATGCAATAAACTCTACAACCACATCAAATTATAATATGCAACAAGGTATCCAAAGGTTAATTAAAAACAAGTACAATGGCCTGAGAAAACAGATTACACACATATACACCCCAAAGAACAGCAGAACAAAGCACAGTACCAGCACAATATCAAATCAACACCAAATCAATTAGAATCAGCATGCTTGCAATCTTATCAGAAGCTTCCTGGGAGTAAGTTTCTTTAAACTAAGTGGTGCTTACTTCTGATTGCATGGGCTCAATTTGTAAAACACACTGAGCTGAAATACAATCTTTCTTTTTATATATATAAAAATGCAAACAATTTTGCATTTTCAGATATATTTTTTTCATTCTCTGCATTCTGGAGATATATATATATTCTTCATCCTCTGAGAATTTTAAATTAATAAATAATTTTATTATATTTCTATACTACCCTGCATCTGAGGATCGCAGGACAGTTTACAATATATAACACAAAAAGACATAACATTGCAACAAACGAAAAGCATACCTCCCACAGTTTAATAAGGTCACAATTGGCCAATGGCCTGGGAGAAGAGGTATATTTTTGCCCAGCACATAAAAATATGTAATGAAGGTACTAGGCGAGCCTTCCTGGGGTGAGCATTCCACAAATGGGGATGCACTACAGAATTGGTCCATCAAATCTGTCAAAAGGGAACTTGAAAGTCTGATCAGTAACCTCACTAGAGCAAGGAGGAGCCGTCAATTATCCTGGTGTTATTATAGATGACACCATCTGTCTATTCTTCCCTGCTACCCCAAGAGGAGCCAGTGGGGCAAGGTGGTGCTGTAGAACTTACCTCCCAGCAGCAGCATCACTGCCACTTTCCAGAATGGTGCAAAGGCAAGGTACCAGCTCTTTCTTTTTCCCACTGTTCCATTTCCTTTTCTTCCTGATATCAGTAAAAGTTGCCCACTACACTATCTTTCTTTTGTCTTTGTCACAATTTGAGAGGCTCAAAAAGTTTATTAATCTAGCAAGGCCTGCTGTGACAAATTCTGAGAACCACTGTAGAGTGGTACCTCGGGTTAAGTACTTAATTCGTTCTGGAGGTCCGTTCTTAACCTGAAACTGTTCTTAACCTGAAGCACCACTTTAGCTAATGGGGCCTCCTGCTGCTGCCGCACTGCCGGAGCACGATTTGTGTTCTTATCCTGAAGCAAAGTTCTTAACCTGAGGTAATATTTCTGTAACCTGAAGCGTATGTAACCTGAAGTGTATGTAACCTGAGGTACCACTGTACTGGAAAGATCTGGACTCTGATACAACAGATCATCAATAAGAATGTTCCTATCAGTCTGATTCAGGATACTGTTAAGATGAACAGATTAAATTTAAGACAGTGGAATCCTATTGATTTAAGCACAATATTATCTTTTTAATTGATTTGGGTTTCATTGGATTGTGTATTGAGCCTCCTGTAGCTATTCCACAACTGCACAGGAAAGTTCAGTATACATAGTTTGCACATTCCTGAATAAGCTGGGGGCACTTCCAGGCTGTTGGTAATTTTGTGTGGGATTCAATAACATATCAGCAAATTAAGGTTGTGCAATTAAAGGTGATTTGAAGGACTTGAACAACAAACCCATTTCTCCATAATATTGTTGAGAAGTAAAAATGTGGGATAACGCTTGCTTGCGTTAATGCTCAGTATATATCTGGTGTCATCTAAACTCCCTGCAAACAGGATGATGATTTTCATTACCAGCATCATCATCAACAACAATGAAGTAGTAGCAGCAAAGTCTGTTGTACAGTGGGACACCACTCATATCATTGCACTGTGGAAGAGTTTATGAAACTGACAGACCAAACAGATCTTAAGGGGGAAATTACCAGCTTACTACCGTAAGTTGGGTGTTCTCTGCCCTGAGTATAATTATACTCAGTACACTTTTTGACAGTTTGCTAGGGAATTTAATAGGGATTTGCACTGAACAGAAGTTGCTGAGAGACTTTAAATAACTGACATGAGACTCCTCAAGTTTTTGCAAAGGCTGTAGGAATGGCAAAGCATCATGGGAATATAGTCAGAATAATATATTAATGTAGCAGCTGGTAGTAAAAGATAACATTTAGATTATTTGTGTTAGAGCTGGGCATGGTAGCTAGTATGTGTCTTGTATTTTGAGCATTTTTGCATGCTTAAATATTGTTGGGAGGGGATGTGTTTTGGTGTGCCATTGTCCTGCAGATTTCATTTGGTTAGAAGGAATTCAAACCTCTATTAGAATTGCAGGCAATTCATATATACATACATATATATGTGGAGAGAGAGAGAGAGAGAGAGAGAGAGAGAGAGAGAGAGAGTGGTACCTCGGGTTAAGAACTTAATTCGTTCTGGAGGTCCGTTCTTAACCTGAAACAGTTCTTAACCTGAGGTACCACTTTAGCTAATGGGGCCTCCCGCTGCCGCTGCGCTGCCGCCGCACAATTTCTGTTCTCATCCTGAAGCAAAGTTCTTAACCTGAGGTACTATTTCTGGGTTAGCAGAGTCTGTAACCTGAAGCATCTGTAACCTGAAGCGTCTGTAAGCCGAGGTTGCCACTGTAAAAACAATAATAGTCAACCACACATCACATAGCTTATCATATAACTCAGACACAGTAGACTGAATTTAATTAACATGAATTCTGCATACCTGTTTTTGAATTCCACTTTTCTTTTGTCTCCTAGCACACCAGTGGCAAGAAGGAAAATGTGCAAACAGGTGTTTCTCTGTTGCAACTGGCTAGCCAAATGATATGGTTATCATTATAATGATGGTTCAGGTCAACCTCAAAGAGACAGTTGTAGCAACTGATTTTTTTAGTACATCACATCCCCCTCAACAAAGGTTTTCGGATGAAAGCTGGTTCTGATACACAATTGGCCCTGCACATATTTTGTGAAGGTGTTTTATGTTTATTAAAACATAAGACATGACAAAACACAACTGTGTTTCAAACCAGGCTTTGCTATGCATAAAGAAGCCATTAGACCTGGTTTTAGATTCTGCTCTGTGTTCAGCAAAATACCAGATGGCTTCGTTAATAACCAGAAGAAAAATACATGCCGTACATATGCTAGCTGCCAAAAATTTGTCTTCCAGCGAGTTGAGGAATGATCCTCTTTATCAGAAATGAATTTCAAGGCTTACAGGAAAAAGAAAAGAATACATCTATTTTATGGCATTGGTGGAAAACTTGTAAAATGCAGCCTTGTGGAGTTAATTTAGGTGAGATGCTAATCTCACTGGGCTTGGTGATGTGGTGTCCATAGGCATCATGGTGCAATTAGATACCTCTTTTGGCACCTACCAAAGCCTTCCCAATTAAATCCCTCCCAAATAATAATTTAAAAAATCTGAGCAGTTCAAAGCAAAGCATTGGCCTTTATCTGCCATCTTCATTTCCCAGGTAGGTCCAGAGGCATTCCTGGGAAATGAAGATGGCAGCTGCCTGCCACATCCTCCTCCTCCTTTGTATGCAGGCAAGCTGGGGCTCACAGGTGGAGCTTGGCGCCAGTGGAAGTTTATGGAAGAGCATGTTGTCCCTGGGCAGTATCATTGGCAGACTTTACAATGGGCCCTGGGGTGCAGTCCTGACGTTTCCTCTGCTTCCCATCCCCCTTGGTTCTTTCAGTAACTCTGTGTGTTTTATTCCCTTCCTCTTCTAAGAGTAGCCATTGGAACTAGCCATGTAGGATTGGAGAGATGAAGAGGACTGTTGTGCAGTATGGATGGAAGAAAGACAGCTGGGTAGCAGCATGCAGAGTAGTCCCAGAGCATGATTGGGAAGTCCCTGAAGTGTACACCAGACACTCATTAAGAACTCACTGTGTGGTTCATTTATAGTACAATAGTTTGCAGATGACACAACCTTGATGGCAGAAAGTGAGGAGAAATTAAAGAACCTTTTAATGAGGGTGAAAGAGGAGAGCGCAAAATATGGTCTGAAGCGCAACATCAAAAAAACGAAGATCATGGCCACTTGGCCCATCACCTCCTGGCAAATAGAAGGGGAAGAAATGGAGGCAGTGAGAGATTTTACTTTCTTGGGCTCCAGGATTACTGCAGATGGTGACAGCAGTCACAAAATTAAAAGACGCCTGCTCCTTGGGAGAAAGGCAATGGCAAACCTAGACAGCATCTTAAAAAGCAGAGACATCACCTTGCCAACAAAGGTCCGTATAGTTAAAGCCATGGTTTTCCCAGTAGTGATGTATGGAAGTGAGAGCTGGACCATAAAGAAGGCTGATCGCCGAAGAATGGATGTTTTTGAATTATGCTGCTGGAGGAGACTCTTGAGAGTCCCATGGACTGCAAGAAGATCAAACCTATCCATTCTTAAGGAAATCAGCCCTGAGTGCTCACTGGAAGGACAGATTGTGAAGCTCCAATACTTTGGCCACCTAATGAGAAGAGAAGACTCCCTGGAAAAGACCCTGATGTTGGGAAAGATTGAGGGCACAAGAAGAAGGGGACGACAGAGGATGAGATGGTTAGACAGTGTTCTCGAAGCTACAAACATGAGTCTGACCAAACTGTGGGAGGCAGTAGAAGACAGGAGTGCCTGGTGTGCTCTGGTCCATGGAGTCACGAAGAGTTGGACATGACTAAATGACTAAACAACAACAAGTTTGCATGTATACCCAGGAGTAAGATTCTTTGAGTTTAATGGGGCTTACTCCCAGGTACATGGGTACAGGATGGCAGCTTAGGCTTTGGTTTGGCTTGGCACTGGGGAATAAACAGGATTCTTGTGCCTTTTACAGCTGGGTGCACCTTCGGGCAGAAAATCCAAGAGGTTATTTTTCTACTATGGAAATACTAGAAAAAGCTTCACCATGACTGTACTCTCTCTAATTTTGTGTTATGCTAGGCCCCCATTGCAGCCATTTTGTGACTGGTGCCCACAACACTCTCTCAAAATGCAAAAAATATGCCCACTGGGCCCAAAAGGCTGGTGACCCCTGGCAAAGAAAATATTAAGCTTAGATAGACCAATGACAGTGTAAGGCAGCTCCCCATGTTCTTATATTCTCAAATGGCATCCTTTCAAATGGAAGCAAAAGCACCACCACCTATCCATTTCTTTGTGAATTAAATGGAGGTGTTTGTGAAGGGAGAGGGGAGAATGGCAGGGAGAGAGAGGGAGGGTAGACAGAGCAATCCTATCCAGATCTACTCAAGGATATACAAATCTGTAGATTTCAATTTCTCTCTGTTTATCATATTTCCAGTCTTGCTTTGTTCTCCATATTTGTGCATCAGTATGGAATTACTATTATTTTTTTAATGGTCCTCATGAAAATTCACCTGCATTTTAGTGGAAATTCAGACATTTTTTGTATACAAGCCTGTGTGATATATGCATTTCTGCAAGCAAGGGAAATGTGTTATTTTACCTAATGCATGGCTTTTATGCACACTTTTTCCTAACATACATATTTTTGTACACATTATTTGGTTGCAGAACTGCATCAGAAAATATGGTGAAGTACAAACTTTGCAGGTGAGCTGTGTTTTGGTTTGCATAATGTTTGGGAAAGTGGTACTGTGCCTTTGAGCTTGTAACTCTCTATTTTCTTAGCTTTGGTAGAAATGTGTTATGTTTCATTCTGTTTAGTTCATCACATAACCAGATAATATTAAACATTGAAAATCCAAAGGGGTAATACATAAATAAAATTCCCGATTCAGTCCTATTGAGAAACTTCATCATCAAGTTTATCATGAGGTTAATGGAAAATGCCAAGTGTTGTCACTCTCAGACACTATTTGCCTCCCATAGACAGCAGGGAATAATGACATATCTTCAAACACTGACAAAGAACAAACAAATCCATTATGTGTGGGGTTTGTAAACTCTTCTGGGGTAGACTTAATCAGATGATTGCTTTAAAGCAGATTAGCAAGCCATCTAGCACTCTACTTAGAAGTTAGGATCTGCTCCATCTGTCCATGTGCCCATTGCCATCTCTGGGACTAGATGATGTGGGAAGTGTCTCTGCCACCCAAACATTGGAGGGGACCAGTGAAACATCCCATTCTGGAAAGTGGTAGACACCACAGAAGTGTCAGAGAAAAGTTCTGGCAGCTGTGGAGAGGAGGTGGCGCTTGTGGTTCTCACATCAGGGACAGGCGAGACAAGTGATTATGTTGAGGGAACACCTTTCCCCACTTGGACCCTTGGGGTGATATAGTCCCCTTTAAGGCTAGCATGCGGGGGGGTGGGGAGGTTGTTAATAATGAGCTTAAATGCAGATGTTCCTCATTAAGATCTCAAGGCTAGTGTTGAATGTTAATCAAAGACCCGTGATGGGAACAAGTGTTGATTCCTTTGCGGTGGAGGTGGTAAACACCCATAGTTAGCATTCTCTTAAGTCTGGGTATGTGCTGGCATAGAGAAGCTCTCATCATGAAGGAATGATCAGTGCCTGTTTGGACAGTACTTTGCTTTGCTGCTCAGCCTGCTATGATTTATGTAAGTGTTTTCTGCCAGCCAGATAGATAAGATAGTTTTGATATTTTCTTGGCTTCTGAGTAGTCTTAATTTGTGTAATGATTTGAAGCTTTCCCTTTTAACAGAGTCTTGTTTTTAATAAAGTTTCTTGTATGTTTTTATGGGAACTGATTGGGCCTGAGTTTCTGAACCTCCAAATTTTGACTGCACTTTTTGAAGGGGGTCATTCACCACAACCCTCCCCAGGGTCCTTAGTATCAGGCAGCGACCCTCTCTATTCCACACGAGTTCTCCCCTGGGTTCCTGGCAAACCAGCAACCTGAATGCTCCTGACTGTCAGAGATTGGCAGGATGAGGAGGAGTGGTGGCTGCCAGTTGCCCACGAGAAACCTAGGAATGACACTGGGGAGGAAGTAGATTCTGAGCCTGGCTCAGGCTGGTGGGACAGGAAAGAGCAATACACAGAGAGTGGGGGTGAAGGGGAAGGGGCACAGTGTGGGCACAGACTCAGATAGGGAGAGAGCAGAGGCTATATCTCCTGCTTTGCAGGACAACCCTCTTCCGGCCCCTTCTCTCCTCCTTTCCTCAGAGTGAGAAAGAAGAGCTGAAAAAAACATAGGAAGGCTAAGTTATGCCAGAAGAATGTACAGAGAAACACTTAAACAAGGAAGAAGGGGAGGGGATTCTAGCTTCTGCAACTTTCATACCCTGAGAGCATCAGTGTCAGGTATCTCTGGTTGTGAAGCAATAAAGTTCTTTGCCTTCAAGTTGCGTGCCTGTTCCTAATTTACAGCCTAGTTGACAAGGCTATTCTGGCAGTCACTGTCACTGATTCAGCCAACCAATGAGAGTCTCTGCAAGGGTACCATCTTCTTCCTGTTTTGTGTGTGTTTGTCTTTTGGTCTGTTGCTGTGGTGGAAAAGGGAAGTGAAATGTCTTTGCCATGGGCATTTGTGCGCTATTCAGGGGCGGGAGCCTGTATGTGATGGACAGTAGAGGTGACAGGTGTTGCTCATACAAGTGACTTGGTTGCCACAGGTGAAGCATGGGGTGAGAATTGTTGCTAAGGCCATTAGGGTTTTTCACTTGGTAGGACATCTCTTTACCCTTGCACTTGGTTGCAATGGAAACGCTAATTGTTGTCTTCAGTGCTATTTGTTTTTGTTTGTTTTCATGATGGAGTTGTTAATTTGCTTAAGTTATTTCTTGAACTCATTTTTACACATTCTGTAATTACGTTATCTTTCCTTTCTGCATAATTTTATTGTTTGTTTCATTTTTCTCTGCTCTGGTTAAAATATCCAATGAAGAGTGGGTTCTAGTTACAACTGTCAATATGAATACTGCTAACATTGCTGGTTTTCTATATATAATTTTTTTTTTTTTTTTACAATATATTTTTCCACCACAATGTAAATCTAAAACATTGTTCCTCACTAGATGTGTATCATTATCCACAATTGCTGTTGTGCTTGTAATCTTATGCACTCTTATCTGTGAGTAAATCTCACTGAACACAATGGGGTTCACTTCTGACATATAGAATTCTGCTGTTAGTTGCATACCCTCTCCCCCTTCAAAAACATAGGCATTAAAAAAAAAAATCAGTATACTGTAGATTTGGATATTTACATTGAATTGTTATTGTCAACTGGCTTGACTCATCCTGTACATTCACCCCCCCCCCCCCAATGCAGTGTACGTATTCTCAGCCCTATTTGGGACACTTCACTGTGGATATTGTATGCATTTTTGGCACTGGTAGTGCAAAAAGAAAAAAAGAAAGCTGATATTTGTGGCATCACTAATTATACAGAACATTGTGTATTTGCTTATAAATTGTAGTATCGTGTGCTTCCTCCTCCTCCTGACCATGTCATGGAATTTGCTTTGATAGTTTCAAGGCAATACAGGTCATGAACCATGTTAAAAGAATAATTGTTGTCTGTGGTTAGTAAGTCATGATGTATGTTCCTTTCCTTAAAGCTGCTTGCACCCTGAGGAAGGTTAATTGTGACACAAATGGTTCAATCAAGAGTTTGATTTATGGATGGCACTTGGGTGATTTCAGCTGCATATTAGGGCACCCACTTTGTCATTCCCAACTTTTATTCCCCTCCCCCCTCTCCCAAATTTTATTAAAAGGTATTGAACTGTAGCTCCCTCTACAAATCTCTGAAAGAGACATCTCCTGGATGGCAGGAATATTAACTTAATGTTGCCAGTGGAATAAGAAGTAATGTAAGTATCAGGTCGGCACTCCAATGACAAGAGTGCTATTTCTGCCATTTACAAAATGAAGCACTTTACAAAATGTGTTAAATCTTTCTAAAGCTATGCATGCTGTGAGAGCACTGAAATATTTTGTATTATCAGAAAGAAATCCTCATCTGAAATCTTACAAAATGCATATCTATAAATGATAGTAATCTACTGCTTGAATTCCAGGCTTTAAATCACTCAATTTTCAGATTCTCAACAAGCTGTGTTTTTTTTTTAAGGAGGGCAGGGAAGGGAGGGAGAATGTATTTTATCCAAGCAAAATAAAAATAAACTACCAACCCAGCATAATAAAAATGTTTTGACTCAGTGCATGGATCATGGAAAACCATGCATTTTCTACTTTGAGAGTCAAAACACTATAAAATATCCTTAATCTAGCCTTTTAGACTACTAGAGCATTTTTAGCAGTGATACTAAAAATGTCTCATAGTCTAGAATATGTCACTTGTTAATGTGGGATACAAAGTAGAAGCCATTTTTAAATTGACTGTACACTGTGTCCAACAGAGGTGATTTTTAAAAAAAGAAAAAAGCTTCAGGCATGGGAAATAGAAAAACCAACACAAAAACCACCCATGCAAAATAGCTTTTTTTGTTATGCAAACCTGAGATCCAACCTTTTCCTCAGCTGTAGTGCTGCTGTGTGACACATTTTAATCTTAATCCATTTTAAGAGTTTTAGCATATCATTTAATGAAACGACCTTGAAGAAACAGAATCTGTTATATTCAGGTTTATGCATGTGCAAATTCTCAGATGCTCCACGAGGAAAATGACAACTGAAGTGACCTCAATTAAGAACTAGATATTTTAAAGCATTTTTAATATATTGAGTGTATTTGTGTGCATGTGTGACATTCTGAATTCAATTAAATCAAAACTCTCAGCGCGAGGGCTTATGATTGCACCCTAGATCAAGTAATTGTAGTGTCCAAATTTTCATAGTTCAAGGGTTCCACTGTACTTGACTCTCTGATTCTGATGATGTGATATATCTCTCCTATATTTATAATTTGTACCAGTCCAATCCAACCCAAGTTAAACATGTTTCTTCAAATGCCCTCTTTCAGAAAAATATTGCCCCAAAAGCCTTATGAGCACTTTTAGGCACTGGAAATTGCAATAGAAAATATAATAACAAAAAGCATAATATTATGCATATCTCCTCAGCAAGTCACAACAACAACAACATTTTATTTATACCCCACCCATCTGGCTGGGATGCCCCAGCCACTCTGGGCAGCTTCCATCACACATAAAAATAATAATAAAACATCAAACATTAATAGTAACAATCTGATCCAATATAAAAGTCACAAGAACTTTAAAATAAACAACTTATATCAAAGCAATATTCAATAATCCATTAGAATCCAATAGTAAACAGTAAAACTAAACATCAGCAAATAATAATTAAACAATTTACACTTATCAATTAGAATAAAGAATTACTAATCTATAATCAATAAAAATAACAGCAAATTACAATGCATAAAATACCACAAAACATACTAATCCATGTAAAAGTCACAGTGAGTTTCAAGAGATTTACACCGCTAAGCAAAAGGTTAATAGCACTGCAGCCTTACAGGGTAGTGCTTTCATGCAAAATTTATAGTTTGGGGGGGGGGACTGATTAGGAATAAGCTACTCAGATGTAACACTGAGTAGTGTTTGGTGTGAAGAAAGCAAGCCCTGCACTCATATGAGCACAGCTGCTCTCCTTCCTTCTCCTGTTTCATGCCAACACTGGTAACCTCTAAACTTCGTTTACAGCAAGCCATGTTTTCCTTTCTCATCTGAACCCAGCAACCCATGGCTTGCCTTATGCAAGCCACCATTCATCATAAACCCAGGTTTGCAAACCAGGATCAAACAGTGGCTTGTAGTCATGTTACATTCAGGCTACTCATGCAAATGATGCTTAGGCCAGAACATCCAGCCATGTAAGCTGTTAACCATGATCAGAAGCTTTTGACCTAATTTGTGGGATTAGGAGGAGCAGATTGGGGGCGGGGGGCGGGGAGAAGGTTATGCTCCTAATGCCGAATTAATATGTTAGATTTTAAGTCTGTTCATAGGATAGCTTACCACACCTGGATTTAAAAGTAAAAGAGCAATAGCCTATCTTTCTTCCAAGGAGTCCACATGGCTTTCTGCCCCTCTATATCGTCTTCACAACAATGCTGTGAGGCAGGTTAGACTGAGAGACAACGACTGGCCCATGGTCACCCAGGAAGCTTCATCACTGAATGGGGCTTTGAACCCTGCGCTCCCAGATCCAAGGTCCAATACTTCAATCACGATGCCACACTGGTTCTTAAACTACTACTTATTTCTTTCTGTCCCATCTTTCACCCATCATGGAACCTAAGGCAGCACACACGTTTCCAGGTGGTCTCCCATCCAGGTACTAATCATATCCAGACCTGCTTAGCTTCAGCAATACAGTGGCCTCATGTGCCTTCAGTCCATTTCTTGGAACTGATTATTTGCTTCCAGAAAATAAGGGTTATATATCACACAGGGTCCTCCCCAAGTTAAAACCAAAAAAAGCTCCCTGGTCCACAGTTACAGCTGAAATCATGAACATCAAGCACAAGCCAGAATGAAGATGGGGATAGGGCTGAAAACATGGCCTCACAGCCCCTTTGTACTGGCTTTCTCGCACACACAAAAAGTGAAGAAGGCTAACCCCAAAGTTAGAATGGGATATTCCCTCTACTCAGTCATGTGGCTACATCCCTGGTGAAAATATCAATAAAAAACATTCATGCTCATTAGTTTCAGTGATTAGGCAATCTTTTCATCATTCAGTCTCCTCAATTCTGCAACCATTAACTGGAGGGATTTAAGTGCATTTGGTGCTTAACTATCTCAGTACAATCCACTATATCTTTCCCATGTAATACAGACTTAACAAGTCCCTAAAGCAAAATTTTAACGAAGTTTGTATTCCAAACTTTCCTTGTTTTGATTAGTCCATGTGATGAGCTAGGAATGGATGATGAGTAAGGGATGACTGGCAAGCTATTTGAAGCTGTTTTTATGGCAAAAGACAAATGTGTCAGTCTACTAAAGCGTTCCAGTAGCTTTTGGACAACTAAACTGTTCTCTTCTGCCATTAAAGTGAACGCTGTCAAATTGTGGATGGTATTTTGACAACAGTGTTATTTTCTACCATCATCTGAGATCACTTTGCTGGCCAGATACATTTTTAACACTTTCTGTCTATTTGTAAAATATATACTGTGATTTACAGAAAGTTTCCGAACTCAAAATTGCTCTTTTGCCATTGGCAAAAGTGCCACCAGGGAGATGCCTAGCAATAGGGGAACCAGCACTGTATAAAAAAAAACTTCATTGCAAACAGCTCTGTGGGTGTGTTCCTGCATATGTGGGTTGGTGTTAGAGACGATGCTAAGTCAATAAAACATTTTGGCCTGGATCCAAAGTACTGTTTAACTAGCTCTGTGAGCCCAAGGGAGCTTTGAATTGCTGTTTTCTCAAAGGCCAGTCCCCCTTGCTACATGGAAAGCTGTTTCTGAAACTGCAGGGAATTTCAAAAGTTTGAGAGACCTGCTGTTTAAAAAACAAACTGTGAAATTTCACTAGGCTTGTTTAAAGTGGCTGTTTGGATCTCAGCCTCTGTTTCTGAGAACCAGCTGTATTATTAGATGAGAAGCCCCAAGCACAGATGACTGCTTAAATGCTCCAAAAGAATTCATTTTGTTGAACCTGCTTCAGAAGTTCCCAAGGTTTGTAAATGCCTTAAGTTTTCAAGGCATTTTATCCATCATTCTCCTTGATAATCTTAGTACAGCCATGCACCAGTGGTTGTGTTATATATGAAGCAGCAAGGTGATGCACAGGTAGCAAGGGTGATCCTTACAGTTGTAATGGGAGAGAGTTATGAAAAACAGAATTAGTCCAAGAGAATGATGCACTTGTTGCATATTATGTTTATGTCAAAGACATTCACACCTTGTGCAGTTTTCTGTCTCTTCCTTCCTTCTGCTTACAGCAGCATAGAGTCTTAACATTAGTAACTGTGATATCTTTTAAAGCCTGTTTGAAACTGGATTTCATTAAGATGGGGTACCTGTTATCCTGTGTCTGGAATGAGAGAGTTGACTATGGTTTTACTTTTGGTGACTTTTCTTAAATTACTGAATTAAATACTGTATTGGTTTTAATTCTATAGTTAACAATGTCATGATATTGTATTAAAAATGTAAGAAGAGCCCCTGTGGATCAGACCAAAGGCACATCAAGTCCCACAATTTTTTTATTGCTTTTATTTTTTTCTGTTGTAAGCCACTTTGGGAAGAAACATTGGATCAGAAAGTGGCACAGAATCACTTAAATACATAGAAATAAATCATAGGTAAAATAATGGCACAATGAAACCCAGTTTCTTAAGCCAGTGATGCATCAAGATCACATCAGAACTGGCCAGAACAATGTAAGGGAAAATCAAGCATACACGGTGAAGGATTCTAGGATTCAGTGAGTTCAGATGATAACAATAATCAGGAAGTCTCATAGTCTGGTATGGTGATAGTGTGAAATGACAAAACAAAAATCTAGGAGTGTGTGGTACTTTGTTAATAGTTCTGTAATCATGTTTCTCCCTCCTTGTATGTACACTCAGTGTGCTATCTTCTTCAAGTGGCCTGAAATATTTCCCAGGAAGGGTGGGGAAAACAGAATTTGAAAAGAGTTTTGGAGTAATTTGGGAAAACATGTTTATAAGGCTCTGTTAAACAGTCAACAGCCCCTTACTAGAAGTGTCCTGATAGCTTACAGTACAAATAAATTCCTGAACACATAGAAAGTGTCAGATTCAGAAGCTGAATTCTGATGAGCTAAACCAGTCTGCCAAACATGTTATACAGCTGTCACAGAAAGTGCTATAAAAAGTACCGTTTCAACTACAATAAATAAAAAGAATCTCCAATCAATGCAATTTCCCACTTTTAATTCCCAGCTTTAATCACAACACATGAAAACCAGCTGTTTAGTGGCTGGAGCAAGGACACCAAACCAGATGCTACTGATCTACAAGTTTCTCCATCCTTGACTGGGTGCTGGCTGGAGTCATGGAGGAAATAATCCAACAACATCTGGGCTCCACCATGTTGGCTTCTCCTGGATTAGACCATTAAACTAGAACCCAGGTGACCTGGGATCAAATCCCCACTCAGTCATGAAAGTCTGGCTAAATCCAGGACATGATAGAAAGAGTTTGCAAAGATCTATGATTTACAGGTACTAATGGTCAATCCAATAGAGGGAGCACATTTCCACTAAATCCAGAAGGATTAATATCAGAAGAGCATTCCAGTTCAGGCAAAGAAGACCACATAATTGCGAGACGTTCATCAACCTTTTGGGTCTTTAACAGCTGGGGATTGTCATCTGTTTTTGGCAACTTGGTGTTATCGTCAGCTGATGGCCCTTTAGTCATTTGCGTAAAAGAAGAATGAAGATCAATCAGAGAGCCAGAGTACCCTACTCAGTCATGAAGCTTGTGAATAGCCTGGTTTGTTTTTTTCAAATTTGACTAACCTTGTGTTTCACTGAGGATAAAATGGGGTGGGGAGCCCTGTACTCCACTCTGATCTCCTTAATGGAAGACTAGCATTAAAATGTCTACCCAATGATAATAATATTAGTGCACATCTATAGTATGTTCTGGGACGCAGGTGGCACTGTGGGTTAAACCACAGAGCCTAGGACTTGCCGATCAGAAGGTCGGCGGTTCGAATCCCAGTGACGGGGTGAGCTCCCATTGCTCCGTCCCTACTCCTGCCAACCTAGCAGTTCGAAAGCACATCAAAGTGCAAGTAGATAAATAGGTACCGCTCCGGCAGGAAGGTAAACGGCATTTCCATGTGCTACTCTGGTTTGCCAGAAGCAGCTTAGTCATGCTGGCCACATGACCCGGAAGCTGTATGCTGGCTCCCTCGGCCAATAAAGTGAGATGAGCGCTGCAACCCCAGAGTCATTCATGACTGGACCTAATGGTCAGGGGTCCCTTTACCTTTTATAGTATGTTCTAGATGACGTCCTCATTTATTTGTCACCTCATGAATACTTAAGAAGAGCTGGAAGGTAATTCACACATTGCTTAAATGTGTGGAAAGTAGGCTATTATCTCTTCCAGGGTTTAACGGTCCTAACTTTAGGATAACATGGAGATATATAGCAAACAGCACTTGATCAAACTAATTTGCCATGGAAATAATGTTGCAAAAACAAGATGGATGTGCAAAGCAAGTAATCTTCACCTTCCTTCCCACTGTTCAAGATGAAATGTGAGTGGTTTCCAAGGCTGCAAACCTATTCATTATGCTCAATATATTTATAACCCTTATTAGACTTACCTTTTCATAGGTATTAACTAGGCCTGATCTGAAAGTACCTTGCCATCTTTGCAGCTCCATTCTTAAGTGGCAAACGTGTTGTTATGCACTTTCTGAGAAGTCAGGAGCAAACTAAAGAAATCATTGTAGCTTTCAGGAGTAGGAATCAAGTGGGAAACAATCAAGTAATATAAAGGGAAAACCTTTTCTGGGACCAGTCTTACCATTAGGCAGAGTGAGGGGACTGCCTCAGGCTGAAGGAGGAGGAAACAGCAAAGTGTTGGAGGATGTGGCTGTGTGCCATGAGGCTTGGTCTGCGCTCTCTAAACCAGTCAGCTGCTTTCAAGCTTAGTGGAGACTGTTAACACTCTTCAGTTACCAGGATGGAAGTGAGATTCCACTGCCACTTCCATACATTGAATATTTGTGAATGGGGTGGAGGCAAGATCTCTTGGGCTTACCTAGACTGGCAGCAAAAGAAAAAACAGTGGGGGGGGCGGGCATAGACGGGGCAAAGTACTGTATATTTCTGGGTGGACAAGTTGTGCCATCCATGGTAAGATCATAGAATAATAGAATCATAGAATTGTGGAGTTGGAAGGGCCCCTGATGGTCATCTAGTCCAACTCCCTGCAATGCAGGACTATGTAGCTGTCCCATACATCAAACCTGCAACCTTGGCATTATCAGGACTACACTCTAACCAACTGACTGTCAGGAGTCCAGGTTCCCAGCTTGATAACACAGTAAGCATAGGTAATTAAAAAGGAGGATTTATTGCAAAAACAAACAGATAGCTCCGGATGGCTCTAACAAAGCCTCCGGCACCATTACTCAAGATGCCCCTTCTGAAGACTCCATCTGGCGTCAACAGAAGATATTGAACTTACGACCTTTACGTCTCTTGTTTTGCTTCCTATCTAGCAGCGCTCCTATTTGCCAACTCTTCGGTCTTAGTGGATCAGCTCCAACCTCTTTCTGTGATAAGACGCTACCTCTGAGTCTGTTCACGCCTTTTTGTGATTCCTGTGAGCTTTGGCTGTGTTCTAGCCTGCTCTCAGCTACTGCCTTATCAGCTTGCCTGTCAAGGTCAGGAAGAGCTGGTCTGCAGCTGCCAGCTCTCCCCTGCCTGACTAACATCTAAGCTTCTCTGTTCCTGGCTGCTTTCTGCAGTTGGCTGCAAACCTTTGCTTGGAGCTGGCTCATTCCTGACACTGACCTATCCAAAATCTCTGAAAGAAAAATAACAATATATATTAATGACAGGAGTCCAGCAATGGTGGAGCAGCAAGGAGCAAGTTTTTTGTCTGTGGGTATGTGGTTGGCCCCTGCCCCCTTGTGCCCTGCCCCCCTCTGCATGCTTATCTAGCTCTGCTCCTTTCTGCAGAGGTACTTTTCCCTCAGAGTACATTATGATATAAGACAGTTATTAGCTAACTGTGGTCCTCCAGATGCTGTTGGAGTCCAACTCCATTCAACTCCAGCCAGGAGGGTCAATGATCAGGGATGATGGGAGCTGTAGACAAACAACAGATACCCCATTCCTTGGCTAACTAATCTGCATTAGGTATTCTAATGTATGTTGATATGGAGATAACCTTTTCAGATCTTCTCAGACAGTATAGATTTAATTGACTTGGCTATTCTATTCTTTTTTCTGGAAGTTCAGATCTGCATCCGGACTTTATAATTCAGTCCTATCCGGAGGTGTTTCCCCTCTTCCTCCCTACATTTCACTGTGACATTTTGATGATAAACTGATTCTTATACATTAGGTGGAATGTTGCCTTTTCTTTACCTGAGCACAGCAGGTAGCACCAATTACAGCTGCTCATAAAAGACTAGGAATAAGGCTTCAGTTCACCAACTAACCCTGTCACATTTTGTGCTAAACTAAGAATGATGTACAATATTAAAAAAAAAAGATGTATGCATAATAACGTTATATTCAGAGATGACTGAACTTTCTGCTTCCACATCTACAACTGAGTGTTTTCAAAATAACGGAAGAGATAGAAATGTGTTTTAATTAAGGTAACCTTTAAAAAATACCATCCATAAATCTCACAAACAGGCAAGAAGGGGTTGTTATAGGATGCATGCTTTGTAGAAATATCACACCAGCTTTAATAAAAGCTGGTTTAAGTTGAACTTGAGGTTTGGGAGTTGCACTATCTTTATCATTTGTTTTTAAAAAATAATTAGGAGTGCATTTTCTTTTTAAATAATAGCTTTTTCGTGGTGAACCAGATTTTGGACAACTTATCATTTGAAAAAAAGAATAGAAAAAAATGCAGGGAAAACAAAAATAAAATCATGATTCATGGACACTTTTCGTGCATGTTTGGAGTCTGTGCCAGCAAAGAATGACAGACTGTGTTTTGCACCTCTCTGCCCCATATTTGAAACATGGTTTGTGGTTTTGGAAGGGGCTGCTGGAGTGAAAATATAAACAAAGATGTTGTACATGCAAATTGATTTTTGGAGACTTTTTAAAAACAACAACTTGTGGCTTTGGTTTATATAAGCAGTACCAAAGTAATCAAGAATCTGACATGATTTCAGTGCAGTAACATTAACAATGGGATGGACAAACCTTCATAGACAAACCTACATTTGTGAATGTAGCAGTTTAAAGTTACAGCAAATTAAGTGGAACCAAATTAAGTGGAATTCAACTATTTTGGTGGCAGTGTTTGAGATCAAGTTGTTTGAGAAGAATTGGGCTTAATCATCAGCTGAAGTCTTAAAGATCCATCATAACTCTCTAGTTCTGTTGTGGTCTTGGAGTTTATGGATCTCTGTGTGTGGCAGGGATAATGGATTTTGTTTACAAATCTTCAGGGTTTCCCCCCAAAAGATTTGTTCAACTGCCCTTTGAAACCTATATTGACACAGCTTTGCACTTATTAGGTGGCCATTTGATCACTTAGTTAAAAGACATGGGCAGTGTTCAGAATCAAGTCAGTCAAGAATGATTTGGATAAGCAGGAAAGTTTTATAGTTCTCATGAAAACCGCAACTTGAAGGATTTGACTATATTCATCCTGGGAAAGGTGTGAAGAAAGAGTCGTTTGCCGCAATAACTCACTGCTAAGTAGCTGCAAGGATCAATGCAGTTGATTACCGTTTGCACATTCATATCACAGACTCCATTTGACATTGTTAATGAGAGAAGCCTGAGTTTGTCCACTAAGAAAAGCAATCACTTAAGTTTTCTCCATTTGTTTACTCTTTAAGTGCAATAGTCTTCCCTCTGAACACAGTCTGAGGGAGCCGTGGGGCCAGGAAACTCTGGGACATTCATCTAGTCCAGTTTTCCATCTTGTTCAGCTCTCAGTATACCATCTGAATGTAATGAAATGATATTGCTCTCAATTCTTTTTAACAATCCCCACAAAAGTTCTTCTTGATCCTCCTTGAAATGCAGAAAGTGCAACTCCATTGTAGTGGTGGCAGCAGTAGAAAAATAGGTATGGGGCGAGTACATGGTTGATTCTGAGGGAGCAAGCTATTTATAGGATATTAAACTTTAAGAAACATCCCCACTGTGGATGAATGTAGTACTTCAGAATATTTACTCATCAGCAGGTCATACTGGTTTCAATAAGTCTGACAATCAAGAAACTGTGTTTGGAACTGCAACCTAAATTAAATGTCTAACTTGAAGATATTTGTTTACTTTGTACTAGCAGCCTTGTACCATTGCTCAGGAATTCTAAGGAAAAAACCCAGTGCCAGATGGAGAACCTGAGTCCCTTCAGATGGTGTTGAACTCCAGGTTCCATCATTCTCAACTTGTTTTAGCCAATAGTAAGAGATAATGGGAGATGTCCAATGACATTGGGAGAGCAGTAGGTTCTCCATCCATAGGGTAGGCAAACGATTGCCTTTTGGAATGCTAGCAATGGTTTAAAAAATGGTGATGACCCCTTGTTGGGATGGATCATAGAAGTTAATAGGTCTGGTTGAGTGGTGCCGGGTGTCTGGTGGCTATGCAACTAGAAAATATAAGTAACTGACCAAAGATTTTGCTTCATATTTCTTATGGGTTTAGAAAGGTGCATTTTGGAGTTAGAAAGGCATGGAAATTTGTCATTTGTAATATTCTTAACCATTAATGATAGCTAGCCACAATCTTAGAAAGGCCCTAGACTTATCAAATAGTGTGTTTTATGTTGTTCCCTTTCATTCCAGGCTACTGGTTATCCTAAATATTTATTTGTTCTCAATTTTTTCTCCTTGCCTGATAGTATGTTCTGAGGAGTAGTCCACAATAAACAGAGCTTGGACAATGTGCCCATGTTCTGTTTCCCTCACTAATACTGGGTTAAGGCCTCTCTCTGCCCTTCATTTACAGAGCTCACACTGAGTCTTCTGCCATCCCCCCTCCCAAGTGTGTTGTATACGTGCAAAGCTCACTCTTGGATTTCTTTTTCCCTCAATACACCTGGAGGCCCTGGATTTTAAAAATAAATCTATGATATTATTCTGCTGCAGACTATGGAAATATATTTCTTTGAGGTCTTTTTTCCCTGGCCATTCCTCCCACCCACACTTTCCATCTGTAGTGCAATATATCTCTCTGAACATTTCAGCCAGGAGGGCTGGAGAGCAGCTGTCTCTGCAGTGGAGGCCAGTGGTCTGCCAGCAGGGCATACTTCTGCATGGATTCATCACTGGTTACTTCCTTCCTTTGCTCAGGCTGTAGGCCCCTTCTGTGATATGCTGAGCCTGATTTAGATTGGGGTTTGATTCATGATGTACTAGCTGTACCCGTTTGTCTTTCTAGCAGCTACAGTGCCCATAATTTTATTTACTTACTCATTTATTTGATTCCATTTATGAATCCCTTCCTATAAAAGTATCTCAAGATTTCTTCACAATAAATACAAACAATTAACATCAATGCCACATTCAAAAACAAATAAACCCAATTCCATATGCCTTATCTAATACAGATGCAGACCGGCATCAGGAGCTCCACTTAGTAAGTGGCTTGCTGAAAATGAAAGGTTTCAACCAACACTGAAAGGCAATACAGATGGTGCCAGTCTGATGTGTACAAAGGGAGTGGCAAGGGGTGGAGGTGGTTGTTGCAGTAAACTATTAAGGGTTTAAATAATGAAAATAATATCTTGATCACACTGTTACATGTGTCCCATTTATACAAACAGTGGCTCAGCGCTTACCTGTTTGTTTTTCTTTGGAAGTTAGTCACTCAAAACTCATTGGTGTAGGGTTGCCATATTTCAAAAAGTGAAAACCCAGAAACAAGAGTTGTTCAGCCTTTTTTGGCAAAGTTTTTGTTTGTTTGTTTGTTTTTGACCCAACTCTCAAATAGAGGGAGTTTTGGGGCTATTTTTAATGAAATTTGCCAAAATCTACACTTCTGACATGGGCTGCCATACATCCAGATTTCCCCATCCATTTCAGTGGTTTCTGCCCAGATGCTACATTGGTGGTTTGCAAAATCTGTGCTTACTTACAAATATACAGGTTGAGCACTGGCAGAGGCATGGCTTACATAGCAGATCTTTGTTGACACACCTGCCGACCTCTCACCTTCCTGCTGGCCTCTCCATTCATTTTTCTGCATTCTGCTCTGCCCCGAATGTCTCTAGCTGCCCCTGTCTATAGCACTTTCCAAAAGTGCCAAGGGTCTAATACAAATATGAGTGGGAGTGAGCAGTATTACAGGAGCAGGCTCCATCCCCTGACTTGCATATGTTCACTAGAACCTGCAAAGACATCTACCATAGGACATGCCCATCTTTCAACTTATTCTAATGAATGTATGTTGGAGGCAATGATTTTGCTCCCCCCGCCTCCGCTACACATATCAGTTTTAATGCCTCCAGACATCTGAAAAGCGGCCCACTGCCTACTTCACATATGGTTCCTGGTGTAGTTTTATTATATTATTTTGAGTAAAGCATCCCCAAATGCCTGAGACGGTTGTTTTATATGTAAATAAAATAGGTCATGATCCAATCAAATTTCAAGAGTGAATTATACACACAGTTATTATTAAAATCTGTGCTACGTCTAGAGCTTTGCTAGGTCTGGATTGTGCCCATCATTATCATAATTAGGACTGTAAGTCAGACTTTAATCAAGCTAATTGGCAATCTACATTTTTAGAAATTAATCAGTGGGGCTGAGGCTACAGATCATGCTTGTTTATTTTCCCAAGCTATTTTGGCTTCTGTGTTAACTGTAATAAAAATGAAAAAAAAGAAAGGCTGCCTTTCTCTCTGAGTAAATGTAGTTTTTGTTTATTGTAAATTATATCCTGCATAAGACAGTACCTGTTAGAACTATTAGAATATTGGACTAGGAGTGTTGATAAGAGACCCAGCTTCAAATCCTTACTCAAACATGAAGCTCAGTGGATCACCTTAGGTCAGTCATTATCTCTTAAGGTACCCCAAATAGCTGTTGTCAGGATATGATGAGATAGAGTAACCTTATGTACTGTGCTGAGCTCATTGGAGGAAGTACGAGATAAATATATAGCTAATAATAATCTCGCATTTCTTGCAATCTACTAATGATTACACTTATACTGAATTTTTGGTAATTTATAAAGATATTTAAATTTAACCATTTGATTAAAAGTGAGCTGCAAGTGGCAGCAGAGGAAAGATTTCTGGATGGGATCTGCCGCATGCCGGCAGTGCCGACGGCAGCAACAAAACCCAACAATTAGGAGTGGGCAGATCCCATCTGGAGATCTTTTCTCTGCTGCCGCTTGCATTCCATGTCATTCTGCACTGGCACCCCACGTTGGGTGGCGCTGGAAGCGTGCACCGATAGTGGAAAAGCCAGCAAAGGAACCCGCAGCTTGGCGCACACAAAAGGATGTGTCACGCAGCGCCCACGACGTTACACGGCACTCTGGGTGCTGTGCGCATAGCCAAAACAGTTAGCTGCCATGCAGTGGGGGGGGAGGGGAGGCAGCGTGCAGAGAGCACGGTGACTGTGCCGCCCGACATTTTGTCCCTCCCAGTATGGAACCCGCACCCACCTTCGTATGTCCCTGTGTGTGGGATGCTGGCACCCCCGTCGGTTTGCGCTGAGTCTCTCCCTAAAAAAAGATCAACAGCTCTGGGCATGCTTAAGACGGCTCTGGCTCTACATCCCTGTGGAGCCTTCATTGTGGTGCTCAGTTTTATACACCATGATGTTTAGCATCTACATGAAACTGCTGAGTTGGGTTATCCAGAGTTTTGGAGCACATTGTCAGCAACATGCTGGTGACACACAGCTCTACTTCACATTTACATCTGCAGGTGTGACAGTGGATGTGCTGGACCAGTGTCTTGCCTGTTATGAACTGAATGAGAGCCAATAAACTGAAACTCAGATAAAACCGAGCCACTGTTGGTGAGTGGTTCCCTAGACTGGATGGATGGATGGGAGGTTGCCTGCTCTTGATGGGGTTACATTCCCTCTGAAGGCAGGTATGCAGCTTGGGGGTACTTCTGGACCCTTTGCTGTCACTTGAGGCTCAGGTGGTCTTGGTGTCACAGAATGCCTTCCATCAGCTTTGGCTGGTGGCCCTGCTGTGCCTCCAGGGATAGCCTACCTTCTGTTGTGTGTGCTCTGGTAATCTCTAGGTAGATTACTGCAACATTTTATACCTGGGGCTGCTTCTGAAGACAGTTTGGAAACTTCAGCTGGTGCTCACTTGAGGCAAGATGATTTGTGCATGTAAAGCTAATCCTGGCCCCACTGCACTGGCTGGCAATTAGTTTCTGGGTCCAATTCAAAGTGTTGGTTTTGTATAAAACCTTAAACAGCTCAGGACCACAATACTGCAAAGTTCTCCTTTCCCCATATGAACCAGTTTAGACCCTCCAATCATCATCTAAGGACCTTCTTCATGTGCCTCCTCTTTGTGAGGTCTGGAAGGCCTCAACATGAGAATGGGCCCTTTCTGCTGTAGCTCTCTATTTGTGGAATGCTCTCCCCAGGGAGGCTTGCCTGGTGCCCTCATTAAACATCTTTAAGTGCCAGGCAAAAACATTCCTCTTCACCCAGGCCTTTGGCTAATTAAACAATCTATGATGTTTAAACCACGTGGAGGGTATTTTTGTTGTTGTTATATTATGCATTTTTGTGTTTTTATATTGTAAACCACCCTGTGATCCTTGGATAAAGGGTAGTACAGAAATGTAATAATAAATAAATTATCTATCTATCTATCCTAAATGCTGGTTTTATGTTTGTGTTGGGTTCAGGTTTTGTGCTATGCAAGGCAAAAGTAAAGAATCAATTTTTTTATAACCAGCACTAAACTGAAAGATGATTAACGCTCACTAACATAAAACTCTGATGAGATTTCTGAGCCAGATTCCAAAGGTACACAAGGAATAAACCAGCTAAAGCTTCAAATATTTTATATAGATATATAGGCATATATTAGCCTGGGAATCTGTTAGATGATGTCCGGACAACAAGCCTGATGCATACTAGAAATGTTTGATCACAGTTTTGTCCACTTTCCAGATCTCTCTTTATGTCCCTTTTCAATACTCCAGGTAACTTGACCAGATGTCTCTGTTTGATTGCTCAAGCTCCAATTTTTAATGGACTGGATAAGCATCCAACAAATTTATGCAGAAACACCCTATTGTCATTTGGCCATAGATACACCCTCAGTATAGAAGCAGCTGATAGGCAGCCCCTGTTCCTCCTTCACTATATGTTGTCTCTCCAGTGGACGATTAAATTGTCATCAACCCAAGGAAAGGAACACAGCCTTATACCTGCAAAATATTTTTAGATGCAAATGCTTAATGTCTCTTGGCAGTACTGGCCTTCTGGAGGAAGCCAAATGTTTCTGTAAGCCAGGAATTTATTCCACAAGATCTCTGCCCTGAGGCCATTTAACTTAGATGTGAGGGCTGGGCATAAAGCCTGCTCACTTGCTTGATCTCCATCTGGGTCCCACTTATCCATTACCACATATGTGTTGTCCCTGTTTAGCTGCCTCTTCTGTTTTCTGCTTCCAAATCTAACCAGATGGAAAGGTTGGTCTCATAATCAAGCTCCACACAAGTAGAGCAGGGTAAGGACTGGGAGGAGGGTTGGTCTACAACATCTAGACGGGTATTTCTTTTCTTGGAGATATTTATACCACTAACAAAACATGATACTATTTGGATTAGATACTATTCAGCTTGCCATAATGTGGATCTGTAGTGAGAAGGAGTGGTTGGAAAGAGCAAAGTGAAGCCATTCAAGTACCGGTTTGTTTGGCACCTTTAATTTTACTGACACACTCCAACCAAACTGGGATTTCAAGTGGCACAGTAGTGTACTTATAGGTTGGCATCTTGACCTGTAGAATGGACCAGTACATTACCCTAAACAACTTGTAAAGGGGTAAGCCTAATTTAAAATAGTGTGACTTCCTTCTGAGTAAATGTGTATAGGATTCTGCTGTAAATATATACTGAATATTAAGTTAAGCAGTAATTCTACAGAAAAAGAGGCTAAGTTGACATTATTGATGTTTCTTTTGACTGACCAGTTTGAATATTTTCTTCTGGAAATAAGGAAAAAAAACACCATTTTGTATCAGTTTTTGGTAGTGACTGTTGTCTCCCTATTGTCTCTCACCCTCATTTCCTTCCTTCTCAGTGACAGCAGAAAAAGGAAGGAGTTAGGGAAGTATACAATGTCAGGCACCCTGGGCAAGTATCTAGTCCCAAGTATCTAGAAGCCTGGAATGCTGCTGTAACAGCCATTTAAGAGTCAAAGATGGGAGAAGAGATGAACTGAGAGAGAATAGTCAATACAGTAGATATGAGTTCTTCTGCGGCTCATAATAAAATCTGTGTTGGAGAGGAACTCAGGAGTCCATAATTCTGCTCTTGACATTGAAGGCAGGTGATATGAGTTTCCTTGGCTCCTGCAGTTTGCGCTTTCCAACGCTTGGCAAAAAAAATATCTGGTGACCCGGAACGGTGCCATTGCAGTCCACATAGCTGCTTTGCCGCCCTTTTCTGGGAAAAACCTAATGGAATGTTCAGAGCCTGGCTCGCTGTTCAGCTTTCCATACGGTGGCAACAGAGTCCAACTTTCACAGGCCTGACCAGCTCTTAAAGGCACTGCATCCCATTCTTGCCTCCCCTCCTTTTGTAGCTTGCAGGAAATGGTCCCAGCAATTGTCTTGGCTGGCAGTCACTTTCAGACAAAGCAGAACTAGAAAGGCAATTCTTCTTCTTCTTCTTCCTCTCTCTCTCTCTCTCTCTCTCTCTCTCTCTTGATAGAGCAGGTGGGGGCATTGTTGTTGTTTTTTCAAGAACAGAAGGTGCCAGAACTGCAGTTCAGCGCATTCCACCAGTAAAAAAGCACTGGTTATAATAGAGTCACTGGTTATAATAGAAGCACTGGTTATAATAGAATTGATGTTTTTGAATTATGGTGCTGGAGGAGACTCTTGAGAGTCCCATGGACTGCAAGAAGATCAAACCTACCCATTCTTAAGGAAATCAGCCCTGAGTGCTCACTGGAAGGACAGATCGTGAAGCTGAGGCTCCAATACTTTGGCCACCTCATGAGAAGAGAAGACTCCCTGGAAAAGACCCTGATGTTGGGAAAGATTGAGGGCACAAGGAGAAGGAGACGACAGAGGACAAGATGGTTGGATAGTGTTCTCGAAGCTACAAACATGAGTCTGACCAAACTGCAGGAGGCAGTGGAAGCCAGGAGTGCCTGGCGTGCTCTTGTCCATGGGGTCACAAAGAGTCGGACACGACTAAACGACTAAACAACAAAACAACAACATAATAGAGTCATCAGAGATATTTTTTCCCATTTATAGAAAACTGAACAGTGTGCTATTTAGCACATAACTCAAAAAGGTGAGGAGTATAACCCATACACTCTTTGGGGGCAATGTGCACTTGCTTTGATGGGGGCTTGCACAGAAAACATTGCTTGACAGATTTCATTTTTAATACACCAGACACTTATAATGAATATAAATCACAGTAAAATATAATTCAGCATTTCTAGGGAAATTTTTATTCTCCCCACCCCCTTTTCATCAAAAAGATGAAGAAAACATTTACAAAGATTCATACACTTCATAGACTGTAGCAACATGCACCATTAAGAAAAAGTGGTGACTTTAGGCCTTAGGCATAAAGCTCCCCTCTGCATGCCCTGAAGCTACAATGGATATTAAATTCACTGAAGTGAAAGTTAACACCATTTCTGTAACCCCATGCTGAACCAACATTTTAATCTGTCAGCAGACACATGCACAGATGATGAAGAGCAACAGAGAAGGCTACTTGAATAGTGCTCAATAAATGGTCACCAGGCTGGCAAATTATGGTTCCTGCTCTTATTATGAAACTGGAAAATGCTAATTCTGAAGCTTAAGAAGTAAGATCAACATGAACATTACTTATCCCTGAAGTACAATTCTGCTTTACCTACACCTGTACATTACATCTGCAATGCTCATGTGCTATCAGTCACAGCCATTCAGGGCTAGAATCTTGCAATAGATTCTTCTGGGACACTTTCAGAAACCTGCACCAGAAATGCCATATGCAAGTATCCATTGGAATATATATTAAATATCCTATGTCTTGATATCACAAAGTCAATTTGGATTGAGGGCTATAGTATCATGACCACTTTTGAACCAATCACTGAAAAATCACTAAAAGAATTTTACAGTGCTGTTGAATATGTTCATGAAAATGAGAGAATATTTTCAATTCAATTCTAGTTAAATTCCACAAAGTGCACTTTACTGACATATTTCTTTGATGGTGCAGATAGCTGATCTTAGGGTTAGAAGCCCCATGGCAGATGGTTATTTTAAATAGTTTGACCTAATTTCTTAATGGGGTGATCCTGTGTTAGCACAAAGTCTTATTGAAGAACTATTCTTTCATATGAAAATAACAGAAGAAAAGGCTAAATATATATAGCAGAAGAATTGGTGGGTGTCAGCTTAATCTCTAATGCACAGCTGTCTATATCCAAAAACTGTCATATGGCATTAGGAAAAATTGTCAGCCTAAGAGAGGGATGAGGAGAAACATCCCTCAAACAGTTAATTTTTTTATGGACTACAAAATAATCCTGTCTACTGAGGTACATTTCCTTTCTAAGATACATTGTGGCACAGAAACAAAGAGAGGGATGGAATGAATCTAACGTGAATCACTTTGCTATTCAGAGAACATTTTAGGGTTCATTGTATCTGTGGATGGGAGGGAGAAATGTTCAAACATGCCCCACTCCCAGTATCCTTGTAATTCTACCCGCTTCTCTAACCTTCACCATGCTGAATTCAGAAAGTCTGCAGGAGACTTTTACATTCATTTGCTTGCATGAAAGCAGAACTCCCCATATAATCAATTATCCTGACAAAGCTCTGAGTGCATGTAGTGACTTGCACGGGGACATTGGGGTTCTAATGTGAATCCCTGCTGTACATCCATGGATACAAAGTTCAAAATATTTTCTTTCTTTTTTCTTCTGTGCTGGCCCTGAGAGGTGGCAATGTCACTAGGATGCAAGGAGAAATGGTAATACAAGGCAAAGGTAAAGGACTCCTGGATGGCTAAGTCCAGTCAAAGGCGACTATGGGGCACTCATCTCACTTTTCAGGCCAAGGGAGCCTGCATTTGTCCACAGACAGCTTTCTGGGTCATGTGGCCAGCATGACTAAACAGCTTGTGGCACAACAGGACGCTGTGACGAGTATCAGAGTGCACAGAAACACTGTTTACCTTCCTGCTATTTATCTACTTATCCTAGCATGGTTTTGGACTGCAAGGTTGGGAGAAGCTGAGACAGAGCAATGGAAGCTCACCCCGTCACGGGGATTCAAACCGCCAACGTTCAGAGCGGCAAGCCCAAGAGGCGCAGTGGTTTAGATAGGGTTGCCATATTTCAAAAGTGAAAATCAGGACAGAAAAGTTGTCCAGCTTTTTTGAACTAAGTTGTTGAGCTTTTCTGGCAAAATCACAAAGAAATTGGATGTTTTTGAGCTATTTCTGAGGAAAATGAGCAAAAACAACACTGCCGACATGGGCCCAGACACTGCTTGTGGCTGCAGTATTCTGGATATGTCCAGGAAATTCCAGACATATGGCAACCCTAGGTTTAGACTACAGCGCCACCCATGTCCCTGGTAATACAAGGATCAGAATTGGGCACAATATTGTATATTGAAAACAAATGCAAAGAAGAGAGATCTGGGAATGGTCATTTGGGGATGTGTACAGGTAAACTGTAAGCATCATTTTTCCCCCTATACCACCATTTTACTCATGAATATGAGACTCGTGGTAGCAGCAGGATCAGGATCATATTTCTTGGCCTACGTGAGTGGGTCACCTCTGCAATTGGGTGCCCCAGTTGCATGTAGCCACTATCCAGAAGTAGATGCTTACACAGAGAGTTCCCCCCCCCCCCAGACTTCTGCACTCATCACAGGCTTTAGGCATTGTGGAAATACAACTTCCAGGGCAGGCCCTGAAGTGCAGCCCCACCCTTGTTGCTACAAATGGAAACCCTACATGCAAGAGTATGCATTGATAGGGCTTTGATGGCAGGACAATCTTAGGAATGATGACAACCCTAAAGCAACCCTAAAGCATTTCCCTATCATCGGAAAGGAGAGAGGAAGAGAAGTTGGCAGAGGAGGCTGTAGGTTGTCCTGCTTCACAAAAGGAATGAAAAAGAAATCAGGGCAGCAAAAAGTGGTTTACAATTAAAATATTTCTGACTGGTTCTGTCTTCCTAAATAGAAGCTGCTTTCTGCTGGAGATTCAGTCACCACTCTATTCATATGGACATTCAGTCTTTAACTTCTTCCCATGCTTCACTTCACCCATCCAACCATTCAAAAGCCTTGCTATTTCCATTTCAGCATCTTCAATGTGTCCATTTTCATTCTGTGCCTACTGCTAATAACCTTGGCCATATCACTGTCATTCCCTCATAGCTGATTGCAATTCCTTTTGTGATGACCTTCCCTCTTGTCATTCCCTTTCTCTTCAATGTAAAATGTCATTGTTCACTAATGTCCCCTTATTGTCACTGTGATCATGTCACCTCTCATTACGTCCTTACTCGCTGTCTGCATAATCTCCCATTGTTTGAAGTTCTCCACCTGTCTGCTTCTGAAGAAGGCCAGCTGAGACACTACACTTGGTACAACATTGTCACCAAGATCACCTTCCCCAATGCTAAGTGAGCCCAACCCCAACCATAATGTTTAGAACTGATGGTTTCTATGATCGTGTTGACTGTTTCCATAGCACTGCTGAATTTCAGTGTTTTTTAGTATGATTGTTTAAGCATAGGTATGATATTTGCCTACTCTGTCCCTGAAAAGAACAGACAGTATTGTGGGTGGCAGCATTCACCTGACCTCTGGTTGGTTGGGTCACAGCTGTTTAACAAGAGGTAGAGAAAACAAACATACTGACAGGAGCAACGGATTTGCTCCGCCAGCATATTTGCATCGGCCTCCCCCTACTTTTTCCTATACCTCCTGGTAAGGTAAAGGTAAAGGGACCCCTGACCGTTGGGTCCAGTCACGGACAACTCTGGGGCTGCGGTGCTCATCTCGCTTTACTGGCTAAGGGAGCCAGCGTTCAGCTTCCAGGTCATGTGGCCAGCATGACTAAGCCGCTTCTGGCAAACCAAAGCAGCTCACAGAAACGCTGTTTACCTTGCCGCCACAACGGTACCTATTTATCTACTTGCACTTTGATGTGCTTTCGAACTGCTAGGTTGGCAGGAGCAGGGACCGAGCAACGGGAGCTCACCCCGTCACGGGGGTTCAAACCATTGACCTTCCAACTGGCAAGCCCTAGGCTCTGTGGTTTAGACCACAGCGCCACCCGCATCCCATACCTCCTGATAAGCAGCAACAATTCAACCAGCCAGTGGTTATGCGAGTGTGGCTGTCCCCACAATGCTATCCACGAAGGAGGGTAAAGAGGTATTTTCTCTAACTTTCTGTCCATAATTTTCAGCACTAAAAATTTGACATTTTGATTGAGGAATGCCAAATCTCATGTGATCTTGAAAGTAAACAAATTGCAGTTATGAAATTTGTGTTTTGACAAGACACTAGTATACAAGGATATTTTCCTCAGCAGATGGTATCCATGAAAACCCTTTTCAGAAGCTACTCTCTGTGAGTTTCAATAATGCATGGAAGGGAAAGCAGGGCCTTGCCTTCTGACTCTACATCCTAACATCGCCTTCTCTGCTGCCTTATACCCTGGCCTAGACCTTTGTGCATTGGACAGAATGTCTGAAGAGGGAACCCATGTGCATTCACCTGAACATATGGAGGTTCCCTCTTCTACCTAATCTGAGACGGTATGAAGACACTGCTGGTGGGCCTTAAATGTTGAGCTCAGGACCGGCAAACACAGTTCTGCCCCCATGCATTCTCTCACACATTCTTGGAAGTTTTGAAGGGTCCTTCAATCAAGCTTTGCTGCACTTCCACTAGAGCTACAAAGTGGACAATTTGTTTCTGAAGTTGTTTCGCACAATATGCTGAGAGCAATAGCTTCTTCACAATGTGCATTAGGCCATCAGCTCTCTGCTAATGAACCCCTTTTAGAAGTTTACTGCATTCATATACCATGTGCTTAACAATCCATGAACTGTGATTGGTTAAGGCTATTAGTGTGCTTATTAACTCTGTAGCAAAGTTTGTAACTCTCTGAAAGTGCTAAGAGAGAGATCAGTATACTAATTGGGTTTCAGCCAGCCAACATATACACATCATATAGGATTTAGAATATTACAAATCAGAGAGAATCATTTTCAGTTTGTAGGATCATGCCAAATTTCTTTAAAGATTATTCATTGTCACTGATTATAACTTCCACTGAGTCATCTGTGAATGAAGCATTTAATTCATAGATATTGAAAAGAGGAAATTGGTTTCATGATACCAATTTGGGCTTCTTTCCCACATTAGAAGAACCTCCTATTTTAAAATTGCTGAGCATCATAACTGGTCTTCCTTCCCATGAAATAGAATGGTTTAGGTATTTAGTAGTAGCCAATACAGGGGCCCTCCAGACGAGTGCTTTATTGTGGGTGTATGCAGAAACAAGCATTTTATACTTTCAATATAGATTAATAATGGATCTGTATGGGACCATCTGATCCTCCTCCCACTGCACAAATGTTCTTCAGTACTCCTGGATTCCTAATTCTGCACTGGCCTCATTTGACTCCTCCCAGGCCATTGTATCCATCACCACCATTCCTGCTCTCTGCCCTCCTGCTTTTTATCCAACAGTTGAAGCTAGTTGTGCTATGATGCCATGCTGCTATGCCACCCTGATCATTTCCACCAGCCCTTGAAGCTGCCATTCTTGCTAGTGACAGCAGCACTGTTGCCGCTTTTCTTTCTCCTTCACCTGTAGCAAGAAACTCAGTCTCTTCTCCCTCCCTCCTTGCATCCTGCAACTGGGCAAAGGTGCAGCCCCTGGAAGGAAGGGAGGAAGTAGGGAGAAAGGGAAGGAAATATATACCTGGTCCCCACTGCTTAGTTGCCTCAGCACACACACACCACACACCGACCCTAATTTCTCTCTCTGCACACCCAGTCCTCTTGTGCGTACATGTATCCTTTGTTTGGGCTCTCTCCACTTTCGTGCAAACAAACACCCCTGAGCCAAACATAACTCCTTATCTTTGTTTTTCTTCCTCCTTCTGGGTACCTATTGTGAGGAACTTTGTCCACTGAAAGATTTCAATAGACGTTTCCATTACATACAACAAGCTGGAGCACTTACATCCACTCATAGATAGGCACCCTGTCATGCAATTTATTGCTTTAAGCTGACAATGATAGGGGGGGGGAAAGGAAGCTGCTTTGTACTATGTTGGGCCAATGGTCTATCAATACTGAATAGCTCTCCAGGGTATCAGACGGGGGATTCTCAGATCTACCAGGAGATGCTGCAGACTGAAATTCATGCAGGTGCTGTACCATTGAGCAAAGGCACTTCCTGTTCACAAGTGGGTCTACACAAGATGATTAACTGGTCCGGTCTATAGCAGACAGCAGCATCAGTGTCAATGATGCAGCAACTGGAGAAGTTGCCTACCAGTAGATCTCCTTGTGATCTGAAGCCCCATCCAGCCACCAAACAAACCAGAAGTATCTGCTGATTAGTGAGATTGTGCTCCATTAGTGGAAACTGTTGGAAACTGCTGGCATGCAGCTCTTATTTTTCCTTCAGATCTACTCACAAGTCATCCCACCCCCATGCAACTTTTCACAACAAACTGGAGCACTATCCTACCAGACCTGCTCCAAAGTGCTTCAGCTTACAATAAAAAGGGGTTCAGTTATACAATCTCCAGATTTCAAAAAGAAATAGTGGAAGAGAATTTTAAATTGTGTGTGTGTGTGTGTGTGTATACCGCTAGTATTTTATTAGAGTGGGAAACCAAAGAGGAAGACGTTAAATCAGTTATGATTAAATGGGCTCAGGATGTCGGACACAACATCCAATTTGAAAGTTCGGAAAAGTTATGGAAAGTCGATGTAAAATTCACAGATTGCATATTATTAAGAGAGAATTACATGAATATGATGTACAGATAGTATATCACACCAGTGAAAATGGCTAAGATGTTTAGGAAAGAAAATAACAGATGTCGGAGATGTAAGGAAAATGAAGGAATATTTTATCATATGTGGTGGGAATGCAAATGCATTAAAAATATTGGGAAATGATATACAATGAATTGAAAAAAAAAAAATTAAAATGAATTTTGTTAAACACCCTGAAGGCTTTTTTGTTAGGTATTTCAAATCAAGAGCTACCAAAAGAAAAATGGACATTATTTATGTATGCTACAACAGCGGCAAGAATATTGATTGCACAGTATTGGAGGATGGAAGAAATACCATCAAAGGAACAATGGCAAGAAAAGCTGATGAACTATGCAGAATTGGCTAAGCTAACAGACAAACTACGAGAGAAGGACAAAAAGAACTTCAAAAGAGACTGGGAACCATTTACAGTTTATTTCAACAGAATGGACTGGATTCACTGGCAGGATTTGAATAAACTTTCACAATTTCATTTGAGTAACAGATATTTCAGAGAAATGATAAGGGATTTTATTTTTTTGTAGGGAAAGCAGGATACGATAAATAAAACTAAATAACTCAGCAGATGGGAAGTCCAGAGGAAGGGAGGGAGAATAACATGATGAATGAGATTTGTATCATTAATTGTTATAAAATTCAATAAATATTCAACAACAACAATAACAAAGTGCTTCAGCTTGACATTTGACCAAACATGTGTCCAACTCACAAATAATTCCATTACATGTGCCTGCAAAATCAACACAGTTGTCACACGGACCAAGAGGATGAAGACAACATTCAAAAGAAATGAGAGAAAGAGAGCTGGTGTAAACAGTCTCTGTGTTGTTTAAAAAAATACACACACCTCCCAGCATCTGTTACTGTGGTGAAAATTGTGCCTAGGGCTTCCTAATAAAGTTGAGGCTGAGTTCAGATATGGCCTCTCAGAAAATAAATAACCATCATCTTGAAAAGCAGGCACTAGAAATCTTTGATTTTCTCCCTGTTATGTCAGCTAAATATAAAACTTGTATATGATGCAGATTTTGTTGAAACTCTAACCCATTCATTAGCTGTGGGTGGTCCTTTCAATACCTAAATGCAATTTTAGTTGCCAGCATGATACATTTTTTTTCTTATCCTTCCTTAGTTTTCTTCAAACATTATTGTTATTACCTGACGTTAGATTTATTGAGAGGTCCATATGTCATAGTTACTTAAAATCAAAGTTGCCAGGAACAGTAAATTTCTGTGGAAACAAGGGGGGGGGGAATACTATGCTGACATTAAAATATGAAAGTAAACTATATTTCCATGATTATTATTTTTTACATGATTTGCACCACACAATTCTACTGTTTGTTTGCATGAGACCTTGTTTTGCAAAGCCCATTGCACTTACAATCCCACCCCAAAGCTGCACTCTTTTGCTGAATTTCTGGATTAAATGTAGCAGCACCGATCTCTGAAATTCCTTTAAGAATGTCCACCTTAAGGTCAGCCGAAGAGTGTCCTGGTAGATTAAAAAGTTATTTTATTGGTTTCTGAATATGTCCATATGTGAGGTTCATATTTTTATAGCAACCAGCATGTTTGTCCTATGTAGAAGGTCATTTCAGAAAGATTAATTTCAAGCAAAAGAAATTATACTGAAGCTGTAGCTTCAAGTGAGAAGCTTGAGGTAAACTTAGAAATGGGTGAAACATGTTAGGTCCCCTTGGAAGTTCTTCTTTACATTAGCAATGTTTAAACACAGAGCTATTTTTTCTGTGCATGCAAAGATGAATTCTTATTAGCCTGGAGTGTTTGCTCTCTTCAACTTCATATGTTACACATGAGTTTCACTGATATTAATATAGCAGAATTGGACTCAGACATATCTAAAATAGTCAAGGATTACTAAAATGATATATAACACCATTTCTAAAGACAAATACTGGAACAACTACACACTTGGTTATCCTTGTCAATCACACAAGAAACACTTTTTTCCCTCTGTCTCCCCAGCCCCCAGTGTGGCAGTTTCCTTTTATGGAGATACTGAGGCACTTGTGGTAGGTGCAGAAGTGTGAAATGGACTTCACAAGAGCTTTTCTTAATGTTTTTTAGAAAATTAAAAAGCATTCTCAGAAGCTCAAAGTGAGTCTGAAGCTTTAGCAGTAGCCTGCTATACTTCACACTACTTTCGGCCAGAGTAATCTTACTTCAAAGGCATTTTCAATATATCTGAAACAGGTAACTTTGTCTTGGAAGTTGGGCTTTGTAGAACACCCCTAGCAACAACCACCAAACGTGAAGAACAGGTGGAGCTATAGATTGCAAAGTTCAGCCTTATCCCCCGCCAGACTACAGTATCACTATCTGACTCTCTTATTCTTTTTTTCCAGTTTCTTAATTTTTGCTTTATACCATTTTGACCACAAGACCCTGAGTATCACTCATCAGAAGCTTCACAAAATTTAGGAAGATACCTCATCAAGGGGATTCCTGGCCCAGTTCCTTCAAGCCATGTAATTCTGGGGTGCTAGTCTGAAGAGACACCTTTGATATATTGTCTTAGGACAATATATCCTGTTCTCAGCCATTTTCTGTTCTTTCCCCCTCTTCTGCTCTAGCTCTTAACAGCTAGAACAGTAAGTGCCTGAAGACAATGCTGAAAGTTACAGCTTTTCACATTTAATCAACCAATTGGCTCAAGGAATAATATAATTTAACCTGTTCCATATTTCCGATTCGATGGGAGCAGTGTGGCTATGAAGAATATGAATTCTTGCAGAAGAGCTGTAATGAATTATAAAGAACTTCCTTCTTCCATCCAGATATTATCCTTTCATTAAAGCGAAGTGAACAAGAAAGAAAATATCCCCCACTGGAATGACCTCCTAGATAATATTGCTTTTATCTCTCCTGGCTTGAAGACTGAGAAGCCTGCAAGGTCTCTTAATATATTTCAGAGAGGATCTGTGAACATCTTACTCATCTTTCATTGGGTCAAGTTTGGAGGGCATTTTCCAATTAACTGAAATGAGATGCACAGAATATTCCCAACAAAACCTCACACAGGGCTTCATTATTCCTGAGATCAGCAGATGGGGCAGAACTTTGCTGCTCTAAAATGCAGGGTTAAGCACATCTACTGCTGACATAGTTTCAGGAGGATGCAATCTGCTCCCCCCCCCCCCCCCGATGTGTAGTCAAATCCCTCTGGCTTTTACAGGAGAGAAGAAATGAAGTCCTAGCTCCTTTCATCAAGCTTTGGTAGACTCACTACTTCAATGATGGCTTAGCGAAACAGGAGGTAAAGCAGATGGAAACTTACCACACTCTCTTTTATTGAAGAAAAACAACCCAGCCAGAGCCAGATTCATAAATAGGAAGTGTGTGTTTTTAGTAGATCTTTTATTCAGCTGAGGGAGGAACTGTTGTCTCTCAATTCAGAACAGCATTCAAAATATGCACACGTAGGGATTAGTGCTGCTTGGAATCTAGGTGCATTAAACTGAAATTAAATTAGATCAAATGGGAGTGCAAACTTTTGTTAAAAAGTAAAACGTGGTTACCTAATAAATTATATCAAAACAGAAGCCAATCCGTGCCTAAACTTGCCTGCTTGAAGACAAGTAGACAAGTATGGGCACAGGGTTGTTCACTACCACCAGAGCTGGTTAGCATTGTGATGAGTGATGAGTTCCAGAGGAATTGAGTTCAGCTGAGTTCCACCATCCAAAGGAACACCCTTCCTCCTCAATCCAGGTAGCAACGGGGTGGCTGAGTGACCACCCTTTGATCCTGCAGGTGTTCAGGGTGTTTATAACCTCATCTGACCCTGTGCCAGGGTGGTCACTTAATCAAAGTCATTCCCATAAAAAATGGGCAGGCAACATGATAATTCCTCAAGCCAAAAGAGGCATGAAATTCAATAACCCAACCTCTAATAATCACGAGTGTAGAGTAAGTGAAGAATACTTCTATCCAATTTGACCACCCAAAACCTGGGTCACACCTGGCCCCATAAGGTGACTTGCCAGTCCCATGTTGGTACAAGAGGGATGGAGGCTGGGTGCCATGCTGAAAGCAAAGTTGAAGCAGAGGGGACTGGGAACAGCTTCTAAGGCTGAGCATCCCATGTGGCAAGTTCCTTTGTCACCGCAAGATTATCACATGCTTTCACCCAGATCAAAGTTGGTGAGGCAAGGAGTTGTCAGGAGCGGAGTAAATGAACTCTTTAAAGTGGTACCTCAAGTTACATACGCTTCAGGTTACAGATGCTTCAGGCTACAGACTCTGCTAACCTAGAAATAGTACCTCGGGTTAAGAACTTTGCTTCAGGATGAGAACAGAAATTGCGCTCCGGCGGCGCGGCAGCAGCAGCAGGAGGCCCCATTAGCTAAAGTGGTGCTTCAGGTTAAGAATAGTTTCAGGTTAAGAACGAATTAAGTTTTTAGCCCAAGGTACCACTCTATTAGGGGGGAAAAACAAGGTCTGTTCAGGAGCACCAGACCTAATGAGTACAGCAATTCTTTTCAGTACGTCTTGCCTCAATGAGGCAGTTGTGGTGGCTGAAGATCCCCACCTTCCCACAGCTGCCTAAATCTTCTCTTCCCTGGGTCCTTCCCAATCAGCCTAAGACTATGCCAATATGTATGTCTCTGCTGCTCCCTCTTCATACCTGTTCTGGTCCTGGGAGACCAGTGGGGAGGGGAGTTTGTCACAGCAGTAGCATGAGACATCCGGGCTTCTTCACCAGTCTGACTCATCTCCGCCATCTTGTCCCCCTCATTTCCTTCTTCTGCCTCCGCCTTCTGCCTCTGCCACTGCTCACTATCCCGAGTTACCTCTTCAGTTTCTGACACCTCCTCCTCTCAGGCTTCTCCCTCTTTCCCCTCTGACTATTCATTGCCATCCCATCACCATTCCCAGGCTCTGAGCTGCCTTCCCTTGGGGGGTCCCCAGCTGGTGCCTCCTGTCATTCCTCTGCATCTAGCCAGTACATGCCAGGAGTGCTCTCCATGCCACTTCATCAGAAGCCAATGATGCTGACTAACTCTGGGGAAACACATAATCTCATGATGCCATGTCATGAGCGAAAAGCTACTAGACATTACAGAGGAGGAGAGGAATGGGATACAGGATGTCTATTTTGGGTGGCACTTGCACATTTACCATGTTTGGCCATTTCTCTAGCAAGTGGTGCAGCATATACATAAAGTCCCTGGTCCAATCCTTATTTTTATGATTGTAAAGTGTTTTCAACTGTTTTTTAATAGGACATAACCCACCCTGGGGACGCGGGTGGCTCTATGGGTTAAACCACAGAGCCTAGGGCTTGCCGATCAGAAGGTCGGGGGTTCAAATCCCCACGACGGGGTGGGGAGCTCCCGTTGCTCGGTCCCAGCTCCTGCCAACCTAGCAGTTCAAAAGCACATCAAAGTACAAGTAGATAAATAGGTACCGCTCGGCGGGAAGGTAAATGGCATTTCTGTGCACTGCTCTGGTTTGCCAGAAGTGACTTAGTCATGCTGGCCACATGACCCGGAATCTGTACGCCGGCTCCCTTGGCCAATAAAGCGAGATAAGCACTGCAACCCCAGAGTCATCCGCGACTGGACCTAATGGTCAGGGGTCCCTTTACCTTTACCTAACCCACCCTGGGACCATAGGGTGAACAGTGGGTCATCAGCATCCGTGGCATCTCTAGTTAAAAGAATTAGGTAACAAGTGATGGGAAAGAGGTCTCTATGCCTGAGAGGGGTAGCCAACAAAGTGCTTTCAATATGTTATTGGACTACAAACTCCCTTCAGCCCTAGCTTTTCTGGACAATGGTCAGGGATTACATGGAAAGGCACCACATTGACTACTTCTGGAGTGAAACGTATTGGGCTATTTGGCAAAGCAATTTCCTACCTTGAAGAGGCTTTTTAAAAAACATTAATTTGGAAATATCTCCCCGCTCCTCGCCTATATTAATACACACACATGCACACATATACACACACCTTTCCCCACAATTCTACAAGTACCGGTATATTAGTGCAAGTGACTTAATTTCCTCTGTACTTTGCAATGGAGAGGGGAAAGGTAGACTTTATAATTTGGGAAGGCTCCCTCATGTAGAACATAATTTCTTTTCTTTCTTTTTTTGAAACATGTGTCCTTTCTGCCACATTTCATTTCGCATTGTATTGGTGGAGAGGGGAGACAATAAGTTTCATTTTTAGCATTGCTCCCTTCTCGATACGCGTTGTCTAAATCACAGTGGAGTTGCTAACAGCGTGTGACTGACAGTCTTCCTTGATAGACAATCTGTGATCCTTTCAGCCTTTTACTAATAAGCTCATTAGGATAGCAGGGGATGAAAATACTTTCTAGGATATAGCAATGAAGCACAGCAAATGTAGTGCATGTCTGACCACTCAAACTTTAGAGAATCAATCTTTCTTCAATCAAAACTTTGCCTGGTTCTGCTGAATGTCTGCTGAAGGTTACTACTCCCCCCCTTTCTTTCTTTTAATAAAGGCTTCTAAGCAAACCCCAACAAGCCTTCCAAATGAATGTAGGTCAAGGTGAAAGGAGATTGAGCACCTTTAATAATACTACTAATAAAAATCAAAGTTGCATTTAGAAATTATTGAAAAGTGCCTCTCTGATCTGTGCTATTGTGTAATAGACTTGTATTATAATTTACTTTGATTCATATTGTTATAAAATGATTACACACGCCTAGCAAGGCAATGAAGCAAAGTGATCTTGCTAATGATATTAGGTGCCTGGGTTCATTAATAAGTACATCCTGCCTTCTTCCTACATTGAGCTGCTATTTAGAACACTGCAATCACATGAAAATTTACATTTAAATATTTATTTTAAACATATTCTCTCTCAAAATGCATTTAAAAACCTATTCTGATGCATGTTTTAGACTAAGGACTGAATGGGAACATTCAGGAAATGTGAAAGCTGGTGAATAATGAAGGTGGATGACTAACTCCAAACATTAGTCTGGAGATGTGGAACAGGTCACTGTTTCAGAATCTGAAAATTTCAAATGGTGGAAACATTAAGCCCACTGAAATTAAAAGGACTAAAATATTCTTAAACTTAACAGTGTTATGTCGTAATTCCGTGAGGGATATTGGGTTGCATCCCTTCAGTCTCAGTTCATCATAATTTAACTTCGTTTCCATTGAAATAAATAGAAACCAAAGCTGCAGTATACTTTGCATGCAGAATGTTCTAGATTCAATCCCTGGGATTTTATCTCTATAAAATGAAAAAGGATCAGGAAGCAGATGATGAAAGAGACTTCTGCAAGAGACTCTTGGAGCCCTTGTACGAGGCTAAATAGCCTGGCCTGGTGTGAGCCAACTTCCTATGAGCTGCTGCTGTGTAGCAATCTGGAATGTGGATCGTATTCACTGCCAGGTTAGGCAATAGAAATCAGTTTTACCTGGTGTAGACAAAGCGTGTTCTCCTTCATGGAGAGCACGTGTTGCGGTGGGGGCCGCCAGGACACTCCAAAGTTGGGGGCGGGCTAATTGATCGTTGGCCACTGATGCGATTGGGGCTTCCTTGTTGCTGGGAAGAAGTTAAGGTTGCCATTTGTTGATTGACAGCCAGAAATGCTAAAACTCCTAGCACGAGGCTAGAGCTTCCTCTTTTCACCCATGCATAGGATTGTCCACCCCCCACCCCCCCTATATTTAGGGCTGTTCGTGTTGACCTTGCTATGCCTGTCATGGAGTCATCTGCTCTTGGGACAGGGGCCCGGTAGGAATTTTGTCCATCTGGCTGATTGGCTGGGGCCATTTGGTTTTTGCCTACTGCGTAGCAAATCATCACAACTTGTAAGGTTGCAGTTAGGCATTGGTTTATGGTTTGGTTGGTTGAGGGGCATGGATTGGCTGTGTCTGCCCCTCTAATGCTGCTGTTGCAAGGGATTCCGTTAAAGGAATCAGGGGCTAACTATTGCTTGTCCACTCTGTCAAGGGGGCTCGGGCCATAGCAATGAGCTCCTGGTTGCATTTGGGGAGGGCTGAGGGCAGGTTCCCTGCTCCATCGCTACCCCCAAGTGTATTCCCCTATTCTGACTTTCGCATCGTGAGGAATGTCAGTCTGTCCCCCATGGTGGGGACAGATAGTCGCAACCAATGTCTAAGCAACCACTCACATTTTTGTATTTTAATAAAGTTGTGGCCAAAATTATGCCAAAAACCTTAAACAAAAATTCTGTGTGATGTGTGAGTTATTGGGGTGGCCCTGGGGACCTCGACACGCAAAAACAAGATGAAAGAAAAAACAGCACTTTGAAACAAGCAGCAGAATTGTTTTAGGCATTTGCGGTAGTGGACTACTGTTCGGTTGGACCAAAGGCATTGCCAGGTTCAAAAGAGCCAAGGGAGACCTGCTTTCAGAAGCCCACCACCACCACCTTTGTGCTGCCGCTGCCACCATTTTCACTGCAGCATCCATCCTGCCTGCCTGCCAGTCTTCACATCTCCACCACCACATGCCCACTGCCCAGTCTTCGGCTTTCAAACTGAGGTAGAAGAGCAACTCATGCAGGAAGACAATGGTGTTTGCTGGAGCCAAGCCTCTAGCTGCCCACCACTAAGCCCACCTCCTCCCACTTGCTGCTTTGATGCCCTGATTGACTCTGCAACTCCATAGGTCACATCTGGGTGGCTGACCTCTGGGGAAGTTTTGACCTTTAAAGTGATGGTCAATAGCTGCAGCTTCAGATACTCAGCATAGTGTTTTTCTAGCGTGCTGCTGCTTGCCATCACTGGCCCACTGCCATTGGCAGTCATTGAGGAATCCCTGGGCTGTTGAGCTGCATATATAGTTCTGCACCCCTACAGTCACTATCCCACGTGTACATTAACTGATCATTACAAAGACAGCATGGTCTCTGTTGCTTTATCTTCCAAGAGGAAACTTGCTTTGGAAAGTCTCTCTTGCATTTTCCCAAAGCTGAAGAAACAGAAAGTGTTAGAGCTATTGCAAACAAAATCCCTGATCTGGAGCTTGTGCAGAGCAGAAATGAATTTGCTTTCCACCACATGAATGAGTTTCAAAGCTTTACTTCAGAGCAGTCTCAAATAGTTGCAAATGAATGTTACAAAATACTAAGCAACACATTGCTTTCAGAATAGCAAGCAATGCAGTCGTCTTTTTAATCCGTAAAACAGTTCAATAACTTTCATCTCTCTGGTCTCAGATAGAGACCTTATGCAAGTAACTTGCTTGTATCAACATGACCAAGACTCTGAGTTCTCAGGTTCCATCTCATGCTGAGAGAGAGATCTCTGCTTGACTTTCTGGGATGAGTCATCAGTCAGCCCCAACCCTCAAATGGAACCATCCACCCTTTTCCTTGCCACATTTCCTATAGTTAAACCTCCTGCCTAATGCAAAATTCTCTGCATAGTATTTCAAATATAGTGCATTCAGACATGGCATTTTATGCATATTAAACTTACCTACATCTTTAACAGGGAGTTCACAAAAGCATTGTTACATTGATTATATAGATGTAAATGTTTTAGATATGTTTTAATTCTATTGTGAGTTCGCTTCAAAAGGAAGCGATTTCATAAATGAAATAAATATTTAAAAATACATATTCTCCGCATTACTGCAAGATGGCATAACAAGAGCATTTGGAGACCTATGAAACAGTGGTCATTGGTACAGTGGTACCTCTGGTTACAAACACTTTGGGTTACAGACTCCGCTAACCCGGAAGTAGTACCTTGGGTTAAGAACTTTGCCCCAGGATGAGAACAGAAATCACATGCTGGCGGCGCAGTGGCAGTGGGAGGCCCCATTAGCTAAAGTGGTACCTCAGGTTAAGAACGGTTTCATGCTAAGAATGGACCTCCAGAACGAATTAAGTTCATAACCCAAGGTACCATTGTACTTCCTATACTATGCCATGCATTGGAATAAAACAATGTACAGTGGTACCTCGGGTTAAGTACTTAATTCGTTCCGGATGTCCGTTCTTAACCTGAAACTGTTCTTAACCTGAAGCATCACTTTAGCTGATGGGGCCTCCTGCTGCTGCCGTGCCGCCGGAGCACGATTTCTGTTCTTATCCTGAAGCAAAGTTCTTAACCGGAGGTACTATTTCTGGGTTAGTGGAGTTTGTAACCTGAAGCGTATGTAACCCGAGGCACCACTGTATATATATTCAAAATACACAAGTGTACCCCCACTTACACGGAGGTACACACTGCTTGTGTTATTCTTCTTCTTGGAGTGAACGGCTCATCATCACGCACCTCCCCACCCCAATGTTCTCCTGTTGTTCTTTGTAGAAGACTCAACTTGGTATTAAGACTCTCATCACATTGAATGTATGCGTCACCCTCTGCTCTACAATCGGTTGCTTGGTTCTTTCCTGCCTAAATTATTATTGAGCAGCCGCATTAAAGCCTAAGGAGAAAGCGATTCTAATTCTGAATAGAACTATTAGTAACCCCCCCCCCCAAAAAAAAACAACCTGTGAAGTGCTTTGGGAATCTGGATGCAAGGCACTATCTCCATGTAGTCATTACAGCGTGCCTCAGATTAATTGCCAGGGCAATATAACCTCCCTGGGTGTGTGCTTTTAACATTTTACGAAATCACTTCTAGTAATTGAGTAATAAGGGCAGCAGATGGGAAGTGAGGGGATGTAACCTTTCCCCAGCACAGCAGTTCACTTATCTCAAGCAAAGATTGTTCTTGCCAGGTGTATGGAAACATTTATTGTACTGCCTTGTTTTCATCCTGTTGCGATGTATAAAATTGAGCAGCATTAATTGCTGTGTCAATTACTAATAACATACTGCCATCAAACTGCATATTGGGCTCTGCTAGTCTCACAATGAGTTGGGGAGACACCAGCCCCCACAACCTGCTCCAAACTTTTTATCGGGGAAATGTTCTCAGCTCTAACACTGGCTCATTCACCTCCATGTAAGTTGCTATGCCATCCCCTAAACAGGAGCCATCTGACACCCTTGCTTTTTCCTCCACCGTCTGGAGAGAAGCCAGGTGCACTAATGCCAGACAGGAAAATTAATGGACCATGCCTGGTGTGATGAAATGGGGATGAATAATTGGCACAATGAGTAACAGCAACATCACAAAAGTTCACAAGATGCCAGTTGGGACCAATGGAACCAGAAATCGTATGTGATTAGCGAGCTCATGACTGCACAGGAGGCAGAAGAAGCTGAATTTTGGTCTTTCATTACTTTCATAAGTGAGCAAAAGCAAAAAGAAATAGGAAACCTCTTGTTATTGATATCTTCTCCAATGGGTGGCTGGATCTATACTCAAACTGCCTACTTAAACTGGATGAATCCGAGACCACTTGCAGAACAACTACTGCCCCAGTGCAGTTATAAACCATGATGTTTCGGGTCATAGCTTCAAATATGTACAACTGGAATGTCAAAAAACTTGAATTTTAACAATTTGTTCTTCACCTTTATGAGCCTGCAAATAGTATTCTTGAATTTTCAGGTTGAAAGTAGTGGGTGGTAGTCAACTAAGTGCTTCTCAGAGTAACCTCACTGACAATAACGGACATAACTAAGTCACTTATTTCAATAGGTCTACTCTGAGTAAAACTTAGTTGAATACTATCCAGTGTGCTTGAGGTATGACATAAATATATTTCTTCAAAAAGAAAGAAAGAACACATTTAACTGTGTGGATTCACTGCCTGTCTTTTGTTATGTTCCCTCCTGGTGTAAGGAGCAGCGGGAATCTGTGAGTGGCTGCTCTATGTGGTTGTCGTGGACCAGCTGGATGCCAAGGAGTGGTGGGAGGCACCAGCTGGGGAACCCCCAAGGAAACCTCCAGAGGAAGAAAGCTCAAAGCCAGGGGTTTGGTGGTGGGAAAACAATAAGTGGTCAGAGAGAGAAGAGGGAGCAGACTGGGAGGAGGAGGTGTCAGAAGCTGAAGTGGTAACAGGGTTTGGTGAGCAAGAAGAAGCTGTGGCAGAGAGCAGTCCAGAAGCTGAAGCAGATGTGGAGACAGAGTGGAGGCAGGCTGCTGAAGAATCCAGGGAGTCTCCCACTCCGGCTGTGTCCAGCTCCCCTCCCCCTGGTCTCCCAGAACACAAAGAGCAATGAAGAAGGTGGAGCAAAGAGGGGAAATATGGAGGAGCCTCAGGTTGCTGGGGAAGGACTTGGGGGAGGAGTCTTAGAGAGAAGTGGGAAGATGGGGATATCCTCGCAATTGCCTCATTGAGGCAAGACCTACTGGGAAGAGTTGCTGCAATCACTAGCCCTAAGTTGTTTGGGTGTTTTTTTTAATAAAGAGTTAACTTCACTGAAACCAAGTGTTTTATTGCGGACCTGTTCCTGACTCCAGCTCCTGAAAGTGATGAACCACTGTGCTGCACATGGCAGACTTCTCAGTGAATAACGTTCTGAATTTAATCAGCCTACCCAGGTTCTCCACATGTGCTTGGGAATCCTCCATGTGTACCCACCATTTGGTGTGATTCCTAAAACACATTTTTGAAAGAACAGAAGCTCCAGAACTTGATGCAGGGTCTTAGCTCCCTTGCAAGCTCCCCAAAATTGCTTTTAAAAATGAGGGAGGGGCATGCAACACTGAATGGAATGTCTGATAAAATCACTCCACATCTTAGCTCACTTTTAGTTTGAATAGCCTTGAATGGCATTTTAGTGTTTTTTTTCAAAAAAACAAAACAAAACAAAAAAAACCAAGCAACCCTGAAAACTGACTTTGCTGTATCATGCAGTGCAAATATCATTCTTCCCAGAACAGAAAAAAACAAACACAAAACTATTTTCTGAAAGTATGAATCAGAGGAAGCCCAGCCTTGAAATGAAAGGCTTGGTAATGAATGGCATGTCCAAGAAAACTGAAAACGCAAGCATCTTTTAAAACTATCCCTCTAAAGTGTGCTGTGCTATGGATAAAATCTGTTTGGAAGCTTCTTTTCTTTCCTTAACTGCTACACAAAGTATTCCTTCTGCATTGTTGCTTGCTGTGGGATCCGGAGAAGCAAGTTCTTTTTTGGCTCTCAGGAGGTGCTCTAAGGTATTCTAAGGGTTTCATCTGAGAAGATTGTGAGAGAGATTGTAAGGCAGGTCTTAGGAGAGCTGAAGACCGGAAAGAGGAAAGAGGGACTAAGATTATAGAGACATAGTGAGAGTTAAAAAGGAAACAGTGAGAGTTCAAAGGATGGTGGAGGAGAGAGTAGCTCTGGCAAATGCAGCAGAAAAGGTTGAATGTTTCCATTTCAGTATTTAGGCTATGGTGGCTCAGCTCCCAATGATGAAAAAGCAAGCTGCTTATGATTTCTTTCTAGGACCAGAGAGAGGGAAGTTTATTGAACTGTGTTAAGGACTAAATGAAGATGGGACTACATTGCTTGCTTGTTTAACAGCAATGTGTTTAAAAAAATGTAATGTTTAATTATAACTATTTTAAGTTTGTCTACTGTAAAGCTCTGAGACTCATTCTTGTGATGGGAAACAAATTCTTTTCTACTCGACAAAGGGATTCCATTGCAGAAAACCTAACAGGCTGTATGGCCCAACTGGAAACTACCATCTTCATCCCAGGACTTTGTAGGCAGGGAATATGAAAGACTGATGTCTGTCTAACTCAATTATTGGTGTCTGTCCACTCTGACATTGTTGCTTAGGAATTCACTTTAAATTGAATATGAATCTTATTCCCTCAGAGCTGCCTCTCCTGTCTCCTTCTCCCTGTTAAAGGCACCCTAACTCTTGTTTTTTCTAAGGGTGGTGTGAACTAACAAAGAGGAATTCAGAAACATTTATTGCACTTTCAGTCCCCCTTCTTTTAGGAGAGGAGAAATTATATTGGAAGAGTGGTGTATCATTTATTTAGGTACACTTTGGGAAAATCAAAATGGCTGCTTCAAGGAAAAGTGCCTTTCCTTTTTTCTAGGACTATTATTATCAGGAATTGGCAACCTCTTCTGGTCCCTTGTGGCAAACCTAATGACTGCATGTCATCTGTGGACAGGGGCAGAGACAAAAAGGTCTAAAGGCAAAAGTTGTGGAGCAATGGATGTGACCATAACCTTTGTACAATAGGTGATATTCCAGCCATACAAAAGTCAGAGGTCTCTACATACATACACACACACACACACACACACACACACACACACACAAACTCCACACAGACCAGCAGGATGCATTATCATAGTTAAGGACACATTCCAAGCAGGCAAAAGCATTCAGGTGTGGTAGGGTGTGTGGCCTGCACCTGGGGAACAGATGTGGCCTAGAAGAAAGAGTCCAGAGTACCAAACAAAAAGACCAAGAGAGTCACATTAAACCCTAAACCTGAGGTTCTCTACCTGGTACACAAGTCGAAACATGTGCAATCTTTCTTTCTTTGGGGATTTTTTTGTGTGGTTCCCTTAATAAAGTTTTATTTTTATTAATAAATATGTATGCACACTTACTTGGGAGTGGATTGCATTGAGCTTTGAAACAGACCCACCTGGGGTACTTTTCAGCAGGCCCACAAAGGATCTGGACTGGAAGAATAGTCATAGGCAGAAATGGGGTGAGTATATTGCTGATTTGTGTGGCTCTAGGAATGAGATATTCATGACACCTCTTCAGGTCTATTTACCCTTACAGTGTTCAGGGGCAGTATATCCCCTGAATGTTTCCCTCGCAGACACAAATAATTCCAATTTCCCCTGCGAAAAGTCCTAGAGAGAACCTCTATTACCAGGTGAACAAACTTCTGACTGTGATAGGGAAGGAAAAAAGGTAGTCAAGATAAATGCATCTGGGATAGCAATATGAAAATACAAATGTTTTATTTAATTCAAAGAAGCTTATTCCCAGTTGAATAAGGTTACGACTGCAGCCTTAAAATCTCAGTTTTATATAAGAACACTCTTATGTCCACAGCCTGGGGTGTTTCCCCACTGCTGCCTGTTTCCCTATGAAGTTGCTGATTGGTTATTTCCCCTACTGCTTGTCAGGAATTGTGGGAGTGGGTGAGCTAGAGGTATCACATGCTGCTTTGAAACCCTGGTATGCTTCTTGTATCCTGTCCCATTAAGCCCGCGTCTCAGGGAAAATGGGCTTAATTTTGGTGTAAGAGCACATAGCTTTAGGAAGCATTAGTTATTTAGAGCAGTTTAGAGAACATTATGGAAAGACATATTAAATAAGTCTGTTGCGAACAGAGACAATTCAGTGATTGAGTGAATACGTTCTTGAGTTCTTGTTGTTTTTTCTCCTTTCCCATGCCAACAGAGTGGAGCTGTTCTGCTCCTAAGAGAAAGGGTTAGTAGTTCATTCCATTCATTAACTTTCTCTTCATATACATATGTGTGACTGAATCTTTTATGCATTACATTCCAGCATGCTATTCTGGATAATTTACCCTTTGTAGAAGCAAAGGCTTGACCTTTCCATCTATCTTGTCTGACAGTCAGATCTTTCTTCATGCACGCACTTTGCATGGGAGAAGGAAGAAATATTCTGGAGGGTTCGCCAACTTTTAGGAATGGCTGCCTGAGGCCATGATCTGTCTCTGTATCTCTGTCTTTTGTCTTTGTCTCTGTCTCTGTCTCTGTCTCTCTCTATCTCTCTCTCTCTCTCTCTCTCTCTCTCTCACACACACACACACACACACACAAATTCCTTATTTCATTCATTTCCGTTTTCACAGCTCCCTTACTGATCTTGCTGAATTGCCTTTTCTGAGAATTTCTCACTAGACCTCTTCTCAAGCTGGCTCAGGTAGGCCATTTTGCCAAACATTCCTACTGCACATCTGCATCTCCACATATGGTAAAATCCTTTGGACAACTTGGCAGGATGATAACAATAAACTGACCAAACCACCCTGGTAACTGAAGATTTTGTCCTCGATAGAGAGAATGAGGAAAGGGTGAAGATGGTGCTCTCCTATTGAAAGAAGACTGAACAATGCAAATGACCCATTATGGAATACAGAATGCTCTGTGTCTTTGATCATGTGAACACCACTTTACCGTAGCTCAAAGGATGAAAGGAAACAGAAGTATGAAGTTATTCCTTTATGGGGCCACGGTAGGGCCTCTCCTCCTCCCGGAGGGGAGGTGTTGTGGGCGGGACGCGATTTCTGCGTCACACAGGGGGTGTTATGCCCCCTGCCCCACTCACCTGGCTGGCGCGCCACGCCCACAGGTAAGCACCCAACTGGGTGGCTTGGTGGGGGCGTGGTTTGCTGTTTAAGATACAGCCACGCCAGCCATTCCGCCCATTTCTTCACCTTTTCGCCGCGAGTCTCAATACCTTCTCACTTGCTGTAATCAATAAAGTTGTGGCCTTTTCTTGCCCATTAACCTTATACACTGTGTCCACGTGTCTTTATTCATCAAAGCGGGGATCGGGTCCTCGAACCACAACTTGGTAGTCCATGATTTACTAAAGGCCAGCATTGAAACAGCATGCTGGAAAAGGAGCATAAATGTTAGTAACATTTCCTTGTGGAGTCATTAGTGTCTCAAGTCTCTGAACTCTACATACAAGTTTCCTGACCACTGGACTGCAGACATTTGGGGAGGTGCTGTATCTTCCTAGTAGCATGCTTAGACCTTGTACATGCACAGGCTAAGTAAGGTGATACTATCATGGTGCTCCCACTGTCAGTGCATGATGATTTGTATCCTCCTTGCATGGTGGATATTGTGGTGACTTGGGCATGTGCCATCTTTATCAAGGCAGATTTGCAAGGGTAGGTGTGGGAGAGGCTGTTGGGGATGCCACCATTTGTTTCTATTATAGTGCTGTCGAACTTGTTGCTGGTAGTCCATGGTTCATGACTATTTTATGCCAGCATTGCTCCTGTGCAGCAACCAAATAGAATCACAGAATTTTAGAACTGGAAGGTATCTTGGTGATCATGTGCACAGTGCAAGATATTGCAACTCAACATCCCTAGTATAGACTTTGCTTAAACCATGGGTTCCTCTTATCTGTGTATTTCATTGTTTCTATATATATTGCAGCAACCATAGGGTGTTTTCCCGCTTTTTTACGTATTCTAAAATATTGAAGCATTAAAGATTGCAAAAGTTGTTCTAATTCTGAATTTGGTTCTTCAGTTGGAATGATTGACAGCCATCACAATAAACATGGAGTTTACCACTTTGCTGGTGTCAGATTTGCACAACTGACTTAGTTTACTGTTGACAAATATAGTACTTGTACCTAAGCCATCTATCCTGGGCTAGAAGATGGTATAAAAGGTTGACTTGATAGCTTGAATAATTCATAGTGTACGCTCTCTTTCCAGTGAAATAGTGAGTCCTATTTTAGATCAAGCTTCCCACTCTGGCAGAGTGTTGTCACCTGAAATGATTGGAAATATGTTTGTTACTCTTTAAGCATAGATTGAGTTCTGAAAGAAAATTGAGATTCCCTCACATAATGAAGACATTATTTACCACAGTTTTTCTAGAAACATGAAATTGTATGTAGCAGATTATGAACTTTTAAATAGAATCTGAACTATTTTATGAAATTGTGTTTTCTTTAGAGATTTGATTAATTCATTTGGACCAATGCTCATGTTCTGATTCACACAATCCTTAAGCAAATGCCTAATAGTAGCTGATAAGCACTGTCAGTTTAAATTCTGGACAGCAATAAAAAAACATATTGTAAATAGGAAGATCCATCTACCAAGAGTCCACTTACTTTTGAAATCGTTGAAGTTTGCTTATTCATCCCAAGTCCAGAACAAAGATCACTTCAGGGAATACTATTCACGGTTGTTGCTATTTTCAATTCACAAACAATATGGAATGGACGACCTTTTTCCCATTTGCATTTCCTTTCCTTTGCACTGAAATGTGGGAAAATCAGGTAGTAATATTGTAATTCATTATATAATTTATTGTGTAAAATTCCACCACAGCAGACAGCAAGAAGAATTGCTTAGTTTTTGTTGGAAGCTGAACTGCAGCAGTCAGGAAACAGCACTGCATGCGACAAGCACAAGTTGGAATGGAAACGGACACCTTCTTACATTCCCACCAGTGATATACTGCTTCAAGGTTCCAGTTAACATGAATAATAGCCACTGATTGACTTTGTCAGTGGCCTTGAGTTCATTGGAAAACAGTCAAGATATTCATTTTTTTAAAATTAATCAAGAAAATCCCCTAGAGAGATGATGGGTTCTCCTTTGCTGGAGTTCTTCCAGGAGTGCTGACTAGCTATCTGTTGAGAATACTTTAGCTCTGCATTTCCTGCATCACACAGGGGGTTGGCCATGCTGAACTACAAGCCTTAATCCAGCTCCCTCATTTTATTACAAGGTGGTGCAATGAATTGGTTATGTTGTATTGTTGACCCTTCTGGAGTTTTCCTGTTTGGGAACACAATGTCTCCATATATTAGGATTGACCTTGCCCGCTTTATATATTAATATAATATATTTATATAATATATATATATTATATTAAGCAAATATACCACTATGACTTCATAGGGAAATCCTCCTTCCACACAGATGATTTTGCATTCATTTAGTGGCACAAGCAATTGAGCACCTTTGTTTAGGTCATCCAAAATCTTCACTTTTCCATAGCATCCTTGAATGAATTGAAGGCTGTGCATGTAGTTCTGAGTTCAGAGATGAAACCGCTTCACAAAAAGAAGGCTGAAAATATGGGGTCTATAGGGGTCATTGCTGTTCAAAGGCTTTGTTTCATATACATGAACAATGAGCCAGTTTCAGCCAATGCTTTTAACTGGAGCCCTTGCAGATAAGATTCTTGACTACCACAATATGAGCATGTCGCCATTTCTCCAGGCATTTTAAGACAGACAGTGAAAGAAGGAGGAAAAGAAGGGTGGTGGGTATCAGACATGGTCCTTTGATACTAGAAAGGCCCTTTCCAGCAGAAGAAGCAAAGAGTCACAGATGAAACGAAAAGATCAGAGGAGACTAAGAACATGGTAGGAGGCGTCAAAGAACGTCGTACTGTTTCAGTTTCCCACTCTTGGCTTAGAGTAAAAATAGTCAGCTCAACTGTCCCAACACAGAGGTAAAGTTTAATGGATTGCAGTTTTAATTTTTTAGGCTTCAATAAATTTGTTCACATGCTGGAGAGAAATGGAGAGGAGAAAGAAATGCTGAATAAAAGAAATTAGCAGTCAGGAGGAAGCTCAGATTGTGAGGGGAGAGGAGATAAAGATTACAAAATATTCTCTACATAAAACAGAAGACAAAGAGAGAAGGGGGAACCCTAATTGTTAAAAATGTTGACTTCAATGGAAGCAGAATATTTAAAATGCTCGACACAGAGAGATAAATGGACTGCAAAGCAAGATTATTTTCGGAACAAGCAGTATAAAATGATGTGGTTTTTTAAAAAGGAAGAAGACCAAACTGATTCTGTTATCTCATCCATTTCTCAGTGTTCAGGAACAGGACCACTTTATCATGGGTATAATATGTTATGCTTTTTAATTTTGTTTGTCAGATTGCAAACAAGAAAGAGAGCAGTTATCTTCAAACTGTGGATCTTGAAACACTTGATGCTTGCCATAGAGATGACAAATGAGAGAAATGTCAGTGCTGCTGTTTGGAACCATAGGATGTCATTAGCAGATATCCATAAAACACTCCAGCCACAAGTCTGTTCTGTTCTTGTGCACCTGTTGGACTCCATTACAGTGAAACTCATCTGCCACCAAAGCACTAATCAAGTGCACCGCAGGAGTTTAGAAAATGTGTTTCCGTTATCCGCACCACATAAACGGAAAAGCAGCACGAACAGGAGAAAAGTATCCGTGAAACAGACAGCATCTGCTGTTTCCTTAAACAGGCACTGGCTGCTTTTCATTCTGGAGACATTTCTCATTTTGATCAACAATATTCACAGCTGATACTTGGACTGAAAATATATTCCTGGGATTTGATTTGAAACCTAATGGAAGCTGTCCCTTTTCTCTCTGTGTTCAAAATTTGGGCATTTAAATTACTACATAGTAAGCCCATCATGTAATTGTCACAATTTAAGATTCTAAATAGCTTCTTAAGTGAAGAGCAAGGCTGTTAGTAATATTGTTTTTTTTTTTGTTTTTTCCAAATAAGCTAAAATCAGAAGCATGGGATTTCACATACCACCCTTTTCCCCTGTAGGGAAAGGTCTCTTGTTTATAACATGACTATATTTAAGCTACACTTTCACACTTTCTCACCCACTATCAAATAAAAAGGTATTGTAAATTTTATTGTGGTACTTCTAAACCTGACATTGCAATATGTAAGGCACCCTCATAGTTCTCTACTTTATATATTATTTTTATGGTGGGAATTAAAGGTTTTATGGGGCTATAATTTCTGACATTACCATCTATTCGTAGAAATGCAGTGCTATCCCATTTATAGACAGTCCATCTGTAGGAGAACTATATCCTTTCAAGGTCATGTGAATGCCTCAAACTTGGGAAGAGAAACATGAATTAGGTGAGACCTTTAGCTGAACAAAAGCGTATTGCTTAGTGCATATATGATTTTGGATATATTCAGACAGCGAATTGAAGACAGTAGTACTTCTGAATAATAATGTAGGGACACTGTTTTGTGAACATTCTTTCCTCATAAATAGAACTCTTCATTTCAACCATTTTTGGATGGATGTGCAAATGGGGAGAATTTGTTTTCACACTCCTGTACCACACGTTTCCCCAAATTTCAGCATTCTACTCCATCTATTCCCATATTCCCTCCCATCAGGTGCTCATGTGGTGTAGTGGTTAAGAGCAGTGGACTTGTAATCTGGTGAACCAGGTTCGCTTCCCCTGCAGCTTCTGGGTGACCTTGGACTAGTCACACTTCTCTGAAGTTTCTCAGCCTCACTCACCTCACAGAGTGTTTGCTGTAGGGAAGGAAAGGGAAAGGAGATTGTTAGCTGCTTTGAGACTCCTTAGGGTAGTGATAAAGCGGGATATCAAATCCAAACTCTTCTTCATCATCATCACTAATAACATTTGGATTCGTGTACCGTCATAATCAGCAATCTTTTTGAAAAGAAACTTGGGCTTTGGTTCAGATTTTAGGCTTTGCCTGAATGTGGTGCATAGTCCTCTCAAAATATACTTGAGTTGCAGAACTGTTAAATAGCTGTGCCTCGACACACAGAGGAGATGGTGTCAGTCATGGTAGAGCAGGGATGAGGGACCTCTGGCTTTCCAGGTATGGTCAGATGCCAACTCCCATCAGTCCCAAGCAGCAAGCCCAATGGTTGGAGATAACGAGATCTGTAGTCCAACAACTTATGGAGGACCACATGTCTACCATCCCTAAAGTACGCAATACAGGGCAAAATGAACTGATGGTCTTAAGCAGTATAACACACCTTTATATGCTCACAGGTGTGCTGTCACAAGCTGCCTTGAAATCAGGCCATTGGGGCATTTATGATTACAACAGTAAGCTAGCAAAAAATATTGAAAACTACATACTTCAGATATAGAATCACAATAATATTAATCTAAGTGCAAAAACATGTACAATTGTACTACCAATATACAGAGATAGACAGATGATAGATAGATACAAACCTCAATAGAGAAAATGGCTGTCTTATTCTTTGGAGATACTAGAAGGAAAATAAATGGAATATATCAGCTCATTATTTTTATGTTTTATAGAAGAATCTTCCAGTTCCTCTTCCCAGGGACCATAGGTAGCTACAATACATAAGGCGGTGCTCTCTGTTCTCTGCACCTGAAATGTGCCTGGAGCTGCCAATTAAAGTAGATGAGAATCTTTCCATTAATTTAGAAAGGTTTGGGGTCAGAGTCTTTGAACATGCATAAAACAGTTTGACCCAAAGCTTCCCCATAGGATCTTGTTATCCCGGCCCACTGAGTTTTGCATTTACATCATTACCAAATTGAAAATGTGGGCCTAGTGACATTGTTTATTTCCATGAATCCACACCTGTTTCCCACCTTCTGTATGATCCTGCTGAGGCTCTGGACTCTTGCCAGCTTGTTCTGAGTACTTCGTAAGATTATATGAATAAATTGTGAGATTTTTACTTTCAGTGGCACTCGGTGGATATCTGCTTTAGCTGTTTGAACCTACAGGGAAGATGCACGGCACTTGAATCCTGAATCTTTGTTTATTTTAGAGCCAGAAGATTTGCAATGAAACTTGAACTAGGCAAACTGATAACAGATAATGTCCATAGCTATCCCCCATATGCATCCCCCCATAGAATCTGCTCAAGTCAAGGGTTGTACTGAAAGCAAAAGGCTGAAAGTTTTGACTGGAATTTTGGAGGTTGTGGTTGAAACAAAACCCAAAAGTGTCCTCAGTCTTGAAGATTACTATTCGTGGCAGCTGGCAATTATTACCTTTCAACTTAGCCTATATTTAATTATACTGTTGTGAAAAATAAAATGAGACAGTCTATGCACCTTGATGAAAGAATATGATGAATAACTTTTCCCTTTCCATGTATCTCTGTCTAATTATGTACCAAAATACTGTACATTCCTCAAGTGTCCTTTGGGAGGAAGCGTGGGATACAAATTTAATAAATAATAGCTGTATCACTTGAATTGAAGGAAGCCCTGTTTAGGGAAGTTTTTAATGTTTTATTCTATTTTTAATATTCTGTTGGGAGCTGCCCAGAGTGGCTGGGGAAACCCAGCCAGATGGGCGGGGTATAAATAAATAAATAAATAAAATAATTTTGTATGTCACATTTTAAATTTTGAAATTCCTCAAATGATTGACTTGTAGGACCTAGAATCATAGAATCATAGAGTTGGAAGAGACCACAAGGGCCATCGAGTCCAACCCCCTGCCAAGCAGGAAACACCATCAGAGCACTCCTGACATATGGTTGTCAAGCCTCTGCTTAAAGACCTCCAAAGAAGGAGACTCCACCACACTCCTTGGCAGCAAATTCCACTGTCGAACAGCTCTTACTGTCAGGAAGTTCTTCCTAATGTTTAGGTAGAATCTTCTTTCTTGTAGTTTGGATCCATTGCTCCGTGTCCACTTCTCTGGAGCAGCAGAAAACAACCTTTCTCCCTCCTCTATGTGACATCCTTTTATATATTTGAACACGGCTATCATATCACCCCTTAACCTCCTCTTCTCCAGGCTAAACATGCCCAGCTCCCTTAGCCGTTCCTCATAAGGCATCATTTCCAGGCCTTTGACCATTTTGGTTGCCCTCCTCTGGATACGATCCAGTTTGTCAGTGTCCTTCTTGAACTGTGGTGCCCAGAACTGGACACAGTACTCCAGGTGAGGTCTGACCAGAGCAGAATACAGTGGCACTATTACTTCCCTTGATCTAGATGCTATACTCCTATTGATGCAGCCCAGAATTGCATTGGCTTTTTTAGCTGCCGCGTCACACTGTTGGCTCATGTCAAGTTTGTGGTCAACCAAGACTCCTAGATCCTTTTCACATGTACTGCTCTCAAGCCAGGTGTCACCCATCTTGTATTTGTGCCTCTCATTTTTTTTTTGCCCAAGTGCAATACTTTACATTTCTCCCTGTTAAAATTCATCTTGTTTGTTTTGGCCCAGTTCTCTAATCTGCCAAGGTTGTTTTGAAGTGTGATCCTGTCCTCTGGGGTGTTAGCCACCCCTCCCAGTTTGGTGTCATCTGCAAATTTGATCAGGATGCCCTTGAGTCCATCATCCAAGTCGTTGATAAAGATGTTGAATAAGACCGGGCCCAAGACAGAACCCTGTGGCACCCCACTAGTCACTCTTCTCCAGGATGAAGAGGAACCATTGATGGGCACCCTTTGAGTTCGGTCAGTCAGCCAGTTACAAATCCACTGAGTGGTAGCATAGTCAAGACCGCATTTTACCAGCTTCTTTACAAGAATATCATGGGGCACCTTGTCAAATGCCTTGCTGAAATCAAGGTAGGCTACATCCACTGCATTCCCTTCATCTACCAGGCTTGTAATTCTGTCAAAAAACGAGATCAGGTTAGTCTGACATGACTTATTTTTCAGAAATCCATGCTGACTATTGGTGATCACAGCATTCCTTTCTAGGTGCTCACAGACTGTTTGCTTAATGATCTGCTCCAGAATCTTCCCTGGTATTGATGTCAGACTGACTGGGCGGTAATTATTTGGGTCCTCTCTTTTCCCCTTTTTGAAAATAGGGACAACATTTGTCCTCCTCCAGTCTGCCGGGACTTCGCCTGTTCTCCAGGAATTCTCAAAGATGACTGCCAGTGGTTCTGAGATCACATCTGCCAGTTCTTTTAATACTCTTGGATGCAGTTCATCTGGCCCTGGAGACTTGAATACATCTAAACTAGCCAAGTATTCTTGTACTATCTCCTTAGTTATTCTGGGCTGTGGTTCCTCTGCTGAATCATTTGCTCCAAATTCTTCAGGTCGGGCATTGTTTTCTTTATCGGAGAAGACTGAGGCAAAGAAGGCATTGAGGAATTCAGCCCTTTCTGTGTCCCCTGTTTGCATTTCACCATCTTCTCCTCTGAGTGACCCCACTGTTTCTTTGTTCTTCCTTTTGCTACGAACATACCCATAAAAGCCTTTTTTGTTGCTTTTAACCTCTCTAGCAAGCCTGAGTTCATTCTGTGCTTTAGCTTTTCTGACTTTGTGTCTACACGTGCTGGCTATTTGTTTGAATTCCTCTTTGGTGCTTTCCCCCCTTTTCCATTTTTTGTACACATCCTCACATTTTTTGTACACATCCTTTTTTAACTCAGTTAAAAGTTCTTTAGATAGCCACCCTGGCTTCTTTAGGCACCTTCCATATTTCCATCTCATTGGTATTGCCTGAAGTTGTGCTTTTACTATCTCCCTCTTAGCAAACTCCCAGCCATCATGAACTCCCTTTCCTTTTAGTATTACTGTCCATGGGATCTCACCCAGCACTTCCCTAAGTTTTATGAAGTCGGCTTTCTTAAAGTCAAGAAATTGAGTCCTAGTATGCTTGGCTGCTCCTTTCCGCTGTATAGTAAACTTCAGAAGAGCATGATCACCTGTGCCTAATGATCCTTCCACTTCTACCCCACTAACCAGGTCATCAACATTGGTTAGGACCAGATCTAAAATGGCTGTTCCTCTTGTTGCTTCTCCCACTTTCTGGACAATGAAGTTGTCTGCAACGTCAGTGAGGAATCTGTTTGACCTTATGCTCTTGGCTGAGTTTGACATCCAACAAATATCCGGGTAATTGAAGTCCCCCATTACTACTATCTCCCTTCCTTTTGCAGGCTTGGCCATCTGTTCCAGGAAGGCATCGTCTATGTCCTCCGTTTGGCTTGGGGATCTATAGTAAACTCCCACAATGAGGTCACTGTTATTCTTCTCTCCCTTAATTTTGACCCAAATGCTCTCACTTTGGCTTTGAGGTTCTAAATCTTGGATCTCTTCACAGGTATACACATCCCTGACATATATCGCCACTCCTCCTCCTTTCTTGTCTGGTCTATTTCTCTGAAATAGATTGTATCCCTCCATTATTACATTCCAATCGTGGGACTTATCCCACCAGGTTTCAGTGATGCCTATTATGTCATATTTAGTTTGCTGTACCAAGAGCTCAAGCTCATCTTGTTTATTTCCCATGCTTTGCACATTAGTGTACAGACATTGAAGTCTATTAATCATTCCCCCGTGTCTCTTATTTAAGGATTTTTTCCTCCCACCACTAGGTCTGTGTGCTGTTTGCTCCATTTGGTCTATGACATTTGGATGATCATCTTCATCAATTGATAGACTCCTACCTTCAGGAGCACTGTCTCCCTCCCCCACATTAGTCAGTTTAAAGCCCTCCTGATGAGGTTTCAAATATATCCTTCACTTTTTTATTCAGAATGTTTATCCATTACCTCAAACTCTATCAGTATTGAATTGAGCCTGATGCCCTATCTATGCGCAAAATGCGTTTCATCCACCCAAATTTCATTTTAGAATCAAGCAACAGGAAACCATCAATTCAAAAAGGCATTAACAAATATTGCAGGAGACCTTTCGGAAACAAACTGGATAGTACAATCAATTGCAGCCTAGTAGACGTGAAGGATTGCCCCATATCAACTCCGCCTGCCTCTGTTAAATGAAATGTACTGTGGAATTTGGACTAAACTTGCAAGCTCCAAACATTGCCTGGACTACTGATTCATAACCTTGAACAGCATGAGCCATTGTACTGCTGAGCTGGCCAATGTACCCTGCTGTTATCAGGTCTTCTCCTCAATTTCCTGTTTCCAGACATACTTGCAAAAGACCAAAGCCAAAACCAGTGTTAACCATAACAGATTCTGTGCAACTTGTTTATAGTTAACATTGCCATATTCAAAACCCACAACTCTGATTCACAACCTCTCTGTCCTTACAACAAAAAGCAAAAACAACCCCCCCCCTAAAAGTGGATGCTATCCCAATTAAAAATTAAATCACCAGCCACTTAGAATCTCATAGAGAATTAAGTCCCTTTCCTGAGTGAAATGGCACTGCAAGTTTGTCCACCTTGATCACTGTGAGTGAGGAACCACAGATTTTAACAAAAGAGCCTTGATGGCCTGTGATAATGGCTTGCAGGGCTTCTCTAGGAGAATCGGATGCAGGAATAGTATATCTGTTGTCTGATACAAGAGTGTCAATTTGCCTGTACTTGAATATCTGTAAATAATTCTGTAAGGTGCTTACAAGGTTTGCAAACTTCAGTGCCCCTGATTAGCCAGGGTAGGCACTGGCCAAGGGGTCCAGGATTCTGAAGCACTCATTACCAGGTCTGGATCCTATCTGCCTCTGCCCTTCATTTTTCTGCCTCACTTGAGACCTGAGAAAGGACCAAGTAGGTCCTTCTTCATAGGACCTGGTATTCTGGCTGATATGGCCTGTGCCACTGTCACAATTTGCTGCTGTGGCTAGCAAGGCTTTGAAAACTTAGTTTTTTAAATAAAAATATACATTGTTAAACATCTTTGTGGTCATGGTGGTAAACCACAGCAATGCCTCTGTCAATACCTATATGGAAATCTTTCCCAGCCTACATCTGTATTGGAATTGTGGGTTTTTTAAAATGTTTTTGTTGTTTTATCAGTTATGGTTTGTCACCTTGGGCTCCTTTTAGAGAAAGGATGGGATATAAATTTAATAAATAAATTGGGGGAGCCAATCAGGGGGCAGGGTGTGGCAACTCAGCTTGACAAAGTGTGGTTTGGGTGCAGTTGCTTAAAGTACAACCTGCTGTTTGCATGCCACCACCTTACAGTTTCCAACCAGCATTGTGAGAATATGGAAGCTTCAAAACTTTGAAAGCCAATTTGGAAATCCCAAGGTGAGAACTGAATGCAGTTGGAAATTAATCCCCATAGAACTGCTCCTGGAATGTTTCCCTGCTCAGCAAAGAGCATGCAACAAGTTTCGGGAGCAGACAGATATCCTTCTTCTGTCGTTCTTCTGCTTTGGCAGCCGCACATTGCATATAAGTCACTTTTTCCCCTCACACAAGCTGCTAATCCATTTTTGCTCTGAATAACCATTCTGTTGACAGACCTTTTAAATGCCAGCTAGCCTGACTGAAGAGACCTTTGTTCCATTTAAGTACAGTGGACGCTCAGGTTGCGAACGTGATCCGTGTGGGAGGCACATTCGCAACCCATAGCACCACGTCTGCGCACACACGGTTTGCAATTCGGTGCTTTTATGCATGTGTAAAGTGTGATTTAGCGCTTCTGCACATGCGTGATCGCCAAAACCTGGAAGTAACCCGTCCCGGTACTTCCGGGTTTCGGCACGTCCGTAACCCGAAAAAACGCAACCTGAAGCGTCTGTAACCCGAGGTATGACTGTATCTACTAAACACAGTGGTGGATGGTCTGGCAGTGGTGCATGTTGTTGTTGCTTACGGGAAGATGGAGGTTCAGTGAGGTGCTTTTGTCAGCGCATTTCCACTGGGCCAATCTCCCTGCTGCCTTTCACCTCTACGTCAACCTCCCAGTGATGCCACTAAATGGAGGTAAGGTGAGTGGTGCTCCATCACCATGCTGTCTAACACTCATTTTCTTACAAGAACTGTTTTAAAAGAAGGGAGACCTTTCTATTCATTTTTTCCCTTCACACTTTATTTGCTTATCCTCGTATTGTCAAGAGTAGGGTACCACCAAAGACAGGGAGTGGCACCAGTGCTAATAGCTAAGCATTTTCCTTTCACAATAGGAGGAACATAATGTGAGGGAAATGCACTAATTAAAAGTGAACTTTGTTTTAAGATGTCACTGTCTGATGTCAAGGGCAGGTTTGTTCCTTGTAGTTTCAATTTTTTTATATCTCTTCTGTCATCAAACCCACTTTCCTGGGTTTTTTGGAAGATTCAGTCATTTTGAGAGATTTGATACAACTTGTGCAACTTTCTTTTATACCTGCTAAAATATATTCCCAGATTCAAACATAAGGAAGCTTTCGCAGTGTCAACTATATTTGCACCTGCTAATTAGTTATCAACTACTGATTGAAGGTACAGAGCTGAAGAAAAATGGGACAGAAGCTGAAAATACATATGTATTGATGTTTGGTGCACTTTCTTCGTTATATTTGAGGAGTATTTCAACTTGGCTCTGGCTTTCACAGCTGACAAATGTAATTCAAATACCAATCAAGCACGAGCCCTCTGAGAAAGCTTTTGAGATGAGAAGACAATGGGAACCTAAGTAAATAAATAAATCAGCTCTGGTGGATCACTGGTTGAGTTTGAAGAAGAAAGTCTTCATCCCACCAAACACTGGCCTCTGTTTTAAATGTGAATATAATACGTGTTTTCCCTTAAAAAATGCATACATTTTATATATTTCCTGAGCCAAGAACTGCATCACAAAATTTGGAGAAGTGAGAAATCTGAAGTATAAGTACATTCAGAGCCACACATTTGCCTGGCAGGTCCAGATCAGATAGCAATGAAATCACGAAGAACAAATTGCTTAAGCTTCCCTATTGAATCATGACCCACAATTGTTTGGAACCTCAGTACTGACCAGTTCATTTTGGCATTCATTTTGGCAAATACTGTGAAAGGCTTTGCTTTCTCTCTACCTTATTATCTATTTCAGAGGTCACTGAGTTTTTAGGCCTGTGTGCACACTTAGATTTTTCAGTGAATGGTGTGGATGCCACTCCTCTAGTCACTTTACATCCCCACTCCCCAAAACGGTCACCTCCAGAGAAATAAAAGGATAATACATGTTCACACACACAATTTATTTTTCAAGTGATCTGTGCAAATATCAGATCCTGTATAATTAATCTGTGTTTTGAAAAGCACATCGAAATGAAAGAGAAGTGGGAAAGAGTATCACTCTTCTAACTTCCTCCTTCCTCCTTTTCAAGGGACAAAAAGGTAGCTACATTCACCACTCCATGATCAATGGATGGCAGTGAGGGGATGATCACAGGCTTCATAAGTACCAGGGGAAGACATCAAGGGCCCCATTTTGGTGACCCCCGCTCTAGTCCCACTGAAATGGTCTGAGGACCATTATTCAACAAATCTCTGCCACAGACAAGACCTAAGAACCTCTATCACTTGCTATTACTACATCAGCATTCAGTCCTAGCCAGGCCTAGTTCTGGGATAAAGTGACAAGCAATACTCTTATACTATCACTAGAACTCAAGTGCTTGAGAAACAGACTAGGTCTTTGTAGGAGACTTACCACAAGAAATAAGCCCCCTTCCTTGTTTGTGTTGCCAAGACATTTTTTTTGCTACACATAGGCAGACTTGGATGAACTTGAAAATGCAATTTCTTGGTCTCCAACCCAGAACTTAATTTTTGTCTAGGTTAGTGCCAGTGGGAATTCACAGCAGGCTGCAAATACTTTGTAGTCTTAAAAGAAAGTGCACCAATGCCAGTGTAGAAGAATCATTGGGTGGGGCGGAAAAAGCAAAGAGAAAGAAGGAAACAATTTCTTTACTAGCCTGAGAACAAAGATGTTCCTGAAGCGATTTCACATTCAAATGAATATAGGAGCATAAAACGTTTTAGCTGGAGCCATTTTCCCATCAGGACTATTGGCTCAGAAGGGCTCATCCATGTTAAGTATTCCATTTCTTTACAATGGCATCTAATTGTTTCTTGAATGATCCTTGCATTTTGCCTAAGCAATAGTGCCTGATAGGCCATTCCATATGGTTATTATGGTCTAAGTAGGGAGAAAAAGATCTTACTAACATCTGTTGTGCGTTAGCTGCTTTTTAATTTCCATTTATGGCTCTTGAAATTCATGCTCAATGGGAAATAGCAATATACTATCATCCAAACCCACCTCCCAGTTAAATTAAAAGAGCTGAATTCCAGCCAGTTTAGTCCCATTGAATTCTGTGGAATTATATCAGCTTAACTCCAAGGACTTCAATATACCTGGTTTATCACTTCAGTTGCTTGGCAGCCTGTATTTTTAAAATACGACAGTCAGGTTTTTTTCCACCTGTTATTTCAAATACCTTCAATTACGGCTGCTTTGCCAGGAAAATGGAGTGTTCTGCACAACAGTACTTTCAATATCTTTAGCAATACATTCAGTGTTAATATCACAGTAAAAAGATACCAAAAAAAAAAGAGCATCATGACTGCTAACAGAAGAAGAGTCCTGCTGCATCAGACCAAAGTCCCATCTCATTCAGCACCCTGTTCTTGCAGTGGCCAAACAGATGCCAGTGGGAATCCCACAAGCAGGACATGCCCACCTGCAGTTCCCAGAAACTGTTATTCAGAGGCGTACTGTTTTCCCATCGCTGTAGGTAGTACATTGTCAGATATGACTAAGGCCCTGTTAGTAGCTGGCTTCCTAGACTGGATGGATGGGAGGTTGAACCTCATCAACTGCTGAATCAGGTCCTCTGGAGTTCTGGAGTACATTGTCAAAAATATACTACCTCTCCTTTACGTCTGCAGGTGTGGCAGTGGATGTGCTGGACCATTGTCTTGCCCTGGAAATGGACTGGATTGACTGGATGAGAGCCAACAAACTGCAGCTCAATCCAGATAAAACTGAGGCACTGTTATTGGGTGGTTCCCTAGACTGGATGGGTGGGAGGTTGCCTATTCTTGATGGGGTTACACTCCCTCTGAAGGAGCAGGTATGCAGCTTAGGGGTACTTGTGGAAACATTGCTGTTGCTTGAGACTCAAGTAGCCTCGGTGGCATGAAATGTCTTCCATCAGCTTCGGCTGGTGGCCCAACTACACCCCTATCTGGAGAGGGATAGCATGACTTCTGTTGTCAATGCTCTGGTAACCTCTAGGTTGGATTACTGCAACATGTTATACATGGGTCTGCCTCTGAAGACAGTTTGGAAAGTTCAGCTGGCGCAGAATTCAGGTTGCTCGTCACAGCAAAAATGGTTTGAGGAAAGAGGAACAGAATTGCCATTTCTAGCAACTGTTTCATTCAAATTACCAAATGAGCACCACTTTTCCTGTTTCTGTAAATTGCTACAGTGTAAGGAAGCACAGTACCCATCAACAAGATCCAGATACATAGACAACCACAGAAAAGCATATCCCCCCCTCCTTTTATGTATTCCAGTTTCTCCTGCTCTAGGAAAGACTTAATAAAAACCAGATCATCGTACAAATATGGGAAGTTCAAAATCCAGTTTAAATTAGCAAAAGCAATGTAGGCTGATACTCTTAATGGGTGAAGGGTGAAAACAGTAAAGAGTTAGTCATGCAGGTGCTCTTTGTGGCTTATATTCCAGTAGCAGAGTTACACCAGTCACATTGTTCCCAAGGTTTGCAAAAGTCCTCAGAAGTACAGGGGGAAGTTAAAGGTTAAGTGGAAGGAGAGCAGTTGTGCAGTCAACTGGGTAAATCTACCCCAGCAGTCTTAAGACCTGCTGACTCTGCATGGATCAGAGCCAAGGAAAGGGTCATGATGGGGCAGAGTGCTCAGCCAGCCAGCGTGAGGTCATTTCCTTTCCTTGGTGTCTTTTCTGTTTAATACTTTGATGTTCCTTATGTTCTTTGGGTACTAAACTGGATATTATTAAACTGTGACGTTAACTGTGCACTCCAGCTTTCTCTGGCATACATGAAGGTCAGCAGTTCATGCTGTGAAGGAAATGATCAACCGTACTGTATGTAGACAGGCCCCATTGGGCAGTGAAAGAAGCAGTGGTAAGGCAGGCCATGAACCTTTATTCACAGTTGTGAATAATCAAAAATACAAACCATTATGGGAAAATAATCTCACCAAAAAATGAACTCGGAACATGTTGCAGGCTACCAAGGTGAGTATGAACTCGCCTCCCTCTGGTTGCATGATTCTTTATTAGTCTAGGGTTGTGTTAATCTCTCTGTGTACAAACAGCTTTCCTGTTATACTAATTTTGAATTTGACAATTTGCTCCCAAGTGCCCAGTCCTGCGCTAAAAGATACGAAAAACGCAGGATGATGACTAGAGCACAGGTGGAGTAAATCTGAAAGTGACTATGACTAAACATTAGTACATTTTCATACTTATACTGTGGCAGTGATGGAGATATGTGGTTGATCTCCACCACCTTTGCATCCTTGTTAGCCATCCAGTAGAGCAGGCATGTCCAACAGGTAGATCATGATCTACCGGTAGATCACTGGATGTCTGCGGTAGATCACTGGTAGATCATTGGCTCCACCCCCAAGAAGCTGAACAACTTTGTATCTTTGTATACCACCCTGCTATCTCTGCAGATGAAGGGCAGTCTATGAGTATGTTTAATAAATCAATCAATAAGAAACTTCTTTATTTTATATTTCATGAGGTTCTTTCTTCTGGTCTTGCCCCAAATATAAAATTTATACATACAACTCAATGCTTCTGGGCTATATATCCACAGAAGGAAGTTCAACTTGTGGATCCCTAGCTGACTAGGGAACTGCATGTGTGAACAGTGGCTTTAATGTGAAATTCCCACGCTAGATCCAACAACGAGGAGAACTGACCTATAATCTCACCAATCTGAATTTCAGTGAAGGAAGCAAGAGGACACTTGAATCATATTTCATTGATAAGAACCATAATTCAAAGTCCTCTAGTTCCCATGCCTTTCTGTAACAGTGTAAGTGAAATATTATTCCATACCCACCAAGTGTCCCATACCCAGGGACAGTCCCGGAATTGCAAAAGCCATCCCAGCTTCTGATTTGATCCCGGAATGTCCCTCTTTCCCCCACCACTGCTAAACTTGGGGAGGGGGACGAGCTGGTGCTTGTCCTGAATGGCGGCAGCAAAGGAGCATCCCCTTGCCTCCCCATGACCTCTCCATGGCCACTGCTGCCTGTCTCCACCCTTGGACAGCTTTTAGTGGCTTCTGGAGAGCAGAGGAGAAGGAGGAGAGGCTGCTGCTGCTGCTGCTGTTTAGTCCCATGTGACGTACTGGTTCTGAGAGGCAGGCAGAGGGCAAGTCTGCCTTGGCCAGACATCTAATCTTGCCCCTTTCTAAAAGTTATTTATTGATGTGTGTTTTTCTCTTTGTAAATCTAGCAAATAACAAAATAAAATCGGAATTAAGGGGTTTTCTCAAGATGGTGGAGGGCATGTGTGTTGTGTCCCATTTTTTAGTGAGCGGCACTTGCCCTTCTTCTGATAGGAAATGCTCTGGGGGGTGACAAAAAAATGGGGGCCCAAAGAGGGTCAGTTGTGGGGAAGTAGGAAATGTCCCTGAGGAATGTTGGAGGATATGGCATCATCAAGACTACAACATGAACAACTTCAGATTGTAACTATGTTAAAACAAGTTATTTTGAGACATTCACCAAATGCTCTTGAAAATAATTCAGTATACTCAAGTCTGATCTGAATCTGCTGGCGAGGTGGGGAGAGTTTGTTCATCACTAATTAAAAACACCATCATACATACTATAATCAATATTACAAAATTAGAAGTAATAATAAAGAATTACAGTAATAGAAGTAATGATAAAGAATTAGAAGAATCACCCACAGCATTTTGGTTTATATAATTAATTTAGGATTTGAAAGCTTTTTAAGGCTGATTTTAGTTTTAGTTTTTTTACATTATCCAAGGTCTTCGAGTAATTCAGCTCTTTGTGAATTCAAGGGATGTTCTGGTCCTGCATCTGTGATTATGCTTCTTAGCAGGCAGTCTTTTTTGTACGTTAGGTAAATCATAAAATCTAGCTGGTGTCTTTAGAATGCTATTGCTTTCATCAAAATCTTGATTGAAAAGCTTCAAGTCCCTTTACCAAATTGTATGGTTTGTTAGCTGTTGACAGGAGCGGCTGGCCATTTGTTCTTGCTCGAGTTATTTGTATTTCACACACGTGTGCAGGCTGTCTGCTGTGTTCATGTTGTTTATAGTTCTACGTTTGTCCATGGCTAAAATAATTGTGTCATCCTTAACCCTGTTCACTTACAACAATTCAGTTTGCCCTGACTGGAACATTATCCTTGGGGGACTAGAAAGTGTTGCAATAAACATATTATTATTATTTTGGTGGGATTAACCATGGTAACTCTCTCTCTCTCTCTCCAGGAGCAATACATTTAAATCCCTTGTGGTATTCCTGAAATATTATGTGAATAGCAAAATTAACGTATAAGGAGCGCTAGAGGAAATGGGTCACACTAGCAATACCATCATGCAGTGATATGGGTTTAAACCACGTAGTCAAATATGGTTCCAAATCACTGAATTGGGGACCTGTGATTGGTTGAGTAATCTTTCATTGTCCTCCTAGAGAACAGCTACCTTTTTCTCCATGTAAAATTACCCAGAAGAGGCCACAACATACAATGACATACTGCAACTGCTAGGGGCATTCCTCATGTACATTTTAAATGCACACAGCAGGGAGGGGTGTTTTCTACTGACTGTGCCACCAGGCTAGCTTAAGGGTCTCAGGAAATGGTCAAATGGTCACCACTGCCCCTCCATCATCTGCCAGTTGAAAGAGTTGCTTCACTCTGCCCAATGTTAGAGTTGGCCCTTGCTCCCACCTTTATCCTACCACTGAACTGTTTTTCTCAGACTTCTACCTCAATTGATTCAAGTTGTTTAGCTATCCACAAGCAGGTCCTTGTTTGTGGACTTCCTATAGGCCTCTGACTTGCCATGTGAGATCAGAATGCTGGACAAGATGAGTCTTTGGGCTGATGCAGCAGGAGTCTCCTTGTATTGATTGTATATCCCTCAATGACCCCACTTTCCTTTGCCCGGACATTGCTGTAGATCAGCAGGAGAAGCTACAGTTTTCTTAACTCATTGTCCCAGACCAGTATGTTTCTCACTTGCCCTTCAACAGTCTGATGTCCAACTTAGAGAGACACTAACATATAGTCATACCAAAAGGTCATGTAAGTCTTATCACCCATTGGAATTGCTTTTCTAAAAGTCAGCTGATGGAGAATAGTTGGGATTCGGAGGAAAGAAATCCAAGGGAATCAATAGTCCCCTAATGATGAGAATGGCCATTGTCCTCATTGAAATACCCTGAGGAGGAGATGCACAAGTAAATAGACTGGAAAATATTCCCGTATTAAACCTACCTAATTTTCTTCTCCATTTAAACTAATTGTATATAAATAAAGTGGCTGTTAAGGCTAATTCTGCTAAATCCACCCTAAATAGATGCCATTGATTTGCATTACAGAATGGATCAATGAGGAAAGTGAAAGTAGGGAGAAGGGGCAATGCACAATTAAAAGTACCCCTTGCAGAAAGACCCTCCAAATGAGCAGGGTTTTTAATGTTCTCTGTATTTTTGCTGGAGCTTTGTGCCATAATGATCCTTCTGCAGCTTTATGTTAAACTATCATTTTTTATAAGTAAAACCATCATGAATATATACTGGAGCTGCTTGAGAATACACATTGCACGTTAGAATGAAGCTTCTGAATCTGAGCAGGAAAATAGATGAAGCTGCATATGGTTCCTTACTTTTTACACGTCACCTTATTCCCTTTGTTGGGCAGGGAACTCAAGCAGGTGACTGCCATGCCACTCTGACATACACCTACAATTTTGCAAAAAGAGTGTGAAGATTTTGATGTATTCATATGTAATGCTGCTATCCGAAATTTAATCAATCCAATGATTGAGAAGCATGAATGGATATTTAGAATGAGGGTCAAGCTCTTCAAGGTTTCCAAAGAGGAAAAGCCAATTCTGGTGGCAGATGGCTATTTCAAATAAGCAGAGCTTTGCTTAAACAAATGATATACCTTGAAAGAAGAAACTTCACGTTACAGGGCAGTTGTGCCCATTTGCTCAGAGACATCCCAACAAGGCAAGAAAGAATGACTGTGTCATGTAACCACAAAAAAGGAATGCAAACCACCAGAACTGGACTGTAAGTATCATTAGTGCTTCTAAAAGCACAATTTGTGGAGAAGGATGGTTGGGAAAATATACTTTTCTTTGAGGAATGTTCCTCATAAGCAGTGGTGGCTGATCCATTAGGGAGAATGTGGCAGTGCCTCACCAACCTCAGGAGGTTGTTAGTGTCTCTCCTTAGTCTCAATATTGTAGAATTCTGAAGGGATGAGGATGGAGACAAAGCTAGAATTAGATGACTCTGCCTGTGATTAGCTCTGGGTTTGCCAACTGTGGACCTCCCTGCCAATCACCCTACCAATGGGTACCAGCTACCATGGCTCATAAGCCACATATTTTATGCGGGATGGATAAGACGCTAGAATTAGGAAGTTCTCTCGGCCAGAATTAATTGAACCCTTCGGTCAACATGCACTCTTGACTCTTCACAAGATCTTTACGTAGAGCACGAGTCTTTACCTAGTGACTCAATATCCACCACTACAGAATTCCAAATATAATTGATCATCTCTAGAAGGATAATTTGTTTTTTAAAAGAGAAGAACAATTTTCAGTTATATTGATTTGGTACAACAACAAACTGCTTTTCCTACTTATAAATATATGTAAAATAATAGTTGCCTTAGCAGGATATATAAAAGGGTTGAGCAAATTTTAAGCAATACACTAATTTATTCTCAATTTAAAAGAGGGTTTGTTAATAATATATCAATTATTAAATGATGTGTTAAAACTGAAATTCAAAACAGATGAGAAAAATGATCAGCACTGGAAAGTTATGAGATGGGCATAGTTATTCAATTGATATTGTGCTGAAAAAAATCTATCAGATTCTCTTATTAGACTCTTAGATTCTTCAAAAGAAGCAAAAATGTACCCATGTTCTATGGCATTATGTGGGAAATAGGAGGAGGATTGAGCTAATTTTAGACATATCTGATGGAACTGTGAGGAAGTAATAGGGTCTAAATTATCTAAATAACCCATTGCTTTGCTTTTAGATAACCTTGATGGTATGATAACAATTAAGGTTCATAACATGAAAGGAAACAACATATTGAGAGCAGCCTCTCTGGTAGGGGACAAGCATTGGAAAGACCATTGAAAATTGCATTTACCCAAAAAGGTGGAGAGGAAAAGAAATCTATGGCATTTAATTAGCATTTTCTCATTTAGAGTCTTCAGTGGAAAATCACAGGCGGGAGAAGCCTGTGAACTTGGGATTCGGCTGGCACCCTTTGCGCCTCCCCTACTCACGGGGAAACCCTGATTTGGGGATCCAGAGCGAAGTGGGGTGAGTGGCGCGGTGCTTCGAATTGACTGCTTCTTTCACGGAGTGAAGCCGCATCGCTGTTGCAGGAGAGCGCTGACTTTTTCCTGTGGACAATTGGATTTTAAACAACTACCCGTGAGTAGAACGGAAAATTAGATCCTTAAATTCATTAATTTGGCATTGAAACGGGAAGGTTCTAAACAGGAAGTCCGCCTTCCTTTTTTGTAAACAGATTGAAGCAAAGAAGTTGCAAGTTAAAGCCTTGGAAAGTTTATTTTTGTAAAGGAATAAATCTCCATCGGTTAAAACTATTAAACCCCCCTTGGAAGCAGGAGAAGAGGGGGGAAATTTTGGACCTAGTGAGCCTGCAGGAGAGAGTGAAAAACCAAATTACCACTGCTCCGAACCTGGAAACGGGCTGCCAGAAAGTGTGACTTTTTTGACAGCTAGCAATAAGAGAAATATATTGTTTCCATTGTACTCATCTGCGTTTAAAAAGTAGGAAAAGAAACTATCTTTATAGTTTAAACTGTGTTTGAAAGGATTGATACAAGTGGAGACTGTTTCCCTCTAGAGGGAGCTTTTGAAACAGTTACAAGAGTGGAGCTGGGGTTTTTCCAGTTGCAAGATAAGAACTGTGTGAAATAGAGATCGACCTTGGACTTTAAGAATGTTAACAGAAGGAGCCTTAGTGACTGTATTATGTAAGATAAGCTATTCGTTGGAACAGCTCCACAAGAAGACGGACGCTATGAATACTAAACTTGAGAACTTGGGACAAAAAGTGACTAATTTGGAACAAAAAGTGACCATTAATACAGAAATTGTTCAGGATTTGACACAGGAACCTACTTTGACAGGACAAACTGGGGAGAAGACGAAAGAGAATGTTGGTGTTGTTAAACCTAAAATAATACAAGTGGAAGCCCCAGTTTTACAGAGGCAAACTGAGGACTATAAGTGGAGGCCTTTTATGAATGAATATAGAAAGTCAGAATTTGAAGATTGGAGCCCTGTTTGGATTGAAGAAGGAAGGTTGGATAGACTCTTCCATGCAGAGATTTACTGACCTTTGGGTCTTGAATCTGGGTCAGGAGGTGATTGGAGTTGTGGGGGCCTTTGGATCTGGGGGAGCCTTGAAACATGATTTGAGATATTGTATGGACACTGGTTTTAGCTGTGGAGAGTTGGTTGGTCTGTCGAGAGGGAATGGGGGCATGGTTGGGTCGGGGGCCCCCCCAAGACCTGCGTTTCAGCACCCTCAGCATCAAAGAATATGAAGAAAAACTGCAGAAGGGACTTGGAAAAGATTTAAGAGCCTCGGACAGAAGATCTCCAGGTTGATGAACTATATGGAATGGACGGAAATGACTGGCAGAATCCGAGACCAGGGAGAAGAGATAGTGGTAGAAGATTGGGAAAGTTTAAAGTTTATATATAGAAATATTGTAAATTTAATAAAAAAATTCCTTCCTGTAGCACCTTAAAGACCAACTAAGTTAGTTCTTGGTATAAGCTTTCGTGTGCATGCACACTTCTTCAGATGCACACGAAAGCTTATACCAAGAACTAACTTAGTTGGTCTTTAAGGTGCTACAGGAAGGAATTTTTTTATTTCGACTATGGCAGACCAACACGGCTACCCATCTGTAACTGTAAATTTAATGAGTGTTAGAAAATTGTTGGAATGAAATTTTATGGCTTTAGCAGAAATGTTATAAGGAGTTAGGTATAAATAAGTATTTCAGTATTAATGGAAAATAAGGTACAAAATATGTTAAGATATTCATAATGATAAAAATAGAGAAAGATGGAAAGGAATTGCTGAAACAAGTAATAGAAGTGGAATGCAAAAAGGGAGGTGAGAGGAGGTCGATGAAATAAGGGAATGAAAGATAAAGTAATGAAATGGTATGATATATGTTTTTAAATTGTTGTTCTTTTGCTTTGTTTAGTTTAGTGTGTTAAGGTTGTGTTTTGTATTGTTTATTGTATTGTATTGTATTTTCTTTCTTCTTTTCTTGTAAGTTTTAAAAGCAATAAAGATTATTTTTATAAAAAAAATAGAGTCTTCAGTGGAGAAGTAGTGTACCTTTTTTCTCCCACCGTTATTATTATATAGTATTATACGTGGTAGTCTTAGCATTAGCCTTAAATTACTTAGGCCCCAAATATCCAAAAGACCACTTCCTTCCCTACCCCACAGGTGCTCTTGGGTGTTAAGATCACCAGAGGGAGCCATTTTGTTATTTCTTCCACCCTCAAAAGCGTGGAAGGTTGTGGCCTGTGAGTTGTGGAACTCCCTTCCCGCAGTGGTGCATCTGACAGCTTCACTATACAGTTTTCGACAAATACTGAAGGCACACCTTTTTACCTGATAAGGTTACCAGATTTTTTTCAATGAATCCGGGGACACTTTTCAGCTTCAGTGGATTTCTTTGGGAACTGATTTGTAGATCCAGGGACTATCCCTGGGAAATGGGGATGTCTGGTAACCTTATAATGGCATTTGACAGTTAAGTTGCATATTTTTTTAGGACCCATCCTATTTTGTGATTGTAAGTTTTAAATTGTTTTTAATGTTGTTTTTAACATTAAACATGTTTTTAACCCCACCTGGGACTGTAGGGTGAAGGTTGGTAGTAAATGTAATTCATTATCATCATCAAGGTGCATGTAACTGAATTTCATATATTACTTATCAAGGACAAGGGTCCCACAGGGTCCATAGGCTTTCCAGCAGTTAGTAAGGCGAAAATCTAAAAATAGGATATTGTATATTCCGTCTTGCTGGGATTTGAGAGAAGCGGTTTTAGAAATCTGACAGCTTCCTCAAAATTCCATTAGCAATTAGAAGCCATCCCTTTGGTGATAAGTCCACAACATTTGGAGGTATGTGTGAAAAAATCACAAAGCAAACACTGGCCATTCTTGTATTTGTTTATTTGTGGCATTTTATATACCACTCTTCATCTCAAGCAGTCCCAGGATGGAGGGCATTCAAACAAAAGCAATATAAAAACATACAGAAAAACAGTCAAGAAAAGCATATCCTACCTAAAGCATGCAATCTGCTTCCTATAGTAGGACTGCCATATGTCCAGGTTTTCCCAGACATGTCTGGGAATCAGACTGTCAAAATGGCGTCTGGGCAGATTTCTGCTGAATCGGCAAAATGTCCAGGAAAACCTTGAGTAAGGCTTAATGCATATATCAGGCCAGCCATATTCATCTGGAGCATGTAGAGGGGCAGTTCCTTTGCCTCTTAACAACTATAGATGCATAAACAGACACTAGAATACTAATAACAGAAACATAAATTTTCTAATTTTTTGTTCAAGAAAAACTTGAATAAAATTATAGAGGGCAAAGAGGACGCATAGCACACATTGGCAAAACATTGCACTTAGTGAAGTTATATTTGCAAGATGACCATGACTTTGACCTGATCACTGATGCAAGCTTTCATGTGACAGGGATCAGCAGTGACCAAGTTCATGAGCCATCTTGAAAGTTACTGGTGAAATGCAAATAGCGTCTCATCTAAGATTCAAATTATTTATGATTCTCAATTACTTTCTTCGGAAGTAAGATGGAATATGTGACTCAGAGGTCCATCACCTCTGACCATTGAGTCACAAGCTCAAATCCAATGAAATTGCCATCACATGTCATTTCTCTGAACTTCCCTGCAATGTTGGTGTTCTCAGTCAAAAGTCCAGGGAGACAAATATTTAGAATGTTCAAATCCAGATCTGGAGTGGGAGGGGGAGAGAGGTTATTGGTTTGTTCTTCTTGTATATTTTGTGTTTTTATCTTGTATTTTTATGTTGTGAACTGCCCTGAGAACTACAAATGAAGGGAGATATACAAAATAGATAGATAGATAGATAGATATAGATAGATAGATGATAGATAGATATCAACTTCCCTCATAGCCAGAGGTGTTATGGTGAGGGGATGCTAGGAAACCCAATGGGGCATTGTTACAAGTTAATGGGACAGAGCAAAAACATAACTGCAGGTAGTTCAATGTGTTTTAAATGTATTTTATTTTAGATTTAATAATATATTAGAGGTGCCAAGAACCTGGACTATATCAGACATTCAACTTTTACAAGCAGAACTGTGTTCTGTTCATGCTAGAACATCACTGGTTCCAGTCCATTGGCTTTAATATTGAAGATAGCTTTACTTTTTTATAGAATAATTTGGCAGAATACAACCTGCTCTTTTTATCTCCTTAGAATGAGATCAAACACCATCATCAGAGAGAGTAAGAATCCTATTTGTATATTTACAGGAAGTCCATTGTTGAAATGACTTGAATAAAAACACTCTTCTAAATATGTAGAGAGAGCAAAGCAGATATGATCAGATCAGATACCTGACTGACCACCCCCTTATGTCTGTGATTCCTTCCTCCACTGAGCTACCAACACACTACTTTTACCATTGCAGTACTCTCTTTTCTGTCTACCAGGGAGAAGTTCTCTGCATCATTCCAGTGTCAGTGCAGCACCATAGTTGCGTGCTCTCTTTTTCTCAGTAAGTCATAAAGTGCCAGGGGGATGAGCGATATGATAGTATGATGCGTGTGCACCTATCTCAACTAATTAGGACTAGGACAGAGAGGGAGCACAAAGACAGCATTCATGGTGCTGCAATGCTGTCTTTTCTCTACAGAAAAGGGTATTGCTGTGATTTCTCCTTGCTACATGTTCAGACTTTAAAGGGTTGGGGCAAGTTATAGGTATATTGCATGCTGCTGTCTCTTCTGAAATGCATCACACTGTAGTTTTTCTTCTCCGAGTCCAAACTCAGCATGACAGCAAATACCTCTATGTTCCTGAGTAGCCAGATTCTCTTGTGCAGTGTGTAAAACGAGGCAATGAATAACTCAGCACTATGGCACCCTGTTAATTAAATTTCCACTTTGCAAACTACCTTCAGCGTGCTCGTCCAAATTAATGTCGCTTTCACCAACATATTCCAACCTATAAAGTTTCAGACATGGAAAATAAACTTTGTGGACTAAAATCCAAAAAGGAGGCAGCAGGGACTACTCAAATTAGTAAGTACAGTCATTGTGTGAAGTCTCACAAGCCAGTCTTGAGCACATTATGCAAAAGAAGTAGGAACCATTGGAATCAATGGGGCTTGCATCCAAGTATGGTGGTTTGGGCTGGAGTGTCAAAGAAAGGTCTTTTAACAAAGTAAACTCCATCCTTTCCTTCTTCATATGTACTGTAAACTTTGCTGTCAAACCCATATACTGTGAAAAGGAAATAAATGTTGGTTTTTTTTATTACATCTAAAGCAATGTTTCACAGACTCCCACCCCCCACCCCACTCCACACACACCATGGACTGCTTGAAAATTGCTAAGAGTCTTGGTGGACTGCTTAAAGATTTACCTGCCTGTTGTGCCAATTGTAATGCACTGTACTAGATACTGTATGGTTTTTAATTATACTTTTATAGACACACCATGGCCACCTGAATAAAGCATATGGACCAGTGGAAGTATGAGGACCACAGTTTAAGAACCCCTGATCTAGGGCCTAGAAACTTAGATGTACCTATATGTTCCTTAACGGGGCAAACTATCCATAGTTGTAGATTTTCTTTGTTTTAAACCCCCACCCCCACCCCCAAAAAACTTGTCCTCCAGCACCGTGAGTCCAATCTAAATTATCCCCCTCACCATATCTTTACAGAAACTGAAAAATGTAGAAGATTCCATTGCAGATCTGAAATGTCTCATCTATTTTGGCCTGTAGAAATATTGAAGTAAATATTAAATATCCCACTTTGAGATTCACAGGCTAGCAGGAAGCAGGATCACCTGTGAGCACATGATGGGGTCACCTTCTCCTAATTGCCATCATACTTGAGGTCCAATCTACATATTCATTTGATGGCCCTTGATCACTCAATCAATCAGTGGCTGGCCACTGTGAGTATAGGATGCTGGACTAGATAGGATTGATCCATCAAGTGGTTCTTTAATTCTTACAGTGGGAGATGTAATCCAATAATATCTGGAGTAAAGGTAAAGGTAAAGGTACCCCTGCCCATACGGGCCAGTCGTGTCCGACTCTAGGGTTGTGCGCCCATCTCACTTAAGAGGCCGGGGGCCAGCGCTGTCCAGAGACACTTCCGGGTCACGTGGCCAGCGTGACGAAGCTGCTCTGGCGAGCCAGCACCAGCGCAGCACACGGAAACGCCGTTTACCTTCCCTCTATAAAGCGGTACCTATTTATCTACTTGCACTTAGGAGTGCTTTCGAACTGCTAGGTGGGCAGGAGCTGGGACCGAAGGATGGGAGCTCACCCCGCCGCGGGGATTCGAACCACCGACCATACAATCGGCAAGTCCTAGGCACTGCGGTTTTACCCACAGCGCCACCCGCGTATCTGGAGAGAGGTTCTCAAATCCTGCGGTAAAAAAAATAACATTGTTGAATTTTGCAAGATGTAATAATAAAGTGATTGGTTTACATGTTATCAACAAAACTTGGGGTTATTTTTTTATTTGTTATTTTTTGATTTTTAAAATCTGGCCATGTTCTAAATTTGTTTGACATTGAATTTCTATTCTGTAAATAATTTATTTGTTGGATCAAGGATGCAGGAATCAATTAGTAGAAGAAGTTGGAAAGTTGAGTAGTAACTTGGAAGAGAATGGGAAACATCTTTGCCTGAAGGGCATGGGTGGCTAACCTGTGTTTTGCAGAGCCTTCTTCTGCTGCCACGCTTCTCACTCTCTGTTTGAGTTGAAGCAGGAAGCTCAGCTCAGGGACTTCCTGTGCTGCCCATCTGACAGGTGCCGGAGATGTGCTCCCATGTGCTCTGGCTGAAAAGAAATGTCCTGCTCCCATCAGCCCCAACTAGCATGACCTATGGTCAGGGATGAGGGTCAGTCCAGCAACATTTGTAGGGCCACAGGATTCCCATTCCCAGTAGACAAAACTGATGTTTCAATGGTCTGGCTCAATATAAGGCCCCATCCTTGAGCTATATGGAGGTTTCTTGTGGATAAAAGAACTGAAACCCATGTTCAGAGCAAAAATAGACAAAATGCAAACAATAATAATATGGTAGCTTTCTTATTGTTGTCTGCCTATTCTGAGTGTGTATTATTGTGTTTCCATGCTATCCCCATCATTACATTTTAGCAGCCTCACATCCATGTTGGAGCTTTGAGAGGCCGTTTCCAGTGCAAGAAACTCTCCCAAGTCTCTGAGTACAAATATGATATGTTTGTAAAGTAATATGAATTAAAGATGTGCTGTTTCAAGTTGAGTGAGCGAATCTTAAAAGGTATTTTCTTTCTCCTGTGAAGAAAACAGCTTTTCTTGAGCATCTTCAATGTTAAGATGTTCAAAGGAGACTTTCTCCTTTGATTATTTACAGCATTTTGACAGGTGAATTCTTACCCTTGTTAATCTCTATGGCTGACAAAGTCTACATTTGACTACATTTTTTGCTACATTAGACAGTTTTATTTCTTTGCTTTAAATGGAGTGGTAAATCTTCTGCCAGGTGGATTTTTCATTTTGGCTACTGGACTGTATAGTCTGACAAGGTAGAGCTTCACAGCACAAGCAGATGGGAATTCCTGCCACCCAGCTTCAAAAGGTTGTGCTTTCTATGTCCCACCTTTAAAAAAAACAGTTCCCACATGCATGTGCACAACTTGACTGCTCATCATTTGATGTTCAACACCTGATATGTAGCTCAATTGCTTGAACTTCCCCCATCAAATAATGTTGTGTTGGAAATGATACAAAGCCACCAGCTGTGATATTTGATCTGTCATGGCTCTTTCACAGGTTTATCACTTCAATATTCAAGTGCTGAGCAGAAGTAATGATACATCCTTGGTGTTGTGCTGGGTAAATAAATCAAATTAACCTAAAATTAATCTCTAGCTGTTTATATAAGGACTACCTACCTTCTCTTTATGCCTGTTCTCCACCTACCAAATGAATTGATGCGCTTTGCCTAATGATGGAGGCAGAAGTGAGTAGCAGCTGATTATTTCATTTCCAAATATGAAGGCTCTGCCCTTATATGATTCTTCTTCCTGTGTGACAGTGATGCAACATAAAACTCAGAGGCACCTGAAACTGCTCATTTGACCATCTGCTACCTTATCCCATGCTCTTTCTTAAACATGGTAGAATGTGTACACAGCTATATTTAATACATAACTCCTTTTTGTACATTAATCTGACACTGTGTTTGTCCTAAGTATTATGCAGATTGAAAAAAAGTCCAGAGACTTAAGCTGAATGCTCTCAAAACTTTCCTTCAGATAACTAATGGTGCCTTAATAAACACTTGTTTTGCCTTAGTCAACTTGTACCTCTTTTCCAGGCTTTATACAGCTACATATTTTGGCATCTCTGAGAAACTGAGGCTGCTTCACTGTACCATGCATACGGTTGTCAACATGTATGAAAATCCCAGCAGAAAGCTCCCCCCTCTCTTTTAGCCCCATTTTGCCTTAATAGGATTCATTGCTTCCTTAAGCAGCCCTTGTAATTTCCAGCAAGGTCCTTCAACTCATTTAATGTGAAACATTTGTTCATGCCTAATTTGTCTGAGAAGGGCCATGTTTGTGTTTTCCTCGAGTTGCAGAAAGGTTGATTGTGAGGGTGGAACTGCCTTCCTCCAGTGAATACATATCCCCTCGAATTACAGTAATTACTGTAGGTTTCATTTGAATGGTGCTCTCTCCTCCATGCCCTCCTTGACAAGGTTAACAAGCAGAAGGAAACTGAACATCAGAAGAGAAGTGTTGGATTGCTCTGGCAGTTTCTTGACAACACTGTTTTTATGGTAACAATTGGAAGACTCCTACACACAGAGTTCTGCAGCAGAAACATAAGTTAGAAACCAAATGTCTATTGTTTGGGCGCTAGCAGTAGCCCTTCTTATCTGCTTTTTGCATTTCTGATGTTATGTTGTATCTCCAGAACACAGAAGGCACATAAGCCAACCTTTAGAAAAAATAGAGGTCACCCTAATCATAATTATTAGACTACTAGACGTGCTTTCTAAGACGGTGCTGAGCTTCCAAAATAAGTTCATCAGACTATTTCCATTTCTTTTGGGACCACGGGAAGTTGCCTTATACTGGCTCAGACCATTGGTCCATCTAGCTCAGTATTGTCTACATTGATTGGCAGTGGCTCTCCAAGGCTTCAGGCAACAGTCTTTCCCAGCACAACCTGGGGATGCTGGGGATTGCAACAAATAAATGATTAAATTGGTGGAACCAGCCGCTGAAGTGCCAGACTTTGGAGTTTGGTCCAGCCTCATTATCAAGTAGTTCAAGCTCCAGACCTGCTAGAGCCTCAAAGTTAGTTTCAGTCTACTCTGAAGCTCTAGAACAGAGCTAGCACTGAAATGTTTTCCTTTGATTTCCTAAATAAATAAAGCTTCAGAGGACAGCAGGAAGCTACTTTCTACTGCTTTCCTGATCATGTCTAGTTCCACTGAGTACAATGGGCCTTGCATCCAAGTTCATATAAAATTACAACCCTAGTGAAATATGATGCTGGTTGTTCATTTCAACCGGCCAACTGATGTGGGTCAGACTTCTACTTTCCACTGAAAGTTTTATGTGAACAGTATCAGTGATTCTAACATTCTGAATTTCTCTCTCTCTCTCTCTCTCTCTATATATATATATATCCCCACATACATTTTTTAAAATGTGATTTTCTACAAACATAATAATGCTGACAGTTAGGTTTGGGGTTCTTTTTGGGTCAGGAAGCTGATACTGATTTACATGTATATTACTATTCAGAACTACTCAGTGCTCATCAGCTCATTTCACAGTAGATAAAGAGAGAGAAAATTGTAGGCTTGAGCACAAGCTAACCACACTTTCTTTTCTTTTTTTCTCACTCTAATAGTAAATTGAAGTTGATACAATGTTTTGTTTACAAAAGGCATTGAAACCCAGCTGAAGCATTTTACATATGGTTATTTTACATACAGTGTGGTTAATTTTCAAGAGCAGGAACTCATCATTACAGTCCCGATAGCCATTCTCCAATGAGACTTCAAATATACAGGAAGCTGTATTTACCCATTAGTACAGTTATATAATATATGCAACGCATAGTAGACTGCATGACTGTAACGCTCTTTGTAAGTAAGATCCATTGAACTTAGAGGTGCTTGCTTCAGACTGTACCACTTCAACTTATAGTGGGTTTAAGGAAAAATCATCAGCCACCTGAAATTCAGCCTTTAGTTTTTAATCAGAAGTGCAAATCTTAGAAAGAAATATTAGCTTTTAAACTGCTAGTATGAAGTAGGAAACCAAATGGAAAAAAATGACTAAGTTCCAGGCTCTTATGCATAATTTTGAATACTGACCTAGCACCATTGTTGCTGTGTAATTACTATAGTGGTACCTCTGGTTAAGAACTTAATTTGTTCCAGAGGTCATTCCTTAACCTGAAACTGTTCTTAACCTGAGGTACCACTTTTGCTAATGGGGCCTCCTGCTGCTGCCGTGCCGCCGCATGAGTTCTGTTCTCATCCTGAAGCAAAGTTCTTAACCCGAGGTACTATTTCTGGGTTAGCAGAGTCTGTAACCTGAAGCATTGGTAATTTGAAGCGTCTGTAACCCGAGGTACCACTGTAGTTAGAATTATTTCCTGCTCTATAACAGGAGGTTCTGGTGCAGGTTACAACTATTAAAAAAAATAATATTAAAAACAGGTAAAATAAATTCAAGAGAATATATACATTTTACCTGGAAAGGGGGCAGAACAGGCCTCAGTGACAGTGAGCATCCAGAGAATAGGAACATACCACAGCTACTACACTAGAGAAGGAAACAGTGCAACTGTTTCATTCTCTATTTTTTTGGGGGGGGGTGTTTTTAAATATTGCTAGAGGGTCAGATTCTGAAGTCTGTTTGCTAAGCAACTGCACTGGGACCTGTGGAAGATTCAGCTAGTGAGAACATGCAGTGAAAATATGTGTGGGGATCTAAACTATTATTTCACTTATTTGAAATGTGTGTATCATCTTTAATGAGTCATTTTGTGTCATTTACTGACAGGTCTTTATTTTTATTTTTATTTAAAGAATAATTTATGCTGTAAATCCAGCCTTAAATTTTTGTTGCTGGCTGGCTTGAAGGATGTGTTGACCTTTTCATCTTTCCCCTTACAGAGCATCCTACAACCTCAGAAAGTGCTTCATCCCCATCCAGCCAGCATATTTTTACAGCCTGTTGCTGCACACTCTGTCACCTCATTTGCACTTGTCTTGTTGATTCACTTTTCTTACTGATAAAGAGATTTCATGGAGAAATAAAGGTCCTGAGTTCACAGAGGAAGATCAAACGCACAACGTATTTTCATAGTGCGATCTTGAATCTTCATCGACACATAATATCTGCTCTTTTTCTTGCTCATTCTTCAAGGTAATTTTTCCCACACCAAGGTAATTATTTTTCTTTTGCTACTCTGTTACTTTTTTTGTCAAAGAAGCAGGAGAAGACAGTTCAGTTTTACAGGAAGTTAACAAACTTCCTAGGCAACATATGCAACACAAAACGTCCAGAGGCCTCACTTCCAGAGAGTAAAGGAGCCCCAGTCAAAGGTGACTATGGGGTTGCAGCGCCCATCTTTCTTTCAGGCCGAGGGAGCTGGCATTTGTCCACAGACAGCATGACTAAACTGCTTCTGGCGCAACGGGACACCGTGACGGAAACCAGAGCACACGGAAATGTCATTTACCTTCCCGCCACAGCGGTACCTATTTATCTACTTGCATTGGCATGCTTTCAAACCGCTAGGTTGGCAGGAGCTGCAACAGAGCGACGGGAGCTTACTCCGTCGTGGGGATTTGAACCGCCAACCTTCTGATCAGCAAGTGCAAGAGGCTCAGTGGTTTAGACCATAGTGCCACTAGCGTCCAGAGAGTAGAGATGGCAGAGAATAGGGATTCTCCACATTTCAGTGGTGGGGAAGATTTTCAGCCACACTCATTCATGGGCAGCCACCTGGAGCCTGCATACCAGTGGTAGGTAGGACCCAGAGAATGGATGAGACTCTTGTGTTACCTTAGTCTACACACACATACAGACTACATATCTTTCCATCTTCCCTCCAGTCCACCCAAGAGGCAGTATTGCAGTTCACAAACACATTTCACCCAGACAGAAAAGCACTCAGGAAAGGTGTGACTTCAGGGAAGAGAGGTGCTCTGGAAAGAGTCCCAGTGACTAAATAGAGAGACCTGGAGGACTACATTTTTTTTTGCAGCCTGTTGCAGCAGGGTTTATGCACCACCTTGAAAACAAAATCACATGTTGCATTTCCTGCTTGACATATTGATGCTTAGCAGTGCAATCCTAAACAATTCTACTCTTTGAGCCCCATCAGGTGAGTGTGTATTGCAGTGATAAGAAACATGTGGCCCTCTAGCATTTGCTGAACTGCAACTCCCATCACCCCTGACCTTTCATAATGCTGGCTGAGGCGGAAAGTCCAACAGCATCTTAAAACTACCCACTGGTTCCCTACTCCGGTGTATAGGATTATTATTATTTTATTTATCTAACAAGAGTTATACAGTATATCACGTGATTATAAACAACCTATAAGCTGTTTCTAAGAGACATTAAAACACAATGAAAACAGTTAAAAAACTTATTTGAATAATTGAAATCTACAGGAAAAGAGATTTAAAAACATCAACATCTATGTATCTAGATAGACTTGCCTAAACAAAAACGTTTGAAGCAGGCACCATAATGACAACAGTGAAAGTGCTTGCCTGAGGGAGTTTCAAAGTCTAGGTGCTAGCACACACACAAAAAATAAAAAATGATTTATTACAACTGTAGAACAAGTATTATGTGGCATTTGTAACAGCCCCAGTGCCACAGGTCAAAGCAGTCAAGTGGGCACCTATAGGGCTGCGCAAATAAACAACACTAAATGACTCACTGAAATGTAAGTTTTATGCATAATGTGGAAACTGACCCCTTAAATTTGCCATGTCTCTGTGTTGTGGGCGGGGGGAGGGAATCACCTTATGTGGATAGAAGGAAGGTATTTACTACATTTTGCAAGCTACTTTTATAGGCTTAAATGCAGACATTTAAATGCCAGAAGGGTGTGGAATTTTGTTTTACTACCCAAAAGGTAACTATATTAAAAAAATATTTCAATTAAAACATCTGTGGGCTTGTACTAGCCTAATGTCAATCAGCCCTGGATACAGACGGAGTAATGACAGTAATATGGGGAAAGTGCACATCTACATTGCTTATATTTATTACTCAAGTTTCCACAGGAAACAGTTTTCAAGTTTACATAAATACCTCCGCATTCACTTACCTCACCTAAACAGAACAGTGATGGAAATTTACTGCTTTTCCCCGTATTCATTTTCAGATTGATTAACATTGTAATTACCACACTGTGAATCACTTTTTAAAATAACAGCTGAAAAAGAATTAAAAAGTCAGCTACTTAGGCAGAATTGTATCATCTTAAAATATCTGCAATTAAAGAAGACACTTCTTCTGCTGGCATTAACTCAAATCATTATTCATTTTTTATGCTTCCCTAAGTTTCAATGAAAGGAAAATAGAATATGTGTGTGGAGATAAATACAGGTACACTGCAATAGAAATATTACATCATTATAGTAGCAAGTTATATACACCTGCACTTATTAGTCATCCACACAGCATATATAACATTAGACTGTTAAAGAACAGAGATTGCAATTGCTTCTCAGTGGAAAATCTTTTCCAGCTTTTGACAAATAGCCTTGGTTGAGGAATAAAATCACTTTGGGGTGAAACTTTCAGGCAGGGCTGGCTCTTATGTAAAGCCAACCTTGGATTTTCCTTCTCAAATTACTGTTGAAATGAAATATGGTAAACATTTTGAAATTACTTTTGAACTTTGCATATGCAAGTCACCTTGATCTCCTGAAGGGAGCTGTTTACAGCTAAGCTAGCATTGGGTTCTGGCCCAATTTCAACATGAGTTGACAGATCTGAGTCTTCAGGCCAGCCCATCGATGAGGCAGAATGAGACAACTGTCTGAGGTCCTGCAAACTGATGCCCCTCCAGGGTCCCCTCACATCCTGGCAATATAGCACAAGGCAAGGTTTCCTGTCACCTCTTCCCCTTGCCCGAGCCTCACTTCGAGAAAGAAGGCAAGGGGATCCTTTCTTAGAGTGAGGGATTCTGGGTGAGGTGGCCTAGAGAGTGCTGCTGTCGTTCCTGCCATGGCTAGGATGGCTGCTTAACTTTAGAAACAAATTGGAAGTTGCCCGTTGTAAGTAATGCACATGACTTAGGTCCATTGATTTCATTGGATCTACACGGAGTGAAACTGAGTTGAATGCCACCCACAGCAGCTTTAAAAACATATGTATATGTATATGTATATGTATATGTATATGTATATGTATATGTATATGTGTTAAGTTGTGGGTGAACATATCAGACAACACAGCGATTCTTCAAACAGCTCTTGTTTATTCACAGGCCAGAAGAGAACTGAACTGAAGGGTTCAGCCAGCCTGCTTATATAGAGCTGCAGTACAACGTAACTGTAACAACTTTCTGTAACTATCCAATCACTGAACGTCACTTTCAATCCCTTATTTGCATATGTGGACCTGAACTATCTACAGTATCCCCCTGCTGGCCCAGGGTGAGAACTTCAGTACATGACAATATGTATATGAACCGGTATATGTTTGAGCAAATTTTCTAGCTGTGCAGCAGCAAGGTACAGCAATGGCACACACCTCACCCAGAATACCTAGCTGTGAGAAAGGAACCCATCCTTGGCCTATTTCTCAGAGTAAGACTCAGGAAGGCAGGAGATGGTGGAGAATTTACCAGTGCTGCTGCCACCGATGCAAGGGCAAAATACAGTTAAAAGTGAAGGAATGGGAGAATACAATGCAGTGAATCCTAAATGTCAAAACAAAATTCTGGCATATCTCCAGCTTAGCCAGGGGTTGAGAACTTTGCATTGACTGAGCCCAACTAAGCCAGGAATCTGCCGGCTGAGCCAGAGATCCAATACATTCTAAGCTGCTCATCTTGACGGATCTTGCCATAGGATTTCCTCCTTAATATGTAGATCCCCGTATTCCTATGTGTCTAATGCAATGGAGCTACATAGATAGCAATCATAACATTCTGGTAGCTATGTGAATCCCTGGCACAGCAGGATATTTTGGTGGCAACTCCAAAACCAAAGTAACATTTAAACTTGGCTTCACTGTTGAATTCCAGGAATAACAAAGTCCCTTTTGAAACAGCAAGCATCTTTTACATTATACTGTGTCTAATAATTTGGGTAGTGGTTTTGAAAAACACTCACACACAAATGAAATCTATATACACTGTGACTAAACAAAAGGTTAGGGTAATGAAAATGAAATTCTATTTTTCTCCTCAAAGGGAAGATATTATACTATTAATTCACACCCTACCGAGAACCTCGAGTTATACAGCACTATTACAAGGACACCATGCCAAATTTAGTCCCTCTTCCACTCAGACTCAATTTGGAAGCTAAAAATGTTTGGATTGCTTCCTGGAATAAGACAACAGTTCTTTCAATTCAGTTAAATGCTAAGCAAACAGCGCCTTCTGGTCTTGAAGTGACAGACCAATGTGTATTTGTTTACCATCAGGGATCTGTATTAGGTAAAGCTGGCTTACACTTCATTACTGTTTGCTGTCCTTTCTCTTGCTATTTACCCTCACATTTGAAGGAAAACCTGACAACAGAAAAGTTGGGATTTGTAAATGGATTAATACTTTGTCTCACAAAGATAACTGAAGACATCAATGACAGCTGGACCTCCCTTTGGGCCCAGATTAGCTGCCTCATAAGAGTAGTTTTTCAGATCTATTTGAGTTTTGTCTCTAATGCCTAGTCTCTTGGTGCTTTTCTTTTGCTTTTTCCTTCCTTCCTCCCCCTCCCCTTTTTTTTAGAGTGGCAAAATGGCACAGCATCCTTTTGCAGGTAGAAGTCATTTTGACTTGTAGAGGAAATAATAAAAAAGAGGATTGAAGGAGATAAACCTAATATATCAGGATATAATGAACAATGGCATGTTATAAACAATAAATTAGGCAATCCAGGAATCATAAAGGGTGCCCTTGATATTCACTGGCAAGCACAAATGGCTGACTCTGAAAGTGTTGCCATAACTTTGAAGAAAAGTTGTGTTTTTATTATCTTGCTCATCACTCATGGCAACGCAAGATCAAGTCGATCAAATAGAGACGTCTGGAACAGTTATAAGTATTCAGAGCTGTTGTCCAAAACCATTTTTATTAATAGACTTGCTTCTTTGTTTACTCATTTTTCAATTACAGCTTTTCCAAAATGAAAGCCCAGTAAAAATGAAAAAAATAAAATGTCAAGCTATAATTACAAGAACAGTCTGTAGCACAGAGCTGCAAGGATGTCGTCCTCAAGTATTAAGTTTGGACATTGCTTCAAGTCTATGGGAATAGGCCTCTCTAAGTGCATCACAGCATGCATCCAGCAAGTTAAAGTGGAACTTCTAGAAAGTATTGTGATGGAGATGTGGAGATACTTCCATATTGCATTTGAACTTGCTTATGCATGTGCAAGACTACTTCTGTATGAGGATCTTACTTTATTATCTTGATTAAACAAGTCTTTGCAAGTTAGACTAAAACAAAGACATTTCTCAAGAGGCCAAAATAATTCATTGGCACAACATAAAACATGTTTGCAGACAGAAAGGGCTATATCTATTCAGCTGTAATTAAAAAACTTCCTCCCTGAATGGTAGTGAATTATCTTAAAGATACTAGACCCTAGAGGGGCATCTGATTCAGTTTGTGTGAGTAGTGTTTAATTTCCACAGGGCATTTTGTCTGAGTAAAACTCTTCCTGTTTGACCCTTAAGGGGAAAAAATCTTTTCCATATCTTTGTTCTCCTGGAGTAAATCATTAGATACATCAGTTTAGATTAATGAAAAATTCAGCCTTTGCATAGAATAACATAAAGAAGCCATTGGGCTACTTCTGCTGAATGTTAGTAACCCGTTTAATGTCACAGACTAAGGAGTCATTAGGAAAACTGTCACTAGCTGAGAGAATTGGCTAATATTCATGCTGATATACTTCACAGGCCTGCTCCCTATTCTCAAGGTTCAATGCTGGTCCTGTCACATATATTTTTTTAAGATATACTGTACAAAATCCTTGAACTATATTATGCAGAGCTGTAAAGCTTGCTTGCTCCACACAGCTGTCCATACTGCCGCATTTGCTTTGTCAACTAACGTTGCAAGGATTAAGCACTGTGTCTCCTGTCCAGGATTTGTTAGCTCTCATTGATCTAGGCTAAGCACATCAGTGTCCCACTTAGTACCCTGCTCTCATCCATGTTGTACTTTCAGTATCCTCCATGCTGAAATTTCCATGCTGAAATAATGTTACTCACATTAGATAGCTATGACTACTCTGACTCTACAGTTTTCTGACTCTACAGCTAATAGTTCACCTACCTGAAAAAAACAACCTGTCTGTATTATCCAGAGTATTGACTAATAAGCATGTCTCATTACATAAAATTTCATTAAGACAGAAGTTATTATTATTATTATAATTCAAAATATGGGAAATTCATATAATTCCACAAGGAATCTAACCCATTAGGCTAACTGTGCCCTGTTCTGTAATTGGTAGGCCACAAGTTCAGCACTAACCATGCACTAAGATATTTAGAAAGGTTTTGTATTTCATGCACGATAGAAAAGAGAACTTTTGTTTGACACCTTGGCCTTTGATCAATGGTGTTCCACAGTTTCCATCTTGCCTTTCATAATATCTACATGAAACCACTTGGAGATGTCATCCAGGGAATTGGAGATCACTGCCATAGGTATGTAGAAGACACCCAACCCTATCTCTTTTTCCATCCCATTCCAGAGAGGTTGTAGAGGTCCTAAACTGCTGCCTTGAAGCAGCAATGGACTGTGTGGGGGCAAAAATAAGAATAAAATTGAAGCTTAATCCAGACAAGACAAAGATGCTTCTGGTCAATAGAGCTGACCCAGAAATAGGGGTTGACTCAGTGATGGGTGCACATGTTGGGGTTTCCTGGCTTTGACCATGGGTGTTCACTTCTTTGCTGTGTTCAGGAGTGCCTTTAGCCAGCTTTGAATGGTGTACCAACTACTCCCATTCCTGGAGACTGCAGACTGCAGACCTGGCCAGGTTGGCACATACCATAGTTCCATCACAACTGCATTACTGCAATGTGCTCTACATAGAACTGCCTTTGAAGAGTGCTCAGAAACCACAGTGCATCCAGAATACTGTGGCCAGGCTGCTAATAGAGGTCACATATAGGCAGTGGCGTAGCGTGGGTTGTCAGCACCTGGGGCAAGGCAAGTAATTTGCGCCCCCTAACCCGTGGATTTTAGTAGGGGCAGAGAGCTGCGAGTGCGAGCGCCGCCCCCCCAGATGTTGCGCCCGGTGCGGCCGGCCCCCCCTGCACCCCCCACGCTACGCCACTGCATATAGGGAAATCCTTATTGAAAAAGTTATGCTGGCTTCCAATATCTTCCCAGGCCCAATTTAATGTGCCTGTGATGACCTTTAAAGCTCTTAATAAGGGGATTCAAATAACTGTTGAAAGTAAGTAAAAGGTGATTTTCTCCACTGTTAGTAGTTTTGTGTGAAGGCTAAGAAATATTGGCAACTTATACTTAAGGATATTCTGAGAGAAAGGTTAACAATGAATTCCAAAACGATCCTATTAGCATTTTTAAAAGGAAATGTTTCCAAAGAGAAGTCTCACTCTTCCACCTGATTGTGGCAACCCAATTTTATCTACTAAATATTAGAAGTCCCCATCCTCATTCATATGGCAGATTCTCAGATTTAGAGAATGGTATCTGCAAGTGTGAGATTTAACTATACATGGTAACTTTACAGGACAAATCTGACAACAACAAATCTTGCAGAGTCAACACCTTTGAAGGAGATTTGAAACCTTTTAAACTATTGGACTGATAAACAAGAGCAACAGGCTGATTGATAAGCTTTCCCCATTATTGTAAAGATATTTTTGGGTGCTTCTGTTGCATGTACAGTATATGTAAGAGTTTCTTGTTTTTCCTTTGTTTCTCTTTCTTGCAATGTTTTGATGTAATGAAATGGGTAGGAAATAAATGTTTTTTATAGTTTGTAGCCTAGATAACTGGAAGACTGCTTTGTCCCATATGAACCTGTCTGCTTATTTACATCATCATCAGATGCCCTTCTGTGTGTTCCAGCATTTCCAGACAGTTGGGACCAAGAAGAACATATTTTACTTGGATGGACCAAGTAAACATATTTCTGACAAAGGCTCCTCCTCTCTCACTGCCTTTCTCTGAATGGCCCAAACTGTCCTTTATAGGAAGGCTTTTGATGCATAAATAGTTGTTCCTTTTTGAAGTGGATGTAATTGCTCTGGTAAAAATGCTTTGTCTGCATTTCTTTCTTTTAGAAAAAAATCTCTGGCACTTTAGTTCTTTGTGGCTGTCAGACTATGATTAGTTTGTTTTAAATGATGTGAGCTTTCCATATCAACTTATGTTGTTCATTGCCTTGGGTCTTTTGAGGAATGGTGAAGTTTAAAGGGTTAAAATAAATATTCGTGGGAGTAGATATAGAAAGGAAAGCAAACTGAGGATCTGTTTTTGCATTTTCCAGTCTTGAAGGCCATTGTGGAGCCACCCACAGAGTCCCCTCCCAAAGGGTGAAACCCAGGCAACAACAGGTGTAAACTAAGCAGATAGGACATTGTTCTGAGGTTTAAAATTGACCACAACTTTTATTGATTACAGATGTAGGTAGGCTTTGGCTCAGGCATTGGGTGTATATCCTTTATCAGCCTCCAGATGGAGGGCTGATGCTTTAGCACAGTCATGCCTGAGATGGAGGGCCATTCAAGATGTGGGTCTACCAAGGTCTACTAGGCTGCTGAGGGAAGCTCTATGGCCCATCTGCCCCATGCTTGGCTTCTGGACAGAGACTTCAGTTTAGACTCCTCTAACTCTTTGATCATACCTGTTTGAGGCTGTGATGATGCGATGCCATGCTTGGGCGCAGTTGGTCTTTATCTCCAGGAGGCAGACCAGAGTGAAGACTTCTCCACTCTGGTCTGCCACCCAGGGAGGTATTACAATGGCTGACCACCAAGACTAAATTATTCCACCCCCTGGATGTGTGAGGGGCTGTTGTGCCAGGCTGCAACCACCGCCCACCTCCATACCAGGTAAGCGGTCATTCCACAAACACTCATGTGCACTATAATTTATCATAGTTCCTGGAAAACCATGCAATGGTATTTAGTAGGATGTTGTATAATGATCTATTGCTTTTCATCTTTTTCATTAAAAATGTGGACTTTGTGTGACTTAAATGGAAATCTCGAACTGTTCTGTTAAGGACTCTTTCAATGCCAGTATTCAGAATTTCCTTATACAGGGTGTAATAATTTATTGTGTGGTGAAAAATGTACAGCTTGGTTTCTGACAGTAAACATATCTACACTGTATTTTGCGTGGCTTTGATGCCTTCCTTTTGATTTTTCATCACTCTTCAGGCATTTAATGGATTTTTGAGATGTTACTCCTTGCATATAAATTCCCATGACCAGTTCTCATGAACATATTGGATTCACTGTTGTTATAAAGCTCAGCATGACAGTGTGAGATTGAACTGGGTTTGATAAGCATTGCTGTATCTGTTTACTGATTTCATACTGTATAACTCTCTGGGAATAGTTGGAACAAAAAGATTGATGGTAGAGTCCCTAAAAGTCCAATATGAATGCATTTAATACAATACCATGCTTTAAATCCTCTTTTTGTTTTAATTTTAAGGCAGCCTAAGCCCAGTCCTTTAATTGATTACTATCAAATATAGATTAAATAGTGCTTATATCTCAGAAACATGGGGGGAGCATCACAATAGGTTAAAGTTTATTTGTCTTAATTTGGCTATTGTGAAAAATAAACCAAAACAAGGCTCACCTAATAAACATAAGTGAGGTATATTAAATATTTTTTAAAATAAATAAATTATTATTAATAATAATTGCAGTTGTTAAATGCAAAGAAAATCCTTCACCTTTGCTATTTTGCTTTATGTACCAAGACAGCTTAGCAAAGCAGAAACATAGTGGATTCTCAGTATCTACATGTGTGGTATCTAGTTACTCAGCAATCCAAGTATATATCTACCTATGCTAAGGCTGAATCAAAATTTCCCAGGAAAAGAATATCTGACACATTCGTGACAATTTTTCTTTTTTAAACTCTTCTTCAACTGTTGGAGAATGATGTTGGTCCTCACCTGGAAAATAATCATCAAAATGACCTCCTCAATTTTGCCACCCATGAACTTGGGGCACAACTGTGTATCTAGTTTTTATAGTTGACAAATTCCTGCCCCTAATGTCAGCATTCACAAATAAGACTGAGATTATTGGGACACAATTTCAAGCCCATCCCTGTTATGTACATGCAGACTCTATCTGCCACTGAACATTGCCACTGAACATCTGCTCAGAGGTAAAGTCTGGCTTCAATGGAAAAGCTCCATGCATGGATCAGTCTTCAGACTCCATGAATTCAGCAGTCATCCTCAAACTGACCCTTAAATAGGAACTGCAGTTTTGTCAACAATAAAAGCAGCAACAATTTATTTCCTATGCCCTGCCCATCTGACAGGGTTGTCCCAGCCACTCTGGACGGCTTTAAACAGAATATTAAAAAAATCAATTCATCTTAGCTGAACATTGCTTGTGTCCCAGCTAGAGAATACACTGTGAGGATAAAGTCAATACTAGGTTGTTTTCTGTTAAACAAAACATGAATAAACTAATGAACAAGTTTAAAAGATCTGAAGAAGAGTAGGGAAAGGGGAAGTACAGTAATGAAATGGAAGTAATGAGAGAATAAAATATTGTAGAATTATCAGACTATCATATTGAAAGTGACAATGAATTTGAGTTTAAAGCTGAGCAGGAGAGAAATGAAACAACAATGTAGCTCCTGCTTCTGAAAGAACCTATGTAAAAGTAGTACTTGGCTTATCATGTCAGAAAATTCTGAGCTGAACTGGAAAAATACAAGAGGAGGAAAGGGGGAAAAACACCCTACTTCCAACCTCTGAGAAATAATGAGAAGGCACTGCAAGGAAATGTTTATATAGATAAGGAAGGCCAGTTCTGAGAAGAGAGCATTGATCATGGAGGGACTTCAATTACTTTGTTATTGATGTAGATATAAATTGGAGAATTGCAAAATAGAATCTCCACTCCCAGGTGCAGTGTTAGAAACAGTTCCTTCCTGTACTTTGTTGAGCAACAACACAGGCTATTCAGCATATAAGCCTAAGAAAAGAATAGGCATGATTGTAAAATAAAATGTGGCAGGATTTTACTGTTCATTAAGGGGGGGGGGAGAAGCTAAAATATAATAGCATGCTTGGAAACTGAGCATAACAAATGGTTGAGCATATGTTCAAGTAATAGGTCAACTTCACTTGTGGGCTCTAGAGAACGTCTGATATTGATGAAATTCCCCCATCAGCTAAAGTATCAACCATGGGGTACTTCTAGATAATCATTACTGATGGATTTGAAATGTGATTTAATTTCTTGTACAAACTCTGTGATCAGAAGAGATAGAGTCGATAGAGAAACTGTTCTACAAGCTCTCCTAGATATTGGCTACACTCACATGATGATCAGATTCCCATAGGCTTCACTTCAGATTTCCCTTTAAATGTCACCGGATTCAATTTTGCACTGAAATAAACCCAGCACAATTTTTCATATTCTGTTAAGATTTCTACAAGAAATTAAGATTTCTCTAAGAGCTACACTAGCTTCAAATAATCTCCTGGTTTTGAAAGAAAGTCCTCAAATTACGGTACGTTATCTCAAATAACTAAGACCACCAGCTTTTTGAGTCTGTTTTACATGGGACTTCATTTGAAAAATCTCTGAAAACTACAATTCATACAGAATGTGGCTGACAGAGTATGGGGGGGGGGTGTTCGTAGGGAACACCTAATTCCAATCCTAAAATAAATTTCATTACCTATGTGACTTGAGTCCCCAAAGTATCTGAAGGAAACAATTCTTTCTATATCAGTCTGCCCAGATTCTTAGCTCTGGGGATGTGTCTCTTCCCATGGTCTTGCCTTTGGTGCAAGTGCATTATGCGGTGACAAGAGATAGAGCCTTTTCTGTGGTGGCACTAATGCTGATGCTCCTAGCATTTTGGCTTTGGGTAAAAACCTACTTTTTGAGGGAGATTTTGTGCGGCTTTTATAGGAGATGAGTATTAGCTTTCCTCTGCAATGAGCTGTCATGAGTGGTTCCATGGGGGTATTATGGATAAGTTATGTTTTTACCTACTCATTCTGTTGAAATTGTTTTATATATTTTAACAACTATAGTGGTACCTCAGGTTAAGTACTTAATTCATTCCGGAGGTCCGTTGTTAACCTGAAACCGTTCTTAACCTGAGGTGCCACTTTAGCTAATGGTGTCTCCCGCTGCCGCCATGCCGCCACCGCACAATTTCTGTTCTCATCATGAAGTAAAGTTCTTAACCTGAGGTACTACTTCTGGGTTAGCGGAGTCTGTAACCCTAAGTGTTTGTAACCCAAAGTACCACTGTATAACATGCACTGCGGTCATAAAGAGCAGGTTATTATAAATAATTAGCTTTCTCTAAAAGCTGACCAAATTACACAAATGGGCAACTTCTGGAGGAACTGCAAGGATATTTCATGGCCAGGATTAAAGCCATTGTCTCTGGGATCAGAGGCAGCATACCTCTTACTATCAGGAGATGTTTATTCCCAATATGGAGGGGTGGTAGAATGCTAAATGAACAATAAAGTAGCTTATTGTTTTGTTTTAATCTCCAAATAGCCCTTTATCTTGCATTCTGGGCATTGACAGACGACTCATTCATAGATGGTGCTGCTGCAGCAAATACGTTGGGTCTTCAAACGGTTTTCAGAAGATCCAAACGAGAATGCTAACATACATTGAAAAGTTTTAGCTGTAGGCTTTTGAGCAATAAAAGTTCACCCTTTTAGTGATATAAGCTCTTGGGAAGGGTACTCTTATGTTCTTATGGATGTACAACAACATACATGAGTAGACATAACATTGCCCCGTGCTGTACTACAACTGTTGTCAGCCCGAGAGGGATGTTTACAGATGAAGGTGGGTCACATTCATTAGTGTTCTCTAGTGTGAATATCATACATGTGCATAGGTCATGGATGTCGTTTTTGCTGTTAAATAGATCCACTTTCCTCTGTCTCTGTACTGTCACTTTTTGTGGATAGGGAGGTGTTAAATTTTAAATTAGATTCTGGTTGCTTGTAGAAACTCTTGCTTGCTTATAATCATCATGCATGCTTCTAAAGTAAACCAACATTAGAACAACTCAATGTGGTAATTAAGATAGAAAAAGGCAGTTCTAAGCCGCATAGCCTATCAGATTCCTTAGGGAGAGAAAAACACTGACGTGACTTGAAATGTGTCCAAGGGGTTTAGTTAGCCTCCAATTAGCTGCAAAGTTCCTCTATTAAAATGCATAACAAATACCAGCCTGCATGTCCCTGAACCCTTCATTATTTAAGTCCTAATTTCAGATGGTTCTTTCATTATAGCATATATCCAAAAAGCTAGCATTGACTTTTAATTACATTGTACAATCATTGCTGTCAGGTGATAAATTGGAAGGACAGCAGACTCTAGGGCATATCTGGGTGAACCACAAGGGCTCAGCTCTTAACCAAAAGCAAACAACAGAACAAAGGCAAACATTCTAGGAACAATCTGCAATAAAATGAAGGCCAAGTGGTCTTTGCTGTGTAACCTTGCATTTCGCACCTGCTGTGAACTCCAGGGAGCTGCCTACTCAAGCAACCAGCTTGAGGTGCAAGCACAGGGAATATTAAGAAGCAGGAAACAAGCTTTGATCCGGACACTTTCTCAAGTACCAGGATGCCATTTTCCCCACAAGGAGACGAGAATAGTCAAGGTAGAGTGCTGTTATTGGTGAACAACATCTAGAGTGTGTATAAGTATAAAGAGTTTGTATAGTTTAAATATTTCATACCTTGTATCATCACATGACATGCTAACTGTAAAATTAAAGAGCATGTGAACTTGGTCCCGTGCACTGGCAGAGACCAGTTTTAGGGCACTGCTACAGACATAATGTGTAAACCCGCCCAAATAAAAACTGCTTTGATTTTCAGTGCTGAACTTCCATAACTGGTAGTTAGGCAAGTATAGATTCTCTCTAGTGTGCTATGTGTTCAAGCAGCAGCATTATTTCCTAAGCCCAGTCCACACATATAACTTCAATTTAATTAGGTTGTACTTTCAACTGAAAGAAAAGGCATACATCAATTTCAGCGTATCTATCTGTGGTGTTTGCCCATTCTTTGGGGATACGTTTGTATTGGGGAGAGAAAGGGTTAATAGGTTGACCAATAAGAAAGCCCAGAGGCGGAGCCTACCTGATTTTGAGGCTCAGCCCAGAGGTTTTGACAGTTAGTTCGGTTGGTTCTTTTTTGGGGGGGGGGGAGATAGAGGAGTCAGAGTGAGTTAGAGACAGGGACAAGACTGAGAGGGAATAGAGTGACAGCGTTTTGAATATATTTTAAAACTTGTTTGTGTTTGAAATAAACTTTAATCTTCATTGTTAACTCTACCTGGCTGAGACTCAATACTTCACCGGGGAGCCCTCGTTCTTTTCCACAAAATTGGTGGCAGCGGAAGAATAAAGTAGTGGTGTACAGGTCAATAGTCTGTGAAATGACCGGGGGCTCTGTGTGAATGGCACAGTATCTAACACAGAATATGTATTGTGTAGAGTGGGGTGCCTTTAAACCAAACAATCTCATGTTTAATAAGGTGTGTGCCCCCACCTCCTTCTCAACCATGCAAGTTGCTAGCATGGATCATTCTTGGAACAATTACATTTACAGGATAAGAAAATGTAACTCAGAAAGTCATTTTCAAACTTTTAGGCTCCCTTTCAGACTTCCTGCGTCCCCAGTTCAGAATGAAATTTGCAGAGTTCTATTTGCAATTCAGGAAGCAGTTCACTGACAGGAACAGCAAAGGGATTATTAAACAGGACCAAGCAGAATAAAAAATGTTTTAAAATACCCTAAACATTTGTTAAAAAGGAAGCATACCTGTTAAATCCTGAAAAAGGACATCATATGCAGGCAAAAACGATGGAACTACTGAATTTTTAAAAAGTGCATTAAAAAAACCCATAAAACTGTCCGAGTGACCAACAAGGTCTGATGCTTTATGCATCTTGCTTTCAAACTGCAAAGTCAGGTAATCCACATGTCAAGCTCTGTCAGTCAAAAATGTCAAACTGCAAAGAAGAACCAAATATTTCATTTGGTTTTTCCTCTAAGTTTCCTGATGGGTGTCAAAACTCAGAACGTCTTCTTCAATAGGGCAAATACTGTGCCACCTTTTAATGTGCAAACAGTCTTCCAAGCGATTTGCCACAATTTATGCCTTGTATGGCAATAAATAATCCCGTAGCTCTAAAAAAAACCACCATATATAGGTAAAGTACATTTCAGATAATTTTCTCATGTTTCTATGACCACACTAATAAGGATATTTCTGCAGACACTTAGGTTCCTTTTTTGGAAATAATGTTAAACTATGCTTCATGCTGTATGGAACATTCCATGCTATTTTGGGGGGGGGGGGGTCTGTTAATCTAGTTGCATTGTACAATAGATCTATGATCATAGAAATAAATCTAATTTGATTGTGTACATAGGCTAGCATGACTCTTGGGCTCATGTACTTCCTTCTGTTCTTCTCGCCTGGCTGTAAGGAGATTGGAAGTGTTGACTTTCACTTTTAAACCAACCAGAGTTCCTCATTATACCCAAACAAAGGCAAACTTGTTAGTTTATGCTGAAATGCAGAAGAACAAACAAGCCAGGATTAAACAGTGGTCCATTGTCAGTATGCTACTATGATGGAACTTTGGGACACTGCAACTCCCTATACTACATTCAACATTTACACAATTTCACAGAAAATTGTTGTCACAGAGTGGGTCAGTCAATCAATCACACAGTTCAAAGTTGGAGTTAACTCTTTATTAGCAAAACCAAAAATAATCTCCACAAACTTGGCTGAGTGTCAGGCCTAATAAACACAGCAGCCATCTACCGAGACTAAACACCCTGCCTCCCCACAGCTGTCTGTCTCCTCCTCTCCAGGCCTTTTTCAAAGCAATCAAAGACTGTTCCTGTGTGCAGCCAATCTCTCTTCCTCCCTTTTCATGCCTCTTCTGGTTCTAGGAGACAGGGTGGAGGGCAGCTTGTAACAGCAGGAGGGGAAGACACCTGTGACTCTTCACCAGCTTGAAACATACCTGCCTCTTAACCTCCCTTCTCGCACTTTCCAGTTTCAGCTTCTGATTCTTGACTTCTCTCTGCCACAGACTTTCCAAGCTCACTAAACCTTTCAGTTTCTAATGTCTTCTCAGTCTTCTCCCTCTGACCATTCATTGTCATCCCACCACCACTTTCCTGGCTCTGAGCATTCTTCTCTTGGTGGTTCCCCAGCTGGTTTCTCCCACTATTTCTCTGCATCCAACCAGTCCATGGCAATTGTGTTCTTCTAGCCTGCACAGGACTTGTGTGTTCCAATGGCATAATTTAGCAGATATGGTTTCTCCTTTCACAGTGCCCAGTGTCAGAAAAAATATCTGTAGCTGCTGTAGCTGACTTATATTTACCACAGTGGTAAACTCTTATGACTTTAGGTGTGTATTAGCTACCTAATAAGGGATGGAGAACCTGTGAGCCTCCAGATGTTGTTGACCTATAACTCCCATCACCCCATCCAGAATGGCCAGTGGTCATGAATGATGAGGGATGTAATTAGCAAAAATATAGAGGGCCACAGATTTCTCATCAATGAATCGAGAGACCCAACTGAGAATTAGACTGTAATGTGGAAGCTGGGCTACAATGACAGCCATTTATTTTGGAGACTTTGTACAGAAGAAGGTTCATCCTGGATCTATTTAATGCTTTACTCAAATCTTGTTGTTATATCATCAGACATGATCAGTAAGAGGGAAGTGTATACTTAATCACTAGTACATACCATTGAAATCAGTTATATTTTATTTTGGGTAAGTGTTAGGGTTGTCAATGGACCAGAAAGAAAACCCAGTCATGCGCACTCTCTTTTGCTTTTTACAGAAACTTTATCAAAAAGTGAAGCTTTTCACAGTACAGGGAGAAACATTATAACTTGCTAATTAATTATGGTTGAATGTCTCTTGGGTCAGCAATTGTCAAATCATCTGTTTAATGCTTGAAAGAAATGTTGATCCATTTTCTTTAAAATTCAAAATTGGCTTGTGTTATTTTTGGAGGGACATGTGCATTCTTGCACTGCTGCTTGGAAGTTGCAGTGCAGATGAGCAAAGGAACACATGAAGGTGAATGAAATACTCATGTGTAGCCTCCTGATTGTCTTTGTCCACCAGCTTGAGAACAAAAGACACTGACTCTTGCTGTTGTTTCTTCCCTGTAATCCACGCTTTTGAAACTCACATGGAGGAAGACATTACATCTACTTTCAAAGGGCAAATAATCTCTCACCCACTGGCCATTCTTCCCTCATCACCAAGAAGAACTTCCTTAAACACTATGCAACACTCATGGAAACATGAGATGTTACGGAAGCAATCCTGTGCACAAAAAGCTGACATAAAACATGCCAGTGTAAATTAAACTGACATAACCTTCCACCAGATCCAAAGCCAGTTTTGTAGCAGGGCTGATACTGCTCTTCCTAAGCCCAACAGAGGGAAAACAAACCATTAAAATAATGTTCTATGGTGGGTTACCAGGTCATGTGACCAAGCCTGAAATTCAAATCTGGACAAGTCCCCACTTTTGGGGGACTTACAGCAACCTAAGCTTAGACATAGCCTGACATAGCATGATGTTTGTGCAGTTAATGTCATGTCACATCAGTTTATTTAGTAAAAGTCAGAATTATGAGTAAAAATATTATAATGTGCAGATTGTGGTAGGGAGTCTTCTGGTGACATCAAAATTGCATGTACCGTATTTTTCGTCCTATAGGGCGCAACGGCCCATAGGACGCACCTCATTTTTTGGGGGGGGGAATGAATAAAAAATATATATTTCCCCCCCAGCCGCGGCTGCCGCCCCAAGCCTTGCGGACACCCACCCGAAGCACGGGGCGCCCTCCAGAGGGCTCCCCGTGCTTCGGGCGGCAGGCTGCCGCCCCAAGCCTCGCGCGCCCAGCAGGACCTCCCTCCGGGCTTGCAAGGCTTGCGGATAGCTTCCTGAAGCCTGGAGAGTGAGAGGGGGTCGGTGCGCACCGATGCCTCTCGCTCTCCAGGCTTCAGCGAAAGCCTGCATTCGCCCCATAGGACACACACACATTTCCCCTTCATTTTTGGAGGAGAAACGGTGTGTCCTATGGGGCGAAAAATACGGTATATTTTCTGTTCAGAAAAAGAAAATGCTAGAGTATCAACTTTCAGTCCAGTAAATAGGGTTATATCCATCTATCATACTCAGAGTAGACCCTCTGAAATCAATAGGCTACAGTTCATTGATTTTGGTGGATCAACTCAGGGTAGGGACAGTAAGGCAGGAAACTCTTAAGATAGCCCAATGTGAGTATTGTTAGCTGCCACAGGATGCTGTTTGAGTGTCAAGAGGAGAGTAAGAGGGGAATGGGACTGCATAATGTTGCCACCTTTGGTTGGGCAAAATATGGGACAGGTCAAAGGGGAATTGGGGGAGCTAAAAATTACTTTACCTGGTGCAGAAATCAATTCAAAGCAATCCATTACAATGACACATGGGATTAGCAGCGGCTTATTTAATGAAAAAAATAACCAAATCACTTTGGAAATCATGATGCCTTTAAAATAATATAGGGAAGGGATCCTCAAACTTTTTCAGCAGGGGCCATTTCACTGTCCCTTGGGGGGCCGGACTATATTTTGGGGAAAAATATGAACCGCCATGGGGGGGGGGGCGGGGAGAGGAAGAAGAAAGAGCTGGAGTCGGGAGCCCCCGCAGCCACAGTCCCCATAGCGGGAGGAGGGCCCAAGCACCACCGCTGCATCGCTGGCCACAACTCCCCGCCGGCCCCCTTGCTGCTCCCTCCCCCTCCCCCTTCCTCAGGCCTCACCAATGCCACAGGCCTCAGCCTGGACAGGGACAGCAGCTGCCACTGCCACCAAAGCCCCCCCCCGGCCCCCCGCCTCCCCGGCCCAGGCTGATTAAGAAGGCGCCCAGGCAGAGAGAAAGAGGGCTTCAGCCGAGCACCTCCGAAGCAGGCGGGCGGCAGGGAACAAAGGGAGAAGGGCCACCAGGGCGGGGGGGGAGGTCCACCATCCATTCGGGCACAGAGACCCCACCTCCTCCTCTGCCTTCCCTCAGCCAGGAAGCAGCAACTCACCCAGATCCTGTCCCCTGGACTGGGCTCTTCAGCGTGGGGCGAGAGTGATGACCAGAGCAGCAGCCCCAGGAAGGAGCTGAGCAGCAGCACCACGTGCAAGAGGAAACCCAGCTTCAGCTGCATTCTCAGCGCCAGCCCCACAAGCTTTCCAAAGCTGCCAAAGCCACTGGCCCCCTCGCTGGTCCCTCCCACGTCACTCTCTCCTCAGCCCCCCGGTGCTGTGGGAGCCATGGGCGGCTGCGTGTTGGCGGCAGCTCTGCAAATGAAAAACCATGTCGGAGTTTACCTCAGCACGGCGCGGGGACTGACCAATCAGTCCCCGCGCCTCTGAAAAGCTGCATCGGAGATGCTTGCCACCCCGCACCACGTTGAGGTAAACACCGACGCTGCCTTTCGGCCTTGGACACTTGGCAAGGGTTTTCAAATGGTCATACAGGCCAGATTCGCGACCCTTGCAGGCCGCATCCAGCCCCCGGGCCATAGTTTGCCGACCCCTGATATAGGGTGTTAGCTTCCTTTTCCTCATTATTCGGTCATCTCTGGCAATGCCTCATGTTTCCAGAGCTTCAAGTTTGGACTCCATTTTTCAGCAGGCAAGTTGTTAGAGATGACCTTGAAGTCAGAGTCATTAAAACATTAAATTTCTTTTTCTTTTTAAAGCGCCACCACATCCCACACAAACTGGAAGAATTTAAATGTAAATGCCAGTTGTCAGGTGTTTATGTCCTAAAACAGTTTATGATTCCTCCTACTCATGTTTTTGCTGTTCTGCATCCGATTTCTGTATCAGATGGCAAAAAAAGCAAATTCATAGGGAAGCAATTTTAAAGTTTTCTCCATAAGGCAGCATTATTACCATACTTATGGATTGCTGCATTTTCTCTGCCTCGTTTGCCCTCAGCATGTACATCTGTGGTTACTGAAGGGGAGGGAAATGGGGAAGGGAAATCATAATTCTGAATGTGTTTTATAGATCCTTGCATGGGAAAGCTAAAAAATGTTTTTGCTGACTGTAATTTGGTGTGCTTTGGTACATTTATAATCCCAGCACACCAGTCTGAATGCTATTATGAACTGAAAAACTGATTATTTTCTGCTTAGCTGAATGAACCACGAGGAGGAGAACAGCTTTACAACCTTGAAGGCAAGTGGGCTAAAGAAAGCAAATAGTAGGGAGGGATCATGAAAGACAGGGAAGCTGATCCGCCATCCTGCTTTCGAGGAAGCAGGCTTCAATTAAATATCTATTCATTGGTAATGAATGTCAAATAACAGTAAACGAGCATTTACTAGAATATTAATCACATACTTAAGTGCTAATTGCAGCATATTACCAATTAATGGGCCTTTAAGAAACTAAATATACTTTGGTACATAATAAGTATTAATTGAGTGCCACTTCAAGAACTTGGTTTTGCATTTCTTAATTGGATGGTGTCACAACACATAGACATTAAACCCTTACGTTTCTGTCATTCTGTACTCTACAGTTACTATTCATTTTATATAAACTTCCGAAGCTACTGTTGGTCCATCTGGCCCAGTATTATAATCAAGAATTCCTTTAGGAATATCTTTTCCAATCTTGTTGACAGTAGTGGCCAGTGAGGTAATGGCACTCGCCCTACCACTCAACACCCATGTGGCTGCTGCTTATTAGGAACTTCTGCTGGAGTTTTTGCACTGCACTGACCTCACTATTGCCTCACCTCTCATCCTCTTAACCCCCAGGAGGCAGCAGCAACAACACGTGCACTGGGAGTTCCAGTGAACAATGGCACCCCATCCTGCTGATTGTTAATTTTTCTTAAGGAAGTTCCTTCTAAACTGGAATGCTGGGCCTTGGACTTTATGTTCAAACTGTGAGCCTTCTGCAAGTTTAGCGTACATAATATAGGCCGTCCCTTTATATCTTCAGATACAATGACAATTCAAGTGTCACTGGCACAACACACCATTCCCTAAATTAACCAAACAGGACCCAAGAAGGGAAATACATTTACGAGGAAAATGCTTCCTCTCCTATAATTATACTGGGGGTCTATACAGTGGACGCTCGGGTTGTGAATATGATACATGCGGGAAGCACGTTAGCAACCCGCAACATCTGCAACCCGCAGCACCACATCTGCACACGCATGGGTTGTGATTCAGCGCTTCTGCGCATGTGCAAGCGCCGAAACCTGGAAGTAACCCGTTCCGGTACTTCTGGGTTTGGTGCGATGCACAACCCGAAATCGCGCAACCCAAAGCATCTGTAACCCGAGGTATGACTGTACTTGTAATTTTACTTTAGTCATGTGACTATAGCATTCACACAATGCCTGTGCAATGTGTGCATGTCTAACATGATAGCTCAGTTGTTCAAAGCCAACATCACATGATGATTCCTTTAAACTTCAGTAGTTCTCAGTAAGAAGGCCGGCTCATATATCAGGGATAAGGGTTGTTGTTGATAACAAGGCTTCTGAAACAGGTGCACCAACTCCTAGGGGTCGAGGCAGTTTCGGGCCCCCACTTCTTGCGGTATCATGCATGCAACATCAGGGAGTTGTGCAGCATTGTGCATGGGCCCCCTCAATCCTCTCAAGAAGATGGCGCCTTTGGTCTGAAATTTCCCTTAGTCTTCCCAATTGAAATACATTTATGGAGAACTTCTGTTTACTCCAATTTGTCATCAAAGAATTTATCTAATCTAGTGCTTCTGTTTCACATAATAAAGCTAAGCCCTCTAACGACAAGGAGTCTTTAAACAGGTGGAAGAAGAATCAATTTTGCATATCCTGTTATTTTGCTATACAACAGGGACAAAATGAGCAGATAACAGCAAAGGTTGCTAGGTTCATAGCAGGGGCAATCAGAATAAGGGCCACTAACTGACTGCTGATTCAGGACTTTAAATTGTGCTCTTATATCAAATTTCCTTTTCTGCGCATACTGTAATGTTTTACTGTTGCTATGGCCATTGGCTAATGCGAATAAAGTTCTATCTATCTATCATCTATCTATCTATCTACCTATCTATCTATCTATCTATCTATATCTGTCTATACAACAGGGATAGGCAACCTCATGCCCTTCAGATGTTGTCAGACTACAACTCCCATAATCCTTGACCAATGCTGGCCAGAACTGATGGCAGTTCTAGTCTAACAATATCTGGAAAGCACCAGATATGAAAGATCATATATTTGGGCTTTCCAGCTTTGGCTACAAACTCACTAGAATTGCTAAAAGAGAGAAATTGGTGACAAATCCTACACACAATAAATGGAGCAATAAAAACCTTAGAAAAACTTGTGAGCTTAGAAATATTCACCCATGAGAAGATTCATTGGCCTCCTAATTATTAAATTACAAGGGTGTAGTGCTTACTGTACCCTTGAGTTATTTAATAGCAACTGGATATTGTACCAAATGTATTCTGGTGGCTGGTTGCAATCAGCAGATAATCACGAGAGAGAATGTGTATAATAAATCAGGTGTTTTCCCAAAGAATATATTTTATATTCTACAGTTTACCCAGAGGTTTGCACTTCTCTGATATCCCAGGTTTTGTTTTGTTTCTTTCTTGTCATTGGGGAGTCTATGCATTTTAAGTTTAGGGTATTTCAAATCAATATGTAATTCATTCATTTAAGCTCTTTGGTCCCAGATGGCTGGGTGAAAATGTGGCCCTGTTTCTTGAAACAGCATTAACCGGCAGCGCATCTGCAGTGTCAGCATGTGCAGAAGTGGAGAAATTATTCTAGTGCTCTGACCTGTATATTTCTCATGAGCTTCCTTTCCTGCTTAGCCTGTGTCCGCTGAAGGCATTTGAGATGTAGTACTTATTTTAAAATAATGCAATTCCATTTCGTAAACTACTGCTCCTTGATCAAATAGCAGGAAAGTGCATCAAATCACTGGTAGGAAGCTCAGGCAGTGAGATGTGACAGCTACATAGCCAAAACAAGGTTCCTGAGGAACAGAAAGGATGCATCATCACGCCTGGGATCATTTGGGAAAAAGTGGGAGAGATAAATTTGATAAACAAATAAAATCTCAAGGTTTGCAAAAGCAGGAAATAGGGGAAGACCTGGTTATTTGCCCAACCTTTCAGTGAATTTCATTGGATTGCCGGAATTAATGTTGTTTTAGCTGGTTAATTGTAATATACTACACTTGATCTTAGCCAAAAGGCCGAGAAGCGATTAATTGTAATATATCTACCTTGAGTTTTGGGTGTGTGTAATTATATTACAGAACTGGCTAACCCCCAGTCTGAAAGCCAAATATGCAACCCCAATCAAATTTGTTATTTAAAATGACTGCTCCTATGGGTCACCCAATGTGAAGCCATGATGCTAAACAATTGTGTGGCCTCCAATACTTCTTTTTAAAATCATTTTTGAAAACCCTGATTATTCTTATACGTAATGAGAATGTAATGAGATGGTGTGATGTTCAGAGGTTCCCCAAATCTGCCCGTTGTTTGGGGTTTTTTTTAAAAAATGTGGGGTACAGAAATGCAAAAATACTAAAGTAAAGAAAGCAAAGTGCTTCTACCATACCTGCCCAACAGTGCAAGAAGTATGCCATGCAGGAGACCACAGAAGATAAAACACTGTAAATCAGCGGTTCTCAACCTGTGGGTCCCCCGATGTTGTTGGACTACAACTCCCATCATCCCTGAGCTCTGGCCTTGCTAGCTAGGGGTGATGGGAGTTGTAGTTCAACAACATCGGGGGACCCACAGGTTGAAAAAGGCTGCTGTAAATGCTTGTGTACAGACCAGAAGACTGGCCTATTAAGAGACACAGTCTTTAGGCCAAGTGGGTGGAGCATAGATAGGCAGGTGAAGAAAGAAACTTACAAGGTCTCACTTCATCTTTAGCCTTCATTGGAGCAAGCTGATAACTTGGAGATGTGCCTGGTGCTGCAACCACGGTCCTGTCTTGTTGAAATTTGCTCGCTTAGAGCTATCCATAGTGCTGTCACACAGACCTACTTTGCTTCTGTGAGTACTTAGTATAGATAGGTCACAACAGTTCCTTGTTAGCAGTAACATAGGGGTGCTCAGAATGAAGCACCAGCTCTGTACAAGGGATTCCTGAGCTTTTCCAGTTACTCTTAACACAGCCATAGGCAAACTTGGCCCTCCAGATGTTTTGAGACTACAACTCCCACCATCCCTAGCTAACAGGACCAGTGGTCAGGGATGATGGGAGTTGTAGTCCCAAAACATCTGGAGGGTCGAGTTTGCCTATGCCTCCTCTAAAATTTGTAAGTGGTAGTCATTAAGACAGCTCAAAAAGCAATGGAATTGCTCAGGGTCCTATTGCAACATTTCAGAGAATTCAACAGATGGCATCAAAAGATTTAAAAATCTGTCAGTAAGGGAATTATACTGTTATTTCTTGACAATATACAGTGGGAAATAAGGCTATACAATATCTTCCACTGCAGCAACTGGGAAGGAGGTTGTTGGACCTTCCACCTACAGATCCAATTAGCATACAGGAAAAGTAGACTTGGAGAAGTCAGAAAAGATTTCCAGAAAGACAGCACACCTCCTGAGCATGGCTGACCAAAGATTTTGACCATGAGCTGCAGTCCAGACAGATTCTTTGCTATGCTAAAGGTCTGAGGAAGAGGAGAGATATGTGAACTGTTGTCCTTCCCACCTGCACACGCAAAATAAAAAACAACCCATTTCACCCTGTTTGGCATATTTATGAAAGCCGGGTTCTTTACATTACATGTATTTAATGTAAAGTGCCCTGCACTTCCTTCCTTCCTACCTTCACAGTGTGAGAAAAGGAGATACCAGCTAACAATGACTAACAAATGTTTGGACAAGTCATTATCAGACTGGGTAAAGTAGAATGTTTTTTATACTTACAAAATACTTTGACTGCAGAATGTACTCCCCCTCCCCCAGATAACAAGGCTGATCTATTATACCTTGGGAGCATAATACAGCAGAGCTGAGCATAATATAATTCATGGCCAACAGAAAGGCTAGTGTTAAAGGTCACTAGTTGCTCCCAACATTTAAACAATCTTATTTTTTAGAAGAGAGAGGGGTTTGAAATGAATAAACAAGCAAACAGGTACTTCATACTGTATAGGGCAGAATATCCAGAGCAGGAACACAGATGAGTCCTCAGAGCAGAATCCTTCAGAGCTGGAAGTAGCATTTAAAACAAACCCAAGTATATGCACTATTTATTGAACTGCATATAAACTAAAGTGCAGACACAGATATTTTAACTTAATAGAAAAGAAGTGAACATTTGGGAGTTCCTAACTCATTTCAATGGGCTGCCAAATTGTTTCTCAGGAAGTTGTGGGACCTTGTTTTGCTTGCAACTTGATTGTGTTGGATGTGATATTGACTGGGCTTGCTGAAGCAAAAAGTTCATATTACAAAATTCACTGACAAAGGGAGGTGGTTATAATCTAATAGATATGCTGTTGCTTGAATTTTGCCTATCTTTCACAAAAAGTGTGAATTAAATCAACAAAACTCATAGCCCGCCAAAGTTCAGTAAATGGTAAACAGGGATAAAAATCAGGCCATTAAGCATCTGGTGAAAGTAACAGGCTCACTTGTAACAGGCTCCTTATGTGGAATGGAGAGTCCTATTGTGCAAATGAAATCCTTGCGCTGATGAGAGGAGGGAATTAGATATTATCCAACATGTCTGGGCTGGCTTGGTTAAACAACCAAACCAAAGTTTTAGAAGGCACCAAGGACCGTACAGTGAAGGTACTTGCCCCAAATCAAAAGGCAGGGAGTTTCAAAGTGTAGATGCTGCCACAGTGAAGGATCGATTCCTTGTGAGTTTGCAAAGAACATTATATGGCCCTTATAAAAATGCCAGTTCTGCAGACCAGGACATGGAAGCCTATACATATGATTTTGCATCTAAGAACCATCTTGTCTGATCACAGAGGTAAAATATTTTTGAATATTTTGTTCTTACTTTAAATGCTATTTACTGGAAGCTATTTTTTCTCAGTTATGACTCCTGAATTATTCCAATGCCTCTGAATGACTGCTTTAGCAGCTGCCAACACTTCTGTTCAAATAAAATGTATGTTGTAGTCTAACTACACTTTTTGTTCACTTGATGTACAGAATAATTTAGAAAAAAAGTGAATTTCTCTTTTTGCATATAATTGTAATATATGGTCATGCTCTGCCTACCTTGCGGCATGTGAAAGATGATGTGTACACCGGTATACATGAAGGAGCATCTCCACCCCCATCGTTCAGCCCGCACACTGAGGTCCACCTACAAGAGCCTTCTGGCAGTTCCCTCACTGCAAGAAATGAAGTTACAGGGAACCAGCCAGAGGATCTACTTGGCAGTGGTGCCTTCCATGTGGAACGCCTTCCCATCAAGAAGATAAAGAATTACACAACTTTTAGAAGACATCTGAAGGCAGCTCTGTATTGGGAAGTTTTTTATGCTTGACATCTTATGTGTTCTGGAAACCACCCAGAGAGATGGATGGGGCATTATTGTTGTTGTTATTATTATTATTATTATTATTATTATTATTATTATTACATAAATTATCATTAATGAAAAGTAGAGATGGGAAAATCTGTCAACTTCACTTTCTACTTCTCATTTTTTTCCAATTTTAAGTTCAGCTTAACACATTTTCTACTGTGCTGGGGTCTGATTATGGGTCATTGTAATTGTTTTATTGTTATGTGTTGCTTCTGATTATATGAGCAGCTAATGCATCACTACATACTACGAATTCAAAGCACAAGTCCTTCTGGGAGTGATGGGATGACATTTCATAGCTCTCAGAGTTGCATGGGGAAAAACATGGCTGTCCCTAGTTTTTACATGCCACCAAATCAATTGATCAGCAGTGCCCATAAACCCCCTTGGTCCAGCTCCACAAGTGACATCTTAAATGACATCAGGTGTAGGGCAAGTCACCATGGCTTAGCTAAAAGATCCTAATGAGAGCCTCAGGCCAGAAGTTTAATGGTTAGGGATAGCTTCTTGGATGAAAGTAAAAGGAAAAGTAGAAGAATATAAACAAAGGCTTTGTGGGCCTTCCTTGAGTTTTATATATACCTAGTCTACTGGATACCACTTCCAAAGTACTTAAGAGTCAATCCCCTTTATTGACTATCATCAAACCTTTATTGGCATCATGTACAAACATTCAGAATAAATAAGCCAGTGCGATCTCATCACCATTTCAACAATACAGTCATTTGCCAAAGGGAAGAAGAGGCAAGCAATCTATTTCATCTCTGTGGGTCTCCAGCAAGGGCAGAATCCTCCAGCAAGGGCAAGAAATCAAATAGAGGAACTTAGCTACTGTCTTGGTGAGCTCCTGGTCTCTCCCCTGTAATAAGAAGCATATAACCTCTGTCTCTGGTTTCCATGTTGGAATACATAGATGATCTAAAAATTGTTGGCGGAGATCATCATACATTTTACATTTAAGGGCCATGTGAGCTAGAGTTTCCACCAGGTGGGCATCACATGGGCAGATCCTATCTCCTTCTGCCATACCCACAAACCTACCCCAAAGGAGCTTAGAAGGATTAGAATTGAACCTAGCCAGTGGAAAAGCCCTTCTTTATTGCGGGTTAAATAAATAAATTGTAATTGTAAATAAATTGAATATGTGTATCAATGGGTGGAGGATGAGAGAGTTAAAAGGGTGTATTTTTATTTGAACTCTGCCTTTTTGTAAATCTACATGACTAGCTGACAGCCATAAGTCAGCAAGCAAAAGCTATTTGAAACAACCTGTAAATTAGGTGACTGAATAATGTTTCACTTTCTTGCAAGTGATTTATTGTATGATTAGGAAATGATGCAGCAACTATATATACAATGTTCTGTTACCACGGATGAGCTCATTCAGTAAAGTGAGATGTACTCTACACACTCAGTAACACACATGGTTTTTTAATAGCCAATAGCCTAAGATTCGTATTTACCATAGTATTGTCATGACCAAGGGTCTAGCCCAATGCTCACTTAAAATGCAGCAAATGGGTAGCACTCAGTTGAGCACTGTGGGATGATCCATAATCAGTGAACTGTTATAACCTTTCGTTTTTCATTGGGACCAACATATATCACTAAGTACCCAAAGTGCTTTATATGGGAAATCAATAAATGTGCTGCTTAGATGATAAATGTTTACAATTTACTCCTTGGTTGCTACCATGCTATAATGAAAAACAGCACCTTAAAATGAATAGCAGGGTTACACTTAAGGAACTGAGATCTTATGCCCATTCTTAAGGGCAGGAGAAGCATCACAATAAATATATCTCCTCCTTTTAAAAGCTTAGGACACCCTCCAGTTTGAAAGGAATCCACTCCTCTGAAAATAAATCAGAGCTTTCAAGTAAATTTGAGCCACTTTTCTCACTGCTGGAAAGATGCTAATATGTGCATAAGTGTGGGGGGTTGGGAGATGTGGTATTGCTCTCAGAGATGTCTGATTTATGGATTCAACTGAGCCAAGTAGTAACTGTGAATGAATGCAGTTGGGTTGCTATCAGTTCTCCTGTCGCAAATCTCACACATCCCACCCCAGCTTTTCTCCTGATGAAATATTTCAAAAACTAAATTACCTGGTGCCACCAATATTTTATGTGAAATGGCAATGGAGACTTTCTCATCTCTTTTGAAAGGTAGGACAACACCATGCGCATTTACAATGTGACAAGGAATTCTCCTGCCTTATCAGTCCGACATATTTTAACCTCTCCAGTCATGTTGTGCAGACTGCCAAAAGTATGGGGACAAGTTACATTTAAATGAATGATGGGATGTAATAGAAAGTTACTTTAGGATCTGCCTGATACAATCACAGCAGCTTCAGATGGCATTCCTTCTTTCACACCATCATCACATGCACTATTTAACTACTATCTTTTTAAAATGTAAATAAAACAATTTTTGCAAATCGAAGGGACCCAGTAAGGAACAACTGGTATATTATTAAGGGAGACGGTGTTCTGGGGCAATGAAATTTACTAGAGACCTTCAGACAGATGAGTCACTACTGCTTACTGGGAGGGAGAGGGGTGAAGTTATGGGGAGGTTGACACCTGTATTCCTGTTGGTGTGTTTTCATAGTGCTTACCTCCCTGCTGCCTTGCTTCTCTCAACAACTCGGCTGTCAGGACGTCAGGTGAATGTGTCTGTCCCACCATGCCATCTGCTACTGATGATTTCAATAGATAAGAAAGATTGCAGTCTGACCAAGCACAGATAATAGAACTAATTCACACAGCAAATTCTTGCTGTAGCTAATAGTGTTGTAAGCCTTTACTCTGGTGTAAAAGACTGTCAGTGTGAATGTAAGTGTCGCTTGGTTCAATGGGGCTTACACCCAGTATAGGATTGCAACTTGTCCAATTGTCCTGTGTAATTTTATACCACTACCACTGCTGATTAATTATTGGGTTCGAAGTGCCAGCAGTAAAGCAGCATTTGAGCTGAATAGCTCAAGTATATGATAACAGAGAGCTAGGCAGCATATTGCTTTTAAAAAATAGCATAGAAGCATCTCACAATTCATAATCTACTCAACAATAATATGTTTGCTGGAATAGGAGAATTTCAATTGTCCTATGAAAAAGCAGCCAGTGATAGTTAGGCAGGTAGCAGGAAGCTGTTCCATAGATGAGGGGACATTACTGAAGAGGCCCCGTCTCTCAGAGTTGTGTGCCAAACATCTGGTGATGGTGGGACAGACCCCTAGGTATCATGTGTTGAACTCCGAAGTCAGGCAGGTTAATATGGAAGGAGACAGGTCTTGCTTGTGGTGGATGAGGGTGGAAGCAAAATAGAGACTAAATGGTAGGGTCAATGGATGTGACTCTTGCCTTTGTACAGTTGTCTGCCAGACAAAAGTCAAAGGTTTCTACATGCACACACCTCATAATCCTTGCAAGCAAGGATCCTTATCACACTTAAAGACACATTCCAGCCAAGCAAAAGAACTCTGCTTGGAAGGGTGTGGAAGGGCTACAACATGGGAAGAGATCCATGTGTCAACCAAAGAAGCCGGGGGGGGGGCACATTCAGCTTGTGGGCCTGAGATTCCCTGTCTCTGCATTAAGGTTAACATGTATCATCAGCTACAGTTCCTCACTTCATATTGGTATCCACATGACACACACTTGAATTCTGAGACTGATTCATCATGCTAAACTTGGCCAGTTCTGAATAAAGAATCTATTGTTATTATTCAGGTCAGCCGCTATTTTCTATACGTCAGAAGATAGGTAAGTTGGTAAGTTACACTGTATTACGAAAACTCATTCATGGAATAGGTAGCACATTTTTGTAGTTTATGAATTAAGTCAATCTGCTGCCTAATTCACAAGATCACACCAACTGAAGTTTGTACTAATTGATAGTCTCAATGGTGCTTTTCATGAAGTAAGTGTCATCTCTGCCTGTTTTGTGAAATTGCACACAAGGCGTTTAGCAAATACTCCAGAGAATAAACTTGTTTACTATTATTATTTAGTATTTATATAGGACCATCAGTATGCATGATGCTTCACAAGTTACAAAAAGACAGGTCACTGCCCTCAAGGAGCTTGCAATTTAAAATGTGATACAGGGAAAACACAAGAGAAGGGGAGATACCCGTGCCTCCCTCCAGACATTTTTGGACTACAACTCCCACCATTCCTGACCATTGGTCATGCTGACTGGGCCTGATGGAGTCCAACACAGGTTCTTTACCCTTGCAAGAGAGGAAGGGGCGGGAAGTTGAAATAGGGATGAACATTTCCCAGGAGTTCTCTGGGAAGAGGGATTGACTGTTAAACCACTTTGGGAACTGTAGTTCTGTGCAGGGAATGGGGGTCTCCTAACAACTGTCAGCACCCTTAACACACTACAGTTCCCAGGATTCTTTGGGGGGAGGTATGATTGTTAAAGTGGTTTAATAGTGCTTTAAATGTATGCTGTGGATATGGTTCTAGTTAAGCAGTGTTTTAACACCTCATTATGTATTTTTCAAAAATCCACTTGTTCAGTTTCATCCTTGGAGTATGACCATCTAATCACAAAGCGGACACTTAACTGCAACTTAAACTGTGTCCATTGCATTGAGCTCTTTTTTTTTGAAAAGATATAGGGAGTATACCAGGAGATAAGTGTGTCCAAAATGCGCAAAGCAATTTGGGAGGGTGTGATGGCAGAGGTCAGGTAATGAGAGGTTGATGGATGCAAAAAGGAAAACTATGTATGTCTAGATGGGTGACTTCCTTTGGATTTTCTAAACATGTTATGACTATGCTAATTGCATCCTTTTGTATATCTTTAGTGAAATTAGCAATTCATATATGATTGTTCTGCCCCCAGAAAATTGTGCTGGCTCATTTCCTTCCTATTATATTAAATCACCCCCTGAACACATTTCTCCCCCTGTATGATTAACAATATGTAAAATACTCAAAAATTGCTTCAGTCTAGACTTGTGAAATCCTGGGCTTATCTTTGGATAAATGCTTTCACAACAGAAAATACTGTCAAATGTCAGTTAAGCTTCAAATTGCTTGGTTTAAATTTTGCCAGAGGGAAGAAGGGGGGAAAACAGGGTTTCCTTTATCGCCTTTTTAATCATTGGTAAATCCTCCTAAGTATCAGAGCTTTGCAGACAATCCCTGCTCTGAATGGAAGAAAATGTTTGTTTTGGGGGTAAAAATATGTACAGGGGACAGGAAATTTAACCTTGGTAATTTTGTTCAGTCCACCTTCTTCTTCAGCTGTTTTCATCTACAAGAGTAAGTCCAGCCCTACTATTAGACAGAGTGAACCATCTGTCTGAGTCAATGGTCCTGGGAGATGGGGACACTGACAGCAACACTCAGCTATTCTTCCTAATCCTCAGCCTCCCCCTCCCCTTCCCCCTGGCCCCACCCAGACCAAACTCTGCATTCCCTAAGTTCACCTGCTACCCTCAGGTGTGGTGGTGGAGGGTGCTGTCCAACTGTGAGGCTATTTGGAAGTTTAGAGTACGTTGCTGACACTCCTTTACATCTGCAGGTGAGGCAGTGGATGTGCTGGACCAGGCATCCCCAATCTCGGCCCTCCAGATGTTTTGGGACTACAATTCCCATAATCCCTGAGCACTGGTCCTGTTAGCTAGGGATGATGGGAGTTGTAGTCCCAAAACACCTGAAGGGCCAAGGTTGGGGGTGCCTGTGCTGGACCATTGACTTGCCTCGGCAATGGACTGGATGAGAGTCAACAAACTGCAGCTCAATCCATATAAGACTGGATTGAGCTGCAGTTCCCTAGATCAGATGGATGGGAGGTTGCTTGCTCTTTATGGGGTTACACTCCCTTTGAAGGCAGGCACACAGCTTGCGGGTAGTTCTGGATCATTTGTTGTCTTTTGGGGCTCAGGTGGCCTCAGTGGCATGGAGTGCCTTCCATTAGCTTTGATTAGTGGCCCTGCTGCACCCATATCTAGACAACTACTGTTATCTATGTTTTGGTGACCTCTAGGTTAGATTACTACATGTTATACATAGGTCTGCCTCTGAAAACAGTACAGAAACTTCAGCTGGGGCAGAAATTGGTGGCCGGGGTGCTCACCAGGGCAAGACAGACTGACCATATGACAGTACTCCTAGAACTGCCTCCCCTTCTGCTACATTGAGTAGGGGAGCTACCTCTTCTCTGTCTGACTTGGCTGGTTTCAAACAGTCCCTTCCACCACTGCCTGACTCCTGAGTTTGCCTGGGACCAGTACCCTTACATCCTTTAAGAAGAAAATAATGATCCTTTTAGAGAGGATTCATGTGGAAACCCCTGTATATTCATTGGCACTGTCTGGTCTTGCTGCCTCTGCAAGCCTTTTCAGCGTGAGGAGAGGCACTGACGTTTGCATGACAAATGCCAGAGATTTATGCTGAGTTTCAGTGGCACATGGTCAGGGCAGATATCAGGTCACATCATACACCCGTCTGCCATATTCAAATGCAGGATGAAAATTCCCAGTTTTGTAAAAGATGCATTTATACAATTCAGTACATACACTACCAAACTCAGGAGCATCTGAAAGGACAAGCTGACATCATACATCAAGTGGGATGCTGCCAGGGAACTAGCAATAAAATATTTTTGACAAGCCCTTAGACTTTGCTAAAGTTTAAATTCAGTTGAATTTTTAGGCTGGATAGTAATCAGTTACTGCTTGCCACTTCAGATACTTTTACATCTGAAATACGATCCATTCATACTGCAAACAGGGGAGGAAATACATATTCCTGCTAGAACAGCTTCACTGATTGCTAGGATATCAAAGAGAAATGGAATTTAAGGTATTATTCATACTTAAACCTTTAAATGAATGTAATCTGGGACGGCAATCCAGCACATTTTTGAAGAATATAATGTGATTTTTAATCTCAGAGAAAAATAAATCTGAGATTAAAATCATATGACATTCTTCGTAAATGTACCTGGTTGTAGTTTTGAATTAACCTTTTCCACTCATAGGAACATAAGAAGAGTTTGCTGGATCAGGCCATTGGCCCATCTAGTCCAACATCCAGTTCTCACCATGGCCAATTAGAGATGTATGGGAAGCCTGCAAACAGGACCAGAGCACTCAGGGAGAAATATTCAACTGTGCTTACTAAAACAAATAGAGGAAAAGCTTCTGATCAACAGCCTAAAATGAATAATGAACACTTTAGGGCCATCTGTACCCCAAATCTTATTAAACAAATGTTCTCATTGCTTCGAAAACACTTCTTGAATTGATGCATAATAAATGTATGGAATTCACTGCCACGTTTTGGTGGTGGCCTTTAGAAGATTCGGGGTGGAGGGGAGGCGGGAATGCCATGGAGGATAAGTCTAGAAACATCTATTAGCCTTGGTGGATATATGGAATTCCCATACTCCTAGGATTTATGATCCTGAATACCAAGTGCTAGGCAGCTTGTGGACTTCTAAGGGCATCTGTTTTACCATTATGGGAAACAGCATGAACTGCATGGAGAAGATGGACTATCGGGCTCACTCAAGGCAGCTCCAGGACTGAGCAGAGTCCAGGCAAAGCGCCATCTCCTATATCACCAAGTCCTCTCTGGTGGGTTTACCATCCAATGGTGAGTGGGTCTGAAAGTATGTTATGAACATAGAGGAGGCATAACAACTCTTTCATTATAGCATGGTTTATGAAGGTGTTTTAGAATATCACAGATGACCATTGTTCTCTTGAAGAGGTGTTAGGTGGCATATAAAAATTCTCCTTATATGCCAAGAAATCTTGTGGGGCCTGGACCTTTTAAAGGGTTAACGCTGCCTATTCTACAAAAATATTGCTTTTCACAGCTAGCTATATGCCAAGATGGTACTGCGTGGGAATTTAAATCTTTAAGATCGGCTTCCCCAGGGACTCACAATGGCACGTGCTGAAGGAAGGATCTGCTAGTCTTAGAGCTATCTATGCTGGCTGCTTGCCATGTTTTCATTAGTCCTTCATTCTGGCAAGGAAATATTGTTAAGGTCACTGCCATATCAAGACCACTGATCCAAATACAAGGTAACATTTATGTAACTCCAATACTATGTAACTCCCAAGAATAGCTCTATTATTCAGAACCTTGATGCAGGTGAGCTCCAGAATGTATTGCATATCAACCACATTTGCAGCTCCATCTTCAGGAACCATGTCCTTTGCTGATGGGGTTCCCAGCAATGAAAGGAAGGGAAGCAAGATCATTGCAGTGATATGTAGCTTTCTTTTAGCTGCTATTATTATTATTATTATTATTATTATTATAGCTTTCATTTTGTGTGTGTGTTCACTGTGATCTGAATCCATAAAGGACCTCTGCCCCTTGGCAGAACAGGAGGGAACAAAGCTTGCAGCAAGAAGAAATCATGTAGAAATAATTAGATTGTGCTATTTCAGACAGTTAATGTAAGCAACTGTGATGTGATGGATATAAGACTTGTTTTCCAGACTCTTGATCATCTTGGTCACCCTTGTCTGCACACACATTCCATATTATATAAATCTATGATGGGATTGCACTTGGAATTCTGTGTTCAGGTCTGGTCACTGAACTTCAAAAAAGGGACATGGCATAGCTGGAGAATGTTCAGAAAAAGGCAAGTAAAATGTTTGTGGGACTGGAACAACTATATGAATAAAAGTTACAACATTTGGGGCTTTTTAGAGTAGGGAAAAGGCAAGTGATAGGGGATATGACAGAGTATTAATAATAATAATAATAATAATAATACCCCACCCATCTGGCTGGGTTTCCCCCACCACTGGGCAACTCCCAACTAATAATAATAATAATAATAATAATAAAGCAATAAAACATCAAACATTAAAACTTCCCTATACAGGGCTGCCTTCAGATGTCTTCTAAAAGTCAGATAGTTGTTTATTTCCTTGACATCTGATGGGAGGGTGTTCCACAGGGCGGGCACCACTACCAAGAAGGCTCTCTGCCTGGTTCCTTGTAACTTTGCCAGAAGACCCTAAGGAGCTGAACGATGGAGGTGGAGATGCTCCTTCAGGTATACTGGGCCAAGACAGTTTAGGGCTTTAAAGGTCAGCATCAATATATAAGTATGTATCAAACTGAGAAACTGCAAAGAGGCTTTTCTTCCTCTCTCATAATACTAAAATCTAGAACCATCTAGTAAAGCTGAATGATAGAAGATTTGGAGCAGACAAAAGGAAGTGCTTTTTCTCATAGCATAAAATGAAACTACCTTGTTATCAAAAAGTGTGGTGTTGGCTATCCACTTGAATGGCTTTAAAAGAGGAATAAACAAATTTAGAAGGATAAAGTCATCACGGGCTACCAGTCACAGTGGCTATGTTCCACCTCCACTGCTTGAATACAAGTGGCTGGGAATTACAGATGGGGAGAGTGTGGCTGCACCCAAATCCTTCTTGTGGTCTTCCCACAACATCTGGTTGGCCACTGTGGGAACAGGATACTGCTGTAGATGGATTTATGGTCTGATGCAGCAAGGCTCTTTCATATGCTAGTGGGCCTGTGAGTTTGTACATGCTCAGTCTGCTGTCCAGGTGCTGAACATTAAAGGCAAATTGAAGGTCCCTGCTCTACCTTCTCATCATTCTTTAACTTGGACTGGATAGCCATCTCAATAGAGGGTTCTGCGAAACAGGACCCATGGCTACTCTAGTTTCTCCCCACCTCACCGTTCTTCAGCCAACATATGCCATATGCAGGCTTAGAGGATGAGAGAAACTTACCACGCAGCTTCAAATTTAGCTGTCTTAGAAGCTGCTCAGTCTAGCTCAAGGTGTTCTCTTTGTGCCATTTAGCCCTGCCTACACTCCAGGCTGCTACTAAAGATAAGTTCTTTGATGCATGTAATAAACCGATGGCTGTCACAGACAGATATAACTTTTCTGCTTGCGGTGTAACAGCTAACCTCTTTACTGTCGAGTAAGCAGAAGCAGAAGAAATAGTGGCCCAGCCTTTTTAGGAAATCCCATTAGTTTCTTTTCTTTCTTGCATGCAGAGTAAAGAGGTCAGCCTTTGTATTCTGAACAGGGAATATTTGTCAGAGAACAACTTTTCAAGGATAAAAGCTGCTGTACTTTTCTAGGTTATATGATCAATACAGCCTACGTAAAGAATATCTCCGATCATTTGTACTGTCCAAGTAATGGTCAAATAGTTCTATCAAACCTGGCATATCAGGTGCTGCTTGACTGTTTTGTGTCTGTAATGAGAAGTAAGCTAGTTTAGTGCAAAACAAAAAACAAAACCACATATGTTTTTGTGTTACTAGACCACTGTCACTGGACCTCATGTAGGCCAACTCTTTCCTTCCCTATGTTTCAATATATTCCTATTTTATCTGTAAACCATCTTGAATTCCTTTCTAGGAAAAAGTGGACTATAACAGCAGCAGCAGCAGCAGCAGCAGCAGCAACAACAACAACAACAATGTTAAACAGAGAATAAAAGATATAGATGTGCAAACATTACATGTGTCATTCCTTTTGTTTGTTTGTTTGTTTTATTGCCTTTATATCCCACCTTTCCCCCAATAAGTTCAAACTGGGGTACATAGTTCACCCCGCCCTCTTTTATCATCACAACAACCCTGTAAGGTATGTTTGGCTGAAAGACAGTGATTGGCGCAAGGTCACCCATTGAGCTTCAAAGTTGAGTGGGGAGTAGTGTAAGAAAAACACTGGAGCCTAATTTAAATAGTAGAGTGCTTGATATCTGGTGGGCGGGGCTTGTGTGTTTTGCTCAGGAATCAGTCCCTCCCTTCAGTGTGTGTTCCGTTAAGAATGTCAGTTAAGAGGGACCAACTGCCTCTTCTTGTTTCTTGCCCCAGACTTACCTCATGATGTTGTTTCAGTTTCCCTCAGACATCATGTTAATTTGCTACAGTTTTCTCTCAGTTTATTATTAAATCTTGCTTGCATTTACATGAGCTACTTATTTTTCTCAAATAAAAAGAAATCCTGCTGAAGAATGGTGGAATATCCTAAACTTGGGTGAGTGAGGGGATATTCACACAAAAATTGATTTTGTTAATCATCCCCCCAACTCCACAACAAGTAGAACATTGGTTTCCCAGGTCTTAGTCCAACTTTCTAACCACTACACCACAATGGCTTTCTAAATATGAATATTAGGACATAGTACATGGAAATATCCCCTGTGGTTGTGTGTGTGTGTTTGTGTACAGCAAGATGTATTCTCAAGATGGAGAATGTTGTGACATCTTTATGTTCTGTCAATCATATACTCATGCCATGATCTACAGAGATAAACTATATCATAAATTTACACACATCTGTTCACATCACTAATGGTGGGATCTGCACTATGGGGTTAAACCTTTTTTACCACTTAAGCCCTTTACTAAAAGAGCCCTGGGAATTGTAGTTCTGTGAGAGGGAAGAGGAGCAAACTACAATTTCCAGATCACAATAGCGGAAAGCCATAGACATGGCCTGGACAGAAAACATTTCTTTATAAAAGGTTAAAGTAAAGTGTCCATTGACATTCTTAAGGCAGGAGATAAATTTATGAGATGAATTTAGCATTTAAAATGTTCTCTTATTAAATCATCTCTTTTTTTTCTATTTATCTGCACATTTTTAGAACTTCATGTGGTTTTAGAACTCAAGCCACTGAAAAATATAAATAACCCATCCCCCATCTCTCTCTTTTTTTTCCTTCATGAGAAGTCACTATCCACATCTCAACCTTGCCTTCTCTCTTGAGTTCTGCATTTTCAATTTTCTTCTCTCAAGGATAAACAGGGGACTTCTTAAAGGTCTGCATTAGCAATTAAATACATTCTCCAGATAGACAACTGGAATTCTTAGCTTTTCCAATTTTGATAAAATTGTTGCTATGGTAATGAGTTCACTGCATTTTGAAAAGGGGTGATTGAACCTGATGGATAGGATGACAAGTAAATTTGGGTGCTATCACATTGACCTTTGAGGAGAAAATGCTACCATCCCATGAGTGCTCAAATTTAATTTTACAATCAAGGCCCTGAATATATTGGCTGCACAGATCTCCTGTTGCTACACTCCACCATTGCCATAAAACAAAAGATAATGTATTCTGTCAAGAGAATAAAATAATGCCGCTAGGTAATAGACTTTGAAATGTTTACAAACCTATAAATGAAAACTGCTCCATTAATATGAATGAATATAATCAAATTCCTACATGATAATTGCTACATGCATAATATTGCACAACATATCTGTTTTTAGTACATCTTGCAGTGAGTTTTATGAGCTACAAAAAAGCAGCCATTGTTTGTAGGCATTAATTGCTGGGGTGCAAAAATATGTTCTTTCACATCCTTTCATTAAAAGTTCCACACCCCATTTTGCAACCACTTACTGGTGGCTGAGTCTCTCTCTCTTCTTTTAAGCAAGCTGTTGATGTCTTCAGAAAATGAATAATGTAATTCCAGGGTTCAAAGTATATCTGGTTTCAGACTTGTCAATTCAAGGGAAGACTGCTGTCCATTGACACATACTTAAAATGTGGTGAGTTTGGGCAAGTATCCACAGGGCAGTTTGTTTGCAAAAGCCCCATTGACATGAATGGGGATAACAGCAACACAGTATGGGGTAAATAGTTTTGCTACAGAAAATTGCAGTTTAAAGATGATGCTGTTAAGGTGCTACACTCAATATGCCAGCAAGTTTGGAAAACTCAGCAGTGGCCAGAGGATTGGAGAAGATCAGTCTACATCCCAATCCCAAAGAAGGGCAGTGCCAAAGAATGCTCCAACTACCGCACAATTGCACTCATTTCACACACTAGCAAGGTTATGCTTAAAATTCTACAAGGAAGGCTCAAGCAGTATGTGGACCGAGAACTCCCAGAAGTGCAAGCTGGATTTAGAAAATGCAGAGGAACCAGAGACCAAATTGCAAACATGCGCTGGATTATGGATAAAGCTAGAGAGTTCCAGAAAGACATCTACTTCTGCTTCATTGACTATGCAAAAGCCTTTGACTGTGTCGACCACAGCAAACTATGGCAAGTTCTTAAAGAAATGGGAGTGCCTGATCACCTCATCTGTCTCCTGAGAAATCTCTATGTGGGATAAGAAGCTACAGTTAGGACTGGATATGGAACAACTGATTGGTTCAAAATTGGGAAAGGAGTACGACAAGGCTGTATATTGTCTCCCTGCTTATTTAACTTATATGCAGAATTCATCATGCGAAAGGCTGGGCTGGATGAATCCCAAGCCGGAATTAAGATTGCCGGAAGAAATATTAACAACCTCAGATATGCAGATGATACAACCTTGATGGCAGAAAGTGAGGAAGAATTAAAGAACCTTTTATTGAGGGTGAAAGAGGAGAGCACAAAATATGGTCTGAAGCTCAACATCAAAAAAACGAAGATCATGGCCACTGGTCCCATCACCTCCTGGCAAATAGAAGGGGAAGAAATGGAGGCAGTGAGAGATTTTACATTCTTGGGCTCCATGATCACTGCAGGCGGTGACAGCAGCCACAAAATTAAAAGACGCCTACTTCTTGGGAGAAAAGCAATGACAAACCTAGACACCATCTTAAAAAGTAGAGACATCACCTTGCCAACAAAAGTCCGTATAGTTAAAGCTATGGTTTTCCCAGTAGTGATGTATGGAAATGAGAGCTGGACCATAAAGAAGGCTGATCGCCGAAGAATTGATGCTTTTGAATTATGGTGCTGGAGGAGACTCTTGAGAGTCCCATGGACTGCAAGAAGATCAAACGTATCCATTCTTAAGGAAATCAGCCCTGAGTGCTCACTGGAAGGACAGATCGTGAAGCTGAGGCTCCAATACTTTGGCCACCTCATGAGAAGAGAAGACTCCTTGGAAAAGACCCTGATGTTGGGAAAGATGGAGGGCACAAGGAGAAGGGGACGACAGAGGACGAGATGGTTGGATAGTGTTCTCGAAGCTACCAGCATGAATTTGACCAAACTGCGGGAGGCAGTGGAAGACAGAAGTGCCTGGCGTGCACTGGTCCATGGGGTCACGAAGAGTCGGACACGACTGAACGACTAAACGACAACAAAATGGCTATATAGACGAAGTCCCAGTTGCTTGACCATAGTAGTCAAACCATGCAAATAGTATCACCATAAAACTGAAAGATACATCATTGGGGCTTTAATCTGACACCCACAAATTCTGGGAATGCTTATGAGTTTTAGGGTTGTATATGAGGACTATCTGTACAAATCATAGTGTTGTGTCATTGTAGTGTTACTAACTTAAGTTCGTGACATAATGAACCCACGCAAACTATTACAGACAGTTGTTGACATTCATCTGTCTTGGGAGACAATGGAGTGCAGTGCACCTTCTGTGGCTGCAGATTGGTAACTCATAACTGCTCCCCCCCCACCTCCGGGGCACAAGTCTGGGCAATGAGTATTAAAGTCCTGGGCAGCCCAGATGACAAATAAACCCTCTCAGTCTCACTGATGTGGTCCAAAGGAAAGCAGAGCAGTACATTTGGGACCAGCTTGGCTACAGGAGTTGCTGGAAGGAGGTGTACAAGATGCCATCCAACCGGACTCAACTCTGGATTTGTGTAAAGATCTTATTTGGAGACAGTGAAGTGAAGTGGCTGGTAGGAAGGCAAGAAACAGGCCTTCTCAATTGGAGCACCTAAGTTATGAAAAAGGGATCTCCTCATTCACTCAGTGCATTCCCACCCAGACATCTTTTAGCCACCAGTTCAAAATGTTGCTAATCAAGTCTAGAATCTTGTATGTATTTTCTTACAGAGCAATTCATACCCAGTTTATACCAGGCTGAGGTAGCGGTGTTTGGATCGAGCAGAGATGCCTCTCCACCCACCTCTGCCAGCTCCCTGTAGCCTCCACCTGTGGAGTGATGCCAGCATCATTATGCTAGTGAGGAGCTCCCTCATCATTCTGCAGAACATGGAAAGTGGAAAGCCCAGGAAGAGGCACTCTGGGGGCAGGGAGGGTCTGAGCATGCCCAGAATTTATTAGATCCTGAAGCAGCTTAACTGCCATCCAGTAACAGTAATAGACCTGATCCAGGCCCGGCCACTGTGTTAGCTGCCACCACCACTGCATTCTGCCCTGGTTGGCATGCTTCAAAGGCAGTGGATGTGGTGGTGTCCCACAGCTCCATTAAACCTTACTGGCGGTAGTGGGCAGGGTTAGGACTGCCCCATTAATGTGTGTGGATGTGCTTAAGGCTTTTGCTTATGCTGCTATTGTTCTTGTTTTTGTGTTGCTTCTGCTGTACTTACCATTTTTATCTTTTTGTTCTGTTTTATTATTTCTCGGCTCTTAGTCCTGTTAACTTTCATTGTAAGCCACCTCATTGGTTGACATCTTCTCACATTGTGAATATTTTAGAAATTAATTTGAATGGTTAGGTGCTTTTTTGCCATTGTTTGGTCCATTGTTGCAGCCATAATTTATTCATTTTATTACATTTTTAACTCCCTTTATTACATCGTGGAACCCAAAGTGGTGTATCTGTGGTTTCCAAACAGTCAGCCATCCAGGCATTGACCTGACCCAGCGCTACTTAATTTCAGCAAGGTGCTAGCCCTATGTGTCTTCATCCCATATCCTTGGATAATGTGATAGGGTTACCACAAGACTACCGTATTTTTTGCTCTATAAGACGCACCAGACCACAAGACGCACCTAGTTTTTGGAGGAGGGAAACAAGAAAAAAAATATTCTGAATCTCAGAAGCCAGAACAGCAAGAGGGATCGCTGCACAGTGAAAGCAGCAATCCCTCTTGCTGTTCTGGCTTCTGGGATAGCTGCGCAACCTGCATTCGCTCCATAAGACGCACACACATTTCCCCTTACTTTTTAGGAGGAAAAAAGTGAGTCTTATAGAGCAAAAAATACAGTAGTTTGCAAAGAGGGTGAGGCATGCCAGTGTAAGATGAATGGCAGTGAAGATGAATGGCAACAATTTGTTGTTGTTGTTGTTATGTATATACTGCCCATCATGTGAAGATTAGATTTCAGGGCAGTTACCTTTAGTATGATAATCACACATTGACCAGCAGGACCCTGTCAGACATCCTTGGAAAACTATTTAGAGAGATATCTCTGCTGTATCTGCAAACTGATTGTCTAAATTCACCTTCAGGATCCCAAGATGACCATTAGAATTTGAAGCAGACCATAGCTGGATGGCAGGGCCTGCTTGAAGCATTATTGATGGGCACAATCATTGTTCAAGTTCAATTTCTTTTACAACTATAAGTTTCTTTTATAAAGGGAACGTCTGTAAATGATCAAATAAAAATGTTTATCTTCAATTCCTAAACCCAGACATGTGGAACTAATTTGCTAAAAAATATGTTATTTTCAGTCTAAAATGTTATAAGAGGCAAACAGATTTCCACCCCGCATTTTAATCAGTTTGGATGAGTTGAAAGCATATTACAAAAGTGAACCTACATCTATTTTTGGGAAGTGCCAGATTGTCCATACATGATGCACTTTTGGAACTTTTGGAAGTTCTGTATAATGTATTCAATGAATGTTCCTTAGGAGGGCTAAACAGCAATTCAGATGTGTAATATAGTAACTTGCTCCCCAAATCATCCAGCAGGTATTGTGTATTATAATTTTGTATTGAATGCCCTTTCAGGGGCTCTGATGGGGGAAGGCTTAGCAGGCAAAAGGTTCCAGGTTCAATCTCTGGCATCTCCAAAACGAAGGTCATAATGGAGTGGCAGGACTGTCACGTGATGGTGATGAGGTTGGTTTGAGATTCAACTGATACCAAGCCAGCTTAATCCCTGGTTTAGAGCAATGGGGCTTCCTGTTTTCCTCTCATGCATGCCCCATCAGCTCTGGGAGGTCAGCAGAACACCCAGAACAGCATACAGGAGGAGAGTGGGGATTGTGCCATTGGCACAAGCATTTCGTCTTGCCAGATGGAGCAATCACAGTGCAATCCAATTCCACCCATATTTATTGCTTTGTCCGGTCAGATTCTATAATCTCCAGAGTTTGAGGGTTTGCTTGCGGGTCTGTTGGCAGGCCATTAAAGATAATCTATCTGTATGTAGTGGGAACCATCTGGAAGAAATGGGATTAGCATAGCCTTTAAGAACAAAGCAAGGATTTTGATCTGTCCTAAGGCTGCATATAAATGTGCATAAATTCAGCAGTAAGCCCACTAATATGTGACACATGTTACGATTGCCTTCTTTCCAGAATCAGAGTTTAGATGCAAGGCTCCATGGTTTGAGTAGAAGCCAAATTTGCACAGTTCTGCTTGGCTGTACCTTCTATAAATCACTTCTCAGAGCAAGGCTGTGCCTAGCACTGATTGTGTCAGTCAGAAAGCCATGTCTCCCACCTAGAACTTCTGCTATGCTGACTTAAAGCAAGACTGCCACTTGCCTTCTGCATCTAGGGACCCAACTAGACATGATATTTGCCACATAGTTTGGCCTTACATAGCTGGGATGGGGGGTGAGAGGGACAAACCAGAACACACTAGTCAGTGCAGGGAGAGGGATAAGCCAGAACACACAAACTACTGAATAGTGAAAACTCAACTAGGGGGGTGGAGTTCAAGACAAACATTTGGCCAAAAGCCAATCAGCCTCAAAAAGAGGATGTAAATTCAAACCTCAGCTCAGAGTTTTGGAGAAGATACAGTAGCTATTCCTTTTGTATTGCTTTGTGTTGGAAACATTATATGGAGATACATTATAGGAACATAAGGAACTGTTTATATAATTACACATCCAATGTTGCTAGTAAAATTGGAGATTTTTCAGTAGGCTACTTAGATTTATTTATTTATTTTCACATGCAGACAAAATCTAAGCAGCCTACTAAAATGCCTGCTTTATGTAGCAGTAAGCATCCATGCACACAAACACTGCATTGATGGTCACAAAGCATACACAGTTGTACGTGTTTATGTGAGGATCAAAATTTCACCTGCTGGCTCCGACCTTTTTTGTGCCTGTGGTCTTCATGCATTGAAGGTTTTATCCACACTTCAAAGCCCAATGTTTAGACTCACCATGGACAAAGTGTGTCCTTGAAAATGGAAGTATTGATTCTGTCTTCAGATCTTAAGGGCACTGAGATGTGTACACATATGTTCTTGCATGCACAGAACCTCCAATTGCATGGAGTTTGAATGCAGCAAGGGATTGGGTCACAGTTCATCTCTCTCTCTCTCTCTCTCTCACACACACAGAGAGAGAGAGAGAGAGAGAGAGAGAGAGAGAGAGAGAGAACTGTATTTCTATTATAGATAGTGTTGTTCATTATTTTTTTAAAAGGTTAGTTATTCCCATTTCACTGTATTTGCTCACACAATAGTATCACCTTGGAGAGAAGCAATCAGTTGTGTTTCACGGCTATGATTTCCCTTCTACATGGAAATAACTTTCTCTCTAAAGAAAATATTAATTTCCATTTCAACAGATACAAGCGAAGTCAAAATTCCCCATCTTCTTGGTGGCAAATGGCTGAAAAGCATGGTGAAAAGCTTTCTTTCTTAACAAACTTAAATCCTGGCCTAGACCAATTACTGTGATTGGAGTATCACTGTGTACTCTCCGCACAGATACAAACCAATCCTCATTTTTCTTCATGGAACTTTGTCAACCTGTGTCAATGGGGGGGGGGAGGTGTTGTAGATGTTGTCCCCAAGTACTCCACTTTACTTTTCCCTTCTTTTGCCCATTCTGCTCAGTTCGGTATCTTCTTATCCTGGTAAATACAGAGCAAAATCAGTTCTATAGATGGAAGCCTGGTCCTCTCACTTACTTAGCCCAAGGCAACAACCTCAAAGAAGGAGTTTTAAGATAAGGAACATGTTACTTTCCCCTTCTTAAAGCTGGTGCCTTCTGAAGAATTTATGTTTGTTAGACAAAGACACCAGAAATGAATCAACACGGCCTTCAATCCTAAATCCTAGATCCATTTTCTTTCTCTTCCCCAAAGACATATTGTGCATTTGGTGGTGTCAATCTGTTTCCAATGCTTCATTCCCTCAACCCTAGAGTTACACCATTTCCCAGTGCCAACTGGTTTGAAGCATTCTGTCTCTCATACTCCCGCCTGAGCATGACCACAAGACGCATGTTATCGACTGACAAATTACAGGGAGAAATGTTACTCATGGAGGACTGAGACCCAAGGCAAGGCATCTACCAAGTGTATAATTAAACTGAGATATAAGAAGAGAATTCTCAACTTATAACTTATGATCTTCATCATGGTTCTACACCAGCTCTTCCAAAGTCCACTGATCTTTTAGCACATGCACATCTTCCCTCCTTCCACCTTGCACTGAACCCAGCATTGTTAGCTTCAAAGTCACCTGAGACCTGATTCTGGGTTATTCAGTTTCAACAACTTACGATTCTTCTGGCATGGTTCCTGCACAATAAGCCACCAGCCATTTCCTTAGCTGGCCCAGTCTCACATGACTCCTCAGGAGTCTCCATAGCATGATGCGACATCTGGAGAAGACTGGGCTTCTCAGAGAAAGGGGAGCCCTTACTGTGAAATCAGGTCTCTTGTGATTTTTCTACCACTCCTTGGGATGAGGCACCACTGAGCAAGGCGAATTTTTCACTGTTTCACATAATGATATCCTTGATTATCTCACATGTTTTGCATGTGTTGCAAATGCTTTGAAACGTTCCTCTTTTTAAATATTTTTTTAAAATATTGACTTCCTATCCATCTCCAAGTTTAGTAGGAACACCCTGTTTATGTGGGGGTAAACTGCCTTCACACAATATGCATGATGATAAGTGCCTGTGATCTTTCAAACAGTGTTTTAGAACAATGCAACAATATAAAACTTGTTCTATAGGAAGGGTAATTGGATGGAATAGTTGCATATTATATCTGAAGCTTTGAAATTTAGCTGTCAAGCATGTCAGTAACACATTAGTTAATCTTAAATGGATTAGAATTATAGTCAACAAAACTTATGTGCTGTGATTAAAAGAGTCATATTTTGCATGTCAAAAAGTGCCCCTTAAAAAAGATATAAAATCAATATATTCTCCAACTCCCCATTTCCTTTATATTGATATGGGTGTCATTTTCTTTTTGTTCTAAAATGCTGAGACAATAACAACATGATTATTGATAGGGCAAATGTTCCCAGCAATTACAAAGAGGTTTGAGTTGGCAATTTGACAATGTGCAGGTTATTTGTCATGAGGTAAGTAAAATAGACACTAAAACCATATTGGACATAGCCAGCTATTATGGAGAATAGTGTGGGCTGAACGTGGCTTTGTTTCGCTTATAATTCCAGATGTGGCTACGGTTTAGTGGTACGGTTCTTCTAGGTGAAAGAAGTCAAGGTTTTAAAATAGCTCTTGGTATTCTAAACATGTCATCCATTAATCCATTAGTGTAGCATTATTATTAATTGTTGTTGTTGTTGTTGTTGTTGTTGTTATCTTTTCTATACCGCCCTGTAGCATAAAAATACAGGATAAAAACACAAAATACATAATAAAAACAAGAACAGAAACAAAACAAACCAATAACCCCCTCTTCTCACCCCCTCCCACAAACACATTTAAAAGGGTATAGGATATTAATCAGCCCAAGGCCTTGTTGAAGAGGAAAGTTTTCACCTGGTGCCTAAAGGTGTGTAATGAAGGTGCCAGCCAAACCTCCCTAATTATTCTATGAAGAGCATAGAAGAGATTTTTAGATTTATGAAAGGCAGGTGGGCTGATGGGGGTCAGAAGGAGTATGGCATTTAGAAAATAGAAAGATAACTTTAACAGGAAAGGATATTAGAAGTCTTGAGAAAGTAGGAAATGCTAAGAAAAAGACATGTTTGGGCAGCAGGTCCTTTTTCATCTTGGCAAGAATATGATATTCCTGTAATAGTCTAAATGCACTCATGACATTAAAAAATTCCCAATGGACAATGACTAGAGAGGTCTACGCAACTCAACACCACTACATCTTGAAATATTGAAGACACAAAGCCATGCAATTCCAACAAGAAAGAAAAGTGGAAGGCATTCAAATAAACCACAATGGCTGCATAATGAGCTGAGACATAAGAAGGGAATGTATAAGAAATGGATGAATAGAGAAACCACAAAGAAAGAGTATATATGAGTAGCCAACAGTTGCAGGGAGAAGGTCAGGTGAGCCAAGGCTCATAATGAATTCAGGTTTGCAAGAGAGGTTAAAAATAATAAAAGGTTTCTTTGGCTATGTTCAAAGGAAGAGCAAGTAAGTAGTAGATACCTTTCATAGAAAAAGTGGAGAAATGTTATTGGGTGACAGAGAGAAGGCAGAACTGCTCACCACCTACTCTGCCTCTGTCTTTATCCAAAAGGAAAGCAGTGCCCAACCTGGTGATAACAGAATCAACAATGCAAGGAGAGAGCTGCAGCCCAAGATAGGAAAAGAGGTGGTAAAGGAACATCTAGCTACTATAAATGAATTCAAACCACCAGATCCTGATGAGCTGCACACAAGGGTACTAAAGGAGCTTGCAGATGTAATCTCAGAGCCTTTGTCTATAATCTTTGAGAATTATTGTAGAACAGGTAAGGTCCCTGCAGACTAGAGGTGGGCAAATGTTGTCCCCATCTTCAAAAAAGGGGAAGAAAGAAGACCCACCAGTCAGCTTGACATCGATACCAGGAAAGGTTCTAGAAGAGATAAGTAAAGAATGGGTCTGTGAGCACTTAGAAAAGGATGCTGTGATTACTAAGACCCCCTCATGGGTTTTTCCAGAGGAGAACAACCAAGATGATCAAAGGTCTGGAAACCGAGCCTTCGGAGGAACGGTTAAGGGAATGGTTTAGCCTGGTAAAGAGAGGTCTGAGAGGAGATATGATAACCATCTTCAAATATCTAAAGGGCTGTCAAATGAGAGAGAGAACAAGCTTGTTTTCTCCTGCTCCAAAGGCTAGGACCTGAACCAAAGGAAAGGAGATTCTGGTTAAACATCAGGAAGTACTTTCTGACAGTAAGAGCTGTTTGGCAGTGGAACAGACTCCCATGAGAAGTGGTGGAATCTCCTTCCTTGGAGGTTTCTAAGCAGAGATTGGATGACCATCTGTATGATCTAGTTGAGATTCCTGCATTGCAGGGGGTTGGACTAGATGACCCTAGGAGTTCCTTACCACTCTACAATTCTATGATTCTAGTAGAATTCTGTGCAATGTTGAGATTTATCAGTTCTCTAAAACAACGGAGGGCTCGGAAGAGAAACATCTTGAAAAGGCGTTTGAGCGTTTCTACATTGTTCTGCCACATTAACAGATTTTTTTACAGTGAAAGCACTTCATTTTCCGAAAGAAAAGTGTGAAGGCAAATGTTTGGATGAAAAGCATATTGCATCTTCTTCCCACCTCACTGTCTCAAAAGAGAGGCCTGGCATGGCTGGATTCCTGCCTTCTCTGCCTCCAGATTGTACACACTGCCTTAAGAACAGCATGATGAATCTCTTGCTTCAGATTTGCAGCAATCAACTGGCCGTTTTTTCCTCCGATGTTCAGGTGTGACAGTTGAGCAGCCATCAATATATTTGATAGTTCTAACCATCTTGTTTCATGTCTTGCTTGCCTGACGTTAGTCCCAGGTGCTGGCAACTATCCTGGATCAACTGTTAATGCCCCAGATGGTTCACTAGCTTGGCTCCCCAAAAGTGAGTACTGTGCATGGGAAGTCAGCTGACTTTTATTGAATCTGGCTGTATTTTTCCACTATCAGTATTTCATCCTTCTTCTCTTCTTGCTGGGCTGACACCACCTGTTAATCCATCTGTGCTGTTTCTGTGCTGGAGCCTCAATCTCACACTTAACTTGCTTTCGCATCCGCAGACTCATTCCCTGTAAATGAAGCTGGCTGTCCCCATAAGCAAGTATCTGGATTGAAATGTTGAAATCCATGTAATTTTCCAATCTTGATAGATTGACTGTAAACCTTGAGATGTAATATGCTAATACAGCCTGACCCACCTCCAACTACTAACAAAAGGCTCAAGCTCCTTAATAGAATAATAAACGGGCCAGTCATAAAACAGGAGTGACATCCTTTGACTATAAGTGCCATGTTTAACAAGTGGCGCTTGTTAAAAAGTCCATGATTTTCAAGGTCTGCAATTATGCTCTCATCACTATTCCTCCTGAGACAATGCAAATAATTCCCTAAGAAGCATAACTAGTGTAACCCCACCTGCAAGGTGCATCACATATAAAGGTGTACTCTGTAGTCTCAAAGAATTATTTCTTTGTAACCCTTCTGTGTGTGATATACAAATATTGTAGCAATTTAATTAAAAGATCATTTGGGATCTAATGATTGCCAACTTTATTCTCTTGGCAAGTGGTTCATAAAAAAACAATTTCTTATCTGTTCCGCACTGAGACTATTGAGCAACCAATTAACAATGAACACTTTAATTTAGTTATTTCTTTTCCCTTTTCAGTTTCCAGACAGTGAAAATTAAGTATCCTTTTTTGTCTTCTTTTCCAAAACACACACGCAGTATCTATTTCTAATGCCAGCTTTCTTGCGGCAATGCAGAAAAGAGGGGAAATTTCGTCTTTTTTTATTTTGTAAGTATCATAGCTCTGGTTCACATTATCAAGATCTTCTGCAAAACGTGTCACAACTGTCCCAGGAGTGCATTTGTAGAGGGGACTGAAATGACCCTTATAGATACTAGGACTGTGCATTGGATATGTCTAAGGCCTGAATCCTGAGCCAAATTGGGTAGATGGATGGATGGGGTACACACTGCCATGGATCTCTGTGATCTGCAGCTCTCAGGTGGCAGCATGTCAGGCAGGAAGGTGAAGAAGGCAGGGCAGGAAAACTATGGGGAAAGGGCTGAGACTTACCTGACCAGTGGCTGTGCCTTGCTGGAAGACAGTAGCAAAACACCGCAGCTCACCTTCCTGCCTGATCAATGCCTGGCTAGCATTGCAAAGGATCAGATCCCATAACAGCTACTATGCAAGAGGATGCATGCAGCGTACCATGCACCCACCTAACCTTTAAAAACCCATTTCTATTAAAATAGGGTTTTACAAACCCTTTAAAAACCCTTAGCTCCCACCCCCAAAATTATGGGCTGGGTGACCTCAGGATGGCACAGGGTAAATTGGCCAGATTGGGAGCAGGACATAGATCAGGGCAACAAGATGGACCCAGGGATCTAGGCACGCCCTTAAATACAGTGACATCTAACAAGAAATGAATCCCATGATCATGGTGGCAAACTGTGGCCAAATTTACTGAAATTTATGCTGGAAAGCTTAGTTGTCTGTAGAGCAGTGGTGGGGAACCTCTGGGCCCAGAGGCAAGTGTGACCCTCTCTAGGCTACACACCACACACAGCCTTCTTCACAACCCAGGTGTGGCTGCCTGGCTGCACTGTGCATTTCGTTGGCATCGATCTGTCTCAGGAGACAATGGAGTGCACCACCAGAGGTGAAGTCAAACCATTGCTTTAGCAGCACTGAAGTGCTGGGGCACAAACCTTGGGAGTGTGTCTAGAGGTCCTGGGCTGCCCAGATGACAAGACCCCTCTTGGACTCTTTGATGTGGTCCAAAGGAAAGAAGAGCAATACGTTCGGCACCAGCTTGGCTGCAGGAGTTGCTGGAAAGAGGCATACTAGGTGTCATCCAACCATCTTAGGGACTCCACTCCAAATTTGTGTAGGGTTTTACTCTTTAGCCTTTTCTTCTCCTGAAGATATCCTGCAAGGAAGCAGAGATTTAGGACCAGAGTGTTCCTTCTCCTACATGGGCTACTTTCCCAGGTTGAGAAGCCCCATTTGCCCCTTACTTCCCTCTACAGCCTTCTTGGCCATTGGACCCTCTATTGGTCTCATATGCTCAAGCTGCTGGAGCCTGTCTTGATATGATAGATAAGTCAATGTGCACTGGTACTCTGATAATGCCTTCTGCTTATCTGGATGGAGGATGCAAAGGGTGGGTGGGTGTTGTGTAGATGCTAGCCAACTGCACAAAGGTCACATTTACATTCCTTGTTCTATGCACTCTTGTCTCTAGCCCCACTCGCCACTACCATGTGCCCCTTGGGAGATTGCACAGAAAGGAATGTGGACCTCTGACTGAAAAAAGGTTCCCTGCCTATGCTGGAGAGGACACAGAGTGTGTGTTATTTTTCAGCATGCCACAAGGAACAGCTAGTATGAGATGGAGCTCTGTATCTGCAGCTTCCATGCGCAACAAATTAACTCATACCACATGGATTTAAAGTGAGTTACATACCACCTTAAATCTGAGTACTTTAGCATGTGTATCAGGCAGGCTGCTGTAAAGTTCGAAATCTCCTTGTAGCTTTTGTAGCTTTCAGCTGATCAAGCGCAAAATATGAAATTAGTCAGAATTTAAAAGTGGGGACCTTGAAAATTGCTAGCACTCATGATATATTTCAGGATATTTCCAGTGTATGACATCTCAGCAGATAATACAGTTTAGTACTTTGGTTTTGCACTGGTAATCATTTATCCACAACTAACATGCCAAAGCAGTGTTATAGATCTGCTCTTAGTCTTGAAACTGTGAAAAACAACAATTAATTGTAATTAGAGAAACAGAAACACGTCTGCATGAGAGAGAGTGCATTCAACTACATTTATTATTACTAAGAGTTACCAAACAAACTGATTGTGTCATCATCGCTACACTCACATCCTCCTCCTTTTAAAAGATACTGAGCAGCTAACTAATGCCTAGGAGAGTGACTCACAATAGTCTGATGAGTGTGACTTTCTAGTACTTTTTGAGGTAGCCCACCAGTGAAACTTTGCTATGGTATGAACATGAATGTAAATGGCAATTCCTAACTGGTGAGTGAAACACCTTTAATTAGAGCTCTATGCAAATAGGAAGATGGGAAACATTCTTATACTGAGTCAAATCATTGATCCATCTAGCTAAGTGTAGTCAACCTGACTGGAAGTGGCTCTCCAGGTTTTCAGACCTACTTGATTGAACTTCGATTTTTCTACATGCAAAGCATATGGACTATGGACTTTTGAAATTCTCCACCCTGTTTATGGGCCGAGAAATCATGGAGACCATTTCAGTCCATTTCTCCAAGCGAGGAAGAAATTATCCAAGTATCCTAGATTCCTTATAGATCTTCTGCCTAATCAGAGATCCGAAAACTCACCTCAAGTTTCTTTTTTTGAGGCAAAGTTTGATGGTACATCTGCTTGGCATATGCCAGATAATGTTCCATTGATAAATAGATATTGATGGGCATCATTATGGGGTGGGGGGTGTTTCCAGCCCCTGAGCTTGGAAGCCTTGTAAAAAAGCACTGTGAAACTGTAAAGCTCCATTGTTATTTATGCAATCATGTTAAATTTAGAATTCTAAAATGTTTTTTTCTTTTTTGTATTTTATTATAATTGCTCTTGTATTATCTTGCTATGTTATTAGTAAATTATTTTTGCATGGTTTGGTTTTGAAATGCATTGTTTTCTTTATTGTTAAGCCAGTTTTAGCATGATTATTATTATTTGTATGGAAAAGCATCATACAAATAAAATGAATGGTATGATGATCCTTTCTTAAACTCACTGAAATTTGCCAGTTTTCCAAGGGACACATTCTGCTTTAAGATCTATTTAGCAAGTGCACAATTCTTTTGAAAAGTAGTTTGCTACCAAGATTGAAGGAAGTGATTGATTAGAAAAGGAACAAACACTTGTAATGAATTATAATCACTCCACACTTGAGATTTTCTCCAAATGTTACATCAGCCAATGCAAATAGTGTGAAATGAAGACAGGCACTATACCACATCAGAGACTCAGTTAAATAAATGAAGAACTCAGTGGGCCTGGATTAAGTGTGTTAGCATACCACTTAGTGTTTTGCAAATCAAAATGAAGAGCGACAGTCATCTCTGAAGCAAGCCGATTAGTTAGCTAACCTTGTAAATCACAATTACTTTTGTTTCTTAGGAGCAAACATTCTTAAAATTAACAGGATTAGAGGTAGATCTGCTATGGATTGTACACTGTGTATACAAGCTCAGAGACATTGTGTGATGAGCCAAAGGTGATTCTTATATTTGGAAGCTTCCATTTGTTGAGTTTTGCAGGCATTCGGTTTTGCAGGGCAAGAACTTTAACAACAGGGTTTTTTTGTGTAAACTATTGCTTCCATTTTTTATATTACAGATTATTATTTTTATTAGCATTTATATACCACCTTTCATTGCAAGATTAAACACCAAAAAGGTCAAAAAGGAATAAGTATTATGGATACCCTGATAGCAACATCAACACAGAGCAGTGCTTAGGAGCCCAGCTGATTGGAGAGGTCTTCTGGAACCCTAAAATCCTTCCAGCTTCATACAGAAGCCAGCTGGGCACCAATCCACACAAACTGAGCCTTTGGGTTCTGAGGCAGCAGCATTTTTATCTGTCTTCTGAAGTAATAGTATCCCACCCTCCAACAAAAGGGCAAATTATACACTCCTCAAATTATATACTGTTTTTGTTCCGTTTCCTCAGTAAAGTGTTATCAGGATTTCTGTTCTGTGTGGACTCCGTATGCATTATCTAAGTGACTCTGCTAACACCCACACAATGCCAGTCTGCCCCTCCCTCCTGTAAGTGCAACATTGCTGCAGCCAGGTACATGGAGACACTCCTCTCTGCCAGCTGCTTTTAGTTGCTAGCATTTTGATGTCAGCATCATGTGGATGCTGCAAACACCTGAATGCATGAGAAGCACTGATTCCACAGTAAGCACCCTCCTGGAAGCACCTTTAGTTATTTTTGCTACCCCTCTGGGGGTGGAGAGACTTAGTTTTGTTGCTAAATTGTTTTTATATATTCTGGTGTATTTACACTGGTGTTATAGATCTACTTTATTTTTATTATATGATCTGTTAAGCTGCCTTTCATCTATGTCTGTAAGCAAGTGAGGTTATAAATACATGAAGAAACAGATAAAGGAATGGGTGGCAGAGGCTTATATGTACAGAGCCACTAGGACTTCCGGTCAGCGCCAGCAGCAATGGCGGACCTCCTTTGATCTTCGGAGGGGGTAGCCCAGTGGGAGATCGGGTCCTGTGCGCTTCGGCGAAGCGGGGACCCTTAGAAATTGCAGGCGTGGACGCCTGCGAACGTGGAGGCTCGGCGGGCACCTTGGAGCGCCCCCCCAACCCAAAAGGAAGCCTTTTTTGAGGCTTCGGAAGGGAGCGGGGGAGAAGCGCGGTGCTGCGAGCGGATCGCTGCTCTCACTGAGCGAAGCCGCATTGCCGTTGCTGGAGAGCGCTGACTTATTCCTGGGACATTCGGACTTAAAAAATTAACCGTGAGTAGAAGAATTGGATAAAAGAGTAATAATTGGATTAATTTGGAACATTTGTGAAAAGGCGGAAAAGTTTAAAGCTGTTTAAAAACGTCTGAATTGGCTACCGCGGTGGAAGCGTAAGCAGGAAGTCCGCTTCACTGCACTGTATAAGGAATAAAGCAAAGAGATTTGGAGCTAAACGTGGGAAAACTGAACTGAAATAAGTGTTTCTTTCTGACCTGAGAACTTTGGAGGGATCTACCCTTTGGAGAGTTAAGGGAAAGACTTTTGATTCTACCGGACTGTTTAAATTGAAGGATTAAATGAGTGATCTGTCACTCAGCTGTCAAAGCTGTCAAAACTGTTAAAGCTGTTTGCTGGCTGCAAAGGAGATACATTGTGGCCAATTTTATTGGGAAAAGATTGGAAAGGACTGGAAAGCTATATTGTGTCCTCTATTCTTGACTTTTTCTTACTTAGTATCTTTCCTTTGTTATTTCAAAAAGACAGTAACTTGCTAGGTGGTAACAGTGTCCATCTAGTGGGACTCTCTGCAATTGCAGGAAAGGAAAGGAATTTTCCACTTATAAACAGGAATATCAGACGTGGGAAAGGAATTTGACCTTCACTCTGTTATGGCTGATGGTCATAAGGACCAGTCAACTTTGAGATCAGGGAAACCTTGAACACATAGAAGGCAATCATCTGCTGGTTTGCCCGCATCGGCAATACAACCTAAGTCTGGTGGAATGTCTGAGGAACTTTTAGCCAGTGCTCTGACTAAGATTAATGAATCAATACAGCAGTTAAGTACAAAAGTGGGGGAAACGAATAGGAAGGTGGAAGAGACGAATCAGAAAGTGGATATTGCAAACAGGAAAATTGACTTAAACACAGAAACATTAGGTAATTTGGAGAAAAAAGTAAACAGCAATACGGAATCTATCCAGAAACTGTTGCAAGACTCAAAGTCTATACAGGAAAAAACTGCTGCTGTAGAATTCAAATTGGGGCAATTGGAAGCTGAAAAAGTACCAGACTTGCAGAAAGAGATTGCAGAACATAAGTTAACGTTATCTATGATTGACCTGAAAGACAAACAAACGAATCTTAGAATCAGAGCCGTCCCTGAGTTGGAGAAAGGTACCTTGATAGACTTTTTGACACAAGAATTTTTGGACTTTTGGAAATTGGAATTGAAACAAGAGGATTTTAAGATTGTGAGGGCTTTTCGACTGGGGAAAGGAGGAAGAAAGATCAAAATAAGGGACTGTTTGATCACTCTTCGATCCAAAGAGGAAAGGGACAAAATTTTGGGTTTACATTACGAAAAACCCTTGACAATTATACAATCAAAAGTGGAAATTTTTAAAGATATACCAAAACACCTTCTTGATTTAAGAAAGGACTTTGGAGACTTGGTGGACTTGTTGAGAAAAAACAAAATTCTTTTCAGGTGGGAATTTCCCCAAGGTCTATCCTTTAGCTTCAAAGGAAGAAAGACCAAGATCAGATCAGTGGAGGAAAAGAACAAGTTTCTGAGTGCATACGAAGAAGATCTACTGAAAGGATTGGGAAAGGACATTGCGATACCGGACAAGGGTCTGCAAGAAAAAGGGAAACCAACGCCACCGACAGATATAGACAATCTTCTTGGGGCTGTTGGAGGAGAAGGACAGTAACTACAAAATGACACTACAAATTTTAAGCTGGAATATTAATGGCCTAAATTCGTCGGCAAAAAGGGGGAGAGTATTTCACACATTGAAAAAAGAACATTTGGACTTGATTTGCCTACAAGAGACTCATGTGACAAGGCTACATCGGAAAATCTTGATAAATAAAAGATTGGGAGAGGAATTTATCTCATCGGATAATGTAAAAAAAAGAGGGGTAGTGCTTTATGCGAAGGAAAGCCTGTCACCAAAATTTATATTTAAAGATGACCAAGGAAGATACATAGCAATTGAAATTCAATTCCAAGGACAGAAATTTTTGATAATAGGCGTATACGCACCAAATGAGGGAAAATCAGAATTCTTCAAGAAACTGCATGAAACTCTCCTGGACTATCTGGATTACAACATTATTCTGATGGGAGATATGAATGGAGTAGTGTCTACAAATATGGACAAAGCCCAAAGACAAATAGTGACAAAAGATGGAAGACTGCCAAGGACATTTTTTGAAATGACTGACAATATGGATCTTGTGGATATTTGGCGAATAAAGAACCCCTTGGAAAGAGAAGGAACCTTCTTCTCTGAAGCAAATATGACATGGACAAGAATAGACCAAATTTGGACAACTAGAGGACTAGCTCCTAAAATTAAAAAAGCGGTGATTTGCCCGAAAATTTGCTCTGACCACAATCCAGTAAAGATTGAAATGATATCAACGCCAATTGGGGCCTTTAGATGGAGGATGAATGACTCCTTATTTAGGAATGAGGAAATTATTAAAAAGGCTCAGAAGAATTTGAGAGACTATTTTGAAATAAATTTGAATACTATGACAGAAAAAAGAGTGATTTGGGATGCTAGTAAAGCGGTGATGAGAGGATTTTTGATACAACAAAATGCAATTAGGAAAAGATATCAAAATGAGAAGAGAGAAAAAATTTTGGAGAAAATTAAGGATGGAGAAAAAAGACTGAGAGCGAAACCGAACTCACAGGAGATTTTAAAAGAGATAAAGCTATACCAAGTACAATATATGAAATTGATGAATCAGGAGATAGAATGGAAGATCAAACAGATGAAACAAAAGACTTTCGAATCGGCAAATAAATGTGGGAAGTTACTGGCCTGGCAAATGAAAAAAAGACAAAAGCTGAATACGATTACGAACTTGGTTGTAGAAGGGAAGAATATACAGAATCCTGGAGAGATTCAGAAGTGCTTTCAGAATTATTTTAAACAGTTATATACGCAGGAGACTCAGAAAGAACTAGACATTGACCGATTTCTGGAAAATAATGGATTACAAAAAATATCTCAAGACAGTAAATTAATATTAAACTCTACAATATCTGACCAAGAAGTGGAAGGAGCCATTCAGAATATGAAATTGGGCAAATCTCCAGGGCCGGATGGACTAACTGCAAAGTACTACAAAACTTTGAAAGAATGGTTACTGCAACCGTTGAAAGAACTTTGCAATGAAATACTACGGGGAGGAAAAGCACCCGAGTCGTGGAAAGAAGCATACATTACACTTATACCAAAAACCGAAGGGGAGAAGACACAGTTGAAGAACTACCGTCCCATATCCCTATTAAACGTGGATTATAAAATTTTTGCTGAAATTATGGCTAAAAGATTAAAAAATGTATTGGTAAAAGAGATTCATAAAGACCAGGCGGGCTTTCTCCCTGGGAGACATTTGTCAGACAATACTAGGAACATCATTAATATTTTGGAAAAATTGCAAGTTAATATCAATACTAAAGCTGTTTTAATATTTGTAGATGCAGAGAAAGCGTTTGATAACATTTCTTGGAGCTTTATGAAGAAAAATCTGCAGGGGATGGGGGTAGGCCAAAGTTTCGAAAATGGTATAAGTGCAATTTATTCGGAACAAAAAGCTAAGCTTATTGTGAACAATGTAGTTACAGAAGAATTTAAGATAGAGAAAGGAACAAGACAGGGTTGCCCAATCTCCCCATTGCTTTTTATATCGGTCCTCGAGGTTCTGCTCAATATGATTAGAAAAGACCAATTGGTTAAAGGTATACAACTTGGAGCTAAACAGTACAAATTGAAAGCTTTTGCCGATGACTTAGTTTTGACATTACAGGAGCCAGAAGCTAGTACAAAAAGAGTGTTACAATCAATCCAAGAATTTGGTCAAGTAGCAGGTTTTAAATTAAACAAGATGAAAACTAAGGTATTAGAGAAAAATCTTACAGAGATAGAGAAGGAGAGGTTTCAGAAAGAGACAGGATTAACAATTGTTAATAAAGTGAAATATCTAGGGGTGACTATGACTGCCAAAAATGTGAATCTGTTTAAAGATAATTATGAAAAATGTTGGTCAGAGGTGAAGAAGGATTTAGAAATATGGTCAAAATTGAAGTTATCATTGTTGGGCCGAATTGCAGCGATAAAGATGAATGTATTGCCTAGAATGTTGTTTTTGTTTCAAACATTACAAATTGTGGATAAAATGGACTGTCTCAAGAGGTGGCAAAGAGATATTTCCAAATTTATCTGGCAGGGCAAAAAGCCTAGAATAAAATTTAAGATACTAACAGACGCAAAGGAAAGAGGGGGATTTGCCCTGCCAGATCTTAAACTTTACTATGAATCAGCCGCTTTTTGTTGGCTGAAAGATTGGCTACTTCTTGAAAATGTGGACATTTTAGATCTAGAAGGTTTTGACAATGTGTTTGGGTGGCATGCATATTTATGGTATGACAAAGTCAAAGCGCATAAGGCCTTTAAGAATCATATTGTCAGGAAAGCATTATTCAATGTTTGGGTGAGATATAAGGATTTGTTGGAAAGTAAAACACCAAGGTGGCTGTCACCAACGGAGGCTAAGGCTTTGAAAAAAACAAATATGGAGACAAACTGGCCAAAATATTGTGAAATTTTAGAACAAGTTGGAGATAAATTAAAATTGCAGAGCTTTGATAAATTAAAAACTAAAGTTCGAGATTGGCTGCATTATTACCAAATAAGGGAGGTTTTTAACTTAGATAAAAAGATTGGTTTCCAGGAGGAAAAATCTAAACTGGAAACGGAATTGTTAGAACCTAAAACTAAAAATCTGTCAAGAATGTATAATCTGCTGTTGAAATGGAATACACAGGATGAAATGGTTAAATCTGCTATGATTAAATGGGCGCAAGATGTTGGGCATAATATTATGTTTGCTGACTGGGAACGGTTATGGACCACAGGTATGAAATTTACGGCCTGTAACGCCTTAAGAGAAAATATAATGAAAATGATTTACAGGTGGTACTTAACCCCAGTCAAGCTAGCAAAAATTTATCATCTGCCTGATAATAAATGTTGGAAATGTAAAGAAAATGAAGGTACTTTTTTTCACCTTTGGTGGACGTGCCCAAAGATCAAGGCCTTCTGGGAAATGATATATAATGAACTAAAAAAGGTATTGAAATATACTTTCTTGAAGAAACCAGAGGCCTTCCTCTTGGGCATGGTCGGCCAATTGCTGCGAAGGGAAGACAGGAATTTCTTTATGTATGCGACAGCAGCGGCAAGAATACTTATTGGAAAATACTGGAAGACACAAGAATTGCCTACCCGAGAAGAATGGCAGAGAAAAGTGATAGACTATATGGAACTGGCTGAGATGACCGGCAGAATTCGAGATCAAGAAGAAGGGTCGATGGAAGAAGATTGGAAAAAATTTAAAATACATCTTCAGAAATATTGTAATATAAAAGAATGTTAGAAAAGGTTGGAGAAGAATATTAGACCGTATTGGCAGACAGAGTATAATGGAATAAGTAAATATGAAGTGTAAAATAAAGATAGAGGAGAATTAAATATTTTCGAATGTTAAAATAAGTAAATGAAAAGAAGGTTAGAAGGATTTGCTGGAGATACGATTTAAATTAGAATACAAAGCAGAGAAGTGAGAGGAAGTCACGGAAATAAGTAAATGGGAAAACGGTTCTAATGGTTTAATTTGATTTTTTGTTACTTTTTTATTGTGCTTTTTTGTCTTTTGTATTTTTCTTTGTACTGTGTGTTTTTTTGTAGGATGTATGTGATTTGTTTTTCTTTTTTTTACTTTTTTCTTTTTCTGTAATCTTAAAATTGGAATAAATATTCTTTTAAAAAATATATATATTTGTACAGAGCCACTAAATTAGGGTGATGAAATGGTGAATGAATCAAACCATCTCCTCCTTCTCCAATATTTTGTTTTATTAGCCAATTAACTACCTGTAGAAGTAAAGAAACTAAATGTGATTTTTCTCCCTAAAGAGACCAATTTCAAGGTAAAAACTGACTCATTGCTTGACTGTGATGGAAGCATCACCATGCAGACTGCACATATATTGAAAACAGTAATATAGTGTGACAACAGTCCTGTTAAGTCAGCATAAAATATGATTCCTCCAGCATGGGCAATGAGATGCAAAACTAACAAAGTGTTCAGGAATACATGTATTTGATTTCAGTTACTTAACAAATGCATCTGTTTGTATCTGGGATGTAACACTCTTTTGGTAATATCTTTATTCATGTACATTTCAGAGAAAGAGATTTGCTTATTTTTGATCACTAGCTCATGTTCTGTTACATTGCAATGTGATCCAAGTTGAATTTACATTTGCCAATGCTGCAGAGGGAATAAATATTCCCCTTTATGACACATTATCATTTCCCAGCTAAAGCTCTCTCTCTCCCCCCCCCCCCTTCATTTTTGTTAGACGCTAACAAAAAAAGCTCCCTCCACCAAACAGCTAATCCAAATAATAGTAATCTCTTTATAACCTTGACAAAAGTGTGCCTATATCAGCATGTTTAAAGGGTGGGTGAGCTCCACAATTCAAAAGGAGAGAAAATAATGATCAAATTTAACAAGGAAAAACATTTCTACTGTGGCTAGTGTAATTATATCTGAAGGACATTTTATTCAATTCATTTTCAAGCTTTCCTTTATAGAGCAAGTTATAAACACACCACCACCCATTACATGCATACAAATACCTCTTTAGTGGCTCCTTCGGCACTTAATATTTCCTTTAACACCTGTCTGCTGCTTTGGAAAAGCAACCAAAATCAAGCTTGGTTTTAACCAGATAGAGAACTCTTAATGCAACTTCAAGATGCACAACAAATATTCAGACCCTAAAGAGAAGGTGCAAGTATGGAATGTGAATGTACACACACACACACACACAGAGAGAGAGAGAGAGAGAGAGAGAGAGAGAGAGAGAGAGAGTTCATAAAGCCCTGTGAAATGAAGGAGCTAGCAGTGCTTTGTGTTGCCCAGAGACCAGCCTGGAAGCGTTTCTTGGGTCAGACTTTAGCAGGGAACCTACTATGATATCTAGGATATTTTTTACCTGCTCAGACTGGTTACCCTGAAGTTCTCTCCAATGGGCAAAGTTTGGTGGTAGAACACAGGCTTGATTTCATTCCATGCAATTTCTGGGATATGGGGCTATGAGTTCGTTTTGTTTTTTGCTTTTATTATGTGCTTTTATTTTGTGTTTTTATGCTGTGAACTGTCCTGAGATCTTCAGATGAAGGGCAATGTTGAAAATATAATAATAATAAATAGTAGTAAGAAAATAATAATAATAGCATCTCTGGTGTTCCCAAGTAGGCTTGAATTCTGACACAGCGCCAGTAAAATGATAAAGATATATTAATCTTTTTCACCATACATTTGTCGCTTCCACACCAATACCTGGTGGTCATCTTACTGTATATTTACTAAACAGGGATGACATGAAACTGACTACAAACCAAATTGCGTAAAAGATCCCAGCGGATCAGACCCTATCCAGTCCAGCCTCTAGCAGTGGTTGGTGGGGCAGCAGTGCTTACCTAACTTCCTGTTGCTGTGGTGTGCCAGTAGGGAAAGAGTGAGGGGGTGAGGCAGTGGTGAGGTTGGCATGGTGCACATGCCCCAGTGGAGTCAAGATGGTGCACCCGCTGGTGTCTCACTCTTGCCCCTCTTAGTAAGAGACAAGCAATGAGTTCAGGTAAGCATTGTTGTCCACTGCTACCAACCTTCTGTTTCTTGCAGTGGCCGACCAGATTTCTACAGGAAACCCATAGACAGGATATGAGTGCAATAGCTGCCTTCCATTGTTGTTCCTGACTGATATTCGGAGGCATGTTGCTTCCAATCCTGGATGTAGTACAGTCATAATGACCTGTAGCCACTGAAAGCATTGTAGCATAATGCACTACAGCATTTCTGTTGACTGCACCCAAATACAGTGGTACCTCGGGTTACATACGCTTCAGGTTACAGACACTTCAGGTTACAGACTCCACTAACTCAGAAATAGTACCTCGGGTTAAGAACTTTGCTTCAGGATGAGAACAGAAATTGTGCTCCGGCGGCGTGGCTGCAGCAGGAGGCCCCATTAGCTAAACTGGTGCTTCAGGTTAAGAACAGTTTCAGGTTAAGAACGGACCTCCGGATAGAATTAAGTACTTGACCTGAAGTACCACTGTAGTAAAATCTGCAATTTCTTCTTTTCCTTTCTTTTTTCAAATCAGGCCAATCTGTTTTCAAAAACAAAACTATACATAATCTGACCAGAACAAGAACAGTAGCTTCTCTTTCTCCAAACACACCCATTTATTTTGTATCTAATACCAGTAGGACGAGATCCTAGATGGCACTTCCAAGGTGTCAGGCAGTAGAAGAAAAAGCAGTTCTCTTTAAAATGATTTTTAAAAAGCCAACTCTATTTTCTAATTCTTCTTTAATAAGCTATAGACTATCTCTAGCACTGGATAGGCACTATCTAGTTATTTAGCTGTGCACGTTTCATTTTGTTATCAAAGCCAACGAAATCACCGTACAGCACAACATGAAACAACCAGCCATATTACAATGTCAACTCTGTGAGGCTGTAGAAGGCAGCATCCCCACTGTGATGCTGAAGATTCATTCACTAAATCATGAAACCTGTGTTAGCAGACAGCTTCCAAAGTCAACATCTAATAGAGTGAACTATTTCAACCTTGACTCGGCAAGCTATTTGCTGTAATTATGGTGTGCACCGCATCAAGCCAGAAATGGTGGCGCATATACCCTACCCCTTCCAGTTCCCAGTCTTGTCCTCTGATTCATTCATGCGTCTCCCATTGAAATCAACAGAAGTTGTGTGATCATGAGCAAGAGCAGAATTGGGCTCTCGGGATTCTTCTGGCAGCTCAGCAATTACAGCACAATAATATACCGTGCAGAGAAATTTTGTGATGCTGTCTGACAATATCAGGGACATCAGTGTCCTTGTATTTCCCTATCTTTTTTCATGAAAAGGCTCTGATAATTCTGCAATTAGCTCTTTGTTTTTATGGATTTCGCAATATTTTAGTAAAGTATTTTCTTGAGGAATGACTAAAAATAACATGAATATGGTGAGCTGAAACCAACTAATCTAAGTTGCTTTTTTCTGAGGAGGGTATCCCAATGTCTTCATTGCTCTTCTTTTCTACAACAAATTGAAGAAACAAACTGACATCCCTGGGGTATAATAATATTTCATAGGCTGGTCCATATTATTAATTTTTTTTCCTTCTACCAGTATCCTTCCTCCCTTTAATAGCTAGTAAATCAATGGAAATGTATTATGTGGCATAAAAAGTTTCCATCCCTTTAATTTGGCTAGGCTTTCTGATGTGTGACAGCCCCTCTGAGCTCTGCCTAGGGGTGTGAGAAGGCACCCATTTCCATATCACTCCATATTCATAGCATGCTTTCTGTCCTGCTACAGTTTGGCTTCTGACAAAAACTATGTTATTCATCTCACTGCCCATTTTACATAATTAATTGTGATATCATCCCATTATTCCACACCATTCATTCCAATGCAAAGGAAACACAATGCAAATTGGAGGAAGAGGAGTCATCAATTATGTAACATTATGAATTGCTTAAGGGACGTGGGTGGCGCTGTGGTCTAAACCACAGAGCCTAGGGCTTGCCGATCAGAAGGACGGCGGTTTGAATCCCCGCGATGGGGTCAGCTCCCGTTGTTTGGTCGCAGCTCCTGCCCACCTAGCAGTTCAAAAGCACGTCAAATGCAAGTAGATAAATAGGTACCGCTCTGGAGGGAAGGTAAACGGCGTTTCTGTGTGCTGCTCTGGTTCGCGAGAAGTGGCTTAGTCATGCTGGCCACACGACCCGGAAGCTGTCTGCGGACAAACGCCGGCTCCCTTGGCCTATAGAGCCAGATGAGCGCCACAACTCCAGAGTCGTCCATGACTGGAACTAATGGTCGGGGTACCTTTACCTTTACCTTTTATGAATTGCTTGTAGACTGAAAACAACAGTGGCAAATACAAATCAGCTGCTCTGACTCAGATCCTCTTAAGTGCTAGTGTATAAGATCAGGATCTAAGCTCATGTTAAACCACTCACTAGTCTATGTTTTGAGCAGAATCTCAAGTATATTTGCCAAGAGCACATGGTCATAAAAAAACCATCAAGATGCATGAATCACTATGTGAACCCCACTATGATCAATGGGACTTGTGTTTAGCATTGCAACACCAGTGTATACTTCTGAGTAAACATGTAAAGGATTGTGCTTCAGATGATACCTCCTTCTGCCAGCATTTTTGCTTGGGAAAAGGCATTGAGTAAAGACAATTAGATCACTGTATTTCCTTAACTGGCTGGTATGCAACTGGTAGAGGCAGAGGCGGGTTCTAATCATTTTCCTATTCTAAAACTCCATCACCTAGCCATTCGTTGATCATCCAATCAAACTTCATTCCCGAATAATCAAGAAGGATGTTTTATGAAGGCTGTTTTGTCTACAGAGGCTCAAAACCTAGATTTCAGAGGACTCGGATAGCTAACATATATATTTGCCAGCCAATTACCATCCTGCATAGTGGGCTCTGACTGCACTGCTACTTTAACAGCTCATTGCAGAGCTAATGAGGCTGATTTGAGAGAGCAGCTTCATGCAGTTGGCAAGAGGGTGACCTCTTCATCAATGAATGCCTAAATATTTCTTCATACCAAGCACTTCTATTAAACTTCAGAAATGAAAACCCCCTTTTTAAATCCCTCTTGGGCTTTGACCACCTTTTATCAACCACTTATTATCCACACGAGCCAACTGCTTTTGAGGTAGGAGAGTCAACATAATTGCAAACAACATCTCCTGACAATGCCAAAAATATGTCATTGACATTTCTGATTTCTTTTTTTCTCCTGTACGGGCCATGTTAGGGATGCCTCAGCCATTTCAGACGCTCAGAGTGCTTAGAAAAGTATGAGAAACTGAATACCAGCATCATTATAATGTTGGTTCCCTAGGCATTACGAAAGGCTATTAAAGAATTCAAGCCACACTTCGGAAGCTATTCTGCAGCCTAATAGATCTCCCTGTTAGGACATATTTCCTCATTTTCTTTGTTCTGACATTCTAAATCAATATTCCAATTAAATCAATGGAACACCAGGGAGAAGCAAATACTAATGCCAAGACTGGGAATGTTCCTAAGCAGCAGTATAATCATAACCAAAGCAGTTAAGCTAAAACCATTTGCTAGAAAGAAGGAAAGAAAGAAAGAAAGAAAGAAAGAAAGAAAGAAAGAAAGAAAGAAAGAAAGAAAGAAATTCCTACAGCACAGTCTTTAATAACTTAATACATCAGCACATTACAACCACTTACATTTTCTAATGATTGATAGGAAAGTATAGCGCACTGAGAAGGGGGAGAAAAATCTAATGACATTTTTAAGCTTGGGAAGATGATTTTATAGCTGAAGCTCAAAAGTCAGTAAATCCTATTTCCACTTCAAGCCATATGGTGGAATAAGTTCTTCTCAACTGGAGAACCTTGTACATTGTGGTAGTTCTCTAGTTCTGAAGTGCCCTCCAATTTTGGATTCCAATTCCCACCAGTCTTAACCAGCATAGTCACTGGTCAGTGATGATGAGAGGTACAGTCCAAAACATCTGGAAGGTAAAATGTTGCTTATTCCTAGGGTATTGTGATAAAAGTAGTGTGAGCTAGTTGTTAAACATTAACTAATTAATTAATTAATTAATTAATTAAATTTGTATACCGCCCTTCATCCAAACATCACAGGGCGGTTCACAACATAAAGTTACAAAATTAGAACACAAAATACATACACTAGAGAGACCTGTCAGGAATAAGCATGGACCAATGGTACCAAATACTTTGGGAAACAGCCTTACTAGAAAAATTATCCAATAAACTGAAACTGACATGGGGAAAAATAGAAGAAGACACCTTCACCCCTGTATGGCTCCCCTTTATCACATACAGAGCCCAACAAGACAATGACAAAAATCCACCAACAGCATACAAATCAATATGGCTAACCCAATCCAAAACACACACACCCCCACTCATACATGAAAGACCACCACAGCCAACCACAAAGGAACAGCCACACCCTAGGCCAACCCCAACCTCTCTCACCACCAAAAGAACACAAGTGAACAGCAGAGAACCCACACAAGCAACACTGACACAAAATCCCACATATATTAAGTAAAATAGAAACATCACCATCCGACCCCACCCCCACTCATCTTTTCCCCCTCCACCTCTTTCCCCCTATTCTTCCTAATGTCTCAACAAATGAAACGGAAGAAAAGTCTTACGTGGGAAAAAAATACGAGAGAGAGGCATTGCACATACCTCTGTAAATCAAGAAAATCTTTAATAAAAATACATTTAAAAAAAGAACACAAAATATATAACGAACAAATGAAACAAACAAATGAAAACAAACCAATAACCTCCCCTCCCACAAATGGGCATAATGGTGACTTCTTGCCAAAGCTCATATGCTTAAAATGTATGCCACAATCTTTTTATTAAGCAGCAGGAGGTAAATAAGAAATGGACTTCATACTAATGCAAAATAAGCCCACTGTGTTCTGCAGCAGTTGTTCTTCTTCAGGTTGTTTGTTCAAAACTAAAATATAAATGAAGCTATTATATTATGCTGTGGTTCGCTTTTCGTACAGAGGCACCTGCTTCAGTTTTTCCATATTAAAAAAGCAATAGCAACCCAGTTCTGAAATACTGTTATCCATTTTGCTGTCACCCACCTCCCCCAAAAAACCTGGTTCATAACTTCTAACAGGGTCCCAGTCAATTTTAACATACACTAGTTATCTGATTTAATTAACAACTGTGTGTGTGTGTGTGTGTGTGTGTGTGTGTGTTTGGTTCTATATATAATTTGCTTTGCAATCCAAAGCCAAATACATTTGGAATTAATAGTTCTTATTTTGCTACTGGGTGCAATGCACTTAATTCTTTTTATTCTACATATTTACAGGATGGGCTTTTTATTTTTATTCATTTCTGTTATCCATCACAATGGTGGAGAGCCTATATTAAAAGGTTCTGATTATAATTGTGCTGTCTAAATGGAATTGGCTGGGCCTCCAATCTTCTGGCGCAGTCAGACTAGCCAAAGGCCTTTCCAAAACGATATTAGTGCTCACTAATGCAAAATCCAAATGCCCACTGCTACAGCAGATTCCATCATTGGCGGTTGTGATATTTTAGCTCAGTCCACCTAGTTATTTTCCCAGGTCTGAAAGAAAGCTACATGTACATTCTTAGATCCGGCAAAATGACCAGCTAGCCGAGATGTTGGTGTGCCTAACAACAACTGAGAAAAAGAGCAAAGGAATTTGAGCAAATAAATACACAAGCAATTGTTTCTATTATTTCCAATCCTTGCTTCCCTGCCCCCATTTTTTTAATTGCGTGACTTGATTAAAATAAATAAAGAAGACAGACAAGATCCCCAATTAGCTATGCTGCTAGATTGCAGAATGTTAGAACCACAATAGATAAAAGCATTGAAATCAGCAAGGTAGGACTGAGTCAAGACATCATCCCTCAGTTCACAACCCTTTTGCCTGTGCTTGGGGGTGAGGGTGGGAAAGAAATTTATGAAGCTCACCCGTTGTACTGGAGGGAGGGAGAGGATGGACATTGCCTCAGCAACAAAGACACATCCCCTATAGGTTTGAAGTCCATCAAGATGTTTCAATGGGACTGACTGCCAAGATGCAGCCTTACTGTGAGTGATGATGAAACCATCAGTGTTATGATACAGTTTTACTGAGTATTTAAATGTTTTGTTTCTTCTCAGAACTATTTCTTTAAAATATGGATTCCCTCCCCCCATTTCTGCATTATCATGTTGAGGTCAATATACTGATTCCAAGCCAAGATAATCCTTTGTTTACAATAATGTAGATTGTTGTATTTTAAGTGTTTGTGTGTATTACCAACTGGCAAAAACTCCTGTCTATTAGGTACCATATGGTATGGCAGCTTGCAGTCCCATCACTAATACTGGATATATTTTTCACTATTGTTTGAATAAAGCAAAGGCATTTATTTTAAAATTTCATAAGTGTACCAAACTGAGCTGTTTTCTGTGCTGTGTTACACCCAAGTAGTACAGTAAATAGGGTTTGGATAAGCAAATGTTGGAATGGATTCATATTGCTATGAGCAGAAATGCCCCTCCTGTCCATGGAAGGCTTTTCTCCTCTTCTGGTCCTGCTTTGGAGCAGATGGGACATAGCGGTGGGGACTTCAGGAGGAGGGAATCAGCAAAAGTCATCTCCTCGCTCCACCAGCAGCAGTGTCTTCTGTGAGCCAACCAGTTGTGTAGACTGCAACTTCCCCAATTTTCCTCCCCATGATTTCAACGTTTCTGAAAACTATTGAGTTGTGTGACATGCTCCCACAACAAAACTTAAACTATTGATCTGGGGAGCACATTTGCTCTGCATTGGGCTATGGTACTTACAGTATGCTGTGTGCCTGTAATGTTTGTTCTCCCTTCACCTTTTGGTTCTGATGTCTCTAGCAAAAGGGTAGCGGTTAGCAGGCTGCCTCATTTTTACACTTATAGGAAATTCAAGTCTCTTCCCTGCCTTGGGTCTGTAGGCACTCACTGCTGCTGTTGTTGTTGAGATATAGCACTCGTTATACAGGAATTGTTGTGAACTCTTTCTTGCAGCATGTGTGGGAATGAACAAGGAATGGTTTAAGAGATACTGCCCTGTCATTGTTTAATCATTACATACTGATGCTTAATGTGAATGTGTCATCAAGTTTTCAGAAGAGAGCATTCCTGAGAAGCTACAGCTATGCACTGAGTGTAATTTGGAGAGCATGCAAAAAATGGTGCAGCCAGCACATGGAAACAGCAGGTTATCCAGGACTGCCTTGTCATGGACTCACAAAGCTTGGAGTAATTGCAGGGTGGCTTTGCACCCCTGAGAGTGCCACAGGCTGAGTGGTCATGAAAATCGATCCTGACACTTCACACTAAACTGGATCTATTCCAGGAAACAGACAGCTAAAATACAGGTTCCACAGTTATGATATACTATAATAATTAGCCCCATGATTTGTGACAGGTTTCCTCTGCCTCCAAAAAGAGAAAGGCATGGTGATGGTGCTGGCATAGCCTCCCCCTCTATCTTTGCCTTAAAATTGCACTGACTTTCAGACTTCCCCTAGGATTAAAGGTGTATAAATCACCAAGAGTTCAGTTATTCCCATTTTTGAATGCAAAATCTTATTTTACTTTCCTGGGGGTGGAACTTGTAAACATTTCCTTCATCAGCTTCTAGGGTTTCCAGCTCATTTTTCTGTAGATCTGTTAGATGTGATGAAACGTTTTAAAATATTATGGTCAAAATACAGTCGTATATTTTGGATGCCACTGAGGAGTATCAACATCAAGACCAGAACAGAAACCAGATATCTGTTGATTAAAACACATGCACATGCACACGAGTTACAGAAACATAGATTCAGTGCTTTTTTTCCTGGAGGTACGTACTCAAAGGGATTAAGTACAGGCACCTCCCCACTCCCAATGTTAAAAGTGTGGCACTTGCAACTTCATGTTGAGTACTAACAAATAATAATAATAAAAACATTGCATAGACTTATATAAATCCTTAAAACCCCAATACCTTAAATCCTTAAAACCACAAACAGAAGTTTTCTCCTTTTCTTTTACTTCATTTCTTTATCTATTTTCTTTTATTTTTTATGTTTAAAAAATGCTGGAGGTTTGATGTTCATTTCTGTATACTGTTCATTCTTCAGTAAAAATTCAAACAAAAAACACCCCAGTACCTTTTGAGAAGTAGGCTTTTTTATTTTTTAAAAAAAAATCTGAAGAAGATAAAAGACCTACATAGCATAGATTCAACCTCCAAAATTCCCTGTAAGGTGAAGGGGCCTTTCTTATTGGTAGAGAACCTCTCTCCCTTTCTCTTCCTATCCCCACATGTCCACATCAGCATATCCATACATGATCCCTGTATGTATGCTCTGTTTGTATGTGTGATAACAATCTCACAAGGAAGAGTAGGAGCCTGCTGCAAAACCATGCCTACTCTGGCACACCTCCTTCCCCTTCTTTATCGTCCCCCCAACCTCTGTCATTATTTGACAGGAACCTACATACAGTATATATAAAAAGGTCTTTCAAAGCCAGGGACTGCCTTTGTTTGTGATCTGTACTAGCACAATCACATAGTTGTTCATTTTGGGTTTTGCTTTTTAAAATGCTGCTTGCTAATACCATGGAGATAGCTGTATGAAAGGGAGGCACGGACAGCAGACCAATTGATATATAGGCATTACATCATTAGAATGATAATAATAATAATAATAATAATAATAATAATAATAATAATGTGGGACCATGACAGTCAAGGCATGTAGAAAGTGTTTTTCAGTCAATAAACCACAGGGCAATTTCACAGCTATATTCTTAGCAGAATGAGTCATTCTGCCAACTTCCTTGCATTTTTTTTTAATGACCTGTACTTCATAAAATAGCACTTCTGTTTTAGTGGACAATATCCTTTTATATTTCTGTTTTTAATAGCCAGTTTGCTCTAAGGTTTAACTTAATAAAAATGTCATATATTATTCTGAGGCAATTTTCTCAAAATAATGGGATGGATTTATGTACAGTAATGGTGGACTTCAATAATACTCCAGCTGGAATTTTAGACATTTTCTGTGGCTTGCTAGGCACTTTGTAAGTTGATCTAAAGGAAGAATAATGTCATCATCCATCTCATAGAGTCGCAAAGAGGATCAGGGAATCAAGGATGTGCATTTCTACTTAATAAGATTAGCCACATTGACAGAATTTTGTTAAAGTTATTCTAATTTGGCTGGGTGAACTTCCTCTAATCAGGCTCAGATATAGGCTTTAAAAACACACACAAAAATTATTTCCTCCAAAGTCAGAAAATAGCTTAGTTATTTCAGATCCATTTCTAAGCCTATTTCAGATCTTGTCGTGACCCTCATGATATCCCTGGGAGCAGAGCAGGATCTTCTTGCCTTCCTACCAAGCTGCATTTATCCTCTGCACTTAGCTTTGCTATTAGACTGGAAGCAACTGTGAAAGGAGTAAGTTTCTCTCTCCTGCCCCTTTTTAATGTCCATTCCTCGCCAATATCCTCCTGCAATGCATCACAGCCACAGGGGAGTGTTGTGCACCATTTAGGTAGCACTCTAGCAGGCCTAACTGGATCACTGCCTCAACTGAAAGTACAAAATAAGATGCTCTCCCAAAATCATCTCAAATGTACAAAGAAAATGGGTACGGAAATTAGTGTGTAGTCCTGTCCTTAATGGTAGAGAGTTTTCAATTGATGGTTCAAATCCCACAATATCTGCTTGCTAGCAGAATGGACTTTTATTCATACAAGGCATGCACCCCAAAATCTGCCCTGGGGGGCTGAGGGACCATCTGGAGCAGATTGGGAGCAGCAGGAGATGCATGAAGGAGGAGACGAGGGAGAAGTCCCACTCAAATGACCTTGGATATCACCCTACTGGTTTAAATGAACTGACAAGACAAATCACACAATCAGCAACATTGACATGGTGAGGATTGGGTTGAGGGTCATGGCCAAGGATCCCATCCCGGCCCCAGAGTCCCAGAGGACAAAAAGAACAGGGCTTCTGAACCAACCCAGAGCACATTCAGAGCTGAAGAAATGGCTCTAACGCCATTCTCTGATGACTCCTCCCCAATCCTACCAGCAGGCTCTCCACTATGATACTAAGTGCAGGAAATACGGAAGAAATGCCTGCATAGCATTCCATAGCCTGCATAACAAACTGTGGCCCCTGTGACCTTGTTACAAGCTCTGTCCATGAACCTAGGGCTTCATATACTGTATGTCTGTCGCTTTAGAGCAGCATTTCCCAAACTTGGGTCTCCAACTCTTGTTGGACTACAACTCCCATCATCCTTAGCTAGCAGGACCAGTGGTCAAGGATGATGGGAATTGTAATCCAACAACAGCTGGAGACCCAGGTTTGGGAAACCGTGCTCTAGGGCTAGTTCAACTGGTTCCAAGCCAGTACCAGAGCTACACTATAGGCTCTTTTATTGTTACAAAATCTCCAATAAATCTGCATCTTGAATTCAGTCTCATAGTGAGCTGTCCGTGGTCCTGACCAATTGCTGCCTGTGCAGTGCAATGCCTGGCCCCAAGGTTCCCGTGATCGCAAGTCTGACATGGGAAATAGAAATCAATGTGGACGTCATGTTAAAGTGGCTGCTTCACCATGAACACATTTTGTTACCCATACCACTAAACAATCCACTACCACCAAATCTACTTTTCACATTTTATAGTGCTAGGGTTATCTGAGTTTGGATCACTGCCTATTCCACCCCCACTCCCCACAAAAGCCCCAGAAAAAATCTATAAAGATGTAACTCACTGTAATGAAGCTAGTTTTCTGTGTTGTATGTTAATATTTGTTCTAGGCAAATAAGAATACTCACATCATAATCCCCAACAGTAAATCCTAACATTATCCTCACAGGTAGTCTTGGCTTGTGTTAGTTGAGTGCAGGTAATGCTAATGGAAGAGGCACCACAGCAGGTTTATGTCAAACACATAACACATAAACACATATTTCCTTTTTACACACACACATATGGGGATGGATGTCATAGTAGGCTGAGCTCAGATATATTCTTACAGAGGCACATTTATTTATTAATTCATCCCATTTTAGCCTGTATTCAATTTTCAGCAGAGTAACATCACTGCACTACAACTGTACAGGGGGGAAAAACCCAGCCAGCAAAAATGGAAGAATAAAATGAAAATCACACTTCACTGAGGTCGCGGTACAAGCCTATGCACAAATTAACTGCTATTTCCCCTTGCTTTCTGCTTCCTTTCCTTTGCATTTCAAGATTTATTTTCTTAGCATTTTCATTTCCAACCCATGTATTCTTTTATTCTTGTTTCAGTGCAGAGGTTAGGTACTTTTTCTTTGTTTTATTTCAGATGCATAGATAATTGCTGCCTGTTTGGGAGGAAGTTCAGGAGTTGAGGCCTCATGAGCCACTGTTCAATTGTGACACTGCATTGAATATTGAAATGAGAGGGATCCCTTCTCTGTTATGCTTTTTAGGAAACAAAGTTTCATGTCCATACTTCTACAGCACTGAATGGCAACAGTGGGAGCCTTTCCATAAAGATCTTATACAAAATGGCTTCCTTCCACCGACTTATGGTTGGGTTAAGAGTGTTACTTTTTGTATATGGTTTTTTTAAACTTTGTATGTATTGCCACAAGCACATTGATTTATAAATAGTGCAACTCAATAACAGATTTTTTAATTTATTTTAAAAACCAATAGTGTGTAATAGGAATGGATATAGAGAACAACTGTTTATGTTGAATGCTGTTGTCACACGTGACATTCAAGTTGTTGGGAAATGATATTGTCTTGTGATCTTCCTTTATTTTTTGTGTGATTTGAATCCAGTCTAAAAGTTCTTTCAGAGTGAATAACAAAAAATGCAATTGCAGTAAATTAGGATGAAAGTTGAAGGGTTATTTTGCATAACATCTAGCCATTGTGCACATTCACCAAGCTTCATGGAGAATGGGAACATAATCTATTCATCAAGAAGGAATTGTGCCCATTTCCTAATTAATATATCAATGTTCCAACAAGCCTTGGGAAATGTGCATATCTCAATGCATTTTGTACTTTGTCTAGGCATTTTGCATAATCTTGAAATGATCTTGGGGCATTGTCCATATCCTACTAAGATTTGGTACATTCTCAAGGCATTATGAATGCTACTCAACAGGCCTTAGATATTTTCACAGGTTTCTATATATTCTCTGGGCATCGATGTATCATACATATCAAATGACGATCTGTATATGTTTAAGTGAAGATTGTAGCAACCCAGTTTCTACCCCCACCTATCTCACTCTCCCTTCTTTCCCAGCAGACAGATTATCTATAACGATAAGCTGCTTATCAGTAATGGTACGCTGTTGGCATTGGACTGGGAAGAAGTAGGTTCAGATTCCACTCAATTATGAAGAAATCACTGGCAAACCCAAATCTGTCAATATGCCAGATCATAGCTCTACATCACAGGATTGTTTTGAGAATAAAATGGAGAGGATAAAATATTCTTAAATATAATAGGAATCGGGATCCATCAGTGATTGATAGCTGTGAATCAGGTGATTGCCACCTGGTAAGCAATTTTGGTAAGCAATTTACCTGGGCATTTTATGGCTTAAATATACTGCTCCTGGCAACTGCTCTGGCTCACCAGAGTGGTGCATGCCCTGGTTATCTCCTGTTTGGACTACTGCAATGCGCTCTATTTGGGGCTACCTTTGAAGGTGACTCAGAAACTACAACTAATCAAGAATGTGGCAACTAGACTGGTGACTGGGAGTGGCTGCCGGGACCATATAACACTGGTCCTAAAGGATCTTCACTGGCTCCCAGTATGTTTCTGAGCACAATTCAAAGTGTTGGTGCTGACCTTTAAAGCCCCAAGTGACCTTGGCTCATTATACCTGAAGGAGCTTCAACACCCCCATCACTCAGCCCAGACACTGAGGTCCTCCTCCAAGGGTCTTCTGCTGGTTCACTCACTGTGAAAACCAAAGTTACAGGGAACCAGGCAGAAGGCCTTCTTGGTAGTGGCACCCTCCCTGTGGAATGCCCTCCCTTCAGATGTCAAGAAGAAAAAGAATTACACAACTTTTAGAAAACAGCTGAAGGCCCGCTGTATCGGGAAGTTTTTAATGCTTGATGTTTTTATTATGTTTTTAGATATGCTGTAAGCCGCCCAGAGTGGCTGGGGAAACCCAGCCGGGTGGGCGGGGTATAAATGTTGTTGTTGTTGTTATGTGTGATAGTATGTGATTGTTTTGCATGTTTTCAGATATATATATAAACCAATTGTATTGTTGTGTTACTTTTGTGTTTGCCACCCTGGGCTCCTTTAGGACAAAGGGTGGGATATTAATTTTAGGATGAATTAAATAATTAAATAACTTACAGTCTGCCAATTGCTTATGTTTAGCACTAGAATGCAGGTTTAATTTACTGACTGACTTTTCCAGAAAAGCAAGGTTTAATCTACTTTTGAGAAACCCAGTGTTTTACAGAGCACACTCCATTAACTCTCCCAGTATTTAGGAATCTGTCAGGTAATTGACTTAACAGTCGCCGTCAAATCAGCTTTCACCTGGAGAGGATGTGCGTTGCAGCTTGCTAAATTCTCACAAACACATAAGCAGCTTGAACCTGCCTGGGCAAGAGCTTCAGAGATCACGGCTTGAAGCAGTCGTATCCAGACACCAGAATGGTCTTGTCTGAAGTTGCATGCACATAACATTAGAAAGTGTCCTGGCAGTCTGGTCCAAAGCAATCACAGATTGTATTTTTCTGTGCGAAAAATGTATTTGGTTGTATTCAGTGATGGTTTTACACTAGCGGAAGGCACTTCTACTTGTGGAGGAATAAGCACCTAATTTTCACCAATTCCCTCTGTTTTCAGCACACCTCCATGCCTCATCTAATGCTGTTCTGCAGGCTCTCCTATCCATCAGGAACAGCTTTTCACAGAGCATACAGGGCTGCAGTGGGACCTTATGGTGAAGGGCATTAGGTAAAATATTAAAATAAACAATAAAATAATAAGGGGAATTGGCAAAAATCGTGGTGTCGTGCCTTGTGTAAGTCCATCCAATTTCTCCTAATGTAATGTATAACAACTCACTGTATGTATAACCCATAGCTGTTGCTAATCTAAGCCCAGCCCCCTAATGTGTATGGGAAGCTTATACAGGCTGCAGACTGGACTTATTTTTCAAAAAGTGATTTAGGTTCTGTGTCTTCTTTAAAATGACCCCAAAGAGTATCACTAAAACCCTGTGATAGGCTTGCCTGACATACATTCTTACTGATTTATCAAGTTCAGCCAGACGGTGTCTATCTTAAAACCACTAATCTGGCAAAAGTCAGAGTCACTTCTGGGAGACACAAAATGGCTGATCATAAATTTACACTGTCACCAAGAATGCTGACTTGTACCAGCTCTGGAGAAACACATTTCATTCATGATGTGTCCATTACTTCAGAAATGCAGAGCAAAACAGGAATATATAGGCATTGCTTTTGAAAAGCTGTTCCTCCATATTCATGCTTCAAATTATTCATAATTATTATTGCCATTATCATTATTATCATTACCACTAATACTACTTAGCAGCAGTCTGGTCTTGCTGTTTTATTACACAGTTGGATAGGATGACATGTAACCATAAGTAAAATTGCATACAGGGTTTGAATTTGTTGCAGTTGCCTTATGAGATGGAAGGAAAACTGTTCATGTGAAATATATTGTCTGGAATTATAAAGGACACATTGCTACCATGGTAATATTTTTAAAATTAAACATGCACAGTAGGTGTTTATTACCTCCGTATTTTAGTTAATATACACTATTCCTTCCTGCACAGATACAACTCTTAACAATGTGGTTATAGTATATGGCTGCAGTGTGCTTTATGCGTATCCAGCACATCTAGCCCAACAGAAGCAGTTTACATGTTAATAATGCTTGGGAACAGAGTAAAAACCACAGAAGCAACAGCAATGTATTCAAAAAAGGAATTTGACACCAGGTACAAAACTGCCAAAAATCAACAGAGCAGGATTCTTCCTCAGCCACACATTTGAGATGCCACAAATACACCTGCCTTATTTCCTGATATTGCCGATAAGAGCCTAGTTACGCATTATGTGCAAAGACAGGGGTCAGCAAACTTTTTCAGCAGGGGGCTGGTCCACTGTCCCTCAGACCTTGTGGGGGAGCCAGGCTATGTACTTTTTGGGGGAGGGGATGAACGAATTCCTATGCTCCACAAATAACCCAGAGATGCATTTTAAATTAAAGCGCACATTCTACTCATGTAAAAACACGCTGATTCCCAGACCGCCCGCAGGCCGGATTTAGAAGGCGATTGAGCCAAATCTGGCCCCTGGGGCCTTAGTTTGCCTACCCATGTGCAAAGGATATGTAACTCATCCTGACAGCCTTTAAAAACAAACAAAAACAACTTTTTAAAAAAGCAATATTAAAAGGAGGCGATGTGAAACGGAAAAGCAACTTGGGGCAGACAGTTCTCAACCCTTTCCCTACCTCTCAGTAGCCAGAGGCAGATTTAGGGCAGGGCAGAGTGACTGGTTCCACTGAATTGGGTGCTGAGCCTAGGAGCATCACAACTATTACATAGCGGATTGAGCAGAACAGAAGGTGTGAAGCAGTAAAGGTAAAGGGACCCCTGACCGTTAGGTCCAGTCGTGGACGACTCTGGGGTTGTGACGCTCATCTCGCTTTATTGCCGAGGGAGCCGGCGTACAGCTTCCGGGTCATGTGGCCAGCATGACTAAGCTGCTTCTGGTGAACCAGAGCAGCGCACGGAAACGCCGTTTACCTTCCCGCCGGAGCGGTACCTATTTATCTGCTTGCACTTTGACGTGCTTTCGAACTGCTAGGTTGGCAGGAAGGCGTGAAGCAAGGGGGGCACAAATTTTGGCTTTGCACAGGGCACTGCTTAAATTTAAAAGAATAAAGTCTCCCCCTGCAGTAGCCCTATGCAGGTGTTAACATTTGGACAATGTAAACATGCGGCGGGGTAGCAAGGATGAACATGCTAGCTCTTCCATCCTTCCGCTGCCATTTCTGTCACCATACATCTCTAAAGTGGGGAGACTTTGGTGCCCTTGGAGGCTCCCCATGGATTTTGGAACCATGACTTGCACCTGTCTACATTGCTCTAATTGTGATGCCTGCATAGGGCTACTATGGAAGCAAAACTGACCCTTTCCCAGGCTGTTTTCCCCAAGCAAGTTTCCAAATATAAGTCCTGAAGATACTGTCTAATGTTTCATTTCTTTGTATGGAAGGAAGTAATGTATAAAGTCTAGAAAGCACTTGAAACAAGTGTGTGTGTGTGTGTGTGTGTGTGTGTGTGGTAAAGACAGTATAAGAGGAATATATGATTATAGCAAATGGAGAACTGTATGGTTGCAAGTAGTGGGTGTGTGTGTCAATTTAGATCAGATACTGAAGTTTGGGAAAAGGTTAAAACATCCATGCTTCTCCTTTCCATACAAGTTAATGTGCTCCATTGCTGCAATGGAACAATGATTCAAAGCGTACCACTAATAGGAGGCCACTACCACAAAACCTTCCACACCCAGTTACAACCCTGTTACTAGACAGAATTAAGGCTTTCTATAAATGCAGAAAAATAAGAAGCAGAATTAACAGAAGTAGATTTTTTCCCCCAATGTTATAAAGTATTAGAACTGTAAAGAAAATCTGTGGAATTTGCCTGGCATACCATCTGTAGAGAAACGATAAAAACAGAAATAACAATTCCATACCATTTGGTCCTTGAGCCTGCCAGAAAACATTTCCTGAAAATACAGTTTAATCTGTCAACCTAGATCTGTTTCACTTAAGTTGGAATCACAATACGATGAGGTGAGTTTTGTTTGTTTGATTGATGCATTGCAACATTAATTTGTATTGTAAAATTACTGCATTGCGGCTCGATTATTAGGCATGAGAAGTTAGTGCTGCCCAAAGCCACACTTCCCTTTCCCCAGCAAGTTAAGGAAATGAATATACAATATATGTATAATATATGTATATATACAATATATGTTAATATATGTATATACAAACAGGTAAGTAAGCACTCTGGGTGCCTTTCCCCCCCATATGTAGATCACACAGGTTATGACTGTAGCTCTGTGAACCTACACTTTCCTTAGCAGATGAAGGCCCTATTAACACTACACATTTAAAGCAGTGTCATACCAAGTTAAAAAGGTGTGGCTTCCCCCCAAAGACTCCTGGAAGCTAGCTTTTTTTAAAGGTGCTGAGAGTTGTTAAGAGACCCCTATTCCCCTCACAGAGCTACAGTTCCCGTAATGATGTTCTCGGTCACTTAACAGCTTTCAGCACCTGTAACAAACTTTAGTTCCCAGGATTCTTTGAGGAAAGACATGACTGGGGTCCTGGTTTCCTTTGTGGCAGGTCTTGAGGAGAACTATGTTGCTCCAAAGCTCTGATTAACAAGTATCACAGCGCAGAGGAACAAGCTCCCCCCCCCCCGAATACCTTATATAAACCTCTAGATTGCTCTAAACTACCTCCGCTGTCCCAGGAAGCCCTTTCATCTGAGCTGCTGTAGAAACCAGCTTTCGTCAGTAATACAAAATCGGTCTTGCAAGCCTTGAGCAATGAAGCAGATAGATTGTTTCATTTTCATTTATTTTTGGGAGAAAAGCAACAACCCAATGAATGCATAAGCATAGAGGCCTATTATTTTTGTATGTAGTATTGACAGCTCAGCCAAAAAGAAAAAGAAAGTACAACCCTTTCCCAGCTATTTGCAAATAAAATGAGACTGTCTTACCAAAGTTTGTAAGCTTGTAACATTCCATTCTGCTGGGTTTTTAAAAATTTATTCTCCGTAAAAAGCAGTTGGAAAACAAGGCAATGGTCATCAGCCAACACAGAGTCATGTAGGGACTGGCCCAATTCAGTAAGTGTGCATGATTATTTATCTTTACAGTTTGTCTGTTTCCCCAATTTCCAAAATTAGATCTAATGCTCCATTAGCTGTTGTTTCTATAGCCTGCACTTATACCAAATCAAATGCCTTTGGCCATTCTGCAAGGAGCAAGGCATGGCACTGTTTAACTTGTGCAGAGATCTAGTGATCTCTAAAAGGTAGAAGGATGCAGTCTGTTATTCTATGGATCTATGGTTTTAATAAGACATTTTCATTGCCATTTTTGAAAAACAGAGTCATAAAATATGTGCCGCCTGGGGTGATGCGGACCCCTCCATCTTTGCTTCTGCTTGGGGGTCATTTGTGATTTATATGACCACACAATTTAAAAGTTGGAATCCCACTAAATGAATTAATTTGGCAACATGAGTATTTGGTATTTACATATGAACCTTTCAATCCACTACAGAATATATTTTATGCCAATAAAATTGCAATTTTATTAATCCTTTCTTCTGTACTTTTTAAGTACAGATAAGGTGATCCTATAGAATCAGCAGCTGGCTGCAATCGACCCTTGGGAATCTTATTCTCTATTAGAGCCACTGACTTTTAAGGACTGGGCTGCTGGGTCTGCAATGTTTTTATTGTAACATTCTGTAAGTGATCATTTATATGTCTGTATTTTCATTCTATTAGAGCTTAATTGTATTAAAGTTTAAACATATTATTTCAGTTTTACTTGCAAAAATGAAACTTTAAGTAATCAATGAACTATTTAAAAAAATAAAAACTTCTGCACAGATGACCTACATCATGGCTGCTGCAGATAAGGGCTGATCTCACTGGCCTTGTTTTCTACCCTTGGCCGCCATTTTGAATCTATCACCTCATTGTGATTTTATAAAATGCATCAAAAATAGAGTGAAATAACTTACTTTTCATAATTTTCCAGTGGGGCGGAAGCAGAGTTATGTGTGAGAGCTGGGCTAGAAGCAGGCTACAGGTGGAAGCCTGATAGAGAAAGCCATGCTTGCTCTCTGCTTGAATCCAAGGCTGTAGCTATGGGAGAAGCAAGACCTTCTCGGGGTGTTAAATGCTGTGATTCCCTCCATTGTAGCCTCAGGTTGTACAGTATATATGTGTAAATGAACCATATACCATAAATGGAGACACCACAGTCTCCACTGTCCCTCATTCCAAGGAAACCCAGCCCTGGAATCTCACACCACTCAGAGATTGGAGTGGCATGCAACAGTATGTATTTTTATATTGTAAATTGTCCTGCGATCCTCAGATGTGATACTGCCCCCTCCTCAAGTGTGCATAATTATGACAGCCATTCTACTGGGCTACAGAACATGAAAGGGGAAGCAGGGCTATTTGCTCCGCACTGCTGAGAGACCACCGACCATTGTCCTCCCTCAGCTGTTATTGTCTCTTCCCCTGTGGTGCCAGCTACCTCACAAATGCGCCTTATTTGTATGGTTTTTCATATTTGAATGCTACTGTTACCAGTTGTGTAAAAAGTGAAGAAGCTAACACTCTCATGAGTAGGCTCCCTTCCTATCTAGATCCCCCCCCTCCAAATAACCTCTTAATTGCTTTTCCTTAAAATCAGCAGAATCTGATTCCACATATAGGCAATACTTCAGGAGGCTTTCTTCTTGCATTACCTGTCAATAAGCTATTTGTCTGGGAGAGGAAAGGGGGTGGCTAGATCTACCTCACATTTCCCATCTCAAAGAACTGATCCAAATGAGAACTGGTTTTTTTGACTGGACCTAAACATGGACACATAGCCCTATCAGCTTGGGGCGGAGACCATGTACGTGGCTCCTATTTGTTACATGCAATTTTCTTTTCCAGATATGTTGAGCACCATAATTTATTTGCAGTATCTAGGGATGAGATTTATGTTTAAAGGCAAATTCAATTTATGTTTAAAGGCAAACTTACCTAATTCTAACCTTTTGAAACAATGTAGGTTTCATAAGATCCTGATTCGTAGCTTCACATGGTCATGCCACAACTGAATATTGTATTTATGACAGTAAAACGAAACAAAAAGAATCAGGATCCAATTGTAGTGTAAAACTGTATATTCAGTGCTTTTTTTCTGGGGGGATGTAGGGATATGCATACCTCTAAACATTTTGTGAATATAAGTTTGGCCTCGTTGAGGGGCAGTATTTCAATATGAGTAGGAAAACGAGAGTACCTCTAAATTTTTTTTTAGAAAAAAGCACTGTGTATATCTGTATATGTGTGTGTGTGTGTGTGTGTGTGTGTGTATATATATATATATATATATATGCATATGTGTGTGTGTGTGTATTAGTATATTCTTCAGAAGGATTATTGGTTCCTGAGCTGAAAACAAAATGGTTTTCCCAAATCATACATAGTACTCAAATTGCTGAAGCCATGACAAATCCTCAGGCTTCTGTTGATTTTTAAATTGCCATGTGGAAGATTTTCAGTTGGCCTGCCTTCTTCTCTCCCCATCTCCTTTTGCCATCTGGATATTCTTAAGGTCAATGACAATGAATGGAATAATTCTTAATTTCAAAGGCATGTCAGGGAATTAATATATGCCACAAACACAACACAGCCTTTTTCCTTTGTTTCATAGTAACAGTAAGTTTAATTAAACTATCTTGCTGACATTTTATTTTTCTGTATCTTAGGCCAGCTTTGGATTTGCCCTACCTTCTGAAACTGTATTTAATAATAATAATTTTATTATCTGTACCCTGCCCATCTGACTTTGTTGTCCCAGCCACTCTGGGCAGCTTCCATCATATACAGAAATATAGATTTCTTCTTTTATAGGTAGTGATCTCCTTGACATCTGATGTGATTTACAAGTGTCTTAGTGCTTGGCTCTATAATCACAAGCACGTAACCAAAACATAACTTCCAATAACAAAAGTGAGTCAGACAGTTGTTACTATAGGTAATGTAGCCAGGGACGAACATAGGAAACTGACTTGCACCAAGTTAGTCCATGGTTCATCTAGCTTTGTTTGGTCTACATCAACTTGTTTCTATAGGGTTTGAGACACTCCCAATGCTACTTTGAGATGTTGCAGGTTCAATCTGTGCCCTTCTGTATGCAAAGTAGATGCTCTACCACTGGATTGTGGCCATTTCCCAGGCCTACTTGATAGATTGGTAACTTACTAATAGGGAGGGATTAAAAAAAATATTTTGCATTTTGGGAATTGCCCCAATTCACATTCCCAAGCTAATGCACAATGTAATAATGTTATCAGATTCAAAACATATAACAATATTGCTATACAAAGCATAGAAGGGGGCTTTTATGACTAAATACATTTAATTTTTAAATATGTGAAATTCCATGCAGTTTTTTTTTAAAAAAACAAACACAGAACTAACTTAGAAATGAATACATATGGAACGGACAGGGACTGGGAACAGACTGATCCATCCACAGCTACTAAGGCCTTTTAGCTGGTGAATGTGCTGTCATCATGGTTTAGGTGAGACAATAATTTCTAATTACATCAGGCAATTACCTGGCAGGGTTTTCATCTTCGGAGACACACTCCTGGTAACATGAACTAATTCAGTTTGGTTCTATTCATTTCAATGGAACTAAACTGACAAGGTTCACAATGTAATTTTAACTGGGCTGTAAATTAGGGACGCGGGTGGCGCTGTGGGTAAAACCTCAGTGCCTAGGACTTGCCGATTGCATGGTCGGCGGTTCGAATCCCCGCGGCGGGGTTAGCTCCTGTCTTTCGGTCCCAGCTCCTGCCCACCTAGCAGTTCGAAAGCACCCTTAAGTGCAAGTAGATAAATAGGTACCACTTTCTAGCGGGAAGGTAAACGGCGTTTCCGTGTGCTGCACTGGTGCTGGCTCGCCAGAGCAGCTTCGTCACGCTGGCCACGTGACCCAGAAGTGTCTCCGGACAGCGCTGGCCCCCGGCCTCTTAAGAGAGATGGGCGCGCAACCCCAGAGTCAGACACGACTGGCCCGTATGGGCAGGGGTACCTTTACCTTTTAAATTAGGATGTTATCCTGTAAGTAAATAAATGAAAGGAGTGTTCCCTCCCTATTTAGCTTCAGGTGATACTGCCCATTCTCCTAGGAGCCAAAGCAGTAGCATGTGCAGTGGGGAAGAGATGAATAGTCACCCTCCAGCATCAGTGTCACTGATACTTATCTAGGGCAGGGTAGAGGCAAGACTGTGAGCATGTGGTGGCACCATCAGGAATACAAGAATGGTTCTGCTGGTACAGCTGTGCAGCCCCAACCTGTCCATCACACCAAACACCCAACCAGCTAAGCATCTTAGGGTGGTACTCAACTAAGTTAGGTCCATTAATTTCAATTGGTCTAACTCTGAGGGCAGCTCCACACCACCATATGTGCGGATACTACTATGAAGTAGCAAAATTATTTTGGTTCTGCTTTGGATAAGATGATGGTATGGATGTATTTTCTGTGTTTTTCTTTCTTTTGTTTCCTGTTCATATTTTTTTTTCTATCCTGCGTTCATTTTGTATGGCCCCCATGTGCAATACAGCCATTGATGCCAAAGCTTCAGATTGTACACACTTTTCCATGAAGGTTCATGACTGGCAATGGAAGAAAAGGAGCACTATGGAAAATTCAGAGCTTTCAGATAGGTGACAACTAAAAGAGACTCCTTTTCTTCTGAAATCTTCAAAGCAACAGCCTGGCTTGCAACCACCTACAGGCTCCTGTGATACGGCAGAACTAGGCACTTCTCTCATCTGCCTCTAGAAGGAGAAGCACAACCCCTAATTTATTTATAAAAAAGCAAACACAGAAAACTTGCTATTCGGCCATGGCTGCCATCTAAAAGAATACACATTTTTCATGCCTTGCCTTTAAATTCATGCAGCCACACCTCTTCTAATTGGAGAATACAGAGCTAATGATTAACAAAAGGCAAATGCAGCTTTATCCAGCTATTCAGTCCTTGTATTCCCAAGGGGAATTAATATTAGTGATTTTTTTAATCAAATTGAAAGCCCTAGTTGTTACTATTGTTTTAAGTTTTGTTGCAGTGGAGTGCTGGATATGTTATGTACTGCATACATGATAGAGTCCTTGCTTACTGGGATTTGGTCTTGTTAGCCATCTGGTTCTTCCTACATAAGTGTAGAACCTTCCATTGGTATTGAAATTCTTTTTCTTTCTTTTTAAGTTTGGTCCCAGTTCTCCAATCTGTTCAAGTCATATTGAATTCTGATTCTGTTTTCTGTGACACTATGGTCACATCCTTGATTTTATCTTCTGATTTCTTCTCTGACCTTTCCAAAATATCACAATGTCTTCTCTTACCCACACAAGCACACACTTTACAACTAGCCTGAGAGGAAGAGTTAACTAAAAAGCAGCTTCGTGGCCAAGCAGTTATCTGAACTTGGGTCTCCCATGTCTATAGCTAATGAAATTATAGTTATGCAGCTTGCATTATTTTAGAAAAGTGTTCCCTGCTCTTGCAAGTCACTTGGCAGCATGCATAAAGCAGATGAGGAGAAAAACATATGAAAAGCATGGGAAAGGTTTTTACATATCAGTGCTGGTAAATAATTGAAATGTAGAATCAAGAAGTTGAACTGAAACAAGACTGTATGTGTGTATGTAGTACGGAGTGGGAGTGTTTGATTCCCAGTGCATCAACTTTGCACCACTCAAGGTGACACACAAAACCAATGCTAATACATTATTCTGTTTTAGGACACACTTCCAACAATGTGTTTTTCCTCCTTTATTATAAATATGTCTTCCCAGTACAATTTAAGTGTATTCATGTTTAGCTGCTCTCTCACTCTTTTTCTGTCTTAAGGATTGATTGATCTTAATAAGTCAAAGGAAAACTCACCCTCTTCAGATGAATCCCAGAAAATAAACAATTAAAAGTCCTGGTTTCACTGGTTTCTGATTAATCATAACATGTAATCTCTGATTCTCTGTTACTTTTTTTATATACTAGAACGTCTGAACTGCTTGAGGAAAAGGGTGTAATCAGTCAAACATCATATTTATAATATTTTTACTATCGTTTCTGTAATTTCCTGATAGCCAGTCAAACAAAGCAAATTGCATTATCTTCCTTGATTTGGAATGATGAATCATTTCTACTGAGCATGATACTCAGTTTAATGCAAAAATCTCCATAAAAGCCCAGCACCTTGCAGGCACATTCTGTGCATTGCCATTCCACAAATGATTGCTTCTTTGATCACACCACAGCTATGCCAGCCTGTTTAAAGCTCCTGTCAATAGGAATAAACAAGCTCAAAGTGTGTGTCTTAGTGACAGCACAAAGCAGGCTGCAATCAAGCCCATGTGTTTCCAAAGACAATACGTAAACAATAAAAGGTTAACGTCTAACCTTTGGTAATATGATAAAGTGTTGTTTGGGCAAAAGAAAATGCAAATATATTCACTTTTTGACTTTTCATTATACAAAAAGCTTATTCAGCCTACAATTTACCACCTCCCCAAAGTGTAAGACATTCAAAGGCATTCAGGGTATGTTAGAAAATGGCTATTTTCTTTCGATCTCTCTCATGTCATACAGAAAGCTGAAGCTGGACACACTTCATTTTAAAATGGCAGCAAATACAGCACATTTTCAGAGCAGGAGAGGACACGTTCAGACCTCCAGAAGGTATACAAGCCGGAAACATGGCCCTCTAGTCCACTGTCAGCCAGCAACCTATCAAAAGCTGTCTCTCTCAACAGTTTTGATACTCCTCCAAATCTTTCCAACAGTGTTCATCTGACTCAACCTGTCCACAAACGCTTTACAAAAAATCTGCACTATCTTCCTGAAGGGCACCCTATCAATAGACTGGTTCAGAAATGGTAATGTTTGGCAGCAATAAGTTCCTTCAGGTTTATCTAGCTGATTGCTCACAAAAGTACAGGTCCCATAATTCTTTGAGCAAAGTTTTTGTACCTCTTAATATTCAAGGCCTGGCTTGCCAACTAAGCAAGACATAGCTACTCTTCCAACAATCCACTTTACAGGTTTACAAACCAGAGAATCAAAGAGTAAAGCAAGGTGCCTTTAAACACAAGCACCATATAAAAGGTATATTGTAACGATGGTTACATATTCAGTCCCTGAATCCAAAGGTTTCAAAGTGCAGGAAGAAATTGTCCAAGATAGAATTAAAAGAGCATAGGAGCCTAATGCCTAATGCCCTCTAGATGTTTTGGATTTCAACTTCCATCAGTCCCAATCAACACAGCTGCATTGGGGTTAATTGGAGTTGTAATCTCAAATATCTGGAGGGTACCAGGTTGGGGAAAGGTGAATTTTAGGGAAATATGCATTTGTTCCTTTGGTTTTTTTCATGAGTTGGATTTTATTGGGCAGTTGATGGCCATTAGCTGCATTTTCATGTTGAATGTTTGTTTTATTATGATCACTGACTTTTTCTGTTGCTGCTGTTGTCATGCGTTATTATATTCTGTGAGCAGTCTTGAGAGGGCTCTACCCTTAATGGCAGCTTTGAAATCTTGATAAATATATAAATAAGATTAACTGTGAATATTCATTTTGAATATTAATGTCTGCCGTTGATATTTTGTGGTCTGAAAGGGAGAAAAGCTACATATAACCTATCCTGGAAACACCTAAGTGCATTTAATGAGTTTTGAAGTACAGGACTCAAGCTGTTGGTCTTCCCCTCTGGCTCACTGCTGGAGCGAATACCTTTCCCTTTTTACTACATTAATGAATTCTATTAATTGAGACACTTTCTCTTCTTTTAATTTTCAGGTCTTGGTAGATTTTAAACCAAAATGACTACATTTCTTTTAGAAATGTTGATCCTTATTAGCCTTGTCAAACAGCTACACAAACTACATTTGCTAGTGTCTTCCCAGATAAAACTGCAGATTTGCTTTTGCCATGATTTTCAGTGTCATCTGTGTGCATTTCTGAGAATAAACAAGAGGACAAAGATCTATTCTAAGTGCAAACATGTAAGAGTTAGTATTGCATGGGGAGGGGCAGATATAAAGGCCTTAAAGGAACATCCTATACATGTCTGCTCAGAGGTCAGTCCCATTAAGTTCAGTGCGGCTTTAAAAGGTAAAGGACCCCTGACAGTTAAGTCCAGTTGTGAACGACTCTGAGGTTGCAGCACTCATCTCGCTTTACTGGCTGGGGGAGCCGATGTTTGTCCGCAGACAGTTTTTCTGGGTCATGTGGCCAGCTGGCTAAGCCACTTCTGGTGAAACCAGAGCAGCACACAGAAACGTCATTTACCTTCCCGCCGGAGTGGTACCTATTTATCTACTTGCACTTTGACGTGCTTTCGAACTGCTAGGTTGGCAGGAGCTGGGACCGAGCAACGGGAGCTCACCCCATCGTGGGGATTTGAACCACCGACCTTCCAAGCAGCAAGCCCTAGGCTCAGAGCTTTAGACCACAGCGCCACCTACGGCCCACCTCAGTGCGACTTACTCCTATGTAAACGGGCATAAAATTGCCACCTCAGGGAAGTGGGAGTGATTTGGAGGTGTTGTCTTCACTGCATTCAAGCCAAACATGACTTAAATGCACACAAAACCCACAGCTTGACAAGTTTACAGGAGCAGGTTGTAAGCAGATCATGGTTATAGCACTGATACCACTTTAAAAAGTGCTTGCTTTCCCCAAAGAATTCTGGGATCTGTAGTTTATGAAAAGTGCTGAGAGAAGATCTCAATTCCCCTCACAGAGCTACAATTTTCAGAATTCCTTGTGAAGAGGAATTGATTGCTAAACCACTCTGGGAACTATATAATAGCACATCAGTGTATTCAAAATATCTTGCTGTACAGACTGGATGATGTCAAATGTGGACTGTCTCATAGCAATGAAATACAAATATATTGGTGCTCAGAACCTTGATATCCTGGAGATAGAGACAGTTTTCAACAGATATGTTTCCGAAAACGTGCCCAATGTGTTTCGACACAGAAAGTCTTCTTCAGTAGCATAAAATTGGAAAGGGCATCTCCTTGTGAATGGGATCAGAGGACAAACTCGTGTTCGTGCTGCTGCAAATTTTTGTGGCTTAAGGAGACAACTCTGACATTTCTGTAGTGCAGCAATGCCCACATCCCCATTGACTCTCAGTACTCACTTCTGTGATGAAAACACACTCTATACACCTTATGCATATATAATGTCAGGTGCATAACAGGTAAAGATTTGGCACCCTCCTTAAAGTGGGTTTCGCTGCAAAGCCATGTCCCTTTTTGACTGCCACTGTGATTGCTGGCACTTCCAAAGGCACAGGGCTTTGAAAGCCCTGCCAATCACCTCATCATTAGCACTTGCAAAGTAAAGGAAAAGAACCAGGAAGGAGAAAAGGTTATATGCAAAGCAGCAGTACTCTTGTTTCACAGAGCCAGCAACCAGGAATTTACAAGAGATAGAGAAAATTAGAAGAGTTGTAGCACAAACATTGTCTGTTCTGAAATAAAAGAAAGATGTGGTGGGACCTGGCTCGGTTTCTTCACTGCCGTAGCTTGAATTCCAAAAGCAGGAAAGGAGCATCTTGCTTTGCAGCCTAAGCTGAAAATTTCAGTCACCTGATGTCATATAATGGTCCTGCACATCCATCAAAATGGCCTGTAGAGAGTCTACCACTTCTGAATCAGGCCATCCAGCTGGATCCAATTCCCCACTGCAGAACTAAAGCCTTAGAGAAGAAAAGAAGCCCACCCCTACAGTCCAGCACTAAGGTGACATGTCTTAGAAAACAGTGGCATGGAGTAGCGTCTTAGAAAGCTGAAAAGACTGAAGGAGAGTGGTCTGGAGTAGCATTCTTTGCAAATGCTTTTACAAGGTGTAGGTGCCTTGTGTTTGAAGGAAAATATGATTGCCTTGACCTGAATGTGAAATGAGTCTTTTTACACATGGTCCAGGCTAGTACCCAAGTTGTTGTTGTTGTTGTTGTTGTTGTTGTTGTTGTCAACATCATCATTATTTTGCATTGATGGGCTTATTTAAATATTTGTAAACCACACTTTCATATAAAATATCACAATGTAGTATACAGACTAAACATACATAATTTCATAACAAACAGCATGGGTGGATCGTTCTTGAGGCATTAGTTAATTTACTCAATGCAGGTTTAAAGCCCAACTATAGGGGCATTTCTACATACCATCTATTTTTCCAAAGCTTTCTTGCCTTGGGAACTAAAGGAGAAATGATCAGACATTCTTAAGAAATACATAATATACTCTCCCCCTGATGAAAAGCAACAGGCTTAGATTAATCAGGAAAGGTGAAAGTATTATTAGATTTAATTAGGCTTGGGTATGCATTTTGGCTGATAATAATTTATTCCCACTGAGGAATTATTTTCTGAATTAAAGTTGTTGCTTGCATTAGATGTGATTCTGTATCCTGAAATTAATTGGGGTAGGGGGTTCGCCTCCTACATGTGACTGCCATGGGGTAGTATTATCACTGACTCTCTCTCTCTCTCTCTCTCTCTCACACACACACACACACACACACTTGGATTTTCCCTGTCCTCCACAAGGATATTCTCTTGTAGCTCAGAATACCAAGCCAATTTATGTCCATAGTTTGGAACCAGGTACAGAGCAGTTTTCAAACAGTGCAGGAGCTATTACAGTCATACCTCAGAAATCAAACAGAATTCATTCCAGAAGTCCGTTCGACTTCTGAAATGTTCAACTTCCAAAACATGGCTTCTGATTGGCTGCAGGAAGTTCCTGCAGTCAATAGGAAGCTGTGGAAGCCCCGTTGGACATTTGGCTTCAAAAGAATGGTTGAAAACTGGAACACTCACTTCCAGTTTTTGATCATTTGGGAGCTGGAACATTCAGCTCCCAAGGCGTTCGGGAGCCAAGGTACGACTGTATTGGTTTTATCCTTTTTCTGGAGGTCCATTAATGAGAACAACAACAAAAAAAATTAAAATCAAAGGGGAAATAAAAATAATCTAATATCTAATTATTAAAGGTAAAGGTACCCCTGACCGTTAGGTCCAGTCGCAGACAACTCTGGGGTTGTGCGCTCATCTCATTCTATAGGCCAAGGGAGCCGGCGTTTGTCCGCAGACAGTTTCTGGGTCATGTGGCCAGCATGACTAAGCCATTTCTGGTGAACCAAAGCAGTGCATGGAAACGTTTCCCTTCTATGGAAACGCCGTTTACCTTCCCACTGGAGCGGTACCTATTATCTACTTGCACTTTGACGTGCTTTCGAACTGCTAGGTGGGCAGGAGCTGGGACTGAACCATGGGCGCTCACCCCGTCATGGGGATTCGAACCACTGACCTTCCGATCGGCAAGCCCTAGGCTCAGTGCTTTAGACCACAGCGCCACCCACATCCCTTATCTAATTATTACTCTGCCTTAAATTCTTTAAATAAGGACTAAAGCTGGGCACTGAGAGATTGGCTATTCATCAGTGCTAACAGTTGGCATAAAATGAAGAGGGGTTTTTTCTTTTCTTTTAAGGAGAGGTTTTGCAATATAAATGTAAGTTCTTACATGTGTTATTGGTTCAGAAACCCACAGAATCTTGGAGGGGTTGTGTCTATGTTTGTGTGTGTATTTATACTTCACTACTTTGAAATGCTTTCAGATATGAACTTGCTTTCAGTGTCATCAACTTTCTATCATTCTCTGTCAACTGAACAGCATCTAAGCTCTTGACCTCAGTAGAAAAAAGAACCAAAAATAGCAACAATAATCTACTTCTCAAAAAGAAGGAAAGGTGGAACTGAAGACTGCCATTTGTTTCGTACCTGCCAAGATAAAGTTCCTAATTGCACTTTTCAGCGTGACGAAAGGCCACTTAAAAAGAGGCACTGCACTTTAATTCTTCCATGAATACGGATTTTATAGTGGTGCCCTACAATTAAGGGTCCCTCACTGTTTCCATTACTGAACCATTTGTGCAGAAGTGAAAGTAGTATCTTGGATGTTTTAAGCTAACAATCAGAAAGGCATTATTGTTATTGTTGTTATTATTATTATTATTATTATTATTATTATTATTTAAAGGGGGTTTAGCATGCAGTTTTTCCTCTGAGGTTTTACTTCTTCTTGGCTTTGAAGAAAAGCAAAACAAACACTTTTAAAAATTAGAAATACTAATGATGGCGCAAGATTTTGGAGTAATTTACAGAACTGCACAGCTCCATTTAACAACAATGGAATTAACAGTCTCAAGGACCATATTAGATGTTGTGCTGGGAATTTGTAAGAATTGATAGCTGGTTTGAGAAGCCTGATTCCAATCATTACTGCAGCAGTGGACCTGGGCCAACCTTTGCCCTCCATACTGTTTTACCAATTAAAATCCCCCCTTCTTCTCCTCCCCTTCCTGTGTCTCCTCCCATTCATGCAGCTCTTGGTGAAAATTTGTGAGCATTTAATTCACACATTCATTAATCTTGCAAAATCTAGCATATCCTGTACACATTTTGAGTCATGCGCTTCTTCCTAGATACTTCAGTTCCAATAATTCTCTCTCTCTCTCTCTCTCTCTCTCTCACACACACACACACACACACACACACACCTCCCCCTGCCCACAAACTGCTATTTGCCTCATGGGGGAAAACATACAGGTTTGCCATCTGAATGGGTGTTTGCTGTAAGTATTGGTTTCATAAAGCAAAAGAACTTATAACTGAATCCAGACTAGATGGGTTTTATTGATTCAGGATACAGTTTGTCTTGGATGGGATTGCCACATCACCAGGGTTATGAAACACCATCCTATGTGGTCTATGCTTGAGGCTGGACTTTGTGCAGAACATTGTGGTTAGGTTGCTTCTGGGGCAAACTACAGCCACCATATAACACTTTACTTGGACTTGTTGTGACTGCCAGTCTGCTATCAGGCAAAATTTAAAGTGTTGGTAATAGCTCAGGCCAGGTTACTTGAGAGACCACCTTATCCCTTTTATACCCAGTAGGTGATGCAGTCTGTGGGAATCTTTCAATGAGATCAGGAGCTCGCTCTACAATAACTTTGAGCAGGGCTTTTAATATGGTTGCCCCTATTCTATGCAACAGCTTACAGTAGAGATATGAAAGGCACTCCTTAGCTGCAATTTCTGGAAATAATGGAAGACATTCTTGTTCCAACAGGCTTCCCAGCTGGATGAACAGGTCTCTGCCATGAGTATCTCTTTTTGTTGTATTTCAATTCATTTGCTATTATCTGCTGGACAGTTTTAAACTGTTTTTATTATATTGTTTACATAATCTCAATACATATTTGTGGGAGGAGGAGGAGAAGGATAATTCTGAAGAAGATCCAGCCAGCTTCATATCTATTTACTTTTTTGTTGGCGGTGAAAAATAGTTTATTCCAGCAGCTTTTTGAAAATCCTTCTATTTGATTAGCTATTGTGCCTCATAATGACTTAGTGCCATATTTTAAAAGCCTTTTGTTCATTTTATTGCTCTTTGATGCTGTAGGGATTTTGTCAGCTTCTTTGAATTACTCATCAATAGAAATGTAGGCTAAAGGTGCATTGAAATCAACAAATCAGTTATTAGAACAAAGCAGAAGAAATTATTGAGCTCCTTTCTTTTCAAATCAGGTTGAGATGATGCAGCAGTGAGGACATTATCACTACGACAAGTCATAGGAACATAGGGAACAGAATTATATTGAATCAGACCATTGGTTTCTCCAGCTCTCCATGGTTTTATATACACCTACCTGGAGATTCTAGAGATGGAACCTGTGACCTTCGTCATGAAAACCAGATACCTTACGCTGGAGCTATGGTCCTGCAAAGTAGCAAGGATTCTCTGTATTCAACCCTCTCAGGTACTGAATGGAATAGAGTCACTTGCCTCAGGGTCTTATTCTGTCCTGGTACTTAACATGCATGCATCCTTTCAAGTGGCCAATGCCCCCTTAATGGAATTCAAAGCTTGAAAACAACTTACAGAGAACAAACATCTTTTCTCATTCTTACTTAGTCTACACATCATGTTTCATTCCTGCAAACTATTTTCCCCCTTGTCCATTGTAGCCATTTCCCTTATTCCTCAATATTTCTCTTGAAGACACTTTGTAGATGTTACCATATGGGTAATAATCAGGTACTGCTGTGGCAGGAAGGTAAAGGTGTTTCCGTGCGCTCTGGTTTCCATCACGGTGTTCTGTTGCGCCGAAAGCGCTTTAGTCATGCTGGCCACATGACCCGGAAAGCTGTCTGCAGAAAAATGCCGGCTCCCTCAGCCTGAAAGCGAGATGAGTGCTGCAACCCCATGGTCACCTTTGACTGGACTTAACCGTCAAGGGGTCCTTTACCTTTTTACCTTTAATCAAACATAATACTTTCCATTTAGATTTTTATATAAATCAATAACCCAGTTCACATTGATTCCTAATATTTTACTAAGTGTACTACATATGCTAGACTAATATTTTTAGCATTTGGGCAAGCCTATGATATATTTTTAAGGACTGAGCCTTTTCTCAGAAAAAAATCTGCTTCCCTAGAGAATATTTAGTGATCTTCCCCCCAGCCCATTTTGCTATCCATTAATTTTGGGTAAAACTGTGGATCCTGCTTTAATATTGTTGAATCTTGTCTTAATATTGTTGAAAGAATTAACACTTAATAAATAAATAAAGTGAGAGATAAAGATAGCTGAACAAAGCAATGGTTTTGTCCACACTGCTTCCAGTCCTTTTCCCTTAGCTGACTGATACACCAGGATAGAATCTCCAACTGAACTGGCAGGTTCCTAGCACAACAGAGCTGTGCTGACTTAACACCTTCATCCTCAGCTCAGCTGGAGTTGCACCTGCATATCTCTCTGTCAGCCAGGCCCAAGCTAGTTGAACTTAAGGTACTGTAAGCCCTGAAACGGCACCATTCTGAGGGCATAGTGGGTTAGATGCTAAGCCTGTTCAGTTTGGGCACATGACCCAGCGAAATTTCAGCCAGCAAAAAAGGTAGTATAATTCAAACACTACTTCAAATGCATGTTTTTCCCCCTTTCTGCCATGCTTAGGCCAGCTTGGCTAACAGTAGCCCCACTGCTGAGGTAATGTTATGCTGGCTTCATTTACAACAGTTTGTTTCACTTGTTCCATGTGTATAGGATTGCTCCCAAAGTACTTGCAGCTGTGTGGTTTGTGTGTGTTTGTGTGCATACACATCTACACAGAGTAACTCAAGTGTCCCTCTGACCTCACTTCTACCCCACTGATGAGAGCCCAGCATGCCCTAGGATTAGGAAGTTCACCAGCCTTCAGTTTCTTGTCTCATCCTAGGACTGTAGCCTTAAGAGTATTATTTAACATGCTTGCAATGTTTCACATGGAAACCTGCAGTTTATCCGGTCATTGTTTTTATGCTTGGTAACATCCAGTAATGACAGGCTCTCTCCACTTGTTAAGGAATAAGATGATGCGATAGTAAAGACCAGTTCATGATAGTGTATCTATGATAATGACTTCAGACAAACAAGCAACCCTGACTTATTGCCTATCATCACAGTGAATCTGACTTAGCTCTGACTAATCAGACATTTTGTTTTAAATACCATTACCTTTAAAGCTATGTTGGAATAATAGAATCACAAGTAGAACCAGCCATTCCATTTCATTCCTTCTCCCTGTCACCTCACCATGTCTAGGTGATATTTCTGGCCCTCAAAAGACAAGGCTAAGTAAGTGCCCCCACCATGCCACATAGTCCATCAATCAGATGCCAGTGTGTCCTCCACTACCTCGTATGGTACCCATGGCTGGGCTCAGTAAATAACCCCTCAAAATTCCACAGGGCACAAAAGACTGTTGACTCTTCCTCCTTAGTTCCTGATTATACTGGCTTAGTGTCTCCTACATTTAGGCCTCAACAGAAAGTCAGGCGCTTAGGTTCAGTGATCCCATGCTATGGAAAGCTCTTCCAGCAGAAATTTAGGAAGCATCCTCAGTTTTGACTTTCAAGCATCTCTTATTTATGCCGACAGACCTATGGAATTGTTTAAACTGTCCCTTAAGTAGCTAGTGATTTTAGCAATTGTTTTGTATTGCTGAAACTATTTTTATGATGTTCTACACCACCCTGATATTTTGCAATATATAAATACATTTGTTAATACATATACTTAATATGACCTTCAACACATCCACCTTTCTTTGGATGCCAGGACACCCCTGTTCCCTTTCATCTTGAACCAGGGACAAGTATCAAGAGCTTCTCTCTATAGGCAACTTTGGTAGTGTCTGATGTAGGGACCTTTCTACCTAATGATGTGGTAACTGACGGAAGCTGGAATGCCCTGTGTCCTTGTGGTTCTGTCTCCTTTTCTGCTCTTTTGGAAGTGGCAGCCGTTTTGTAATATGTCACATTCCTCACAGCAGTGGTATATACAATGCCATGCATGCCCCCATGTGAGCCATTTTGGATTGTGTCGCAGTCTCACAGCAGCCATTTTGCAGCTGGCATCCACATACTGTAGCTTTCTCAAAATTTCAAATGTGTGCACTAGCCCAAAAAGCTTGGTGAATGAGGACATCTGATTTATTTATTATTATTATTATTTGTCATAAGGAGAAACCATCATTTTGTATACCACTTCCACAGACTCTGCCAGGGTCCCTTCTCCTTATGACAAATAATAATTAAAAAAATCAGATGTCCTCATTCACCACAGCATAGTCTCAGCAGATAAAACATGAAATATCTGAAAATGAACAAGTAGTATAGCATCCTAGGCAGAATGTAATGGTTTAAATCTAGACTTTCTGTTCAACTGGATTGTGGGTTTTCTTGCAAGTCAGTTTAAATCAAAATGCCTTCACCAAATTGAAAAGGGGGTTGGGCTGGCAGAAAATGAAATGTTTCCCCATTTCCCCATAGCCTACTGGATTTTCTGAATCCTTCTTTTCAAAGTCTATGCTCCCTCCACACCACTTTTTCAAATATTTAATCGTTAGCTGCAATATCTACTGCAGCAAGTTAAAATCTATCATGAGACATGGCTAACAAGAAAACACTGTGTTAAATCAAAAGCCCATGACAGGTATTTTTTTTTAAATGGACATTTATCAGGAAATATAATACTGTCTTGTTCGGGAAAACAAGATTTGTTAGCATTGCTAAGTAATTGGTTGCTTTCCCCCTTCTCCTCACGCTTGCCACGCTGTGTAAAATGCAGTGCAACCTTTGGGGGTAATAGCATCTAAAACTCTTAAGGCTTCCAAAGCTTATGGGGTGAAGTTTTACAATATCCAAAGTTGCGGTGTTTGTCTACTTATCCCCTTCTGATGTAGGGTCACTATGTGATGTCACTAAACGAAAGACACTATATTTTCTTCAGTAGCCACACTCCAATTGTAGTTGTGCTGAAGTGAGCTAGGAAATAACTTTAAAACAATCCTTCTTTTACCAATCACAAAGCTGACATTATAACGTCGCTTTCACACCATTGCAGTCAAGGTTATGTCAGTACTCCCATAATAAAGCCCTATTTTCAGAAGTTTATAGCTCAACCATAAAAATATGCTTGGCAATGAAATGTGGCACATGGTACTTTGGCTCTGAAGTTATATTTTTGCAAAACACAAAAGTTGTGGTCCAGTATTTTTCCCCTGTGGGATGCTTTTTATTTTTTTAAAGATCAGCTTTTGTCACTAGTAAGTTGATAAGAGATGGCACCTAAATTTCTTGTCCTTATCTTTTTTTCTCCCCTTCCTCCAAAGCACTGTGGAGAAAATAGTCTTTTTCTTCAGTGAGCAGGTTTTCTCCCGACTCCACGATCCATTGATGGAAAGGGTCCTTCTGTACATGGAAGGGTTTTGATCCAGTAAAGCCTCTCCTCCTTACAGAGGGGAGGAGTTGTGAGCAGGAGCCGTTTCCCGCGTTGGCAGGGGGCGTTTCAGCCTCCTGCCCAGCTGGCTGGCTGCCGCGCCATGCCCCCAGGTAGCCAACCAACCAGGTGGAGGCTTGGGGGCGGGGTTTTGCCATTCAAACGTGGCCACAGCAGCACTTTCCAAATCTGGATCTAACCTATGGTATGGAACTAGCCCATTGTATGGAAACACTATACAATGTTTGACTGATTACACCCTTCCTTGCTGCAGAGGATAAGAGTGTCTGGCTTCCTTTGAGTACGTAGGAACTGTGTGTTATTTCACATCTTCGCAAACAGTTTCATATTCAGAATTTTAAAAACCCTTCCCCTCCCATGTCATTCCATCTTACTGAAGTGCAATGCAAAAAAGTCTGCTGTAGTAAGCCAGCTACAGGTGTAAGCAACAAGTCACAGGATGATTCCTCTAGCAATATAGTACAGTAAGAAATAGACCCAAAGATCCTTGTAATTTAATTACTGTTATTTGTAAGGGAAAGAAAGATAAATTGATGTACGGAGGGTTTTTTCTATTTGGTGATATTTTAATAGATGTTATATTATTGTCCAATTGTTAAGAATGATCTGTAAGGAGAGGAATAAATTTGTGCCTGCCCCTATTGCAGTCAGTCACTACATGCTGAACACCTAGACACAAGCACTATCTGTTGCAGTCATTGCCCATTTTGATTTACTATCCCTGTATCTCTCTTCACATTCTATAGTCAATTAGGCAGCCCTACAACACGTATAGATGGGGAAATATTCTCTATTCCCAAATCAAACAGATTGCATGCTCTGGGAGGCAAATATCTGCTGTGAGAATTGCTGTACTTGCAGAGCCACCCCATGCAATTTAGAACACTAATGGGGTGTGGCCCCATGTCTTTGATCTCCCCTCATGTGACTAAATGTGTAGGTGAAACTGAATGCCAAAATAGGCCTTCAGCAACCACAAGAATGGCAGGATGATATGATTCCACTTCTCAGATTACTTATGTGTAAAACAGAGGAACAAAACTGAAGTGGCTATATTAACAGGTTTAAAAGTCAGAGGCAAAGATGATTAGCAATAGGATATTTTTTTTTATCCTATAAATGAAGCACAGGGAAGAAATGATCTAGGTAACAAAATAAATATTAAGAGAGATGGGGAAAGAGAAAGACTAAACCTGAAACAAAAAAAATTGCAGATAATGGGTAGAGAAGAATTATAATAATACCTAGCTTTTATAGAGCTCGTTTCATCTTCAAAGTGTTCTGCAAATATTTAATCCTCATAGGACCCTCGTGAGGCAGGTAAGAGTTTAATATTCATTGGGGGTGGTGTGGCGGGGGAAAAATGGAAGTCATAAGACAGAGTTAAAAGGAACAGCATACTTTGGCAAGATTGAAAAACTTTTCTTCTCTAAATCAGCACTTGTGGTCACTATATATACATTACACAGGCAACCCCAAACATCTGAAATTTATAAACATTTAATACTCCTTTGTGGATAAGTGAAAAAAGCGTGCACAGGGTAGGTTGAGGAGCAGCAGTTTAGTGACACTGGGTTGCAAACCACTTGGCTAGCAGGTCAGACAGTTTTGTTAACTATTCATTCAGAAATATCTCTGCAAAACAACTCAGTAGATTCCACAGCCCAGCAGATCCTATGGACTCCACCTCTGACATGACAGATTTTTCCATCCCTCTGTGTGCTGGGCCCAGGGGAATCATTGTCATGTATGCATGCAGGAGCCAGGCCCTGTGACCAATAAGACTTTGCAGGACTGGGGCCTTCCTAAGTTTGTTCTGAAGAGGCAAGGCGTGGCCTCACAGGTGAGGCCGATTGGTAACTCACAGCACCTGGCGGCAAGAGCCAGGAAGGGATATAAGCTCAGCATTTCCCTTCGGCTCTTTGCCACAGCAACACGTTCCCTGCCTTGATTCTCGGACCCTTGACTTCGTGACTCTTAGCTTCTTGCTTCTCAGACCCTTGACTACGTGACTCCTTGCTTCCTGACCCTCAGACCCTTGGCTTCTTGACTCATGCCTCTCTGACCCTTGGACTCCTGACTCCTGGCTTCTGGACCCCTGTTCCTGCTCCCACCCCACCATCTTGCCCCCGGTCCTGATGTTCCCTGCTGGGACTTCGATCGCCCGTGAACCAGACCGTGACAATCATAATTTGAGAAATCAGATCTATTGTGCAGCACCTTTCTTAGCAATCCTTTCAGAACTAGCTTTTTAGGGGCTGGAGGCCACATTGACCCATAGTCAACCCCCTGGGGCCTAAGTGTGCAAAAGTGGGATGGTGAAAATGTAAAAGTGGGAGTGGTGAGAATGATTCTGTTCATGGCTGTCTTCTGAAAGTTTTTCTCATCACCTCTTCTACACTTTTTAAACCTTTTTTGCAAAAGTGAGTAAAGCAACTCATGTAAATACCTTTATAGTAGTCTCGTTTCTACACACATTCCCTTCTATCCTGCCATCCAGGCAACCATGAGGCATTATCAGAGGTCAAGAACACATTTCCTGACAGGCACAAACCACAAGGAGGAATGAAGTAGGGCTGGTGGCCTGGAGACAGTTCAGGGGAGCAGAACACCAGGCCCTGCTCTTGCAGACAAACTCTGCTAAGGAACTATAAGGGCAACCCAGCCTGATTATTATTACACATGAGGTATAATTCACAGAAGAAAGAATGGACAGGAAGGAGAAGGCACTTTTTTTTTTACAATGGCTCCATTCCTTGCTGTCGTTCCACACAGGTGTTCAACAGCAGGTGAAGACTTTCTTGTTCCAACAGGCCTTTGGGAATTGACTGCTTTTACTGAAAAAAGTTGTTTGTTTTTATTGGTGTTTGTACTGTAACTATTGGTATTTTTAAAAAAGATTTTATATGTGTATGTAGTTTAAATACTATAATCATTTAAATACTATAATCATTGAATTGTAGTTTTCACGTTTCAGTTCTTGTTTTTATATGCAAACTGCCTTGAGTCCCATTAGGGAAAATGGCAGGGTATAACTAACTAACTAATGATAAATGACTGTAGGGCTTCGATGAGTTGTGCTGGTTAGAAATGAGATGTGTGTCGTATCACCCAACCCTGCCCCCTCAAAATGTGGTAATGAAAAACCTGTTGCTGACCGGGAACTCGTAGCATTGTATTTCCAAAATCTGCTGCACTTGGGCTTAAAACTACCTGGAAATTTCACCCGCTTTCCTGGAAGACTGGGCCCTGAACTCCAGATGCATGGCAGCTGAGATGTGTTCTTTAGTGTCATGAAATGCACTATGTAACAGTATTTTACAATGTTTTCAGTGAATACCAGGCAAACATCATTCATGTCTTACAGTGCAAAATAAAGAATGCATTGCTGTGCTGCTGAAGCACAGGCATTTACAGAGCTATCAGGGCAAGCCCTAGATTATATGGAACCCTAGATATCTCTCCCACCCACTACATGTTCAACTTACTTTTTTATTAGGTTTGTAGCACAACCTCAGTGCATGATTTGCAGGCATGCCTTATCCTGTCATATAAGGCAATATATTCACATAGATAGATCTGATCACAGTCTCTTATGCTCACATTGCTGGCTGGACAGGCACTGGCATTGTAAATTTCTGTGTGAATTTTAAAAAAAGACTTGAGATTAGCAGAACGCTCTGTTCTATCAATAGTGTACAAGTGAAGATAAGCTGTTTATCATATGCACACTGTTGAGTCGATAGTAGATAGCTGACAACAGACATGTACATGCACTCACCATGTCTCTGACAGTCGTCTCAGTTGTATGCCCCTAAATCTGACCCTGAGCACAGGAGCTTGCACTGCAGTGGAAATTTTAGATCATAATCTAGAGAGCTACTTTAAGAATACCCAAAGCTTCTTGTGCCAACCCAGTGTAACATTGTATGTGTATATATTTTTCTTTCTAGGCATTGGCCAGGAGTCTGGGGCAAAGTGAGGGGTAGTGGTAACCTCACAAGCCATTCTTGTGAAGTCCCCTTTGCTGTGTCTCCTGAGGTTCCTGGGTCTTCCAGAGTCTCAGTGGTGGCAAAAGCTTGTTTGTTGCCAGCTTTGATGCTCCAAAGCAAGACTGCTGCCCTGAAATTTGATGTATGAGACTGTCCCATCAATGCTGGGATAGGCAAATATGTCAATTTCAGTTTCTCTCACTTTCTCACTTTTCCAGTCCTAAGTTCGGTTTTACATCAGTTTGTGAATGTGTGGTTTTTAAAAATCCTCATGGAAATTCATCAGCATTTTTGTGCAAATTTTGCCTAATTTACATGCTTGCATGCAGTGCAATATACACTTTTTTTTTTGCAGAACAGCTTCCCCTAAAAATACATTTTTGTGTGTGATTTTTATGAACATTAGCATTCTTACAGATACGTTATACATTTTTGTACACATGAAGAATGTCATTGCAAGATTCAGAGAAGTACAACTTTCAAACAGTAGAAGTACTTCAGTTCTTGCCTGACTTTAGAACAGGCAGATTACATCGGTTCATCTTTAAATGCAAACACAACTGAATTTCTCCTACATGGCCTACCCATCCCTAATGCCAACATAAGATTCAACAGCTGGATCAGTCCATTTCTGTATATGGAATGGGGTGGGTGACACCTTGTCTTTCTCAGGAAGCAAAATGTATTGGGACGGTCATGGCATAACCCAAGTCACATCACAAACCACTTTTGAAACTGCTGCTCTATGAGCACAAGCCCAGAGTCCCATTCCAGATTTTGGACCTGTACATTTATACAACACATTTCCAACATATGACTAGAAACACCCAATCAAAGATTTCTTTTTTTTGGACGAATAATTTTACCCTCGCATTTGGTAATCATTTGTGAAGAAATGGCAGTACTTATCTGGAATGAGTAGCATCAATTTTGCATGAAGACAATTACCTCAGTTGATACAACTGAAGTGACAATTTCAACAATAGGATATGCTGGCCAATCTACTTGTTGTGTTCAGGGAATCATAGCTGACCTTTTCAAAATACATTCTAATCTTCTCCTCAAATCACAGTATTTTGTGTTTCATTGTGTATGGAGCTGAGACAGAGACAAATTGGGAGATAACTGAAGTGTTCTGCAAGTTAACCCCTCTTTCACAGAAAAAACACCTGCAATTACATCCGTTACTTAGGTAACGTTTTCTGATCTCAAAATATTTGGAACTGTATTTTGTTCATGAATAGTGTCCCATAGTTCCCCTCCACCATAACACTCAATTACTATAAGTTTGTAATTGTTGAGGAGTGCAGAGACTTACAATTAATGTTCTAGGCTATGGTATGTTCATCTTGTTCTACTTTTTTGATACACCACACACCAGCCTGCCTGTAGGGATGAATGAGAATTCTGTTTGCTCTTCTTTTTTTAAGCAAACCAATCTCATTTGCACCTCCTGGACTAATACTACATGGATTTGATTGTAATTATTCTTTGGATTTTGCGCTTCTCCAAATTTGTGCTAATAGTTCTCAGCTTAAAAAAAAAAGTACCAAAAGGCTATTTTAGGATAAAATGTGTTTAGAAGTGTGTACAGTGAGATGGAACACATATTTAAATACACATTTTGTGATAACAGTATAATTAAAGATGGATCTTTGGACATTTTACTTTACAAAAGAAACTTTTCTGTGGCAGAACCCTGCCCATGGGGAAGCCTGTCCTTTGCCTAGGGGCCCAGCTGGCATCAGTATTTTTGGTGGTATTCAAATAGTTGTGCTAGGGCAAGGATTCCCCATTCCTTCCCCTTCAGCATCCCCAAATATGCTCCAGAGGGTTGGAGAAAACCCAGAACAGAGTGCAGAAAGGTAGAAAGTTGCATCACACAATGAGAAATCCTTGCACGGATGGAATGTTCCCCTTCAAACTGCTTTAAATTAAACCCTTAGTCACTTTGCCATGAGGTAAAAAAAATCATCTGCTTTCCTTGGCCAGTAGGATGGGGAGTGTCAGGAATTCCATTATTACTGCAAGTAAGGTGCTGGTTTGGCTTGGTCTCTCCCACAAACACAAGACGACTCTGGCTGTTAATTATTTCAGATTTATTGCTAAAACAACAAACTAGGATGGAGCTCCTCTACTCATCGTCCTCCCCAGAAGATGGAGTTGCCCAGACTGAGCTCCTTCCCATTCCCCAGCACAGAAGCCCCCACCTTCTTTTCCAGTATCTTTCATGTGTCTTGGCCACTTTTGAGATCCTACAAGATTTGGGAGAGAATGTTTCCTGCATTCCAACATCTGGCTCACCATTGGAGCTCTCACACAGCTGCCTGTCACTTTGGCCCTGTTCTTCTCCTCCTGTCAGCATCTGAGCTTCGCTGACAGGTGCCAAGGCTGTAGCTCCCTGGGTGTATTTAAAGATATTTAATAACAAAGCAATACTAACTGGGTTTAGTGTGGTGCAGAGCAGTGAATTCATAACCACATCCATTTCAATTTTAAGGAAACATGGTGTACCTGTTGGGCTCTTACACCCAAGGTCCACCCAGCAGGGAGGGAGAAATCTTGGGAAACCTTGCTACGTACACACAGTGTGCAACTATTAACTTGCTATTAATGAACACCTGCCAGCACTTAATTTGATTTGGTTACATTGGTTGAATCTGCCTAGTTAATTTGTTTTGCAAATCCTCAGGTTGTTATATGTAATAAATATAACCTATTTATCCACATTTGGTTGTCTTTACTCTTCTTGAGAGCCAGTGTGGTGTAGTGGTTAAGAGCGGTAGACTCGTAATCTGGGGAACCGGGTTCGCGTCTCCGCTCCTCCACATGCAGCTGCTGGGTGACCTTGGGCTAGTCATACTTCTCTGAAGTCTCTCAGCCTCACTCACCTCACAGAGTGTTTGTTGTGGGGGAGGAAGGGAAAGGAGAATGTAAGCCGCTTTGAGACTCCTTCGGGTAGTGATAAAGCAGGATATCAAACCAAACTCTTCTTCTTCCTGCTGTGCTGGCAAACAATTGATTTAATTTCCCCCCATCTACACTGTGTTTCCTTAACACTGAAATGAATGGAGTGGGATAACATAACATGATTTATATAATTAATTATGTAAACTGTATAGGGTACAGGATTTCATCATGGAAGACAGTGAGATGAATAATTTAGGTTTGAGCAGAAGATGAACTGCAGCAGCACAGAAACAATGCCGTGTGCAATGAATGCAGACAGAATGAAAAATGTTACTTTCTTACAGTCCTACATAGGATTATCAAACTTTGCAGAAAATGTGAATACTGCAAGCAGAGGCACAGAATTATACATTTAAATGGAGTTGACTCATGGACACTTGGTAAATCCAGATTTGCATCACTCACATTTAGATTAATATTATTAATAATAATAATAATAATAATTTAATTTATATACCACCCTTCATCTGAGGATCATATGGCGATTTACAATATAAAATCACAAAAATACGTAGCATAGTAACAAACAAAACCAATCCCTCCTCCCACAGTTCCAAAGGCCACAACCCTAGATAATAGGGTTCCACTGCGTACCGATTGGTGCAAAGAGGGCTTTTCAAAGTGCCCTGCAAAAAGAGCTGCTTTTCCGTAAACGACTTTAGTTTGAGTGCTGAAAACATGGCTTGTCAAGTTACATCCAGTTAACCAATGTTGCTCCAGTGAGCTGGAAACAATGTTCTGTGGTGTTTATACTTGACTTTTTCTTCATGATTGCATCAGTGAACAATGGTTTTAGCAATGTGGATTTTATAGCATGAAAAGACCTCCAGTCACAGGGAGCATAAACCAAATACTGTACAAGGCAATGAATGCACTGAGGCTGGAATGCAGCCGTGTGTCATCATTTGGTGCTACGGGGATCACGGCCCTTATCCCTCCAAGAAAGGGACCATGTAACCTAACTTCTGCAATTATGCTTTTAGTCTACTAAATGCCACAGAAAGCTCATAGCCAAGCAAATTGAACTGTAAATAACCTGAAGCACAAAGAGATTCCCTAATAGCATCCAGTTGAGAAGGTCAAAAATTTCAACATTTCTAAAGAGACAATTTCAGTGTCTGTGTGCTCTGGATCACCCGTCTGTAACCCTTGAAATGGCATGAATTCTTCTGCAACAACTGTTGTGACTTTGCTGGTACGTAATCCCTAGTTATCCAATGTTACTCTGAAAGGCTCTCTCACTCCATAACATGAACATCACAGAAGCTGCAGAGTCTTTAAATTCATCCTGACATCCGAGCTGTGAATGATAGTTAATCAGTACTTCTTGGATGCCTTTGCCCTTTTGTGCTGGTTATGCAGTTGTAAGAGAGATGCTAATCTCATTCCATGAAAAGGCCATGGCACATTGTCGCAATTGCCACACTATGAACACCATATTTTTGGAAAGTCTGTGAACTGCTTCTCAGTGGTAAAATACTCCAGGTGGTTGTGTACACAGGTCTGTACACCATGTGGAGAAAAGTTAGTGAGAGCTGAGTTGTACCTTCTAAGAGCTGGCAGCCATTTCCTGGATCGCAGCTGAATTTTTCTGAGCATCTGTGATCATGAAGATGACTCATGGCCCCCTGTGTAGCACAAGTTCTCAGCGACCTTCCATCATGTGTTGTGTTTAGGTACAGTGAATTAACCGTGACTTAAAGACAGGGTAAGCATTTTAGCTTAGTAGTTTCCCCAGATTCAATCCTTGTCATGTCCAAGTTGCCCTTTCACCAAAAGGCTGCACCCGTTACTGTAGACCCAGTTGAAGAAACTCTTTTCAATCTGAGGGCTTGATTTCCTCTTAGGAAACCTTCACGGGGACACATAGCACTGCTGAGTGTGGCCAGAGGAAATGGGTGTGCCTCTTACCCTGCCTTTTACTTTTCAACAGTAGGCTAGATTTCAGCCACATGGAAGTCAGAGGGTTCTACATCTACTCCGAAGACAATATCTCTTCATTTAGGCTAGCAAGAAGCAGTTGCAATGTCCAAAAGCACATTTCAGACAGGTAAAACTACCTGAGGACAGTGCAGAGCAGGATCTGTGCAGTGTGGGGCTTGGGGAGAAGGCCAGTGTGGTGTAGTGGTTAAGAGCGGTAGTCTCGTAATTTGGGGAACCGGGTTCGCGTCTCCGCTCTTCCACATGCAGCTGCTGGGTGACCTTGGGCTAGTCATACTTCTCTGAAGTCTCTCAGCCTCACTCACCTCACAGAGTGTTTGTTGTGGGGAAGGAAGGGAAAGGAGATTGTTAGCCGCTTTGAGACTCCTTCGGGTAGTGATAAAGCAGGATATCAAATCCAAAACTCCTCCTCCAGTATGGGAAAGTTATGGCTGGGAGGCATGGTCTGCGGAGTCGCCATAGAGCTGGAAATAGAGGCCTGGATAATCACATTTGGCCCCTGGGAATGTTGGAACCTCCATCCCTCCTGCAACCAGCTTTTACAAAGCCCTGGCTGACCTCAGAGCTTCAACATTGGATGGACCAATAATGGGGCATGCTGGGAAGTGGCTTGGATCTGAAAGTTCCAAAGACCTACTGGTCTTTCTACATGCCCCAAAACCAGGTGGAAATTTAGACACAGTTTTTAAATCATCCCCCCTTCCCCACCCATTGTTTCCAATGTGAGGGATCACACTTTTTTCCCCTTTAAGCAAGGTAATGGATGGATAGAAATTATGGTGTTCCTTCACCTTGGATAAAATTATTATTAATAATTGATTTATATGCCGCCCGTCTGACAGCGTTGCCCCAGCCAATCTGGACAGTTTCCAATAAATTGAAGCACAGTAAGACATCAAACATTAAAAACTTCACCATACATTAAAAACTTCCTCCAGGCCTGACAGGGTATATGATAAGGCGGTAAAAACATCTTTGAATTTCACCCCCACCTTAGGATTGCAGTCTTAGTAACTTTAGGACTTTAATTTTTTTATCGTTAATTGACATAAGCAGGTTACTTTTCAAGAAGGTGCTAGTTTTCACAACTCTGAAATGAAGAAAGCTATTTAAGACTCATCAGCACAACCCTTTGTGAGGTAGGAAAAAATAACTTTGAGGTGACCTTGCCCCTCTGTTTCTGCATGTATAGTGAGTCTTGGAAAAATGTTCCATATTCAAGTCCCACATCCTGAAAATCAGTTTTTCAGGATGTAAAGGCATGAATTGTATTTTGCCATTTAAGGGCCCTTTCTTTAAGACTATTATGACATGGACATCTTGAACACCTCGAAAAAAATTGATCCTAAAAATTTAACTGACATAAATTCAATATTAAGACCACACAACGTATCCTTTGAAAAGAAAAATCCTGCACAAATCTTTAGAGTCAGATGCTCAAAATTTCAATTCTTATTCACATTAACTGTTGTTTCTCTGTATGACCATCTGTTTCCCAAGGGTTCGTTAAACACACCAACTTGCATGTCATATGTTTGCCAAAAAAATGGCAACTTCTTCAAATATGTCCATTATTCATTTCCTTAAAGTATTCTACTATGTTGGATAATTATATTTTAGGCTTGGATGCCATAATTAGTTAGGCATGCAAAAACCCATCGAAATAAATGGACATGCACAAGTGTAATGGAGTGTACGATTGTAGCCCAAATTTTTAAAATATCTTCATTGAATGGGGAATTATATATAATGGGGGATTATATGCAAAATAGTGGGGAGAAATTAACTCAGAGCTCCTTAGAGTTTTGTTCTTGTTTTCAGATATAGCACTTGGCAGGCTGATCAGGCTGTCACAGAAGGTAATGCTGCTTTTGTAACTACCTTTAAAATCATTACAGTATTCTGGAATCCTAAAGACCCCATTTCCTTTATACTTTCTATTCCAGCACATTTTCTTTCTAGAACGTTCAGTGCATTAGCAGTGCTACTTAGGGAGCAGCCCTATGCACAATCCAGTGCAAATCAAGCTGGTATAGAGCTCCACCAGATCCAAACGACATTCAGCAACAGAGCTGCTGCTGCAATGCCTATGCCTGCCAGAGAGAAAACAAGCCTTTAAAATAGTGTTCTGTACTGGTTTGCCAGATCATGTGACTGAGCTGAACAGGATATGTGTACTGCCTAAGTCAGGGGTAGACAACCTAAGGCCCATGGGCCGGATGCGGCCCAATCGCCTTCTCAATCCGGCCCGTGGACGGTCCGGGAATCAGTATGTTTTTACCTGAGTAGAATGTGTCCTTTTATTTAAAATGCATCTCTGGGTTATTTGTACGGCCTGCCTGGTGTTTTTACATGAGTAGAATGTGTGCTTTTATTTAAAATGCATCTCTGGGTTATTTGTGGGGCATAGGAATTTGTTCATTCCCCACCCATCCCATTTAAAGTCCAGCCCACCACATGGTCTGAGGGATGGTGGACCGGCCTATGGCTGAAAAAGGTTGCTGACCCCTGGCCTAAGTCCTACCATGTCCCTAGAAAACCCTTTTGGGGAGACTTACACTAGTTTCTGCTGAGCCGCAGCCGAACTGTGATGAGCAAGTTATGCTGGCTGGTCTTTGGTTGGGGTTGGGGACAATGTTAGCTGAGCTAGATATCTGCTTTATTCTAAGCTGCTCACCCTGGCAGATCTTGCCACAAGATTCCCCCTTAATTTGTCCTGAATTTTATCTGCAGTTTTAATAACTGCGTTATTTTGTAAGTTGCTTTGGGTTACTTTTGGTAAAGAAAAGAAAAGAAAATGACCCCTTATAAAATGTAAAGAATAACAATCATAATAAATTTTGTGTGAACCACATCTATAGTTCTGCTTCCAGGCTGCTGATTTTAAATCAGCTGTGAGTCATGAGTGCTAAAAGGCCAAAGTGCTGAAGAAACCCTTGAGGTATGCTACGTTTTTTCATGTAGTGTAAATTACTTTTCCCTTTGGTTGAGTCCCTTTTGTGATGAGTTAGAGAAAGCTTGCACTGAACAGGAAAAGTTGATTTTCATCTGTGTGAACCAGCTGTGTGCCATGCACAGCACAGAGAAACAGTTGGAAAGGGGAAAGGTTTTGCACGTTGCAACTTTGTGAGTTTACTGTAGTTGGGCAATGTTCTTACCAGCCTTCCATTGGGCAGGCCCGAGGTTCCGCAGGCCCCAATCCTAGCAGCAGGGTACTTCTTCCTATCCCCTTCAGAATCACCATTGGATGAATAACCCAGTGTGGTTAGAAAGAAGGCCCTGAATGGCAAAGCTCATCCATTAAGATAAGGGGGGCTGGGAATCATTGTGAAGTTACTTGCAACCATTTTTCCTGTATTCTCCCCTATTTATCTTACATACACTTGCTGTGCTGGGTGATATTTATATTGTTCTCATTTCCATAGCTGCTTAGCATAGCTGAAAAGCTTAAACAAAGTTTACTGTAACATTTGGAGGGAATTTTATGAAGTCAACTGAGTTTTTTAAAAAAATGCTGTCAGGCATGCCAAACATTACCACCATAAACAGTTACATTTTATATAATTCATCCTAATTACAAAACCCTAGCCTGCCTTTAAATTTAATTACAATGCACCTTCTATAGGAGTGCTGTCGGAAGCCAAGTAATTTGCATGCTTAGCGATGATGCATTGTCTTGTAGACAAGCCTAGAGAGCTTCATTGCCAAAAAAAATTATCCTTGGAGTCTTTGCTTGTTAGTGACACTTTTGGTGGCAATGCAAGTTGCTGATTGATGTGCCTTGCAGTTTAGGAGCATTGATTATGTAGGTTTAAAGCTGAGAAGACAGATTTTCCCACTGATCTATTTCTGCAGAAGATGGATGCAGGTGTGGAATATTTTAATGAAACACTCAACATCACACATAGCTACACTTTTAGGTCCCGTCAAGATGATGGCTCCAGAGGATGGTAGACATAAACTGAGTACCATGATTTCTTCCCTTATACCCATTTTTGATGGTAAGAATAGACAAGCTTTTAGGCTAGATCTCTTCTTTGGGATGAATGCCAAAGAGCATACAGAAGTAACATATTGTAGCCTTCCTATAATGTATCACTTCAGTATTTAGATTACATCTGAGTGTTCAGCTATGGCCCCCCAAATATCTCTAGAATACTGACAAGCAATGCTGGTCTTTGAGAAAGAGTATTGCATGAGCTCTTTGGTTCCATCTGTACTATATATTTAAAGCAGTATTATACCACTTTAACCAATCATAGCTTCCTTCAAAGAATCCTGGGAACTACAGTTTGTTAAGGGTGCTGAAAGCTGTTTCAAGACCCCTTTTCTCCTCACAAAGCAACAATTCCCTGGGTGATTTAATAATCCCTCTTCCAAGGTAACTCTGGAATTGCTCTGGAATTGTAGCTCTCTTGGCTGCTACTGAATCTTAGTACAATGGTACCTCGGGTTAAGTACTTAATTCATTCCAGAGGTCTGTTCTTAACTTGAAACTCTATTTCTGAGTTAGAAGAGTCTGTAACCTGAAGCGTATGTAACCTGAAGCATATGTAACCCGAGGTACCACTGTATTTGATTCTTGGGACTACTCTCAGTCAGCATGCCTAATTGTAAAGGAATGATGGGTTTTGTAGTCCAACAACATATGGAGGACCACAGGTTGGGGAAAGCTGATCTATGTTCTCATCTTGCTGAGAACATAACTCTCGGTCCCCTGCTTTGTAATAAAGGAATGACCACTATGCATTGCAATGAATATTCGAGGACCTGTGGTGGGGACAGCAAATGAGCATGCTTACAGTATATTGTCAAAATCCTAGGTTGTTACAGCATAACATGCAAGCTTCCTCTGTGGCTGCAATACCTACTGTGCCTCTATTTCCCCCGATCCACCTTGTGGACTAGCTATAAATAGTGCAGAGATCAACAGAACCATGTGGGTGTCTTGTGGGAATCAGAAATACCAGCTTGGAACATCAGAAGCCAAACCAAAACCTAGTGCACAGGAACAAACAGGAGACATTACATTCCCTCCCTTACCAGCTATTATCAGTAGACTATGCAAGGGTACAAGAATTTCTCCAAAATGGCCCTCAGCAATATATTTACTTTTACTGGAGTTTTACTGCAATGCAAGAACATGCTTATATACAGTTTCCTAAATCATCTTTTTGAAGCTAAATACACTGTTGTAACCCTGCAATGTAGTGCTCTCTTCAAAAACAGCTTTCTTTGAAAGCCTCTGAAACAAATAAGAGTGCAATGAAAATTAGACTTGATTGGTGCATTCTGTGATGGTTTGTAATAAGGTTAAACATGTCTGGAGACATAAAGATTCACCATGCTGACAAAAAACAATCTGGCAGGCTAGTGGCCCTCTATCTGTTGCTGCAGGCAGAGATGACAGCTTTGAGTTCCAACAGAAAATAATGGCAAGATAGGATCTCTGACCCCCCTGGAGACATATGGGGAAAGATGCTGACTTGTAATTGGAATTCTGGGACTTGCAGCTGGCAATCTTCTTAAAGCTCTTTTCCCACAAATATAATGGAATATCACCATTTGTGAACATTTCTCTTTCTCCATCCTGCAATCGATGCAGAGGAATCCTCTCTCTCTCTCTCTCTCTCTATCTCACACACACACACACACACAGAGAGAGAGAGAGAGAGAGAGAGAGAGAGAGAGAGAGAGAGAGAGCATCTGCCTCACATGCCGGAGGTCCCAGTTTCATTCCTTGGCTGTGTAGGTAGAACTGGGAGAATGCAGCTCTCACTCTTAAGTGGAGGCAACTTTGCCACACCCCAACTCCCCTGGGATGAAGACTCAAAATGGTTTTGCCCTGGGGAGGAGACTGGAGTCAGATGGACCATCAGACCCAAAAGAATGGTGAAGAAGTCAGGCTTTATAAGCTGCCCCCCCCAAATAAAACCCACTCCACTCTTCTCTTTGCAGTGCCCTCCTTCCCTATGGAGAATGGGCTTTGCTAGTTGCCAGTTTGGGAGCTGACTTGGAATTTTGCAGTGAGCCCCTGGCTGGCCTTGAAACTATTATGTTTTGCCTACTCCATGTTGCTGGAAGTCCTGCCTTGGAGTGGTGTCTTTGATTGGTTTAATGTGCTTTCCAGTCAAGGTAGGAAAGACATGTTAAGATCTAGTGGAGCATTATTGGGTTGCGGGCGACCTTTGTCACTTTACGCTGCCTTGGCAGCGGGTGCTTTGGGGTGCCCTTTAGGCTTGGCAGGTGTCCTGGGGTGAATGCCAATCCTGTGGGGCCATGATACACTTATCAGGTTCACAAACCCAAGGTTCTCATAGCAAGGATGAAGAATTTCTTCTGATCCTTTGCTGAGGGCTGCAGGTAGAGCCTGTAAAGGAGTGGGGAGGGACCCAAG